>NC_057356.1:33827266-36227266 GCF_016509475.1 Prionailurus bengalensis | reverse complement strand
TGGGCATATGCTCATTAGTTATGCAAATAGGCCAGCCTGACCTGGGTTGGCTGACAAATGGCTCCCCTTTGTCAAAGTGCATTTTCTCTTCTACTGTTGGTGGTACCTTGATCATATAAATGGCTTGATGCATTTGCAGGAGGTGGATGGCATCTAGACAAAATAGTTCTACATCACTGGAATATTTATAAGCCGGCAGCAAAATCATCTGTTTTCCTGGGGAAATAATCATGGTTAAACTAGTCGTTCAGAAATACAGAAATGAGAGATTATTTTCTAATTGCTTCTTTGAAGAAAAGTTTATTTTTACTTTTATTGTAGATATTGTGAATATGTATAGAGGTCGAGAGATAATGTAGCAAACTTAATACACTCAGCGTCCAGCTTCACCACCTAACAATAGGTGGCCAATTGCTGACTTTCTGTTTCCACCTGCTCCCCTTCTGATTGTTTTGAAGCAATCCCAGTCATTGTATCATTTAACTTGTAAATGTTTCTCTAAAACAGGGGCTGGCAAACATTTTCTGTAAAGGGCCAGATAGCAAATTTTGCCAGCCAGCCAGCCAGTCTTTGGTACAGCTGCTCAGCTCTGCTCTTGTAGCAGGAAGGCAACCACAGACAACACGTCCATGAACGAGGGTGGCTGTTTTCAGTGCAGCTCTCTGTACAGACATTGGAATTTGCATTTCGTGTGATTTTCATTGTCAGAAAATATTATTCTTGCTTTTGTGTTTTTAATCATTAAAAAATGTACAAACCATTCTTAGCTTTTAAGCTGTACAAAACAGGTAACAGGATGGATTTAGCCTCAGACCCCTGATCTTAAAGATAAGAGCCCTTAAAATAATAATGATAGACACCGAGTGTGCCCTGGAAAAACAGCCAGTGTTCAGATTTCCTTGACTGTCTTATAACCTTATTTCTTTTAGCGATCTGTTTGCATCGTGATAGCAGTATAGTTGACACTTTGCAACGGCATGATGAGTCTCTTAAGTCCATTTTATCTTTAGGTTCTCCATCCATTTCCCTGTTTGTGATGGTAGTGGTTGTTGCTGAAACTGTGTTTGTCCTACACAGTTTCCCATATTTTGGGTTTTGCTGGCTGCCCTCTGGGAGTGACAGCTAATGTGTTCTTCAGTTGCGTTTCTTGCAAATTAGGTCCCTTTTTGTGATGTTATCAGCCAATGATGACCATTTCTACATTCATTAGTTCATCAAGGGTTGCAGACTGGTTCTGTGATATCCTCCCTTCTTGGTTCAGTAGCTAGAACACTTCTAAAAAGAAAAGCTCTCCCATATCAAATATTTGGTTACCCTACTATGTAAATGATAAAGGGAAGATGGTATAAACGCTTGATATTTTGTCTTTTTCCAGCAAGCTTTCAAAAATAATGATGCAGTTCACTGGCATCACCAAAAAGTGACCAAGGGGGTTATTAGTAATATTGTTGCTGTCACCAACATCATGGGCATTGTCATCACCACCATTGTCGTCGCTGTCATTGTCCTGAACTTACGGATTTAAACATATTCGATGTGTTCTGATCTATGTTACGTATTATCTTTCTTGCTGCTCAAAGAAGTAGGGCTTACTCAGGGTAGGTGACCCCTGTTGTGGGCCATGTCAGATGGCTTTCTTACTTTCTGACAATATATTCCAGGCCTATATTTTACATTTTCCACCTTGATGACCTAGAATTAGCTATTTCTCCAGGGATCCTTGGTTCTTGTTTACTGGGAACTGATCATTAGAAATTACAACCTGAGCATAAGAGGTACTCATTATCACACTCTTGTTTCTGGATCTTCGCATTGGACTCAGCTTGGGTATATACATATGCACACATACATACACTTAAGAACATGTCCTGAGATCGTATTGACAATTTCAATTGAAATTCCAAACCATGAGGCTTTTAGCCTCCTTTATCTTGCATCTTTAGCTTCTTTCAGCTATGTTTGCAGAAAGAGTTGTGTACTGTACGGCATATTGATTGGGAAAAGTAATGTTCTTAGCCATCCATATTGAGGACTAGCCCCGTCTTTTAGATCATGAATGATGATGCAGGCCCTGCCGTCTTTCTCATATTACAGAGCCATTATTACAACTTTAGAATTAAAAGTCAATCCCATGCCTTGCAAACCCAAACCTTGAAACTAACAGGAAATGTCAGTCAGTGTCACGCCTCTTAGTTTCCCGTGGCTGGGTTAATCCAGGCAACAGCTGGATATTTGACTTTAAGACTTGTAATTTCATTGGTTTCTAACTACTGCAGTTACTGTGTATATCCTATATTATTTGGATGAACTTCTCTATAAAATTTAAGTAACATTATTGAAATATTACAAATATATAATGAAATGGACCACATCTATCAGAATGAGATTATAAATTGCCGTAATCAAATTTTTACTTGAAAATGACTATAAGACTATCACATGTTCGAAGAATATGCAGCTTTGGATATCTCCATGTTACTTTGGCTATCCGTATATTTGGCTATTTTTTTAGCCAATTTAAGTATACTTGTCGATGTATATTCATAGTATATGGTAATAAAAGTAAGAACTTATGGTTCTCCTATTCCAAATTGGTAAATACCAAATGGGTTAGCTTGGTTATGGCCTAGAAATCAAAGGTCAACAGTATCTTAGTTATTAAAATTTAAAAAAAATGGGCTCCAGAAGGTAGAATTTTTGAGTTACTCAATTATTATTGGATTTAGATTACATAAAATGTTTTCAACACAATTATCCCGGGCCCTGCTGATAGTATTATGAACCCAGTGGTAGGAATTTCAGTCAGTATCATACAAAGGAGCACATTTGCAAGTGGGATAATACAATTTTCCCTGTTGGATAAATGAAGGTGCATTTCATCCCCACATGTATGGCAAGGAAGGGTGACTGGCCAGTATCTCCTCCAGGCTTGTGCGCTCAGAATGCCTTCAGAATGCCTGGGATTGAATAATCTGATCCAAATGCTGCTAACGTCCCAGACCTCAATTTCTTTCAATCATTGCTCTGATTATGGCAAAACTATTTCCAAGAGACTTAATATGTATCTTTTTGATGGTAAATTACTGCTCATTTAGAAGTCCTACAGTGAGTCCCTTGCATAAAGAAGGTTGTAAGCCTAATTTAAAGGACTGTCAGTACTTTTTTTTCTGTAGCATGCTCAAATTGAAATACACGCAAGTTTAAAGATACTCTTGCTTTTATACAAAGCTGGATTTAACCCCCTAAGATCATTTCCTCTCAGACATGGCCATTATGGTTGTTTCATTAAGGTAATAAAAGATGGGTCGGCTATTTCCTTAATAACCCTGGACGTGTAGGTGCCAGGCTGTGCATTAGGTATGGGCCTTTGTTCCTGACAATCATGTCCAAGGTGCTCTTTCGCTACGAGCTCTAATATTCTACAGAACAATCTGGATTCCCATCTTGGTGATGCCACATTGTCCTGCTGTAATGCTTTTGAGAACATGGAGGGCCAGTCCTTGGTAGGGCAGCCTCTTCCTAACTCGGGGAGAATTCAGAGAAAACTTCTGGCAAATTTTCTGTCTCTACCTAGTGTACATTTTCATCATTTCAGTCTGCCAGAATAGCAGAAAGTTTCCCATAGGCTCTGAGATGCTTAGGATTACCGGAGGTTGTGAACACATTGTCCTATCTGGCCATTCCTGTCACGGAGAAAGACACATGGGAAAAGGAATCCCATGCCTTTTTCTGTCACTCTATATCAGAGAAAAGAGGGCCGTTATTCCCCATTCTTCCCTGTTTATTTCTGACCTGAGGAAGTGTATCTGTGGATCAAAAAGCATCTTAAAAATCAACTTTTTCAGTCACCCATTCAATGCCTAAGTCCCTTTGATATATCCATCAACCTTCCCTTGGATGCACCAGGCATGGTTTTTGTGCTAGAGATATTATAGAATTAAGATCTCTGCCTCTATGGGGCTTGTATTGTAGTAGGGGCTGAAAACAATGATCTCTGCCTCTGTGGGACTTGTATTCTAGTGGGGGATGAAGATAGTGATCTCTGCCTCTGTAGGACTTGTATTCTGGTGGGGGTAGGGGGAGATAATGATCCCTGCCACCATGGGACTTGTATTCTTGTAGGGAGAGATAGACAATGACGGTGATAAGTAAAATATGTAGTATGTAAGAAAGTGCTCAGTAGTTGGGGCGCCTGGGTGGCTCAGTCGGTTGAGCGTCCGACTTCAGCTCAGGACACGATCTCGCGGTCCGTGAGTTCGAGCCCCGCGTCGGGATCTGGGCTGATAGCTCAGAGCCTGGAGCCTGCTTCCGATTCTGTGTCTCCCTCTCTCTCTCTGCCCCTCCCCCATTCATGCTCTGTGTCTCTCTGTCTCAAAAATAAATAAATGTTAAAAAAAAAAAAAAGTGCTCAGCATTAATAGACACAGCTAGGCAGGACACAGGGCATCAGCCGTGCCATGCAGGAGAGGTTTCAGTTTTAAATCTGGGGCCCAGGTAGGCCTCCTTGGAAATGTACTTGAGCAGGACTAGAAGGAGATGAAGGTGTGGGCTATGGGGATAAGTTGGGGAGGGCCTTCAGGAGGACCAAGGCAGAGAGACCTCAGGGGAGGTCTTGTGGGGAGTCACAGACTTGTGGGGAGTCACAGCAGAGTGGTATCAGAGTGTGTGTACTGGTTGTGTACATTCTTGGAGGTCACTGTTATTCCAAAATCTAAAATGGAAAGTTCTCCATATCTAATTTAGTAGCAAAACTTGCCCAGTTTTGTAATTTGCTTGCTGATAAAACCTGACCTGAAACTTAAAAAAAATTTTTTTTAACGTTTATTTATTTTTGAGACGGAGAGAGACAGAGCATGAATGGGGGAGGGTCAGAGAGAGAGGGAGACACAGAATCCGAAACAGGCTCCAGGCTCTGAGCGGTCAGCACAGAGCCTGACGCGGGGCTCGAACTCACGGACCACGAGATCATGACCTGAACTGAAGTCGGACGCTTAACCGACTGAGCCACCCAGGTGCCCCTGACCTGAAATTTTTTAATGGTTTGTTTTTGGTCCTTACAGTCACATGTTTTGATGAAGAAATATCAATGTCCCTGCAGCATCACATACGACTCTTCTGGGCATCCCATAATATACAGTATAGAAACCTTTTTAAAATTAAAAATAAATATGGGGTGCCTGGGTGGCTCAGTCAGTTAAGCTCCAGACTTCAGCTCAGGTCATGATCTCACAGTTTATGGGTTCAAGATCTGCATCGGGCTCTGTGCTGACAGCTCAGAGCCTGGAGTCTGCTTTGGATTCTGTGTCTCCTCCTCTCTCTGCCCTCCCCCACTCGCCCTCTGTCTCTCTCAAAAAGAAATAAACATTAAAAAATGAAACAAATGAAAAATCTGAATTCTGGACCACATTTTACCCAAAGAGTTTCAGATAGGTCATAGAGCCCCATGGCCATGACATTCCAAGGCAGTGCCTGCGTTGCACGTCCGGGCTTTCAATTTTGGAAGGCGGCTGTCCTCTTCCTCTTGGGTCCTCTGTTTCCAGGTGCTCACCAGCTCCTTACCTGTGGAGGTAAGTGCTGTACCTTCCTCTGCGTAAGCCTACTTCTCTTATGCTCCAGAAAACGGGATGCCCAGAATGCTGTCTCCTGGGGGTGTCTCCTGGCACCGCCTCTCCAGACGCTTTATTTCTATTAATACGACTGAGAGCGGAATTAAGTTTGACAAAAATCTACTTCACAGTCTTCATATACATCCTATAGTGATGAAGGTGGTCCAAAATCACGTCTCTAATTACCCACTTGTAGAGTCAAGGATGTGCAAGATTGGCTTACATTTATTTTGATTGATATTTATCTTGTTAATTAAATTCATTGCTAGGCTTTGTAGATATCTTTTTCCTTTATCCCATTTTATTCATTCACGCGCTGGTTAGTTGTCACCTGTGCATGTGACAAAGATACCTGTGACTCTGTCAACGACATTAATAGACGTGTTGGAGGAGGAGTCAAAGATGTAACCTGTGCCAAGGCTCCAGAATCACGCTTCAGCACCCATGCTGACAAGCAGCCAAAGACTCCGGCCATTCACAGGCTTCTAGTCCATCCAGCCCTCTTGGCATCTGTCCCACATCGCTCTCCTCTTGTCTACAGAGATGTCACAGGCGATGCCGCCTGGTGCCTTGCCAACAGCTGTAAACACTCTGTCTTCCTCCTTTCTAACAACCCAAGAAATAGGATTTGACACTAACAAAGTGAAGGGTGAGCACTGTCTCCTCCTGCCCCCATCCCCGATATCTCAGGACATTCTCTCATGTCTCCTCCATCAACCCAGCTGTGAATTGCTTCTTCATGCATGTTATCAATCATTGAGCTAATATAGAACCTAAAGTTACGGTGGGACCTGACAGAGTTTTTTCAGCTTCAGGAAACAAGGAGACTGTTATTAAAATGTAAGTGTCAGAATTTCAAAGGAGACAAATAAATATAGTCCAAGAAGTGGGTCTTTCCTTCCTGTGTGAGTTACAACTCTTTCTCCAGTGTGGGCATTTGGTCTGCTCTCATTGCTGTGCCTCTGCTGCCTCTGTCCCCGCCATCTTTGATCCTTTCTTCTGCTATGTGCCCTCTTTCTTCTGTCACCTCGCCCAGCTTCTCTCCACTCCTTTATTTTTATTTTTATTTATTTTTAATTTTTTTAAACGTTTTTATTTATTTTTGAGACAAAGAGAGACAGATCATGAGCAGGGGAGGGGCAGAGAGAGAGGGAGACATAGAATCCGAAGCGGGCTCCAGGCTCTGAGCGGTCAGCACAGAGCCCGACGCGGGGCTCGAACTCACGGACTGTGAGATCATGACCTGAGCTGAAGCTGGACAGTTAACCGACTGAGCCACCCAGGTGCCCCAACACTCCTTTATTTTTAAATGTTTATTTATTTTGAGAGAGAGAGAGAGAGAGAGAGCAGGGGAGGGGCAGAGAGAGAGGGAGAGAGAGAATCTCAAGCGGGCTCTGGGCCGTCAATGTAGAGCCTGCCGTGGGGCCCGATCTCATGAGCTGTGACCCAGATCTCATGACCTGAGCCGAAATCCAGAGTTGGACACTTAACCGTCTGAGCTACCCAGGCACCCCTCTCTACTCTTTTTGACTGTGTTTACACTACAGCACCCCCCACCTCCCTTATTCATAGTTTCAGTTACCTGTAGTCAACTGTGGTCCAGAAACAGATGCTCCTCCTCCTGACATACACTGAGGTCAGTAGCAGCCTAATGCTGTGTCACATGCCCCTGTCATTCCCCTCCCCTCATCCCATCACGTGGGCATTTTGTCACCTCACAACCTCACAAGAAGCGTGAGTACGGCACAACATTAGACCGTATTCACGTTTTTACTCCAGTATATTGCTATAATTGTTCTGTTATTAGTCATTGTTGTTAATCTCGTACTGTGCCTAATTTATAAGCCAGACTTTATTAGGGGTGTGTATGTATGTGTAGGGGAAAGGTAGTGTTTACAGGGTTCAGCACCTACCCGGGTTTCCGGCCTGTGCTGGGTTCTTGGAACACACCCCCTGGAGATGAGGGGGGATGACTGAATGCCCCCCCCTTCTCTCCCTTGTACATCTCACTTTTCCTTCTTTTTTACTTGTATTGTTTCCATCTTCACACCTTTGTTCTCCTATTGCTCCCCTGTCTCATTTAGGCTTTTGTGGTCTGTTTTCTGCTCATTTGGTTCACGTTACGTGATGCCTGAATATTTGCCAGACTTCAGGCAGCTGTTCCAGACATTTTCGCAGTGGAATTTTCTGCTTGTGTGAAATTACTGATGATGCCACAAATTTAAATGAGATGCATCAATCTGAGTGATTAATCCTAAAGATATTTAAATATTGCCATGCATCCCTAATTCTAAGTATACATTTTAGTAGTTCTACATGCTCTTCAGTTAAATTATCTTAAGCACACTTAATCTTATTTAGTCTGGTTTATTTGTTCCATTTTTAGAAATATCCACTTGTGGATATTGAAGATGTGAATTTCAAGGAATATCGTTGCCTTGTGGAAAGAGGTCAGTATACACTGCACCTCAGAATATTACAGAGAATTTATCATTCTTGAAAATATTAAAAATGGGATTCATTTTAATTTTACAATGCTATCTAGGAAGAGAGTAACTGAATTTGTACTGTGGAAGGCCTGCAGTACCACAAAAATAAATGTGATTTTTTTCTGAATATTTGATCTTTTACCCACGATAAGCGGAGAGGTTTTTTTCCCCCCTACTTTATACTGTTTTGGAAATATTGTAAGAAAAGATCAGGGATTCAGGCCAGTTTTCTGTCCTGTTTGATCTGTTTGTAATATCTGAAAGGAGATAGAAAATAACTTGATTTTAGGAACCATTTGAACTCACTCTCATTAAAAAACAATTCTTGTAAATAGATATTAACTCTCTGTAAAGGCTTTCGTGTTATTTATAAAAAAAAAAAGCTTTAAATTTTTCATTCTCTTTAAACCTACAGTTTTGGGAATAGAGATTGCCTAAACATCATTTATAATAGTGAAATATGTGAATAATTTAAATGTATAGTGATAAAGAAATATATAAATAAATAATAGCTATACCCATAAAGTGGGAAACATTAAAAGGCATGTTTTTGAAGCCGTCTAAGGGTGTAAAAAATTCTGTAGATATCACAGAGATAAACCACACACATATGACCACCATTTTGTATTTTATTTAAATTAAAATAATGTGTCAGAAAAAGTAAACTAAAATACCCTGAAATATGTACAATATTTATCTTTAAGTGATTAGATTATCTATAGTTTTTAAATGTCTGTTTTTTTTATTTTTTGTATTTAAAAAAGTTTCTGTAGTAAGCATTAGGTTTTATTTTTATTTTTTAAAGCTATCTTTAATTTTTTTTTAATATTTATTGTCAAAGTGGCTTACATACCACACCCAAAAAGTGCCCTCCACACTGCCCATCACCCATTATCCCCTCTCCCCCCAAAATAGTTACAAATATTAGATTTTAAAAATTCATTTCTCTTTTTATCATCTTTAAGAATATAATTTTTAGAGGGGCGCCTGGGTGGCGCAGTCGGTTAACCGACTTAAGCGTCCGACTTCAGCCAGGTCACGATCTCGCGGTCCGTGAGTTCAAGCCCCGCGTCGGGCTCTGGGCTGATGGCTCGGAGCCTGGAGCCTGTTTCCGATTCTGTGTCTCCCTCTCTCTCTGCCCCTCCCCTGTTCATGCTCTGTCTCTCTCGGTCCCAAAAATAAATAAACGTTGAAAAAAAATTTAAAAAAAAATATAATTTTTAGATCCCACACATGAGTGAAATCATATGATATTTGTCTTTCTCTATCTGACTTATTTCACTTAGCATAATACCCTCTAGGTCTGTCCATGCTATTGCAAATGCCTTGCCCTTTTTTAATCGGATTGTTTGTTTCTTGTTGTTGCTGTTGAGTTAAACCACTTCTTTACATATTCAAGATCTTAATCCCTATCTTATGTATGATTTGTAAATATTTTCTCCCATTCCATATTGTTTTAATCTCTTAATAGTGTCCTTTGACGTACAAAAGTTTTTTGTTTTTAATTTTGATACAGTCTAGTTCATTTTTCCTTTTGTTGCCTGTGATTTCGGTATTATATTTAAGAAATCTATTCTGAATCTAACATCATGAAGCTCCCCCCCCCCATGTTTTCTAATAAGATACTTACAGTTTTAGATCTTAATTTTAAGTATTTGATCTATTTAATTTTTTTATGCAGGGAAAGATACCAGTCCAGCCTTAGTCTTTTGTCTTGTGGATACCCACTTTTCCTAACACCAATTATTAAGAAAACTATTGTTTCCCCTTTGAGTGGTCTTGGCACCCTTGTCGAAAATCCACTGACTGTATGTGTACGGGTTTGTTTCTGGGCTCTCTATTTCATTGGTCTGTGTCTGTCCTTATGCCAGCGCCACACTATGCTTTTGATTATTGTAGCTTTGTCCTAAGTTTTGAAGTTGAGAAGTGTGAGTCTTTTAACTTATTTTGTTTTGTCTACGGTAATGACTTGTGAATGGAGCTTTTGCTAGCCCCTAAGACCTAAACCTATCTAAAGGATTTGCTTATAGCTCTGAGAAATCAGGATGCATGACTACTGTACATCTTCGAAAAGCCACAGGTTTTTTTTTTTATTATCCTGATGGTCACTGTATTCATGCCCTATTGCTTCTCTAACAAATTACCACAGATGTAATGGCTGTATTTATCTGACGGTTCTGGAGGTCAAAAGTCCTAATATAAAGTGACGGCAAGACTGGTTTCTCCTGGAGGGTGGAGAATCTGTTCCCTTTCTTGTGTAGCTTCAGGTTTTGGCTCATCCCTTCCTCCATCTTCAAAGCCCATCACTCCAGCCTTTGTTTCTGTGGTCACATTTCCTTCTTCTGCATTCGGCCCTACCTTCATCCTGCCTTGTAATTCCATTGGGCCCATCTGGATAATTTAGTATAATAGTCCCATCTCCAGATTCTTATTTTAATTACATCTGCAAACTTCCTTTTGTGATGTGTAGAGAGCATATTCACACATTCTGAGAACTAGGCAGTAGACCTCTTTGGGGACAATTACTCTGCCTACCACAGTCATGATGAATGGTCAGTGTTGCTGACTGAGGGACACACAGAATCTCTAAAATATCTTTATTTTCCGTATTGGTCTCCCTTGTAAATAAAGACTAGTTGTCCAGTTTTAGGATCTGGGATATAAATCTGTTAGTTTAGCAACCTCATATTTCTATTCTGCCTATGGAACATTTTTTTCCACTGGGGTTATGATTTTTAGAGTCAGAAAATATTTATTGAGTTGTATTTCTCGTGCGCTCATGTACACCAAATGAATGAGATCTGTTTCTTGACCTTGAGGACATTATATTCTGCTAGAAGAGGAAGATGTTACTAAAGTATAATAACACACTGTTTGTCGATTTGATTTCCTAAATGTCTTTAGAATCCTTCCTTCCTCTCTCTCATCCCTCTTTTTGTCATTTGTTACTGTGCTTTCTAAACAAAATTACCAATTTCCCTTGACATCAGTTGGGGTCCCACATTCTTTCCTTCAGTCTGTTACTGTACCCATAGATGTGTTCATGTCACCCCTTTACCTAAAATCTTTCCATTTCTGACATCAGGATGAACTATAGTCCTCAATTCTTTGGTATGGCCTGTGTTGTGCTCATCTTTCTGGCTTCATTACCTGTCATTCCAGCTGCATTTTTTCTAGCTGCATGGGATCAGTTGTACTTCCTCTGTTGTGCCCTGCTCTCTTGGCTGTTGACTTTTGCAAAGCTCTTCTCACTCACTGGGTTCCATTTCTCCTCCTTTCCTTCCTGAGAAACTCCTGTGCATACTCTAGCCTGGCCTCTGGTAGTGCTTTCTAGAATGCTGACCCAACCTTCACAGCCTTCACCAGTGTGGTTCCCTTTTTCTGAGTTTGCTGTGTTTTGCTGTTCATTGCTCTTTACTAGAATCATTGCCTTGCTTGTCTGTTTTTCTAGCCAGACTGTAAATTCAGATAGGTAAAGGACTCTTCTTTTAACTCCATGCTCCCCCTATACAATACAGTGCCTGCCTCATAAAAGAGTTTTACTAAGTGTTGGTTGAATGGGTGCTTGGATCCATATACATTTGAAGTATTTAATACAAGATGACCTGCAGATTTGAGCAAGAGAGATGATTTGATATGGATCCTAAGCTAAAATGGTTACTAGTTAGCACTTGGTTTCTCCTTGCTATGTACTATTTCTCTTGAAGAAACTAAATCTGTTTCTGTATGATTTCAGGATGTGGGATTCAAAAAGAAAGCCCCCGTCCTGAGAATTCATGTATTAGAGTTGTAAGGTTGTTCGTTTGAAGCTGTTTATATTAAAGAATAAATCTGTGGCGTGAAGACAACTAGGAAGTAAAACTCTTCTCGACATATGTATAAATCCAAAAAGGAGGTTTTCCTAAACTTGAGCGCTCTCAGTATAGCCTTGAATAGCTGTGAGTGATCAATAAGTATATACTTTAAAATTCTTTTGAATGAACCTTCTTTTGAAAGAGGCTTATTCTAGTAGGAAAAGTACTCCAGGATTACCGTCGAAGTGTATTCTGACAAGATTCATGCCACAAACGAGGAAATAAATAAGTAGATATCCCTTTTTGTTGCTGTTATTAATAAATACAGATAGGAACTCTGCCTTTCTTTAGGGCTTAATTTTTTTTTTCAAAACTGGAGATTAGATTTTGTTTGGTTTGGGTTTTGGTTTGGAAAAAGACAAACTGAATTTTATAGAGTTAGTAGATCTAAGGGTAATCCTAGTGGTAGAATATGATTATTTCTTTGCGAGGAAGGATGGGAGGCTGTATAGAATACAGAGAGGAATGCCTTCCCCCATTATATTAATTAATAATGCTAGATCGATTTTATTGTGTTTTGTTTTCCTAACTTCTTGGTGCCCTCCATCAGACCAAATTCAGGGGATTAGTAAAAACCAGGACATACATAAGACATGTAACATATATATGGAACTTCATATTCTGATTTATAACTTTTTAAGCTATTAACAAAGCTGTTTTGACAGGTAATATGAAAGGTGAGGTTGGTGGAACTCTTCTTCCCCACTCCTGATGTTTCCTTCCCAATGGCAGGAACTGTACCAGTGCAGCACTCTGATGCCTTTTCCCTGCCCAAGCAAGAGCTGCCTGGGAAGGAAGCTGTGAGCATGCAGAGCCCAGCCCCTTCTTTGGGAGCTAACCCCCTGTAGGAGCCCTGTTCTTCCATCCTGTGAGTTTTACAGCAGCACCCAACATACGGGAGGCCTTGTGGTTTTCTAAGGTGGCCTGTGGCTGGGTGAGTGAGTCTGTTTAATTCTGTGCTTCACTATTAGCAAGCCCATTGTTAACTGCACATCAGCCATATTCTGCAATACCAGGTTCACTAGTAATAAAAGTGGTATTTTGACAGCCTGTCCACCTTCCTCCTTGAACTCATCACTCAATTAGTCCAGAATTCGGGTGGGGATGTGTGATGCCAGTCATGAAGCCAGTGTCCTTGTATATATCTTTGGATTCTCACAACTGCCCTGCAAGTGAGTTGTATCATCTTGTTGCAGATGAGGGAAGGGAAGCTCTGAGAAGGTAAATCACTTTAAAGGTAGCCAGGGCACCCTGGTCAGTCTGACTTCCAAATTCATATCCATTAGGGCATACTGCCAAAGAAAAAAATCATAGCTAAAAGCCTTTAAAAGACTTTGCATAATATAAATCACAGAGTAATATAGATGAGTTTTATTATGTGTAGCCTAGCATTTTCATACTCCTACATAAAAACACTTTAATATAGCCTGCAAGTCCCTGAATGCACGGGGGTTTCCTTCCCTCCCCTGTTCCACTGGCTGCCTTAACCTCATCCAAAGCTTTCATTTCTTTCTAACCATCTCGGGCTTCCTGCATAGTTTCCTCTGACTAGAATGCTTTCTCTCTCCCACCATCCCCCTTTGCCTGGTTAGTTCCTCCTTTCCCTTCACATCTCAGCTCACTTCTTCAGACTGGCCTCCCACAACCACCATATCTAAAGATGGTGATTTCTGCCAGTCATCTGATCTGTCCCTTACCCACCACTGGCCATCATTCGTGATTCTGTGTTCATTTCCAGTCTCTTCTACTTCCCTCTAACTAAACTGCTGTGGGCATCACCAGCCACTCTTCTGTCACTTACCACTGTGAGCCCAGTGTCTTCACACAGTTGATAGCACCTGGTTGGCACCCAAAATGAATTCTGGGTAAACAGATGGACAGAGTGCTTGGCATCATGCTTTAGCTGTGACGTCTGTGCCCACTGTTTTTTACTCAATCTTTGCAAATAACATATTCGAGATAGCCTCTTTCCTGATAATTGTAACTCACTGTTATAGAACTGAAATGCTTGGGGTGCCTGGGTGGCTCAGTCAGTTACACATCCGACTTCAGCTCAGTTCATGATCTCATGGTTCATGAGTTCAGGCCCCACATTGGGCTATCAGCTGTTAGAACCTGCTTCGGATCTTCTGTCTCTTCCTCTGAACCTCCCTAACTCGTGCTCTCAGTCTCTTTCAAAAATAAATAAAAACATTTAAAAAAAAAGAACTGAAATACTGTAGCCTTCTTTTGAAGCTTTAAACCGTAGGAAGCATAGAATGGATTTCCAAAGGTGCGTAACTAAAGATGTGCTTAATGTGCTGGGGATGGTGTAAGACAAGGTTGGTGCACTAAGGAAACATGCTTTATGTGGTTTTAAGACTATGGGATAAAGGGAGAAGCTTGTCTTGTAGCACTCAGGTAATATTAAGCATGTATTTGGTTTTTGTATGTCCTTGAAGAACATAATAAAGCTTAGAATAGTCCATCAGACCTGTTCGGTGAGCAATATGCTAATACCTACTTATGTTTTTAATGTCCTTCTTAATAAGTTGTTTATTTGTTCGTGTATAAAATGAGGTCAGCAATAGGGTGGTGTGTGAATTAATTTCATTTTCTAGCCAAGCATAAAAACATAGGATAAAGTGTTATGCAAAGTCCAAGTGGTGATCGTTTGGGAGTGAAACAAAGAATTTTTCCATATGCATTTGTTTTCTCCTCCTGGTGACTTCATTCAACATAATTAATATCTTGAAGGGGCAAATGTAAGACATCTCTGCACACTTCATTTTGCATCCCTCAATCTCAAAAGTGTTGACCATGGCAGAATTTCAGTTTCCTGGCCAGCTGTTTTCCTGGAACTAGGGCCCATGGGTAATAAACAACTAAACCAAGATCCACATGGAAATAACATGGATAATATGCTATCAGGTGTCTTCGTGTTTCCATATGACAGCTGATATTGTTTCTTTTTGTCCCTCCTCCCCCAATTATACAGGGCATCGATGTACGAGATGCTCCTCTCAAGGAAATAAAGGTGACTAGTTCCCGGCGATTCATAGCTTCATTTAATGTCGTGAATACAACAAAACGGGACGCTGGAAAGTATCGCTGCATGATTCGCACCGAAGGAGGTGTTGGAATATCAAACTACGCAGAATTGGTAGTTAAAGGTATTTAACGTCTTTTTATACCCCTGAATAGTCTATTAAAATAGACATGTCAGATGGTTGTGAGTTCATTATTTGTTTAAAGCTCAAACTTCTCCTTGTCTGTTTCCAAACAGTAGCTTGGTGACAGGTTACATTGATGGATTGCATTTTAAGTACAAATTTTGCACGTGCACAATATTTTTGAAAAATGCATTTTATTTATGTTGGTTTAGTTGCATACAAAGCAGCGACTGTGCTCTTGGCAAGTTCTTCTGCCGACTCTGTATACAGAGATTACAACCTATAAATTTTTTTTTTAAGGAATGAAATTTTTTTTACTGATAGAAAATCACTTAAAATGCAAATATTCAACAGCCAGCGTGTTTATGATAGCAGGGTGGTTAATAAAATGAAGCAATGCCAGTATAAAAATGCTCAGTCATATCACACAAGCCATATTGATAATACTGAGTTAACATTCATAATGTTTCAGTTACGTTCCATTACTATATTTTGCGTGACTGAAAAATTGAGTCATTATATTCAGGAAAGGGCAGTCTGAGGGGGGGGAAAAGAGGGGAAGTAAGTTTCTTCTGCTGGTCTAATGCTTTTTTCGTGGGCTGGGGAGTTTATGATATTAAAGTTGCTGGGGCTGTTCTTGGTCTCAGACAGAATAATTTGGAGTTCTAGAGGTACTACAAGGCATTTTTAGATAATTTCTGGCTGGCCATTGCTGTTTTGTCCTAGGAGAACAGAATGATGCCCGCTTTTGACATTTTTTCCCTTGCATTTGTTAAATATGAAACATAAAACTGATCTCTTTTGGATGGGTTAGTACTTTTTATCAGCAAATTTCTCTGTGCAACAGGTTTTAAAGACTATAGGGTTCAAACCCCAGAACTAGCTATGCGGGCATGGGCCAGTGGCTTACCCTCTCTGTGTTTCTGTTGCCTCATGTATAAAATAGACATCAGTAATGTCACCTGCATCATATGGCGATTAGGAAGGTCAAGTGCAAAAAGCATATGAATGGCACTTAGAACAGGTACATAGTAAGAAGCCAGCACCTGTTAGGGCCTTGACGGGGAGGAGGAGGAGTACAAGGTGATTCTTACCCTCTGCTCCTGTATGTCAGTGATGCATGTTTAGAGATGCTTGTCATTACCACCTTTCTGAATTTTAAAACATATAAATGTCTGCCCAGCTATTCTCCACCCCCCCCCCACACCCATATTGAATGAAAATCTCTGGGGACATAGCCTCTGTTATAAAATCTGTGCGTGATTTTGGCATATGCTTCCGTTGTAAAATCACTGCTGCCAATATTAGTCACTCCTGGCTTATGAGAGAAATGTTTATTGGCGAGGCTCCCCCCAGGCAGTATTAATCTGCAGCAACGACTAATGTTCTGCACATCGAAATATCTACTCCACTAATATATTTTGCCATGTCAGATTCTTACGAATTTTGGTTTATGGTGAAACTTTGGCTGATCTGGCTAGTATTTGAGTTTAAGTTTATTTTATTTATTTGTTTGTATGTTTATTTATTTATTTGAATGTCTATTTATTTTGGGGAGAGAAAGAGAGAGAGAGAGAGAGACAGCACGAGTGGGGGAAGGGCAGAGAGAGAGGAAGACCGGACTCAAAGCAGGCTCCAGGCTCTGCTCTGACAACAGAGAGCCCGATGCGGGGCTTGAAATCACAAACCATGAGATCGTGACCTGAGCCAAAGTCAGACATTTAACCAACCGAGTCACCCAGGCGACCCTGAGTTTAGGCTTAATAGCTGTAAGAAAACAAATTCTTCAGAGTAATGCACACCCTACTTTGTAGAAGGCTCTTTGAGAAGCAAGGAGTCACAATGTAGAAATGGACACCATTTACCAACAAATCCAGTAAAGCAGCAGCCTCAGTGTTCCATGGCTGAGCTCTTTATCATCATTATTATTACTTAATGTTCATCTGGGCTTAGCTCTTCATGACTATGTTCCGTTTTCTTATTGACAGTTGCTGCAGCGTTTCACTATGACCAGCCATGTTCTTGAGGCATCTGCTTTATCAACAGTATAACATAAATCTAGTGACCTCGCTAAAAATTGCCCCTGTGGAAAAGTTCATTTGTTTGGTGGCATAAGTAAATCATAAATTTCTAGTCTTCCATAGCAAACATGAACACAAAAAATGAATGGGTTCTTATTCATATTGATGCAGCACATTTTCCTGTCAGGACGAGGAGCGGTAGCTTGGCTCATTGTGATAAAAATGTCCAGGCACCTCTTTCTATCTCTGCACACAGTCAAAGCCAGGGATTATTGGCTTGCAGTTGTGGCTCAAATCTGAAATTGACTTTTCCTCCATTTGTAATTTTTTTAAATGTTTATTTTTCTATTTTGAGAGAGAGAGAGAGAGCGAGCACATGAGTGGGGTAGGGGCAGAGAGAGAGGGAGAGAGAGAATCCTAGGCAGCCTCTGCACTGTCAGGACAGAGCCCAACACAGGGCTCAGTCCCATGAACCATGAGATCATGACCTGAGCTGAAATCAAGACTAATCAAGAGCTGGACGCTTACCCAATTGAGCCACCTAGTTGCCCCTCCATTTATAATTTTACAGCCATATTTTTCATATATTTTATTTTTTAATGAGATAACATGCTGAATTTTACTAGCATGTTACACTTAATAAAGTATTCACTTGAGATAATTACTTTGAAATAATGCAATGACATTTTTAGGCCACCAGTATATAATTTAACTTTTTTATATGCCTGTAATATTTGGAGTAGTGATTTCCTAAAAATGGGAAAAACTAAAGTCCATAGAGTTCGTAACTTTCTTTCTTTCTTTCTTTCTTTTCCTCTCTCTCTCTCTCTCTCTCTCTCACTCTCTCTGTCTCTCTTTCTCTCTCTTAATTTTTTTTGAGTTTGTAACTTTCTTGAGATCATGCGCTGATTTGGCACCAACCCCCCACATGAAACCCAAGTCATTTTTTATCTTCTTTCCTATCTTATTCATGCCTGCCACTGCTTTTGAAATCTGGAACATGAAAAAGAAATATTTAATAGAGTCTCCATAATTTGTGTGTATACATCTATATCAATATTATTTAATTATGTGAGGGATATATTAGGGATTCACATGCGTATCTATTAGCTGTATGTTTACGTATCTGTGTGTACATAAATTCTTTCATTGCTGGCTTGGTTCGGAATTACAGTTGACCCTTGAACAATCAAGAGTTAGAGGCACGGACCCCTGCATAGTTGAAAATCTACATGTAACTTTTGACTTCCCAGAAACTTAACCAATAGCCTGTTGTTGACTGGAAGCCTTACCTATAACATAAACAGTCAATTAACACACATTTCGTATATGTATTATATCTGTATTCTTACAATAAAGTAACCTAGAGAAAAGAAAATGTTATTAAGAAAATCACAAGGAAGGGAAAATACATTTACAGGACTGGAAAAAATCCGCATATAAGTGGGCTTATGCAGTTCACACTGTGTTCGTCAAGGCTCAACTCTTTTGATCATAATTTTCACTGTCAATTGGTCACATATTTTAAATTGCTTTTTATCACTTGGTATAGATTGAATTCCTTCCTCCCTCCCTCCCTTTCTCCTTTCCTTCCTTCCTTCCTTCCTTCCTTCCTTCCTTCCTTCCTTCCTTCCTTCCTTCCCTTTGGGAAAATGTGTTCAAAATTTATATATTGACTTATTCTGGGACTGATTCTTCCAGCAAACCCACAAGTATTTTGGGATGTCTGTTGCAATTGTTTGCAGGTTCTAGTTGAATCTTTCATTTGATTTCACATATTTGGTACTTTTCTTCATGAGGAATTAATAGATAAAATATTCTCAGGTCAAACAAGCACTAAAGTTTTGTCTATTTTAGGACACTAGTAACAATATCCTAAATGAATGGGTGTGCTCAACTAACCTTCGTGGCCTTGCCCCTGAGTTGTAGTTTGAATGGCAGCTCAGCAACCCTTGCTAGCATTTGTGACTGCAAAGTAATTAACTGCTCTTTCAGCCTGGCTACATCACTGCCTTAGGATATACTATAAAAGGCCCATTTCATGTCTCGGTTCAAGGAATCGCCTAATGATATAAATTGATGTTAAATCACGATGAGTTGAGTAAGAACTGTTTAAAGAAATGAAGAGCTAGCACAAAGTTGTAGTTTATGAACAATAGGAACATAGTTTAGTAAGTTTACATGAATTTTATAGTCCTCCAAATACGATTCATCCTTTAGTGTCTATTTTGACTCGGTGTAATGAGATTTCCCAGGTATTTTAGAAAGCCGATATGACTCATCACACTCCATCCACCAAAGAGAACTGATGTTGCTGTTTATATTAGATTAGTTTAGGCATCTACCAGGTGTCATCTCAAGGGCCAAGGTCAGGTGGTCCTGGCTGCCCTGAGATCCCTTTCAGCAGGAAATACGATCATGGTCAATTGGCTGTGTCTGCTGTTGGAGATGACAGAATTTGCATCATGCAAGCTAGCATAAGCCAGTAGTGGAATATAGCAGACTTTATTTTTTGTGCACTCATGAGCTAAATGAGGAGTTGAAATACACACACACACACACACACACACACACACACACACACGCACAAACCACCTGTGGAAACATTCTTGAAAACAAAATTAGATCTTACATTTCTTCTTGGATAGAGATTCATTAAGATAGAAATACATTATTTTGTACATTACCTCCTTTCTCAGTATCATGTGTGGCACCACTTCTAGTGACATTGGGCACACAGGATGCCTTCATTTGGTGCCTGGCAAGCCACTCAACCACCACCTCACTAATAAACTTGGAATGCTATTTAAAAAAAAAATTACCTACTCCCTTTTCAGACAATGATCTAGAAAGAGTCCATCTCAGATTTTAAAGAATGAACAAGATTTTTTTTTGGCTTTAAAGAGTATTAACTATTGATTGCCTAGAATTTTACCAAATTGAGCACAGCTTGCACTTTGCCTTAGAGCTTTTCTTTCTACTCTCTGCTTGAATCAGACTCATTCCTGAAGGTTCCTTGAACAGCAGCAGTGGCAGGCAGGCTTTACTGCCCAGACTTCTTACTCCTCCCGTGGCTGAATGAGTCCATTGTGGTGGATTTTTGGGAAACAGGTCACCCTGGAAATGCATTTATGCCGAGATAAACTATAATTTCGGCCGTGTTTTCAAACTGATGATATCTTTGGGATATAAATATAGGGAAACTGAATTTAATATTCTAGATAACTGGCACCTTTGATGATTTCAAAGACATTCTCAGTAAGGAAGTTGGCAGTAGAGTGCCTCATGGAGTTTAAGTACTACCACTGAGAGAGCTTTTTAGCAAGTTACTTTTAGTGGGGAAAAAAATCCTTTGACACCTTTGTAGGTGTATGAGAAAAATGAGTTGTGTCCTAAAACAACCTGGGGTATACCTCCTTGAGCGATCTTAGGTTTTAAAGATGGTTTACTTCACAAATTTGAACATTATGAAAAGCTGCACCAGTACCCTTCTTAAAAATAACCTAAACCAAACTGTTCTCATCAGTTCACTCCCGAAGTATTCATGGCTTCTGTATGTTAATACTTGATGCACGTTTAGCTATTTAAAGTTTTTTTAAGCTTATTTATTTTGAGTGAGAGAGAGAGCAAGCGGGGGAGGGACAGAGGACAGGGAGAGAGAGAATCCCAAGCAGGTTCCACGCTGTCAGCGCAGAGCTCGACGGGGGGCTGCATCTTACAAAGGGTGAGGTCACGATCTGAGCCGAAAACCAAGAGTCACGGGCTCAAGCGACTGAGCCGGCCAGGCGCCGCACACATTTAGCTCTTTTAAAACTGAAGAGCCAAGTGTCTGAAAGATATCTCTGTGGTTTGCCTTTCAGAACCACCTGTTCCCATCGCTCCTCCCCAGCTCGCCTCCGTGGGGGCAACCTACCTGTGGATCCAACTCAATGCCAACTCCATCAATGGGGACGGGCCCATTGTTGCCCGAGAGGTGGAATACTGCACGGCAAGCGGGAGCTGGAACGACCGGCAGCCAGTGGATTCCACGAGTTACAAAATCGGGCACCTGGACCCGGATACCGAGTATGAGATCAGCGTGCTGCTCACCAGACCCGGGGAGGGCGGCACTGGGTCTCCTGGGCCAGCTCTCCGGACAAGAACAAAGTGTGCCGGTGAGTAAGGGAGACCTGGGACTCCTTGTTACTGCCTTTCTGGCGTTGACCTACAGCATGGTGTTTATCAGGTATTAACCTGCTCCCCAGCTCTGTCAGCATCCTCCGCAGGAACAAATAATTCCCTTCTCCCGGGAACAGTAACCCAACAGGACTTTGGGACCTCAAGGCTTGGTATTTCCAGGCAGCCTTCACCTCCTTTCTTTCCTTTTCCCTATTTTTTTTTTATTTACACCTTCCTGTGAGTATCATCTAGTTTGTATAGGCATTCTCCCTAAGGTTGACGTAAACTGTCTGCTTTGATGATGTCTGCTCATAGGTCACATCCTCTCACCCTGGCCCCCTTGTTTTATGTTTACAATTAATGCGCTTTTAGCCTGGAGGGGCACCGGAATAATAGATTCCATCTTAGTGATAGCTTTAAAGCTGTGTTTTTATTGATGGATATTTAATGGAGGGGCTGCTTGCCAATGACGTGGGGCCCATTTGTAAAATAAGCAAGGGTGATTTGTGGGCTGCGTGCACTCTTCAAGTTTAGATTATAAAGTTCTAATTGACTGTGCCGAGCCCATTCTGCAGCTTAACTAAAGTGGGGTTGATGGAGGGAGAGATGTAGAGTCTTAGAAAAATCAAAACCTGAAGAAAGCTCCCGTGAGAAGGTGTAGTGCTTTCTGTGTGGCTACTTTCTGCCAGGGAAGGGGAGAGAAATAATACATGGGGATACTCAAGTGTTCTTTCCTCATTTAGATGAAGAACCCCTATATTGAACTGTGGGCTGTGGTGAGGAAATGCAATAAATTTTTATGGAATTAATTGAGTCCTCAGATAACATTCTTTAAGTAGACACATCAGTATGTTTCGTTTCTTTTTTTAACTTTTGAAGGTACTCAGAGCACAGTCTGACCCTGTCTGGTGGGAGAAATGATTAAATCTGAACAGGTGTAGATGTTTCAGTATTTTTTCTTTATACTGTGGAGTGGGTACTGTTTCCACAAGTTCAAAACTTTATGGAAGAATTCTGTATTTGTGTTGTTGTTGTGGTTTTTTAAAATTTCATTAGAAAAGGGAACAGCTACTTCCCCCCACCCCCCTCCCCGGGGATACATGATGGGCCTGTTCTAGCCAAATGGGTGTCCCCCATCGGGTGCTCAAAGTTACCTGCCATGCAGGGTCTCTGGAGTAAACAGCAGTTCTGGACGGGCCCTTCACACAGCCCTGGCTGATGGCTCCAAGGAGAAAGGAGTTTGAAAACCCATTCTCTTCCTCACTTCTCCAAATGATGGCGTCTCCTCTTTTTAGTTGAATAAAACTGCCCTTCTTTTTTTTGTGAAACAATTTCTTGTATTGTCTTATCATCTGTCGCAGGGCAACCAGTGGCCATGTATAACACTGTCTATATCATTTCGCAGTAGAGGCATTGCTCTCAAATCTGTTATTGATTTGATAACTGCCTTGTGAAGTCTCCAGGGCAGATACTGTCACCCCCTTTTACGGGTGGGGAAATGGGAGCCCACAAGGACCCGCTCCCCTCCAAGCATGCTCCGTTCGCAGTACGTTTAGTATGATTTCACCTCAGTGTGATTTTAAGGAATCCTATTTTGAGCATGGCAATATATAGTCTCCCTCTCTGTCCAAAATAAAGGGTAGAATTCCATTGTCTAGACCGGAGAGATGATACCATCTGTTCCATTCTCGTCACTGACAACCCCGCCTACGTAATGTTTCCAGTCCTGTTCTTCCTTCCAGATTTTGTCTTTTCTCTTGGTTTTCTGCCTGTTTCAGCTATTGACACAATTGTTCTGTACATTTCCCCTGAATATAATGCTTGTATTTTTTTTTTTTTACTGCTGCCCGATGTGTACATGTATAACTCTCAAAGAGACGGCGTGCCTTTTAGAACACCTTGTCAGTCCTTTTGAAGAGATTAAAACCAGTTTTGAATTGATATGTGCACGCCAACACTCTGCCTTAAAAGGTTTTAAACCGCACTTAAGCAAGGAACCCTGATGATAAAGCACGCTTTTTCATCTTACTGTTTGCAACCTCAGGTTGAACTACTCTGTCAATGTCATGGGCTGGTGTTGAACATGGTTGAAAGACCTGCAGTTGGACAAGTCGGTCTTGGGAAATAGAAGTATGTTAGGTCAGAGAGTCAAAGCTAGAAATGAGAGGGGGAGGCATGATAGGTGGGCGAGGAAAGTGAAGTCCAATTTCTCTTTACTGTATGAAGAAATACAGGTTCACCCTTTCTTGACCTGAGGCTTTTGAGAAAATGGGAAGAAAAGGCTGGTGGCCGTGGCTGATAAGCAGTGGGACGTCGTGGAAGGCAGGACTGAGTTACAAGGCAGGATACAGGTGCTGCAGACTGTAGACTGAAAAGTGTGGTACGGTCCCAGACTGTCACTCAGATGGTTTGTGGGCATTTGGGGCTCCCAAGGAGCGAGTCATGGAGCTTATAAGCAGGGGTGGGGTGGGGAGGCTTTAAGCGTGCCGCCAAGTAGATGGAAAATGTCCGTGGCCGGGCTTGAACATGAACACCGAATGCATCTGATAGGGTGACGTGTGGTAGGAATAGTTGCACATTTCATCCTGTATGGTTTAAATCCCAACAGTACTACTGTAGAATTAGAGTAATAAAATTTAGCAGCAGAATATACAAAAAAGAGATTGAGGATTTGGCTTAAATGTGTGGGAATCCATAATATGACCCATACCACTCTATAATGCTATTTCCTCAGCCCTATCCCCCACCAAAAACAAAACAAAACAAAACAAAACAAAACAAAACAAAACAAAACAAAACCTACTATAATTTTAGGTTGCATTAAGAAAGCCAAACACCCATGTTGAAGGAGGTGATAATCTTAACGTACCGGTGCTAGGTTGCCTCACTGTAATTATCGCACTTATTTCTGATCCCTGAGTTTTAAGCAAGAGAGCACGAAATGGACTGTACTCCAGGGATAGCACCCAGGTTAGGAAAGTTTCTGGAACCTTGCTCTACCAATGAGGAATGATGGAAAGAATTTAGAAAGGTGGTGGAGAAGAACAGAGGGCCTGTGCAAATTTGAGAAGAACTGAATCATGAATGGTGAGTTTGCAACGGCTGATCCCTTCAAGCAGAACCTGACATTGTAGAAGGTGATTTCTGTATTCAGAAAAGGATTGAACTGGTTGACCCTGCAGATCTCTTCAACATGAAGATTCTGTGATTCTTGCATTGTTCTCTTTCTAATGAGATGGTCCATCGTATGTTTTTACCCTGAAAGTCTTTGACTTTCACTTTTATTTTATCTGTGTCCAGATATTCCCTTCTCGTGCTTGTCAAGTCCTGTTCTGCAGACTAGTGGAGGTCTGTGATGACATTTACAAAAATCTAAGCTCAAAGGGGGAAAATACTGCATTTTTAGCGCTGCTAAGTAAATTAAATTTGAAGAGATGACTCTTATTTTGAGATACGGCACCTGGTTTTTGTGTTAAAATATCCTTTTTATGAAATGATAATGCTGAAAGTTACTCAAGCCATAGTTAGTAGTCGAAAATGGAGGCTCTGGGACCAGGCTGCCAGGGTTTGAGTTCTGGCTCTGCCCGGAGCTATACATGTGACCATGGGAAAACTGCTTACCTTCTGTGGACTTTCACTGCCTTATCCATCAAATGGGGATGATAATAAAAATATATATCTTGGGGGTGCCTGGGTGGCTCAGTCGGTTAAGCGTCCAACTTCAGCTCAGGTCATGATCTCACAGCCTGTAAGTTCGAGCCCCGCATCAAGCTCTGTGCTGACAGCTTCTGATTCTGTGTATCCCTGTCTCTCTGCCCCTCCCCTGCTCACGCTCAGTCTCTCTCTCTCAAAAAATACATAAACATTAAAAAAAAATTTTAAATATATATCTTGTAGTATGGCCATGAAGCCTTCACAAGCTAATGTGTCTAAGGTACCTAGAGTAGAAGTTTACATATAGCAAATGGTCAATAAAAGTCAACTGCCATTTAAAATAAAAGTCTTTAAACATTTCCAATCAAAATAATTAGATGTTAACAACCTTATTTTGTTGCCCTGGATGTTTTACAAATAATTACTTACCTGGTAAATTGAAAATCTGAGGACCCGTTTTATATAACAGCTCATAGAATTTTCAGCCTTAGAGCACTGCGTTCATGACAAACGTCATTTCTCTCATTTCTTCTATGAGATCTGTTTCTTTTGGACAAGTTTTCGGTTTTCATTTCTGTGCCACACCACTGAGACCTGTCCTGTCGTGTTTTGGTGACACCCATGAAAATGTATTTGACTTCTTGCATTAAAACGGCAAGATCAGTATTTATTGTCCTTCTCTGGGCAATGGAATTGATTTTCATGTGCGGCTAGTAGACACAATCTCATTACCTGGTCAGATTTCTTTCAAGAATTGTAGCACACTTCTAGAGCTCTTGCTCCTTGTGTTTCTCAGAATTATTTTCAAACATATGCACAGGCTCTGTGCGTGTGACCTCGATCAAATCACTTAGCTTCTCTGGTTCTGTCTCCTTATCTTTAAATAAGGGCCATGATACCTGCTCTGACTGTATCAGAGGTGTTTATGAAAATCAGGTTAGATCTTATCTGTAAAGGTATTTTACAAATGATAAATATATTCTGCTTATGCAGTGTAGGGTATTTTTTAAAAAATGATTACGATAAGGAGCAAGTTTCAAGATTTATACACATACCCACGTATCTTCCAATTTTGCTGTTCAGCTATAGTTGGGTAACCTCGGAGAATTGAAATTACTTCAGTATATCCAGTTAAGCAAAATATAATTTAGTTTGTGTTTTCTCCTATATCTTGTAATCTTATAATTATGTACAGCTAGATCCCACAAGCCATTAATTGGTAGCTCCTTGAAAAAGAGAAATGGGAGATGCTGTTAGATTAATTTTCACAGTGGACTTTTTATGTTTTATTTTGGGATCTTGATTTTATGTATCCTGGTTATTGTTTAACTGTGGCTGAGTGACTTGCTAATAGCTGGCCCCAGGAGTTAAAGAAGGATGGTGGTAAACTAATGACCTAACAATTAAGATCGGTAAGAGTGGGAAAAAAGCAAAAGTAAAAACAAGCTGAACCGAAATATGTTCTTTAGAATTAACGTAACGAAGCATCTGGAAAAAAGAATGATTGCGCCTTAAAAAAAATGTGTTCATGAAATATTTATTGAACACCCAGATTTACAAGGCTCTGAGGGTAGAGCAACTGGACACGGTCTACCCTCCGAGCTGATCTCTTTGGGGTATGTGAGGGAGGAAATGTGCAGTCAATAAACAAATATATATACATACATATATACTATCGTAAATGCTGCACAGAAAGACAGAGGAGCTAGAGAATGGAGGGAAGCAGGAGATTTTTTTATCAGAGTATCTTTTATTTTTAATTGTGGTAAAATCACATTCCATAAAATTTGCCATCTTAACCATCTCTAAGTGTATGGTTCAATAATGCTGAGTACATTCAATCTCTAGAACTGATTCCTTTTGCAAAACTGGAACTCTGTAACCATACAAATTCCCCAACCCCCCTCGCCAGGCCCCACCAACTACCACTCTACTTCCTACCTCCATGAATGTAACTACTAGGTACCTCACGTAAGTGGAATCATGTAAAATTTGCCCTTTTGTTACTGGCTTATTCCACTGGCGTTATGTCCTTAAGGTTCATTCATATTATAGCATGTGTGATTGGACCTTTTTAATTAATCTGATAATTGTATTGTTTATACTTAGTTTATGTGACTTTTTGTAAACTATTTTGAGACTTTAAGCACTAACTTGGGCTTTTAATGAAATTCGTAATGCTCAATGTATTAATTTTTTAATGTTTATTTTTTTGAGAGCGAGACCAAGCATGAGTGGGGGAAGGACAGAGAGAGAGAGAGGGAGAGACACACATGAAGCAGGCTCCAGGCTCTGAGCTGTCAGCACAGAGCCCATCGTGGGGCTCGAACCCATGAACCGCAAGATCATGACCTGAGTGCTCAATGTATTAAAAAACACTTTATCTTTATGACTCATGGAAGCCTTGCCTACTAAAGCAGGTAGTACTGTTGTGCTTCCAGAGAGTCAAAGTACAAATAAGTACTCTAGAAGTACTCTCGCAGATGGTACAGCCGTCCTGTCAGCCGTTGACCTTCTGTTTGTCAAGAATAGGGTGATACAAGAAATTTTAGATTGTTTTTTACAACGTACCATTCTTTTAAACTAGTAAAGGTGGGTACGTTTTATGCCTATTTGCATAGAGGTGTATATTTGTTCTGTGTATACCTCATTGGAACCTTTACATCATTGTAATAGAAACTTCAGAGCACCTGGGTGGCTCAGTCTGTTGAGTGTCCCACTTCGGTTCAGGTAATGATCTCACAGTTCGTGAGTTCGAGCCCTGAATTGGGCTCTCCGCTGTCAGCATGGAGCCCACTTGGGATCTTCTGTCTTCCTCTCTCTCTCTCTCTGCCTCTCCCCCGCTTGCTTGCTCTCTCTCTCTCTCAAAAATAAATAAACATTGGAGCGCCTGGGTGGCTTGGTCAGTTAAGCGTCCGACTTCGGCTCAGGTCATGATCTCACAGTCCGTGAGTTCGAGCCCCGCGTCAGGCTCTGTGCTGACAGCTCAGAGCCTGGAGCCTGTTTCAGATTCTGTGCCTCCCTCTCTCTCTGCGCCTCCCCTGTTCATGCTCTGTCTCTCTGTCTCAAAAATAAATAAACGTTAAAAAAAAATTAAAAAAAAAATAAACATTAAAAAAAAAAAGAAACTCCAAACATATGTTACATTAAAATTTCTTTTTGGTCTGCTCAGTTACTTCCATAACATGTAATTAAAGCCCTCTTATCTTCAGTGACACGAGACGTGGGCCATGTTTCCCATGTGCTTTTGGGTCCCTACCCCTTCAGATACTCTATGGTCTGGGACAGATTGAGTTTGTGCCCAACCCATTGTGGAATATTTTCATGTATCTCCTGTTCTTTGTGACAGCAGTTGTTCTGTTGCACGAGAACAAATATATTTGTGTATATTTGTTCTCGTGTGTCCTTGCCATGGGCTTTGATGAACACATGTATACGTGAGCAAGGGCTCAGAGGCCCTGACCGTGGAAATGCTCTGTGGAACTACAGGGCTGGAGTCTCATGTGGTTTTTCAACACACACCCTGAGGACATCTCTTAGTGTACTTTTATAGTAGTACCTTCTGTCCTACCTGCTCTTGTCTAAATCTCACGAGATTTTGGTTAATATTGGTTTTGAAATGTTAATCCCCGGGTTTGCTAAATGTGACACTGGAGAGAGTGGTTTTATTTTTATTCATTTTTAATTTTTTCAAAGTTTATTTATTTTGAGAGCAGGGGAGGGTCAGAGAGAGAGGGAGAGAGAGAGTATCTCAAGCAGGCTCCATACTGTCAGTGCAGAGCCCAACGCAGGGCTCGAACTCATAAACCATGAGATGACCTGAACCAAAATCAAGAGTCAGACGCTTAACTGAGCCACCAGGCACCCCAAGACTGGTTTTAAATACACCTGAATGAGATTCACATATGGGAAAAGAGGAGTGATAGCTTCTCAGCAAGTGGGCCTTACATGATGCCCAGACTGTGTGATACTTGCATTCCACTGAAGGCCAGCATCTCTGTGTCTTAGTTCTACTTGTGGGAGAAAAAGAATCATTGTGGTTGCAGTGGGACTGATCTGAAATTATACCCTGCCAGGGGTTGCCTGGGTGGCTCAGTTGGTTAAGCGTTGACACTTGATTTCAGCTCAGGTCCTGATCTCACCTCACGGCTCATGAGTTCGAGCTCCACAGTGGGCTAGTGTGGAGCCTGCTTGAGATTTTCTCTCTGCCCCTCCTCTGCGTGTGCTGTCTCTCTCTCAATAATAATAATAATAATACCCCTGCCAAAACCTGATTTGTTTTCTTCCTGTATCAAGGATAGCCTAATTTGTCTTTTCCGTACAAAACTGTCACAAATATGAATTTGGACTTACACGGTTGACCCATGGGCCCTCATGAGCAGGAGGGAGCCTCTCTAAGATCTAACAATGGCTGCTATTCATGGGAAATACAGGCCAGAGACCTCACTGAATGGAACATAATTTATTTTTAATTTAAATTTATTTACTAGGGGAAAAAGTTGTGTTCTAGTTCTACTTCTGAAACAGCTCTGCCGAAGGGCATCATGTTTTTAATGCATTTCCAACACATGAAACCATTAAGAACCTTTTTTAATTATAAACATTAAAAGGGCATATGAAGTAGCTTCCCTATGAGGCTCTAGATGTAAATACGTTGCATTAAGTAGCATCCTTGCATTTGGGCAGAGGACAGACTCATCGTGGCAATGCTGCATCTTCTTTTTTTTTTTTTTTATTATTATTATATAATCAGCAGGTGTGTACAGGTCTTTATGCCCAGAGGCTGCATAGTAACCTCCACCTCAGATCCTGCTGCCTTTAAAGACTGGGTCAGCACTTTCCCTGCGTGTGAACCCACGGGCATGTGGCATCGCCACCCAGGCACCCCTCTTTCACCTTAAAGTCTGACTGACTCGGGTAGTTCTGATACTAATAGCTAAAAACAGCTCAACAAATTACTTCTCTGTTCTGGACCTAACCTTCCAGGTAATTCTAGTCCCTGGCACCTTCTTCTTCATAGCACTGCCAGGAGAACGAAATGGGCTAATGCATGAAAAACGACTAGCCGAATACTTTGGTCACATGGCACGCCCTGAATTCGAAGTAGGCTTGCTAGCGGATTCTGATCAGTTTATAAAATTCATAAACTTGTCACCACCTGAGGATAGTACTACCATGGCAGAACCCTCAAGTAGGACTGTTAAGCCGAGCAGGTTGGGGTTTATTTGGCACACCTACATCAAGTTGCAGTTTGCTGTAAGTAACACAAAACATGCATGTATGTCCTCAAGCTAATGTCAAAAAATGATTACATGTTCACTGGAATCTGGGAGAATGTTGCATTTGGACTCTTTCAAGTGTCTTCAGGGTAGAAAACCACGTACGGCCCAGAGTCACTGGAGGGTAGCAAAGAAAATAGGGTAACTTTGAACTTCACGTGCGAGACATCGTTATTCTGTGATAGTCGGTGTGTTGCTATTATTAGTCGTGACTTGAGGAATGTTCTGACACTTTAAACCTTTGAAGAGTACTGCCCCCGACCCTGTCACCTCTAAGTTGGCCCAGAACACGCCAAGCTTGAAAACCACAGTTTGATTAGAGCAACAAAGCAGCCTGTGGAGTATGAGTGTTTTGGGGGGACGTCTTTCCTTTTGCCCTTGAGCCACAGACCTCAGGTAGTTTGGGGATCCTTATTGAATGAGATCGGAGATGAGGGTTCTGATGCTCTGGATGGAAGGAACTCAGGTACACAGGAAAAATCTTCCACTGTGAAGACTTTCTGAAACAGGCTAACCTGTGTTCTATGCCCCTGACCCAAGAGCAGAAAAATCTAGTCTCAGAATGGCTTTTATCTTCAGAACATCCTAGGAAAAGTTCACTCATTCTTAACTTCCCAGGTATACCACATGTTTGTACCTGAGCCTTCAGATGCAGCATGTCCAAAACCAAGGTCAGGCGTTGGGAAATACAGTAGACAGATTTCATCTTTGACCTCATACTCCTGTGTGCCTCTACCCATCCTTCCCTAGGCATGCCCAGATTCATTCCTCTCTTATCGAACCAGCTGTCAGCATATTTGTCCCCGTTGATGTGGACAGATAACTCATCAGAGTACATTCTATGGCATTTGGCCTCCAATTAGAACTTGCCTGCTCTGTTCTGTAAGGATAAGGCTGTTCGTGTGGTTAAAAACTAAGTTAATAAGTAAAATACGTGAGAACTAAGACCTGCACAGTCATAACAACAATTATGAAACCTTGATGATATGTCAAGATTTTAGTTTACGAGGGTCAACCATGCTCCTTTGCTTGTTTTTTTTTATAAATATTTTTTATAAATTTTAAGAATATAAAGAACTGGTAATTAAATCACATATTAGAATAAATTGCGAGGGAATAGATAACTTTAAAAATGAATAATGCATATCAACTAGATTAAAACCACAAATATAAGAAATTTTATTAGGAAGTATGGTTATACCTTTTCTTTTTTTTTTTTTTAATTTTTTTTTTTCAACGTTTATTTTTGGGACAGAGAGAGACAGAGCATGAACGGGGGAGGGGCAGAGAGAGAGGGAGACACAGAATCGGAAACAGGCTCCAGGCTCTGAGCCATCAGCCCAGAGCCCGACGCGGGGCTCGAACTCACGGACTGCGAGATCGTGACCTGGCTGAAGTCAGACGCTTAACCGACTGCGCCATCCAGGCGCCCCTGGTTATACCTTTTCTTAAAATAAGAATGATAATAGAACTGTTTGATATCAAAATTGCTGATCTTCCAACCATGTTATTACACTTGTAGAAGGAATAATATAAGTAATAGAACTATTCAGATAAAATATTTCTATTGACCAAGTAGCAGCTCTTCTTCTATATAGATCTAGAAAAGTGACTGTAGACACAGATTTCCAGTGGGCATTGAAAACCCTCTCTAGCTTAAATTAGCAATAGAAAAGATACAGATGTTAATATATATTTCTGCTAAATATATATATTGCTATTTCACTATTCGTGAGATACACTATATTGCTTTTAAGTTGGATCATGAATCATCAAAAATAACATTTTATTTGTTAATGTCTGTATCTTTTTGTCTATTTTAATTACTGAAGTAATAAGTGCCATATAAGGCGGCAAACAATACAGAAGTTAATAGATGCTCACATCTTTCTTTCAGTTTCTTTCCTGGGGATAATACTTAAGTGTTTTCTTTGCACATCTCTCTTTATGCCCGTATAGGCATATAAATATCAGTATATGTCCCAGATCTGTTCCTTACTGCTCATTCTATCAGAATGAGATCATATTGTACATGGTATTCTGCAATTTTATTTCACATTTGTCAATAGTTACTAAACATCTCTCCAGTTGCTAGAGTCTAGTACTATATATATATATAATTTAATTCTGAGGAGTAGCTATTTATTTTTCTGGAATATGGGTACTTTAATTACTCAGCTCTCCTCCCTTTTCTTTTTTTATGTGAGCTCTACGCCTACTTGAACTCACGATCACGAGATCAAGAATTGCATGCTCTACCCACTGATCCAGCCAGACACCCCTCAGCTCTCCTTTTTTTGATGGGTAGGGAGGTCATTGTTTTCATTAAAATGAATATGTCAATAAATATTTGTACATATATTTCCTTATATCAAAATATTTTTATTTCTGTAGGTTACAGTTTTAAGGTAGGACTGGTGGGACAAAGATAGATGCATTGAAGATTTTAGGAGATGTTGTCAGATTACTCTCCGGAAGGTTCTAGCATCAGCAATGTGTGACAGTTGATTTCTGAATGTACTTTTGAGCAGTGAATATTAATCTCTTAAATTTTGTTTTTATTAGCTCAGATATGGCACATCACTATTTTAATTTGCATTTCACTTTTTCTCGTGTTTCTAATTGACTTTTTATATTACTTCATTATGAACTTACCTATTTCTATCCTTAGGATACTTTTCCAATTGTTCCCTTTTCATTTGGTAGGAGCGTTTTATATAGTAGGATTGTTAACCATTTGTCCTGCATTTTTTGAATATTTTCCCTCATTCTACTATTTGCCTTTTGACTTTATTCATGGTATATTTTATTAAAGAGAAATGTTTAAATTTATGTAGTTAAATCTATCAGTCTTACCCTCCAGGGCTATCCATATACTTTAATATATGATAAAACTGTCATTAGAATTTAAATCAATCCAAATGGAAGTGAATTTATTATCAGTAGATAGCCAGATATGAAGTAACATTTGCTAATTAAACTCTTATTTTTCCCTGTGGCTACTCACTTTCCAGTCTTGTTTTAGAAGTTATTTTCCCACATTGTCTTTGAATATTTTAAAGAGTTTTTACACTTAGATCTTCAGTCTGTGAAATTCTGGTCAGAAAGTCTTGCGGGGAAGACTACAGGACTGGGGAGTCTTCTGGGAAGGGTTCCTTTGCTCTTTAATTATGTACAAGGAAAAATGATCTTTTCTCACCTTTGCTATGGGATGCTATATGATGTGGTATCCAGGAATGCAGCAGGTATCAATTGACCACCAGGAAATAAGCTGAAAGGATACTGAGTAGGAAAGCTGAGTAGACATAATCAAAATACTCTCCATCCCTCATTTTAGTTTGTTTCATTTATGTATTCATTTATTAATTTATTTGACAAATACTTATTAAGACTCCATGATTTGACAGGTATCCTCTAGGCTTTGGGAGAAGCCCAAAATGGTGAGAAAAACAAATGAATACATTGCCCTCATGGATGTAACTTTCTAATTCAGAAGGTCTTCCATTGGTTTTTTGGGGTGCCTGGGTGGCTCAGTCAGTTGAGCGTCCAACTTCAGCTCAGGTCATGATCTCATGGTTCTTGAGTTTGAGACCCTGGTTGGGATCTGTGCTGACAGCTCAGAGCCTGGAGTCTGCTTTGGATTCTGTGTCTCCGTCTCTCTCTGTCCCTTCCCTGCTCATGCTCTCTCTCTCTCTCTCTCTTTCTCAGAAGTAAATAAACATTTAAAAATAAAAATAAAATCTGCCATTGGTTTTCAATGCATACACATATTTAAGTGAAGCAAGGCTTGCATAGATTACCCCAACAGTGTAGGGAGGAGGTTCTGACAGTAACCATAAACATTAGGGCAGACTTTACAAATAAATCATTTTTATCGGGGTGCTTTGTGCTGCAAGTAACATAAAGCCAGTTCATATAAATTAATAAGGAAACTTATGAACTTGTAGTAACAGGAAATCCATAGATAAATCAGTCACACTTTACAGGTTGTTGATTTTATTTCTCAGTAGTATTACCCGGGACATGAGTTCTTTCCAAATCTCCCTTGCATTGGTTTCACCCCAAGGCTGGTCTTCCTCATGGTCATAAGAAGGCCTTTAGAAGCAACTAGGAAAATATGCTTTATTCAAATCTGTCAGAAGGGGAAGAGAAACATTTCCCCAAATTTAGAATATCATTCCTTTCTTTCAATCTATTAGGCCAGTAAGGACTAATAATAATTGCCAGGAGATTTTTGTGAAATAGTTGGCTTAGTGTCCTTATTCTCAAACTTTAATGTAGGTTAGTGATGTTAATGTATATCAGAATCACCTGGAAGCCTTGTTAAAAGGCAGATCTCCAGGTCCCATCCCAGAGTTTATGATTCAATAGGTTTGGGGTCAGGCTCAGCAATGTATATTTCTAACAGATTCCCAGAGGGTGCTAATGTTGCCGGTTGAGAATTGCTGGTTTGGAGGAATGCAGCTATACCCTTGTATCACACACCTGTTAAAACTCAGGACACTGACAAAACCTCTCGCTGGTGCGGATGTAGAGCAAGAGAAACTCTCAGTCGTTGCCAGTGGGAATGCAGAACAGTACAGCCACTTTGCAAGACAGCTTGGCAACTTCTTACAAAATGAAATACACTCCTGTCGTGCAATCCAGCAATAGGTCTTCTTGGTATTTACTCAGAGGAGTTGAAAACTTATAACCGCCCCCAAACCCTCACCTGGATGTTTACAGTAGCTTTGTTTATAATTGCCAAAACTTGGAGGCTACCAAGATGTTCTTCAGGAAGACACTAAACAAACTGGCACATCAAGACAATGGAATATTATTCGTTGCTAAAAAGAAATGAGCTATCAAGCCATGAAAAGACATGGAGGAAATGTAAACGCATATTACTAAGTGAAAAGTCCAATTGTAAAGGCTACGTGTGTATACTTCCAAGTATATGACATTCTGGAAAAGGCAAAATTGTGGAGATGGCGAAAAGTTCAGTGGTTGCCAAGGTTTAAAGGGGAGGGACGGATGAATCGGTGGGGCGCAGAGGATTTTTAGGGCAGTGAAAATACTCTGCATGATTCTGTAATGGTGACTACATGTTACTATACGTTTTTCCAAACCCAGAGAATGTACCACACAGAGAGTGAACCCTGATGTATACTATGGACTCTGGCTGATAATGATGTGTCAACGTAGGATCACCAGTTGTGACAAACATACCACTGTGGTGGGGGAAGGAGATATTGGGGGAAAATGCACATGTGTGGGGAGGCAGGCGTATATGGGAAATCTGCCCAGTTTTGGCTATAAACCTAAAACTGGTTTAAAAATAAAAAAGGTATATTCTTGGGTCTGGAGATGGGACGAGCTATCCCTGAGCCACAGGGCATGGAGAACAAAAGCTGAATGAAATTAGAGATTTGGGGAGCTAGTGGGAAGGATGAAGGAGAATAAATGCTGGATAAGAACCAACAGGGTACTTTATGCAAGTTGATGAATTGAATGCGGTATTTATAGTCAAATTACTATTGAGAAATTCGGCAAGGTTTATTTCTTATCTTGAATAAATATTAAGTACGATCTGTGAATCAGAATTGATATCTGCAGAGAACCTTGCTTTTAATTTAAAAAAAAAAACACCTTGATTTTACTAGGGATGCTAGAAAAGTTTACTATAGGGATTAATTGGAAATCCATTCTTTATACTCAGTGTGGATCTAACCTTGAGGTCAGTTATAATGGGAGAAATTTATATTACCTGAATTGTTTAGAAGATGTTGGGATGCAATTTGCCCTGGGCCTCTCATGCTTCTACATATCTTCCCAGCAGAGGCACCAGTGCCCTTTGTCCTGGGCTGTATTTTCAAGGATGTTTGGACAGGGAACAGCCTTGAAGGACAGAATTAGTGCCTCCCGCTGGAGCAGAGAACACGCTATATTACTGTTCAGTATAATAAAGATAATATCTCTCTCTGGAGCAAAGGGCAGACACGTTTCCTTACACACGTAATAAAAGATTTGGATTCCCTACACCATGGTTCTTCAGATGTAACAAAAACCTATTGCAAGTGTAGCATGACTTGGACCCTGGGACTTTGGGGGCATGGGGAGCCCACAGGAGCCAGAAGCTCATGTCACTTCCTGTGCCATTCGTAATAAAGTCCTTTGTCTCTGACCTAGGAATCTCACATCGTCTGTCTATAGAACTGGGACAGGTAACTTGTTAATTTGGAAGTTGGGTAAAATCTCAGCCCCTTTGCAGTTCCTGACAGAATGTACCTAAGAAGAAAAAAAGATTGAATTCTTAGTAACTCATTTGACTCCTACATTTTGTTGAGTGGGAAGTTGAAACCTGGATATCTGAAGCAACTTGCACACGTGCACCACGAGTCTGTTTGCACAAGTGCACATGGATTCTGTTCACAAAAGTGCACAGCGAGCCTGTTTGCACAAGTGAAGCGAGTCTGTTTGCACAGGTACACATCAGTCTATTTGCACAAGTGCACAGTGAGTCTGTTTCACAACTGCAATGAGTCTGTTTACATAAGTGCACACTGATTCTATTTACAAAAGTACACAGAGAGCCTGTTTGCACAAGTGCAGTGAGTCTCCTTGCACACGTGCGAGTCTTTTTGCACAAGCGCACAGTGGGTCTGTTTGCTCAAGTGCAAAGCAAGTCTATTTAATAAGTGCACAGCAAGTCTATTTACACAAGTGCACAGCGAGCCCGTTTGTGCAAGTGCACAGCAAATCTGTGGCTGCAGAAGCAAGCTTGTGGCTTGAGGTGCACTCTGCCTTTTGCCTCACTACAAAACCCGGCTCCAGAGTCAAGCCTACAGCCCTGGTTCAGAGTTGATTTAAAGATGTGATAGGACATAAAAATCTCTCATTTCAAGATAGAAGCAGATGAAATTGACATAAACTGTGTGGGGTAGTTAGTTGTATATAGCATACAGATAGAAACTGACAGAATTATTCAGCACTAAGAGCTACTTGAAGGAATAAAAGATAATTATCTGCCAGGGTCATTGAGCTGTAAATCTAAGAACTACAATGCAAGATTAGGCGACCTTCTCTATTACTTCTCAATTTGTGTGTTTGCTTGTTGCTGCAGTTCTGAGGCCGGGTGTCAGTTTGTTTTAATTTATAAAGTGGAACTCTGACCATCAGGTATTACACATGTCTTCTAGCCTAAAGGATCTATAGGTGATCACATTAAATGTCTCATCCTCACATTAGCAAACTTGACCTGCTCATTTATTAGGTGTACATTGGTAATACTTCTTTTTTTGGGGGGGGGGATTGTTTTGAAATATCAGTATGTATCTTTTGTGCTTTAAAAAGAATTTCTTTGTAGCACTATGAAATCATAACTCTTGTTCTATATCTCATCAATATTATATCTTACCTGTAGAGCATCCTGATCAAATCTCAGCTTTAATTATTTAAAAGGTTTATATCATAAGGGTAAGGTTGAGATATTAACTATCATGAAGGGTCTGTAAGCAGGGGACAGAGGAATCTTTCATATCAATTCCAATACTGCTTCATAATTTTGTAAAAACAAAGGCACATCCTTCTCTCCAAATGGGCTATAGCACCTTTTAAAAAGCAATGCTTCACTCTGTGAGGCTGACAGAACATGGCTGTAGGTACTACCCCTGTGTTTTCACTGAGCCATAGGCCTGTGGCAAAGAAAATTGAATGTTACCTGGGTGACCTATCTGTAAGCTCGGTCTTTAATTTCATTGTGACTATCGAAGCTCTCAATGTAGCCAAGGTGAAAACAGAAGTGAGGGCAGAGCAGTGATTTCTGCAGATGATCTGTGTCCAGCCATCAGAAGAAATCATTGACCCTCTGTTGTAGTTTTCTTTCCTGACCACCTTTGTCTAACCCGCCTAAGCATATAAAACATACATACGTTCTATTCTAGGATAGCCTCCTGCAGTTTCTCAGAATGACTTTAAAATAAATCAGCAACATAGATTACTCTGTATACAAAATTATTGGAGATTGGGAAGCAGAAATATCCAGCAGTTAGCAATTTATAATTCCTTCTGATAAGGTCATCAGTTGGGCACCTTGGAAGCATTTTAATGATAGTTCTGGAAAAGTATACCTGAGTTACTCTTTTGGAAAGATTATGAATCGAGGTGTTCCATTTGAGATGAATAGTTAACATGTTACATAAAGTATTTATTAGTCCAAATGAAAAACGTTTAGGTGAAACCTTCTTCTCCCAAAGAGAACATAGAGCCCTTAATACATGTGCGTTACTTCTCTTTTTTCCAGCAGTTTATGCTCAGAAAGTGGTATCGCTTTGAATAATTAATAGCAGAAATGAAGTATGAAGTAAAAAATGAGGATGGGAAGGCACAGGCTCCGGCGTCTTGGTGCTGTGACTCCTGGTCCCTTGTCATGGCGAAGTCGGCCGGCAGCGCACAGAGAGGGTACACAGGGGAGGCCGGGAGGGGGTCTCAGGAGGTTGTGGGATGGGTTGCGCTGGCCTGTCAGTTGAAGCGGCTTTGGACCCATTTCCTCTTCCCGCCTGAGAGGGACTTCAGGGCAGGGCCAGCTCATCCACATGTGGGTTCGGTCAGTCCCAGGGTGCGTGCAGGTCCCCTGCCCTGTCCTCAGCCCAGCCCGGAGGGGCTCCAGAAGCTGCCTGCTGGACACGCTGCTGCCTCCACGGGTGCTGGACACCCCGCTTGCATTACCTGCGTATCTGCAACTCCTCATCCCCGAAGTGCAACCAAGCATCTCCCTCTTGCCCGGCAGGCTTCTCCTCCCAGGCAAATATTTTACTGCCAGTGTCTCTCGGCTCAGTAGTAATCCTGCATACCCACTCGTTCTGGCCAGAAAAGTATGACTCACCCTTGACTCTTTCCACTGCTCTGCCTCCTATGTGGAATCAATCGCCAAATCTAAAAATTAAAGCATTTAATTTTTTCCTAAAAATGTGGGTGTTCGCACAGTTTATCTGCAATGCCACTGCGCGGCCACAGCCACACCCCTGGCTCACAGTGTTTCCCTCCACTTCAGCATCACAAGCTCCTTTTGTTCCCCTCCGGAGTTTCTCTCTCCTGTAATCAGAGCTCTTTAAAACTGCAAATGTAGGGGCGCCTGGGTGGCTCAGTCGGTTAAGTGTCCGACTCTTGGTTTCCGCTCAGGTCATGATCTCACGGTTTGTGGGTTCAAGCCCTGCGTGGGGCTCTGCGCTGACAGTGCGGAGCCTGGTTGGGATTCTCTGTCTCTCCCTTTCTCTCTGCCCCCTCCCCCATTTATCTCAAAATAAATAAGTCAACTTTAAAAATAAAAATAAAGCTGCAAATGTAACGATACCAGGTCTACACAGAAAGACAGGGAAGTAAGTACAGGCTCCTCACCATGCTGCGGCCCTGAGCGCTCCTGTCCCCTCCAGTGCTTTAGTCTCCATTCCTGTCCTCACAGGCCAACACACCGGGTGCTGGCTTCATGTGTTGGTCTGTCTCCGTCCACCAGAGTGTAAGCGTGGGGAGGCCAGGGCTTTTTTTTTTTTTTTTTTTTTTTTTTTTTTTTTATCATCTTGCAGTGCTTGGGGCATCGAAGGCACGTGAGGAACGGGAGTGAACAGCTGGCCTAGGTCCCCCCGCCATCCGGCTCTGGCCTTCCCTGGCCCTCAGCCCTCCCTAGTGGCCCCTCTGCGGTCTCCCCTTCCCATTTATAGTACTTCCTTCTCTCCATTCAAGCTGCTCTTTCCTGCCTGAGAAACGCCGTGAAGGTGGTGCCCCCACCACCAGGCTCCCCCACTGTTGCCCCTGTGTATCTGCCCGTCAGACCTCTGTTCACGGATCCCTTCCTCAGGGGGGCTTTCCCTAAGCTCTCTCTGGGCGAGGGAGACATGCATTCCCCCACAGCCAGTTTTCAAACCTCCAATCTCTCTGCTACACGAGAAGCCTCCAGGTTTCAAGAACAGTATCTGTCGTATTCACTGATGTACACGCAGCACCTGCCCAGTGTGCACGTTCAGCAAATACTTAGTGAATGAATCCGTGTCATTTAGAGTCTGGATTAGCATCTAACGAGTGGTGAGTGATGAGTTTTTTTCCTCGAAGGAGCCACTTACACCCGTCAAAGTGGAGGGCAGGCGGGCCAATACCCAGGTCCCCACCAACCTTTCTCTGCCTGAACTGATCTCCCAGCTGATGCCTGTGACCCCTTTGCTTGCCGAACACTTAGCATATCCTTTGTATAAAGAGACTATGAGGCCTTGTCATTTCTACCACACAAACCAGCACCCTGCCCCTGTCCTGTGTCATACTTTGAACCTATCTTTATTAGGGCGCTTGAGTCTCCTGTACTCCAGATATGTTTCCTGTCCCTGGCTCCTTCATTAGTCTGTAGGATGAAGAAGACAAAAACATAGGCTTACGTGTCTCCGTCTCGTGTCTCCATATCGTCTCAGTTCCCCGGCACACACAAGGTGCTCAAGAACGTGCGGGACATTTAGTTCTGTCTAGGTCAGGCCACTTTCTCCTTTTCACACATTTTCCTGTCTTCCTTGCCACCAGCCTTTTTGGAGAAAATAATCTGTGGAAGGTCATTATCAAGTTCTATCAGCACGTATTTAATGTGTGTTTAGCTGCTTTACTGTCACATAAAAACGTGTGGTAGTAAAATAAAGTAATAAAGCTGTCAATAAAAGCTCCACTTCCACTCAATATTTAATGCTAAAGAGCAAGAGACATTTGAGATATCCACCCATAATAGTAAATCGGCATTATCAAGGTTGGTAGGTGATCAATTTGCCTTGAAATACTGTTAACTTGACGAATAAAAATGTAAATTGTTATAGCGTGGCCTAGCAAGCAGTGTGTTTCAGCAGTCCTTATGGAATAGTCTCCAAATAAAGCCAGGTATGAAGTAGCTCCATGCCATGAGGCCACGTCGTGGTTTTAAAGGGCAGTGAGGACTGCAATCACAGTCATGGAAGAATCAAGAAAAATGCCACCCCCTCAGTACCCGTCACTAGTGCATTATAATTTATAAGGCACGGTACATCCATTTTTTTGCCTGATCCCCCAAATGACTGTGAGGTAGTAACAGTGTCCTTATTTTTCAAATCAGGAAGCTGATGTCTCAAGAGGTTAAGTGATATTCAGAGGCCACATAAAACTTGGATACAGTTCCCTATGTGTCTGGCTCCAAAGAGGGTTCTTATCTGTTAGGGCATAGCTACTTCACTGCTAGGGAACTAAAATTTTCAGATTGAAACAAATTTAATTTTTTTTAATGTTTTTTTTTCTTTGAGAGAGAGACACACACACACACAGAGCGTGAGCAGTGGAGGGGCAGAGAGAGAGAGAGAGAGGGAGACACAGAATCAGAAGCTGGCTCCAGGCTCCGATCTGTCAGCACAGAGCCTGACGCGGGGGCTTGAACTCACGCTGAGATCATGGCCTGAGCTGAAGTCAGATACTTAACCGACTGAGCCACCCAGGCGCCCCCAGATTGAAACAAATTTAGAAAATATGTAGAAAATCTACCATCGCGAAGAATAACTTGACATAGTGTTCGGACTAGGTGAACTCTGGAATAGTTGTTGTCCTAACCACCATGCAGGGAAAAGGAATTGGAATACAGATGTGAGTTCTTTCAGAGTCGGGGATACATTTCTAGAAACGTCATTCCATTGTCCCTGATGGTCTGAAACTTTCAGAATTCACAGGAAAGTAAACCTTTATTTCAAAATTATTCTTTGAAGTTGGAAGATAAAAGGAGAGCTGTCTGAGGCCCAATGCTCAAATAGAGGGGCTACAAACATTTTAAAAAATTCTGGAGAGCTTATCAGAATTTGAAATGAAGGTGATAACAGATCCCCTATAGTTCAAGTCCTCAGTACTGTGTAACAGGGTTTAAAGCAGCTTAGCTCAGTCTGACACACACAGAATCAAAGCCTTTTGTAGGGTTTTTGAAATGCGTTTCATTCTCTCTGGAAAGAGAAAAGCAGATTCCTGACTTTTTTGCACCTGGTTGCCTAGGAATATTTTCTATTCAGTGGTTCTGGCCCATTCTTAGAGCAACAGAGAAACACAATGGCACTTATTCAAATCTGTCATTGCCAGCCATCACCTGGCAGTGTTTCCCGATTCTTCTGTGTGCCAGAAAGAGCCAGTATTGTCTCAGTGCAGATTGGAAGCTCAAACCCACCACTGGGAGCAGGGGACGCACATCTCCAGCCAAGGCCCCCTGCGTGAAGGAGCTGTGGTTTGTTAGAGATTCAGCAACCGGGCGGGGGTTAGCGTTAACCCTGCATCAGTAAGCAAAGGGGGTTAAGTGTGGAGTGGGACGGTCAAGATTGAGCAAACGTTTCTGAACTTGGATAATACCTTCATACACAGTAATTACTAGTGTTGTTCTGAATAGGTGTTTGGGGCTGAATCGCCATCCCCCCACATTCATATATTGAAGTCCTAACTTCCCGTTTTCAGAATGCGACTGTTTTGGGAGATGGGGATTTTAAAGAAGTAATTAAGTTAAAGTGAGGTCATTAGGTTGGGTCCTAATCCAATATGACTGGTGTCCTTATAAGAAGAGGCCATTAGGACACAAACATGCGGGGTGTGGGAGACGGCCGTCTGCAAGCCAGAGACAGAGCCTTCAGAAGAAACCAATTCTGTTGATACCCTGATCTTAGCGGGCATTTCTGGTTTCCAGGCTCCAGGACTGTGAGAAAATCAATTCCTGTTGTTCAGACCACCCAGTCTGGGGGAATTGGCTATGATAGCCCTAGGAAACTGATATGGTAGATAACTCCAACGTTCAGACACTCAGTTAAACACAACTTTCAAGCTGTAACTACACCCCCAAATCTATATTTCCCTACTTGCCACAGTGTGCCTCTGGAGAAACGTGTGTAAAAGTTTACGTAAGCCCTTGTTAGGTTGTGTTTGAAGACGGGTTTATAAGGATTATTCTTACATTATAATTAGAAGAAGGGTGACTCCCTTGTGATTATGTGAGCCGGGTGAAGCTGTCTAAGCCACTGGTAAAGAAACAAGGCGAGAAATATTTACTATGTCTAATTGTTCTTAAATTTTTAATAGCATAAGCTGTCACTTCAAAATACTTACTACGTAACAGACGTGAAAATCAGTGACGGGGAACAACAGTCCTGAGTGTTTCTTGGCAGTGTTCTTGTCATTCCACTGTGTAACCAATTTGCAGTGAGCAGAGGGCAGACCTGCAGCCAGCGGCTGTCCGTGATTCTGGACACACGGGCAGGGAGTGGGGACTCCCGGTCTCCAGGACAGAGTGAGGGCTGATGCCGAAATGGACCTGGGTGATGTTTTGATTTCTATTGTACCTGGTCTAGAAAAACCCACAAAGGGGCACCTGGGTGGCTTAGTAGGTTAAGTGTCCAACTCTTGATTTCAGCTCAGCTAGTGATCTTATGGTTTGTGGGTTCAAGCCCCACATCGGGCTCTGCGCTGATGGTGCGGAGCCTGCTTGGGATTCTCTGTCTCCCTGTCTCTCTGCCCCTCCCCTGCTTGCATTCTGTGTCTCTCTCAAGATAAGTAAGTAAACATTTAAGAAGAAAAAAAGAAAAACCCATGAAAAGCGGTTGCATTTAATGCTCTTGTTAATATCATGCTAATTTTTAAAACATATCATTAAAGATTAAAGTGTTTTATTATGATTCATTTATTTTCATTCACAATGCTTATTATTTTTGAAGTTTTAAGTAAAAAAAAAAAAAACCTGTTACTCTCCTTTGATGTCCTCAAAAGCAAATACATATTTGAAAGTAAAATTATTTAGAGATCCTTCCAATAACCTAAAAATTTTAGTGAAATAGATGTAATCCTTTTATAAGTTTGTAGTTTGAATAGACTGAATAAAATTTTTCTAGATTTGATTAAAAGTCCTAGGAATCCCTAGTAAGGGCTATTAATTTTTTTTATTGTGGTAATATACACATAACATAATATTTACCATTTTAACTATCCTCAAGTTTACAACTCAGTGGCATTAAGTACATTCACAATACTGCCTAATTGTCACCACTGTCTATACCTACAATACTGCTATCATCCCCAACACATTTTCATCATCCCCAAAACATTTTCATCATCCCCAGCTAATTTCTACTTCTCTCTTCTCACAGCCACTGGTAACCTCCATTCTATTTTCTGACCCTTTGATTGTGCCTGTTCGATCCTTCGTATGAGTAGGATCATACAGTACTTATTCCTTCATGTCTGACTTATTTCAGCATAGTGTTTGAAAGGTCCGTCTGTGTTGTGACATATATCAAAATTTTACTCATTTTATGGTTAAATAATATTCCGTTGTATTCATAGTTCATTGTATTCATAATTCATTGTATTCCGTTGTATTCAATATTCCGTTGTTAATCTGTTCACCTGTTGATGGGCATTTGGGTTCTTTGCAACACTGCCCTGAACATTCATGTACAAGAGTCTGTTCAGATTCTAAGGAGTTTTGAGACGAGTTGGCTTTAGGCCCCATGAAATTTTAGGCTCAGTTCAGTGGAGGCATGGGGAAGTTCAACCACAGAGTAAATAACTACTGCGAACACGTGAAGGTTAGAGAACATGGTACCTTTTCTAGATGTTTATATATGCCTTGCCTACTGCATTCATATATATCCAATTGATATTTATTGGGTTTGCATAAGTTGAAATTATGTGTGTGGTTGTGTGTGGGCTAAGTATGTACCGTGTTTGGTTGTCTAGGTGTTTCATTGCAGCCAGTTTATCTGAGATTATAGTCTAACATAGGAGGCTCACGTGTGGGCAGTCTACAGTGATCATCTAGACAGAGGGGTACCTTTCTCCTACACACACTTTTTTATAAGTTGTCTTTTTCCTCTCAAGAATATGCTCTTATGTTCATGTCAGCCCATTTCCATGTGTATAAATAAATGATGGGGGGGCCTTGGGGCAGGGGTACGGGTGGACTGCAGGAAGCTTGTCTCGGTGTGCCAGGTTTTACAGGTGACGGTGTTTTTAATGGTTTCTTACATGAATGATTGTTGCAGCTAATGGAGACCTCACGGAAATGATTCAGATAAAGCTCATAGTCTGCTTGAAGCTTACTGACCCAGTATAATTGAGTGTACTTCAGTGGAATCGGTGAATTTATATTCTTAGAGTTAATATAAATGTACTGAAATTGAGAATGAAAAAACCATGAATGGTGTTCCTAATTTGCTTTTCTACATATGCCCTGACTTCTAGGGAAGTATTATGAAAGAGTTGGGGATAGTGAAAAAAATTCTCTTTACAAACCCTTCTCACCCTGCCCTCTTTATTTTTTTTTTATGTTTATTTATTTTTGAGAGAGACGGAGACAGAATGCAAGTGGGTTAGGGGCAGAGAGAGAGGGCGACGCAGGATCTGAAGCAGTCTCCAGGCTCTGAGCTGTCAGCACAGAGCCCGACGCGGGGCTCAAACTCACGAGCTGTGAGATCATGACCTGAGCTGAAGTCGGACGCTGAACCGACTGAGCCACCCAGGCGAACCTCACCCTACCCTCTTTGAAAGTCTGTTCGTCACCATTCTTTAATTGACAAGTAAAGCACATAGAGGCTGTAGACTTTATTCCAGCGATGCTGTGCTTTTAAAGTGCTTGAGGACTGTGTGGTGACTTTGGCGGTAATGTTAATGCAATTGCTGTTGTTTGTGACTGGAAAATAGCTCATGATTGAGGAGGGAAGAAAAGAAAGGAAGGACCGAAGGAAGAATGGAAGGGAGGGAGGGAGGGGCCAAAAACAAATCTAAGGCAGTCTTCAGAAGTAACTGTAAAGTGAAACAAATACTTATTTGCAAGGCAGTAGCGCATAATCGGACCCAGGGTCTTGCTTTCATTAACATCCTTGTGGCAAAGACTTTTCCTTAAGGAAAGGAACTAGCTGCCCCACGTGGATTTCTATTTCTCAGTAGCAACCAGTTCTAGCAACTTCACATAGACTGTCTTTGGTTTGGTTCTGCTGTAAACTAATGAGATGTTAGATGCCTAACTCAGGAGATCTTGTTTCCATTAATAACTATTTGACACTTATGGTTTTTGCTGATGATCCACGTGGTTCCTGACTCCCAGGAAAACATGAGCAGTGAATATTATAAAGGCTCGTGTGTAGGAAGCCCATAACTTAACAGAAATTATGTAGGAAACATAACCCACCAGATATATAGGTGATGTTTCAGGTTCTCAAGATGAACAAACTCTTTAGAAGTATGTTTGGCCAAATGTCTGGGCATCCTGCGGTCCGGTCAAGTTTGACATGTGAAATTACCATCACAATCATGAATGCCAGAAACACACATTCAATTTGTAAATAGTTGAAAATTGTGCAGATTTTAGGCAAAAATCTATATGAGTAAATATATTTATTAAAGTGACATATGTATGTTATTAATCAAATCCATTTGTTTGTGCCACTCTCTCTGATTTGTTATAGCCTTACTATGCATCGATTAAAAAATGTGTTTGGATTTTTACAAGTATATTTGAATAACAGGATTCCTATTTCTTATGAGAGCCCCAATTCACATTTTTATGCAATAATAATCATCAGTCTGGGACAGAGCCTTAGTTAGGCAAAGATATAATCACCCTCTATAACTCAGCTGGAAATAGGATGCTTACAAATAAATGTTTATGTTTATGGGCATTCGTCTAAGGATCTTTGACCTGCCTTTTAAGACCAAGTTTGACAGAAACATAGAGTTGTACCTTACAAAGGCTGTCTCACTCACTGCAAACTGTACATCATGGAGCCATAGGAAGAGAGAAGAAAACAATCCATTCTGGATGGCAGCATACGCTACATGTTCCAGTATATGAAGTCAACAGAGCAGTCGGCTTTCACGACAGCTAACATTTCGCGTTGCTTTTCCGAAGTCTTACCCACCTTCTTCAGGGGTGGCAGGCACTTGAATCAACGTCTCGAATCAGGACGCAGCAAATGGCTTCAAGACACCTGAAGAATGGTGGCTGGAATACATTGGAGAGCCACGTGGTGGGCCCCACAGAAACGGGACACCTTTTCCAAGCTCTTCAGTGAAAACTGACATTTCAAAGCAAGCTGAAAGTGTCCGATCTGAGGCAGAAGAGTGAGCGACGGAAGCTTCAGAGAGCCGCGTGGTATGCTTGATTCAGCACGTGCCCTGAGCTCAACAGCCCTATAGCTGCATCCGTCCTGACTTCTCGTGACGGCGTTGGCGCCGGAATGAGCCATCACAACTGTCTGCTGAGTAGGGCTGGCGATTTTCATTCCCACGTCCTCTCTGAGGGGACAAAGTTGTAAGCCTCCCAGGAACTCCAGGCTGGAGCTCTGGTTCCGCCTGGGGGTGCCGGTTGCATTGCTGCCAAACCACCTCCTCGACTTTGAATGACCAGAACCATAGCGATAGCGGAGTGTGTGTGAGCGTGTGTGTGCCTGACCTGAACGGTTTTCTGGAAGTTCTACTGGAAATGAACAATAATCACCTGAGAGACTCAACTCAGGCAATACTTCCTGTGCTGACAGAAGTCTGGATGAAAGATGTGGTTTTTGATTTGCCTCTCTACCAGTCTTCACACACACTGACTTGTGACTTCAGAGGGCTATCCTCAGATATATATTCCAGAATTAGAAATCATTAAGACACTATTCCAAGAATCCCATAGTCAAGTCTGCATTGCTCAAGAGCCACACACCCCTTTCTCCACACGGACTTTTTCTCAGTGAAAAGCCAGGCAGGGTCCCTGCCTGAACCCCAGCGGCAAGTTGGCCTGATGAGGTCGCTGATGTCAGGTGACTGTCAGACATGTGGAAAACCTGTAGGCAGAAGGCTTTAAGGATGGCCTTCCTGAACAAATAGTATCTACTAATGTTAACACATACATTTCCGTCTCTAGTTCAGAGGTCACTGTCAGTGCCTGTTGTGCATTATAATTGACGTTTTCCTTTCCTCGAACACTGCTGTCTCAGCTAATGTCAAGGTTCAGAATTTAAAAAGAGTTACTGTTAAATGTTGAAAACTACTCTTGATTACTTTGGCCATCAATGGACCACATGGGATGGATAATAGGAAAATTTCAGGTCATCTGTCCACTCAGATTCAAGCTCTATTTAGATTTATGAGGCCCTACCCCAAGGCAATAAAACCACACACCTAGGATGTGTGGCTAATAGATACTTAGGTGTCTGAGTGCTGGGTACACATATACACATATAGTTTCTGTCTTCTTTTCTTTTAAAAATTTTTTTTAATGTTTATTTATTTTTGAGACAGAGAGAGACAGAGCATGAACGGGGGAGGGTCACAGAGAGAGGGAGACACAGAATCTGAAACAGGCTCCAGGCTCTGAGCTGTCAGCACAGAGCCCGACGCGGGGCTCGAACCCACGGACCGTGAGATCATGACCTGAGCCGAAGTCGGACACTTAACCGACCAAACCACCCAGGCGCCCCCCTGTCTTCTTTTCTTATGTGAGCTTGGTTTCTAAAAACCTTGGGAACACTGAAAAGCAAGCATTGAGAAGGGAATGAATATCCTGCCTTCAGAGTGATACATTCAGGGAGCAGAGCAGGCAGTTCCTTAGCAGGTGTGACCTTGACCTAAACATAGACTGCCTCCTTAGCACCCACCAGCACCTGCTGTTGATTGGTAGGAATTGGAGCCAGTGGCAGAAATGACACGACATTAGGTCATCAGACGCCTGATGTGGGATAAAAAGTGCTGGTAAGAAAGAGATGTGGCTGGGAGGCGCTGGGTGTAGCTTTCTCTGTTCTTGTGAGGACCAGCACTAGAATACTATGTAGGGGTTCTCAAAGTGTGGTCCCGTGACCAGCAGCTGTAGCATAATGTGAGAACTTACTAGAAATGCATATTCTCAGGCCCCTGGCACAGAGGCATTGACTCAGAAACTCTGGGCGATCGGGCCCACCAGTCTTGTACTAGCAAGTCCTTACCGTGATTGAGATGTTCTAACGTTTGAGACCCAGTAAGTAAGCACTTCCCGAAATAGGTGAGATGAAGTGAATTTCATCTTTCCATGATCGCAATCCTCAGGCTTTTGTGAGGGGTAAAAAATGTTCATGCCTCCCTGCTCGCCAACACTACCAGCAACTCCGGAGACTGTTGGGTTTGGGGAGTGTGTTTTAATTCCAAATTTTCCTCTTCTATTAAAAACCAAAATACGAAGGACTATCCTCTAAAAGTTTTCTACTGGGATCAAAAAGTAAAATGAAATTGGGGCACCGGGGTGGCTCAGTCGGTGGAGCATCCGACTTCGGCTCAGGTCATGATCTCACGGTGCATGAGTTCGAGCCCCGCATCGGGCTCTCTGCTGACAGCTGGGAGCCTGGAGCCTGATTCAGATTTTGTGCCTCCCTCTCTCTCTGCCCCTCCCCCACTCACACTCTGCCACTCTCTCAAAAATAAACATTAAATTAAAAAAAATTTTTTTAATGTTTCTTTTTGAGACGGAGACAGAGCACGAGTGGAGGAGGGGCAGAGAGAGAGGGAGACACAGAATCTGAAATAGGCTCCAGGCTCTGAACTGCCAGCACAGAGCCCAACGCGGGGCTCGAACCCATGAACCATGAGATCATGACCCGAACCAAAGTCGGACGCTTAACCGACTGAGCCACCCAGGCACCCCTAAAATTTTCTTTCAAACCTAAAAAAAAAATATACAAAATAGTCTGACATTTGCTTTGGAGCATTGATTATTCAGAGTGCTTCTCACTTTGCCATGGCTGAGAAAGTGAGCAGGCAGAGTGGGCCTCCCATTTCTAGACAACAGAACCAGCGTTCTCCAGGTTATAGAGAGAGGAACACTCCCAGGTTGAAGCACGTGGTTTCTACACTTGCAGAAGGTCTCCTCTGAGCTTCTTACATCTGCTCAATGAGGGACAGACCAGACCCTTCCCTCCTGCCATCTTGAAGATTACAGAGGCGAAGCGAGAGGTAAACTTCCGCTAAACTGTCAGAGCTGTGGCTCAGAGCTCTAAACTAAATCTCTGGGAGTTAGTTCCACAGCTTTATTCAGTACACATTTGAGGACCTATGACATACAAGGTGACCTTGATTATGTTCTCCTTGTGCTGCCTCTTGGCCTTTTGCCTGTGACCATTCTATTTAAGGAAACTTATGGAAAAAGAAATATTCACTTTCCTTTTCTTCCCCATGGGAACACCAAGTTCAGCCACTCATTTCCTGCCAGAAGCTCCGAGGCTACAATAATAGTTCTTGGCAAATGGGAGCTGAGTGAATTCTTCCAGACTTGAAAAGCACTTCCTTTAACTTTTCTGATGGCCAGGTGTTGCCTGGCCATCAGAAGTTGCATACCTCTGGAAAAATGGAAATTCTTTCTTCAGGGACTGACCTGTTAACCTCCGTGAGCCCCATGTTGCCTGAAGAGCGAGTGACAGTGGGGGAGTCTCAGCTGTGCATTGAATTTCTCTAATCCAAATCAGTTTCTCTGATTTGACGGTGAATTGAGAATTGTTTTGAAGGCTAAAAGTGATTTGAGCTTTAAATTGGAAACAGCCTGTCATTTAGAGTGAGGGTTGAGAGGTTGCATGTTATATAAGCCCCTTGTTTTAAAATAATGAAGGAGATGCATAGAATCACTGTAATTTTGTAGTTCGTGGATTTTCCCTGTTCTTATGTAAATTGTGTGTGTGTGTGTGTGTGTGTGTGTGTGTGTGTGTGTGTGTGTCTGCATGGGAGTAGTGTCTATCTTATAGGGAATTGGATAGAAAAATTGCTCAGGCAATTCATATTGATAACATTTGGCACTAGTTAGCATATTTTGACTGGCTGTTTGCCTGCGTAGCTAGTGGACTTAAAAAACACAGTAAGTCAGTAAAAGATGTCTTCACAGGCTTGGAACTGAGTACTACAAAGATGGGGTGGGTGTGAGTCTGAGTTAGTATCCTTTCCAACCCCCAGTAATTCAGTTTAGAAGATGGCTGACTTCCAACATGACAGAAGAAAGTCAGAATGGGGGGAAGAGAAACTTATAGCACCAGGGCAAGACAAGACACCTTAACCACTAATTGCCATAGATTTCACAAATCCAGAAGGAACAGTGAGGAAAGGTCATGACTCATGGCATAAGTCAGAATAAACCCAGAATCATATGAAAAAACCCAGCCTACTTTTACAGGAAGCATGAATTTGTTTTTGTTTACTCAAGGATTGTACGCGTTGATGATGCTTTTCCCTTAACTGGTTCCCCCTTAGCCTTGCTTTTCAGTGAAGAATATTTTCGCGGTGCATTTAAATAATGGCAAAATTTGCATTTCGGTAGACTCCAGCTGTCTGGTTATGTAAATGATGAGCATACACTGTATTGTATTTTCCGAAATCATGTTTGCGACTTGTATAGCTGAATGTTAAATTTATTCCAGAGCTTCTTAAAAGGATGGTCTATTGGGTATGGCTGGTGAGTTGCGGGACAATATACCTAAAGGCAGGGTAACAAAGCTGTGGAACAGGAACACCTCAATTAAGGAATCCCCTTTGATAGCCGTATCAACTATGTTACAAATAAACAAAATCCTCTCAGGAGGAGCTACCAATTTAATAGCTGCATAACTAAAAGAGCTTCCTGTACTGAATCTTTATCTTGTTAAAGCAAACAGGCTCACTTTGGACAAAGTCATATCTGGGAGGTTTTTCCTCTCTGGCTCTAGCCTCCTCACGCACAAATACTGCTTTACCTTGATACATGGCTGTATACATTTCAGATGCTTTTACAGAAGTCATTCCATCCAGTTCCCGGAGAAATGGTCATGGTTGGTATAATTCCCATTGTATAGATGGATCAAGTGTGGTTCCGCAAATTGAAGACTACCCCCGAATTTTACTAATGAATGGGGGACATAGATTTGCATCCAGAATTCCTGCCACCACTGTCAATGGTATTTGTCATCGTAGAAAAGTGACTTTTTGTTACATCAGGTCTAGCCTCGCCTGTTTTAGAAGCCTAGTAGTTCCCGGGGTGCCTGCTTTTTTGCACCCCCTGATTACAGTTATCAAGTTGTATTGACATTATTGTATTATAATTATTGTGCAGCTGGAACTCATTTATACTTAAGCACTGCCCCAATCCATCTTTTATATTATAAGCCTTTTTAATTTCTCTTTTTAATTTTTTAATGTTTATTTTAGAGAGAGAGGGAGTGGGAGAGAGGATCCAGAGCAGGCTTCAGGCTCTGTGCTGACAGCAGAGAGCCTGATACAGAGCTCAAACTCATGAACCACGAGATTATGACCTGAGCCGAAGTCAGACGCTTAACCGACTGAGCCACCCAGGTGCCCCAGCCTTTTTAATTTTTTTTTTTTACATGTATTTATTTTTGAGAGACAGAGGAAGACAGAGCACAAGTGGGGGAGGGGCAGAGAGAGAGAATAAGACACAGAATCTGAAGCAGGCTCCAGGCTCCAAGCTGTCCGCACAGAGCCCTATGTGGGGCTCGAACTCACAAACCTTGAGATCATGATCCGAGCCAAAGTCAGACGCCCAACCGACTGAGCCACCCAGGCACCCCTTTAATTTCTAATTTTGAGACAAGTGGCTTTTTTTCCTTACCAAAGTGATTTCAGGAGCTCCAACGGGCAAACCTCTACTGGAGATGCAGATATCTTTCTGAGTGTCCCTCCCTCCACTGGATCTGTGGAGCTCTACCTGTAAGTGGGAACTGAGTTTACTTGGTTTTAAGGTGACTTAAGTGTGCAAAATACACGAAGGATTGTGATCTCTTCCTCTTCTGATGCTTGCCTGTGGCCGTTGAAGGCCCGAATGAGAGTTTGTTGGAAGGATGAACTTGAGACCTTGCGAACCAGCTCCTGCTGGCCTGCTGCCAACTGGCACAGGTTTACGTGTGGTTTGATTATCAATTAGAAAACTCTGTTTTTGCGAGGCTAATCACTACCACTGTGTGAATTCCTAGCCCATGCCCTCTGTGCCGTGTAAACAGTTATAAACACTTTGAAGAGATGCCAGAGAAATTTCAACTTCTTTACGAAACTTTATTTTACAAAGAATATAAACTCTATAATAACTGTGCGTGTTGTGTGGGGAGAGCTCATAGCCCTGATCGGTGTTTTTGTGAGTGAGGCCCTCGTGAGTTGCCGTGGTCCTGTCGGCACAATGAATGTTTAGCAGAAAACATTGGCATATTACATTATGAGGCTCCCTGTCTGGCCTTCCTATTCTTGATTAATCACAAATATATTAGAAAGTCCTTGCACCAAAAAGATCGTGGTAGGGAGGGCAAAAGTACATGTGGTGAAGGCAAGTTCCTGTCCTGCTTCTCTTATCTGTTGGTTTTTCTGATAGTGGAAACTGGTATGTTCCTGGCCCTGTTTTCAAAAGATGAGAGCTAAATCTAGTAAGAACTTGTATTCCTTTAAATTACTTTTAAAAATGTTTTTAATGTTTATTTAACTTTGAGAGAGAGAGAGAGAGAGACAGACAGACAGACTGTGAGCAGAGGAGGGCACAGAGAGAGGGAGACACAGAATCTGAAGCAGGCTCCAGGTTCTGAGCTGTCAGCACAGAGCCCAATGCGGGGCTCGAACCCATGAACCATGAGATCACGACCTGCGCCAATGTCAGGTGCTTAACCCACTGAGCCACCCAGGTGCTCCTGGACTCTCTTCTCCAGTCCAGAGGGTCTGAAGCCTTATTTCAGGAAACTCATCCCAGTTAGTTAACTTACATTATTTTGTTCTCGAAACACTTTATGAGTTTAATTTCAGTTCTTTGCAGGGTATTTGTGAACTTTACCCCAATGGAAAAACTGGATCCCAACCCTTCCCTCCAAAAATTGAATAATGTCACTCTAACCAGATGACTGTGTATTAAATTCCATAAGAACCAGGACACTGAACAAAAATGTATTTGCCCTTCTGTCCTCTGCACGATTACCCTTGACCACAACCAATGTGCTGACTCCAAATCTCAGGTGCAGGACCTAGGATTCTGCATTTTCACGAGAGAGTAATTCTTATGACCGGGCAAGTTTGGACCGTGGGACTAATTTCATGGACAAATACTTATTACACAAATACTACCTTTCATTTTCCCTACTAACTTATGCTGAAAAGCACTTGATGCAGAATTCTGTCTCTATTACCGGAACATCCTTGAGTGAGTCAGGTAAATAGCTGATCTCTTTTTCAGGCAAAATGAAAACACAGCAAAGTCAAGTGACTTACCTCAGGGTCCCCTGGAAGCCATCAGGTGAGAATGGAACCAGGGCCTTTGTGACCTATGCTCATTCTGATTTAATAGATAAGGAAAAACTGGAATTAGTCAAATGTTTGAGACGCCGTGGTTGAGGTCCTGTATTGTGGAGCATGAAGAGAGCTAACAGTATAGAATAGTGGTGTGGGCCCCAGTGTTTGAGATTCAACGTGAAATTGTCATTGACCACCAGGAATCTTAGTTGTAACCATTGAAAGTTACCACTGAGTGGAAAACTGTAGATAACGTGATTTCATACAGTGTGATTGTTTCTGGTATTAGATTGTTAGGGATTTGTTAGAAGAGGAATCGATCCTGGTTCTTTTTATTAATTTGAATCCCCCTCAGTAATAGCCTTCTGATGCCTAAGCTGCTGGGTGCCTTCCCCCATGTGTGGATGTCCTCACTTTTAAAGTGACAGCACATCTTTGCTTCTTTATTAGAGTCTATGTAATATCTAAGAAACATGTCTGTGGGAATTATCGCTGCACTACATATGAGGGATTAGCAGGTGGCTTTGTCTGAAGAATGGAAAATCAACTGAAGTGGCTTTGTATTAGAGACAGTGCCTGCTTAATCACATGATAATGTGGTTACTCTGCTTCTAGGCAATCTCAGGCCCTCCTCCTCCTCCTCGCCCTGAAATTGCAGAGTACGTGTGCAGTGGGAGGTCGGCAGTTCAGTGCTCTGCTATACAGAATAAATTTCGGCAAAATCGATAAACAGCCGCTGACAGGACTAACTATGGAAAAATTACAGGCTGACGAAGAAGGTTGGTGAAAGGTTAGATCTTTCAGCTTAAAAATCTTAAGAGAAAAGCCCCCTTTTTGATTTAGAATTTTAACTAAAATGTCTTTACTTATTGTTTTTAGGGATAGATAATTAGAGAATAAGAGAAGAAAGGGTTGCCTATCCTAGCACTCGAATGACTTGGTTCAAAACTTAAATAACTGCTAATGTTATTTCTTTGTATTGGGGGTGATTTAGGGTTTAATAAGTTTAATAATGTGGTTGGTTGACAGAAAAAAAAAATAACAGATTGTTCTCTTTGATTTCATGTAGCTTTGGACGTGATTTTTTTTTTTTTTTTTTGCTTTCCCCTGAAGTTTTGGAGGCTTGCTAAAACAAAAGCATTGTTGCCAAATGCCCCGACTTGTTCATGCTCAACTCCATGGAAACCAGCAAGTGCTTAGAGATCCATGCTGCTGTCACTCCCTTCTTCTGCCTTAGTTTTTGTGTATGTTATTCAGCAGGCACTGGGAATACAAAAAGGTAGCAGAGTTAAATCCTACCCACTCAGAGTTTAAAGTCTGGAGGGTGGGCGCCTGGGTGGCGCAGTCGGTTAAGCGTCCAACTTCAGCCAGGTCACGATCTCGCGGTCCGTGAGTTTGAGCCCCGCGTCAGGCTCTGGGCTGATGGCTCAGAGCCTGAGCCTGTTTCCGATTCTGTGTCTCCCTCTCTCTCTGCCCCTCCCCCGTTCATGCTCTGTCTCTCTCTGTCCGAAAAATAAATAAAAACGTTGAAAAAAAAAAGTCTGGAGGGAAAAGCAAAGGCTAAAAATTAAATGCTTAATAAGAATGTCAGGAGGCTTCAAGCCAGGGATGAATGGCAGTGTACCACCCATAGGTCCCACAGGTTTGCACTCTAGCCCCGCAGAGGCGATGTTTGGGTTAGCAGTGGTCCCAGGAGAAGGCTTTGAGCTTGGAAAGGCAGGCGATATGTGGAGAGGTATCCGATAAGTGGGGGGGTGGGGAGAGCAAGGACCTTTCCACACAAGGCAACATCTACAACAGCCTTCCTCATTTATAAATGGATCTTGTGTCCTAGGTGGGTTTTCATGGCAAAGTATGTAAAGCATAGAGAATGATATCTGGCACGTAAGGTGCTCAGTGAGTGTTAACTGTCATTTTGAAAGATTCTGGTTAAAAGATGAGGCATCATGAGACCATAAATGAAGCAGCTATATTTCTTCGGCTTCTGTAGCTTTTATTGTTTATCATCATCATCACCATCATCATCATCCCTGGAACCTAGGGTCACTAAGTAGTAGGGTCCCTTACCTGCTCTAGTTAGAATCCCGGTTTGCCACCAAATAGCTAAGAAACCAAATCAACCCCCTGGCTTTAAGCTTTACTTTTCTGCTACGGAAAGCATGTCATTTGGACTGAATGACATCACTGCACCTTCCACTTTGAAACAGAGCAATTCACTTTGCTGTAACAAATGAGGGAAACTGGGACTGGGGACAGGAGAGTTAAACTATGTGGCCAGTTTCCTGACTTCTATCTTTCACTTAAACTGTAATACCTATTTGAATGTAAACTCACTTTGCACTCCTGCTAATAGTAAAGCACTAAATTATTTGGGAATGAAATTTCAAGAACAGGTATACGGATGAGTGTTTGTTGGGCATTTCTTACACATAAATATCTGTTGTATCCTGAAACCCACAAAAGTGGAAAATCAGAGGCTGTCTATTCTGAGGAATGTTTTATGGCAGATGTGATGCCCGTAATTGCATGTAATGCAGAGACTAGAGGACATTCTAGACTAAGTGACTTTATAGGGTTTTATTGTTCTTAAGATGATTCCTGTTCTCTTCCCTTTTTTTGATGCTATTACCAAATTTGTTTTCCTAAAATCTCTTTGGTCAAGTCAGTTCTCTGCTTGAAAGTCTTCACTAACTTTTGTGTCACAGGTTAAGTACAAAGTAATGGGCTTTCTTATCTGGGTTCACCTTCTTTTAAGTGTTATCTCTTACTATTTTCCTTTATGGAATTTCTGTTCCTACCGGCATCATTAACACACAGACCTCAAATATGTTCTGACTTTTTCATACCATTCTGGCTTTGTTGGCAGCAGGCTCCCAGCCTAGCCAGACTCTTTGCATCACAAAAGACTCAGCTCCAGAAAGAGGATGCGCCATGTTGAAAAGAGCAGGAGTGGAGAAGGAAATATTGAAATGTTCATATTCTGCTTCTCCCTAGGGTATATGACAGTAGGCAGAAGGGGCAGGCAAACACTGAGGGTCAAAGAAATTGTAGACTCATTGGAGATGGAGAGAGGTTGGGATTGGGGAGGATAGGATCTAAACTAAAGATGTTGGATTATTTGTGTTTTGGGTGTGGAGTTTGGTGAAAGAATGAAATCTGGCCATTTGCAGCAACATGGATGGAACTGGAGGGTGTTATGCTAAGTGAAATAAGTCAGGCAGAGAAAGATACCATATGTTTTCACTCATATGTGGATCTTGAGAAACTTAACAGAAGACCATGGGGGAAGGGAAGGAGGAAAAACAAGTTACAGAGAGGGAGGGAGGCAAACCATAAGAGACTCTTAAATACCGAGAACAAACTGAGGGTTGATGGAGGGGTAGGGGAGAGGGGAAAGTGGGTGATGGGCATTGAGGAGGGCACTTGTTGGGATGAGCACTGGGTGTTGTATGGAAACCAATTTGACAATAAAATCTATTGAAAAAATAAATGAAAAAAATAAACTAAAGATGTTGGGTGGAGCATAATTTGAGGCTAAAGATGTCTCTGGAATCAAAGATCAAAAAATAGAGAGAGGGAGGGGATTGGGGATCTCTGAGCCAGATTAACCTTTCATGTGGCTCATACGCATACAGAGATTATAGGCTGGAGGAGATGAAGGGCAGGGGAAAGCTGTGAGCTGGAGGTGAGACTCCACTGGGAAGATGTTTGATGCCATGGGAGTAATTTGTCAACATTATCTTCAATGTGAGAAAACTGGTATTAAAAAAAGAAAAATCCAGAAGAGAGAGGCCCTATAGTGCCCAACCTAGGATCCTTTCCCATAATGCAGGATACTTAGGAAGAGGAAAGTATTTTGATTTAGGAAAATCCAAATTAGAATAAAGGGAGTGCCTGCTTCCAAAGAAACAGGTTTTCCAGAAAGGACTAGAATATTGAGCAAAATAGGGGAATATTGGGGCTTGCAGAGCAGTGTAGGGCTTCATCGGGTTGAAGCTATACGAGGAAAGATGGAAAAGAGCAGATCATGTCCACTTCAGGCTGGAAGGGAGATAGACAAATGTTGGCAGCAGAAAACCACAGCAGGAACATCGATGATCCAAACCCCTGGACTTGGGCTTGCCTGGTGGCAGGCCACTGGGAAGCAGGCAAGTCTTTCCTTATACGGGAGAGACTGTCTGGGACACATTTTCTGATGATCAGTTCTTCACGGCCAACCATCTGCAGCTTTTAGCCCCAGTAAAAAAACAAAACAAAACAAAACAAAAAACAACTCTTGCATTGTTTCACTTTATACCAGTAAGTTTCTTTTAACCCATTTTTAGACTCAATGAAAGATCCAATAATTTCCAGTGAGTTGTGCTTCTTTTTTTTTTTTCCCAACGTTTTTTATTTATTTTTGGGACAGAGAGAGACAGAGCATGAACGGGGGAGGGGCAGAGAGAGAGGGAGACACAGAATCGGAAACAGGCTCCAGGCTCCGAGCTATCAGCCCAGAGCCCGACGCGGGGCTCGAACTCACGGACCGCGAGATCATGACCTGGCTGAAGTTGGACGCTTAACCGACTGCGCCACCCAGGCGCCCCAGTGAGTTGTGCTTCTAATGCTTTGGTCTGAGTCACTCTTTGCCCAGAGCCAACTATTGTAACCTGGAGGGACTTTTGCAGAATTATGAAACCTGTTTCAACAATCCCCTTAAATGCTCCTTCCACCTTAACTTTCAAATGCGAAGGCCTGCTTAACCATTAGTAAATAATTGCTTCAGGAAATTGTTTCAGGTAATATGCAGGACTCGTGGTGGCTGATGAACCAAACGGTAATACCAAGAACAAAGTTTAAACTATTACGTTTATGGGGCCACTGGGTAGCTCAATCGGTTAAGCATCTGACTCTTGATTTCGGGTCATGATCTCACAGTTTGTGAGTTTGAACCTTACGTTGGGCTCCATGCTGACAGTGTGGAGCTTGCTTGGGATTCTTTCTCCCCCTCTCTCTGACTCTCCCCAACTGGTGCCCTCTCTCTCTCCAAAACAAATAAACTTTAAAAAAATAATTAAAAAAATGAAAATGAAGTATTACGTTTGTAACACAACTAACAACAATTTAATGTTTAACTCTTGGTCTTTGCAGACATACCTCCTTCACCATTAAAAGCAGAAATTTACATTTATGAGTAACTCATCTTAAAATCATTTCTAGTAAAATGACCAAATTATAGTTACAAGAATAAGTATGAAATGAAAGATACTCTTGTACATTTTTTTTCTTTCTCATATTTCACCTTCCCTCTCTTAGAGAAGAAAATCAGTATTTGTTGTTGCTGTATTTTCTTTTCTGTATTTCTGGCTACTCTCTAGTGGATCAGTCTGTGGGATCACAGTTGCCTTGAGTGAAGAGATATGACCGTAAGGTAACGTTAATCTGTGAAACTCGCAGCACGATAGCAAGTTCTCATCTCTTTCAAAATGGTAATTAGACCTCTGGTAGTTTATTGTTTTAGACACAAAGTTTTCTTTATTGATTCCATACAACTCTGGGAAATAGTACATCTGTTTTTATTTCAAACTTAAGGGTTATTATAGAAATCTTTTTGTTTGTTTCTTGAAGCTCTAAAGGATATGTTTCTGTGATAAATTGACGAGTTGTGGAGAATTTCTTGAGAATGGTTACTTTGCTTCTACCAAGATGTCCTCTGGCATTCCACAGCCTTCCAATGATATCATTTGTGTTCTTTGCATGAACACCTCTGTTGTATTTGGAAATACTCTCTGTTGACAAAGGGAATCACAATTCATTGAATATTGTGGCTCTCAAATAGGAAGTATGTTTTTGTTTCACCCAGAGTATGGATGAGTGGGAAATGCAGGGAAAGAGCTAGACCACTCAAGGGCGATTGGTGGAAGGCTCCAGCCTGCTCTTTGGGGGTGGGGCGGGTGAAGGACTAAGAGTGGAAGCATTCACCAGTCATAGCCCTTCCCTGCAGGGCATACCTTGATGCATACCTTGATATAAGCACTATTCTTAGTACATTCCTGTTTAGAAGGACTGGTTCAGTTTTCAACAGCATGAAAACTTTCAGAAAGCAGTATGAAAATAATATTAAATAACAGCTGGTGTTTTTTTTTTAATTTGTAGCAACCAAAATTCTAGATTTTAGTCTCCTTAGTTTAGAAAATACCTGCCCCTGGGTGGCTCAGTCCATTAAGCATCTGATTGCAGCTCAGGTCATGATCTCGCGGTTCATTGGTTTGAGCCCCGTGTTGGGCTCTGTGCTGACAGCTCGGAGCCTGGAGCCTGTTTCAGATTCTGTGTCTCCCCCTTTTTCTGCCCCTCCCCCACTCATGCTAGGTCTCTCTCTCTCTCTCTCAAAAATGAATAAACATTAAAAAAATAATAAAAAAAGAAAGAAAGAAAGAAAACACCCGCCCCTTATGTACCTCCCTTTGTTTATGTCCCTGACAGAGGAATGCCATTTGTTCCAGCCACTAGTTCAATGCCCACAAGTCCTTTTAGGGAAGAAAATCTACTTGGGCTTCTGCAAGGTTTTTCTACAGTTTCAAAAATATCAAACTGTAGGAGTTATATCACTTTGCTTATAGAGATAATACTTCTTAGCATTAAGAATGTCGGTCTTTTTAGGGAAAGGTACAAATATGTTACAGGCACAGAGTTCTTTTACATCCATTAGTGAAAATTATGTTTACACATGCCATCTCAAAATTCAAGGTTTTGTCATAAACAACAAATTCAATTTAAGATGAAAAAGAAAAAACAAAGGTTTTAGTATCAGTTCTAGTTTTCCTCTTCTTTAACATAGGCAATGTAAGCAGGATGATATTTTATTTTGGTGTAGATTATTTAATTGGATTTTGAGGACATTCAGTAACTTTTTACCTGTTAGAATATAAGAAATTAACAAGGGACCATGTACATATATGTATATATGTATATGTAATATATATATATATTATATATGTGTATGTATATATAATATATATTATATATATACTATTACATGATATTTTTAAAGCTTGATTATGTAAATTCCTGGTGATAGATAAATTATATATGTATATAATTTTTAATTAAGAAAGCCAAGGATTCACTTATTTTAATAATTAAGCTATCTCTTGACTGGAAATTTTATTTTTTATTATTTGTGATTCCAAAGATTTTTTGTTTTGTTTTGAAAAATTGACATTATCCTGAATGAGTGAATTCTTTAAAAACATATTTTCTGTCTACATTTTCTTTAGCTGGTTTCTTGAAGAAAGCAAACATTTGTATACACACACACTTAAGGAAAAAAGAGCAAGTGTTACAACATAATTAGAACTGTTAGGATAATTGCCTTTTATGGACACATTATGCTTCAGTTGTTTACTGCTAAATGAAATGTTAAAGTGGGTACTAGACTAAAGAATAATGCACAGAATACATCTAAATACAAAAGACATTGTGTTTTGTTTGAAAATTTGTAGACAGGTCTAAATTAAGAATTAAGAACATATATATTATATTAATATATATTAAGAATATATATAAGAATATGTATAACAGAATATATATATATACATATATATATATGTATGCACTTATATGCATTCAGCAAATACACTGAAACAAGTCTATACTTAGTGTCAAAACTTAGTGGTAGAAGACAAAATAACAAATGTGTTACTTTGTTAAGTAACAAAACTTCAATTGAGTATATTTTAAAGATCTGATTGGCATTATTGAATGGCTCCTGAATCAGGCAACATCCGGAGACTCTAGCAGATAGAGAGGAGCTCCAAAGGGTTACAGAAAGGGAAAGGTTTTCAAAGGCTGAGAGGGAAGAGAAACAGAGACACGTCGTTTTGGGCAAAGTCCCCCTTCTGAGGGGAAAGGTGATTATCAGCTGGTAACCCTTAGTGCTGACCAGGAAACTCCACATTCCCGTGTTAAAGGTCACATTTCTGGGAGAAGCTGAAGTCATAGCCAGGGCAGGTCAGGTATTAAGTTTTTGGTGGGATTTAGCACAAGGGGGGAAGGGGTAGAGTGAAGGAGAGGGAGAATCCCAAGCAGGCTCCACTTGTTGTCATAGCTGAGACCGACGTGGGGCTCGATCTCATGAACTGTAACATCATGACCTGAGCAGAAATCCAGAGTCAGACGCCTAACTGACTCAGCCACCCGGGTGCTGGCCGCTGTCTCCTTTTTAACAACTCTCCCATTGTGATCAGATTCTCACCCTGAGAAGTGTGATCAAAACGTAAGACCTTAGCGTCGCTCTCAGCTACTGCTCTGCAGTACCTGTAACTTTTTGTGAAATGTTGTTGATCCTTTGTGTGGTATTCCTAGGTCATGTCTTTTTTTTTTTCTTTAATCCCTGTGAGCTTCACAGACCACGACTTCAGGTTCACACTCTCCAGGTCATTCATTCTCTTTGTTCCTTTTCTGATGTTCTTCTCTAAAGAGGGAGATTATTCGCGTGGTGGATTGCATGCTTGGTGGTAAAGACGCCAGTGGAGGAGTCTCCTTTTTAAGCCAAGAGGCAAGCTCAGTGATCTTATGGAACTGAGTTTCATACTCCCCGGAAGTGTTGATCCAAGTACGGCAGGTGGTGTTGGCCACAGCACAGACACCTTGCTCAGCTAAAAGGTAATCAAGGGCTAGTCAGTCATCAACAACAACTTTGGCAAGAGTCTAAGAATCTTTGTAGGGCAGCTACTGTCTTACCTGTGGAATTTGCAGTATCTTGGAAGTATGGCCCTGCCAAAGAAAGCAAACCCTGAGTCATGTGACCGTGTCCTGTAAATCCAGGGGAGCCACCCAGTGAGATGTCTGATTTTGCTTGTGCAATATCAGGGGCACAGGTGGGTAACCTCAGCATTGCCCAGCGGGGCAACAACTCTCCAGGCATGTATAGGCCCCAGGAGAGTGAAACCCATCAGACAGACAAGCCCTGTGAAGGCACAGACCTCTTCCTATTAAGGTGGCCCTGTGGGTGGATTCATTCTCAGGAATTGTTGCATTTTCCCACTCAAGCCAGGGATCAGTTAGGTTTACTCTGAGCCTGAAATAAAAAGTTGTTTTAAAGTCCAGAGGTTATCCCCATTAGTAATGGCCTGTAATATATGAATAATGATGTTACATTTGCAAGCCAGTGCCAGAACAAAGGTAGGAAAAGGAAGAAGAAAAGGTTTCATGCTGGAGTGTGGAATGTTAATCCAGCTTAAGAGCAAGCAGTCTATCTTGATATCAGCTACTTCTCTCCCTTGCCAATTTGATATGGAAGTGTCTAGCAATTGTGTAAGACCAGATGTCAGGTGGGACCTCTTTTAGCTGTGAGATATACATCCAAGGTTCAAGTCCTTGAAGTTTGGCTGCTATCTGGGTCATGAAGATGATGACCTGGGACAGTCCCTTTTAAGGCGATTCAATTGTAGCCTTTGTTCTTAGTGATTCCAAATCAGAAGGGTAGGAGAAAATTGGAAATGTTAGTTGGGAGAGTTGTAGTTGCATACTTGAGGAAACAAGAAGAATTCAGGACTCAGTCCAGTTTACAGGTATAAAACCTCACTTATAGTGATTGACCATATAAACTCTTTTCAAGACTTGTAAACAAATTACCAGGCTAGTTTTTTCTAAGCAGTTTTAAAGCTGTGTGATCATATCTGAGTCTATGTACGTCTCGCTCAGCTATGACAATCCAGCTAAAACATTGGTAATATAACTTGTATCTCCAATTGTGTCCTGTTACAAGGAGAACAGATTCTCTCTAAACTTATGCAAATAGCTAAGCGTGTTGCCATGAAAAGAATACACAAGAGTTTCCAAATTTTGGAGGGATCAGGTAGGGAAAAAAAGTAAATGTTTCATCTTTGTTTACAATGGTGTATTTTACCAAATTGCCGTAAGTTATAGATAGCTTAAGAAAAAAGGCCTCCTTAAATCTGGAAAAGCAGACGTCAGAAAACCAGCAGAGTTCAAACAAGAAGTCATAAAAATTATAATTGTCCTCCTCAGTTTATTCAGTCCCATGTTACTTGTGTTCTGCTTGAGTCCACTTTTTCCACTGGCTCCAGAAATTCTCACCCAGTTCACTTTCATTATCTTAAGGTAACCAGAAACCTGCATTTGTCAAAAGTCTTGTCCATGAATCTCCCTGAAGATGAAGTAATTTTTGCAGACACTTTTGTAAACAATGTTTATCATTAGAGTTCTGATAAGAGTTCATTATAATAGAATTGACAAGGAAATTTGGTTATTTCCATAACATACAGCATTGTAAGATAGTAACTGGAATCTTAACTGATTTAACATTATACCAGGACATATCAGATTTCCAGGAATTTCGCATAATTTCTGGAACACTTAGAACACACACCTGTACAACATAAAGAAAGCCTAGCATTACTTTTCAACAGTGTCTGTCATGTAATTTAACATACCTAATGCCCCTGATCAGTTTCACATCTCCCTTTTTTTTTTTTTAAATTTTTTTTTTCAACGTTTATTTTATTTTTGGGACAGAGAGAGACAGAGCATGAACGGGGGAGGGGCAGAGAGAGAGGGAGACACAGAATCGGAAACAGGCTCCAGGCTCCGAGCCGTCAGCCCAGAGCCCGACGCGGGGCTTGAACTCCCGGACCGCGAGATCGTGACCTGGCTGAAGTCGGACGCTTAACCGACTGCGCCACCCAGGCGCCCCACACATCTCCCTTTTTATAAAGAGAGAGAACAAATCCTTTGAGATATTACAGGGTCCTTTCAGGAAATTTCAATGTTAGTTCAAGGTCAAAAAGACTTCATTTAGAATTTGATTTGGGGGAAGTTTGTCAAAAATATCAAAAGGTGTGGACACTTGATCAGATTGGATCACAGGTCATTGTGAAAAAAATGCTTAGTTTTCCATTTAACCGAAGTGACATTAAGACTTTGCAGCAAATACAGAAAGTGAAATAGTTGTAAAAACCCTTAGCTTTTTTTAACATTGAAAAGACTGTGTTTTTTTCTTTAAAGTAATCAAAGCCTAATAAAGACAAAACATAGAATTTTTGTGTTTCTAGGCAGATAACATTAAAGGTAAGGAAAAACCCTTTCTTACAGTTTCTTATTAAGAGCAGACCAGTAATCCAATAAAACTTTGTACTTTTAAGAAAGAAAAAAAAATTCTAGTTTTGCACCAGTATAAATCTCATTCTTAAATAAATTCATTTTAATCTTAGCCAGTTTAACCACACATCAGAAATCCTTTTCAATGATTCCTTTTTCACAAACCAAACCTTCTACAAAGGTTTCTTTTTTTACATTCTTTTGTTTTTACATTTTTTTTTTACATTCAGATTTTGTTTTATGCTTTCCCTCAAAATAATCATCCTTGCATTTCATTTCTCCTACCTTTCTTTTTTTCTTTTTTTTTTACATTCAGATTTTGTTTTATGCTTTCCCTCAAAATAATCATCCTCGCATTTCATTTCTCCTGCCTTCTACCAAAAACACTGGGGCACCTGCGTGGCTCAGTTGGTTGAATGTCTGACTTTGGCTCAGGTCGTGATCAAATGGTTTGTGAGTTCGAGCCCCACACTGGGTTCTGTGCTGTCAGTGCAGAGTCAGCTTCGGATCCTCTGTCCCCACCTCTCTCTGCCCCTTTCCCATTCACACTTTCTCTCTCTCAAAAACAAATGAACATTAAAAAATTTTTTTTTTAAAGAAGCACACACCTCTTCTTGCATATGGAGATGTTTTCCTTATTATGTCTAGTAGCTTTAATCACGTATGTTGATTAGAATTCATAGCCCTTAGAAACTAACAAGTAAACAATTGAGAACTGCCCTTTATAGTACCGCTGTGTGAATTGGCAGACTTATAAATAGGACCTAAAAATGTGTTCATAGAAAATTTCTCAGTGTGACATAAAACTTGTTTACTGATAGACTTACATGTCTTTAGTTCCTCTGTAAAAGGAAGCCAAAGATGCATAAATCCATGTTCAGTAATTAATGTTTCAGTATTTTATCATATTTGGAAATTAGCTAATGTTCAGTAAATTTAACGTAACTCATCACTTAGCAAAACTTTTCAGTTCCAGGTTACCAAAAAGATTTGGGAAAACTATTTAAAAAGTTTGCCTAAAAATTTTTATCCTGCTTACATCTATTCAGTGTATTTGTTCTTTTTTCTTTTTTTCTTTGTTCATTTTGTTTGTTCTTAATTATTTTTAGATTACCCACAAAAGCTTCATGAGATGAAATCAGCCAAATAATCCCAAGCTATTATTTTGTTGACCTTTTGTAACAGAGATAGCATGAATTTATTTGATTAGTAAGCCCAGGTAGGGGGAAACTGTAAAGATATACCTGTTTTTACTAAATCAACAAGCCTAATTTAGCTGTAATACTGAATATCCTCCCAGATCATCTGAATCTGAATAGCATTTTGGTTAATGTCTGTTATATTTCTGAGATTGAGAAATGCTTAATTTATCATGTGCTTATTTTTTAAGTAAATTAAATGGTGCTCATAACAAATTAATTTTAGCAATACCATTCAGAGGTAGAAAATGCCACACATTTATAATCGATATATACATGCATAAACATAGAAATACAGACCTTATAGCTTTTGTTTTAAAATTTTTAGCCATAAGATGGATATGATAATATAAAATTCACCCATTTATTAAGGAACAGTTAGGTCCATACTGTTTTTCTGGCAGATGGAACAAGTTAAGGTTACCTGCTCGGATGACTATTTTCTACTAATGTGCGTGGAGAAGACACATGATTTTTCATTTGTGTAATTTCAAATAAACTTTCACCCTATAGTTCTATTTTAGATAACAGTTACCTCCCTGAGGTTTGTACTTCTAATATTTTCATCTCAAAGGCACTGGGAAAGAAAGCAAGTTCCCCCCAAGAAGGATTTTGGTTTCTTAAGGCCAGTAATTAACAAGGGATTAGAGATAAAGAGGGGAGGTTTTGGGGTTGGTAGAATGAATTCGTGAACTTTGAATTACCTCTAGAACTGCATCTCTGGTTTTGCCATGATTTGTAAGATAAGGGCAGTTGCTTTTAATTTCTCAAAGCATTAGGATATAGCGTGGGTATCTAAGGACTTACTATATTGGAATGTTTTTCTTTTCCTCAGGTGCATTTAACTTAGCAGAGAAGGCCTTTAATTGGCCTTTCTTTTGGCTTCCATCAGTTTTTTTCAGGACCCCATTGGAAGGTCCTGAGGAGGGTTTGAAGGGGAGACCATACCTCTGATATTTACTAGGATTTGGCAAAGTTTTTATTTGTTTGTTTTTTAAACTTTAGTCTTCCCCCTGGCTGTTTAAGAGACTAACATAGCAGTTTACCAGAAAGTTCCTTAGAATCTCATCATATCTGAGAGGGGCTCAAACATCCTCCTTTGAAGGCAGATATGGGGGTGTCTGTGAGGCCATTACCTTGGCTGACTTCTGTGCACAGTTACATAAAGATTCAACTGAAGATAACTAGAATGAGTGCTCAGATAAAGGCCGGAGGAAGTGGTTGGAACAGCTTCAGTCTTAGAGTCTCTTGTTATGGAGTCCTCTTGTCTTTAATTTGTCATTAGCCCTTTATGACAAATCTTCCAATGAAGCTATTTTGGAAATTTGAAACCCTTTTAGAAGTTTCTGCATACCAATGAAAACAGGTATCCCATTCTGTTTAATTTGGGAACCCTGACTTTTTAAGCGCACTTTTTAAATGATCTCATGTAATTGGAACATTCCTCATAACGGCCGTTGTCATTTCCCTGAGGGTTGGCAGCAGTTTAGTAGGACCCTTAGCTGGAGTTAGCCCATATTTTGTTCTGCCGTGTGTGGGGGCCCGCAACCTGATGGTTCCCAAGCCAGGCTTTCAGGACACTGTAAGATTTTACCATTTTTATAGATATTTACGGCTTCCTGGACTGTAGTTCTTAGACATAAAATAAGCAGATGTGCCAGAAGGTGGTGTGCTTGACTCTTTAGAAATTAAAGATCTATTTTATTTTATTTTATTTTATTTTATTTTATTTTATTTTATTTTATTTTATTTTACTTTATTTTATTTATTTATTCATGGTGTACCTCACTGTATAGAAATTTTTTTTTAAGGTTGGTGGCTGACCTTGTGTCCATCTAACCGATCCCATGACCAACTTATCCTAACACCGGACAGAGTCTTAGGTTAGGTGGCAAGTACTCCAGCAGCTCTTAAACACTCAGCCCGTGCCCATCGATTTCTGTGGCAAAGCCTCTGAGGTTTCCATTAGCAATCAGCCTAGAGCCATGTGCATGATGATTACAACCAGCAGTAACGGAGGAAAGAAAACTGGGGACACCAGCTAAGGGCTGGGGAAGGGATTGAACCAGCAGACATCACAGCACATGGACTTATTCCACATACATGGAGAACTGCAGCTGCCAGCAGCAGTTCAAAGCCTGGAATCTGAGGACAGAACCAAGGCGTGGGATTTAGGAGTTAACTGCAGAATGGCCAGTGGTCGGCTGTGTACTCACCACCAGCGATCCCCACGGAATCTTGGACTGTGGAAAGGGTTGAGCCAGCAGACCTGAACAAACAGGGACTACAGCTAGAGCGGGGGGGTGAGGGGGTGGGGAGTGGTCACATGGATGGGGAACTGCACACTGCCACTAACGGTCTCCCCGTGGATCTTGGGACAGAATTAAGGACTGAGGATTTCCACCCAAAAAGCCGGGAGTTGCAGACTGAAAAGCCAGTTAGATCAGGAGCTCAACTCAAAGGGAGCAGAGCTCAGAACCTAGAGGGAACTTACCAGGACCCTAGAGAACAGTGAGGAAGACAGTGAACTCCCCACACCAGTGTTTCTCGTTGTCTTTAAAGCTGTTGGAAGTCTCCTTTGGTCCCATCACTGCCACCAAATCTGTTAAATATCAACAATTTAGCTGAGTATATTTTAAAGATCTGATTGGCACTATTGAATGATTCATTAATCCGACAGCAGCCACCCCCTCTAGCAAATAGGAAGGAGCTCCAGAGGGCTACAGAAAGAAAGAGATTTTTAAAGACAAAGAAAGAATAGAAACAAGGAAATTATTAGCAAAAGATGAATTGTTTGGGGCAAGGCCATCTTCCTAAGGGAAACAAAAGGGGGTCTAACCAGGAAACTCCAGGTAGGCAGGTTAAAGGTCACATTTCTGGGAGAAACTAAAGCTGCAGTTAGGTTAAGTCTTGGTGGAGTTTAGTGTAAGTGACTCCATTTTGGGCCCACCATCTCCTTTTTAGCAATCCTTTGTAATGGGTCATAGTAAGTTCCCTGTAGGTTCTGAGCTCTCCTCCCTTTGAGTTGAGTTCCTGATCTGATTGGCTTTTCAGTCTGCAATTCCCAGCCTTTTGGGTGGAAATCCTCAGTCCTTAATTCTGTCCCAAGATCCCCGGGGGGACTTTTAGTGCCAGTGTGCAGTGTCCTTTCCACTGCTTTCCAATAATGCATTGCTCTGAATCCAGAGGAGTTTGTCAATTACAGAATTTATTTTTCAAGCTCCACTACTTAACTGGTGCCTCAGAGAAAAGGGCTCTGCTCATCTCAGCCCCTCACTTTCGATGTCTGGGAGTGTTGTCTGTGTTCATCAGCAGAACTTATTCTTAACAAGCTCACTGAATTTCAGAAATTAGTGAATCCACACTTGTGCATGTAGTTCAGTGAGCCTACTGCTGACTCAGCCAAAGTAAGAAAGGGCACGACACTTCTACATGACGACAAATACAGGGGCGGGTACCTATCACTCAACATTGACCCCAATTTCTTGCCTAACACAAAGGTCCTCTCCAAAGAACAGGTATAAGACAAAATGAAAAATTGCTGCTCACAGTATTTCTGTAATTTATTTTATTTTATTTTAAAGCTGACAGAATAAATATGCTTTCCAAGCCCTGGTTGTTTTTGTTTTTTGCTTTTTGTTTTTTGTTTTTTGTTTTTGTATTAAATGGGATTTTCTCATTTTTTTAATGTTTAATACTTAATTCAAAGTGTGAAACATAGCTTCAAATTCAACAAAGAAAAATGTCCCTAATGCTTTGAATAACTCATTAGGACTTGAATCTCTGGCAACCTAATCACTGTAATTGACAACCTAGCTTACTTTGATCGAGTTCATGGTAGCCCCCTTTATCCACAGGGAATGTGTTCCAAGTCCTCCAGTGAATGTCTGAAACCCAGTGTATGCTGTTTTTTTTTCTATACATACATATTTATGAGTAAGTTTAATTTATAAATTAAGCACACTAAGAAGGTAATAATAGTAATAGAACAATTACAATAGAACAGTAATAGAACAATTACAACAATACACTGTCATAAAAAGTTATGTCATATGGTTTCTCTTTCTAAATAACTCACTGTATTGTACTCATCCTTCTTATGATGTTGTTGTGAGATGATTAAATGCCTACGTTATTGTGATAAAGTGAGGCAAATGACATAAGCATGTAACACAGCATTAGGCTAACACTGACCTTCTGGCAATACGTCAAAAGGAGGATCATCTTCTGGACCTCGGCTGACCACGGGGAACTGAAACCACAAAAAGCAAAATCATGGAAAAGGGGATCTGTACTTGACTTAGTATGATAGTTCTAAAAGTGATTTAGAGCAAATCCCTTCCATGGGATTTGTGACAAGAATGTTTAAATACTTAAGTGGCAGAAAAGGAAATGATCTTTATGTAGATGCTCCTAAGCTTTGAAAGAAGATTATTACTAATTATTTTCAAGATAATATATACTTGACCATGCATCATTTTAAAGCCTTTTAAATTGGAATTATAGTTGAAAATGCCACCCCCATTTTTCCAAAATCCCCATAACTTTTTAGGTGCCTCGAGATAGGAAGAATTTGAATTTACCACAACTAACCTTGCAATGAATACTAAAGCTAGTTGTAAAATCTCCTAAGGTAGATAAGTATAATCAATTAACAAAAGATAGTGCGTAAAATATCTTCTAAGATGTGTAGTCTGGGGTTGCCTGGATGGCTCAGTCGGTTGAAAGTCCAAAAAGACTCTTGATTTCGGCTCAGGTCATGATTCCAGGGATCGAGCCCCACATTGGGCTCTGCACTGAGTGTGGAGCCTGCTTAAGATTCTCCCTCTCTCTCCCTCAACCCCCTTTTGCTCACATATGCACATGCTCTCCCTTTCTCTTTCCCTATAATTAGAAAAAAAAAAAAAGAATAGCCTATTAACTAGGATCCTTTGTGCGTGTGTGTGTGTGTGTGTGTGTGTGAACTCTGAAATGAGATATCAGAGCAAATCTGAGGTGGTCCTGAAGTACTGTTACTATGAGAAGAACTCATCGGTGGAGGGGCTAGATGGTTGGACAGGGAAAGAGGAGAGAACTAGAATTCTGCTGATTGATTGAAGTAGAGAGACGGTTGGGTTTTTGCCCTTGAGTGTTTGATGTAAACACCCTAATTTTCCTCAATTAAAAAAAAACACTTTAAGGAAAGTGTTAGAGCATTATCAGTTCCCTCTATAAGCAGATTCTTTCTGGTGCATTCAAAAGGTAATGATTTCTGACGAGAGGAGAGTTGACAACAGCATATAATTAATGCAGCTGTTGATACCATTTCATCACTAGAAAGGGACACTTATTTTTTTTTTTATTTTATTTTTGGGACAGAGAGAGACAGAGCATGAACGGGGGAGGGGCAGAGAGAGAGGGAGACACAGAATCGGAAACAGGCTCCAGGCTCCGAGCCATCAGCCCAGAGCCCGACGCGGGGCTCGAACTCACGGACCGCGAGATCGTGACCTGGCTGAAGTCGGACGCTTAACCGACTGCGCCACCCAGGCGCCCCGGGACACTTATTTTTAAAACAACATTTCTGGGGCTCCTGGGAGTTAAGTATCTGTTCAACTCTTGATTTCAACTCAGGTCATTATCTCACAGTTTGTGAGTTCGAGCCCCGTATTGGGCTCCACACTCACAACACAGAGCCTGCTTGGGATCCTCTCTTCTCTCTCTCTGTCTCTCTTTCTTTCTGTCAACATAAAGAAACTTTAAAAATAAATAAAATTAAAATAAAACAACATCTTTGTCCATATAAATAATCTGAAAACAATGACACATTTCTTTTGTTTGTTTGTTTCTTTTTTTTTTTTTTTTTTTTTTTGGAGAGAGTGGGGCTGGAGAGGCAGAGGGAGAGGGAGAGAGAGAATCTTAAAGCAGGCTCCATGCTCCACATGGAGGCTAATGCGGAGATGCTGAGATGTGGAGCTTACCATGGGGCTGGATCTTAGGACCCTGAGATCATGACCTGAGCCTAAATCACGTGTTAGATATTTAACGACTGAGCCACCCAGGTGCCCCAATCACACATTTACTTTTTTTTTTTTAAGTTTTATTTATTTTGAGAGACAGCAGTCAGGAGAGGGGCAGAGAGAGAGGGAGACAGAATCCCAAGGAGGCTCTGTGCTGTCAGCACAGAGCCAGATGTGGGACTCGAACACAGTGAGTAGTGAGATCATGACCTGAGCCGAAACCAAGAGTCAGGCTTAACCAACTGTGAGCCACCCAGGTGCCCCGCCAATCACACATTTTAAACCAAGAGTGCAAGTGAGGGTTTTAGGTTAGGATCCTGCTTCTCTTAACTTTCCTCCATCTATGTCGCTGGCCAGTATTCATGCATAAGTAGATATGGTTACTTCCCTGCTACTCATGGTTACACGGTCACTACCATAGTCACGGTGAAGATTTTGTATGTTACTTTTGTGAATGGATCCATTCATCTCTAATGAATTTTTTCCCTACTCTGTTCATCTATAAATTAGACACCAGTTGGGTACATTCTGTTTCCTGCTGAGTATTATTATTTTTTTAATTAAAAAAAATTTTTTTTGGAATGCTTATTTTTGAGAGAGAGAGAGAGAGAGAGAAAGAGAGAGAGAGAGAGAGAAAGACAGAGTATGAGTGGGGAAGCGGCAGAGAGAGAGGGAGACACAGAACTGGAAGAAGGCCCCAAACTCTGAGCCATCAGCACAGAGCCTGACTCGGGGCTTAAACTCATGACCTGTGAGATCATGACCTGAGCTGAAGTTGGACGCTTAACCGACCGAGCCACCCAGGCGCCCCTGTTTCCTGCTGATTTCTGAGAGTATTCTCTTCAAACATGTTTGTAATTAAAGTGGAGCAAATAAGTGATTATACAGACCATGTACTTATCATTTCCAGTGTCTCACACAGTATACAACATTTCATCTTCCAAAACACACACACACACACACACACACACACACACACACAAACACACACGTAGGATTCTTTATACTAATATAGCAAAACATAATTTTCAAAGTGTATTTTCAGTTATGCTCTGGCGTCAGGAAAACAGTTTACCAGAAACCAGTATCACTGGCCCATTTTACGGTGACATGCCTGAGGTGCGTATAACACCTTTACATGGCCACTGGAGCCCTGACTAGACCCAAGAATCTTGCAGCTCAAGGGGTCACTGTACTGCATTTGCCATGCATCCATAGCTAACCTATCTGAGAAACAAAGAGGGAAGTGTGCTGGGGGAGGGGGTGTGTGTACCGAGATAAAATATGCCTGGTCCCACCTCTCAAGGGGTATACAACCTTAGGAAGGATAGACATATAAATTAGCAGGGAGCAAATGAAAAATGCTTGCTCAATAGAGGAACTACTAGGGGCGCCTGGGTGGCTCAGTCGGTTGGGTGGCCGACTTCAGCTCAGGTCATGATCTCACGGTCCGTGAGTTCGAGCCCCGTGTCTGGCTCTGTGCTGGCAGCTCGGAGCCTGGAGCCTGTTTCGGGTTCTGTGTCTCCCTCTCTCTGACCCTCCCCCATTCATGCTCTGTCTCTCTCTGTCTCAAAAATAAATAAACGTTAAAAAAAATTAAAAAAAAAATAGAGGAACTACTAAAACATGGCATGACCCAAGCGGAGCCAATGCCCAAACCCCTAGTGTGGCAGCAAAGACTGACCTGAGGAGAAGGATGTCTTTCTGCCAAGCCTTAAAGCATGATTAAGATTGTGTTCTTGATAAATAAGAAAAGTGGGTGCGTATTCCAGCCTGAAGAAATGACCTTCACAGAGGCATAGAGGGTTAACGTACATTTTATTTTTGTTTTGAAGTATCGAGGTGAATCCATTAAGCGAAATGGATGTGTATATTGAGAGCTTACAGCCTGACCTTGATGTGTGTGTTTTTCTTAAATGATTGTTATTTTTACTAAGGGGCCACCTAAAAGATTGGTTTCTTGATCAAAATCCAACTAAAATAGGAGCCTGATTGTCACTAATGCTAGGAGTCATTGGGGAATCTATAGGAACTTTTCCAAATGGCAGTTTTTTTTGTTTTCCATGCATTCGTAAAAAGAGGAAACGATATCGTGAACCCAGTTTGAGCAGAGACACAGGTTGTTCTGTGGTCATTTGCTGTGCCTCTCTCACTGTCACAGAGCATTAGACTTATCCTCCAGGGAGACACAGACATCTGCTCCTGATAAACAGGAAAGGAGACATTTATCAAAATAACTTCATTCTTCGTAAGAATTCTTTAAGGAAAGGAAAAATAATTAACTACCATATCAGGGGATCGACTCCTTAAAGAGGGACAGAATATTTGAGGGTCAATTGCTGGATAAATTTATTTTCCTTTCTCATGTAAAATTGTTGTGACATGTTAAAAATAATTTATGTAATTATAGGAGGAAATTGGATTTTCTTTCAGCTGTAATGTATGAGTGTGTGGTCATCAGATTGAATATATACTGAATATTATGCTGGAAACTGATGATTCAGAATGGTATAGTTGACATTTGGTTTCATTAAAGATTAATAGTCGCTTGGCCTTGTATGCGTATCACAAAAAGCCAGATTTAGTGGCTAGGGCTCTGGATTATGTATTAGGTGGCAAGACTTCCCATCCAAACCGCCACTCACATGCTGACATTCTGCTCACCACTGCTCATTTTAATTTTCTCGCTCGTAATAACAATGGTTACAACATCCAAACCTAGCGTACCCAGATAAATGGTGAAGATTAATAAGGTAACGTCCGTGACAGGCTTTAAACTTCGTAGAAAAGTACTGAGTAAAAACACAACAGAAAAAAGCCTTCCGGAGAGCATATCATCAGTCCTCTTCATTCTTTATAGGAGAAGCACATTTACTCTTGACTGTACAGTATAAATTCCCTCTGTGAAAATGAATGAGGGAAGGAAGTGCGGTAGAAGGCAAAGGTTTGCCTTTGGAGTGAATTTGTGACTCGTTCTTTGCATGACTTGGGACAAGTGACTTAATTTGGTGGCGCCTGTTTTCGTCCTCTATGACTAGAGATAACATGCATCACTCAGACTTAGAAGAAGTAAATGAGGTTAATTAATTTGTTATATTTAGTATCATTCCCAATCAGAAAACTCTACCTAAATTTCTCTCTTCAGTTTGGATCCATATGGGAAAACACATAAAAGATATTATCCTTCACAGTTAACAAAATGGTAGACCATAGTGTGGTTTGGTTGTACTTGAATTTGGCCCTTTTTGTCTGTGGTTTCTCCATTCCTCTGTACCTTATTCAATATTTTTAAGCTATGCAGCAGTGGAAAAGAAAACACATTTTATCCCCCCTGCTTTTTCTTATCCCTTGTTGACTGTCGTGGAATTAAATAAGGAGGATTAGAGATCATGTTTTACTTTCGGAAGGCCGACTTGAAGTTTATTATATATCTAAACATTGAGCTGTTGAGATTGTTCTTGTGACTTAAATCCCTGTGACTCAAAGTCACTGAAGAAAAGATTCTCTCAAGAGACTTGATTATTATTTAATAAGGGAACACTATTACTTTTTTCCAATAATCTAGGGTAATGAGAATTAATGCTATAAAAATCTTACCAAGGAGAAGCCTTAAAGATGAGTTTTAATATATAGGAATAATTTATAATTAACTGTTGATACTAACCCTCGTTAGTTTTTAAAAAAATTTTTTAACATTCATTTTTGAGAGGCAGAGAGAGAGGCTAAGCAGGGGGAGGGGCAGAGAGAGAGGGAGAATAGAATCAGAAGCAGGCTCCAGGCTCTGAGCTCTCAGGACAGAGCCTGACGCGGGGCTCGAACCCACGAACTGTGAGATCATGACCTGAGCTGAAATCGGATGCTTAACAGACTGAGCCACCCAGGCGCACCGTTAGCTTTTTTCATTGAAGTCTTTCTGGAAAAAAATGTCTGAAGTATCTGTGTTCATTACTCTGCACATCACTAAGCCACATCCTACCCATCTTTTTTATGTGCCTGTGCCAAAGTCGTCCCAGTCCTCTGTCCAAGTAACCGTTCATTTAATTTGAATCACATTAGTAGGATTCTCATTGTGTGTGGGTTCACGTGGCTTTGTGGCTTGAGGGAAGAGAGAAAGAGAGAGCCAAGGCACAGTCTTTTTAGCATTACTATGAACTATGTCTGAAGGATAATGCATGTGATCAAAAAGAATTTTTCTGGTCCTGTGAATATTCAAACTTTGAGGGGGGGGGAAAAACTGGACGAGTTAAGCAATGCTCCATATTATTGGTTGTTTTTTTTTTTTTAATGACATTTAAGCAAGGTGAAAATACTTTTGAAAATATTTCTAGATCCCCTGAGAATTTTAAGGACCATTATGGAACACGAAGCATTCTCTGTGCTACATAGGATTGTGGGTATCTTTGCTTAATCAGCTGAACCACTTCTTGGCCTCTTAGTGCATTTCCAGCCCAATTATGGTATATTTATATTGTGCTGCAAGCTATTCTTCCAGAATTTTTTCTTCCACTTTTGTTGGACAGATTTGTTCATTGGTGGTATTAAAAGAAAAAGATGACAATCATCCAACGCGGTAAACACCGATTTTGCATATTGTTTCTGTGTAGCAGATGAGCACAGAATCCGAATGTGCTCGGCAAAGTATTATTTGGACTAGTTCTGTACAGGACTATGATTTTTTTTAAAGCTCTGGTACTTGTGATCACCGAAGCTTCCTGGGCATCATTCCAGTGGTGTTCTCTGAGCTTTCATTTCCATTGCAGTAATGGGACTTGGTAGTAACTAAGTAAATTCTGCTAATAAATATGTGGCTATCCTGGCCAGAAACACCTGTCAGGAGGGCTTAGAGAAAAGTTGTTATGTTATGGCAGTCTTCTAAGAAGCAATACCTCATGTCCATCCTGCTCCATGCCGTGTTGGAAAACTGCACTGGGCAATAAGAAATATTTATTTTCTGGGGCCCCTGGGTGGCTCAGTCAGTTAAGCGTCCGACTTCAGCTCCGGTCATGATGTCACAGTTCGTGGGTTTGAGCCCCGCGTCAGGCTCTGTGCTGACAGCTCAGGGCCTGGAGCCTGCTTCGGATTCTGTGTCTCCCTCTCTGCCCCTCTCCTGCTCAAGCTCTGTCTCTTAAAAGTAAATAAATGTTAAAAAAAAAATTAAAAAAAAAAAAAAACTTCCTGTCCATGGTGACAGTCCTTGATCTAGGCCTTGGTTCATTTGAGGTGGCTGCTTCACACAGTCTTACAGGAGCTGTGGAATACTAGTTAAGCTACTTTGGCTCTGAGTTACAAAACCCAAGTGATAAGTGCTTAAGCAGAGAAGAGACATAGATGGTAAGAATACAGACATGCCCCACAGGGAAGACTGATCCAGGACCTGTAACCTGTGTGGAATGTAAATTAATACTCTCTCCCTCTGTCATGCATCTCTGCTTCCTGTCTTCATTTTTCTTCTCTCTGAGGGCCATTGTCTCCTTTCCTGGAGGTCTTATAGAAGATTAAGAGACTGTCCATAGCTCCCAAATTGTGCCCCCAGGGACAAGGGTGCTTTCAATAAAGTTAAGTCTGCGACTTACCTCTGTGGTAGAGAGGACCCGTTAGAAAGACTAATCGTGAACTTGGCAAAAACCCCTAAAGCCATCCGCATATGCTGACATGTTGTTCCTAGCATTTCTCTTTCTATCACTATACATTGGCAAGAGTGTGGTACTGAGCTGTCTGGGGTATGCCATGCAAAGGAAAAAAAAAGAACCTTGGGAAGCATTTTTAAAAAAAATTTCTGTGAGGCCTGAGTTTTGCTCATTATACTCCGCACGTAGTTCCTCTCATTTTACGGCTCATGGCACATCTCTCTTGAATCTGAATCTTGGAGGGATTTTTAGACATCCTCCTCTCACCTCAGCCACAGCCTTCTGTACAGAAACCACGACGGAGTCCATCCACCGTTACTAAAGTACACAAATGGGTGAGACGTTTGCACCTTATGTTAGTAACAGGTGGCTCTGAGCTGCCCTCCTCTCGATCCCAAGTCTGTCTCTCTATAGCTTCCTCCCAAGGTTCACATTCTCCATGTGGAACAATGTAAAATCAGTTGTATCCTTCAGCCATAGGAATGATCTCCCAATTCCTTAATATGTAAGAAATCCCGCTGCCGTTCATCTAAAGATGTTTAAGTGCCTAGCCTTTCCTGGGCATCGTGTAAGTGCTGTGGATATGAAATGCTTGGCGAACGTTTAACTTAGAAACTGGGCAAGCTCCTGAGGGAATGGGAGAAGATAGAAGAGAAGTAGAAGCTTCTGAATGCGGTCTCAGCCCCAGGATGATAGGGTATCATCATTATTTAGAGCTACCCAGCAGTTTACAAAGTCTGCAACACAGGAATGAGAAGTCAGAAGATGGGAGGCTGACACAGGAACCAGGGCCTGCCGTCTGAAGGTAATGAGAAGACAAGGGTCAAGGGGTCGTGAGTTAACAGTGACAGTCATTCATGGGATGAACAGACCCCCACCCCACCCCACCCCCATCTAGAAGGGAAAGAAGAAAAAGGAAGGAAGGAAAGGGGCGAAGAGCCTGAGAGAAATGGACAAACAGAAGAAACTGAAGATTCTATCCAGGTCAAATTTGGAGGATATGTTAATTCCAGGTAATAAAAATGTACTTATGTGTTCCTAGGAACATGGATTGCTGAAATCATATACTAATGTAAAAGATCTGTAGTATCACCTGATCGATTTTAAAACAGACCACACTTATCATATTATCTATATTTAACTTAAGATAATAATAGGTATAGTTTTTATTTTAAGTACGGTTGGTATATGTGAGTTTGCATTCACAATTTGACACAAAGGATTTTATTCTAAGAACCCACTAAATTTGTTTTTATAGTTCATTGCAGTAAATTGATATATAAACGAACAGTTTTAGAGCTGTCTGCTGTTTTTCCTTAGAATTAAACTAAATGATGTGAAGAGTCTTAGAAAATTAGAAAATTAAATGAAAAACTTCAGCAGTGTGACATCATCAAGATGGGGACATAGGCCATTCATGACTTCAGTCCCCCTCATGAGAAGACCAGCTATCAACTATTCATAGACAAGATACCATTTTGAAAATCTTAGAACCTGGGTGTGAAACTGAAGCACCCCCCGCCCCATACCACAATACTGAGAAGGATCACATGGAAGAAAGATGATAGTCTGACCAAATGCCCCTGCCCCAGGCCAGCACAGACCCTCACCAAGAGGGCCTCCCTGGGCATACGGTTTCTCCAGTGGAAAAAAAGAGAACCAAGATGGACATGTAGCTTTCCCAGCATTATGAGATGCTCCCTGGTAGGCCAATTTGGATATCAGGGATCACTGAGTGTATCTGCAGAGCTCATCTGCTGGGGATCAGATGGAGCTTACAGCAACCAGCACTCAGTTCTTGGCGGACCACATCCCTGCTTGCAGCAGCACCCATGCAGAAATCCCAGCCAGTGCCTACAGCCATCTATAGAATTGAGCTGGTGGCCCTATCTGGCCAAGGGACCCACTTGGAAGTGCTGCCTGGTTTGGATCCCCAGCCAATGGGCCATACTGGCTGTGGAGCCCATCCTATGTTCCAAGGTAGAGAAGTAAACTTACAGTTGAGCTTGGTATTGTCTCTGGGAAGCATGGCCACAGGAAATGTGGACCACAGCCTACAGTAGGATAGTATAGGCACAGCCTATGGCCCTGCCTTCTTACTGACTGCAATACAGTAGTACTATAGTACTAGCCTAGCCTATAGTGCTACCCAGCCATGGAGCACAGCCCACAACACCACCCAGTACCAGAGCCCATCCTGGGGCTCCCCCCGATTGCTGAATATAGCCTGGAACCTCACACAGGCAGGATCCCAGCCAGTGACCCCACACAAACATGGAGCATAACCTGTGGCCCAGCCCAACCAGACAACCTGGACAGGGACCCCAACTGACTGCAGACCACAGTCTCCAGACTCACCCAACTACAGGGAATACAAAAGGCCACTCTTGAAAAGAGAGCACAGCTAGTGACCTCACCCAACAACGGAGCACAGCCAGTGGCCTACCCAATCACAAAGTCCAGCCTGCAACCCCACCCGACCTCAGCATGGCCTTATTATAGACTACAGCCTGAGTTACTGTCTGACTTCAAAACCTGGCTTGCAGTTCTACATGAACACAAATTCTAGCCACTGGCACCATTTGGTTGGAAATCACAGCCTGAGGCCCCATATGCCCACAAGCAATTATGAAGTACGGCCCACAGTCCTGCCCCATCATGGAGTCCATCTAGAGGCATTGTCCCGCCAGGGAACACAGCCTGTAAACCTGCCCAAACAGAAGTGATTTCAGAGTCCAGCTAGCAGCCCCACCTGACCCATGGGAGCCCCATCCACAGCAGGAGGCAACTCAGTAGTCCCACTTGAATGTGGAGCAGAACCAGCAGACCCACCCAACCACAGAGCCCTGCCAGTGACACCATCACCCCATGACCTTGGAGCATGGACAATGGCCTCATTCAACTAAAGATATCAATCACAAGCCTTCCTACTTATGGATGATACCAGCTGGTCCTTCTAGTACCCCAAGCTCAGCTGACCTATGAAGGTCTTTCTTTGTTGACATGAACCTGCGAAGTCTAGAAAAGAAAACCACTCCCAAAAATGGGCAGATACCAAAGCAAGGAAACAAGGATCGCCGTCAGGTAAATATGATGTCTCCAAAAGAAACTAATAATGCTGCGATAACGGACTCTAAAGAAATGGACATCTGTGAGCAGTATAACAGATTATGAATAAGGAGTCAAAGCACAATGTCATAAAAGTCCTCAAATCACAGAGGAAGACAAAGACAGGAAGTGAGGAGCCAAAGATCTACAAAATATTCAGAAAACAGTTAATAAAATGGTAATAGCAAGTACTTTCCTGTCAATAATCACTTTAAACATAAATGAATTAAATTCTTGGAACACAAGACAGAATGGCTAAATGGATTAAAAAAAACAAGATCCAAAGACATATTGCCTACACAAGTTAGGCTTTAAGGAATATATAGACTGAGAAAGAAGTGATGGACAAAGACATTCCAAACAAATGGTAACCAAAAGAAAGCAAAAATAGCTATATTTAGACTTTATACTAAAAATGAACACAAGTTGGGGCGCCTGGGTGGCGCAGTCGGTTAAGCGTCCGACTTCAGCCAGGTCACGATCTCATGGTCCGTGAGTTCGAGCCCCGCGTCAGGCTCTGGGCTGATGGCTCGGAGCCTGGAGCCTGGAGCCTGTTTCCGATTCTGTGTCTCCCTCTCTCTCTGCCCCTCCCCGTTCATGCTCTGTCTCTCTCTGTCCCAAAAATAAATAAACGTTGAAAAAAGAAAAAATAAAAATAAAATAAAAATGATCACAAGAGACAATATCATTATATAATGATAAAGTAATTAATATATCAAGAAGATATTTATGGTAAGTATCAACACACCCAGCATTGGAAAACCTAAATATGTAAAGCAAATACTAACAGAATTAATAGGAAAAATGAATGCCAATACAATAATAGTTGAAATTGTCAGTACCCTACTCTCAATAATGAGTGGATCATATAGAGATTCAATAAGGAAAAAACAGATTTGCACAACACTATAAACAATGGACCCAACAGACATATACAGAACCTTCCATCTAAAAGCATAATACCCTTTCTTCTCAAGTGCACACAGAACTCTTTCTCCAATTCATATTTTAGCCCAGAAAACAAGAGTCAACAAATGCAAGAAGATAGAAATTATATAAAGTATCTTTTCCAGCCACAGTGGTATGATACTGGAAATCAATAATTGAAGGAATGATAGAAAATTCACCAGTATGTAGAAATTCAACAACACATTCCAGAACAACCAGTGGATGAAAGAGGAAGAAATCAAAGGTAAGAAAATAATATTTTGAGACAAAAACACAACATGGCAAAACTTATGGGACAGCAAAAGCAGTTCTAAGAGGAAAGTCTATAGTTAAAAACTCATACATCAAGAAAAAAGAAAGATCTCAAATGAATAACCTAACATTATGCCCCAAGGGACTAGAAAAAGAAGAACAAACTGAGCCCAAAATTATGAGAAGGAAGGAAAAAAATAGATGAGAGCAGGAATAAATGAAACAGAGAATAGTAAAAAAAATAGAAAAGATTAACAAAATTGAGGTTTGATTTTTTTGAAAAGATAAGCAAAACTGACAAACCTTTAGCTTGATTAAACAAGAAAAAATAAAGAGTCAAATAAGTGAATTCAGAAATGAAAGAGTAGACATAACAAACAATATGACGGAAATACAAAGGTTCACCAGAGACCACTGTGAACAATAATATGCCAACATATTGGACAGTCTAGAAGTAATGGATAAATTTGTGAAAACATACAAAGTTTTGTGGGGGTTTTTTTTGGGGGGGGTGGGGGAGAGAGAAACAGAGCGTGTGTGCAACAGGGGAGGAGCAGAGGGAGAGGGACAGAATCTTGAAGAGCAGGCTGCATACCCAGCACAAAGCCTGATGCAGGACTCCATCTCACGAGTGTGAGATCATGACCGGAGCTAAAGTCAAGAGTTGGGCACTTAACCAATTGAGCCACCCAGGTGTTCCCAAAACTATACAATATTAATGGAAGAACTTGAAGAAGACATAAGTAAATAGAAATATATACTGTTTTTGTGAATTAGAAGAAACAATATTGATATGATATCCATACTATACCCAGAGCCATCTGTAGATTCAGTTCAACTGCTGTCAATGGCATCTTTTACAGACATAGGAAAAGCAATCCTAAAATTCATATAGAACTACAAACGACTGTGAGCAGCCAAAGCAATCTTGAGAAAGAAGAACAAAACTGAAGGCCTCACATTTCCTGATTTCATACTATGTTTAAAAAACTACAGTAATCAAAACAGCATGGTACTGGCATAAAAATAGACACGTAGACCAATAGAGCAGAATCAAGAGCCCAGAAATAAACCACCACAAATGTGGTCAGTTAATGTTTGACAAGAGAGCCAAGAGTACTCAATGGATTAAAGGTTGTGTCTTTTAATAAATGGTGTTGGAAGAGCTAGAGTTCACATGCAAAAGAATGAAATTGGGCTCCTTTCTTATGCCACTAACAAAAATTAACTAGAAATGGATTAAAGACTTAAGTAACACCGGAACCATAAAATTCCTAGGAAAAAGCATATTGCAAAAGCTCCTTGACTTTGGTTTCAAAAATGTTTTTGTTTTGTTTTGTTTTATTTTTTGGAATGACACCAAAGGCAAAAGCAATGAAAACAAGTAAGTAGAACTACATCAAACTAAAAAGCTTCTGCACAGAAAAAAGAGCCATCGATAAAATGAAAAGACAACCCTATGGAATACGAGCAAATATTTGCAAGTATCTGATAAGGGATTAATATCCAAAAAATATAAGGAACTCACCACGTAATAGCAAAAATACAAATAATATTATCTAAAAATGGGCAGGGGTGCCTGGGGGGCTCAGTTGGTAAAAGGTCTGATTCTTGATTTTGCTCAGGTCATGATCTCACAGTTTGCTGGGATGGAGCCCCACATGGGACTTCATGCTGGCAGCGTGGAGCCTGCTTGGGATTCTCTCTCTGCCTCTCTGTCTGTTCCTTCCCTGCCAGTATGTGCTCTCTCTCTCTCCCAAAATGGATAAGGAAACGTTAAAAAAAAAATAGAAAAAAAAACCCAAAATAAAAAATGGGCAAAAGACCTGAATAGACATTTTTCCAAAGAAGATATACAAATGGTCAACACGTACAGGAAAAGATGATCCACAACACTAGTCATCAGGGAAATATAAGTCAAAACCATCATGAAATATCATTTCTTACCTGTTCGAATGGCTGTTATCAAAAAGACAAGAGCTATCACTTGCTGGCAGCACAGTGGAGAAAAGGGAACTCTCGTGCACTGTTGGTGGGGTTGTAAATTGGTACAGCCACTGTGGAAAACAGTAGAAAGGTTCCACCAAATTTTTAAAAAGAACAACCATATGATCCAGCAGTCCCACTGCTGGGTATATATTTGAAGGAAATTAAATCAGGATCTCGAAGAGATATCTACATTCTTGTGTGCATCGCAGCATAATTTGCACTAACCAAGACCCAGATACAACCTAAGTGTCCACCTGTGGATGAATAGATAAAGAAGCCATGGCATATGTGTGTGTGTGTGTGTGTGTGTGTGTGTGTGTGTGTGTATGTATATGTATGTATATATATATGTATATATATGTACATATATATGATGGAATATTATTCTCCCATTAAAATGAAGGAAATCCTGTTATTTGCAACAACATGGATGAACCCTGAGGCCGTTAAGCTAAGTGAAATAGGTCAGACTGAGAAAGAAAGACAAACAATGCATCATGTTACTTATATGTGAAATCTAAAAAAAAAAGAAAAACAACTCATAGAAATAGATTGTCGGTTACTAGGTGCAGGGGAAGTTTGGAGGTGGGGGATAGTTGAAGGTGGTCAAAGCGTACAAACTTCTGATTCAAACATGACTTAGTTCTGGAGATTTAGTGTACAGCATGGTGACTGTAGTTAACAGTGCTGTCCTGTGTACTGGAAAGTTGCTAAGAGAGTAAATGCAAAAGTTCTCACCACACACCCTAAAGTAGTAACCGCGTGAGGTGATGGATGTGTTGACTAATTTATTAATCACTGAGCAATATATATTTCTATCACATCATCACACAGTAGTCCTTCAGTTTACACAGCGTTATATGTCAATTGTATCAACAATAAAGGTGGAAAAAAGTTCAGTGTTAGGCAAGTTTTGTTATCCTCAAAGAAGAAGGCTTTAAGTTTATTAAGAACGGCTGGAATTGAACATTTTTTAATGTTTATTTTTGAGAGAAAGAGAGAGAGAGAAGGTGAGTGCCCATGCAAGTAGGGGAGAGGCAGAGAGAGAGAGGGAGGGAGAGAATTCCAAGCAGGCTCCACACTGTCAGCGCAGAGCCCCACGCAGGGCTCGATTTCACAAAGCATGAGATTGTGACCTGAGCCTAAATCAAGAGTCGGATGCTTAACCGACTGAGCCACCCCGGAGCCCCTGGAGTTGGACATTTTAAAAATTGTAGTGGATAATGTGCAAAGTGAAAAATGGGTAATTATTTACCAGTTTATAATGGTAAATTATCAGCATACACACATGCATACATACATATGCACACAGGTGTGAATCTGCTACAAGTGAAGTTTTCTGACTTTGGGTTTATCCTCTTTGGTGAAGGCATTTTTCTATTATTTTAATCAATAGAATGAGAGCAAAGTCAGTAATCAATATGACTGCTTCAACTTATCATGTGTTTATTGATCAGTGGCCTAGATGCATGCCTTTATATTGGCCCTATGGGTTCATATAAAAAAAAATAGTAGAAGCTGCTGTATGTGCATTAGGAAGTCTCATCTGTGGATTATGAGGGCAGAAGTGATTTTACATATCTGCTATGAGATAAGCTCTGTTTTTATCTTTATTTCCTCATTGTTAATTTCCAGCTTTTTTTAGTATTAGTGACCCTATCCATTGATTTGAACTTTATTAGTTGATTTTCCCTTTCATTTTAGGTGACTATTTCAATTAAATATTCAGATGTCAAATTCCTGACAGCCTTACTGTCATTCTTGGCTGTCATTCTCGTTGTCCCATGGCGTATGGTCATTCTGCCAAAGACAGCTATCAGACTAGAATATGGTGGCAGTTTCCTCACTGATAGACAAGGTAACCATTGACTTTGTAATCCAGACTCAGATATGTGTGGCTACTAATAATTATTCCAGAATAACAGGCTCAAACTTGGGACCATCCATTGTAAACCAGGACATATGGGCGCTCTACTTAACAGGTAACTATGTTTCAGCAAATCACTTTTGTACTTAAGACTGCACTGGACAAACTTGGAGACCTGTGTCCTACTTCACATGCAAAACTATGGGGTACAAGTGGCACCTTGCTAACATAGTGATTTTAACCAATGATAAGTAATAATTCTATCTTATATTCAAAATACTTTTATGGAGGGGAGACGGTGTGGCTCAGTTAGGCATCTGACTCTTGATTTCGGCTCAGCTCATGATCTCACGGGGTTTCGTGAGTTCGAGCCCTGTGTCCAGCTCTGTGCTGGGAGTGCACCGCCTGCTTGGGGTTGTCTCTCTCTCCCTCTCTCTCTGCCCCTCCTCCACTTGTGCTGTTTCTGTCTGTATCCAAATAAATAAACTTTAAATATATTTTTTTTATGGAATAGAATCCCAAGTCTGCATATTTTTAAGATAAAATTTTGAGTCCAGGGAAGCACCGTGTTTGCGACAAGTTGGTTCTTCCAGCCTCCTCAGATCTCTCTGTTCTTTCTTCCTTTGTGAGCAGTACTTTTGTCTAAATGTTTGAAAAGAACTGACTTAAGTGATCTCAAATTTCGAAGATGAGAAAAACTGTTCTGAAAACATCTGGACACTTCTGGATCTCCTTTAACCTCTACTAGGGCCATAAAGGTTGTAACTGGAGGGATGGGAAGACCACCTCCTTTAACCTCTACTAGGATCTCCTGGATCTCCTTTAACCTCTATTAGGGACATAAAGGTTGTAACTGGAGGATGGGAAGACCACCTCTTGAAACTCTCTCTTGAAACTCTGCCTAATACGCAACAAGAAGTTTCCTCTTTTGAGTTAATCATTGCCATTTTCTTTAAGTTTCTGCAAAAGGAAACACTCAGAGAAGGTATTCGTTGATTCTTTCAACAAATACTTTTGTGTATGTATTTGCTGTGTCTGGGTATCATATGATAGGGAGTATTTTACAACTGTATAAACATAAGAAATTAATTATTCCAACAGCTGGCCCCAGACTAGGGAAGGGACTTCATTGGGGAAAACACTTTGGTAAACTGCCTGGTTGGGCATGGAACCCAAGGCCGTGGGTTTTCAAGTGCCAAGGAAATGATAGCTAACCCATTCCAAGTAAAAACAGGGATTTGAGATGGGAGGAGGGAGGAGAGACAGGGATGAGCTTCAGGATAATAAAGAACCAAAGGATGTATCCTTATTAATATTTATTTCTCTACTACATGGGTCTTTTATAAAATCGTTCCTTTTTATTCCCCTGAGAACTTCCACAAGACCTGTTATCCATGTAAATGCCTGTGTGAAAAAGATTTTCAGCAGAGAGCACAGGAGAAAAGGTGTTTGTTTAGTGAGTATCTGTCAGCACCAGTGCCCTTGGAAACAATCACAAGATTCATTGACAGAAGGAATTTACCAAGAGCTCAGAGCCAAAACGAAGAGAAAATATATTCCTACCTACTCAAGAATCTTCAGAGAAATTGCTAACAACAGACACAGGGCCCCCTTAGACTAGAGTACTGTGTTGAAGAACATTTCTTTGGTATTGCAGAGGCAGGGTCTCTCAGCACACCTCCGGGTTACAAGTTTGTAACATTATTTTTGCTTCCTTGTACAGTAGGTACATTCTGGGAATGGTATAGCCAAGAGATGGGGAGATTTAGGGAAGAGAAACCAGATGGTATCAAACATCAGCTTCTTTTTCCATTTGCTTAGACATAGCCAAGTCTTTGAGTCTTTTCCCAATACCTGATGTGTGTTAGAACTCTAAGTTGTATGGTATAGAGGAATTAAAACAATATTGGGAGTACTGCGTAGTGAAATAAGAATATGCTAAGTACAAAAAACTTAGGATTCAAGATCACACACATTATTAAGAGTCTCAAGAAAAGTAAAATGAACAATAACAGTAGTTATGTTTACTTAATTTCATTCTAGCTTCTTAGTGTATTATTTTAGTTCTAATATTTGCAAATTTTGGTATGCTTAAAATAAATGAAAGTATGTCATTTAAAATATGACTTATGTGGTCTTTGCCGAATAAAGAGCTTGTATTACAAGCTACCTGGTGATATATTTAGAAACAAACTATTTCCCCATCAAATAATCTTTTAAGGGGCACCTGGGTGGCTCGGCTGGTTAAGCATCCGACTTCAGCTCAGGTCATGATCTCACAGTCTGTGGGTTCAAGCCCCACATCAGGCTTTGTGCTAACAGCTCAGAGCCTGGAGCCTGCTTCAGATTCTGTGCCTCCCTCTCTCTGCGCCTTCCCTACTTGTGCTCTCTCTCTCTCTCTGTCTCAAGAATAAATAATAAATATTTTTAAAATAATAATCTTCTAAAAATATGGATGCCAAATCCCCCAAATTATTGATATTTAATGGTACACAAATTTTCATTGGTACTAACTTCCCATCTTTTGTATTATGATTATGAAATAGAAGGCCTTTGTCTGAGTTTGATAATACTCAATTTCTTCATCAAAAAACAAAATTCTCTTCTAACAAAACGTTGTACAATATTGTTAAAGTTGATCAAGTCTTGATCTATCCATTTATGGATTAGTCTTTTAGAATTTGAGTGACATAGAATTTAATCTGTTTTATGATCTTAATATAAATACATTGGACGGACTTATTTTATGTTCCTGGTTATATTCAGTTTTTATGTAGAGAGGTGGCTTGATAATTATCTTAGAATCTAAAATAAGAAATTTATCCCTTCAGAAAATGGAGGTCGCTAGATCTTTGGCATATGAGTTATTAGGATTTTATATTCCTCTGGAATATATTTTGTATGGAAATGTGTACATTTGTGAGGTAATAACCTTTGTGAGTCATTCTGTGAGTCAAATAAATTTCTATTTATTCAGATTCTGCTCATTTCTGCTAACATATTTCATAGCCAAATATATACATGTATAAAAATATCTGTTTATTAGACGTTAAAGAGACTTGCCACAGAGCAAAATAAATAATAATATCAAAATAGAAAAACAAAAACACAAATCAACGTAAAACTGGAAGGAGATTGGGGCGCCTGGCTGGCTCAGTCAGTGGAGCGTGAGACTCTTGATTTGGGGGTTGTAAATTTGAAGCCCACGTCGGGTGTGGACATTACTTTAAAATTGAATCTTTAAAAAAAAAATGGAAGGAGCTTAAGTTTTAAAAATTTGGATTTAAAAGAGGAATTAATTTCTGAATTGGTATGGAAAACTTGACAAATGGAACCAAGGGTAAAGTGATAGGTTTACTATAGTTTTAGGAAGACAGTTGATTAGACACAAAGAAAGTTCTTCTATTTGGAAACATTGTTAATAAAAAAATCTTCGGGCTTTCGAGCACCTAGGTGGCTCATTTGGTTGAGTGCCCAACTCTGGATTTCAGCTCAAGTTATGTTCCCAGGGTTATGGGATCATACATGATCCCATCCTGCAAGCCCTACATCCTACTCTGTGCTGAGCATGGAGCCTGCTTAAGATTCTCTCTCTCTCTCTCTCTCTCTCTCTCTCTCTCTCTCTCTCTCTGTTCCTCTTCCCCCCCTTGTGCTCTTTCTCTCTTAAAAAAAATCTTAGGAAATATTAGGGTTTCTTTCCATCTGTCCACCACTTGCTCTTCTTCCAGTCCCATCTGTCCCCTCTCTCTCTTTCCCAACTCCCATTCCTTCCTCTTCCTTCTCTGTTTTGTTTTTTTTTTTTAATTTTTTAAATATTTATTTATTTTTGAGAGAGAGAGAGAGAAAGAGAGGGGGGTAAGGGACAGAGAGGGAGACACAGTATCTGAAGCAGGCTCTAGGCTCTGAGCTGTCAGCACAGAGCCCGATGCAGAGCTCGAACTCACGAACCATGAGATCATGACCTGAGTCGCAGTTGGATAGTTAACTGACGGAGCCCCCAGGCGACCCCCTCATCCTTCTATGTTACCTTGTACCACTGCCCACTGCTTGGTTGTCTTCATCCTGCTTGATAAGGCCATTTTTTCTTTCTTTCTAAACAGATTCCAATCTGATTATCTCTTCTGATTATCATTCTTAGATGGAGAAATCCCTAATCTGATAATCTTGTCTTTTTGTTTTGTTTTGGTTTGGTTTTTGGAGAGCACCCAGTAGATCCTAGCATAATATTTGGCACTTAGTATCACTATAGAAAAATGTATTCATAAATATAGATACAACATGTGCATTTTTATATTTATAGATAGTTCCTTCAACGTGTTTTTAATTTATGGGCATGATCAACTTGTCCATTAAAACCACATATACACTATTATCTGTGCTGCCTCCTAGACCCCTAGACCCCTACTTAGCAGTTCCTTTATTCAATAAATTATTCAGTAATTAAACTAGTATTTATATAGTACCTACTATATCAGACACTGGAGTTATTCATTGTAATAGTCTAGGTAAAAGATAGTAGCTTTGTGATGTTGGAATAGACGTCCATCCATGGAATGAACATTTCTTTCTTAGGAAAGAAAACACAGAACTTGAATTGCATACATGGGGAAGGGAGAGGGAATAAGTGAGGTATGAAAGTTGACTTCTTTATTTCTAGCATATTCAACTAACTGAATGCCAATAGTTTTTACCAAGAGTATATAATGGAGGGAGACAAAGTGTGCAAAGATTATGAGTTCAGTCTTGAAAATGAGCCCCCTTCATTAGGCCTTTCAATAATTTGGCAGTAACATCTCCAGTGGTGAAACATTTCAATTCAGGCCCGTTGACTTTTAGTTCTAGAACATTGTGATCCACCTCAACGCTCCAGAAAAATGAAATTGCAGATTCTGTATTCTCTTTTCCTCCAAAGCTCTGGGCTGGGCTTCCTTATACAAAGGATTGCGCATGTGTTTCCTAAATGGAGTCTGCAGTACCTTCCTCTCTGATTTCAGTTTTTTAGTTTCCTTCACCTCAAGTCCACCTTGACCTCCTTGATGATTTTGTTAGGCTCGGAGTATCCCTCCCAGCTTTGCTTGCTTGGCCACCATCTGTCTATTGTTCTACTCTTGGCTCCCATGTGACCTTCTTTGGGAAGCCTTCCTTGCATTGACCCCCTACCACTCTTCCCTCATGTCCCATTTCAGAATTCATTCTTCCTTCTCTGCACTCTTTCGTACCTTGAATATACTTGTCATTGCCCTCATATGTTGTTTTGTAACTCCTACAGGTTTAAATGTCCCTTTCCACCACAGAATGTGAGCTCCTTGAAAGTAGGGATTATGTCTTCCTCCATTTTGTGTCTCGAGCATCCACATAGTGCCTGACACACAGTAAAGCCTCAGTAAATAGTTCTTGAATTAAATGTTTTCCTCCCATGGGTTCCTGATATCCAAGGGATGAAGTTCAAGTTTGAGTGCAGCCCTGGGTAATCTGATCTTCCCCGTGATTGAGGCAGTCTGTATACCTGGTCCTGGTCCTTGACCCAGACACGCTAATCTCACATCAAGCTTTTGCCAGTGATGTTGTCCTTACCTAGAATACCTTCTTTCTTCGAATAACCAGTTCAGACCATCTCTTCCTTTAAGTGAGAGCCAAGATACCAATCATCTTTGTAAGCTGTAAAGCCAGTTCCAGCCTGTATTATGTCTGTCTTCTTAGAATAGTACAATGTGCCAGGTCACGATCTCACGGTCCGTGAGGTCGAGCCCCACATCAGGCTCTGGGCTGATGGCTCAGAGCCTGGAGCCTGTTTCCGATTCTGTGTCTCCCTCTCTCTCTGCCCCTCCCCCGTTCATGCTCTGTCTCTCTCTCTCTCTCAAAAATAAATAAAAACGTTGAAAAAAAAATTTAAAAAAAAAAAAAAAAAAAAAAAAAAGAATAGTACAATGTGGACATTATGTACCATCTTCAGCCACGTGTTTCATGTATATTAGATTCATACCGACCACAAAAACACACAAAGTTTTATATTCCTAGCAGCACTGAACACAGTGGTGGGTCTAATGATTAGGTATTCAGTAATTATTGCTGTATGTAGAATAGAATGGAAAGTCATTTGCGGGCCTAGAACCTGATCCATTGACTACCCAAAGTCACTTCTAAGTAACTGTTTAATAATTCTCCCCTTGCCACGTTTCCTTAAAGTGAGAATTTACTCAAAACCTCATGTACAGAATCCTGTATATGAGTGTCCATGGTGTTTCTGTACCACACATACCTATAGTAATAGGTTAGCATGCTGACCCTGGGGTTCTCTTAAAGGTCATATGTCTATTTTAAAATAATAAATTTTGAAAAAGTAGGTCCCTTGAATGTGAGACAGGAAACCATCCAAACCCTAGAGGGAGAAAGCAGGAAAAGACCTCTCTGACCTCAGGCGTAGCAATCTCTTGCTTGACACATCCCCAAAGGCAAGGGAATTAAAAGCAAAAATGAATTACTGGGACCTTATGAAGATTAAAAGCTTCTGCACAGCAAAGGAAACAACCAACAAAACTAAAAAGCAACCAACGGAATGGGAAAAGATATTTGCAAATGACATATCGGACAAAGGGTTAGTATCCAAAATCTATAAAGAGCTCACCAAACTCCACACCCGAAAAACAAATAACCCAGTGAAGAAATGGGCAGAAAACATGAATAGACACTTCTTTAAAGAAGACATCTGGATGGCCAACAGGCACATGAAAAGATGCTCAACGTCGCTCCTTATCAGGGAAATACAAATCAAAACATACTCAGATATCACGTCACGCCAGTCAGAGTGGCCAAAATGAACAAATCAGGAGACTATAGATGCTGGCGAGGATGTGGAGAAACGGGAACCCTCTTGCACTGTTGGTGGGAATGCAAATTGGTGCAGCCACTCTGGAAAACAGTGTGGAGGTTCCTCAGAAAATTAAAAATAGACCTACCCTATGACCCAGCAATAGCACTGCTAGGAATTTACCCAAGGGATACAGGAGTGCTGATGCATAGGGGCACTTGTACCCCAATGTTTATAGCAGCACTCTCAACAATAGCCAAATTATGGAAAGATCCTAAATGTCCATCAACTGATGAATGGATAAAGAAATTGTGGTTTATATACACAATGGAGTACTACATGGCAATGAGAAAGAATGAAATATGGCCCTTTGTAGCAACGTGGATGGAACTGGAGAGTATGATGCTAAGTGAAATAAGCCATACAGAGAAAGACAGATACTGTATGTTTTCACTCTTATGTGGATCCTGAGAAACTTAACAGAAACCCATGGGGGAGGGGAAGGAAAAAAAAAGAGGTTAAAGTGGGAGAGAGCCAAAGCATAAGAGACTCTTAAAAACTGAGAACAAACTGAGGGTTGATGGGGGTGGGAGGGAGGGGAGGGTGGGTGATGGGTATTGAGGAGGGCACCTTTTGGGATGAGCACTGGGTGTTGTATGGAAACCAATTTGACAATAAATTTCATATATTGAAAAAAAAAAAAAGAAAAGTAGGTCCTTTTAATTCCATTATTGAAAACCTCTTCTGTCTCCTATCGATAGAACACAGAGGGAATTCCTAAGTGAGGTGTCCCTTCCCCAAAAGTATGAAAAATAGTTTCAGCCTTATGAATAAGATGAGGACAAGATGAAGTGATTCAGAGAAAATTCTTAATCTAATAACAACACATAGTAGGTCCTCAACATAATTGTTGAATGGTGAATGAAATGATTAAATCTTGGTAAATCTGTGTATGTTTTATATACAACGTAATAAATTCTGTGTCACCCTTTTTCAAAACACAGACTTTCTACTTCTAACGTTGGAATAGGTTACCTGCAAACTACCCAGTCTTTCATTCCTATATTGCAATAAGGAAACTTGCATTTCCTATCTTTGGGTTCTTTTCCTTTCTTTTCTTTTGAAAGAGTTTATGCTTTGTATGTATTTTCATTCTTTCCTTGGATAACAGCGGCCATTTCATCAGATCTTTGAGGAACTTAAACAATTGCTTAGCATGTATTTCTGTCTTCCCAATTTTTTGGTAAGTTTCAAGCAGTGTAGGCTGTTCAGTAGTCAACATTCTAGTTAGCACATGCTGACCACACTCTTAAATCCTCACCCACTTGGAGATAACTGATATAACCTACTGGAAATTAAGGCTGTAAATTTTCAGGTAGGGATTTCAGTGTTGCTGCAATCAATACTTTGCAGATAGTGCTAACAGTTTTTCCTATGAAATATGTTGGCTAGTGGGTAGAAAATCAATGCCTGGGAATGAAAAACAGGTGTCAAGTTTGATAGGAACATCATGCCTTTGATGTTTGGAGGCCAGAGGGTCCTGTCAACAAACACAGCAGTAATTCTGTCAGATACAATATGCATGGGATTAATGAAAATGCCAGAAACAAAGCAGTCTGGACAGCAAGCCAGTTCTGCAAAAAGTCAGGGCAAAAAAAAAAGTCTTCCTCTTGCATCCGTAGTGAGCACGTTCTAGAAAGACGATGTAGGAGAGTTACAGGGGAGGCACATTTGCGGTGCTGCAGGCTTTGATACAAAGAGGAAAATTAGGCAGAGGAGGAAGAGGTGGGCCTTACCATCAAAGGGACTGTAACAAGCATCTGGCAGGTGTGTGGAGATGTGGACAGTGAAGTTAACAGAGTGCCGTGGTTGAATTCAGGAGTTGCAGGTCTTTTTCTTTTCTAGTCTTTTCTAGGCTAACCAGTCTTGGTCTCATTCTGGAAATGATGAGGGCCTGAGTTAGCCAAGAAGGTAGAAGGAGCAAGAGAGAAATGACTGATGACACGTTTATTACGTACGAAACACACCAGCTACATAATCATTGATGTCCTGCAGTAAAAAGAAAAAAAAAAAGAAAAAAACAAAAGATTCAGCTCTTCAGTTTTAGGGAACTGTTTATCAATTTGATAAATGAAGGGGAAATTTTTAATATTTTTAAAAGAATAAAATTGTCTGTTACTTTTCTTCATAGTATTCTCTTATTGGAAAATGTAGAAGCAGCCCTTGAAAAATAATTAAAACTGGGACACCTGGTGGCTCAGTCGGTTAAGTGTCCGATGTGGCTCAGGTCATGATCTCATGGTCCGAGAGTTTGAGACCATGTCCGGCTCAGTGTTAACAGCTCAGAGCCTGGAGCCTGCCTCGGATTCTATGTCTCCTTCTCTCCCTCTGCCCCTCCCCCACTTGTGCGCTCGCTCTCTCTCCCTCTGAAAAATAAACATTAAAAAATATTAAAAATAATAAATAACTAAAATTAATGAAAATTATTATGAGAGACCAGTACAATACATAGTTACAAAATAAAATCTATAAAAATCACAAACTCTGGAGCTACATTGCCTGAATTCAAATCGTGGCTCTGATGTTTATCTGTTGGTTATATAATCTTGGACAAGTCACTTAATATTCACACTTCAGTTTCCTCATCTGTGAATACATTATTATATTTAAAGCCTTGGAACAGTGCCTGCCACATGGTTAGTACAATATAAATGTTTGCTTTTACTGTCGTTTTCACTGCGATTCCCAGCTTTCCCATAATCTTGGAATAAACTGTAATAAAGAAGATGCCATTTACAGCCCTACTAAAAAGTATGCAATGCCTAGGACAAAAGCTAACAAGAAATGCTGTAATAAATGGAGGAAATCTTCATATTTTAAAGATGTCAGTTCTCCCAAAAGTAACTTTTAAATTTAATATAATTTCAGCTAAAATCCCAATAGCTTGTAGGGACTTGCAAAATACTTTTAAAGTTTATCTGGAGGATTATAGACATAGGAAACACATCCAAAAAATTTTGAAACAGAAGCATTCATGAGAGAGTGATATGACCCACACATATTAAAACATGTTATATAGGTATTGTAATAAAAATAATTACATTTCAGTGGGACAAAAACTAGGAAGTACAAACATATTAAATTTATGAAAGTAGCATTTCAAACCTAAATAAATTTCTTAAATCTTTACTAATTTTGCAGGCTCTCAGAACGTACTTATGAGGAAAAATCTTTTGTGCCTCAGATAATGGCTTCTTCAAGATGTTTGAGGATTTCTTCTTTTCAGATACAATTTTGGTGTTTATTACTGAGGCAGCATCCCATCATTTTTCTGTTGCTGATTGAACATCTCAAGTGTGAGACTATGTTTAGTCAACCGAAGTTATTAAAAAATACCCATTTCAGGGGCATCTGGGTGGCTCAGTCAGTTAAGCATCTGACTTCGGCTCAGGTCATGATCTCACAGTTCGTTGAGTTCGAGCCCCGCATCAGGCTCTGTGCTGACAGTTCAGAGCTGGAGCCTGCTTCGGATTCTGTGTCTCCATCTATCTCTGCCCCTCCCCCACTTGTGCTCTGTCTCTCAAAAATAAATAGATGTAAAAAATTTAAAAAAATACCCATTTCACTTGATTTACTACATTTCTCATTTTGAGAAATGAGTTAAGTGTATATGTAAATAAAGCAGTCTGAATTCTCCACTCTTATAGACATAGATCTTCCTCAACTTACAATGGGAGTCATGTCCAGATAAACCTGTCATAGTTTGAAAATACCATAAATAGAAAATGCATTTAATACGCCTAAGCTACTGAATATCACAGTTTAGCCTCGCCTACCTTAAACGTGCTCAGAATGCTTACACTAGCCTACAGCTGGGCAAAGTCCTCTGACACAAAGCCTATTTTTACAATCAAGTGTTGAATAGCTCATGTAATTGATTGAATACTGCACTGAAAGTGACAAACAGAAGGGCCGTAAGTCTATCAGTGTTTAACCTTGGTGATCTCATGGCTGACTGGGAGCTGACGCCACTGCCCAACATCACGGGAGAGTATCTACTGCATATCCCGAGCTTAGGAAGAAATTAAAATTCCAAGTTCAAAGTAAGGTTTTTACTGAATGTGTATAGCTTTCCCACATGGTAAAGTTGAAACATCTTAGGTCAAACCATCATTAAGTCAGGGATGGTCAGTGTGCCTCCTATAATAGTATTGCAGATCTTTCTAGGTTCTAATTCTCTGATGACTTTTTTCTCAATCCAATTCAGAGTGGCAAAACTTTTAAATGAACGATATTTTCTTTGGTTAAGTCTGTGGTGCTTTTTATTCTTTTTTAATTTTTTTTAATGTTTTTATTTATTTTTGAGACAGAGAGACAGAGCATAAGCAGGGGAGGGGCAGAGAGGGCGGGAGACACAGAATCCGAAGCAGGCTCCAGGCTCTGAGCTGCCAGCACAGAGCCCGACACGGAGCTTGAACTCACAGACTGTGAGATCATGACCTGAGCCGAAGATGGATGCTCAACTGACTGAGCCCTTCAGGCGCCCCCTGCAGTGCTTTTTAAAAGCTGAGTGTGAACTACTGTAGCAGTGCACTTCCAATCTAAGCGAGAGGAGGTCTGGAAGAGCGACCACCTGCTAGAAAAGCCCACATACCCAAAAGGTTATCTGGAACAGTCCTGAGTTAGAGCTGCATTGTTTTATGTTAGCTCTGGGTCACTGATGTTTACTCTTAATACTTTTGCACTTTTCTTCCCCCTCTCATGTGTTGCCATTGAAAGAACACGAAAAGAATTTGTACTTTTGAGATTCTTACTCTGTACTGAAACTATTTATGTATGACTGATGTAATGGACTCTGAGCTCCTTATGATTCATGACACATATGCTCCTATGCCGTTCGTTGAATGACTGAAGATTTCCCCCCAAATGCTGCTTGTGAATCTTCAGATAGAATGAGAGGTGTAGCTACCTCTGCCTTCCCCCTGACTCTAATAACATCTCTGTAATTTAGAATGAGGTTTGTTGTCACGTTAATCAAATTTTCATTGGTTTGAGGAGGAGGGAAACAGCTGCATGGGTTGATGAATGCGGGAAGCCTACAGTTTTAAAAATATATACTGGCTTTCTGGGATTTTCCCCCTTCTGCAGTTAGCTTCTCGAATTTTTAGCAGGTAACCATATTTCTAATCATAATATTGTCACAGTATTAGTAGGTTTTCCAGTGTTCATTTACTCAACCAAGTGTTTTTTTTTTTTATCAGGAGAGTCTCCCTGTTTCCCCCCTTTTAATTCTGTGAAACTCGAAAATGATTACAGTTATACACATAGCCAGAATTAGGGTTATTTGCTAGAGTTAGTTCTAACAATGTAATCGGTGGTAAAACACGTCCTTGTAACACCTTGAAAAGGTCTATTAATAAAGAGCTGCAACTACCTTCGTTTATTTTTTTACCAGAATTATGTTAGAGAAAACCGGATACATTTTATAATTTCATGCAACTCAGAAGTAATTACCAAATTCATAATTCTGTGAGTAGCAGATTTTTAATACCTGTATTATTAGAACATACTGGATTTATTGTCTAGAAGCCAACCTTTGAAGTTAATAAAATGCAGTTGTCAGTGTTGCAAATACCCGTTAAATCTTGTATATTATTTTGTGTGCATATAAACCATTCATGAGGAAATGAAGCTTCATCAGAAATTCCGGGAACTTTTAAAGATTACTGTATTTCTCTCCTCAACAATTTGATACTTGTCCAATTCTGCTTCCTTATTTACATTAAAGGAGGGTTGATCTTAATCTTTTATTTCCACAAAGTTTCAAGTACAATTTTAGAATTACTCCTTTAATATTTAATTAATAGTTTTGCTTAAATATATATATATATATATATGTATAACTGCTTGGAATACTGCTTAGAACATAAATATTCAAAAAAGGTTGATATTCTCTTTAACACTGTCATTTAAACTGTGGTACTTGGCACATATTTAAACATGGTTAGATCTATATTGTTTTCCACGGTAGATATTCAGAAGTAGTGTGCAGTTTAGAAAAAGCTAGAAGAGCTGAGCCTGGGTGGCTCAGTTGGTTAAGCATCTGACTCTTGATTTCAGCTCAGGTTATGACGTCAAGGTTCATGAGTTTAAGCTCCGCAAGGGACTCTGCACTGACAGTGCAGAGCCTGCTTGGGATTTTCTCTTTCTCCCTCTCTCTCTGCCCCTCCCACACTTGCACTATCTCTCTCTCTCTCTCTCTCTCTCTCTCTCTCTCTCTTTCTCTCTCTCTCAAAATAAATAAATAAACTTAAGAAATAAAAGAAGGGGTGCCTGGGTGGCTCCGTTGGTTGAGAGTCCCAACTCTTGATCTTGGCTCAGGTCATAATCTCAAGGTTCATGAGTTTGAGCCCCACATCGGGCTCCATACTGACAACACGGAGCTTGCTCAAGATTCCCTCTCTTTCTTTCTCTCTCTGCTTCTCCCTTTCTCCCAAAGTAAGTAAATTAATTTTTAAGAAAAAATAAATAAAATCTAGAAGAGGTCTTGAGATTTCCTAGAGTTGTGGATACCCATACTCTGGTCAAAAAATAAAAAAAAACCAGGGGCACCTGGGTGACTCAGTCACTTAAGCGTCTGACTTCAACTCGGGTCACGATCTCACAGCTTGTGAGTTCTAGCCCCGCGTGGGGCTGTGTGCTGACAGCTCAGAGCCTGGAGTCTGCTTCAGATTGTCTGTCTCCCTCTCTCTCTGCCCCTCCCCTACTCACACTCTGTCTCTCTCTCTCCTTCAAAAAAAATAAATGAACATTTAAAAAAAACAAACAAAACAAAATGAAGGCCCCAATAAAAGAAGAAAAATATTTTGGATATATTGTCAACTGGACATAATTACAAGGGGATAGAAGAAGTTTGGGTTAATAATTGAATCTTTTTTCATTCATAGCTTTACCGAAGAAGTAAGAATTTTCATGAGATGGCAAAAATTGAAAGCTTTAGTGGATAATTTCCGCATAAGTTGAGGGTTGGGTGCATAGAGTGTGGGTGCCTCTCCCTCACTGACCATTTCTTTCCCATGTACAGCTTCCCTGGGCTCTGACGTGCCTCCCACCTCTCCAACTCAGGGCAACTTCCTCTTGTCCTTAGCACCCTAGGGAGCAAGGTGGTAGTATCATTCCTACCCACTGCAATCCCTTCTTTTAGCTTTGGCCTCATGGGTAACCCATCCCAAGCTTCAGGACTGCAGCAGGATCTCTGGGAGGGTGCATATTCGCCCATGAGAAGTATGCTGTCTGGCATGCTTTCTCTGAATCTGTACCATGTGTTTGGATGTGTGGCAGCCAGGCATGAACTTGCTCGCCTCATTTTCGGCCAGATAGTGTTTGCATTCGTAATTATTTTTTGGTACTTGGGTGATTCCCCAAAGGGAGAGCCAGCCACTCCTACTTCCTGTACTATGATTGGGTACAAATAGGTATAAGGTTGCCTCGGGCTAGCAGTCTGTGCTACCATTAAAATGATTTAGGAAGTCAACGAGAGCTGACTTGGAGTTGACAGGATATACATCATGGTCATTGGTAGTGATAGAATTTAAAAGAAAAGAACCACAGGTCTTTTTTTTTTTTCTTTTAAGTTTTTATTTAAATTCCAGTTAACATACAGTGTAGTTTTAATTTCAGGTGTACAATATAGTGATTCCACACACAGACAACACCCAGTGCTCATCACAAGTGCCCTCCTTAATCCCCATTCCCTTTTTCACCCATCCCCCCACCGGGAAAGAACCACAGGTTGTTTTGAGTGATACAGGTTTTCATAGGGGGAGGCAGGAAAAGAGTTAAGAGTCAGTCAAAAAGTAAAAGCGAATTTCTTTTCACGTGTTACCTTTTAATCTTAAGTTTTTCAGTTTTCATCGCTGTGCTCTGCTCTGCCCTGTTGCCAGATGTTTAAAACAGTGAGCCACAATTGTGTGGCGAGAGAGCTATTTCTGTTCATTCTGGGCCTGAATGCAATGAGCAGTTCAAAGTTTCTTTCACCAGTTGATCTGACGAATATCGTTCATTTATCAATTCCCGCATCTGAGAGTTAATTTGCCATTGCTGATTTCATTCTACATCCCTTGGCTCAGCTTGATTCCACATATCAGAATATATCCATTTAGAAAAACATTAACTCTGCTAGGCGGCCATGAACCATTAATCGATAACATTTCTTTAGCATAGATTTATATGGCCTTGTAGTCTTGTCACTTTGGTTCAGTGCAATCTTGTCTTCTCGACTTAGCTAACATTGCTGGGGATAATGACTTTGAATTAATGCAGTTGTGTTAGCGGCTGGAAACTGACTGTCCTGCTACATCTTCTTCAGACTGATGTATGAAATAGCATATCCCATTTATTTGTGTACAACATTATAAACCACATCTGTGCCTCTGCTCTCCTGGCAAGGCTGGAGCAGCTGAAACCTGAGAAGATTTATACGGTGGTTTATCATCTTACCAGGTGATTTTCATGGCAACCTTCAAAGCTTAAGCTAGGAGCTTAAAGTATTGCTCAGGTGTGGCTCATGGATTGGCTTAACTAATGCCTTGGCAATCAGTTTACTCTTTCAGCCATTTGGGGCGATACGAACACACATACGACACTAGATGGGTCTTTGAATTTAGGGACATCTTAGGGTATGACCCTAAGTTAAATAGCCTACATTGAAATGCCTTTGTTGTGACCAACTTAAAAGTGGCCCGGCATATATATCATTTTTAATACAGTGTGGTTATGTTTTTTGCCTTCTAAAATGTGTAGGTTGAAGTTCTTCATTATGTTTATGCACCTCTTAAGCCCAGGACCTCTTTTTTTTTAATGTTTATTTTTGAGAGACAGAGTGTGAGCAGGGGAGGGGCAGAGAGAGAGGGAGACACCCAACGAAAGCAGGCTCCAGGCTCCGAGCTGTCAGTGCAGAGCCTGACATGGAGCTTGAACCCACGAACGTGAGATCATGACCTGAGTCGAGGTCAGACACTTAACTGACTGAGCCACCCAGGTGCCCCTTAAGCCCAGGACCTCTTGTGAAGACCCTGTCATTGTGCCATTATTAAGTTCAGTTTTGGCTGGTATTCTGCACCCCTGCAAGTCTCTGGCTTGAGTCGAAAGGTAATTGTCAGCCTCGTTACTTTTTGTTGACTGAGATATGTACCACAGTACCTGGGGTATAATTGAGGCAAATTGTCTCTGACATAAGGGTGAAGTGAAAAGTATATGTCTGTAGTCTTTTATCTTTCGTTTAGCAGCTAGACACATGTTTCCTTCATGCAAAGGAAAGAAAATCACAAGAACCCATGCTTGTCTCTCTTTAGAACTCTCTAGAATTAGCTTGTCATGAAATGTAAAACTAATGTGCAGTTGTAAAAACTGCTGCCAGCTTTTCGCTCACTACTGCCTGATGGCTAAGTAGATTTGGAAATGAAAGGGGTTATTATAAAGTGATTACTGAATAGCTAGGTATGTCATTTTAAACAAGCAGCTAAAATCCCTCTGTTAGACATTCAGGCTGTATGTAGTCTTGTTTTGTATCATTCATATTTAAGACATGATTCTGATTGTGGAGGAGTAATCAAGCACTAGGGGTAATTTAAGAAAAAAAAATATACTGGGTGATATATCCTTTCATTCCTTATTAAAATACATTAGAATTTAAATGAGGCATTCTCTAAAATGTGTAACTATTAAGTATGTACCAAATATAAAAATCCAAATACCAGTTGACTCTAGTTCAGAGCTGAAAATTCTTCGCTCGATTAAAAACTTACCTTCTTTTAAAACTCAAGTAAAACCTATTGTAAACTAATATATTGAAAAGGACATGTATCAAAGAATGAATGGTTTAAAAATTATAACTCTTAATATCTTATTACTGTGGGTTTCATATGGGAGTATAAATGCCTTGAGGTATCTTCAAAGGAAAACCTAAAATCAAAACAAAATGAAGTTCAGCTAATGGGGTCTTTTCCTTTATTTCTCTCGTCCTTGTAAATGCTTTTCCTTGGAACCGCCATCTATGTTACTGGCTTGAACAGTCACATAACCTCCTGCCCTTTAACCTTGACCTTGAACTTCAGGTTTACCCTAAGTGCCATGCTGTGGACACTGTGGACTTCTGTGGACACTGTACAGGCAGAAAACAGATGCATCACCACCCAAGCCCTTCCCCCTTTGTCACTGTCCTGGAAAGACTGCCTTCGGTTTGCATGATTTTCTTATTTGTGTATTTCTTGTCTCTTGTCCCATCCTTCTTTCCCATCCCTGACCATCTAATCAACTACATTTCATGGTTTGTGTTTCCAAGACGTGTTTCTCAGGTGGCCATTCTCCTGGTACGGGCTGAGCTTACCATTGCCAATAAAGTCCGCCTGTGGGACCTCTGACCTTGCACCCTTCCCCCTCCAGTCCATCCTCCGCTGGCCACAGGCTGGTCACCCATGTCTGCTTCACAGACTCATCAGAGCTCCACTCCCTGTGGCAGGGCCCCTTATTCTTCACAGTCTCCAGGACCTTGACTGACCTCATGGCTAGGACATGCAGCTCATCACCTCGTCACTTTGTTCAGGCTGCTTTATCAACTTGCTCTACCCTAGTGATAAGTGAGCAGATCAGATCTCAACTTATACTACATGTCAAACAACTGGATGCCTGTCTTACTGCAGTGCCTGACCCTGTCTCTTATTAATATGCCTCATATTTTCCTGGATCCCATTCTGTACCTAGGACTTTGCTAGTCAATGATAGAATTTCCTAATGTTAACTTGACACTTCTGTTTTAGTCTGCAATATAGACATGGCATGTGATCACCTGACATTGTGTCTTCATTTATCTGTGGTCCACTCTACCTGGATTATCTCTGCTTTCTATTATTTGGTCCTATACTAATGTCTTGATAAAATATGCTTGCTATTGTGTTTTACATTAGAAATAAGCTCTGTGTATAGCATGTTGATTTTCTTTTTTCCTTTTTTTTTTTAGTTATGTTATATATTTAGTTTGTTTGTTTGTTTATTTATTTATTTATTTTACATTATCTATGTTTGGGGAATGGCTATTCTCTACTCCTGATGCTTTCATAGAGGGGAAAGGACTTGGTCCCTGGCCCTTGTCTGTCCTTCCTTTTAGCAAAGATAAATCCAGACACTAAAGTAGTAAAGACAGATTTTAATCATACGTGTACTATTGCAATAGGGAAAAGAATCCAGCATGAATTAAACTCAACTTGGATTTGCTTCGAGATAATTGGGCCTTTAAAAGGAGAATGGAAGGGGTTGAGCAGGGGTTTAGTTGAGTCAGGGAAGCAAACATTTACAAAAATCTGGAAGGGTATGTTGGTCCATATGACACCCATACGGTTTGCCAACTGGTACTTATCCAGGTTAGGTTGGTCCCCTCCCCCAGAGGCTGGGACACAGGAGTCCTGTCTTCAGGTGTCACTGGAACAACCATCAGTTCTTTGGGAAGCCTTGAGTCTTCTCAGGCAGGCACTTTAAGGGAGACAGGTCACCTAGGGATGCAGCCTTGAGTGTTCAAGTCTTTACGGGCCAAGGTGAGGCCTAGGGGAGGAAGAGCTCAGGGGAGCCTGGCTGGAGTTTGGTCACAAAATCTTTGTCCCTCTCACTCCTTCCCATGTGAGAAGAGGTGACTCAGAATGAGGACTTTTGAAAAAGGAAGTGAGAATATTTGGTCAACTTCTTCTGGATGTGGTCCTGAGGACACAGATATTCTTTTCTACAACCACCGATGAACTGACCTCCCCTAGGTTGGGGTTAAGAGTGTTTGGATCTCCCAGGGATGGAAGGGGGATGTGTGAATTTAATTCACAAAGCAGACTCCTAACTACAGAGAACAAACTGGTGGTTTCCAGAGGGGAGACGGTTGGTGGGATGGATGAAATAGATAAAGGGGATCAAGAGTACATTTATCTTGATGAACACTGAGAATTGTATAGAATTGTTGAATCATTATAATGCACATCTGAAACTAATATCACACTCTGTTAATTGTACTTCAATGAAAAATAAAAGAATGGGTTCGGTACACAACTGCAGTAATCAAGACAGTGTGGCATTGGCATAAGGAAAGACAGATCATTGTGATGGAATTGAGAGTTTAGATAAACCGTTGTTACATTTATAGTCAGTTTATTTTCCTTTTTTTAATACTTCATTTTTTTAGGTCTATTTATTTATTATTGAGAGAGAGAGAGAGCAAGCACATGAGCAGGGGAGGGACAGAGAGAGAGAGAGGGAGAGAGAGAATCCCAAGTAGGGTCCATGTTGTCAGTGAGGTTTTTTTGATACGACAGTGAAAGCACAAGTGATGAAAGAAAAAATGTACTGGACATCATGAAATTTAAAATGCTTGTGTTTTAAAGGGCACCATCAAGAAAATGAAAAGACAATGTGCAGAAAGGGCGAAACTTTTTGTAAATCATGTCTGATAAAAGACTGGCATCTAGAATATATAAGGAACTCTTAGAACTCAATAAGAAGACAAGCCACTTAAAAATGGCCCAAAGATTTGCACAGACATTTCTCTAAAGAGGATATACAGATGGCCAGTAAGCACAAGAAAAAGTGCTTAACATCATTAGCCAATAGAAAAATGAGAACCAAAACTATATGAGATACTACTTCATTGCTGTAAGAAAAAGGTAAAATAAAAAGGTGTATAAACATGTATACACACACACACACACACAACACATCTTTTATTCTTATTTATTTAAATTCCAGTTAACATATAGCCACTCTGGAAAACAGTATGGAGGTTCCTCAAAAAGTTAAAAATAGAACTACCCTATGATGCAGAAATTACATGACTAGATATTTACTCAAGGAATACAAAACATACTAATTCAAAGGGATACATGCATCCCTATGTTTATAGCAGCATTATCTATAATAGCCAAACTACCCAAGTGCCCATTGACTGATGAATGGATAAAGAAGATGTGGGGTGTGTGTGTGTGTGTGTGTGTGTGTGTGTGTGTGTGTGTTATGGAATAGTACTCAGCCATAAAAAAGAATGAAACCTTGCCATTTGCAATGACATGGATGATGCCTTTCCATTTTTTAAATCAGAAAATTGAGCTTTCTCATATTCCCTGATCCTTACTATGTGAAAAGTTTAGAAAAATAGCATTGCAAAGTCATAAAGGTGGGAAAATGGCATAACCCCACACAAAAACTTCTAGGGTAGCTAAAGTGGTGCTAATAAGAGAGAAAAATCTGGAGAGATTTCAGCAGAAAAGTAAACTACATTTTATAAAAAGAACACTTTTTTTAAGTTTTTTGTTGTTTAAGGGAACAGAAATCATTTCCAACTAGGTTATTTGGTTTCTTTCTTCTTACCTCTTTAAAATAAAAGAAACTGGTTCGTTTCTTTTCATGGTAGTTCCTCTGCCTGCCCTGCATTTATAATCCTGAGTAGGATGTTGGCAACCTGCAGTCCTTCTAGAACTGTGTGTTCTACCTTCTCGTTATTCCAGGTGTCCGTAGAAGATTAGAAGGATGGAAAACAGATATTTAATTACAACCTTATCAATCATATGTGACTCTAAATTGGAGAAAGTTTTTTTTTCCCCCCCAAACGTTTTTGGTAAAAGCTAAGACGAATCCTAGGATAGTGATCAATCTAGCATGGTGGAGTGGTCTTTTGTGGAACCATTTGCCCAGACTCATAAACAACCTCAAACAGAAAACTATGCAATCGTAAACAATCAGAAACACCAAATAGGAGTCTCAGAACAGGTAAAAATGTTGTAAATAATATGTATCTGCTTAGTAGTAACTAGAGAGGATGGTTCCTGTTGGCGGAACTAAAATTGTATATGATTGACTTTTTTCCAACACGAGTCACATTATTTCTGTAACCAAGAGTGAATGGTTGGGGTACTCTTTTGCTCTGGGTAAAACAGCACATCTAAACTCCCAGAGCTTTTTGTGGGTCTCACAGATTGATAAGGGTCAGAAGAGGTCAAAACCCATTCCAAACCAATTTTTGACAGTTCTGTAAAACTCTGTGGAAATAATTTTGCTTCCTCCTATTTTATGTAGTCTGAAATAAATACCAAGGAAGTCTTTTAGTGCAGATTCATTTTTATTTCATACAAGAGTGTTCTTGTAAAGTTCATCTATAGGATGAATTGTAGTTTGTTCATTCCAGCTGCATCAAAACAATTGAAGATTCTAATTTTGCTGTAGAGCGATAATGTTCCTTCTATCGGGATGAACTTGACACTTTGGAAATCTCACCAGGGAGCTCAGGCCAAAATATTGACAAGGTCAGGGATTAGTGGAAGCCATATTTATGGCATGACTTCTTTAAAGCAATAAAGTGAAACAGAGATGCAAGTCAACACACAAAACTTGGAAGGGCTTTTTTGTAGAACATCAGTAAATACTTAAGGGAGGGAGCTGTTCCCTGGATTGACTTAGGAAAACAAAGTAACTGAGCTGGATGCCTGTCATTTACAATTCTGTGTTAGTATCCTTTTATCAAATGTGTTGATTAGCAAATAGGCGTCTTATAAGGATAAAGCATTCTTACTAGATGTGAGAGCAGTATCGAACAAACTTGGCTGTTATGGAACACAATAAAACATAATCAACATATGAATGGTAGAATTTTGACCGTGTGGGTCTATGAATGTCTGTGAGTTTTTATTTTAACTAAGAAGAAATAGTCGTAAAAGGGTAAAAGGGATTGATTTTCAACACGTTTGAAAAGAATTAAGTTTGGAAGGATACTTTTTGGCAGATAAAAAGGTGACTATTACTGAGGACAGAGATATTTAATTTTGGAGGGAGAACCTATTTGGATTACAGCATATAGATTTGCCTGAATGGTGCATAAAGCAAGAATGATTCTTTTAAGTTTATTTGTTTGTTTTTTTACAGAAAGGCAGACAGGGAGAGAGAGAATCCCAAGCAGGCTCTGCACTGTCAGTATGGAGCCTGATGTGGGGCTTGAACTCGTGAACCATGAGATCATGACCTGAGCCAAAATCAAGAGTTGAATGCTTGACTGTCTGAGCCACCTAGGTGCCCCAGAAAGTGGGAATCTGATAGTTGTGAGTGACTAATGAAAACATTTTGATTTTGGCTCATATGAGAAGAGAGCAGCAATTAGAAGTCCTCTGATTGATTCAGATGAACTGTCACATATGAAAGGCATCCTGGCAGTGCATGAGGAGCAGATAAGATTAGGGAGAAATAACTAGAATCGTACCTTTGTGAAAATGCAATTGTAGTACTTTACGTGTATATATGAATATTGATATGCCTTTATCACTGATAAAGGCATCAGTGGTATTAATTGGCTGAAAAAAAATCCACATACCTCTGTCAATATGCTACCTCACAGCACATTTATTTCTGTAGACCTGGTGTACCATAAGTTTTGAAATTTTTCACTAAAATGTCTTCTCTAAGAACTTTTAATATGTGTAGCATCTGATATGTATACGTATATAGATAAATATCAGGTAGAAAGCATATCTTTTTGATCACGTAACTTGCACATTTTGACTACCACGCGCGCACACACACACACACACACACACGCTGATTCAAACAAGGCCACAGCATACAGTTGTGCAAGTCCTGAATTGTGTAAACACACAGTGCCAATTCATAGCATAAGCTGCATAAATGTGCGTATTTTTCTGTGGCAGCTTTCCGGCTGATGACAAAAAGTGCTTTGAGGAAGAGGTGCTCTCTCTAATTTTCACAAAGATACCATATGGGCTAGCTATGGCCTTGGGCAGTTACCTTCCCCGGTACTCTCCCTTACTGTGGCAGTCCCAAATCCAGTTTTAAACCTCCCTGTGAGTATCCGAGAATGAAAGAGAGTGAGGTTCAGAAGTTTGGGCAGGGGGAATGAATGTAACACCTGAACCATGAGTGTCAGAGCGCGGTGAGCACAGGATTGAGACACAGCTTGCAGGACCCAAAGGTCAGGTTTCAGGGATGAAGGCCTTCTGCTGTGAAGCTGATGACACTTTGTGGGAAAAAGGCTTTGTGATGCTTCTCAAGTCAGAGGTCCCCATCCAGGGTGCCAGGGTGTCTATCCAGGATGGTTAAATATTTTTTCAGGTTTATTTAGTAATTTTGAGGGAGAGAGAGACAGAGAGAGAGAGAGAGAGAGAGAGAGAGAGAGAGAGAGAGAGTGAGAGAGAGGCAGAGAAGGGGCTCGAACTTACCAACTATGAGACCATGACCTGAGCCAACATCAAGAGTCAGATGCTCAACCAAATGAGCTACCCATGCACCCCTAGAATGGCTAAACCTTTAATGAGATATTATCTTGCCTCTCTCAAGTCTGCTTGGTAATAACCATAGTCTTCCTCCCATGAGAACCAAAGATCCACTATTCTCCAGAAAGGAAATTTCAGAGAGCCAACAACGTTTCCAGAATATTCATGGCTTCTCTATAGTAATCTTTTTTGAAGTTATAATATAATATTTGATAGAAACCAAAGAATATATGCAACCTGCATAAATTGTGTGGCATAAGAACAATGGACACCTCAGCTTAAAAGCAGAACATCCCTAGAAACTGCATCTAATCTAACTGCATGCTTCTTCCCATTGCATCCATCTGCCTCCAAGTCAGAGGTGACTGGTGTCCTGAGTTTTCACGTCAAGTCTTCCTTTGCTCCTGTCTTACTTGGTTGTTTTATCACATCTGTATGTATGCTTAAACAATTGTATTTTTCTTTTTTTTCAGTTTTATAAAACTATATCCCAGTGGTCTTCTGTGACTTGAGTTTTGTACCAGTTCTGTACTTCTAAAGTTCATTTTTGCTTTTTTCATTTTCTCTACCATGTAACTTTCTTTTTTTCTTTTTAATTGTTTTAACTTTTTTTAAAATTTATTTTTGAGACAGAGAGAGACAGAGCATGAGCAGGGGAGAGGCAGAGAGAGAGGGAGACACAGAATCCGAAGCAGCCTCCAGGCTCTGAGCTGTCAGCACAGAGTCTGACGCGGGGCTCAAACTCACGAACCGTGAGATCATGACCTGGGCTGAAAGTCTGACGCTTAACCGACTGAGCCACCGAGGTGCCCCACCATGTAATTTTCCATTGTATGAGTATTTGACTGTTTTCTGGTCAGTAGATAATTGGGTTTCCACACTTTCCTTTCTTCTTCCTTTGTCAACAGTGCTGCTAAAAAACCCTTTTCTGTAGGCGTTTCCTGGTGCCCATAGGGAACAATGACTCCAGGGATGTGTCTTTCAAACTCTTTTGCTACAATGTCAAATGGATTTTACATTGTATTGCAGTTACACAGACTCCTGTGAATTTGCAACAAAAAATTTGCACAATACAGCCCTCACCTTTGGACCTGAAATTCGTTCTTTGGTTTTCTTCCCTATTCTCTTTCTTTAAAACAAATGTGAGTTTGAGTATAAGACCTACAGACCCAGCCTTCACTCTGAAAAATAATCTAAATAAGAGCTTCTTAAACTGTTTCATGCAAAGGCAGATTCCACTCTGGGAGGTGAGAGGTGGGCCTGGACATCTGCGTTTCTAATGAGCCTCCATGTTGTGGCCCTGTTTGCTGGTGTGAGAACCATACTTTAGGTAGCAGGGTTCTAGGCCTGTTTCCCAGACTTCTCTGGGGATAAGACTCACCTGGGCTGCTTCATCAAGATGCGGATTGTGTAGGTTCAATACAAGATCACCAAATCAGAATCTCTGAGGAAAGACCTAAGAAGCCTGATATTTTAAAAGTGTTCCAGAATGTTCTTATTATCAGAGAAGTTTTAAAGTGTTACTCTGGGACGTATACCTGAATCTGTAACTGCTAGGTTGAATGCAGGGTATTCAAATATCTATCTTATGAGATGATACCAGGCATTCTGTAGCTGTCCCGTGTCATATTCTCATTAGTGGTATGTGTGTAAACCTATATCTTGCCAACAGTTAGTATGACTAGACTTCTCAATTTCTGCTAATCTGCTTGGTATAAAATGGAACCTTGCTACAACCTTCAATAATTTGCTTTTCTCAGGTTAATATGAAGCTTGAACATATTTTAAACATTTTATTTCAAGTTTGTTTATTTATTTTGAGAGAGACAGAACACAGCACGAGTCAGGGGAGGGCAGAGAGAGAAAGGGAGACATAGGATCCCCAGCAGGGTTCATGCTGTCAGCCCAGAGACCTGCGTGGGGCTCGAACTCGTGAAACTGTGAGATCATGACCTGAGCTGAAACCAAGAGTCCGATGCTTAACCCACTGAGCCACCCAGGCGCCCCTGAAGCTTGAACATATTTTTATGCTAATGGTCTATTTTTTCCTCTTCTGTGAAACTCGTGTTCTTAGTTTCCACCCATTTTTCTTTTGAGTTACCACCTTTTCTTGTGATCTCTGGACATTCTGTCTGTATCCTGGATATATGTCCTTTGTTAAATGGTTGCCAAGATCTTCTGCCCAGTGGCGTACCTTTTCACTTTTCTATGAAATGCCTATTTATATCTTTTGTCCTTGGTCTATTTGGTTGGTTTTCTTTCTTTCTTTCTTTTTTTTTTTTTTTTTTACAAGAATAAGATGATGTCTTAGCTTTTTTATGGTACAGCTTAATAAACATACGTTCTTGATTTTAATGTGGTATAAACAATTAAGCTTTTCATTGACACTTGGTGCTTTCTTGTTTCTTATTTTAAAAACATCTCCTCACCCTGAGATCAGAAGGATAACCACCCACATACTTTAGCATACATTTTACATTCGGTTTTTCATCTTTAAGCTTTTAATTTCAGGAAGAATTGATTTTTGTGTGGCGTGGGGTGAAGAATAGGAATCTCCTTTCATTATTTTTTTCTGATGTGGATACACAGGTTCCCCAGTACTAACTGTCCTTATTCCAGGGGTCAGAATAAGGATTTCCGCCTCTATCGAAGCACCTGGGTGGCTAAGCCAGTTGAGCTTCCAACTCTTGATTTCAGCACAATCTCATGGTTTGTGGGTTCGAGCCCCATGTCAGGATCTGCGCTGACAACACAGAGCCTGCTTGGGATCCCCCCCACCTGCCCTGCCCCTATCCCACTCTCTCTCTCTCTCCCTCCTCTCTTTCAGAATAGGCAAACAAACAAACAAACAAACAAACATTAAACAACTTTTTCTACCTCTGTCCTATCAGCTGCCTTCTAGGCAGAATGCAGAATATTGCCTGTTCTTTCGGCAATACCACTCTGCTTAAATAACTCTTGCCATCTAATTGGACAAGTTTCTCTACTCCGTTCTTGGTCAGGAGTGTTATGGCTCTTTGGGGGCCTTGGCTGTGTATTTGGTTTTGAATCAACTCATCAAGTTTCTCAAAACCCTAATTAGGTTTTGATTGGAATTGCACGGATTCCAGTGAGTACGTCAGGGAGAGCTGATACTTTTACAATGTTGAGTCTGCCTGTTCATGAACATGATCTAGCTCTGCGGTTATTTTGAGTCCCGTGAATGCTTTTCAACAGAATTTTGGATTTTTATTATTGTTCTTTTGCAAGATTTGTTCCTGAGTCACCTATATATTTTGGTCCTTTTGTGAATATTGTCTTTTGTAAAATTGGTGATTCAGTTTGTTATTAATATGTAGAAATACAAAGGATTTTTTAATATTTACTTATTTTGGGGGAAAGCACAAGTGGGGAAGGAACAGAGAGAGGGAGACAGAGGATCTGAGGTGGACTCTGCCCTGAGAGGTTGCCAGCAGCGAGCCCAGTGTGGGGCTCGAACTCATGAACCTCCAGATCATGACCTGAGCCAAAGTTGCACACTCAAGCAACTGAGCCACCCAGGTGCCCCTATGAAGGATTTTAACTCTAATTGTATATTTAGACACCTTGCTAAATATTTGCTGCTTCTTATAATTTGTAGATCTTATGTGTGTGCTGACATTTACGTTGTGTATAACTTGAGTTTTGTTTTCTTCCTTTTCAAATTTTCTATTTTAAAAATTCTATTTAAATTCTATTTAAAATTTCTATTTTATTTTTATTATTAAAAGAGAGAGAGAATCTTAAGCAGGCTCCACGCTGTGCAGAGCGCAGGGTTTGATGCTGTTGATGCAGGGCTCAATCCCACGACCCCCGAATCATGACCTGAGCCGAAATCAGGAGCCAGACATTCAACTGACTGAACTACCCAGGCACGCTCCCTTTCAAATTTTATACCTTTTATTTCTTTAAAAAAAATTTTTTTTTACATTTATTTTTGAGAGACAGAGTGAGACAAAGTGAGAGTGGGGGAGGGGCAGAGACAGAGGGAAACACAGGATCGGAAGCAGGCTCCAGGCTCTGAGCTGTCAGCACAGAGCCCAACACGGGGCTTGAACCCACAGACCATGAGATCATGACCTGAGCTGAAGTTGGACACTCAACTGACTGAGCCACCCAGACGCTTATTTCTTACTACATTGGCTAGAACCTTTAGGAAAATATTCAGGAGACTCAGCGATAGCTTGCATCTTTGTGTGGTTCCTTTGTGTGTTACCATTCAGAACAATACTTGCTGATGCAGGCATGTGAAATTTCATTCTGTTCTTAATTTGCTAATTTTCCTTCTAGTGAGTGGACATTTTGACAAATACACTTCTCTGCATTTGTTAAAACTATCGTATGGTCTTTCTTCCTTAATTTGTTAATGTGATGAATTACATTTATAGACATTTTATGTTAAACCATCCTAATTAATCTAACTTGGTCATGCAGTATTATCATTTTTACGTATACGGTGGATTTGAATATTTTGTCCATAATTTACTCATCGATGCATGAATGAAATATGTTGCTCATACACATTATCCTTGTTTGGTTTTGTATTAAGATATCAAATGCTTCATACACTCTAAGGCTATCTATCTTATGGGTGCGTAAGAATTTATAGTTCTTTTATCTTTTTTTAAAAAAAATATTTTTTTCAACGTTTATTTATTTTTGGGACAGAGACAGAGCACGAACGGGGGAGGGGCAGAGAGAGAGGGAGACACAGAATCGGAAACAGGCTCCAGGCTCTGAGCCATCAGCCCAGAGCCCGATGCGGGGCTCGAACTCACAGACCGCGAGATCGTGACCTGGCTGAAGTCCGACGCTTAACCGACTGCGCCACCCAGGCACCCCATAGTTCTTTTATCTTTTTGATGAATGTTTTCTTCTTTTGATGAATTAAAACTTTTGTCATTATGTAATGATTCTCTGTGTCCCTTACTGCACCTATTCTGTGATTCTTATGGTCAGTATTTGCCAATCACCTTTTTTTTAATAGGATTTTACTTTCAGATTTCCATGTACAAGTGTCTTCGATTTATTCCTTCTAAACAACATATAGCGAGGTATTGATTTTACATTGTGTGTAACTCTTTGGATGTTTTAATTGACAAGTTTCCATTTACATTTACTGTGATTTGTGATGTATCTGGACATGTTTCTACCAACAAGTAGAATTGCTCATATAGGTATTTGACTTATTTGTTTTTCCTATGAATGTATGAGGTTTTTAAAAATTGTTATTCTTTATAGTTGCAAAAGGTCACCTACTGCTATTTTTGTTGTGGTTGACTGTAGAAAATTTATCCTGCATACTTTAAAAAAGCCTATAATTAATAACTTAAACCCCCACGTTCCCAGTGATGTAAGGATCTTGTACTATTCCGACGCTGAGCATTGCCTTCTCTGTCTACACTACTCTTATTGTTAGTAGTTTAATTCCATGATATTTTTAAAACCTCTCACATTAGACATTATTATTAGTTTACGAATACAAATTTAGATATTTTTCCTCATCTCATTTCTCCTAGCATCTCAGACTTTCCTTCAAACATCATTTTTTTTCTTCCTGAAGTTTGTCCTTGAATGTAGGTTATTTGTAGTAAACTTACTCAGTTTTGATTCTTTGAAATCATCCTTTGACCTTTACTTATTGAAAGACAATTTTGCTAGACATACAGTTGTAAGTTGGCATGTTTTCTCTCAGCACTTTGGAGATACTGTTCCCATTTCTGCCTTCCATGGATGTGTTGAGAAACCTCCTGTCAACCTAACTGCTGTTACTTTGTAAGTGATACGTCTTTTCTCTCCAGATATCTTTAAGATCTTCTCTTTGATTTTGGTGTCTGTAGTTAAACTACATGATGTCTAAGTGTGTACTTAATTTGTGCCTGTTATACTTTCTTTATATTTTCATTGATGTCTTCTGTCAGTTCTGGAAATTTCTGACATTATATCTTCAGGGAGTGTGCCTCTCCTTCTATTCTCTCTGTTCTCCTCTCGGCGAGATTAGAAATGAGTCAGCCTCTCATATTCTGTTCTGCATCTCTCTTTCCTATTTTCTCCTGCTTTCCTGTTTCTGGTTCTCTGTGCTGCACTCTGGATATTCTTCTCTGATATATCTTCTAGTTCATTAACTTTCTCTTAAGCTGTGTCCAATCTTGTTGTTTTATTCATCCTTTGAGTTTCTGTTGTATTTTAATCTTTTATTTCTAAAAGTTATATTTAGTTGTTTTCACAATCCAGCTGGTTGCTTTTCATGGTGGCATGCTTATTTTTGTGATTACATTTTTAAATTTGGAAGTGGTACTCCCATTTTATACTCTTCGTCTACATCGACATCTGTTGTTTCCTGTTTCTGCTGACTCACTGTGGCAGTTTTCTGGGGAATTTTGGTGATCTCCACTAATGAGCTCATATTTGGCTGGTCTTTATCTTTGAAAACCGTATTGAGGAATGATTTTGTTCCGAGAACATTTGTGTTTTTGTCTCCTGGAATCCAAGTGGTAGTACTGACTATTGACTACTACTGTTGACTTGAGCTACTTCCAAGTATCTGAGATTAACCTGGAGCCCTCAGGTTTAGCTTCCCTATGCTGCCCCTGGCCCAAGGGTTATTCTTTAGATTGCATAGAGGAGGTAGGCAGCTATCATGTTATTTTATTGTTGACAGGGAACACGGTGTGAGGTGCCACTGGCGATACATTACATTCTTTGCAATTAAAAAAATATATATGCTGGATCTAGTTGTGTGGAAGTGAAAGAGTCCTTCATAGTAAATGATGTGCCATTTTGTTGTCATCAGAAAAATTAACAATTATTTTATGGATATATTATCCATCAGTTCATTAATTTATCTAGTTCTCTATGTGGTGAGTTTGAATTTTTTATTTTGCTTTGGGCAGATCCACATAATATGATGTGATGAATGGTTATTGGGAGAGACTCTTAACATAAACACGTGCCATGCAGAGTTGCTATCGCTGAAGGAAGATAGTTCTGTACATAATACATTTCCATTTCAAAGATTATATCATATAAATGAGACAGCTCCTAAAATGGTCCCATAGTAGACTTTGCTTATTTACATTTTACTGGAACCAATACCGATAATTCAAGATCTCGCCTCAGGAAGGGGCTTTAGCTTTTTAGCCTTGAAATAGAATCTCACTGAGGGGAAAGGAACGTCTGAATGTTGTTTTCCTTTTGGAGAGCAATTCGGCATTATCTAGTACACTTGAAGATGTACAAACTCTACAGGCCAAGAGTCCCACATTTTATGTTTACTCAAGGGAAATGGTGGCTAAGGAACATGTGTGCGAGGATGTTCCTTGTACGGTGCTTGTAACAGAGAAAAAGTAGACTCACCCTATCTGTTCTCAATGGAGGGACCTATAAGTAAGCTATGGCTTGTTTAATAGAATTCTATACACCAGTTAAAATTATAACTAGATTTATATTTTTTAACTTGGCTAACATTGAATGAATTTTCAAGTTGCAAAGAATGGTAGCATTTATGTAAAATTGTAATCATCTCAGATATATGTAAGGAAAGTATAAAAACATGTCTGGGAATGAACCATAATAACCTTGGGATTGCTTGCAGGAAAGTGGCAAGAATTTATATCAGTAGTATTTTCTTTCTTTCGTCAGAACTGATCTGAGGCAAAACACAAAAACACATTTGATGTTAGTAGGTGCACAGGTGATTGTTTTACTTAGGACTTTTCAATGCTTTTCCAAGGTTTTATTACTTAAAATTTCAATGACCTTAAATTATCGCCAATGAAAAGAGTACTCATGCTTAACAGAATAACGTCTTTCAAGCATTGTGGGACTTCTGGCCTTATTCTGTGCAGTTAATCAATGCAGGCAGAATAAAATATGACAAAGGCTATTGCTATTGAGTGCCTTGTCAATGCATAAATTTCTTTTCTTCAGAAGTTGTCAACAGTAAATTGTTCACTGCCTCTTTTTTCCACCTGCCTTTCAACAAACTTTGCTTAAGAACGTTACACTAAAAAAAAAATTGTTTAAAAAATATTACCCTGAAAGATTTGGTGAAATTATCCTAAAAGCATGCACGCTGGGTGATTAACCAAACACCTGAGATAGATAGATGATAGGTAGATAGATTTTTTTTTTTTTTTTTAGTGTGCAAACCAAACACTAAACAAAGCATCTTCCCACTCTGCTCTTTCAAGTATTGCCTGGCACCACTAGAGAATTCTCCCCCAGGCTGTAAGTGGTTTCTCCTAGTTAGAGTGTGTGTATGCAGCCTCGGGCTCCTTCCTGAGGGTCTCACCTTAGAGTAGTCACTTTGTCATGCAAGAATCCTTCACATTTTCCTTACAATGTGAATAGGAATTTCAGCTTTCTCCTGGGAGGGAAATGAAAACTATCAATAAAAGTGGTAGGTGGATAGTACATTTTCCAGCAACATGGGCCAGTCGATTACATACCTTTATCATTTAGGCCAAGTTCAAACCCACACTTGGAAAGCACATGGGATACTGTGAAGAATATGTCCATCCTAGACCAAGGAAGGAAGGAGAATGTTTGATTATGTGCGAGCCTTAGCACTGCTATACTTCCATTCATTTGTTCAGTGAGCCTGTTTTTTCATCTCTTAAATCAGTATGATGTTTGAAATTTAGGGTTTTTTGTGTTTGGCGAGAAACTACTCTTTCTATGTAGCATTGTGTGAAATATTTCAGAAAAATAGACAATTTTCAAGTACATTTCTTGATTTTAATTATGGTACAATCCAAAAGCAATTCACATGATACCTGTGAAAAGTTTTATGGGGGAAAAGAGTATTCATATGGTGACTTTTAACTTCTACAATTACATCCCAGATATATGGATGCCTGTAAGGTAGCATAAATTAAATTTAATAAATTTTGTGAATTAAATTTTCAACTTCACTGACAAGGGATACTTTTTAAACCCTGGAAAACATTGACTGACTCAAAGACTATATTTATGTCACTTGAAAACAGTGCCGTGTGCCTGGAATCTTTGCTTCTGAGGAATATTGAGTGCTTGGGTAAGCCAATATAATATTAATTAAACAGGTATTTGCTCTGATTTAACTGGCTAGTAAAGAAAGCTGTTGCATTATTATTTTGTCTCCCTTTGTGTGACTGACAAGGCAGAAACACAGTAGCTGCAGGTGCCAAAGGGGACCTACCATGCCATTCCGGTTGTTACCGCTTTTATTGTAATAGACCTCTGGATAGTTCATGAAGAGGAAGAAAAGAGAAACCTGTTCGCGGGAGCATTGGTTGTAATCTATGTATTTGATTGTCAATGACAGGATCCTAAAATTACACCCAAATATCTCTCACAGGTTCTGAAATTGAGTTTCTGAAAAAGCACCGTAGTTGTAATAGAAGTAAAGAGCAGAGTTCCAGAGAAATGAGCTGTGAATTGAACCTGCAGTGGAAATTGATCCTCCCAGTCAGTTTCTGCCCTTATTCGTAGGAAAACAGGACTGAGCGTAGAACGAGCCAGGATCACTGATTAAATAGGATGCTGAAGTGCCGGAGGCTAGTGCTGGGCTTGCTGGTCCCCCAGGTCAGGACTGTGACTGTCAGACTTCTCTGCATGAAACCTGGCTGGAACTGGCAGAAAGAGAACAGAATGAAAAATGCTGCCGCCAGCCTGGGAAGCCGTAAGAACTCCCTGACTAAGCTTCAGGCATGACAGCCATTGCTCTCCTCAGGGAGGCTGTTCTAGTCTCTTATCATGAGTCACTGGGCCCAGGTTGGGCCGCCTGGCCTCGTGATTCACGCCAGTGGGGCCTGTCATGAGACCCATTCCAGTGTGGGCCAAGGGTGTGAGTGTGAAGAAGAACGGCCTTGGAAGCAACTCGCATCCCCAGTAGCACCTCCAGGATCATGAGGAAACAGAAGCAAATATCTGCCTAGTGGTCCTGTGAATATAATTAATTACCCTGGTATCTAACCCTAAGAGATTTATTTTGTGCACATATAATGGTAGTAATATATTCCAAGTGTTTTTGGCAGTGCTCACATTCTGCTCCTAGAAATGCAGTATGAGTTGTAATTAGCCGACTGAAATTGCACATTTCTGGTTATGAAGTTGCCATTTACTGCCTACGGTGTGATATATTTCTACAACAATGCCCTTCAAAGTCTGCAGCGATCTTCAGTATAACTCACTGGAGTAAATGTCCCCATGGAATGCCTCATTCACACTTAGCAGCGCGCTAATCGAAATGGTTCCAGCAGACGCATTGAAGAAAAAGGTTCTATAAAACACTAACTTAAGATGTAACCACTATACACCATTTCTGGATCAGAGCTTGATTTTCAGAATGGCAGAAGAAACGAAAAAAAGCAATAAAATCAGGCCATTTGCTTAGCATGACTTGAAAGGATTGTCAGATTCCCTTAGTCCTTGTACTTATCCTGTCAACGTTACCCTCAAAAAAGAATGTCATCACAGGTAGTTGGCAACTCACAGCGTTCAGTTTATGTTACCAGCTCCCATTTTCCCATCTCACTTAACTAATTCTTACCTTCTGGCCCTGGTGAGACAAATGACAGCTCTCCATCTAAGGTGGACCTCGTTGCCTGCGTTGTGGTATTTTTTTCTAAGTTTACTTATTTATTTTGAGAGAGAGAGAGAGTGTGTGTGAGCAGGGTGGGAAGGAGGCAGAGAGAGAGAGAGGGGACGTCCCAGTCAGGCTCCACACCATCAGTGCAGGAGATTTTGATCCCACAAACCACGAGATCATGACCTGAGCCAAGATCAAGAGCTGGGCACTCAACTGACTGAGCTACCCAGGAGCCTCTGCATCATGGTATTGATTCAATTTCTCTCTTAAGTTTTCCACTAATGGAGAAGTCAGGGGATGGCTGGAATGGAGCGATAAAGTGACATTCATCCCTGCCCCCCCGTTGATATGATGTGCCCCTGCCATTTTGGCGTGGACATATTAGGAGACACAACAGCATTATACTCGAGGCAAAGGCCCAAGAGAACATAAATGGTGATATCTTGTTTGTAACAGCTTCTGTAAGATAGTGTTCTGGTGGTGAACCAGAATCTTGAAGATTCAAGCCAATGAGCACACGCCTCTTTGCATCTAAGGTTTAGACCTCAAACAGCCTCTGTCTCTAGTCTGCTAGTTACCCCTTTTGACAGTAGCAACTCGGAACCTTGGCCACAGATGTGGTTGTTTTGTGCTAGGCTTAGCTGTTTTCTTTGACAAATTTGTGGGAAGTTTGAGACATGATTTTACCATGATGGAATTTTTAGAGGTATTAACAGAGGGGAAGCCAGCATGCATTTCAAGAAAACTTGACCAGTAAATAGACTGAACCCTTGGCTTTTTTATTCCTGGAACTTAGTCCATGCCTGTATTTTCTTGACTAAGAACTTGGTCCATGTGTGTATTTTCTTGACTAAGAAATGATGCAGGCCTGTTTATGTAATAGAAAGTAGTTTTTTTTATAGAAATTAAGTTAGAACTGCATTGTTTAAACTAATATCTGAAACATTTAGTCATTTTATTAGTAAGTAGAATTGATGAAAACCTTGGGAAAATGCTTTAGAACAGTTCTCTTGGATACCTGTGATTAATAAGGAAAGGGGCAAAGAGATGTTTGTTAATCTGTTTATATATAAGGGATCTGGAGCATATTAAAAGTTTTGTAAACATTCAACTAACGAAGCATTATATAAAATTAGACATTTCCTTTACATTGCAAAACATCATGAGACTGGAAAAAACTGTCAATGTTATTTACAAATAACTTATTTATGATATTTCCCCTAATACTAACAATTTAAATATAAGACATTGATTTAGTAATAAGGTGCATTCCATGAGGATGCCACTCAGGATTCTCTGGGGGAGTTTTTGTCTCACTCGTCCTTGGTTCCTAGAATTACTATAGGACAGAGTAGCATGATGATCATTATTAACCTCATTTTATGGTTTGAGCAGATATCTGGCTGATAAATCCCATCTTGCACATATAAAACCAAGGTATCATTTCTGTTGAAGTGTTTTCATTTGTTGGAGGTCACAGGAAAGGAAGTAGTTAGTAGTTCTAGGTTCTCCCTACGTCCTAAGTGATGGAGAAAACCAGGAATTTATGCACAAACGGAAATCAAGAAACGAACTTTAATGTTAGTCCAGACAAATCTCCAGTAGCCACAAAGTATAGATAGAGTTTTCTGAAAAAGCTGAAATGGGGAACATGGCATAGACCCCTCTTCTATGGAATTAGAAAGAGAAGAGGAAAGAATCTTCACAAGCACTTTTGTTCAAAGATTAAATACGTGTGATCTTTATTATATTTTACAGTCTGTGGTCATGTTTTAGGTGGGTTTGGGGATATCTTGAACATTCTAATTTAAATCTAACAATTTCTTTATTTTGGTAGATACTCTGCAGTAGAGAGTTAAAGCAACACGGTTCGTTGTCAGACATATATGAATTCAAGAGCCATAGTGAAACCTTGAACCAAGTTCTTGGACCCACCTTGGCTGCAATTTTTTTCATCTGTATATTGGGAAGAATAGCACTTGATTCACAGGATTGCTTTGAGGAATAGAGACTGTATAGAAAGCAAATCACACAGAATAAGTGGACATACAGTAAATAGCTATTATTTCTCAAGTTTTCATGCTGATTTTCCCTTACAAATCATGGATCTCTTTACATTCATGTGTGATGACCACAATTCAGGAAAACAAAAAGTCAGAATATATGGAGTAAGTATATTTATGGATAGTCCAAAACAGAGCATTTTAGATGAGCAAATCCACGAAAGGTAAACTTAGAAAAGTGTATAGCAAATAGTAAGTGCTCAATAAATGTTATGTATCTTTTTTACATGTATTCATTTTATTGAGAGGCAGAGGGAGAACACAAGCAGGGGAGGGAGGGGCAGAGAGAGAGAGGGGGAGACACAGAATCTGAAGCAGGCTCCAGGTTCTGAGCTGCCAGCACAGAGCCCAACACAGGGCTTGAACCTACAAACCATGAGATCATGACCTGAGCCGAAGTCGGATGCTTAATGGAATGAGCCACCCAGGGACCCCATGTTTATTTTTTAAAGTTTGTTTTTTCAGAGAGAGAGAGAGAGAGAGAGAGAGAGAGAGAGCGAGCGCACGCACATGAGCAGGGGAGGGGCAGAGAGAGAGGGAGAGAGAGAATCCCAAGCTAACAGCAAGGAGTCTGACACGGGGCTTGATCTCTTGAACCATAAGAAATCAAGAGTTAGATGTTTAACCATCTGAGCCACCCAGGCACCCCAAATATTATGTATTTAGTACTGTGGTTTTCATCACCATCTCATAAACAAGTTAAAGCTTTCTCTGTATATATTCTTTCTTTTAAAACTTTAAAAATACTTATGTAGTCCCTGCAAATCGTTTAGATTTCTAAGTTTGAAACCATGTATCTGGAGCTTGGGCTCAAGCAGTAATATGAAGACATTGTCAGGGATAGGAAAGAACTACTTGTAGAGTAATTGCATGAAATTCTATGCAAATCAAAACGCAAAAAAGGCCTGGAGTCCTGCTCAGAGGTTTATGCTCTCTAATCGTTAGGTTATTTCATGCTGAATTCTCAAGCTTTTTCTCTTATGTTTTCCAATTACATAATTGTAAATTAATTTTAAAAGATAAAACATATTTGTCAATTCACATCGAGATTGGTTTCATGTGTCAGAGCCTCAGAGGAGAAGAGCCTTAAAGAAAAGCACTGTATTTCCCTCTAATGAAAGTTTTGGAAGTTGTCAGTTCAGGGATAGAATGGTAACTCAGTGATTAGTAGAAACTCTGGGTCCTTCATCATTGCTTCGAATGGTTAATGTTTATATGCCTCATGGCCCATCCTTTTGGCATGAGCGAAAAACATCATATCCTCAATCCAGCAAACAGGAAGGAAGAAGGAGAAAAGATGGTGAGCTCCTTTTAAGGACGCCTCCCAGAAACCGTTCTTGATCTCATCTTGTATGCCAATCACCAGAATTTAGACACAGAGCCACACCTCGCTGCAGAAGCCACTGAAGATTCTGCTCTTTATTCTGGGTGGCTTTATGCCCAGTTACGATTTAGGGATTTCATTATCATGGAAGAGAGCAGATATTCGGGACAACTAAGACTATGTGTGACATCTGGGCTTCACCGACCTCTTACAATTCATTTCTCTTCTGTTTTCTTGTTCCTCCTTTTCTTTTCTGTATTAGATCCCATGCGTGGCCCAAGAAAACTGGAAGTGGTGGAAGTCAAGTCTCGACAAATCACCATCCGCTGGGAGCCATTCGGATATAATGTAACTCGCTGCCATAGCTATAATCTCACGGTCCACTACTGTTACCAAGTGGGAGGGCAGGAGCAAGTGCGAGAAGAAGTAAGCTGGGACACGGATAATTCACACCCTCAACATACGATCACTAACCTCTCACCATACACCAACGTCAGCGTGAAACTCATCCTCATGAATCCCGAGGGACGGAAAGAAAGTCAAGAACTCATAGTACAGACAGATGAAGACTGTAAGTACTTTTAAATGATATGTTTACATGAAATACATATTCTTTCAAAGAAACAGCCCGTTACTTCTTTTAGGTTGAGATCTCTGTAATGAAAGTGAAGGAATGAGTTACTGTGTTGAAAAATATAAATGTGTATCTGTGCCTCTGAATTTAAGCACCGATGTAAAAGGGTAAAGGAGTAAAGATACAGAAGTTTATTTTAATTCTTTATGCATCGTACAGTTGCCTTTCTATGTGTAATTATCCTACATTGCTCTAAATAGTTCTTCATTCAAATTTTATTATCATGCTAGACTTAAGAGTTGTTGTTTGGGTAGGAGATTATATGAAATGCTTATTTAAATATATTTACATGGCATTCTGAAACATATTTCACAGTTCAGATAAAAATTCACAAAATAGAGGCTGCCCTTGCTTTTCAGCACAGTGCTGAGAAATTACCTCATTAGGTTGCTGGCCATGGAATAGATGATACTTTCCCATAGGACCAATATTATAAATGGATATTACCTCAATAAACAAGGATTTAACAAATAGGCAGTGCATGTCGCTAGCAACTCATCAAAGAAAGCAAATACAGAGTTGCAGTAAACCTCTAAAATAATTTAACATAGTAAAATTATCCATTGAATCCCAGAGCATGGACACAAATGAGCTTTTACATTGATTATACAGGGGACCCTCGCGCACAATAACATGTACATATGGCACATAAAATATGGTGGTAGCATATCATATATTTGGCCTAAAATTTCTTTGCCAGCCATCAGAATAAGATGGCAAGGAACTTGAGAAGCCCATTAAGTGAATACACTTACTTATTCCTGGGCAAAAGATATTTCACTTTTTTCCTTTTTCTTCATGCAACTGATTATGCAGTGATCCTTGATCACCGATTATGGGAACCGGCCAGAGTGAATGATGAGCTCATCCCTCAGATTTCTCTTTTCTTTTCTGTAGCCCCATCAAGCCCTGCCTGTGCTGGTTGCTTTCAAATAGTTGTCTCACTGCAGTTATTTTTGTCAGGAATATTAGCTTCCTTCATGTCACCCAATCAGGGCTGAGACTTGGGGCCCCGTCTCTGTTTCTCCGAGTTCTTGGCCATCTTCCAGAAAAGTGGAATAAGATGTCAACATTATCAGTTGGCCACCTCTGACCCCCACCTCCATATTTCTATGCTTAATTTGGTTCTAACTCCTGTTGTTTCTACTTCCAAAATACTAACTTGTTCTTTTCTCTCAATTTCCACTACCTATATCCGGATCCTCGTTATTGCATGCTGAAATTTCTTTTCTTTTTTAATTTTTTTTAATGTTTTTGTTTTATTTTTGAGACGGAGAGAGACAGAGCATGATCAGGGGAGGGGCAGAGAGAGAGGGAGACCCAGATTCCGAAGCAGGCTCCAGGCTCTCAGCTGTCAGCACAGAACCCAATACGGGGCTCGAACCCACGAGCTGTGAGATCATGACCTGAGCAGAAGTCAGACACTTAACTGACTGAGCCACCCAGGGGCCCCTAATTTTTTTTTTAATGTTTATTTATTATTGAGAGACAGAGAGAGACAGAGCGTGAGCAGGGGAGGGGCAGAGAGAGAGGGAGGCACAGAATCTAAAGCAGGTTCCAGGCTCTGAGCTGTCAGCACAGAGCCCGACATGGGGCTTGAACTCATGGACTGTGAGATCATGACCTGAGCTGAAGTCGGAGGCTTAACCGACTGAGCCACCCAGGCGCCACTACATGCTGAAATTTCTAACCTTCCTTGGTGGTTCCAGCTTTTGCCCATTCTAATGTTGCCTACTCAGCCACAAAACATGTTTAAAATACTCCTGCATCTCTGTTATTTCTCCTCCTTCGTTTCTGATTTTATTTAGTTGAGTCCTCTCTCTTTGACATCAGCTGTGGAGACATTTTTCTAGGTATGTCTCCTCTGGCAAGGTAAAAGAAAAGGAAAATTGAACTGTTGGGACTGCATCAAAATAAACAGCTTTTGCGTAGCAAAGGAAATAATCAAAACATCAAAAAGGCAACCTACTGAATGGGAGAAGATATTTGCAGATGATATAGCTGACAGAGGTTAATATCAAACATATACAAAGAACATATACAATTCAGTGCCAAGAAAACAAATAATTCAATATAAAAACAGGCAAAAGACCTGAAGAGACATTTTTCCAAAGAAGACACACAGATGGCCAATAGACACATGAAGAGATGCTCAACATCACTCATCATCAGAGAAATGCAAGTTAAAACCACAATGAGATGTCACCTTATACCTGTCAAAATGACTAAAATCAAAAACACAAGAAATAACAAGTGTTGGTAAGCATGTGGAGAAAAAGGAACTCTGTGCGCTGTTGGTGGGAACATATACTGGTACAGCCACTGTGGAAAACATTATGGGGTTTCCTCAAGAAATTAAAAATAGAATTAACATATAATCCAGTAAATCTACTACTGAGTATTAATCCAAAAAATTGAAAACACTAATTAAAAGTATGTGCACCCCTATTTTTATTGCGACATTGTTTACAATAATCAAGATATAGAAGCAACCCAGGTGTCCACATATAGATGGACAATATATGGAACATTACTCAGCTGTAAAAAAGAATGAAATCTTGCCACATGGCATGGATGGACCCTAGAGAGTATAATGCAAAGTGAAGTAAGTTAGAGAAAGACAAACACCATATCAAATCACTCATATGTGGAATTTAAGAAACAAAACAAATGAACAAAGGGGGAAAAAAAGAGAGAAACCAAAAAACAGGCTTAAATACAGAGGACAAACTGGTACTTGCCAGAGGAGAGGTGGGGGGGGGGGATGGGTGGAATAGATAAAAGGGATTAGAAGTACACTTACGCTGATGGGCACTGAGAAATGTAAAGAATCATGGAATCATATGGTACACCTAACACTAATATAACACTGTATGCTAATTATACTTGAAATAAAAAAGTTTTAATCACAATATAAAAATACATTTGTATCGTGTCACTCTCTCCACAGAGCTGTCATTGACTTTGTTTAAATCTTGGCTTCCAAGGTCTTCTGCTTTCCTGGCTTATACTCTAGAACTAGTGACTTTTCCTCCAGTGCAGATCATTCTGCCCAGAATGTCACCCAAGCAGCAGGTCTGGTAGGCGATGTCCTTTCCATTCCACGCTCTTCCTCCAGGTCTGCTCTCCAGCACCGCCTGCCGTCCACCTGGCTGCATCTTGCTTCCGTTTCCTCTGCTGCCCTCCACAGGGCTCCTCAGGCTTCAGGTCCTTCACAAAGCTGCCTCCAACTCCTCCAGCCTGTAGCACTCTCACCCCTCTGACCTCCTTTGCACCTGATAAGAATCTTTTAATCTATGGGCTTTAATTCCCTCATCTGAAAAGTGAGAATAATAAGAGTTGTCAAGCATATTAGAGTTAGAGGAAATTTACATAGAGAGCCATTTGTAGCTGACAGAGAGAGGCCTTTAATGAGCGATCATTATTGTTGTTGCAGTGATTCAAAGCAACTCTTTGTGACCTTTCCTTCCTCTTTTTGTTATATTTAATCTTTTCGCCTCTTAACTACAAACTGGAGAGAAGAAGCCTTCTATTCTTCTTCTGTAACAATAGGCACGATACAGATTGCAAAATAAAACACTCAGAAGTGTTCTATTCGTCTTTAGATAAAACAGTAAAGTTTGCTGATCATCACCTCATTGAGGTTTTCATCAACAGTAATGTTTTAACCAAGGAGAGGGAAGATGATATGTAGTCCTTTCTAGAGACGAGCAGGTGTGTCTTACTCAAAACCACGTGAGCGAACCCAGTCACTACTTTTGGGTTTCGAATTGAGAAAGGACAGGAGATGGGAGTTCTGTTAAGTTCCATCAGAACATGAGGTAAGAATAACTTACCTTTTTGTGTAAATTATCTTGCTAGTCCCAGAAGTTGGGGCATGCATGACTTCCAAAAAAAATTCTACTGTGTCCGTAGCACACGGGCATGCAGTTAATTAGAAAAGCTTTTATTTCAAATTTATTTCCTAACAACAAAGACTTCGAAAACAGAGAAAGAGAAAAAAGACAAAAATAGAATAATTGTCATTCCTGAGTTTGAAAAAATGGGGTGGTCACTTTGTGTGTCTACCATTATAAAAGGCTACACAGTTCATTGAACATTATGAATTTTACTCTGGTAAAATATTTTTATTGAGTATTTATTTCATGAGAAAGTACATGGAAAAAATTACCTCTTTATCACTGTTAAAGGTATCACAAGAATAGAGCTCAGTTCCACAAACTTAGAAACTAAAGCTTATTTATCCCAAATCCTGAATTTCTAAGAACTTCTGAAAACAGGTAGTAGACCTAAGTTCCTGGGAGACACTGTTATTCCTAATTTATTCAACTCTTCTGGTATTTTATTTTAGTTTACTTTGTCTGCTCCTGATCTTAAAAATATATATGTATATTATGTATATACATTCATTTATATATTATTTTATTATTTAATCATTTATATATATTCATTTATATATTATATATGCATGTATATGTACATATATATAATTATCTATAAATATAGTGTACATGTATATTTATATAATATCCATATATATGATATATATACGAATCGCAGTTAGGTTTTCTTGTTAACATGTCCACAGTGCCATCAAGTACAGGATCTCCAGTACATTTTAATAAGTTTACCCCTTTAAGTTGTCCTCTCTTCAGCATAATTTTGACTTTCCCATTTTATTTTACTATGATTTAAACTAACTGAATGAAACCAAAGATATATTTTTTTCTAAGTCTTCACCTCTTTACATCTGCACATACATAGATTAGTAAGTATTCTCAATTAGGAAATATCATCTCAGAATAATAGAACCACTCATATTTGCCTTGATACCACGAGAAGACTGATGATGATGTCATAATAAACACTTTCAAGGTCAAGAGGAAGAGACTAAGTAGAGTTTTCTCTGGCATGGCCCATTTTACTTCAGTTTCTGATTGATGAATATTACCATCTTAAATTCTGGACTCTGAATTTTCTTAGAACCTATCAGTGTTATAACTTCTTAAATGTGTTGGTTTTCTTTATTTCTGCATAGTTTCACATCAGTTCCTTCAACCTGAGATAAACAATTATTTTCATATTTATGTATTATTTAGAGTTTGGATGGTAGAGGTGAACTTAGTCCAACTTCCTCATTTTAGACATGAGGAAACTGAGACCCAAAGAGGTTCAGTGAATTGTCCAAAATTATACACTTTAATTACTGAAAAGTCTTGGGGTGCCTGGGTGGCTCAGTCGGTTAAGTGTCTGACTTTTGATTTTGGCTCAGGTCGGGATCCCAGAGTTATGAGATTGAGTCCCACATTGGGCTCTGTGCTGGATGTGGAATCTGCTTGAGATTCTCTCTCTCCCTCTTCCTCTGCCCCTCCCCCCCTCAAAAATAATACATAAATAAATAATTACTGAAAAGTCTTAAATCATTACCCAGTCCTCACGTCTGAATCTGAATCTGTATCTTTTTTTTTTTTCTGCCAAGCTATACTTAGCTGTGTTTAAAATAACTATAAAATCTTACATCTACCTCAGTAGCCCCTCAACTAAAAAAATGTGTACTACCTATGAGTCCTTTTGAAATTCTAGGCAGCCTTTCCAACCTCGGACATCTTACCAACCCTTAAAGGTCTATTCATATCCTCCCACAATCTAAAACATTCTCTACTACCCTTTTTAAACTGTATTGAGATGTGTTTATCCATTCATGAGTTGATGAACATTTGGGTTGTTTCCACTTGAGCTATTATGAAAATGCTATTAATATTTATATATTAATATTCATGATTTTATTTTAATATTTCATGTATAATTTTTTGAGTAATATATGTTTTCAGTTCTCTTGAGTATGTACCTAGGAGTGGAGTTCACACGGTACATTTATCTGTGTGTATCTGTTTGAAGAGCTGCTAGGTTGTTTTCAAAGGAGCTGTATGATTTTATATTCCCTTCAACATGAGGGTTTCAGTTTCTTCACATTCTCAGCAATGTCTATTATTTGCCTTTGGATTATCCCATTTTAATGGTGTGAAATACTATGTCATTGTGGTTTTGATTTGCATTTTCTGGCTGGCTACTGATGTTGAGCATCTTTTCATGTGCTTATTGGCCAGTTGTGTATCTTTTTTGGCAGTGTTTATACAGACCCTTTGCCCATTTTTAATTGGATTATTTGTTTTCTTACTGGGTTTTAATAGTTCTTTATGTATTTAAGATACAAGTCTCTTGCCAGATAAATGATTTGCAAAAATTTTCTCCTATTCTGTGTGTTGCCTTTTCACTTTCTTGATAATGCCACTTGAAGCACAAAGGCTTTCATTCTGATGATGTACTTTATCTACTTTTTTTGTGTATGTGTGCTTTTGGTGTCATGTCCAAGAAACTATGGCCTAATTCAAGGTCATGAATATTGACACCTGTGTTTCATTCTAAGAGAATTTTAGTTTTAGCTCATACATTTAGCTCTTTAATCTATTTTGATGTAAACTTTATATATGGTGTGAGGTAAGAATCCAAATTCATTTTTTTGCATACGGATATCCAGTTGTCCCAGCACCATTTGTTGAAAAGGTTATTATCTCCCAATTAAATTTTCCTGGCACCCTTAATGAATACCACTTGACTACAAATGTAGAGATTTGTTGTTGTATTCTCAATTCTTTTCCACTAATCTGTATGCTTTATGTCAATACCACACTGTCATGATATAATAGCTTTGTAATAAGTTTTGATAAGTGTGAGGCCTCTCCAACCACTCTTTGATTATTCACACTGTCACCAAAAAATTTGACCGTGCACCTTCAAATATATGTAGAAATACTACAGGTATACTAGTTTTTAAACAGGATAGACACACCAATACACTAAATTATATATAATACAAAGCATATGTGCAAAAAAGGAATTTAAATGAAGAGGAGATAAATAATATTTTTAAGCAATATTAAATGTTATTTTATAGAAAATTGGCAGGTAAATTTCCACCTTCCCTTATGCCCATTAGATTTTTTTTTTTGAAAACTAGTTAGTTCAGGTTTTTAAAAAAGTCACATCAAAGGGGCACCTGGATGGCTTAGTTGGTTAAGTGTCCTGCTCTTGATTTCAACTCGGTCATCATTTCACAGTTTGTGATATTGAACCTCATGTTGGGCTCTGTGCTGACAGTGTGGAGCCTGCTTGGGATTCTCCCCCTCTCTCTCTGTCCCTTCTCCTCTCTCTCTCTCTCTCTCTCTCTCTCTCTCTCTCTCTCTCTCAAAATAAATAAACATTTTTTACAATGGCATCAAAATTCCCAGTTTTTGTAATCATTAATACATAAAATATTTTTTAAAAATATTTATTACATATTATTTCATCTATATCACATCGTTTTAAAACATGTATTTTGTGCATATGTAATACATTAAAGATCAGTACAGCAGTTCATATCTATTTTTCTTTCACATGCTTTTGTTACTCAATAATATAAATATAAAATATATAAAAATATAAAATTATAAATATAAAATCCATCCATGATAGTGTACATAGCTGCCATTTACTTTCAGTCTTTTTTTGTATCATATTGTATGACTAAAACTTTCTTTCCTACCATTTGGTTTGTCTCCAATTTATTATTTTTATTAAAAAATGCTCTGTTGGGCACCAGGGTGGCTCAGTCGGTTAAGCTCCTGACTCTTGATTTTGGCTCAGCTCATGATCTCAGGATTCGTGAGATTGAGCCCTGAGTTGGACTCTGCTGACAAGGCGGAGCCTGCTTGGGATTCTATCTCTCCTCTCTCTGCCTTCTTTCCTGCTCTGCATGCATGAGCACTCTCGCTCTTGCTCTCTTTCTCTTTCTCTCTCTCCTTCTCTCCCCTTCTCTCTCAAAAGAAATAAAATAAACATTTAAAATTGCTGTATTGACAATAAGTGTATGTCTCCTGGTGTATATGTGCAAGAATATTACTCGGAAATATACCTAGAAGTGGGTCACATGATACATGCCTCTTTAACTTTACTAAGTACTACCATTACCAAATTGTTTTCCAAAGTGGCTGTACCAATTTCCACTCTCACAAGCAGTGTGTGGGAATTATTATTGCTCTGTATTTTTCCTTATTTCTGAAGAATACAAAAGTTCATTTCAAAGGTAATTACTGATCTTTGTGTAATTGATTCATGTTTTAAAGAAAAAAAAATGATGGAATTATTTTCTTTATAAAGACAGTGCTAAAACCATTTAAATGGTTTTAAATTTCGTATTTTTATTTTTTTATTTTTATTTTTAAAAATTTTTTTTTTCAACATTTTTTATTTATTTTTGGGACAGAGAGAGACAGAGCATGAACGGGGGAGGGGCAGAGAGAGAGGGAGACACAGAATCGGAAACAGGCTCCAGGCTCTGAGCCATCAGCCCAGAGCCTGACGCGGGGCTCGAACTCACGCACCGCGAGATCGTGACCTGGCTGAAGTCGGACGCTTAACCGACTGCGCCACCCAGGCGCCCCTAAATTTCGTATTTTTAAAAGAAAACTGAATGTATCTGTGGCCTATTAAATCTTATGTCTCAATTGAGAGTTAAAAATCTAATATATCTAGAAAAATCTAATTTTGAGGGGGGTCACTCAAACTTTTATTGATTTCCCCCCCCCTTCTAGTGCCAGGCGCTGTTCCCACTGAATCCATCCAAGGAAGTACTTTTGAAGAGAAGATATTTCTTCAGTGGCGGGAACCGATTCAAACATATGGTGTCATCACATTATATGAGGTAGTATACACATTCATTAGTAATTTAATTTTTATTATAATTTCCATGTAGCTAGACTGTCTAGTATTTTTAAAAATGCATAATGGCATCATGTCTTTTAAGAAGTTTATTGTCTTTGATAGTTATAATGGTTACTGCATAGAAGCAAAAAAAAAAAAACACTGATTTTTTTCAAATAATGTATCATTTCAGGGTGTATATTTATAATGCTTTGGATGTTTCTGGACTATATGCTATTATATGTAAAGACACAACGTAATATTTTTAAAAAATAACCTGTATTAAAAACAATAAGTATTTTGTAACGAGCATTGATTAGGAGGCAACCCCATCTTGCTAGCTATAAAATATTTTACTACTGAATTATAGAAGAACGGTGATTATCCAATTAGCAAAGTCAATAGACATTGTCTCAGGGATAACAATTGAATAATGTCTTTTGGTTCTTAGTATTAGCAAAACATCCTTTCGGCTTCCGTGGCATAGTTTTGTCTACTGAGGCATATCAAATGGTTGAATGGTAGAGAGCAGAGAAGAATTTGATGAATTGTTCAAGAAAAAAATAACAGCAGTGACGGGGTGACAGTCATCATCACATCTGTACGAGCATCATTTCGCTGTGCCTATTGTCATAGAAACAAGCAGGTGCATTTTTTTTAAGCTAGCATGTATTTGAATGCAAATGTAACAAAATTATATGTTGTTAGGTTTCTAAAAATCGCGACTGTTCCTCTGGTGGAGCCTCTGCTTGAATACCTATCAGAACTCCTGACAAAAGCCTGAGCAGATTAGCTGTCAGACAGTAATCACTGGTAAACCCCTCCCTGACCCAACGAGCCTCACATTTATGTTGCCTTCTACCTTTTGAAAATTGGTATTGAAATGCAAAAATTAATAACAATAATAATGTTTTTAATTGAAAGCTAAACGAAGTAAGAGAAAAGGAAAAGTTGATTTTCATGTTAAGTTATTGATGCTGTTCATTGGTTGCTTCGTTGTGAAAGAATTCAGCGTTAGGAACATCGATGGCTCAGCCTTTTGAGAGCTAAGTTTTATAATCAAATCAAATAAGTTCATATTTTTTTTCTCAATGATCAGAATCTTTCAGTTAATATTTTTTGGCCCCAGGACCGTTTTCTGGCCTCAGTTTTGGAAATTCCTACCTAAGAGTAACAGAATATTTTATGAGAAAAGATAACAGCCTTTGAATCAATGTTACGTTCCAAGAAATAAGTCTATCTGTCCCAGAAGCCACATGTTCCTATCTAGACAAACAGAAAATAATAGCCAGATCCTTTCTTTCTGATCCCACTGAGCATACATCTTTGTGTAAAAAGTAACTTTAACATGAAAACAATAGGAAAAATAATTCAAAAGAAGAAGCTATTAATATCTCTGAATTCAGCAGCCAGGGTCTCCCAGCTGAACACAGATCTAAATGCTGTTATAATGGGGATACGTGAATGTGTCATAAATCAGGGTTTTAAACATCAGATATAGTTAAGTAGCACAGGCTGGTTCATTTTTCTAGGTACCAAAGGGAAAATGTCAAATGTGTACGTTTTCTGACCACCAAATCTTTCTCTGTCTTTCCCCCATGCTTTCCACAAGTAGGAAAGGGGGTTTCTGTTCTCAAAATAGGGCTTACATGGTGTCTCATGAGGAAGCTCTTCTTTAGTCAAGATGCACTGCCTGTGCCAGAGTCAGTGATAGGCACGGCTTCCTCCTGGAGCTAAGGACTGTTGTTGAATGTTCCTCGGAGGACCAGAGGCTCTGGGGACTGACATCATGCTAAGGAAATGGAACAGTTGTCCAGAAAAACAAAAACAAAAACAAACAAAAAAACCCAGCAATCTTAGGAACAGTACGTTCTGTCATAGAAACACATTTGACTATAGGTAAAAACCAGAGGGCAAGGTAAATTATCCTCATTGGAAAAAACTTAGTAACAAATGATACAGATGTTTCCTTAGGGCAGGGAGTATGCTTGGATCCTTTTTGCAGAAAAGAAGAGAAAACAGGTTGAATGCAGTAGATGTTGTACATGAATATGCTGTGGGTTCAGGTTATTTTCAGGTTCTCTCCTTACCTCTTATGAAAGATACACCAAACCATTAATGATCAGAAAATGTCAACATCATCATTTTCTGCCAGATGTTTTGGCAATTGACAGCATGAAAACACTCTTCTGATCTTACTCTTTGCCTCTCTGTTTTATTCCCCTAAGGTCCATCTTCAGTGTTCTTGAACTAGCCTTTCCTCTCTCTTCTCCCCACCTTTGTTTAGGCTTTAGCCCTTCACATCCCTTACTTTTTGATCAGCCCTTTATTTTTATCAGTCATCTGCCTGAGACCTAGACTGACATTTACAGCCTTCCTCAACAGCAATCAAAATTTTTATTTTATTAAATTAGAAATGTAATATCACTCTCTGAAGGAATATTTTAAGTACAGAAGTATTCAAAATAGTATCCTTGCTTCTTGCTTGCACTTTACAGAGGTAACAACTGTTAACTAGGTCATGTCCTTCCAAAATGTTATGAGGTAGAAATTATAGTGGAAATTCACTTATGAATAGAGATCAATAAAATTTAATAAATATTCACAAATCCAGCATTTTTTACAAGAATAATATGCCATATAAGACATCTACCTCACACCATACAAAAAAAACTCCTACCAAATGGAGTCATGTTCTAAACACAAAAGTTAAACTACCAGAACATGTTAGGAAAAATAAGGACGATATTTCTATAATATATCTTACTGTGCTTGACAATAAAACCAGAAAGTTCTATTTTAAAAGATTGACAGATTTACCTATATAAATATTTAAACTTGTAAATGACAAAAGATACCACTTGGAAAGTCTAAATACAGACAGAAGACTTGAGGAAATTATTTTCAACATTTATAACAGTCGATGAGCTGTTGGCTGCAATGTATAGACTTGATACAGATTGATAAGAAATAGACAAAGCATTCCATTAGAAAAACTGGACAAAGAATAAGAGGAGACAACTCATGGGAAAAAAAAAATCCAAGTAGCATGTAAGCATGTGAAAAGGTACCTACCCAATCTTATTAATGATTCAGAAATGAAATAAGTGCTACAAAAAGTTTAAGTCTGTATAATATCAAGGGTTAAACAGTGATGCGGGGAAATGCATATGTGTTTAGACTGTTGGCGGGAACATGCATCTCTTACGTAGATAATTTGGGAGAACCTTTCAAAATGTAAACATTGCATATCAAGTCTATTTCTAGAACTTTCAGCCAGTAATACTCCCAAGTACACAGTACTCGGGGATATATACATGTCCAAGCATTTTCTTTAAATGGCTCTCAATTGCCTAGTGAGTAAACTCCGGACTCCTGGTCATGAGAGTAACGCATCTACAAACTTTGAAATATATATATATATATATATATATATATATATATATATATACACACACACACACACACACACACACATACAAACACACTCACACATACATATCTTTCTATCTCTCTGGAGATACACAGCTCATATATATATATATATATATATATATATATATCAAAAAATGTATGTATCATTGACATACTGTACTTGTCCTGGATATTTTCTTTTTCACACACACACACACACACACACACACACACACACACACACATTTCTCTCTCTTTCTCCCTCTCTTTCCATAGAGAGAGGTGAACCAAGAAAAGGACTCTTAACTGTAGAGAACAAGCAGATGGTTACCACAGGGGACATGGGAAGGGGGATGGGTGAAATAGCTGATGGGGATTAAGGAAGACCCTTGTGATGAGCACAGGGTGATGTATGGAATTATGAATCACTAAATTCTACACCTGAAAGTAATATTCCACTGTTTAGTAACTAACTAGAATTAAGATAAAAACTTAATTCCAATACACACGCACACGCGTGTGTGTATGTGTATTTAGAACCTGATGCCATAAACCAATCTAATGTGTGAAGAGTATAAAGTGCAGTGTTGTATGGGTATGTACCAAACAAAGTAGAATGGTCTGGGCTTGTCAAATGATTGAAGTATTGATGAATCAAGAGTTGAAGACATGTCCAGATCCCGAGCCTGGATAACTGGGCTCAACTAATCCCTACTGACTAAGATAGGTAATAGAATAGAAAGAAGTAGAATTTAAGGGCCCTGTTAATAAGTTTGGTTTTAATATTCAAGGCCTTCCATGATCTAATTCCAATTTACATTTACTACCGTATCTCCCATTATTTTTTTCCTGGAATTTCTGGAATTTAATGAGCTATGTATATGGAATTTTAATCCATCACACCTTCTTTCTATCATTTCCTTCTTTCTTCCTGATACTGTCCCCTCTTCTCTCCTCCTCTGGGACTTCTGCTTATATTTCAGTTTTTCATTCAAATATTATACTTTTCCCTGAAATATTCTAGGTTCTTTCCTCCCCACCCCCCCCCCCCAATCAGATTTAATTATTCCTTCCTCCGATTGCTTGTCTCTCCATTAAAAGACTGTATTTAACCCTGGCTGAAATTCCAATCAAGTCACCCTTCCTAGAAGATTTTGAATCCCCTCCTGGTCAAAGATGGCATGTTATTCCATTTTGGTTTTCTATGAATCTTGTAGTTTAGGACCTGAGACCACAAGTAGAGGAAGGGAAGACAATTTGGGAATATTTCAGGCACCTACATACAAATTGGAAATCATCCAATACAAGCTGCCGTTGACCCCCATCTCACCTAACTCTAACCCCCCACCTGTGTTGTTTGCATTCCCTTTTGACTTGGGGGAATTGTATAAAATTGCCTAGACCCAACATGGAACATCAGTGTTTTTCATAGAGGCTGCACGAAAATTGCCTTATCCCTCAGCCACAGTGCAAGTGTGGAAGCAATCCCAGGCATTCCTTCTGGGAGTTTCCTGCTGCTTTACTACAGCCTGCTACTTAATAGAACTTCATAAACATGAGTTGAATAAACAATAAACAAATGAAAAAAAAAACCACATGCCAAAAGGACATGGTATGATACGTTTGGGTGTGAGTGTAGAGATGTTTTTTTGGCATCCGTTAAAATAATTGCTTAGATAAATGTATATGGAGCATCCACTCTACGATAGGAGTGGATTCTAGAGTTGACTGCTCCTGTTCCTGAAGAGCCGGTTTTTTATTCCTGGTATTCAAACTCCCAGAGCTCTGGATGGCTTTGAGGGGGATCGATGACCTTTCTGACATTTTGTGTCCTCATATATACAACATACTTGCTTGTTAGGGAGAGGATCCATAATTTTTAGGAGTGCATGAGTTAGTGTGCATGGGTGGGGGAGAGAGGATCTATGAGTCTTAGCAATTTCTCAAACGGCTGTGCCTGAAAGACTGTTACTAAGCCCCATCTAGCTTATCCTGTTGACCATGGCCATAGGTGAGTACGGTGGAACGATGGGTCCTTTGATAAAGCATTTACTTTCTGCGCTGTAGTCAGTGTGGGGGTGGCCACATCCTACTCGCGGTCGTGTGAGCATTTATGTGAGTGCATGCACACACCTCTTCTCCCCAGGAGTCTTCTTAGGAAAATATCTACTGAGTGCCAAATATTTACTCATCACCGTGGGCTCAGAAAGAAGAAGAAGACATCAATCACTCCTCAGAAAGAAGATACAATTACATGAAAAGTTCCAATTCCGTTGGCATATTTAAATCATGATTTAATACTACAGAAGAGCTGTGACAGTGCTCCATGATGTATGGCCAAATGAACTTATGAATGCAGTGACAACATCAGGCATTCAGCTGGTCCAATGATTGTTAGGCCAGATTTTGGAAGGCTTTCCAGAGAAGTAAAATGGGAACTTTAACTTTAACCATGGGCGGGCAGACATGTTTTGCTCCAATCTCTCCTGAACTCCCAGTGTCTTTGAAAGCATTTCTTTCTTAAGACCCTTCCCCCCCCCCTTTTTTTTTCCTTTTGATTTCAGTAACAGCTCTCTCTGTTGGCCTTTCTGGCTCATTTGTTGGTTTCTCCTCCTCCACCATTGATTACATTAAATATCAGTGTTCTCCCTAAAATCCTTTCCCCAACGACCTCATCCCTTCCTAAATAATACTATTTCAATGCTGATCACCCCCACATCTCTATTTCCAGGCCAAACGTCTCAAATCCCAGCTTATACAATGCATGGTATGGCCACAAGCCAGCAGTTCGTTTCCCCTCATTCATTCCATCCCATTTCAGTAAAGGCGGGGCCATCTTTTGCTTAAGCCCAAACTGTGGACCCTGTCCTTGACACTATCCTTCATAGTGTCCTCATCCAGTCTGTCACGGAGTTCTGCCCATTTTCACTCTCCAGTATGCCAGTTCTCTTCATTCACTGCGCTCTTCACGGTGCTCACCTTAGTCCCAGCCACTGCACTAGCACAGGAACTAGAGGTTTCCCTCGCGGTCTCTGCGGAAGCTCCCAGTGGCCTCCCTACTACCATTACTGCTTCCTTCCAGCAAACCACTTCTCCCCTTGGCCGCTAACACGGTCTTCTCCTAAGGGCAGTCAGATCATTTTGTTTGCACTCTTAAAAATGTTCAAAGGCTCCCCCGTGTGTGCATCCATCCTTCTTATCTTAGGGTACAGAGCGCTGCATGTTATGGCACCTGCCCACTCCTCCAGCCACTGATTGAGGGACCACGCTCACCTCACCTGCTGGGCCACAGCCACACGGACCTTCTTTCTGTCCATTGACTGTGCACGGAATGCTCCTGCTTCACGGCCTTAGTTCATGCTATTCTTTCCCGAACTCTTGGCACAGCTGGCTCTCTCACAAGTCCAAGTCTCCTCAGATTAACTGTCATCCCCTCAGTGGCCCCTTCCCCAGTGGTTCTTGGTGGCTGTGCATGTATCCCTCCCTGCCCCCAATATTCTTTATCTTAGCACCGTGTTTGTCTCATCTACTGAATTGCAGGGTTTTTTTAATTATTAATTTACATACTGCATCTCTCCCAGCTCCACCCACTGAAGTCCAGTTTCTTAACCACCTGAGGGCAGGACCTGTGTCCACCTGCCGACCGTGGTGCTCGCGATGTCAGTGCTATTCCATCAATATTGGAATGGAATGAGTGAATCAGAGTAGGTAGAGAAAACGGGTCACAGATAGCCCTGTCACATTCCAGGCAGGTGAAAGTTTATGAGGAAAAACAGCGTCAGAAAAGCCCAGTGTTTGTGGTACAGTAAATCTTTATCCCCCAACCAGGACAGAAGGTAATATAATATCATGGTGTCGAGTATGCAGAAATAAGTTTGAAGAAGAAGATGTCGGTGGGTCTTAAACCCAAAGGTAGGGAGTTTGGACTTTGTCCCATATATGATTGTGTACCACTAAACTTTTTGGTAAGGCAATGAAATGAACAAGGAGATGTACCTAGCCCTGACGGGTGGTGCTAGTCCTCGTTTTAATTATACTGTATCTTAATTGTTAAATTGCTTCTCTACTTGTCTACCAGACTGTTACCTCCCCCGGGTCAGGTACCGTGTCCCAATCACCAAGTGAGATCCCAGCTCAGAGCACAGGGCTTGGTGCACCAGAGACGTACAATGAATAGGTTTTGAATGGGTGAATGAATGAATGAACTTTGGGGAGTGAATATGCCGTCAGAGCTTAGAGCTGCCCTCTCTGAACTACCTTTTTCTCGAGAAGTGTCAGAAGGAGGACCAAGTAAGCAACTAAGCACACAGGGGTGACAGCGCTAAAGTCCCTCCCACAACAGCTGGTGGTAGACAGGGTCTTGTCTCTTATAAGGGAAGTCTGCTAAAGGGTTAACAACAGATATGCCACCTGACTCTGAGACTGGCATGCACCGCGGTGATTAATATATACAGCAAACATTTTCTTGCCAAAGCTGAGATGATTCAATCTAAATATTCTTCCAGAGAGGTCTCCTTAATTATAATGACATGGTATAAATATAAGAAGAAAGAATGTCAATTATCACTTCGTATAATAACAGTGTTAGTGTTCATGCACATAAATTATAAGTAAGTTTACCTATTTAAAAGCAAGGAAAAGTGCTCGGTTTTGCAATTTAAAACTTTTGAGTATGCCACATTTAAAAATTATGTCATTATAACCAGTAGAAGTTAGTAATCACCACTAAAATGCGTGTTCGTGAATAGGTGATGAACTACTTATAGTGAAATTCTTTTAAAAATCACTTGAAAGGACAGATTTAAAGACACCTATGTTATATTTATTTTCATGCATTCCAGACTCATCCAATGTGCTTTGAACAGCTGTTAGTTACGTGGCAAAGATATGAAAGCTTTTAGAGTGGCTCAGCCTGAAATGGCAGCTCCTAGTCGTGCATGGTGATTTAAATTTAAATTTTAGTTAATTAAGATTAAGTAAGATCAAATTTTCAGGTCCTCAGTCTCACTAGCCACATTTCAAGCCACCTGTGACCAGTGGCTACTGTCCTGAATAGTGCAGAGTAGAACTTCCCTATCATGCGGAAAGTTCTCTTGGACAGGGTTGCTCTAAAGAAAAGAAGTAAATAGGACCCGTCACGAGCACCACAGTCATACCATCAAGAGCTGCTGACATGTGTCTGGGATTTATTTTGAGAGCAGATATCTTTGCCCATATTGATGAACACATTTAAAAGTGCCCTTAGTTTCCAGTAGACAATAATCCTATTCAGTGCTAAATCAAACTGGCCACTGGCTGAGAGATGAGGCCTTCCCCTTGTAAGGTCCTTATCTGTTTGAGCTAGTTGTACATTTTGTGATGTTGTTTGAAGCCAACTGTAATGTAGTTTTCCAGAGTGACATTTTGAAAGCAAACAACTTCAAGGTATTAGCTTAAACCTGAACTCATCCTTTATGTTCTAATCTACTGGCGTTCAGTTCCTCTGTCTATAAAAGTAATAACTCATAACAGTTTTGGCTGAATTCCTGCGCCCCTTCACCAGATCCAGGATTTGAAGAGTCTGAGTGAGTAGAAGAGCTTATCATAAAGCATCTGACAGTGCATACATCACAAGGGTTTACTGGATAAAGATGTGATCCCGGTCCACCTGCTCCAGATATGTTATCACATTCTTATTCTCTTGCAGATCACCTACAAAGCTGTCAGTTCCTTTGACCCAGAAATAGACTTATCCAATCAAAGTGGAAGAGTTTCAAAACTGGGAAATGAAACCCATTTTCTATTCTTTGGACTGTATCCGGGGACCACGTACTCCTTTACTATCCGAGCTAGCACAGCTAAGGGATTTGGACCTCCAGCAACAAATCAGTTTACCACCAAAATATCAGGTATTAAAAATACATTCATGAGTTATGTCTTTTATCAGAAGTAGCATTTTTGTACCTTTTCATTCCCATTGTCAAGGACACAAAGCTCATACCATCTTACACATTGTATTCAGATTCCCACTTTGGTACGTATGAAAATCAGATTCCTGGAATTGAATGAAATACTGCAAATACTTATAATTTGGGAGCTTAAGATCCTCCTGCATTAGGAAGCAGCCATGTTTTATCAGTTTGCATCGGAGAACGGGAGCATGGGCGATGGTTCTGGTCTGTATGCTCCTACCCCCTTCACAGTACAAGTTACCAGAGCAGCAGTGGTGGAAAGATCTCTGCAATGAGCTGTGAACGACTGAGTGCTCAGCAGATAGACAGCATTATATGGAGTCTGCTTCCAGAAGGGACGGACCTTCCTTGGGACCTTCACCATTAGTAGTTGCCCATCCTTTGCAACGACAGAGGGGTGGCACCAGGCACTTACAGCCTCCAGCTTTTTGCTGGTAGAGACTCAATTACGCCATCCAACCAAAGACATAATTTGAGAAGAATTTCTGGGCATGTGCAACTGTGCAGAAAATGTCTTTGTGCTTCAGACTAGAGGAAATGGAGTTGCCATCTGCTCTGGGATTTGTAACAGCAATAAACACAATTCCACGGACATTCCCTTTTTCCATTCTTTTCCCCTTTGGGTAGGAGTGGGGGAGGTATTTGAGTTTTGGCTTTGCCTGTTTTGGTTGGGGTAGATGAGCAGGGGGCAGGTGAGGGAAGTAACTCTTTCAGTCACTCAGTGTTAGCTAAATAATATTTAGCCTGATTTTCACATATACTGTCCCTCATTTCTAGTTCTTGGAAAGTTTTTTGCTTAGAATCGGAGACAGGGAATTGCTTACAGCTCGAGTACTATAAGCATTATTAGGTTTGGACATTGGTTTTAAGCAGCTATAACTTATGGGGAAATTTTTGATCGTGTAAGATTTTATTTCTAAGCACAAACTTGACTTGAAGTTTAATATATGTTGATAGTTCATAGAAAGCATCAGGTGATAACAATATGGGGAGTTGGAAGAAGAGGAAGAAGTCTTTGGGAGGTTAGGAAAATGGCATAGTGTAGAGAGAGCTGAGCAAGTAGAGAAACCACTAGATTTGGAATCAGAAAATATGGTTTCTGGTTGTAATTTTCCGTGTGCTCCTTCTCTGATCTTGATTAAGTGCATTGATACTTGGATGTAATTAAGATGATATCACTGCTGCTTGAATTTATGATGGAGAATAAGGTGGGAATGTGTGCAAATATATGTATCTCCAGGCCCCTGCCCCCCCCCCTTTTTGGTAATTTTCCCCTATGGAAACTGTATTTCAAAGATTATTAACTTTTTTTAATGTTTATTTTTTGAGAGAGAGAGAGAGAGAGACAGAGTGTGAGGAGGGGAGAGGCAGAGAGGGAGACACAGAATCTGAAGCAGGCTCCAGGCTCCGAGCTGTCAGTACAGAGCCTGACGTGGGGCTCGAACCCAAAAACTGTGACATCATGACCTGAGCCAAAGTTGGACACTTAACCAACTGAGTCACCCAGGCACCCCTTAAAGATCATTATCTTAGAGAGGATATTCTTTTAGAAAAAATAATTCATTTTTTGCTACTTTTGTTATATAAAAATTCTGGTTGATACGAGTCTGACTGCTGTTAGCCCAGCAAGTTCATACAGTTCTATCCGGAAACAAAGACAGTTGACATTTTAGTTAGCCTGCAGACTCATCAAGAATAACTATTTGATTTTTATAGTTCAAAGAAAATTACAGTTTATGGGCCCCAATTTTCTACTTTCGTGGACCTCAAATAGAGAACTATTCTCTATACAAAATGTAATTCTGTGTTATGAATCGGAGTTAATTTTTAATAGAATTGGAGTTAATTTTTAATGCTGAGAAAATCCAATAAATGGAAATGAGATATAACCCATGTCTTTTACATAAAAGCTTTTTATATGTAAGAGACTTTTAAAACTGTATTTAAAAAAAATTGATCTCTAGCGTTCTCATCAGGTACCTACACCTACACCTGTGGGTCTTAAAAAGACTGTGTGCCCTCCCACATCACAGGCTTCATGAAATGATTTCTCTTGTCCATGGCGATGACAAAATTACTGAAGAGCTCTGTCGTTATCTTCTCATAATAAGACTGAACAATCTAGAAACAAAGAATGCCAGGAAATGGAAATAGGATTCACGTGGAGTGGAGAAAAAGAACTAACATTTGTAGAATTATATTTGCCTGGCTCTCTTTATTATCTCTTTGAATTCCCATGATAACCCTAGAGGGTAATTTCTCCTGTTTTGAAAGAAGAGTAAACTGAAGCTCCAGAGATAATTGACGTGCCTCAGCTCTTGTGCTGATTAAAACAAAACAGCAAAAAGTCCAACCGAGGCCTCTCTTACTTCAGTTCCCGTGTCTTCTCCGCCTGCTGCTCTCCCTGAGAGCCCACTAGTGGTCACTGATTTCAGCAAGCCTCCGTGGCCCCTGTAGTCCTCTGCAGATCCCTAGATGGATCTCTGGCCCACACAGCCTTCCACCTTGACTCAGATGGGAGGGCTATAATGTTCAGTCTTATGATCCTAGTGCTTGTTTCTTAAATTTGCATTTAAAGTCATTTTTAAAGAAAAGCATTCCTACCAACAAGTACACAGGTTCTAAGCCCACAGCTCGCTGACTACATCCATTCAGCGAGAATGCAAATCAAGACATAATATTAACTAACACCGCCCGAGCCCCCTCACACTCCCACCCAACTTAAACTCAAGATGAAAGAAGTCAACATATATTGGTTCTAGAAGTGCTTCCTCGTATTCTGTGTAGGGCATGTATGTAAAGGCTGCCCGTCGTTGGTTCGTAGCTGCAATTTAAGTGCACTGTGCACTTCATGTTCTTTGGAAATGGAACTAGGAAGGAAACTGAAAAGATCAACCAGAAATATAATGAGTCTCCCATCTCACACATTCTTCCCCCAGCACCCTCTATGCCGGCTTATGAACTGGAGACCCCTTTGAATCAAACGGACAACACAGTGACAGTCATGCTGAAACCTGCACACAGCCGGGGCGCACCTGTCAGGTACTGAGCAGAGGAGGGGTGGGCTGGCTCTAGAGAGATAGGAACTAAAATCAAATTGATTAATTCCTTGAACGTGTTTTCTGGGGTTTTGCTACAAACATCAGTCAGCTTGTAAAGCCAGTATCTTTATTAGCTCTAATTAGATTAGAAAGGGAAAGTGCTTTGAACCAGGGTGACCAAGTATTGTGTATGGAGTTTGATTCAGATGCAAGTGCATTGTTCTTTGAAGATAAGGAACAAAAGCCTTAGTCTGTGGAGAGGTGGCTGTACTTCTAAAAAGTAATTGCTTGCTGAAATTTAGTTACCCAAGGGCCGATGACATTTTTATCCTGAGCTCTACTCCTTAAATGGACGTTTGTGGGTTTTCTGCTTGTTTGTTTGTTTACTTGGGGTTTTAAGTCACTTAACTTATGGTAAATGGGCTAATTTGTCCATTGGATAAGTGGTATATAGTTGTTTTTTAAAAGAATCAGATGATTGGAAAGAGCATTGTGAAGTCTTTATTTGAACATATTTATTACCAACAGGTAGGCCCCATTTCTCATTCCATGATGATTTATACAGCTGAGATATTACCAAGTGTAACTTGTACAGTGAATGAATAAAATAAATTTATTCTTCCTAGGAGGGAGCAAAGGAATGCCTGAATAACTCTTGAGTATGAACTTGTCATAAGCTCATTAATCTATATAAAAGAAATTTCTACTTGTTTCGGAGGGATTTAGATATTCTGTACTATCAGAATAGATCCCCTTCAAAATAACCTATTATTTTGAAGAACATACTCCAAGGAAACATTTACATTCCCATTTAAGGCTATGTAGGGATTATTTGCCATAGTCTTTTTGTAGAGTTTTAGTCCATTACCCTTTTGAAACCCAGCTCTTTTGGATCACGTTTTCACTATAATATCAGAGGACAATCAGTTGGACTTCTTTCTACCTGATCAGATATGTGCAAGTTTCAATTCACGGAGTCAAGAGTAAAAACAGAATAGCGTTAATTGATGGTAAAGTCAGATTAGGGTAGAACCACAGAAATTTGCATTTGAAAAATCTACATAATTTTAGTGTATTCTATTGTTGAGTTACTCAACATAGTAGTAGTTCACATAAGGGATTTAGGACTACCATTCCTAAATGCAGTTTGTGAGAACACCTTGAAGTAAGTGAATGCTTTCTTACGAATTTAAGATACTATTACTGCTAGAAAAGTATAGCCACCAACACTACCTTGGCCCTTTGGGTTGACTTGAGTGCAGTGTTGTTGCGTGCCCTATTCTGAATGACCCAAACCACACGCTCATTAGATGGTTGGCTGAGATCCAGGTGTACCTATGGCTGTGAGTCAGACTTGGTTTCACTCCGGAAAGCTGAAGTGTTATTAAATGATAAATTGATGCTCTGGCCATGGCCTTGAGAGCGTCATTTTCTTGTGACCAATTTAACAGGGGCCCAGACTCAGCACTGTGGGCTTTTAGGACAGGGGTCAATGTTCTCCAGAAACATCATGATAAAATGAAAGGGTAGAGGCCACTCACTTTCAATGCCTCCAAATGGAAGGAATCTGAAATCCTAACCATTTCTCCAAAACAGCTAGTTATTTCCGATTCTACTTTATTCTCACATAAACTCCTTTTCATTTTCTATTCTTCTCGCCTCTTTCCTTCAAACCCTTTCAGTCAGATTTTCATCCACGTCTCTGTGTTGATCTTTCTGAGTTTTCAAATAATATTCCTTTGGGCAATCTATATCAGCCCCCTCCCCAATTCTCCTTTCCTTATTTTTTTTTAAAGTGCTTCTTGCATTCCAAACTACTATTCATGTTTTCTATCATATGCCTTGTTGTTTTCATTCACACCTTTCTAGTTGTTTTTGGAGACTCTGGAGCCCTAAATAGTTAATTGGAGATATCCTCAGGCTCTTTTTTATTATGTTATAAAAATGCACATTCAAATGCTTATCCAAGTGTCCCAAATATCTGGCTTCACCACAGTTTTATATCATTTCATGAGGGCCAGTCTCTGACTCGGCTGAGATTTCAGTTTATATTAGCACACCCTCCTCCACAGCTGTCTTGATGCTCTATTTCCAAGCTCATCATTGATTAGACATCATCTTGTTATTGGCTAAACATTCCTTGAATTTGCCAGGGTCACTTTTCTTTCTGTCTCTATTATATCTTCTTCCACAACGTTAGCATCTTGAAATTAATAAACGTACTGTCTATGTTCATCATCTAAATCTATGCTAGATTCAGAATCAGTTCTTATGGGATACTATTAAGTAAACATTACAGGCAAACCCACTACAGATACGACCTTAAGTGAAAGGATGCTTCTCTTATCTTAAATGGGTAAATCTGATTGGCACAAATTTGAGAAGGGAAATTATCTCGACCTCACCTGTCAAAAAGTTGTTTGTTTTGTTTTGTTTTGTTTTGTTGCAGAAAAGTGAATATTCTCTCCAAGGGATTTGGTATTATAGTACAACATAATGGGACTGATTATCTATTGAGTCGATGCAAGACCAATATCTAGAAAGACTAGTTTGGAAAAAATATCCATAATACTCTCAAACTAAATGGGGTATATGAAAATTTTCAATTTCATTTAATGCTTAGAGAAATAAGAACTCTGATTAGGGAATCATAGGGACCTAAAATATAAAGCCATAATGTAGATTAAAACATTTGAACACATCTGGAAATTTGCAAAATGCACATGTAATCAAACTGCAATACAAGAAAGCTTTTCCCAAATGATAAGATAAATACTAGAAGAAGGAGGGAAATGAAAGTGAACATCTGTTTGCTTTCCTGGATTTTGCACGGTATTATGTGCTCAAAAATACTGTCATTGTGCGATTTCCAAAACCAATTCTTTCAATTGATTTGAGTTTTCTTTAATCCATAATCATTGGTGTTAAAAATTCAGTCCTACTTCATTTATGCACTTCACTAAGTAAGATGGTTCTGCATTAATTCCACTACAAGCACGCGTTTTGCTTAATGCAGATGCTTAAAATTGCACTAAACTCTCCATGTAAACGATTGTTGTCTTTTTATTGATCAACACATCAGCTCTGTCACGTAAAATTATTTAAATCCCGAGATGGCCAGGAAGAGCACAAATTCCATCATTCCAACTAGTAAACTAGCACCTGGGACAGAATTTTAATGTCTGTTCGTGGCTTCAATTTTTTTTTCTTTAATAAGACAAGGAAAAGCTTAATTTTCTTTGACTCATTTAGAATCACCTCATTTCTCTCTCTTCTCTCTACTGTTCATTACATGCAGACACAATCCAACAGAGAAAATCCTCGTAATTTGCCAGCAAAATAGCAGCCCTAAATAAAGGATGAGTTTTACACAAACTGTGTGCTTTTCTTGCACTAGCAAATATGCTCTCTGTGATTTTACTCTTGTGATATATATCTGCTATGTGCAATATCCCTCATTAATGATGTTTTATACGTTCTAATGGTCTACAGCATGAGACTCCATCACATGGTTGAGCCTTGGGTGATGGTGTTTTCAAATGACTCTCATTTTTGTTCTTTAGGCATTGTTGCTTCAATTTATTCATAAATGTGTGGGAGCTATATGTCTTCTTAATTAAAACTCAGCGCTTGAATATGTTAATTAAACGTTCGGATATTCATTTCAGTAAAATGTTAGAAAATTGCCATTTTAAGTACTCATTCTTTGATTCATTCATTCAGGAGAAACTACCAACTGGGGAAAACATCTATTACAGTTGTCTGTCCATGGGGATGGGAGGTGGGCAGTCATCGCAGCAACAACCAAAACATTAAAACTGATGGCTGAAACATGCGAATACACACCTTGTTCTTCTAACATAGCTAGTCCTAATTATTTTAATGCTGTAATTTTCTTGTCATTGGTAATTTCTTATACTATGGTGGTCTTTGCAATGAACGCTTCCTCGACAGTTATAGCTAAAAAGCAATTTGTAAAAAAAAAAAATAGTAACAAATAATAAATAAAAATAAATAAGAACAAAAAGCAATTTGTGACGAGTTCCCATTGCTGAGAATCAGGGCCACAATCTTAAAGCAAATAGGAACTTCACTGCATTATGAATGGGGAAGAGAAGAGGGCATAAGGAAGGAATGAAAGAAATATTTTGCCTTATTTTTTTAAAGCATGGGTCCTGGCAAGTAAGATTCAAATGAGATAGGAAGTAGTTTCTGCTAGTAGAAGACAGGCATACATGTTTTATTCATCCACAATACTTGCGATTTTTTTTTGAAAAAAAAAAAAAAACCGTACCATATGAAAACTTCAGCTTCATATATAAATCGAGAATTTATTTACTTTTATATAATGTGGCCAGATTTTCATTAACTAGATTTCACCTTGAATTCATTACCCTGGGAGACTTTACCAATATGTGATGTTTTCATTTATCTCCTGTCATTTTTTCCTGATGCTGCTTTGTCTTAGGTAGTTAGCCAGCAAAACGTGCACGGATCTTAGTGCTTCATTGGTAACTTCTAGTATTGCTTGATTTACCCAAACTATTCATCAGATATTCTTTTGAAACAAATCAGACAGATAATTAAAAATGTATTAAAGGATGCTATTTTTTCTCATAACTGAGCTTTTTTTCCTTGAAAACTCTGTGCTGTGTTCTTAGAACAAGGTGAAGGACAGGTTTTCATTCCATTGAGGATAAATAGTCAGTAAAGCAATTGTATGGGTTTTAAGAAAATTTGTTACACTTCCTAGAAATGTCTGATTTGATCCTCGAGCTGTATGGAAAATGAGATTTATTCTTCTTTGTGGCCATCAGCTTGCACTCATGTTCCCAGCTGGTTGTCACATAGAAGTTTTTCTTAAAGGGATTCGGCAAGAGAGTGTCAGGGAGTCTGTGAAAACTGCCACCTCAGATGGACAGAGACACGGATCTTTTGACAGTAAAAGCAGGGAAAGAGATCATTATGACTAATGAATGATAGGAGATAATCATGCATTTTGTTTTAAGAAGTTTCTTATGTTAGAGCGGCACCTGGGTGGCTTAGTCAGTTAAGTGTGGAGCTCTTGATTGCGGCTCCGGTCATGAGCACACGGCTCGTGAGTTTGAGCCCCGTGTCAGGCTCCCTGCTGACAGAACAGATCCTGCTTGGGATTTTCTCTCTGTCTGCCCTCCCCAGCTCTCATGCACTTTCTCTCTCTCTCTCACTCAAAATAAATAAATAAACTTTAAAAAAAAAAAAGATGTTTCCTCTATTAGGAATTATACTTGTTGGCATACAATTAATTATACTTTAGAAAGTTTTATATTAGGATTTAAAGACCAAAGACCAATTAAAAAAAAAGACTTTTTTTTAAGACAGCAACAATCCATTTGATTGTCTGCCATCAGTAAGTCCAAGGAAAGACATGTTTACTCTGACCACCACCTGCTTGGGCATCTCGTTTTCTTCTGCTTCATACAAGGAGCCTTTGAGCAAATCAACATGATGATGTTCTTGTGAGGATTAATGGAAGTAGTGTTTAAAAAAAACAACAACACTCCAAACTGTATTTCACACATACTAATGCCATACAAGTGTTTTTTTACTGCAATACTTCCAAACTGTGTCAGTAGATGGTTTGTGGTGTGTCCCCCGCCCCTCCCCCCCCCACACACATACCCACATAGGACAAACTCTGGTTCGCTAGCTTTTCCTTTGTTTGTGTCATTTTTTTTTCAAATCTAATATCTTAATTTTACATGAAAAATAAGTTAAGGATTTAACAATTGTCTCTATCAATAAAGTCATAAATAATAGCATTACAATAAATCCTGGTATCTCTACTACATGTTAAATTTTGGTTATATCTGGCTACCTATTTATGTATGCATTTGCAAGTCTTTGGGAATTGATATTATAAATAGGTAATGAACTCTTCCCTGCTCCAGTTCTGTCATACAAGTCTTTAAAAAGGTTATATGTTTCCCTGTTGGCCCCTGAATCATTACCTAATTATGGTTATGGCCAGCTCTACTGAATAAAGTTAACTATAGAACAAAAGGAAATGGGTCTTCTATTTATAACCATCCTGAAAGTGAAATTCACAATATGGCACCAATGGAGAGTCATTGAGACATGGAACTTGCTTGGCCCAATGGTGTCTAATGTTCTGTTCACCTTTGAAGAATCTGATTCTTCTTCCCCTCCCTTAAAAAAAGAAAAAAATACTTGTGATTCAAGTACCATTTTATGGTACAATCATTAGGATTATGTTAGAATATGTTAGAATTTATTCCCTAGATTCTAAAACTTATCTTTTTATTCAGAATAGAGTTGTCCAAGAATTTGATCTTGGGTCAGAGGAACCAGTTAAATAGTGATTTGCAGATACATTTTTTTAATTATTTATTCCCCCAAATTGTATCCCTTTTCTTGTTGGAATGACTATTATTTTGAGAAAGGAAAAACTATAATGTAAAACCTCACAATGCAGTTTACCTTAAGTTCCAAAGCTTCTGTAATATAAATTTAAAAGTAGCTTCATATTAAATTAGCCTATTATAAATCCATGTATAATTTCCATATCTAAACAACGCTTTGCCCTACATTAATTAGAAACTACTGAATCTATCAATAATTGATCAAGATCATTGTGGACGAAAACATAAGATACTTTCAGGTGTCATGCCTGTTAGGCAGGCAGAATCACTCTTTCCTCCTCTGGCATATTCTAAAAAAGAAAGAGTAATATTCAAGTAATTACTCTGTTTTATGTGTCACATAAATCGTGGACCTAACTTTTAAAATGAGCCGCAGGATATAGGGAAAGGACATACTCTGAAGTTAAATAAACGTAATTTCAAATCCCAGCTCTCTTAACAACTACCTGTGTGACTATGTGACTACGTGACTATGACTACGTGACTACATTTCTTAACATCTGTGAGCCTCGGGTCTCTCATCATTGCAGAGCAAAGTAATATCACCTTATCTCAGGGAGTTGTTAGGATTATAGTTATTAAGCGCTCACTAGGTTCCAGGCACTTTACTGAGTACTGGCAACACAGAGGAGCCTGCTAGGGGCTCTTTTCTTCAGGAGTTAGCAATCTAGATGCGACCAGTGTGTCCTCTCTCCCCCTATTGCAGGGATAAGTACTGGCACAGTGAGCCCAAGGGGAGGGGTTGTACACAGGAGGGTCAGGTAAGGCTTCAGAGGAGCAAGCTCTGGAGCCCAGCAGCTGAATCTTGCAGCTGGATATTGCCCAAGGTTGGTCATGTATGTATGTCATGGGGAGGTATTTGCAGGGCGGGGTAAGTGTATGGCAGGGAATAAATAAGGGGCAAGACAGATGAATTCCACAAGGCCAGGGAGGACTGAGCAAGTTGGCCTCATCTGGGGATGGGAAGGGTGTTACAGCTACAGTGGAGGATGGGGAGGTTGGGGAGCCACAAGGGAGATCGGGGCTAGATTGGGCACCCTTATGCTCCACGCCCAGGAGTAGAGATGTAGCCTTCAGGCAGTGAGTGGCAAGGGAGAAAAATGTAAGGAAGATCAGCCCTGCAATGGGGGATGGGATTAGCCAGGGAAGGAACATAGGAGAGCTTCCCAGCAAGTGCAGCTGGTGGATGTGCTGAGCCCTCCCGCTGTTCCTTTGACTGGGCCCAGTTAAGACATAGCTCACCTTTCGGCATGAAGGGAAGGGGTCTGGTAAGTGCCACATGCCAATTTTTATTAGAGACAGGATTTAAAGGAATCAAAAACATTTAGTCCTTTTTAGAGGAAAAAGCGTTATTAACTAGCCAAAGCAATTGGTGATATGAACTGTTTAGAGTATTGTTAAAGTAGACACTAGAATACTAGAAATTTAAAGCCAATCTTGGCAGTGACTATCTAGTAACTTCCTGGAAATTGCTAATTGTATGAATATTTTTAAATATCGATTTTCATAAGCAGTAGAATGTGGCATTATTAATCCCAGTTGCTGAGAAGCTTCTGGATCTTTCTTAGTGGGTGGCCATGGCTAGTTCTCGGCTGGGAACAGGGAAGACCCGAATGTTTGATCATGTGATAACTCGTTTCTGCTATGCCCAAAGGAACCCATGCTTGTCTCTCAAAAGATAGGTGCCTGAGATCGGAACTACAGATTACATGAAAGCCTTTGAATGTCACGTACAGTAGTGGCCAAAAGCTATTCATGCTGTCTCCCAAAGGTGAGAGGAAGTAGTTGAGCACATTCCCCGCTCCAGACTGACCACCCGCCCGGAAACCATCCATCAGGGTGACAGAGGCAGGCATACAGGTTGATCTCATCTTCCACTGACTGTTGAGAAAGGGACATGATGTGTCTTTCCCCCATCTATCTGGTCCATCTAAATGTTAACAGTGAAATCATTGACAAGTAGTCTTAGTTGCATACGCAGAACACCAAAAGGTTGCAAATGTCGAACGGAACACTGCATCCCCTTAGTTATGAATCACAAAGCTGCCATGCCATTTGCTCTCAGGAGCTGCTGGTCTTCCTAATCACAGTTATTGATTCCAGGGAATTTAAGGGATGAATTTCTACAGGTGTTGCGAGCTAAGACTGATAGCCTTGGGGAGTGAGGATCTTGGAAACTCTGACAAAGACTAATTGATTTGAATATAGATGCCTCCCTTTTGCTTTTTGAAGGTGCTAAAATCACATATAGTTGAGAGAGAAGATCCCAGGTTCTCGAAGAGGCTGATCGAGTCACGTATGGGGCAGAGAGAGAAAGCCAACCGGGAGTGCTGCTTATAGCCACTTGCTTTCAGAGCTGAGGAGGGACCCAGAGACGATCTGACCACTTTCCTCATGTGACGGCACTTCCTATTTTAGGAGCATAGCCATATAAGGAACAATGTCTTGCACCATCCTCTTCAGAAACATTTCATCAACCAGCACTTACAAATACCTTCACTATAACTGTGTATGATGAGAACATCAAAGCACACAAAAATATTGACATGCCTTCTGTTGCATCAAAAATGATTTTATTAAGTGTATTATTATATGGTGCCTGAAGGTCACCTGTATTTGGTTTTCAGCTACTTAATTACCACTCAGTTCCTCAACCTGTTTGGTAGCAGAATGATAGGGAGCAATGTGAGTTTTCCCGTATCACCACATCCCTTTTGTGTTCTGTGTCCCAGGTATTCAGCTTCTCTGCTTTGCCCTGAAAGTGTTTTCCTGACCAGTGTCAATGCTGTGCTTTCTGCTCAATGAGAAGTGATAAGCGTTCTCTGCAATTAGTCGTCTCAAGTTAAAATTCTTGCCAGTTTTAGCCTTGCAGAGTGTTACGGGAAATCTCACAGTTGACCTTTGGCCATTATTTGTTCATTCTTCCTTCTTTCACCGAATATCTACTGATCAAGCCGGATAGAAAAGTCCAGAGTACTCAAAGAGCATCAAACAGAGGACAAAATCTCAACAGGGGATCAAGATATGCTCTTTAAGGTGAAACGCAAAAGAGAAGTAGGAGGTGGCCAGTGGGGGGGTTAGATACAGGTGTAGGTCCACCCAGAAGAGGAACAACCTGTAGAAAAGCCTGGAACATGAGAAAGTAAAGAGATGTAAACAGTGGTCATCTTAGTAAACACCATTAAAAACACACACATATAGAAGAATGAGGTTTGACCAGCACTCAGGAGTATTAATTAGATTTATGCATTTAATGCTGAAAGTGAGCATTTTCCTAGGGTAATCATTATGTAAAATATATGTAAATGTAATAGAAAATGCAAAATGATCACAAAATGATTTTCATAATTTAGTTCCTGAATATCATTCAGTACCTCAAACCTAATTAAGTGTGCAATAAATGTTTATTGAATTGAACCTCATCTTCTTCTTGTTGAGCAAAAGTAATTATCACTGAAACTTTCATAGATAAGAAGCCAAAGGACTGAAATCTCCTTTTAACTGGTTGGACGTATCAGGAAGGAGAAGGATTTTAAATTTATATTTTCATCCCTAAATAAAAGTTAAATTCCATGTCCCATCCGTATAGCACAGAAGCATGAAAGAATACCCTATCTTTACCCTTGAATCAATTCGTTGTTGGTTTTTTTTTTTTAACTAGAAGAGAAATTCAGAAAAGCCACTTTCAAATAAGCCATTACTCCAAATTCACATTCCATCAGGACGGTCCCTATAATCTTGCACATCTGCACTGACTCCTTTGGACGCTATCCTGCTTCTCACTTCTCAAGGTCACTGACACCCCCTTTTCTCTTTTACTCATCACTGCCTCAGCTCATACTTTTGCCTTTCTCGGCTCTCCAGTTCTACTGCACAGTGTGGCTGCAGGGGTCTTTGGCTCTTTGGCTTCAAAATCCATCAGGGTTTCGCCACTGCCCTCAGGATAGTTCCAGACTTTGTTTAATGTGGAAGGTGTCTATCATCCAGTCCCTTCCTGGGTCAGCCTCCCCTTCAGGCCATCCTCCGGCTGAAAAGATGTAAATATACTCTCAGCACTGAGAATATGCCAGGTAGCTTTGATGTATTTTTAGCGTAGAATCTTCTTCCTTCTTCCCTCTTCTGCCCGCCTGCCACCCTCAACACACATAAATCATGGGACTGTAGGATTTTTAATGGGGCAGAGATATGATTGCATTTGCACATTTGGCCACAGAGGAAGGAAAATTGGCCCATGAGGCATCCTGGCAGAAAGTTACCAGGTCACCCGGGTGGGTGTTTCGGTGCCATGACTCCCACCAAACACAGAGGTTATTGGGTGAAAGGAGGCTGGCAGGTGCCTACATGCGCAGTTTTCTCCAAATGACCGAAGTTTTACTTAGAGTGAGTGGAATCTGGTATTTCTAAATGTAAATCATTCATAGGACTTCATCTAATTAAAAGAACACTCAGGGGCACCCGGGTGGCTCTGTTGGTTAAGCGTCCAACCTCGGCTCAGTCGTGATTTCGCGGTTTGTGGGTTCGAGCCCTGCATCGGGCTCTGCGCTGACAGCTCGGAGCCTGGAGCCTGCTTCCGATTCTGTGTCTCCCTCTCTTTCTCTGCCCCTCCCCTGCTTGCACTATGTCTTTCTCTCAAAAATAAACGTTAAAAAATGTTTTCTTTTTTAATTAAAAGAACACTCAGCATGGACCAGAAGCCTTGGGTTTGTGAGATTGGGGCATCCTGTGAACTTTCGAATCTTTCTTCGGTTCTAACATTGGAGTCCATCACATGCTCCGCCTGTCTCACAGCATTGTCATGAAGACTGATACAGGCAACAGCTCTTTGTTAAGTGCTCAAAAAGTGTTAAGTGCTCAAAAAGGGTAAAACTATGGGGGCACCTTGGTGGCTCATTCGGTTAAGTACCTGACTTCAGCTCAGGTGATGACCTCTCAGTTTGTGAGTTTGGGCCCCACATGGGGCTGTCTGCTGTCAGTGCAAAGCCCACTTCATAGCCTCTGTTTCCCTCTCTCTGCCCCTCCCCTACTGGTGTATGTGTGCTTGCTCTCTCTCTCTCTCTCTCTCTCTCTCAAAACTAACATCAAAAAAATTTTGTTTTAAAGGGGTAAAGCTGGAGTGCCTGGGTGGCTCAGTCAGTAAAGTGTCCGACTTTGGCTCAGGTCATGATGTCACGGCTTGTGCGTTCGAGCCCCACGTCAGACTCTGCTGACAGCTCAGAGCCTGGAACCTGCTTCCAATTCTGTGTCCCTCTCTCCCTCTGCCCCTCCCCCGCTCATGGTCTGTCTGTCTCTCTCTCTCAAGAATAAATTTAAAGAAATAAAATAAAGGGGTAAAAACTATGATATCAGTATTTGCTTAACAAAGCATGTTGGCTAGATTGCTATTTAGTCTTGTTTCCTTTATATCATGCTTTTAGTAATAAAACTTCAAATCTATGTATGTATGTGCTTATATTTTTGAGAGAGCATGCACACAAGTGCGGGAGAGGGCCAGAGGGACAGAAAGGGAGAATCTTAAGCAGGCTCCATTCTCAGCTCAGAGCCCAACATGGGGCTCGATCCCATGACCCTGGGATTATGACCTGAGTTGAAATCAACAGTCAGACGCTCAACTGACTGAGGCACCCAGGCGCCCCGTAAACTTCAAATTTCTAAGCATCACTTCCCTTTAACTTTTATGCCCATATACTGTGATTATCACTTGAATAGGATCTATGTTCTAAAGGTAACCCATTTTCTGACAGTAATTTTAGGGAAGCTGTAAGAACTGTGTGTGTGGTATTAATAACACACATTCATTCTGTAAAAGCATCGAAGTTTCAGAAGACCCTTGGTTCCATCAACCACTATTGGTTAGAGTAGTTACAAATAATAGCTCTTTCCTGGGAAGGAGGGCACAAAGGTGTTCAGAATCGTAAACAATGCCGCCAACCACAGTGTGCAGTTTGACGGTCCTGGGTTTACATCCCGGTGCTTATTTGTGCCGTAACCTTAGACAAGTTGATGTAACTTTTTTGAGTCTCATGCTCCTTCCTCATCAATTAGATGTGAGTAAGAACCTACCTCAGAGGACATGAGAGAATTAATGACAGTCAGCAAAAGCACTCAGGGTGGTATCAGCACAGATGTTATCTGCTCAACATAGGAAAGCTTTACTTATTTATTATTGATGTGATTCTGGCCTCTACTGATGGCGATAACAATAACTAGATAACCTGGTGGCCCCTTTTCTTCTGCCCACATCTTGGGAAATTTGCCAGGTCCTACTGTGATATTCCTGAACCTCAGTTATGATCTGAGCAGTATGTCCTACAGGAAAAATAATTATGATAATAAAAAACGAATAATCATTGAGACTTGGAATGGTAGCTCTAATGCATCAGGCCGATGCTTGGTCCTTTATGAGGTGATTCCTAATCGTCAAGAGCAGACTTTTTGTCAGATGCCGGTATCCTTGTGCACGGGAAGAAGTGAGGTCTGTGGAGGTGAACAGCCAGCACTCTCCCCTGCACAGCATCACATGACCAGCGAAGCCATGTGAACTTCAGGCACCTGCTTCCTCCCAGGAGTCCCTCCCCCCCCCCCCCCCCCGCCCCCTGTCCCCTCGTCAGCCCTCAGACATCTTCCCTGCAGATTCTTTCTGGAACCAGACTGGTTACACCTTCCTTTGCATGGATGAACCACTCCACAAATTAATATCCTGTCTTCATTGTCTCTTCTAGCGTTAAGAAACATTAATTACACCTTTAACTTTAAATTATGATCATCAGAATCTTTGGGGTTTATCCCTGTTACTTAATTTTAGGAGGGTTTTTTTTTTTTTTCTTATTGTTTTCTTCTTCTTCTTCTTTTTTTTTTTTTTTTTTTTTTGGTGAAGCCCAACTCCATTACAATTTACTCAGTGTTTAATTTTTTTTTAATGTTTATTTATTCTTGAGAGAGAGACAGAGACAGAGCATGAGTGAGGGAGGGGCAGCGAGTAAGAGGGAGACACAGAATCTGAAGCAGGCTCCAGGCCTCTGAGCCGTCAGCAAAGAGCCCCATGCGGGGCTCGAACTCACAAGTTGTGAGATTGTGACTTGAGCTGAAGTCGGAGGCTTAACCAGCTGAGCCACCCAGGCGCCCTTGATCTACTCAGTGTTTAACAGTACAGTTTCAAACACTTGAAGGACATGGATTAAACAAATTTGCTTTAGTGTATTGGATCATTGTAATCAAATTAATCAGTCTTTTTTTGTTGATGTGCATGTTCTCCTTCAGTTCCCCATTCTTAATAGTCTCCAGAGAATCAAGAAAAAATATACCATTTCTTTTAAAATGCTTATTAGTGGCTTTTTAATTGTTCCCTTTTATTTATTGAAGAAATGAGAACTGCAGGACCATCATAAACCCTCTGGGCTAAATGTTCTTTTGCCAGTGTTTGAACTTTTTGAAAGACTCTATCTGGTGCTAAAATTGTTTTAGAAAAAGAGTTCTAAATATCTGACTTCCTACCTAATTTGTTTTTTCTTTTTTCATCGGGATACCCATAGTCACAAAGACCAAAATGTCATTCACTGGTAAAACTTCAATTTTTTATTACTGTATTGGCTTTGGTTTTTTTTTTATTACTTATGATAGCTGAGTTGCAACAGTGTGTGTTAACAAAAGGTGCTAAATCTCTTATTACCACCACTACCATCCTTCCCCCACATGATTTTAGGTGAATTTTATTGTATTAAAAAATAATACTCTGGATTCCTTTACTGCCGGGAAACAAAGATCATTTTTATTAATGTTGCTTCTAGGATGACAATGTCAGTCATCTCTTTGAAAATTCATTTTGGAAACTAAGTTTGTTCTTCAAGAACCCTTGAAAAGAAGCTTTTAAAATGGCAGGGGAAGATAATAATAATAGAGTAGATGAATTTGAGCGTTTATACAATGAAACTTAATTTAACTTTCCCTCAAACTCCATTTCAAACTTGCTTTTGTGCATGAAAATATAGTGCGTAGCTTTCCTCCCCCTATTTTTCAAATGTTCTTTTCTTCAGCATAATCTCCTCTGAAGGATTCTGTGTATTAGATCAGAGCGCCAGTCTTATTACCGGGGCCTCCAGGGCAGGTGCACCAGCGAGCCCCGCCCCCATGCTCAGCTAGGCCTTCTGCGGAGAGAGGCAGCCTGTGGACAGGGACAGCCGGAGAGGGTTCTCAGGCCCAAACTCTGCAGCCACGCCCCCCGCCAAAGCACAGCAATGCCCACCTGGAGTTACTTTGATTTGACCTGCGTGATGAAAATGGATATCAATTGCAGTCCTAAATTTAAGACATTGTGCATCTTGTGACCTGAGGAGTGATTATACAGGGCAGGAAGAGTACTTGCAAATTTGCCTGACAGTGATTTGGAGAGAGGTAGAATGGAACAGAGCGTAGGACTGTGTGCCCATGGGCGTCTTCACCCTCCCGCCCCCAGAGAGCAGAGACCGCTAGGTGCTTGGCCCTCACCTCAGGCATCACTGGAGGCTGTGGGAGTCAAGACGAGGAACGCTGCTCGTCGTCACACCCCGAGGTGCACTTTTGCCAGGAGCTGGGCAGTACTGAAATTGTAAGGAAAGCCCTGTCACTCTGGGGGTTGCTCTTGAAGTAACTTGGGGAACCCTTGGGGCACACCGGCCAGGACTTCAGGAGGTATCGGGGCTGGGCATAGCCCACTCCCTGCAGTCTTCTGTACTCTGGATGTAGAGTCCTTGTGGGCTCTTGGAAGCTGTTGCAGGCAGTCATTAGTGAGTGTGCTGGGAAAGCTTGTTGGAACTTTGTTTGCACAAGTGATTGGAGAGAATGGGGACTGTGTAGGGAATCTAAAGACATTAGCTTTTCTGTTCTCATCCCTTTATGTTTAATTTGGGAGACAGCTGGTGGCCCTAGGCAGTACCGCCGTATTTGGGTGTTAGCGGTGGGAGTGTTTGGGCGCTAGGTCCAGCCCAGGTGTCCTCCATGAAGCAGATGCTCTAAGAGCTGGGCATAAACATTGTCATTCCTTCCCTGTGTCCCGTTACGCTAAGGTTTGTGTACGTGCTATATGTGTGTGTGTGTTACGTACAAACCCATGTCAGGTGCTTGTCACAGCAGTTCTTTGTTGGAGTGACCTATTTCTGACGCCCTTAGGCTGGTCTTCAAGGACAAGGGCAGTGAGTGACCAATTCCTCCTTTTCTTCTTCCCCTGTGCCTGGCACAGTGCTTGACACATGATAAATATTGTGAAAATGGAGGGTGGAGGGCGTGGAAATGAAATAATTTTCTTCTCATGTATTGATGTGGAAAGTCGCCTGATCTTGTGTCAGGGGTCATAAGATGTCAGAACTTGAAAGGACCTTCCTGGTCAGTCGGTGATTTAGTGGCAAAGCTGGACCCAGTTGCCTGTGGTATGGAGACTCTCAGTTCATTGTTCTCTCAAGGGTACCCCCTTTGGTTCACCTGCCTCGTTGATGGTGGCATTTCTGTTCCAGCTTACCTAGCCTGCAGTCTTAGAACTTCGAGGGACTGAAAGATTCCGAATTGAGTATAATACAAACATGCAGTAATGAAAAACATTTAGTGTGGCTTTGGTGGCATTCAGTTTCCATTTTTATTCAAATCACTAGTGCTCTTTAAGAAAACACACCTTAATAGTAGTAGCTGACCTTGAATTATAATTTTTATAATCATATGTTTGTTATGAAATTGCAATGATTCGATTATGATTAGCTTAGGGGAAATAAAATCTGCAAAGGAAAACGGCTTCATTTGTTAAAACGGGGAGAATTCTGTCTTAAAGAGGTTCCATCTAGGACTCATTTACTTGAAATGTGGTGCCTGTTGTGAAGATTAATAATAGGTGGCCTTTTACAGAGCTGCTCAGCCTGAGTCTAATGTTTTAGTTTTTACTTTATTATCCCAAACCTCCATAACTAAACGATTTTTTCTTCCTGTCCTTTGTGCACGATATGGAACTGTAATCGACTTCATATTTCTCACCCAACCTTTCAGCTGTAATTAATATTTTATTGTATCAGATTTTATCACTGACTGGCAGAGCAGCAGGGTCCTGGACGCATGCTCGGGCACACTTGCACATGCACGATACACGCATGCACACACGCGCACACGCACCCACAGAACGGCGGTAACTTGCGGATGCGAGGCTCGCTCCTTATGATGAATCTTGGCTGAGAGAACATAAAATATATTTGTGGTGCCCGCAAATATTCCAAAGCAATTTATGGCCAATCTTACCTAGAAGAGAGCAGGACAAAGAGAAATTAAAGTCGCTAACGTAGAATATTCAACCCCCAGATCTATTGAGGCTGCGAGGCATGTTGCACAGTGCCCACCGTCTGTGCACAACTAGGTGCCAGTCGGCATTTCTGATTTAGTGACCAGCACCGTGTTAGGTCAGCTACTTGCATTACGAGTGTTATGTGAAGATCTCTGAAGAATCCTAGTCATGATGATCAACACATGGGACATAGTGAACTGACCTTTTTTCCCCCTAACTTTTAACTGATGACAGTATTTTTAAAACTTAGTTTAGTTGTACTAGGCTGTTTGAATGATTAGGGTGTCATTCCAGTTAAGTGCTGACAGGTTTACGAAAAGAGAAGGACCAAACCAAGAACGGGGAGAAAATAAATTCTGTGTTCTTGCGTGGCAATAAACTTTAATCACACATTTATATTACGTGCTTTGCATAGAATTTATACTTTCCTTTTCCATCGCCCTCCCACCCTCAAAAAAAATAATCTTCAGGAAGATAGTACTGCTAGTCTGTATTCTTTTTTTGTACATACAGAAGAGATGGTTTTACCAAAAATTGCAAATTAAACTAAAAGGCACTATGAGGTACCATGAAATGAACAATATTCGAAGTCTAAGTCTGAAATGATCAGAAGTGCAGACTTTAAAAGATTAGCAAAAGCAACAATGAAATGGATCGTTAACTTCTCTCCCTCTCTCCCCTTTCCCTCACCCTCTGTTCTGTTATCCAGTTGTATAACCCTCCAATATTTTATGCTGATAAGAAATAGAATAAGTGGATAAGAAAAATGGACTTACAGCTAGGGGTTTAATCTTGAAATGCATTAAGACCCAAATTTTAAAGTCAATTTCAACTCTACAGCAGGCTTCTTCTCCTCAACGTCTTCAAAGTTAGAAAACACCAAACGTATCTCATCACATTTGAACTTTCAGGTTTAACAGAATACACGAAAGATGTTCTGATGTTCTTTTCTAGGTTATACGTCGTCGTGTGCCAGTCTATATAAATGCAGATTCCTTATTCTCCTTATAAAAGTCTTAGAGTGTTGTTGTAGAAAAGCCTCGCATAAATGAAACTTTAAATTACATTTCATTCCAGAAGAAAGTTATCATCTAGTGATGCCACATTTTTGGCAGAATCATCTTCACTGTGGATCATGCCTTCAGATTGCAAAAGCGATAGGAAGATTTTATGTAACTTTAAATTCCAGAAGAGTGGGATAAGGATAGGCATGGTGTGACTTTAATAAACAAAAGGAGCATGAGTAATACATTAAAAGGATAATAGAATTTTAAGTCAGCCTACTAAGCTAGAAACTTCTGCTTGGTTTTCGATCCTTGAGAACTTGCTTTGTTAAATCTTTTTAGAAAAACCATTCAAAGAGTAAGATTTTCAAAGCTACTCTTTGAGATTACAATTGGGGTTGCACAGATTTTATGAAATTCACTAGTGAAATGATGGTATTGGCACCGATGAAAAGCCTATCAGCCAGAGAGTTCTGTTGAGGTGCCATTGACCTAGGTGCCAATAATGTGTTAATTTCCATCAGCGAGACAGCAATGTGTGGCAGTTGGGCAGCAGATAGGATTTAGCTATTTTTCATTAGCGCTTGGACGTTGATAAAGGGGAATAGAAAAGAGCTGCTTGACCTTTCAGTGCTTAAATTATTAAAGAGCAAATAGATTTGAGGTCTGGATGCTTGCAAATCTAATTTCTCTTGTGGAGCCAGGATGAAAAGACATTTTGGGTTTGAAATTGCTCTAGTCAACTTAGTTCTTCCTTTAATATATCTGAAGATGACTAGATGGTAACCATTTAAAAAGTAATATGAGTGGAGTGGAGTATATAACATAACAGATCCATTGGCTATTGGCTAAAATGGGGGTCCACTAACTGAAGAGTGTGATGCTAAGTGAAATAAGCCATACAGAGAAAGACAGATACCATATGGTTTCACTCTTATGTGGATCCTGAGAAACTTAACAGAAACCCATGGGGGAGGGGAAGGAAAAAAAAAAAGAGGTTTGAGTGGGAGAGAGCCAAAGCATAAGAGACTGTTAAAAACTGAGAACAAACTGAGGGTTGATGGGGGGTGGGAGGGAGGGGAGGGTGGGTGATGGGTACTGAGGAGGGCACCTTTTGGGATGAGCACTGGGTGTTGTATGGAAACCAATTTGACAATAAATTTCATATATTGAAAAAAATGGGGGTCCACTAAATAATCATTTAATTCTCAAGTTTTCATCTAACCCTCATAAAATTCCTGCTTGGAAAAATCAAATTTTTTTTTTTTGCCCGTATTCACTTAGATGGTATTTAAATTACAAAACAAAATTTTCTCTCCTTAGGGAACATGAAACATTGAATTGTTCAAGTTAAAGTACTGCCAGGCACATAGTAGGTGCTCAAGAACATTCCTTGAGTTAATAAATGAGTAAATGCACACACAACACTCACAACACAACACACGCACAGCAGAGTTGGGGAAAAGATGGATGGGAAGTGAGAGGTGAAGGTTTGAGAAGAGGGTAGGAAAACAGAGAGGCAGCTTTTGATTCTCTCAGGGCTCATTATTCAATTCTGAGTTGTCCTGAATAAACTTACAATCTACCCCGCATTCTCTCATCGTAAAACCTGTTTCTTGATCATTTCTTCTTCTGTTAGCTCTTGGATATTCAAGAAATGAATGCAAAATAAACTTAGTATTAAATTTTAGTAAAACAGAGCATATTTGTGATTACCGGTGTATTTCTTCCCTACTACTATATATAATGCATATAAACTAGAAATTACTTCTGGATTATATTATGCTCCAAAAATATCTATCTCATGGCCCACTTCATTCCAAGTGTGCTGAGACACAGAGATGACTAAACTGTAGACCTTTTCCTCCAGGAACTTGAGGTTTTTGGAAGTGTTGATAAATAGATACAAATGATTATTAGTCTTTACAAGAAGTATGTTTTTGTGAGTGTGGAGCAGAGCAAGAGTACATCACAATGGGGGAGCAGATCATGAGCCCCCGACAGAGGGTTATGAGAGGGACTCACTCTTTTTATGAGGTAGGGTCAGTCCTTTTATGAATTAGGGTCATCTGCTGAGAGCAGCAGAGTATTTCAGGGTGTTGGGGAGAACACCATTTCAGTAACAAACTTGGGTCCAGGCCAGGGCAAAGGAATAGAGGACAAGGTGTTTGTGATAGAATTCAACATGGTGGGACTCGGACAGTCTGGAAGCGACGGTGCTAGTCTTTCAGAGGAGTTAGACATGAAAAATGAGTGATCACTGTCACCGATGGCACCGAGGTTCCTGGTTGGGATCGAGAGCTGAACAGGACACGAGTCAGGTGCTGGCCTCCCTGCAAAGTCCAGGGATGTTCTCCCTGGAAGTTATTAATGACTCGGAGAGGGATGGGAGAATGAATTGAGGTCAAAGGTGTAATTTCCATCTGTAGCCCCATTGATGTGATAAAAGAGAAAGAATCTCTCTAACAGTACTGAAATTGATGATGGGAAGTAGGTGGGAACCAGTTTGTATGTCGGTTGTAACCGCAAAAGCGGGGCAAGACGCCTGTGGCATAGACGGTTCAAATGAGCACCTTAACCAGGACTTGTAACAGGTCGTGCTACTACTACTGCCTTGTCTGATGGTCATGAGACCACGTCCGCTACCTCATCAGCTGTGAGCCCCGGATGGAATGGGCGCTTCACCTCCGAACCTCAGTTCTTGCATCATCAAAAGGGGAAAACAAAGCCTGCGTGTGCCAGACTCCCCGCCTAGCACTTCCTGTATGGAATAGTTTCTGCAACTTTTTTTCCTTCACGTGTATCTTCGCATTTCCACTTTGTCTGGTATACAGGTTTTCCAGAGTTGTTTGTAAGGTGAAATTTTGAAAATAGTGTCATGTAGCAAACAATTCGGAAAAGCTGATAAAAGGGAGCCAGTGTTAAACATCATTTTATTTAATGGAGAGTCCCTTTGGAAAGCAGTTAATTATTCCTTTGCTTTATCCATTTTTTTGAGAGTAGCTCTTGCATGCTGACTAAAATGCTGAATAAAAGTATAAAATGCACCTTATAGATCCATCCAACTCTTTCATTTCATTGGGAAAAAAAAACAAATTAAGACCCAAAGGAGTTAATTTAAAACCCCAGTTGTTAGCAGAATTCAGATAAGAGCATAGATCAATGCACATGCCACTCTCTCCCCAGCCCTACAAAAGGCGTTTCAAGAGAACAGTCACATTTTCTCAGTGCTGTATGTATTTAGTGGCAGACTAGGTTACACTTCTTCATGAATCAACTGTTGTCTGCATTGTGCTGTCTTTTGCTTTGACCTTGACCCCTTACTCTTGCTATTGTATGACCTGATACTCTGCTTTAGTATTTGCTACATATCCAACTACTCCAAAACTCAGCAGCTTAGAAGAACATTTCTATTTTGCGGCGATTGTGTGGGCCAGCAGAGGGTTGGCTGGGCAGTTCCTGCTTGGCGTCTCAGGATGACCATCATCTGAAGGCTCCGCCTTCAGAGCCTTCCAAGATGGTCCACGCACATGGCTGTCAGTGATGCCAGTTGTTGCCTGGGAGTTCTTCGGGACTGCAGGGCAGAGTGCCTGCAGGTGGCCTCTCCGGTGTGGCAGGTTCAGGGTCATTGCACCATTTACGTGGTGGCTGGCTTCTTCTCCCAGAAAGCTAGCTCTCCTGGGGAACCTGGCTGAAGATGCATAGCCTTCTCTGACCAGCACCTTGAGAGTTACCGATGACCCCTTTGTTACATTCTTTTCGTTGTATGTAGTCATTAAGGTTGGCCAAGCCCATTCTTTTGTTGTTGTTGTCGTTGGACACCTAAGCACTTTTTTTTTTATTTTTTAATATAATTTATTGTCCAATTGGCTAACATACAATGTGTAAAGTATGCTCATGGATTCTGGGGTAGTTTCCCATGGTTCATCACTTACATACAACACCCAGTGCTCATCCCAGCAAATGCTCTCCTCAATGCCCATCACCCATTTTCCCCTCCCCCCCCGCCCCCCATCCACCCTCAGTTTGTTCTCTGTATTTAAGAGTCTCTTACAGTTTGTCTCCCTCCCTCTCTGTAACTATTTTTTTCCCTTCCCTTCCCCCATGGTCTTCTGTTAAGTTTCTCAAGTTCCACATGTGTGTGAAAACATGATATCTGTCCTTCTCTGACTGACTTATTTCACTCGGAATAATACCTTCCAGTTCCATCCATGTTGCTGCAAATGGCATGATTTCATTCTAGATGGGAGAAGTGTCAGAATTTGCAGATATATTTTAAATTCGCCACATCTAACTATACACGTAAGAAGTCAGGGAGAAGGGGGCAAGAAATCCGAGTCCACTTTATCTCCATATGTGTTCTTGTCTTCCCTAGAGGAAGATGCTTCCTACGTGCGTCCTTTCATGTCAGACCCATCATGCACTGAGAATTACATCAGATTTGGTGGAGCAACTTAACATAACCAGTAGAAAGTCTCTGATGTTAGGAGGTTAGGAAGCAAGAGTCATATTTCTTGGTTTTTTTTATTTATGTTTACACCACACTCAGAATTCGCATTATCATTACACTGTGAACCTACTGTACCACCTGTCTACTGAGCAATCATTCTGATGTTCTACAACAATTGATTTTTCTTTGGGCAAGATTACAAACCGAACAGCAGCTGCTGGATTGCATTCCTGTAGTAGAACGTGCTAAGTGGTTGTACTCCCAGAAATAGGTGATTTCACTGAATGCACATTCAGAGGACACAAGGGCGAGACCCAAAGAGGGGCCTCCCCAGGCCGCTGGGGATGGTAGGCTCCTCTCACCGGTTCTTCTTCAGCATTAAGGAGTCCCAGTGTGAGCAACTCTAGGATTGCAACATCGTTCCAGAGAGAGTCCCGGTGCTTTTCTGATACAGTGAGAAAAAGATGCATTTCCTTGCCAATCTATTCTGGATTCAGTTCTTTTTAAAAATTTTTTTTTCAACGTTTATTTATTTTTGGGACAGAGAGAGACAGAGCATGAATGGGGGAGGGGCAGAGAGAGAGGGAGACACAGAATCGGAAACAAGCTCCAGGCTCTGAGCCATCAGCCCAGAGCCCGACGCGGGGCTCGAACTCACGGACCGCGAGATCGTGACCTGGCTGAAGTCGGACGCTTAACCGACTGCGCCACCCAGGCGCCCCTGGATTCAGTTCTTGAAAGCTGCTGGCAAGAGTTAGTTTTTCTCAGTATCAGAAACTCTTTTTCCCCACCCAAACTACACAAATGTTCATCATGCCCTTAAAATATATATCTTCACAGAAACACCCGTCTCTTCAAAGTTGGTCTCATTCTCCTGTGGTTACTTCGAAATTCAGGCATTGGTAGGGGGCAGGGAGGAAGGTGGGTAGGTGCTGGAACTCCTGTCCATACAGGCATCTACAGAGGATGCCATCCCCATCTAATCTTTATATGTAATTCAAATAACCCAGTTCAGGATCCAAGGCCTTGGCATCTAAAATTCCAGTCTGTTTTCTCAGATCTTCTTATGTCCTGTCTTTCCACTGATCTGATATGGTGAGGGGCAAAAGAATGTAGGAGAATATGGGTCATTAAACCTTGCTCAACGTGAATCGCTATATGCTGTGTTTTGTGACTTGTTAAAATGTCACATGCATTCCTTCAGATGTCATTGAAGAAAATAATACGTTGCCTTTTTAATTTTTTTTTAATTTTTTAATGTTTACTTGGTTTTGAGAGAGAGAGAGAGAGAGAGAGAGCGCAAAAACGAGCTAGAGCAGGGGAGGGGCAGAGGGAGAGGGAGACACAGAATCCGAAGCAGGCTCTGAGCTATCAGCACAGAGCCCTGCATGTGGCTCGAACTCACGAAGCATGAGATCATAACCTGAGCTGAAGTCAGATGCTCAACCGACTGAGCCACCCAGCCGCCCCTACATTGCCTTTTTAAAAATAAACTTACAGTTAATATAATTTCATTTGTTAGGTAAACTGAGTTAATTTTCTATAAATTCATCTTCAGTTACATGTGAGAAAAACATTATTTTAGTGTCTGCCTCACATAAATAGCAGAGATTGTTATACATGTGTATAAATTGTAGTTTTGGTGAATTTTGTTTCCCCTCAACCACATTGTATTATTGGGGGTGAGAGAGCTATTTTTTTTAAGATTTTTAACTTTTTTATTTTTGAGAGAGAAAGCATGCTCACAAGCAGGGGAGGGGTAGAGGGCGAGAGACAGAGAGAGAGAGAGAGAGAGACAGAGAGAGAGAGAGAGAGAGAGAGAGAGAGAGAGAATCTTAAGCAGGCTCTACACCCAGCGCGGAGCCCGATGTGGGGCTCAATCCCACCACCCTGGGATCTTGACCTGAGCCGAAATCAAGAGTCAGACGCTCAACTGACTGAGCCATCCAGGCGCCCCTGGGGTGAGAGAGTTCTGTGGGAGAATATTAAGCCCCTTCCTTCTCTTTCATTGAGCAAGTGTTAAGGGAGGATCTGTTATGTACTTAGTACTCCTTACTGACTAAATCCAGTGCATTCTTTATTTTGGATATCCTGCAGGTCCATGCAGTTGAAATCAAAGGGAATCAGCTCAATCATCATAAAATATCACTGACAATACTTTTTTTCCTCCCTAGTGTCTATCAAGTAGTTGTTGAGGAAGAACGACCTCGAAGAACTAAAAAGACAACCGAAATCTTAAAGTGTTACCCCGTGCCAATTCACTTCCAGAATGCATCAATTCTGAACTCACAGTATTACTTTGCTGCAGAATTCCCAGCAAACAGTCTCCAAGCTGCTCAGCCTTTTACTATTGGTGATAATAAGACATACAACGGATACTGGAACACTCCCCTTCTCCCCCATAAAAGCTACAGAATTTATTTCCAAGCTGCTAGTAGAGCCAATGGGGTAAGTTTTATAGCTGGCTGTTTACCTAGGCTATTTAGGGTTCTTAATGTGAACATAGATTAAGGACGATGGTGGTAAGAAATAAAGTCATGCTTTTGCGTGTGTGTTTACTTGGAACAAATGTACGTGGTGTTTTTTTTTCTTTGTAAACTTATTTCCACCTAGAGAAATTTATGGAAAGAAATGAATAAATTGGTATTCGTTTTGGTAGGGAGAATATGTTGTCAGCGTGATGGTTTTTATTTTCAGTTTTTACTTGGTACCAAAAGTTGGCTAGCAATTCTGCTTTGCTTACTATTTTACAGAGAAGTAGTATAGCTACAACACATACATTCAGCTCATTTAAAATTTTGTGAGATATACAACATCTGTCTTTCTAGCATATTCTGTCCCATTTCTTTGGTTTCAGAAGAGTTTATGCTTCCTATAGCTGTAACTAAATTAGGTATCTTTTTTTTTTTTTTGAGACAGAGAGAGAGAGAGAGAGAGAGAGAGAGAGAGAGAGAGAGAAAGCAGCTTTAGAAAGATTAGATGAAAGCAAAATAAAAACTATGGAGTCGTTCCTGAATTCTTTCCCCCTTTCTGTTCAGACCGACCCAGAACTCTGGTAAGATATTAAAATCTCCTTAGAAAGAAATGGGAGTTTTCTGGACACCATGCTGGTTTCCCTCCTTCACAGCATGGGTCTAAGTATCATTGACTTGACTTTTGCCAGTGAAAAGGGGGGAAATCCAGGACCAGAGTTCTTCTTCAGTAGTATCTGCACAGAGTGAGCAAGGGTCTGGAGAAGACAGGGCCCCCAGGCAGAGACATTGTGTGTGTAGCTCCTCATTTGTCACCCGCTCCAGAAATGCCCATGGCCACCAGCTCCAGAGCCAGAAAATGTATCTGAGCATGGTACAAGGAGTGATCATCGTGTGAGCATGTATCTAAGTGCAATTCATCATTGTGTGATTAACACCACACTCGGAACAATGAGCTCTTTTCTTATCAGCATTTAAATAGAACTACAGATATTTTTATTTGTTTTAAATAAAGCACGAATAGTGACTTTTTCCCCCCTCTTTATTTGACACAGGAAACCAAAATAGACTGTGTCCGAGTGGCCACAAAAGGTAGGTTGAAATTGTGGGATGCTCTCCCAGTTTATGTCCTTTAAATTTTTAGATGGTATTTCGGAACTTCTTGTAAGGTTAACTTCGTTGAAATAGGCGTGTCTATCTGTGGGTGCATGTATTAGAGTCTTAGCAGTTAATACTATTTCATGCCAATACTTTTTTTAAATAAGGAGTCGTGTTACTGCGTTCCAAGGAGTTTTCAGTGGTTAGCCTTTTCGAAATTCTTTAAAATAAAATTAATGTTTATGTGCTTTCGGTACATGTTTTTTAAACCATAGTAGCATATGCAGTAGTCCTGTGACTAATGAATCTTCATATGCAAAGTAGGAAAATACTGCCTGCTGTTTTTAAGCAAGCACCTAGTGATAAGAGCTCTCCCAAATGGAGTCTGCATGGGCTTTTTTCACGGAACACGGGGCAATTAAACCCAGTAACTGGGTGATTTTAGTGGAATTTCTGTTTCCCAGACCTGGTTAAAATCCTGGGAAAATGTGATCAAGGACAAGATGTAGAAGTGGCTGGGGTTGAACCGTCATAAGCTCACCACACACAGCCTCCTAAAGAACCAAGTACGGTTGTATGTGCACACACGAGCTGTGATGTCATCTTGTTCACCTTGGAGTGTGATCTTAACCAGGGCATGGGAAATGTATGAGACAATGCTTTGAGACATATAAAATCCCACATTAAAATGAGGCATTATAAATTAACACCTGTAGTTAAGTATACCCTCTCAGACCATCACAAGTGACCCATGACCATGAACTTATCATGTATGACTCAATTTAGAAATGATGGCACGAAGGCATCCTTGGGTCTGTCACACTAGATGTAGTCAGGCCAGAGACAGTCACCTGAGTTCTGTTGGGTAGAAATACCTTGTTATTTCATTGTTTCCCTTGCAGGGAGTATAGTTTGATATATCATGGACGTCCATCTGCATGTTCAAAATTCACATTGAATTCTAATTTCATGAAGATCCAGGACCTTTTTATTCCGTTAGCTCCACAAATATTTCTTGGTTTCATGGTCTGTGCCAAACACTGCCAGGTGCTCATGGGCTCATGTTCTAGTTCTAAGAATCTGTTTGTATTGATTTTGAAACATTTGGTTTTGTAGTATCATATTTTTCTTGATTAAGTGCCTTTATTTCTAGGGATAAATTAACAATAAATGAAATTACAGAGATTGGTGTATTTCATAAACTGTAATACGATCTTAGCTATTAATTACTCAGGATTATGAAGCCCTTGAATGAGGTATCAATGCTCTTAGGCCTCCATCCAGACCACCACCCGTGCTCCAGTTGTTGTACTGAATTCGCCTTACCCTCAAGGTCTGAAAGAGTAAATCCGCTTCCGCAGTGCCTAATTTATAATGCCTTCCACTGAAATCGCAGCTAAAATGTTTGAAAGCACTTTCATACCTGTCTCACCTAGTTCTTCAACATTACTGTGAGAAAGGAGGCAGGTATTTCTGTTTTTATTTTCTAAATGAAGAAAATGCATATTTTTAGAGGTGAATTGACTTACCAGGGTCACTCAGCTGATAATCTGTGGGTCAAGGCTTAATCCTGAACCTTTGAACTCCTACCCACAGTGTTTCCTCTGTATTTCACGGCTTTTCACCCAGCAGATCCTCAGACCAACTATAGTATTGCATTGTATAAGTATCTGCTCTCGCCTTTATTAAAATTGAGTCCCTGCCTAATTCACTCTGAAAGCAATGAAATTTGTCATCACGTTCATTTACATAGCTAAATAATTATATAAATAACACCCTCGTAGATATGGAAATCTGACGTTGGCTGTTTTCACAATAGATTGAATTAGATGGTGATTTGGATCATTTTCTTCCATCAGCTAGATTTAATCAATATTGTAATTTGTTTTTCAATTCACCAAAGGATGATTAGGCAATCGGATGACCTGATTGACTGAATATTCCCCACTCATATTTTCTAAGTCATTTGCAAACGTTTATTTAGCCACAAACTCTATCCAAATAAACTCTATTGGGGAAAGAGGGAAACCAGTGTTAATAGTCACTATGTAACATTGTCCTTCCATTCGTAAAAGCTTAGTATAGGAGGTAACCTTGGGAGATATTCTCCTTGCAGGTTAAATCTGCACTCTCTGGTCTTATTTTATTCTATTATGTCCTACGTGTACAGATTCAGTGAACTTCCTTTATAGCGCAGTCTAATGTTTCACCACTGCTACAGTCAGATAATTTTTCTTTATTCATGCTAAAAGCTCTTTCAGTGGTGCAGGAAGCCATTCCATCTTGACTACGTAGTCAAAACAGAGAAATAGGCAGTTCTAATAACTTTATTGGTTCCCTGCAGGAAGGATGCTTGCAATTGAAAAAAGTTCAAACTTTCTGTGTTTTGGCCACATATTGCTGACAGTGTGGTGGCTTAATTGCATTTGCAGGCATGAAGCCACACTCCTAAGCAGCGTTTTGAATTTACAGAGATGTTGATGTTCTAATGAAACAACTGTTGACAAGTATCTTTATAGAGAAAGTATGGAGGTGGATTTGTTTTCACAGGAAGCTAGTTTGTAATTTCAAGTATGGGTATGTCTCTTAAAGATATATTTCATACTCTTTATAAATTTAATGTTGTGATTATTTTAATCCTATTCCAAGGGTATATTTTGACACTAATATAAAGCCTTATAAAAATTAGACATGGGGGAAAAACCTAAGGTATGTTCTTACCTATCTCCCAATGTGTGGGGGATTGCCTGTATTTTCCTGTATCCTTTCATTTATATATCTAGATTCCTCATAGGTATATGTGACTGTATTTTGATTGTTGGCTATAGGCAAACTCATCACAGAATATTCTGTCTCTTCAGTTAAAAGATAAAGACACCATACAGCTATAGGATATGCATAATGTTTGGATGTTACCCTCAACCTGTATGGTGGAGTTAACAGAATAGCTTTTAGCTGTTTTTAGATCCTCTTAGTTTTATTTTGATTTTTAATCACATTCACATTTTTATAGTTGGATTCTTTTCAAGACCACCTGGTCCGACTGTGTCTTAGCAGTTAGTATATGGGTTTTCTTTGACTTTTGCATACCTAACGGCTGCCTCGCGGTCAGTAGAAGGGCTAAAACTCCTTTTATGCTAGTTCTGGAAGGCCTTGTTGATTATCAATTCTAAATGGACAGGATACACTTAAATATCAAAACCTTTCTTGTTAGTAAATTAGATTTCTCATATTAAATGAGGCACATTCTTTCTAATTGATACAGTAATCAATTTAAACGGCATATTTTGCATCGATCTTCCATACAATAATATTTTCCATAACACGATGCCAGTAATCTTTCTCCTAGACAGTGTAGTCATTTGGCATCTTCCTTGTTACACATTCATTTTAAAACATTTGTGAGCGCCTACTAAAAGTTAGGCATAGTATAATCTGTGAGACTTCTTAGGTACATAAATATATCACTTTTAAGTTTTTGAGGATTTTGAGTTCGTAAACGTTTGGGGGTTTTTTTTGTTGTTGTTGTTTGTTTGTTTTTAGTGCATGGGGGCTGGAGTCAGATGTGTGTACTTATTCCTTTGTTTGCTATGATTTGGCTGACGGTAGGGTAACTAGAAATCAAAACAAAAACCTCATGAAAACACATGCTAGATTCTTTCCAAAAGCATTATAGGAGTTACACTGTAAGTCTTAAACAGAAAGAATACAAACTATTATTCTAGTGTCATATTTTAAGGTGAATTTTTTGTGCAAAATACGCTTCACTGTTTTTAAGCTCAGTAATTTATTTAACTTACATTTGTACTCCAATGCGCATGTACTTTGCTGGAAGACCTTCAGAAAACTTTGAAGGACTTCCATTGTCCCAATACAGTTTCTAACTAGACTCAGAAATTTGAATGTTTCTTTTTTTAATCACTAGGCTCTTTGAGAAGTTTCTCTACACTGTTTTCCTGTTCACGGTTTTGTTCAAAGAAATACCATCGTTTCTAGGCCACAATGCTCACAGAACGAAAGCACACCGATAAAAGAGCTGAAAAGAATGTTGACATGCACAGCTAATTAAGATTCCTTTTAATTGTTCATATTCAATACACGAGAAAACAAATTATATAGTTAAGACCACTCATCTATGCAAATCTGCTACCATTTAGCTATGGATTTAGAAATAGAAATATAGATATGATCTACATTTGTCATTCAACATTTTAGAGAGAAAGTATTTTTCTTTGCTTGATCTGAAATGGTCTTCCTAATATACATCATGAATATAGCCAGGCCCCTGAGAAGTTACCAAGGAAAAGAAACCTGTTTAACTTTGTTCAACGCTACGTTTCCCAAATATTTGACCCAAACTCAATTTTCCAAGGAACACGAAAGTCACGCAAGAGAGTTTGGTAAATACTGGTTCATCAGATTCCACAAGACCCCACTGCATGCAACTGAAATGGTACTTTGTAAGTCTGATATACTTTTTACTCTTCCATACATACTTTTGGACCCAAAAGAGACCCTGAATTTATCAACTATTAGATACTGTCTTCATAGCATAGGATTGGAATATCTGGCTTTATTTTACCAAATTTCGCAATATTCTCTTTCGTAATACAATGTAATTGACCTTTTAAGACAGAGGGTAGCAAATTTTTATGTAAAGGGAAGATGGTAAATATGTTAGGCTCTGTGAGCCATGTGATTTCTGCCACAGCTACTCAGCTCTACCATTGCTGTGCAAGAGCAGCCGTGGGTGATGTGTGCACAGTTAAGTCTGACTGTGTTCCAATAAAACTTTATTTGCAAAAGTAGGCGATGGCCTGGCTGACTCCTATTTTAAGGAAATTTGTAGCAGACTCAAGTTTTGTCCTTGTAACTAAAAATAATAGTCACAAATGGACACTTTACCATGCAGAACCTAGAGATCATATAAAAATCCCTCCTGATACCTATCATGTACTTTTTCTATGGGGGCTTTGAGCCTCTGACCGCAATTTGCCCTTCATTTAGTTGTGAAGACATGGCTGCCCAACCTCGCCATTTTCAAGTAACTTTGCGTCCATGTTGTTTACCTTTTTCAGTATTGGATAGGTGCTCTGTTTCTGATAAGACAATATAGTTTTTTCTCAAAAAGCAGAGTAGGTCACATTCTCCTGTGAGTAACAGGACACCACACAGGAACTTTGGTTGGACAACAGTCTGTGACCCAGCAAATGTTTTATGTATAAACTTGGTACCGACCCTGTAACAAGGCTTAGAAATAACATTTTACTGTTTACAGTGTGCCATCTCAGTATGCAAAACTGCATACTCTATCCTATCGAGAAAATTATCTCCGTAGTACCCTGGGGTTTCTCCACTTTCTGACCCAACTGGTAGTTTATTCATCTCACTTAGCAAGACTAGAAAGTTTTCATTAATAACGTGTGAAAGACGATTATCCCACTCTTGAACCCAGTTGCTACAATTGTCTAGTTACAAGAAGCAGCACCGTTTGAATGGTGCAGAGGGATATTTCAAAATATTATGCAGCAGCAGTTTTGGGTTTAATTGTCTGCAGATGGTAGATGATCTATTTTCCTTACTCGCTGCCACATTTCTAATAGCACCCAGGCTGTTCCATGTAAATTAGTAATCTTTCATGTAAGCCTGTCCTTAATTTTCCAATATTTTTTCTTTGCATCATTTTCCAGCTGTATCATGTTAGAACTGACGTTTTAATTTTCTATTTTTTTCCCCGATATCTGTGTGTCATGAATGTTAACCATTTAAACACAACTGCTGAGCTGTGCAGCCACACCAAGAAGCTTGACTGGTCTGCCTCCAGAATCTTAATCGTGTCTGTGGTCACATGTTAACCATGATGACTACGGCAAAGGCAGTTATTAGTTTTTGTTTTTTGAACCGACCGATGCTTTGAGGTGCATTTTTCCCCAGTCCCTTAATGTGACAAAATAGGGTTGCTAAATGGAAACATTCTCCGTGAAATTTAGTTATCAGAGAAATCCCTCTGTAGAAAAGTGTCTTTAATGAAAGAAGATCATGTTCTCCACAAAGGTGATTTTAGCAAGAAGAGAAAATATTGTGACTTCAGCAGCAGAATTTCAAGTAACCTAATAAATTTTAAAAGCCTAAAGTTTGGATCATCAGAATTAGCAGCGAATCACTTATACACCACACTCAACAGCACTTGGAAACACTGTTCAGTCTAGAGCCTTATTTAGAGCGTATGTTTTGTTTTTACTACCCGCCCCCGCCCCCCCCCCCCATCTTCGGTTGACCTACCCAAAATATCAGCCAAAGCTTGCAACTGTGTCATAGTTAGAAATCTAACTGCCTGACAAAAACTTGTTTAAGGGAAAAGAATCCAGAAAATTCAACACTTTGCTATGTTTTTTTTTCTTTTTTCTTTTCTTCTTTTTTTGTTGTTGTTGGAACAAAGTTGAGACAATGTGATATACTGATCGAGATTCTCCTTGCTAGCCTAGCTTCAGTCTGGCTTTTTCTTCCCTCATGCATGCTGACCTGGGAATCTTCCTTTGCCATAGCTGCGATAATCGTGACTCAGCTTACAACACCTTACATTCGCATCGCCCCTGCCGCAGGCGACGACCAGCTGACAGGTCAGATGTTCAAGTATAGATGAGTCATCTTGCCCATTTCCTGCTCATTTTTCTCAGCTTTGTTTCCCCTCTACATTTCCTCCTCTGCTTAAGGCTTGTTTACAATGTGTCAGGCTCTTGGTACAGACCTGTGCCCGCATTAAATGAAGTGATGTGCTTGGCCTCTTCTGTGTGTGCACATTGATACCCATGCATTAAGCACAACGCCACTGCATGTTCTCATTGTGTGTTTGTCTGTCGGTGTGTTCCTTTCCAGCCTAATGTTGTACAGAATGAAATTTGCTGGACTTGCGATAGCAATGCCATCAAACAGGATTTCCATCAGAGTACATAAAGATGTCTGCCCAGTTATGCAGATTCACCTAGAAAGGCCCTGTGGTGTCAGGGTGAGCGAGCTTTACTTCCCACCTCGTAGGGTCTCGTGTGCACACGCACGGAGCCATACACAGTCCTGAGATGCAGCCACCCAGAGCCGTTTGGGGTGACGCTGTTCAGACAGCTTTGCGTGTACGTACAACTGGAGCAGAGCTGTCTACATTCCTTATAGAGCCTTGTTTCGAAGTGTTTATATAGAGCAGTGGTACATCTGCCAGTCAAATGCATTGAATAATTTAGGGAAGTTTTTAGAAAATCGAATGGCTTAGAGTCATGGAGTTAAACTGCGTGCTTCTATATAGAAGAAGCAGCACACAGAAAGAGAACGTAGCCAAGAGAAATTAGCTTGTCCGTTCCGTACTCTCTCTAAAGGTGTATGGACATCAGCATAAACTCCTATAGGAAAAGAGTCCAGTAAATGACTCCAGATGGAAGGTGAGTGGTCAGAGAACCCCAGGAGACAAATTTTTGTCCTGCAGTAAAAGCAAGCCATTGTCAAGATTTGTAACATAATTGCGTGGGCAGGATTCAAATTCTGGTTTCAGAGACATCATCAACATTGTAGTTTATGGCATGTAGTATAGGCATGGTTAAAACTCAGCTGTTTTCCATAGAATTTCCACTCCAGCAATTGTTTTGAGTGTATGAAACAAGGGAATATACTCTAACATTTAAGAAAATAAAAAAGTATAGCTTAACTCATGGTAAGAATTCACAAATGTTTACGTTGTCCTGTGAGCTTGTTATTTTGGAAAAATAAAAGCAACTGAGACTCAGCAAATTTACAGACTGATTTTTGGAAGGTAACGGAATGGAGGCTAATTCTACTTCTTTCCCTACTGGAATTCCACACATATTTTCAGTCCTCTGTTTCGGGGCCTAAAAGCTATAAGGTTATTGTTGATAGTTCTGCTTCTCTTTGTTTTCAAGGTTCTTGTAAGCATATTGCTTTTACGGGTTGAAGTTCTGCTTGTTACAGACCCTTTCTTATCCTGAACTTCTGAAGTTCTCTTCCCAACAGTAGAAGTACTTACGGAGTAGTGTAGCATCTTTCTTAAGTCCTCTGTTTTAAAACCTTCGTATTTAAGGACTGGCCCATGGCCCATGGTCGGGTTAGGTGTCCATCTTGAAAGTAACCTTCAAGTCTGACTACCAGCTGAGTCTGAACTGGCCCTATGGTTGTAGCAAACCAATAAAAATGGCCCCACTATCCGAAAACAAGTGCTTATGGGCAATGTAGTTCAATAGCCCCCTTCTAAGGCTTTAGCTGTATCTACAACCTTCATATTAAGCATGCTGTTTACTAGGCAGTGAAGTAAGTGAAACTTCTGAACATAGATTTCTCTCCAAAACTTGCATAAGTAAGAAGATAGCTCATAAATCAGCCTCCTTCACGGTGCTTTCAGATCCCGGGTATCTTGTTATTTGGGAACTAGTCTGTGAAGGACACATACATTGCTCGAGTGTATGGCCGCCATTCTTTTAAGGGCTGCAGGCGATCTCCATCATTTACTTTGGTTTATTAGGGATTAAAATGATGGAGTGTTAGAATAAGCCTCAAAAAAAAAAAAAAAGTAAAAAAAAAAAAAACCCAAAAAACTACTCCTGATCTTTTTTTAGTATTTACTGCTTGTTTTAATGATGGGTAATCTTACCCAGATAAATTCAAAATCAAGTAATATTTCTTTTGCATTTTCCATTTGCATCAGCCATCAACTGTGATAGCAGTAACACTGTCTTTTTTAATAGATTTATTCATGAGTCATACTGCAAGCTTGAGACTTAATGCATTCAATCACTTAGCTGACATTTATTGAGCACCCTCTGTGTGCCAAGATATAGATCTACTAAGTCTTATAAAGAGTTTTACTTTGTGTGGTTGCCCAGGCTCTTGGCATCAGGCATTTTGCATCAGTCACATCAAAACCTACGTACCCACATGTTCTTAGGAATGGAAAATCACTATCATGCTGGTCATTTAGCAGTTAGGAAAGGACAATAGTTTGGTAACTAATGGGCAGACAGGACACGTATTTCAAAACCTTTCTCATCGTGTGCAGCAGCTTAGGAAATGGTCAGTGGGACGATTCTGAACATTGCACATCTGTGACCGATTGGCCAGTTGTGGTTTTGTTTATTAGATCAATATGGTGCCTTCCAGAAGCCAACAGGAGATGCATGAGGGATACATTGTGAAGTGCCCTCAGCAGTGTTTTTGTTCATTTTGTTTTAATTGTGCTGACCTCCTACTCCTACAAGGGCTGTTCAAGGCTGTACTTACACTAGGAAGCTCTGATGAGATTGTCCTCCACAGCATAGTTCCTTTGTCCCAGAAGGTGGCACATGCCGCTTGGGCTTTCCTTGGCCCAGATGGGACCTCACTCGCTCGTCTAACACCAAAGTAAACAAGCATCCTGGTGACCTGGTGTCCATGCCAGGACTTCCGGACACAGCAAAATGCTCGTGAATACTAGCTGATCTGATTCACTGAACGAAGGCAGATCAGGCTGCAGAATGCTGGGGTGTCTGATGAGCAGGCCTGTCATTGCACTGGGGAGTGTTTCTGAAATTTTTTGTCTTCAATCAACAGTGAACTACATCATTATCCAATATACACACATACACATACACAGAAGTTTAACTGAAGAGAAAGCATTGGAAACCTCACTGCCAAGACTACATGCTGAATAAGACGCTCTCTGATTCGTTCCATTCTGTTCCATTTCATTCTTTAAAAAATTCCAGTCACTACCTACTAAACTGATTTCATGTCCCACTATTGGGTTGCAACCCACAGATTTTAAAAAATGCTTTATTAAACCACTGGATATTAGAGATTATGAAAGGAAACGATATATAACTGGAATAAAGGTCCCATCTACCTCAAAAGCACTCTAAAGAGTGCACATAGAAAAAGTTCTAGAAATTGGAAATGGTTCTGGTTTCTACTTTGTTCCCTTTACTATGTGATTAATTGTCTGTAATAATAGAAGTGCTTTAGGAAGAAAATTAAAAGCTGTACATGCTAGAAATTTCTCTTTAAGATTTTTTAGTTAATTTTATAAATATCTCTAGGCTGTTTATTTTATATTAAGATATTTCTGTTTATGATTTAATAACCCAGCTAGCTCTGAAATGCTGTGGAGAATGTTTTCCTTAAACAAATTTTTTATCATCCCATTTGGTTAACCCATACATCTAATATGATAAGATCTGTATCCTAGAATATTTATAAACAAAGTGGCTTCTGGGATTCAAGTACAAATCAGATATATCAGAGCATGTAGAATTACTTGCTAGATATAATTAGTACTAAAAAAAAATAGAGAACTAGCCAAAGACTATTCCCACAAAGTTCCAAGTTTTAAAAAAGATATATGTAGCATATCTGTATTGTCAAAGATAAATACAGCTGGACATTAAAGCTATAAAAACAAATTTTATTCAGTAACTCCTGACTATAGGGGATAGAGGTGGGCTCCATTTTGATTTGTGCAGAGTGGACTGACTTTTTTTTTTTAAGTTTATTTATTTTGAGAGAGAGAGAGAGAGAGAGAGTCGAGGGGGGAGCAAGCAGAAGAGAGGCAGAGAGAGAGAGAGAGGGAGAGAGAATGCCAAACAGGCTCCGTTCTGTCAGTGCAGAGCTGAAGTGGGGCTCAAACTTATGAACCATGAGATCATGACCTGAGTGGAAATCAAGAGTCGGACGCTTAACCAACTGAGCCACCCAGGCTCCCTGAGGGGCTGGCATTTTAAAGGGAGAATGAAGGGGGGATGTGAGCAGGGGCTCAGTAGAGTCAGTGTAGTGAAAAATTATAAAAAGCAGGAAGGGTGTATTGGTCCAGGAGGCACCCATCTGGTTGGCCAACTGGCACTTATCAATGTCAAGCTGCTTCCCTCTCCTCCACCCCCGCAGCTGGGACACAGGAGCCCTGTGTTCAGGTGTCACTGGAACAAACCATCATTTCTTCGGGCAGCCTTCAGTTTTCTCAGGCAGGCACTTTAAGGGACATGGGTCACCTAGGTATGCAGCCTTGAGCAGTTAGAAAACCATCAGTGTTTGCTCAAGTCTTACAGGCCAAGGCGAGGCCTAGGGGAGGAAGGGCTCAGAGGAGCCTGGCTGGCATTTGGTCAGAGAGAGAATCTTTGCCAATGTCATCTTTGCCAATTTGGTCACAGAGAGAATCTTTGCAAAGCGATCATGAAATAAATCCCAAGGAATTTCTTTTTCTCCCTAATGTGGCTCTTAAAGCAAGAGTTTTAGGGGTGCCTGGGTGGCTCAGTCAGTTAAGCGGCCAACTTCGGCTCAGCTCATGATCTCACAGTTTGTGGGTTCGAACCCTGCGTTGGGCTCTGTGCTGACAGCTTGCTCAGAGCCTGGAGCCTGCTTTGGATTCTGTGTCTCCCTTTCTCTTGGACCTTTCCCTGCTCATGCTTTGTCTCTTTCTGTCTCAAAAATATATACAACATAAAAAAAATTAAAGCAAATAGAGGTTTTTTTTTAATGTAAAATATAAAACATGGAAGTCACTGAACTAGATCCCCGCTGAGGAAGTCAAGCAACTGAGCATATTCAGAGAAGCTCCTGTGGTTTGGACCCTGTGCTAGAAACCTCCACAGGCATTATTTCACTAAGTCCTCACAATGGCCACCTGAGAGAACATCATCACACTTTTCAGTTGAGAAAAGGAAGCTCAAAGGCATTAGATTCAAGTACACAGGCCTCAGAGCACTGATATGCAGGGAAGTCAGGGACAGAACTCTGATCCCAGCCTTTGTGACTTGAGCCCTGGGCTCCTTTGACCTCAGTATCTGTTTGAACTTCTCCCTTTTTGCCCCTTGTTCTCGTCTCTCCCCTCCTGAGCCCTTCAGGCCTCACCTGCTCCCCCACCCCCAGCCCTGACACCCCATGCAGCCCTTTAAGTTGGGTTCTCACTGACACCTGGGCCCTCCTGGCCCCTTGCTCCCTTGTCCCCACCACACATCACACTAACCCCAGCCTGAGAAAATCTCATTGCCTGCTTTCTTGGCTCCTGGTTTCATACTTCCGGGTGTTATTTGACAACCAGCAGAGGTTAATTCAACTAGAGGTATGTTGAATCCCGCCTTGATATGTTCTGCTGATCAGTGAATGTCCCCTGCACATTCAATGGTAGCGCTCCCACCCAGCGGTTCCCTCAGCCTGAGCCCTAAGCTGGCTTGGTCAGGCCTCCCCTCCCATCGCTGTGCCCACTCTCCTGGGCGGGCAGCTCTTTGCCAACCATGGCACTTTAGGCCTGCCCTTTACCCCTGGGGGTCCTAGCCATTGGGTCACAGAGAAGGACACCTTTTCCTTAGGAACAGAAACCAAAAGTGAGGTTCACCAGCAACAGCCCAAGGAAATTTCTCAGACTCTCGCTGAGGAGCGGGCCTATGGCAAATACCATCTTTGCAGAACACAAGTGTGTCCCTCCATCTTTACAAAGAATGAAGGAGGGTGCTAAATTCTGTATGTCTCAGCCTATGGGTTTTGAGCTCGAGTCAAGGGCTGACTCAGATGGAAGCCTAAGTGAGGACCTAAGTTTGGTGGTGGCTCTGTGGGGGGAGGTACAATGGAAAAAAAAGGTGACGATCTCAAATCCCCTGTTCCACAAATGCTCATTAATTGGTTGCCAGAGACCATCAGGGGTGGAAACCTTATAAATTATCTGGTCAAGTGGTTCTCACACAGTGCTCTGTGGGGTTCCACGGGAAAGCCTCAGGGAGCTACTTCACATGCAGGCCTCTGGGCTGGGCAGCAACTTATTTAAAAACCGTTATGCATAGGGGCGCCTGGGTGGCTCAGTCAGTTAAGCGTCCGACTTCGGCTCGGGTCATGATCTCACAGTTTGTGAGTTCGAGCCCTGCATCGGGCTCTGTGCTGACAGCTCAGAGCCTGGAGCCTCCTTTGGATTCTGCGTCTCATTCTCTCTCTGCCCCTCCCCAACGTGTGCTCTGTCTCTCAAAAATAAATAAAAATGTAAAAAAAAAATTTTTTTTCTTAAACCATTATGGGTAGCATAACTGTTGGGCAGGTGAAGAATTAAACTGCTCGGGTTCACATCTCAGCTGTGTTGCCTACCAGCAGATTGACCTTAGGCAAGTTACTTTGAATCTCTGTACCTCAGTTTGCTCATCTGTAAAGTGGGAGCCACAGCTTTACCCACAGTAAAGTTGTCAGAATTACGTCCACAAGTACTTAGTACACAGTCCGTAAATGTTAGCTATTATCGTTTCTCTACCTTAACACGTTGTTTTAAAGTATGGGAATGATGTACACCCTTTTATTCCTTCACTGATGCACTGAGCATGTGTTTCCTGGGTAACTGCTATATGTCAGGCACTGAGTGAGGCTCTTGAGATATGTCAGTGAACAAAGCATATAAAAACTCAGATGTACTGAAAACGTTTACTCTAAGTCTAGACTGACCTCATCCCCAGCTTCTATGATAGCCGTCTTTCTCTCTATGTAAATATATACAAATATATACAGATTTTTTTTCCCACTACCGTGTATTTACTTAACTCTGTCACTTGCATTTTGCACTTACTAAGTAAAGTACACTTATTAGGCTTCTCCTTCAGGCCAATATATATCAATCTAGGACATTCTGTTACCTAGTTGTTCCTCTGTAGGGATAGGTGAAGATCTGTTCACCCAGTCCCTTGTTAATGGGCATTCAGATTTTCACCACTTTTAGATTTTTTCCTACTCACAGCAACAACCACCAGAAACTGGAATACATAACCTTCTGTACATGTTCTTTCCATTGTCACTTTATTGCTTTTTTTAATGTGTATTTATTTATTTTGAGAGAGAGAGAGAGCTGAGGAGGGGCAGAGACAGAGAGAGGGAGAGAGAATCCCAAGCAAGCTCCACGCTGTCAGCGCGGAGCCCGACGCGGGGCTCACACTCACAAACCGTGAGATCGCCACCTGAGCCGAAATCAGACACTTAACTGGCTGAGCCACCCGGGGGGCCCCTGTAACTTTATTTCATAATGACTCTCAAATACGGGTCAAAGGGCAAGTTTGTTTTATATGTAGGGCCATATTCCTTTCCTTGCCAATTGTAGCAATTCATTCCCCCATTCTCCCGCTAAGTGCCTGCTAAGTGCTCCCCCTGCACTGGATGTCTACCACGCCATGTTTCCTGTATGGTGCGCTAACGTCTCCTGACATTTCCTGAAGCTGGTTATCTTCGCCTATGTTTACTGGCCACGTGCACTTCTTCTTCTGCATCTGTTCATACTTATTCCTGTCAATCACCGTTCTTTTTTTTTTAATATTTTTAATGTTTATTTATTTTTGAGAGGGAGAGAGACAGAGTGCAAGCAGGGGAGTTGGGTGGAGAGAAAGGGAGACACAGACTCTGAAGCAGGCTCCAGGCTCTGAGCTGTCCGCACAGAGCCTGACGCGGGGCTCGAACTCACAAATCGTGAGGTTATGGCCTGAGCTGAAGTCAGACGCTTAACCGACGCTTCGCCTGGGCAGAGCCACCCAGGCGCCCTGCAATCACTGTTCTTTTGACTTTACTGTGTCTTTTGGCATAAAGAAATTCTCATTTTCAGATAATGAATATGTTCCCATTTTCCTCTATTTCTCCAAGGTTTTTGTTTTGCTGGAGAGGGTATTCACATCTCTGATTATTCAGCCATTCACCTGAATTTTAGCTCTTGAATCCGTCTAGAAACTACCACCGATATGGTGTGGTGTATTGCCAATGGAGAGGGCTAGCTTTTCCAGATAGACAACAGCTAGACCGTCTCTTATTATTAAATAAACAATTATTTTCTCACAGCAGTGAAATGCCGTATTGTCATATATTACGATACGTGTATATGCACTATGTTATGGTCCTCTTTGGGTCTTCCTACATTATTAGCATAACTTTTTTTTATTATACTGGTTTTTTAGGATATTTTCTTATGTGATAAAACTGGAATTCTCTCCATCTTCTTTGTCAAGAATCCCTCACATCCCTCCTTGTCTGCTTATCAGTCCTTCCAATGGCCTGGAGTCCTTACAGCCTTAAATGATGGCCCCACTCCTCTGATTCACTCTCTACCTTCTTTCCTCTGCCTTATTCCACACCAGCTACCCTGACCTCCCTGTGGTTCTTTGGCCACATCAGCCATGCTCCTCTCCTTGACCTTTTGCTCCCAGTTTCCCCTTGCTTGGGAATATTCTTCCCCACATATCCACTTGACTCTACCTCCTGTAGTCCTGGCTCAAATCTACCTTCTCCACGAGGTCTGCCATGAATACTTAACCCGTCTTCATGCTGCAGCCTTCCATGAGACCTTACCCCATCCTTTCCATGCAATCTTTCCCCCCTTAGGCTGCTGCTTTCTTCCTTTTTCCAGCACTTCTCACTTTACATGCTCTGTCTTCCTCCCCCTCCTACAATATAAGCCCCCTAAGGGCAGACATCTTCATCTGCCGTGTTCTGATTTATATTCCAGTGCACCCCAGGCAGTTGGGTTCCAAAAATGCCACTGAACTTCTCATTGGAATCTTATCAAATCTATGTGTTACCACAACTTTAGGAATATGATCGATTTCTTCATCAATTTCAAATCTTGTTATAAGACTGGTAATACAAATTTGGAGTTTTCTGTAAGGGCCAGCCTTGTCAGGTCTCCCTCTAAAATGTATTCTAGGTTCGATGATGTCTCACCTTCTCATGGCCACCGCACCAGCCGGGGCCAGTGCAAACGTGTCTTAACTACTCTCATGGCTCCCTGTTGACTCATTTGCCACATGGCAGCCGGACTGACTTTTGGAAATTGAAGTCCCTTTCCATCACTTCTCTTCTTAATGCCCTTGGATAGCTTCCTACTGCACTAGCATCAACTTCAGAAGTTGTCGCCCAGCAAAGGGTCCCGCACGGTCTGGCCCCTCTCAAACCTGGCCCTCATCTTCTGTCGCTTCCCACGCTCAGTGCTGGTCTCCTTTCTCTTCAAAGCAGCATGCCAGATCCTGCTCTGGTAGTTTGCATTCCCTTCACCCTCTGCTGAAACTCTTCCCCTAGTCTTAGTATTTTCAGCTTCTTCGCAACATTCAGGATTCAGTGTAGACATATTTTCCCCCCAAAAGTCTCCCTAGACCAGCATCTTGAAGTCAGTGCCTTGTTGGCCCCCAGACCACTGTCCCACTCATCACTCTGCTTTATTTTTAATTTTTTAATGTTTATTTTTGAGAGAGAGGCAGACAGAGTGTGAGCAGGGGACGGGCAGAGAGAGAGGGAGACACAGAATCCGAAGCAGGCTCCAGGTTCTGAGCTGTCAGCACAGAGCCTGATGTGGGGCTCGAACCCGCAGACGGCAAGATCATGACCTGAGCCGAAGTCGGAGGCCCAATCGACTGAGCCACTCAGGCGCCCCTCTGCTTCTTTTTGAAGTGCCCTGATGACTGTGTGTCTCCTCCTGGAGCCCAGGCAGGCACGGCTTCGTCTCTCTGTCTTGTTCCCGATGTAGCCGCACGGGCACCTAGCGGGTGGTCCACTGTATTTACCAGATGACTGAACAGTTGGTGACCTTTCTTGTTAAACTTATTCCCAGGCGTTCTGTAGCTTTCATTATATCATCAGTAAATTTTGAAAAATTTTGATGAGGATACGAATTTTTAGAATCTTTTTATTTTGCCTACTCTTGACTGATTTTATGTTAGTTGCAAAATTCATGTCTTCTTTAGAATATATACATATATATGTGTATATATTTGAGTCAGTAGACCATTATACTGCAAATAAAACAAACCCATGGTTTTTCAACCCATTTTTTTTTCGTGTTTATTTATTTTGAGAGAGAGAGAGAGAGAGCAAGGCCATGTGTGTGTATGGGGAAGGAGCAGAGAGAGAGGGAGGGAGAGAGAGAGAGAGAGAGAGAGAGAGAGAGAATCCCAAGCAGGCTCTCCGCTAACACCACAGAGCTTGAACCCACAAACATCAAATCATGACTTGAGCTGAAGTCCAGAGATGCTTAACTTACTGAGCCACGCAGGTGCCCCTCAACCCATTTTGAAAAAGCACAATTTTAACCAACCATTTATTTTAGCAAGAACCATAAGAAAGTTTTAATGTTCATTTTATTGTTTTCGAGAGTGGCCTACTCACTCGCACCAGCATCATCTGTTTCTTCCAGCTCCCCAGACCTCATCTGACCACTTTTCTACCTCCGCCTGTCAGACCCAGCCAGTAGGTCTTGGGTAATCTTTAGGAGCAATAAGCTGGGACAGGCCTCAGTGCAAGTAGACATCATCTGCCCTTCTGTGGACCCAGGTTCTCTATTTATAAAATGAAGACATAACTAAAATCACATTTCAGCCGCAATGAGTAGCACAGAGGACCAGATGCAGCTTGAAGATGGTGTGTTTGTTTACTGAACTTGAGCTTAATCTGGGGCAGAAACAGCGAGTGCAAAGGTCCTGTGGTGAGAGGTAGCATGACCAAAATTGAAACATTGCCAAAAAGGCCATCATGGCGGGAGAGCAGAGAGTGAGACGAATGTGTGGTGAGCGGTCAGGTCGTACAGACATTCAGAGGCCACGCTCCTCTGGCTAGGCACACTAGAAACGTTGGAGGGCAGATGAAATTAGGCCAAAAGACTGGAGTAAAACTCTAAGAAATGGAGGAACGTCTGCCAACCTAGAGAAAAAAGGATAGTGAGTAGAAATGGATTGAGCATGCATAGAAGAGCTAAATGCCAGAAAATTGGTGCAGCCTAAGTGCCAGCTCTGGGGTCCTGATGATCCTCGATCAGCATCGAAGAGTGCACGATAGGGAATTTAAGGGACAGGTTCAAACATATCAGAGGAACACTTTAAGTACCTTAGAGATAGAATGCTTTCATTCAGCCTCTTGCCTGAGTGATCCACTTTATTCATTTTGAGAGCTATTTACCAGGGTATTCGTATGAATTAAAACTGACAAAGAACATAAAGGGTAATAAAACTCAGCAATGCTGTTTGAATATATGGTCACTCGGATAAAATCTCACCACTGTTAGCTGCAGACAGTTATATTTTGCCCTTTTAAGAGTTCAGTCATTAGATTCATAAAGTGTTGTCTTGGAGAGAGTTCATTTTGTCTACTAGGAAATATGTGCAGAAATGTTTTTATCTACTACTACAGGGGCTGTATTTCATTTATCTTGATATCTTCCACAACCTGCCACTCAGTGCTGGGCACCTGAAAGACCCTCAGAGACCAGCTATAAATGCCAGATGGAATGAATTCATTTGTAGAAGATAAAATTCCCTTAAAGGCGTGAACTGATTTCCACATCCCTTTTTTTAAGAAAAATAGTATCTGCATCACAGAGGAGCTCCCACCTGTGACTCAGGGAGGTGTGGGCTAGACCGGTCGCATGGACGTCCCATGGTCACATAGACGTTCGTGGTCATAGACCAGGGTCACATAGACATTCATGGTCATAGACCAGGGTCACATAGACATTCTGTGTTCAGACATGCAGGTCCATCCCAATGGAACTGTTACAGCTTTGCCATCACTGAAATATTCAGCTTTAGGGACATAGGCTCTGCACTGCTCCAAACATGTTCACTGTCCATACTTTAGGAGAGAAGTGTCACCCATTCATCCCTTACATGAAGATCTCCTTTGCCCCTCGGGAAGCTTGCTGTGTAATTACCTCTGTGTTAAGAGATGCAGAGAATTCAGAGAAGTGTTATGTGTACTCTTTGCTCTCAAGAAAGGATCTTTGTTAAAACCAACATCAACAGTTGACTAAATATTCTGCGTCAACAAAATCCATCAATTTCTTGAACCATTTGTAACGATGATAAATGCGTAATGAAGTAAGTTAGCATATATTCAGTTGTGCTCTAAAACATACTATCTATATGATACCAGAGTCCTTCTCAGTGTCAGGAGCTTTGAATAAATATCTTGAGAGAATTTGGGGTAAAAATAAAGGGAAGATAATGCCTCCATTAGGCTTCCTCGTAAATAAAAATAGCCAACCTCCTCATTTAAGCTGATAATCTATTTATAGGAAACAGTGGCTGAATTAGAACAAACATTTTCCAATTAATTACATATCCTGATTTTTCAGGCGCATTATCATATCAATATGGGTGATTAGTAATTCACAGGCTGCCTCATGTTAGGCAATTTTTCTTAAACAATGAAGAACACATCAGCGCTATATGTTTTGGCCATGGAGGCCAACAGAGAAAGTTAGCGAGAGGAGAATTTGGTTGGAATTTCGGCATCTCTTAAAAGGGTTGCTTGAGGATTCTAAAAATTTCCCTTTCAGCTACAAAGGATGTAAAGTGAGGGGAAATTTTTATTCTCTCTGCAACACCAGCTGAATGCATTTTAATGGGCTGTAGTGTCACTGGTGATTTATTACCCCTTTTTGTTCTTTTATGTGTTATATTTGTCATTTTGCTATGGCAGTTTCATCTATAAAACAGTATAGTTACAAGAAAATGGTGAGGGGATACAGGACTGCCATGGGACAGTCTGTTCCTTTTTCCTTGTCATTTGGGGAAGGAAATACTGAGTCAAATGTCAAGCATTTAATTTCAGAAATAATACATTTTAAAAGATGTATATTGCACCAAAACAGTATTGTTTTCCATTTTTGCTACATAAACTTAAGAATTTCTGTGTAACGGTTTTCAATATAAAAGAACTTCAGTTTTAAATATCCTTTTGCATTTTCCCTTCTATCAGCAGGATGATAAAGGAAAATAAAACAATGTATTTAACTTTTATTTGCTTAAGGCATAGAGCTTTCTGGCCTGAAAAGCACAAATTGAAAAATGTTATATTTTAGGAAATCTACCTTTTAATTTCACTACTAATCTGGTTCATTGTACATGGCCAATATGGATGCTACAAGTAAAGTTTCAAGCTCAAAAGAAACCAAGTTTTTGGGAAAAGACTCAGCATAGTGGGAGAAAAATAAGATTTTTGCGTGAAAGATATTATGTTTATCCGTTAAATTATTCTTACCTTTTTAAGTATGGGAAGATGTTATTTAAATTTTATAGTAAAATTAAGTTAGCTCATCCTTGATAGTAGTAAATGTGGAAAGGACCTGGATATTTTTAAAATATTTATCAAAATTGAATGGCACTTATCTGTTTCTCTAGGTCATTCTCTTCACCCTAGTGCCCAGCATGGAACTGGATACATAGTAGCTATTCAGAGGTAGCTACTTGTTGGTAGATACCTTCCTTCATGGCATCCTTCCTTTCATCCCTTGCTTTAAAAAAAAAAATGTCACTACAGGGGCACCTGGGTGACTCAATCGGTTAAGCACCAGCTTCAGCTCCGGTCATAATCTCATGGTTCATGAGTTCGAGACCCACGTCAGGCTCTGCTGACAGCTCAGAGCCTGGAGCCTGTTTCAGATTTTGTGTCGTCCTCTCTCTCTGCCCCTCCCCCCCCCAAAATAAATGAAAAACATTTTTAAAAATTAAAAAAAAAAGAAAAAAAGTCACTACAATTTAGAATATAAGGCATCAAGATTAATTGTGACAGTTTTATGTCTAAGAAATCCTTCAATTTCATTCAAAAATTTGTAGGCAAAGGGCCATGCTCTGCTGTTTTGGTTGGCTTTAGACTAGTCTCCTTCATAAATGAGTATTTTTAGAATCCTGTGAAATACTTAGTATTTGTGAGAGACTTTCTTTTCTTTTTTTTTTTTTTTAAGTATTTATGGGTATGATCCCATATACGTAATCGGGATGGGAAGGAGTCAGAAATTCCTTCATGACTGTGACCCAGCAGGATGTAGAAGAATCAACAGACCAAGAAAATTTCAAGGATAGATCTAGAATAAACAAATTTCCCCTTTTAGAGAAAGAATTCTTATTTCACTTGCTTTACTGACCTTGTAAATGAGTCAGGGGACAGTCAGGATGGGCAAGGGAAAAGAGAAAAAGCACAGTCCCTTCAACAAGATTGCCTCATTTCATCTGCCGTCTTGACAGTATCAGTCAATGCCAGACAGGGTCCTCAGCGACTTTAGTGGACTGAGAGGGAGGCCTCTTTTTATTTTTATTTTTTTCATTTTTTTAAATGTTTATTTATTTTTGAGAGACAGAGCACGAGCAGGGGAAGGGCAGAGAGGGAGGGAGATACAGAATCCAAAGCAGGCTCCGGGCTCTGAGCTGTCAGCACAGACCCCAACGTGGGGCTCGAACCCACGAACCCCGAGATCATGACCTGAACCAAGATCATGACCTGAGACGAAATCGGAGGCCTAATCAACTGAGCTATGCAGGCACCCCTGAGAGGGAGGCTTCTTAAAATTCCAACATGTTAAAATCCGCCCCCCCACCTCACCCCAACACTCACGCTACTTTTAGAATTGTCATCTTCATTACCAAGGTGAAAGGATCTTGGGTAATAATCTGATTCGTACTCAAACCATGGCATTTCTAGCTTAGCCACCATATATTCTTTTTTCTTTTCTTTTACTTTTTTTTTTTTTTAAACACAGAACACATTTACTTTTTATTTGGAAATAATGTCAACCTTTAAGTTGCAAAAATAAAAATATCACAGAGAACACTGGTATATCCTTTATCAGATTTCCCTCTTATAAACATTTTACCCTATTGGCTGTATCATTTGCTCTCTCTGCATGCGTGCGTGCCTGCACACACGCGCATACATCAATTTTTTTTTTTCTGAAGGATTCAAGGACAACTGACATATGTCATGACCCTTCACCTCCTAAATATCTCAGTGCGTATTTCCTAAGGATAGGCATATTCTGTTATGTAATCATAGTACAGTGATCAACTTGATGAATTCACATTAATTCAGTACTTTACTGTTCTTATTCCCATTTGTCAGTTAACCTGACATGCCCTTTGTACATTTCCCTCCTCCACTATAGGATCTAGTCTAGGTAGGTCAGTTATGTCATTTGGTTTTCATGCCTGGTCAGCCTCCTTTAGTGTAACCATCATATATTCTTAACCATGTGGCCATTCTCTCTCCAGGAAAGCTGTCCTAAGGACAGGGGGAAGAGAGGTTGCTCTCCTTTACAGAATTGTATTTGTCTGGCCGCTTTCCCATCTCATGTGCTAGTCGAATGTGAATCTATGACATCATGAAGATATAGGGCCAAGGGAGTCTCACTTTACTTGATAAATCATTCAAAACAATATTTTTGTTAAAAATCAACATGTCATGAAGTAAAATGCAACATTTGCATGCTTTTTTATCTTTATTTTTTGAAAAGATTGAACAACAGACTTCAAAGAAATTTCATGCCAGTAGTAGGGCTGCTTAGGATAAACCTCCGGTTTGCAATGGTCCTTGTCCTCTCTCGTCTGCCCAGTGAGTACAAGTGAGAGAAAGGTGTAAGAATTACGCGTCCCTTTGACCAGCTCATGGGGAACAGTGAGTTGAGGGCCCTCAGGTTTAGATTCCAAGATCATTTTCAAAATCCCACGATTTCCTAGGGCAGTTTTCAAACATATCCGACAGGAATCTGGGCCTAACGAGTCTCTGTATCGGATTTTAGTAGAGTGGTTCACCCAGGAACTCTGGATCTCAATGCACATAATTTAGAAAGAATTTGTTTTATTTTCCTCTTGTTTGTCTGTTATGCTTACTTTAGATAGAAGTTAATGAATCCAAAGTTCAGGTTTCCTGGACAAATCTCTTAAAGTCTAAATCTCAGCTTCCCTATCTGCATAACAGAGAGATTACTTTTCTTAGCTTCTTGGTAGGTTTTGGGAGAATGAATACAATGACAGATAGAAAGGACCTGCACAAAGCTGGCTCAGGGTAAAGAGGAGGAATTGGCCATTGCTAGCACTTCTTTGGTAGCTTTGCTCTTATCCCAATAGAAGATTGTTTTATGGCTCTCTGATCTTTCAAGAGAACTAGGTCATTAACCTGGGCCACTGCCACTCCCAAATTTGAGGGCTGCAGCCCTTCTGAAAGGTGCAAATGTGAACTTATGGGAAAATGAATGGATTTCTTGATGCTGCGGAGGGTGTTATTTACATGAGCACCATGCACATACTGTGGTCTCCAGGAGCACTGGAGCGTGAGAGGAACGTTATTATTCTATCATATGTCAAGGCTTGTAATGAGTCCCCCACAGATGATATTCTCCATTTGCCTATCTTTGGGATGTAAACTGCATCAGCATGACCCAGGCTATTATCTTGCTACTGGCAATAATGGTGATGATGATAATGATGAAAACGTTACCACATTTTCAAAGACAACTACTTTATTTGAAGCAGGAATAGCCCAAAGCAGTGTATAACCTATTCTGCTCTTCCCTGTGCCATAGAATAAAATGCCAGGTTCCCTTTGTCATCCTGGCCATTTGGAGTTCCTTTGTTCCTCACTGTCCTTGGTGTATATGTGGACACCTTTCTCTGATTTGCCCTTCAGTTACATCAGTTCTCAAGGGAGCACGAGAGGATGCACTTTAATAGCACTCCATTAAGAAGGCTTCTAGATTATCTCATTGAATAACTTTTTTAGACATTGAATATGAAGTTGGAAAAATACACAGTAGTTCATAAGGGAATGAGAAGCAATGCGAGTTTTCTTCCACATGTTGTTTTCCTTTAGGAGAGTAAATAACTATCCCTGAGAAACAATCTTTGTAAGTAAGCCTGGCACTTGTCTCGGAGTTAATAAATGGCACCTGTTCAGCACATCTATCAGTATCTCTGATGAGTTTTTCCATTTACTCCTAGTAAATATTCAAGCGGTACATCACTTCAGCAATGTAATTGATGTTCAGTCTAATTTACTTATTGGTGTTGCTAATGATGCAATTATTAATTGTGGTTTATTATTAATTATAACAGCTTCCTCAGTTGGTGCTCTTGGTCAGAACATATACTGGCATATCAGTTATTACTTGGGATTTCGCCTGTCTTTGCAGGGTTTAATTTTACCTTTCTACCCAAGATTATATATGACTTCACAGTAAACATGATAAACAAAATTACCTTTGATATTGCCAATCTAGTGGATTCTCCTTTTATGTCTTTGAATAATTTATTTAGATACTGGTGTATATTTATGTACAAATACGTGCATGCACACACGTATAGAGACCTCGTCAAAGTGGGTTACATGTGTCTTTTAGACAGTTTAGGGGATTAATAAAGAGAATTTTCAGATTTCTACCTTGTTTCTTCCTTGTTTTTTTTTAACAAGGAAGTTAAAAAATACTCCCAGAGCATGGTCATAGAAATGACGTAACCATTTTATTAAGTCAAATTATTCTTAACAGTTTAAATCATGTTAGCATGATCTTATTATAAGCTTCTCTTTTTTTTTCTTTCTAAAAAGGCCCAGACCATGTCATTATTCTCCAGCAGAAATTTTGGACAGTTGAAAGACTTCTAAAACAAATTCCATATATGATGGTGAAAAATGGTCTATAGCTACTTAATCATTACGAATATTGAGTTCATAACACTTTATTCTTGACAGATACTCATTTCCTGTCTCTCTGATACGTACCCAGTTAACTTTCTCGTCATTGATGGATATATATTTCACTGCTTTGGCGCTGAAAATATAACATTTTGTCACTAGTATTTATTTCCATGCTCTTTTTATTCTATTAATCGCATTTTATCATTGATGATAGTTTGGCCAGTAAATTTACTGGCTTCTTCTGTGTACTGGCTGTTTCTTGGTGTGCTCAGCGGAACCAGCATTCAGACATGTTCCTTCTTTCTCTGGATATTGTCTGGATGCCCGTGTAAGGTTATCTAAAGATCGCTACAGATGCGTTTTATCTTCCTAATCGCCCTGCTACATGCTGGAGATCAGTAGAGGAAAGACCATAAAATTAGGCCTGTTGTCATCTTTACTTAATTATACTTCCATTTTTGTCTCTTGTTTCTTTCTTTTTATATCCATCGTGCTACCTAAGAACATAAATGGGAAAAGAATAGGTAGATTATGAAAAGAGCACAATTTCACAATGCGATTAATCACGACAGGTCTTCCATTCAGCACATGTATTCTCACATGTACTGTGGATACATAATAAGATATTGGGCCAGGTCAGATGAGGGCCAAAAAGCCAAAACAGCTTTGTCTCAAGGCCCTGATGTTAGCAGATGATAGAAGGAATTTGCCAAAATGACTGAACTGAGGGTAAAAATAAGTTCCATGCAAGAAGGGTAAAGCAAGGTTCTATAGCGGTACCGCGGGATGGGGAGTACTTCCTACAAAGCAGTCGAGAACAATATTTGGGCTGGGTGGCCTTTGAAAAATGGGCACAGTTGGAACCTATCAAAAGTGAATAGGGGGATGTTTCCATGGAGAAGGAGCAGCAGGAGCCCTGAGAAGGGGAAATGTTGGATGTATGGAGAAAACTGAACATGTCCATTGGGTTGGAACATAGATAAAGGAAAGTGAAAAGAAGAAGGGTATATAGTTAGGAAAGGGGGTTGGAGCTAGCTCATGGAAGGCCTTGATTGCCTTTTGAAAGAAGCATTAGGAAACTCTTGGGTTTCTTGTTGTGTTTTTAAATGAAAGAGTGACCTGATTAGAGCAGTTCTTTGGGAAGACCAATATAGCTGCAGTGTGTAAAAGAGACTGGAAGGGATGTCTACCTGGGAGTCAAGTACAAAAGTCCAGAAGGGAAATAAGCCAGGTTCATGGTGACAGGAATGAAGAAGAGATAAAGAGAGTATAACTTTTTTTTTCTTTTTTTTTTTACTTTTTATAGATTGGGTTGGGGGGTGAGAATTGACCTATCTCATGTCAGGTAACTATTCTTCAACCCAAGGATAGGAATGAATAAACACTCCTTTGTAATACATTTCATTTTTATGTGCCGAGGCTCCAGATGCCCTTTTATGGACAACCAAAAGTCATTTAACTGGCTCTGACTTTTATTGAGTACATGCTACATTCTGGGCACTAAGAATATAGAGAAGAAAAGACACAGCTTTTCTCTGTAAAAACGAGAGCTCCCATGCTTGTTTAAACCTACGTGTTCAAAAATATCCTGCATACAGACATAGGTCCCGTGTGGTCACTACTCTCTTTATAAATACCGGCTGGTTTTAAGACATTCATTCAGTAAAGACTTACTAAGTGACTACTGTGTTAAAAGCATTGTGCTAATCGCTAGAAGTCAAAGGTGGGTAAGAAATACTCCTTTACTCTTGAAAAGCTCCAGTGGAAGACTGCATCAGGGCACCTGCTGGTCTCCTCCTTGGTTAGATAAATGATCTTAATTCCCTGTCTCTTTTTGCATGGTCCTTCTTTTCTACCCTGTTGATCACTGGTGCTTCTTTTCTTCGATTCCTTTTTAGTGTCTCTACCTTGACCAGTGCATTGTGTTCTGGCAGGGTCATGTGCTTGCCACTTCTCTGGGGCATTTTCTTTTTTTTTTTTTTCTTTTTTTTTTCTTTTTAAATTTTTTTAACGTTTATTTATTTTTGGGACAGAGAGAGACAGAGCATGAACGGGGGAGGGGCAGAGAGAGAGGGAGACACAGAATCGGAAGCAGGCTCCAGGTTCTGAGCTGTCAGCACGGAGCCTGACGCAGGGCTCGAACTCCCGGACCGCGAGATCGTGACCTGGCTGAAGTCGGACGCTTAACCGACTGCGCCACCCAGGCGCCCCTCTGGGGCATTTTCAAAATCACATGGACTGTATTACCATGCCTTTCTTTTCTGCATTTAGGCCCAGGACGCCCATGTCCTCATATATTTATCTTCCTCTTCTTGCAGGATTTTAATTTCCTTATTGCATTGTTCTGCACTTCGGTAGTATGTTTTCATTCTTTTCTGAGGTTCTCCTCTTTACAGCTGATCAAGATAATTTTCAACTTGAGTGTTATCATTCAGAGTGTTAGCAGGAGTCGCCCAAGTTTTCCATGTTACTGGGAAAAGTTGCGATGCAGTGAAGCAGGCATAGTCTCACAGACCTGCCTGGACCCAGTGCCCCTCACTTCTCACTGTCTGAGGACAAGCTACTTCTCCTGATCGCTCCTGCTGCCTTAGTTTCTTCATGTTTAAAATGGTATTGATTACACCTCATGATATAATATTAAATAAAGTTATATAAGATACCTGGTATATCTTATATAAAGTAGGGCTTCAAAAAGGTCAGCCATAGCACTTGGGCAATCAGTTGGCATACCTTAAATTCCTTTACAATTAACAATATCGTTCAATCTCTACTTCCTATGGCTACTCCTAAGACTAGTGTTTGATTCCATGAGTTTGTCTTTTTTTTTTTTAATGCTTATTTATTTTGAGAAAGAGAGAGAGAGAGAGAGAGAGACAGAATCCCAAGCAGGCTCCATGCTGTCAGCACAAGGCCCAACATGGGGCCTGATCTCACGAATCATGAGATCATGATCTGAGCCAATATCAAGAGTCAGACCCTTAACCGACTGAGCCACCCAGATGCCTCCATAAGTTTGCCTTTTAATTGTGCCAAAGGATCATTTAAAATAGTGCACTGGGGCACCTGGTGGCTCAGGTGGTTAAGATTCTGACTTTGGCTCAGGTCATGATCTCATGGCTCAGGGTGAGTTCGAGCCCCACATTGGGCTCTGTGCTGACAGCTCAGCCTGGAGCCCGCTTCAGATTCTGTGTCTTCCTCTCTTTGCCCCTCCCTCACCTCAAGAATAAATAAACATTAAAAATTTAAAAAAAAATAAAATAGTGCACTGAAAGTTGCTGACAAAGCGAGACATGAATATTTTGGGAGGTGTTTTTAAAATCAAAACCCAATTAAATATTTTTCCCTTTTTGCCATTGTCTGTGAATACCTTCCTCACCAAATATTTAGGACCGATGAGGCTCTCAAGTGGAATTTTTCTTCATGTTGTATAGGGAATCACCTAAGGTGGTACATATAGGTTCCTAGGTCCTACCCCAGACCTTTGATCCTGAGTCCCTGGAGAATCCAGCCATCTGCATGTTTCAGAAACACTTCCAAATGTTCTTAAACTCTCTATACATGGAGAACTTCTGTTCTAGAAAATATTGAACAGAATGGCACAATTAATAGAAGCCTCCTTTATTAAAGAACTTCATTGTTTAAGGAAAAGTTGTATGCTTACTAAATGAGTATATGGGGGGGGGTGGATTATGTGACCCGAATCTCTCCTAAGAGCCCAAGGATCCTCATTATGTTTCTGAGGGTCACCTTTGGTGCAGGTAGCTTACTGGCCATGTGCAAAGCCCCTCACGTTTCTGCGTGCAGTGCGCTAGACCCTGTACATTTTTTGAATCTCAGAAATAATGATTTCTTCTAGCAACCACGTAGGATTTATTAAGTATACTTATTTTTTTGAGAAAATAGTGAATGACCAGTTTTAGGCAGCAGCAAAAGCTACAAAGCGTTTGGGTAAACAGCTACTACTTTGTGCAGGAAGCTATGAGGATTCTTTCTCCCACAGGAATGATTTTTAAGAGCTAAAAACATAAGCTAGATCATGACCCTAGACACATCGTCTGGAGGAAAATTTGAGGGACAGCACATTTTTATTTTAATGCCTTTAAAGTTTGGTTTCAACCAAAGCGGGCTCTTAACAGGTGCATCCTCAAAAACACCCGCTCATGTTCCCTTTATGGATTATCCACTTTGTCTGAAAAGTGAACACAGTTGATACCTTATAATTGACAAGTTGTGTCCTCATTTTATTACTTGACCATGGTTTGAGAAATGCAAATGGAAAAAATAAAGCTATTTCATCAGAATAGGAACAGCACTAATAATTCTCTTGAAACTTTTAGTGCCCAGATAGTAAGTGATAAGGCTTTGATAGATCATCTTACCCACAGGGTGTTGGCCACATCAATAAATGAAAGCAGTAACTGTCATGAAATTAGAACAAAAATAAAAAAGTAGATTAATTTTTTAGAGACAATATATATCAAACAATCCCGTAGCTCAGTTTTATATGAGAAATTATATTTCTGAGTATTACTCGTAAGCCATGCATGTTCTGCATGCCCTACGGTGGAAATTAGGGACAAAGGAAGAGTTATAAATTCAAAAGCATAATCAGGTTACAAATAATACATAAAGTGTGAAGGGAGATTATTCCAGAGTAGTGATTGACTCTGTATTCCCAGGAAGAAAAACAACGATATGTAATTTAAATGAAAAATCTTGGAGATGCTTCGCGATTATGGATAACATTAAGGTACAGCTGAGAAAAATGAAAAACAGACTGCAAGGAATTCTAATTCTCTGAGCAACAAGACGTGAATGAACTGCCTCGCAGTCATGTTTAAAGCCGGGATGTTGCTATTTTTAAGAAAAAGAAAAGAAATCTACCTCCACAAAAGGTGAAAACCAAACCCCTACGAAAAGTAACTAAAATAGCTTCCAAAGTCTGTGAAGTCATAGAAGTGCCAGCACAGAGTGGCTGTGGCTTCCTCAGTTGACATTTTAGAGTATCTTTGGGGACCCGAGTGCTCTCATCTCCCATGTTTCCACAGCTGCCATTTTATTTTCTACTTTTGTTTTGCCTCCTGTCTCCTCTTGAAAGGCGGCCCCACCTCCTCAGTTTCTCTTGCCAACGGTTCCTATAGTTGCTGCCCCCAACTTTTTTCTCTTCTTTCCCTCCAAATACCAAGAGTGGTAATTTGGTATTTGGTTTGCCACCGAAACCATTCACATGTGGTGGGAATGGAGCATTTGGTGGCTTAGATTCCATTTAAACATTGAACCCACACACACGTTTTCCCTGGCAGGAAGCCGACCGCATATTTTCCATAAATGGCACCAGCATCCACCCCGTGCTGGGCGTCTGAGACCTGAGCGCACCAGTGTGCGGCCAGCAGGGTGCCCTCTGTGAGTCCCTTGTGCCCTGTCAGTTCCACTCGCCCCTTTACCTCAGACGTGTGAGGCAGTAGCCTTTCCAATGGTCCCTGAAAGCCCGACCTTTCCTTTCTTCCATGAGCCTGCGTAGAACTGCCCACTTCCTCTTCTCAAGGCACAGCTCTGTTATGTTCTGCGGCTTCTTGTTTCTTAAATTCGGTACAGGCTGTTCTAGACAGTAAGCAAAGCCAGTAAGCAAACCATAAAGCCTCAGTTTCTCAAGCCTGTCCTCCACTACTCCCCAGCCTGCACCCGGGCTTCAGCCCAGCCAAGTGCGTATCTGATCACAGAGATATCTTTGTGCCCTCCACCTCTCTGTCTTGGCTTATGAGGCCTCTTTCTTTGGAATCCAACCCGTCCTTTGAGCCCATTCATGTTACAACCTCTGGCAAGGAGCCTTTCCAAGCCTTCCTATCCACTCTCCCCCCCGTTGGGTTCTGTAGCTCACTCATGGCACTTCACGAGGCTTCTGGTATTGTGTGCTGAAGAATGAGGTACCAGCCTTCTTACTCACCTTGAATTCCCCTGCAGATCCTAGTCATGGTACTTTGAGCATAAAAGGTAGTCAGGAAGGAGTTGTTAATTTGCAGATTATGAAAACCAAGTTTAGCTTTATCACAGGAGTTGGAATGCTCCAGCAAGTGTCCATTCCAGGAATGTTTCCACCATGAATTTCTGACCACTTGTCCTGCCCCTCCCCACCTTTGGGATATAATTCCGAGTAGTGTCATCCTCTGCGTTTTTCTCTTCCTCTTCCTCTTCTTCATTCTAGTTATGAGGAGTGAGGAGGGAGCCCTAGAGCTCTGTGCTCCTGGATAAACCCACAGCCTCTACCCCAAACCTTACATCTCCCCCTCACCCTCTGCCTTGAGACCCTCAGGATTCATCTCATGATGCCTCTTTCTCAGCAAGCCCAGGTATCTAGCTCTCCCTTCTTCCCCTAGACCTTCACCCCCATACCACTCAGTGCATCCCTGCCTCTTTCCTCTCTCTGTTTTCAGAACCCTTCAGTGTGCTCTGGGACTCAAGGTTAGTCACCGGCCAGTCCCATATATCTGTAGCCTCATCCGTTCTCCTTACCACTGCTATCGGCAACTATTTCAAAACGTATGCTCTCTCCCCACTTTACCTACACCTCCTCCCTCATCCGCAGCCACACCTGACCATCTTGCTTCTGCTGCTGGGGAAACAAAGCAATCAGAAGAGGCCATTCAAATGTCCTGCCCCTGGACCACCCACATCCGCTCACCCCCAGACCTCTGTGCCCGTGCTTGCCATTCTTCCTGTTTGTCTGGGTGAAGCGTCTGCCCGGTGGCTGAAGCCAGTCCCTCCCTTGGGCACTGAGGCCCATCCCTTCCTGCCCCTTCAAGCTCTGGTGGTCTTCCTTTCTCCCCTGCCTCGTCAAAATTTCCCTGTTGGGTCATAAGCATTCAAAAATGCTGTACATTTTCCCATCTTGAAAAACAAACAGGGGTGCCTGGGTGGCTCAGTCGGTTAGGCGTCTGACTTCGGCTCAGGTCATGATCTCACAGTTTGTGGGTTCGAGCCCCCCTTTGCGCTCTGTGCTGATAGCTCAGGGCCTGGAGCCTGCTTCAGATTCTGTGTCTTCCTCTCTTTCTGCCCCTCTCCTGCTCATTCTCTCTCTCCCTCTCTCTCTCTCTCTCAAAAATAAACATTAAAAATTAAAAAAAAAAACACTACATTCTTCTCTGGCTTGTCCACACTGGTGCTCCCTCTGTGTGAATCCTCACTGACCTTTTCCTTGCTGGTTTCCATCCCTCGCCAATTGGCTGCTCCTTGTCGTCTCCATTACTGGTTCCTGCTTGTGACCTGTCCCCCCAATTCCCCTCCTAAGGGCCCTCATTCAACCTTACGGCCTTACATGCCATCTTTTTGTTGACAACTCCAACATTTATGCCCTTATCTGCCTGGATCTCTCTCTCCCCTTTGTTGCCAGCTGACTACGTGATGTCTCTTTTGGATGGCTGATGCCTCAAAACTAGCCCCAAACCAAATCCCTCATTTCCCCACCTACCTCTCCAAACTGCTCCTCTCAGGCTCCCACATTTCAGTCAAGGGCAACTCCATCTTACTCGGGTCAGAAACCTGGATGTCTTACCAGCACAGTCTACTTCGCGTTCATGGGCAAACACTGAAGGCTCCACTGCCAACATACACCTCAAGGTTGACCGTGTCTTACCACCTCCACTGCTACAGTCTTATTCCAAATCATCCTAATCTCTTGCGTGGATCATTGCAATAGCCTCGTAACTGATCTTCCTGTGCCCACCATTGACCCCTGTGCTCTATTCTAAACCCCTCTCCCAGCATGATCCTGTTGAAACAAGCCAGGTCACATCACCCCAGCACTCACAACCCTCCCATAGCTCCTATCTCATGCGGAGAAAAAGCCAAGTCCCCTCGGGGATCTGTGGAGGTGCCCCCAACTCTGCCAGTGTGTCCACTGCAGACCCACCTCGGTATTCCACAGTCTCGTCTTGTACCTTTTAACTTTTTCTTCCTGCCTAGAATGCTCCTCCTCCCTGCTTGTCAGTAGAGCTCACTCCCTTCCCTCTTTCAAGTCTCTGCTCAAATGTTGTTTTCTCAGTCGTTCTTGCTCCGATTTCCTGTCTCGGTCGGAGCCGAGTAGCACCTGCCCGACCCTCACAGTCCCCACCCCGAAGAGCATGCTTCTCTGGAGGCTGGCCCCGATTAACATCCTGCAGACAGTATTTGTTTCCATCCGGGTCTGCCCTTCCCCTCAAGAGTATAACTTCCATGAGGACAGAGGCTTTTATTATACCCATTTGTTCACTGTTACATCCCTAAAACAGCGCATGGCACCGTTGAGGTACTCAATAAATACTTAGTGAATCAATGAAGGATATTCTCCCACATTGAAGGACTGCCTAGCACTAGTCCCCATGATGCAGATATTGCGGGGAGCTAAGCTGGCCCTGGGCTATTCCTATTCTTCACTCTTGCTATGAGGAAGGCTTCCTGTTTTCTCAAGGTGAGGCAGTCCCAGTGCTGTGGGCCACGCGATCAGTAACTCCAGGCAGCAGTGGTGGCTTTCATGGCCTTCTGGGCTGGCATCCTTGGGTCTTCTGGAAAAATTTCTGCAGCCAGTTCGGTAGTCCAAATTGGGCCCAAACCTCAAACCAGTGGCTGAGTACATCGTGTTCTCAGCCTGGCGTGCTGCTGTTATTTAACATCGGACACTGGGCCAAGACTCACTGTTTTCGGCTAAGTTGAAAACCAACCAAATACTGCATGGGATAAAATAATCCCTTTTCTTATAAGATTTCTCCCATTAAGTGTTTTATCTGAAACCTTAAATAATGCACGTCTACTGGAATACCACCCTTTATCATTTTCTTGGCCATTAAACGAAACACAGAAAACCCAGATCTATCACGAGGAGTCAGTAGAGTGGGCATCTGTGAAGATTATGCTCTACGATTTTAGCAGCCTGTCACCTTCAATCTCTGAAATATTTAGCTTATTCATCATTTTAATGAATACGTTCAAGCCTAGATAATGCCCCCCGTTAAATGCATACATTAGAATTTATTCCCTTCAAAAGGATCTAAACATGCAGTAAACTAACTCTAAAGGGAACACACAGTGGAAGAGAAAAAAATGCTTTTCCACGAAGAATTAGAATTGATACTGAAAAAAAAAAAAAGAATGAAAGTTCATACCATTAGAATCTTGGCAAGAAAATAACAAGACAGAGGGGAAAATATTATGAAAACAACTCTTTTGCCAAGCAGTTTGTAAATTATACTGTTAAATTCATAGATTTGGGTGGGGGGGGGTGGGAAGAAGCTATCCGTTGCAACCACATTCTGTCACAAATTATTCTCTGTCCCAGGCTGACAGCTCACAACCACATGGTTCCAAAAAAACAAAAGTGGAGAAAAGAGCGTCCTGTGGAAAGGGATCGTAAAGATCTCCATTTCAGGAAAGACCGAAAGGGCAGGGCAGGCAGCCAAAGGCAGGAATGGCAGACACCCAGCGTGAACTTGAGATTCACGATGCACACCTCTGTGAGATTACCTCAGCCTGGCGACTTATGTCATCCCAACTTGTATGCACGTTGATGCTTCCCGGATCAGTCCCCAACCCAGACATTCCAATCATCCCCTTCACTCTGGCACTGTCACAATGATCTGGTGGCCGTGCCCTGTTGCGGGCAAAGGGAGGGTCGCTCCCAGACAGCTCGGGGCAGCCCGCCTCTCCTTTTCTGAGTTGCTCTCCCATTTTGCGTGATTGCCGCCATAATCTCATTGCAACTGTGTCCTGCGGAGATGGAACATTTCATTTTCTTGACCTGCAATGTGAAATGAGTTAAAAGTAGGTGCTAAAGAATGATAATATGGAGCTTATGCTAGCTGCATAGCAATGGGCTTGTCTGCTTTCCAAAGGGAATGAAAGGCAGCGAGGGAGACTCTTTTCCTGTCCTAAAGATGTGTAGAGTATTCACCAGTTCTCATGGAGCAGGCCAAAGTGTTGGCTCAAGTCAAACACAACCAGTTGTTTAATTAACAGAAACAAACATGACCGTTGACAAGACAAACTCTTCCCTTACTGTTTACAATGTATGGGTTGTATCCGTGTTGTTTTTTAGACTTCAGTATTTTAGGCTAAATAAAGTTTTTCTAAATCTCTTTCCCAAGTGCTGTATTTACTGGCATAATTTAGTTACAAAGAAACTCAGCCAGTCAGTTATTTAGAAAATATATTTGGAGCGTTTGAAATCTATTAACTACTGAGATAAATAGAATGACTCCCAATATGCCAATATGCCAACATTTGGTAGAATAAGCCAATTTCATTTTATTGTTTTAAAGTTAAGTTTTTTTAATTGAACAAAAAAGCCAAAATTCAAAAGCATGGCACCCTTTTTCCCTCTTGTGAATTTTGTGTGTTATTTATTTTTACACGGATTTTTAAAAATTTTCATCTTTTTATAACGTACATATTTTATCTTTAAATCTTTCCTGGCAATTTATTTAATATTACAATATCCTGCAAACCCACTGCTTGGCTGTATGTTCCAGTGACATATTGGAGGGGTATACTTAAGATGTAATTACACTAAAAAGTAGTAAGCATTATTAGTTTTAAGGTTTATCTGGATAACTAGTTTGAGGGATATCCATTCAAACAAGAGAGCAGGACATCCCCCTGAAGTTGTCAGAAAGAAAAATGACCTGAAACAGGCTATGCAGAAGGGTTTGTATCTGATAAGGAGTGATTTTTACATCACGCCTGCTCTCATTACAATTGTCACTTTGATCGCAAAGCATGCGTGGATGGAAACTTATCTTCTGCCTTGTGTCTGTCCCCAGTCTTGACTAGCTTCATCTGTCTGATGGCCACAGCTGGGTTCAAGATGCAGAATCTCTTATAAAATCTTAATATGAATACCTTTTGAAAGAAACATAGTTTATATGTTTCCAATGGAAACAGATGGAAAGCTCTAGCTAGACACTCCCTGTTTCCCTGTGTCGACTCATCTTAGAATAAGCCCAGCCTGCAATGCACCAGACACAGGGACGGCTAAGTTTTTCCAAGAATCAGGTGAAGCGTGAACGGGAAACCCAGTGAAAGGGTAGAGAGGGGCGATATCAATATTCAGTTTCAATTACATGGTTTTTTTTTTTCTACCAAGGAACACCAGAAGAAAATTCTAAGGTGAGAGACTTGGCCATAAAATTCCTGCTTTCAGAATGATCTGTCCTGACCACGTGGTGAGGACAGTGGCTTGATGTCTAAGATGCTCAGCGCTGTCACATTCTGATTAAGAGAGTAGAAGCCCTTAAAAAAAAAATGGATTCTGCGTAGTGAGTTGAACATTACATTCCTAGTATTTTCTCGTCCTGAACTCGTTTAGCAGAGGAAATGGATATTTCATCAGACGTGGATTTGACATTCCATCGCATTATGCCATAAACAGGACAAACGTTTGGGAAATGGGAAAGCAGGCGAGCTAAGACAGTAGTCACTGGAAGGCTCTGGTTATCTCATTTAAACAGATATTAAATGTGAGTGCCAGTAGTGTGATCATCAGCTGCTTCCCACTTTGTGCATAAATTGCTTAGAAGGAGTCTTTTGCCTACCAGATGTGACCTAGATTTAGAATTCCAAAGGCAGGGGAAAAATCTCTATTGTGTTAAAAAAAAAACAATTGCTGGTAAAATGCATGGAAAATGAGCTTATCTCACTTTTCCAGGTGTTTGGGCTAATATGTTATAGAATTACTGCTTCACTTATGAAAAATAATTGAGGAAAATGTTCCAGCAAATCAAATTTGGATAAAGGCTTAGGATAGCTATTGTGTTGTTAGCAAGTTTTAAAACGGCAGAAAGGGCAGGGAGCCAATAGAGATAATAAAAACATAAAAAACTGTTTGAGAAGAGTCTCTTCTAAAAGGGTCAGAGCTGGGGGTGCTACCCAACTTCTGTTATGGCTTAGTAAAATATTGAAGAACAATATGAACAATTACCCTCCTTTCAGTGCATATGAAAGCTGTTGAAAAAAAATCAAAAGCTTGTCTGTCTGCTGGCTCTGATAAGTCGTATTACCCTGTTAAATGCAGTGATTTTTTTTTTGTTTTGTTTTTAAAACATAACATCTTTATTCTCTTACCCACCGTCTGTCCTTTTTCATTTCCTTTTCATCTTTAGGAGCTGCCACCCCGAAGCCAGTTCCAGAACCCGAGAAGGAAACAGACCACACGGTCAAAATTGCTGGAGTCATTGCCGGCATCTTGCTGTTCGTCATTATCTTCCTTGGAGTTGTGTTGGTAATGAAGAAAAGGTGAGCTCCCAGCTGTTGCCAGAGATGTGGTTCTACCCCGTCGTCTGCCAGTTTGCTTTGCGTGTGTGGGTGGTTTTCATGGCTAAGACACATCTGTGACTCTGTTGGTATTTTTCATCATATAGCGTTGAAGGTTACGAGGCAAAATTTAGAGTAATGGCTGTGGTGTTGTATGAATATGCAAAGTATATCATGCCAAGGTCACCTAAGACCGTGTCTTCCCACACGTTGGTACGTAAAGCTCTACAAAATCTTTAAAAACATCTATCCGCCAGGGAATTTTTATTACCGATTACTGACGTACTAATGTAGTAGATGGTCTCAAGGACATGAGAAAGAAGAGATTTCCTTCTCATTATAATGAAGATAATGGTGAATTTATCAAGCCCATGTTTCGTGTAGGCACCATGGTAGGGGCTTAATCGGCACAACACCCCATGACAAAGGGACTCTTAGAAAACAGCCTGATAGGAGCCCAGGCCATGGTGTGACTGAAAACAAGAGCTAAAACTCATTAAATGTTGTCGAATGGCTCTGTCTAGCTGAGGGGTCGTGTGGGGGAGGAGAAAATGTGGCTATAGCCGTTGTGGCTATAATAAGCAATCCTCACCTCCCACACTTAAAAAATATACTGTGTCTATGTATATAGAAATGAGTAAAAACTTAATGATACAATGTTCAACTTATGCAAAAATTATCAACATAAAAATACGTGGTAAGCAGTAGCATGAATTTTCCCCTCCACAGATACTACTAGGTCTTAATCCTTTTCTCTGTAGTTTAAAAACAATTATAGACTGGAAGTAAGTCATGGATAGTAGGAGGTGAGGATGGAGAGGTCAGCAAAGCAAGGTCTTGAAAATCTTGTCTGTCATCTAAGGAGGCTGGTCTTGGTCCTGAGATCCACTGGTGGCCTTTAAGCAGGCAGTAATGTGATGTAATTTTTGTCTTAGAAAGATCACTCTGATGTTAGGGTTGAGCACCATGAGGAAGGAAAAGAGCTCAAGTCAGGAAGACCAGTTGGATGAGGAGGGGGCAGCCTTAGAATTACTAGGTGGTAAGTTGTAGAATTATTAGGTGGTAAGTTGTAGTTTGAAGGCAGAAGCCCAGAGAAAAGGAGCAATTATACAAAGAGCCTCGTTACTGACTTAGACAACTTAGGGAAGATGTTCCCAACTCAGAAAATGCGGAGTATGGGAAGTAGACATAGGCAGGGCACGAAGTTTGGAGAGGTAGGCATGTCACTATTTCAGTTCACTGTTCCTATTAAGGTTAGTGGAAATGTCCGCGGGACAGTTGGTTGTGCTGGTGTGGACTCGGAATAACAATTTCCATAGTCAGGTCAGTACCCTATGCCGGGCTGAAGCCCTGGATTTGGATGAGATCACTCAGTGTCATTGTAGAGTGAGAAGGAAGTTAAGGATGAAGGGTAAACCTTGGGTAACCCAATATCTAAGGGGTGAGTTCTTATCTATCTGTCTATCTATTTTTTAAAAATTTTGTATTACATTTATTTTTGAGAGCCAGAGTGAGGCAGAGCATGAGTGGGGGAGGGGCAGAGAGAGAAGGAGACACAAACTCCGAAGCAGGCTCCAGGCTCTGAGCAAGTGTTCAGCACAGAACCCGATGCGGGACTAGAACCCACGAACCGTGAGATCATGGCCTGAGCCGAAGTCGGACACTTAACCGACTGAGCCACCCAGGCGCCCCTCTATCTATCTATCTGTACATACACACACATATGCATCTTTTCTTGCTCTGTCCTTTGTCTTATGTTTACTGTTCTACATAGGCCTCAGGACAAACCATCACTCTGTCTCAGCTGCACATGTTACTAATGAGTCCCCATAGTTTGCCACTTCTTTCCCACTTGCTTTACATCCTCAATTTCTTTCTCTCTTTTTCCACCCGTCATTTAATTTCTCCTCTTATTTTTCTTCCCATTTTTTGTCTTGTGATGAGAACTTTTAAGAGCTACTCTCTTAGGAACTTTAAACTATGCAACCTGGGATTATTAACTATGGCCGCCATGTTGTACATTATGTCCCATGACTTATTGGTTTTATAATGGAAGTCTCCTCATTTTTAATTCTTTCTTTTTTCTTTTCATTTCACTTCCCGGTAACTTCCTTCTCTTTATCCTTCTTCTTCTCTAGCTATTTATCTCTTTATTTCTTTCTCCTGTCCATTTTCTCTGTTTTTATTTCTTCTTCTCTTACTTCTCCATCACCTCTTATGCATTTTTCTCCCAGATGTTTTGCATCGCCCCCCCACCTCAGTGTTCATTCAGAAGACTTCTCTTTCCTACCAGCGGTTAATCCTGTTTTTTTAAAAATATTATTCACTATAAAATCAAAGTAATACTAGGCCTTTCCATGCCTGGATATTCAAACTAAACATTCTGAAGGGATTTATTTTTAGTTGAGGGAATATGTTGCATTTCTGTGTCATCTGGCAAGCTCTCTATGAGGAATAGCCTGAAACTACTAATCCAGTTGCCCTTGTGACCTTAGCTAAATGTCATTTCATCCTCCAAGGATCTATTTCCGCTGGATTAATTCATTATTCTACCTAGGTCTCTCAGGTAGTCATGGAGGTTATGTTATAAATTATGCATTTGAAGAGATTGCCTCTGGTAACATATGGTCTTGATACAACATTAGACTAAATACCAATAACTCATATCAAATTTACATGATTATTTACTAGGTAATGATCTTAAAAAGGTTGTTTTCATATCATGTGCCACTTTTGTATTTGTTTTTTCTGAAATACAGAATATGCTCTCTGTGGGGTAAATTTACCAATATATCATTCCTATAAATATAAAACTTACAAGATTTAGACCTGAATGGTCATGTCATATTTAATAGGAATTCTGACAAATTCTAAGTGTTCAGGGTTTTTCTCCAAAATTTTAGTCTAAATTTTAAGTTGTATTTTTAAATAGTTAAAACATGGTATTTTATCTATCTATCTAGGGAGAGAGAGCACACATGTGAGCAGGGGAGGGACAGAGAGAGAGAATCCCAAGCAGGCTCTACTCTATCAGCATGAGCCCAATGCGTGGCTTGATCTCATAAACTGCAACAAGATCATGGCTTGAGCCGAAATCAAACGTCAGACATTTAACCAACTGAGCCACCCAGGCGCCCCTAAAACAACATGTTAACGATGGATAGGTTGCAGATGTATCATTGATAGGGAATAAGCCACACTCTTTGGTTAGAAGAACACTGAATTGTTTGTTTGTTTGTTTGTTTTTATAGAGGTCTGCCATATGACATTGTATTGGTTTCAGGTGTATAACATCATGATTCAACATTTGTATATACTGTGAACTGATCAGCACAATGAATTTAGTTAATGTCCCTCTCACATTGTTACACAATTTCTTTTCTTGTGGTAAAGACTTTCAAGATCTCCTCTCAGCAACTTTGAAATATATGCTACAGTATTATTAACTAGGCCTGGACATTACTTCCCCCGACTTACTTATTCTATAGCTGGAAATGCGTACCTTTTGACCCCCTTCACCCGCTCTGCTCACCTCCCACTACACCCAGAAGAACACCGAATTTAAAATATATTTTTTTTTAACGTTTTTATTTATTTTTGGGACAGAGAGAGACAGAGCATGAACGGGGGAGGGGCAGAGAGAGAGGGAGACACAGAATCGGAAACAGGCTCCAGGCTCTGAGCCATCAGCCCAGAGCCTGACGCGGGGCTCGAATTCACGGACCGCGAGATCGTGACCTGGCTGAAGTCGGACGCTTAACCGACTGCGCCACCCAGGCGCCCCCAGGAACACCGAATTTAGACTTGCAATCCCTAGGTCTTTATTTTAAGTTTGTGATTCTGAGCTTCTCTGGGCCTTGGAGTCCTCATTTGTGAATTGAGAGCATAACAGGGGATGATCTCTGTAGTTCCTCCCACTTCCAGTCAATTGGTCAGGTGTTCCATATGTAGTGGCCTATGGTGACACTGTACGTTTGCTATTCTGGAAATACAGTGGGTGGCTTATTGCCATATTTCATTATTTAAACATACTCCATAGTTCTTCCAAAGACTGTCTTTGTTCAGTTGGCTCAAGTCTAGAAGTGTTACTTGGTGAAGAGCTTATCTCTTAGCCCCGTGTCCTGCTGTCACACAGCAGGCACTCAATTAAAAGGAAGGAGCAGGGAGGGGAATGAAAATGGGGAAGGAGAGAGAGGGAAGGAAAAAAACTGCCTCAGGTGCAGTTAAAGCCTGATGCTAATCGGAGTCGGAGTCCTTCCTGCATGGGCGAGTTAGTCCACGTTGCTTCTGCCCTCAGCGCTCGGCCACAGCCCGTGCAAATGTGTGCCATTGGTCATAAAGACAGACGGGGCCCAGGAGAAAGGGTGCTGAAACAAACTCATCAATATTTCTGGAAATACAATTGGAAGTCTGTCCTGCTGAGGAAAAGTCAGTAGTTACCGTCTGTGTTTATCAGCACGCCAGGCCAGATGGGCCTGAGCCCCTGGGAGGTGGGGGACAGCAAATTTAATTAGGAGGCATTGCCAATTATTAGCTTAGCTTAGATCATATTGCTTTCTGAAGGGTAGGCCTTTTGTAAAAAGTGGTTGCTGGGGCACCGGGGTGGCTCAGTTGGTTAAGCCTCCAACTCTTGGTTTCAGCCCAGGTCATGATCTCACAGTTTCTGAGTTTGAACCCCGCCTCCAGCTCTGCGCTAACAGCACAGAGCCTGCTTGCAATTCTCTCTCTCTCTCTCTCTCTCTCTCTCTCTCTCTCTCTCTCTCCCCCTCTCTTTCAAAATAAATAAACAAACTTTAAAAAAAGTAGTTGCTGAAGGTAGGCCCTAATACATAAAATCCATTCGATTCATGCTAACTCATGGAATTCTTAAACATCGAGGCAATAATGACTAAAAACTGAGATAACCATCAGTTTTATTTGGCTATAATGTTTTACAAACTTACCACAAATGAATGACTAATTGTTAACTTGTTTATGAATATTAATTTATTGGAACCTTACCTGGACTAATGTACTATGAAACCACCTTTGCCTTGAAAACTGTTAGCAAAACCTTTACGTTTATTTTTTATTTTATCCTATAAGCAAAGCAATTTCTTATTTTCTCTTTTGCAAAAATATGTGTTCTTCAGAGGGTGCAGTGTTTTGATGCAGCAAATGTTGATAAAGGGTAGAAGATGGATATGAAATTAAAGTTTCATACAGAGTCATATGACAATGTAGAGGTGACCCTTGAGCAACACTGGGGTTTGGGGCACTGACCACCCCTCCCCCCTCCCCCCCACCCTCCGCTGTCAAAAACTCATATAACTTTGGGCTCCCTCAAAACTTAACTACTGCTAGCCTACTGTCAGTTGACAACATAGTCAATCAACACATTTTTTTATGTCCTATGTTCTATATACTGTATTCTTACAATAAAGTAAGCTCGAGAAAAGAATGTTATTTGGTAAATCATGAGGAAGAGAATATACATTTACACGACAGTACTGAAAAAAACAATCCGTGTGGACCCACACAACTCAACCCTGTGTTGTTCTAAGGTCAATTGTATTTTCGAAATTAATATGAAATAAGTTGAGTAGGAGATACTTAGTATTTATCATTTTTCATCCATGTATAATTAAATATATTTCTATAAATGAAAATACCTGCATTTTCAACATTTTTCATAGGGAATAATTTATCTCAATAACATGTTTGACAGAATTTAGCATACAAACACCATCCATTTTTACCCTGCTTAATTATATTTACTATTGTTTCTAAAGTTGATATAGATCTTTTAGAAATTTGAGAACATTTATATTAATTACAGTAATATTCCTGTCTCAGCTATTGAGGTAAGTAGAAATTACAGAAGTTGTGGCTCTATGAAAATAATTAAGGAAATATGCACTCTTAGTCAGGGTAGCAAATGTTAGCTATTCAACTACAACAACACCTGTTTTAGGTAAATGTAACTGTTTTAATCCTGAAGCACTCTACCTCTGTCTCTTTCCAGAACATATTTTAACAAGTGTGCATTTTGCAAATGCAGCACATGCCATTAAATATTTAGAGCCCATTATATTATATTTAAACAATACTGATACTGAGAAAGAAATCTCAATAAAAAATAGGAAGTATTTCTGAAGACACCATGAAACAAAAAAGATAAGAGAGAAAATTTGATGAAAGCTCTGTTTTCAAAGGGATGCCTGCAGCATGAGGCTGGAGGCAAGTTGACATTATCTATAGCTCTTCTGCTATACTTGTTTACATATGAGATAGGAATTCTTTCCCTCTATAGCTCAGTGTGAGTCGTATGTGGAAAATGTCTTAAGTCTGGATGCTCTATTGTTTCAAAATCACACTTTCTGAAACTACATTGAGAAAGTTTCTTTGTGATTATTATTTAGAATATGTGTACTTGATATGCAGCTGTATAAATAACCAGATGCTGGGACTTTCTGCTCCAGCACCAGCTTTGGCACGCATGAGACAGGATATCTGGGTACACAAAGAAGGGTGCGTATGTCATCCTAATCTGTCAATCAGCTAATGTCCTTCAGTTTTCTAGATGATGACTGGATGGGCTTGTGGTACAGAGGTAAGTTAAACAAACTGACCTTTCTCAAGGCCTCCTCTAACCTGGACTTTATGTGATTATTCTAATAGCTCCTATATTAGACACTATTTCTGGACTCAACTAAATGGTTTGACTATGTTCTATTACCTTCCATTAAGGGTTCTTTGGGAGCTCTTTATACGGAAGATTTTATTTTAAACAGGAGGGTGGGGAATATAGGCACTCATTTTTTATTTTATTTTTATTTTATAGGAGAAAAGTGTCAGAGAATGGTAAGGGGCAGCCACTGGGCTTTCGAACCTTAACAGATCTGGTTTGAATCCCAGCTCCTGCTTGGTTAGCAGTGTAAATGCGGATGAGTTACTTACCATCTCTGAACTTTTGCAAGGGAAATGTGGTGATGAGGCTACTGTGTACTTCACAGGGGAGCATGAAGATTAAATAAGATAACTCATATACATAGCTGGTGCTGGATAAATAATAGCATAGGGGCCCAGAAGGTTGGGAGATTGTTCAAGGTGATGCAGGTAGTACAGGGCAGAGCCTGGCATAAATCAAATGTATCTGGTTGTTAACCACCCTGCTCCACTGCTTACGGCCACAGCATTAAACTCAGAGATGCCTCCTGCTCTATTCAAACTCAGGTACTGTCCGGATCCATTAGTTGGAAACACAGTGTAGTCATCAGCTTACCACAGTTAACCATCACTCTAAGTCTGCAAAGATTTGAAATCTGCCAGCATGCTTTGGAAAACAGCTAACTAAAAGCTTTTTCCACTTCCTCCTTTATAGAAGTGTTTTTTAAATCCTTTCAAGTGTGTGTATTTTGTGTCCTTTTTGGAACAGTAGGTTTCCTTCGGGTAACTCACAATAGTTGAGGGTGCTGTATCCTCGTCTGGTTTAGTGACTGAGAGAACTTTGTTAAGTTTTATAGTAAGCCGTGAAGGAAGGGAGTGTTTCACTCCAGGCCTTCCTCATCAGAGACCAACTCTAGAGTCTGGGAGCAGAGTGGAGTTACCAGCCATCCCTAGGCACAGCCACCTACCTATATCACACCTTGACCCTGTGGCTTCCAAGCTGTGTGACCGTGGGCAAGCCGCTTGGCTTTGTGTCCCTCGGTCTCCCCCAGGTATACCAAGGGCAAAATAAGAGTACTTACTTCGTAGGAGTGTTAGGAGAAGAAAATGAGTTTCTACTGTCAAAGTGCTGGCCCCAATAAATATTACCTACGTTGACAATATACATAATCTGCTACCTCAGTATATGAGCCGTAGCTGACCCTAGGTTCAATGTGCATTGCACGCATGCCTCAAAGTTTTTGTTTCCATACTCAAGAGACGAGGCAGGACAAAAGGCTGTCTCTCCTGTAGAGGGAGTCCACCTCTCCTTTGCCCATGGAGAACATGGGTCTTTAACTGTGAGGATAGCAAGGAACACAGCTACTACAAGGAAGGCAGCTCACGGTTCCTGTAGTTGGAGGCCAGGCCTTGGGGCAGGTGCTACAGCTGTGAGCACGAGGGAAAACCACTCTTGGGCCAAACTCACCCAGCAGTGTGCTTTCTGCACAGGCCACTGCTCACTCAAGGGGAGGGATGAACTATGGCTTACAGGGAAGGAAGTAAGCCAGAGTCCTGGGGCATCGATACGACTGCTCTTGGGGAGTTCCCTCTAAGCCCCAAATTCTCCAGAGCGGTCATGGTCTTGGCAGTCAGCACAAATACTTTGTGTATCCAGACCTATGAGATCCAGATCCAATAAGGGGCCGAGCAGTCCTCCTCCGGGGTCAGAACAAAAGGGCAGCATTTCTCTCTCTGGTGTGCTCAGCAATGTCACACATCTATTTGGAGTCCCTGCGCCTGCCTTAGATCCTGCTCAGCCAACTACCTCAACCCCCACAGGTCAGGATCAACCTCTGGAACTATCTGGAGTGTGGACCCTCATGCCTTGTTACTCGGCACCAGCTCCCCACCTGCACACATTGAGCGGGGTTCTTAGCAGCCGTCTCAGGGTACAGTTGTCCTGCTGATTTGTGTTGTTAGTGCCTGTAACTTTCTAACACAGCTCATTTTTATCCTATACTCATTAGCATAGCTTCTTAAAACTTGTTCTTTTGGTCTGTCTTACCTCTAAAGCTTAAGTCTAACAGTACCTAAGAGGGTGTTAAGAGGGAGGTGATATTTACCACCAAAATTGACCATTCTCCACAGGCGATCTCCCCAGATGATGTGCGTTGTATGCATTGATATTTCCAGCTCAGTCCCACCCAGGCTCTCCCTGTTTTGTAAAGAGTGTATGTCTCCATTTATGTGGACATGACTTCACTTTCCAGTTTGTAGAGTGGGAAGTGCCCAGGGTGTGAAAGCTGAGGATGACTTTAAGTCTGTCATCTTGGTTAGTGAATCCAAGACTTCAAACTTGATATGATCATTTCTTCAGGGCGCCTGGGTAGCTCAGTCGGTTGAGCGTCCAACTCTTGATTTCAGTTCAGGTCATGATCCCAGGATCGTGGGATCAAGCCCCGCATTGGTCTCCCCACTGAGTGTGGAGCCTGCTTAAGGTTCTAGATTCTCTCTCTCACTCCCTCTGCCCCTCTTCCTCTCTCTCTCTCTCTCTCTCTCTCTCTCTCTCTCTCTCTTATAAATAAATAAATAAATAGATAGATAGATAGATAGATAGATAAATAAATAATCAATTCTTTCTGTTTTTGTTTTATATTGGTGACTGAAACAGTAATGAAAAAGAGTATAGGAGAAATATGTATATACATGTAAATATATACATATATATGTTTAAAATTGGCCGTTGTCTAACCTGCTTCTTTAGGCAACATTTGTGATCCCTCTTCTTCTAACATAGATTTAAATTTCTTTTTAACAAGGAAAGGAGTTATATCTGAAATCTTTGACTTATGTTCATTTATAGAAAATTACATATAGTTAAATTTTAAAGAGGATAGAGAGGGACCACTATGCTAATGAGGAGAAGAATGCTTTCTCCCTCCCTCCGTCCTTCCCTCCCTCCCTCCATCCTTCTCTCTCTCTCTCACTCTCTCTCACTCTCTCTCTCTTAGCAGATCTCAGCATTCCAGATGCAATAGTCTATTAAACAGTGTATTGAGGTGAATAGGAAAGGCATGGTTTTGCCCAATGCCCTTGCCTTTAAGGTGCCCAGGGCTTCACTAGATCCATTGGAAGTAGTTGTTGTTGTTTTTTTTCATATATGCTGTTTCCCCATCGACACTGCTGTGGTAGAACTGAAGTGAAGCTATTTTTATGGCTTTTACTGCAACAAGCAAAACTTGACTTATTTATTAAATTCAACATACTTCTATTTGTTTGTGAAAACAACACAAAGCATAAAATTGGCAAAAATGTAGCCCTGGTTATCGTGTCTAAGAATGGCCCATTTTATCACTCAGGCGTAAGAGCAGGCATGAACACAACTCCCGGACGTTAATTATGTTCCCCAGGCGACTTGAAGCAGCACCTGCCTGAACACCAGAATTCCAATTTGGACGCTAGGATTTGGTGCTCTCGTTACTCACCCCCTCATTACAGCACTCACATACATTTCCTTGCATGCAGACTCTTGAGTTACCTGGGTCTCCTCTCTCTTTTCTGTTAGATTACAGCACATTAAAAGCTGTGATGTGATTTTTTTTTCTAACCATTTCTGGCACTCTGCTCTCATGCCCTTCAGGGTGTTTTGCAGGTAGTAGGCATGTAGGTTATTTAGCAATTACAGACAAAAACTCTTCTTTAATGCAAGCCCTTCACTGCAACACTGGACTTTGAATTGCTTTGGCTTCTTATTTATTTGGGAGATGTTTTATAATAGCATAAGATATTTTGCGGGGCACCTGAGTAGCTCAGTTGGTTAAGACCAGGCTCAGGTCATGGTCTCACAGTTCATGGGATCAAGCCCTGCATCCTTGGGCTTCAATGCTAACAGCTGAGAGCCTGCCTGGGATCCTCTCTCTTTGCCCCTCCCTGTCTGTCTGTCTGTCTGTCTGTGTGTCTGTCTCTCTTTCTCTCTCAAAATAAATAAAGAAAACATTCTTTTAAAAAGATTATTTTTGGGGCGCCTGGGTGGCGCAGTTGGTTAAGTGTCCGACTTCAGCCAGGTCACGATCTCGCGGTCCGTGAGTTCGAGCCCCGCGTCAGGCTCTGGGCTGATGGCTCAGAGCCTGGAGCCTGTTTCCGATTCTGTGTCTCCCTCTCTCTCTGCCCCTCCCCCATTCATGCTCTGTCTCTCTCTGTCCCAAAAATAAAATAAAAACGTTGAAAAAAAAAATTAAAAAGACTATTTTTTAAGTTTTCTGGTGGACAGATTCCCTATTTTGAATAGCGTGATTTTTTAAAGTTTGTGTAACAATTACAGTAAAACCTTGGATTATGAGTCCCTTGTTCTGCGAGTGTTCTGCAAGGTGAGCAAATATTTCTAATAAATTTTAACTTGATAAATGAGTGATGTCTTGCAATACAAGTAGTACATGATGCGAAACATCACATGATCACAACTAAGCCAATAGTTCTTGAAATTCGCTTTGATATAGGAACACCTTGGATTACAAACGTGTTTCTAGAACGAATTACACTCGCAAACCAAGGTTTTACTGTATTTACATTGTTAATTTAATATATTGAAACAGTTTCAATGAATAGGAATAGATTTAAATTGAGAGACAGCTCAATTAAAAGAAAAATGGGTTCATAACTATGATTTACTTAAATTATTATTTATGTTGAAACCACCTCTGAAATATTTCTTATAAAGTGTGTACTCCTTTGGATAGTTTTCACAACCAACGTCAATTTAGATAAAAATCATCATATTCAAAAAATGAATAAACAGCCTCAGGATGAGTTTTTTTTTTTTTTTTTACACGTGAGCATAGGCCCTAAATAAATTAAAACATCCAGTTTGTCAGGTCTTCCTTTCAGTGGGTTTACGATGGAAATGTTCAGACTCGTGTCTTCAGTAGCTACGCCTGGGCTTTCTGAAATTCATTCGGGTTTTCTCATTTCCAGCCCTTTGGCCACTAATAGCTCTTTCCACCAAAGGAAATTGTTCCTTTGAGTGTGTGCTGATTGGAGTGTATGATAAACATTGGTTCACTGTCCTCATGTCAGAAAGAAAACATTAACAGAAACAAAATCAGGAAAAAGCCATTTACCCAGCAGCTCAGTGTAAGGATATAGTTACTGGGAACTATCAAAATGGCCTGTATTTTTTTCCCCCGATTTGCCTAAAAGCCTGGGTCATGGATCCAGAGTCTGAGTTCAGTCATTGAAGAAATCAGCCACTCCTAAGAGAATAGGTCAGTTATCAGTGCCTAATTCTTGGGTACAGCCCTAACCTTTACTTAAAAGGAAGAGAGAGCAATCTCAGAAATATTTAAGATGTGTTTTTAAATGTTTATTTATTTTTGAGAGAGAGAGAGAGAGAGAGAGGATCCAAAGTCGGCTCTGCGCTGACAGCAGTGAGCCCAGTGTGGGGCTTCAACTCTCAAACCGTGAGATCATGACCTCAGCTGAAGTTAAACCCTTCATCGACTGAGCCACCCAGGTGACCCATAAATATATTAAGATTTTGAAAATGAAGTGCTGACATAGTATTAACTGAAATTCTTTGCTCAGTGACTATCATGTGGGAGTAGTATTACTCCCTTAGGGGACACTTGGAAATTCATGAGGGTGTCTTTGTTGAGAATTGCTTAATTGAACTTGCGTCTGTTGGTTGTATAGTTTTGCAGATAGAATACTTGAGATTTTTCTTTTTTGATTTGTCAAGCTAGAGTTGACTCAGAATTCTCATCTTAAAAGTGGCAGTAGGTACAGTTTAAGGGTCAAATCACAACTGCCTGTGGGGCCTGTAAAGGTGACCCAGGTGAGGGGCGCCTGGATGGCTCACTGGATTGAGTGTCTGACTTCGGCTCAGGTCATGATCTCAGGGTTCATGAGATTAAGCCCCGCGTCTGGCTCCATGCTGGTAGTGCAGAGTCTGCATGGGATTCTCTCTCTCTCCTCTTGCTCTGCCCCTCCCCAACTCGTGCTTTCTCTTTCTCTCAAAATAGGTAAATAAACTTTAAAAAAAAAAAAAAAGACCCAGGTGAGTAAAGGTGAGGCCCCGGTGGAGAGCATATCTCAAGAAGGCCTCTGCCATTCAGTTTCGGTCAGGTACACTATGCTGTCACAGATCTTCCTGTCCCCTCCACTCAGGGAAGCAAGAAATCTCAATTGGTTTTATTAAATCTTGTAATGTTTTTTATTATTGGCCATCAGTCAATTTTTAAATTTAAATTTTGGCCAAATAAAATGGGTCTCTAGTCACCAATCTGTGATTCCTAATTCTATTTTAAGATAAACCAAGCAAGACACAGTTACAGGACCACATTTTACAATTTTCCATCACCTATGTTTCTGGCTATAGGTTTTGTCTTATACCAGACAAGGACAATAGACTCCTCACCCATGCCTCTTCTCTGCGCAGCTTCTCATTAATACCTGTGATGCCCTCATATAGCAAAACTGGCCTGCAAAGCATTTTGTAAATTGGTGGTTCATACTCGGAAACACACAACAACTTGAGCTTCACTTAGCTTGTGGGTGATGTTGCCAGGTGGCTTGGATTAAGTGTGCCTCCAGTTTATAACTGGGGCATGTCCCCACTTTCTTCACTTAGAGATACTGTTGACTCCTGTCTCTCTTTCTAGTCCAGGTTTGAGATCTTTGGACTGTAGATGAACTTCCGGTAGTAATCTCTATTCTAGTGTTTTCACTGATAAGATGTCACCTTAATCATCTTTCTGCTCCTTTAAAACAATTCCCGCAGGGGTGTCTGGGTGGCTCAGTCAGTTGAGTGTCTGACTTCAGCTCAGGGCATGATCTCACAGTCCGTGGGTTCAAGCCCCGCATCGGGCTCTGTGCTGACAGCTCAGATCCTGGGGCCTGCTTTGGATTCTGTGTCTCCCTTTCTCTCTGCCCTGTCCAGCTCATGCTCTGTCTCTGTCTCTCTCTCTCAAAAATAAATAAACATTAAAAAAAATTCCCCCAGTGTAGAAGAGGGGACTAGGCTATGCTCAGCAATGCTCATCTTTGTGGATGGGCTCTTGGGAGGGAAGCCAGCCCACACCAGCAAGGCCTTCCTTCCTAAGGTGACTTCCTGATGGACTGTGCCCTGGGTGCTTGGGTTCTTCTGCTGCTTAGTCTAGCCTGGGTGACAAAGCCAGCAAAAATTGGAGATCACGTGAGAACAGGGGCTCTGTGGCCCTATAACACTATGGCTATTGATTTCCTTATGCTGAGCTTGAGGAGTAATATTTACCAATCTGTAGTAATCTGAGAATAGAGAGAGTATATCTCTCTATATTTCCTTTCTCCCCACCCCAGCACGCGTGCGCACGCGCGTGCGCGCGCACACACACACACACACACACACATACACCTTTATAACCTGTCTTTAAGAAAGAGAATCCAAATTTAAACAGTTTCCAGTGCCCTGCAGCTTTGAGCTGCCCGCGTGTCCAATCCACAGCATGGTGACCCCGCTTCGTCTTGACAGCAGGCTACAGTTATGAAAATGGTCTGCTGCTTTTATCTGTGGCAAATTCCAGAGCCCTCGGGGCACATCTAACAGACGTGCCCCACAGCCCTGCCACCCCATCCTCAGCCAGCAGCTAGCACCTCCTGAAGAGCCCACAGCAGCCTACGAGTCAAGTCACAACCATGATGCGGCTCATTCGTCAGGCCGGACCAACCCACTTTCATTCCTTGGCAGGAAATTGCTCAGGTACCTGAACTCCACCGGCTTCGCTTCAAGAACAATTTAATTTTCTACACCCTAATTGCTGTGCTGGTTCATGGACTCAGATGATACATCCCTTTGGGTCTCCAGACAGTTTCTAACTCTTGTCCCCAAACTTCTCCCTTAATTCTGAAACTGATTTTTTTTTAACGTGGAACTTCGGCAAGTCTAGCTTATTGAGTGTCCCCTCAAGTCGCGACATAGTTACCAGTATTGCAGTGGTGAGGTCGAGGCTCTGTCACTCCACCGTCAGTCTGAAGCGCCCCTCTGCTATCCACAGCTGATACCAGATTGTTAGCGATTACTCCCAAGGGAAATGTGCCCAGCACAGAGGCCCGGACAACGTTTTAACAAAGAAATGCAACCTAAATGATTCGTTCTTATTCTGTGCACCCTTTTACTTTTTTGATCACCACTGCTGGGAAGAACAACAGGGAAACAAAATTTAACTGAAGTTGTAAGTTGCTAAGTGAAATGATAAATCATTATGTGAAGGGAGAAGCCGATTAGAGGAAGAATGTGACTGATTAATGAACATCATTAACAAGTTCAGTTTCAAAGGTCAAAATTATAGATCTGATTATGTGCAATGTGACACTCTTTATTGATGTTCAGGTCCTTTTGCTAACAGAGCTAAAGGACGTTACCAACAATTACTTTAATACCATGTGTTCTATGACTTACGAAGTTTTGAATTCTCAAATATCTTTTAATTAGTGTCCTGACCAGAGCATTAGCTCTAGCATTTTCAGTTTAAATTGAGGGCACTCAGCAATCATTTCTCTTTCAGAACTTACGTTGCTAATGTTACCGATAATATGTAAAGAACCCACAACAATGAAATTGGAGTTCTGAACAAGTAACAAATCAAGTTAAACTAAGGTAAATGAAATAGCCATAATGAAAACCCATAAAGTAAGAGAGAAACTAAGAAGGGGTCCCTGGGTGGCTCAGTCGATTGAGCCTCCCGATTCTTGATTTTGGCTCGGGTCATGATTCCAGGGTGTGGGATCAAGCCTCGCGTCCAGCTCCACACTGAGTGTGGAGCCTGCTTGGGATTCTCTCTCTCTCTCCCTCTGCCCTTCCCCTATGTGCTCTCTCTCTCTCTCAAATAAAAGTATTTTTAAAATATTTTTTTAAAAAAGAGAGAGAAATTAAGAATTTAGAAAACAAAATTTGTGGATTCTGAAATGTTTTTTACTATGATAACTTGAGCCCACTCGAAGAAGTCTCTTCCTGAGGTAATTTTGTGACTTGGCAAACACAATCTGTTGAACTGATTTCTCTAGCAACCTGCAATCCCTTTTTGAGCTGTGCATGAAATGGAAAATGTACTACACTGGGATCCAGAAATGCAGCAGCACTTTTATTTATTGTATTTATTTATAAAAACATCTTCCTAGTATATACTCAAAAGAATTGAAAGAATTGAAATCGAACAGATATTTTTATACCCATATGGTTCATAGCAGCATTATTCACAATACCCAAATAGGTGGAAACAACCCAAATGTCCACCAGTGGATAAATGGATAAACAAACAGTGGTATATACATACAGTGGGATATTATTCAGCCTTAAAAAGGAAGGAAATTCTGATCCAGGCTAAAACAGGGATGAACCTTGACGCCATCCCTGTTCTGGGATGCCATTTTGCTAAGTGAAATTCACCAGTCACAGAAGGACAAATACTGTCTGATTCCAGTTATATGAGGTATCTAGGGTGGTCACATTCCTAGAGACAGAAAGTACAGTGGTTGCCAGGGGCTGAGGGGAGGAGGAAAGGGGGTCACTGTTTAAAGGGTGCAAAGTTAAGTTTGGGACGATGAAAAAGTCCTGGAGATGGGTGGGGCTGATGGTTCCGCAGTGATACAAGGGCACGTGACACCGCTGCACTGTGCACTTGAAAATAGTTAAGTTAGAAAATTTTGTGTTATAGATGTTTGACCACAGTACAAGATGTTTTACTGTTCAGTGGTGGACAGAATGATGTTTAGGCAGGTCTTGCACTCAGCTCTGCCCTCATCAATCAACGCTCAGCCTCAGAGCACTAGCCCAGCCTACAGTATTGCAGACGGGGCTTGTAATGGACTGTCGGCCTTGTGGGCTGTCAGGCCTGGGCTGTCCAGGACCGTTTCTTTGTGCAGCTCATGCCCAGCGAATACTGATGCTGCTGGTGCATGGCTATCTGAGTCTAGGAGGACCGCAGGAAGACATCAAGCCATATTCAAAGAGTGTAGCCTGAAGTATCCCAGAAGTTTTACTAACAGTGGTGACAGTGAGAAAACCATAGGTGCCTCTGAAAACCACCTCCTGAATTGGTACCAGCATACCCGTGAAGCAAGGCAGGCTGGCCATCAACCTGGAACCAGCCAGGACACGTGTGCCCAGATCACTGCTGATGCACTGAATATAGTCCCAAGTGAAGAAAACAGTCTGTCCCTCTGTATTATCTTTAGACACCAAAGAATGAAATACAGGTAGTGCTAGGTCGGTGGCTTACACGACTGGCAGTTGTTTCCTTTTCTTTATGGGTGACGGTGGCTATGGCAGAAATCGTCTACAAACAGAATGTGACTGTGTCCAGCATTCTAGAAGCTAGCAGTGCTTCAAATGAAACCCACATTGCACCCCACATGCAGGCCTCAGACTTTGTATAATTTCAGTCTCATGGATTGGTTTAAAAAAATAAAACAAAATCAATTCAGTATATGCTGCCTAAAACTTACGACTAGGGTTCCTCTCGGTTGAATGAAGCCTCAATTCGTAGATCCTGTGTTATCCTCTGGTTTGACTATTTGTAAGAGCCTTTTTATATGGAGCAGACTGGTGGCCCTGAGTTGACTGGAGATTCTCTGAGGGCAGGAACTATGGTTTAATTATCTCCTGTAACCCAGCCTACAGAACTGTTTGTGGGTCATTGAAAAAGTGAGTAACAGCAGGTCCTATCATACGTGAGCCCCCTTGTCCTCTTCCCACCCGTATGACCCATCCACACAGCTTCTAAAAGAGCCATGGCGGACTCTACACTCACTTCCTGCCATTGCTCAGGGAAGGAGCAAAGCCTATTCTTGCTTTCCACTCTCTTCTTCCTGCAAAACTCCTTAGCCCGAACCCCTTTTAGTAACTGGAGTCACCATGAAGAAGACAGAGCCCTACCCATGGGATTTTTCTCAACCATCTTATTTTGAGACACTATATGTTTGTATATATGATACGTGACATCTGTGAGAAACTTTGTACACAGCCCATCTTCCCTGGAAACAAGTTTATTAACCAAAAGAGATGATAATGACCCCAAGAAAGATAAAAGCAATTTACCTTCAAATACGTAAATTACTAGTAACACACCCATGAGTGAACGTAGCTTAATCCTTCTAAATAGTTATTCCATCCATATTGTTACTTACATAATAATAATGACAACAATGGTGATGATAGCAATGATTATTAACCAACGTGTGATAAGTTATTTATGAGTATTGGCACCGTTAGGCCTGTAACAGCTCTGTGACATATGGACCGGGACCCTGTTTTTACAGTCCAGGAAGCTGACACAGAGAAAAGTAAGTTGTTTAAAGTAGCAAGGTCAGTAAGCCACAGAACCAAGAGGCAAAGTCAGGCCACCTGTCTCCAGAGCTGTCATTCTGAACCATGATGGCTCTTTCATCGAAATGGAATAGAGATAGGAAAAGATGGACCCTGTACCTACCCATAGAGCTGGAAAGAAGCCACAAGAGAATCCCATGACCTATATTGGCCAGTATTCCCGTGTTTCTCACCTCACACATTTTGCAACAGAAGAAAATCGCACCGCATGTGAAAGAGGAACCCTGCAGAGCCAGGTGGACAGTCTTGAAGCTGCCCCTGGACGTGAGCTCCTGTCAGGAAGCAGAGAGGGCACCCGTACCCCTGGGGCTCCTTCAGAAGCCTTCGATGCATCAGGCATCTCCGCAGCCTTGAAATGCACAGCCAATGAATGGCCCTCTTCATGCATAACTAATTTCCAAGCCCCATGGTACGCACGTTGTGAAAATGCAAGGTGATTTGGCAGTCTGTCTCACCCAAATGCAGGGACCACTTGGTATGGAAATCCTGACAATTCACCCACCTCCAGCCCATACATACGACATTAAGTCCATGACTCATGACGAACAAGGCTTGTTTTTTGCCGTGTATACACCACATTGCTCCAGAGAGCCAGGCTCGCTGCTTCTCAGCATTGCCCTGATCAGCTGGCTCACCATTAGGACTCTGAAGTCCATAATTGTACCATTTCCAACCCACAGAAAAGCCTGGAACTTGAAACTTCCAGCAGTCCCCTTGCCTTTTCTCACATGTGGACTTGTTAGATTTTGAGAGGAGAAGGCAAGGCTGCCGGGCTGTGGACGGAACATACTCTGGCTTCTTTGTTTCGTCTCTGCTGGGCCTCCTCTTGAGGACGACTCACTTGCTTGAGGTAGCAGAGGCATCTGTGACCTCAAGTTCAGTGTTAGCGGAGGCACCTGTGACCTTTAGGTTCAGTGTTCGCAGAGGCACCCGTGACCTCAAGTTCAGTGGTAGCGGAGGCACCTGTGACCTCAAGTTCAGTGTTAGCGGAGGCACCCGTGACCTCAAGTTCAGTGGTAGGGGAGGCACCCGTGACCTCAAGTTCAGTGGTAGCGGAGGCACCCGTGACCTCAAGTTCAGTGTCCTGGCCGAAAAGGTGCCATGCGGCGTGAGGTTTGAACTATAGCAAGACAGATACAGGCTCTCAGCGCAGGCCGGCGGACGCTTCCTTCAGAAACAGGCGCTCCAGCAGCTCTTTATTTTTATTTATTTTTTTGTCTTTGCTGACCTAATGTGGCATCTGACGCCGAGATAAACGTTACCTTCCAATGATGTAGGGAAATGGGACGTTAAGCCTTTGAAGTGACTTACACCTTGCCCCTTGGGCGGCACTGGGCTCTAACCTGATTTTCCTACCAGCCCTCCTGCCCTTCCTTGCTGGTTCCCAGCTGTAACTATTCCCATCTGCATTCTCTTCTGCTGGGCAGGAAACGGTCTCAGGTTCCCAGCGCCAGACAGCGCAGGGTATGTTTCTAGCACTCAGTTAAAAATATTTACTGGCATCTCTACGCTGTTGTTTTTTTTTTTTTCTCATCTATTTCAACATTGCATTATAGTATTTATCTTCGTCTGAAAGGTATTTCCTGAGCGCTATTAACTATTTTTAAATGAATTTGATGAGGGTATATTTTCATCTTTGATCACGTCTAAATCTCCATTTTATGCCAAACTGTTTTTTTTTTTAATGTTTGTTTATTTTGAGAGAGAGACAGAGCATGAGCAGGGGAGGGGCAGAGGGGGAGAGAGGGAGACACAGAATCCGAAGCAGGCTCCAGGATCTGAGCCGTCAGTACAGAGCCCGACGCAGGGCTCGAACTCATGAACCATGAGATCATGACCTGAGTTGAAGTTGGATGCTTAACCGACTGAGCCACCCAGGCGCCCCTAAACTGTTTGGTTTTCACATTAAACCTGGCAGCCCCAGACTGCCTTATGGCCAAGACTAAGTAATAGGAAACTATGGTAAGGTCTTCATAACATGTTTTGTAATCCTTACAAAATGTACTTTGAAATATCATAACTCTTTTAAATTAAACCTAGCAAAAACAAATGTGTAGGCTACGTTTAGTGCATGCTGTACTCTTAGTTTTAATTTTTTTTCCCTCTCACTTGCAAATTCGCTGAATTCAGTAATTTGCAGACTGTTTCTTCTTCATTAGTGAGAAAAATAAGTTAGCTCCATAGTCATTTTTCTTAAAATAACTATTTTCTAAAGTCCCCTTTACAAGTAGAATCAACACTCAATTATTTGTGTTAATGGAGGAGGGAAAAGATCCAGATAAAACAATAGATAATCATAAATTGTTTATATAAGGGGAAAGTGCTGAATTGGACAGAACAAAGCTGATTTGTGGGCCACTTACCCCTCTCATAGTAACACTGATCTACATAATGACAAATCTCATCGTGTTGGAACCTCCCCCCCAAGTAGAGCTTGATGTTGTACCTCCCACCTCACTGTCATACAGATCCCCTGTCACCACAGGTAGTTTATAGACAGGGACATTTGCTTACCCATAATCCAGATTCACTTCAATATCATACATGTAAGCTCTGCCTAGTCTCCATGGAAGAAGTTAAATAAAATATATTGCATTCCTGTTTGACTATGGAATTAAATTTCTCTATAAATATCGCATCAACCCCCTTAGAGATAGTTTCCTTTAAGAAATATTGTCAGCATGTGGAAGGAAAATGAAGCCTAAGAAGGATAAATGTCATTGACCTATCACAGTGAGAAACACAGGAGACAAGTGTCCCATTTTCCCCTACCATTTTCTGTTCATTATTTTTTCTCCCTTCCCCAGAAAAATTAATTTAGAAAGTCCTGCTGTGGTATATGACAGACACATGTTAGCAGTGGCCGCCCCAAAAGTCACATCTGCAAAAATACCATGTTGAAGGCCATGGTTGAAGAATGGTTGAAATTCTTCAATGGTTGAAAAATACCAGGTTGAAGGCCATTATCGCTTATCAAATTAATAAGACAAAAACTTTTCGTGTGTTGAGGGGGTGAGGGAAGGGTAAACATAATGGATTTATTTAGAACTACCTCCCTGCTGCTGAGTGCATTCTCTGAACACTTTATAAAGTGTATCTCCATGTAATTTTCCCACATAGCAGAAATGTAGACCTAGAAACAACATTAGCAACAACGAAGAAGAAACATAACTGCCTAACCTGTAGCTATCATGAGATTCCATATAATTTACAGGATTGGTACGAATTTCACCCAGGGCAGGAATTTAGTGTGGCACATGCATGTACTTTTATTTAGTCTTGCAGAATGATATGGATTGATTGCGAATGTGCCTTTTTTTTCCTGCAAAACTTATATATTCACATAGGCTGAATGGATACTAATTCCCTGAAATGTGAATTTTTTGTTGTTGAATCCATTCTTTGTTTTCTGTAAGTGCTTATTCCTGAAACAACAGTGTAAGTAATTTGGAAACATGATTTAGTATGCAAGTATTCGCTTTACATTACTATCAGTTGGAATGCATTTAATACACAAGATTGTTCCGACTAAATGATGCATAGAATTTCCAGAGCCACAAGGAGCCTTGGAGCTCATCCCTTCCTAACCTCTCATTTTATAGATGAAAAAACAGAAGCTCAGATAAGTTAAATGGTTTGGTGGGTAGGGGGGAAGGGAAATCCACAGCTGTGAATCCCAATTTGCAATTTCTGCAGATTGCTTTAATGTGGCTTTTCTGGGGACTGCTTCACTGAATGATGTCAGCTATGCTAATTTCATGACATGTCACTGACAATGCAGGGGCCACAAGATTAATTTGAAAACGTCTGTATTTTTCTAGTGCAGCTAGGTGAGCTCCACTAAGCAGGAAGTCTTAATCTGTGACAGGCCCCAGATGCCTGGAGAAAGTGCTCAGCCCAGAAAAGCTCAAGCGGTGATTGATGGCTGTGCCAGCCACACAATTACAGTCAGTTACAGTGTCGGCTCCCTCAAACTACCACGCAGTAAATTCGTATGCGGGCTGAGCATCCGTTGTTCTCAAAGCTTCGGTTGACCGTTTCCTCTGTGCGACAGACATTTAACATTAAACTCACGAAAAAAGTAGCCACCCTCAAAAGTACCTACTGGCCGTCTTGGGGCTAACGCTAGTTTGTTTGGGGCCCTTAAAAGTGATACACAATGATTTGCCTACCTTTTCATTCATGATCACAAATCAAAGTTGAGACTCGTGGCCCAGGGTAAGGGGGAGAAGCTCATGGAAGCAGACGATTACAGGAAGATTCCTGACAAATTAATCTCTGGGCCGGTCTGGGCACTTCAATTGTGTCCATCCTGGCATTTCTATTATAACTGGGGTAGAAAGCCTTTCCATCCCTCCCAACAGCCATCAAAGGCATCCACACTTCTAGACTTTTCAAGGGCCAACTACAATTGAAGGTGGTGTGGACAGGCCGCTGATTGCCAAAACTGGTCCAGAATGAACCTGCTCATCTATTCTGACTTCTGAGTCACTCAGGCACTTTGCTCAGGGCTAAGAAAGAAGTGGAAGGTCCGGGGGCTACAGTAGGGCCAAAACACTCACCTTCCCAAGAAAAGTTTCGACATGAAATTCCTGGACAATTAAGGCGAAACAAAAACTGTTCATTCCAGACCTAAATAACCTTTTCTTGCTAAAAACTTTTTTTTTTTTTTAAGTTTCAGTGTTTACTGTCTGAGAGAGGCTTATGAAGGCTATGCTTCCTGCATCTAGAATGTGCAGAAAGTCTACAGCTATAAATGTCTCTGCAGCAAACGGGCTGTGCGGTGTGCTGCAAACCCAGCCTGCTAGGTAATTTATGTTGCTTAGGGACTGTAGTTTTCTAATAGATTGAACTGTTAGTTTTCAGGAGGATTTAATGAAATATTGAACCAGATGCCACTGGTCTGCCATGGATGTGAGACTATGAGAAATGAGGAAATGTTGCTTGGTAAACAGCTCAGTCCTCTGTGAGCGGGGGAATATGTTGGGGCCTCAGTGAAAGCGAATCGCAGGCAAGAGAAGACATGGCAGGTTTCGTATAAATGTGTCTGCACCCATGTCCTGTGCTCGTTTAGAATAATAGGAGGCTGTGTCTAGCCCAGGGCCCTTTGGATTTTCCAAAAAAATTGTCTGAATCTGGAGGTGGGGAATAGGGGCTGAAGTTTTTCTGGGTCATTATTGTGGTCCAGTGTTAATCCTCTGAATAGCCCTATAATTCCGCTGGATGTGTTTTTGCTGGATTCCTATTTTCAATAGTATTATCAGATAATGGACATCAGGATTGAACTAGCAGAGTGTTGCAAAGGAAACAGTCTCCTCAGAATGAAATTCTTATGTGTCATTTTGAGGGCCCTGACAATTAGATTCCTTCTTAATGCTTTAGGACTCCTACCTTTTTTTTCTTTTTTTTAACCAATGTCAGAGCAAGAGATTGTTTCTCAAAGAAAAACAAAATCTTTGGGGTGCCGGGGTGGCTTGGCCATTTAAGCGTCCCATTTCAGCTCAGGTCATGATCTCACAGTTCGTGGGTTCAAGCCCCGCGTTGGGCTCTGTGCTCACAGCTCAGAGCCTGGAGTCTCCTTCAGATTCTGTATCTCCCTCTCTCTCTGCCCCTCCCCCCTTGTCAAAAAGTAAATGAACGTTAAAAAAAATTAAAAGAAGAAAAAGAAATCTTCAACTTGTGAGTTCAAATGTTTATTTTTCTCTTTAGAAAAGACAATTATTAGAGAGATTTTTTCTCTATAAGTAATTACTTCAACTTTAAACACTTTTTTGAGCATCATCCAGTTTTTTTCACTGAAGAAGTGGTCCTATTTTATTTTTTCATTTCTTTTCCTTTTCTAGAAAAAAATATGTTTCAGGTGTACAGCATAATGATTCGACATTTATATACATTACAAAATGCTCACCATGGTAAATTTAGTTACCATCTGTCACCAAAGTTATTACGATGTTATTGACTATGTTCCCTGTGCTGTGCTTTTTATCCCCTTGGCTTGTTTATTTTACAACTGAAGGTCTGGACCTCTGTATCCCTTTTCCTAATAAGACAACCTTCTAGTTGTCCTTTTTTACAGAGCTTTTCTGTTTCTGCGTTGCCTATCCTAACCAGCGCCTAAGAGCACTCCGCAGAGAGCCACACGCGATAAGAAGGGTCCTAGAATAGTTCTGTGTTAAGTTTGCAAATGTACGTGCCAATTAAAACAAAATTTGTGTGTGTAAAGATGGATAGTCAAGCCCACAAAGATTCATGTCCATGGGGACATTCTCTGTCTAAATAACTAAAGGTTCCGTGTAACCTAGATTAACTTTTAACAAAATGAAATTAAAAGTCATCAGCTTCCTCTAAATACTTTTTTAGGATAGGAGTTGACGACGTCATGGGGAAATCTCGTTTATGTAATCCTTTCTAGTCCCGGGACAATCCTTAGTAGTTGATCCTAGAAAAGAGGTTGAAAGCTAAGGGAAAGAAGGTATTTCTTGTCATGTTAAAACCACAGACTGCATAGATTTATTTGTACCCGTTATAGGACAGGAGTTGTCTTTCCGGATCATTCAAGGGAATCCTACTGGATAAAAAATGTTAAGGTGCTTCTGAAAATGATTAAGCTCACCCTGGTTTGGACGAACAGGCATTCATGTGTGTCCAGGGGACTGGATTTTAGTCTCAGCAGGGCCACTAAGTCACCGTGACCTCTGGCAAATTGTAGGACCTCTTTTGCTCTCTGTTGGATCTGGTCAAGAACTGCAGATAATGCTTCTCGTTCCTTAGCACGACTGATAACTGATTGGAGAACATTAGCAGCTCTGATCTTCACAACAAAGAGATTAAACAAACTAAGACACAAATAGCTCCTATGAGAACTCTAGTCCAATTGTGTTCATTTCCATGACTCTCACTCCAGTCTGTCAGATCTGTAGCCACAAATGAACAGGGAAACTTGTTTCCTGTTCTATAGAGTCCCCATTTTGGCTACAAATAAAGTTTGGAACTTCTTGAATATACTCCCCATGCACCAGCTCTTGCCCTCAGCTACTCCTTTTAGAGAAATAAGGACTCATCAGTGTTCTAGCTTCATGCACGTCATGTCATTGGCTTAAGGGAAAACATAAAATAATAAACAAAGATTGACAAATACATTTTCAGATATTTTCCCTCACGCCACTCATTTACATGATGAATAATGGCAAGTAGTGTAAACAAACCCAACTACTCCTGCATAACATTTCAAGTTTAGACCCGTTCTTACCTCGGGTTAACCCATTTCCTGCAACACATGGAAGATATAGATCATCCAGTCTGTTTTATGGTCTTACTGCCATTCACAGCCAAGTGGTAGCTGGCTCTTTGGCGCATTGGGAAACTCGGCATTATACAGATCAGAGCTGTTTCAGGGCACAGAACTGTGTTCCTTAATGTGTGGCCGGAGGACACCTTTGCCTCAGACTCACCTTGGAGATTATGAGAGTGAGTACTTCTGGTCATAACCTCTGACATACTGGATCAGAATAGAGGGTGGAGGGAAAGTGTATGACATGTTTTCAGGTGATACGGAAATCCTTACTGCCCTAGAGGGTTGAGCCAGCTTCCAATATTCCTTCTGTGTGAAGGAATTATGGGGAAAGTTCTGTCAGAGTGTTGGTTTAAACCCCACAAGAACAAGGTGCTTAGCCTCAGGATAGCCAATGGGAGCAGAAGGCAAATCTCAAGGGAACCTTATTCTGTGGCTCTGATTTTCCTGGTACTGTGTGACAGTCCTCTGCTGGTCTTGAATGGGGCCCGGATGGACTCACCAGACACTATCATTAATTGTATCTGAGTGTGATGGTACAGAAAACAAAGCTATGTGTGTATGTGGACACACAAGCACGCAGACTGTTTTCTCAGTTTATGATATACTTGTTTTATCATTCTTACTAAGGAATTGTGCTCAGTTCAGGGTTTAAGAGAGGTCAGGTGACACACGGATTCATTCAGTGAATACTTGAGTATGTGCTTATTCAAGGCACTAAGCTAGGGGTCGTGGGAACAACACATATCAGACTAACCCAAGAATCTCAAGAACGTTATATCTGATAGGAAACAGAAGCCACATACATAAAGATAATATTAGACTGAAAATGTTAAAACACCATAGGATATATAGATAAAGTCTCTGCAAGTTCAGAAGGAGAATTTCCTTTCAGGTGCAGGAATTATGAAAACTTTAGGAGGAAGTGGCAATTAGGTTGAAATTTTCAGATTTACAAAATGTAAAACAGTATGTGTTGGAGTATTATCATTATTAATAATTATCATTTTCGGGGCGCCTGGGTGGCTCAGTCAGTTAAGCATCCGACTCTTGATTTCTGCTCAGATCATGATCTCAGGGTCATGAGTCCAAGCCCCGCGTTGGGCTCGGTGCTGACAGTGCGGAACCTGCTTGGATTTCTCTTTCCCTCTGTCTCTGCCCCTCCCCCGTTCATGCTTGCTCACTCATGCTCTCTCGCTCTCTCTCTTTCTCTCTCTCTCTCTTTCTCTCTCTCTCTTGCAAATGATAATAATAATTATCATTTTCATAATGTTTCTTAGCACTTGCTGTAACAGAGTGCCTAGTTTGCTCCTTCAGGTTGTATGTGTGCAGAGTGATCGAAACAAGTCAGGTCATAAGAGAATTGCTTTCCATCAGGGGACGTCAATCCATTTACCAAGCAAGCAAAATGAGTGTGATTTGGGAAGTGAACTTAAAGATCAAAGCAAAGCCAAGTGGGTTTGGGATTGTGCAACATAAGAATGGGTAATACAGTTAACTTGATAGAAGAAGCTATCGACCTATCAGAAGTGTGATCCCAACAGAGTGTAGAGAACTCTTTTAGTTCAGAAATAGTAAGGCGGTAAGAAGAGGGGAAAAATACCTAAGGAGAAAGTACAATTTGCCGTCCCTCTTTAAAATAAAAAAAAAAAAAATGAATTGCTACATGAGTAAGAATGAGCGTGCTTTCTTATTAAAAATAGGTTTGTCCTTATGATTGCCTGTTACTGTTTGAATCATAACTTCCAACTGCTGCTTTCATTCAAAAGAAGCCATTAAACTCACATACTTCTTGAATGTGCCCAGTGTGTGAAAGCTTTAATTAAATCTACAAGGAGAGCCTTAAAAGAACAAGAATCAAATTAATTGCAACATGGGCCACGCATTTGTTTCTCTGACAGGCCCTGTGCTTTGGAGAGAACGCAATCTGGGTGCCTTTATCTGAATTAGTAAACTCAATATCACTTTCCATTAGCATGGCCGCTCTGCGCCATGCATCTTGTCCCTGACACTGTTTACATGTTAATGCCCTCCCAAATAGAGTCTGTTCCAACTGGTTTGCAGTAGGGTTCCAAAGCAGTAAATCCATGAGGTGGAATAAGCAGTCTTCGGCTCTCTGCATCACTGGCTTCTGGCTTTTGTGCGTTCCTCTCTGGATTGAGCTTCATAATTAGACTGCAGAGTAATTAAGGCAAATTCAGCACATGCAAATAGGGCAAAAGGATTTGCTGCTAATTACGGTTGTTACACCATCGTCAAGAAAAATTAATTTGTAATATTATTCTCTGGCTTTTCAGTGACCTAAAATCTGAAGTAATGAAGTGATGTTTTGTGCTCAAGCAGGATTTCTACAACTGGAGTTAATAAATATTTGTCCCATGAGAAATTAGAAATAAAAGTTATATATTTGAAATTTTACCCCCCCCCTAAAAAAAGCCTCCAGAATTCCTATAAAAACTTCAATGTATAATCACTCTGTCTTTATTTTTGTGTTGCTTTTGGAAGATGCTGTTTTTTACTATGCCAATATAATAGTATAATCACACTAGCAATCTGTAAATACCCACATGCCACACCAACTTGTGACATTTGCAATTGGGAGTTTAATTAGTGTATAATTTTCTTGTTTTAAGGTCTTGACCTATTAATACATTGGGCCAAATGTTGAAAGCCAGCGAACTGTGACTGGTTATATTCAGCTTCCGTGAAGGAACTAATAGCCTTAAGCAAGGTGGCCTGGTTTAGCATGCTGAATGAAACAGGTATCTGAAGGTAATTTTTTTTTTGGCTGCATATAGTTTAGAATTAGAATTGCAGGGATTTCTACTTTGAAACGTTGCATATTTTAGTGTGGATTGTTTCACAGGCAGAGAATTACATTTTCTCACTGAAAATGTAAAGCAGATTTATTTGTGAGCTGTCTGCCCTTGCTGCTACGTGTTTTCTTACTTGCTTCTCGTTTCTGTAATGCCAAAGACCAAAAAGACAAGCATGTGTTATTTCTATGACTGAGAAAGGGGGAAGCAGCATTTTTAAGAGTTTGGAGCTCTGCATGTTAATTAAGAGAGGCAATATTCACAGCGTTTTAAAAATTAAAGATTTAGTCCATCCAGGGTCAAATTGGGAAATTTAAAAATTTATGAGCTTATATTGTTAATAGTTTCCTAAGGGCAAATTCATCCCGTATTTTGAGCAATTAATGAATTGCTTCTTGTATGGCAGTATAATAGAGAGAAAGAGTACAGTTAGACATAATCTAGAAGTTCTTTTTGGAAACAAGCTAACAAGGGAGGCTGTGTAATCTCTGTCCAGTGCAGTCTCTAAAAATAGGTTGGATAACCATCTATCTTGAGAGATTTCAGAGTGATGTGCCTGGAGGCAGGGAGTTAGATCTGGAGACTTCTTAAGGCCCTTCCATTTTGTAATTCCCATAATTCTTCTTGCAAATATAAATACAGACAACATGATTTTCTTTGTTCTGGCTGTCACGGTGTGAAAAAAAAAATCTCAAAATGAGTACTCCCATTATAGAATGTTGCTGTCAATTATTAAGCTTAACACCAATAATAATAAAGGGAACCAAAGTGCACATCATCACCAACAGGATGGTAATTTGTGATGTCTTTTGAACTTCCAAATGACTATTGCATGAAGGGCTGAGAGAAAGGTCATGCGAAGATTAGCTTCAGACATACCCCATTGTTACTCAAGAAGGATTTTGCTCTGATTAGCAAAATACCAATGGCCAGTCAGGGGAAAAAAGATCAAGGCCAGTAACCTTCCGAAAAGGAAGTCAGCCCCAGTAGGGAACAAGAGCTGCTGTCATCTCTAAGGACTGCAAACCCACACAGAATTGATTCAGAATATCCTGCACTATGGCTGGAAAGCCTTGTTGACGGCTTTAGTTCTAATTATTTGTGGATCAGATTGAACAGAAATACATCTGTTTCTTTCCCATCTTTTCTTCTTACCCCTTCTCCTGTCTGTCCTTTCTTTGTACATATGGTGATTTCTTCATTATTTTTTTTACTTCTTTTTGTGTTTTTTCTTCCAACTCCGTATTCTCCCACCTTTCTGAGGGGTTGTGTTTTCTTTTTACTCATTCAAGTACCTATAGGCTTTGGGAACAAGCAAAATTATTATAAGTTTTGGGGTTTTTTTTTACCTTTTTAATTTTTTTTCAACGTTTATTTACTTTTGGGACAGAGAGAGACAGAGCATGAACGGGGGAGGGGCAGAGAGAGAGGCAGACACAGAATCGGAAACAGGCTCCAGGCTCTGAGCCATCAGCCCAGAGCCCGACGCGGGGCTCGAACTCACGGACCGCGAGATCGTGACCTGGCTGAAGTCGGACGCTCAACCGACTGCGCCATCCAGGCGCCCCTCACCTTTTTAAAAGTATGAAAAGCAGAGTGCCTGGGTGGCTCAGTCAATTAAGCATCTGACTCTTGATCTCCGCTCGGGTCTTGATCTCAAGGTCGTGAGTTCAAGCTCCATATTGGGGTTTCACACTGGGCATGGAGCCTACTTAAAAAAGATAAAAATAAATAAATGCATGAAAAGCTTTCTCAGACAGTATTTGCCTTCTCAGCCCATCACTCAACAAAATAAGCGGTTTCTTTAGCATTTCTTTACAAAGTTTTCCATGCCTCTTGATTTATGTATTCATTCAACAAATTGAGAGTCCACTGCATGCCGGACACTGTTCTAGACATTGGGAATATAGCAGTGAGCAAAATAAATGGAAATCTTGACCTCTCTGGCGATTCAAAAATTGCATCAGGAATTTTGCAATGATGAGCAAGTTATTGGGGGAGGAAAGCGTAAGAGTTAAGAGTGCTTTTGTCTTTCTCCATCTGTACCCTAATCTTCTTCATTTTGGATGCTGTTGGTTAAGTGATCACAGTCTGCTAAGACCAACCCATGGCAGTGACCAAGACGAAGACGCATTAGAGTTTCTTGAGGACTGGGAAGGAACACAGGGACCAAGAGGGGGAACAGGAGGAGCAGGCGTCCTCTGGCAGGGCTGCTCCCTGCTGAGCCTGTCACAAGAAGGCAGAGACCTCTGTGAAAGGGATGTAGGTAAGAGCAGCACGACCGACCAGAGCGGAGCCGTGCCTCACGAGAAGATGTGGGGGCCTCGCAGAGCATCAGAGCGAGCGCTTTGTCCTTCCCAAGTGCACGAAAGCCGGGGCTGATGCACTGAAAGGCAATGAGGCTGAACCGGACTAAGTGGAGAAGGCAAATGACCTAGTGCAAGAAAGGTGACTGCCTTGGGCAGCTGCGATTCTGCCTGAGTCCGTTATTTTCTGCTGCTCGTGCATCTTAGAAAAGTAAAATCGCATTAGGAAATATCTCCATTGGCTACTCCCCATGACCTTTGGCTGACTCAGACAAACCCAGGGCCCCTGAGGGAAGGTGAACCCGCCTCGGCTTTTCCCCAGGTTACTAGTTCAGGACCCACTTCTTCGTCAGAGCCGCCAACGTTGCAAACGTAGCTCTTGTTGCCGGGCATCCTAAAAGTAGTTCAGCGTGTTAATACTTCTTAAAAAAGAAAAAAACTGCAAATCAAAGGGAGCTTGTTCTTTTAAAATGTTTTGATTCGGTTTTAGAATGAAAAGGAGCAGCACTAGTTTGGGGGCTTTAATTATAATGGGTCTCTGGCTCACCTTACCAGCTGCCTTTGATATTTTCAGTTCTTATTCTAATTTAATTATGTTTCCTGTGCCGTGATTACATCATGAAAGGAAGTCCCTCAGATTGTTCACTGCAGAACAGAATTGAATGGGGGTGTGGATGTATTTATAGTTGCTGAATATATTAAAGAATCACATTTATCACTTTTTTTTCATTTTTTTAATGTTTATTTTTGAGAGAGAGAGAGAGAGAGACAGCTTGAGCAGGGGAGGAGCAGAGAGAGAGGGAGACACAGAATCCAAAGCAGGCTTCAGGCTCTGAGCTGTCAGCACAGAGCCCGACACGGGACTCGAACTCACAAACCATGAGATCATGACCTGAGCCAAAGTCAGACACCCAACCAACTGAGCCACCCAGGAGCCCCAATCTCATTTACTTGAAAGAAGTTTTCACCTCCAAGGCAGGGCTAAGGCTCTAAGATACTGTTTTAGCTAAGCTTTAGTGTATTTTAAATATTTTAGAGGTAAAGAGATCTGTTGGGAACACTGGACAGTTACAGTTAGAGTACCCTTTTCTCTTGAACTCCCTTGTTGCTAAATTTACTTCCAAATGAGAACCATCTGAGGAAACTTTTAGATACACAGATGTCTAGCCCCTACCTTATGCTGCCCCAAATAGAGAATAAGCAGAGAACTTTATTTTTTAAAAAGCATCACAGGTAATCCTATTTGGAAACTGCTATACTCTACTCAAAAGGACATGCTAGAGGAATAAAATAATGAATCAAATGATAGCATTGATAGCTTTCTTGTCTTTGGAAAGCTAATCCATGTCTATTATAAAATACTCAATCACAGCAGAAAAGCACCAAGAAAACAGGAAAATAACTTCCTATCTTCCCCCCCATCATCATTCTGATGATCATCTTTTCATACATTTCCGTGTGTGTGTGTGTAGCTCATTATTTTCATGGTGGGTCACAAACATCTTGCCACACCAACAGTTGGTTGTATTTAACAGTTTCATCTTTCATCTATTTATTAAATTTTTGAATTTGTTTATTTATTTTGAGAGGCAGAGAGAGAGAGAGAGAGCGCGAGCACAAGGCGGGGAGGGGCATAGTGAGAGGGAGAGAGCCCGACGTGTGTCTCAAACTCACAAACTACGAGATCATGACATGAGCCAAAATCAAGAGTTGGCCTGAGCCACTCAGGTGCCCCTGTTTTGTAGTTTGATATTTAATAGTTTGATCTTAGTCGATGACCACTCTCATGTGTGGCCTTTAGAATTCCCTCGAAAATCGCTCACTCAGTATTTTTGGTGCCTTTAATGATAACAACAACAGTAAGGGAAGTCGCAGTGGGGCAGTAATAGCAAATGCTTCCGTAAAACTGTATGCTGGGCACCATTCTTTTTTTTTTTTTTAATGTTTATTTATTTTTGAGACAGAGAGAGACAGAGCATAAACGGGGGAGGGGCAGAGAGAGGGAGACACAGAATCTGAAACAGGCTCCAGGCTCTGAGCTGTCAGCACAGAGCCTGACGCCGGGCTCGAACTCATGGACCGCGAGATCATGACCTGAGCCAAAGTCGGCTGCTTAACCGACTGAGCCATCCAGGCGCCCCTGCTGGGCACCATTCTAAGGTGGTTATGTAATTAACATGTTTAGTCCCCTCAAACTCTGTCTTTACCCCATTTTATAGCTGAGGAAACGTAGGTACATGTGCAAAGTCATACAGTTGACCAATGATGGCCATAGCATTTGAACTGAAGCCAGCCAACTCCAGAATGTTTGTTTCACCACCATATTGCACTCAGTGGGCCAGGCACAATGCAAGGTGAAGTACGGTGGTAACCTAAGGCAGCCTCAAGCCTACCTTCCTGGGCCTCACGCTGTAGTTGAAAAGACCAGGTATTAATAAAATATTCATGGAGTGAATGTGAAAATGCTCTATGACTGGTATACCAGAAGGTGAGGCACAGGGTATTCTCTCTATATAACCTCTTAACAGGGGCAGTGACTTAGCATGGTCAGAGAAGGCTTCTCTCAGGAAGAGACACCCGTGGAATCTACAGGTTGAAAGGAGTTAATTAGATGAAGTTAAAGGTAGAGCATTCTAAGCGGTGGGAACATCTGCCATGGACCCTGGGTCAAGAGGGAATATGCCAAGTCCGAGTAACCAGGAAGAGGTCAGGGAGAGAAGGCTTCTCAGGGAGGGAGGCAGAGCTTGTCAGGCAAGGAGGCTGGGGAGGCACGCTGGAACTAGACCACAGGATGTCTTCTAGGTCAGGGGGTAGAGTTTGGGAGGAACAGAAGGAACAGAAGCTGCTGTTGTGTTTGAAGTCAGAGCATGATGTGAACAGGTTTGTATTTTCAAAGCTCTCTGGTGACAGTGTGGAGAGCAGACTGGAGTGGGGCCAGGCTGGCTTCAAGAGACGTGTAGGGAAGCAGTTGCAAAAGAAAACGGAAGCCTAGACCAGTTGGCAATGAGGAGAGGGAGAAGAGTGGACAGATTTAAGAGGTGAAATTAACAGGAGTTGGATAGAAGGCAGCTAGGGGGAGGCATTCGCAGAAAGAAGGCAGTGCTGTGCACCAAGCTGGCCAGAATACGGCAGCTTGAACTTGAAGCCAAACACCAGGTGTGGCATCTGCACCCACCTGGAGAGCATGTGGACTTCGGGTCGGTTGTCATGAGAATCACACACATTTCTTTATGAGCTGTTTTACCCTTGAAGAGCAGCTCTCCTGTGGGCATTGAACAGTACATCATGCTTCATTCCATTTGCCTCTTGGAGATTTGTATGCAGATGGCAATTTCAGATGCTTATATCTAATATTATATTTCTTTCTGTGTCTTTCCAGCCATTCTTGAAAGTATACAAGCTTTCCATCCCATGAGCCTAAAAATAGATTTCATTCCGTAAACAGAAGAAACAGTGTCAGAAAGTGTAGGTTCCTAAATCCAAAAATAAATTAAACTTGCTAACATTAATTATTTCTCAGATATTGACGGAGAGGTGGAAAGGAAATGTTCAGCACAGTGTCTCATTTTTAAAAAGGTAGAACAAAACAAATCCAGAAGGCACACAGTTACAGCATAAAGCTAGCCATGGTTGTGCATAAAATTTGAATACTGTGTAGTCAGAGGATGGCTCCTTCTGCGCTTTATACAAAGGATGCACACAGCTGGAATTTTTACAGTCCTTTATTATAACAGGAGCCAACATTTTCCTGCCCGCTATAACACTGAACCAACTCATAATTTTGAAGCAAACTCTGTAGGAGATATTTAAGTGAATAATGCTGTTCTATAATAAAGAGGGTGCCTAATGCTTCCTGTGTATAACAGCGCATTACCATAATGTTAAAGAAAATGTCCGTCTTCAGGATCTGTCCCAGGTCGTCACGGTTTGCATATATAGTGTTTGCGTTGAGCTCTTGAAAGACAGTGACCGAGGAATGCTCTATTTGTTGAAATTTGGCAAGCACAAATGATTTCACAGGAAAGACCATTAAGTGGATGGTCTTTACTGCGCAATTTCTCTTGGTTACACTACAGCCAGTTTAATGGACAACATGTAATTTTCTTAAAAATGAGGGAGTGTGGGACGCCTGGGTGGCTCAGTCGGTTAAGCGGCCGACTTCGGCTCAGGTCATGATCTCACAGTCCGTGAGTTCGAGCCCCACGCCAGGCTCTGTGCTGACAGCTCAGAGCCTGGAACCTGTTTCAGATGCTGTGTCTCCCTCTCTCTGACCCTCCCCCATTCATGCTCTGTCTCTCTCTCTGTCTCAAAAATAAATAAACGTTAAAAAAAAAATTTTTTTTTAAATGAGGGAGTGTGCATCAGAGACACCCAGAGAACTTCTTGTCTTCGATCCAAAGATTCAGACTCCACCCCAGACCTACTAAGAATCTTCCGGGGTGATGCACAAACGTGTTTGAACGTTTATAACATAAAAAAAAAAGTGACACCTCTCCCAGTTAAAAGCCATTGGATTAATAAAAGTAGTCATGGCCACAGTCAACTAATTTTTCAGAAAACGCCTTTCTAAAGATTACTGGGTCTATATCATTTTGGTTTTATTCATTCAAAGACCTAGGGATTCAAAGGGAAATGGAGAAAGCATCTCTTGTTTTTTAGAGCGATCAGCTCGTATCAGGGGTGGTTCCTGGTATTTCTAAATGGTAAAGACAAGGACATACTAACTCTGCAGCACATCAGTGTGGACAGTATCTTGAAAAGCTAAACTATTTCTGCTAAGTCAGCCAGTTTTCTTATTGGACCTTCAGCCCAAAGTGAGACAATGACAAAGAAATTTTTGAGAACTATGTATCTGTGCCTGGGATTGGCATTCTTCAGAGCCGGTATGTGAAACCTTCGTTTTATTCCTTCCTTGAAGTGGAGTAGAGGGAATGTAACCCACTGCATGAGACGTGCAGAGGTGGTCACTGCCCATGGGTCACCTCTTTAGCTGCCCTGACCCCAGAGAGATCACAGGGTGGCTCATCACCCAGACACTTTAACTTTTCGTAATCTTTATTTATTTATTTTGAGAGAGGGAGAGAGTGGAGGGAGTGGCAGAGAGGGAGGGAGAAAGAACCCCAAGCAGGCTCCATGCTGTCAACACAGACCCTGATGCAGCATTCAAAGGTAAGAGCCGTGAGATCCTGACCTGAGCCGAAATCAAAAGTCAGATGCTTAACCAACTGAGCCACCCGGGCGCCCCACCAAGACAGTGTAAAGAATCATCTTTTAAGACACAATGAGATACTACTTTTTAAAATTTCTTAGTGTTTTTATTTTTGAGAGAGCACAAGCAGGGGAGGGGCAGAGAGAGAGGGAGACACAGAGTCCGAAGCAGGCTCCAGGTTCTGAGCTGTCTGCACAGAGACCAGCACGGGGCTCGAACTCCCAAACTGTGAGATCATGACCTGAGCCAGAGTCGGACACTTAACCAACGCTTAACTGTCACCCAGGTGCCCCACAATGAGATATTATTAGTAAACTTAATTGATTGGCATATAAGTTGGCTGTATTATAAATTGTTATGAGTATGTCCCTCTTTTATAGCTGCTTTTTTACTTTTAATTATTTACTTAAAAATTAAAATTAATAATACCACATTTGAAACACATAATACCGTGTTAGACTAGGTTTGCCTTATCTCTGTTTTTTTCAAGTGATAGCACAGTTCCAGCCACTAACATGCTTTTTCTAATCTTTGCTCTAGACTTCTTTGCATTTCAAAAACACAAAGATAATACAGTATATTTAAGAATCAGTAACTAAGGGGCGCCTGGGTGGCTCAGTCAATTGAACCAGTCGGTTGAGCCACCAACTCTTGATTTCAGCTCAGGTCATGATTTCACAAAGCATGAGATCAAGCCCGGTGTTGGGCTCTGTGCTGGAAGCTTGGAGCCTGCTTAAGATTCTCTCTGTCTCTCAAAATAAATAAACAAACATTAAAAGAAAGAATCAGTAACTAAAATATATTTGAATGTCTTATATTTTAGTCTGTTTGGAAATAATAAATCCAAGTTCTGCTTATAGGTAGTAATTTCATATAAAATGCAGTTAGTGTACAGGTAAATTAGATTTCAAATATGTAGATATCAAAGGTAACATACAAAATGATGGCTTTATTGAGGGCAGATAGTTTTACTTCCAGTGAATATATATGGAAAAATGTGGAAAACGACTTAGTCATGGCAGATTTTTTTTCCTAACAACCAGACTTAATTTCCTTTTCATGAAAAAAATTGTGTACGGTTGTGAAAATGTCACATGGAATAAGTCGTACCTTAACTGCTGTAGGCTGGCATAGAAAAGACTAATGCCTTCTTTTTTTTTTTAATTTTTTAAATGTTTATTTATTTTTGACAGAGAAAGAGAGACAGAGTATGAGCAGGGGAGGGGCAGAGAGAGAGGGAAACACAGAATCTGAAGCAGGATCCAGGCTCTGAGCTGTCAGCACACAGCCCGATGCGGGGCTCGAACTCACAGACCGTGAGATCATGACCTGAGCTGAAGTCGGATGCTCAACTGATGGAGCCACCCAGGCGCCCCTATTTTTTTTCTACTTTTTTTTTATTTAAATTTTTTTAAAGACTAATGTCTTCTTAAGTGGACACCTACTAAAAACAGGATTAGGAAAGCAAGCTGGCCTCTGGAGAGGTGTGCATTTGCCATGGAAGGACTTACCAGGGAGGCTGCAGTGAGACTGAGACTGTTTCCAGCTCTGCCAGCCAGCTACGGTGGCCACCGAGTTCACCTGCCTCCCTGGCTTTGGTAGGATGCTCTTTGGGTTGATAGCTCTTAGAGTAGGCTGTGCCACTTGATACTGAACCAGTGTGCCTGGAGGTTGGGTTTAAGGTTAAGGTGGGTAGAACACAGGAGGATGTCCGAATGCATATCCGGTGTTTTCACCGTAAACATCTTTGCTGCAAGCATTTTTGCTGCCAGGATTTTCGTCACATAAGTGATTGGCCATCAGACATTTTTGCTGTAAAAGATAATATCGGGGCGCCTGGTGGTTCAGACAGTTGAAGCATCCGACTTTGACTCAGGTCATGATCTCGCTGTTCTTAAGTTCAGGCTCTGCATCAGGCTGTGTGCTATCAGCAGAGAGCCCCTTCAGATCCTCTGGCCCCTCCCCAGCTCATGCTCGCTCTCTCTCTCTCTCTCTCTCTCTCTGAAAAATGAAAATCTAATAAATAAATAAATAAATAAATAAATGTAAGATAAAATCATGAAAAATAAAAGAGGGACATTTCATTAAATGAAATTAGAAAAATGAACGACAAAACTAAAAAGACTGTGGCAAAATACACAACATTTGAATACTGTTTGTGTTTGAAATGTATACAGATTCATGGCAATCCTGTGCAAATACCTGATTTTATTTTGTGGATTGTACCTTAGCACTTGTCCTCAAAGTCTTTCCTTCATGGTGTTATACAGTTTGTTTGGTTTTTTTGGTTTGCTGGTCCATCTCCTCATTCATCATTGCACTTCTGTTTTCACTGAAATTTCTTCCTTTGTTACACGAGATACCAGTTTCCAGATGCTAGGATGCATATTTGTAACTGGGCTTTGCACTGCACTGCGAAAGCTTTCTTCGCTATTGTTTGTTCTTGGCGTATTGTCACATGTCCGTTGATAGACATTCCCCAAGCTCTGTGGAAAACGTGGGTTCAGACGTCTGCGCCGCTGTGTAGACCATTACGATAGCTGTTTATGTAATGGAAAAATGGGAGTGCTGCCTCAACAGTGAAATAAAAGCAAATGGTCAACCGGCTGATGAAACCAACAGTCAAGGCAAACTGCCAGCCAGTTATGTTTTTTTATCTTTTATGGCAAAATTGCTTTAAGGCCAATTAGTTATGCAGCAAAAACTGCTTACAGCAAAGACGCTCATGGCGAAACTCCCTAGAACCATCTGAATGGCCCATCTTATTGAAAAGCTTTGAGAAACTATGGAACCACCCACTACAGCAGTACACATCTGTAAAAGCAATGGAGAAACACTGCTCCGAACAGAAGTACCATGGGGTGACAGCCAGAGAAGGAGACAAAGGAAAATCTATAGAAGGATTCCAGCTAATAAGTGAAGAAGGGATGATAGGATTAGAATGCCACCTTTTTGAAAAGGTCAGTGAAATATGAGGCTCAAGTGATTGTGTTTGGAGTGATACATTCTGAGTAAGAAAGAAAGGGGAGTAAGTAAATATGTGTGTGTGTTTGTATTAGCACAGCGCACAGCACACACACACACACACACACACACACACCATGTGTACATGCACATGCACGCACACATCATTGTTACATAATATAAGCCCAAAACACCTGAAAATGGTTACCTGTGTGGATAGGTGAATTGGAATGCCGCAAAGGGTATAAAAGGTAATGAGCAAGAAACTTTTCTGAGTATAATTTTTATATAGTCTTTACTTTTGACTCATGTAACTGTTTTGCATAGTCCAAAAAACTTAATTAATTAAAAATATGAAACAAACTAGTCCTGAGATTGAATGTAGATGGAAACAGATGAGCTAAGCATATATCAAATCAATAATTCTACCATCCAGAGAAAAAAATGAATTCAAGTAACTTTGAAGGCAACTGTGGCTGTATATTCTTAGATATATTCTGAGGACAAAAAGATCTGAAATGAAATCTTACACTTTTTTAGTAGATTTATTTTTCATAGTAATACTGCTATTGTTATTTTACAGATTTCTATATATAGGAGGATAAAGCAAAGAAGCCAGTGTATGAATATGATTAGGAACAAAGTTTTCCCTGCAAGACAAAAGAAGCAAATACTTAAAAAAAAAACAGGAAAATCTCTGTGAATTTGAGTTGGAAATATTAGTATGATGTCATATTAGTATGATGTCATAATTTAAATATATACGATCTATAATGCATACAACATATCACGCGTTCCATTTGCTCAAGTGAGCTAGTCACCATGAAACTCCAGTTGCAATGGCCATCCATAACACCGAGATCTTAATTTCTAACTTCTGTTCCCCCCCCAAAAAACTAGGGCTTCTCAGAGAAGTGACTATTTCCAGGTCTAGGTCAAGGAAAAACCAGGTGAGCCTGTAGCATCTTCTGCCAGGAAGCAAGGTTCTATTCAACAAGTAATGGGATAATGTCAGAAGGACACAGGCGCCAGTTTGAAAGGCCTGGCATAGGCCAAGTTCGGGACAGTCTGAACATCTGAAAGAATAATGGCAGTAATTGATGATAACACGTCACAGTTTTTATTTATTTTTAATGTTTTATTTACTTTTAAGACAGAGAGAGACAGAGCATGAGTGGGGATGGGGCAGAGAGAGACGGAGACACAGAATATGAAGCAGGCTCTAGGCTCTGAGCTGTGAGCACAGAGCCCGATGCGGGGCTCGAACTCACAAACCGCGAGGTCATGACCTGAGCCGAAGTCGGATGCTCAGCCGACTGAGCCACCCAGGCGCCTCTATGTCACAGTTTTTAAAATTCATGTATCTTTAGTACACTTTTAAAAATTAAATTACAAAGGAGTAGAGAGAAAGGGACAAGGGAAGTTTTTCTTTACAGAGTAATACCTGTGAGTAAATGTGGATGTGAGAGGAGTTACAAGATCACCATTCTACAAAACCCAATGTGATAATTGAGTGAGATGAGAGTCATCAGTGCTTGTTAAAAAGAGTGGAGGAGAGAGACTCTGGGAGTCAGAATAGCCACACGATCTTAAATTGTCACCCTGTAGATTATCTTATGAGGGGGAACTGAGCCTCTACAATGGAAAGATCTGATGAGTGGTCAATGTCCCACTCATCAGATTTAGCAAAGACAGTAGTGGCACCATTTAACATTACGTGCTTCCTAACGTGATGCGATTAGAAGGGCTCAGAATCAACTGTGTAGCAGTTATGGTATAAACGTTTAATCCGGAAACAATCAGAAATATCTCTCTAGAAGGAGAGACATGGCGCAATACAACTAGCCTGGACGCTTCAAAAACTGTGTTTTTGTAAAAGGGGAAATAAAAAAACATCAGGTAGACTGTTCCAGATTAAAGGAGGCTAAAGCGATAAGACCAAAAGCAGTGTTTGAGCCTGGATACAGAGTTTTCCTAAAAAGGCATTTGGGGGACAGTTGGGGATATTGAAATGATACAGACTGCGTATTAAATGACATTATAGAATCAGTATTTTTCTCAGTTGTGATAGTGGGATTGTGGTAATTAATATAGGCGATGCATGCTGGAGTGGTACTTAGGGATTTAAGTAATATCCAAAACTAACTATCAAATGCTTCTGGGAAGAAAAAAAAACCATATAAGATATATAGATGATCACAGATATTGAAAAAGAGAAAGCAAATGTTCAGAACTATTGAATCTGGGTGAAGGATATTCAGATGTATATTGTACTATTCTTTTGCCTTTACTGTAGACTTGAGAATTTTCAAGGTAAAAAGTTGCGGGGGAAGAAGGCCATAAGTAGTACATTCATACAGCTGCATTTTTCCTTCCCGTTGCTTAGAAGTTGATCTTGTATTATTTGTATTCTTTCCGGTTTTATGCTTTTCCGGTCTAAAAGTCAAGTCAACAAAAGGTGTGTACCTCCCAAACCCCTTTAAAAAATATGACCAGATGACAGGACAAGGGTTTCCTTCTCCAGGTGAATTATGGGGAGCTGCAATGAGCATAAGCAGCACCCCACCCCCACGCCCACCCCCGCCCTGGGGCCCGTGGCCAGCTGCCCTCCCCAGTGTGTCCTCTTGTGCAGACTCGGGTGCTTTTGTCATGGGGCCCGGCGTGTGGGGAGCAGGGAATGGAGACCAGCAGTGTGCAGCCTTCTGCTTTGATTAAGATGCAGGATGGCAGGGACGGACAGAGGGCTTCCTGGGTTAGAAACCAGGGCTGCGTGCCAAGGTGTAGAGGGAGGCTCCTGCACTGACTCCATTCCAAGCTCGTTGGCTGTGGGGGCAGGGCCCTCAGCCCGTGGCCACTCTCTGCGTCTTGGCCTGTCTTACAAAAGTGCTGGTTTTTAAATTGTTTCAGACATACCACGTCTTAAATTTTGAATTCTCGTGGGTGCCATGTTAAGAAAAGGCACCAGGCCATACTGATCTGGTACATCTGGTTTGCACCGATGCCGAATAATCTTCTCTTTGGGACACTCTGTAATGTCACAGCCCTACAAAGGTCCTCTTTGTTACACAAGGACATTTGTGAAACCAAGCAACAACTTTTATTTCCAGCTATTCCACCTCCTAACCTCTCCCCCTTATTTTACACGTCGAAACACCACAGTTGAAAATAGGTTTAGAATATTCGATTCAGGGGCGCCTGGGTGGCGCAGTCGGTTAAGCGTCCGACTTCAGCCAGGTCACGATCTCGCGGTCCGTGAGTTCGAGCCCCGCGTCGGGCTCTGGGCTGATGGCTCGGAGCCTGGAGCCTGTTTCCGATTCTGTGTCTCCCTCTCTCTCTGCCCCTCCCCCGTTCATGCTGTGTCTCTCTCTGTCCCAAAAATAAATTAAAAAACGTTGAAAAAAAATTAAAAAAAAAAAAAGAAGAATATTCGATTCAGCACTAAAACTCCTGTGTCCTCTCCTTTCCCTCATCTTTCTGGCCTTGTCCCCAAACCTCCTCTGGCACTTTCTGTCTGTTTTCGAGGCAGCGTGCATCCGTAACCGTCAGACAGCCAACGTAATAAGCGATGGTGACCAACGTGATAGACTTACCCTGTTTGCCAACAGTGTTTTGTCATCGGTGGAGGAAGTGTGAGAAGATTGTTCAGAACAAAGAGATAACATGCGGAAAACAAGAAAAATTTAAATAGCAACGTTCTATCTGTCTCCAGAAAGTTCGGTCTGTGGAAGTTCATTCGTAAAGAAACCAGGGCCCTATATGAGCAACAGCGGAGCATGATGGCTCCAGCGTGGAAACAGACCAGCCCTTTACCAGTAGGAACGTCCTGATCGGTCTGTGGTAGCAATGGGTGTTCCTTCATTAGGCCGTATTTATTGTTGTGATTGCAGGAGTAGCGGCATGATTTATGATGTAGGCCTCTGGAAATGATGCGAGCAGGAAATAGTACAGCCACGGCTGCCTTCATCTGACATATCCTGTCTGTTCAAAGCAAATGTAGAAATCCACTGCTCAATGACGTTTTTGTGCTGCTTTTTTATTTTTCTTGCTTTTGAAATACCGTGTTGTTCAATGCAGTCCTGTCTGGAAATGCCACGTGCTCAGGATGAAATAGTGTCGGTCAAACCAAGACTTGGGCTGTGTTTCTCGGTTTCATCCGATCTGAGCTGCAAGGGCCCTTTTTTATCACAGGGAGGGTCAGGCATACAAATCCTTCTTCTCAGGAGACAGAGATCTCCTGGGAGGACCGCCTTTCCGGCACCTGAGATTCCGGCTGCCCCGGGACAGGACTCTGGTCTCTGGCACAAGTGTCTATTTTGCTTCGTGACTCCCTCACACGTGAAATCGGTGTAAAGTTAGTGAGGGATGACTGCCCTGGAGCAGGGCTCAGCAGCTGTTGTGCCACAGAGAGGCTCTACCAGCACCTCACCAGCTATCTGTTCTGAATGGGCCGTGCGATGGTAGGGGAAAAATGTAAAATCCGTCTTGACATCGCAGGAGAAAAAGTGAAAAGGGCACATTTGAGTCTTTACCTAAGCTTGAGCGATTTCGTGTTACTTGCTCGTGTTCCTTTCCAGTTAAGTACTTTGTCCGTGGCAGACGAGGGGGAAAGACTTCGGGACGTAGAATTGCAAACTCCTCTGTTTGCATCGAGTTAGCTGTCCTCCAGAGTCCGCTCTGTTGTTCGGGTGGATGGCCCTGGAGGTCGGGGAGGCTTGTGGGATCACCTTGCACCAGCACCTCCTAAGAACTCTGGGATGAGGCCTTCCATGTGAGTCCTTCCCACGGTGTGTAGGGAAGCCTGCCTTCGGGCACTCGGCTCAGTCAAAGGTCTTTACCACAAACGTAGCCAAAGCCGTCAGGTCCCATCTCTTTTTTCAGGTAAAGCTTCACCCCTCTGTTCTGGAATGCTCTGACTGTGCCCAGGTGCCGGTAGGAGGAAGTGAAATGAACAGTGCTTATCTCCTGGGAGAAAAGTGCTCGGTCGATACAAGGGAATGTCAGTCACACGGGGGGACGACACCTCAGCACGCTGGTTTCTGCAGTGCTCAGAAAGAGTCCAGTTTGCACGTGACGTTTGCCTAGAATGTTCAGCTGTCTAGGACGCGTGCCCCGAATGAGGGTTGACAGGAAAATCCTCACTGTAGTTGGCTTTCATACTGTTTTTCATCTTTGACAGCAATTATGGTGAGAAAGACCATGAGGTTATGTCAGAAAGCAGTTTGGGGGAACTTGTCCGTTGGAGGGACTCCAGCACTGATATTTGTAAATGGTGTGTGATCTTGCCGTGTTTCCAGGAACTCGGGTTAGAAGCCACTGTCCTTCTGAATCATGACATCACTCAGAGAACACTCAGGGACCGCCACGGGCCCTCAGAGATTCAGAATTGCATGAGGCACGTGGTGGGACAAAACCTGTCTCACACCTTGGACAACAATCTGACCTGAGTGTATGCAAACAGGCAGACGGGAGGGCCATTAATAACTCTAAATTTCGATTGCCTTTAAGTAGTTGATTGGAAGCATGGTAGGTAGAGAGGCAAATAAATACCCATGCCCATGCCAAGTGCTTTGAGGTAAGGACAGTATTTGATTCCGGTTTGTTTTGAGAGATTAGAATAGTTTGTACCCACAGCAAGCGCTCAAAACTATTGGATGACTGGGGCACCGGGATGGCTCAGTCAGTTAAGCATCTGACTTCGGCCCAGGTCACGATATCGCAGTTTGTGAGTTCGAGCCCTGCGTCGAACTCGCTGCTGTCAGCACAGAGCCCGCTTCAGATCCTCTCTCTCCCTCTCTCTGTCTGCCCCTCCCCTCTGTCTCAAAAATAAATAAACATTAAAAAAAAAACCCTCTGTGTTGAATCTTCGAGTGAATATCAAGGCAGTAGATGACATTGCGTTCATGGTCTTTGTTAGCTCAGGCCAGTATTCCATCTAACAAGGCAAATCCTTCAAGGTTCTTATGTATTGTTTTAATAATAATACTCCTACCTACCCAGCGTATGTTTCAATGGAAGATAGGGTGTTCCACAGGTGCTGTGTCATTAAGCTAGGCATCTATGGAGTATAACTGATAATCACTCAGCTGACTGTTCATATAACTCGTAATGTGGTCAGCAACACTTAAATTGCTGGAAGGAGGTATTTACAATGAAAGGATGGGAGAACTAAAAAAAAAAAACTGTTGCTTTCTATCACTTTGTGGAATTTCATGAGCCCCTACTCTGGCACTTTAGTGTTGTTCATAGGACAAGGTGAAGAGAAGCAGAATTAGGAAGTTGCTTAGGAGTAAGCTTTTCTGTTTGTTGGGAGCTGGTACTGAACATTCATAAATTTATAATCTGCATTATGTTCCAGCAATATGTTAATGCTGAGTTCATAAGATTAATCAGGCCACATGCTGTCCTGTGGTTTCACTAATATAGTTCTGAGTTATATCAGCATTTTCTCTTTCACACCACACACAAAAAGCCTTACGGAGCAGTATGTAAGCAGTCCTAACAGGCAAATGTTCAGACATAATTAAAGATGAAGTTTAGCTTTTCTGTTATGGTTGGTGAACAAGATAATGTTCTCTAACTGTAGGACAGGAAAATAGGGCCAAGGTGGTTGGCTGCCAAACACATTCTCATTGAAACTTCACGCAGGACTTTACCAGTTGCTGGGAGCTCATTCCAGCAATTCCAGCCTCTAAGGGATTCCCTAAGAAGCCTGGTAGAACGAGAACGTTCCAGGTCCGTTGGGTGGAAACAGGTCAGCCCTGCTCTTTGCCCCCATTTTTCTACGTGTACTCTGCTTCTGGAATTTTCAGTCACTGGATATCCACTGGAAGATCAGGTCCTTTGGTTAGACTGCAAATTAGGGAGATATGAGCTTTCGTTCCATTAACGGAAAATTTTGCCACCGATGGTTAGAAATTGGATCTTAATTTTAAACTGAAGTTGTGTCTTCTTAATTAAAGACATTCCCCCAATTAATAACAAAATAAACCAGCTGCAATAATCATTCATTCAGCAGGTGTTTCCTGAGCACCTACTTGGGCTTGGAACTGTGTTAGTGCTGGTTCACCAGTGGTGAGACCAACAGTCTATACATTAAGTAGCCGGAGGGGTTATGTCTTCTGGATAAGGAAGCAAGTGCTTTCTGCCTTGGCTTTGCGGCTGTCACCACCTTGACAGCCTGCTTCCTCATCATCTCTGTTGAATACAACACTGCCTGCCCAGTTATTTGGGCTGAAATACTGACAGCCTCTGAAAATGCCAGATTCCAGAATCAATTATAAACACAGCATTAAGTTGATGTATTTACCCAGGGTGGCTGGACTGACTTGTCCAAACTTACCAATTGTTATTGGGTTGTGTAGGGATGATAAGCAAAAGAGGATCTGAGGTGCCTGTGTCAGAACCTGCCTGGAGGAACAGGAAGCTAGCCCTACCTCTGCCCCCAGAGGTCAGGCAGCATTGGAAAGAGAGGTTTGATCGGACCTGCCCCAGTTCTAGCCATCTTACCCTCTCCCTCCCCCAGCTGCATACTCTCTTGGTTATTTTCTATATAATAATGATGATAATCCCACTTTTCCAACCCTCCCATGCAGTGCCTACTGGTCACAATTTTAAATATTATACAAGTGTGTTTTACAATAAATATTTTGAAGCCGTGTTCAAAAGAGGAGATGCCTCTCTGTGCTGTGTTATGTTTACCATATTCTGTTTATTCTGGATCCAATATGAGCCCAAAGAAGACTGAATAATGTCCATTCAGTAATTAAGCACGTCTACTCTTTTGCCTACCTTTTAGCTCATATCCAGGAATCTGTATGCAAACACACACACACACACACACACACACACACACACACACACACACCATAAACCACAGGCGTGTCTATTTCTTGAATAGCCCTGCCCTTTAAAATGCTTGTTTCATTTCAGTCAAACTTGGAATTCTTCCCTCACGCCTTCATTTATTCTCCTCTTATTGTTTTCGGAAATGATAAGAATCGGCAGTTCTTCCTGAACTCGCGACGTTTAGCAAGCTGCTGGTAATTTATGTCACCTGTCCACCGTATCAGATCCCTGTCTCCTAACAGCCTTTTATTTCTTCAGGGATTCAAGAGCATCATCCTATTATTTTAAGTATTTTTCTCCTTTACACTGTCTCTGCTTGCTGTTGTTCCCCTTCTCCTAGGCAATCACCTTATCTTAATAAAATAGAACTAAAGCTGCCCCTAATTCCAGGAGGCCTTCCTATTTATACCTGAAAAACCTCCCCGTCTCGCTCGCCACTTGTCTCCCTTCCTGTACACCGGTCCCCACACGCGCTCCTCCGCCTGCCTGAGGGACCCGCTCACCTCTGTCCGCACGCAGCTGTGATTACTTTCCCATTCATCACCCCCCAAAATGAGTTTGCACTTACTTCATTTGCAACTACGAAATATAGGTATTTGTTTACAGTGAACTAAACTGAATGCATATCTGTGCAATTACCGTGAGTTTAGATTATTTTAGGGAAAGGCAGAGAGGGACTCCCATCCGATGCAGTTATGTGGTGCAGTGCCTAGTATAACACTGTTCTTAGATCTTGAAGGCCACATGATGTAACTGGTACTGTATATATTCAATTCGTAATGTTCCTTTGCTCTTTACAGTAACTGGAACTAAGAAAAGTGTGGTACAAACTTCTATGGAGTGAATTCCTCAATATATGTCATGTTCCAAAAAAAAAACAGATTCCAGGAAGTTTTTATTTATTTTTTTTTTTATTTTTTTTTTAAATTTTTTTTTCTTGACGTTTTATTTATTTTTGAGACAGAGAGAGACAGAGCATGAACGGGGGCGGGCAGAGAGAGAGGGAGACACAGAATCGGAAACAGGCTCCAGGCTCCGAGCCATCAGCCCAGAGCCCGACGCGGGGCTCGAACTCACGGACCGCGAGATCGTGACCTGGCTGAAGTCGGACGCTTAACCGACTGCGCCACCCAGGCGCCCCCAGGAAGTTTTTATAAAACAAACTGATTTGGGGGCATCTGGGTGGCTCGGTCGGGTATGCGTCCGACTTCGGCTCAGGTCATGATCTCACGGTTCAACGGTTCGAGCCCCGCATTGGGCTCTGTGCTGACAGCTCAGAGCCTGGAGCCTGCTTCGGATTCTGTGTCACCCTCTCTCTGCCCCTCTGCCGCTTACACTCTTTCTCTCTCCCTCTCAAAAAATAAATAAACATGAAAAAAAGTGTTCTAAAGAAAAAAATATTTGTGTTCTTCAAAAAGGTCAGCGTGGTGAAAGGAAAAAATTCAAGGGACTGTTCTAGATTAAAGAGACTAAAGAACCATGACAGTAAATGTGGTGCGTGATTCTTGATTGATTCTAAGCAAAAAAACAAAAACAAAAAAATACAACCATAAAGTACGTCGGTGGGATGATTTGGAAGATTTGAATATGCATATGTATTAGATAATATTTTTGTATCATTGTTAGATCTCTTCAGAGTGATGATACTATAGTGTTGTAAAATTCCTTGTTCCTAGGTGATACATGCTGAAGTATTAGGGTATGTTGTCCTAATGTCTTCAACCAATTTACAAATGGTTCAGCAAAATAAATGTATATATGTACCTACATGTGTACATATGTGCTTATACATATGTTCTTACACAGACATTTTTGTCATTCTTCATTTTTTTTAAATGAAGGAAAGATAGGTTTCTAAGTGAACTTTCCTGATGATAAATACGAGAATTTTTTTTTGTATGGAATAAAGGGTATGGGCAGTGGAGGCGAGCATATCTGGAGTGGGTGGGAAACCCATCCTATTGGCCTTCTCCTGCATCCTCCATACTGTGGATCATTCCACCCCTGCAGACTTTTTTTTTTAAGTTTATTTACTTATTTTTGAGAGAGAGCACGCACGCAAGAGAGCATGAGTGGGGGAGAGGCAGAGAGAGGGAGAGAGAATCCCAAGTGGGCTCTGTGCTGTCAGCGCAGTGCCCGATGTGGGGCTCAAACCCACAAACCTTGAGATCATGACCTGAGCTGAAATCAACAGTTGGGGACTTAACCCACTGAGCCACCCAGGCGCCCCTGTGTGCGTGCAGACTTAAACCAAACTGCCAGCTAACTGTAAGAGGTTCTTCTCTATTTCTTAACAAAATGAACCCAAGAAATTGAAATCACTTGATGCCAAATCCTCCAAAAAGAGTTGCCAACTTTTGCCGTGTCGTGCTCTTGCTTTAAGTGGAAAGGAGGGGGGATGGGTGAGCTGCACTATTGTTCGCCCCTTTCTCGGACTTTCAGAAGAGCAGCCCCCCAAACGGGACACTCTTTGTCATCACTTTTCATACTTTGGGGTGTAGCCTGCCCCTCTCCGTGTGTGTTATACTGTGTGGGAAGGTGAATGGGCTCTTCACATTTTGAAATTAAACTGGCTTGTTTTCTTTGTAAATCCCCCTAATTGTTTAGTAAAGTAATTCGGTGGGATTTTTTTCACTGGTATATAAACAAAAGGAAGATTCGTTTGGGAAGCATAATGCCATCTTAGAAAACACCAAAAGAAAAAAAAAGGGAGAGAAGAAAACTGAAGCTTATGTCTTGGTGTCAGTTACAGCTTTAGGGAGGAAATTCGGGGAAATGGCCCACAGCCTGCTAACTGCCTCCGTGCAGGGCAGCACTAATGGGCCAGGGTGAAGGGCATGTGGCAGGAGGGCCATTTGCCTGTACTCTGCTTCACTTAAGAGTTGTCCAAAGCTGCATTTGGACTTCATACAGAAAATGACTAGATTGAGAGCTCTTCTTCATAAGTAATCCTTATGTGGTAACTTTAAAAAAAGTAACACTTTCCATCATGAAACTAGAATTTTTTTTTTTTTTTTTTTTAGATTTTACGTCCTCTTGTTTTCTCTCTCATGTGTCCGGTTTTGTGACTCTTCTGCCCAGAGTGTGGAAAGAATTTGGGCTATCGGCATGTGCCACCTTCTGTCCGCATTCTATTTGTCTCATAGGCATTTGCGAACATAAAGTGATACTCTACTGCGTACGTTGCGGTTAAGTGTTTAGATTTTTTTGTTTTTTTGTAGAGCTGCTCTTACATTGTTATCAGCCAAAATATTGTATGGCTAAATGATTGGAGTTCATTGAATTTGCTTGATAGTTAGACAACATTCTAGCCTTGGGAACAAGCTGTATGTTCATCATAAAAAAAATTAAGAATGCGATCAAAAGTTCAAAGCTGAAATATTAAACGACTTAGTGGAAAGCTTTAAGAACTATGCACTTAGTCTGCAAGGAAACCATCATTTCTCAATGCTACCAATTCGATTCTTGTCCATGAAGGAAAATATATCAAGCTTGGCTATTTGATACTAAATACAAATTCCATTAGGTCACCTTTTTTTTTCTCTAAACATCCTGTTTTTCCTACATGCATGAATGGCCTTAGGTTATGTTTATATTTCAGTTTTAGAAATGTTTACCAAACACGCATATGGTTTCCATTATTAGGAATAAACTAAGTTCTTTGGATTTGATTTCTTTATTATATGTTTAATTAGTTATGTACTTTATAACTTGAAATATTTTGGCATTTTAGAATACAGCAATATGCTATATTTCTGTGATCCGTACATAGTTCTATTTGGAATGATATGTTATGCCTGAGTTATAAAAATAATTTGACACATCCACTCTGTTCAGTGGATATCATGTCTGCCAAAAATATTGCCATTTACACATTGCTAGCTTTCATACATAATTACTTACTTGTTCATCTCAGGACATAATGTCAGCTTGTACTGTGTAACATAAAATAATCTCATCTAGATGCATAACAAATTTCTATTATCCAAGAGTCGTTTCTATTTGATGATATTTTCCTTCTTCGGGAAAATATATTTCAGTGAGAGGAAAATTACAACATTTTTTAAATCAGTGCTATTTTTTTTTTTTTTGGCATGACATTATGTTTGAGTGTCCAGAGATTAGGCTCACTGTTGTTGAGTGTGTCAATGTGCTGAAATCAGTGCAGTGTAAGAAATGGTGTTTTACCTCATGGATCTCAGAAGACATCCTATATATTGAAAGGTAATTAATTAAATGAGATAGGATGAGGCGAGGATGCTGGTCGCTTTGGAGGTCAGAGATAAATGAGGTCACCAGGGACCAAAAGATTAGATGTGTCGGGCAGGGCGCTGAGCCTTGAAGGATGGGAGAGATTAGGTGTTATGGGGGTAGAGTGCAAATGCTCCAAGAGATGAATGGAGGAAGGGCAGTAGAGGCCACAAAGACTCCTTTCCAAGCTGAATATTTTGTGAGCAACAAATGGCTGGTATTCTTACTGCAATCCATTCACATCCATGAGTGACACACTTAGACTTCAATAGGAAACTGATGTGTAGAAAGGAAATGCAAGTGATTATACTAAAAGCTGTTCAACTTCATTAATAAGCAAGGATATACAAATGTAGAAAGTAACATACTCTATTTTTTTTTAGTATTTTTATGTTTATTCACTTTTAAGAGACAGAGAGAGACAGAGTGTGAATAGGGGAGGGCAGAGAGAAAGGGAGACACAGAATCCGAAGCAGGATACAGGCTCTGAGCTGTCAGCACAGAGCCTGACACAGGACTCGAACCCACGAACCATGAGATCATGACCTGAGCCGAAGTCGGACGCTCAACCGACTGAGCCACCCAGGCGCCCCTCTGTATTTTTCATATAAAATTGACAACTGCTTGAAATTTTTTTTTTACTGTTTATTCATTTATTTTGAGAGAGGGAGAGGGCAGGAGCATAGGTGTGCAAGAGGGGGAGGGACAGAGAGAGAGAGAGAGAGGGAATCCCAAGCATGTTCCACACCATCAGCACAGAGCCCGACGTGAGGCTCCACCTCACGAATCACGAGATCATGACCTGAGCCAATATCAGGAGTTGGACACTCAGCCAACTGAGCCAGCCAAGAGCCCCAACAGCTACTTTTAAAATCCAATAGGGTATAATGCAAAGAGCATCCTCATTCATTTTCTGGCAAGAGTAGAAATTGGTACAAAAGTCTTTTAAAGTAATTTATAGTTTGCATCAGTACTATTTTAAATGGGAATTCCGATTAATCCAATGCTGCTTGGAATTTCTTCCAAGGGAATTTTTAGAGTTAGAGATAAAGATGCTCATCACAGGATTACATATGACCGTGAACAATTTGGAAGCTACTTAAATTTCTAATCACAGCATGAATGAATGTTATTTTATTAAATATCATTAAGTCATTAAAACCTATGCTTTCAAAATAATTTTAGTGACATGTGGAAGTCATAGAAATAACTGGAACAGTAATATGCAACTTTTGTTTTAAAAAGGGGTGCCTGGCTGGCTCAGTTGGCTAAACATCCAACTTCAGCTCAGATCATGATCTCGTAGTCCGTGGGTTCAAGTCCTGCATCAGGCTCTGTGTTGATAGTGAGAAGCCTGGAGCCTGCTTCGAGTTCTGTGTGTGTGTGTCTCTCTCTCTGCCCCTCCCCTATTCATGCTGGGTCTCTCTCTTCTCTCTTTCTCTCTCTCTTTCTCACTCACTCCTCTCACTTTCTCTCTCCCTTCCTCCCTCCCTCCCTCTCTCTCTTCCCCTCTCTCTCAAAAATGAATAAACATTAAAAAAACACATTTTTTAATAAATATGCTAAGGGGCGCCTGGGTGGCTCAGTCAGTTAAGTGTCCAACTTCAGCTCAGCTCATGATCTCACAGTTCTTGAGTTTGAGCCCCACATCAGGCTCTCTGTTATCTGCACAGAGCCTGCTTTGGATCCTCTAAACCCATCTCTCTTTCTGCCCCTCCCCCACTTGTTCCCTTTTTCTCTCTCTCTCAGAATAAGTAAATAACTTAAAAAAATAACATAAGATATGTTAAAAAATACTGAATTAAAATATCACAAACTGTTAGCAGTTATTATACTGAGTGGTAAAATTATGAGTGGTTTGTATTTTCTTTAATCTACTTTCTGTATCCGGTTTAGTGAAAATTATCTTTAGAAAAAGTATAGTAAGCTTTCATCTATTTTAACAATTTATTGAAACAGAACAAATAATATAGTTAGGGCAAAGTCCCAAAGAGATGACTTTATAAATCAGTAAATGCCAGTGTTTATCCCTGGACCAGCTAATGAAATGAAGTTGCTGAATAAAAAGTGTGTGTGTGTGTGGGTGTGTGTGGGTGTGTGTGTGTGTGCGCTGATGTGAAGAACAGTGTTCAGATGGAGCCTGTGTTGAGGAAGGTCTGGGTATTGTCCACAGTCTGGGGGCTAAAGAGGCACTTAGAAGGGAGTTGACATACCCAGGGCCAAAAATGTGAATGGGGGTTGGAATAGCATAAGAATCAATGCACACAATTATCAAGAAACAGCATTGTTTAAAATAATGAAAACTTTATAGAGAACAGAAAGCTATAATGGCACCCATCTTGTATAGTAAGGGGAGAAATTATTCTAAGAAACTTGCAGTCATGTATTTATACACAATTACTTTCAAATGACTTTGTAACTCCCAAGAACTAAATGCCCTTTTCAGAGTCATTTTTTGCCCCCCCCCACACACACTTGGCCTGAGCTGCCAATATGTCAACATGTCACCATCATATCTCATCAGTTTGACAGCATCGGTGACTGGTGAAGTGATTCAGGCCTATATTTCAGATACAATGGTTGCTTCTAAATACTTACCATCAAATATCAGCAAAATCCTAGATGACACATAAGTGAAAATCCCTTTGGGGGCTCTTTTGGTTGAAATTCTAGCACTTACTGCAGCCACTCTGGAAAACAGTATGGAGGTCCCTCAAAAAAATTAAAAATAGAACTACCCTACGACAGTTGCACTCCTGGGTATTTATCCAAATGATACAAAAATGCTAATTCAAAGGGGAGCATTCCTCCCCCAGTGTTTATAGCAGCACTATCAACAATAGCTAAATTATGGAAAGAGCCCCAGTGTCCATCACCTGGCAAATGGATTAAAAAATGTGGTATGCAATGGAATACTACTCAGCAATCAAAAAGAATGAAATCTTGCCATTTGCAACAATGTGGATGGAACTAGAATATACCAAGCTAAGCAAAGTAAGTCAGAGAAGGACAGATATCATGATTTCACTCATATGTGGAATTTTTGTAAAAAAAAAAACAAAAAACAAAAAAAAAGTTTAGCAATTTGAAAGGTATGCATTTGGTCAACAAATATTTTTAAGTTAGATATTATGTCTAAAGTCTTTAAGCGTCCGTGGGAGGAAAAACAGGAAATGCCAGGTTCAGAGGAAGTGAGCAAGGAGTTAGAAACCAAAGGTACAACAAATGTTAGACACTATCAGCAATCACAATCACAGACCCGGGGTCTTTTCAAACTCATGCCCTTCCCGACCTCATGCATGCCCATGTACATGTGCAGCTACGCCATTCAGTATACAATACATTTGGGGTGCAAGTGAGTCATTTTAATCCTACAGTAAACACACTCACGTTGGCAAGTACATGTGTAGATGCTGAATTATGTGTTCTTTATTTATTTAACAAATAGCAAGTGAGCAGCTAGAACGAGCCAGGAAGTGTTCTAAGCTCTGCAGAACAGAACTAGCCAATTCCTTCTCTTGTAGAGCTTGCTTTCTGATGAGAGACAATAGACCATAAAGAAAATAAGTAACTTACCTGTATTCTCAAGAACATAAAGCTGGGAAGGTAGATGGGGAGGGGAGAGGAGATAAGTTGGAAGAGATTAGACATAGATAGAGAGTGGCCAGAGAAGGCCTCCATTTTGAGCACATGACTGAAGAGGGAGAGTACGTGAGCCCAGATGTCAGGGGAAAGAGAGTTCAGGCAGAGGAAGGAACTGGAAGGCCAGTGAGGCTGCAACAGAAGGGGCAAGAGGAAGAATTTTTGGGGACAAGATCTGAGAGCCAATGCACAAGCTGATGGAATCATGAAGGGCATAGCAGGTGTTTTAAAGACCTTAGCTTTTATTAATTTTGAAAAAAGGAGTGATACTCCATTTTTGTTTGAAAACAGAAGCACTTTCTAGATATGTCTTCAGTTTCTTTTAAAAAGCTAAATGTGGCTGCTATGTTATGAATAGACCATGACCGTGTGGACATTTTAACAATGTTAATTCTTCCAGTCTATGAACATGGAATGTCTTTCCATTTATTTGTCTCTGCTTTCCTTTCTTTCATCAGTGTTTTGTAGTTCCCAGTATAAAAGTCTTTCACTGTCTTTGTTAGGTTTACTCCTAAGTATTTACTCCCCATACCTCAGAATGTGACCTTACATGGAAATAGGATCCTTGTGTAGGTGATCAAATTAAAATGAGGCCATTGGGGTGGGCCCTAGTCTAGTATGACTGGCGTCTGTATAAAAAGGGGAACTATGGGCACAGACACATATAGTGGAAAGACAAGGTGGACAGACACAGGGAGGAGGCCCTGGGAAAACAGAGGCAGAGACCGGAGTGGTGTGGCAATCCAGTACTGAGTTTTTTGATGTGATGGACGAGGTGGGGGGCCTAGTGGCTGAGTGCATGAGGGAGCCATTGTCATGACTGCCCGTGGGATATGACCTGGGTCAGAAGAGAAGTGAGGACATGAGAAGATAGGAAGACCTTGTTGAATGAACGGGTAGAGAATTTTTTTAAAGAAAAAAAGAAACTGTCATTTCAAACAAATCACAGTCCAGTAAAGAAAAGAGTCTTAAGAACAAAACAATTGGTGCTATGAAAGAGGACCATGGAAGAGGCAATGGGAACATTCCCAGCGGAGGAAAGGTCACCTCTGCCAAGGGGAGGGAGACCAGGAACAACTTCAGAAAGGAAACTATAAACAAGGAATGGAAATGTGACAGATGGATGGGTGAGGAACGAGCAGGTACAAGGAGAGAACGTCATGTGCAAATGTGATCCCCAGGATGACAATGATTGTGTGGACTGCAGGTAATGCATTCATTAACACACCTAGGAACGACTTTCTTTGCTCTCCAGGATTACGAATAATAGCTACTGTATTTCTTAATTATAAACGTAATGCTTCCTGTCACTCCCTAGTATGTGTGTGTTTATGTGTATAGTTTCTTATATGTAATTTATAGATAAAAACTTATTGTATGAATTCTATATAAGATTTTTAATTGGCATGCACATCTTATAAATACAAAGGAAAAATACATTGCTTCCCTTTCCCCCTCTGTCCAACCGCTGTCTTCATTCCAGCTTCCTTTCTCTGACCTCCTGAATGTTCTTGCTAGCCACTTTCAGGCCAATCTCTCGTCTTCTGGCCTTCAGGCTATTCTGTCTGCCAATATTCCAGAAGGCCAACTTGAAGATACAACACGCAAACTCTACTACGTTTAGTTTGGGTTTCAAATGGCAGCAAGCAAGAATCTCCTGTCCCTTTCCAGGTCCCTCTAGCCAGACTAAGAATCACATTGACAAGAGACAGCATAACAGGAGAAAATCAAATTTAGTTTCATACGTATGGAGAGTCCACAGACATGGACATTCCAAAGACAGTTAGGCAAAATAAGGTTTTTTTGAAACATAGATGTTTTCTTAAATGCTTGAGACATGACCTAATGCGGTAAGGCCTCAGTATAGTAAAGCTCAACAGGCCGCAGTGGGTAACCTTAACATGAGCGAGTCCTCTGGGATCTATAGCGTCCTGATCACAGTGTTCTGAAACCTCACACCCAAGATGGTAAAGGATGCTGTACCCAGTCATCACTACTCCTGACTAATTACAAACCTAAAGAAACCCCACCTATCAAAACCCTTATGGGCAAGGTAAGTTTTATTGGAAAGGGGGGCTCAACACAACTCCTGGGGTGGAACCATGTTTGGGTTTGGGGAAACAAAGAGAGCAGGTGCTCTATGACTGGAGCACGTTCACCCAAAGTGGCATGTTTGCAGCAGTTGTTTATAGGACCCTGTTGATAAGATGATAAATAGGTTATAGAAACACAGAGGGAGACGGTTGTCAGAGTTCCACCTTTTTCATTCATTCATTTTCTCAGCTAATGTTTGTTGGACATCTATATTGTCATAGGGGCTGGGACTGCGGTAGTGAACAAGTTAGAGAAACTTGCATTCTAGTGGCGGCAACATAAAACAAATGAGTGTGTAAAAGAAATACGTAGCATGCAGAAAACTGAAAGGTGATTAACAGGATTAAAAAAAAAAATGACTGATGATTACTCTTGGCCTCATATGAGCTTTAATGCCAAGGAGGCTGTGTTCAACATGAAATATTCAGCATGGTCGGATTCACACTCACCTAGCATTCTGTGGCCAGGACTTTGACAAGAGATTTCATAAAATGGATTCCTGGTCAGCATGCTTTTGATAGTTCACAAATGGCAGGTCATCAACAAGAGTCCTGGGATTCAGCTATTTGTACTACCCTTGACCGGGTTAAACTTTGAAATGGAGAGTAGTCATGTAACACTCTAAATCCAGGCCCAGACGATGGTGGAGACCGAAAGAATTCCCAAAGCCACTGGGATTCTCCCCCATTTAAAATACCAGCCCCTCCCCAGAGAGTGTTTGTGGTGGTGGCACTTTCTCCGTCAGGAGCCAGGATCCTATAAGCCCAGCCTTTCATGAAAGGCATACAGAAACCCTTAGTAATTCAGAAAGTTGGTCTTCCTGTGACCACTGAATGATATTACAACCCCTGAAGTCCTATAAGAAAGGGTCTGCTTTTTTTTATGTTTATTTATTTTTGAGAGAGACAGAGACAGAGACAGAGCGTCAACAGGGGTGGAGCAGAGAGATAGGGAGACAGAATCAGAAGCAGGCTCCAGGCTCCGAGCTGTCAACACAGAGCCCAACGCGGGGCTCGAACTCACAAACCACAAGATCATGACCTGAGCCGAAGCTGGACTCTTAACCGACTAAGCCACCCACGTGCCCCAGAAGGGGTCTACTTCTGTTTGGTGGTGCATTTGTAAGGATACAGTGACACCATGAATCAGCAATAACATTAGGTAGCAGAACCACAGCTTTGAAAGTTGGAGTGATAGTTGTTTCCAATTTTGTTTATTAAACTGTGGTTAAAACATTTGGTTATTACCCAAACTTTATGACACAAAAGTACAGGATTGCCTTAAAGAACTTACCAAACTCAACACCCAAAAAACAAATAATCCAATGAAGAAATGGGCAAGAGACATGAATAGATACTTCTCCAAAGAAGACATCCATATGGCCAACTGATACATGAAAAAATACTCATCACTCATCATCAGGGAAATACAAATCAAAACCACAATGAGATACCACCTTACACCTGTCACAATGGCTAACATTAACAACTCAGGCAACAACAGATGTTGGTGAGGATGCGGAGAAAGGATCTCTTTTGCATTGTTGGTGGCAGTGGAAGCTGGTGCAGCCACTCTGGAAAACAGTATGGAGGTTTCTCAAAAAACTAAAAATAGAACTACCCTATGACCCAGCAATTGCATTACTAGGTGTTTATCCAAGGATATACGTGTGCTGTTTCGAGGAGACATATGCACCCCAATGTTTATAGCAGCACTACCAACAATATCCAACGTATGGAAAGAGCCCAAATGTCCATCGCTGAATAAATGGATAAAGAAGATGTGGTATATATATATATATATACAACAGAGTATCACTCGGCTATCAAAAAGAATGAAATCTTCTCATTTGCAACTATGTGGATGGAACTGGAGGGTATTATGCTAAGGGAAATTAGAGAAAGACAAATATCCTATGACTTCATTCATATGAGGACTTTAAGAGACAAAACAGATGAACGTAAGGGAAGGAAGCAAAAATAATATAAAAACAGGGAGGGGGACAGAAGATAAGAGACTCTTAAATCTGGAGAACAAACAGAGGGTTGCTGGACGGGTTGTGGGAGGGGGGACAGGCTAAATGGGTAAGGGGCATTAAGGAATCTACTCCTGAAATCACTGTTGCACCATATGCTAACTAATTTGGATATAAATTTAAAAAAATACAGACTGCATTAAGTGATAATTTTGTATTTTTTAGCACTCTGTGTTTTCTTTTTCTTTCAGTTGATCCTTTTTTTAAATCTTCAGTGACTCTGTATTTTTGATCTTTTAAATCCAGACTCCAATTGAGTCTTCAATGGTTTATTTGTACTTTTCCTACAAAATTCAGACCATCTTTGTTAATGACTTAAATAGATACATGTGTAGGATCAAACTTGATGTTCTTTGACTAGTACCATTTGACCACTTCATTAACCCTAGCAACTAGAATGAAATTTGAAACTTAATGCTCTTTAAAAGTATACCTTTATGGTTAAGGAACAAGATTGAGAAGCAGTAGGAACAGGTGACCCATGATCCTTAAGAGTTATATCTCTATTCTGTAACACAATAGAAGCCCCACACAAACAGGCCATGAATTGCATAAATATTTTTAAATAGTAATAACCAGTATTAGGCAATATTTGTCATTTACCATGTCTTTCTTGGCAGGAACTTTTCAGGATCTGCCACTCCCAAAATTTCATGAAGATGCTTGTAAAAGTATTTTCCCTAATTCCTGAGAATATGCATAGTAAGAGCCATTGTCCCATTGTTGGGCATTACACACAATTGTTCAAAGCCCTTCTGATTTTAAGACTCAATTATTCCCTCCTTATTTTAATTCTTTCCTCTATCCTTACCTCCCACTTGTTATCTGGTTCCCTGAGATGCAGGGTAACTTGGCTGCTTTGAATGAAAAAAGCTTGGAATAACCTTTATGTAACCGACAACGTAGTTCCCATGACCTCCTCCCCACCAGTGATAACCATGGTTACTTAGCCTCTGCTAAAACACATGCCAGGGTGCCCCCTCACAGAGAGCACAGTTCTGTGGCCCTGCTTTCTTCCTCATTTTTCTTCATGTTGATTGGTTTTATTGCAAAAACCTCTACTTCTGCTCCATTTTTACCTTACCTTGGTTTTCTATTTCTGACCCTAAATCTCTCTCTCTCTCTCTCTCTCTCTCTCTCTCTCTCTCTCTCTCTCTTTTTTTAAAACTTATCCCAATAGGATTGTCTGGCTCTTCATATCCACTGTATCGTACATTCTCCCAATGACCTCAGGTATTTGGAGATAGACATTTTAGGTGAACTAAAATTTTGTATAAAGAGAATTTGTGGTTGAAAGGCGATCACTTAATTCATTTCAATAAATAAATAAGTTATTTCTAGAACCACAGGTCATATCTACACATAACAGCAATAACAGTTCAGATCTATAAAACCTCACAATATCCTGTACAGTGAAGAAAACACATCCTGCTGATTCCTTTTTCTCTGCTACTCTTTCTCTGATTCAATGTGATTGTGTTGATAGTCTACCTGTTTTAGTTTGTTTTCACTCATTTTTCATGGTTTTTTTGTGTGTGAGGGAGGTTGTTTTGTGTTGTATTTTTTCCTGAAAGACCAAATCTCTCATTTGGTTTCTCTCTTTCAAAATTTTGTTTTTAGATACAAAGCATGTTTTAATTTTTTGCCCAACTGGTTTACAAACTGTGCCTGAGTCATAAGGTGACATGTTATTTCCATAGGCATGCCTAAGCACTTTGAAAGAAATTACAGGCACTTCATAGAAATGGCTGCTCTCTCTCTCTCTCTCTCTCTCTCTCTCTCTCTCTCTCTCTCTCTCTCTTTTTTACAAAGAGCTGGCAAAGATTTTTATTTTAAATGCATAAACCAATATGCTGTTGATATTCATCAGGAGTTATCAAGTAACTCTTTCAATACAGCGAAGATGGGATGCTTTGGAGAATAACCGACTTCTCTCTGGAAAATCGATTAGAAGGGCCCTTGCGTACGTACACCCTGGGAGAAAGGAAATGGAAGTGCTTCACTCTAGAGCTGAGTTGTTTATGGAAACGGCCTTGTGTGGACTGTTTGACTCTTAGGCCATTTGGAAACCTTCTTCCTTGGCAATATATGTATCTCTTTCATTTAATACTTTGGCAAGGTTAATAATATTTACACATACTTTTTACTCTGTGTTGTGAGATGTTAGTATAAGTTGGGACATGCTGGCTTGTCGTTTTCTAAAGTGAATCAGTTTATCTTTGGTTTAGCCTGAAATTGCACCAGAGAGTACGCTTCCTCCTGGGATCTGAATGTAAAATAACTGAAGCAGATTGAAGTTGGCAGTGACTAATGAAGTCTTGTGCAGAAGTTGGCAAGCCAGTGGGTTTCCGCATATCAGGGAGGAAGAGCGGGAGAAGCCCGAGCCTCTTGGAGATCCAGGCATTTCTTCCTTTTCCTCTGAGCTGGGCTATGATGGGGGGAGGGGGGCTTAAATATTCCTCCTACATTCTTTCTAAAGACATCAAATTCATAGTATACAAATTTGTTACATTACTGATAATTCCCAGCTAGCTTCCTTGCTTAATGAGCCATTTTAGCTGCCTGAAGGTATTCTACATACAATAATTTTAATCAGTCACATAAAATTTATGAAGCTGAGATCCCAGGGAAAATTAGCATGAATTAGAATAGTGTTTCTCCGAGAACTCCTTCGGCAGGCTGGCCACCTTGTTCTACCTTTGGTGTTCTGGAAAGGGCTCTGTGGCGGTGAGGGACATCATAGCAACCACCTTGCTCATTCCCGAGTCTCCTGAAGCACAAGGGTGGCCTTGTTATTTGGTTTCGTATGTGGTCAGTATCTGCATATATTTCCATATATCCTTTACACATACACACCTTTACTTTAGAAAATATCAGAGTAATTTCTCTGTTTCTCTCTTGAAATGCTTTATTTTTGTGGCTCTTTTCTTAAAGCTACCAAACGGTTTCAGGAATCCATAGTATCACGTTGCATTTACTAGATTACACATACACAATTTGCTTGGTGCTTTTAGAAATATGCTTTGAAAGAAATTGGTGTGCCTTCGGTTCATCTCTCACAGCCCATGCCCACACGGAGAGCAAGATTTGTGTTTTCCAGCTCATTAAACTGACAGCAGAAATTAGTTTGTGGTATTAAAAACTAAAAAGTTAAATTACAGCTACACGTGTCCTTTATGCAATGGGGCGTGTGGAAGATGTTTGATTTTAATGTTTGCTATAATGGAGAATTTAAATTACAATGTTTGTCAAATCTCTAATCTTTGTTACAGAGTGGAATATTAATTACGCTTTTAACTATGAGAGGTAAATAAAATGAGCATCCACTGCACGCCCAGGGGTAAATTGCAGATTACCGACAACGTGACATAATGCACTAAATGTCAGTTTTGTCAAACAAATTTAGAGGAACAGTTAAACTATTAGCTTCCTGTTGTTCCAGGGCTTTTCTTGCAGCAAGCGACTGTTTTGAGCAGCAGGGACACTGTGCCTTATGGAAGACTAAGGGAGTTAAATTGAATAAGCAAGATGAATGAGGAGACAGCACCACAGACGCACTCAATTAGTTCATAACTGTCTATTAAACTTCTCTGGGTGGTTGCGAATAAACAGATTAACCGCTGCACTTTTACGGGGGACTTGGGGAGCCATGGCAAAGGGGCAGTATGGTGCTCAACGCAAAGAAAAATGTTCCGATTCTTCTTTTTCTCCGTCTTCCGTGTTCGTGATTTTGTACGTGAAGCGGCAGTAGTGGCTGTCAGAGCCTTCTGTGGGCTTAAAGGAAAAGGGTTGAGGAGCAGAACAGGAGCAATCAAGGAGCAACACACACCCCGGTACTTCTCTTGGCTGTTCTCGCGTGCAACAGTGGCATAATGCCCTCCAAAGAATATATAGAAATTCAGGCCGCTGTGAACCTGTCCTTGGGAAAAGGGGAATGACTCATGGCTCTTAGAATGCAGGAAGAGGAAAAACTGTCCATAAATGATCAAAGCCAGGGTTTCCTTTCTCGTGCTGAGAAGTGTGGAAGGGGTGCTGAGCAGTGGGGCTCCTTCCCTCATCACAGCAATATGGAGCCTCACAGGATGTTTGAAGTCAACCTTGCTCCCAGTGAAGGCACGCATTCTCATTTCAGTTTTACGCACACTCCAATTTTCCGATGCTCAGCTTGTGAGCATTACCAGCTCACAATGCTTGTGGAAGCGGTACACGGTACGCTCATTAGATTGCTATCAAGAAGAACTGCGAAACTTAACATGAAATTATTAAAGAAACAGTGTGGATTAAAGGCAGAGGGAAGGAAGAACAAGACGAAGAAAGCGTGGGAAAGTAATGAATTCAGAAACTTTAAAGTGGTTCTGCTGTTTCTGAACCCATGTCCTTCAAATATGCATACCAACTTCCTTTTTTGGCCATTCAGACATTACATAATGCAAGCCATTTATCGGAATCCTTTTATCTAGCACAGGGCAGTCATAAAATACTCCTGTTTTCATTACACACACACACACACACATGCATGCACACACGCGCACTCATGCACACACACAAAGGGATCCATTTTTCACTTTCTCTTGAAAAAGCTAAGAAATTTACACCAAATGTTCCCCTTGGCCACGTTGCAACATTCACCATGGAGACCTGTCCCATTAGAAGTAACTGTCAACAGAGAATCAGGGAAAAAAACACAAAGTATAGTAAATGGGTCCACTAAATCCACATCATTTTTTTGAGTTAGGAAAGCTATAGTTTCTCCTGAATAAGACGCATTTGGGGAAAAGAGCTAAGACTTAATCTAGCTCTTGGATATCTCTTTTGACACCTGTGACCATAATTACTGGTTCACTTTATAATAGGAGTGTTTTCTTGATCATCCCTTGAGTTACCTATCCAAAGATCATTAATATTTGTAATACCTGATTTTATTTTGGATCAAATTTAAGCATTTATGTGCTGATGGATGTTATTAAACACTACATCACCTTTATAGTCATTAAAGAGAACCATCAGAATGAAAGTTTACTCATCAAATACTGCACCAAACCCTTAGGATAGTACAAAGTGAGAATAATCAGGTGAAGTAATAGTCAAGTGATGGCCCTTGGAAAATTGAGGCATTTTGCTTACCATGAACTTGAACTCTTTTTCCTCTGTTTTTTTTCTCCCCTTAGCTATTGCTGATTTGAGAGGGTGTTTATTGTGTAAACTGCTATCAGGAGAATTTGTCATAGCAGAGTAGGATAGGAATAGACACAAAGAAAAGCTTTATCCAAATGATAATCCAGAGTGTATTCCCTCATTTTCCTGTGTGCCCTGATACTTTTTGGAGGCTATATTAAACACGCTTTATTGGCTGTTGCCTCGGCTTTTCCCACATGCCCATCTATCCTAGCAGCTGCGAGTTTCTCCAAAGCAAGGACTGTCATCTTCTCCCCGTACATACCCTAAACTGCTAGCACCTCTCACAAAGGTTGCCCATAAAATGCTGAATGAATGAATACTGGGAAAGAGAGAAAGACATCTCTTATGGATACCCAGATACCTGAGAAGAAAGAGCAGTGTTGTATAAATAGCATTCAGCTGTTAGAAAAGGATGTGGTCTCATTTCCCTTCCTATCTATCGAGTTTTTAGCAAGTATTACTGAGGGTGCTTTACGTGTGTTCTCACTTAACCCCCCTAATCACCCTGGAAAGTAGGTGGTATGCTCTTCCCATTGGATATGGGGAGACCCAGACAAAATCTCTATGTCTTTCATACAGAAAGCCTCCGGCCAAGTATGTGCAGGAGGGGAGGAGGGGGCTCTCCTCAGGTTGCTGCTCTTTGCTCAGTGAAATAAGAAGTATTCATCTGGGGGCACCTGGGTAGCTCAGTTGGCTAAGCATCCGACTTCGGCTCAGGTCATGATCTCACGGTTTGTGGGTTCAAGCCCCACGTTGGGCTCTGTTCTGACCATTCAGAGCCTGGACCTGCTTCTGATTCTGTGTCTCTCTTTCTCTCTGCCTCTCCCCTGCTTGCACTCTGTCTCTCCCTGTCTCTCAAAAATAAATAAATGCTTAAGAAAAGTCTTTTTAAAAAGAAGTATTCATCTGACAGGAGAGGGAGAGGTAATGGAGGTATGAGGTGATAAGAGAAAATGGAAAGTTCATTTTCCTAAAATATAATCCCTAATATATTATTTCCTGCTCAGCATAACTCTTCTTGTCTCAGAATTATTTGTCAACTTCTCAGCTTCACCTCCAAAGCCTTCCACAGAGTGACACCAGGACTGCACCACAGGCAGCTCACACCTTGTGTATCTTTTTTCTGAAAGTCGTTTGGCTAATTATGAATAAGCTCTGACATGCATAGCCAGATGCAGCAATTGTGAGAATTGATTATTTTATCTTGTCAGAATGAAATGTCAACAGGGCTTCATATCAGTGGCCTAGAGTTGATGGATAGAAATTCAACCAATCTTTCCAGTGGATAGTTTAGCAAAAGGTTTTTAACCCTATTAATCTTAATATGTGAGTGTCAAATACTACAGATCCTTTCTGCACACATTTTGTAGTTCTAAACATCATTGGCAAGTGACATAGTGAGGATCCTCCTTGCCTCAGTGAGGAGACCCGTCACAGAAGAACACGGCCTGGCACAACTCCCAAGCAATCCAAACTTACGTGACTAAAAAAGAAATCTGCATGTGACGGGCCCCATCTTTGCTGTTTCCCCCACCCCCAGGAGCCTTAATGATCAAACTGCTCAAGACAACGCCTCATACGATTGGGAATTATGTCAAACGTCAATGCACGTCTGCTGTCATGCCATTTAATATGGAGGGGAACAAACAGTTGTTTTAGAAATGAAACAAAGTCACCAATCTCTTCTCTGTATATATAGTATGTGCAAGAGAAGTTTTCAAATACCTTCTACCCAGTGTCTGTACCCCTTTAACTCTTTTGATGTGAGTGAAGACCACCATCGCATGACACAGACAAGTCATTATGTTTGAATTAGTTGGGGGTTCAGAGGGGGATGGTAGAGTTTTTCTCTTTGCATCAGAAATCAAAAGAAAATGCAGTACCTGCTGGGTACATATCCCCTGAAAGTTGCCAACACTGTCCATGAGACAGCTCCCAGATAAACAGATGTCTTCTTTAATGATTAAACCCAATTTTTCTAAAATGCTAATTAGTTAGAGAAAGATAATTTGAAAGTCTGTTACACATTGCAGGAAATGTCTTTCATGTCTGTGTTATTTGCTCCAAAGAATCACACAGCTTTCACCTGATAAGGGTTCAGTTTCTCTCTTTTTACTTAAGTCCTGTGACATTTCAATCACTGGAAAAGGGGAAAGATAGTCAGTGAGAAGGAGAACCCCCTTTCAAGACAAAATGCTCAATTAAAAGGAAATTTAGTTTTCTTATTTCAAAAATCAGGCTTATGTTACTTTTTGAACTCTGCGTTGGGAACAGTCCATTCACCGACTTCATATGGCATGTGCATCTCAGTTCTTATTTCTATGAATTTCCATTAAAACATGGAAAAATCAAAACGCCTGTATGAAAGTTCATTCTGATTATGAGCTTGTCAAGCTAGAGGTCTTGGTCAAAATGTGTTAGAAACAATGAAGTAAAGTAATGGAGGCCTGGATTTTGTCCTGGTCACTTAACTCCTCATACATGATTCTTCATTCAGAACATAGAATAATATTTTGTACTCTACCTTATTTGTTTGTTGAGTAAACCATTCATCCTATAGAATTTCTCACATTGTGAACTTGGCTGATGCATTCTTGTAGTGTCATTTAACATGTCCTTTTATTATCTGTATTTTCTATTAACTGGGGCAAGAGCTAGACTCTTCATTAGATTCAGATTTCTTATTTTGGTAAGAGTTGTTCATAGGTGATGCTTTGTACTTCCTAGTACCTTGCATCAGGAAGTGCATAATACTCAGATTGATTAGTGGGTAGTGGTTTTGTCAACCGGATCCATCCATTATAAAGTTCCACATCAGCCTGTCACTTAATGGTTTTTTAAGCTACTGATGATGATTGCCTAGATCTATTATTTTATTAGGGATTTCAAAATGGTGACACCCTAATTCTTTCATTCCATCTGTATTCATTAAGTACCATTCTCTACTTAACTATTTGCTTACCTTAAAATACAGTTCATACAGGAACTTGAGATAAATGTTTTGTTTCTTCCCTTTATTTTCCAATTTCAGAATGAATTGGTGCCATAACAACTTTATACATTGGCCAACAATATCATGATGGGCTCGGAGATGTTAACATGTTTGATATTTGGGAATAGTTTACAGTAATGCATGTTTGGGTGTTCAAAGTATCTAATCTTTGGTCAGTAGGAGCCCCTTCAGGTTGTCCTTGTGTTCTTTTGACATTACTCCAGAAATCTTTGAGAGCTTCCCTATTTCCTGGCACGACTGAAGGTTCTCAGTGCTTCTTGTGCATTGTCTTCCCCATGACTGGAACCAGCCATTGCTTCCAGAAACTCTGGTTTCTTTTAGTACGAAATGGCAGTTAGAGACCACAATCTGGCTGCAAAGGGTGATCACTGAAGCAAGACAGCCATGCTTGTGGACCTACAGCAACTACTTTCACCAGCATCTTTTACCCTGTTGTCAGCTTATCTTTCTGCCATATGCGACAAGCCAGCATCTAACCCATCCCCTTTGTCTTTGTCACTAGGAAGAAAAAGGTCCTTAGTATGTAATAAAATATAGATATTCTCCTCTATGACCTCAGGTAGGGAACACTTCAAAACTGTAATAGACATAATTGATACACTTGAATATATCAGAATTATAAACTGTTGTAAACCAAAAACACCATAAATAAAATTGAAAAATAAGCTATAGATTTGGAAAAAATGTTAATATTTATATATCAAAGTATGTACTAGTGGCCTAAATATAAAAAAACATCTGGACATCAATAAGAAAAGACAACCCAAATAGAAAAATGGATATAAAATACACATAGGCATTTTATAGATAGCAATGTATAGCTAAGTAATATTTGAAAGATAATCAGCCTCCCACACAATCAAGTATATGGAAATCAACACAATATGAGATACCATTTTTATACCCATCAGATTAGCAAACACTTTTGTAAGTATGTTGGAAAACACAATTTGTTAAAAATACTAACTCAGAACAACTTTGGTGATACTTTGAAGATTTCATTTTAATTTTGAAAAAAATTCCTTTTGTTTCCCATTATCCCCCCTACACACACACACACACACACACACACACACACACACACACACACTCCACATATACACACACAGCATGTGAAGGCCAGATTATTTGCTTTTCACATTTTTATTAACGAGTGAGAACTTTGCACTACCAGCATACCAAAATACTATAAGAAATCTATTTTGTTTTGCCTTTATCTGTAAGAAAGAGAAACTTACAAATTCAGAATCACAGGTAAAAATTTTTAAGTGTGATTTTTATATTTTTTTCATGAAGGAAGGAATGTTTTTGACCAAAAAGTGATCATTTCGGATATGTTCATGAGAAACTGTAGGCGTGGGTTGGGAAGAATGATTGATAAATATGTTTTAGAAAAGCCAAACGGTCAGTCAAATGTCCACATAAATGCCTGTAATATTAAATATTGAATATTTAATAATTTAATAATATTTATAATATTAAAATTCTGAGCACCGATTAACTGCAGCTATATTAGCCTCCTATTGGTGCTATAACACATTGCTATGAGCTTGGTGACTAAAACAACACAATTTATTATCTCTAGTTCTATAAGTTAGAAGTCTGACAGATTTCCTTGGCCTCAAATCAAGGTGTTAGCATGACTGCATTCCCTCTGGAGACTCTAAGGGAGGATCTCTTTCTTTGCTTTTTTCAACTTCTAGAAACCACTCAATTATTTGGCTTGTGATGCCTTCCTTCAAAGCCAGCAAAGGTGGGTTGAGTCTTTTTCATACCACATCTTTGACCTATTATTCTGCCACTTAAGAAGCCCCATGATTACATCAGGCCACCTAGATAATTTAGGATAATATCTTTATCTTACAATTAGCTGATTAGCAACCTCAATTTCATCTGCAACCTTAATTCTCTTTTGCCGTGTAGTGTAACACATATTCATAGGTCTCGAGATTAAGAAATTAATCTTCAAGGGGCCATATTCTGCCTAGTGAATGACCTCTGGATCCAAGCACAAGGGGACATCCCTTTGTGGGTGAAAGCTAGTGCTTCTAGAATAATCTCTTTTAGTTGCTCTGTTCCATGATGATTGCTAGAGCCCCTAAAGAAAGAGGTTGTATTTGTTCCAAGATAAATTAACCAGCAGCTATATTTTAAACTTGAAATAGAATGATTTTGTTCAGAACTTTCATCCTATTTGTTTATGAGCTTCTTGGATACTTAGTTCTGCATATCCAAGGGGTCATCTGGATTTTATGGTATTATCACTGCTTAAATTAGAATACAGAACATGCAGTTTTCTTTTTCATTGGTCTCCAGTCTCCCTATGTGCGGACAGCAACAACTTGCTCTGTTTTTGTTACACACAGGCACTCCAATTTCTTAGTGAGCTTAACAAATTTCATCAAGAAGAAACTGGAGGTATCATTCCAATGTGACATGCATTAAAAATTCCTTTCTCACTTGTACTTACAGTCTGATAGAGGATCAACAGGACACCAATTTAGTCTCGCTGCAGAGTGACATTTTTGAAACCATTGAATTTCAAGTTAATGTGCACACATGGAATTTGGCAACATAAGCTGCCTCGGAGTAGGGACCCGCCATCACTAATGTCACTTTATTCCCATTTTGCTCTATTGTGGATTGTGCCCGTCTCATATTTTCTGTGCCGTGGCTGGTTCCAGTCCCTCTGGATCCATATTGCCTTGATATGAGGAATAAAACTAAACAAAATATTACTAAGGATGACAGATACTGCATCCATTATTTTTACTACTGACTTTTTTTAGTGTTTAAAAATCTTGGGCTGGTTTGGGAAATTACCTTAGGTGCTCATATGAGCTGTGAGTTACTCCCAAGAGGAGGATATGTTTGTCAAGAGGGCACTGTCTGCAGGTGGATTTTGGAGAGAAGAATGTGTGTGTGTGTGTGTGTGTGTGTGTGTGTGTGTGTGCGCGCGCGCACGCGCGCACTGGTCCTTGCTACAGCATGTGGTCAGAACAATTCAGCTTAAATCATGAGTCAAATGATTACAAGACAGGAGCTCTCACTGTCCAGGCACAAGAGCCAAATATAGAATGAGGGGCACATGGGGGCCTGAGAGGCTCCCAAGGAATTTCTCTTTGGTGGGAAAGAAAACCTAGGGAAGGGGGAAAGGTGCCTGAGCACATAGATGAAAATGGAGGAGAGTGATAATAAAGTGCATTTCAGGATTGACCCTTTTCCTCCCAGGTGGGTATAGGAATAATGTTAAATTCAAATTATTTTTGGAACGTTGTGTTTTTTTAATTCCTTGTCACCACTTAGAAAAAGGTAAAAAACATCTACACCCACAAACTGGCTGTGTATTTCTTATTTTTTTTAATATAATTTATTGTCAGATTGGCTAACATACAGTGTGTAAAGTGTGCTCTAGGTTTTTGGAGTAGATTCCCATGGTTTATCGCTTACATATAATACCCAATGCTCATCCCAACAATTGCGCTCAATGCCCATCACCCATTTTTCCCTTTCTCCTACCCCCCCCCCATCAACCCTCAGTTTGTTCTTTGTATTTAAGAGTCTCTTATGGTTTGCCTCCTTCCCTTTCTGTTTGTAACTATTTTTTCCCATTCGCTTGCCCCATGGTCTTCTGTTAAGTTTCTCAAGATCTACATATGAGTGAAAACATGATATCTGTCTTTCTCTGACTGCCTGACTTCACTGAGCATAACACCTTCTAGTTGTTTATAGCAGCACTTTACTGCTGCTGTTAACTGCTGATAAACCCAATCTGGATGAATCTCAAAATTACGTGGAGTATAAGTCAGACACTATAGAGTACAATCTGCATGGTTCCATTTATATCAAATGTAACCTACTGGTTGGTGACCATGTAAGCAATTACCAATATAGAGCAGTGGTTGCCTGGGGCTATGGACAAAGGATACTAGGCATCTTCTGGGAGTGATGGCTTCAAGGGCAAATATGCTGCCAAACCTCACTGAATCATACACTTTAAATGGATGCAGTTTAGTGCATGTAAGTTAATTCTTAATAAAGCTGATAAGAGAGGGGAAAGAAGAGATGTGGTTTATATATACAATGGAATACTACTTGGCAATGAGAAAGAATGAAATCATGCCATTTGCAGCAACATGAACTGGCTGTGTATTTAAAGCCATGAGAAATACATGTCATCTGCAAGCTCTAACCGAGGTACCTTCAAAGTCTTACGTGTGTGTCAGAGTTTCTCTCTCTCTCTCTATCATTCTCACACACACACACACACACACACACACACACACACACACACACATTTATGGTCTTCCTGTATTTTGTATGATCAGGAAATAAGGTATCATGATTAATCAGATACTCAGAATTTTAGGAACAAGTAGAAATATTTGTTGAGTGCCTACCCCATGTCAGAGACAGTTCTAGGACAGGAAATACAGAGTAAAGCCCTGTTCTCATGCAGCTGACACTAACATTGGCCAAGTAACATAGTAAAATACCTGTTGGCTGAGTTATGAAAACAGTGGCTCCCAAACCATATATGGGTGATGCTTTCTCATCAGATGTTCCTTTGAAATTCAAGGGTGGGGGAAACTTTACTTTTCATCAGCTGAACCTCTACTGTTCAGAAGCTTTAGGTACTCAGGCCCAATTCAGAAAATAGCAGCTTCTTCTATTCATAACTTTGTTAATCCCCAAAATAGTGTTGAATATGTGAGAATATTGAAATTGGTTTTGTTCCCACATGTTTTAATGCCTTTCATTGTAATAAATAACATTAGAATTCCAATTCCTTTATTTGTTATAACTCACGCTAATGACTGTCATCACAGTCATACAAAAGATGTATGTCATGATTTTGAAGTGATCCGAGATTGTAATTCATGTAATTTCAAGTTAGTTTAGAGGAAAGTCATTTTTTTCCGAATACTTCCTATTCAATGTCTAAATTTGGAAGAGAAAGACTAATTTTTTTTATTAAATTTGTATACTAGAACTCTGTTCTTTGAGCCTCTTCAACATGAAATACACAGGGTTATGCATGTGTGTGTGTGTGTGTGTGTGTGTGTACAAAGAGAGATTCTGGCAGCTACTTGCCTACAAGATTGCCATTGTTTTTCACTTCTCTTGCTGGTGCGTGTTCCTTTGCAGATGCCCTGACTTGCCAGTGAGGCATTCCAGGACATCTTCGTCACTAGGTCACCTGAAATAAAGCTGTGGCCTAAAGGGATGTGTTAGTACAATTTCTCCCCACTTCTCAGTTGCAGGGTAGGAAGACAAGCATCTCAGCCCTCCTCTGTCTTCCTTTTGCCACATCAGCCTATCATTTCATCTCAGCACACAGTCAAGCGGTAAACTCTGAAAGAGACCCAACGAAATCTTGACTTGTCTTACCATGAGACTGTATTCTTTGTGATAAACACACACCATGTTTACTAGTCAGTATTTACTGGTCAGTGAAAACTAGGAGGCAGCCGGGCAGATAGTGTGTTTTACGGTAATGTGCCTGTAAGAGACAGAACGAGTGCATTTCTAAAATGATGATACAGTTAGCAGTGAGGATAAAAGAACACTCTTACCTCAGTCAATAACTATTAAAGTCCCAACCGGCAGGGTCAATAGCCATTGTTTTTGGCATCCAGATTTAAGCATCTGATAAATTTTCGTCAGTGATGCCAATGACACTCTCATGGAGATGCTTTTATCTCAACATGGGAAAACAATGACAGGTGTCTGGAGTTCTCTAGCCATGTGACCTTGGGAAACTTCATCCCACTGTGCCTCAGTTTCCGTGTCTCTGAGATAGGAGTGATAATAGTAATTTCCTCACTGGGCTGTTGTAGGCACAAACAGAAGTTAATGAACGTAAAGTTCCTGGTGTATCTGAAGTTCTACATGAGTTTTTATAATTATTGTCGTTGCTTTTCTATTAGTCTTTGTAGTGCTAGTTCTTTTGAATTGAAATAATTAAATGTCAGACCACTGTTGTTTTTTCCCCTAAAATTTTACCTTTAAAAACAACATTATCTGGTGATTCTCTCAGATCCATCTTTAAGGAGACAGCCCCTTTTTCACTTAGGTTTATTCAGCTGAATCTTAGCAATTTGGTATAATGTATGCATTCTTTGACTCAGCCAATATCTATTTCAACCCTACTGTGAGAAAAATTAAATACTTCTTCTCGGTTCCAGCCTCCGCCCCAGTCCTTAATTAAGTCAGAGCACACAGTTAATTGTAGAAGCCAGGACCAGAAAGCCATTTGCCTCTTCATTCTTATGTCTATATACAGTTTGAAAATCCTCAAGTTTTGCCATCGCAGAAGACTTCTAACTGACAAATAATTTTAAAGTGAAGACACCTTTTCTATAGCCAACCACTGATCTTCAGGTCAGTGCTACTAAGTCATTTCTCAATCACTATCTTTGTTGATATAACCCAACGTGGCAGGGTCCTTAACAGGGGTGAGGAGGCAGCAGCCATGCTCTTTGGTGAACCATGTCCTATCACCCTGAGTCTTGATAAACAGGATGACTAGAATCCCTATGGAGGCTGAGCCTTGGATTCCTTTCCCTTGAATTTGCTTGGTACTCATGACAATATGTCCTTCTAACCTGATCCTCTCACAATTTCCACTCTGTTCAGTTTCAGAGAGGAGAGGGGAGGAAGAGTTCTTTCCGCTTCCTTTCGTTTGTTTTTTAAATTTTTTTAACATTTATTTATTTTTGAGAGACAGAGCACAAGTAAGGGAGGGGCAGAGAGAGAGGCAGACATAGAATCTGAAGCAGTCTCCAGGCTCTTAACTGTTAGCCCAGTGTGGGGCTCGAACCCAGGAACCCTGAGATCGTGGCCTGAACGGAAATCAGACACTTAACCCACTGAGCCACCCAGGCGCCCCTGCTTCCTTTCCCACCATCCTGCACTTGGGTCCTGATTGGCAGCCATTGTGTAAGACACCAACGCTAAAGAGTTCATTCTTCACCATGCTTCTTTACCAGTTCTGATTCATAACCATCACAAAGTTAATAACTTGCCAAGAAGTTTTCTCCCATTTCTTTCACCCCATCCCATGTTTTTTTTACACCAAGAAATATAAGAGAAATCATGGAATGTAATGAACATGAAGTACCACACATTTAATATGAGTTCATCTCAGCACTTCTTTCCTTCCCCACCTTTATTCAAGTTTGGAAATTTAGGGCTATAACTTTTCCCCCCCTCTGATTTTATTGTAGGCATTATTGCAATTTTTTATTTTTAGTGCACTTCTAGGTTTACAGCAAAACTGAACAGTAAGTGCAGAGTTCTTTTATGCCCTCTGCCCCATATACACAACCCTTCCTCACTCCCAACACCCTGCACTATGTTGGCACCCTTCAGACAACTGATAAACCTACACTGTCAAAGGCCAATATGTGGCCTTTCCAGATTGACAATTCTTTCACTTCATAACGTTCATTTGTTTCCTCCGTGTCTTTTTATAGCTCGACAGCTCATGTCTTTTTGGTGCCGAATAACATTCCATTGTCTGGATGTGGCACAGCATGTATTTATCCATTCGCGTACTGAGAGTCATTGTGGTCGCTGCCAAGTTTTGGCATTTATGAGTAAAGCTGCTATAAACATCTGTGTGCAGATTTTTGTGTGTACGTAAGTTTTCAACTCTTTTGGGTGTGATTGCTGGCTCATATGATAAAAGTATGTTCAGTTTTGTTAGAAACTGCCAAACTACCTTCCAAAGTGGCTGTACCAATTTGCACTCCCACCAGCCATGTGTGAGAGTTCCTGTGGCTCCACATCCCTGTCAGTGTTTGGTGTTGTCAGCGTTCTGGGTTTTGACCATTCAAATAGGTTCGTAATCATATCTTGTTACTTTAATTTGCAACTCCCTGATGACGTATGATGTGGAGCATCTTTTCTTTTTCTTTTAATGTTTTTTACTTATTTTTGAGACAGAGCACACGAGTGGGGGAGGGACGGGGTGGGCAGAAGATTTGATGTGGGCTCTTTGCTGTCAGCTCCGGGCCCAGTGTGGGACTTGAACTCATGGGCCCTGAGATCATGACCTGAGCTGAAAGCTCAACCCCACCCAGCCACCCCTAGAGCATCTTTCCATATGCTTATTTGCCGTCTGTTAGTCTTCTTTGGTGAGGCGGCTGTTAAGGTCTTTTAAGGATTTTTTAATCAGATTGTTTTCTTGTTGTTGCCTTCTAAGGGTTCTTTGTATATTTAGATTTAGATCTTTATTCCTTTCTAATATTTGCATTCAATGCCAGAAATTTCCCTCTAATCACTGCTTTTGCTACATCCAACAAATTTTGATAAGGTTGTGTTTACATTTTCATGTAGTTTAAAATATTTTTTATTTTTTATTTTTATTTATTTATTTATTTTTAATATGAAATTTATTGCCAAATTGGTTTCCATACAACACCCAGTGCTCATCCCAACAGGTGCCCTCCTCAAAACCCATCACCCACCCTCCCCTCCCTCCCACCCCCCATCAACCCTCAGTTTGCTCTGTTTTCAAGAGTCTATTATGGTTTGACTCCCTCCCTCTCTAACTTTTTTTTTTCCTTCCCCTCCCCCATGGTCTTCTGTTAAGTTTCTCAGGATCCACATAAGAGTGAAAACATATGGTATCTGTATTTCTCTGTATGACTTATTTCACTTACCATAACACTCTCCAGTTCCATCCACGATGCTACAAAAGGCCATATTTCATTCTTTCTCATTGCCACGTAGTATTCCATTGTGTATATAAACCACAATTTCTTTATCCATTCATCAGTTGATGGACATTTAGGCTCTTTCCATAATTTGGCTATTGTTGAGAGTACTGCTATAAACATTGGGGTACAAGTGCCCCTATGCATCAGCACTCCTGTATCCCTTGGGTAAATATTTTTTTTTAATGTCTCCTGAGATTTCTTCTTTGAGCCATGTGTTGAAAACAGTGTTGCTTCATTTCTATTCATTGTGGGACTGTCCAGCTAACTTCTCTTACTGATGCTTAATTTAGGTCCACTGTGGTCTCAGAGTAAACACTGCATAATTTCTATTCTTTTGAATTTATCATGGTGTGTTTTATGACCCAGAATATGTTCTATCTTTGTGAATGTTCTCTGTGAACTTGAGAAGAGTGTGTATTCTAACATTGTCAACTGAAGTATTCAATAGCTGTCAGTTATATCAAGTTGATTGATGATGCTATTGAGTTCAACCATGTCCTTACTGATTTTCTGCCTTCTGGATCTGTCCATTTCTGATAGAGGGGTGTTGAAGTCTCCAACTGTGATAGTGGATTCATCTATTTCTCTTTGCCAGTCTGTCAGTTTTTGCATCACGTGGGTTGACGCTCTGTTGTTAGGCACATTAAGGATTAGGTCTCCTTGGATGAGTGACTTCTTTATCATTGTGTAATGCCCTTCTTTACTTCCGATAACTTTCTTTGCTCTGACGTTGCTCTGTCTGAAATTAATGTAGCTATCCCTGCTTTCTTTTGATTGATATTAATATTGTATATTTTTCTCCATCCGTTTACTTTTAATTTGTATGTATCTTTATTTTTCAAGTGAGTTTCTTGTAGACAACGTATTATTTTGGTCTTGTTTTGTGACCATTCTGATGGTTTCTGTCTTTTAATTGGTGTTGGGACCATTAATACATAAAACGATCATTGATATTGTTGAATTATTTTCTACCATGTTTGTTATGCTTTCTATCCATTGCCCTTCTTCCTATTTTTGTTTTTCAGTCTTTTTTCTGACTTCGTGGTTTTAATTGAGCATTTTATATTGTTCCATTTTCTTTCCTTTCTGTGTTTTTTTTTTTACTTTTTTAGTGTTACCCTATACTTAGCAATATACCTTTACTACTAATCCAACTCTACCTTCACATGACATTATTCTGCATCACAGATAGCGTAATTTTAGATCGTTCATTTTACTTAAACTATCATCAATTATATTGTTGCCATTATTATGTTGAAGAAACTGTTATTTACTGGATCAATTAAGAATAAGAAAATAACAGTTTTTATTTTACTTTCATTCATTCTTTCTCTAGGCCTCTTCCTTTTTCATGTTGATCTGAATTTCTGATCTATACCATTTTCCTTCTTTCTGAAGAACTCCATTTAAGAATTCTTGCAAGGCAGATCTACTGACAACAAATTCCCTCAATTTTTGTCTGAGAAAAATCTTTGTTTTTCCTTCACTTTGAAAGGATAATTTTACAGGGTACAGACAGAATTCTAGGTTGTTGGGGTTTTTTTTCTCTCACTATTTTAAATATGTCACTTTTCTATCTTCTTGGCTCATGGTTTCTGAGGAGAATTCAGATACAATTCTCATTTTTGCTCCTGTGTAAGTAAGCTGTTTTCTCCTCTGTGTCTTCTTTCAAGATTTTTTTCTCTATCTTTGAAGTATTTTCAGTTTGAATAGGATATGCCTCGGTGTAGATTTGTTGGTATTTATCCTTTTTGGTATACTCTGAGCTTCTCTGATTTATTCCAGTGTCTGACATAATTTGGGGGAATTCTCCATCACTGTTGCTTCAAATATTGTTTCCATTCCTTTCTTCTTATTATGGTTTCTCACTACATGTATATTACACCTTTTGTAGTTGTTCCATAGTTTGGGGGTATCCTATCTTTTTTCAGTCTTTTTTTCCTTTACTGTTCAGTTTTAGGAATTTCTAGTGTCATATCTTTCATCTCAGAGATTCTTTCCTCAGCCATGTCTACTCTCCTAATGATCCCATCAAATGCATTGTTTGCACTTGTTACAGATTTTTTTTATCTCTAGCATTTATTTTTATATTTTTACTTAGAATTCCCATCTCTGCTTATGTTATCCATCTGTTCTGGCATGTTGTCTACTTTTTCCATTAGAGCCCTTGGCATATTAATCGTAGTTACTGTAAATACCTTATCTGATCATTCCAACATCCCTGCCATCTGAGTCTTAGTCCAATGCTTGGTCTGTCTCTTCTGTGTTTTTTGCCTTTTAATATGCCTTGTAATTTTTTACTGACATCCAGACTTGATGTACTGGATAAAAGGAACTGCTGTAAATAGATCTTTAGTAATGTAATAGTGGGTACTGGGGGAGGGAAGGCATTCTATAGATCTATGATTAGGTCTTAGTCTTTTAGTGAATTTGTGCTTCTAGGCTGTGACCTTCTCTAGTGCTTCTCAGTAACCCACCACTGGGTGGGACAGGATGGCTGTAGGGAGCTGGAGTTGGAGATTTCTTTTCCCCCAGATAGGTTAGGCTTTGATAAAACCCCAACAGGTTAGCCTCTAGTAATTCTTCCTCTTGAGGGCGATCTTTTTCAAGAAGCACAGAAATGCTCTGCTCTGGGTGTATTTCAAAGTGGCTGCTTTCCGTCTCCTTCTGCTGGAAGCTTAGGGGTTTTTTCCTCCAATCTTTACCTTGACGATCTGGTAGGGCTCTTAGGGATACAACTCACAAAAGTGTGGGTACCTAAGACTAGACACCCCTCTAGAGTTTTTAAGTCTCAGACTTGTCCACCTGAGCCTCATTAATTCATTAATTATGGCTTAAGCTTTCCTACTCTGGTGCTGGTTCTCACAGAGCTCTCTGCTCATCAGTTTCTGTTCTGGTGGGTTAGGTTTCTTTGTATTCACCTGTTTGTCTCTGTGGTTTTGGGAGCCGCAGTTTGTCCTGTAACCTCAATTATCTGACAAAAAGCTAAGAAGAGTTGTTGATTTTCAGTTTGTTCAGCTTTTTACTTGTTAGAACAGACTGATGACTTCCAAGCTGTTTACATGTTGGACTGTAAACAAGTCTTCTGTCTAATTTTTTATGATCCATTGTTAGATGTTGTTGGAAATTTGTTATTATTATGGGCCTTTGAGATTAATGGAACTACATTTGGAGATTGGAGATTAAAAATATTTTAGGCAACAATCTGTTAAAAATCAAAATGGGAAATAAATTTCCTTGTGTCTTTAAATAAGATTGCAGAGAAAAGTCCTTTCACTTTAGGGGTTTCCCTGCACAAAACACTTTATTTCATTATGTTCACAAAGTTTTTCTGACAGTTTTAGAAGTTTTCACTTAAAAAAAAATCCAGATCTGAAACACAAAGCTTAAAAGGGAAATAGAAAAAAGAGAAAAAAAACTTCCATTTATCCACAGTCATTTCCAAGCCTCAGTTCTAAATCCAACCTTCCTCAGCAATCTGTAATTATGGACCACAGCATTTAGCTGTCTATGTATAAGAAAAAATGAAAATTCCAAGCAATAACTCAAAACCTCCATAACCAAGCAAGCTACTTTTGATACGTAGGTTGTAGAAAATAATACTGTGGTACGAAAATGATTAATTCCATTAACAAGCATATTGAACACCATCTCTTTGTGTAACTGGCTAGGTGCCGGTAAGTTAAGCTTACTTTTGCAAAGCATTATACTTATGAGAAGATAGAGTATTCATGCAAGTTGGTATTAATTTTAATGTAACTTGTAAGAAAATGTAATGAAATCCTTCACTAGAAATAACATATTGTTCTGGAATGGGTGTCTTTGGGGTCAAGGGATCTGGGGTGCCATCTGTGACATTTGGATAAGTCACCTTACTTCTCTGAGGCCCCTCTCCTTCATGTGTAAATTAGGAAGTAAGAGCTCTTACAGGATTACTAGGATCAGATGAGGTAACACTTGTAAAGTACTGTCACACACTTTCTATTGGGCATTATATGTTAGTTCCACTCCCTTCCATTCTAATACGTATATAAGTGCTCCTACATTAATGGAGAGCAGAAGTATTCTTTTGTTGGGGCCACATTGTGCTTTAATTTTCGAATTTGAATGATTTGACAACATTTAAAAAATTAAAGGAGTCCACATAAAATCTGGATTTCTGTTTTTTTCCCAAAATTTACAGTGTCTGGGACCTCCACGGAGGATCCCTCTGCTAGAGCTTAAGGGCATTGTGAGCCGGGTTTTGAAAAAGGTTCATGAACAGAGTATGTGCTTAATATAAACTTAAAGCTGTGGGTCTCTGACAGGACCTCTGATTCGAGCTGGCTCTCATGGGTCCTTACTGGGTTTCTTTTGTGCTTAAAGATGATCAGCAATGAAGTATGTAGCTTGACGTCACTGACATTCATCCACACAGATGGAGGATTAGCAAGGAGATAGATCTTTTCCAGTCCAAAGCTTAGCTTTTATTGGTGCACACATCCCCCAACCCCCTTCACCACCAGAAGCACATTCGCTGTCATTTCTAACCTGTAAGGATTAAGTTAGAACACAAACAAGAAAAGACAAAGAGGGAAGGTTGGTGAACTTGGCAATGCCCTTCTTCATAGGCAGAACGAAACAGACTATTGAGGCAGGTACCTGCATAAATCAGTCCAAAACAAATCAAAGACATTCCGGCATAAAGGGGATGTTTTGTAAAGGGGATGTTTTGCCTGAATTATGGAGCTAATTATCTCAGTCCTCCACTTCAGTGTTCCTGGGGGGACCTGGCTTAAGGATGCTTTCCCAATGAGCTGCCAGATTCAGAAGTGCAGAGAAAATGTGTTATTGTACCCGCAGCTGCGGAACCTGAGCCCGGTTGCTGCCTCTGTCCAGAACACCTGTTGGGAACAACCAAGCTCAGACTAGCATGGCAGGCTAGAAAATAAGGCGGGAGGTGGGGGGTAGGGTGGGCTTCAGAGAAGGCCATCACGGTCTGCACGCTGGCAAGAGAAGAATGCCAGCTCCCAGAGAAGCCACTCCGGGTTGCTTTTTAAAATCTTTACAACTTTAACGCTGTCATAGAAGTTATAGATGATTTTCATTTTTCTGTTTAAAATGGATCTTTTTCTCCCACAACTTTTAGTCATAAAAAGGGCAACTTATTAATGCAACCCTTCTGCCTTCAAAGTATGAAATTAAAAGATTATTATAACTACAGGCAAGAAAGCATTTGGATTATGTGGCATTTGGAAATGACAATAAAGATTATCCATATGGTCTAATGTTGTCAATGTCTTACATTGCATTAGCAATCACCTAATATGGGCGTGATTTTGATTATGTGACTCATTTTAAATTCTGCTGTGTCCTAGGTCAATCAGAGTCAAGATGATTTACTAGAAATAGCTGCCATTTTCTTTTGTAAATGCTGCTGAGCGCTTTGGCGGAATTAGAATATTTTAGGACGTAATATCTTTGGCATTATGGTGCGATAGTCTTAAACCTTCTCACTTTATACCTTTCTCTTAAGCATCTCTCATTCTATTCTTGGCTGTCCCAGGTACATAAAACAACCTCCGGTAGTAAGAACTGTAAAAATTTGCTTCATCTTTTTATTTGTGTGTCACTTCCCTTACGTTTTTATGGCTTTGTCCAGGTATCTGTAACTTGAGATTATGAGTTTTTGACGGTCACTGAGCAGGATGCAGAGGCCAGAATTAAACCGTGTCTCTAAAATAATGGGAAATCTCTCTAACTTCCTTGACCTTTTTGTATTCTCTTCCATGGAGGGAGGGGACATAGGGACTTACTCCTTTGCTAAACTCTCCACGGGACACCAACACCCTGAAATTTCATTACCCTTTGCTCTGTTGACCTGCCTGGGTGAGGAACTAGTCTGGAGTCATGGGGAATTTAGTCATGTCACAGCCATCTGAGAAGTCAGGATATGCCATCCGATGCACCCGAGGCCTGAGCTCCCCTGCCCTGGGTAGGCTGTGTGTCATGCCTTCTCCCTGTCTGCACATCACCCAGTTGCACTCCTCTCTTCATTCCTTGCCTACTTTTGTTTTTTAGTTCTACAGTACGCCTCCTAGATCCATCCCTGGATTATTTCAGTTTTGTTTGGCAGATATTTACTAGGAGATCTACTCTTTGACGCTGAATGTAGAAAAAAAATACAGTAAAAAGTAACTCTAGAAGCTTCTCAGTAAAATGGATTATGATTGTATTGTGCTACGGCCATTGTTCATTTTAATTTAGCGTATAGCAGGAACACAGAAAGTAATATTTTAGGCTGTATATTCCTGATGTCGCTGTGGGTTTTTTGAGGACGGGCAGAGGATGTTTTTCATCTCTGTGTCCGTGCAGTTGGCAGAGACCCTGACATCTAAAAGCCACCATAAATAGATGTTTTGAATGAATACCAATAACTCCATAGAAGTTATTCCTGCACTCAATACACATGTCAAGGCCCCATCTTCCATTCACATTGCATGTCTATATAATGAACTCTTTGTCCTAAGGAAACTAGCCAAGAAGCGGAAGGAGACAATGAGCAGCACCCGGCAGGAGATGACCGTGATGGTGAACTCAATGGACAAGAGCTATGCCGAGCAAGGCACCAACTGCGACGAGGCGTTCTCGTTCATGGACACACACAATCTGAACGGGAGATGTAAGTACCTCCATTTCTTAGCTTCTAATACATTTCTGTGGTTCTTCAGGATGCTGGATAGTCCTGGGCAATTAAAAAAACTAACAAAAAAATAAAACTCCCTGAAGAATCCTTATGCCCTGTTGGTTTCACCATCCCCTTCAGTGATTCCGAAAACTTCTCTGGGAGCGCTGGATTGCCTAGGAACGGACGATACTGCGAAGATGGTAGGACCAGAGCAGGGAGCACAGGTAGCCACAATTAAGTTTCTATAAAGCCTTAGAGATCATTAATGAGAAGGCTTTTTTTTTTTCTTGAAGGAGAAGGCACCTGCTTCTCATCAACCTTTTTGTTGTTGAGTTCCTGTTCGTAAGCTAGCCAGGTGTGGAATTGCCCAGTGAAGCCTGTTCTAAAACAGGTCGCTAAATTGAGTAACAAGTTAGTTGTTTATTTGTTTAGCTGACAGGTTCTGCCTTTATTATAGGGCTATTAGCGGCAATTAATAAGTTAAACTGTATTTGCACTTCACAAGTCTTCCATCTCACACCAGGTGGGTAAACCGAGTTTCAGCTAATACCTTCCCATACTGTGATCCAGGTACAAGGCATTATTTTAGAAAGCTACCAATCAGATTGAGTATATGAAGAACAAAAAGGAGCAGTTGTTGTGTCCCTGGTGATCTTCTCAGAGACCAGAAGTAAGTCCCACGTTGGATGCCTGATTCTGTGGTGCATGGCCATGCTGGGTTCAAGGTCAGAGGTTTCTTTCCTGTGTGAAATCCATGCCCACCGACTGCTGCTGATGCTGGCTGCAAAATTCAGCAAGAGGATGGAACAAAAATGCAGCTATCACCATGCAGAAAGGCTGGAACCGTGACTGGGAAGCACAGAATTGAGGTCTCAGGGGCTGGGGAGCAGGGAGAGGCCTTATACCAGCGTGGACAATGTATGCCGCGCCCTGACCACCCACTTGGCCTGTTCTTTTTCTGCAGCTCCCAAGCGCCTCCCCCCATCTCCCAGCCCCTTCTCCAGTCACTGTGCGGTCAATGTCCACCTCTCCCACACTTTGCCTTTCTCCTACATTCAGTGAGGCTCCAGAGAGTTCTGCCGCTGACTGCTTTCTGTTTATGGTGGCTGTAGTTGCCTACCTCTTCCTACTTAGAGGCACTACATTTATTCTTCTACATGCACACCTTGCCCGGTGGAGCAAGGGTTCAGCAGGCATGTCTGTCAGCTGTCACCCCAGTGGGGAGGGTGGCTCTCCTCACCCTCGGTCATTGCTCTTTGCCCTTTGGTGTCATTTTCAGTTGACTGAAATGTGTCAGTTGCCCTTTGGTGTCATTTTCAGTTGACTGAAATTGTGTGGCTGCCCAGAGTGGAAACCTACATGAGTAGTTTCTAGGCTTTTGAAGTTTGAACAACAGGGGATATTTGCCTCTGGACAGGAAATTTAATTTGGCAGTTACTTTTCAAAAAGTGAGAGTATCTGTAGAAATCCAAAAATGCTCAGGCAAAGAGGTTGCTGCAGAAACCAGCATCAGCTTCCATGGCTCAGCTGCCATGAGCCATTATTTTGTGCCTCCTGTCAATAAAGCCAGTGGAGGAGGAAACAAAGCAGTAGGCATTCCATTTGTCCCCCACTCTTTGAGCAATGACAAGGTGCCATCGAATCCCCAACCATCAGGAGTGACCCTGACAGCAGACTTTATCGTAGTGCTGTCTTAGTGCCTTCAAAATAAAAGGCGAGCTGCTGAGGGAGGAAATGTGCAGGAGAGGGGTTCATTAGACCCCTAGGTGTCCAGCCCCAAACCAATTGCAAGTCTGGGTATGTCTGACATCTTTTAGGGTCATGAGGCAAGTAGCTGTTAGAAATGAGACACTGAAAAAAAAATGAAATTGGAAAATTTAAAAATAAGCACAAGAATATTTATGAGAACGAGGGATCTGTCCACCAAAGCAAATGGGAGTTGTACCATCTTCTTTTAAATTTGTTTTTAGTGTTTATTTATTTTTGAGAGACAGGTACAGTGTGAGTGGGGGAGGGGCAGAGAGCGAGGGAAACAGAGTATGAGCAGGGGAGGGGTAGAGAGAGAGAGGGAGACAGAATCCGAACCCGGCCCCAGGCTCTGAGCTGTCAGCACAGAGCCCCACACCAGGCTTGAACTCACAAACCGTGAGATCATGACCTGAGCTGAAGTTGAACACTCAACCAACTGAGTCACCCAGGTGCCCCTGTACCATCTTCTTTTAATATGTTATGCCAGGGGGAAAATAAATGTGTATGGTGGGATTGGGCTTAATTTTTACAAAAGACAAGAGTATTTAAAATACATTTTTTTAAAAAGTGAAAATAAACATGGCTATTTTGTATCTGCTTTGTGCATGTTTACCAATGACATAAACATGTCTGCAGGTAATAGGCGTTCTTCTCGCTGACCCTAGCACATTTTATAAGTACTCAGGTTTTTTGTTCTTATTTTCATCAGTTGCTCTCTTTTTTCCTGGCAGTTTACCATAAACATGCATTATAAATATGATACCTCTTTAATTTAGAAAAATATCTTATAAATGACAGGCAGTCTGGATTCTGGTTCTTGGTCTGTCATTTATTAATTCTACATTTTAAAAATATAAACAGAAGTTTAAAAACACCGTCATGAAGGAACTGCTTTAGGAGAGCTAAAATATATTAACGTGTCAGCAGAATAAAGATAACATACAGGTTTTTAGTACTGTATTTAGTACTGTGTTTAGTACTGTATTTAGTACTGTGTTTAGTACCTAAACACAGGTTTTTAGTACTTCTTCCCATAATTAAATGATGTAATTGGGTATCAGTGTCCTGATCCAAAACTTTAGCATCAAATAAATCATATAACTACATCAGAAAGTTAAGATTTAGATTTACCTTTAACCAGCTTAAACACTTGAGCACAGTCAAATCATTTATCTTTACACTTGAATGAAATTAATGTGATTGTAAAGCACTAATCAATTAAGATGTTGAAGAGAGTTCACAAACTACATTTAGAAAAGGAAATATCCACTTTAAATGAAATCAGATAAATTGGATGGGATTGGCTTCCCCTCTCCATAACAGGGAGAGAGAAGAGGTCTAAGAGTTAAATCCTCAATCTTTCGGAGGAAAGTTTCAAAGAAAAATAAGCATTTTTTATAAAGATTTAAAAGACTAATAGAGCGATACACAGGCATGCAGCTTTCGTCTTAAATATAGTACACATGAAGCATCACCTTTATTTTTCATAAACCAGGTCATAACTTTGTGGAAAGTTCTCAGAATATCCAAAATAGGAGGAAGGAGAGGAGTTAGCAAACTGCAAAAATTGACATTAAAATTCTTCAAAAGCCACGTGTAGACACCTTCTCATACCCTTAGTTTAAAAAAAGAAAAAAAAAACTTGGTGTGATGCTAGAATTCTACAAGCAAAGGCTAGAAGTCAAAATAAAAGTCTAATGAATTTCTCAATTCAAAATGGCGGCAGAGGTTATGGGGGTTTTTCCTCATTTGTGGGGTAAGAAAACCTTTTAAGCGATAAAAGGGTACCTGCCTCTAAAATGCAAGTGATTCCCTGGAGACAGCAGGGAATGATAAGATTGACCACATAGGCTTCAGTAGATGTCTGGAGTTTCTTCAGTCAAGTCTCTACCAGTATGGTGTCCTTCTGAGTGACCTTGGAGGGCTGTGTTTTCAGGCTTTGCCTCCTGCAACTGCTGACTAGTTCTTCTCTCCTTTACAGCTGTGTCTTCACCATCATCCTTCACAATGAAAACGAATACACTGAGCACATCGGTGCCCAATTCCTACTACCCAGGTAACAGATTCTTCCACTGTTGCATCCGTGCATAAGCCCTTAGCAATCAGTATCAGTCCACGCTCTCACTTTGCTGTCCATGATGCTTTAGGAGCTTAATATGTGTGATGTGTTGTAACCCGATGCTTTCTATGGCTTTCTGCGGGAAAAGTGGGGGGCCTTTCATCAGTCATTTACTGTTCTCTCTCTTTTTACTTTCTCTGCATTGACCTGCTTATGATGTATGACAGACCCATTTGTGCCAACTGCAATTTTAGGTGAGAACATTTCCCTTTATCACAGTTTATTGCAGGAGTAATTTACAAAGTCAGTGGCCACTCTGTAGGAGCCTGGAGATCTAGTCTATATGATGCAGTGATTGTAAGCAGGACAAGGGGGTGGCGGGTGGCCTGGGGGGAGGGCAGAGATAATAAAAAGACTTTCTCCAAACAGTCTCCATTGATAAGAAGGGTTAGCCTCATGTTATGTTGGAAATGATACCAAAAGACTCAAATGAACGATCCCAGCTCTAGTATTTTCCCTTTCTGTGTTCAGAACTTCAAGTCAGATTTGATCCCAAGGAAAAACAAGTATGTCATCACTCAGCTGTGTATTTCTAAGAGCTGAATTCTGTAATATGAGGTCGTAAAAGTAAAAATCACTTCTTATTTTCACTTATCACTAAGCACTAAAAACTTCAATTTCAAAAATAGCATTTTTTTCTGATTATGCCAAATGTTATGCAGAAAAATGATCACAGTCGAGTTTTGGCCCCCTACCCCTCCTCCACGCCACTCACGGCCCCCGCCTCAGCATTCCAAAGTGTCTGTCACATGCTGGAATTTCAAAGGAGCTGATGTTCTCAGCAGCAAAGTGACAAGATGGCACTTTATAATCACATGGTGTATTATGTGTCAGATGTCACGAGAAATGAAATAAAATGTTAGCCCAGTGGGGCAGAATGCAGTGAAAATATGAGCTGTTCCCAGCCAGGAGCTGCAAAAAAAAAAAAAAAAAATCCCGTTTGTCCCATGTAAGAGGGTTTTGGAGAAATGGCATTACCTGGCTATAACCAAACCAACATGAGCTGCTATTGCATTTGAGATGCATAAATAACCCAAGTGTATCACAGCTGTGTTCTCTTTCTACTACTAACCTTACCGAAAAGGAGCACAACACAAACGACTTCAAGGTATATACCAATTCACCGTAGCAAGACTTTCATCCAGCTGTTCGACTTTCTGCTTCCTAATTCTCTTTACAAGGGTTGATATCTTTGCAACACAGTTTTTCCCCCTGTGCTTCTCTTTTCTCTGAGTTGTTACGATTTTCGCATAGAGGGTCATTTGTTTTCCTTACGGTGTTTTCTGGGCTTAAGCAAGTTTGTGGCCTGAGTTCCATAGGAACTCAGACAGAAGTTTAAGAATGGACATAAACCCAAATTTTTGAATTTGCATCATTTTGAGGGCTAACAAACAGAGCTCACCAACCCCCCTTCCCCCCTTAGAGTGCCAGCTATATGGGGAGAAGGCTGCATTTTTATTCTTTTCATACGTAAGGGGCACAGGCTAATTTTAGGCACCCGAACAATGTAATCTACATGCAGATGACATTTGCAGAATCTTTCGAGAAGCGAAGATTTGCGATTTCTTTGTGTGCCGTGGCATTCATCCTGCAGCTCCTCCAGTAGACGTTCTGACCTTGGGGGAGCTGGAGTAGGGAGGGCTGAGCTGTGCACCGTCAGAGGGAAGAAAACGTTCAGATTGCACAGCAGGATTAAGATAAGCTTATTAAACAAATATCATTTTTTAAAGTCGCTGCTTTGTTATTACAAACACTAATGACATCTTTTAAACTTGGTTAGGCTTCTCTACCAAAAGGGAATCACTCGAACAGACAATTCAAGTAGCAAACATGATGTACGTTTGTGAAAAGTAAGTCAGCCAGATTGACAAGTAAGTGTGATCACGTCTGGCTTACGTATGTACCAACGCAGCACACGGCAGTGCTTGCGAACTGCTCCCCCCACGAGTTTGGTGCAAATGTGAGTCTGTACATCCCATAGTAAGCATTAATGAGGTTATCCCTTGACACCATGGGAAGAAGATAAGCTGTACATCTCCTCTGGCACATTTGAGGAACAACGCTATTGCAATATACAATTAAGACGAGCAAATGCTCACAAAATTTTTGTGACTTGGAGCTTGGCACCCTAAGATCCTCTGTTATCTCCACCTTTTATTCTTATGTGCTGAGGTGCCCAGCTTAACGCACAGAGTTTTAGTACGCCTTTACATCATTGTCTTGCCAAGACAAAAAGAGAGACAGAGAGAGAGTAAGGGAGAGAGAGGGAGAGAGATTGATAGGTAGGTAGATAGATAGATAGATACCGATTGATAGATATAGATCTTTCTCGGTAAATAAATGCTAATAGATACTGATATCAGGATAAGTAGGTATAATAGCACTCAGAAACATAGCACTCATTTCAATTCTAGTTCTTTCAGCTGGTTTGTTGAGAATTCAAGATAATCTATTAAAGGATATAGGTAGAATTAATTCCCAGTTCTTCAAAAACCATCAGAACTGTCAGTGAGAAGCTGTGTTCCTGATTTCCTCTTAGGCAAAGTTTGTAACTGAAAAACATTGTTAGTGGATAATTTTTAGGCAAACACAGGAAATCAGTGACAAATGGTATATATGTTATCAGTGATCATTCTTTTTAAAAATCACTAATTAAATCGCTAATTTTAATCACGAATCACTAATTTTGGTGGAATCAAAAATTTCTAATAGGGTAGGTGACCCAGTTTCGTAACACATATGGCACGAGAAACCTTCTATTCCCCCCTCGATATCTATGTACTCGATAACAGCACTCATTTCTTAGATGGCCTCGGTAGCGTTTAAATGCATAAAGATGGGTCCGCACGCTAGTTATGAGGCCGAGATCATAATGCAGCGGGGGTGGGGGCGGGGTGGTGACGAGCATAATGGTAACAGTGGTTGTCGCTCTGGGAATTAAACCTTCCAAGAATGCCTGGCCCTAGGACCAGAGTTGTGTGGGAAGTTTAGAAGGTCAGTCCACAATGGAGGCCATTTAATTATGTTCCTCCCAAAAGGTACAGAACTGAGAGAAGGAGAGATGCACAGGGGGGAAACTAATTAATGTTCCATTTATTTTAGTATAAAGAACAGGACTTCCTGCTGGAGTGGCTAAAAGCTCCACGGGCTCAGTACTTCAGCAGGGACCCTGCACCCCCTTGATGAGCTTGGCAGTCGCCAGCAAGCAAATGTGATGTGAAAACATCCCGGCTTACTCGCGGCTGTCCTAATAAAATGGGAACATCCGAGTGGCTACATTTCAAAGCAAATCCAAATGAGAGACCAACTCATAAAATCAACTTACCACCCTTTTTTATTTTGTCTTTGTGTCTTTAGCCACCTTGTAGTGACCCAGGTGCCATTTCAGCAACAGCAACATAACTACACTTGTGTCCCACCTTTCATACCATGCATCCCCAGGTGCTTTGCGATGCAGATAGTACTGAGGTTTGAAAACCAGGCCCAGCTAACCGAGTGTCCTTGAGCTAAATTTCCTTTGGAGCTGAATCTCTCAGTTAAAAAAAATAAAAAAGGAAAGAAAGAAAGAAAGAATACCCATGGCTGAATTCCCTATATGGATAAACAATCTGGTAATTTTTTAAAAAAATGAACATACCCGTTTTTTATGGATGTTTTAATTCTTTATACCTGAACTCAATTTTGATTTAACATTCTCGTTTTAAGTGAAGGGAGCATTGTATTTTGTGAGACACATCCTCAGTCACAAAACGGCTAAAGGGATTCAGCACTATAATGAGCTAACCTGTAGCACGTCCAACTCTTAATCTAATAGCACCTTCCTGCGTAAGACGTTTTTTTTTTTTTTCCAAAGCTACAATTTCTGCAGTTCATTAATCTAATTTGCTAGGAGTCTTCCGTTAAAATATAGCCTCTTTAGGCTTATTTGACCAAATTTTGACATTAGTTTTGTCGTACCATTTGGTTTGACCTGTTCGAGGAATTTAAATGAGAAAATGTGTCAAGTACAAATAAGACTTTTATCTAGTCGTTACTTAGTTCACGGGGGATAAAAAAGTGATTATGATACTATTTTAGCCTCCTTTTTGTTATTGAGTGTTTAAATAAGACACCCCCATCCTAACGTGATGGGAGACTTGAGGCTTTGACCTCTGATCACCTACGAAGAGAAAACTTAACTATAAAAGTAAAGCACAGAATTAAAACGACCTGTAATTATTCACACAGTACTATTGCTTATGCCCTGTTTCCTTTTTCTCCTCCTCTTTTCTCCTGATATGTACCTTCTTAAAAGTGCCAATAAATGGTAAGTTCCCCCATTCGCCCACGGAAAAGGTGTGGAGGGATCGGGAGTGTGTGTCTTATCTGTAGATTCGGACAAAGCCAGCTGGTTCTGCTGCGTGCCGGCCTGCATGTTAGCTCTTGTAGAACATTTCCATGTGTGATGTGCTGGTCCACAGTCTTCTGTCAAGCTTTCCGTCACTGGCGCATGCAAGGGACCCATCAGACCCAGTTCCGTTTTCGATTTCCGCTTTCCTTGGATTTCATGTGTCAAGTTCATGTTTTCATCGCTAGCTTTATAAGCCAACCCATTCTGTGCACTTTTATTTTGCTCACGGAACATTTGTACGGAGTTTGTTTATTACTTCATCATACAAACTGGTCAACGGATCTTTGGAAGAATAAATACAAGGCTGGCTTCGCGCCAGGCCTTGGTGAAGTTTCAGGCTGAAACTTCCATAAACCTCAGCACCCAAAGGCTGAAGGGTTCCTCCCAACTAGCTTTGTGAAAGCGATATATCGTTTGGACTGCTTTGTAAAAACGGAGATCTCTGCCTCATGCCTATCAGTATCGCCAATCCCATTCAGGTTTCTAAACAAATTTAACTTTCCTCTTTGGCTGGGCCACCACCGTAGGGACTGTGGTGGCCGTAGGTGGAAGGGATGGCGCCGGCAGCTTCTTCGCATTCTCGGGGGCCCCGCTGGGCCTCTCTCACGCCCTTCATGGCCTTCTCTTCCCAGACGAAAGCCACACGATGGCCAGCGACACCAGCAGCCTGGTGCAGTCCCATACTTACAAGAAGCGTGAGCCGGCCGACGTGCCCTACCAGACCGGGCAGCTTCACCCCGCCATCCGCGTGGCAGACCTGCTCCAACACATCACGCAGATGAAGTGTGCCGAGGGTTACGGCTTCAAGGAGGAATACGAGGTGAGAGCCAGCTCCGCACGCGGGGCTCCTTCTTGGCCCCCCGGCCCTGCTGCCAGGCACTGTGCTCCCCACTGCTGCAGCGGGGCGACGGGACCCTGTATTTCATCCAGACACCCGTTTCGACCTGGCGATGAGACTTACTGCTGGGAAGGTAACGTACGTAAAATGCAGAGAGGAGGGAGGATCCCTTTCCCTTATTCCCCAGAAGCGCAGCAAGAACAGAGGCCTGCCAGGGTCTCTCCCCCCCATTCGTGATTATCCTTCTTGGCTTTTTGTGTGATTAAGAATGATGTGAAGTCCTAATGCTGTTGCGCTGGCTGTCCGGGAAGAAACTGTCCCCTTAACACAATTACAGGCCAACCAGTGATGTCATGTGCTGGAGACGAGACCACAGTGAAGGGACTGGCTCATGTCACGGCTGTGACAGCTGTTGTCCCTCCAGCCCAGAGAGCATGTGGCTGTAGCGGGATCTAGGGCAGGCAGCTTTCGGGAGCATCTCCAGGCATGGTGACGTGAAACGCAGGGCTCTCTTTACCACCTCTGTCGTTAGCTAATTCCTTCCGTTGGCAAGTCATTCAGGAACCGGAGACAATTAACTGATCTGAAGAAATCTGTTTCAAAGAGGCGTACCATCACTGGAGTGTGTGTTGGGCAGGGCGGGGGGGGGGGCCTGGTGAGGGGGAGGACTTCACTGTGTACCTTAGTGAGTAAAATTAGTTCACACTCATTGGTGAAGAAAAAGTAGCAGCATACATACAATAAAAACAAGGTTATATATACATCACAGCTTTTTACGTTTTAGAATGTGTTTCCGGTACTGCCTTTACCTAACCACCTCAAAGCTGCGAAACATTTTGTCTGGAATTAAGAGTATTTTAGGGGGGCGCCTGGGTGGCGCAGTCGGTTAAGCGTCCGACTTCAGCCAGGTCACGATCTCGAGGTCCGTGAGTTCGAGCCCCGCGTCGGGCTCTGGGCTGATGGCTAAGAGCCTGGAGCCTGTTTCCGATTCTGTGTCTCCCTCTCTCTCTGCCCCTCCCCCATTCATGCTCTGTCTCTCTCTGTCCCAAAAATAAATTAAAAAGTTGAAAAAAAATTTAAAAAAAAAAGAGTATTTTAGGGGTGCCTGGGTGGCTCAGTGGGTTGAGCGTCTGTCTCTTGATTTTGGCTCGGGTCGTGATCCCAGAGTCCTGTTTCAGCACAGAGCCTGCTTAAGATGCTTTCTTTCCCCCTCTGCCCCTCTCCCTCACTCTCCCACTCTCTCTCTCTAAAATAAAAATAAAAAGAGTATTTTAAAAATCACTTCCTCCCGCCTCTTACCCTACGAGTTTCAAACTCTGCTTCTTTCTCCTCTCAGGGACCTCATGATACTTCCTTTCATGCCCCAGATGCTGCGTTGTCTTGAGTTTAGCTCCGTTTCTCAGCTGAGTTGCCAAAGATTTCATTACAGCTGCCAGAGCTGCCCCACTGCTCTGCTTCTTTAAGACTGGCTCTTTAGGCCAATGCGGACAAATGGACAGACACACACGCTCTGCTCTACTGACAAGGGCATCCTCGTGTGTTCCCAGTGACCTCGGCTCAGAAGGCTGCTGAGCCACAGAGACTAATGCAAACCAGGCCTTGAGGGTTGGATTTAAGTCCAGGCAGTAGTTTCAGATAAAGTTTGGCATTTTAGCAACCCTGAAATTCTTACATCTACCTTTAACAATTTAACTTCTAACTCGGTGAAACTGACTGCCTTTGCATATTTCCTCATGCACTTTTAAAGGCTAGCTTAGGAATTAATAGGATTAAGAATAAGGCTTCCAAAAGCATTAATATCTTATGAAAGACAAAATTAGGTTAGGGAGAAAATAGAAGCCTAACAAACAGAGATAATGTCTCAGTTCTCTCCAATATTCTGAATGCATACGTTGCTCAAATGTTTATTAAAGATGTTAATGTCAAAGAGATTAGTTATAGGCTCAAATAACAATTCATAAAATAACCTGAGTCCAGTTTTTCATGAACTGTATCAAAATACCTTGAGACTTCCTGTAACACACTATAGATGATGCCTATTTGAAAGTGCACAAAAAAATCATTTCCCATTCATATTTCCTGAAGAAATATGATTTATAAGTGCAAACTAAAACAGCAGATACTCATTTTAAACCTATTATAATTGATGATTTATTAAGGATTGCTACACTCTGAAATAAAATGTTGTATTAATTAATTACATTTCAAAGAACTTTTTTTTTCCTCTACATTCAGTGGATCAGAGAAGACTGCTGAAAAGTAACGTATATGTATACCAGATCATCCCACTGCACACCTTAAACTTACACAATGTTACATGTCAACTATATCTCAATAAACTGGGGGTAGAGATGCCTTTCAAATACTTTTAAACACCCAAACCATTACCAGTTGGTTGGGTTCTTTTAAAGAAGGAAAGAAGAAGAAAGGGAAGAAAATTTAAAAGAACCTACACTAGCGAGGGAAGCAGGAACAAACAGGAAGGTATTATGGGGAGAGTTGCAAAATGGAGAGTTCTCTTGGGGATAATCCTAGCACTCTGTAACTTTCAGGTTAAGTCTCCCCACCTCCCGCTGCCACCATGGGACGACGCGGGGTGGGGGTGGGGCGCTGACATAGGAGAGGGGGCCGTGGCAGGACACGCACAAGGCATGTGACACTTGTGCAGGGGTACCCATATGCGGGGTGCTGCAGGGACGAGGGTCACCCCCCGGGCATCCCACCTGAAGTCCTGCCCTGGCCACCCTTCCTGGTGCATCGCTGAATCCCATGCCCTCATGTTTTTAGAGGCACAACTGAACAGACAGGAATCAACAGGGCAGGGCAAGGCCCCGGTTACAGTTACCTTGCTTTACTTTCTCAATCCTCAGGGGACATTTACTCTAGTGTGAATCTGGAAAACCCTTAAGCGTGTATTTTTCTGAGTTTATTTGGCTTTTAGAACTCTAATGCAACACACCTCTGTGAACCACGTGGTCAAGTATGCATTCTTTCGTTTTATCGACTCTGAAAGTCAGGAGTGCCCTGTGTGCCTGGTGTGGTGTCAACTCTCACAGATCGAGTCCTGAGAGGCTATGGTTTGGGACACAGGCTCTGGTGCCGGACTGCCTGTATTCCAGCCCAGCTCTGCTTCTTTTTGGCTGTGTGACCTCGGGCAAGCTACGTAAGCTCTCTGGGGCTTTAGTTTCCTCATCCATAAAATGGAGTAACTGTTGTGTCAACCCCATAAGCTTGTTGTGGGGATTAACTCATTTAGCATCATAAGTACTAGAATTGAATCGGGCACTTAGTTGAAGGGTTAACTAGTAAAAGAGAAACATACTAACTTATAGTAAGATCCAAGAGAAGACTTCACACAATGGGCTTTACAGGGAGACTGTGTCATTTTTGTGGCTTCGGTCCATCTCTGTCATTTCTTGTGGTCAGCATTCTGAGGATAGAATGAGCCAATCACTTTATGGCACAGTACATTTTCGCTTCATCTATAGCACTAGGTGGATTCCTTATCATGTTTGAGGTATCAAAAGTTCCCATTAAATGGGGGCACTTGTTTGAGGTATCAAAAGTTCCCATTAAATGGGGGCACTTGGATGGCTCAGTCAGTTAAGTGTCCGACTCCTGCTTTCGGCTCAGATCATGATCTCACGGTTTCTTGAGTTCAATCCCCACAATGGGCTCTGTGCTGACAGCGCAGAGCCTGCTTGGGATTCTCTCTTTCCCTCTCTCTCTGCCCCTCCCCTGCTCACACTGTCTCTGTCTCTCTCAAATAAATAAACTTTACTCTTGATCTTAGCCAAAAGGCCGAGAAGCGATCAAATAAATAAACTTTAAAAAAAGTTCCCATTAAAAAGTAACTTAAGGAAGTAGGTAGGTTTGATTCTATGGACAAAGACTTGGAGAAAATAAGTATTTCAAAATATATGCTGTCACCTTTTGTTGCTTAAAGAGTATTTTCATATCAAAATTAGGAAAGTCCTAGGGAATGGTGTGACTACAGACCACAAAATGCTCTTTATTTTAAAAAAAAAGTTTCTGGTGGTGTCTTTGGCAGCCAAAGATGGAGGAGGGGCGGTTAATTCAACAAGTTGCTGCACTCATTAATTCACCAGCGTGTACTAAGCCAGTGCTGTGAATCTGCTGTTGCTGGGTGCTGGGGATGTGGAAAACTTTCTGCCCTGCCAATGGGAAGCTCACTGCGCTGGAGGAAGCAGCCGGGCAGGGACCATGGCACGGCCATCAGGTTAAACCCCACAAAATAGATTTGCAACAGTTCTTTCATTGACACTGGGGGCACGCTGCTGAGCCTAGGGGTACCAGGCTGGGCTAGAATGACTCTTTCTTCAAAAAGTAAGTGGGAGTTCAATGTTTATAGCAGCACTCTCAACAATAGTAAAATTATGGAAAGAGCCCAAATGTCCATCAACTGATGAATGGATAAAGAAGATGTGTATATACATACACAATGGAATACTACTTGGTGATGAAAAACCATGAAATCTTACCATCTGCAACAACATGGGTGGAACTAGAGAGTATTATGCTAAGTAAAATAAGTCAGAGAAAGACAGATATCATGATTTCATCCATATGTGGAATTTGAGAAACTTAATAGAAGACCATAGGGGAAGGGAAGGAAAAATAAGATACAAACAGAGATGGAGGCAAACCATAAGGGAATCTTAAATACAGAGAACACACTGAGGGTTGATGGAGGAGAGGGGTTGGGGGGAGGGAGAAATGGGTGATGGGCACTGAGGAGGGCATTTGTTGGGATGAACATTGGGTGTTGTATATAAGTGATACATCACGGGAATCTACCCCTGAAGTCAAGGTTACACTGTGTGTGAGCTAACTTGACAGTAAATAAATTTAAAAGGAAGGAAGGGAGGGAGGGAGGGAGGAAGGAAGGAAGGAAGGAAGGAAGGAAGGAAGGAAGGAAGGAAGGAGGGAAGGAAGGAAGGAAGGAAGAAGGGAGAGTTAACTAAGAAAAAGTGGAAGAGGGAGACTCCAGGTGGACACAAAAGCAAAACAAAGTAGCATACTCAGAAATGGCAATTAGTGCCGTGAACCCGAATCCCAGGAAGGGCTAGGGGTCTGATCACAAAGCGTCCCACCAAGAAGCTTGAACGTCACTCTGAAAGCCGTGAGAAGCGAAGAAACACTCGGGTAACATGAGTCTCTCCGGTGTTTGGATGGAGACTCGTTTCTGCACTATTTAGCACAACCTAGTTTGTAAACCTTATTTGTACGAGGCACACAGGAGTTGCTTGAAAGATAATAATCAGTACCAGGAAAAGTAAAGGAGAGAGGGAAACTATTTACAGAAAATGTAACGTGAACTACAACGCCTCGTTCCCATTCAAAAAGATGCTATGGAATGCTTGGCTTCAGGACTCACTGAAGCAATGAATGACGATACCTCTCTGGGGATAAAATGTCAAGAAAGTGTTCCGTTGCGGCTTTGACTCAACAAAATGAATCCGTTTGTCTTTCTGGTTTTCTTCAACCCATGTATATTGGGGAAGACCAGCGATGTACATTGTAAAATAGTTTTGAAATAGTGACCTGCTCTCTGTTGACACTGTTTCAACCAATTCGCCTTTATCTTTTCCAAGACGGCAATCTCTGAAAATCGTCCTAAACATGAGGAGGATTCATTACTGTTCAAGTAGCTGACAGAAGTGTGTCCAAACAACAGGGAAAACATGTGGTGGGGGATGAGACCGAGCAGCACTGAGCACAAATTTTATATTTGATTTTGTTCTAACAAGATCGTCATATGGTGTATCTCACCAGGGAAATGCAGTAATTTGATTCAAAAGAAACTCAGACATGAATCCCAATAAAAAAGTAAACATGCTGAATTGGACAGAAAATGGCAGGTTGTCATCACAGAGCGGATCAGGGATCTCGGGAGAAAGACCGAGCAGAAAGGGCAAGTTTGTTTACATTGCTGCCGAAGAGGAACTGTTCTTTTTCCCAGCAAGCAAAGAGCCGTCTGCGCTCACCCCTCGGGGGAAAATCTGTGGGTTTTCTGTGCCAAAAACAGGAGAAAGGAGATAGCCGTGCACAAGGATCGCGAGGTAGGACTGAGCCATCCTGCCCCTGCAGACGTGGGGCTTTAGCAGCTGGAGTCAAGGTGACTCTGCTGTTCCTCCCTGAACCTACAGGCCCCATCCTAGACATGGCTTTCCTGGGCCCTGTCACTTACTGAGCTAGCAGCATGCTCCTTACTGCCACAGAGAGCCTCCCTGGGGACCCCGTGGGGTTGGAGAGCGAATTTCTATCCCTTTGGGGATCCAAGCAGGAAGGACATTAACCTTATGGAGGACCACAGTCATTTAATTCTGAAAGAGCACATTTTGCTATCATTATAAAATTAAGATAAAGGAAGGACAGCAATTTAAAACTACTCCCAGATAGGGCGTCCTGAAAAACACAGATGGTACTGTTTCGTTAGCTAATAATCAATATTGCTCTGGGGCACCAAAATTTATTTTCCAATTACTGGAGCTAAAACTTATAAACCTAAGTAACTCTTTGCAGCCTGCTCTGGAAATGAAAATCAGTGTGTACATATATATCTAAATCTGTTTAGGAAACTATTATTCTCACCCCCACCTACCTCTCTCCTATGTATTTCTCAAGTGTACGAGCACTGGTTTTTAATTTTATAATTGAACATGGAAAATGTTTTTCAGCTCAATTGAAACTGGGAAATTGAAGATGTTGTGCTAAAATCTACAGGCTGAAGTACAGCCTATGCATTTATCTCCTTATAACGCTTAAAAACGAAATGTATGGATTGGATATTTTCCCCTCGCATCCTTCCCCCACCCCCTTTTTTCTAACTAGAATAGCTGATTTTGTTACATGGAAGCACAACGTTAACATTTGATGCTTTTGTTCCAAGTTGTGGCCAAGTTCAGAAGGAAGTCTCATTAAACATCTCAGTTGCCCTTCCAAGTCCGTTTTTTGCTAACTTGCCTCCCACCTCAGGGAAGCCAAAGAAACCTAAAAGAAAACCACCCCGTGAAAACCACCCACAGCCTGCGGACATTGCGATTATAATTCCTTGATCAGGTTTAGATGTCCCTTAGATTGGAGGCGCCCTTGGCTGGGAAGACAGACGTGGATCCTTTGAGGGGACAACCAAAGAGTGGGGGAGAACAGCCCTCCCTGGTGGTGCCTGTCTCTCCCCTGCTGGAGGTTGGTTGGCATAGGGAGAATCGTACATACTTCTAGAAAAGTGTTAAGACCAGTGCGCATCAGCGTCTTTGTTGGGTTTTGAAAACAGAGGCAGGAGCAGGTGGAATAAAAGCTGCTGTGTGTTACTTAGCTGATAGAACCATTGCCTGGCACGGCTGGTCCGTGCTTCTGTGCGCAGTCCAGGGTGGAGGCACCCCCTCCCCGCTCACCTCCAGCCCACGCACTTTTCAGATATGCTTTTCAGTTCCCATTTCATATTCGGAGGCACCAGCTGAGTCAATCAATTGCCACAATCAGTGCAGGTTATTTTCTGTTCCACAGGATACAAAACAAACAAAGCAAAACCATTGAAAGCTTAAGGATGGGGAGTCGGGGGAAGCATTGGCAAGCACTGTAAATGCATTAAGAATCACAACAGCTGTGCCTCCGATGGCTGTAGCAGCCAAGTGAGTTTTGACATGTTTTTTGCTTTAATTATTACGGTGATGTTCAGCCGGTCCACAAGAAAATGATAAAAAAACTTCTATCTGAAATTCTGAAGCTGCTTCAAGCTATTTGGGACAAGAGGACTGCATGTGTTTATAGATCCTGTCTTAATAGATAAAAGTTTCTGCGTACTTTTAAATAATGCAATAGGGAGGGTTGATTTTAGTGGGAGTACTTGGTTTATTTTCTTCTAAACCGTGACTCGAAAAGGGTCTGTTCTATTTGTCACGTGCTTCATGTTGCCACACTTGCTTTCAGGACCTCGTATGTGTAAGCTGGTTTCTTTAATTCAGTTGCCTTTTTCCCGTACCCCTGATAATATCATGTACAAGCTCAAACATCAGAAAATTTGACTAAAAATTGTTATTTCCTGTGATTCTGCCTCACCGCTCCCCCATGAATGTTGATGGTGGTAGACATTTGCCAGTTTTGTTAGAAGCGCCTCTGGTCAACTGTCTCGTTTCCCATTTGGAAGCTCGTTGTTAGAATTTTCTTTTCTACCCTGGGAGAAGTTGAGTACCTTTCCCACTTGTTAACATGCTTTTAGTGTCAGATGCCATTAGGTACAGGACCCGTCCCAGAAGGGGCTCTAAATGTGCATGTGTCCTAGCTCTCACTGACCTCATGGGTGTCAGAATCAGTTGGACGGAGTCCCCACCCACTAACTCGGTCTAGCTCGGTCGTCATTGCCCACTCCCTCACCCTCACGTCCACATCAGCAGGTTACAAGTCCTGAATGCTTACCCTCCCCACCATTCTGACATCCAACCCTTCTTCTCCAACCCCACTGCCTGGTCCTCATGTCTTGTGTGAGCCATCAAAAGAGTCCCCTAACTTGCCTCTCTTCTTTTCTCCTCTGCGGTCAATCTTCTTTGTAAAACACACGTGTTACCACATTTGATGCTCACAACTGTGCTGTGGGTTCCTTCCATAAATTAGAAACTCCTCAGGGTACTAGTAGGACCTCCCCAACATGACGTCAGCCTGCATTTCAGGCTTTAATTTTACCTGCAGGCACTTTCCACCATGTGCCTTACGATCATTTCTCACACTCCCAAGTACTTTCATGTCTCTGGGTGGTGCTTCACCTTGTGGCCCCTGCTTAGAGTGACTTCCAGCTCCTTCTTCATGTACCTGATGCCCTCAGACCCAATTCAGATATTACCTCCTCCTGGCAGTTTCCTGGATCTCCTAATCAGAAACAACCAGACCCTCCATAGTCTCCTATCTCTGAGCTCAAGTAACATAGTAGGTAACATACTAATTGATAATACAGTGGGCAATATATTAACTGATAATGTGGCAGGCTATATATTAATTGACTTATTCAACAGATAGTTGACGAATACTGCTAAGTGGAAGTTACATTATATTTGCTAAATTGATTTCTGTGTGTTTAAACACATACACCCTTAGAAGGGAAGGTTAAATTAAGGGTGGATAAAATTATGACAAAATAGGGGCGTCTGGGTGTCTCAGTCGGTTAAACATCCGACTCAGGTCATGATCTCATGGTTTGTGAGTTCAAGCCCCATGTCAGGCTCTGTGCTGACAGTACGGAGCTTGCTTGGGATTCTCTCTCTCTCCCTGCCCCTCTCCCACTCATGCTCTCTCTCTCTCCCTCCCTCTTCCTCTCTCTCTCCAAATAAACAAACTCAAAAAAAAAAAAAGAATGATGACAACATATATGCTCACAGTGATTTAAATCATCATATAGGATTGAGCGAATTAGCAACAGCCAACCAGAAAAAAAATTGTGCTGACCAAGTAGAACTGTACCAGTAACCAATTATTTAAAACTAGTACCAATGGACATGGTTCCAGCTGTTCATTTCACTCACTGAATGTCAACCATGTGTTTAAAAATTTTAGAATGAATATTTGTGACCCTTGTTTGCTTTAAATTTCTTATTTAATTTAAATAGAAATAATGTTGGGGTGCCTGGGTGGCTCAATCGATTACGCGTCCGACTTCAGCTCAAGTCATGATCTCACAGTTCGCGGATTCAAGCCCCGCGTCGGGCTCTGTGCTGACAGCTCAGAGCCTGGAGCCGGCTTCCGATTCTGTGTCTCCCTCTCTCTGTTCCTTCTCCGCTCGCACTCTGTCTCTCTCTCTCTCAAAAATAAATAAAGATTAAAAAATAATTAAAAATAAATAAATAGAAACAATGTAGGATTATTTAGGTGAGACTTTAACATTACTATTCCAGGAGAGATGCTGTATATCATCATACAAAGTTTCAGAGCTCATAAAAGCAATTTGTGTTTCCATGGACATATTTCATCTGGGAGCAAGGTTCTGAGGGGTAGACTTTTCATAAAGTCTTACTTGCTCTTAGCGTTTTGATGATGATGATGTTGATGGTACCTCCCTCTAATACCTAATGTGTTCAGTACCATACAGAGATTCACGTGCGCACACACACACACACACACACACACACACACATGCACGCACGTGCACAGGGATATTTCTAACCACAAAGCTATTACATTATTATACCCATTGTACAGATGAGGAAATGATGTCAAAAGGCCATGCTGCTATTGAATGATAGAATTTATCCCATGTCTGTTGACTTTAAAGCCTGTGTTCTTTCCATTGTGCCAATCCCTTCCTCCTGCAACACCACAGAGCTACAAACCTATGGAAATTAACCTTGTGTTTTATTGCTATGACTTGTGATTTCATGGCAGGAGTGTTATTTTTCCTCTCTGTGGTTTTGTTTGCTTTGAAGTGTTCTGTCCTTTGGCAGAGGACCCATCCAGCCCTGGGGTCCCTTTGTCAGTGCCAACGCTGATACGTTTCAGCATTTCGGCAGCAGCAGATGCTACCCATTAATCTCGCTCAGTGCCCAGATCTGAGAGTGAGGTCACTCCAACATTGCTCTTCTCCTGCTCTAGTTTTTTGTTGTTGGGAAAATACAGGAGACTCATCCTGTAGATACCAGCCAGCCTGGCTCATTGGAAATTCACCAGGACCAGTTATAAGCTAAAATCAAGCTACAGCCTTGGAGAGCATGGATTCTATATGCTGCTTCCCTCGATTATTACTGCCAACCAACCCAGTAGAGGGAAGAAGGGAGGGAGAAAATGAATGTGTGAACTTGAGCTGTGTGTGAAAGCCCAAGGTCTTCTAAAAGATCCCTTCTGAAAGGTGTTAAATTTCTTTTCAATGAGATGATACAACACAAGGATGACAGTGTTGTTAACTGGATTTCTGACCTTCAGGCGGAACCAACACCTTTAAGCTTTGACTGAATGATACAAAAAATAACTAGCTGGAATATCAATCATTTTTTCCAAACAGTACTGCTGTGTAGTAGAAAGGACAATAGATTGGCAAGCAGAAGACTTGGGTCCCCAGTCTTCAACCTGTCATGTCGCTGAAGAGTCTACTGAGACAGACCCTAATGCTGGACCCTTGAGCAAATCACTCAACTTCCCTGAAGCAGTCCAGTCAGTTGTGAACACCAAGTGCTCACTAATGTGATATTAGTGATCCCCTCAGGGATGCCAGACTTCCCGCTTGGTTGACATGTTTCCACGGATGGGATTTTTTCCAGCGGGCACACTGAGAGCCACAGCCTGGCGGTCACTGCTGTGTAGAGTGCCAGCACTCAGGATCCACAGGTCGTTCTCTGGCTCTCCCTTGCCAACGGTGAATTTATTCAGTATTTCCGAATGGGGTGGTTTCCTTCCCGATACGAACTTTCTATCTTTTCCTCCCCTCCATTCCTCCTCCAACTCAACCCCTTCCCAGTCTCACTTCTAAACCCCATCCCATCTCCAAAACACTAAGAACTCTGACATGAGAGGGTATGCTAATAATATCAGTACACTATTTTTGTATGAAGCCGTCACAATGTCTGAAATGTGTTTACAGTCGTAATTCCAATCTATCTTTAATCCCCACTGTCCCAGTGTTTAAGGATCATGAATAATAAGGAAATCTACAGAGTAAATGTTTTGAATTACTTAATTTATTCCACATTTCATGTGGTATAAACTCACATTATTGTTACATGTATTATTCAGACCAAAATATAATGTTGAATGAGAGCCCATAATCTTTTTGACCTGCCGTATCACTAAAAAGAAAGTAAAAGTGCTAACTTCTCTGGTTTCTTCTTTTGAATCTTTTGAAATAAAAGAAGTTCTACATCCATATTGAAATTCGCCCATATTACTCAGTGTCTTATGCATTTAAAAAACTTCTCACTCCTTTTATCTTTTATTGTTTCCCTTTAGGGATACATGGAAAACCTTTTATCTGTTTACTTTTGGGAAATTATACAAGAGATACTGAACAATTATAATGTAGTCAGTGTTAATTATAAATATGCAGTATATGTTTTTATATGTATTGTATTTATGTGCTTTGGGTAATGATGTGTTTTCCAGTTCTAAGGCCAAAGTATTTCACTTGGCTGATCACTACATGTATTTTAAGCTTACTTCTTGAAACATGAAGAGAATAGACTATAAATCCAATTAACATAATTTATCTGCCTAAAGAGTACACTTGCTTTTATTTTTTTCTCCATTTTAATGATGAAAAACATTTGGAGGAGACACACGAACAAAATATACTTTTAAAGGTTTCCAGGTCCCGATTTTATTGTTATTGTTGGTTTCCTTTAAAAGCAACACATAATTTTTGAAAGAAATTTGGAAATGTAAAAAAAAAATAATAAAAATCACCCATAAACCCACTATTAATTTTCAGTACATTTTCATCCAATATTTTAATGCATTAAAATCATTATATAGTTTCATACCATGTTTTCCCACTTAATATTGTATTACAAATGTTTCCTATGTCTTTGTCTTGAACACTGCTCTGAGTTATTCTATGCATTTACTGCCATTATTTTCTATAGATAGATTCCCATAAATGGAATTACTGGTTCAAAGTGTATAAGGTGCCGGGCACCTAGGTGGCTCCCTTGGTTAAGCATCTGAATCTTGATTTTGGCTCAGGTCATGATCTCACAGTTCATGAGATCAAGCTCTGCACCAGGCTCCTTGCTGGGTATGAAAGAGCCTACTCTTTCGGGATTTTCTTTCTCTTTCTCTCTCTGCCCCTCCCCCAAGTACGCATGCACCCTCTCTCTGTCTCTCTGTCTCTCACTCTGTCTCTGTCTCTGTCTCTCTCTCAAAATAAACTTAAAAAAAAAGTGTATAAGGTGTGGGGCACCTGGGTGGCTCAGTTGGTTGAGTTTCTGACTTTAGCTTAGGTCATGATCTCACGGTTTGTTAGTTCGAGCCCTGCATCGGTCTGTGTGCTGACAGCTCAGAGCCTGGAGCCTGCTTCACTTTCTGTGTGTGTGTGTGTGTGTCTCTCTGTCCCTCCCCCACTCACACTCTGTCTCTCTCTCTCAAAAATAAATAAACATTAAATTTTTTTTAAACATGTATAAGGTGCTTAAGGTTCTTAATACATATTGACAACTTGCTTTCCAGAAAGGTTTGTACCAAATCACATTAATCATCAATAGTCTCCTTCAAGAATGCTTGAAGAATGCTTACTTCAGCCTACCTGCACTACAATGAGCAATAGTCAGTTTCATTTTATTTTATTTTTATCTTATCGAGCCTGACGTGGGGGGCTCAAACTCACAAACCATGAGATCATGACCTGAGCTGAAATCCAGAGTCAGACGCTTAACCGACTAAGCCACCCAGGCATCCCAATCAGTTTTTATTTAAAACAAAAATTTTTTAATATTTATTCATTATTGAGAGACAGAGACAGAGCATGAGCAGGGGAGGGGCAGAGAGAGAGAGACAGACAGACAGAATCTGAAGCAGTCTCCAGGCTCTGAGCTGTCAGGGAGGCTTGACGCAGGGCTCGAACCCATGAACCATGAGATCATGACCTGAGCCGAAGGCAGACACCTAACTGACTGAGCCACCCAGGCACCCCAGTCAGTTTTTATTTTTAATCCTTGCCAGTTTGACAAGTGAAAAAAGAGTATCTCATTATTGTTCCATTTGAAACTAAATATGTTTTCATATGTTTACTGGCCATTTGAGAATTTTCTTTTGTGAATTGTTCATATCCTTTTGCCTCTTTTTTTCACCACCGTGTTCAAGTCTTAGTTACTGACTTATAGGAGCTCTACTATGGCCTACCTTGTTCTTCTTTACAAATGTGTTGGCAATCCTTAGGCTTTGTGCTTCCATAATCTGCAAATCACCTTGTCCATGAAAAATGTGGACGTTTATATGGTTGGCTTCATGAAGAACTCTGTGTAATTTTGTTTGGAATTGCATGGGATCTATTTGTCGATCTTGGGAGAATTGAACTCTTGGCAATACTAGATTTTCCTATTTGTTAATATGGTTTGTATCTCTGTTTATTTGGGTCTTTTATATTTTTTAGTAAAGTTTCAAAAAGTTCTCCATAAAATCTTTTACATCTATTAGTTGTCTGTACTTTTTTGTTATGGCAGTAGTATAATATCTTTTAAAGTTACATTTCTTTTAATTGCAAGTATATAGAGTATATGCATAAATATATAGAGGTGTATGTGGGTGTGTATATATGTTTATGTATACAAACACACACACACAAACACACACCCAAACACACACACACGCGCACGCTATTGCCTTTTGTATATTGCTTCTGTGATTTTTCAACTATCTTTATTTCAATCATTTGTCTATAGATTATTCCAGAATTTTCTGTGCGGAAATCATGCCAACTCTCATTAATAACCATGTTTCTTTTTAGTCCTTATACATCTTATCTATTTTTTTTCTTGTTTATAAAGCTGACTAGCATATTCAGTACAACATTGAATAAAGCTTAGGTTGGTAATCATCATTGTCTCAGTCCTGATTTTAAGAGGAAATTCTTGTGATGATTAATAATTAGTTGTGATTAGGTTAAGGATATTGCCTTCCATCCCTGATTCGTTATTATTTACCATAGATAAATATTGAATTTGATAGAATGTCTTTCAGCATTTATTGAGATCTAAAATAATTACTTGATTTCTTTAATATGTTAGTGTGATGAGTTCGTTAATATAATTAATATCCTAATATTGAACCAATTCTTCATTCATGGAATAAATCTAACTTGGCCGTGATACGTATGAAACATTGCTAAACACTGTTCGCTAGAGATTTTTGCGTCTGTGTTCACAAATAAGACTAACCCCTTATTTATCCTTCAATTTCCGTTTTTACATTTTAGAATGAAGAGTATAGCTACTTTTTTAAATGAATGGGCTAGCACTCCGTATTTTTTTTTGAAAGATTCAAATTATCTTTAAAATATTTTTTTAAGTTTATTTATTTATTTTGAGAGAGAATGTGAACAGGGGAGGGGCAGAGAGACAGGGAGAGAGAGAATCCCAAGCATGCTCTACACTGTCCGCGCGGAGCCCAACATAGGGCTCAAACACATACACCGGGAGATCGTGACCTGAGCCAAAATCATGAGTTGGATGCTTAATCGACTGAGCCACCTAGGCGTCCCCAAATTATCTTTAGAAGTAGCCTGTAGTAATGACTAGATTTGGCACTTTCCTCTTGGTAAAATTTTAATTAACTTTTCAATAGTTATAGTTAATACATTCATAGGAATTTGTGCATTTTGTCTAACTTTGTTATGTAGAGGCATGTATCTGTTAATATTTTATGATCTTTTTAATTTGTACTCTTGTTCCTTTTTTCCTTTTTTCATTATTAATGTTTATTTGCACCTTCTGTTTTTCTGGTTTCTTGAATATTCTTGCCAGAGATTTGTTAGTTTTATTATTAGCCTTTTCAAAGAACTAACTTTTGGCTTTGTTGATTTTGGATATTGCATTTTTAAGGATTTCCTCTGTTCCTGCTCTTTATTAATTTCCTTCTACTTTCTTTGAGTTTATTTTGCTTTTATTCTTAAACAGAGTGTGAAACACATAAATTTTCTATCTTTTTTCTAATGTAAGCATTTATTTAAGGCTATCATTTTTTCCTGAAGAGTTGAGTACTGTGATCATCGAGTATTATCCCATTAATTTTTTTTAATTTTCATTACCATTTTTTCTTTGACCCATAAGTTATTTAGAGCATGTGGGTGCATGAGTATGTGTTTTATTTATCAGTGCACAGGAAATCTTTTTTGTTGTCTTTTTATTAATGATTCATAACTTAATTGCGCTATGGTCGGAGGAAATTCATCGAAATTTGTGGATGCTATTTCGAACGTTACACGTGGTTGATTTTCTTAACTATTTTATGTATTTTAACAACAGCATTGAGTGCAGTGCTCCATACTGTCTTCAGGTCAAGCCTTTTTAGAAATTTTGTTCACATTTTCTGTATACTTACTAGCTTTTCGCCTGTGCAATCTATTAGCTACTGAAAGAGGCATGGTAAAAGAAGGCATGTATTTTGCAGCTAAGCTCTCTCATAAATACAAGTTTAGAACTGTAGTCTCTTCCAAGTGAATTGAACGTTTCCTCATTAGTCTGTGATGTTACTGTCTTTCATAATACATTTGTCCTTACAGTTTATTTTGTCTGATTTCAATAGAAGTATGCCAGCTTCCTTCTAATTAGCATTTTCCTGTATATATCTTCAACCTTTCTATTTAAATAGCATAGAGCTGTATTTTATTATGTCAACCCAGCCTTACGCTTTTACCTTTACACTCAACCAGTTTACCACTTAGTACAGCTTTAATTTGGTGTGCACCCTGATCCATATGCAAATTCCTTTCCATCACCTTGTTTTGTGAGTTACGTTTGTTGTACTTCGTCTTACACATCTTCCTCCCCATCAGCTTTCTTTGCCTAGCTTTAATTCACTGCAATTCTATTTGTCTCATTCTGTTTTTACTCTACTAGTTTGAAAATTACATACTGTCTTCTCGTTTTATTAGTCACTATAGAAATTTGAGCATGCATATTTAAGTTTCAAAATCTAGGTTGCATGTAATCGTTTAACCTTATCCTCATCGATCTCTTTCTAAATATCTCATGGTAAGGAAATTCCTGGCAACCAAGATTACCTGGGATTTGGAGCATCTCCAGGTAGTATTTCTTTAATTTGTGCATTCATGCCCCCAGCAGGTGTTTACTAAGGACCCTCAAAGTTAGCCCCGAGGGTGAAAGAGATGAATAGATCTGGGTTTCTGTACTTAAGACAGTCCCTTTTTGTTTTTCCCTCTAGGAGTACCCAGGCACCTACCCTGGACTGCATATCTTCCTTATATCCTACAACCATGTTTTCAGCCTGGTTGTCACATAGTCCCAATGGCTGCAGGTTGCAAGGTGGCACGAGACAATTGCACATAGCAATATTGGCCGTGCCTCCCTTACGTCCTAGGCCTCTGCTAGCCTTTGCTGTTAGGTACTGATGACAACTGTCACACTTGGCCGCCATCATATATTTTTTTCCATTATCAGAGGTGCTTTCTGCCGGGGCCTCATACGGCATTTCTCTCATCCGAGAGCAGACTCCTGACCTCTGTGCCCGCTGGTTTTGTTCCTCGCCTTTCCACGTAGGACATGCGTGTGAAACGAAGCGAACGGTCCTCATTTTCCTTTATCGCATGGATCGCTCCTGTCTTCATCATTTGTGTGAGCACCTTGCCAGCACAGTTTCCCTCTGTGGTTGCAAGGGTTTTGAAAAAAGGGATTATATGTTCCACCCCATGTGCTCAGTTACCCTTTCCCTTAGGCCTCCCTGAGGCGCACCATTCATCTTCCTCTCTCGTCACTGCCCCCAGCCAGGACCGCAGCCTGGGCCACAGTCCCCCACTGCAACTGCCATCCCTCCACCTCTTCCTTCCACTGCTCAGATCCTTGTCTACAAGCTCTCATTTTCTAACAAAATCGTCCTAGTGGGAACATCTTTATGGTCAGAGGCTGGAGGGAATCAGCAGCTGCAATAGTAATAGCAGGTGTATGTGGGTCTGTCACTCTTCGTGTTTGCGACTCGTGACTGCCTGTGTTTAAACAAAGCTGCGCTCACGGTTCTTTCTTTTTTTTTTAATTTCTTTTTTCTTTTTGAGCGAGAGAGAGAAATAGAGCATGAGTGGGGGGCGGCCAGAGAGAGAGGTAGACACAGAATCTGAAGCAAGCTCCAGGCTCTGAGCTGGACGCGGGACTCAAACTCACAAACCATGAGATCATGACCCAAGCCGAAGTCGGCACTTAACCGACTGAGCCCCCCAGGCGCCCCATGGCTGCCTGTATTTAAACGGAATGCAGCTTGCACCCTAAGTCTGATGAGCAGCTGGGAGGAAAAAATGGAGCTGGATAAACTATTTAAACTGAATGGAAAAGTACTTTGCTGAAGAGCCCCGTATAGTTTGCCCATTTTCCTTCACCCTTCGGAAATTCCTCCGGACGTTAGTTTTGACTGCTGGCATTAGGTCCGGTAATGTTTCATTTCATCACCCAGCACTTGCACGGCAGGGCGACTGACCCACTCCCAGTGTGCCTGTAACCAATGTCACTGTGCTCCGAGCACCGGTGTCACTGGCAGGTGGAGCTGGCTGCCATTGCTCACTGTCAGGCAGCTCCGTGCTTCGTTGGGGAGTAAATCTTTCATGGAGCCTTCCATGGTTTATGCTTTGTTCAGCGTCTCGATGTCCGATTGCTTGTCCAAATTTTTGTTTATAGCTTGGCACAGATCTTATTAATATTATTGACCTCTTCAACATTTTTAGAGAGCATAGGGTGGGTTGGAGAACATGGAGTTTGATCTATTTTGCACTAAATAAAAATTTTAAATTTATGTATTTGAGTTCAGCCATGATGACTGCATTGGTCAGATAATTTTAATGCTTTTTTTTTAAATGCCAATATTTGACATCAGTCTTCCCATAAAATAAACAAATGATTCTCTATAATTGCTTTTCCAGTGCTTTCCCCATTTGATTCTTTCCAATAGGTTTCCCTCCAAAATTGTTTGAGTAGTGGCTGTCATGATTCTTGTGAACTGGCAATTATGTCAAAACAATCTAATCAGTGCTTGAGCTGTGCTGGCATTGCTCTCGGAAGGCCATTTTTCACTGTGACATTCCTCTATGCATTTGGTAAATAATTAGACCTATAAACACTTTTCCCACAAGGACCCTCACAAATACCATTAGACATTCAGAACCTTGGGGACAGAACTTATGCACCATTATAAGTGCCAGAACACCCTGTTAAGCAAAGTTAGAAAACTTAAGGCAAGGGTAAGTAATGGTCTACAAGTTCTCTGTCGTCAGGAAATACTCTTGCAAGAGCTTGCATACATTATTAATCAAGGAAGAATTCGTTGGGATTTTGATTGACATCAGATGCCATTCCAGCATCACGTGTTGAAGGCTCACTTGCAGGGTCTCCCCTTAATTTATGGGACATAACGTGATTATCCTTCAGCCCACAGTCATTGTGGAAAGCATGTTTCTTCTGCAATCTGCAACCAGTAGACGCTGGAAGAAAGTGACTGCTTAAAAAATTAGTAGCAGATTTTAAAACTGTGATTAAGTGGCTAATAAAAATCAAAGCATCCTCTTTCAGATACGTCCACTTGATTTATGAGGAGGTTAATAATAAGACTCTAATGGTTCCAAGAGTTTCTCATGTGTTCAGACCTTTGCAGGAAAGCAAATACGAAAGCAGGTAAGTAGAGAAATGGTTCTGATGTTTAGGTGAGGCTTAAATGAGGGCAGAATGTCTTAAGACCTCTCATCTCCTGGCATCCTCCAGTGCTGCCTTTTGCATGAGGGCGCTGCGATGTTTGTCCTTCTGGCACACCCCTCAAACCCTCCAACTCCTCATTTACAAAGGGAATTGATGTCTCCATCATAGAGCTGTCATGAGAATGGTGCTTGGTATACACATTTCTGTGAAAGCATAAATAGATTTTTTTTTTTACTGTGTTCCAAAACTGGGTCCTTCCATTCTTGGGTCACCGCCAGAACCACCTGGTCGCCATCCCTAATTGAGTTAGTTGACAAGTCTTCGCTGTCTTGAATAATATGTCACCCGCTGAGATATTATTCACTCCCTCATGCTTAGCAACCTCCAGTGTCTGAGGCGCTAGGTGGTTCCGACCCCCCGTCAGTGAGCTTTGCCCCACCTCTCCTAGTAGCCTTTGTTCTGTAGTAAAAATCTTCCAGTCAGGTCAGATCACCTCCTCCCTTTCCCACATTGCCGCAGCTCTGTCTTCGTAGCTGGCATCACTTGCCTCTGCATAAAGCCCACTTCTGTCTCCTCTGTCCCTTCCCAGATTCTTCTGGTTGGTTCTCTGAGGACCAGCTGGAGTCCCATCTCTGTGACGCCTTCCCCCACCCACCCATCAAGACCTCACAGATCTCTCCTTTCTCCAAACCTTTACCACAAGTGAGAGTCTGGGCCCTGTAACTTAGCCTCTGTTTTCTGCTCTGCCCTGTTCGTTCTGTTTCATGAGTGTTAACACCTGAGCTGTATCTTCCCCAAGGATGAGGCCCTCTCCTTTTTGGTGTGTGTCTGCAGTGTCCAGCACTCTGCATAGCACTTGGTAGCCACAGTGGTTGACTGTTCAGGGTAAGGAACTCTTCACGATCATACGATCGTCTTTTGTCAACACAGGCCCGTGATGCTGAAGTTTAGCGACCTAATCAATATAATTTCATGGTTTTAGAAATCATTAGAACCAGGTAGTGGGCATCTTCATGGTGGTGGTAAAACTAATCAACACTTTTATCATAATAGCAACTAAAGTTAGTTGAGCATCAGCCATGGGCCAGGCAATGGACCAGGCATTCCCATGTATTATCTTACTTAGAGCTGCCCACACCCTCCTCACTATGGACATGGGGAACCCAAGGCCTAGAGAGTTCCATCTCTTACCCGTGTTGCAGCACTCACGAGAAGTGTGGAATTTGAAGCCAGCACAGCTCGCCCTAGGGCCCATGCCAGCTTCTGACTACAGGAAGGAAGTAGAATCTCCTTCACCGTCTCCCACATACTCTGGGCCTGTAAAACCTGAAGGGGTGGAGAAAAGGAGATAGTTAGAAAAGGGATTCTGTGTGCAGCAGATACCCAGAATACTTGGCAACCTTCTTTTATTTTTTTAAAATATGTTTTAAATGTGTCTTTATTTTTGAGAGACCACAGGGGAGCGGAGAGTGAGAGAGGGGGACAGAGGATCTGAAGTGGGCTCTGTGCTGACAGCAGAGAGCCCACTGGGGGCTTAAACTCACAAATTGTGAGCTCACAACCTGAGCCAAAATCGAAAATCAGACGCTTAACTGACTGGGCCATCCGAGCACCGCTTGGCAACCTTCTTTCAATTGTGAGTGGCAGGTCGTGATTTCCTAAAATATAAGCAAAAGGCAAGAAATGTTAGAAATTAAGTTTACACGACTGCATGACTGTAGGGTATTGATTTAAGAATTTTTATCTTGCAAACTGATCTTGTTTTATTTGTTATGTGTAGACACTTTGCACTTTATTTGAAAGTGTTGCAAGTCAGACTTGAGTGTAGACTTGGCCCAGTCAACACCGAAGAGGCAATGTAGGAAAAGGCTAAAGACAGGGAAGCGGGTTCATCCTTTGATGCTGGCCGCTGGTGGACGCATGTCCCACTCAAAATGCTGTAATGCTTTTTCCAGTAAAGACGGTATGTGTGATCAAGTAAAGGAATGGTGGAAAGAAGACATGGAAATTATTTGTCAATGTTCAGTATAGAAACACATTTCAAAGCCCATCTCCCAATTATACAAACTTTCAGACTCTAACTAGTTAAAATTCTCCAGGGTAAATGCAAAGCTTTCATTGATCAAGATTTTTAACAGCTTGCTGTTTTACCTGTGTGTGTGTGTGTATGTGTGTGCGTGCACACACATATGTGTTTTTGTATTTTTAAAGTTCTCTTGGCATGGTGACCTGAAAAGTGTTCCACTGATTATCACAGGTATGCTACTAGAAGAACTACAGCTTTTAAAATCTTTTCTGTTTCTAGCACCGTAATTGCTTTTAAAGTATTCATATAACAATGATTCAAGTGGAAACGCCAATATATTTTGTGTGCCTGTAATTTCACATGAGTAGGAAGAAAAGTAGGATATGAAAAGAAAAAACTGGGGCGCCCGGGTGGCTTAGTTGGTTAAGTGTCTGACTCTCGATTTCAGCTCAGGTCATGATCTCATGGTTCCTGAGATCGAGCCCCTCGAGACTGAGGTTCGAGACCGAGCCTGCTTGGGATTCCCTCCTCTTCTCTTTCTGTCCCTCCCCCAAACATGCTCTCCCTCTCTCTCAAAATAAATAAACTTTAAAAACAAATTAAAAACTATGGAAAAACGTGAAGATGTCTGCACAGTGGGATTTTGGTTTCTTAATATAAAATACTTGGTTTTGGCATTCTGAATAGGTCGGACCCCATTATCTCTTTTTTGGCCATCCTCCTATATATGCTTAATACACACTCCATCTGCAGTCTGAGAAACCACCTCAATCAATGTCCAGTGGACCTAATGTTAGAAAGGCCTGGCGTCTTTGTAAAGATAATATTTATATAGCAGCCAAAGCTTCCTAAAAATTTTTATTTGGGGAGCAATGCAAAACCAAAAACACCTGCTATCTCCTGGGCTGAACTTTTGTCATATTTTACAGCAGCTAATTTCACTTGACTGCACAGTTCTAATGAAGGACGTTGTAGGATAAAAAGGAAGAGCTGAAATGCGTATCTTCAATGCCCTTGCAGATCTGATAAACTGCCATATTTCCCTCAGCTTATGCAAAACAGAAAGTGAAGAGGCATATTGCAGAAAACTAAATTATACATAAAGTCATTAAACCTCCACCTTCACTTCTGATCGAGGGATTGCTGCTGTCGTGAGAGCAGAGGCAAAATGAAAAAATAAATAAATGAAAGACCTGATCACGTTGTACGTTTCAGTGGAAATGTAATTGCTTAGAAGTTCGTTTGAAGTTCTCGGGTACGTGCAGAAAAGCCGCTGAAAATAAGAAAAGGGCCATGCCGCACCACATCCTGCCGAACTCTGAATACAACCCTCACACACGAGTACGGGACGTAAGGCACAGGCTTACTGTTGACGCACCTGCTCAAAGCTGTCTATCTTGATCTGTCCCAAACTCTATCTGTTGAGATGTTCACTCCTTTTCTTGACCTGGTTTTCCACCCGGAGACGAATTTATGCAGATGACATACACTGCGTACTCCTCTTTTCAAACGGTTTTGCAGCTGCCTCGTTTGAAAACGTGTCTACATAGGCACACTCTTTAGGAAGGTTGTGAAATCGCCTTTTTCAAAGAAGATATATCCTGGAAAATGTTCTCATCTGTCAAGGATGATCTAAATGTGAGCATTTTGTAAGGATGGCCATGCAGTAATGACCTCTCGGGGGTCATCTTCTGCCACTAGGAATACGAAATGGAAAAGTTGGCACACGCAAGACTTCATAGCTTTGAGACCCGACGTAACAGGCAGATCTGGAGAAAGCAAGAAGACCATTTTCTGACTCGCTTAATTAACTGCCAGGACCCTTTGGCATCCCCGTATAGTTCTTAATTAAGTCTAGCTGCCGGAGTTGCCCATCGTGACAAAATAAGCCTCACCTGACGAGTGGGCTAAGAGCCATGATAAGCGGACCACATTGCCTTTCACTCGATGCTGTGTTTTGAAGGTTGTGGCAGTGGGGTGTGTCTGCCTCTGTGAGTAGGTCTGTTTTAATCAACACATCGCAGGATTGTGGTATTGGGAACAGGACGTCTCCCTGCTTGCGTGCCCTATGGCTTGACTGAGAAATCAGGGACAACAGACCTCCAAAAAATTAAGACGACGCATGCTCACTCCGGGAAAGATGTTCAGAGAAGCGGAAATTGCATGGGCGCGTCCAGCACTCAGCATCAGCCCACAGAAGGAGAACTGTCTGCCAGAACCAGATTTTCTCAGTTTCCTACGCTGAGGTGACTTATCTTCCCAAAGCATTCCACTTGCTTTACTCCAACCCGGTGTCCACCGAGCTAGCCTGAGCGTAACAAGTGGTTTTCCAGGCAGTGTCGTTACACATGGCACCGTGGCTGGAACCGACACGTGGAAAGAGAATATCCCCATCTTAAACTAGTACACTGGAATTCTGGGTTACACATCAGAATCACTTCATTTTGATATCTTTGCCTCCATAACTGGCAACAATCCATATCGAAGCGTGCCAGCTGTTTTAGAATGCTAAGGCTGCCACCACAAAGTACCACTGGCTTAAACAACAGGTATTTATTTTCTCGCAGCTCTGGAGGCTGGAAGTCCAAAGTCAAGGTGCCAGAAGACTTGTTTTCCTCTGAGGCCTCCCTTCTTGGCTTGCAAATAGCCACCCTCTTGATGCCTCTTCATATGGTCATCCCTCTGTAAAAATGCCCTCTTCTTATAAGGACACCAGTCATCTTGAATTATGGCCCGCCCGTATGACCTCATTTTAAAGTAACTGCTCCTTTAATGGCCCTGCCTCCAAATATAGTCACATTCTGAAGTGCTGGGGATTAGAGCTTCAAGATGTGAATTGCTTGGGGGTGAGGGGTGCACAGTTCAGCTCATGACACTGATAGGATCACATGTCTTATTCAGGAAGTCTGAGAGATCTTGAAATGTGAGACCCAACCAAGGGGATTCCCTTGAGAGTTTCCTCCAAGGAATCCTCCAGCAACTCCTGCCCATCAGCCCCATTGGCTTGTCCCTATAAATCCTAACTTGAGCTCTCCAATATGGTGGCTACTATCCACACGTGGCTATTTAAATCTAAATTGTTTTAAATTAAAATACAAAATTCAATTCCTCAGTCACCCTGACCTTGTTGCAAGTGCTCAATAACCACAAGTGGCTGGTGACCATTGTATTGGATAGCACGGATGTAGACTATTTCCATCATTGTGGGACCACCATGATCTTCTACATCTGGTAGCGCCTTGCTCACTAGCTTTGGTAGTCATTAAGGAAACCCTGCAGCCTACAGCCACCTGCTCTGTACCCAGCTCTGTGCTAAGTAGGTTAAAAGTGGAGACACGGACCCTCTCTTCAGGCAACACATAATCTGATTGTGGTGATAAAACAATAAAAGATTATCTATCAGATCAGTAAAGAAAAGTTCAGTAGCACATACTCATAACTACAATAGAATTTTGGAAGGGAAAAAAAAAATCATTGGGAACCAGAGAAGAAAACTCATGGAAGAGGTGGGTGTGAGCTGAGTTACAACAGATCAACTTTTCAAGGCAAGACAAGGAAAGGAAGGACCCCCTCCTAGAGCAGCATCATATCCCACAGAATTGGGACATGGGAAGACACTGACGACAGCTGTTACGGTGCCCTCTTCTTGGACCTGCATTAACGTTGCTTTGGTTTCCTCCTTTTTAGCTTAGCTTCTTAGCTTCTCTTGTTTCTCTCTCAGCCTTTCCTGTCATTCATTAGTACAAACGTGGGCTCTGGCACATCCTGGCAGGTCCACAATGATATCCTCCATTCTGCTGTCTGTCCCCGGAACCGCTCTGTCTGCCTCACCCACAGTAGAATGCATGCTGCAGAGATTACCTTCATGACTGCCAAATCGATTGAGCGTGACACTTTCTGTAAGCAATCTGAACTATCCAGTACCATGGCCACTAGTCATTTGTGCCATTGAGCACTCTTGGTGTGGTTAGGGTGACTGGGAACTGGGCAGTAGGTTTGGAATCCCTTTGGGTTGTTCAGGGAGCTTGGCTGAGCCATAAACCGAGAATCAACAATGTCTTAAAGAACATCGGTATTCTTGTGGACAACAGTACGTCTGAGATGTTATGGGTAAAGAACCTACAATAGTGTTTGGAACATAGCAAGTGTGCTGCACTATCTTGTGCTACTATTAATGTCATCTATTATGTTCTTACCATTATCCGTTGTTCTTATTAATACTACTGAATGGATAGTTTATTGTGATTTCACTAGAAGAATACGTATGTAATCAAAATCTTCTAAGCCAAAGTTTCTTCCTTGTCACACGTCTTGGCAAATATTCAGATTCCCTTTCAGGAATTTTCTTTGCTGCAACAACAGTCTCTGAATATTGTGTGAAAGTTCATTCTGTTTTATGATGGGGATGGTAACAGGTCTTCTGAGGGCATTAGATCTTTGTTGTTTGCATTTTGAAACTGACCCTCAAATTTACTTTAATTTGCTTTCAAGTCTCTTGCCTTCTCTAAAATACTTTAAGGCAGTACTTCTAATGACATGAAACATCTTATTTTTAGTTCAATCCCAAACCTTGTAGGCTTAAATAAAAAAAAAAAATTGAACCATGTGCCCCCAAGGTTTTAATCTAATATCTGGTTCCCTGAATATGGGCCAAGACTTCATTTTTTAAAGCATCAGCAGATTCTAAATACAACTTTTGGCAACTTCCTTTTAGCATCTGACCTTGATTCACTTAAACTAATTGTTGTCCTTTCAGCAGATTGTAATTCTAAAAAACAACAACAACAAAAGCTATATATACTATAGGACTTTAGAGGGATTTTGAAAATTCGTACAGTGCCCTCCATCTGAACTGTGCCTTTTCAGTATTGCTTTCTCAGTCATGATGGTAATTTATTTAAAACTAGATAGGAGCATATAATTTTGTAAACGTTTTTAAGAAGCAGGCCTCAAAAATATTAAGTTCAAATTTATGACGTAGGAATCTTCTGATTTGTAATTGTCACCTCTTGATTCATTAGTGCTTATGTAGCTGCTCCTATGTGGGAGGGACATGCTCAGTGCTGAAGATATGCAGAGGCTCAGTCCTCCCCTGTGAGGCTCATGGTCAGGTTAGAGACCTGTGCTCTGTGCTTTTCTGTTAAAGCTCTACATGTTACATACTATTATACTGGCAACGTGACAGTTGTGTGGCACTTCATGTGTACAAGCTCCTTACATGTTCTTTTTCTTGAAATTCATTGGTTTTAATATTAAAAGCCATCCTGTTAAGTAATTTAAATTGTTATAGTATTCCTACTATATAAACTGAAAATCACATTCAGTACCTGACCTGTGATCACATTAGGAATCAGTCAGAGCTGGGACTTCAACCCAAGTCTTCTAGTCTTGGATCCTATACTCTTTCCTCTTCTACACCCTGTGTTGTGAGCCAAGATCGACGGTGAGTTCAGATTTCTCCCCAGGCATGAGATGCAAGCAACGAATGGTGTACAAGGTGCCTTTCTAGGAGGTCTACTCACAGCACTGAATTACAGGGTGAGAAAATGATTTCCTGTCCAGGTAGTTCTTCAGTCCTGAATTATCAGTGAGCTTTGATTTGGAGCTAGAGTGTCTGCTCCATCTCTCTTAACCCAACAAAGAATCAGAAGACATCCAAGCAGTATTGCCAGGCTGAAATTAACCCCACTGTTTGGTTTTTATTCTATTTCCTTTTTCTATTATCTTTACCTGCAGTGAGTATCTTGGCTTTCCATTTACTGTAATGATATGAAATTTCATTTCCAAATAAGTGTACTGTCTTTACATATATGGGTTAAATTTAAATCCCTAAATAAATTAGAGGAAAGTGGTCGGGGCGAGGGAAATCGTGAAGGTGGTACACAGTGACTCAAATTCCTAAGAACTTGTGGATTGCAGCTAGCCAGCATCCCTTGCCTTCCAGATTCTTGTTTCTTTTTTTTTTTTTTAATAAATGTTTATTTATTTTTGAGAGAGAGCATGAGTGAGTGGGGGAGGGGCAGGGCAAGAGGGAGAGAGAGAGAATCCTAAGCCGGCTCCCCGCTGTCAGTGTGGAGCCCGACATGGGGCTCGAACTCACGAGCCGTGAGATCATGACCTGAGCCGAGATTAAGAGCCAGATGCTTAACCGACTGAGCCACCCAGGCAGCCCCAAGATTCTTGTTTCATCTTTGTGTTCACCTACTTGCAACTTCCCAATCCCAAAGTATCTTGATGAAATGACAACAGTTTGTAAGGAGTACAGTCAGATGAACAAAGAATTCCACCCAAGGTCTATGGTAGGATGATTGTAACCAATAACGTTTGATCTGTTCTGAAAGATAAAGTAGCTATTTGAGGATTCCCCATGGAGGCTGTGAGTGGCTCCGTCTCTCAGGGCAGGAGAGTGAGGGGTGGTGGTCAGCAACTCCTGGAAATGTCTACCATGCCAGGATCTCTGTTCTGTGCCTGGTGCAGGCTCATTGTTTTGACTCTGTTTGGAATCTCCTCCTCACGCCCATCGACTAGGGCTGGAAGCTAAGACTTTCCTCACCAGCAGTAGTCTGCGGACCTCTAAAGTGATAGTGTCCCCAATCTTCGATAAGAAATGATGTTTGATAAAACATCAGCCCGTAAAGGAAAACAGCTAGGACTCTAATTTCATCATGGGTTATAATTTTCAATAAAAATGTTTGCTTTTAAGAGTAGAAATTGAACTTTTGACAGCGTAAATTAAAATGCAATTATTCTCCACTAAACTACTTGAAAAGGTATTTCTAATCTTGATTTCCAAATTTCTAAAGTAATTCTCCCTTCTAAATTTTTTCTCTTTAATCGCCTATGACTTAGGTACTGCAGGAAGAGCCTGGGAATTGTTCTGATAGATTTTGTAAATTAATAGATGTCAAAAAGAGCCACAAACCTCTCATTAAAGTTTCTTTTCCTGCTACGCTTATTCATTTCCAAATCTGTCATATCTAAAAATGTATCCTTAGACTTTCAGTCACATTTGATGGAGTTTACGTGCCGTGATTTCTGAGGTGAGGACGTTTTCAAACTTACAGCTCTCCAAGAAACACCATGGAAAGGACGTTCAATTTTTTTTTTTAAGAGGGGGCAAGAACGAAACAGTAATCCCCCCACTTCTGCGTATTTCGTAGAATCCATGGAGGAAAAATACAGACCCCCTGGAGGGAAAAAAAATGGGAAGGATTATTGTCAGAGAGACAGTAACAAAAATAGCAGCAGAGTCAGTTTAAGGATTTGTTGCCATCAAAGCCTGAAGCTTTCATATGAGAACATGAGCGGTAATTGCCAGCACCCTGATTGAGCGTTCACTGTGCATTAAGCGTGTTGCACATGTGGAGTCTGTCAGTCCTTATGACTGCCATGTTGTCAGTAGGGAGACATGGCTGGGGTTTCAAACAAGAAAGTGCCACGTGCCCAAGTGTGTTTTAAAAACTCACTCTGGAGGAAGTGTATAAACTCGTGGGCCGCAAAAGCAGCCAGGCAAGAAGCTCCTTCTGTAATCATGCAGGCAAGAGATAAGTCGAACTCAACTTTTCTGACTGTCTCAGAAGGAAAGGAGCCAGCTAGACTTCTCCAGAAGCAACTATTGGTTCTCTCAGTGTCTTAGATATTCCTTTTTCCCAAAAGGGGCTCTTACTCACCTCTGAAGATCTGGGTACCTTTAGCCCAGGCTTCCTGACAAATCACTCTTTCTGACACTCTTTCTGATTTCCTGACAAACCACAAAGGCAGGTGCGGAGGTAGAGGAAATTACAGTTCTGGAGAGGTATTAACACCTCAAACCCTGGCAAGATCTGCATCTGAGAGGAAATGAAAATTGCTCTCTCTCTGAACTGTGGGTGGCAATCCTGGAGGAAGGACTCCGGCCCAGATTGATTTAGAAAAACTACAAAACAGTTGAACCCGGGGCGCCTGGGTGGCACAGTCAGTTAAGCGTCCGACTTCGGCTCAGGTCACGATCTCACGGTCCGTGAGTTCGAGCCCCGCGTCGGGCTCTGGGCTGATGGCTCAGAGCCTGGAGCCTGTTTCTGATTCTGTGTCTCCCTCTCTCTCTGCCCCTCCCCCGTTCATGCTCTGTCTCTCTCTGTCTCAAAAATAAATAAACGTTTAAAAAAATTTTTTTTAAAAAAACAGTTGAACCCGGTGCTTTCACCGGCTTTTAAAATAAAGCAGTCCTCTTGTTGGTGCTGCTGTGACAGGGCACTCACTGGCATCACTGTTTTGACACTCCATCCAATTACCGTGGCGTCCTTGGACTTGCGTGGGTAATACAGTGAGGACAGGGCCAGGTCCCAGTTCCAGAATCTTTGCAAAATTGATTGATCTTATGATGTCCCCCATGACCAAGATAGGCAATGCCGAACTCAAAGACGTAGACTTTGGCCAACTTGTATATACTGAATTAAACAGTGCTATAAAATCCGTGTGCCATGCCTGTTCTCCCTGCGTGTAAGCAGCAGAGCACCCATCAGGACCATCTAGAAAAATCTACGTGCAAAAGCAGCCCTGGAGTTTTCAAACTGAGAAAGGTCATCCTCGTGGTTGACCCTTGAGAGCCGTTTTGAGGGCAAGTGCCCGGGAATCAGGGACTCCCCAAAACTCTTAAGTGGCCTCTGCATCATCAGTGGGTTCGAGTTTTGTCATGTGTGTGGGAGGACAGGCGTCCATCCCAGAGAAGGCATCCCACACCGGAGGGGTCGCTGGGCACTGCTGAGAACGTAGAACTTCATCATTAAGCGCTCTTCCAGAGTTCAAAGAGAAGGATGCGGGACACAAAAGGGCTGAGCATCCCCAAACAGCTACACTCTGCCTCTTAAAATTAATGCTCAACAGCAACTCACTCTAGATACATCAAAGTAGCCCCCCTTTTAAAGCCACGATGGGGCGCCTAGGTGGCTCAGTCAGTTAAGCATCACACTTCATCTCAGGTCATGATCTCATGGCTTCATGGGTTTGGGCCCCTCATCGGGCTCTGTGCTGACAGCTCAGAGCCTGGAGCCTGCTTCAGATTCTGTGTCTCCCTCTCTCTCTGCCCCCACCCCTGGCTCACTCTCTCTCTCTCTCTCTCTCTCTCTCTCTCTCTCTCTGTCTCTCTCTGTCTCTGTCTCTCTCTCTCTCTGTCTCTCTCTGTCTTTCTCTGTCTCTGTCTCTCTCTGTCTCAAAAATAAATAAACATTCAAAAAGAAATTTTTAACCTGTGTTACCTGCCTCAGTCTCTGTAATTCCATGGGCTGTTGGCCCCGCCCACTGAAGGTTCAGCAAGAGCCACTGCTGTGCGGCTAACATTGTCCCCGCTTTTCCTCCGTCACTCAATTCAAGAGTGGTACTTCTCTCTGATCAGTGGTGTTCAGGTTGTTTTCTGCTTCCATACACTTGAGGGATATGTCACATCATTAGCAGGAGCTTCCTACCGCAGTGATTCTGAAGGTGGAAAGAAAGGAGACTTTGGCATTAGGCCCATTTCAAGAAAAGCAGGTAGACTGAGGATCCTTCCAGAGTGCACATGGCTTCACATCCCCTGAGGAAATTGCTGCGCGGATGGCGCAGAGCTGTGTGTAATCGAAGAGGCTTATTCCACAAAGAACGGAAACTAGAAATGCTTGGTGGCTTGTGACCCACGACCAGAGTGACTTCAGACTGCTGCGTGCACAGTGCAATGCAGTGGGCACAAAGCCACGTGTTCTTGCCAGCTTTGTGGCCAGCGAGGGGCATCACAGGGTTCAAAGCTGGGGTCCAGGTCCTAGCTTCTGCTTGCTGACTGTTTCTGGGCATGGAAACATCATATAATATTTTCAGGCTGCAAACCTCAATTCCGTTGTCAAAAGAGAAAGAGACGTTAGGTAAAGAAAGGCAGTATGACTATTGCCAAGATCATCGCATGCCTGGATCCTCTTGCAAAATAGAAAAATTCTGCAAAATTGGGAATTGGACTCTGTTTCAGTGAAACATGGCCATTTGAAGCGCCGAGAGTGATTAGCCGCTTCCTTAAAAATGCCAAGCGGTGTTCACGTTTAGATTTCAGGTGGTTTAGCCATAACGCAGTTTGTGTGTCTAGATTTGGGCTTTTACCCTGCCCCAACCTCATTTGCCCATAATGCATCACATGCTCCCTCTGGCTGCCTCTGTCCAGGACACAGGAGAATGGCTGTGACTGCAGACCACACGGGAGCACATCTTGGGGCCACCTTCCCATCACCACTCCACTCTGAGCCATCAGGCAATTTTAGGTGTCTTCAGCTGCTTTCGTGTAATAGCAATAAATGGTTTACATGGCCCTAATCAAATGCAGTGCCTGGAAGAAGCAGAAGAAGTATGTGCAGAAAACAAAGAAAGTTCAGAGACTTTGCATGCCCCAGCAAGTCCATCTTCCTTCTTTCAGGGTGACGGCTTTAGTCATTTTATGTGCCCGGTCTTATTCATATGAGAAAGGGAGGAAAAATTCCATTTCAGAAGCTTTCTGAAAAAATCTTGACCCCGCACTGCCTGAAAACATACTGTACATTATGCACAGCCTTGACCTGCATCCCTTTCTTCCTGGCAGCTTTTCAGTTGAATAGGATTTTTTTTTCTCCTTTTTTAATATCTGGGAGCTGTGGCGTTTGTAACAGACTGCATCATTTTGGAGTAACGTTCTCTTGAGGTGGGCAACTGAGATGTATAATTATATCTCATGGAAAATGATAGTGGTATGTGGGGTGGGGGAGGAGGTTATTGAATCACAAAGACATGTTCCCCATTCAGAAAAAAATGACTGTATGCGGGATGTTCAATTTCCTTCTGCTCTCTGCCCATGGAGAGCACAGCATCTTAGAGTGGAGAAGTCATTGGTATTCACTGGAGCTTGCCTGGTTTCATTTTTATTGTTTCTGAGACTTATTACTCTTTCAGAGTGGTTCCCAGGTTTGCTGCCTTTTTCTCAGTATATATGAGCTAAGGTAGTCAGAGGAAACACTTTAATTACATTTTAAGTAGAGCCAAAGCATAAGTATATTTATGAAAATTCTAACAGAAGGTGCAGTGAGACCATTAACTTAAATCCCCAAAATACATAAAATGTTTTTTCGTAATAAAAAGTCCATTGTTGGCGTGTTAAATTGTATGTGCATATTAAAAATCTGTGCTAAACACTAAATATTGCCTAAATGTCCATACTGTATTTTACATTCCTCCTGTAAAAAAGTGTCCTGGGAATGTGGACCGTCATCGTCGGTCTCCCAAGCTTGTCCTTATGTGGCTGTCCCACTGTCTCTCACCGGACCGCTTTTTCAAAAGCACACCTGCGCCTTGGTTAAATTTGATTTTAATGAACCTGCTCGTAACCGTCAAGCAAATAGTATGAGACGAGAGATCAAGGAGTTGGAGTTTGTACTTGAACTTGAACATAACAGTTGGTCTCGGATACAGGGAAACATAAGGGGCGGTAAGCAGAGAACCCCCTCCCCCGCCCCCAAACAGACGCCAGACATTGGCATGTGCTCAGGAATCCTCTGATTCCTTCAAGGAACAGAGTTCTATTTTCTCAGCACCAGGAGGGTTCAAAACCTTGTTGGCTTTACTTTCAACAAATCTGATAGGAGCAGCCCTTAGTGGATACCACATAAAATACATGGTGACTATACTCACCTCCCGAAAGATACTTGGTTCAGAGTAGGGGTCTTCTCAAAGCAGTCAATTTATGTAATTCTAAAGGGACACATAACTTTTGACCTTCCTGAAGATAAGAAAAAAAGAAAAAGGATAGCTGAAGAACCTTGCCAGATTAAAAAAAAATCCACAGAAGAAAATCATATGAAATGTGGGTTGATTTGCTTAATTTATTAGAAGATATTTAAGTACCTCTCTGAGTTCATGGACGCTAACTAAACTTACAGCAGGAATCACTTCACAAGATTTGTACCTCACACCATTACGCTGTACTCCTTAAACTTACACAGTGCTGTATGTCAAGTGCATCTCAGTAAAACTGGAGAAAATGTATTTAAAAGTCAAAAGTTAAGTGAAATAGGACTTGATAGAATGATTGCATCGCAAAATTACTTCATTTTCCTCAGGTGTATTTCACTGGTAGGTTTATTGGGGACTATTGGTCCATCTCATGGTCTGAAAAAAAAAGGGGTGCGTCTCAGTGGTCAAAAAGGCTCGGGCTCTTGGGAGAGTGAGGAGTCTGTGTCAGGCCTCACTATGGACCAGATGAGATGCAATATTCTAGAGCCTTGATGAACTGCATTCCTGCTTTGATTATGATTCTTGCTTAGAATTCCCAAACCAGGACAGCAGGGGCTCACAGTGTGGAAGACCTATATATCATGTCACAGTTTCTTGGAACGCCCAGTGGCCCTAGAGCTATAGATAAAGTTTTATTTTCTAACTAGAAATTGAAACAGGTGATGTATGCTAACAAAAAGCCATAGCATTTAAAACTGGGTCCATCTTAGGAAATAAAAAAATCATCATCACCATTGACAAAAGGAAACAGAAGCCAAGTTAGTCAATCCAGAAAGCCCTTTTTTCCTCCCTCTGTACTCCCCATAGGTATATTTCTTACTTTCTAAGCCAAAGACAAGGACCTGTGGTTCTAATAATTGCAGATGTATTCATGGGGAGATTGGCTATATAAATGGAATCAGAACTCTTCCAGAAAACGCAAGACTGGTCACAATGTCCATAAGGAGTCAGGACGCAGTGGATAACACTAGTCACCTCATCTTTTTCATGGAGCAGCACTTTTTGTTGTGTTTTGTTTCACCTTCAAGAAAATAATACACTTGTCTGCTTAAAAGTAATTCACATAATTCCTGGATAGGAAAGTGAAGAGGCTTATTGCAAGAATGCCCTCCCATTTCTGCTCGCCTGCTGCTGCTTCCCTGCCATGATCACATTATCCTACAGGATCAGAAAATTTCTGTTTTTGTAAGAGTGAATGAAGTTTACTTGACATCTCTTCTATTCTCTTGTTGTAAACCTTCATTTAGAGACAAGGAGATGTGATCAAGATGTAGAAAGCAATCATTGGCCACAGATATTGAAAGAGGGTTTCAAGTCCTTGTCAGGGGAGGTGTGGAACAGAAAAATCCGTGGATTAAGAGTCAAAAACCATTGAGGCCTGACCCAGGCCTGTGTGCTATGAGCTGGTTGTGTTCTTTCTACATCTCACGTCCCTCAACTTGAGAGCAGGGAAACATCCCTCCGTGCCTGACCGCTCTCCTGAGCTTTAGTTGAGACAGTGGGCTCGTTCATTCTGCAAGCACTTAATAAGTACACAATAGTAAGTGCTTGGAAGTGGGCCCCAAGTGGGCTTGGACTTGGGCCCCACCTTAGGAAAACATGCCGTGAGCTACATGCCATGATCAAATGTAAGGGGATCGGTTATCGTTTCATTGTTTGTTTCTGTCTGCTTCCTGGCCACCAGTTACCTGACAACATGAGGTTAAAATACCTGTTTTTATTTTTTTTTTAATTTTTTTTTCAACGTTTATTTATTTTTGGGACAGAGAGAGACAGAGCATGAACGGGGGAGGGGCAGAGAGAGAGGGAGACACAGAATCGGAAACAGGCTCCAGGCTCCGAGCCATCAGCCCAGAGCTCGACGCGGGGCTGGAACTCACGGACCGCGAGATCGTGACCTGGCTGAAGTCGGATGCTTAACCGACTGCGCCACCCAGGCACCCCATAAAATACCTGTTTTTAAAAGCAAGGGCTATCGGAAGGCCTGTGATTGTCACAAATGCTAAAGAAATAGCTGTGATGTGCCCGCCTTCCCCACAGGAGAACATCTTCTTGTTGGAAAGGGAAGGGATTCATGTGGCTTTGCCTCAGGTGACCTAGGAGCATTATTTTTACTAGTTGTACAAGTACCTGTCCCCCTCGTACACTGCTGATACTCCTCTCTCTCTCTCTCTTTCTGACTCTCTCTCTCTTTGTGTGTGTGTGTGTGTGTGTGCACGCGGGTGTGCCCAACACACGCACACACACACATGCACACATGCCCTAGGATAGTGTTCACCAGAGGCCATGGACTCTCCTGGAAGACTTTTCCCTTCTTCATCTTCCTACAAAAAAAACAAAACCTGAAAACTTTTAGATGGGCGGAAAAGGCAAAGGGGATTGAAATTGGCAATTACATCATGACAAACTCAAAGTAGAATTAAACTGTTATGAGGGCAGTCAGATAATAGTTATTACTCAACTGTAAAATAATTGTCATTCATAGGGTAACAAAGACACTATTCAGAAAAAGAGTCTGACTCTAAAGGCCCTGAAGCTATTTTTAAATGCGTATTTCATAGCAGAATAGAAGTTACATGTCTGAATAAATCCTTTATCATATGATAGCCTTGTTCCTGAGGGAATTAACTAGTGATTTTCATTGCTAGTATTTCTATTGACTTAATTTATTAATAACCTGAAAATGTTTTTCCTTGTAACTTGTCCTACATCATGTGGTATTCACCCTTCAATTAACAATGTATGCTGTGACTCTGTTAATAGAACTATAGGTAATAGGACGTCTGATCCTCGTCTGCCGCCATGTTGTTTCAAAATGATAAATAGAATGTAAGAACTATTACGGTAATAAGGTGTCAAGGATGATCGTGACTAAGGTACCTTAAATTAAGACAGGCAGTTTAAAACTGTAATGCTTATGTTCGCAGTGTTATTTTTTCACTGTTGCGTGTTACAAAATGGAGTGTCCCTGCTTCTTTGTTGTATGGAGGGACTGATACCAGTGGTTCAGTGCTGGGATAGGGCTCTTTTCCAGCCAGTCTCCGGTGGTCAATGAGCTATTTGGTTAACAGCAGGATCAATACACATCAGGAAAAGGCGTGGACTTCACACACGGTACATAAGCAGGTTTCTCAGGTATTTGAGCCCCTCGCACACTTAAGCGACACAAGTAAAGCTTCATCCATCACCAAACACTGTGATCGCTCATTCACTTAATAGCCAATTATTGGATTCCTGCCATGAGACAGAGGTTGTGCACAGACAACAATGAAACCACGCAGTCCTGCCCTCAGGGAGTTTATAGTCTGGCGACAGATACAGTAGGATGAGCTGCACACCATCTACTTCGTGGTCAAGTCTGTGCAACACGCCAGGAGGTGAGGCTCCCTCATGGGGCCTCTGAGCAGGTGGGTCTTACCCCCTGCAGCAATACTAATGCAGTTTTACTAATGAGCCAGAACTGGACCCATAGAAAGTGATACTAAGTAGGTCCCATTGAACCACAGACTGATCACTAAATATTGGTAATGGTCGGAAATGGACAAGATGGCCAAACACTGTAAGGAGGACAGATGAGGAGTTTCAGTTCTAAAGAGAGAACTTGAAAAGCCACCCTGGGCATGTTTGAGGGTGTGAGTTCCTGAAACCACATCCTCTGGCCCTGAAGCATCTCAGAATGGTGCTCTCATCCATCCGCTCTACCTTTCTATCTTCTCCCTCCTCCTCTCCTCTTCTTTCCCAGTCGGTACCAAGAAGGAAGTGGAAGAGTAGCTGTGGCAAAGAGAAGAAATCAGTTTGACTAACCGCTTCTTACTTCCGTCCTTCTTCCCCTTCCCTCTCTATACACTTGGCTACACAAGGATAAAAGGGAAGGTGAACTGAAGTGGAAATACAAGTCTCGGACTTTTTTTCACTTTGTCAACTGATACCAAAGGATATATTCGTTATCATTTGAACAGGAAAAATATATATCTGACTAATAACATGAAGATTAAAGACCCTGGGCATAAGAATGCCAAATCCTTAAATAAATGGACATCTAAGCTCCATTAGAAAGGAAGAGAAAACTCTGGCAGGATTTATTACGGGATTTTAGCCTTGAAGGCATGAAGTCATAGCTTACCCACCTTGACAGTTTTAACCAAAAATCACCTTCTTTCAGTTAGCGATTGGGAAGAAAAACGACATCTTTGCATCTCTGAAGACAATAATGAGAAATGGTAATATAATTAAGACATTGAGGGACATGTTCATTCTTTTTCTGTATTCAATTGATTAAAGTCGGATAGGGTGAACTCGACCATTTTAATGGCTTGTGCGATAAACTCTGAATTCACACTTCAGCCCCCATCCATGTATGTAATATAGCAAGTAAAGGAAAACAAAAAGTTAACGTATTTAATCCATTCTCTCTTTCCTGTGAACATCCTTTTCCCTTCTTGACCCTTGCTGTACATTTTTAAAGAACATCCTCCATCATTAAGATCCTGTGTTTACTGCACCAAATTGTAATTCTCCGTGTCACTTTTCTCTTTCTTCCAGAGCTTCTTTGAAGGGCAGTCTGCACCATGGGACTCCGCTAAGAAAGATGAGAACAGAATGAAGAACAGATATGGGAATATCATTGCATGTAAGTGTTGACAGCGTGATTGTGCTGTGGTATAACTTTCTTTTCGCATCTGCTAAGATTGACCACCAGCCTCACGCAGTGAGAATTTACAGTGCAATTACCGCCTTCATCCTTCTGGAAAAGCCGGTGTAATGCTTGTATTCAAGAAAGGGAAAACTACCTAAATACCCCCACTCCGTCAATGTGTCTTGCTGTGGGGCTAGTTTTACTTTCAGATTTAAGGTTTGGGTGATGTAGGTAATGTGAAAATGCTGAGGAAGAAAATGCATTTTAGGAGTAAGCATAATAGTCTAATGTTTCCCAGCTGCTACATGAGGATGAATGGAAATAATGATGTGCAACAAGCCTTAATGCACGGGGCTCAGAGTTCTCAGCAAGCATTAACTCATTAATCCTCCAGACACTTGGGTCAGGTAGGTCAGTAATAGCCCCGTTTTAAGGACAGGAAACCGAAACTCACAAGTTAAATGATAGTCCCCATATCGCAACACTCATTAGCAAAAGAGTGAGGATTCTATCTCAGAAATTCCCAGTTCCTGTGAAGCCGAATGTTGCCAATCCATAATGCCTCGGACGGTGTTTAAATGGAGCCCAGCCTCATTAATGTGCCGTAACGATGCTGAGACGCGTGGTGGATTGATGAGTTTCCTTCTCCCAGGGCTGGAGCCATCCATCCCCTGCATTATACTGCTCCAAGTCACACAGGACCGCCTCAACGTACTGACAAGTACTAACAGAATTAACGCTATTTCTGAAGATACGTAAATTCAAACAAACAAACGATGTGAAAATAGAACTGGAGAGTGTGTAGCGCGTGCCTTGCTGCTGCCGAAAGGACCAACTGGAAACGTTTGCACAGTCCAGGGAACAATGCATTAGCTTTATTGATTGTGAAAGTACAGCGACGTTGTATGCGTCTAAGTTAACGTTTCTTGGAAGGACAGGAGAGACCGCCCAGTAGAAGTTTCTGTGACTGTAGAAGTCTTCTGTGTCTACGCTCTATGAACCAGTAGCCACACGCCACATGAGCACTTGAAGTGTGGCTGGGGCCACTGAGGAACTGAGACTTAAATTGTATTTAACTTTAATCATCTTGAGTTTAAATGGTACACGAGACTGGCGGCTCCCATATTGGACAGTGCAGAGCAACGGTGTGTGTGTTTTATTGTGAGAAAGGAGGGGGTGGGGTTTACACATAATAGGAACGAAGCATCCTGAGTGCGCATGAGCTGGCTCTGTTCTCCCTCTGGCCACTCATAAGTCCCAACCACCAGTTTTGCGGGTGACACGTGCTAGCTTTGAGCGTTCTGTCTGTTCATTTGCTCCGTGCTTCCAGTGGTCCTGTCAGAGTCCTTTTTAGGGAGAAGATGTTTCCGATAGACCCAAGGCTTCATTGCCCTTCAGGGGATTCAGTCAACACTTAGGGAGCACCAGACACCGGACCCACAGTGAGGCTTCCCAGGTGACAGGGATGATGTCCCCGCCCACAGGACAGGGTAGACCAGGCAGGTAACAAGAGCCCTGTGACACCAGTACCCTGCAGTGACACGGCAATGTGCCGGAGCCGTGGGTGTGGTGATGTCAAGGCTCAGGGAAGAAAAACATTATTTCTTGCCATGGGAAGAATCGCTTGACCATTATAGATCCTTCCAAGTTCCTTCATATTCTCAGGGAGCCGCTAAAGCTTTGTACTGTTCAAAGAATGCAGATTTCTCATAGTGGCTCTCGGGGTTCTCTCCAGGAATTCCTTCAGCTCTACAACAAGCTCCAAGGAGGAGTCACAAGATCACATAGGGAGTTCATAGCATGCTCTGGGCCTCCCTCCATGCCAGGTGGAAGGGGGTGTCAGTGAGCCTATGTCCTGCCGTCCCCACAATATCCCAGATGTGGGCCTCCCGCTGTGCATCCAGAAGGCTGTGTCAGTGAGTGTGAGTATAGGGGTGCTCAGCTGGCCGCTGTCCAGTATAACTTTGAACCTGCTCCCTCCTGAGGCAGAGCTTAATACCTGCACTTGGTGGGCATTCGAGGAATAGTTTTGAATGATCAATGAAAAAAAAGAATAAACGCGAACACTTATTGAGCACTTCCTACGTGCTAGACACGGCTCTAAGCACTTCCCACGTGTTAACTCATGTGAACTCACTTCCTGTGACGATACCATGAAACGGGTAACGTGACTGTATCCGTTTTACAGATGAGGCAGTTGAGTGAAAGGTTAGGTTAATAACACGTGGAGGCAGGATTCCAATCCAGGAGCATCTCTTATAACTACTGTCCGGTGCATGGTTAGATGGTTGGTCCCCTCTGGCTTCCTACCGTTTTGAAGTTTTCTCCATTAGCGTCATGGTCTGCAAGGGGCCAGTGTGGGTGACAAGAGGCCGCTTCAGGAGGCTTTAGGCCCTCTCCCCGGTCTCCCCAGGCCACCCCAAATAAATATACCAACTAAGTAAAAGCTGGGTACCTGCCGTCCAAAGGTAGTTTCAAGCTGTTCCTCCAGCCCCCAGGCTGACCCCTGCAGACCCCGTAGAGAAATTCCAGAACTGCCACTGTTGAGGGTCTTCTGAGAAGCTCTTTTTTGATGCTTTCATGTCTGTTATCTAAGAAGGATAGTGGGGACAGGGTCTAATGGGTGTATCCATTGTCCGTCTATTCTCATTAGTTGTCACCTAGCTCTGAATGAGCTCTGAGGGGAACAGGATGTCAGAGAACATTTAATAACAGGCCAAGTGTGAGGAAGGCAGTAGCTGGCATGGCTGTCCGCATCCTGCCTGGTCTAGGGGACCGCTCGCTGGAGGGCACTGGCCAGCACATTGGAATATGGGGTGGGAAGGGAAACAGAACAAAGGATAAGCATGGCCTAACCTGCCTCCCAACATTATTGAAAGAAAAATGTATAGTCTCCTATAAAATAAGTACTTACCCAAATCCTGCTTACATAGGCACTCATATCAGTAGTTTCTCTATAGGCTTGGGGAAGAGTATTACCACCCACCCTGCACTAAGGAATGATATAATTGTTGAAAAGTTGGTTTTACGGATAAAGAAGTCTGCTTCCTAGCACCCAGGCCCTGGGAATGACCGCTGACTATGATGAGGAACTGAGGGTTCCGTCGACATATCTTGGAAATTCTCGTTAGTGCTTTTCAGAGAACCTAAGAAATGTTCTTAATGATCACATTCATTGTTTTGTAACATCGTTTGCATATAAAATGGTTTTAATGGTGCTTAAAAACTGTTGATTGGCTTTTGCTCTTACGTTAAACTTTTTCCTTATTTACACTGTAAATTTGCTGGGCTAGTCCTTTTCAAATATAAACAAATACCCCTTTCACCATACCACAAAAGCAGCCGTGGCAATTTTCTCCGCGGTTCCTACTTATAATTAACTCTGAGCTGAAGATACACACCAAATCTCCAGGCTAAGGGGGCCCCTTGGAGCCTGGGGTCCTCTTTTCTGGGGACTGGCAGTTGAAGATAAGGAGCCAGAATCTGCAGGCCCTTCCGAGGCTCCCTCCTCCCTTTCTGTGGTCCTTTCAACAAAGACATATTGGTCTGCCATGGGCCAGGCTCTGTGCCAAGCTAAAGGAACTCTTTCAACAGATATTATTGAGTGCTTGTTACATGCCAGGCACTATCCTAGGTGTCAGAGACAGAGCAGGGAACGGAACAAAATTCCTTGCTTGTCCAGCACCTGGCATTCTTATGGGGGCAACAGAAAAAGTCGCTAAGTAAACTGTGTAATATGAATAATAGAAAGCGACGTGTGTAACAGAGGAAGTAGGGCAGGGGAAGGAGACGCGTTAGGGCGGAGGTTGTAGTTTTTGCCTTGTGGTCAAGAAAGACCTCTCTGAGAGGATAAGATGGAAGCCAGGGCCTGAGACAGGTAAGGAGGGGAGCCAGGGGCAGGCAGAGGCCCTGAAGGGGCAGGCCTGCCTCAGGGCGGTGCGGTGCGGTGCTGGGAATGGCAAGGAGGCCAGTGTCACTGGAGCAGGGGCAGGGGGGGCCAGGGGAAAGGTAGAAATGTGAAGAACTGGCATTTTCCAGGGAAGGCAGGGGAGGAGAGACTTAAGTGATGATACAAAGGAATTAAACGATTATACAAATTAATGAAATAAAGTTAAGGGCCACGAAGGAGAGGGACAAGGTACCATGAGACTCTGTCGTGTGAGGTGTGAGGATTGACTTGTTGAGGCAGTGGGGAAATGCTTCCCGGAGGATGTGAAATGGAGAACCACTGAATAAAGGGTTAGAGCAAGGGGATGTTGCAGACAGGGGGTGCATCACATGAACAGATCCTCCACACGAGGGGACCCCTTGAGTCTGAGGCCCTGAAGGAAGGGCAGGTGGCCGGAGGTGGGCAGGGTGAGAGTGGGGGGCAGGCCAGTGAGGGGTAGAGGGAGATGGAAGCCAGACCTGCAGGGCCTTCTAGGGAAGATTCAGGATTTTAATGTTTGTTATAAAAGCAAAGGGAAACCTCATCAAAGGGTGTTTTGAGGAGAGGGGTGAGGATTGTTCATCAAATTTGCATTTGAGAAATTTAATCTGACTGCAAAGTAAAAAATGAATTTGAAGGGGACCCTGGTGAAGAGATTTTCTCAGTAGCCCAAGTGAGAAGCAATGATAATGTGGACTAGAAAGAAGAGAAATCGAGGGACTCCAGAGAAGTAATTGATCAAATGGAATGGACAGGATGTGGGGTGAGGGAGACAGAGGAGTCAGAGATGTTTCTGTTTCTGACTCACAGGAGGATGGATGGATGGTTGGATGGACAGATGGATGGATGGATGGATGGATGGATGGATGGATGGATGGTTGGATGGATGGACGGACGGACAGACAGATGGACAAGTGGAAAGATGGGCCATTTACTCCAGTGGGTTACACTGAAAGGGAAGCACATTTGGCGGGGAGCTCAGGGATAGGCATGATGTTGGCAGTAGCAAGGAAAGTGTATGAATTGAATCTGGGGATCTGGGGATACACTGAGATGCCTGCAAAACATTCAAATGAGATGTCCAGTAGCCAGTTGTATGGACTGCTCTGGAATCCAAAGGACATGGGTCTGGGCCCAAATATAAACTAGTGAATCTTGGAGCATAGAATGGTGGCTGAAACCACTGGCATGATAAATAAGATTATTTGTGGAGCAAGCAGGGAGGACATGGAGAGCCTAGGACCCAGCCTGGAGGAGCTTCAATAATGGGAAATAGTGAGGCTGAAGCAAGGCTGCCTAACGTGTAGAAAGGAGCACTGTCTCCTTTAGAGACAATGAGGGTATCAGGAGCGTCCTGTTGAAGACTCCAGTGCAGTGAAGACTGATGTAGCAACATGAGAATTACTCATGAAATTAGCAAACGGTGCTTTGAATGGAGTGGGCAGGGGGTGAGGAGGCAATGAGTTGAGGACATGACAGGAGGGGCAACAACTCCATGAAGGGGGTCCCTTCTGAGCTTTGGTTCTCATCCTCACTGTGTTCCCCGTGCCCTCTTGCCCCATTTTCCCGGCTCATAGTGGGGTATCTGAGAGAAGAGTGAAACGTGTGACCCCATCTATTCCACCCAGTTCTTTCAACAAGTAACCCAATCTTGATGCTCATGCTGAAGACCACTCTTCCGGGGTTTTGTTCCACAGTAATGTGCTTCTTTTTGCCAGATGAGCCTCTCCCACAGTCGCTTCTGATGAATCCACTCCTGTCATGATCCAGTTTAGGAATAAAGGCAGGTGAAGGGAGGATGGTGGGAACAAGGGGTTAGTTGGATAAGATGGGCCGGCATGGAGAGCCTTTGACATTAACATTTAGATGGATGAGAATCAGGGTGAAACAAATTGACACACCGTGTTTAGGAAAGCAGAGAGAAAAATCTAGAAGAATTGGGCAAAAGAAGAGTCAGGGGGGTCCTACCAGGATGCTGAAGATTAAAGACTGAGCGTGTCTGATAGAGGGTCTAGGTGAAAAAAGGACATGGGCAAGACTAAGTAACACATAAAACCAACAGCAAGAGCAAAGATGCACATTGAGTCACCTACCACTAAACTCGAAAGTTCCTTATTTGTTTGGTGCTCAGAGCTGGCGTGGCCTGAGCGTCCAGGTGGTGGGCACAAGTAGGGACACCAGACTGGCGTACAGGTCACACAGGGGTAGGGCGCTGAGCCCTTCCCATCCGTCACTGGTCCCTCCTGCATCTTGCACCTTGAAACCAATGCAGCAGCGGTCCTTGGCAAGAGTGTAACCACAGGAGGAGCAAAGCCATTATTTGCAGCCATCAGTTGTAATTGAAATTAATTTTGAGTCTCCTCTCAGAGGGCAAATGTTACTTAAATCATTGTGATTCTGATTTACCTTAAATATGTCATCAAGATTTAGCAGAAAGAGAGAAGTGGTTGGAGGTGAAATATTATCAATGACACACTCCACTTCCGCTGCTATAGTGATATCTCATTACATACAAGTTACAACTGCAAGGCTATTACCCATATCCATTGTGTTTAAAATGAAAATGTTAAAATATTTGAAGCTACTTAGAAGTGTTTTAAATATAATGCGATGTGACAAAAGGGCATAATTAACCGCTTTTAGGGGCTTAGAATACAGCATGGAGACCTGCTTTAAATGTCAATTACCCCACCTCTAATGTATGAATGCACACATACATAAATGCATGCGTACACACATCCGTAAACACACACATGTATACATAAGCATATGTACATGGGGAAAAGCACCAGCAGATTATAATTTTTCAGTAATGAGCAGTGGTTTGATATGTTTTATACCAGGTCTTTATGTGCCTATTTCTTACCCAAAAAAAATTATTTTTGCCCTATTTCTTACGGTAAAGGCTTTTTTGAAAGGAATGAGAGGAATTAATAGGGCCTTTATGCAGACTTTCTCAGAATGTCAGTTTGTTCCCTTTTGTGATGGGCTAACATTGAGTTGTGATTATAATATAAACATTAGTTGGGTTTTGATCATATTCCAGTCATCCATGGCTAAATAGGTACTTTTTTTCCCCAATTAGAAAGGCAATTCATACACATTGAAGAAAAATTACACAGTAACAAAAAGTTGGGAAAATTGCTCAGAACCTCACCCACTAAGTTCAAACCCTACTAATATTTTTATTTTGTTTCCTTCATCTCTTTCTATTCTCTGCCTTGAATTCGTTGGCTTTATTTTTTAAATAAAAATAAGTTTATTGTTTCATTGCTGATTATAAAGACAGTATAGGGGCGCCTGGGTGGCTCAGTCAGTTAAGCGTCCAACTTCTGCTCAGGTCATGATCCCACCCTTGTGGGTTCGAGCCCCACGTCAGTCTCTGTGCTGACAGCTCAGAGCCTGGAGCCTGCTTCATATTCTGTGTCTCCCTCTCTCTCTGCTCCTCCCCTGGTCGCACACACACACACTCTCTCTGTCTCTCTCTCTCAAAAATAAATAAACATAAAAAAACTAATAAAAAGACAGTATAAACTGTGTACACAAAGGGGTACACAAAATCATCAAGATGAAAATAAATATCACTCCAAATTTTCCCACCCTGCCGAAATCCCACCCACCCTTCACTTATCCCACCAAGCGTTTCTGCACACATATGCAATTATTTCATATAAACAGACTCTTACAAGACACGTTGCTTTGTAACCCACTCTACTTCACCCCGCAGTCTGTCACAGAGATCTTTCCAGGTAAGGAAATTAAAGCTATAGTAATACTTTTTAATGATTGTATCACATTCCATTGTTTTAGAAGACTGTTGCTTCACAACCCTTTGGGAGCTTCCTGGGTTAATCTGAAACCACTCCCATACACAGAGGGCAGGGAGCGACCACAGAAGAGGAAAGACACTCTAGTATGGTAGCTGGGAGTTTTAACAAGTAAAGGGAACTTACCTCCAAGGCTCGTCTTGGACGGCAGCAAGGCAAGTGGATCCTTGCATCCCTCTGCCAAATCTGAAAGGTTTATGAAGAGGCCTTACTAGTCATATTAACTGAGCAAATGTTCTCAGCACCATATCACTGTCTCAAAGCTATGTCCTTGGAGTAGCCTCTGGGAGCAGGAAAGACAAGCAGAACCCACATTCCGAGGGGGAGATGGGTGAGGAACTTCAAGTGCCCAGGTCCAACTCATGGGTCATCCACTGATCACATCTTTTCAGTGATCTTTCCCAACAGAGACCACTGTTGATCAGTTCCCTGTTGATATCCCTGAATGGTTTCAACGAGGTGAGGACAGAATGAATTGTGTTTTAGAAAAGCAGCTCACAGCATGAATTCACTAGAGAAGGAAAGTCTGGAGGCAAAAGTGAAATATTGCAGGTAAAATATTATCCAGTCTTGAATTAAATTATCGGCAATAATGATACAAGTGACAGCTCGCTTTTACTTAGTTCTTACTATGTGCCAAACACTTATCAATGCATTACTGATATTAACTCAGTTCTCACAAAAACTCTACATGGTAGGCACTATTTTTATTTCCATCTTACAATTAAAGGAACTAAGACACAGAGAGGTTAAATAACTTGTCCGAAGTCACACAACTAGAAAGTGCCAGAATTGGGATTCAAACCCAGGGATTCCGACTCCAAAGCCTGTGATCCTAACCCCCATGCTACACTGCGCAGAAACAAGGATGGAAAAGAAAAGTTACTATCCCTGATGAACTTAGATGCGAAAATCCTCAAAAAATATTAACAAATCAAAGTCAGCAATGTAGTAAAAGGATAAATACATCATACTCAAGTGAGGTTTATTCCAAGGATGCAAAGATGGCTCCGTATCTACAAATCAATCAGTGTGGCACCCGCCATTAACAAAATGAAGGATGAAAATCATGTAATCATCTCAAAACATACAGAAAAAGCATTTGACAATATTCAGTGTCCTTTTATGATAAAAACTCTCAACAAAGTGGGTATAGAGGGAACATGCCACAACATAATAAAGTCCGGATATGACAAGCCCACAGCTAACATAATGGTGAAAAGCCCACTCCGTGGTGAAAAACTGGAAAGTTTTCTTCTAAGATCAGGAACAAGACAAAGATGCCCACCCACTCTTGCCACTTTTATTCAACAAAATATTAACAGTTTAAGCCACAGCAGTTAACAAGAAAAAGAAATAAAAATAAAAGGCATCCGAATTGGAAAGGAAAGACTAAAATTCTCACTGTTTGTGGATAACATGATTTCATGTATAGAAAACCCTAAAGATTCCACCAAAAAACACATTAGAATAAATGAATACAATTTTCAGGGTACAAAATCAAAATACAAAAATCTTTAGCACTTCTTTTTTTTTAATGTTTATTTATTTTGAGAGAGAAAATGAACAAGTGAGGGGGGTTGCAAAGACAGAGGGAGACACAGAATCTGAAACAGACTCCAGGCTCTGAGCTGTCAGCACAGAGCTGAACCTAGAGCTCAAACCCATAAGCTGTGAGATCGTGACCTGAGCCAAAGTCGGATGCCTAACCAATTGAGCCACCCACCTGCCCCTTGCGTTTCTATACACTAACAACAAACTCTCAGAAAGAGAAATTAAGAGAACAGTCACACTTATAATTGCATTAAAAAGATTAAAATATCTATGAATAAATGTAACCAAGGAGGAAAAAGACCTATACTCTAAGACATTGATGAAAGAAATTGAAGACACAAATAAATGGAAAGATAGTCCATGCTCATGGATTAGAAGAATTATTATTGTTAAAATGCCCATGCTACCCAAAGCAACGTATAGATTCAGTGCAATTCCTATCAAAACTCCAATGGCAGGGGCGCCTGGGTGGCGCAGTCGGTTAAGCGTCCGACTTCAGCCAGGTCACGATCTCGCAGTCTGGGAGTTCGAGCCCCACGTCGGGCTCTGGGCTGATGGCTCAGAGTCTGGAGCCTGTTTCCGATTCTGTGTCTCCCTCTCTCTCTGCCCCTCCCCCGTTCATGCTCTGTCTCTCTCTGTCCCAAAAATAAATAAGCGTTGAAAAAAAAATTTTTTTTAAAAATGGGCAGCAGATGTGAATAAATATTTCTTCTAAAGAAGACATACAGATGGCCAGCAAGCACATGAAAAATGTTCAACATCACTAGTCATCAGAGAAATGCAAATCAAAACCACAATAAGATATCACCCCACACCTGTGAGAATGGCTGTTATCAAAAAGACAGGAAATAGCAAGTGTTGGCAAGCTATGAGAAAGGGGGCCCCTTGTGTCCTGTTGGTAGGAATGTAAGTTAGCAGCCACTATGGAAACATTATGGAGCCTGCCTCCTCAAGAAAGTAAAAGTAGAACTACCATATGATCTAGCAATCCCATTGCTGGATATTTATCTAAAGAAAAAAAAAAAAAAACACTAGGGGCACGTGGGTGGCTCAGTCGGTTAAGTGTACAACTTTGGCTCAGGTCATGATCTCAGTCCATGAGTTCGAGCCCCGCATCGGGCTCTGTGCTGACAGCTCAGAGCCCGGAACCTGCTTCAGATTCTGTGCCTCCCTCTCTCTCTGCCCCTCCCCTGCTCACGCTCTGTCTCTCTCTGTCTCTCAATAATAAATAAACATTACAAAAAAATTAGGGGCGCCTAGGTGGCTCAGTCAGTTGAGCATCTGACTTCTGCTCAAGTCATGATCTCACAGTTCATGGGTTCAAGCCCCACATTGGGCTCTGTGCTGACAGCTCAGAGCCTGGAGCCTGCTTTGGATTCTGTGTCTCCCTCTCTCTGCCCCTCCCCTGCTCATGCTCTTTATCTCTCTCTCTCAAAAATAAATAAACATTAAAAAAAAAGAAAACAAAAATGCTAATTTGAAGACATATGCCCTCCTATTGTCCTTGCAGCATTATTTACAATGGCTAAGATATGAAAACAACCTAAGTGTCCATCGTGGATGAATAGATAATGATGATGTGAGATAGATTAGATAGAGGATAGATAGATAGATAGTGGAATACTATTCAGTCCTAAAAAAGAATGAAATCTTGCCATTTGTGACAACATGGGTGGAATTAAAGGATATTATTCCAAGTGAAATAAGTTATACAGAGAAAGACAGATGATGATTTCACTTATATCTGGAATCCAGAAAACAACCAAACAAAGCAAAACAAAGCAAAAATTGACCCATACAGAGAACAAACTCTGAATCACCAGAGGGGAGGAGGTGGGGGGAAAGACAAAATAGGTGAAGGAGATTAATGAGGCATATAGTCTTCAAGTTATAAAATAAATTAAGACTTGGGAATAAAAGGTACAGCCTAAGGACTATAAGCAATAATATTATGATGAGAGATGGTAGCTCGAGTTACTATGACGAGAATGTTGTATATAAATATCGAATCACTGTATTGTACACCTGAAGCTAATACAATATTGGGGTTGCTAGAAGGAGGGGGGTTGGAGGTAGGTGAAATGGAGGAAGAAGGTCAAGTGATACAAACTTCCAACTATTAAGTAAGCAAGGCCTGGGGATGTAATAATGTAAGCACGATGATTACAGTCAGCAATATTGTCGTATATACATGATAGTTGCCAAAAGAGTAAATCCTAAAGTCTTCATCACGATAAAAAAAAAAAAATGTTTAACTTTGTATCGTGCCAGATGTTAAGTGGACTTATTGTGGTGGTTGTCTTACAACATATACAAATATCAAATCATTCTGTTGTACACCTGAAACTAGTATGTTATAAGTCAGTCATACCTTGATTTAGGAAAATATTTTTTTTTCAACGTTTATTTATTTTTGGGACAGAGACAGAGCATGAACGGGGGAGGGGCAGAGAGAGAGGGAGCACAGAATCGGAAACAGGCTCCAGGCTCTGAGCCATCAGCCCAGAGCCCGACACGGGGCTCGAACTCATGGACCGCGAGATCGTGACCTGGCTGAAGTCGGACGCTTAACCGACTGCGCCACCCAGGCGCCCCTAGGAAAATATTTTTTAAATAAAAAGATAAGTTGCTGAATAGATGCCAGGGGACTAAGTTGTAGGAGCTGTTTAGGCATATCTGTCCTGTTTCCAAACCTTTTTTCCTATTTCCTCTACTAGTTCAAGCTCATCTTTCCCAAAGATTGGCTGCTTTCAGTGCGCAGTTCTCCCCTGCTCTGCTGACCTCCAAACAAGCATCCTGGGCTCTTTGTGGTTCGAATTGCTAAGCAATAACAATGTCACTTTTATTCACATGAGAGGGATAATTCCTTTTTGATGGGAACTGTCCTATGGTCCATGCACTTGGACACGTACTTCTCACTTGGTCTTCCTAACAATCCTGTGAAGGTAGCCCATCGTCAACCTCTTCTTACAGATGAAGCATGGCGAGGTTCAGAATTTATCTAAGTTCATGCTTCAGGGGAGTAGTACATCCAGTATTCAAATCAAGGTCTCTGGGCCACCTAAGCTAAACACTACACAATGTCAACATGAAATGGCTTTGGAATAACCAAGGAAAAAACACCCATACCAGGAGAGAAACAAGGATGGTAATGTATAACTCTAAAGCTCAGGTCTTTTCTACCTTACTAGACTCTGTCTCCTGAAATACCAAGTCCTTATAGTCTTGACTCCTTGGCCTTCATGAATAGTTGACCTTTTGTCGGCCACAAATCCCATTGGATTTTTCGAACTTTTATACCCAAACAGGTGAATTCTCCAAACGTCTTCCTTTCAACCCAAATGGTAGTTTCTGGTACTGAGAAAGGCCCTCTCCCAGCTGGTCAGCCTCCACAACAAAGTAGGGATAGGGGCTCAACCATTGGGCAGTGGTTATCTCTGTGGATCCCTTGTCTAAGAGCCTCCCATATTTGTCACATGCTGGAAATGTCCTATAGGCATTTCCTCATTGTCATTTGATACTGTTTCACCTCAGGAGTGCCCTAGGAGAAGGAATTGAGTTTTCCTAAAAGAATGTTTGCTATATGATAGCCTTCTTAATTGGCTTGTGATTTAAGGTGAATGCGATTTCAAGAAAAGATGGCAGTGAACCTCCATGTACTGACTTGTTTGCCCCTCAACAGTCTATATTTATTGTTTTCCTAGCCAACTGAGAGCTTGATCTAAAAGAGGATACCTGAGAATCACCGTCTCTTTCACAGAGGCATTTTCAGATATCCAGCAGGAGCTTAGGGAAGGCTCTCCTGACTGGAGGGACGTATCAACTTTCTTCTTTTGCCTTCACTTTCACTGACTCAGTATGAGTGATAGTGAGACCTTACTTCTCATTTTATTGCTGCTGTTGAGGGAAGGTGATTTTCTCATTGGCATGCCAGAAGGCAAAGGATTACTTTGATAAGGGCTGACCCAGTATAGCCAAGAGGGTAATCATGCCATGCCCAGCCTAATCTGGCTGGGCAGAATTCATGTTCTTTTGTTCTTCTCCACAGCCAACTCCTTCATCTGAGATATTAAGCCCATTCCCACTGCTAAAACATCTCTCTCCCTGCCTTAAGATACACTGACTTATCCATACTTGCACATTTTATCCCTGAAAGAAAAAATACCTCCTAAACCTCATTTCAGTAATTCTTAAACCATCTCCTGAGTACACATTAATAATGTCGGACAGTTGTCCTCTAGCGGCAGGCTCTCAAGGCACGGCCACCACCGCCTTTATTTCATCAGGGAAAAGGAAGAAGCAGGGGAACTCCCAAGGGCTCAAGACTATAAGTCCCACCTTGGGAGGTGCTGTTTCTCAGGACATCCGGGCTTAGAGTGGAACTTGGAGACATATTCTACAAGGGAGGGGTGGAGAAGGTGGACTCCCCCTTTTTTAAAAAATATGGTAAAATACACATGACATGAAATTTACCATATTAACCATTTGTAAGTGTCCAGTTCAGTGGCATTGAGTTCATTCACATTGTTATGCAACCGTCACCACCCATTGCCAGAACTTTTTCATCTTCCCAAACTGCAAGTCTATACCTACTCAACACTAACTCCCTACTCCCCACCTCCTTGCACCCCCTGGCAATCACCGTTATTTCTTTCTCTATGAATTTGACTATGTTAAATATCTAATATAAGTGAAATCATGTAGTATTTACCCTTTTGTGTTGGGCGTATTTCACATAGCATAATACCCTCAAGGTGGACTCTTTTATTTTATTTTATTTTATTTTATTTTATTTTTAATTTTTATTTATTTTTGAGAGAGAGACAGACAGAATGCAAGCAGGGGAGGGGCAGAGAGAGAGGGAGACACAGAATCCGAAGCAGGCTCCAGGCTCTGAGCTGTCAGCACAGAGCCCGATGCGGGGCTCGAACTCACAAATTGTGAGACCATGACCTGAGCCGAAGTCGGACACGTAACCGACTGAGCCACCCAGGTGCCCCTGGACTCTTTTAGTTTTAAATAGTGAAATATAGGTACAGAACAGGGCATACAGCATCCAAATACAGTTTAATAGGTGGTTGTAAAGCAAACATTCAGGACCATTCTAGTACTCCAGACGGCCCCCGTGACCCTTGCCTGACCACAACTTGCCCCTTCTTCCATTGAGACCGTGACCATCAAGACACTGTGTTCATTAGTTAGGTGAAGAGTTCCATGCGTTATGCTCACCTGCTTTGTGTTAGGGCCACTGCATGTGGTTGTGCATTGCAGACAGTGCTGTGAAGAGAGGCCCCGGGGCTCGGCACTGTGGCCTCGGGGAAAGGTGCTCATAGGGTTATTCGGAATGAATACCATGAGGTCTCTGACCCCAAAAGGTCATAACCTAGTAGAACCAACTTTCGAATGAAGAAAGGATACTACCATGCACATAAAGAGAAATAGAAACAATCTCAGTCTGCCTAGGAAATACGCTGTACAAATGTCTTGTGGGTTTCCCCATCAGGAGGAGAGTAAAGCGATTAAATCTAGAGAAATAGCTGCCAAGTTAAAAATAAAATAAAATAAAATAAAAAAGAGGGAGGGAGGGAGGGAGGGAGGTAACCAACCGAACAGTAGGAGATGATGGGGAAACTCTTTATTTCAAAGGCTCTGTTTATGGGAGATGAGAGTGCAGTCTTATCAGAGATTGAAGTCCCCATGTAGAACATTCCAGAACAATTTGAGAGGCCCAGGGGTGATAAATCACAGGGAATGGGCGGCATTCATCCTGAGATTCTAAGAGAAATAAAGTGTGAAAGAGGGGCGATTCTGACAAGGAGATACAATAGATCCTAAGACAGTGCTGCTTCTGAAGATTGGGAGGCTCTAATGTGATGCCTGCCTTTTTAAAAAAACTGCCCAGGGAAAGTCAAGCAGTACGGGGAGGCAGACCTAATCTCCCTTCAGAGGAGCTGACTTAAAGCCTGATGTGTGTAGAACAGCCATGATTCAGGTCTATTGGAGCATCTTTCATTCGGGAGGCTCAAATGGCTTTACTGCCTGAATTACTTACAGCCCTGCTGTAGCTGTGTGTGAGCACTGGCTCTCCTAATGCAAAAGCCGGGACAATCCACACATACCCAGCACCCCAGTGACTCGCCTCCCCCATTGCCACCTGCAGAAATATGGATGGGGACCTCTGGTTTAAGCAAAATGTACTCTGAGAAGTTGGATCTTAGAGCAGGTCACCATGAGGGAAACTTGGCCTGCATGTGGGTCCATTTCTGGGTTGTTACCGTCTGTGTGGGCATCAGCAGTACAGATCGTGAGAACCGTCTGCATGTCTGTTCCACAGCACATGACGAGGGCAACAACTGACATTTATCCATCACTTACTATATACCAGGTGGTTTTCTAATCTTCTTTTCTATTTTGTTTTAATGGTCACAATGATCCCGTGAGGCAGGCACTGTTAATTCCCATTCTACAGATGAGAAAACTAAACCACAGGGAGAGCTAGTAACTTGTCCCAAATCACAAGTGTGGAGATTCTGACCCACATGCCTGACTCTGGACCTCACACACATGGTGCAGAGAGCGGTGTAGGGAATTCAGGGACAACAACTGAGGTTAGGTCCATGTTCGCACCTCCAGAGGGCTGGGCCGTGGTTTATAGCCATCATTTGTCAAGGCGGGTGCCATAGGAAGCCTTCAAAATCTCAGGGTTAGTATGTGATTTAGTGAACTTGCTCTACGTTCAGTCCAAGAAATAATTCTGTTGTGATTCATAGGACTCCATGTAGATGTTTCAAACCTCTACCAATGCAGCGCGTCTGTAAATGATCAAAGAATAACTTCATGATATTTGCTGCAAAATGCAAATAATTCTAAATCCTTCCCAGCTTCAAGAGCAAAATAGGAAGTGTAGTAGGTGTGTAGTGTTTAATTCTTTATCGGTAAAGCAGCATGGATGTGAATGATCTCTATGTAATGTGCTTGCATTCTGGGGCTCTAAGCATCCCAACAGATTGCTTTTAATTCATTGTTTTCTTGGGGCATCTGGGTGACTCAGTCGGTTAAGCATCCAACTTTGGCTCAGGTCATGATCTCACAGTTCGTGCGTTCGAGCCTGCCGGCTAAGGATCCTGTGTCTCCCTCTCTGTCTGCCCCTCCCCTGCTCATGCAGGGAGGTTTTTTTCCGTTAAAACATTTTAAAAAATCATCGTTTTATTTTCCCTTTGCAGATGATCATTCGCGGGTGAGACTACAGACCATAGAAGGAGATACCAACTCCGACTACATCAATGGAAATTATATCGATGTATGTATTTTGAAACCGTCAGTAAACCCAACTGTTCTGCCACATTCCACATCGTGTGTCTGCCATGGTACTGGTGGGCACTCACTGCTCCAAATCCAGAAGCAAACACATTAACGTTACTTCACAGCCTGCAGAACTTTACGGTGGAGACATGGCCACTCCTGTTCTCAAGTCGGCCTACTGGCTGCTGAACTCCTCTGTGACATTCCGTGTCTTCCGTGCTGCTGTGGACCAAGGATAGCGTTTCCATGTTTTTGTCAACAACTTAGATTATTTGACACTTTAAAAGAAATCTGTTTACATATTAATAAGATAAAACTCTCTTAATTCCTAATTCGATGATTTGCGATCTCTCGTCATTACTGCACTTTTAAGTTGCCTTCAAAGTAGTCTGCAGCTGTTTAACCAGGACATCGAATGCACACAAGACATGTCATTAAATATGTAGGCTGTTTAATTATTGAAGACTGCTTCTTTGTTCATCCTGCATCATGTTAACTTAATGTCTTACATTAGAATAAATTCCTGAGGAGACAGCATGTTTTCAGTTGAAAGAATGAATGAACTCAAAAGTAGCCTGAAAATGAAGGGAAAGTCACTGTTGCCTTCAAGGCTCAGGTTCACGTGAAACAGACCTTTGCTGCCTTGCAGTTCCCAGGGCACGCTGTGCTTGCCTTGGCCATCACACGGCCTTCTAGTCCATTAGTACTTCCACGGACAGGCTTTACCCATACACGTGAGTTCTTTCATCTTCTTACTTGAGTATAATTCAGATGCTACTAAAAGTACTAGCATCACAATCTCTAAGAGTTACCTAAAAAATAAACATAAGGAGGTTATTTATAGTACTGCTTGGAAAGGTTGTGACACTTCGGTGATGGATCTGAGGGTAGGGCCTACAGGAGGACTGTCTGAAGAGTAATTCGTATCCCATTCCTCGAATGAAGCCCCCTACACTGCTACATTGGATGATGGTCCAGAACACACACGGCCCAAGTTAGATATCTTCTTCTGTTAAAGCCAAGTTCCTTCCTAAAATACATTGCACTTATTCCTTTATCCGGTAGATGTTTAGTGAGTTCCCTTGTGGGAGAATTCAGAGGTGGCCAAGACCTGTTGCCTTCTGCCCAAGACCTCAGAGTTTAGAAGCTGACGTAAGAAATGGCTTCTCTATAACACTCCTTCCCTTGGGAGATTCCAAGGGAATCCTGTTCATGCTCCAGTCCCAGCTCCTAGAGCCCCTGGGGGCTCTTGAGCACAGGGGCTATATCCTATGCATCTTGTGCCCCCTGCGCCTGGCACAGCCCTGAAACTCTGTAAGCACTTAATAAGTGTTTGAAGAATCACTGCCTGAAGGAGTAAATGTAATCAGATTAGGTTTTGTGGCAGAAGTGATTTTAACTTAGCTTTAAAGAATGGGCAGGTAGAGCCACAGAGGAGGGAAGACATAAAAGTAATGAGAATACCAGATTAATTAGTTTTAATTTTAACAGAGAAAAGAGTCAATATTCAGGGCCCTTTTATTCACTTAGTCAATAAGATTTTAACGAGCCACCTGTTGTATTATATGTCAGTTGCTGTTGTACGTATTAGAGTGTTAACTGTGTGTGATTCAGACCACAAACAAAAACAATGGACTGAGAAATGACCACTGCGTTTAGCAACATAGGTCATTCGTGGACTGTGTGGATTATTTCCGTTTCATAGATGAGCTCCTCCTATCTCCTAGCGCCTTGCTAGAACTGACATATGGAGCCACACATCAGACAGGGTCTTGCTTTGTGAAACTTATCAGCTGGCAAGACATGAGTGATTATCCTCATAATCCTATTTAATATCTGTCAAGAGTCTATACCCACAGCAGGTCAGTTGTATAAAAGAATGTGTTTGCTTTTGCTGTTCATTATCAATGACTTGTTTTAAAAGCAAAAAAAAAAAAAAAAAATCTACCAGATACACATTGAAATGGTCTGAGAAGTCTGTATTTCCTCTCCAAGTTTCTCCTGTTTCCCATCTGGCTTCAGGCACACTATATTAGGTAATCTCAGGGAACAGAAATGGAAAATATTAAGGTCCGTGGCGATATTATGTTACCTGTGTGTAATTTTCTCTAAATTGGTTTTATCTTCCCCAGATATTGATCCTGTGACGTTCTTTGTTCCCTTCTGTATTTGGTCTCAATTTTCATCTTTTCCCCTCCTCACAGGGTCACGATAAAAGGAAGGGGCCTTGCAGAATTTCTGCCTCATTGCATTTCTGGCCCTTGCCACGGCAGCGTGTCATGGCATTAGCAGTGTTTAAGAATGATGTTCAGTATGACTATTGATGTAGCTGCCTATACCGGTAGAACAGGATGTGCGTTAAAGCCTTGGCACGTTGCCAATAGCATCCCGAACACACATGAAATCCTAGTGCACATTCCCAGCCTGTTTGCAATCTAATAAGAGTCGTGGTCGTGTTATTTCAGAGAATCCATAAGTTGTTAGTGTTGATTGCTCACCCATCGTCTCATAGCCGGCGTATGATTAAGTTACTCCCACCCCATGTGTGAGCCACAGAACTGTTAGCTTTGATCCCCCTTTGCTTTTTACGAGTCACTAAGCGGTACTGGGTCTGGCCATTTCACTTTCAACCGGTGCGGTTGTTGGTATTTGTATGTGCATTCATTTTGGCAAACTTAGTGGGTGACTTCTGTGCTGCTTACCATTTTAAGGTTGTCAAATATTCTTTCTCATTTATTTTTAGGGTTATCATCGACCCAATCATTATATCGCTACCCAAGGTAAGTCTGCTAGAGCCTTGATGCCTTTCTTTGGTTGTTTGTCTACTCTCTGTCATTTCGTCCCTATGTCATGCCCCAGAATGATATTCCCCACTGCTCTAGCCCCATTTATTGCAGTTCTAGTCATCAACACATACACCCTTGTTTTCCCATCAGAATGTGATCATTTAGTTAGAACCTGATGTTGTGATCTTTAGAAGTGTATTCATCAGTTCATTATTGGATTAATTCTGTCTGCCTTCAGAGCGAATCTGACATCTTCATAACTAGGCATATAGATAATCACTAAATAAATCTGTGCTGAGTACAGTCTATACAAAGACCTGTGCCAATTGCTGCCGGGAGTGCAAGCTGAATTCATCAATTACTGTCTCTCACATCGGTTGTGGTTTGATGGGGAAGGTACGGGGTGACCTGTACATTGTGACAAGCAACACCAGTTAGAAATTTATGCGAGAGGTGCAGAGAAAATGTTAGGGAAACTTGGAGAAGAAAGAAGTTACTTTCAGATGGGATGATCCATAAACTGCTTTGTGGTAAAGGTGAGTTTGGGAGGAAAACTTCTAAATGGCCGAGACATCATGAGCAAAGATCTGAAAGTAGGAAATCAGTATTCCCAGGTGAAAAGTACTGGGTGGATCACTTTGGCTAAAGGAAACAAGAAGAAACCTAGAGGAAAATGTTGGAGAAGCTCATGGCAAGAGCTTTTGTGATGTCTTTCCAGGACACTGACTATGGAGAATGAGGATTGTGAGAGGGCTGAGGTTGTTGGGAACGAGGCATCGTAAGGGATGAGTTATTGCATCTGTTGAATGAACTGAAGAAATGCCGAGAATCAGGAAGGACCCAGTTAGGGTTGAGAGCATGCATTCTCTTCATTTTGTTATTTTTATCATTGTTTCCAGTATTGCATCATATCCCAGAAACAGGAGCCGGGAAATCACAAGGATATGACTTGCCAATGGTCAGGGATTGGCAGGTGGTGCCCAACAGAATATCAAGGATCAAGAGAATAAAGGATGGCAAGAACATTGTGGAAAGTCTAGGTTTGGAGGCAGGAGAGTTGGAGGTGTCTGATGGACCATGAGGAGAGAGAAGTAGCTAAAGACTGAGGTCAGGTTCAGTTAATGAGTCATAGGTTGTAGCCAGTGAGCAGAATTCCAACACTTAGGGCAACACTATCCAGTATAGCTTTCTGTAATGGTGGAAACCTTCTGTATCTGTGCCGGTCTATATGGTAGCAACTAATAGACACTCAGAAATTATCTACTGGTGGAAATCTTCTGTATCTTCACTGGTCAAATTCGTAGCGACACGTAAACACTCTAAAATTATCTACTGCTGGAAATCTGTATCTGCGCTGGTCAATATGGTAGCCACTAATACATACTCAAAAAGTACTATGAATGAAGAACCAAATTTTAGATTTTAATATGGATTTAAATGGCTTCATTTGGCTATTCCCTACTGGCTGCTTTGGACAGCAGGGCTCTGGTTTAGAAAAGCTCCAAGTATGGCTGAAATGGAGCCACTGTGGGACCTTGTCCTAATCCCGACAGCCTTGGCCAGTACCTGGGTGGCACCATACATAGAGTCCGCAGTCTCATGTCACCATTTTCGATTCTATGCCTGGGTCTAGGTGACCTACTTAACCTTCAATATGTTTCCTTCCCTGAAATGAAGTCAGTAATGGCTCCTTCCAAGGTCACTTGGCTAGTCAGAAGAAAGGTCACATGGGGAGTGGCCAGCTTGAACTGGCAAGAGACAGACCTTTACATGGGAATTGCTAAGGAGTTGCAATACCTAGCACAAACTCCCACCTGATGGGACAGAACAAGAACGTGTGTCCAGGGGCTCTGAGTCCAGTCCTGGTTGCCTTCTCCTATACCCTGCTGCTTTTTTTTTTTAATTTTTTTTTCAACATTTATTTATTTTTGGGACAGAGAGAGACAGAGCATGAACGGGGGAGGGGCAGAGAGAGAGGGAGACACAGAATCGGAAACAGGCTCCAGGCTCTGAGCCATCAGCCCAGAGCCTGACGCAGGGCTCGAATTCACGGACCGCAAGATCATGACCTGGCTGAAGTCGGACGCTTAACCGACTGCGCCACCCAGGCACCCCTACCCTGCTGCTTTTAAGCTGAGTCCATTGATGCTTTTAGAGGAACCCTTTGTTAGTTCCTTAAATCCCTACTAATGGATTCCAGAATATTCCAAAGTAAGGATCGTAACAGATCTGATCTAGTCAACGTGCTGATAATTTGGAACTAACAGTGTTTATAAATATATGCAAAAATTTGGTCATAAAATATACAAAATACTACTGAGTTCTTGATTCTCAGCCCACGTTTCTATAAATAACGTGAATGTAAAGTTAAATCTTATTTGAATTTTCAAAGTCAAGGACCTCAACATTAATGTTACTCAACAGCTAGCCAAAGTAGAGATTGAAACCCCCAAAGTCCTACATGTGGCCCCTCACCTGGCATTCCTTTGCTCTTTCTCTCTGCCCCCCTCTCTCTCTGAGGGAGATCATTCTTGCAGAAAACTACCATTAGAGAAGCCACTTTCTGGTACCTTCGGAATTAGTTGGAATCATACTTAATTGCTTAGTAGCCCTCTTCAGGAGCGTTCAACCCATCAAGCGTTAATGAGTAAATATATTTGCTGGCGGCTAAGAAATGGCAAATGTAATCGCTTTGCAGTAGACCACCCAAGTGCCCTTAATGGAGAAGGATGCTATATGATGCCCTGTTTACCAGAGCACACCTTTGCCAGTGCGGGGTGATCTACAGATTGCACTTTGAAAACTGGCAATACTTAATCACTGCTGTTGGCTCAGGGCGAGGGGCAGAAATGAGCAAATGTTTTTAGTCTAACATTGAATCAAGACAGTAAGCATCATATTAAGAGTAATGTATTCAGACCATGATGTTTAGGTTAGAAAGTTAGAGGCTTTCTTCTAGTATATTACACAAACATAATGTAACTGATAGCCAGTAATAAAGATTTCTGATCCTCTGATCCTCTGCAGTAATTGGCAAGGACAGTTAGAACATGCCTATGGATCGCCTTCAGAAAGAAAGAAAGAAAGAAAGAAAGAAAGAAAGAAAGAAAGAAAGAAAGAAAGAAAGAAAGAAAGAAAGAAAGAGAGAGAGAGAGAAAGTAAGAAAAAGAAAGAAAGACCCAAAAGCGTTTGATTCTAAGAATCCAACAAAATGGATGATAAAGTCTAACAAGCAGATGCAATTTTAAAAACTGGCCTTGTTCTTTTTTTCCTATTGTGTGCTGATATAATTCTTTAAAACCTGTTCATAGCAGGAACCCATGAAACTACATGAATGTTCCAGTTTAGCGACAACCAGTTTTATTCCCATGAGTTTAAAATATGTAGATTTTCACCAAGTCCCTTCAATCTAGAAGACATGTCATGAATTTATCTCTTCGATCTCTTCCTCCCCTGCTTCCACTTTATTCATTTTTGTACCAGTAACTGACTTTGACCTTTGATGATAACGGTATTGTTTCTGCAAAGTGAAGGGACCACAAAAAAGCCAGAGCTGTGGCTTTTTTCAGTATGTTCTTCCTGTCCCCACTCCGTTTAATTGTTTTCCATCTGTGACTACTATATTAATGACCCAGTATTGACTTCATCAGATCTGCCTGACAATCCATTAATATAATTGTAACATTCAGGATCTATGGTTTGGCATACCAGGAATCAGAAGAGTAAGTCATGTCTGTTACTGTATGTCTGTACTCAAGGCCAAGGCAGAGTTGGGATTTGAAAAGCAGGGTTGTCAGTGAGGGGCAGATGAGCACACGGGTGGGTAGGATTACCCAGAACTGATCATATTTTACTATCAAAGGATACCCCATGGAGACCACAGTGTGGGCCATGAGCTGGAGGAAGCTTTACACATTTAGAATTGCTCCTGCAAAATGATTCAGGAGAACACCTGCCAGCTATGTGGTATGCAAATGAGGGAGGCCTGGAGAAGTATCTTTTTATTATTGTTTGGGTTTTTTTTTTTAATTTTTTTTCATGTTTATTTATTTTTGTGAGAGAGAGAGAGTGTGCGCAATCAAGGGAGGGGCAGAAAGAGACGCAGACACGGAATCTGAAGCAGGCTTCAGGCTCTGGGCTGTCAGCACAGAGCCTGACACGGGGCTCGAACTCACAAACCATGAGATCATGACCTGAGCCGAAGTCAGACGCTTAACCAGTTGAGCCACCCAGGCACCCCTGGTTTTATTTTTAAAACTGACTTCAAGACTCTTGCTTTAGAAACTCAGGAAAGATGGTGTCAGGTAGTTGGGGAAGGAAATGCTGGCAGTCTGTGGTGGATATGGCCTGTCCCTCTTCCTCACTACCCGGCTCTTCTGTGGGCTGGAGGTGTACCCAAATATCAGAGGATCCTGCCAGAAGAACCTGCCTGTAATTCTTCAGGGGAGCCGACAGGCATCATGAAATCTGGGGAGCACCTCCTAGTCATGTGGTGGTGCACTAGCACTTGGCTGGGATTTCTGGGAGCCAGAGAAAGGAGAAAGGGCATCAGTGGGGTGAGTGGGGGAGGCAGGTCTTCAGTCATACTTGAAGTTTCCTTTGTCAGAGGAAGAGGACAGGATGAACAGGTAGGCTACCAAGGTCAGGGAGGAGCATGGAGCCCTGGCAGAGGGCACGAGGGAGACCTGACCGTGGATAGAAAGGGTCTTCACCTCCATGACATCTTGGGTCTCCTTGGTCGCTTCTTGAAATGGATCTTCTCTCAGGAAGAACTCCCACATACACACAATTTTACACAGACATGCAGGTGTTCACAAACCATTAAATCCAGCCTGAAAAAAATCCGTACGCCCGAGATAAAAAAAAAAGCCCTGAGTTACAAGCGTAAGAAAGAATGACAAGTAAGGTGAGGACATTGGTTAAAAGGCTGTGAATGAGGAGTATTATGTAATGAAATGAAGGGCAGAGAAAGGAAAGGAAGGATGTTTCTGAGCCACGTGGGGGTGAAAGCAGTGCTTTAAGATTAGTTAGTATGGAATTAGCCTGCAGAGAAAACTGGAAACGAAGGGAACAGTTAGGGGTAGAAACAAATGACTCAGACCACAATAAGGGCCGTGTTGCAATTGTAGCTTTTATTTTAGTCAACAATCTAAGTTGCATACAACTAAAACATCTTTTCTAATATCGAATATATTGTAGTGTCAAAACTGTTGACTTTTAAGTGTGTTCCTTCTCATTTAATAAAAAGTGACAAATACATATCAGTAGATTTGCTTCATATAATACAGTTAGAAACTCAGCATTTTCATTTGTCCTTTCATTCGATAAATATTAAGTGCCTATTAAGTATAGGCTTTGTGGTATAACTAATTCTCTATCCTCTAATTTAGGTATTACTCGTCTCATTTCACAAATAGAGGAAAGAGGGCCCTGGGGAGAAGCAGGGGTTGAAAACAGAACTCACGTGTAGTTGAGTGCCTGCAGTGAGCCCACAAGGGTCCTGGCTGTTTTTCCTCCTTTTCGAGCTGCATAATACCGTGTGATTCTTGCCCTCAAGAAGAGGCTCAGGGCTTGTGCTCTTTCTCACGTACTGAAGCTCACCCCTCATAATCGAGAACCTTCCTTCTAAGTTATGATGCTCCCCCTCCCCCAAAAAAGTAAATTTCCTATGATACAGTCATATCTGAAAATATCTCTTCATTAAAACTCTCTTCTTAGATGTCCTGAAATAGGACACTGAGAGTCCAGAGTCTCCCTGTTCCCCAGCAGGCCTCTGGGCACCTGTTTGAAGACCCACTAGCCCAGGAGCTAACACTGATGGTGAGAGAAAGAGACTCTACGTGGCAGCAAGATCAAGGCTGAGATCAGAGCTCCAGTGGGATAGCCAAGCCTGTCAAATTAGCACAATCCCGGACAAAATAAATGATAAACTGGGGGGTCAAGGCACCTATACTCAAGAAGAGTAGAATGCATGGATTTTAACAACCTGAAGTTAGCACATCTTTTGTTCACAGAGACTCTGGATGCTCAGTGTCATATTTCAGGATGCCAGTCACACTGGCATAGACCACAAGAACTGATACAGAAAACCAGTTACCGGATAGTTATTTACCATGAGAGATACCACTGTCCATCAGACAGAACTGTGTCGCAGGCCAGCTAAAGAGGAAGATGCCTTGGCAGAAGGTTACCTCGTGTCCTGGCATCAGAAGAAGGGCCACAGAGTTCATTTGTTGATTCAACAGGCACATACCCACTGCCTGGAGAGCTGGCACCAAGCAGATGCCCAGTGAGAATACAAGAATGAGTGAGTGAGGGAAGGAATGAATGAATGAATGAATGAATGAATGAATGAATGAATTGGGAGTCACTGGGCCAGACACCAGTTAGGCAGTAGAACATTCCAACCAGGCAAGAAGGACATCTCATGTCAGCCTGACACAGCTTGGACTGACCTGGGTGGATTTGGGGACCATGATCTCCAACGTCCGCGGCTCTTTCTTTCCAGAGTTACAGCTGGTCAACTCCAGTTCTCATGAACACTTTTTCTTCCGATGTGCCAGCCAATCAAGGCAGTGTTTCTGGAGATAGTCCAATTCTGTTAAACAACTTAGCTTCTCTCTGCCCTGACCCTACTTCTGCATATCCCACCTTCCATAAGCACTTTATATAATCAATTTTATCTGTCCATGATTATTATTTACTGATAATTTGAAAAAGAGAAGCCTAAAAATAATGTCCTTCAGAGACTGAGCGAGGAGCAGACTTCTACATGAAAATAACCAAAATGTGGAGAACGAAGGCTTATAGCAGAAACAGCACCCAATCTTCAACTACCGCACTACAATTGAAGCTTTGCTCTAGTGACTTCCTTCTGTTTGCCGTTGATCTGTTTTTCTTCTACGTTTCCGCCACATACTCCATGTGGTCTGAACATTTTAAGTAAGGATTCTCAGAAAGATAAATATGGTTTCTGTTTTCCCAATTCCAAATTCTCCCTCCAGCCTCTGAAGCAGTCAATAATGGTGCTTAGAGTAGGTATACTTAACTCTCCTTGGCAACCCATACGTGGGGCAGAGACTTCCCAGTGTTGATGCAAGTTCTAGACACTCTATGAATAAGCTCTCGTCTCCTGCATTCTGGCCTCCAGATGGAGATGAACCCTTGAAATGATTTCGCAGTACCATTGAAAGAGGGGGAAAAAATGTTTTAATCAAAAGCTAAGCCTTCAGTAAGCAACTTTGGTTTTTATTCTTTCAGATACCAGTGTGTACATTACCCGACATTGTTCTGCCCAGCTAAGCTGTTCCCATATTGCCAATGAGTTGTAGACTTACTATATCCTCTTTGAGGTTGATTTAAAAGTATTACCTGGTAAAATGGAGGATTCTCTAGTTGTCAACTTGAAATAGGGAGGCTTTGAGGATGTGTCATTTATACCTGGGCAAACAGTGACCCCTCATGAGGTCTACATATTCCATATTCCCAGTGCCAAATTCTCCATGCAGGGTCCACTGCATGTTACTCTCCATGCATAGTTTTCCAAGGGAAAATGAACAATTGCAATTAACAGCCTATCTACAAACTTCCTTTGAAACTATAATTTTTCTTCACCAGATTAATTTCAACAGAGACTGGCCAATTAGCCAAAAGGTCAGACCATAGACATTTCTCACCCTATGCTCTTAATAAACTCGCTCATTAGTAGTGAGAACGTTTAAAGACAGGTTGCACATTAAAAGATAAAACCAAAAATAGATTGCAGTAGGTGACATCCACCCTATTGTTATAGATGCCTTAGTGCAAACAGGTCCCTCGAGTAATGGAACATAAATTAACACAGAATAATTTGAAGAAAAATGATGCTGCTGTCAAGCAAGCCCTCAGTTTTGGATTGTTTCAAATGCCTTTTAAATCTGTAAGAATAATTTACAGGTGCTCATTTGAGGTAGAAAATTCTAGAATCTTATCAAGCTGATAGAAATTCTAAAAGTCTTGAAACCCAGCTCCCCTGTTTTGTCATTGAAACAGACCTTAAAGCAAAACTTGATGTAAGTCACTTTCATCCATATTGTCCCAATGAGTCATGTATACAAAAGTATTTGCAAACTGTGTGGACTGACGTTCATATTTACATAGATTTACATGCGGATTTACATGCAGATGACATACATTTACATGCAGTGTCCAACATGGGAGAAACCTAATGTGTTTCTGATCTCCTGAGGGCCTTTTTGTTCAATAGCGAAGAAACAATAGGAGGTCACATCTCTCTTCCAGGATCAGCCCTTTGAAAATCTAGAGCTCTGGCTGAATACCCAGGGCTCCAGGCCCTGGTGCTGCCTTCCTGGGCCTGCAACATCATGGACCCTTTCAAAGCAAAGACATTGCTCTCAGACCTAATTTTTTTTTTTTAATTTTTTTTTCAACATTTATTTATTTTTGGGACAGAGAGAGACAGAGCATGAACGGGGGAAGGGCAGAGAGAGAGAGGGAGACACAGAATCGGAAACAGGCTCCAGGCTCCGAGCCATCAGCCCAGAGCCTGACGCGGGGCTCGAACTCCTGGACCGCGAGATCGTGACCTGGCAGAAGTCGGACGCTTAACTGACTGCGCCACCCAGGCGCCCCGCTCTCAGACCTAATTTATCCAAAATTGTACAAATATTTCTGTGAACCTACCAAGTGTCTGCCTCACAACCGTGCTGGGAATACAGCAGTGACCTCAGGAATTACATCGTGCTGGTGTATAAATAAACAACCGTCGCTACTCTGATTTTGTAAGAACACCAGGTTTGCGAATGACTTTAGGCTATTTCTCTCCCTCACCCATCCTCCATAGCAGGTGAAAAAGTGAGACCCAGTGCAGAACTGGAACCACTTTCCTGTCACGATCAGGTTCCTGTATCACACAGCGACACAGTTTTGAAGAAGTGTGCAGCAGACAATTTAGGAAGTTTCTGGCCATCGCAAGTTGCTTTTGTTTCTTGCCTTCTTACTCAAAAGGATGCTTCTGGAAATTTCTTCATGCAGTGCCCCGTGCTGCCATTGAAAATTTGAGATTGCCTACACTGAGCTATGTCTAGGGAATCAACTTCTCTCTATTTTATTCATTTATTAGAGTTACTCTCTTTTTTCTTAAATAAAAGCAGATCCCACTTGTATACTGAGAAAAGCTTAATTAAAGGATTTAGAGACTAATGAAAGCTTTTATTTCTCTGCCAGTGGCCCCTGAAGCATATGAATATAGGTTTTTCCCTTTGCTTTATGTCTCCTTGACAGAAGGCAGCCAGATCCTGTGGGTCACCAAACCCCTCCATTCTGAGGGCCGCCATTCTTCTTTTTTCTCCTTGATTGCCTTCTCTCTGTTCCCCTCTTCACAGAATGAACAAGTACTCAAGATGAGTTTATGAGGGTTCTCTTTGGAGACAGGCCTGATGAATGCTCTGTGACTCAGCCAGCAAGAGGCTCTTGTGGTGTGAACATCTGTCACGTTCCTCCCTTCTGAGGCTACAAACACTTTCTCATGCGCCTCTTCCCAGCTCTTCAGGCAATATTGCCATACAAGCCCTCCCAGGGATCAAGGACCGAAGGTCCCTCCGGTAGTGGGGCCTCTATCTCTGCAGTGTAGAGCGCATTATTGCCACACGCTGCCTACCAACCCTTTCATTCTTTTCTATATAAGAGTTTCTCTTTGGAGGCCTAATCTTTACCCCTGTCACTCAGATCTGATTTGTCTGCCTTTAGCGTTCAGCTTTCCCTGTCAGGAATGATAGCAGCCTTTGCCTTCCCATTCACAGTGGTACCACCGGGAGCCGAAAATGTTTATGCACCTGCTAGGAAGGCATGGTTCTTAGAGGAGGGCTGGCTGTCATCCCAAAAGAACAAAATCCACATAATGGTTCCATCTAGGTAAATGGAGTTTCCAGAGATGCTTTGGAACATTTTAGTTTTAGGTACAAGTCACGCTAAGAGTCACCCCCTTGCTGGTTTTATTCACACATATTCCTTTGCTTATGCAGTATGGCCACAATCAGATCTTTGAAACTGGGGTCCTAAAATTCCTTCCATATACTAACAAACACTTTTTATGTCAGTAACTAGGACAAGACTTCTCCCGTCCAAGAGGCAGTGGAAAAGAGAGGCTAACGAGCGTGGATACCAGAGTTAGACTGGCTAGGCTCAGATGCCAGCTTTGCGAGCAACCATTCAATAAATATGAGCTATGATTCTTATCTTATCATTATCAGTACATGAATTCCAAGAGACACATTTTCAGTAACACATAGGCAGTTCGGGTTTAACCCAGGAATAGTGTGTACCCGTATAGTTTTCGTAAAAATGAATAATTCTACGTGAATTAGTGCTTCCTTCCAGAAGGATGTCTCAAAGGGAACCACTTATATTTTCACCAATATCCTGCATCCTCCCCAAAGTGCAAAGAGTATCATCATCTTTAAACAAAAGACAGACATGGGTTGGAAAGACAATAAGCTGTATCACAAGCTTGGAGAAATCTATTCTCCTTCCATTGTTGAAGTCTTGCAGAAGTTGAGCAGCTCCAATAGCAGCAAAGGACACCAGCCTTGGTGTTCTGAAGGCTTCCCTGAAGCACACAGAGGGTCAGATTGTAATCAGTGAAAACAGCCATATTGCAAAGGCCAGACAGGTTTCTTCGCAACAGGCTTTGTCCAGACCACTTTCTGAGATAAGAATACATAAGGATATTTTAGAGAGGAGTTTTGTAAGGCCGAGAAACTCCTGGAGAACAATGGGGCTGAGAAATGATCTCATGGAAGAGAGAATAACAATGACAGAGGAGCAGAGGGGGGAAATAAAGGGAACGATGGGTGCTCTTGGCCTCCTTCAACCTGTGCGTTGGGTGGGGCTGGTTAGACGGGTACCACCTCCTGCTTGGCTAGGGGTTAACCGGATGCCTAAAAGTGGTCAGTTACAATCTGCACCGAAGAGCCAGGAGCAGTGTGGAGCTGAAGCAAAAGGAATTCCTGCAGACCACTTCTGAGATCCATTTCACACAGCAAATTCCCAGGAAATGCAGGTGTCCCCAAGCACTGCGTGTCAGCTTAGGAAAAGGACTGAGAAGTCCATAGTTAATGGGTGTACGATGAGTTTAAAGAATTACTGTTCTTTTTAAATTACATAACAGTATCACTGTTATGCTCTTTAATATTTTTTAAGTTTATTTATTTGTGAGAGAGACAGAGACCACGTAAGCAGGGGAGGGGCAGAGAGAGAGGGAGAGAGAGAATACCAAGCAACGTACAACCTGTCAGCACAGAGCCTGATGGGGGCCTCGAACTCATGAAACTGTGAGATCATGAGCTGAGCCAAAACCAAGAGTCAGGACGCTTAACCGACTGAGCCTCAGGCACCCCATGGTTATGTTCTTTAAAATATATGGAGATACCCAGTGAAATATTTATATGCAGACAAGAAACCATAAACACTACACTCGCAAATAATCCTTCCCATGGCTTCAGGTAAAGGTGACTTCTACCCTGACCCACACCCAAAGCCTCACTACTTACCCAGGGGAAAGCAAACAGGATATTAAATATTTTCACCAATAATTTATTAACACGTTTCCAAAACAAAATTCCTAGCAACACAGTTAGACCCACCTTATTCCACTTAGGTTTGACATATAGACAGATTTTTTTTCTACGCTTGCTTCACATTTAGAACACTTCGATCACTTTCGAAACCTTTTTAGTTTTGAGTTTGTGTGCCAGCGTTTTCATAGAGAAAAATATGTTGGTATTTTTTTCTTTAGCAAAACCCAAGGTTGTAATTTAAGTCATCATATGGCGTATGTGGTATGAGAGAAGCCAAAGTTATTCTTTAAACTTGATTTGGGATTTTAGCATTCCACAAATTTATCTAAATGGTTAAAAGTGTGTACATGCTTGTGTGTCGAAAATAACTTATTTGAAGACTCCCAAGGGTGATCGTATAGATTTTTTTTTCGAAATGCTTTATTTAGGTTAATTTTAACACGTGTGGCTCTTATTAAGGAAAGAAAACTTCTAAAAATATTATGACAAACTTAGGTGACGAAGCCACTATTTTCATTTATTTCCTTATTTCCAGGTCTTTAAATTCCTGGTAGGGGAAAAGGAAGAAAGCACTCAGAATACCTGACTCATTTTGCTTTCAGTTTCCTTTTTTTGAACAAAACGTGCTGCTTTATTTTTGCTGTGACTTGTGACATAATTAAGACTGGCGTGGAAATGCAGGAATTGTATCCTAGCAGGGATAAATTAAGGAAAACCACAATAAAAACTGTGAAGGTATGTAAAAATTTACGACGGAAAAGAAGGGAACTGTAATAATGACCAAAGAAGGTAGGATGGACTCATACGGGAACTGAGATACTAGACAATACGAATATGAAAAATGGGAAGGTAGAGATTAGAATTTCAAAATACCAAGTGCCTTGTATTTCTTAGGAAGAAAATTGGGACCGATTAAATGTATCTCTTTGTTAAGACATAGCAAAGAGTATATCTACTGTATCATTCGTTATACTTTTTGTCGTTAAATATTTCGTAACTCTTTAAACCGAGTAAGACAAAAGACACATTACTAACCAAAAATAAAGAGATGATGGTGGAAGGCTTATGACCCACAGACAGAGGCTTCCCGGGCTGTTTTAGAATCTGCGTGCGGCCTGTCCATTAGGGTTTGGTTTGTACCAATTTTCTCTTAGTTAAACCCGACGTGACCTTTTGGGGTCCAGTCAGGATGGCATATGTTCTAGTAATGCACCTACCTGGAAGCCCACATTCCACGACGCTTATCGTCTAGGGAAAGCCCCGAATATTTGCACAGTTAATGTTGGCACACTCTCTGATTTCAGCCTGAAAGGCCAATTTTAGGGAATGGGATGGTTGCTCATGGATATGGCAGGAAGCGTGTGCCTCATTTTAGGTTGCAAGAGGAGCACGCACCTGTGAGCCAATCTAGAAGAAACAGGGTAATTGGCAAGCAGCTGCTAACCTGAGTGGGCCAGGCAAAGGGGAAAGACCCACAGTGGGGAAGCCTCCTCCAGGGTAAGAAGGGATCTATCTTTGTGCGAGAACCACCGAAATCAGGAGCCGTGCACGCTATTTAACAGCGTGATTTAAGTCATCGCTTTTGACACTACTTCTAAAAAGGTGTACTTTATGCCAATTTTCTCTTTTGCTGTCACTGAGTGAAAATTCCAGTAGGCTGGTGAACATTCCGAACCCTGTAATTCTGGGCGTAGAGAATGCTTCCCGTAAGAGCTATCCTTGGAAACCCTATTTTGTCATTGCTACCAGTTATATTTTTGAACTTAGTTAAAGAAAGTATTCCCAAGTTGTCCCCATCACACAACAGTCCCCAGTGTTTGCTCCTAATTTCTTCATTGATTTCTGTTGTTGCTTTAAAACGGTAATATCTGGGAGGGGGCGATATTCTTAGCAATTCAGGAAAATGAGCAGATCACATCTCATGCACCCAGCCGTCTCAACTTCGGTTTCCACTTTCTGCAGCTGAAACCAAAAATTATTCATAAAAATTCCATGATTTTAACATAAGTAGCCTCAGGGGAGAGCAAATGCACCTATCAAGTAAGTATTGTTAAGGATTATTAATGCAGAAGCTGACTGTTTTCTGTGTCACCATTATCGTTTTTGTGATACACGAGGCAGATTCAGTCCGTAAGACATGGTGGCATATTTTACCTTTTACATTTCACTACGGCTACAAATGAAAAGCTACTCAATGTAAAATTATAGATGTATTACAGAACTATCATACTGAAAAATCACATAAAGTTTTCTAATAAAAACTTATTCAGAAACCACTGAAGGGACATCTAATGCTCTGAATGTTGAATAACTGACTCCATAATACTTATTCTAGATTATTGCCAGCAGCAACAATAACAATAATGGATCAAAAATTTAGGCCCACTTTTATTTATGAGCAAGAGCTTTAAAATAAATGCATAAATCCTAGGCTTGTCTTTTTCCACATTCGTATTCCACCTTCAGTGGCCGTCTGTCCTAATGGAATGAACTGGATGCTGAAGGACTTGACCGAACCCAAGCCAGGCCCGTGCCCAAAGCAAGGGCTTCTCGGTTTTCTGCAGCCACTTTGCCCTTAGGTTCCCTGCCCTCTCCCTCTGTACTTCCACCATTCGGTGTGTACCCCACACCAGACACAGCCCCCCTCCCACGCCCAGGACCAGTCATGTCACATAGGTGGAGAACTGATGTTCACAAACGAGCCTTCCACCCCGGTCTGTTGAGGTCATTCTGAAATTTAAAAAGTGTAGGGCGCCTGGGTGGCTCAGTCAGTTAAGCATCCAGTACTTGATTTTAGCTCAGGTCATGGTCTCACGGTTCATGGGATGGAGCCTCACATTGGGCTCTGTGCTGACAGTGTGGAGCATGCTTGGGGTTCTCTCTCTCCCCCTCTCTGTCTGTCTCTCTCTCTCTGTCCCTCCCCCACTCATGCCCTGTCTCCCTCTCTGCCAAAAATAAAGTTGTTTTTTTTTAAGTGCAATTGTATTGACCTGAGTTGGAATCCCAGCTTCAAAGGCGCCCAGGTGGCTCAGTCGGTTAGCATCCGACTTCTGCTCAGGTCATGATCTTGTGGTTCGTGAGTTCAAGCCTCATGTCATGCTTTGTGCTGACAGCTCAGAACCTGGAGCCTGCTTCCAATTCTGTGTCTCCCTCTCTCCCTCTCTCCGCGACCCCCCTATCATTCTGTCTCTCTCTCTCTCTCTCTCTCTCTCTCTCAAAAATACCTAAAAACAAACAAATAGGCACTTATTCTCCTAAGCCTGGTTCTCATCTTAAAATAGAAAAGTACACAGTTGCAGAGATGCGTAAACGAGACAGTACACATAAGACACACCTGGCCCGAGGGGCTCATCACTGCCCCTCATTTAATTGTTCACTATCTTTTTCATCCTGCTTCCCAAGTCCCCTTTACTTTCCAGCCCAAGGCCCTCAGCTCCTTTGCACCAGGGACAGCAGCTCAGTGTTGTCCACAACCGCCCTCCAAGGGCAGCCCGTTTCCCCGGTCTGATTCAGATGGGATCCCCATCTCTGCACTAGGTCACCTTGAGTGTGCCAGCTGTGCAAGGCCATCCAGAGGCCGGTCACCCTGCCCACCACTGTTCTGACCTCCCTACCCCCATACGCCACACGCTGCGGAGGAATCACCATGTGGAGCCATGCCACCACTGTCTTTGGGATTCCAGACATTTCCACACTGCCTGGACATTTCCACTGCTGGTCTCTGCCAGCCACCTACATGTCCAGGGAGCCATCCTTGGAACAGTTCAACATTTTTTGATACACCTAGACTAAGATATTTAAAATCTGCCTTTCTCATTACTCATTGCGTTATCTATTTACTCTTTGTTTGCTGTTCAGATTCGACATAGTCGTGTTTCTTGAGAGTTTTTGTTCAGTAAATAAAACAGGTCCCTCCACAGTGGGCACACATCTGTCTGCCTGCTGCAGGAGAGCTGAGTGGCTCCCTCTGGACTTGACCTTCTGGTAGCTGGACTCCCTACTTGTTAAAAGGAGATAGTATTAAATGTTTTCTAAGATGAAATGAGGATTGATGTAATTAGAATAAACATTTTATGATATGTGATAAATATATTTTGACTGCTTTATAGACTTAAGCATATCTAACCTGAAAGAAAACACATGAAACCTCCAACCATGGGTTTCATCCAGAAAAATATGGCACTCAAGCCAGACATTCCACTTCCATTTATTTGTTTTTAATTTTTTTTAACGTTTATTCATTTTTGAGACAGAGAGAGACAGAGCATGAACGGGGGAGGGGCAGAGAGAGGGAGACACAGAATCCGAAACAGGCTGCAGGCTCCAAGCTGTCAGCACAGAGCCCAATGCGGGGGCTCGAACTCACAGACCGCGAGATCGTGACCTGAGCCGAAGTCGGCCGCTCAACCGACTGAGCCACCCAGGCGCCCCATTCCACTTCCGTTTAAAAGAATAAGTGTTACCAGCCTCTACTGCTTTCAAGTGTTCTGAATTCAGAGTATCCCAACATGTACCAAATTACTCTGATTTCTTTTTTTTTAATTTTTTAAATATTTATTTTTGAGAGAGAGAGAGAGCGCGAGCGAGAGTGGGGGAGGGGCAGAGGGAGAGAGGGAGGCACAGAATCTGAAGCAGGCTCCAGGCTCTGAACTGTCAGCAGAGAGCCTAGCATGTGGCTCAGACTCACGAGTCATGAGATCACAACCTGAGCTGAAGTCAGACGCTTAACCGACTAGGCCACCCAGGCGCCCCACCCCGACTTCTACTATGATCAAATACAGGTTTCAATGACATTGTTTAACAAATAAAGTTTTCTCTTTATTTAAAAAAAATACTCCATTTCTAACATCAAGTTTTACCCATAATAGAAATTTGTTTCAGACAAAGGAGGCAGGAAGCCCTGTGATTTTTCAGAGTCAGTATTTAAGTCAGTTGCTTTGTTTCAGACCTGAGCAGTGCCCCACAGTAGTCTTTGAGATGGGTGAGAGTTTTGTCAAGTGCAAGAAAGCCCATTGTGCATGGGGGCTCCTTCTCGGGGAGATCAGTGTTGATGGCGTCTGTATAGACTTAAGTATCTAGAAATGAATCCTTTTAAAACTAATCATGTACCCCATGGAAAATCTCCATGTGTCTCCAGAAGTGTGCATAGCTCAGTTTGAAATGCAAGTATCTTAGGATTCTTACTTTACTTCCCTTTAAATGAGAATGTAATATGTCCTTGACTTTTCTCTACCTTCTACAACTGCAAGCTCCTTGAAAGTAGGGGCTATTCTTCTGTAATTCACCTTGGCACCCTTCTACACCTCAAAGGGTGCCTGGCACAGAGCAGGCTGGGTGCTCACCTATAGATACAGGCTGCACGCTCACATTCCCACCAGGGGCCAGCAAGGGGGTGCGAATGAGGGAAGCAAGCTAGGTATGAGACCATTGGGCACAGAGAAACTGTGACCCGAATGGGCAGGTCCGCGTTCACAGACCTCCAAGGAAGACGTACATTAAGAACAGACTGGCATCGCAACTGACTGTAAATGTATGAAGAAACAAGGAGCCATGGTTTGGGTCTCGGAACACTTGCCTGACGAGGTGACCTTCAGTGGGCCAAGCCGAGACGGAGAGCAATCGGAGGAGGGCTTCTGCCCTGCAAATGCTCCCGACTGCTGGCAGCTCAGGACCTAGGAGAAGTAGGGGCAGTGGAGAAGGGGACTGCGGCTGGCCATACTCAAGAAGTTGGATTTGATTCTGTGGCAGGGGGACCCATGGGAGGCTGGAAGGCAGGAATCACCCTGATTACAATTATGCGCGTTTGAAGAGGTGTTTTCAGGTGGTCGACGTGGGTTTTCTTCTGTGATCCTCCTGCCGGGATCGTGATGACTGCGTGCACGCCCCTGTCGGTTAGAACCCTTCTGAGTCGCTTTTGACATTGCCACGGAGGCAGCGTCACACAGTGGGGTAAGGCCTCACATGTCAGCTCTGCAACCCACGAGCCATGTGCCCTCAGACAATCTGCCTGACTTCCCCGGGGCTCCTCTCCTTCCAGTAACATGCACCTGTTACACTGGAATGCAGTCTTTTTAATGAGTTACTTTTTAATGAGATGCTACACGTTAAACTACTTCAAACGGGACCTGAGAAACAGCAGGTGCCCAAAAGAGGTTAGGTATTAGTCTGTTCATGACGGGATCACATTTTGAATTTGTACTATCGTTCTTCCCTTCAAAACACTCCAATATGCCACTGTGAGCTTAAGGACCTTGATTTCTTGGCGGTTCTGGTTAACACAGAAAACACACCATATAGAAATTAGAACATGAAGAAGAGGGATACAAGTCTTCTCTCAAGATTTGAAATTACGATTTTTTTAATATCGCTCACTTTCCATGAACTGAAGAACTCACCTTACTCAATAGAGCCCATCCTTGAATGTCTTTCATTGATGCTTGTCATTGCTTTTAATTTTTTTTTTTATTGTGCTCTAGTCCCTCCTGACCTTTTTATTGTTGTTGTTGTTGTTGTTGTTGTTCCTTCCGGGCTCGGTGGTGGTAGGAATGGCCCCTGCACACATTTTCTTCTCGGCAGAGGTCCACATGAGTCCAGCATTGTGAGGGAAACAATGTATTATCGGCCTGATATTCGTGAAATTTTGAGACCTTCCCTTGCACTTGCTTGAGTCCCTAGGGGGACAACTGGTGGGAAGACCTTTCTCGCCTGTTGTGCAAACATCAGTAAAATGCAGCCACAGCAATCTCAGAGGCTCCCACCCAGACACACACTGCGGAAATCAGATCCTGGGACTGTCGGTCACAGCCGTTCGTCCCTCGAGCGAAGGAGGTTTTCCGGAGTCCTTTGTCTACCTCTGTAGATTCCTTGTCTTGGGAATTTAGTTGTTTGTCCACCCTGGAAGCAATCCCCAGTGACCTCTCTATATTTGTCCTCGTGGTAAGGGCATGTGCCACACCAGCTTCTGGGAGACAGACAACAAAGGCAGAGGAATACTGACTCTCCCCTGGTGTTCTGCCCTAAATCTCAGCTCTGCCAGGGCACAGGTGCCAGGGATAACCGCCTTGTATCCCGGGCATTTATCTGGAGGCTCATGGTGACCAAGGTCACTCAGACCCCACCAGGAGCTACCAAAATCAAAGGGAGTGGATCTTGGTATCGGTAAAGCCTGTCCTGTGCTGGCCTCTGGCATGCTTTTTGATTTTTGTTAGAAGACATGTATCTCTGAGTCATAATTTATTTGTGTCTTGGGAAATAATTTGAAATACATTATTCAGTGTAATTGGAATAATTTCAAAAAGAAAAGAAAAACAGGACTGATCAGTTTTGCATTAAAAACCTTAAATTCCGGGGCGCCTGGGTGGCTCAGTCGGTTAAGCATCCAATTTAGGCCCAGGTCATGATCTCACGGTCCGTGAGTTCGAGCCCCTCATCAGGCTGTGCTGACAGCTCAGAGCCTGGAGCCTGCTTCAGATTCTGTGTCTCCCTCTCTCTCTCTCTCTCTCTCTGACCCTCCCCCATTCATGCTCTGTCTCTGTCTCAAAAATAAATAAACGTTAAAAAAAATTTTTTTTAAAAACCTTAAACTCAGGTGCCTTCCTTCTTCCTTTAGTCCCCTTCCCCTCCAAAAAAAGCATGAAAACACAAACCAAGATTTGAATGAACATTCACGAAAATATCTTGCATCATTAGTCAAGAGGACAAAACTCTCCGGTGCCCACCCCCGAACAGTTTTGTTGGTGAACCGCCATGGTCACCAGATCAGGGAGGTCATGTGGTGTGTCAGAAAGGGGGCTGCTCTCAAATGACAGCACAGTGGCACACACGTGAAGGGGAGAAGAGACCAGGAAACCAAGCCAAAACTACACCGGGGGAGATGGGGACCCTCTCCTTGCATGTTTTTTTCTTCCTGGGATCAACTCAGAATAATCTTTGTGTTCAAATTCATTGTCAGATACTAGCCCAAACTGTTACAGTTCCTCTGGATACTGATTGTAATTTTAGCATTGAAAAGAACATCACCTATTTCATTTTTCTAGCCCAGTCTTTTTTTTAGTCTAATTTTTCTATCATCCTAATTGTTTTTTTTTTAGTCTATCCCAATCTTTTTTTTAAGGCAGCAAGTAAGAAAATCATCAAGAATACCATTTATATAATCACCCAAGCGAACCACTAATGCTTATAAATGCCCTTAATTTTAAAGTTAACCCATGTGTAGTTATGTAAACATTAAAAACCCCTATCACCTTCATAGCCTCTGAGCCCCCTTGGTGAAGTGATACAGCCATGTTTCTAGACGACATTTTATGTACGAAGTTCCTTCTAAATCAGAGAGAAATGGGATTCCTCCATTCAAATTGCTGGTACACAGAGTTAGACTAATTAGTAGATTCAAAACAAATCTTCGGTGTTCCGCAATTCACCTCCTCCATATGAGACCACCTGATAGGTCAAAAGGTAGAGCCGAATGTTCCTGATGCTCTGGATCCGTGGTTCTCCACCAGGAGAGATTTGAAAATACACCCAGACCTAACCTCACCCCAGACCAATTAAATCAGTCTTTTGGGTTAGGCTCTCAGAATTTTTTTTGAATTTTTTTTAATGTTTATTTATTTTTGAGCTAGAGGGAGACAGAGAATGAGTGGGGGAGAGGCAAAGAGAGAGGGAGACACAGAATTGAATCAGGCTCCAGGCTCTGAGCTGTCAGCACAGAGCCCGACGCGGGGCTTGAACTCACGAGCTGTGAGATCATGACCTGAGCTGAAGTCAGACGTTTACCCACTGAGCCACCCAAGCTTCCCAGAGCTCAGAAATTTTTAAACATTTCTTAAACATTTTTAAACATTAAAAAAATTTTTTAACATTAAACAATGTTTTTTAACATATTTTTTAAACATGTTTTTTTAACATAAAAACAGATTTTTAAACATTAAATTTAAACATTTAAATATTTTGGGAGAGAGCACAGGGGAGGGGCAGAGAGAGAGGAAGTGAGAGAGAATCCCAAGCAGGTTCCACGCTGTCAGTGCAGAGGGGACACAGGACTCAAACTTACAAACCATGAGATTATGACCTGAGCCGATAACCAAGAGTCAGACGCCCAGCCGACTGAGTCACCCAGGCACCTTGGATCTCAGAATTTTTTTTTTCAACGTTTATTTATTTTTGGGACAGAGAGAGACAGAGCATGAATGGGGGAGGGGCAGAGAGAGAGGGAGACACAGAATCGGAAACAGGCTCCAGGCTCTGAGCCATCAGCACAGAGCCTGACGCGGGGCTCGAACTCACGGACCGCGAGATCGTGACCTGGCTGAAGTCGGACACTTAACTGACTGCGCCACCCAGGCGCCCCAAGGATCTCAGAATTTTTTAAAAGCTACACAATAATCGTAACCTGCAGCTAGAGTTGAGAACCACTGCCCTCGGTAGGGAACAGTTACTGGAGGCCAGGACGGCACTCTGGTTACCTAGGGAAATGGACTGAGTTGAGAGGCAAAGCCTTGAGTCTGGGAAACAGAGGAGGGACTTGGTTGGTGGTTGGGAGCAGTAGTCCAGTCACAGCACTCTGAGGCCTGCCTGAGCACTGCTCTCACACATTCCGAAGAGCCCCTTGCAGAAGATGCCCCCTTTCAATGAACTGGAAAGGAGTGAAGCCGATGTGCTTTCCAGCTTCTATAGATAGTCTCCAAAATAGAAGTCGAGGAAGGAAATCATGTAAATATGATCTATTAATATTCCTTAATCCTGAGATATGTTTTAGTATGTTTAATAGTAAATAATACAATTTATACATAAGCATATAGGCTCACTTCTTTTTCACTTATTCACTGAGCTCCTGCTATGTCCCAGGTGTTCCATAAGGCACTAAGGAAATTGTAGTAAAACCACAGCCACAGCCATGTTTCCCTCCAGGGGGATCTTAAATAATCACAAGGGAGTCTAAAGCTCAGAAAGGGGAAGTGAGCTGCACTTGGGAACTGGCCCGCAGCCTGGAATAGCTCTGGAGTGACTCCTGTTGGGCACGGAAGGGAGACGTGGCTTTTCTTCTGCAGGCACATGCCATCCACAATGCTGGAACATCTGACTCATCCACCACAGCCATGGTCATCAGAACTCTTTCTGCAACTTGCAGACTAGGTGGCTCAGGCCCGTGTATCTAGTGAAGGAAGCAGAAAGTGCCTGGGCCGCCTCTTTGCGGAGGGGGAGGGGAGTCATGTTGGGAAGGCTATCTGTGTATACAAAGATAGACTCAGGGTATATTTGTTCTTGTGAATAAGCGACAAGCGGTTCAGGACACAATGAATGCTCCTGTCCACAGGCTACAAACGTAGTGATGGATGGGATCCAGTGTTTACGTGTCCCCTCTGTAACCTTAGATTGAAGTCGTTGAAATCCTCAGCCCATACCTCAGGAGAATGGCACGTGCGTGGGCTGAAATGGCGGGGCACAGCTTCATGAGAGGTGGCGGGCCTGGACCCATCAGGGGACAAGACACAGAGACATCAGGAGGTGGAGTCAGTTTTCCCGGGAAGGGTGAGCGTGTAGTCAGAGCAGCAAGGAGGAATGATAGAAGCTTGTGTTGTAGACAGAAGGCAGGGAGGTTTTGATGGTGAAACTGGAGAAGAAAAATTACCCAAGAACCAGCTGATAATTGGTCAAGATGAATGGGAGGTACCTGAAGGGGGGGCCCCGGCTGTGCCACCATTACTCAGTGTCCAAGCCTTAGCCAAGGAAGGACCACTTATAAATATCTTTGAACACACCTTGTCTTCGTGTTCATGCTTTGCTATTTATAAAATGCCTAGGTATGCATTAACTCCACGACTCCTCAAAATAACCCTGAGATGTGTCATTGAAATCAGCATGTAGACCAAGAAAGATGAAAACGCTGAAGCTTACAGTGGCTAACTCGTCCAAAATCACACAGCCAGTGAAAAGGTAGAGGCAGATCTCAAAGTCAGATATTTGAGTTCCAGATCCAGTAATCTGCACTGTCAAGATCCTATAGTACAACCGGGTCCTGGTCCCGGCATGTGCCTGACCATTTGTACGATTCCCCACGTATCATGTGGCTCTTGTGCCTTTGAGGTTGTGCTCCTCTCGTTTCCTTGCATTGCTCCTTGTTCTTTAAAGATTTGTACTGTTACCCTCAGACATGCACGAGCATCAAGTAGAGATTAGGGTTTTTGCAAATCTGGTTTCGAAGAAATGTTATATTCCAACTTCCTGTACCTGCTTCGATAGAACTGGCATTTTGTAATGCCCGCCTCCCCCCTCCCCTTTTTCCCGGGTCCATAAGAAAGAGCTTTGGAATACTCAGATCCCGGGAGTTGAGCAAGGAGGTACTGATCACGTTCAGTGACAGGAAGTACATCTGCTTAAAAGTCGAATTTCTCTCTCACTTTTGGAAGTCAGGTGGAAAAAAAAAAGGATTAATTTGACAGATGGCACAGAATAAGAAAAATATTAGAAACAAGAAGAGGCCATTTTTCCTACAGAGGCTCATTTCATTCTATATCCCATTTCCCTGGGATATCTGCCAATTGTTAGCAGGAAGAGTGATGTTATCCATTTTTTAAAATTTCACTCTTGAGTATTATGGAGATAAATAGCTAAATGATGGAGAAATAACTTTCTTTCACAGCAGTCGTTTAAGAGAGGTAAAAAGAGCTCAAATGCAGAGACGTTTGATGACATGCGAAAATTCAACCATGCATGAAAAATTCAGTATCTCTGGAGGTGCTGTTTGAGCAAGGGCACCCATCAACACTAGCATCGGTACTAGAAAGGAGAGCTAAGTCCATCTATAAAAGTGAGGGGACTGCATGCGAGCCTTGATAGGTTTATTTGCAAGCCCCAGAAATTGGCCAGTTGCAAACTTACAAAGAGAAAAAAAAAAAAGTCTGTGTTCTGTTTTGCTGCAGGACCAATGCAGGAGACCATCTATGACTTCTGGAGGATGGTGTGGCACGAAAACACCGCAAGCATCATAATGGTGACCAACCTCGTGGAAGTGGGAAGGGTAAGTCGGCCGTCCGCCTCCACGGCCACATGTTCCTGGCTCAGTTGGTAACGTGGAGTAAGGCCAGAATAGGCTTTTGAAGTATTGTGTGTACTTTAGCAAACGTTAACTACGACACCTCCTCCTGTCGCTTGCTGCACTTGCTTATAAATTATCAGTAAACATAGACTGAATTGCTTTCATTTGTTGCGATAGCAACAGACAGGCAAGGCACTCAGGATTTAAAAGCAGTTGTTATCTGGCTATATTGAGCACATGAAAACACCTCTAAGCGCGAGAACACTTGTTGCTGGGTGTCAAAACACAATGGGTGCTGCATTAGACGCGACTGCATTCCCTAGCTCTAGAACATTGACTCTGAAAAACATAAGCCACTGGATGCAGTCCTGAGCTTGGCATTCCACCATCTCCTCCTGCTTAGATTTTACTTTCCTGCCTCTCTGTTTCTGAACCTGCCAAATAGAGATCGTCGTCTTCCCCCTGAAGTCTTGTATGACTTTATCTGTAGGAACTGGTCACGAGAGCTGTTTTTATTAACGCGGGAAATACTTAAGCAGTTATAACCTAGGTAGTGGTACGCTATAGGATTATTTCCAAAGTGAAATTTATAAAGGAGAAATACACAGGGTGCAATTGCTTTGTTTTATAAGAGGGTCAACTCCATGGCTCTGCTCAACTCAAGAATCTGTTAGTTCTTTTTTTTTTTTTTTTCAAAGTTTATTTATTTTTGGGACAGAGGGAGGCAGAGCATGAACGGGGGAGGGGCAGAGAGAGAGGGAGACACAGAATCAGAAACAGGCTCCAGGCTCCGAGCCATCAGCCCAGAGCCTGATGCGGGGCTCGAACTCACAGACCGCGAGATCGTGACCTGGCTGAAGTCGGACGCTCAACCGACTGCGCCACCCAGGCGCCCCTTTTTTTTTTTTAAGTAAAAGTTTATAATTTATTATGTACTTTGATTTGCATGTGTCATCTCATTAATTGTCACTTTAACCTTATGAAGTAAGTTGGTATAACTTCCTAGTTTTTTTAAATTTATTTATTTAAATTCAAGTTAGTTAACATACAGTATAGTATTGGTTTCAGTAGAACCCAGTGATTTGTCACTTACATGTAACACCCAGAGCTCATCCCAAGTGTTCTCCTTAATGCCCATCACCCATTTAGCCCATCCCCCCACCCACCTCCCCTCCAGCAACCCTCAGTTTGTTCTCTGTACTCAAGAGTGTCTTATGGTTTGCCACCCTCTCTGTTTTTATCTTAGTTTTCCTTCCCTTCCCCTATGTTCATCTGTTGTGTTTCTCAAATTCCACATAAGTGAAATCATATTATATTTGTCTTCCTCTGACTTATTTCGCTTAGCATAATACACTCTAGTTCCATCCACATTGTTGCAAATGGCAAGGTTTCATTCTTTTTGATCCCTGAGTAGTATTCCCTTGTATATATAAACCACATCTTCTTTATCCATTCATCAGTGGGTGGACATTTAGGCTCTCTCCATAACTTGGCTGTTGTTGCTAGTGCTGCTATAAACATCGTGGTGCATGTGTCCCTTCAATTTATTTTGAGAGAGGGGGTAGGGAGGGGCAGAAAGAGAGGGAGAGAGAGAATCCCAAGCAGGTTCCACACTACCAGCACAGAGCCTGACACAGGGCTCGATCCCATGACCCTGGAATCACAACCCAAGGTGAAAGAGACAGATGCTTAATCCACTCAGCTAACCCATTACTTCATAGAAAAGGTTGACATTGTGAGATTGACCCTCAGCAGCAAAGGTAGCCTGGAGATTAGCCTAGAAGTGAAATACTGGGGCAGAAACCATAAAGGGGTTGTTGCTTAAGATTCTTGGTCAGCCTTAAAAAAGAAGGAAACCCTGCCATTTACAACATGGATGAACCTGGAGAACATCATATAAGCCAGTCACAGAATCCATGATTCTACTTCTATGAATTATCCAAAATAGTCAAATTCATATAAGCAGAGAAATGCCATAGTGGTTGCCAAGGGCTGGGAAGAGGGAGAAATGGGGAGTTGATGTTCAATGGGTACAAAGTTTTGGTTACGCTAGATAAATAAGTTCTGGAGGTCTGCTATGCAAAATAGTGCTTATACAGTTAACAATACAGTTTTGTGCACTTAATTTGTTCAGATGGTAGATCTTACATTAAGTGTTCTTACTACAAAAACAAAGAAAAAGGGACACAGGAAACTTGGAGAGGCATTGGATATGTCTGTTATCTTGGAAATAGTGATGATACCACGTGTATGCGTATGTTGAAACTCATCAAGTTGTGCACATAAACATTGTATATTGGGGGCACCTGGGTGGCTCAGTAGGTTGACCATTCCACTCTTGATTTCAGATGAGGTCATGATCCCTGGGTTGTGGGATCAAGCCTCGTGTCATCAGGCTCCACACTGCGTGAGATTCTCTCTCTCTTTCTCTCTCTCTCTCTTCCCTGCTCATACTCTTTCTCAAAAAAATAAATACATTTTAAAAAATAAAAATAATTATTTTTTTTAATGTTTTTATTTATTTCTGAGAGAGAGAGAGAGCGAGCGAGTGGGAGAGGGGCAGAGAGAGACACAGAATCCGAAGCAGGCTCCAGGCTCTGAACTGTCAGCACAGAGCCCGTCGCAGGGCTCGAACTCATGAGCTGTGAGATCATGACCTGAGCTGAAGTCGGAGGCTCAGCCGACTGCACCACCCAGGTGCCCAAAAATAAAAATAATTTTTAAAAAATAAACATTGTATATTATAATCATGTATCAATTATATTTCAGTAAAGCTGTTTCCAAAAAAAAAAAAAAAAGGATTTTCAAAAGTATCAGGAGGTGCAAATCAAGAAGAGAGACATTCAGAAGTGGGAGGTACTTTCAATTTTAGCAAAAATGGCAAACTAAATAACCTGAAAACCCTCCTCCTACAAACATCTAGAAATTCTAGATAAAATATAAATATATATTTTAATAACTTTGTACATTATATGTAAATCATATGTAAATATGTATGTTAAAAATATTTGGCTTAGCTTTCGAGAAAGGAAACTACTAGAAACCAGAAGAGTGAGAGCTAGAGGCCAGACGGAGAGCGGACACTGCCACTGTTCTTTGGAGGCTGGGCAGGTGGGGTGCATCAGTCTTGGAGGGAGGGTGGGGGACCTCAGACTTCATGATTTCAGATCTTGGGTTTTACACCCACCCAAAAACAGGAGATAACGTGTTAGGCCTGTGCAATACGAGGAATTTGAACTCGAGATTGCCACCTGACACCTAAGCTCACAAAAGGTAGGCACTCAGAGAAGGGACAGTGGAGGGGGACGCAGAGAGGTGGCAGAGGGAAGCCAGCTGGGCACCGGAACAGGGAAGGGAGAAAGAGACAAATCAGTCTTCACTGAGGATCTAGATGAGAAAGCATTCCCCCCAACTCATGGGTCAAAGCAAAATGCCCTGATATGAATCAGAACTTACTGAGAACTGTGAATCATAGTATCATAGAGTAAACTTGTAGGATGCAGATAAAATGGTACCTAAAAGGGTGTATATGTTTTTAAGTGTCATTAGAAAAGAAGAAAGACCAAGCATCTAAATCAAAAAGATATGTGTTGGGGCGCCTGGGTGGCTCATTCGGTTAAGCATCCGGCTTCGGCCCACGATCTCATGGTTCATGAGTTCGAGCCCCACGTCAGGCTCTGTGCTGATGGCTTGGAGCCTGGAGCCTGCTTTGGATTCTGTGTCTCCTTCTCTCTCTGCCCCTTCCCCGCTCACGCTTTGTCTCACTCTGTTTCTCAAAAATAAATATAAATGTAAAAAAAAATTAATAAAAAAGATATGTGAAGAACAGAATACAACTAAAGAAAAAAGGAAATAATAGAACAGAAAATTATTAAATTAAAAGCAAAGAAACAATCATGAAAATCAACAGAATCAAAAGGGTTTTGTGAAAAGATTCACAAAATAGACAAACATCTGGCAATCTGAAGTACAAGAAAAAAAGCCAAAAACTCTCAATATTTGAAATAGGAAAAAGATTCTTTTATCATAATAGATAATATGAATAGCTAACAAACTTGAAAAATTAGAGAAGTTGGGTAATTTTCTTAACAAGTATGATTTTCCAAAACTGATTCAAAATGGGACAAAAATTACGGGGCACCTGGGTGGCTCAGTCAGTCAAGCGTCCAACTTCGGCTCAGGTCATCATCTCATGGCTTGTGAGTTCAAGCCCTGTGTCGGGCTCCAAGGTAACAGCTCCAAGCCTGGAGCCTGTTTACAATTCTGTGTCTCCCTCTCTCTCTCTGCCCCTCCCCCATTCATCTCTGTCTCTCTGTCTCTCTGAAAAATAAATGAACGTTAAAAATTTTTTCTTAAAAAGTCTGAGTAGACATTAATTAAAAAGTAAACAATGGTTAAAAATTGACTCAGGGAAAAGCACCAGTCCCCAAAGTATTAACAGGTGTGTTCTACTAAATATTCAAGGAATAGATAATTCAAATCTTACGAAAATTATTCGAAGGGAAGAGAAAAGGAAGACTTCTCCCCCACTTTAAGAGACTTGTATAACCTTGATATCAAAACCAGCCGAGGACATTGGAAAATAGAAAATTATAGGTGCCACAGATTGGGAAGAGAGAAATAGACCAACAGATCAAAATAGCCCAGATGTTGACTATAGCCATATGTAGGAGAATGTGTAAATAATGGGGAAAGCACGAGCTTTTCAATACACTGAGCTAGGAAATTTGCTGATCGGTGTGGACAAAAGAAAAAAATCATAAAACACCAAAAACAAATGCCAAATAAAAAACAAAATATAGGGGCACCTGGGTGGCTCAGTCGGTTGAGCGTCTGACTTCATCTCAGGTCATGATCTCGCAGTCTGTGAGTTCGAGCCCCGCGTCGGGCTCTGTGCTGACAGCTCGGAGCCTGGAGCCTGCTTCGGATTCTGTGTGCGTCTCTCTCTCTCTCTCTCTGCCCGTCCCCGCTCATGCTCCGTCTCTGTCTCTCTCTCTCAAAAATAAATAACATTAAAAAAATTTTTTTAACCCAAAATGTAGCTTTAAATTAAGCTTTAAACCTTGTAGAAGAAAATATGAAAGAAAACATTTATGACCTTTTTTTAAAAGAATGTTTCAACGATACCTAAAGCTCAACGTGTTAAGAAGAGAATGGGGAAATTTGACCGTATAAAAATGTAAAACTTTCTCTACGTAAAGGATATAAAGTGACAAGACACTGGGTAGATGCTCTGAGACCACTATGTAAAGTATAAAAACATACAAAGCAGTATTTTAGGTGCTGAAAATACAAAAACTGTTTATTGTTTCTCAGTTCCCTCTGCTGGGAGACAGAGCAGGGGAGCTGGCTTAGAGACTGCTCCCAGGTACCTGGGCTCACCATGTACCTGGCCTAAAAGGGGCCACCCCATGTCTCTGCCACCCACCTTTCACCTGGGCAGTGGGGATATCACAGCACCTGCTTCCTAGGGTTCTTGTAAAGATTAAGTGAGTTTCGACATGTCAGGTGGTTAGAGAACTTCCCACCCCATTCTAAGGACTTCATAAACATAGGTATTCGTGACACCGTCACCTTTCCACCAACAAACCTAAGACCTACAGTGATGTCTATATTTACCTTTTTTGTCTCATTCTTTTGCTATGAAAGCAGTAATGACTAAAAAAAAAAAAAAAAAAAAAGTTCAACGCCACCAGAATTTTTGGTCTCTGCCTTCTGGCACTCAGTAACTGCCCAAAGAAATGAATGAGGGAGGTTTCTTCTACCTTAGTGTCAGAGAGCAGTTAGCCTACGCTAGGTTAATGTGAAACAGCCAAGCTACAGATTTCCTGTTTTCATGTACTGGGGTTTCTTTCCCTGAAATGTATGATGGATTCGGAATCCTTCATTTCACAAATATTTGCTGACTGCCTGTGCCTGATAAGAAGAGATCTGCAGACTGCTGTCACAGCCTTGAAAGTTATTCACCACCTCAGATTCTACATATTTGCATCAGAGCCCACTGAAAATAATCCCAAGGTAAATTAGTCTGAAAAGTAGATCATTTTAAAATAACAAGTACTACGGGTTTTAAGAAAATGATAAATAAAGGCATACATGGTCTTTTCTCGCCTAATTGAAATTCCCAAGGTTACTCTCCTCTGGACACAGTGACTGAAGAAGTGAGCTAGTTTCATATAACCCTTTTACTTTAAGGAGGGATGAGGACAGTATAGTTCTTCGGCGGAAGGGTCAAAAGAAGACCGTGCCGTGGAATTACTACAATGACAAAAGGCAAAACAAAACCGCTCACACACTAAAGCCTACTGTCTCGTGGACATGGCCCATGTTGCAGGGAGCTAGTTTTCATTCTGAGTTACCTGGCTTTGGAGCCCTGAGGTGATGGTCTGTTCCTTCCATCAGGCACTTGGACCCATCCCATTCAGGGCAGTCACTGTTGGTTTTCTTGCTGGAAACAATTCCTTCGGACAAGTAACCATGGAAATTCCAGCGAAAAGTATGCAGCTAAAAGGGGGGAGGGTGACTGGGTTTCAGATTAACCCAGAAATGGAAGCCCACAGGAGTAAAGAAACCCATCATTTTAGGTCTGGTAAGCTTATTTAAAAAAAAAAAAATCCTTCCACATCCCTACCAGGTTTGTAGGGATGCGGTTATAGCCCTGAAGAATCCTCACCTTGTTACCATCAGCCCGGTGGATCGGTCTGTCTTCAGTTAGTAATGAATTTAATGGCATCTGTCCTTGAAATGTCAGGTGTGGTTTGGGGGGGTTTTGACAAGAGGTCACATTCCCTCCGGGAAAAGGCACTGCCCTTTATTCCAAGCCACTTCCCGTTGTCAATCCTGCACATTTGTTTAGAGATTACTTCCCCATTCTCCATGCTTAAAAACAGCAACAGCAAACCACCGAAGAAATCAAAATGACACGGTTTTTAAGGGCCACCACTACCTACTTAACATGTTTACCGCACATGGTGTGTCCTTCATGAATTAGGCATGAGCTAAGCGGATGCCTGTTTGTTTACACAGACTTGCTGCTGATTCATTAAGTCAGAGCTGGGAACCCGCTTTCCCCTGATTTTTGCCCTGAAGCGCTCTGCATTAGGCGGCTGTAATTGCCGGTGCTGGAGCCTCTGGGAAGCCCTCCCGGTTGCCACACCTGGTGCAGAAGACACTTACGCTGCATTTCCCTCCAGCGGGGTCCCCGGTACATCTGCCAGGACCTGTCATTATCTGAGACTTCCTTGTCACCGCCATGCATCCCCTTTCAGCCGGTGTGTTCTGGGGAGGGACCCTTGTCAGTTTGCCTGGCACCTGCCGACGGCTGCACACCTGGCATTTCAATTGCTCTGGAATGTGCTGTGATTGTTTTCCCTCTTTAATGAACCCACCTGAGGGACATTTCGCTTTTTATCCAGTCGCCTGTTTCCCAGGCATTCCCATTTACATCGTTTGTGTGGAGATTCGGAAACTCTGTTGTGCTGTTGGGCTAATCCATCTGCCAAAAGTCTTATAACCAAATCTGCGGGACTCCCAAAGGAGATTTTTGCGCTGGTAATTTAAGCTAATGATTTCTAAACATATTTAGTCAGTTTTATGAAGACCTCATTAGAATGTGACTGTTTATTAAAAATCCAAATGAGGTCTGATAGTCATATAGGAAAATTATTTTTGAGTTGCTCTGAATAGTTCTGATAACAGGTGATAAAGGGTCTTGGGACTAAGGGAAGTGAAGGCCAGAGGTGTTAGCCTCTCTCAATATAGAGGATGCACAGAACCACCTAAATGGATGCTTTAAAGGTTGTTATCAAACCAAAGAGGCTGACCTCTGATTTCTTTCGTAACATTTGTCACTAAAAGAATAACAAAAGAAAGAAATGTAAGATGAGCGCTTCATGTCAGAATTAACTTTCTAAATCACATGCAAGGAAGGTATATTAAGATTCCAAGTGCCCCCGGTCATGTACGACAAAGAACATCTGCTTCTCTCCAAAAGTCACCAGATTTAGGATCAACGAACGAAGCAAGAGAGAGGCAAGGTTGCCCCTTTATAAAATGTGGAAATATTGGTTAATAGTAAGAATAACATAGGTAATGCCTAAAGGTACAAAATACCAACAATATTTGTATAAAATCTCTGGAGTTCTTCCAAGACATCAAACTCATACCTGAAAGGGAAGAGACAAGTTCTTTTTATAGACATAACTAAAATTTTTCTGTCTTGAACTCTCACCATTGCCTTTTATAGATCTTTTTAATGAACTGGATATTTAAGATGATATTTTATGACCTGGATAATTATAGTACTAGCCTTTGATTAATTTATACTCGTTCAACAAACCTTCCTCTCCATTTCGATTTACCATCAACCATGTCAAAGATCGTATTAATGTAGCTGATTCAAGCCTTACCTCCCTCTGTAACTTTAACAAAAACTAGGGGGAAAAGAGGTAGTTGGCACTACAGTATGTGATGATTCCCACCCAGGCACTGCCACACTTCACATCACCTACCCCCAGCGTATCACCCAGGAGGCAAAGGACTGAGCTATCAGCAGGAGGAGAGGGACCCTCTATAGACCCCTCCATGCCAGCCAGCTCCTCCAGGAAGGATGCTTCCCTAGCTGCCCCACTGAGCCTTTGAGGTTTTCTCTGCCCAAAGATTTTCTCAGTTCCCCTCTTTAAAAGTTAGAAAATTCATGAAAGAGCCCAGTTTGTCTTGTTCACAAATTAAACCCAAAGGTTGGCTTTCTACTCCCTTTTCAGCCCAGCATCTCCAACATTTAATGATATATTTACCATATCTATGGCTTTAAGAAATGCAAAGATGTTTATGATGCACTTGTCCTCAAGGAACAGGCAACCACTGTAGAGAAAACACAGAGGGGCACCTGGGTGGCTCAGTCAGTTAAGTGTTCGACTTCGGCTCAGGTCATGATCTCGCGGTCTGTGAGTTCCGGCCCTATGTCGGGATCTGTGCTGACAACTCGGAGCCTGGAGCCTGCTTTGGATTCTGTGTCTCCCTCTCTCTCTGCCCCTCCCCTGCATGCACTCTGTCTCTCAAAAATAAATAAACATTTAAAAAGAATTTTTTAAAAAGGAAAACACAGAGAAAGGGAGTAGATGGTGAGATGGGAAGGAGCGAGTGGTCTGACACAGCTGTGAGATCTGATGGGGAAGTACAGCTGAGTCTGGAGGGCTAGTTGTGGCCTTCCAAGGCAGAGGCAAAGGTAGACGCAGGAAGTGAGTGCTGTGTTTGTTGTAACAGAAGGCACTGAGCTGGTGAATCGTGTGTTCTAATTAGTGCTTTTGAAAGGTAGTTCTAGCAGCCACTGCAGAAAGGTGACCGAAGGCATGGAGACAAAGTCAGGTTGGAGCAAGACTTTCAGACTCTCAGTGAGAGATGATGTGCACTTGAGTTGTGGCCATGGCATTGGGAATTTATGGGAGACACACAATTTGGGTGTTATTTGGGGATGCTAATAAGGGAAAAGAACTGAATTATGCAACAAGGTTTCTACCATTGTGACTTGGAATGCTATAAAGAATATTGACCAAGAATGAGTATGTATCCCTTCTCTCTGCCTCAGCCCCCCAAAAAGAAAAGCAAGTTTAGGAAGAAACTAGCATGATTCATATTGGACATGCTGACTTTGAGCTGCTGAATGAACAATGTGGGGCTTTCCAGAAAGTTCTGGAGGGATACATGTGCTGAAGACATAGAGACTATTAAATGTGTGATTCTCTCTTCGTTTACGGAGTATCTACTGTGTGCTAGGCTTTGGACTAGACAAAGGATAACAAGATGGAAAGACATGACATGATCTAAGAGCTAGAAAGACTGGCAAACAAAAAGTTATAATGCAAAGTGATAACCACTGTAACAGAAGCATGGCATTCGTGGGCAAAAAAACAGGGAGAAGAGAAGGACTAAAGACAGAGTACCAGTGAATATCTGTATCTCAGGGAAGACAGGGAAAGAGGGACTCAGAATGGAGACTGAAAATGACGTATGAGAGAAATAAGGTAAGAACCAAGAGACTCCACAATCGTGACTAAGAGATGATACAGTTTCAACGAGAAGGAGAAGGTAAGCAGTGTTGACAAAAGCTGCAGAGAGGCCAGGTACCTCTAGGGAAAGGTAGGTCAGCAAAATATATTGAGCACCTATTCTGTGCCAAGCATTCTGCTAAGTGACTGAACAAGCCTTATTTCTTTGAATTATCATGGCCACCCTATGAGATACATAGAAAGATTTCTATTTTCAAAGTTAGCAAACTAAGGCTCAGTGAGGTTAAATAATTTGGCTAAGGCCACAGAGCTGGAATGTCTAGAATGTCTCACTCCAAAGGCCATGCTCTCTCCACAATTCCACAAGGCCCCCGCTCCCTGTCTTTGGTACGTAGCTTGTTCCTGGAGACGTAAATCAAAGAAAGGAGATGGAACAGCACCTAGAGGTGAGAAAGGGTCAGGATGTGACTATAATGGGGAGAGCACCCATGTGGGCAGGCAGTGGTGGTGGTGATGCGGTGGACACGAGCAGAGTTGGAAGTCTGAAAAGAAGATGTAATTGGAAGCAAAGATGAAAGGTACAGGTAAAGAAAGGGGCAAGGGGACAGAGGGAAATCACTGACAAGGTGGAGGGGGGAGGGTTCCTTCAGGGAACAAGCCAGTGCAGGATACCTGTCAATGTATGTAGACACAAGAGGCCAGAGCTACAAAGATACGTTAAGCATGTCCACAGGAATGAGGAGGCAAACATGGGGACCCAATTCTATGACAGAGGTTTCAGAATGCTCGGGTAGTTCATACAAGAGTCACCTCCCATCACACTGGAAGGTGACGTTGGAGGGGTTTGCTAATAAATGCTTCCCGGAGGAATGTGGTGTATGGAGCTCAGTGCGGGGCAGCAACTAGGGTTTAATCAGCAAGGGAAGAAAGGAAGGGAAGAAAGGGTGCTCTAGGCAGAGACATAGTTTCCCTTAGTTTCCCCAGGGGAGACTGCGGAGATGTGTTCAAAATGAACATGGCAAGAATGGACGCTTTATCACAGAGAGCTGGGTGTGCACTTGAGGAGTGGGAAGCAGAGAGCCAGCCCCTGAAGGACTGAGTGACAGAATGACATGGAAAAGGGGACATAGTGGAGGTTCTGCAGAAGGAGAGTATGGAAGGCAGAAAAAAATAGCCATTGAATGTAACAAGGAAAAGTCTTTGGTAACCTTCTGCCTGAGTAGCTTCAGAGGGAAGACCCATCAGAGCCCTTCAATTATATGCAACAGAAATCAACTCAGGCTCATTTAAGCCAAAGGGAAATTTACTGGAAGAACATTAGGAGCTCAGCACGTTGATGTGAAGAATATGGCTTGCAAACAGACAGGAAACAAGGCACCAACTCCAGAGGGCCAGTGAGTGGAGGGGCCTCATGGCCAGTCTGGTCAGGTGCCGGCACGGAGAGGACGCGTGCCGACAACTTGCGGCCCGTTTTCACTGTGCTCAGGATTCACATTACAGGGACCAGAGCATCTGACTCCTCCAGGTTGGTTCATATGCTCATCCCTCGCTGGCCAGGGCCCCTAAATGGCAAGCCACCCCGTAGGGAGGAAGAAGTTCCCCAGAAGGAAGTCAAGAACACATTAGAGAGCATGAGTGGGTGAAACGGAGGTTGAGTGACCTAATGACCTGTAGGCACAACAGACAGGGAGGACGGAAGGCAGTCTGCAGAGTCAAGGCCACAGCAGAAAACGAGAACACACAGACGGAGTGGGAGCTCGTCAGAGGCTTAGCTGAGAAGGGGAGCGAGAGAAATATGGCAGCACACAGAGGACCATTGAACAATCAAAGGCTATTTTAAAGGTGGAAGGCCTTTGAAAGTATTATGGGTTGAGGAAAGAATCGGGAGAGGGAGAGAAACTGAACATCAGCATGTGGACAGCCAAGGGAGTTTTCTCCCCGAAGGGGCAGGAAGCAGGGCCTCCAGAGCGCTGGTCTTCAGTTCATCCTTATGAGAGGTGACAGCGTTTCCCCTGAGCCAGGAGAACAGAGACAGACGAGGGTGCATTTAGATAAACGGAACCAAAACATAAAGAGAAAACTTGAACCAGCACCCTCTCCTGATGGTGTCCGTTTTCCCCGGTGACGATAGGAGCAAGGCCCTGGGCTGAGAGACTTAAGGAAGTTGGACAAATCGCTATTTTAGGGAGGCCCAGGAACGCCGGGGAAGGGGGTCAGCCTGGAGTAGGAGCTGGCATGCTCCTGTCTTAGGAAGAAGGTATGAATCGGGGAGGGTGTCAGCAAGATGAGGTCGGTGGCAGCAGGACCAAGCTGCACAGGAATCTGGGGCGGCCGGGAGCCAGAGGCCTCGCAGAACTGACAGAGGGGAACACTAGGGCCTTGGGGGCATCTCTCAGGGACTAAACCAAGCGGGTTCTCACCACCCGGCCTTAGTTTACGCATCCTCGCAATGAACAGAAATGGGCCCAGTGACCTCTAAAATTCCGTGTTTATATGAGGAACGTTTGTATGTTTCTTGTTTACGTTCTGGCTGGAGACCCATTTGAATAACAGATGGCATCTGCAGCTCAGATCTGTTTTAATGCCCGTGGCCTCCGGACCTCCCTGGCGCTCACTGCCTCCTCTCTGAACACCAGCAGCGGGGAGGAAAGTGTGGAGTCTGGATTCTCAAAAGGGAATGAATTCAGTAGAAGGACAGGAGGGTCGCTTCCTCAGGACAGAGCTGTCCACTCCTATTTATTCCGCACTAGTATACATGAATTTTGTAGGTCTGGAGCAGAATACTGCAGTGGGTGATTAAGTACCAACGGGACGAATTCTGTCGGTGTTCTATGTATATTTAATTTGTGCAGACCGTAAAGATGCTCGGTTTATAATTTATAAACTTTCTTTTCAAAATGATCTAATCTGACTACAGTAAATTAGGATTTTGAGAGAAGGTACTCTTTTCGAAAGGTCTCAAAAATGTCTATAACGATGCCTTGGGTTAGCAACTGGCACAATCAAGCAGTCTCCCCTTCCGCACACATTTCTGACCAGCAGCACCACATCTGTCTCCTTGCATGCCGCAGGAAGGGGGTTTGGGGAGAATGTGGCTCCTTTGGAGAACTCTTGCAGTCATCTAATAGAGATATCTATGTACACCCCATCATGTTCTGTGTAGCTGCAAGTATGACTTTTGCATCTGGAAAACTATCTCCTTATGCATGCAAATAGTTATCTTACTCTCCCCAGATCCGTTAGAGAACCCTGATTGTTACTTAAGGCCCATCAACCCAGTTTGGATAGCCAATTTATTTAATTGAAAGGTAAACTGTGGTATAAAGGACATGCAAAAATGGATACAGTTGTAAAATAAATTCATTTCACTAGGAGACACTTCATTGACTACTAAATTGAGTGACAATTTTGAAAAATGTGAGACTAAAGGAAACAGATACTCTCAGAATAAAGCAAGGAGAAAACCACGTAACTTTATTCTTCAATCTTAGTGAAGGTTTATTATGTCCTTTTTAAAATTTTTTTTAATGTTAATTTATTTTTGAGAGCAAGAGAAAGAGGACGCATGAGTGGCAGAGGGGGAGAGAGAGGGAGACACAGAATCTGAAGCAGGCTCTGGGCTCTGAACTGTCAGCACAGAGACCAATGCAGGGCTCGAAGTCACAAACTGTTGAGATCATGACCTGAGCCAAAGTCGGCCACTTAACCAACTGAGCCACCCAGGCACCCCATGTTTTAAATTAAATTCTAAGTACTGCATTTTAGGGCTTAAAGTAATGAAGTTTCTTATGTAAAATATGATACCTCTAATGCTAACCCCAACTTCCAGAAAATTTCTAATAGTGTGCCTGTAAATAAATATGCGTGTTTATATGAGTGTGTGTGTGTGTGTGTGTGTGTGTGTGTGTGTGTGTAATACCTACTTTTTTTTTTTAAGACTGGCTATTGCCCTCCTCCACATTTGCTCACTTACTTGGGTAACTAGACTAGACCTCTTTCAGAACTGCCGCAATCCCTGTACCTGATCCAAGTTTCTTCCCAAATATATTCATATCTCTCTCTTTCCTTCTACCTTCCTCTCTCTCTCTCTCTCTCTCTCTCTCTCTCTCTCTCTCTCTCTCTCTGCCTCCCTCCTTCCCTTACTTGCACATCCTTACCTCAGTTTCAGAAATGCTCTCTGCCTTATTGGGAACACCCAGCTGTCATTCGTTCTAAGTGCCGACCATTGTGTCTTCTGGATTCTGTATGCATTGTCGCAGCGAATTAATGAATTTCCTGTGGGGAAGACAGGATCAGGCTCCTATCTTTTTCACACACCTCCTGTTTCTCTGATGGTATCCACGGCAGAAATCTTAACCCCTTGGAGTCTTTGTCCATCTCTCCTGCGGCTCTTCTGGGACAATTCCTTAACGTGCAGGTATCAGATGACCTCTCAACCTGCTGTAGGTGAGGGCCAGAAAAACAGAAGGGAAGATCCCCGCCTTTAAGACATTTACAATCCAGGGGCGGCTGGGTGGCTCAGCTGGTTAAGTGTCCAACTTTAGCTCAGGTCATGATCTCACGGTTTGTGAGTTCAAGCCCTGCATGGGCGGCCCTGGGCTGAGCGCCCAGAGCCTGGATCCTGCTTTGGATTCTGTGTCTCCTCTTTCTGTCCCTTCCCCGCTAGCACTCTCTCTTTCTCTCTCTTTCTTAAAAATAAAAATAAAATAAATTTTTAAAAGGTTTAAAAAAAAGACATTTACAATCCAATATTAAAGGCAAATCACACAGTTGCACACAAGAGAGAACAGCACACCTTTGGGTACCATTTTGCCCTCCCCCACCAGACCCCAGGCCTCTGTGAGCAAAGACTAGCCTATCTCATCTGTGAGTCCCAAAAGGCCAGACACATAGAAAGTACTAGAAAATAGGGGCGCCTGGGTGGTGCAGTCGGTTAAGCGTCCGACTTCAGCCAGGTCACGATCTCGCGGCCCGTGGGTTCGAGCCCCGCGTCAGGCTCTGGGCTGATGGCTCAGAGCCTGGAGCCTGTTTCCGATTCTGTGTCTCCCTCTCTCTCTGCCCCTCCCCTGTTCATGCTGTGTCTCTCTCTGTCCCAAAAATAAATAAACGTTGAAAAAAAATTAAAAAGAAAAAAGAAAATAGTCAGTAAATGTTTTTGAAGAAGTGGAAGAATAGTTACAAAAGAATATAAGCTAATGCAAAATAACCTATTTGGTACAAGGGAGATTTCTCTTTATTGATCTCCTTCCCTTGATTTCTTCCATGTTGGGAGAACAGGCTGAAATCTTAAGTCACACGTGCGTACAACACACTCATTATGGACGTGAATGAAGTTCACTGCAGCTCTGTTGGTTAAGACAGAAGTAAATCTACATTCAGCCCACCTAATGAACCCTTTTGCATTAAGTTCTTAACAGTTCGTCCTAATCCATTATGTCCCTTTCAATAAAAAAAAAAAAAAAGGCGAAGTGATTTTTTTTATCCAGCTGATGATGAGTTATAAATCAGGCTTTGGAACCAATGCTTTACCCGCTCTAAGTTATCTGATGCGTTCCTATCAGCCATCTCCAATATTGCCACAGCGGCAGGATATTATAGGATGAAAGCAACTTTGCAGGTCTGAATAACAAGTGTTTCTCCAAATACACTCTCCTGGCTCCCTGGGTAACTGCCAGCTGCGTGCAGTTCAGCTCTTTCAGTGTGTCCAAACCCATGGAGATGACTTTGCCGGAGTGCTGGCTTTTATGGTCATTACTGTCAAGCCCTGTCGCTTGCTGAACTGGCAGGTCCTGGAAAATCCTCGTGTTCGTCTGTGTCGGTCCTTCCACCATATTCCCTGTTTTACCGGGCTGGCCTTAGACCCTCTCTCGTCTCACTCTGTTACGAACTTTATCTGCAGTTGCCTCCGGGGTGCATGGAGGTGGTCACCTGCCGTAGCGTCTATAAAATGCTTAAGAGTGTGGAGGCCCCGAGTATTTAGCAGATGGGCAGTGCACCTGGGACAAGAGCATCCTAGTTTGAGGCTTTTATAGCGCAGCCCCGGTCACATTTGTACCAGCACAGGCAGCATACAGCTGTAGTTTGTTGGCAGTGTAATTGCATGAAATATGGGATGATCTCAAGGCTGCAATAGGCCTCCACCTTTGTTCTGCTCACATGAGCACTCGGAAATTGGTTTTTCCCCTACTTTGCACACTGCAGGTATATCCTATTCTTGAATAATTTGTTGAAACCCACAGTAAATGGTGTCCTATCTGGAATGCAAAAAGTTTTTCCCACGTCTACTTTTTGGACCTGCTAACTTCATCTTCTGAGGCCTTGCTCTGCCTTTTAAGGCTTGGGGTTATCTGGCCAAGTAAATATGTGAGTAAATGTTGGGGGCCTCCCAGAGAAGAGGGCCAAAGACGCAAAATAGTTCAGTGAATGGTTTTGTGACTATGCACAACTTCATTCTTTGGGGGTTTACCTCTCTTAGCTTCAGACTCTCTACCTTGAAATAGAAACAGAACCCTTATCACTTAAAATTATAGAAGGACAGAGAATTTTTCTTCTAGAAAAGCATGGTACGTTCATGATCTCACCGATGATAGATTCATTTCTGATGTTACAGGGTAGAGAGTCCAAAAACAAGAGTGAGTTTGTAGACGTTTCAATCCTTTCAACTGGTTGAATCACCTTTTTCCCAAACTTAGGATACACTTATATAATGTACAGTCAAGAATTAGGCAGGTGCCTAAATTCTTCAAAGTCTCTTGCTCTGTTTAGACATTCCTGTGATGACCTAAGAAAGAGTGCAAAGGAACAGATGAAGATATTGAGGCCCCCAGGGAGGCCGGTGACTCATAGAAGATCCTCTTTTGTTCTTCCTTCACCCTTAGAGCTATTTACCTTCCCAAAGAGATTCATTGGAACAAGAGTATATCCCAGAGTATCTCAGAGGAATTTACCCCAGATCCATGCTTCTGAAATTAAAACTCATTGTCTTCCTTATCCTGGCATAGACTAGAGAGTGCGAGCTGTTGTTATCAATAGAGCACCCGGTGTGTTAGACTATGAGCTATTCCCTTTTTAGTAATAGAGGTGTTGACACAATGGTAAGAGGGCACAATGCCAACCCCCACTAAGAGCTAGTGGAAATTCCTCACAGGCTAACCAATGTGGTGGGTCTCTAGACCCTCACCATGGCTCTGTGATACAGGCATTGTGCTGTCCCCATTTCCCAGATAATAAACTAAAGACTTCAGATGTTAAGAAACTGGCCCAAAGTTCCACAGCTGGTAACTGTCAGTTCACGACTGGAACTCCAGAACCACACTCTTGACCACTAATGCAATGTGGCTTCCAAAGAAATTCATTCTAGAGTCATGTAATTGGATCATTCTCAAACTTGAGATCATTTTAACAGTCGTGTAATCTACTTACCTTCTTCTGCAAATAAGGAAACCGAGGACCAGGATGTTCCTGTGACTTTCACAGGGTCACACAGCTAGATTGTAATACAGCTAGAATTAGCCCCAAGCCCTCCTGCATGCCAACTGGGCCTCTTGCCATTACACTATGCTGTGTCATCATTAAATATATTTTTCAAGAGAGGTTAGAAAAGCCTTTTTTATCAATGGTCCTTAAAAACAAAATGTTAGATACCTCTGCCTAACAGAATGTGTGTATGGGTGTGTTTTCAAGAACATTTCTGGTCTATAACTAATCCCAAGAGGTCACATCCTGGAAGCCTAGGAGAGGCATCTGGCCAAGTCCCTGAGCTCACCTGCTCTAGGAACCCTGAGGTGCCTCCGTTACGGTGATCACCCCATCTGGCTTCTGCAGGCCGCTGTCCGCTGTCTACCCAGCGGCTGGTGACAGAGATGCCTGACACGTGAACCTGGGCAATCACCTGTCCCTAGCTCCCCTGTACCCAGCCCACTCATACATACATCCCAACGTCCGGCTTGCACTCTGCACTTAGCAGTCCACCCTGCACGGCAGCTGGCTCGGCTGCACAGAGCCCCGAGGTGGTTCCAGTGATTATGCACGCTCACACAAAGGGACTAAGTACCCTTTAAAAATGTGGGTCCTGCAGAAATCCATTTTCTGCATTCTCCTCCGCTGCTCGAATACACACCTTCTATCCCTACACCATTTCTGTTATTTTAAATCATCGCACCAAAGTTAGCCAGGACAGTGTCAGAACAACTGGAGACCATGAAACAGGAACTGTCCTTACTGCTGTTGGGAGAATCCCATCCTTCCGGGCACCACCACCCCCTCCCGCCAGCCCGACAGGGACTCCAGACCACTCAGGCTTCCTGGAGATGCCTCTGCCAACTTTCACCATTTAGAACGCCTTCCCTAGTCCGTCCACCCATGGAAACTGAACTTCATCTTTCTGTTCTCATCTGTGATGTAGACTCCCTTGTACAGGTTTGAATCTCTTCCTTTAGAATTAATATTCTTTCCTCTGACTTCCAATAGCAGGTTTTATTTGTTAGTTTTCACAAACACTCACTTGTGCCAAGCATGTTCTCAGAGCTTTACAAACAAGAATCTAGTTAATCTTGATAAAACTTTATTATTATCCCCATTTTACAAAGGGAGAAACGGAGCCACAGAGAGGTTTGGTAACATGCCAACGGTCACACAGCCGAAAAAAGAGGCCAAGCTTTGAACCCAAACAGTTGGCTCTGGGGAATGTATCCATGACTACTAAGCTTACCTCTCATTCTGCTGTGAGTCAGAGTCAGATTTGTAATTTACATACCTGTCTCTTCACAAGCATTAGAACCGTAGCTCATTCCTCTCTTTACCCCAGCGATGCCTGGTTTGGGTTCTGCTCATCATGGGCTTTTGAGGCTGTCTGGATGATTGGCAGGACAGCCTAGATGCCACTGTTGTGAGCTCAGACACAGGCTTGGCTACATCGAAGTCACAGTGTCGACCACCTAAATTTTTAAGTCCATCTTTTCATATCTCCAAGCTTCAGATTATGCATTCATAAAATAGAGATAATGCTGTGGCCCCACAAAATTAGTGCAAGGTGGCATGCAATCAGATCATTCTAGAACTTAGAATGATGGTAACCTCCATATGGTCTAGCCAGAGCTCTTTTTGCGACTTGCACCAAGTCAACAGTTAGAAAACTTTATGAACTGAGAAGTCCCGTGTAGATCTAAATTGTTACCCTGGTACAAATGAAGACTCCCAAGAGAGACAAAAATATGGATTCTTTTTCTCAAAAAATATATCAGATTTCACTCTAAGAAATATCGCCTGGGGAGATACATAGATATAAATATAGATGCAGATGTAGATATAGATACGCACATGATGTTATCATTGCTTAAAAGGTTTCTGAAACTCATCTTTCAGAATGATCTTTAGAGTATGTGACCCGCTGTTTCTGTTGTCCTTAGCAGTGGGGAATGTCCCTCCTATGGCGGGAGGACTTACATTCGGGGAATAGCTAAAAGTCAAAGCCAGATCTACTGAATAAGATGAGGACAAGCCGTCTGGATATATGTAGAGCTGTTGCTTACTGATCTAGCCGGACTCTAGGTCTAGGATGCTATTCATCCACATGAAGTAGAGAGAAAAGGGACAAGACAGATTCCTCAGGTGGTCTACAAGTGGACATTTAAATTTTTTTTTCAATGTTTATTTATTTTCTTTGGGACAGAGAGAGACAGAGCATGAACGGGGGAGGGGCAGAGAGAGAGGGAGACACAGAATCGGAAACAGGCTCCAGGCTCTGAGCCATCAGCCCAGAGCCTGACGCGGGGCTCGAACTCCCGGACTGCGAGATCGTGACCTGGCTGAAGTCGGACGCTTAACCGACTGCACCACCCAGGCGCCCCTACAAGTGGACATTTAAAATGCCACAAGAGGGGCGCCTGGGTGGCGCAGTCGGTTGAGCGTCCGACTTCAGCCAGGTCACGATCTCGCGGTCCGTGAGTTCGAGCCCCGCGTCAGGCTCTGGGCTGATGGCTCAGAGCCTGGAGCCTGTTTCCGATTCTGTGTCTCCCTCTCTCTCTGCCCTTCCCCCGTTCATGCTCTGTCTCTCTCTGTCCCAAAAATAAATAAACATTGAAAAAAAAAAATTTAAAAAAAAAAAATAAAATAAAATAAAATAAAATAAAATGCCACAAGAGTCACATCAGCCCATGCGTTTCTTTGCAGTTGGTGAAAACAAACGTTACGGACATGGGTGTGGCCTTGTGCGTCATTATAGGCAGTGTATGCAACATTAATTAATCGGTGTGGTTGGCAAGCCAGATAGAAAGCCAGAAGCTTTGCGGGTGGGGAGGGGAGTTCAACAGGAGCTTGAAGGCGTGAAAGGGGGATTTACTCAGGCTGTGAAGTGCTTTTCTCAAATTCAAACTTTCCCGACCTCCAGAAGTTCAGGATCTAGTGCCAGTTTCCAAACAGTTTTCAAGGATGTTGCCCAAGGGAAGCCCTAGGGCCATAGGAAATAGGTCTGGAACTAGAAACTAGGAACTAGGGACCCTCTTATGAACCAGGTACTTGTGCAAAGTATTGATATGTATTATCTCAGGTGATCTTCCCAACCTCCCTAAGAAATCAGTGCTATTGTCTTCTTTTCCACTGGAGACAACTGGGGCTCCCAGAGCGTAAGTCACTGGCTATGACACCACAAGCTCACTGGCAAGAAAAATAAAGCTTGTCTATATGTCTATATGACTCCATCACACTGAGACCTAAGCAATCTGTATTTTCAGGGTATTCAAATGAATGAATGTTTTTATTGCTGCGAGAGCACTATAAAAAATTGGGGGAGGGGTCATAATAAATCTGTTCTCTTGGGATCTTGGCTGCCAGCTCTTCTTGGCTAGGGCTCTTTTTGGTAACTGTGCTTGTAGCAGTGTTCTAGCTCTTGCTATCCCAGATCTCTATCAGAGCTGTACTCAGCTGGCCCTGAACATAGGACTGTGGTCGTTCTGTCTTTGGATGGCTCTTGTGTTGTTTTTTGTTTTTTGTTTTTTGTTTTTTTTAAAAAGGCTGTTGAAAATCTCTTGACAAATGAAAACTGTAAACAGTAGCTTTTTCTTTTTCTTTTTCTTCTCTTCTACCCCTTTACAGATGTGTTTATTAGATCACACTATGGTGCCCCCAGTTTAAGAGCTCACATTCAATTCCGTAAGCCTTCTTACTCCTGAGTTTCTTAGCAAAACGAGTCCTGGGACCCATGCACAGTGCACGTAAATAGACCTTCCCATTCTGCTCCAGGCTCCTTCCTGCCAGCTGCTAGGGTTGGTGATATAGAAGGCACCAGCAGAAACACAGCAGTTTGTGATCCTGGATAAAAATGAGCAATGGTTTCTGTTCTTCCCTCCAGCCCCCAGCACCCGCCCAGAATACCCTCTCTTGCTCCTGATGAGGCAAAGTAGCTAAAATTATTGCTTTCCACTTGGTATCGGTACCTGAAGCCAGACCTGGCAGAAATTATAATCCGCTTTGAGTTCCCTCCGCGCAGAGAGCCTTGAACCTGGGGCCAGCGCCTGGGTCTGCAGCCTCTCCCTCGCCCGCCACCCATCTAGCTCATTTCCTGGAGCAAGTCCCTAGCCCTCCCTGTGCCTGCCTTTCTTCTGTTTCTTTATTTTCGGACAGGAGAAATGGAAGGAATGAAGAGGACAGGAGGAAGGCCGGCCCTGACCCGTGCTGGCTCTCTCTCTCTCTGGCCAGTCGCTTGCCCTCCCTGAGCCACTCTGTGCAGCCGCAGTCAGGAGAACGCAGTGATTTCCAGTGCTGAAATCCAAGCATGAAAGCCTTCTGTGCGGCAGCTGTAATGGTCTTGAAAATGAGTGTTTGGAAGCTGGCTCTCTCTGGGACTCCTCCCAGCTCTATTGGATAGGAATCTCCTCCCTGCAAATCACAGACACCATTTCCTAAATTCTGTTGAGAGTTCATCAAACCACCCTCGTGGAAGACTGGACTGCTCCCCAATCCTCCTGGTCCCCAGAATATTGTTTGCAGGGAAAGAACAGTAAAGGAAGCACTGGAATCTCTACTGGTTTTGTTTTCCCCTCAGAAACCAGGCACACATGTCAAAGCGTTTTCCTTCTTCCTTCTCTGGAGAACCCACTTCACCTCTCTAGACTTTTTGTGGACTTTTTGCCCTCTGAAGTCCCGTGATCACCTGTAGTCCAGATCACAAAATTATCACTTAATAATGAAAAGGGCTGCCTGGGTGGCTCAGTCAGTTGAGTGTCCGACTCTTGATTTCGGCTCACGGTTCGTGAGTTCAAGCCCTACGTTGGGCTCTGTGCTGACCGTGCAGAGCCTGCTTGGGATCCTCTGTCTCTCCTCTCTCTCCGCCTCTCTCTCTCTCTCTCTCTCTCTCTCTCTCTCTCTCTTTCTCTCTCTCTCCAAAATAAATAAATAAACTTTAAAAGAAGAAGAAGAAGAAAAGAAGAATATCCATTATTTGAATGAAACATCACTGGAACAGATGTTTTAACTACATTATATCCCTTAATACAGTGGTTGCCAAACTTCTCTGCACTTGGGAGTCGCCTGGGAAGCTACAAGGAACTAATGCCTCTGTCTCACCCCAGAAATAATGATTTAATTGGCACAGAGCACGGCCTGGGCTCTGGAATTTAATAACCACCCTCTAAAGTGATTCTAATGTGCAGACAAATTTGGCAATCCCTCCCTTAATCTTCGAATGACTGACATAGGAACTGAAATCATCCCCTCTTTACAGACGAAGAGCCAAAGGTGGAGCAAACTTGAGTCCTTCCCCAGCCCCATATCAGCCTTAATGAGAGCCAGACTCGGCAGTCAACTTGCCTGTTGTCCGAATCGGGCTACTCGGTGTGTGGTCCACAGGCCGGCAGCACCACCTGGGAGCTGGTCTGAAATGCAAATTCTGGGGCCCCACACTGAATCAGAAACTGGGGTGGCGCCCTGCTTGTTTTAACAAGCCCTCCAGGGCATTCCATTGCCTGCTGAAGTTTGAGAACCTGCTCAAGAGATGTCAGGATGCCCCGTCGGTAATGGTAATGCGCTGCCAGCCTAAGGAGCATAAAACCCCTAGGGGTCCTTTGACTTGACTGTATATGGGATCATCTGGGCTGCTGGTTGAAAATGATCAGCTTCGAAGATTTTTTTTCTTTATTTTAGGCAGTTAGAAATGCCGGAACTATTCTGCTTTCTGTCCTGTTTCATGTTTGTGAATTTTAAAGCCAAAAAAGACACGCCCACATCATCTTGGAGGCAGAGATTTCCTCCTGCACCCCCGCAGCTCTCCCTGGTGATGGGCGGGCAGCAGCGCCCAGAGGCTGATGCCTGGTTGATAACCCGGTGGAACCAGCCCTGGGGCGCCCAGGTAATTAGACGAGTCCAATCAGAGCCTTGCTTTCCACGATGGAGACTGTTGCCTTCCATAATCGGAGTGCATGGGAGGCACAGCCTGTCCTAGAAGCTGGGCAGGTAGCGCCCGCTGCAAAAGGCAGCCAAGCCTGGCGAGAGATCAGAGGAAAGAAGCATCTGGTTCTGCGGTCCCTGGGCTCCAACAGGTGCCCCTCAAACCATTGGGCCTAACATCTCTGTATGCAGACCCTAGAGGCCAGGAGGTGACTCAGGCCCCAGATTTCCCCAGGCATGGAAAGGCTGCATCTGGAAAAGCATACCTTCCTCTTACCTTTTTTTTTTTTTTTTTTTGGTAGCAAAATAATAACTTGACACCAGTCCAAGCAGTGAAAAAGACACTAAAAGGAACCCAATTTAGAAAGGTTTTTAGTAGGCTAAAAACAGATGTGGCGAGCCATTTCAGGATATTGCGGGAGATGAGATGGAGAGGGCGGGATTCGAAATGGCTCGTGGGCCTCTTCTGGGCCCGCCCAGCCAGGTGGCTCCGCACAGGACAAAGCTCTGCCCGTAATGCCTTCTGGAAGGAAGCAACCCCAAGGCTTCCTTTCTGCTAGTCACGGGTGGTGTGATGCATGTGGCGCGGAGTTAGCGTGGGGAGCACTCAGAGCTGCCGGGGTCTCTCACGGGTCACCTGGAAGGCAGCGGCACTTGTCCCTGGGGGGCGCCGCTGTAGCCAGAGCCCCAGGGCCACCTCCTGGCCCCCAGGACCGCTTCCTGCCGCAGACACGGGGCGCCCCGGCTGCATCTGACCGGTGGGGGCGGGGGGAGAGGGGGATGGGAGGCACAGGGGATGTGGAGGGGAGAGCAGGCAGAGCCCGCCACGGAGGGCGCATAGGGGTGACATTCCCTGTGGAACCCCAGCTCGCCCGAGGGAATTGGAAGAACAGTCCCAAAAAGAAACGCTAAGCCTTCAGTACATTGCAGGGGCTTTTGGTGTCCCCGCCTCCGAGGTGTTGAAGCCCCTGGCACCGGTATCTGTTGAAAATCTTTAGATGGGGAGGATAAGGGACTAAAATGCAAGATGACCTTGCGATATGTCCTACATCGATTGCATTCAAACAAGGCGTCTTTATTAGATAAGATACACCCAGTACACATAGGATGCAGGTGTGAGTGTTTTTATTCTCTTGTAATTTTCGGAGAAATACGTAGGTGGTTTTTTTTTAATTGTATGTTCATAACATCGAAAACTTTAATTTTAGAAGTGCACATATATACTCCATTTGTATCTATCCACTGCCTTCGGCTTGCGTAACTGGAATCACAAAAGGGTAAAGCAAGTCTCCCAATATAGAAGGGACCCCCCCCCCCCGTACGTACCTTATAAGTGTCTTTGTTCATTAGCCCTGTGAAGCACTGTGAAGTAATTGTGTGTTCTGTGTGCGAAATTAGGGTTGCCGTCAAATTAGACACCACCGCAAATATGCATGGTCTGCCCAGATTCACTTTACGTGTAGGAGAGGAACTGGAGAAATTATCCCTGTTATTCTGGAGTATTTTAAATGCAGCAAAGGTATCATAATGTAAATCTTTGACATATTATATATAAGCCATAATACTTATATCTATAGTTTATAAAGTCACAGATAATGTTTCCAGGAGGAAAAAAAAAAGACTCCCAAAGAAGACTAAAAATTTAATGAGGACAGGGACTGTCTTTGCCTTAACACTCCACTGTGTCCCCAGCCCCAAACACGTCTGGCTTACATCTTGCCAAGTAAAGCTAATAAAGCTTACGTAGAACTGAACTGAATCAGCTGCCAGAAAGTTTCCTGAGGAAGCAGCTAAGATAATGACCACTCCTGTCCCGCACTTGAAACATGAGTATACCAAGGTGCTTGGCATTCTGGAAAAGGCCATCTCAGCCCACACTTCTGTTTGTAAACTCTCCCAATCTGGGATTTTCCTTCCTACACTGATCCTATGATTTGCTCCATGAGATCAATTCTACATGGATCTAGTTTAGCACGTAGGGGATACAATGGCAGATTTTGCAGGACTTGCAAAAATAAGCAATTGAACACCCTTTGCATGCTGACCAGTAATAAGCAGGACCAGGCAGTGTAAGAAGGGGGTCCTACTAACAGAACAGGCACGCTTTATCAGAGGATCAAGAAGAGAGAGAGGTCCGGGAGCTCACATCTTTAGAGGAAACACTTTGAAGGGGTGTGGCATTTGAGATGTACTCTGAAGAATGGATAGAATCTTCAGCTGGGAGGGTACGAATGGGAGAATAGTCCAAGCAGAAGGAATGGGATGAGTAGCTGGGATCTGGGCAAACCATTTGTCTTTAGACATCAAACATATGGTGGTAAAAAGGACAGTAGTAAAAGATATAGCAGAAAATGTTCATTGTGGCCAAATAAATAAATGGTCCTTACATACCGGGCTAAATTTCATTTCTGTTTAATTTCACGGGCAGTCATTGGAAATAGAAGCTTCTTGAGCAGAGCGAGTGAATGCCACTGGGATTACACTTTGGAAAGGTTCTTCTGGGTTGGTATGGGGAGAGTGTCCACGCAGGAAGTACCAGAGCCTGAACTAAGATTGTGACAGAGGGAACAAAAAGTCAGAAAACATATAGGAGAGAGAATTCAAAAATCCTCTTAGACTTGGCCGTTGGTTTTGGAGAAGGAATAGGCAGGTTTTGTGCCTGGGTAACTACAGAAATCATAGTGTCGTTGACCTGGGAAGTCAGTGGAGGACAGCTGATGGGGGACCAGGGATCCTCTTTTGGACACATTGCCTTTGTGGCGGTGCTGGCAGGACCTCCATGGGTAATGCCCACAAAACAAGTTTGAAATTGAATTCAGTACTTGGAGAAACAGGGTCAGAGGTACAGAAGTCATCCACAAAGGAACAGCGACAGGAATGGATAAAAGCTGTCAGGAATTCAGGACAGAATTGCAAAAGGCTAAGGACAGAGCTCCAGGGACAGCCCCCTTGGCCTGGCCCAGCCTCCTGCTCTTCTTCCAGGCTTCCATGAGCTCTGGGAGAGCTACAGGATGAAAAATCAATTTCTAGAAGGGGCCAAGTCCAACAAATTTCTTCCACCTGAAATATCTTTAGATTACAGGCTTCTGGTAATATGGAAAGACGGCTCATATTTTACCAAGTTTTGTATATAGAATTTACTTAGATTAAAATGAATGTGTAATTTTAACTTGGGAAAACCACATAGTGACTTTCTTCTTCAGGAAAAAGAAAAATCTCTAATCTTTACAGTCGGCTCCTTCCTGCGCACGCCTCCTCAAAAATGTTCAGGCAACTTCTGACCTAGAAGGAATTTTAAATTCAGAGGAGCTAAAAAATGTTGTAAACTACCTTTTACCGTTTATTTTTCCAGGCGCTTCCCTGAATAGAGATAAACAGGAAATGAATGGTCACGGTACCTGGGATATTTGCAGTATAAATATAACTTGTTAACTTTAGATGATCTTCCTAGGCTTTACTACTCTTAGAACTCAAACTTCGTTTTCTTCTGGGGTAAGAAAAGAAGCATAGGTGATCTAAAAAAAATAAACCTTCTTCTTAGGTGGACAACTTAACTTTTGTTTTCCTGTGCAAATTTTATCCCGTACGTCATACTGTGGCCCATCATTTGGGGAACTCCAAAAAAGAAAACAGAACAGAAAAAAAAAAAAAAAAAAGGAAGACAACCCTAAAGCCTTCATTTCCTTTGTGTTTTCGACAGGTCAAATGCTGCAAATACTGGCCAGATGACACAGAGATATATAAAGACATTAAAGTGACCCTAATAGAAACAGAACTACTGGCAGAATATGTGATAAGAACGTTTGCTGTTGAAAAGGTAAGTTTTCACACTACTTTGAAAAGCTATGGTCAGATGTTAGTGGTGCTAGCCTCATTAACTTCTCTAGGATAATTTATACCTGGTCACTCCTGAATGCAGGTAGGCTCTATCTAGTGATTTCTCAAGATTGCATCTTGCCTTTGGATTCTATAATAGCTCAGTTCCATCTTTGAAGCGAATCATGCCCATTTCATAAGAATCTATGTTTTGCTACCAAATCAAAAGATAACGCCGATCTATCTCCCTCTTCCATTTAACCTGGTTGATATTGTTCGGCCCATCGCTCTTTCTTTGTTCACAGTTTGATAAATGTCCTTCATGTCGTACGTCCATATGGGTTTCCCAGTAGTGAGTTAGTATCAGTGCTGAGACACAGGTCCTAACCCCTCCTGGAACCACCCCCCCTGCTGCCCCGCCCCCCTGCTTCCTTGAGGCTTTTCAAGCCTACAGTTCCGTGTGGACTGTTGGATCTTCCAAGCGGAAGTGACCTACCTGGAAACAGAAGTAGACGTGGGACGTGTTGCATGAACCAGCCCCTTCATTCATCCTCACTGTCATACTGGTTTTAGCCTTTGTACTTGCTGGTGTTGGGTCGTGAATGCTGTGCTATGGCTCTACTCTGCCTCATCCCATGTGCATGGATGGGGCCTCTTCTCTGGGAAGCACTGTAGGGCATAACAGGGAATTTCCTTATTCCCCCTCTTTCTGCTGACATAGGGAGGGGCCGGAAGTGAAGCAAACTGCAGTCCATCCACAGAAGTGGCACAGGTAGGCTGTGGGGAGAGTGGAGGTGATGTGGCTGAGAAACATTCTGCCTTCCAGTCCTCAGCTTGCCTTTGGTGAAGGGGACACACAGTTTTGTCTCGGAGGTCCGCAGACTTCTCCATCAAGAGCTGGTTGTCCCTAACCGAGCCCTGCGCCGGAAGTAACAGTTTTGTCGCGGATTTGTTCAGTGAAAGTTTGTTCTGATTTAATAACTGCAGGTGGCCTTGGAGGACCTGGGCTAAAAGTACACCGCTGGGCAGTTGGCCCTTGGCCTTCCTCCTTACTCTAATTTTCGTCGCATCTAAGTGCACTTTTTAGATTAACGAGACCCTTTTTGGAAAATCAAGGAAATTGCCACATCTGCTTTCCGGCTAATTTACCCTGATGTTTTGAACTACCCATCCCGGTTTTCAAATCCGTATTTGTCATAGAATCACAAGGCTGAAAAGACTTTAGTTTATTTTAATCTGTTTCTCATACTATTTAGCATTTTCTTTTCCTTAGCCTGTCTTTTTTAATAAGCAGGCAGGAGGCTTGGAGACTTCAAAGAATGTGGAGTTCTGGTTGACTCAGTTCTTCAAGTTCTGAACCTCACGCTTTGATGTCGGGTTTTTTTTTTTTTTTTTTCCTTCTTGGGCAGGATCGGAAAAAAAAACATGGAGGATTTTTGTATGGCTCTTGGCAAGAGCACTCATGAATAACTGCATTAAAACAGATAGTGATAAAAGACCCTCGATATTTTTTTCTTTAAAAAAAAATCATCCAAAGCCTTCACTTAAACATGGAGCTCTTTGAACAATAGTGGGCTCTCTAATAAGCTGAAAATGCATCTCTGTTGCTAAAGGAAGGGTTTGTTTGTTTCTTTGCTCTTTTTTTAACCTCTTATTGTACTCCCCTACATTCCCAGCTGCACAGAAATGTTTCTGAAATACCCAGTTATTTTCGTCATCAGACAACCAGCAGAGAATCAGTGGAAGGAAGGGAAGGATGAGGAGCTTATTAAGGATTTGGGAGAAATCAAAATGACATGTTAGTGATTTTCTAACTGGGCAATTGAAATCGTTAAGGAAAACAAATCATTAGTACTTCTGTGGATCATTTCTTGTAGATTTTAAACTTTCTCATTAGAAGAGAAAGAAGAAGAAGAAGAAGGAAAAAAAAAAAAACAGTCAAGTATGTACTCTGAGAGGCCTGCAGTTCTGATTCTATTTTGAGAGTATTTTGCATCAAGGGACCCAAGGTGAAAAATGGATCTGGGCTCTACTCTGCAAAACTAGCAGACAATTGCAATTTGAAACTGAAGAGTTCTCGTTATGCATGGGATTGTCATCTTTCCTTTCTCCTGCAGCTGATGACTCAAAGCTAAATAGATTTTAAATAACAAAGTTGCCATTCTGTCAGGAGGAAGACAGCTCAAAAGTCTCGTGGATCTAGGCTGCCGGGTGAATCTATGCCTTGCCCTGCCCTGACCATCCTGGCAGAAAGGAGGTTGACAATGGCCACCAAAGTCTCTCTACCCGGGAGATGCCTGGAACTCAGAGAAGGCAGTAGGAAACTGCCCTGCTGTTTGACCTGCTACACGCAGAATATGTACTTGGTGATTCATTCATTCCACAAATATTTCTTAAGCACCCCCTTTGGGCTAGGCACTATTACGTCTTGGGTTCTTCCTTCCTATTGTATTTACGTGGAAAAGGAAGTAAATATCATTTATATTTTACGTAACATTAATCCTTGTTATAACAAAAAGTAAACAAAAAATATAACTGATACAAAGTTGGGATATTGAGGCTGCCATCAGTGATCACCTTTGGTAATTTTTCCCCCCAAAATATATTACAAAGCAGCAAAATGGAGAAATTGCCACGTCGATCAACAAGAATGAGAGCTGGCTCAGAAGCAATCACCTTTGCTAATCTCGTCAATAGTAAACATATTAGAGGGTAGAGGTTTATTTAAGGAAAATGTTTTCTGTATCCAAGAAACTGGCATTTGCCTGGCTCAGAAAATGAGTCATAGATCAGTGGGGGGCCCATCTCCTGATGGCTGGGGTTCCAGACTTGGAGGATGCTGGAGCTGAAATTTAGCAAAGTTAGGAAGAGAAGATCTCAAAAACTAAAAATAAACTGTGTATGGGAGAAATAAAGGCCCTCTTGTCCTCTTTGGAATAAATACATGTATATTATAGGCTTTCCCATTTCATGGGATCACCCCTGCCCCAGTCGTCACATGTAAAGCCCAAGGGGCTTTCTAAGGGGTTTGGTGGGTGATACAGGCTCAACCATTTGTCTTCTGGTAGAGATGTAGGGACTGGTGCAGATTACATGGTTTCAGTAACAAGAGATGTAGGCTCCCAACCACCGAGTGATACTACTCTGGAGCCACAGGGCATATTTAGGTTTTTTTTTTTAACGTTTATTCATTTTTGAGAGACAGAGACAGAACATGAGCGGGGAAGGGGCAGAGAGAGGGAGACACAGAATCTGCAGCAGGATCCAGGCTCTGACAGCACAGAGCCCGACGCAAGGCTCGAACTCACGAACCGCGAGATCACGACCTGAGCCGAAGTCGGACACTCAACCGACTGAGCCACCCAGGCACTCCAAGTCACAGGGCATATTCAGTAGATGACATTGTTGATTTTCATTTCTGAATCCCTGATGGTTTAATTAATTCCTTAATGCTTAAACTCCATTAAAGAATAGCATAATTTTCAAAGAGAAGTAAAGCTTCAGCATTTGTGGGTTATTAAACTGAGACATGTGAACACGTTGATGGCATCCAAGTCTTCTTTTAAAACCTGTAATTGCTTGCCTCTTCTAGTCTTTCCGAACACATTAGAAATTCTGAATTTCTTCTCTGCTTGCTAAGTATGTGTGAACAATGACCGATGGTGAATGTGACAAGGTTAGTGGGTATTTAACGTTAAGATACAAGGAAACGAAACTCAGGGCCCAACACAGAGATGGTATTCAGTAAGTGGTCATCAACTAAGAGACGAGGTCATCAAGAGACCTCGTCTCTTATTTGATCCCGGATTTACAATCCAGCCTTGATTCTGGAAGCAATTTTTGTTTTCAAAACAGATTTTTGTGGGGGCGCCTGGGTGGCTCCGTAGGTTGAGCGTCCGACTTCTGCTCAGGTCATGATCTCGCGGCTCGTGAGTTCGAGCCCCGCGTCGGGTTCTGTCCTGACAGCTCAGAGCCTGGAGCCTGTTTCAGATTCTGTGTCTCCCTCTCTCTCTGCCCCTAACCCACTCGCATTCTGTCTCTGTCTGTCTCAAAAATAAATAAACATTAAAAAAAAACCACAAAAAACAGATTTTTGTTTTACAACAGAACCTTAATACGTAGGTTCATAGTTAGAAAAAAATTGATGCATCTAAATCAACTTTATTATTTTCAAAACAAGAGTAAATTAAAAAAAAAAAAGACACTTAGAGTCTTTTTCTTTCTGTCTCCCTTCAGTTCACTTGGAGTCAACCCACCTTTTTCAGTTTACTGATCTAACATAGAATTGCAGCCAAAATGCCTCTTGATTTCCAGACACCCTCCCTGTTTCCCACAAGCCAACTGTCATGGCCACTCGAAGGCAGGAGGCGCTGTCTTCACATCTCTGTGACCCCAGCATCTTGAGTCATGCCTGAAGCATTTCATTCACTCAGACTGTTGGTGATTGGATGCGTGGATTAAATGTTTGCCCCAGTCAGAAACCTCACAAACTTGAGGTGCAAGTGGAAATGAGTTCTCTGGCCTAGCCAGTTGGAAAGTGGTCCTCGCTCATTCTTCCAGTGACGTTCTCTGTGCACCCACAGCGGCGGGCACCCGGTACAAAGACATACCAGCACACGGAAGAGCTAAACAAACCTCCTGCATTCAGGAGCTGGTCTTGAGCGCACAAGTACCTCTGGTGTCCTTCAGGTCCCTGCTCTGTGCCTCTCTATCCCTGTGGACTTGCACTGCACACCGTAGTGACACAAACTGTGAACAGAGCCTACTTTGTAGAAAGGAATTTCAAGGAACCAGAGATGCAGCCATCTGCTGCGGTTGCACCTGTAAATTAGCGCCTTCCCCAAACATCACCTCCCTTTCGCCCCCGCGAGCATCCCCCTGCCTACAATAAGGCTTTCCAGGTGTGTGTTACAGCTAAGAATGACCTTCTTCCCCACAAGGCACAGCTTCCTGGCCCTAGGCCCACTGACTGTTTAAGAGTACCGGACGCTCCCAGTCGCTCACCATTTGTTTTCCTTTGTTCTCTTCCTTGCTGTGCCGACCGACTGACGGCAGAGAGGTGTTCATGAAATCCGAGAGATCAGACAGTTTCACTTCACTGGCTGGCCAGATCACGGGGTCCCCTATCATGCCACAGGGCTTCTGGGGTTCGTCCGGCAGGTCAAATCCAAGAGCCCGCCCAACGCAGGCCCGTTGGTGGTGCACTGCAGGTAAGCCGAGCGCCCGGAGCCTCTCCGGGGGAGTGCGGTGGGCAGCCCGTGGGCTCTCCTTGGGGGTGATGACAGCGTTTTTGGAACTCGATGGAGGTGGTGGTCGGAACTACCCTTGATCTTCTTAGCCAAAAGGCCGAGAAGCGATGGTCGGAACTGAATAGAGGTGATACGTTGTGAGGGTGCTAAATGCCACGGATCTGTACTCCTTCCCGTGGGTCATTTCACGTTGTGTGACTTCCACCATAGTAAAGATGTAAAAGAAGGAGAAGCACAGGCATCCCTTTTCCTCAGCTGACAGAGCCCTCTTTGCACTCAGCGCTGGTGCGGGGAGGACCGGCTGCTTCATCGTCATCGATATCATGTTGGACATGGCGGAAAGGGAAGGCGTGGTAGACATCTATAACTGCGTCCGGGAGCTGCGGTCACGGAGAGTGAACATGGTACAGACAGAGGTACGGCTGCGCCCCGCCCATCCTCGGGGTCTGCTCCCCCGTGCCTCCTGCACCCCACCTCCCAGAGCCGAGGGGGGACGAAACTCCGGCAATTCTGTCTCCAAAAGTCCCCGTAAGAAAAAGTCATACACCTGGCGCTGTCTTTCCTCCCTCCCTTCCTTCTTTTTCTTCTCCTTTCATAAACAAAAAAGGCCAGGGCTTCTCCCGGGGAACAGAATCTGCAGCCAGAAGCCTAAGTTAGCCCCTACTTCTGTATCAAGGGCCCCAGTAGAGTCTCTACATTAAGCTTCAGGGATTCAGTACTATTTCTTTTTATTATGTCTTTTAAACTAGCTGGTAACCAGAGCAAGACCACTCCTGAGAATAGCCAGGCATTTGCCAAATGGTTGAAGGGTAATCTCTGTACATTTCATTCCTCTCCTACTGTCCCTAAAAATTCTGCCCAGTGGCTTGGCATCATGGGAGTTTGCGTGTTTTGTAGAAATACTCTATACTGACTGAGACTTCAGTAAGTTAGAATCCAAGGTGTGTCAGGAATTTAAGTGTTTGAGAGAAAGAATTCGTAGTCTTAGTTGATATTTGCTTGTTTTAAGTAGGCATTACACCCACAGTAGACCAGCAGAATGAAGAATAAATAAGATTCCCTTCCATTTAGATATTGCATTAAAGTTTACAAAAGCCACCCGTTTAAAGTTTACAAAAACCTAATTCCTTTTTCAAATAGCCTAAATAAAAATAGGAAAAACTCTAAATGCTTTCATGGTCTTTTTTTTCTTTAGTAGAGGGATTCCTAGCTTTAGAGATAATAATGTATTTTTTAATGGATTTTACAACTGATTAAATGTTGCCACATCCCCTGTCTCTCTTGATCCGTTTCTGAGGTGTTGTTTTTGAGAATTAAGAGTCCTAGTTATTGGGGCGCCTAGGTGGCTCAGTCAGTTGAATGTCAGACTTCAGCTCAGGTCATGATCTCATGGTTCATGGGTTCGAGCCCCACATTGGGCTCTGTACTGACAGCTCAGAGTCTGGAGCCTGCTTCAGATTCTGTGTCTCCCTCTCTCTCTGCCCCTTCCCAGCTTGTGTGCTTGCTCTCTCTCTCTCTCTCTCTCTCCCCTCTCTCTCTCTCTCTCTCTCTCTCTCTCTCTCAGAAATAAATAAATAAACATAAAAAAGAGTCCTAGTTCTTGATAGAAATTAAAGTAAAAAATAAACTCTTTTCACATCTCACATAATTAAAGGTGAATAATAAATATTGTAAAACTTTGCTGATTTATTATAGGGAAAGTCAGTGCCCATTCAGAATTAGAGTTTGTAAGCTGTGGACTTGTACATACATCAAAAACTCTTCTCGGGACACACAAAGACTTTTGTCATTATCACATTAATGTTTCAAAACAAGTAGTTTTAAGTGCTCAGAACTATTTATTTTTCAATAGTGCTACCAAGTCGTCCTGGACCTTCTTTGCACTGTTGATTTGGTTAGCAAATTCCTCCTTTCATTATATACAGGTAAGATTCTGCTCATTTGCTCACCTGAAATACTGAGTTCTAAACTCGTGGAATCAGAATTACAGAGGTAGTTAAGCCACAGCTACTCTGGCATGATCGTGCTTACTCTGGTATTTATCAGTGTCTGAGCCGCTCTGATTAGTCTGTTTCATGCTTCTGTGTTGAGCCCTTGTGTCTCTTCTTCCTGTGACGCTCCACACATGGCCAGTCAGTAACATGTTGGCCATCCCACGTGGGCATCAGCACTGCTGGTCCCGGGACCCCCCCCCCCCCCCGGTCACGGAGCAGTCAGGTCCTTACATCTGGTGTCCCTGTGCCAGGAATGCATTGTCCATGATGGACCGCTGTCACATTATCTTGTCCGTGGGGGGCTATCCTCCCTTCCTCTCTAGTTCTCCTGACCTACCTTGGTTTCTCCATTCCTAACTAATCCCCTTTGCTTCTCCAGGAGCAGTATGTGTTTATCCATGATGCCATCCTGGAAGCCTGTCTTTGTGGAGACACCTCCGTCCCTGCTTCCCAAGTTAGGTCTCTGTATTATGACATGAACAAATTGGATCCACAGACTAACTCCAGCCAGATTAAAGAGGAGTTCCGGGTAAGTCATGCGAAAGGGAGAGGCAGATGCCTATGACTTTGCTCCTTCAGAAGTATCTCAAAGTCAAGTCTGGGACCCTTGAGCCAACACAGAGCTTCTCACCCTCAGCATTATGGACATTTGGGGCCGGGTAATTCCTTGTTGCAGGTGCTGTCCTATAGGATGTTTAGCAGAACCGGTGGCTTCTACCCACTGGATGCCAGGAGACCTCCACCACACCAGTCGTGACAACCAGAAACGTGTGCAGACATTGCTAGTGGCCCCTGGGAGCAAAGTGAGCCGGTTGAGAACCCCTGGTCTAGCGATCTCTCCCCTTTGCCAGGCGGTCCTACAGGGTAACGTGGGTGCAGCCAAACCAGGCAAGATGTGCTCGCGGCACTTGCTGGGCAAGAGTTCTTTGTGGCCGTCCTCATATCCACGTCCAGTCCAAGTGTACCTGACTCTAAGTCAAACCGTATCCAACCTCTTACTCCCAAGCACCCAGATGTCCGACCCTAGTCAGACCAGACGGCAGTATTCCAGCAGATCCATGGTGGCCCTTCTATCTGATGGGTGCTGTCTGTGGACCAGATCCAAGGGGAGAGAAGAGAAGTAAACACCGAGCTGTCTGAATAGGGGGCAGGGAGCGTCTGTGTGGTAGTCAGCTGCAGGAAACTTGAAGTCTGAAGGTGAGACAGTGTGCCGTCCAGCGTTCGCCTCCCCATGTGCCTGTGTGCTGTCGTGTAGACCCTGAACATGGTGACGCCCACACTGCGGGTGGAAGACTGCAGCATCGCGCTTCTGCCCCGGAACCATGAGAAGAACCGCTGCATGGACATCCTGCCCCCGGACCGCTGCCTGCCTTTCCTCATCACCATCGACGGGGAGAGTAGCAACTACATCAACGCGGCCCTCATGGACGTAAGCCTGCCTGCCCTGCCCCGAAGGAAACGGGAAGCCGTTCCTCAAGGGGAGCATGGCCGAGCGGGGCCTGGGTCTTCTCCTTCGACTCGTTGGCCCTCGTTTGCTTGCTTATAAGACACACGCTGTTTTCCCAACAGCACATTTCAGATTCCACGTACGTTTCTGCGTCGGGGGCGACATTCTCGGTCTCTCGGAGACCACCAGCCGGGAAGTACTGACAAATGAAACATGCCCCAGGTACTCTCTGAGCACTTAAATTTTTAACCCCCTGGCCGGAGAGCAAGAGACAGCTATTAAGTCTCTAAGGCAGTGAAGTGGGATAATACGGTTTGCAGCATTATTTTCATTCCCTTTCCTCCTAATTTAGGCAGTAATTAACATGGGGAAAAAATGGTCTGTCGGGATAGATAGCACACAACTCATTACTTCCTGTCAGTCTGTTTACTTCTAACTGAATGAACATTTGCGATTCAACTGATGGGAAAAGTAAATGGATATTTGCGGGGCTAATATGGAAACTCTAATTCCACGGGTGCGATAGCAGTAAAAAGGTGCTTAAACTCACTTGAAGCTCTCCAGAGCTGTAAAAGCCATGTGGACCCTTCTGTGGCAGGAATAAGGAACACCGTCACATGTATAAATGACACTCGAACAGATTTTAGGAAAAGTAGAAGTATTTTAATTGTGCATATTTTGTAAAGTAAACGTTCTGCATTAAAATAATCACGGATAGGGCCGATATTGCCTTTCTAGCAGATATAGCAAAAAATTTATAAGAGATACTTATTATGTTTTCTGGGTATCAAAGTGAGAATATGTTGTCATTATCATTCCGCAGATAAGTTTATATTTAGTCTGTTTTGGTGTTGACAGTGATGCTAGGATTCAGCAGCTGTTAAATGTGTCCGGTGTCCTGTGTCACAAGCCTCCACGTGCACAAGATAACGGAAGCTTCCTCCCTTCACACTTTCCTGGGTATATCTGGATCTTTCTTGTTTGCGTTTGCAGAGCTATAAACAGCCTTCGGCTTTTATAGTCACCCAGCATCCTTTGCCAAACACGGTGAAAGACTTCTGGAGACTGGTCCTGGATTATCACTGCACGTCTGTGGTTATGCTAAATGATGTGGATCCTGCCCAGGTGAGACTCAAGCCCAGGGTCAAATTTCTGTTCGTTCTGCTTGCACACTGCCAAGCACAGGCCCCCGTGCCAGCTCGCAAACGCCAGGTGAGGGTTGGGAGCGGGAGCTGAAACAGAAACGTCAAAAGCAGACGGAATTAGGGACGGGGCCAAAAGTTGTCAGAAACTGAAAAACCAGACAGAGATCATAGATGGTGGAAGTGACAGGGAAAGACAGGGTCAGAAATTCGCTGTTCCCCGAGGATGGAAATTCCAAGTAGAGAGAGATACAGGTAATGGGCGGAGTCAGAGCTGCTGGGGGTGGGGATATCGTAACACCTGCAACCAAGTGGAGGCAGCAAAGCAGGGAGCACAGCACAGCAGCACGAGCCCAGCTCTTAGCCCCGGGAGGATCCGTGTACTTCCTGGCAAGGCTCACCTGGAGCCTGCAGGTAGAGATCGTCATGGTAGGGTGACGGTGATTTTAAGGGACGAAAATGACTTTTGTCAACACTTGGGTAAAGATATTAAAAAGAAACAAAACCGGAACTCGAACGTAAGAGAAGCTCAGAATGATACATGGGGCTTTCCCATAGCTGTTTCCTTACACACCAAAAGAGAAAGAACAGGACAGTAACGACTGGGTACTAGTAATGGGGTCAGAAACATTCCCTTAAAGGGACTTGTCAGGCGAGCATTGGCACAGTGTCCCTTTAGGAGCTGAATTTATCCTGTTCGGGTACAGCAACACCAGTCTCCCACTTAACCACCGTGACAGAGGGCATTATGGGACCTGTGGACTTCTCGTGTTTTAAGAATAAACGTGTTCTGAAACGGAATTAATTTTCTATCTGGTAGAGACCAGCTTAAAAAAGAAAAAAAAGAGGTCAGAAGTATTTTGGCATCCAAACTGGACAAGAATTTTCCTTCCTAAAATCCATTTTATTGTCATCAATCGGCCATAAATTCCACGGACACTCATTTCGATTCTGTAACGTTTTTAATTGTGTGTGAGGCCCTACACTATATTGTTAGGGTTCTCGCCTGAGAGCTAGTGGATGAAATAATAACGATCATCCTTGTCCTTATCTAGTCCTTTTTGCTTAAGAAGCTTAAATATTTCAGAAGTCTTCCACAGTGATCCCCTCCCAAAGAGAGAATGCAGCCACTTTTTAAAGACAAGCAGACCACAGTTCAGGGAACTTCAAAGACCCAACTCAAAATAGCACCAGGGATCCTGATCTTCTAACTCACAATGCCACGGCTTAAATTTCACTAATTCAAGATTCAGTGAAAGAGTGTTACAGGACAAGGGACTATTCCCTCTTCAGAATCATTCTTTTCCCCCTAATGTGAATCCTGACATGTGGTGATAAACTGGGGGGTTTTTTTCCTATTAGTGAACCAGACATGAGTGATTTCCTCAAGTTCTTCTTGAACGACTGTATTGGAATTCTGAAGCTGCATGCTAAGCTCGAACTGTCTGGATTCAAACCAAGCCTCGGCCGACCCTGGTAGGGGAGACAAAGAGTCCAGTTCCGCTCGGCAGACAGAGCTGATTTTCAGAGTGAGAAGAAGGGGCTCCTGGGACATAGTCATTTAGAGAACACTAAACTGAGCATTTGAACTTAAAGTCTTTGCAGTCGTACGAGAATAGCACTCAACTATTTTAAGTATTTATAGGTCCGGTTCATGGACGTGTTATGCACCATTTAAGCCATTTTCTACACGGTTTACTTGGGCTGAGTGCAGAATGTATTGTGCCAAGAACCACGCGCTGGCCCGGGCCATTCATGTTTCTCTGGTGTGAGTGATGAGCTCTGATCAGGGCTTGAACCGAGAGAGCAAGCAGAAAGTAAAGCTAACTCGGTCCGGAGGAAAAAAATGGGCAGAACAGTTCAAATGTGCATGTTAGGACTTTTACTACCATCTCGGCTTCCCATCACGATACTCGTTAATTTTCGCAGTGGTTACCCTTGGGTACAAAGAGAAACTAAGCATCAGCATGCTATCATTTGACACGGCAGTTTTAGAATTTGTCACCAGCAAGTGCTGGGGAGGAAGGGAGCATTTTACAGAAGCCTTAGTTTAAAATAAATAAATGTGATTTTTAAAATACTGCAGACGCAGCTAAGGTAGGAAGTACGCTTAGGTAACCGACGCTCACTCTCGATCGTAAAGTTCAAGCCTTCACCTTATTTGTAATAGAGACTGCGCTGCCATTGCCCCACTGTGAACTGAAAACTGTCTTGCGGTCTTGGGCGTTCATCAGCCTTCGCAACCTTTGACGATGAGCTTTTAGATACTTTGGAAAATAAAAGTCATCCAAACAAGGAAATTCGATGAGTGGATTCTCCTTTTGTGGCACATCATTCTGCTTAAAATGAGATACGTTTTTCATCTGCGCTTGGCCCAGTAGAAACCAGTTGTAAAATATTGAAGTAATTGCCTCTGGGCTCCCCACAAGCCATTTGTCCTTCATGTAAATCCGAAAGATAAAAGTTTAACTCTGCTCCCCGAAACATCACTGGATACCAAGTCCCAAAAGAAGTTTAATTCCAGACTTTAAAGACCTAGTAGTGTCTCAGGGCTTTAGGAAAGGTCTGTGAGAGAGAAATGTCACGGGAGGTGGTCTCCCCACCTATCTGCAAGCTTAATACTTCTGTGGGGTCGTAGCAAACGAAGGTGCCTCTTTCATAAGCTCCCCTTCCCAGCATCCCTCCTTCCATGCTAACTACACAAAGTTCTAGTTACCTGGTGTCACCAATACCTGGCCCTTGAGACTCTAGGAAATTTGTGATTTTAACTAAAACCACCTCTAGATAAAACAGCAAAGCATTGACTCTTCTTATATCAGGTTTTCTAGATCTGAGCTGGGAGGGGTTGGACCAGAGCATGAAAATGCAACCCAACACTGTTATCAGTATCTTGTCACTGAATGGCCCTATTCCCAAAAGTGGTTACAAGTTACAAAGCAAGCCCACATGGGGGAGGTTGGAGATATGGGTGTTAACAGGTGTGTGCGCCTTCTCAAGTATCTTAGCTCTTATAATGGCAGCCAGTGGCATCTCCCCAGGGCCTGACAAAAGTTCCTTTACGAATGCAGAAGAGATCTTACAATGGGATGCGTTGAACAGCATCCATGTGGCCTCCTTGGAAAGCAGAATGGTTCATGGCTTAAAGATGCTTTCTGAGAAAATGAAGAAGGAAGTACTAGGAGGACAGGTGGAGCTGAGGAATCAGCCAACAAGAAAGTCCTCAAGTCTACTTCCTGGGAGGAAAAGAGAGAAAGGAAAGAAAATAAAGTGCATCAAAGAAGTGTTAAGAATTAGCGAATGTCAGTAGTGACTTCATCCGAACTGTTAGGAGTCAGTTTATTCCTATAATTAACCTCGTGTTTCTGTGTTTTGAATTCAGTTGTGTCCGCAGTACTGGCCAGAGAATGGAGTTCACAGACATGGCCCCATCCAAGTGGAATTTGTTTCTGCTGACTTAGAAGAAGACATCATCAGCAGGATATTCCGTATTTATAATGCAGCCAGAGTAAGAATCGCAGCCAACCTCACTTATGTTCTGGTTTCATTATTTTCTCATTCACCAAACATTTAGAGTACCCACTTGGTCAGTCACCATTTAGGAGTTTGGAATACATTCTAGGTGTTTGTGAACAAAACAAAGTTCCCTGACGTTATGGAGCTTACATTCTAATGAGAGAAAACAGACAATAAATAATAGATACAACAGATATTATAATACAGTATGTTAGAAGCAATAAGTGCTATAGGGAAAAAATGGAGAGGTAGAAAGCACTTGGGCCAGGAGGGAGAACAAGTCTCTGTCTTTAAATAGAGGTGCTGTGTGAGCAAAGACCCAACCAAAGTGAGGGAGCAGCCATGCGGATCTCTTTGGAGACTGCTTTACAGGCAGAAGCGATGGTCAGTGCAAAGGCCCTGAGGTAGGGCCTTGTCTGGTGAGGTCCAGCAACAGTGAGGAGGCTGGTATGGCTGAAGCACAGTAGGCCAAGGTGAGACTAGCTGATGGAGTTATCCACCTTGAAGGAAAGTGGCCCAGTGTTTGGGGGGGGGGGGGGCGGCGGGAGACAGAGACTGCGTAGGGCCTCACAGGCCACTTCTAGGATTTGGGCTTTTGCTCTAAAGAAAATAAGGAGCCGTTACAGGGTTTTGAGTAGAGAAGAATCCCATGATATAATTTACCTTTAAAAAGAGCACTGTACCTTCTGTGTTGAGAACAGACCCATCAGGAAGCCATTATCATAATCCAAGTAAGAAGTGACAACAAGATGAAGGCAGTCACTGGAGGTACCCGAGACAGAGAGATGCCGATATATCCCGACAGCAGAGCCAACAGGATTTGGGAATAGGCTGAATCCCAGGGAATAAGGAGTGGATCTCAAGATTTGGGTCCTGAGAAATGGACCACTGGAGCTGACATTAACCAAGCTGGGGAAGGCTGTGGGGATAATGGGACTGTTTCGGGTAGGGGGACACGCATTAGAGAGAAGGTCAGGAAACATGCCAGGTTTGAGATGACTATCAGGTACCTAAGAGGAAGTGTCAAATAGGCCCAGATCTATGAGGGGGGGACATTTAGAAGAGGCCCAACCCAGAGATGTTGGTGACTTTGATGACGTTGACTTTGTTGATGACTTTGACAACTCACTGGAGTTTTGAAAGACTGCATAAACTCATCAGGTTTATGATGAGGGAGAGAAGACAGGGGGCCCAAGGACTGAGCCTGGGGTTTCCATAAGCAAGAGGTCTGGGAGGAAGGGAGACAGAGGGCAGAGAGTGGAGAAAGGCCAGCTGGGTGAAGAAAGTGTCAGCGAGCAAGACCAGTCACCCGTGTCAGAGGTGCTAAAGGCTGCAGGAGATGTGATCCAAGTGATTTAACCGCAGCCAGATTAAAACCGCTGCCACTTCTCTAACACTTTCTTTGAATACTCCAGTTCCATTTAATTATGACTAAAGATTAATTGCCTATTGATATCTTAGCGAGACTCACACCAATACACAAAACCATGTTGTGTTTGCAAGAAACGCCATGTAACCTCTATCACCCTGAGCTCACACACACCTCCAGATTATAAATTATTCTCTCCCCTCCAATTACCTGCAATCAAAGTAAACCCATGTTACCCCTTACTGCCCAGTGAGGTCAGTGTTCACATTGTACGTTATTTGTCATTTGGCTTTTGCAAAACTGTAAGCATTCTGCTTCGCTTTCGTTTGTCTGGCCTGTCATTTAAAACACCTGTTTTTTTTTTTTATAACGGCTCGGGGTTACAACGCCTAACGCTTCAGGCCAGTGGAAGCTTCCTTCGTTATTTATAGGCCGGCCTCTCCCTTAGTAATGGCCTGCTTTGCTGAGAAGTCCAAGCAGGCGGACTCAGCCTGCTGGAATCCCACCAGTAAATGATGCCTGTGTCCTTTCACCTCCTTGACTGTTGCCTGATTCCCCGCAGCCCCAAGATGGATACCGGATGGTGCAGCAATTCCAGTTCCTGGGCTGGCCCATGTACAGGGACACGCCGGTGTCCAAGCGCTCCTTCTTGAAGCTCATTCGCCAGGTGGACAAGTGGCAGGAGGAATACAACGGGGGCGAAGGCCGCACGGTCGTGCACTGCTTGTAAGTGCTAAGGAGGGCTCTGCACCTAAGAAGGGCCAGGCCGGCGTTCCGCTGTCCCCCCCATGGTTCACCATCCCTTGCCTCTCTATAAACGGAGAAGAAATAAGTAGGTCTGGATGAATGGAGATGATCTGCCTCCTCGTTAAGAATTCAGTTTGCTTTCCAGAAAACAAAATATGCACATTTTGCATTGGGATAGGGTGTCACTGCTATAAAAATAAGCCCTGACCTTGTGGTCATCCGCCCCCTCCCCCCCACTTAAAAAGAAACACCTGGGTGGATTCACTGGGCTCCTACCAGCTCCTGAGAGTCCATTGGTAAGTTTAGGGAGTTTTCTGAGCTGGTAGTTAAACTGTCGGTAACTTGCAATCAACCCCAGTGGAAGTATCTACGACACTGACGTCAGCAGATGTTACAGATCCGGCCCTCCCACACCCCGCCCTGATTCGGCAAAACTGGTGGTGGCAAACAGCAGGTGTATCAGCACACTAGCTGGTAATTCTATAGGAAATCATGCCAGAGGCTTCGAAGGAACGGTCTTTCAAAGGAATTGTCTTTGAAGAGAATTTTGTTTATGTCTTGATTTTTGCCTGAGAATATAAATGTGTGTGTGTGTGTGTGTGTGTGTGTGTGTGTGTGTATATATAGGGAAGATTTGGCTAGAGCCCGTATCTCCAAAGTGTGGTCTCTAGACCAGCAGTTCTAGGGGGTGCTCAAATGGGAAGACCTCTGCTACAGAGCATTGAATCCCATTTGTGACTGCACATTGAGGATCATTTGGGGAGATTTTTATAAAACAAAAACAGGGACGCCTGGGTGGCTCAGTCGGTTAAGCATCTGACTCTGGCTTAGGTCATGATCTCAGGGTTCATGAATTCAAGCCCCGCATCGGTCTCTGTGCTGACAGCTCAGAGCCTGGAGCCTGCTTTGAATTCTGTGTGTCCCTCTCTCTCTGCCCCTTCCCCACTCGTGCTCTCTCTGTCAAAAATAAATAAATGTAAAAAAAAATTTTAATCAATGAAAAACAAAAACAAGCAAAAAACCATGCCCAGGCCATACCCAAAGCAATCACATCAAAATCCCTAAGGATGGGCCCCAGACATCTGTGTTTTTTCAGACTTCCAGATTATTTCAGTGTGTGGCCAAGGTTGAGAGCCACTGAAAAGAGACTGCCTTGCTTTTCAGAGCACCATCACCTGCATTTTCTCATTGGTGATGATATGTAGCTAATCAGCCAGCTGGGATTGGCTTAATGGAGCAGGCAATTAGAAAGTCATGGCAGTTAGGGAAGGTATTTAGAGAATTTGTGGAAACTTATAAGCTTATGTCTCTTTTCAAGGGAGTATCGTTACAAGCCCACAGTATGATCTCTCCCAAACGGAAGGGGAAACAAGGTTTAACTCTGGGAAGACCAACCCTAGTTAAAATGACAAGCTTGCCTAAGGACCCCGGTTACTCTCCTCTCAAGGCCTGTATCTCATGCCGTGCCCCTCCCCCCAGGGGCCCAGGAGGGTCCATGACACCCCAGAACTCTGCCCTGCTTCCCAGGAGTCAAAAAGTGGCAGAGTTTCATCCTACAGAAACTGATATGCCCTTGGAAAGAGTCTTATGAGCCTGTTCACACTTACCCTCGACCAGAGCCTCCAATCCTTTGTCCTGCCCGCTTACTTTTCCCTTCCTTCTCCTGGATCCAGCTCATTAAAAAACATCTCTACCAAGAAAATGCCAAGGAGGATTGAGTCACAGCTCACATCCCCCAATTTATTTCTTCTAAATGCAGATAGAGCTTCTGATCAGAATATGATCAGAGGGTCACCAGTGTGAGTTGATACAGTCCCAGCAGGGAAAACTGACATTTTAGTCAGGGTTTGTATTATTTCCATTAGGTTTTTCGAAAAACTCAAAACAGTCTGCAGACACCCATTTCTGTGTCTGGAGTCGGCCAGTATCTGGAACTAGGAGTATAATGCATACATGGCACCCGCTTTGATTAGTAGCTTTCTAACGGGCCAGTGCCGTAACCCAAAGGGCTAAGTCACACCAGGGGAAGTTGAGGCACCAGGACAGGCCTGAGGGGAAGATAAAAAGACCCCTTAAATCACTGCACCTCATAGACAGCCACCCACTATACTCTCCCAAGGCCCAGCTGTGACCCCAAAACTAAGCAATTGCATTGCCCTTCTCCATGATGTCTACAGCGGGCTGTTCCTTATAGTGCATGGCAGCAGGCATCCCATTGTTTCTGCCCTCTTGCCAGCCCAAAGAACCTTGATCTTTCCTTGGGAAACATTCTTCCCAGTCCTGAAGTCCCCTTGGTTCTCATGGGGCTGCCTCTGGCTCTCTTGGCATCCGGGTGGGCATGAGACCCATGCCTGGTAAGAATGTGTATTGTTTCGATTTATAAATCTAAATGAAGATTGTTTTAGTTGTGAGAAACAAAGTTCAGTTGAATTCGTATCTTCCAACATAGCCCAGGAAAGAATGCTTTGAACCACAAAAGCTCTCTGCTGTTCATTTCTGAGGTAAGAATATTGTATTCAGCATAATGTAGTGCTTCCTAATGGCTGTGGGCAGAGCAGTCCCTGCCCGAAACAGACCTCCACATGCTACAAGTGGAATGGTTCCTTGAGCCACGCATATACTCACAGTGAGCAAACAGCATTGTTGTTTTTTCTTCATACGTCTTCCAGCTCATAAAGCCAGAAGAAATGGATAGAATTAAGATATCACCATTTTGTAACCCTTCATGAAAATACGGGTGTAGACAATGGTCATCAAGAACTATTGAAAGCATCAGGTGAAAAGCTGGTGGGGGAAAAGCAGTGTGGCTAACAGTGCGAAGACAGAAAGTAGGCTAATGGAGCAGAAGAGAAAATCCAGGAATGGAGCCACACCTCAGGGTCACCTGATTTACAACTAAGACCCCACAGTACTACGGGAGGTGGGGGGGAACAGCCTGCATACCTGGTCTCCCTCCTCATGCTACATACAGAAATCATTTCCAGATGGATCATGGACCAACATGTGAAAAGGAAAACAAGCTTCCAGGAGAAAATCTTCATGACCATGAGGTTACCAAAGATGATGATACCCAAGACAGAACACAAGCCATAAAAGAGAATATTGAAAAATTGGACTTCATTAAAGTTAAGCACTTCGGTTCATCAAAAGACACCAAGGAGACTGAAAAAGCAAGACAGCATGCGCAAAGAGTTTTGTGATACATGCATCTGACAAAGGAGTCAGAGCCAGAATGCCTAAGAACTACTGCAAGCAAAGAAGCAAAGATAGACCCAGTTGTTTGAGCAAAAGACTTGACAAGAGCTTCATTTTTTTAAACAAAGAATATGCACATAGCCAATACACAGAGAAAAGGTACTCGGCATCATTCATTTCCAGGATAATACATATTAAAACCAGGACCAGACGCCCCCTGCACACTCAGCGGAATGGGTGACATTTAAAAGACAAACAAGGGCACCTGGGTGGCTCAGTCGGTTGAGCGTCCGACTTGGGCTCAGGTCATGATCTCATGGTTTGTGGGTTCGAGCCCCGCGTTGGGCTCTGTGCTAACAGCTCAGAGCCTGGAGCCTGCTTCCGATTCTGGGTCTCCCTCTCTCTTTCTGTCTCTGCCCTCTCCCCTGCTCATGCTATCTCTCTCTCTCAAAAATAAACATTAAGAAAAATTGAAAAAATAATAAAATAAAAAATAAAAGACAAGTAAATGATAATACCAAGTGTTGGTGACGATGCAGAGCAAATGGAACACCCCCTACACCGCTGGCAGGAAGGACAGATGGCATGGAGATTGGGATCTGTTTGACGGCAATACCAAATGCCGAAGATAAATCCATTCTCTGAGCTCTTCCCCTCCCAAGTACACGACTACAGAAATGAGTCATTTATGCACCATGAGACATTTTTAGAGCAGATGGACTCATAATGTTGAAAATTAGAAACAGCCCAAATATTCCTCAGCTGTTAGGTGATTAAAATTATACAGTAGTAGATCCATTCAGCGGAATTGTTCTCAGCAATATAAAAGAAGAAGCCAGTGGTGCAACATGGATGATTCTCACAGAGATAGTATTAAGTGAAATAAGCCAGACTCAAAAGAGTATATACTGTATATTCCCTTTATACAAAATTTGAAAACAGACCGAAGACGTTTACAATACCAGGAGTGAGAACAGAGATCATCTTTGGGGAATTGATGGTATTGATGACGAGGGAGTCTGAAGGAGGTCTGGGGGGGAGGGGGGTGGCGCTGATCCCGGTCTGTGTCTTGATCTGAGTGGTGGTTACATGGAATATGAATTTGGAAATTAACTAAGATATGTACTACCATGTGTGGTACATATCATTAACTACTGTTAATTGTAGGTCTGTTATACTTAATTTAAAAAAAAAACTGCTTTTGAACTTAATGTACCAAACTGACATTCTAACACAACGATCCATCTTAAAATCACAAAACAAAGAACAACGTGATATCTTGTGCCTGCTTCCTTTAAAAGTATGCTTATAAGGTATCCTGTCTTAAAAAAAATTAATTCTTAGGAAGCTGTGGACCTAACTCCTAGTTTATAGAATATAAGGATTAGAAAGAAACATGTTAAATGATTCACAGAGATGCAATGAATGAGAACAACTGGGAATATGGGGCTCTTTACAGGAAAGATGACCCATTTCCTCCACAAATAAATTCCCCAGAAAAAAAAAGAGAGAACAAAGAGGGACCTATAGATTAAAATGAACTCTCAAGCTATATCAACCAATTACTTTGCTTGGATGTGTATTTGAAGAAATCAACTGGAAGAAAATTTGTGAAACAATCTGGGAAATTGGAACAATAATTAGAAATTCAATTATCTATTGACACAGTAATATTATCTTAGGTGTAATAATGATACTGTGTTTATTTTTCTTTCAATCCATTAGCTCCTTGGAGAAGTGGTTGATCTCAGAGCTGGTGCAGGGAAGATGTAAGATGAGTTTGGAACACCTTGTGGTCCCAGAGAGTAAGAAAGTACTCAAAAAATAATGGAGGCTTGGTGGAGCTCCTAATGGCCAAAACCAGAACAATTTCAGCAACAAAAATAAATATTGATACTATTGGATTTTAGCTCATTGAACAAAATTAACATGTGTAAGTCTAAAGTGACGTAAATAGGGGCACTTGGGTGACTCAGTCAGTTAAGCATCCGACTTTGGCTCAGGTCATGATCTTACAGTTCATGAGTTCAAGCCCGGTGTTGGGCTCTGTGCTGACAGCTCAGTGTCTGGAGACTGCTTCAGATTCTATGTCTCCCTCTCTCTGCCTTCCTCCACTTGCTCTCTCTCTCTCTCTCTCAAAAGTAAATAAACATTTAAAAAAATTAAGGAAAAAATAAAGTGACATAGATAAAAAGATAAAAGATATAAGCAAATAAATTAGTCAAATAGTGGAGAAGAGACAGCACTCTCACAGTAGAATGTTGAAGGAGACAGGGAAGTAGAAAATCAAAACCACAATGATCGTTGTTGCAGACAGGATCCACCAATGGATCCTCAACCAGTGGGTGAAACTTTGAGGAGAACTGAGATATTTGCAGAATCCCAAAGTATCTCCCAAGATATTAACTACAAAGAAAGGTAACGACTACATAGGAAAACATTTCTCAGGCACCGTCTTAAAAAGTGATGAAGGTCAACATCACGAGCAAAATAAGCCAGTTCAGCATCCTGAATCCCTGGAAGGATGAACAGCCCCTCTGTGGTTCTCTGGCCAAAATGCATAACTTCATTCCCAATCATGAGAAGGGGACATAGTTCTACATTTCCACATTCTACAATTTGTATTTTGTAATGACTTCTCAAATTGTAGCTGGGCACCACGGCCACTTTCTACATCTACATTCTAATTTTTTGTTATTCTACAAAAAAACTGACCAGTACTCTTCAAAAGTGACGAGGTCAAGAAAAAAAAGGAATGGTTGAGAACCTGATGGACAGGTAGCAGAGACTAAGGAGCCAGGACAAGTCAATGCAAGGTGGGGTCTGGGATTGGACCCTGGACTAGAAAAAGGTCATTGATGACATTTGACTAAGGCCTGTAGTTGAGGTCATAGTATTGCACCAGTGGTAACTTCCTGGTTCGGATCCCATACTATGATTTTGTAAGATGTTCGCATCAGGGGAGGTGGGTATGCCAGGGAACCCTCCGTGCTGTTTTTACAATGATTCTGCACATTTAAAATTAGTTCAAAATGAAAAGTTTCATTCAGAAAGAGCTCCTGCGTTTTATAGATTAATAATGAAATAATAGTGGACTTCTGTAAGGCCAAGTCCATCTTTGAACACTCATCACCAGCTTTCCTGGCAGATAGCAGATAAGGTGTTTGTTGGCTGGAAATTTCCTGCAGTGGGCCCTTTCAGTAAAAACTGGTAAATTTTTATGAGATTGTATAACTGAGATCTGAGGTGAAGCTAGGAGAGCAGAATGTGCCAGTTTCTCATCACCTCCAGTGAGGTGACCCATGGGCCCAGTGCTAAGACTCATTAACTCCATTTGCTTTAATTAAAATAATTGGCCCTGGTGGAGTGATCGCCTGGCCTCTGAGGCTTTCACCATTGCCTGCTCTCCAGGGTTCGGGAGGCACGTGAGGATGCAGTGTGAGAGCAAATGCTCTCAGACCTTCTCTTGGACCACCTGATTTCTCTTCCGGCAGGAACGGGGGAGGCCGCAGCGGGACGTTCTGCGCCATCAGCATCGTCTGTGAGATGCTCCGGCACCAGAGGACGGTCGACGTCTTCCACGCCGTGAAGACGCTGAGGAACAACAAGCCCAACATGGTGGACCTCCTGGTAGGACCCTTCCTCTGTCCCGCGGAATGGGGCATTTTCCTGGTTGGCTAGCGCAAGACAGCTTGCCCCCTACGAGTTTGCGCTGACACCGATTCACGGGGGGGAGGATGCTCGTTTTCAGAAACATAATGTGATCTCTGGGCTGGCGAGGGCTTTTCTCCCCTCTTCCTCTCTCCCTGGGCTTTTCACGGGGAGGCTTCATCTCCACACACTGGAAATGGGGAAGTCGTTGAAACTCACAAGCGAACATCCTTATTAGTTCCCGTTCCTGGCAGTGCCTTCCACGTGCCTAAGCACTTCATCTTCATGGAGAAGAATCCTACTACACGAAATGCCAGATTTTCAAATTATATATTTTATAAATAGCTTCATCACCTAACATTGGTCAAAGCTGTGAATTTCAGTTTGGCACCCAGAATGTTGCAGTTAATTTTGGTGGCCATATCTGAGAAGAGGATTAAGGAGCTGAGAAACAAAGGACTATGTGCAGCTATTTTCTTAGAGTATTTCAGGAAATCTCTTTCTTGTGTGCAGCTATTGAAATGCCAACCACCGAGACTGGAGAACAGTAGACTAACGTCAAGGAAGAAGCTTTTAGATTAGTCATTTGTACCTCTGTCAGTGGAAGGAGGAGCTGAACGAAACAGTAGGACTGATCCCAGAGTTGGAGAATGGCCTGGGGTGTGGAGAGGGAGGAAGGGATGGCTGGTGCCGCCATGCCTGGGAAGCCCGCGTTTCCCGGCCCACAGTACTGCAGCAGTGGGCTTCAACTTTAAAATATAATAAAGGCACCGAAGAGCTAGTCGAGATTCAGGGTAAAGTTGAAGAAGTAGGGGCACCTGGGTGGCCCAGTCGGTTAAGCGTCCGACTTTGGCTCAGGTCATGATCCCGCAGTTTGTAGGTTCGAGCCCCGCGTTGGGTTCTGTGCTGACAGCTCGGAGCCTGGAGCCTGCTTCAGATTCTGGGTCTCCCTCTCTCACTGCTCCTCCCCTGCTCACACTCTGTCTCACTCTATATCAAAAAACGAACACTAAAAACTAGATAGATAGATCGGTGGCGTTGAGGAAGTAGCCATGGTTCCTGGTCATCACAGCAGTGCCCCAGGCTGGGTAATGATAGAGACTGATGCTGACTGACTCCTAGGACACATCTGACTCCCACAGGTCACTCTGCAGAGGCGTCTGCTTCCTGCAGGTACGTGTGTCCTGCTTGATGGGCTGTTCCGCGTCCAAGAAGCACTTGCTGCCTGAGGAATTTGGTAGAGGGGCGCCTGTTTGGCCAAGTGCAGACTCCCAAACCATCAGCAGTTAGCACCTTGGCTTCTGTGGAGAAAGGACTGCGTCCCGCAAACTGCTGCCCTCTCCTCTCCTCCCTACTGGAGACCCATGAACACCCAAATTCGAATCTCAGCTCTGCTACTAATTCAAGTCAAGGGACCTCAGACAAATTAACTTGGCAATTTAGGTCCCCTCGGGCAGGTCACTTAACTTCCCTGAGCCCAAGTTATGGAAACCAGGGATAAGGTTGGCTTATGGAGGTGATCCTGTGAGCCAACATGTATGAAAGTGTTTTTGGAAAACTGCAAAAACCGCAAAGGTGAGAGAGTGGTTCTCAAGAGTGCAGGTGTCCACAGGGCATCCCGCAGCCAGCAGGCATGTATTAGCGTTGGGAGAGGAGGGGAGGGGGCAGTGAGCAGCTGGCATTCACATGGTGCTTAATATGTGTCAGACCCCATGCTCAGTGCCTTATACGGAGGCACAGATTTCATGTGGATGGGCTGACAGACTGGCTGGCCTGTCCCCTGTGCAGGCTTCACTAGAAACAGCCCCTCCCAGAGGCAGAGAACTATCTCACTCCCTGGCACCACCCATGGGAATTTTAAAGAGTTGTACCACCATGGAATTCTCAATCTTCTGGGCTGGGGGCCACTGAGATAGGGCAGTTGGGCAGTCAGAGGAGGCCTGAGTTTGGGATGGATAAGAAGGTTGGCAGAAAATGGAAGCCAACGCCTAAATTAAAATAGTGCGACCTCATTGGCACTTAACCGCCCAGACTGAGGGACAGACTTGTAGCTTCTAGACTTTTGTTGGAACTTGGGCAAAGATGACCTTGATGAAAAAAATATATATCATTTCCCTCTCACTACAGCCTGAATTAAGCAGGTCATTAGTAATAGACCCTTCCAGGCCTTTCCGCTAATGGTCCTGGCTGCAGCTTTCATCACTCACGAATTTTTATGTGCAGAAACAATGTGGCTTTTTCCAAATCAGTGGTGCAGACTAAACGATGGAGGTGATTCTCTGTGAACTGAATGGACATCTAGGTGGTTGGACCAGCAGGGAGCCCTCTCTTCTATAATAATTTAGGCGTCTCTGTGATGATGTGTTACTCTAATAGAGAAAATAGGATCTTCAGATGCCCAAACTTCTGAGGGTCAGTCACAGTTTGAGGATAAGGTCAGTGGCTGAGAAATATAAGGAGAGTTTTCAATTTCCTGGAAGAATGTCTGATAAATTTGTCACAGTGACTGTTAGCAAAATAATAGATACTATCTGGTGACCGGAGAAAAAAATGTCACCGTGCTCTTTTCAGTAGGCTTGAAGTTTCCTGAATTAAAGGACTCCTGTCACTTGCTTGTTTTTGCTTATAAGTACAATTTCTATTAGTTTGTTACTCATATGTGTATGTTGGCTAATTAATTCAGGTCAGAGAGATTAAACCCAATATAATTTCATTGGGCATAAAAGACCATCTGAGACCTGAGTTTCTCCTAAACACAAAATGTTATACCAGCAGCTGAAAATCCCAAGAGTACTGAGTCTTCCTGGCTGCCTTTTCTTAGAATGATGAAGTGGGTTCCAAAACTCCTGGGGTGCACTTCTGTCCTGGCTGGGGAGGCAGAGGGGATAGGGTTGCGGAGGGCCCTGGTCTGGGCCCCACTGGATGTGCTCAGTTGGTGAGGTGGGGGGATGGGGGAAAGGGCTTCCTCCTACCTTCTACTTGCCTGGTTAGATTCAGATGGAATCCCCAACCCCTGAGCTCCTTTGAAATTTCAGGAAAATTCAGGCTGCTTCAACAAACATCTCCTCTCTCACCTGTGTCCTCACTCAGCTTTGGAAGTTTCCAGGGCTCTGTTTTAACAGAGAAACAGCCTTTAGGGAACAGATCTTTCCTAAAGAAACATATTCTCCCCTAGGAGGTGGTGGGAACTTTGGCCAATGTGATAAGATCTGACATACATATGCATTGTAGAATGGTTACCAAGATCAAGGTAATTAACACATCCATCGCTCCACTAAGGTAACATACTTGACTTGTGTGTGTCTTTAGTGAGAATCCTTAACATTATTCTCAGCAACTTCCAAATATACAATACCGTATCATTAAGTATAGTCATGGTGCTACACACTAGATTCTCAGAACTTATAACTGAAAATTTGTACCCCTGGCCAACATCACCTCATTCCCCCACCCCCAGCTCCTGGCAGTCACCGTTCTATTCTGTTTCTATGAATTGACTTTTTTTTTTTAATTTTTATTTTTTAATTGACATCTAAGTTAGCATATAGTGCAACAATGATTTCAGGAGTAGATTACTTAATGCCCCTTACCCATTTAGCCCATTCCCCCCTCCCCTAACCCCCTCCAGTAACCCTCTGTTTGTTCTCCATATTTAAGAGTCTCTTATGATTTTGTTCCCCTCCCTGTTTTTTACATTATTTTTGCTTCCTTTCCCTTATGTTCATCTGTTTTGATTCTTAAAACCCTCATATGAGTGAAATTTGACTTTCTTTAATGAGAGCTTTAAAGAATTCTGAGCCCTGGGCCCACCCCAGAGACCATGATTCAGTTGATCTGGGGTCTGGCTGTGGCAGCAGGATGTTAAAAGCGTCCCAGGTAATTTTAATGTGTAGTAAGGTTAAGAAACTTAGTGCCCAGTCTAGGATGGCTCTCGGCCAGGACTGCACATTGGAATCGCCTGAGGTGCTGTCACAAATGCCAAGGCCCAGGCCATGCCCCAGACCAATTATGGCAGATGGAGCCCAAGGCGAGTGAGCTCCATGGGCTGCAGGGGAGACCAGGGCTCAGCAGGGTGAACAGGCCATCCCTTTCCTCATGCCGGCTGCTGGGCAGCTCCAAACCTACCTCCAGCCCTCCGGCCCTCCTGCTCAGACCCAGTCCTCTGCCAGCATCTCCCAACATCTGTAATTTAGAGCTGGCTACCAGACTCAGCCCCACCTGCCCCTTCTGTGTGCTAAAATAATATTCGGTATAAGGCACTCCCTGCAAGATGGCATGCGGTTAGGGCCTACAGCTCTCCCTCTCATGCAGAGGACACAATGAGTCTAATAACTTCTGCATATACACTGCCTCCAGAGGTCTACCTGTGAACTGTGAAACATACAGGCTATTTGAAGGGGTGGGGGGAGGATGTGTGGGGAGTGGGGGAGAGGGGTATGTGTATAGGTATATGTGTGTGTGTGAGTGGGGGGGGGGTATCGCAGGTACAGGTGTGTGGGTGGCTATGTATCTGTGGGTGTATGTATATGTGAGTGCGTGTGCATGTATAGGGGTGTGTGTGCATGTAGGGGGTGTAGGCGTGGATGTATGCACATGTGTAGAGGTGTGTGGGGTGTGTGCATGTGCATATGCATGTGTAGGGTGGATGTGTGTGTATGTGTAAGGGAGTGTATGTATGGGTGGGTAGATATATTTATGTATATGTGGGTGGGTGTGCATGTGTGGAGGTGTGGGTGTGCATGTGTAGAGGTGAATGTGGGGGGTGTGGAGGTGTGGATCTGTATGCATGTGTAGGGGTGTGAGGGGGTAGATATTTGTGCATATGTAAGAGGATGGTGGTATATACATGTGGGTATATGTATATGTGGGGGGGGCGTGGGTGTGTGTGTAGGTGTAGGTGTATATGCACGTATAGGGGTGTGGGGGTGAGTATATGTCAGTATATGTGTCTGTGTGTGTGACTGGGGGTGTCAGTGTCAGAGTGGAGGATGTAGGCCCCAGATGGGGAGTCAGAGAGGCACAAGGCCCGTCTCTGGAGACACTGGGAGGCATTCCACTTTCCCTGGCCCAGCCACACAGCCCCTGGAGAAGCAGCCACTCTGCCTGAGTCCTCCCATGACAAGTCTTCCTGCAGTCTCAAGGAAGTAATCTCCGTGTCCCCACCCCTGCCCTAGACTCTGACCTCCTTGAGTCAGGGGCTGGCTGCCCCCTCAGTACCAGCAGAACTCCTGGAGGGGCCCAGGACAGAGCTGAGTGACAGCACGTTTCTTCCCTGCACCTGGACGCTCCCCACTCCTGAGTTCCCCTCGCTGCTCTTAGAACCTGGGGAGGCCATGGCTACCCACTGATAAGTCTCAACAGCAAACCAGGCACAAACCACCATGCGTGGGAAGAACATTCTTTGAGGGAAGAACGTTCTCCCTACATTTTTAAAGGCATAAATGAGAGGAATGACCCATTCTGCCTGTTGTCAGACACACCCGTCTCCTCAAGGGGTCTCCTTGGCTGGGAACCTCCCGGAAACATTGAAGCAGACGGCTCCACCCATGACTGTTGGCACCCTGGGGACCAACTGACCCTCCAAGCGGGAACATGGGTAAAAGGGTTTTTCCAGACCGTAGGACCTATTAGCACGGGACCAAGATGAAACGGTGAAATTTGTTTTAGGTTCAAAAAGCAAGTGTATCAGAGGGGGAAGGGTTACCCCAGGTGAGCCTGCATGCAGACTGCTCTCTGAATCTTCTCAGGCAGGCAGCGTGGGGTACTGGAGGTTCCCGGAGGGACCACAGGGCCCCTAGTTCCTCAGACACAACACAGGGCAGCATGCCCTGACGCGGCTACAGCTCGAGCCCTTCAGGGAGCCCCCCCTCCCCCCACCAAAGCCACTTGGCAGGCCTCATGGTCTCATAACGCCCTCAGTGAATGAGCAGAGTGGGGACATGGGGGGCTTTTAAAACATAACCTCACTCTTAGGTGCTCCTTTAGATTTCACTTTCTCCCTCTGCATGAGAACAGGACGGTAGGTCTGCAACAAAAGTGGGGTCAAGGGCTTTGGAAGGGAATAGCTGGCCGCCCAGGTTACGGTCCTGCACGAGGATAACCCCTGCTCCTGTCACTTCCTCATGCCCAAAGCCAGTTAATGTCACTCAAATCAGGAGAACTTGGGACCAAGGCAGAAATGTTCTTTTTTTTCCCCCCTGAGGCACAGGGGTAGCTCGTGCGGCTTAATTATACCGTTCAGAAGCAAGTGAGCTGAGAGAAGAAACGGCAGAAGACAGGCCTGTACCTGGCGATCAAGGGTAATCAGTTTCCAACACAGGCGGATTTCAGGCATTTCCTGAGGTGTTTGGGGGAGGGCATGCAACAATTTATGGTCTTTCTTCTCAGCCCCCCTTATTTTTCTGATTCAGAAACCAGTCATCACAGAATCTCTTGGGATTGACAGTGTGCTTAGGAGGGACAAGATAGATGATAGCAAATTCATTTTGAAAATTATAGTCATGCCTAGGACAGGGCTTCCAACAAAGCAGCCCCTTAGTGATGAAGCCCAAAACCCGAAAGGTAAGGCCGGGAGCTACCTTACCCTCTAAATGCATGTTTGTATGTTAAAAGGATGGTTTCTAGTGGGCACTAAAATTGCACAACCAGGTTTATGCAAAACCATGTTTATGCAATAAGTAATTGGATCTCTCAGATTTCCATGAAAAACATGGTCTCTGAAGGAGACAGGAGAACAGGACTGAGCACTCACGTCGGCTCAGTGATCTGACCACCTGGCCTTTTAGAGTTTTGAAACGCGAATGATTTCTTTCAACTCTTTTGAAAATAAAAGTGTCAGATCCTGGAATATGAATCAGCTTTGGTGCAGCCATATTTCCAGCTCTCTTGGGCATCTACCTAGGAGTGGAACTGCCGGGTCAGAGGGGAACTCTTCTGTTGAACCTTTTGATGACCTACCGGACGGTTTTCCAAAGGGGCTGCACCACCTCACATTCCCACCAGCATGCCAGTGTCTCCATCCTAACCGACGCTTGTTCTTGTCCGTCTCTTTTAATCGTAGCCATCCGGGTGGGTGTTACTGCAATTGACGTATTAAGCTTGGGGCACCATCAGTATATTGACATGGTCTGTTTGCTTCCTGTTTTCCCCTTCAGACTGTAAACTCCTGAAGGACGGAAGCTGCATCTTAAAATCCCTAGTCTCTAGCCTTCGGGGTGCACTGTGCTGCTAAAGCCCATATTGTGTCGTCATTTACACATACAGCCAACATTTGACACCCCCAGCTGTGTGTCAGGTTCTGTGCTAAGGACTCGTGTGTTACACACAAGGGGACAAAGTATGGCTCTGGTCTTCAGATAGGTTGGACGAGTGGGGCCTTTAGAGAACAAAATGCAGGTGAAAACAAAGCTTCCATGACTAATTAATTAGACATATATCCAAAAAATGGAGACTTAGTTTGAATTAATTTGGCAAACCCAAAAATAAGAGATCCATTTCTTTGGTTGTGGCCATTGTGTCAGGCAGTGAGACAGTGGTGTGCCCTCTTACAACTTGTGAAAGTGAATCTCCTTACTGAGGTGGGAAGAGAGCCTTCTAGTTGCTGAGCCTCTCTGTCCCAGACACTGCACTGCTGCGGGATGGCAGGTGGAAGCATGCTCAACCCCTGTGTCCCTCTGCTTGGCTCAGAGGCCACACCCGGGTGAGCGTCCATCATACAACCACAGGTGCAGAATGCCGCGTCCTCCGCCTGAGACCCTCCCTGGGCCAGGACCTCACGCGGGCCTTCCTCAGGCCAAGGTCCATGATGTGAGAAAGCTGTGCTCCAGAAAAAGGACTTCACTGCCTGATTAACAACCACTATGTGGTTCCCAGAGAGTATCAAACTCTTGCCTCCTGGGTCTTTCCTTATCCTGTTCTTCTACCTGGTATGCCTGTTTTAACCCCCCATTGGGAATTAGCAGTTTGTTACCTGCTACCTCTTGGAAGATCTCCCCTGGGAAGTTCTGCTCCCTCCTCCACTGCACCCATGTTGGGGTACCATTCACAGGCCCTGCTCAGCTCCATGCCATGTGTTGTCCTTGGGTACCAGTCTCAACCTCTTCATTGGACCATAGACTTCTCAAACTCAGGGACCAGGTCAAGGTGCTTGGGACTTAAGAGGTGCTTGATAAATTCTCTATGGAAGACATCCTGCTGACTGAAAGTTGAAGGTATAGTTGGGCCAGGAGTGAAGACACATTTATTTGTTGAGACCCCTGGTATGAGCAAATCACAAAGATGTTTCTTCCCCCAGACCTCATTTGTTTTTCCTTCTACCTCTTGATTTTCCCATACTTTGTAAACATTTATATGGGAACAAACCTATATGTGTGTTCCAGTTGCCTAGAACTTTCCAGGAATTCTAGTGAACGCAGATGTCAAAATACCTTGGCATCAGGGCTTGTGCAGAACATCTCCAGACAATGGATATGTTTGCAGCTCACAGCCGTGACTTTCTGATTCATGTCTGATTCAAATCCTTCCCAGTTTGCTTTCTTTCCATTAAAACCCTAATCTGGCATAATTGCTTTAATGGACCCAGCATTTGGGAATCGTGGAGCTGACATCTTCTCACTTCTGCTTTCCAGGATCAGTACAAGTTCTGCTACGAGGTGGCCCTGGAATACTTGAATTCTGGCTGATGGCATAAACAGTTCTGCAAACCAACCCTTTCATCCCACAAAGCCAAGACGTTCCATGGTATTTGTGTAGATGAGATGAAGACTTCTCACTATGCTTATTTTGCTTTGCATAATTGGCTCTTTTTAAGAGCCCAAGAAAGCGTTTATAAAACTGCTTTGCACTGCCCAATTCCCAGCAATGCTGCTGCCTGACAGAAACACACACACACAGCAGAGTCGTCAAATACTGTCTTAGGCATCGGCTTGTTAGAGCAGCGTAGACATCTGGTAAATCGAAGAGCACAATTATATTCTTATGAAGGAAATTTGTACCTTTGGGGTATTATTTTGTGGCCCGTGAACCCTTTGTTATTGTTACAGCTGAGTGTACATTTTTGTTTTGTGGAGAATGCTACCTGGCATTATGATAATATATTATTTTAGTTAATATTTGTATTTTAACATGTTGCATAATATAAGCTTATGTACCTTTCCAAGACTAACAGATAAACGTATAATGAACAAAGATATGTTGTATGAGTTGTTGTTTCTATCAGATTTGTATTGTTTCCAAGGGAAAAGCTTGGGAGGAAGTCAATTCAAAAATGCAAAGCTCGACGATCAGATTCATGGATCCAAAGCTTTTCCCTTTGTTTATATTGTAAATATTTTTGATTTCATCAAATTATTTATTCATTAAAAGAAATTTTTGTGAAGCACAGTGAGTGACAATCATTTTTATGAAGCGCAGGAATGGATTGACTGTATGATGTGACCTTGTGTGAATTCTTTCTCAATAAATAAAGACCCGTGACCAGTCTTGCTGTATTCCTGGTGTCCCAGCGCCCCAGTGGTGGGGGCAGCTCCCGTCACCCCAGACCCCTGGCACAGAGATGGGGTCTGCTGGCCTGGAGCAGGTAGAGTTGGGATTTTTGAGAGAGAAATTCTGGCAATGAGATATCCTAGCCCATCCTGGGGTCCTCCCTGGGGCTTAGGAAACACAAGCCACAGGGCAGCCCGACCCCTAACCTGCTGGGCATATTGTTGAAGAGTGTGCTGGGTGGATGCTAGGGCTGTGACTTGATGACCAGGGCAACCTCTTCCTTTTTCTGTTTCACCTTAGCAGGGGCAACTTCTGCCCTCTCCAGGCCTCATTTAAACCTGAAACTTGCTGAGAGAACACTTTTTGAAGGCTGAAGGGATCAGAGCGCAGTTAAGCAGGATACAAAGCTCAACAAGACAGTTCCCGCCAGAGGGAAAGATCACACAGGACAGCCTGCTCCTCGCTCCTCGAGGGCGCTGCCTGACCTCTGAAGGAGGAGGCTATGCTGTGCACTTACAATAGGAGTTCCAACCGAGTTGCAGGCCATGTTAAATGATTTCCAACAGATGATGAGGATGAACTTTTACCAAACACCCAATTACACATCTGAAAACTGTGCAGGGCACCTTCCCAAGAGCAGCAGGTATTCCCCGAGAGAGTAATGGAGCCATCTTATAGCTGGAGAGACTAAGGTCGGAACAGATTAAATAATTTGTCCACGGTCACCCCAGGTGGCCAGTGCCAGGTGCCTCCAGGGCCTGGGGGAGGCAGAGGGCAGCAGCAGGAGCACAGATACCCTTGTTGCAGTGCACAGTGTAGGAAATGCCCCTCCTGCTGAGACCAGGAGATGGGAGCCATCGCCCACTCCAGAAAGTGGGGAGACTTGAGGGTGGTAATTCCTGCCCGCTCGGGGGACCATCGTGACTAAGGACAAGAGCAGAGGTTGTCCACCAAGAGGACTGAGTTTGACACCTGCACTGCTTTGCTGTGTTGCAAGTACACGATCCATACTGTCCCGACGGGAGGGATTTCCCAGCGCCCCTGAAGGGGGTGGACCCCACACATGTGCAGGAAGAGCAGGTCCGCGCGGAGCTAGGGATCCAGACCAAACGCCTCACTGCTGGGCTTCTCCCAGACCATGTGCTCTCAGCATCCCTGTGCACTTCTGTCTGATATGCTCCCAAAATGTTAAAAACTGCTCTTTGTGTACCTCTTCAACATGTCTTCTCCAGGATACAAGACTAGGGATGAATACATATGAAAAGGTGTCCCCGTTGTGTGCCAGCTGGCCTGTGACAGGAGGGGAAGCGTGGCACCCTCAGTTCTCTTCTACAAAGTCATGGCTTGGGTCTTCATCCGCTTAGGTGGGGTGAGAAGAGATGTTCAACATGGCACTGAACTGGCCTGAGATTTTTGAGTCTCACAACGCAAAACCCATTTCCTTGTCGATCCCTATATCATCAAACTTGATCTCCTATTGAAGCCAATAGTTTCCTCTAGACTTCTGAATCTCTTGGATTTTATCTTTCCCTTGGTTTCACCTCTTAGCAGAAATAGTGATAGAAGAAAAGGGACATTTTGTGGCTTTTTCTGATTTCCCATGAGACCTTGCAGCATGGCTGAGAGTCGTTTCTTTCAGTACACAGAGTTAATTCTCTGCCCCTGGCCAACAAAAGAAGCTAACCCCCCGGCCAAGCATCCCTTCTCTTTCTTCTCTCAGTATTCTGGGTCCTCCCCCACAGAGTCATCCTCAGCCTCTCAGACCCGTCAATGCTTGTGACAGCTGGGACTTCTGACATGGTCCCGTTCAGGGACTACATCTTAACAGCCTTCCATGTGCATGTTATGGTGGCTTTGCACTATGTTCACTTGGCTTCACTGTGCTGTGTTTCCCGGATTGCCATTCTCTGTGCACTCTCAGTTAGCCGAGCCTCGGGGGTCATTTTGTGCAGGAGGCAGAAGGCAGAAATGAGGCAGCAGCTGTATGGCTTTTACACTCAGAAGCAGCTGCTGCCATGTGCCAAGAAGGTGAAGCAGCAGGTAAGTGACAGTGTGGATGAGCTGCCCACCAGCACTCCCCCTGCTGTCCTTCTAGCTTTCGCTCATGGTTTGGATCCAAACTCATACCTATATTTAGGTTTTGTGAAGACATCCCAGTTCCAGGTGCCAAAATCAACATTAGTTATCTACTGCTGAACAAACACATTGCTAGAAATACCAATAGCTACTTACTATCTCATGCAGTTTCTATGGGGCAGAAATTCAGGAGTGGCTTAGCTGGATGATTCTGGCTCTAAGGTCAATCATGAAGTGACTGTCCAAATGTTGAGTCAGGGCCGCAGATACTTCCCAGATACAAGGGGAAGTATCCTTCCCTATCCTTGCCATCCCTAGTCTTGTATCCTGGAAGCAGGGGGAGTAGAGGACCCACTTCCAAGATGGCTCACTCATGCACCTGGCAAGTTGGTGCTGGTTGCTGGCAGAAGCCTCAGGAAGGGGATATACAAGGGCATAAATCCCAGGATGTGAGAATCCTTGGGGGCCATCTGAGAGGTTGGCCACCACCTGCCAGCCTGCTTCAGACCTCCCACATCCTCTGGCACCTCTACTTATGCAGGCTGGTTAGCTGCAACATAGAAAATCTTATCCCTGGAATGCCTAGCCTGCCAACCAAGCTCACTACTCTCCTATGCTGTCCTCTCCATGCAGCTATACATTTTTGTCCCACCAGCTTCTACTATTGATATAACCTCTAGTCATTTTCACTGCTCTAAGGAACCTTTATTCAAGGGTCAGTAAACACCCCCCATGGCCTGGATTAACATAAGGCTCTCTTTCCTCCACTCCCAAGGAAATGGCCCCATCTGAAACTCTCCCAAGAAGAGGTAAGTCATTCTTCCACATTTCAAATACGTGGTCAGTTTCTCTAACTGCCCTTCAAACTTGACTTGAGCCAAATGATAACCACATCCTGTGGTTTATCACTTTGAACTACCCCTCTGAAATCTTAAATAAACGTGCCAAATTCTGATCCCAACATCTTCAACTGCTAGGTTCTCTTTGCCTTATTCCTACCATCCTTGTGCTTTGAATTTTTGAAGCCCTCCAGTCCATTTTCTGAGTATGACCTGTCCCCTTCTTACCTTCTTTCCCAATACAACTTAAGCCTCATCCAGTTTTGCCAACACCCTCAATACTCTTGACTCCTTATAGTTCCATCATTTCTATCCTACAAAAGGTCGGTTTTAGAGAAACTCATCCAGGACCTTCAATCCCAGACAAGCTAAAGTAACAAAGATTACTGCACTGCCCTCCCTAAACAACTAATACTGGGGAAAATATACTTATTTTTATTGTTTTTTGGGGAACCTGGGTGGCTTAGTCAGTTAAGCGTCTGACTTCAGGTCATGATCTCATGGTTCATGGGTCTGAGCCCCGCAAAAGGCTCTATGCTGACAGCTCAGAACCCAGATCCTGCTTCAGATCCTGTGTCTCCCTTTCTCTCTGCCCCTCCCCTGCTTGCTCTCTCTCTCTCTCAAAAATAGGATGGTGGCGTAGGAGGACGCTGGGCTCACCGCGTCCTGCTGATCACTTAGATTCCACCTACACCTGCCTAAATAACCCAGAAAACCGCCAGAAGACTAGCAGAACGGAGTCTCTGGAGCCAAGCGCAGACGAGAGGCCCACAGAAGAGGGTAGGAAGGGCGGAGAGGCGGTGCGCGCTCCACGGACTGGCGGGAGGGAGCCGGGGCGGAGGGGCAGCCTGCCTGCCAAGCAGAGCCCCCGAGTCTGGTTTGCAAAAGCAGAGGGGCCTGACAGAGTTTGGTCCGACAGCAAGCGGGACTTAGCATCTGGGAGGCCGTAAGTTAACAGCTCTGCTCGGAAAGCGGGAAGGCTGGAGGACAAAGGGAGGCAGAGTTGCTGAGCCCCGGGACCACAGAGCTCAGTTTGGCGGGGAACAAAGGCACTCGCCAGTGCCATCTCCCTCGCCCATCCCCCAGCCAAAATCCCAAAGGGAACCAGTTCCTGCCAGGGAACTTGCTTGCATCACGCAAACACCCAAGCTGTGCTTCTGCGGATCCATCTCTCCGGCGGGTCTGACTCCCGCCCAGTGCCACAGGGCCCCTCCTGAAGCGGATCTCAGAAGGAAAAGCGAGCTGAGCCTGCCCCTCCCGCCCCTGTACACCTTGCCGATCCGCCCCAGCTAATTACGCCAGATCCCCAGCACCACAAGCCTGGCAGTGTGCAAGTAGCCCAGACGGGCCACACCACCCCACAGTGAATCCCGCTCCTAGGAGAGGGGAAGAGAAGGCACACACCAGTCCAACTGTGGCCCCAGCGGTGGGCTGGGGGCAGACATCAGGTCTGACTGCGGCCCTGCCCACCAACGCAAGTTATTCAAGACAGCACAGGGGAAGTGCCCCGCAGTCCCGCACCACTCCAGGGACTATCCAAAATGACCAAACGGAAGAATTCCCCTCAGAAGAATGTCCAGGAAATAACAACAGCTAACGAACTGATCAAAAATGATTTAAAGAATATAACAGAAAGTGAATTTAGAATAACTGTCATAAAATTAATCGCTGGGCTTGAAAACAGTATAAAGAACAGCAGAGAATCTGTTGCTACAGAGATCAAGGGACTAAGGAACAGCCAGGAGGAGCTAAAAAATGCTAAAAATGAACTGCAAAATAAAATGGAGACAACTACGGCTCGGATTGAAGGGGCAGAGGAGAGAATAGGTGAACTAGAAGATAAAATTATGGAAAAAGAAGAAGCTGAGAAAAAGAGAGATAAAAAAAATCCAGGAGTATGAGGGGAAAATTAGAGAACTAAGTGATGCACTAAAGAGAAATAATATACGCATAATTAGTATTCCAGAGGAGGAAGCGAGAGGGAAAGGTGCTGAAGGTGTACTTGAAGAAATCATAGCTGAAAACTTCCCGGATCTGGGGAAGGAAAAAGGCATTGAAATCCAACAGGTACAGAGAACTCCCTTCAGACGAAACTTGAATCAATCTTCTGCACGACATATCATAGTGAAACTGGCAAAATACAAGGATAAAGAGAAAATTCTGAAAGCAGCTAGAGATAAACGTGCTGTAACATATAAAGGGAGACCTATAAGACTCGTGACTGATCTCTCCACTGAAACTTGGCAGGCCAGAAAGGAATGGCAGGAGATCTTCCATGTGATGAACAGAAAAAATATGCAGCCGAGAATCCTTCATCCAGCAAGTCTGTCATTTAGAATAGAAGGAGAGATAAAGGTCTTCCCAAACAAACAAAAACTGAAGGAATTCATCACCACTAAACCAGCCCTACAAGAGATCCTAAGGGGGATCCTGTGAGACAAAGTACCAGAGACATCGCTACAAGCATGAAACCTATGGACATCACAATGACGCTAAACCCGTATCTTTCTATAATAACACTGAATGTAAATGGACTAAATGCGCCAACCAAAAGACATAGGGTATCAGAATGGATAAAAAAACAAGACCCATCTATTTGCTGTCTACAAGAGACTCATTTTAGACCTGAGGACACCTTCAGATTGAGAGTGAGGGGATGGAGAACTATTTATCATGCCACTGGAAGTCAAAAGAAAGCTGGAGTAGCCATACTTATATCAGACAAACTAGACTTTAAAGGCTGTAACAAGAGATGAAGAAGCGCATTATATAATAATCACAGGGTCTATCCATCAGGAAGAGCTAACAATTATAAATGTCTATGCGCCGAATACAGGAGCCCCCAAATATATAAAACAATTACTCACAAACATAAGCAACCTTATTGATAAGAATGTGGTAATTGCAGGGGACTTTAACACTCCCCTTACAGAAATGGATAGATCATCTAGACACACAGTCAATAAAGAAACCAGGGCCCTGAATGATACATTGGATCAGATGGACTTGACAGATATATTTAGAACTCTGCATCCCAAAGCAACAGAATATACTTTCTTCTCGAGTGCACATGGAACATTCTCCAAGATAGATCACATACTGGGTCACAAAACAGCCCTTCATAAGTATACAAGAATTGAAATCATACCATGCATACTTTCAGACCACAATGCTATGAAGCTTGAAATCAACCACAGGAAAAAGTCTGGAAAACCTCCAAAAGCATGGAGGTTAAAGAACACCCTACTAAAGAATGAGAGGGTCAACCAGGCAATTAGAGAAGAAATTTAAAAATATATGGAAACAAAGATGAAAATACAACAATCCAAATGCTTTTGGATGCAGCGAAGGCAGTCCTGAGAGGAAAATACATTGCAATCCAGGCCTATCTCAAGAAACAAGAAAAATCCCCAATACAAAATCTAACAGCACACCTAAAGGAAATAGAAGCAGAACAGCAAAGACAGCCTAACTCCAGCAGAAGAGAAATAATAAAGATCAGAGCAGAAATAAACAATATAGAATCTAAAAAAAACTGTAGAGCAGATCAACGAAACCAAGAGTTGGTTTTTTGAAAAAATAAACAAAATTGATAAACCTCTAGCCAGGCTTCTCAAAAAGAAAAGGGAGATGACCCAAATAGATAAAATCATGAATGAAAATGGAATTATTACAACCAATCCCTCAGAGATACAAGCAATTATCAGGGAATACTATGAAAAATTATATGCCAACAAACTGGACAACCTGGAAGAAATGGACAAATTCCTAAACACCCACACGCTTCCAAAACTCAATCAGGAGGAAATAGAAAGCTTGAACAGACCCATAACAAGCGAAGAAATTGAATCAGTCATCAAAAATTTCCCAACAAATAAGAGTCCAGGACCAGATGGCTTCCCAGGGGAGTTCTACCAGACGTTTAAAGCAGAGATAATACTTATCCTTCTCAAGCTGTTCCAAAAAATAGAAAGGGAAGGAAAACTTCCAGACTCATTCTATGAAGCCAGCATTACTTTGATTCCTAAACCAGACAGAGACCCAGTAAAAAAAGAGAACTACAGGCCAATATCCCTGATGAATATGGATGCAAAAATTCTCAATAAGATACTAGCAAATCGAATTCAACAGCATATAAAAAGAATTATTTACCATGATAAAGTGGGATTCATTCCTGGGATGCAGGGCTGGTTCAACATTCGCAAATCAATCAACGTGATACATCACATTAATAAAAGAAAAGATAAGAACCATATGATCCTGTCAATCGATGCAGAAAAGGCCTTTGACAAAATTCAGCAACATATCTTAATAAAAACCCTCGAGAAAGTCGGGATAGAAGGAACATACTTAAAGATCATAAAAGCCATTTATGAAAAGCCCACAGCTAACATCATCCTCAATGGGGAAAAACTGAGAGTTTTTTTCCCTGAGATCAGGAACATGACATGGATGTCCACTCTCACCACTGTTGTTTAACATAGTGTTGGAAGTTCTAGCACCAGCAATCAGACAACAAAAGGAAATCAAAGGCATCAAAATTGGCAAAGATGAAGTTAAGCTTTCACTTTTTGCAGATGACATGATATTATACATGGAAAATCCGATAGACTCCAGCAGAAGTCTGCTAGAACTGATACATGAATTTAGCAAAGTTGCAGGATACAAAATCAATGCACAGAAATCAGTTGCATTCTTATACACTAACAATGAAGCAACAGAAAGACAAATAAAGAAACTGATCCCATTCACAATTGCACCAAGAAGCATAAAATACCTAGGAATAAATCTAACCAAAGATGTAAAAGATCTGTATGCTGAAAACTATAGAAAGCTTATGAAGGAATTGAAGAAGATATAAATAAATGGAAAAACATTCCCTGCTCATGGATTGGAAGAATAAACATTGTCAAAATGTCAATACTACCCAAAGCTATCTACACATTCAATGCAATCCCAATCAAAATTGCACCAGCATTCTTCTCGAAACTAGAACAAGCAATCCTAAAATTCATATGGAACCACCAAAGGCCCCGAATAGCCAAAGTAATTTTGAAGAAGAAGACCAAAGCAGGAGGCATCACAATCCCAGAAGTTAGCCTCTACTACAAAGCTGTAATCATCAAAACAGCATGGTATTGGCACAAAAACAGACACATACACCAACGGGATAGAATAGAAACCCCAGAACTAGACCCACAAACGTATGGCCAACTAATCTTTGACACAGCAGGAAAGAATATCCAATTTAAAAAAGACAGTCTTTTTAACAAGTGGTGCTGGGAGAACTGGACAGCAACATGCAGAAGGATGAAACTAGACCACTTTCTCACACCATTCACAAAAATAAACTCAAAATGGATAAAGGACCTGAATGTGAGACAGGAAACCATCAAAACCCTAGAGGAGAAAGCAGGAAAAGACCTCTCTGACCTCAGCCGTAGCAATCTCTTACTTGACACATCCCCAAAGGCAAGGGAATTAAAAGCAAAAATGAACTACTGGGACCTTATGAAGATAAAAAGCTTCTGCACAGCAAAGGAAACAACCAACAAAACTAAAAGGCGACCAACAGAATGGGAAAAGATATTTGCAAATGACATATCAGACAAAGGGCTAGTATCCAAAATCTATAAAGAGCTCACCAAACTCCACACCCAAAAAACAAATAACCCAGTGAAGAAATGGGCAGAAAACATGAATAGACACTTCTCTAAAGAAGACATCCAGACAGCCAACAGGCACATGAAAAGATGCTCAACGTCGCTCTTCATCAGGGAAATAAATACAAATCAAAACCACACTCAGATATCACCTCATGCCAGTCAGAGTGGCCAAAATGAACAAATCAGGAGACTATAGATGCTGGCGAGGATGTGGAGAAATGGGAACCCTCTTGCACTGTTAGTGGGAATGCAAATTGGTGCAGCCACTCTGGAAAACAGTGTGGAGGTTCCTCAAAAAATTAAAAATAGACCTACCCTATGACCCAGCAATAGCACTGATAGGAATTTACCCAAGGGATATAGGAGTACTGATGTATAGGGGCACTTGTACCCCAATGTTTATAGCAGCACTCTCAACAATAGCCAAATTATGGAAAGAGCCTACATGTCCATCAACTGATGAATGGATAAAGAAATTGTGGTTTATATACACAATGGAGTACTACGTGGCAATGAGAAAGAATGAAATATGGCCCTTGGTAGCAACATGGATGGAACTGGAGAGTATGATGCTAAGTGAAATAAGCCATACAGAGAAAGACAGATCCCATATGTTTTCACTCTTATGTGGATCCTGAGAAACTTAACAGAAACCCATGGTGGAGGGGAAGGAAAAAAAAAAAAAAGAGGTTAGAGTGGGAGAGAGCCAAAGCATAAGAGACTCTTAAAAACAGAACAAACTGAGGGTTGAGTGGGGGTGGGAGGGAGGGGAGGGTGGGTGATGGGTATCGAGGAGGGCACCTTTTGGGATGAGCACTGGGTGTTGTATGGAAACCAATTTGACAATAAACTTCACATATTGAAAAATAAATAAATAAACAAACAAACAAACATTTAAAAAATTTAATGTTTCTCAAGACACTGGACATCAAGTAGTAAAGGAAACAGAATATAAATTAAGTGAACCCTAGAATTGTACCAATTTACACTCTGAAGAGAATTTCGAGACAATGGTGCAGGGCAGGGGAATCCAGTGTAGTCCAGTGGTTTTCCTTTGAAAAAGAGTTCTCTAATTTGAGCTGAGAGTTTGAAAAAAAATCAAAGGTGGTTAGAGTTGGCAGGGCAGGGCAGCAGAGATGAGAGAGCTGTATAGAGTTCTGAACATCTGCAGATTTCCCTCATCAAGTCTTCACTAAGTACTAATCAGAAGCATGTAAGAAAATTATCTGAGGCCAAAGAAAGAACTACCATAATCATTAGAGGTAACAATAGAGTTCACATAAGGCCAGATTAGCTCCTGTTCCCGCTGGATAGAGAACCCAGAAAGATTTTGCCTCAGTAAATGGGGCAAAATTATCTCTAGACTAAACACAGCTGTAATCCTGCCTAGCAAAGAAAAAACTGAAAGGATCAAACTTTTTCTAAGTAACTTAACTGCATCACAGAACAAAGCTCGACAATAGTTACTAGAATACGAAAATATCCAGCACCCAAGGAAATAGAATTAACAGTATCTGGCATGCAATCCAAAATTACTAGGAAGACAGAGAAGGAAAACATGACACACACACACACAAAAAGAGGGAAAAATCAATCAGTGTTTGAAACTGACCCAAAAATAACAGATGATGGAATTAGTAGACCAGTACATTAAAGCCATTATTTTATATTATTCCAGGTTATCACAAAGCTAGAGAAAATATTTAGCATATTTAAGCAAAAACATGAAAGATGTAAAAAAGACTCAAACAGAACTTCAAGAGATGAAAACTACAAAGCCTGGGATAAAAAAAAAATAGATTAGTGGGATTAATATCAGATTAGAATGTAGAAGAAGAAATTAGTGAACTTGAAGACATCAATAGAAACCGTTCAAAATAAAATAAGAAAGAAAAAATTGAACAAAAATGAACAGTGCATCAATGAACTATTGGAGTCTCCCCAGAGTGGGGGAAAAGAGGGACATAAAAAATATTTGAAGAAATAAGGACCAAAATTTTCCAAATTTGATGGCAATTATAAAGGCACAGATTCTAGCAGTAGAATAAACTTCAATAAACTTCAAGCAGTAGAAACATAAAAAAACTATACCACAGTACATCAAAATCAAATTGCTAAAAACTAATGACAGAGAGAAAATCTTAAAAGTAACCAGAGACAAAATACACTGCAAGCAGAGAAAGTTATGAATTTCAGCAGACTTCTTTTTGGACACAACAAACGCCAGAAAATAGTAGAGCAATAATTTAAAGTACTGAATGGATTTAAAAACTGTCAACCTAGAATTCTATACCCAGCAAGACTATTTACCAAAACAAAGGTAAAATAAAGACACTTTTTGACATACAAAAGCTGAAAACATTCATATCAGAAGACTCATGAATATAAGAAATGAAGCAAATGTCTCAGGTGGAAATCTGCATCTATGGAAAGAAATGAAGAACATTGGAAAGAATAATGGCTAAACGTAAAAGGCTCTTTTTGTTATTATTTAAATATCTTTAAAAGATAGTGGACTATTTACATTTGTTTAATAATAACAAGGTAATGTGTGATTTATAACGGGTAGAAAATAAAGGTATGACAACAATCACATAAAGGCAGAGAGGGGAGAAATGGAGGTATACTGCTGTAAGATTCTTCTAGAATACCCAAAGTGGTAGAACATCTACCTTCAAGAATCTTAAAGGTAAACAGTGATAAGTAAGTTAAAGATGCTTTAGTAAAGTTACTATAAACCCTGCAGCAACCACTAACATCACACAACAAGAGTTATGGCTACTAAACCAACGAAGGAGATAAAAAATGAATCATAAAAAAGACTCAATTAATCCAAAAGAAGGCAGAACAAGACCAAAAAAACTGAAACAAAGAACAGATGGGACAAATAGAAAACAAAGATCAAGATGGTAGATTTAAACTACACTATATCAATAATCACATTAAAATGTAAATGGGCTAAATGCCCCAATTAAAAGTCAGAGATTGTCACAGACTGGATAAGAAAGCAAGACCCAACTATATGCCGCCTACAAGAAACCCACTTTGAACATAAACAAAGAAACCTATCCATCTGCTTTCTGTAATACACCCAAGCTGCTAAAGCTGCAGAAAAAAAAATTACACAAATGGGCATATTATTGCTGTTGTAAATTCTCAGGATCCGTCTTTTCCTTCTAACTCTCCATGGCAGATAGTTTGAGACTTTGTGCACTCAAGCCACCTGTGGGGCAACAATGCCTTTATAATCTAATTCACAGGAAAAATAAATGGGCCGCCTCACAGCCATAAGTGTATTTATCTCTACATCCATCCTTGCTTCCTTTTTACCAAATTCATAGAAATAATCCTTCAAGAGATAGGTTCTGAGGGCTCAGGACAGCAGATGGATGGTGGGTTTGCTTCCTCTCCGTTCCTGGGAGCTCCTTCTCATTGCCTCCATGTCTGACATCCTGTTCTCCCAGGTGCTTCATTAGGAAACATGAGCTTGTCAGACTATCTCCTAAGTAGCTCTCATATCCATCATCCCCCTGCCCACCACCACCAAAATGAACAGAACACTCTTCTAAGCACCTCTTGTCTGGCCTCTATGATGGCCTACAAATTCCTCTCTGGTGTTTGATCATGGCCCTTCCAATCCATTCCCTAAGCTTCATCCAGAGCATCTTCTAGAAAGCCAAAGTGATCCTATCACCCCCACCACCTCTGCTTAACTTCCCTGCCCACCCACTGCATTGTATTCGAGGTAAAGCTGTGGCTCTTCAATCCACCTCACGAGACCTCGCCACCTCATCCCCTGCAGCCTTTCTGGTCCTCTGGGCCACCGTCTTCTTTCACAACCTCCTACATCTCAGGTCAAAACGCTCGCACATGCTCTTCCCTCAGCCTTGAAAGCCACTCCCTCCTGTGACTCCTCTCCTGGGCCCAAACTTCAGCTTCAGCTTTGTTTTAAATGTTTCTCCCTCCATGGAGCTGGAGAGCTCAGACTACAAATTCGAGGGATTCAAGAAGCTTCATCCTAGTTTTCAAATCAACTTATATCTGACTCCAGCCCCCATCATGCCAGACCAGATAGAAATTAGATCTCAATCTTTCTTGTGGCTTTTATTCTACCCACCCCCCAAATTTTACAGAATCCCCAGTCTTAGTAGTCAAGATCCCCCCACCATTTGCCCAGATGACAACCAGGAAGACCTCATCCAATCCATGTGATCATCAGGCCATGTCCACCTCTCTGAACCATAGGACACAGCGGGCAGCCAGACGTCAAGGGTCACATCTCCAGGAGTATCACACAGCCAGCCCTTCTGGGGTCTTGCCACCACCTTGGTTTGCAACCACGGATGGCTGCATAGCCTTCTGCACCGAATCTCCAAGAATCTGCAGCTCTCTCTCCCCACCCAGTCTTGAGACATCGTTCCTCTGGGTGCTGGTTCTCCCAGTTCCTCTGCACCCCCCATCCCACCCCCAGGACACCCAGAACAAATCCCTTCAATTGGGAGGGTCTCACAGGCAAATTTTACTCTACTCCCACCCACAAGGATACCCCGTGGCCAGGGTTGGAGCACCTCAGTCCCTGCTTCCATGGGGAAAGAGAAAGAAACCGGAACTCCAACAGGAAGGAAACCCCAATTCAAAAGATATCCTGCCTCATTCCAGAAAGCCCTGCCCTGGCCCTGCAGACTAGATTGCTCCATCTCTCAGGACTCTGCCATCTCCTTCGTAACCCTCTGTGACCCTCTCTACCCATTCGATGTGTGCATTGCACACCAGACAGGAGCTCCAGGGCAAGCCACGTCATGCTTGACGAGACTGGTAGATCAGTAGTAGATAAAGGAGTCGCTCCGCCCTTTGGAATACACAGGCAGGTCCTGTATACTTGGAGACAGTGTTTTGGGACTTGACAAACTCTGAAACATTAAAAAAAAAAAAAAAAAAAAAAAAAAAAAACCCAAAACCAAAACCAAAAACAAAACCCCACAAATATTTGCCCTTACTGGAGAAACTGCTAGAAAGCCCGGCTTGCCTGCGCTAGAAGGAAAGGCATTGGTATTGATCTTGGTCCTGACAGAAGGGGAAAAAGGGAAAGCAGAGAGAAGTGTGCATGTTCTGAAGTAGAGAAGTTAAAACTCAGGCAATTAGCAGACAATGTGTCTGTTTTCACTCTGTTTCAGTTCCAGCTAATGGCATGTAAATGACGATGGTGATTCAGCATGTTTCAGCCCCGTGTCACACGCCCTGTGAGGAAATCTGAGCGTGCGGGGCCATCTGCACAGGCTGTCGTGTTCCACGTCCAAGATAACAACCTTAGCTTCGTCCTCCGCTGTCGTGATGAGAGGGCCCTGTGGTGGCTTTACAAATAGGTAAATATCAGATTCTCTGATAGCCTCCCCGCAAAAGGTGGCATCGAATTCCCCTCATCTTGAGACTGTTTCTTACGAACGGGAGAAAGTGGAAGGGAAAGTGTGACTTCTGAAGTGAGGTCCTGAAAAGGCACTACAAGGTCCTCACCCTCTCCCTGACCACTCATCTTGGGGGAAGCCAGCTGCCCCAAGGAACACCTATTTGGAGAGCCCAGCAGGTAAGGAGCAGAGGCCTCCAACCAACAGCAGTGAGGGACTGCGTCCTCAGCCAACAATTTCCAGATTAAGTGGAAAAAGGATTTTCCAGCCCCAAATAAGGCTTCAGATGACTGCACCCCAGCCTACACCTCATGGGAGACACTGAGCTGGAAACAGTCACCTAAGCCTCCCCCAGATCCCTGACCCTCAGAAACTGTGTAAGATAATAAGTATTTGTTATTTTTAGCTTAGGTTTTTAAGGATAATTCAGTACCTCTGATGTAGGTTCCAATTTGGGTACCTAATAGAAGCTTCCAGAAAAATGTCTAACCTAGAAATGTAGGTTAGACCTATACCTAGGTCAATGCTCTTAATTATCCTCTGGGTTCTGGAACCTTCTACCCAGGTGTTGTATCCCAAAGTGTGGCACAGAAACCATAGCTGGTTCATGAGGTGATTGTAGCTGGTGTAAAGATACACATTTATTTTTATAATGTTTCTGAATTTACTATGTATTAGTAAAGTACTGATTTTCCATTTTCATTGCTGATGGATTTCTTAGTGTCTGAGGGGCATCATGCACAGAAAGGAATACCCACTACTAATTGTAACTTAGGCAGTGGCCCAACTATTAATCTTAGGAATTTATTAGACAATTAGCATTCTTTTAAATATTAAACAACCAACATTGCCCTAAATATTTACAATTACTTACTACTAACAAATAAAAAATTATGGATTTAACAAAATGAATGTTCCTAATCAATTAAAAACCTAGATTACAAACTTAACCCAGCACTTTTAGACAGTTAATTAAAATCTTGAATCTAACATATTAATTCCCTTTAATATTCGAAGACTTTTTTTTTTAATTTTTTAACGTTGATTTATTTTTGAGAGAGAGAGAGAGAGAGAGAGAGCATGGGCTGGGGAAGGAAAGAGAGGGAGGGAAACACAGAATCAAAAGCAGGCTCCAGGCTCCAAGCTATCAGCACAGAGCCCAACGTGGACCTCAAACTCACAAACTGAGAGATCATGACCTGAGCCGAAGTCGGTCGCTTAACCAACTGAGCCACCCAGGGGCCCCTCAAAGATTCTTTAAATGCAAATCGTCACACAAGAAATGTAAAACTACACAACTGACAAATGCCCTTACAGCAAATGAGGTTATTACAATGATATTGATACTGTGGCTTTAATTTGTTTTCTTTGTTGATGCTTACTCTTATCCTTACACATTCCCAGCGTCACATGCTTTACGTTGTCCTAGGATTCTGATAACTCTATCAGTTCAATAACTGGTATTTTACACCTTTCTAGGATTCTAAAATGTGCCAGACCCCACAGTAAGAGAATATGGCTTTGATGCCACTGGGAGATGGCAGACATTGTGCTGGCAACCCATTGATTGTTGGTCAATGCACGGTCATACGGGCCAAATTCATTCAAACCTGAGCCACTGGTCATCAGAGTGAGTTTCTTTTTATTGCAAAGTAGCTGTACATGTTCTATCATGGAACGTTTCGCTTCCTATCTTTCCTGACGATGTTGACTCTGAGACTCAAAGTCTTTTCCAGTGATGAACTGGTCTGTAGGTTTTGTATGTGGCATCTACTTATTGTGCAATAATTAAGATTTGTTAGTCTGTGCTCACCCCTAATTGGAAGCTCAGGGACATATGTCTTATTAGTATCTCGTTATAATTAACAGAGTTATCCAGAGGCTTCATTCCTTGAGAAAAAAGGGAGTAAGTCTGGGGTTCGCTTTTTCTTCTTTTAAGGACATTTGGCTAATTTGTTATCTGGGAATGCATGTTTGGATATTCTTTAATTGGTTGCTACATGGGATCACTAAAGCTGGCCTATGGCTACTTCACCTTCCACTTGCTCTCTTGTCCATGGCACGATTCCTTTTTACACTGGGCTTATTGTAGTGACTCGCCAGTTTCAAGTCACTCCTTCCTGCTGGTCCACATCTATATCTGACAAATAAACACAGGCTCCCCAACAAAACAGGATATCCACAGAGACCACAGGTAACACTTTCCCTATTAAACACACCCTTTCTTGGAATAACTCCATTTTTTCACACTGTATATTACCTATCCTAATGCTTTTTATCCTTGCTCCAAAACATGCATGCCACCCTCAATTTAATCATTTTATTTTCACTGGAGAAAGGTGTTAGAAACCAAAATCTGGGCCCCACGAGTGTGTAGGAGCCTGCCAATGTTGGAAGAAATGCTGTTTCTGTTGATGTGGTTGGGACATTTTCCCCAAAATAACTGCCTATGATATTTCTTAAATCCATGCATTCACATGATGATTCCAAATTTAGTGTTTTGTCATGTTACTTGATCTGTCTAATAACATATGACTCCATCAGTCACCAAGACTGTGGGGCACCCAGGTGGCTCAGTCGGTTAAGTGTCCAACTCAGCTTCAGCTTAGGTCAGGATCTCACGGTTTCGTGGGTACAGGCTCCACAAAGCCTGCTTGAAATTCTCTCTCTCCCTCTCCTTCCCCCACTCATGCTGTCTCTGTCTCTCAAAATAAATAAATAAACTTAAAAAAAAAGACTTTGTCCCCAAGATTGATGTACTACAGGGTTATACAGCTTCCTTTTAAAATATATTCAACATTAAAAACTGAGGCAGTTAAAAAAAATACATTGTAAATAATATCACTGGGATGAGACAAACACCCTGAGTGTCGATTGTGAATGAGTGAAGCTCTGAAGTTGTCCACTGGTCTGTCCGCGTGTGAGTTCCCCACCCCAGCACGGTGGATTAGGCTTGTGCGCCTGCCCCAGAGAAGCATCACAGATCAGGAGCTTTCAAACAACAGAAATGTGTATTGTCTCAGTTCTGTGAGCTAGAAGTACAAAAATCAAGGTATTGGCAGGGCCACACTTCCTATGAAACCTGTAAGGAAGGATCTTCCCTGCCTCCTTGGCTTGCAATTCTAGCATTCCAAGATCTGTGTCTGACACCACATGGCCATCTTCTCTAGCGTGTCTGTGTGCCTCTCTCTTCTTATAAAGGTACTACTCATATTAGAGTAAGGCTCTATCTTGTACCAGTATGACTTCATCTTAACCCATTACATCTTCAGTGGCCCCTATTTCCAAGTAAGGTCACATTCACAGGTCCTAGGGGTTATGACTTCAACATATCATTCAAGGGACACAGGTCAACCCATAGCAAAAGGCCTAGCTGGAAGCATAGCTCAGATATCTCCTGAGGAACATTCTAGCCTGGCCTTTCACTCAAGGTGACCAAGAGCAGAGGCTAGGACTTAGAGGCTGGAGACAGTGGTGCCCCAAATATAGAGGGCACATGGCCCCATGTGGGCCCAGGGCTCACCAAACAGACCTCAAACTTGCTCCTTATGGTCAACAGTGCACAATCTTAACCAGAAGGGTGGTTGGTTGATCAGAATTAAAGTTGGCAGTGGAGAGGTAGTTTGGAAGAAAGGAGAATGATCTTATTGATGACTTAAAGTTTCTTAAACTGTAAGTAAATTGAGGAGATTGGGCTAATTCCGTTTTCCAATTTTGTTCCAGGGAGTAATCTTGGGCCCCTGTACAGAAAGGTGAACAGCATGACCCGCAACAGCTCTGCTTTTGTTTCTTTTACCATTTGTACAACTGCCTACTCTGTGCCCAAATCAAGGTTTGGTTCCTTATACATATTGTTTACCTTTTCTTTTTGTTGGTGCATATATGTAACCTCAACTTTACCCTTTTAAATATTTTTTAAAGTTTATTTATTTTGAGTGTGTGTGTGTGTGTGTGTGTGTGTGTGTGTGTGTGAGAGAGAGAGAGAGAGAGAGAGAGAGAGAGAGAGAGAGAGAAAAGAGAGAGAGAGCAGGGGAGGGGCAGAGAGAGAATCCCAAGCAGGTGCTGTCAGCACGATCCCTACACAGGGCTCGAACCCACAAACCGTGAGATCGTGACCTGAGCCAAAATCAAGAGTCAGACACTTAACCGAATGAGTTACCCAGGGGCCCCTTAACCGTTTTTAAGTGTACAGATTAGTGGCATTAAGTACATTTACACTGCTGTGCAACCATCACCACCCTGGATGAGGGTGGTCAAAATGGGTGAGGGAGGTCAAAAAGAACAAATTTCTGCTGATAAGCTAAGTAAGTCATGGGGATGTAACGTACAGCACAGTGACTGTAGTGAACTATATTGTACTATTGAAAGTTGCTAAGAGAGTAGATCTTACAAGTATGCATAAGAAAAAAATAATAACTATACGTAGTGATGGACGTTAACTAAACTTATTATGGTGATCATTTTGCAATATATACATCATTATGTGATACACCTGCAACTAATACAATGTTATATTTCAATTTTAGCACAATAGGAAAAAATTATCTGAATTTACAGAAGTTAAAAAAAAAAACCCAACTGGGACACCTGGGTGGCTCAGTCGGTTAAGCATCTGACTCTTGGTTTCGGCTCAGGTCATGATCTTACAGTTCATGGGTTGGAGCCTGTGTAGGGCTCCATGCTGACAGCACCTGCTTGAGACTCTCTCTCTCCCTCTCTCTCTGCCCCTCCCCTGTGTGCTTTCTCTCTCTCAAAATAAATAAACTTTTAAAAAAACCCAACCAAACAGAAAATGGTTAAAATGATACATTTTGTCTGGTATAGTTTTACACAATAATACCAAAAAATTTTTTTCTTCCTCTTTCCTTTCCAGGTAAAGCCTCCAGGTACAGAAGTCCCCCAGGCTGGGGAGCCTGCTGGGCTCATACTCTGCCTCTTGCTTACACTGAACCATCCTTCTTGGCCTCTCCACCACACTGCCCCCTCGGTCCCAGTGCCAATCACAGCCTTTGCCTCTGCAGGTCCTCGAGGGTTCTGTGGGCTTGAATTTCCTCTCTTCATGGAGCCCCCATTGGTTTTTAGGTTTGCCTTTGTAGGATTTCAAGTAGGAATCGGAGTGTTTATATTTTTCATAGCAGCATGAAGTGACAAATGCAAATGACTGGTAAGAACCTGGCTGGGACACGTGCATGTGGAAACCTCCAGACCCTCGTGACCAGTTCCAGATCCTTCCAGCTCACCGCAGCCTGCAGCACCCCTGGGGCCCTCACTGAGTGTCTCAGGGGGATCGCATCCTTCAGGAAACATCCATGTCAGGCAGCATATGGAAATGTCAGCCCAAGAGAGGCGAGATAGTAGCTCTTATGACAAATACTCCCCATCTGCCGGGACTTCTCTTCCACGTATCTTCTCTTTACAAGATGCCTGTCTCTGACCCTGCCTTGAACCTCCAGCTCTTGCTACTGTGCTAGTGCTGAGCTGGAACCCACTAAATCATAGATGTAGCTTAACAGAGCCCTTTCAATATGATTGGATAATCATGTGCTGTGGGGCGGGGAACACTGAACCATTGAACCCCCTTACCTTTTCCTTTAAGAGAAATGGTGTGGCCACCTCAATGCTATTGAGTTGTAAGAATCTGATGCACCATTTACGTCATGAGTCATCCTAGAAACCCAATGTCATTGGATGTTTGCTGAGTGTATTTATAAAAAGAACAAGACAGGGGGCGCCTGGGTGGCGCAGTCGGTTAAGCGTCCGACTTCAGCCAGGTCACGATCTCACGGTCCGTGAGTTCGAGCCCCGCGTCGGGCTCTGGGCTGATGGCTCGGAGCCTGGAGCCTGTTTCCGATTCTGTGTCTCCCTCTCTCTCTGCCCCTCCCCCGTTCATGCTCTGTCTCTCTCTGTCCCAAAAATAAATAAACGTTGAAAAAAAAAATTAAAAAAAAAAAAAAAAAAGAACAAGACAGGAGGAGCCAAGATGGCAGAACAACATGGAAATTTTCTGTGTCTCACATCCATGAAATACAGCCAGACCAACACTCAGCCATCCTGCATACCTAGAAAACTGATCTGAGGATTAACACAACAATCTACACAGCCTGAACCTCAGAATTCAGCAGGTACATGGTGCAGAGAGCTGAACTAGGGGATCAAGAAGCTGTGGTGAGCAGGGAGGTGATTTTGCAGGCAGAGAGAGGACGGAGATGGCCGGGGGGGGGGGGGGGGGGGGGGGGGGGAAGAATACGGGAAAAGCGCCCCTCCCCAAAGGCAGCTGGAGAGAAAGTGGAAAATTGGAAACAGTCGCAGGGACTAAACTAAAAACAGGAGAAAGGAGAAGGTTTAAATTCCATTAAGACCATAAACAAGGGGAGCACAAAGGCTGCAACTCTGCGGCTCGATACCTGGCGGTGTTCTGGTGGGACGGGCGAATCCCCAGGAGCAGAGTGGGGTCCTGGAAGTTCTCAGGACACATGGGGAAAAGTGGCTCCACTGGTGGAAGTACATTTGGTAGAGACTATTGAAGCCACCTGGTCCCAGGAGACCCCAGAAAATGGCCACATTCGCTGGTGCTGGAACAAGGTCATTAAGGGTGAAGCCTGGTGCCAGATGTGTGTTGTGATTTTCCATAATCCCTGAAACACTGCTGCTACACTATCTCGTGAACTTTTTCTGGGGCGGGCTGGCACCTGGCCACAGTCTTGGGGCACCAGCAGCAGGGTCCCACAAGCATTCCTCGGTGCAGCCAACATTCAGCAATTGCTCAGTGAGACCCTCCCGCAGAGGGGGCGGGATGGGTCAAAGCCGCAGTCCTTCAGAAGTAAGGTGCCGGGGAAAACAGCTGCATCTGAGACAAAACTCAGGAGAGAGGTACGGCCTGGGGCCTGGTCACGGAGAGTGAAAAAGTGGGGAGTGGACGAAAGCTGAAGACAGACGACGGGTGCACGATTGCTGATCAGGGAGAACAGAGTTCGGATTCTAGAGATTAGGTAGGGGGGCAACGCCATTTTCACTGCTCCCACGCATATGCACCTAAAGCACCACAACACTCCACCCCAGTAGGCTAGCAGCATCATCTAGTGGAGAACGGAGCCATTCTCTGGTGCAGTCACTCTGCAAAAACAGTATGGAGGTTCCCCCAAAAATTAAAAGTAGAACTACCCTATGACACAGCAATTGCACTACTAGGCATTTATCCAAGGGATACAGGTGTGCTGTTTCAAAGGGACACATGCACCCCCATGTTTATAGCAGCACTATCAACAATAGCCAAAGTATGGAAAGAGCCCAAATGTCCATTGATGGATGAATGGATAAAGAAGACGTGGTATCTATATACAACGGAGTATTACTTGGCAACCCAAAAGAATGAAATCTTGCCATTTGCAACTACGTGGATGGAACTGGAGGGTATTATGCTAAATGAAATTAGTCAGAGAAAGACACAAATCATATGACTTCACTCATATGAGGACTTTAAGAGACAAAACAGATGAACATAAGGGAAGGGAAACAAAAATAATATAAAAACAGGGAGGGGGTAAAACATAAAAGGCTTAAATATGGAGAACTAACTGAGGGTTGCTGGAGGGGTCGTGGGAGGGGTGGATGGGCTAAATGAGTAAGGGGCACTAAGGAATCTACTCCTGAAATCATTATTTCACCATATCCTAACTGATTTGGATGTAAGTCTAAAAATAAAAAAATAAAATAAAATAAAAACAATTGGTTTGATTTCCAAATAAATAATAAAAAGAACAAGACAGCCTTTCACACCACTTACTCTTCTCCTAGGAGAGCAGAGACTCTATTCCACAGCCCCCCATGCCCCCTGTCTGATCGAAATGAAACTAAACTTGCCACCGTCCACTGGGGGCTGCCTGGCTGGCCACTTTCTGGCCTGCATTCCCCCACATGCGGGGAGGCAGGGTCCTTCCCATTTTTCCCACAAGGATGTGGTATGGAACAAAATGAAATAGGAAGGCTTGGTAAACATTAGAAGAGGCACCTAGCGGCGCCTAGGTGGTTCAGTCTGCAAAGCGGCGGAGGTCATGATCTCACAGTTGTGAGATTGAGCCCCTCATCAGGCTCCAGGCTGGGTGTGGAGCCTGCTTAAGACTTTCTCTCTGCCCCTCTCATGCTTGAGCGTGCGGTGCGCACACACACTCTCTCAAATAAATAAACAAAAAATAAAGCATTAAAAAAAGAGCCACGTGAATGTAAACCACAGCTGATAAGGTTATCAGACATAAGGATCTACAGAAAGATTTTCACACAGAAAGAAGTAAAAGTTGCGGTAAATAAAATTTTCGTTAACAGAACTAACTACAGTGGGCGGACATATTGCGGCACCTGGACAGCCATCCAGCATGGACTCTGGGCTCTTCCAACTGTTCCCACGAATGAGATGGGCCCCCCAGGCCTGAGAGCTCAGAGAGCAGCCGGCTGGGCCCGTAAACAGAGATAACACCACAATGGAGCCACAGATGCACTGCTTGGCGTCTGTAGAGGCTTTCTCTTGGTTCATTAAAGTAACATTAAGATGCCCCTTTATCCCTCTATGTTCATATAAATAATAGAATGAAAATGTAATTACCATAGCAACTTAATTAAGAACATCCCTGAAAGTTGCCCCCTTGCTCCTGATGTACAAAAGACTGGATTTGGGGCCCTTTGTCTGCACCAGATCTGTGGTGGACAGCACCTTTATTCCCCAAAAATGCCCCCAGGAAGCTGGTTTTACCAGCCCGGTTTTGCAGGTGCAGAAACTGATCGTGGGGAAGGGGTGTGGCTTCCCTGAGGTTGCACCATCGCCAAGGGGCCATAGCAGGACTTGAACTCAGGTCAGCTGCATGCATGTGTCCCCCGGGGCCCTCCCTGGAGGGTCTGGGGCTCTGGAGCCAGCTTCCTAGGTTCAAGCCACGGCCACTCGGCTCTTTGGCTGTTTGATCTTGGGCAGATCTGTCTTAATTTCCACATCCAGACAACTCAATCAGATGCTTCCTGGCAACTGGTATGTTTTGAGAAGCTACGTGGGCTCTTTCCTTCCCTTCTTTCCCCCCGTCATTGAACACGAACTGCTGTCTTACGACTAGCCTAGCCTTGGCAGTCTTACCCCAGGCCATTTCCACAGAGGTGTCTCCTTTCACCTGCTCCCACGTGGGACACAGTGGATTTGCAGCTAATTCACAGGATGAAGAAAAAGGCAGCTAAGAGCAGCGAGCCTGTAAACACATGAGGAGTGCCAGGGAAAGAGCTTTCACTGCAGCCTGAGTCAGATAGTGGCCTTGGAGAGCAGACCAGACTGCAAGCTTCCTGGGAGCCCTGGCTCCCCGGGCCATGCCCAGTCATGCAAGGATGGAAGCGCCCTGGAAAGAGCTTAGAAACAGGCTTCACTCTGACACTCAGCTTTGCCCTCTCAGATCACAGCCCGGAAGCACAGAGGGGCCCTCTTGGATTTGAAAGATTGATTGGCAGTTTCACCTTCTGCACCTGATGTGCCCTGGTTTCCCACCACACCCACCTTGCCCGGCACCCACTCCTCATTCCTCCCTGAACCTGGCAAAGGATGGAAGTGTGGGGTCCTGTGGGAGCACTGGGACGGAGGCTCCTCCAATGGGGAGGCTGAGGGCGGTCCCTCCTCTTCCCCGTCCCCACAGGCCAAAAGAGCACAGCTCCTGGGAGGCAAGGAATCCCTGCCCTGGCCTTGGCCATGGCACCTGAGAATGGCTCTTTTGAGAAAGTGGTCCCCATGCATGCACTGAATGAGGACGGTGGGCCCAGTCTAGAGGTGGGGGTTGGGGGAGCCATCTCTAGGTGGACATGCAAGGGGTCCTTTTCTGAGAGTTCAGTCCCAGAGTGCAGCTAGCATGAGGGAGCACCCTGGCATCCCTGGGTGAGCAGGCGATTGCTGCTTCAGGATGGCGTTTGGGGCCCACTCGGCACCCCCAGAGAGTATGAGCTGACAACCTGAGAGATCAGCCTAGTCCTCCCTCAGGAGGTAACGCCAGAAGACCCAGCACCCCAGGTAGGATTCCACCCCGCAGGTACCTCTGTCCCAGAGCCAGGCCAGCAAGGGCGGCTGTGAGTTCCTGAGAGCCGGCTGCAGCCTGGCAAGGGAGTGTGCAACTTGCGGGCCATGTGAGGGCTTCTGCATCTGGGTCACCAGATCCCAGATCCTGAGACCTAATAGCCCCTGGCTGGTTGGCGGGCTGAAGAGAGGTTCTCCTGGTGCTGGAAACCTATTAGATGAGGGTTTTTGCAACCCAAGTGCTGGTTCTTCCTCCCTGACGGGAGACAGAATGCTGGGGTCCCGCTCACCTGCTGGCTTTAACGAGGGTGGGTGTCCCCTCGCCCAAGTCTCCCCGTCTTCTGGATGCAGCCCTCCATCTATTTCATAAAACACCAATTTATTGGATATTACCCTCATTTTAAATTATACATATCCATTTAAACATAACTCACCTTCTCTTTCCAATCCCATTAGCTTCTAAAAGCATTAGCAAATTGTCACACGTTTAAATGACCGTGTAATAGGTATTGGTTTTAATTGTCAGTACTTAAGTGGCCATTATAACCAAGTGTTTTGCTTCATAAGTCAGGCAAGCCCCTCACTCTCCGAGGAAAGATGCTTGATACGTAGCTGCTGAAAAGCTTTGAGTCCAATTTGTAACACGTACACACATACAGGATGCTGGCATTTTGACATTGGCCTCGAGAGCCTTATTTCATTTTTTTTTGTTGTGGTAAAATATACATAATGTAAAGTTGATCATTTTCACCATTTTAAGTTCACTTCGGTGGCACTAAGTACATTCACATTATGTGCAACCATCACCATTATCCACCTTCAGAATTTTTTCAGCCCATATCGAAACTCTGCGCCCATTGGACACCGACTCCCTTATTTCCCTCCCCTCAGCCCCTGACACCCACCGCTCTACTTTCTGTCTCTGTGGATTTGGCTACTCTAGGTCCTACACGTAAGCGGAATCATACAGAATTTGTCCTTTCACGACTGGCTTATCCCACTTAGCAAATGTCCTCAAGGTCCATCCACATTGGAGTCTGTGTCACCATCTCCTTTCAAAGGCTGAATAATGTCCTCGTGTAGGTACAGACCACATTTTGTTCATCCATCCCTCTGTTGATGGACATTGGGCTGTTTCCACCTTTTAGCGGTGGTAAATAATGCTGGGATTGGCCTAGCGGGTCTTAGTTTTATGCTACAGCCCTATGTTTTCCTTTTTCTTCCTCATGTGAAGTTTATGCTTCCCTGTGACTAACGGTGGACTCCATCATGGCCCCTCGGTAAATTCTGTTAACCTGCCAAAGCCACAGAGTTCTGGCATCAATGTCAGAGAGAAGATAACAAGATCAAATGAGCCTTCCTATATACGAATGAGTTTTTAACCATTTGGGGAGTCACCAACCCATTTGAGAATCTAAAAAGTTTAAACACTCTCTCATTCAAAACACACACACACACTCCCACAAACATTACATTTTTCATGTCCGTGGACACCCTGAGGCCCATCCTTAGACCACAGGTTTATTTCTGCTACAGATAATTAATTTCTTCCCCCAAAAGTTATACATCAAAGATTTATATGGTTGAAATGCTGAGTAAAGCAAATAATCACTTCTGGCTTGACAATTATATATAAAGCTGAACGTCTGTATTTGGAACTTTCCAAACATGGAACACCACAGCACAAAGATGACCTTGGGTATTTACAACTCATCTCTAAGACCTGGGAGGTTGAATGCAGAACACACGTTCCCGTCCCAGACAGAGAGGAGGTCAGGGACAGCAGGCACGGAGAAAGAAGGGCGGGGGAGGAAAGCTTACCCCTCACACATTCTGACTGGAGTCTTGCCCCATGCCTGCCCCTCCCCTTCTGGTCACCGGCAGCGTTGGCCACAGGGCCCCATGCTGACCCCCCACATAGGCACAAGCATTTTCCCACTTTCCCAAGGAATCAGGCAGGGAGTTGGAGCCCTTAGTTTCCAATTCAACTGCTCTCCCAGTTTCCATGCCCCCAGAAGGGGCTTCAGCGGGCATGGAACACCGTGCCCCTAAGGGCAGAGCCAGCTGAACAGACCATGGCTGCAGGTACTTCCCAGCTTAGTCAGCCAGTATCTGATCTGAGGAGGGGGTGTCTCCTAAAAATCGGCCGTGTCTGAACGGGAAGTCCAAGGTCCTACTGGATTTAACACCGAGCTGGTGGCTGAGCCAATACCAATGCCAACACGTGCTGGAGGATTTGTGCCCTGTTATCCGGGCATCTTTATGGAAGGTGATTGGCACATGAGAAATGGGTCCTCAGGTGTGCATATCTGGGACAGAGCCGGGTGTGTGTGTGTGTGTGTGTGTGTGTGTGTGTTGGGGGGTGAAGTGGAAAGAGGACCACACAGTGTTTTGTGTCTGGTCCCCATGGAGGGCAGGGCTACAACACAAAACCTAAAGACCTCTTGTCCTGGAACACTTGTGGCACTCTTCCTAGATGCTCCACAGAGCAAGTGACAGGGACAATCTGCTTTTTTCCTTGGCCGAGGAATCCTGAGGGCTATATCCTCATGTGCCCTTCAAGGATTTGTGCTTTGGTAGAAAATGGCCACCATATTGGGGCAGGGTTGAAACCAGCTCTTGGGGGACCCACCTGGGCAGCAGGGGCAGACGTGATAGGAGCCATTCTCCTCCCTTCCCCAAAACCTTAGAACCTCTTGGTCAACCAACACAGAACCCTAATGGCACATCAAAGTCACCTCTGGGGAGCTTCTAAACGACTCTGATGCAGGAAGCCCCATTCCAGAACTATTACATATATACATAAAAGAATCTCTGGGGATGTGGCCTGGGCATAGGTCATTTTTCAAGTCCCCAGGTGACTCTAATGTGGAGGCTAGACCCATTGACAGCCTTTCCACTTTTATTTCCATGAGCTCTCCTGACTTTGGTAATGCACGCTTATATTACTGTCATACCGAGCCAATTCGATAATGCACATTATAGGATTCAGATAGGGACGTTTCTCACAACACTGTCAGGCAAGTGACAGGTATGACAACCTTCATCCCGTGGTCGTCACTTTGAGTTATTGGCGTTATTGGTACTACACCCAGTGAGTTTAATTGCTATTTAAAAATATTCTCAAAAATATTATGCTGTGATTTGGCCTTGAAATGAGAAAATACCGTGTATGTGATGAGCATGGGCACAGAGCAGTGGGGCATGAATTTGATGTTAGTGAAGCAAATATTTCACATTGCAATTTCATGTTTTCTTGCAAGGCAATGACCAAGTGACTTAACAAAGGAAGGCATTCTCAAAGGGTGATCTGTGAGAACAAACTGCTGATCCCCATTAAAAATGTAGCTGGAGGCCAGGAGATCACCAAACCCTAGAAATACCTTTATAAGAAATGTTATTCTCTCCTGCCCTTTAAGGCCTAGTCACCATGGGAAACACAGCCTATGCCCTGAACCCAAAAGGGATTCCATGTCGTTGAATGTTGAATGTTGATGATGAATGCGGAGAAGTTTTAGAAACACTCTAACCAGGGCCATCTGGGTGGTGCAGTCAGTTAAGTGTCCAACTTTGGTTCAGGTCATGATTTCAAGGTCCATGAGCTTGAGCCTCACATTGGGCTCTGTGCTGACAGCTTGGAGCCTGGAACCTGCTTCGGATTCTGTCCACCCCACCCCACCCCTCCCCTGCTTGCACTCTGTCTCTCTCTTTCTCTCAAAAATAAATAAACATTAAAAATAATAATAATAAAATACTCTAACCAATGTATTTCACTGAGTTGCCTAATTTTAAGCACAAGAGTGACATATGACCAAAAAAAAAAAAAAAAATCTACGTCTATGAAGTCCAAATGAGCTCTTAGAATAAGTATAAAGAAAAACTTGCAGTGCTAAAAAAGCCAAGTGTCTGTTATTGGCAGTTTTTCTTACTCAGAGATCCACAAAATGGGTGTATCTTAGAATCAATGGTTTCTTCGTTTTTATGAAATGGGATATTTTGCTAGCAGGTACAAATTCCCTCAGGTTTGACCTGCCATTTGCACGGCCATCTGGACTCCAGTACTGTGGCTCTCCTCTGCACTCCCCAAGCTTGTCAGGTCTCAGAGACCTTCTCTGTAGCCGATTCCTGCTCTCAGGTACATCTCACTTCGCCCCGACCACGGGGGGAGGGGGGGGGCAGGGAGAGAGAACCCCCAAGCAGGCCCCATGCCACTGGCACAGAGCCCAAAGTGGGGCTCGAACCCACAAAACCTTGAGATCATGACCTGAGGTGTGAACCCAAGAATTGAGGCCCAACCGACTAAGCCACCTAGACACCCCTCCTGCTGTTTCTTTCTTAAAGTGTCTCTTTCTGAGTCACTCCAGCCTATTTCCACCACACAGCCATGCGCCTAACTGTCTCCAAAATGAGGGACAGTAAGATACGGTGATTGAAAGCATGGATTCAATCCAAGCTCTTCCCTCATAAGTCGGTGATCTTACACGTGGTACTTCACTTTGCCTGTCAGCCAGACTGCCTTCATCTGTAAGAGAAGAAAACTAATCACCACGCCATGGTGCTGACCAGGGGATTAAATGAGATCACGTGTCCATTGCAGATTTCCCCCTCCCCCCCCCCCCACTTCAGGACACTTGCTCCCCGGCATCTTTTCTAAATGTGGCAACCATGGTGCTGGGTGTGATTGACCAGGTCAGGACTTGATTGCCTTAATCCCAATCATGGGACCTAGGACAGGTGACCTAGATTAGTCCAATCAGAGTGAAGCTCAGGACTTGGATGGTTTGGGGAAGAGAAATGTTCTTTTGTTCTGAGGGTATAGGTTCTGAGTCCTGTAACCCTGAGAGCCATTGGCTACCAAGGAAGCCTGCCTGAAGAAGAGGCTGACCGTGGAAGGGGGCAGGGTAGGGAAAGAGCCCATTACAGGCACATCTGATCCCTACACTATTTTAGTTATGTGAGCCATGGAGTTCCTTTTACTCAAACAAATTTCAGGGTGCCTGGGTGGCTCTGTCGGCGAAGTGTCTGACTTTGGCTCAGGTCATGATCTCACAGTTTGTGAGTTCAAGCCCCTCATTGGGCTCTGTGCTGACAGCTCAGAGCCTGGAGCCTGCTTTGGATTCTGTGCCTCCCTCTCTATCTGCCCCTCCCCTGCTCACTGTCTCTCTCTCAAAAATAAACACTAAAAAATTTTTAAACAGTGGGGAGGAGCCAAGAAGGCGGAAGAGAGTGGAAGTTTTTTGTGTGTCTCACATCCATGAAATACAGCCAGACCAACACTAACCCATCCTACACACCTAGAAAACTGATTGGAGGATTAACACAACAATCTGCACCACCTGAACCACAGAATTTAGCAGGTACACGGCGCGGAGAGCTGAATTTGGGGAGCGAGAAGCTGCAGAAGGTAGGCAACCGCTTTTGCAGGCGGAGAGAGGACGGAGACTGGGGAGGGGGGAGAATACGGGAAAAGCACCCCTCCGCAAAAGCAGCTGGAGAGAAAGTGGAAAATGGGAAACAGCCGCAGGGAGTAAACTAAAAAGGGAGAAAGGAGAGGGTTTAAATTCCATTAAGACCGTAAACAAGGAGAGTGCAAAGGCTGCAACTCTGCAGCTCCCTACCTGGCGGTGCTCTGGTGGGAAGGGCGAATTCCCAGGAAGAGTGGGGTCCGGGAGGTTCTTGGGCCACACGGGGAAAAGCGGTTCCACTGCTGGAAGAACATTTGGTAGAGACTGTTGAAGCCACCTGGTCCCAGCCGACCCCGGAAGGTGGCCACATTCGCTGGTGCTGGAGCAAGGTCGTTAAGAGTGAAGCCAGGTGCCAGATGTGTGTTGTGATTTTCCATAATCCCTGAAATGTGGCTGGTACACTGTCTCGAAAACTTTTTCTGGGGCAGGCTGGTACCTGGCCACAGTCTCAGGGCACCGGCAGCAGCAGGGTCCAGCAGCATTCGGCCGTTACTCGGTGATACCCTCCCACAGAGGCGCGGAACGGGTCAAAGCCACAGTCCTTCGGAAGTAAGGGGCCGGGGAAAACAGCCGCATCTGAGACAAAACTCGGGAGACAGGTACTGCCTGGGGCCTCGTCACGGAGAGTGAAAAAGCCGGGAGTGGACGAAAGCTGAAGTCGGAGGACGGGTGCACGACTGCCCATCCAGAACAGACTGGGTAGCTGACTGGCGCCATTTTCACCAATCCCGCGCATGCGCATACGCACCTACGAGCCCCGCAACAATCCACCCCAATAGGCTAGCAGCGCCATCTGGTGGAGAGCGGAGCTGTTACACTGAGCCCCACCCAACTGGGCCAACTTTGCTCTTCAAGAACACAAGTCTCACTGCTGGTTTAATTTATGGACTATAAAGAGCTACATAGACTGACTTCTAGGGGAAAACGAAATAATTTAGGTCATACTTCAATCTGTTAACAGGTTCATCTATTCCATTTTCTTTCCTCCTTTTTCCTTTTCCTTTTTCACTTTTACAATTCTTTTCTTTTTCTTGAACACAGAAAAAATTCATTTTTATTTTCAATTTTTCTTAAAAATATCTTTCTTTAATTTTTATTACTATATTTTTTACTTTTGTGTAATTTTTTCAAATTCTGCTTTACTTCCATCATTTTATTTTAGTCTACTTCCATCATTTTATTTTAAAGTATTCACCTTTTCGGGGCGCCTAGGTGGCGCAGTCGGTTAAGTGTCTGACTTCAGCCAGGTCACGATCTCGCGGTCCGGGAGTTCGAGCCCCGCGCCGGGCTCTGGGCTGATGGCTCGGGGCCTGGAGCCTGTTTCCGATTCTGTGTCTCCCTCTCTCTCTGCCCCTCCCCCATTCATGCTCTGTCTCTCTCTGTCCCCAAAATAAATAAACGTTGAAAAAAAAAATTAAAGTATTCACCTTTTCAAATTTTCAAACGATTTCTTTTTTTCTTTTTTTTATCTTTTTTCTCTTTTTCTCTCTTTTTTCTTAAATACAGAAAATGAAAAATTCATATTCATTTTTAATTTTTATTAAAAATATTTTTCTTTAGTTTTTTTCTACTATATTCTTTACTTTGGTGTATATTTTTTCAAATTCTATTTTACCCCCATCATTTCATTTTAGTCTATTTCAGTGTATTCATTTTTTCAAATTCTCAAACGATTTCCTTTTTTTTCTTTTTCTCCGCCCCCCCCCCTTTTTTCCTCTAATCTGTCAAACCACTTTCAACACTCAGACCAAAACACACCTAGGATCTAGCATCATCTATTCGATTTTTGTGTGTGGGTGTTTAATTTTTAATTTTAATTTTTTTTAATTTCAATTTTTCTACCTCATTAATTCCTTTTCTCACTTCAAATGACAAAATGAAGGAATCCACCCCAAAAGAAAGAGCACAAAGAAACGACAGGCAGGGATTTAACCGACACACACACAAGCAAGACGTCTGAACCAGAATTTAGAACCACGATGATAAGAATACTAGCTGGAGTCAAAAATAGATTAGAATCCCTTTCTGCAGAGATAAAAGAAGTAAAAAATAGCCAGAATGAAATTAAAAATGCTATAACTGAGCTGCAATCATGGATGCAGCGGCAGCAAGGATGGACAAGGCAGAACAGAGAATCAGCAATATAGAGGACAAACTTACAGAGAATTACGAAGCAGACAAAAAGAGGGAGATTAAGGCAAAAGAGCATGATTTAAGAATTAGAGAACTCAGTAAATCATTAAAAAGGAACAACAGCAGAATCATAGGGGTCCCAGAAGAGGAAGAGAGAGAAATAGGGGTACAAGGGTTACGTGAGCAAATCATAGCAGAAAATTTTCCTAACCTGGGGAAAGACACAGACATCAAAATCCAGGAAGCACAGAGGACCCCCATTAGATTCAACAAAAACCGACCATCAACAAGGCATATCACAGTCAAATTCAGAAAATACTCAGGCAAGGAGAGAATCATGAAAGCAGCAGGGGGAAAAATTCCCTAACCTACAAGGGAAGACAGATTAGGTTTGCAGCAGACCTATCCACAGAAACTTGGCAGGCCAGGAAGGAGTGGCAGGATATATTCAGTGTACTGAATCAGAAAAATATGCAGCCAAGACTTTTTTATCCAGCAAGGCTGTCATTCAAAATAGACAGAGAGATGAAAAGTTTCTCAGACAAACAAAAATTAAATGAGTTTGTGACTGCTAACACAGCCCTGCAAGAAATTTTGAGGGAGACTCTCTGAGGGGAGAAAAGATGAAAAAACAAAACAAAACAAATAAATAAAGACCAAAAGCAACAAAGACTAGGAAGGACCAGAGAACACCACCAGAAGCTCCAACTCTACAAGACACATAATGGCAATAAATTCATATCTTTCAGTACTCACTCTAAACATCAGTGGACTCAATGCTCCAATCAAAAGACATAGGGTAACAGAATGGATAAGAAAACAAAATCCATCTATATGCTGTTTACAAGAGACCCACTTTAGACCTAAAGACACCTTCAGATTGAAAGTAAGGGGATGGAGAACCATCTATCATGCTAATGGTCAACAAAAGAAAGCCAGAGTAGCCATACTTATATCAGACAATCTAGACTTTAAAATACTGTATCAAGAGATGCAGAAAGGCATTATATCATAATAAAGGGGTCTATCCACCAAGAAGACCTAACAATTGTAAACATTTATGCACCAAATGTGAAAGCACCCAAATATATAAATCAATTAATCACAAACATAAAGAAACTCACCAATAGTAATACCATAATAGTAGGAGAATTCAACACCCCACTCACAGCAATGGGAAGATCATCTAATCAAAAAAATCAACAAGGAAACATGGCTTTGAATGACACACTGGACCAGATGGACTTAACAGATATATTCAGAACATTTCATCCTAAAGCAACAGAATATACATTCTTCTCCAGTGCACATGGAACGTTCTCCATAATAGACCATATACTGGGACACAAATCAGCCCTAAGTAAGTACAAAAAGATTGAGATCATAGTGTGCATATTTTCAGACCACAACGCTATGAAACTCTAAATCAACCACAAGGAAAAATTTGGAAAGGTAACAAATACTTGGAGACTGAAGAATATCCTACTAAAGAATGAATGGGCTAACCAAGAAGTTAAAGAGGAAATTAAAAAGTATATGGAAGCATGTGAAAATGATAACACCACAACCCAAAACCTCTGGGATGCAGCAAAGGTGGTCATAAGAGGAAAGTACATAGCAATCCAGGCCTTCCTAAAGAAGAAAGAAAGGTCTCAGATACACAACCTAACCTTACACCTTAAGGATCTGGAAAAAGAAGAGCAAATAAAACCCCAAACCAGCAGAGGACAGGAAATACTAAAGATTAGAGCAGAAATTAATGCTATCGAAAGCAAACAAAAACCAGTAGAACAGATCAATGAAACCAAAAGCTAGTTCTTTGAAAGAATTAACAAAATTGATAAACCACTAGCCAGTTTTATCAAGAAGAAAAAGGAAAGGACCCAAATAAATAAAATCAAGAATGAAAGAGGAGAGGTCACAACCAACACAACAGAAATAAAAACAATACTAAGAGAATATTATGAGCAATTATATGCCAATAAAATGGGCAATCTGGAAGAAATGGACAAATTCCTAGAAACATACACACTACCAAAAGTGAAACAGGAAGAAATAGAAAATTTGAACAGACCCATAACCAGTAAGGCAATCAAATTAGTAATCAAAATCTGTCAAAAAACAAGAGTCCAGGACCAGATGGCTTTCCAGGGTAATTCTACCAAACATTTAAGGAAGAGTTAACACCTTGAACCTGTTCCAAAAACTAGAAATGGAGAAAAACTTCCAAACTCTTTCTATGAAGCCAGAATTACCTTGATTCCCAAACCAGAGACCCCCACTAAAAAGAACTATAGACCAATCTCCCTGATGAACATGGATGCAAAAATCCTCAACAAGATATTAGCCACTGGATCCAACAATACATTAAAAAAAATATTCACCACGACCAAGAGGGGTTTATACCTGGAATGCAGGGCTAGTTCAATATCCGCAAAACAATTAACATGATTCATCATATCAATAAAAGAAAGGACAAGAATCATATGATCCTCTCAATAGATGCAGAGAAAGCATTAGATAAAATACAGCATCCTTTCTTGATAAAAACCCTCAAGAAAGTAGGGATAGAAGGATCATACCTCGAGATCATAAAAGCCATGTATGAACAACCCAAGGCTAATAACATACTCAATGGGGGAAAAACTGAGACCTTTCCCCCTGAGGTCAGGAACAAGACAGGGATGTCCACTCTTGTCAATGTTATTCAACATAGTATTGGAAGTCTTAGCCTCTGCGATCAGACAACACAAAGAAATAAAAGGCATCCAAATCAGCCAGGACGAGGTCAAACTTTCACTCTTCGCAGATGACATGATACTGTATATGGAAAACCCAAAAGATTCCACCAAAAAACTGCTAGAATTAATATATGAATTCAGCAAAGGTGCAGGATATAAAATCAACGCACAGAGATCAGTTGCACTCCTATACACCAACAATGAAGCAACAGAAAGAGAAATCAAGGAATCGATCCCATTTACAGTTGCACAAAAAACCATAAAATACCTAGGAATAAATCTAACCAAAGAGGTGAAAAATCTATACACTGAAAACTATAGAAAGCTTACGAAAGAAATTGAAGAAAACACACACAAAAATGGGAAAAGATTCCATACTCCTGGATAGGAAGAACAAATATTGTTAAAATGTTGATACTACCCAAAGCAATCTACATATTCAATGCAATCCCTATCAAAATATCACCAGCATTCTTCACAGAGCTAGAACAAATAATCCTAAAATTTGTATGGAAAGAGAAAAGACCCTGAATAGCCAAAGCAATCTTGAAAAAGAAAACCAAAGCAGGAGACGTCACAATCCCAGACTTCAAGCTAATCTACAAAGCTATAATCATCAAGACAGTACGGTACTGGCACAAGAAAAGACACTCAGATCAAGGGAACAGAATGGAGAACGCAGAAATGGACCCACAAACATACAGCCAACTAATCTTTGACAAAGCAGGAAAGAATATCCAATGGAATAAAGACAGTCTCTTCAGCAAGTGGTGCTGGGAAAACTGGACAGCGACATGCAGAAGAATGAACCTGGACCACTTTCTTACACCATACACAAAAATAAACTCAAAATGGATGAAAGACCTCAATGTAAGACAGGAAGCCATGAAAATCCTCGAGGAGAAAGCAGGCAAAAACCTCTTTGACCTTGGCCGCAGCAACTTCTTAGTCAACACGTCTCCTGAGGCAAGGGAAACAAAAGCAAAAATGAACTACTGGGCCCTCATCAAAATAAAAATCTTCTGCACAGTGAAGGAAATAATCAGCAAAACTAAAAGGCAACCGACAGAATGGGAGAAGATATTTACAAATGAAATATCAGATAGAGGGTTAGTATTAAAAATCTATAAAGAACTTATCAAACTTCAACACCCCAAAAACAAATAATCCAGTGAAGAAATAGGCAAAAGACATGAATAGACACTTCTCCAAGGAAGATATCCAGATGGCCAACCGACACATGAAAAAAATGCTCCACATCACTCATCATCCGGGAAATACAAATCAAAACCCCAGTGAGATACCACCTTACACCTGTCAGAATGGCTCACATTAACAACTCAGGCAACAACAGATGTTGGCGAGGATGTGGAGAAAGAGGGTCTCTTTTGCATTGTTGGTGGGAATGCAAGCTGGTGCAGCCACTCTGGAAAGCAGTATGGAGGTTCCCCAAAAACCTAAAAATAGAACTACCCTATGACCCAGCAATTGCACTACTAGGCATTTATCCAAGTGATACAGGTGTGCTGTTTCGAAGGGACACATGCACCCCCATGTTTATAGCAGCACTATCAACAATAGCCAAAGTATGGAAAGGGCCCAAATGTCCATCGGTGGATGAATGGATAAAGAAGATGTGGTATATATATATATATATACGATGGAGTATTACTTGACAGTCCAAAAGAATGAAATCTTGCCATTTGCAGCTACATGGATGGAACTAGAGGGTATTATGCTAAATGAAATTAGTCAGAGAAAGACAAAAATCATATGACTTCACTCATGTGAAGACTTTAGGAGACAAAACAGATGAACATAAGGGAAGGGAAACAAAATATAAAAAACAGGGAGGAAGACAAAACAGAAGAGACTCATAAATATGGAGAACAAACAGAGGGTTGCTGGAGGGGGTGTGGGAGGGGGGATGGGCAAAATGGGTAAGGGGCATTAAGATGTCTACTCCTGAAATCGTTTCACTATATGCTAACTAATTTGGATATAAATTTTAAAAAATAAAAAATAAAATTAAAAAAATAAAAACGAAAAATGAAAAAAAATTTTAAACAAATTTCAAGTGTGTTTTCTGTCATTTGCAACCAAAAACATTCAGATTCAGGTATGAATTTGCAACCAAAAACATTCAGATTTAGGTATGAAACATACCTAAAGAGTACTTGATCAATGGTAGCTATTGTTATCAACTCAGAGTTTTGTGGGGTTTTTTTTTTAAGTTTATTTATTTTGAGAGAGACAGAGCAAGCAGGGCAGGAGCAGAGATTGAGAGAGAGAGAGAGAGAGAGAGAGACAGAGAGAGAGAGACAGAGAGACAGAGGATCCAAAGTGGGCTCTGTGCTGACAATGCAGAGCCCGATGTGGGGCTAGAACTCACGAACCCACTGAATCATGACCTGAGCTGACATCAGACGCTTAACTGACTGAGTCACGCAGGTGCCCCTCAACTCAGAATTTAAAACAGATCCTGTGAATGAGGGTGAGTCTCCCCGACTCCTTCCCCCTCCCTTGTCCTCTCTTCTAACTTTTCTGCAACAATATATCTGTTACTCAAAGTGAACCTTCTTTGCCTAACAGCAGCTGAGCCTCTGTGCCTGCTCCAGGATTTTGCCCGTAAATCATCACCACATGGCCCGTAGCCTCTGCTCTGCCAACCAGAATGCTCCTGGGCTCCACACTGGAAGTCAGTGACTCAGGGCACATCCTCTTCCTACGAGGCTGGGGTCAGGGAAGAAAGGTCATATGCAGGGTCCAGTCCCCATACAAATCCTGCCCGCCACCCAAGGCGATCGTGTGTCCCACCTCTTCCAGGGGGTCCTCGAGCCCACTCAGGCCATCACCTCTGACTCCTCTCAACTCAGAGCACTTGCCATCGGGCAGGTGTTTCCACATCCGCCCGTGTGCTGCTCGCACATCACTGGCATTGCTGCCACGGTGTCCATATGTAGGTGCTTTGTGGGGACTCCTTAAAGTTGGGGGCGTGCTGACCTCATTTTTAATTTCCCGAAGAGCCTAGTAGGATGTTTAGCACATAACCAGCACCCGGTGTCTTTTGGATAATTGATTGTGAGTCTCATTAAATGAACCTCTTGGGGCGCCTGGGTGGCTCAGTCGGTTAAGCGGCCGACTTCGGCTCAGGTCATGATCTCGCAGTCCGTGAGTTCGAGCCCCGCGTCGGGCTCTGTGCTGACAGTTCAGAGCCTGGAGCCTGTTTCAGATTCTGTGTCTCCCTCTCTCTGACCCTCCCCCGTTCATGCTCTGTCTCTCTCTGTCTCAAAAATAAATAAACATTAAAAAAAATTTAAAAAAATAAATGAACCTCTTTATATCACTCTCCATATTAGATATATAGATATATTAGATGAAGAACTACTACCTGTAGCTATAGATCTATTTATATGATTATGTATATTTCTATAGTAATATAAAACACTGGCTCCAAACCTCATTTATCCCTTAAACTGAGCACAAGAAATAGGAAGCCTCTGTTCTTCCATGAAGCCCCACAGACTCTGAACTGGACACCTCGAGCCATCCTTGGGCTGGACGAGCAGAAGCCTGGGCCTTTATGTCCCAGTAAAGGAAGGTGTTGTCTTCTTGGAGAAGTGTGGCCTCCAGACCTACTTCTGGAGTGATCCTTGTCTGGCCTGGGGTCTGTCGTCCTTAGAAAGAGAGAACCTCCCACAAACTTCCTCTTTTCTTCCCCTTTTCCTTCCTCTACTCGGCCCTCGTGCTCCCCACGAGGAGGCCTAGCCGAGTGGCAGAGACAGACATCTGTGCCCCTAAACAGACATCAATCACCAGGACATCCCCATAGCAGCAGCCAGTGCCTCCTGGCCCAGCCTGCCATCCTGGGGGTGACACATGAGCGGCCCCCTCCTCGGTCATAAACTTGCCTGCTCGGATAGACTAATTACAGCAACACAGTCCGCGTCACCCAGTTGTCACAACACCACTGGTGTGATTTGCAATCCAGTTCCTCAGGGTGGGGAAAGCGAGCTGGGGGGGGGGGGGGAGGGGATCCCCTGGCAAGAGCAGGAACCAAGGACAGGCTGCAAGGATCAACTCTTCCATCAACAGGCACGAAACGTGCTCATAACTTTATCACTGTACCCAGGGCTCTGCTCTGATTCCTATCTTCCTCGCGGTTAATGACATTTTAGCCCTACTGATGCCACATAACACGCTTCATCCATCCAGAGGGAGGCTCCTCCCGCCCAGAGCGGAAAGCCGATTTGTAAATAACAGAGTGATGGATTTTGTCAGGAAATTTATATCGCAATGAGGCAATAACTTTCCCACACAAATTAATGCATCTTAGCAGATGTTTAATTCTTGAATGTCCTGTTTTGAATATATATTACCTGATAATGTATATACACTGAAAGTATTTTTTTTTTATTTCTACTCATTAAATCGCAATCAAACCAGTAAACGTCTCCAACTACAGAGGCGCAGAAATTCTGCTGCCCTTCTCATCACACAGCAGCAGTTTACTGTGGTGCAAAGTAAATGAACTGCCAATACAATTTAAAAAGAACAACAATAACAAAGCCTAGGTTGTCCTGCATTTACATATGGAGTGCTGCCATGGCTGGGGGCTTGGGGGCAACGCCTGGTTTGAATTCTACCTCCGCTGCTTCCTGAATGACCTTAACCAGTTAGACCACCTCCCTGCAACTCTGTTTCTCCCTCTGCGGAATGGGGATAATCATCATGCAACTTACAGGGTCGTGCAAAGGATTCAGTGAAATGAATACATGTATTTAGAACTCTTCCTGGCAAGCTTCTACAGAGCAAAGGAAACAACTAAAGGCAACCAACGGAATGGGAAAAGATATTTGCAAATGACATATCGGACAAAGGATTAGTATCCAAAATCTATAAAGAGCTCACCAAACTCCACACCCGAAAAACAAATAACCCAGTGAAGAAAGGGGCAGAAAGCATGAATAGACACTTCTCTAAAGAAGACATCCAGATGGCCAACAGGCACATGAAAAGATGCTCAACGTCGCTCCTCATCAGGGAAATACAAATCAAAACCACACTCAGATATCACCTCACGCCAGTCAGAGTGGCCAAAATGAACAAATCAGGAGACTATAGATGCTGGAGAGGATGTGGAGAAATGGGAACCCTCCTGCACTGTTGGTGGGAATGCAAACTGGTGCAGCCACTCTGGAAAACAGTGTGGAGGTTCCTCAAAAAATTAAAAATAGACCTACCCTATGACCCAGCAATAGCACTGATAGGAATTTACTCAAGGGATACAGGAGTACTGATGCATAGGGGCACTTGTACCCCAATGTTTATAGCAGCACTCTCAACAATAGCCAAATTATGGAAAGAGCCTACATGTCCATCAACTGATGAATGGATAAAGAAATTGTGGTTTATATACACAATGGAGTACTACGTGGCAATGAGAAAGAATGAAATATGGCTGTTGGTAGCAACGTGGATGGAACTGGAGAGTGTGATGCTAAGTGAAATAAGCCATACAGAGAAAGACAGATCCCATATGGTTTCACTCTTATGTGAATCCTGAGAAACTTAACAGAAACCCATGGGGGAGGGGAAGGAAAAAAAAAAAAAGAGGTTAGAGTGGGAGAGAGCCAAAGCATAAGAGACTCTTAAAAACTGAGAACAAACTGAGGGTTGATGGGGGGTAGGAGGGAAGGGGAGGTGGGTGATGGGTATCGAGGAGGGCACCTTTGGGATGAGCACTGGGTGTTGTATGGAAACCAATTTGACAATAAATTTCATATATTGAAAAAAAATAAAATAAAAAATAAAAAATAAAAGAACTCTGCCTGGCATTATGCATTTGCTCTTACTGTTATATTGTATTTTTTTTAATTTTTTTAATGTTTATTTTATTTTTGAGAGAGACAGTATAAGCAGGGGAGGGGTGGGGGGGGGCGGGGACAGAGGATCCAAAGCAGGCTCTGTGCTGACAGCACAGAGCCCGACATGGGGCTCCACCACGTGAACTGTGAGATCCTGACCTGAACTGAAGTCAGGTGCTCGACTAACTGAGCCACCCAGGCGTCCCATCTGATTATTATATCTTAAATGACACTAAAGGAAGAAGGAAGCAAGGAAAATACTTTGTCCTGTATCAGGTGTTAGGAATGCCAGCATCTGTTTCCAGCCTTCTCCCTAGTGTGACTCCTGAGAAGCAGACCCTGGGTTTCCCCAAGCGCAGGTTTGGACACACATCCTCATCTCGAAGGTGCGGGGCCCACGACCAGCTATGAGTGCTCTCTGAAGCGCCCGCAGCTGACTGGGAGCAAGGAACAAGAGACCACACTTGGCCTCTCCCCTTAGCCTTGGGCGGCCAGAAATGGGCCTCGTGGATGCTCCCCAGCAGGACAGAGAATGCCAGCTCAGTGTGGTCCCCAGGGCTTCCATCAGTCGTTTTGTTCTGGATCTTTCTTCCCCGGCGCTCCTGTCCCGGCTCTCTGTTCTTTATCTCCTCTCCTCTTCTGAGAACACATCATTGTATGTGCTTTTCTTTCCTTGCTGCCATTTCTGACCTTCAGTTTTGTGTTCTTCGCTCTTCTGGCTTTTCTGATGACCTTCCTGGGCAGCTCACTCCCAGAGCTTTACTTCTGGAGGAGTTGTCTAACGTGGTCTGGTGTGGGCACTCCCGGGGGGGGGGGGGGGGGTTGTAGAATGAAAGCATGGACTGTTGGGCTGAGAAGACCTCAGGGCCCCCGGTGGGCCGCGAGGGGAGCAAGGCCCCATGTGGTCAACCCTATCTCCCACATGGCCTGGCTGGGAGGACGACCCAGCTCCTTCTCCAGCCCGGGATCCCTCCACCCACCATGGAGATGGACTGGGTTGGACTGGGGGATGGGCAGAGAGACCTTTAGAAGCTGACCTTTGAGTGTGTGCTCTGTGCGAGGCATGGCGTAAGCTACCTTGAGACAAGAAGGCCTGGAATCCTGCAAGCCTACCCAGGTAACAGTAACAATGGCTGACACTGGTGCGAGGCCTGCTATGTGCTGCGGGTCTGCGTTCTTTACTGTACTAACTATTGAATCTTCACAAACCATATTACATAGGTCCTTTTATAACTCTCACTTTATAGGTAAGGAAACTGAGCATAGGAAGTCTAAGGAATGTGCCCAGGGAGCACGGGTAGCCAATGACAACAGAGCCAGAGTTCGGTTTCAGGCAGTCAAGGCCAGACCATGCACACTTAGCCCCCAGTAGCCAATGGGATGATTTCTCCCCCCTTGGGTTAATACATTGGGAAACTGAAGTTCAGAGAGACTGAGTAACTTACCCGAAGTCACAGAGCTACGTAGAAATGTCAGGTCCCCACCCAGGCGTGTCTGAATGTCAAGACCGTGCTGTCGACCACTACATTTCTGATTCAAGAGCTTCCTAGAACATCCTCGTCACCAGACAGACCTGCCTGTACCTCCTGTACACCTAGGCAAGCTGAAACCCTTCCCCAGGTCTGTGCTGTGGGGGGTTTGTCTACCCCCTCCCTCCCATCCTTTAGAGTGACTTTCTAAAAATTCTGTCTCTGATAATACTATACTACTACTTGAAATTTGCTAACAGACTAATCCTAAAGGGTCCCACCATGCACACACAAAGGTAACTATGTGAGGTGATAGAAATGTTAATTAGCTTGATTGTGGTAATCGTTTCATGATGTGTACATATGGCAGAGCATCACGTCATGCACTATAAATATGTACAATTTTTATTTGTCAATCATACCTCAATCAAGCTGGAAGGAATAAAAGAAGCAGTTGAAATTAGAAGCTGAAGAAAAAGAATTTCCATCCCTCTCTGGTGCCTGGGACTGGCCAAGGCCAATGGTGTGGTCTGGGCAGGGCTCCCTAAGCCTGGATTTGGCGGGTCCTACCTGAGTCCCAGCAGCCAAAAGTACCTCTTAGAAACTGTCTAAGCCTCCTCTGGTGGGTGCGGCCAGCGGAGGCCATCCACACTGTGTGGGGGGACAGGTGCACCCTGAACAGATTCCACAAGGGACCCCGTAGCTACACCTTCCTGGAAAACATCTAAGTCTCCATCTGGTGCCTGGGACCAGTCAGGGCAGCAGGACTGTCCAGGCAGGATGCCCAAGCCCCCTGGGACCCCATCTCCACTTCCCTTTCTGGGTAAGCTCTGACCCTCTATCCTATGCGGGGGTTCCCCAGGTGCCCCAAGGAGTTCTAGAACTGGAGCCTGTAGGGTTCCCCCATGCCTTTGGGCCAGACGCCTGGGCCAACAATGGAGATCACTCCTGCTGGCCTGCATGGTATTTTTATGTGGGATTGTGCGAACGGGCTGCCAGCTAGTTCTGAGCGACTCTCTCACATGGGGTGCAGGAAGAGTTCCAATTCTAGGACAGTGACAGTCTACCACCCATCCTTGGGCCTGAACTTCACCTTGAACTCTTTCCCTGTGCACTGCCACTTCTGGACTACAGCAGCCAAAGGGGCAGGGGCAGCTGCAAGCATCTTTCACCATACCGTCTACGCCCACCGCTGGCACCCAGGTGCCCCTCCCCACCACCTCAGGGGCCCCCTGGGTGCCCACACCCTCTCCCCAGCACTTCAGAGACTGCCACTCTGCAACCTGTGCGCCCTTCTGATCTGCGTCCTCTCCTGCCCCCATCAATGTAGTGACATCTTGCCCTCCTGCTTGGTCTTGTGCTGTGTGTGCCACATGAGGGACAAGTGTTCCTCGCAGGACGGGACTGATCTTCTCGCTCTGGGGGGTGGGGGGGGGGGAACTGGCTAACATCCCTGGTGCGGTTGTTACAGACTGCGTGTTTTCCCCCTAAAGCCATATATTTCAATCCTCCCCCCTCCCCCCGAGGGGGGTGTTAGGAGGTGGAGCCTTTGGGAGGTGATTAGGTCAGGAAGGTGGAGCCCTCGTGAATGGGATTAGTGTTCCTACGAAGGAGAGCCCAGAGCTCTCCCACCCTCTTGCCGCCATTTGGGGACACAAGGAGAAGTCAACATCTGCAACCCAGAAAAGAGCCCTCACCAGAACCGGGCCACACTGGTGCTCTGCTCTCGGATTTCCTGCCTCCCAAACTGTGAGAATAAATGTCTGCCTTTTATGAGCCACACCGCCTGTGGCACTTTGTTATAGCAGCCCCCCAGAAGGACTAAGAACTAAGATAGCAGTCAACATTGGCAGGGATCACGTTCCAGGGATTCAGCATTTCTGCCTGAATAGGTCCAGAGAGACACGGTTGGAAGGCGGTATTCTCGGTACAGGAGTCAGCTTGAGCTGCCGCGACAAAGTGCCACTGTCTAAGGGCTCAAACAACAGAAGTGTGTTATCTCACAATTCTTGAGACTGGAAGTACAAGACCAAGGTACTCCCTCTGAGGGTTTCGAGGGGAAAACCTGTTCCAGGCCGCTCTCCTTGGTTCGTTCATCAAGGGCTGTCTTCAAGTTCATGTGGCGTTCTCTTTGTATGCAAATCTGTCACCAAATTCCACCTTTTTCCTCAGGACACCAGTCAAGTTGTGGTACAGCCTGCCACGGTAGCTTCACTTTAACTTGGTAAATACCATATCTCCAAGTAAAGGTATATTCTGAGGTGCTGGGGTGAGGGCTTCCACATACAAATTTGCAGAGGGACGCAATCCAGCCCATAGCACATGGGTGGTGGAGGGACATGGCTCCGAGGGACGGTGCAGCAGCATCACAGGAATGATCTTAGGGGGCCACAAGGGCAAGGAGATCTCCATTGTGCCAGCAAACAGGTGCCCAGAACCATGGCATTGTGACTTGTGGGTGCATGGCTGCTTTTGCTCAAAATGGGCTATGACATGCGCCGGGAATGGAGACTTGACAAGAAAGAATGTGAAGAGATAGTACCTGGACACCACAAAGAATCCTAACACTAGACAGCGAATAAGGAAGTATTTCCTCCCACCCATTAATCCAAATGTCCAACAATCAGTCACTAAACCTCACACGGGCTTGAGTTTTTAATATGTTTTAAGGAGAATTATTTATATAGACAGAGACCCCATAAAAAACATTTTCCCAGGACCCTCCCATCCAAGGGGTGGTTATTTCTGGGAAAGACGGCTGCTGGCCTGGCCTCTGCTCTTGGTCCTAGCAGCCACCTCCCTGAGTCCCCTCTCCTACCAGGCATGTGGTTCTCATTCATTGTCAATGAGATTGCACTGCAGCATTACTGTCTACCTTAGTGACATCCAGGTTCCCGCCCCCCCCCCCCCCCCCCGCCGCCCAGGGTTCCTTCTATACTCTCCCAGGAACAAATCTTAGCCTCCACAGAAAGCTTCCCTCAGTGAGGGGTGTCCGATTGCCCATATGCCCTCACCCTTGTTCTCTAATTCAAAGGTCCTTTGACATATTACCCAGGAACTGATTCTGCAACTTGTGCCTCAGGGGTTCCGTTTCAGCCCCGTGTGCTATGGCATACATCTCAGCTCTGAGACTCCTGCCCAAACTTCTCAGAGTGTCCCCTTCCTCCAACAGGTAGGGACAGAGCTGCTGTTGCTAGAGGACCTGCTCAGTGCCCAGTGCCTTTGCACATGTTCCCTCACAAGAACCTGGGCTTTGTACACGAGCACTTGCTCCAGGCAATGCGGCTGTTATGTGACAGAGGCAGGAGCTAATGCAGGCATCGCTGGGGCTGGTGCAGTATCTAACCGTGGGAGGGGTGCTCAGTAAAGGTTTGAAGGGCATGAGCAGATCCAGGTTTTTGGCGACATGAAGCTTATACGATGTGGGGGGTTCGCTTGAAGAGAAAGAATGAAACTTACAGGTACAAAAAAGGGCTTTGGAAGGGGGCCCATGCAGGCCAGAAACCCTGAGGCTTTGACGTCAATAGCTTCACAGTGAATCTGCTGCTGAGTCAATCAATACATGAGTAGGTGAATGAATAAATGAAGTGCAAAGGTGTATACTTGCCGGACCCACAGCACCTAAAAAAGTACCCAGCCCCAGCTCCTTTGTCTATGGTTGTAGAAACTGAAGCCCAGAGGAGGTAACTTTCCCAAGAACAGACAGCTCGTCGGTCTCAGCAAGGTGAAGTGAGGCTACCCTATGTCATCATGACTGTGGCCTGGTGTTGTTCAACCCAGATCAATAGTCTTTACTCTGCCACTGATTCCGTCCCTGCCCTGGGAATCGTTGGTCCTCGTCTGGCAACACGGCCTACTTCTCCAAATTAGGACTTCTCCAAGAGGTGCAACATCAAGGGGCCATTCCCGGTGAGGTCTTTGTGAACGGATACCCCGGAGTTATGAGGTACTTAAGCTGGATGGCCCTACACAGCAGCCCTGATCCCACTACTGATCTTGACCTCCTCCTGGACGGGAAGAGGAAAAGTGCCCCTGCCTTTCCCATATCTCACTCCTCTTGACTTGTGTGAATTCAAGTAACTTAGTTGTATACCAGTTATCAACTTACTGCCTCTCAGTTCCAAATTCGAAATGTATTGCCCTACTCTGCAAAAAATGGAGGTGGGACCTGCAAAATATTTCCAGGGTCAGCGGGTGCAATGCTACTCTTTGTCCGTAGAGGGCGCTGGAGGGAAGGGGGCTAAAGAAGGCGTTTTCTGTCCGATTGTGTGTGCACCGGGCGCGAGGCCGCTGCAGCAGGCAGCTTCTCCAGGATAGGCCTCTGCCAGTCCAAAGGCCAGCAAGAGCAGCCATCCTCAGGATGCTGGAAAGCAACCTTGCTGCAAGTTGTGAGATGCAGCCCGTCGTTGGGGACAGCTTCCCCAGTATCTCAGAAGGCAGATTTCCATCTGCTGGGGAAGCACCTCAGTCACATCTCCAGCCACCTGTGAGCTGCGACCATGCCCTCTACCCCCAACGAGGGCTGAATCTCAACTCCTCGCGGGGTGAGGGCCTCCTCCACAGGTGTTCTTCCTCAGCCCTTGGGGTGTGGCTGCCTCCTGTGTCTGTGATCTTTGAAGTTCTCTTTGCTTCTTCCCAGCCACTCTCCCATTACTTCAGTCCCCTGCAGTAGTTAATGATTCTTTCCATTCAGCCTTCAAATCTCTGTGTCTTTCCTGTCTCCTGGCTGGATCCTGACTGACTGTCTTTATGGGAGTTGCTGAGTTCCAAAGCCAAGGGTCTCGGGTGTCTGGCCTCTCTAAAGCCCTGAAGAGCTGCAGGCTTAACCAACCCAGCTGAACTGCTGGGACAAAATCCTGCCTGGGTGCTGTGCTGCCCCAGACTAATGTGACACAATGTGACAGTTAGGACAAAAGCCTGCACACCCACCCCAGGCAAGCATGATACAGATGAACCCTGTCACAAGTGCATGTACAGGACGTGTGTTTATATAATCTAAATAGGAAAAGGGATACACTGAAAACACATTTACAGATGGGCTCTGTACAACCAAGTTTAAGGATTAAACTCAACATTCAATCTGTCCTGAGGCCTCAATCTCCCTGAAACATATGTTTGACACAGGCAGTGGGCAGCTCAGAGCCAGAGTGAATGGGCCATGAACATGAGAGCTGGACGTCACCCTGGAGAGCCACAGTCAGCCCCAGATATGTGGCAGGAATCTTGCCACAGGCCACAAAAATGTTTACCTGTTTGCTCACAAAGGAGGAGCAAGGAAGATCTTATAAATGGATGGAAGGACAAGGAGGGAGTGAGGTTGTAGGAGAGGGCGTACCCTCTGGCTGTGCCCAGAGACAGACCCGGCGCCCGGTTACGACGAAGAGGGCAGGGTCCTGACACTTTGCCCAGATGTAGACATCACAGATTTTTAAAGGCCTCAGACTTTTTAATTTCACCCCTCCCTTACCCATTTTACAGATGAGGAAACTGAGGCCTAAAAATCTGAAGGAGTTTGAGAGAAATCCAACTGCAGTCCTGCAGAGCTCACATGAGGAGGGGGTGGTCTGGCATTTCTCAGAGTGGTTGTGGAGACCCCAAACAATGACCATGAAAGAGACCTTCGAACAATCATAAAACACGTGCACCCCACCCCCCCCTGCAATCCTACAGGGCATAGTCCCATTGACCCAACTGCAAAATAAATAAAAATCAAAAAATAGGTTTAAAATTTTCTTTCTTTTTTTTTTTTTGTTTGTTAATGTTTGTTCACTTTTAAAAGGCAGAGACAGAGCACGAGCAGGGGAGAGGCAGAGAGAGAGGGGGACACAGAATCCGAAGCAGGCTCCAGGCTCCGAGCTGTCAGCACAGAGCCCGACACAGGGCTCAAACTCAAGAACAGTGAGATCGTGACCTGAGTCGAAGTCGGCCGCTCAACTGACTGAGCCACCCAGGTGCCTCTTAAAAATTTCTTAGGGGCGCCTGGGTGGCGCAGTCGGTTGAGCGTCCGACTTCAGCCAGGTCACGATCTCGCGGCCCGTGGGTTCGAGCCCCGCGTCGGGCTCTGGGCTGATGGCTCAGAGCCTGGAGCCTGTTTCTGATTCTGTGTCTCCCTCTCTCTCTGACCCTCCCCCGTTCATGCTCTGTCTCTCTCTGTCCCAAAAATAAATAAACGTTGAAAAAAAAATTTCTTAAATACAATAATCACATTTTAGCTGGCCCCTTTATAACTGATATAGAGCTATTTTTAAGTTTATTTATTTATTTTGAGACAGAGAGAGAACATTTGAGCATCTCACTTCAGCTCAGGTCACGATCTCAAAGTTTATGGGGTCGAGCTCCATATCAGGCTCACTGCTGTAAGCACAGAGCCGGCCTTGGATCCTCTGTCCCCACCCCCCCTCTGCGCCTCCCCCACTCACGCTTTCTCTCTCAAAAATAAATAAACACTAGGGGCGCCTGGGTGGCTCAGTCGGTTAAGCAGCCGACTTCGGCTCTGTCTCTCTCTGTCTCAAAAATAAATAAAACGTAAAAAAAATTTTTTTAAAAATAAAAATAAAAAAAATAATAAACATTAATATATATATTAATATATACTGTATATATATAGTATATATATATACATATATACAATATATATACTATTTCTCACCTATCAGTTTGACAAAGTTAAAGTGTGTACTCTGATTCAAAATTCATATATTAAAACCAACTGCCAGGGTGATGGTCTCAGGAGGTGGAGCTTCTGGGGGATGATTAGCTCATGATGGTGGAACCCTCATGGATGGGGTTAGTACCCTAACATAAGAGACCCCAGAGAGCTCCCTCTCCCGCCCCTGCTGTGAGCACACAACAGGAAGTCTACGACCCGGACAGGGCTCTCTCCTGAGCACACAGGTATCTAATCTTGGACTTTCAGCCTCCAGAACTTTGAGACAGAGTGTCAACTTGGCTGGATTTTGTTTTTTAGTTTATTTATTTTTTTTTTAATTTCTTTTTTCAACGTTTTTTATTTATTTTTTTGGGGACAGAGAGAGACAGAGCATGAACGGGGGAGGGGCAGAGAGAGAGGGAGACACAGAACCAGAAACAGGCTCCAGGCTCCGAGCCATCAGCCCCAGAGCCCGATGTGGGGCTCGAACTCACGGACCGCGAGATCGTGACCTGGCTGAAGTCGGAGGCTTAACCGACTGCGCCACCCAGGCGCCCCAGTTTTTTAGTTTATTTTTAACTTTTTTAACGTTTTATTTTCTTTTTTGAGAGAGAAGGAGAGACAGAGTGCAAGCTGGGGAGGGGCGGAGACAGAGGGAGACACCGAATCCGAAGCAGGCTCCAGGCTCTGAGCTGTCAGCACAGAGCCCGATGCGGGGCTCAAACTCACAGACCGTGAGATCATGACTTGAGCAGAAGTCAGACGCTTAACCGACTGAGCCACCCAGGCGCCCCCAAATTGGCTGGGTTTGAAAAGCTTGTTGGTACTTTATTGGGATTGTATTAAATTTATAAATTAAAATAGAACTGACAGCTTTATATTGCTGAGTTGTCCAAGCCCAGAACAAGGGTTATCTTAATATTTGTTCTGGAGGCAGAAGCCTGTGTTTGATCTCAACTCTTTCATATTATTTTTATGTTAAAATCACCACATTATGTTGAAAGGGCTCTGCTTCTTTTCCTGTGTGATGTTCTTTTCTTTGTTCTTTTAGCTTTGAATTTTCTTTTGGTATTTAGGAAGCCTTAACATTTACACTAGTGGCTGCCTTTTGCATTCACACCTTTTTAACTGCCACTAGTCTCCAGTTACTTGATTTTGTTTTGTCTCCTACTAATTGCCTATCCGAATATCAGTGAAATTATTTTGCTTTCTTCCTTTCTGCTCCCTTCTCCTCCACTTTTGATAGGATATGTATAACACATAACATATAACCTATAGCATAGGAAATACTATTCTCCGGCCCTCATTCTGACTTACTGGAGTCATGGACGGACCTACAATTATACAAATGAGGTGCTCACTGTAAGTCCTTTTGTTCAAGTTTTTCCCTTTAGTTCCTTTTTTGCCAGGGGTGGAGGGTCGGTGGGGTAGTGGTGCTGCTTTAACTTGACGCTTTGCCAATAAGAACCTTTAAAGCACCTGCAAATAGAAGAAAAGGAACTCGGCCTCGGTGGTGGTGGAGGGGAGGTGATGGAGGAAGCAAAGCCAAGGCCAGGTTAGCTGCTGATACGGACAGGAAGGGAGCTGGCAGGCAATGTCACCTGAGACCCAACCGCTCTGCAAAGCGACCATCAGGAACACCGCACGGGCATCAAAACACGAAACTAAACTAAAAACAAAGACAAACTGCAACCTGGCCAACTTGTAAACAAGGAAAGCATTTCACAGGTTCCAATTTCAACGGATGGAAACACCCTGAGGTTATTTTTGTCAGTCCAGCCCTGATTTAAAAGTACAGCTGGCATAAATACGCAAGCCGCAGCTGTGGACATCCTGAGCAAGTCTTACGAGAAGCAAATCCCCAAGCCTCACTGTCCCCAAGATGCCACAGGAGGAAGATCCCTTCTCTCTCGAATTCCGCCTCACTTCTCTCCTTCCCCGACTCCTGGAATATTCCTTGTTTTACATTTGGCGCATACAGTCCTGGCTGCTGCACATTCAGACATGGGGAGACTGCAAGGGGCAGGCAAATTCTCCGAGGGTGCTGCAGGCCCCTTGGACATCCTTCTGGGTTGTCCCTAAGACTCTAGTCACTTCTTCAAAGGCACCACCCTGTGCCACGAGTCTTGTAGTTTTTGCATGGACATTTTCCAAGGCTGCCTCAGGCCCATAGGGGTGTGTGACGAATTTCCAGTGCAGTTGCACGCAGTCGTGGTTTTGGAGGTCCGGCTGGTGCTCGTGAAGGAAGCCAGAGGCCTGCGATGTTCTTTGGGATTGGACGTTTTCACATGGTAATTTCCTAGCAGGAAGCAGGGAACTTGGCCACTTGCTGGATCCAAACAGAGACTAGACTCCCAGTTTATTGTAAAAGGAAGTAACTGCACAACAGCCAGAGGGCAGAGGTGCTGGAGCAATGATGGGGAAGGGGCAGAGCTGGTGTGCTCTCTGAGGGTGCCACTCTCCCCACACCTCCCCATGGTCACCACCCAGTTCTTGACCGGATGGAGCTCCTCGGCTCATGGATTCTTCCAGAAGGCCTCACAGATGGAGCATCCCCTACATTCTTGTTTGTTTAAAATGTTTTCCACGTCCTTCATACTTGAAGAATGGGTTGGCTTGATAGATCTTTGATTCATATTTTCCATGTATAATACATGTATTTCCAGTATTTTTTTTTAAATACTGCTTACTTGTTGCCTTACTTGTTTGTCATTTTTGGGAACTCTGATGCAAGTCTTCTTCTCCTGCTTGTGTAAAGTATGCTATCTTTTTCTTAGAAGCCTTGATTTTTTTTTTTTTTTAAATCTTACATTTGAATAATTTCCCTAAGACACTGTCTCAGGGTTGGTTATTCTTGGCCATTTTCCCCAGGTACTAAGTGGGTCCTTTTAATATGTAGCTTCAAGGTTCCCTTTATTTCTGGAAAGTTTTCTTGCATTATAATTTTCAATGTTAGCTTTGTTCCATTGTTTGTTTATTTGTTTGTCTGTTTTTCTTCTTCATGGTTTCCCATCACGTATGTTGTTTTTCGTCTGCCTCTCTTGCACTCTGGTTGCTTTCTCTCTGAGCATTTTTTGCCTTTTTCTGTATACCATTATCATTCACTCAGCCACTTTCCTCCCTTTCTTCAACGCTGTTTATTAAATTTTCATTTGAGCCTCTTCTCCCTTACATACCTTACAGCTTCTTTTTCATTTCCGAGGTCATTTTGTCTTTTCTTTCCTTTTCTTCCCTGAGATCAATCATCTCTCTTTTCCTTTCTTATTTTTCTCTGCTTCTGGGTTTAGCGTTTGAATTTCTGCTTCAAGGCGGGACCTTGTATTCTAAAATGCTTGCTTGATGAAATTTAAGTCAGTTTCAGGGGCTTTGTTATACCTTTATGTTCTGTTTTGTAATCATTTGGGGGAAGTAGATTTTTCTCAGCTAAAGGGTTCTTTGGCTTCAAGTCGTGTGACACATAGTCAGTCTGTTTTCCAAGTTCACTCTGCTGCGCGACTTACGAGACTCCTCGCTGGAGGGCACCTCTTGTGTCGCTATGCCACGGTATGGTTTCGTGGATGGATGGCTCTTTTGGAAGGGGAATAGGGGAGGGATTGTGTGATGGTTTCTTTGCTCCCCTCTCGCCCAGAGCCCTAAAATCTTTTCTTCCTCTGACTTCTTTCCTCCATGCCACCCACTCTCCAAAGGGTACATCTCCCTTCCTTTATAGCTTCCCCCCACCCCAGCCCCCAAAGCAATGCTTTTTTGAAGACTGTCCCTTCCGGTCATGTTTGCTCACTGGGCATTCCTGCTCTTCAGAAAGTCTCTTTTTGGGAAATTTAGGTCAATTTTAATTCTACCCCTAGGTTCCCTCTTCCCTCTTCCATTCTGTTTTTCCCAGAGTACTCTTGTCTTCCACCGTCTTGAGGTGGGAGCATGAAAAGTAGCTAAGGTTGGACATTTACTTTTCTGCTCACGGGTTCTAGAATTCTCTGTGCTCCTGTTCTGCTGAGAGCTGGCCTGCATTGCTCTTCTGAAGGCTGCTCTCCATTGACTTTTGGAGGATATGTTGGGAGATTACGCAACTGCCATTACTTCAGCCACCCAGAATCTTTGATATATTTTTAGTTAACATTAAAGAAAAAAATTTACTTGACTTTTTTTAGTTTAAAAGCCTATCGGCAAAATGAGATGCACTATGATTTTCAACTTTTTGGAGGCTCTGGGTTGTCTTCAGTTCCAATATAACTATGCAGATTTAATAAAATCTCTCAAAATGTGATATCTTTGTCTGGAGAAAGGGGAACCTGCGTGCACTGTTGTTAAGAATGCACACTGGTGTGGTCCCTCTGGAAAAGTGTGGAGGTTCCTCAACGAGTTAAAAATAGAAGTACCCTTCAATCCAGCAATCACACTGCTACATATTTACCCAAAGAATATAAAAAACTAATCCAAAGGGATACATGCACTCTAATGTTTATAGCAGAATTATCTATAATAGCCAAATTACAGAAACAGTCCAAGTGTCCAGCGACTGATGAATGGATAAAGAAGTTGTAGTGTGTATATATATATATATATATATATATATAATATATATATTATATACACATATATGTATATATATACACATATACATATACATATATGTGTATATATATTACATACACACATATATTATATATATTATATATAATATATATGTATATAATATATTATATACACACATATATATATTATATATATGTATATATATAAATATTTCTCAGCCATAAAGAAGAAGAAAATATTGGGCGCCTGGGTGGCTCAGTCAGTTCAGCATCTGACTCTTGATTTCGGCTCAGTTCATGATCCCAGGGGCATGGGATTGAGCCCCATGTTGGGCTCTGTGCTGAGTTTGGAGCCTGCTTGGGATTCACTCTCTCCCTCTCTGCCCCTCCCCCACTTGCACACGCTCTCTCCCTCTCTCTCTCTGAAATCAAAATTTTTAAAAATGTTTTTAAAAGAATAAAATTCCCATTTGCAATGACATGGATGGAGCTAGAGAGCATAATGCTAAGTGACATAAGTCAATCAGAGAAAGACAAATATGTGAATTCACTCCTATGTGGAATTTAAGAAACAAAGTGGACAAGCAAAGGGGGGAGAAAGAGAGAGACAAACCAAGAAACAATTCTTAACTATAGAGAACGGACATGATTTGTTGGTTCCAGAGGGGTGTGGGGAGATGGGTGAAACAGGTGATGGGGGTTAAGGAGGGCACTTGCTGGGATGAGCACCGGGTGATGTATGGAAGTGTTGAATCGCTATATTGCACACCCGAAACTTATATTACACAGTATGTTAACGAACATGAATTAAAAAAAAAAAAAAGAAACTTAAAAATAAATAAATAAATGAATAAAATAGAGGAATTGATGATTAAAAAAAAAAAAAGTGACGTCCTTGGAGGGAAAAACCATGTGTCCCCGGTGGTATTATTGTCAGGAACTTCTGGGGTGACCCCTCCTGGCTCTGAAATGCCATCGTTCTGATCACACAACAGTGAAACTGATGGAAGGTGTTACCGGAGCTAACAAGGCGAATAAATATGGTCCCTCAGGAGGCCTCCCCCACCCAGCATGGAGCCCCCAGTCTCTGCTGTTTACAGCCCTCTCCGGGTGTCTGTCTGGGGTGTTCCTGTTCACCTAGGCACCAAATTATAATTCACCGACATCCTGGCATTTGTCCCAATGAAAGAAAGAAAGACGCTGAGTCTGTGACCAAGTGCAGCAAACAAATATGCGACTTCTTTGCCACTTTTTCTCCTCACCACTAACAGAGCAACATTCGTCTACCAGACGGACAAATGGACAGAAGTGCATGCACAAAGACACACAGACCCAGAGGTTTGCTGAGCTCCAGCTGTGCCAGCAGTGTGGCCGGCTCTCCCTTCAGTCCCCCTCAAGGGCAGTGGAGACCTGAGATCTGACAGTCCTCATCAAAGGAAGTGACTGGCAGTTGTCAGTGCCGCTTCTGTGTCCCACAGAGCTGAGCTCCTGCTCACGGAGCTGCACAAAGGTCAGGCCCTCGGGACCACTCAGGACTTCTATCAGCCAACATACCCTCCAGGGGCCAGGGCCACTCTCTTTATTTTATTTTATTTTTTAATTTTTTTAACGTTTATTTATTTTTGAGACAGAGAGAGACAAAGCATGAACGGGCGAGGGGCAGAGAGAGAGGGAGACACAGAATCGGAAACAGGCTCCAGGCTCCGAGCCATCAGCCCAGAGCCCGACGCGGGGCTCGAACTCACGGACCGCGAGATCGTGACCTGGCTGAAGTCGGACGCTCAACCGACTGCGCCACCCAGGTGCCCCCAGGGCCACTCTCTTTATAAGAGAACATTGGTCCTCACAGAGCCATCCTGCACTGATAAAGGGAGTATGAGGTGGAAATTAAACTCTGTAAACATTGGGAACAAGTGGCGACCATTAGGGACAGAGTGCGGGGGTGGTTCGCGATGAGCAGCAGGCTGGCCCCCCCTTGTCCCCTCTCTGTGGACCTGACCTCATGCTATATCCTTTCCCGTTTCCTATAAGCTGCAAAGGACGGCGTTCCCCAAGCACGGGAAAAAGAAGGAAATTACAATATGGAAGATCTCTTCTCTCTTTTCTGCAATTTTTCTGCAGTTCCAAAGATCTCTTTTGTACAAAAAAAAAAAAAAAAAAAAAGTCTTCCGTCTGCCAAGATTTCTACTTATCACATATGAAAGGGAATCGTCTTCTACACATTTTGAGATGTCTTAAAAATGGGTATCAAAGAGTCCGAGGCCCATTAATCTAAATTGCTCTAACACTTAGAGAAGAATAAAAGGCACTTTCTAAAATCTGCAAATGAGTGTAACCTACAAAATTACAGATTAAATGCTGAGAGGAAAAAAAAAAAAAAAGAAGGCTTAAGTTGTTGGCTTGGAACAAGCATTTTAAAGGGAAAGAGAAATATTACTTCAATATTTTAAAATCGTGTTTTGAAATAGAAGAGAAAAAGAAAGGGATGTATGTACTTAGACACAACGGAAAGGGACAGGGAAAAAAAAAATCTAGTCCAGCTCAGATTGGTCGCCATTAAATTTCCTTCGATAAAATTTCCCAAGGAGAAATCAGCTCCATAGACAGACTATTTTTACCACCTTTGCAGAAACCCTTACACGTGAATCTGAACTACCAAGTCATTTCCTCCCCGTAGAAAAAGACAGAGTTCTCAAAGTTTAGACCAGAATTCTCAATGGATGCAATTTATTAGCCAGTACTCTGATAGTAAAAATAGAACGAAGGGCCTATAATATTTGATAGTCTTGATTTTGCAGCCCCAGCCAGGATGAGAAAGCCATAATAATGTAATAACACCTTAAATTTACATCCTGCGTATCTCCATAGAACTAATGGAGCTTTACCAGGCAATTTTCAGATCTAATTAATCCTATCATCATCCCTGACAGGTAAATTCTGTAGAGACGGGGTCTGCAGGGCCCTCCCCCCGCACCAGGTGATGAAGTGTCATGGAGGAGGAAAACCAACTTTGCATGCCTGCTACGTGCCAGGCTCTGCACTCAGCCCTTTGCATTTTGTCTGTCATTTAATCCTGTGTCATCCCTATCGGGTTGACATACGGGATAGGTTGTAAACCCCCCCTGCAATTCTCCACCCTTCCTGTAAAGAAGCAGAGTCCAGTTCCCCATCCCTTGAATCTGGTCAGCCATGTTACTCACGTTGGCAAATGGAATGTTAGTAAAGGGGATATAAGCAGAGGCTTCAAAAGCGGGGAGGCACACTCAGGCTTCTTAGAACATTATGCCCATGTAAACAAACCCTGACCAGTCTGAGAGGCATGTAGCCCAGTCACCTCTGTCACATTTGGCCACCACACATGAATGAGGCCATCCTGGGCCAACCAGCATACAGACAACCTGTCAGCTGACCTTACACACATGTACAAGCCCAGCTGAGATTAGCCAATTCAACCTAAACCAGAAGACCCATCCATCAACATTGTGAGCCTAAATAAATGGTTTTTTACCCATGACATTAAAAAACAATCAATAATAAAGGCACCTGAGTAGCTCAGTCGGTTAAGCGTCTGACTTTGGCTCAGGTCATGATCCCGCGTCGGGCTCTGTGCTGACAGCTCAGAGCCTGGAGCCTGCTTTGGATTCCGTTATCTCCCTCTTTCTCTGCCCCTCCCCTGCTTGTGCTCTGTCTCTCTCTCTCTCTCAAAAATAAATAAACATTAGAAAACAATCAATAATCAATTTACAGCATTGCTATCCCCAGTTTACAGAACAGAAGACTTGGGCTCAAAAAGAATTGGTAATTTTCCCAAGGTCTTCAAAGTCAGGACTGTCTGGTTGCAATGCACATAGCAGAACCTATGCCACGGAAGGAAAGTTGAGAAAGCTCCATATGTTAAGCTTGAACATGCAAATATTTAAACATTATGGTTATCCTCAAAGATTCCGAAAACAGTTGAAAAGAAGACAAAGTAGGCATATAGTTTGCAGGGCCAAGGAATAGAATCTTTCAAAAAAAGCAACAATCTAAGTCAAAAAGAGAAAGAGAACAGTGACATCCAGAGTTACTTACAATAGAATATCTGACCACAGAAAGAAATCCATTAGAGTCCACATGACAACCCCAGAGCAGCAATTTCCTCTTTGGGGATGATGTTGGCTTAGAGGGGAGAAAGATACCCTTCCCTACTCCAGGGTTCCAGAGAGACATGAGGCTTCAGACCTTCTTTGAGTGTCTGAACAATTCAGTCATTGTGTGTAAAGCCCCGGGCACTTGAAAAGAAATTTGGCCAAAATGGAAACGCACATCACACCTGAGGTGGTCGCTTACCTGAAATGTCTAGTCACCCACTTCCTTTGGTCTTTGGGCAGCGGGAACTTCTGTATTGCACAGATGAAGTCTGGCCACATGTCAAATGACAAGTTGGGCTGAAATCTTGGTCTTTTCAATCATAGGGGAACTTTGGGATTTTTTTTTATTTGTTAATGTTTATTTATATTTGAGAGAGAGAGAGCGTGCACGCTTGAGGGAGGTAGGGGCAGAGAGACAGAGACAGAATCCAAAGCAAGCTCCAGGCTCCGAGCTGCAAGCTGTCAGCACAGAGCCCGGTGCGGGGCTCAAACTTACCAGCAGTGAAATCATGACCTGAGCCCAAGTTGGACACTTAAGCGACTGAGCCACCCAAGCACACTGATTTTTTTTTAGTGTTTATTTATATATTTTGAGAGAGAGAGAGTGAGAGAGGGGGGGAAGTAGCCTGGGAGGGGCAAAGAGAGAGGGAGAGAGAATCTCAAGCAGGCTCCACATGGTCAGCACAGAGCCTGACATGGAGCTCGAACTCACGAACTGTGAGATCGTGACCTGAGCCAAACTCAAGAGTCCAATGCTGACTGAGCCACTCAGGCGCCCCAATTATAGGAGAACCTTGTAAAATCCGCCCCCACTGGTTACAGGCAGAAATGCAGTTCCTGTCATCATAGGCTGCTGTGCTATAAGGGTTTATCCCCCCTTTTGTTTGTCTAAATCCATTCAGCATGGGTTTCAGCAGAACAGAAGTCACCAGACTTACCCCGGTGTGGATGGATTTGGGCTCGCCTCTCAGGAGGAGGGTAGTACTCAGCCTGACCTCCCGTCCATGGGTCTCTGCTTTTCATAAGAGGCCACCCAACACCTCTGCGCGATACCTCATCAACGCTCTTCAGTGATGGCGGTTTCAGTGACCGGGTGATCCACAAATCTTTTATGTTCGCTTGTATCACTATGCTTGAATATAATTCTGTGTTACACACAGTGTTGCTTTTTGGTGAGGAAGAATTATACAAAGATTCAAAAGAATTATAATTGTCAAGCATAAACCTGACCATATAGGAAACATAAATAAAACACACCTCCCTAGACTGTGTTGAGAATTTTGGAGAAAAAAAAAAAAAGCAACATAACTGCAAGGAAAACTCCTTTAGGAGAAAATGATTGTCACTCATAGTGTTGTGTTCTGAACACTGGATGGTAGTTGGTGGAGGAATTTCACACCTACAGAAATCCTATTGACGTATGATTCAGCCACTAAGAGGGCTTGAAGTTTCCTTTTAATCAGTTTGTTCAACTGTTTTTTCTTTTTTCTTTTCCCCTAAAGTTCATTTGTTTATTTTGAGAGAGAAAGAAGGAGAGAGAGAGAGAGAGAGAGTGCCAAGCAGGCTCCACACTGTGAGCATGGAGCCCTGTATGTGGCTCCAGCTCATAAACCCTGAGATCATGACCTGAGCCGAAATCAGGCCGAGATCATGACGCTTAACTGCTTAACCCCCTGAGCCACCCAATGGTTTTATCTTTGAAGGTTGCCTCCTTAAAGAAAGACATTTGTCTTTGGCCAAAATAATCAAGCCCATCCAGTCACTTGAACTACTTCAGATTAAGAGTTTGTTGGGGCGCCTGGGTGGCTCAGTCGGTTAAGCATCCGACTTCGGCTCAGGTCATGATCTCATGGCCCGTGGGTTCCAGCCCCACGTCAGGCTCTGTGCTGACAGCTCAGAGCCTGGAGCCTGTTTCAGATTCTGTGTCTCCCTCTTTCTCTGACCCTCCCCTGTTCATGCTCTCTCTCTGTCTCAAAAATAAATAAATGTTTAAAAAAAAAAAAAAGAGTTTGTTTTCTTTTATTTTGGGACCCTGCCCATCAATGGCCCCGGGCATCTTCTGTGGACTTGAGCCTGTGTTTGATGCTCATGGATGCTTGAGTGAGCTGGTATGTTTGGTGTTAAGGAAGTTTACAGGGAGATTTCCCACCCCAACCCCCGTCCCCCCCCCCAGCTTTCTGATATGATCATCAACATATAAGCCCGTGCCATTGGGAGAGAAAACTAGAACAAAGCACACAAAGTGGCTCAGAGAAGAAGAGTGTTCTGTTCCCCCAGAAGCTGCTCTTCCCCACTCCTCATAGTGGAGTCCTGCAGACCCCAACCCTACCCCAGATGTATACAGAAGACCGATGCGTTTGATACTGAAAAGGCATTACTTTTGGTGATGGAGAGTCACTTAGAAACTAAATTATGGAACAAAAGCATGATCCTCACAATCCTCTGTACTGTTTTTAGCTACCAGCGGTAGTAAAATAGCCATTACTACTGTTAGATCCTTGTCAGGGTCTCAGAGCTGCCCCTCTCACATTGAGGTATGACAGCAGCAGGGTTTGGAACACTGACTGTCATTTCTGTTTATTGCTTATGGTCTTTAATGCCAGGAAGAAACTGCTACTGAGTTTCTCCCCTAGATGACTGTCATTTAGACCTGGTGGTTCATGACTTCTCCCTTTTTCCCTTTGTTCTTCCAAGGAAGGTAGAGTCTCTTCACCTGTGGTTCTTCTCCTTAAGCCAGAACTCCGACCCCATTCTCCTCATCCTTCTTCTGGGTTCAAAGTGAAAGACCTCCACGCATCATACTATGGCAGCTGTGCCCTTTCCGAGAGAGATGTGGGTTGGTCCAGCTCCAAGGCCACAAGCAACAGCTGAGAGGAGGGAGGAGGAGGAGGAGGGCATTCAGAGACAATGTCAACAGGAAGATCTAGCTTAATTTTTTTTAAATTTTTTTTAACGTTTATTTATTTTTGAGACAGGGAGAGACAGCATGAACGGGGGAGGGTCAGAGAGAGAGGGAGACACAGAATCTGAAACAGGCTCCAGGCTCTGAGCTGTCAGCACAGAGCCTGACGCGGGGCTCAAACTCACGGACCGCGAGATCATGACCTGAGCCGAAGTCGGACGCTCAACCGACCGAGCCACCCAGGCGCCCCAGGAAGATCTAGCTTTAGAATGAAAAAGGCAAATAGATGATAAACACTTGGGACAGGAAGTGAAAGTGAGTGTCGGTCTCAGGGACTTCCTCATTCCAAAAGAAGATGGGAGAAATTGTATACGCATGCTGTCCTTAGCTCAGTACACATGCAGCAAGAGTTGTTGTAACGTAAAGATTAGAAAAAAGGTTTCCTGGAAAGAGACATTGGGGGCAGAGAGGAGGTACTTTCTTCTCTCACATCTAGTTTTCATGAAGAACCTCTAGAGAGCTTAAGTTCAGGGCTGCCTTATATGCTCATGTGGGTTGACCTGTACCAAAACACCTGGTCAACAGGTAAGCGGGAGTTACAATCAAGACCTGTCCCCTCACTACGCCTTGCACACCCTGCTATAGGAGTTGCATCTTCCAGGAGGTAAGACCTCTTCTCAATTGCCATACCCATGCACACACGCACACTCCCATTTATACTCACCTGGGACTAAAGTCCTACAGGAAGAGATAGGCTAGGAGCTATTTGCCCATGACCAGGTCCAGGTCAAATAGTGAACCCGGCTCAGGCAATGGTGTGCTCTGGAGGGTTGAGGAGATCCCAAAGATAAAGGCTGGGTGTGGCCACTGGATGCCCAAAACCTGGGGGAGCTTTCTAAGGGCACACAAGGGAAGAAAGTAAAGTTACCTTAACAGGTATGGTTCCAACAAGTTCTATCCCACAGCAGCAGGCTGCAGTAACGGACAAGCGTTCGTCCCCACGTGGAGAAGCACAAAGGCACAACGATATACTGGTTTTCATCACATTAACAAATATCCCAGAAACAGTAGTATTCAAAGCTTGTGAAGGAGAAGTGAGATCCTTGGCATGTATAGAAAGAAAAATTTTTAATGACCCAAATGCCTAACATTAGTACAGAAAAATTAATTTCTGTAATTCCAGTTGAGTATTTATAGGCATTAAAATTATGTTTGTAAAACACTTTTAAGGCCTAAAACCATATTAAGTGAAAAAAGGTGGAGTTCTAACAATAAATGGACAAAAAGACCAGAAGAAAATATAGCAAAATGTAAATGATGGTTCTCTCTGGGTGATGGGATTTTGGGGGGACTTTCCTTCCTTTATACTTCATCATATTTCCCACAATAGATATTCTTCTTCTTTTTTTTTTTAACATTTATATATTTTTGAGAGACAGAGAGAGACAAGAGTGTGAGGTGAGGAGAGACAGAGAGACAGGGAGACACAGAATCCGAAACAGGCTCCAGGCTCTGAGCAGTTGGCACAGAGCCTAACCTGAGGCTCGAGCCCATGAACCACAAGATCATGACCTGAGTCAAACTCATGACTGAGTTAACCGACTGAGCCAGCTTAACCGACTTCACCGACTAAGCCAGCCACATGCCTGGGCGTGTATTCTTCTAATGAAAGAAAGAAGAAAAAATTTCAGAGTGAAAAGCTTCATGGCCTGCTGACCGATGGCCTGGTGGCCTGGTTAGCTGGATGCCAGTGCTGATGGGGCTGTGGTGTGTAAGGCATGTGGCCAGGCATGCATGTGACATTTTGGACCCAGTTATGCCTGACAGAGAGGCTTAGGTCTGAGCATTGTGGCCGCTGGCAGAAGCCTATCCTGGCTGGCACAGGGTCATGACTGCAGGCAGCTGACATGGGGGTCAAGGCTTTAGATGAGCCAAGACACGTTGGATGACAGCCAAACCTCAGATTCCAACTGTGTCCCTACCTTAAATGCTCAGGCTTGTCACAACTTATCTGAAAGACCGATCATAGAGGATCCTGAGCAAATGCAGACTTTGCTCGGGAATGTCTGGACGGGAGCCTGAGATACTTCCTTTTCTATCAAGCTTCTAGGTGACAGAGACACTGCCCAACTGAGGACCACCTCCGAGTGGCATGGCTCTAAAGAAGTTTCTCAAACTTCAGCCCACATGGGACTCCCCCAGGCAGTTTGTTAGACACAGACAGCTGGGCCCACACCAACATTCCAACCTTCCATCTAGGTCTGGGCAGGACTGAGTAATCTGCATTTCTGACAAGCTCCCGTTGATGCTGTGGTCCACGTCTCAGGGAGCACCCCCAACCCTCCGTTCTCAGGCACCTTGCTCCTCAAAAAGTGTCCAAGAATCAGGAGCAGCAGCACTCGGAAGCCTGCCAGAACCGCGAATAACCAGACCTACCGAACTATAGTCTGCATTTTCACAAGACCCTGGGTGATTTTATGCACCTTGGAGTTTGGGACACTGATCCGGAGGGGAGTCTCAGAGTTGAGTGAGAGCATTTTCCAAATGATCAGTTGGGGGCCCTGCCCCTCCCAGCCATCCACGCTCTCCGTGAACGAGGCACTCCTCCAGGACAAGCTGAGCTGCTCCCTGTTCTCCTTATCATGGTCACATGGCTGATGACCCGCCCACGAGGGACAGCTTCAGCCCTCAGCTCATTGCCTTGAGTGGTGCTGACCGTGTCCCTCGGAAGAAAAACATCTCAGTTGCCATGGAATCCTTACATCATTCCCTTAAATCAGAACTCCTTGCCCAGATAAGTGGAAGTGACCAGTGGAAAAGATTTTTCAGGTAAGGGAGACAGTGCATGAATGCAACAAGGAATTCTGGGAGCAGCTAGAAACTTATCAGTTGCTGGAAGGAATGTAAGACTGCTTGAGATTCTTGGTTGTGGGACTTCAGGACTAAGAGTGAGAGAGGCAGTTCTCTTGTTTGGGGAACTTCAAAGCCATGCTGTGCTATAAAGAATTGTGAAATCATTTCACCGGAATGATTTTCCTGGAAAATATCCTGGCCTGATTTCTTTTTACTGTACCCCAAATTTAGGAGGGGGGGCGGAAATCCCCTTTCTCAAGAAGGTAGACTATTGGAAAAGAAAGAAAAAAATGTTTTACTTATAGGAGACATTTATTTACTAAGGTATTTTCCTTAGCCCTGAGCAGAATAAGATTTTCTCTTGGCTTGAATTTAAATGCAGTGTATGTTGTCATATTTCCTACTAGTTGAAGGTGTTTTTCTGTTTTTTGTTTTATTTTTAATCTGACAGGAGGATAGGGAGGGAAGCTATTCACCAGTGGCTATTTGAAGTTTAGTGATTGCCCAGAAAGGAAAAAAAAAAAAAAAAAAACAACCCACAACAAAATACTCTAATGTTATTTTTGAGCAGTGAATATTTTTCACTCTGCTAAGAAATTACTGCAATTTGACACATGAAATCTAAGGCATAGATAAGTGTGATCTTGAAAAATTGTCTTTTGTTGGCTTGATGGTAACAAAAAATAGTCATGTCGATGCTGGAAGTATTTCCCCATGGTTTAGTGAAAATGCATCCTGTGAAGCAGAAAACCTTACACACTTTCTCCACACTGTTACAACAGGAAAGTGGGGCTGACTGCTAGAAATGATGGGGGTGGCCAACCTGCCTGTCGGGTAAGGCAGATCATGGTTATCACTTCTCGAAAGAAAATTATTTCAAATGACTTCAAATCTGAAGATGAATTACACGGTCTGACATACTTAAAATTCTGCCTTTTTATGAAAGATATCGAATTACCCAATTAGTGTTCTTTTTCTGGTTTTATTTTCAAGAAGAATCCATTTGTCCTCCATGTAATACTGAACACATTTGAATAACTATATGTGTGTGTGTGTGTATGTGTGTGTGTGTATTTAAGTTTTCACTTACCAATGGACATACTAAGTACAGGGGCACCTGAGTGGCTCCGTCGGTTAAACATCTGACTTCAGCTCAGGTCATGATCTCACGGTTTGGGGGTTCAAGCCCCGTGTTGGGCTCTGTGCTGACAACTCAGAGCCTGGAGCCTGCTTTGGATTCTGTGTCTCTCTCTCTCTCTCTCTGCCCCTCCCCAGCTCACGCTCTGTCTCTCTCTCTCCTTCAAAAATAAATAAACAATTTAAAAACATTTTTAAGGAAATACTAAGTACAAACCTCTGAATGTAACTTCTGCCTTTGATAACTCTCCCATGCAAATTCCTGATGTTCAGGGTCACTGTATACACTGGCATTCTCCAGAGGTGACATAATAATGATTTTTGATCCTGCACCCCTGGACCTCAGAGCTGAAGTGAATGATGAGGAACCAACTTTGAGGATGGTCTCTCTGCATCATGGATCTGAAGGTAAAGGACACAGCATCCCCTTTTAGACTTGGAGAACTTTGATGAGAGCGTAGTTATGCGTGTGGGTGTGGTGAGAAGAGGTGTTTCTATCTCGTTTTTTTTTTTCCTATCGCTAAGAAATTTGGTGTTATTTTATTTTTAATTTTCTTTATTTGAGTTTAGTTGACACACAATGTTGCATTAGTTTCAGGTGTACAACATAGTGATTCAACTCCTCTTATAGGTTGTGCTGTGCTCACCAGAAGCATATCTACCGTGTGTCACAGTAAAACATGATTACAATATCATTGCCCATGTTTCCTATGCTGTGCCTTTTATTCCTGTGACTTATTCATTCCATAACTGGACCCCTGGGTCACCCCCTCCCCTTCACCCACTTTGCCCATCCCCCCACGGCCTCCCCTCTGGCCACCATTAGTTTGTTCTCGATAGTTATAGGTCTGATTCTGCTTTTTGTTCATTGATTCGTTTTGTTTGTTGTTTAGATTCCACATATGGCAGCCTGAGTGTCCACTGATAGACAAACGGAGAAGGAAGATGGGGTATACACACACACACACACACACCCTGGGATATTACGTGCCATGACAAAGGACAAGCTGCTGCCGTTTCTGACACCATGGGTGGACTTAGGAAGTATTACACTAAATGAAATAAATCAGACCAAAAGAGATAAATTTTTGTCCAGTTTTCCTGCACAGAGCCAGTTCTTGGGAAAGTAAGCTCCCCACAGTGCCGGGTTGGAGCCTGGCTTGGCGAGAAAGGAAGCACTGAATGAGTATGTTCCTGTGACGCGGGCCTGAAAAGCAGACAGCTGAATCCTGTCTTGGCTCCCTGAACAGTGCTCTAAACTCCTGGCAACCCTCAAGCATCAGAATGAAAAACATCTCACGAACTGCTCTTCTGTTCTTTGCCGTATTATCGACTCCATTCCGTTTGGAAATAATGTCTGAGAAAATCTCAAGCCTTCCCACTTCCTGTTAGATGAACTTAGCAAGTGTCCCTAAGCAATGGAAGAAACAGTCTCCAGAAAGCTGCTGGGTTGTGAGTAGAGAGCCGGTCGGGGGCCACGTGTATGATGATGGGGCATCATCGAGTTGTTGGGTTTCGTTTTCTGAGACAGAAAGAGGAGTAGAAATAGTCCATTCAACTTTTGTAATTTCAGAAAAATACGTGAGATAAATGAAGCAAAAAGTTTTCATGCGTTTCCTCTCCATACTGTGATCAGGGAAAAGTAACAGGACAGTCGTGAGAGGGAGAAATCAGGAGAGGAGCACAAACAAAAAAGGAGTAAACACAGATGCGGAGAAACACTCGGACCGGGACCCAGAAAGAAGATGGACGCACACAAAAGTGGGGTTGCCAGAATTTACTGCCCACAAAAATAAACGAAAACCGGTTTCACTCGGTCCTGACAGTGAAAGCACAGATGTGACAGTCTTCTCTCTCCGTCAGGGCAGGAAAGCTGGCACCACCATCTCTCTCCGACCCTCTGGAACCCAGTTAGGGTCTCCGTCAGGGGCAAGACGGTTGGTGCCAGAATGTATAAGCTGCTAAATTTTGAACAAATTATCAAAAAGAAGTCATTACTCACTGCATGGGGATAAAAAGAGAGCTTCGACTCTGACACAGCACTAGTACGTAGATATAAAGAAAATTAGATAAAAGGAAGATCTTTCCTCCTTTCAAGTGGCCTTAACCTTCTTTTTCCAGAAGGATCCGGAGCCTCCAGTTTCTGTAAACAGATTAAGAAACCACATGTGCACAAACGTGCCTAGGACTCAAGTGAAGACATTTCAAGCATGGATTTCCTCAGGAAGGAATTTTAATAGTTTACCTATGCAAAGAGTGCTTTTAGATCCTGTGAAAGTATTTTGAGGACCGGGATCCATTGGGTATATGATTTCTGGGGTGCCTGGAAGGCCATAGGCTCCCAAATGTTCCTGGACCTGACATTCCCCTGGTCCTGCATGCTGACCAGCCCACAGTGGCCAGTCCACTCCTCCATGTTCAAAATAGAACCCCTGGCTTTTCCCCTCTGGATGCCCTTTCCCCTTTAAGATCCAGAATGTTCTCATTGAGAGATGTCTTCCTTCAACTTAGACCACTTAGACCTCTCATTAAAAAAATTTTTTTTCAAGTTTTATTTATTTTTGAGAGAGAGAGAGAGCATGAATTGGGGAGAGGCAGAAAGAGAGGGAGACACAGAATCTGAACCAGGCTCCAGGCTCTGCGCTGTCAATACAGAGCCTGATGCGGGGCTCGAACTCACAGACTGTGAGATCATGACCTAAGCTGAAGTCAGACGCTTGACCAACTGAGCCACCCAGGCACCCCAGACCTCTCGTTTCAAATTGCAGCCAACCAGGAGTAGAGTCCCACCGTCAGCCACATGGGAGGGAACTCTCTGAGAGCAGACATGTGAGGGAGCTGGAAGAGGACCTGGGAGGGCACCCAGCTCACAAGTCTCCCCTGCATGCGTTTTGCCTGTTTCCCCTCTCTAACGCGACTCTGCACTTGGGCCCAGCTTTCTCGAAGAACAGGGACAGAGTGACTATGTTTTTGAGCGGGACCGCAAGCAATGAAAACTGGCTGGCCTCCTTGGTCAGTCCCCTTGATTCAGTTCCCGACCTTAAGGCCCGCCTACTGCTGTAGAAAAAGGAACTTGCAGGGGCACCCACGTGACTCAGTCAGTTGAGCATCTGACTCTTGGTTTCAACTCAGGTTGTGGGATCCAGCCCTATGTCAGGCTCTGCACTCAATCGCTCGTGATCTCTCTCTCTCTCTCTCTCTCTCTCCCTTTCTCTCTAAAAAAAAAAAAAAAAAAAAAGAGAGAGAGAGAGAGAGAGAAAGAAGGGAAAAGGAACTTGCAGAGACCCAAATGGTTCATCCAAAGCAGCGACTCTGCAGTCTTGGGCGTGCTAGGTCCCACTGGGACGATGGCAAAAGAAGGCAATGAGTGGCCCAGGAGCCCTGGGGATCCCTGAGGATTCCCCCCCCTGAGGATGACAGGGGGAGAAGGAATAGTAGGGTCCCTCAACAGGGCAAGCAGTCCAGGAGGGGAGACACAGCTGGAATGTAGGGTGTGGGGGAACACATTTGCTTCTGTTATTGCCTCCCCCCTGCTGGCTGCTTGGGGATGTCCCTTAACCTCAGCATCTCTACCCAGGAATCTGTAAAATGGGGATTATGATTCGGCCACATAGCCAACCCACCCAGCCACTGACGGCCGCACAGAGCTTTAAAATCGCCAAGGGCAACGTTCGAAGTACCAAGCGGGCCGTGCCAGATGGTTCAGCTGATTGAGTGCCGAGCTCTCGATTTCGGCTCAGGTCATGGTGTCACAGTTCCTGAGATGGGGCCCCTCGTGGGGCCCTGTACTGGCAGTGCAGAGCCTGCTTGGGGTTCTCTCTCCCTCCTTCTCTCTCGCTCTCTCTCAAAATAAATAAATAAACCTTTAAAACAAAAGAGTTATTTAAAGTACCAACCAGGATGTTTCTCTAGTGAAAGAGGGGCCAGCTTTGAAGATGAAGGGTGGCGTTTCCTGATTGGCTGAGGGGTGTTCCGGGGGACAGTGCCTGAGACGTAAGGGTTGGGACAGAGAGCAGGGGCAGCGGTGGGGAAGACCAGCGGAGGTCCACTCCTGAGGAGTTGCAGCTGTTTCCCTGGGTTTATGTCCTGATTAGCATTCTAATGTGCTTGTGTTAATGGTGGCCCCGAGGGTCAGATTAATCAAAGAGGAAAGCATTTCTCTTTCAATTGCAATTACAACCATTATTTATGTTATTGAAATCAATCAATCACTATTGATGGCCTTTACTATTTTTATATCACTTTGGGGGACCCGGACAAACAATCTCCAGTCCCTCCCAGGGTTGGTAGGTGGGAACGTTCTCCTCACAAGGTAATGGGAGGAGGGCCGTGTGGTTATTAAATTTTTAACATGCAATTTCTGTGTAAAGCAACATGTGATTTATGTTCTTATATTCTCTTGGCCAAGAGCTTAGGCATTTTTTAATAGACCTGTATCCGAGACATCAGTCATCCACATCAGCACCAGACTGGCGCATGTGCCAAAGGAGACTGGCTAATATGACGTGACCATTATGCTCATTGGGGGTATAGGAACTACGGACAGACCATGGTTTCCGATCCCCCCACGGAAGTACCTGCGTGTAAATTGCAGAAGCACCCACCCTGGTCTCTGCTAGTTTTAATGTGTAGCAGCACTTTTTTCCTTAGCCCGACAGAAAATGGATTAAGTTTGCCAATGTGGTGAAAATCACATTCACATTTTAAGCAAGACAACTTCGCGATGGGGAGTTTCGAATACCTTCCGATGGATGGGACTTTCTAAACATGTATTTATTTCTAGCACCCTGTTTTATTCTTTTTTGTTCTCACAGCTGGGCCAAGCAGTCATTAGGGAGCCACATAACAGAGTAGAAAGAGCAAGGCTTTCGGCATCAGAATGGGGAGTGTTGGAGTGTTTGGTGGGCCACTGTCTAGTTACATGGAACAGGGGACATCCAGGTCGACTTTGCAGTAGGACTCCACAGGGCGGGAAGATAGGGCAACCAACTCATCCCGATGAGCCTGGGCTTTCTCAGCGTTAGCACTTAGAGTCCCTCACTCAAACCAGGGAAAGCAGGGAGGGCTGGTCACCCCGCAAATGGTGGAGTGAGGAGGGCAGTCCAAGAAAAGCAGTGGATGAATGTGCAGTTCATCCCAAAGTCTTCCCGCACGGGGAGAGCTGGGGGGGGAGCTGGTCAGCAGCAGGTGGTGTAGGAGGTGAGACAAACCTAGATGGCCCATGCTCTCATGGGTGGACAATGGCTGGAGACTGGGAGAAGGAGAGGGCTAGGACAGTCGTGCATGTTGGCGCCTCCCTCTGGCCATGTGTGGAGGGTGCACCGGGGAGGCCAGGCTGGTTCAGGTAAGTTAGGATGGTGACACCTTAAATGAAACTCTGGAAGGCTCAGTGAGAAAAAGATGACTTCCATTGGAATGCTATGGGGAAAAAAAACAAAAAACAAAAGCTCACTGGAATCAGCAGAAACAACAGCTACGATCGATTGATTGGCCCACATCAGGGAAAGTGGGGCTAATGGAGGCTCTGGCTTCTTTCTACCTGTGGGGTCCTCCTGGTCTGCCCTCCTGCCAGCCTCCGCCTAAGCAGCTGGAATGCCGATGCTATAGCCAGTTCGGGCCTCAGCCACTCCACCCCATCCCCAGGGGGAATGAACATCCCTGCAGTGGCTCACTCTTTTTTTTTTTTTTTAATTTTTTTAACATTTATTTATTTTTGAGACAGGGAGAGACAGCATGAATGGGGGAGGGGCAGAGAGAAAGGGAGACACAGAATCGGAAGCAGGCTCCAGGCTCTGAGCCATCAGCCCAGAGCCTGATGTGGGGCTCGAACTCACGGACCGCGAGATTGTGACCTGAGCTGAAGTCGGATGCTCAACCGACTGAGCCACCCAGGCGCCCCGTGGCTCACTCTTTAGAGCAAGGAAAATCCTCCCCCTCAGGGGCCCCCCAAAACTTCCCCTGTGGGGAGTCCTGTGGCCATTCCTGAACCAATGCCAGTGTCCGGGTTCCCGGCCCGCCCCTTGGTCATCTAGGGGGCTTTCCCTGAAGTTTGGGGCCTGTCCGGTGTCAGGGCAGAAACCTGAACAGAACCAGGCACTCTGAGAAGAGCAAATGGGCACCAGCATGGCACCCCCAGACAGAGAAGTGGTGTAGAGAAGAATGGAGGACATAAGCCATCAGTTGGAAAGCGGGCCTGTGGGGTTCTGGCTACCCTCCAACAATTCAGCTGTGCAGTGAGTCAGGTCCGGACTTAGGCATTGCCAGCCCTCGCCCTGGCCCTTTCCTTAAGCCTCCGGGGGCGAGGTTTACATCCCAGAAGCTGTCTCTGCAGGAAACCCATCCAGAGAGAAGACAGGGACAGAAGGAAGGCAAACCTGGACCAGGACAACTGAGGAACTGTGTCTCCCCCTGCCAACCAGTTCACACAGAGGGTGCCCAGAACCTACCCCTTCCTGAGGCCAGGAAGGCAAAAGAGGGAGTCCTGGGAATCCCTGCATGTTTTACAAAAGCTCAAAGGGAAACTGCCTCTAAAGTTTCGCATGGGGCCCTTCGGGCTGTAGATGGTTCACTCGTAGCCCCAAGGTTGGAAGCTCCTATCAGGAAGAACACGGGCTCCTTGTAGCCTAGTGGGTATCTCGTCCAGATGTGTTGACTTTTCCCCTGCAGATTTCTCCAGAAATCTCTCACCCAGCCCCCAGGCCCTAGATCTCACAGCTGGTAAAAGTCCAATCCCAGAAGCCTCCCACCCCCCGCTCCACCCGCTGCTATAAACACGTAGTGGTGATGAGACTCTGCCACCAGCAGGGGATGTCACTGGACCAGCTGAACCAAGCCCACCCAGAAAACAACGTTCCCAGCCCATGGCCGGGAATTTTTGTGGATAAAGACTAAGCTTCAGTTGAGGATATCGCCCACCCAGGATGCTGCCTCTAGTCCCCAGAATGGGATGAGGGCTGATGGAGCCCTCTGTGCATACTGCCGCCATGCTTCCCATTATATTGAAATCGTGTCTCAGTGTCTGTCTACCCTTCTCGCCAACCGGGAGGTTTCGAGGACCAATCTCTGGCAAAGCACCGTAGCTGAAATTGAGCAGATTCTCAGTGTGTCGAACTGAACTGTATCCGTAGAAAGCAAATCCTGTGTTCATGAATGTCAAGCCTGTCACCTACTCATTTGGTTCCCCGGCTTTCTTTCAGTTAAGAATATGAATGATCCACTGAAAATTAGATCAACGGCAGGATCGATAATCGCCTCGCGAAACAATTTATCCTTTGTCCGTCCACATATGCCCAGACACCACAGGCCTTTCGGCCTTAGCCTCAGGGTCACTTTATTAACCGTACAGATAAAAGGATTTCTTGGCTCTCAGATCCTATTTGACTTTTAAAGCCCCTACCAGGATTCCTAGCAGAGCAAAATACATTTTTCTGTGTTGGTTTTTTTTTTTTTTTTTTCTTGGAACATGTCACGTTTTGCTGTTAAGCCAAGAGCTTCCTCGGGATTGTTGATGGTCTAGTGCTGACACCTGGAAGTGTTTCTCTGCTTCCCCTTCAGAACATGGTAACAAGAACCAAAACCTCTGTGCCAGATAAATCCCCTCCCCATCCCTGTGTTAGCTCTGCTCTAAAACTCGACCGTTCACAGAACAGCATTGTCTAAAGTCTCTGCAATCTGGTGCATCGGCCATCACAATTGCAAGCAATTCTGCCCTGATTGCTATAACCTAGATGACCATGCTTTTCGCTGTACAGGGAGAAGCTAATGAGATGGAGAGCTTCCTCGGATGTGAACCTACTGGCCCACTGCCTAACGCGCCATGGCAGGGACCTCTGGGAGCCCACCTCCCGGATTGCCGATGTGCCTGGTTGCAGCAGAACATGCTGATGTGTCTATCGATTGCAATACGATGGAAGTGGACTGTAAAATAGAGCAGCAGGTGAACGGAGGCCCTGCGGGGAAACAACTAAATGGTTCCTCCCAGCACACTCGATATTAGCATTATCGCTAGAATAGCCTCTTCTCAATAACAAGGCAGTTATCTGCCCAGACTGCACATTAGGAACACGGTGCCATGAAACCAGGCGGGGAGAGTGACAGTCACTGGTCTGGGATGCAGCTTTCCGCTCGCAGGCACCGGAAGCAAAGCTTTAGGCTTGGAAACCTGTGTCAGGGAGCAGAGTTACGTTTTATTCGTAGAAACGATTCACCTCGTGGCCGCTGGTTGCATGCTTGTTAGTGTTCTTAAGGTGAGTCCAGATTGTGGGAGGAGCTGGTGATAAGTTCTCCTCTGAACTTGTTCTTTCTAATTCGAAGGGGAGGGGATCAAGTAACCTGGAAACGGGACACTGGTGATTTGTCTCTCCGTGAGGTCCAAACACTGTCAAAAGAAAAGAAGGGATAAGAAGAGCCTGGACAGACAACGTGCGGGGTCTCCAGAAAAGATTAGAAGCTTCTAGAAGCACATCGCCACCTGGCTGTCCCTGAAAGAGGCAGGCAGGATATCGACCCTGATAGTGGGGCCCAATCTTGATGTATGACGGAATCACAGCCATGTTTTCCTTGTTACCAGATTTGACATGTCTTCTTATCCAACCTAGTTGTCTGTTGGGATCAGGGCTCACATTAAATCAAGCAAATAGGAGGGGGAGAAAAATGCTCTGCTCTGCCCTGAATCTTTCTGGGGAAAAAAAAAAAAAGCCACCAAAACCACTTTCTCCACCCTATTTGCTGAATCCCAGGATGCTCAGTGTGAATGCAAACCTAATACTCATCCTTCTCACATTTCAGTCTGCTGGGTTATGAGCCGAATAAAATACCTGGGGAAAGAGGAACCACTTCCACATCTGTGGCCAGCTGCCATCCCAAAGCTCTTGTCACTTTTACCTGGCAATAGAGCCCACATACCAACCGACTCTCCCCAAAGCACACAGCGTCTCCCCGAGACAGCCTTTGGTTTCCATATGCTCAGCTCTGCACTTTTGGCCACCGCTCTGGAAGCTGTCACCAGAAAAAAAGTGGGTTCAGCCTTGTCACCTGGCAAGAAGAAGGAATGTGATATTTTGTGGCCAGATACATAAGAAATCAACCCCACAATATAGAACCCGGTGCAGAAACTGAGCGACAACAGGGCTTTTCCCCGCGCTGTCCTCCGAACTGAGAGCAGAACTCCTGCCATGATCTCTACGGAGACCAGCTGCCGGCACTTGTGGTTTTTAAAAGGGGGCGCCCACCTTGACGCCACGCTCATTAGATCTAGCGTTTGGCAGAGGATCTGGGGAGCTCTGCTCTCTGCCTAGCTTTGGAGTCCTCATTGTACCAGCCTTCTTCCAAGTTCCAGAATGCTGCTCTCCACTGCTGATGAGGGATACCCCTCATAAAGGGGTCCCCCCTTTATCCGTGGTTTTGCTTTCTGTGGTTTCAGTTACGCACGATCAACCTCCATCCAGAAGCACATGATGCTCCTTCTGACAGATTGTCAGAAGGTCAATAGCAGCCTAACGCTATGTCACACGCCTACATCACTCACCTCACTTCGTCTCATCATGTAAGCATTTTCGCATCTCATATCATCAGAGAAGAAGGGTGAATACAGCGCAATAAGATATTTTGAAAGAGGGGCCGCATTCGCATCACTTTTATTGTAATGTATTGTTATAATTGTGCTGATCTTATTGTTGTTCATCTCTTACTGTGCCTAATTTATAAATTAAACTTTATCATAGGTGTGTATGTATGGGAAAAACATAGTATATAGAGGGTTCTGTACACTCTGCAGCTCCAGGCACCCACTGGGGGTCTTGGAACATCCCCTGCAGATAAAGGGGGACAACTGTACTTTGATCTGTGGACTGACTGTTGCTCTGCTGGGTAGTTCCCTGGGAAGGATATCTGAGTTTTGGGAGCCAGGCTGGACATGGGACTTGCAAACACTGGTAAGGTCACCTCACCCCGAGCTCTCTCATGGCCATTATTATCTCAGCACACTGCAATCTGCCCTGTAATCACAACGGAGATGGGTTTTTCTGTGCATGACGCTTCTGAGCTGCAAAATTGAGACCCACACAAAACCTGTCTGGGGCACCATCAAAACTAGACGCACACTTTTTGAAGTGAGTATACTTAGTTTGATGGGTCCCTAACCATTAGTTTGATGGGCCCGTACTTTGTGCAAGATGCTGAGTTGGGTACTCAGTGGGTTGATTCTCTGAGTCCTGCCGAGGAACTAAGGATCTGGTACAGGGCTAAGCCATTGACACTGGAGGATGACACTGACAGGGTGACATAGAAATTAACACATGGATGACAAGATGGCAGGTGGTAAAGGCACAGAGCATGGAGCGATGGCTTCTTAGTGGGTCTCCCCTGTGTCCCTGTGCTTAGCAGCCAACTGCAACATTATAGCTGGCTATGGGGTGCCCTCCAGGAAGCAATGAAACCTATCACTCTTACATGAGGCAAAATCCTTTTGCAGGAAATAAAATCCTGTTGGCCTTGGTTATCAGGTGAACCTGCAGAACCAAGAAATATTTGTTGTATGAATTAGTGAATCATTAATCCTTCACTCCTACATCCAGCCGGGAACTGCTCCAAATACTGGCCTTGCCCTCAGTAAACACATGCTTACTTTTATAAAGTGTGGCGGGGTCTAGGGATTATTCAGAAGTGCCTTCACACCACAGCCAGAGTGATGCTGGAGCCGGCATCACCCAGGTTGGGGAGCTGATAGTTAAGTATGCACGAGTTTTGTGAGCCACAGGTGAACCGTTGGTACACGGTACCACGGAAACCCACAAACGCTGCACACCAGGGTCATCTTATCTTATTGCGTATTTTTGTGTGTCCGTGTATGAGCACATCACCGGTTCAGCCACTTAGCTTTTCAAAGCCCGTTTCCTCGTGTGTTAATCTAAATAATGACACCGGTTTCTCGGGTTTGCTGGGAGGGTTAAGTGAGAAAACACACATCAAGCGTGTACTACAGTGGCCGGCACAGGGGCAGATCACATTAAATGGTAGCCCGTTAGTCTATGTACATGATGGGACCCACCCTTTCCCATAGTCTAAAGACTGCTTCAGACCATAGTGATTGCCAAACACCCTGTTCTCCCCCAGAAGGAAAAATACCACTATTCTAGTGGATCTGTGCCATCTTCTGGGACTTGCCACGCTTGGGAAGTCTTTCCATCTCTGAACAGACCGCATGGATAATTCCCAGGACGAGGACGGGCAGCTCGAGAGTTCCCACCAGCAGAACCGAGGGATCAAATGAGTCACTGCACGCTTTGAAGTCTTAGGAAGCTCAGCCACTACTGAGTCTCTGACTGATCAACAGGAAAAGCCTATAATGTGCCCTTTTATAAAACTTGGGTTGGTCTCTGCTCAGCTGATACCCTCCTCAGACATGATGGGTACATGCCCCTCTCCTCCCCTTGCCTCCAGCGGCCAGCTGCTCCGATGCAGCTTTCCCGGCACATAGAACCACCAATCTTCTCTCAGGTGCTGCTAGTTGACCAAAAGTGTGAGCTACTTTTAAGACTCTTGGAGGGGACACTTGTGTTCCTTATCGAAGTAATGTGTCTGGTGTGCTTCGGTATATCAGGAAATATTTTTTTCAGTGTTTTACATTAAAATTTACTTTTGGGGGCCACCTGGGTGGCTCAGTCGGTTAAGCGTCCGACTTCGGCTCAGGTCATGATCTCACGATTTGTGAGTTCGAGCCCCACACCGGGCTCTGCGCTGGCAGCTTGGAGCCTGGAGCCTGCTTTGGATTCTGTGTCTCCCTCTCTCTCTGCCCCTCCCCAGCTCACACTCTGTCTCTCTCTGTCTCTCTCTCTCTCTCTCAAAAATAAACATTAAAAAAGAAAAAAATACTAAAAATAAAATAAAATTTACTTTTTTTTACAAATACAAAATTCACACAGTTGTCTATAGAAAATTAGGAAATTGGCTTTCATTCTAGGATAAAGGATATTTGTACTTTGAGTTTGCTCAAATACATCCCAATAGGTCTATTTCAGCGGTAGAATATGTAGGAGAGAAAAAGGCTAGAATATGTAGGAGAGAAAAAACTTGGGTTTATAAACCCAAGTTTATAAAAGGCCAGTTACTTTGCCATTCAGGGTCCTAAGAGGGGGCAGGAATGAGCTGGTAAATTTGGGGGCATATTTTGAGGATGAGGCTATGTATTGAATTTTTTTCTAGCACCTTTGATGACAAAACATGGTATCAGGCTATTTAAACCTTGAAACCTCTTTTCTTCATTGGTGAATTCTTCAGTTGGATGAAGCCTTCCTCATTGGGCACCCAGTTTCCAGGAGATAATGAAAACCTGACCACCCTTTGTACTCAGGAATACGTTTTCCTTCAGAGCCATCAGAAGACCAGATTCATTAAGCTAATCAGGGACCGGAGGTGGTGATATTGTATCTTCCAATATGCAAGTTAGGCAGCTAGGGTAACCTAGTTTTGAATTTTTGCATCCCCAACCCCATTGTCATCATCTTGGAAAACCAGGTTGAGCCCTTGGATGGCAAGAGCCACAACAGCAGGGGAAAACACCAAAGGCCCTGGGAAAGAAGAATATATCTGGATTTATCCAAAGCAGCCAGAGTTTAGATGTGATTTGATCTGAATCGATTTGATGTTTTTGCTAGATAATCCGTATGGTGTGGTACTCAGGAATGTTGACAAAATAATGAATAAATAGATGAATAGCGAATGCCTCTCTGGGTGGACCCACAAGCCTAGATAGTAAGTTTATCGTCGATGAACATTGTTACTGATGGCTAAAGCCCTCCCATTTCTCACATCTTGTGCAATTCACTTAAGTCACTCTTCTCCATACACTTCCACTTGCCATCTTCCTTTCCTTATCGGCCAGGACGGCACTCATGACCAGAGAGGGAAGCCAAGATAATCACCAATGTCCACCTGATGCTAAGGAGTTAGAAAGAGTGTGTTACTTTTTTATTGAGTACTGGCGATTGAAAAGAGAAGCCAACAGACTTTAAGACTTGGCCGCGTCTACGAAATCTTCCGAGGTGGTTACTGGTCGAGTGAGGCATGTGGCTTCTTAAATCCTACCTGTCTAGGTGTGATAAGACAAGCTATCATCCTTGAAGGTTGGGGATACCCCAGTCTGTGGTCTGGCCTCATGCAGAAGGTAGCAGAACCTGATGTGTCACTATAATTGTCCTATTAAGGAAATCGAAGGGAGTCCGTGCCTCTTCAGTAATTTCAGTACTCCATGCCCCAACTCTAACAGCCAGGTTATTTTGAAAGGTAGTCTAGCAAATCTAAAAGAGAACACGGTGTTGACTTTTTTGTTCTTGTTGGACTGAGAATGCTTTTAATCTGAAAAAATAATTCACAAAGTTATGACTGCATGAAGTAAAATAACTTCCACATTCGCTGATATCTGATCTATTTTATAATAGAGCCATATGATATCACCTCTTATTATTTGCTTCAGTTTTTGACTCAGTTTCCATATGCCTTTATTATTGCTTATTGTATATTTTTCTATCTGTGATAGCCAGTGGGGAAAAGAATGAAAAATGTATATTAAAAATTCAACAAGATGCATAGTTTGAGGCCTACAGGCCTGACTCGTGATATCACTAGAATGCTCTATTCTTATGCAAAACCCTTCAAAAAGAGGTTGAAAAAAAAAAAAAAAACCTTTAAAAGCACAACTTAATTCTTGTGGTATCTCTATAAAGGAAGCATTATAGTCCCCGATTAATAAGTGAGGGATTAGGATTTGAAGTAGTTTAATAATAAGACATATCTTCTTACACACTCATGCTCAAACTTCCAATATCAAAAAGCACACTGTGCCATTTACACACACACACACACACACACATACACACACACAGGAGCACACACCTGCACGCACACATACACATACACTTACACATACATGTGCCCCAATAAGGCATTAGGAAAAAGAAATGGAAGCTTTTGCTTTTCTTGACGAAAAAAGGTATGTTATTCACCCACTTTCCCAGACTTCCCCTTATACTGCCATCTCCCTGTCCCTTCCTCTCCCTCCTCTTCTCTCCTTACTCTGACATGCAGCAAAGCCATTTACCCCCTTCTCCTTAACGGCCTGGTAAACAGATCCTCACGGAATCTTGGTTACACCCCCATCAGTAACAATGCTGACTGAGTGCCAGCCACTGGTTAATCATGGGACAAACGCTAACTCAGCTAAAATCCCCACCTTGTTTTATGGATACAGAAATGAAAACCAAAGTCACCCAACTGCTAAGTTGCAGAGCTGGGGTTATGTAATCCTCCCATCTGGCCTTCAGACCCCTTGAGTGGAGCCTGAACATCTGTGAGACCAAACATTTGTTGAGCACTTACCGGTACTAAGCTCTGTATTGGGCACTGGAGATGCAGAATCCCGAAGGAGCTCAAAGGGCTCCCAGCTTCTATGGGGGTTGGGGGGTGTGAGAGAGAGAGAGGGGAAGAAACATACAACACAATGCTTTAAGCAATATGCTAGACCCCCACACCTGGTGTCAGGGGAATACGTAAGGGAGCACCCAGCCCAGCCAGGATGGGGCCCTGGGAGCCTTCAGAGAGGAAATGATGGCGAACTGAGTCTTCAGACTACATGCAAAAGGCCAGGCTGGGCAGGGTCAACCACAGGAGCAAAGCAGGGCAGGTGCAAACAGCTTGGCCTCTGGGTGAACCATGAGGGCCCTATTTCCTGGGGTATGTAGGCTCAAGTCGGGGTGGCTGGAGAAGAGGTCACAGGTAGTGAGATGGAAGGTCATGAAGCCCCTCGGGTTCCATCCTACACTGACGGAGGGGTGGGCAGCACTGAAGCATTTCCTCCCTTGTTGGGATTAATGGTGGGACTTCAGGGAAGGTGAGGGCCAAGGTCAGTTTGGGACTTGGATTGAGATGCCTGTGGGACACCCAGGCCACAGCAGCAGGGTGTGTGGCCCTGGGGCTCCAGAGTACCCTCTGGGAGGGAGAGATGAGAGGGTTCTGTTGGTGGTTTCAGGCCATGGGAGACGCTGTGCTCCAGGAAGGTAAGAGTGCGGGCTGGGAGAGGGAGGGGACACCGGCGTTGACAGAGCGGCAAGAGGGAAGGGAGGCTTCAAAAGGGTCAGAGAAAGAGTGGTCAAACAGTTCTCAAAAGGAAAACCAGAAGAGGAAGTAAATCGACTCACCAAATCGGTTTTAATTTATATTTTATAAATCGATAAAATAACTAATATAAATCAATAATATAAATCAATCTAAATATATAGAAATGCTGTAGAGAAAGAATCTACAAAAAAGGCAGAGGATAAAGAAGCATTTGGGAGAAGGGATGATTGATAGAATTTTGTCCCTGAGGAAGTGAGAGGGTGCAGGACTCGGGGCACAAATGGACAAATTAGCCTTGGAGGGGTACGGGAAAATGTGACTTCTACCAGGGTTTGGGGAAGATAATCATGGTCCCATGCTCCTTGCCTCCCTATTTGTAACCGGTTGAACAAGAGACACCAGAAACTCATATCTGATTTATTATGATAAGAGAGCTTGGTTTATTTTGGGACTCAACCTTTCCTCCCACTGTGCTCTCCACCTCACCCAGCACACACTCAAGAGGACCTATGTCATCCTCCATCAGGGCACAGGACGAGCTGTAGATCACAGCATCCCGTGTCAGAGAAAGCTGCTTACCAAGGAGGAGATACCCGGCTTCCCAGGAATGGCCATTCCAGAGAGAGAAAGAGAAAAATGGACATGACCCCTGGACTCGTGCCTTCTCCCAAACTCACCCCCTGGTGGGATGGAGTGAGGAGGTGGAGACAAAGGCAGAGAGCCTCTTCCCAACTTCTGAATCTTTCCAGAAAGCTAAAATTCCTAATTTAATGAACCTGAGCAGGAAGGACAAGAGAAGATAATGACTTTGAGATAATAAAAATTTGGCAGCAGGCAAACAAGAAAGGTTTGAAGGGTCCATGGCCATTTATGCAGTTGGTGATGGGACCATCTTCGGACAGTAAGCAACAACCACCATGACTCGACAATAACTATACTGTTGGTGAGTTCCTCATACACCTACCTGGCACTGTGCCACTGTCTCTAATCCCGAGGACATCCTCCACCAGGCAGTTATTACTGCCTGTTGACAGATAGGACAACTGAGGCTCAGAGGTTCTATTGCCTGGCAGACGCCAGTGACTGAGCCAGATGGCTTGAGGAGGCTGGAGAAGAAAGCGCTGTCGTGGAGCCTGGGAGAGAGAGCTGACAGGGGACCCATCAGAGGACTGGCTGAGCAGCGTTGAGTACCCAATGGAGACTGGAAACCCTACACTTGTAATGGTCCGAATCCGCGTGATTACATGTGCTCAGCAGCCCAAGTTTAGAAGTGGAAACAGCAGAATGTTGGACTGATCTAGGACTGCAATTTTGCTGGGCAAGGCGAACACTGAGGAAGCAGACGTGGAGTCGAGATGCTTAGAGAGGTAAATCTCCATCCTGACTCCGCCTCCAAATCAGCTGGGGAGCTTTAAAAAACATAGGAATGCCCATCTCTCAAGATTCTGGTTTAATTAGCCAAGGTGGTCCCTGGGCATAGCTGGCTTATAAAGCTCCCTGGGTGGTTCGAATATGCAGTCAGGGCTGAGAACTCTCAGAGTGGTGATTCTCAAGTGTGGCCCCACATCAGGACAATTAGCATTCCCTGGCTATTTCCCAGAAATGCAAATTTATGGGCTCCACCCCAAACCAGCTGAATCAGAACCTTCGCGGATGGGGTCCAGCCCTCTGGGTTCCAAGTCTTCCTCTGGGAGAGTGTGATGTACCCTAAAGTTTGCAAGCCACTGGCTTAAAGGACCTTAATAGGAAGAGTAGAGTTTAAGATCTTTGGAATTGGAGTCACCTGGGAATTAGAAAGGTCCAGGAGGTGGGTGGCTGACCTGGAATCAAGACTCAGATCACTGACTTTCAGGACATAGGGACGCTCGGGAGCCGGACTGTTGTGGAACAGCGAGCTCGCTAAGGTGATGTGGGGCTTTTGATAGAGAGTATAGGAGCCTCGGTACACAAGGGGCGTAAGCAGATGAAAAGAACATTAAATGGCAGTTACTGTGAGCAGAGCTTTTTTGAATGGGGCGTGTGTATTATTCCTTAAAAATGGCCTAGGGAGCGGGTGAATGTTGACAGGTTTCTGGGGCCAAGCTGGCAGAACCTCTCATGTCACGCCCACTTGAAGAGACGACCACCCACCTGCTCAGTCTGGAAACCCCTGGGTTCACGCTTCACGCTCGGCTAACTCTCCTGGCCCGAGTAAACGTGTGTTATAGACGTCATTACGGCCACTGAGGGAGAAGGTAGCTTTGCCAAAAACAACCCACACAGACATGACTCTTAGGTCACTACAGCACTGCACTTAGTTTTTTCAGGAAAACTCTGTTTTCCATAGTGAAAATGAAGAGCTACCTGAGCCTCCAGAAACTGCCTTCGCTCTTGAGACCTTGAATTAAGTGCTTTCCAGTTGAGTCAGGCCATAAGCACGGTGTGTTTCTTGCCTATTTATGTCAGAAACCAACCCATTTTGAAGACTGCAGTGAGGGGGGATTTCTAGGACAAAGATTGTTGAAAGTACAGCTTTGTTCAAAGATTGTTTTAAGTACAGCTGATGCTCCCCCCCCCACTTTAAACAATGTTTTTAAGAAAAAAAAATGGTGGCTCCTGGAACAGTCCTGTACAAAATATCTGGATACAGATGTGCTTTTATATGGGGTTGGTATCCTATTTGACACATTAAAGTTCCTAGTAAATTAAAAAACCACTAAAGAACAAAAAAAGCACTACCTCTCTAGAACTTACTCAGGATGGAGCATACCTGTCATCACTATCTACAGCACCACGCTCAGGCCTGGCAAGTACTTGCTTCCAGCTGAAGATTCCCTAGTAGGCACCTTTTGGGGGGGGGGGGTGCAGAGATTTAGCAAATCCTTTGCTGTAGCTACAGAGCCATCTTGTGGTTCTGCGTGGCGTTTGTTACAAGGAAATGCATCGCGGGGAGTGTTTCTCAGTACATCAGCACTGCTAAGAGGCAGCCGGGACAAATCCTTGTTGGTGATCAGTGAAATCCACTATGTAAGTGTTTGTAGGACCCTTCTGAGTAGGGAGATGTGAACAATATGGAGAGAGCAGGCAAGGAGGAGGACGAAAGCTTGACGTCTGGGAAATCTCTCAAGCTTTAGGAATCACATGCCCATCTATCCATGTTCCTGTACAACCAGTTTACTGGCAAAGCCAGGGGGAAAAGCCATGTAGCCTTTCCTGGGTGACAAGAAAACAGTAACAACAGATAGGAGACATTTCAGAATTTGCAACAGTTCTCAAGCCCCGAAGCCTGCCTACCTTTGGGAAAAGAAATTTCAGCAGAATGTGTCAGATGTCTGGGTGTTTTAATGTTTCTGTCAAACAGTGTAGGTCAATGTCAGTGCTCTGGAATGCGATATGTATAGGCCTCCCTCTTGCCTGGCATTATCTGACTCTCAGGGAGACATGCACAGCACTGCCTGTGAACACGCTCTGTGGCCTTTGGATTTGATGTATTCTGGTTTGAATGACAGTTGGGTTTGTTAATTACAACCGCTACCGAGCCTGGAGAAAATCTAATAAAAATCTTTATCAAATCATTTAAAAAGAAGAGTATAGTAACTTCTGTAGATAGAAAGATATTATGATGATTGAATTTTTTTATTAACTTTTCAAAATTCAATAGGTGTTTAGAAATGAAAGCTAAATGTATTAGAAGGGACTTCGAATCTTGGGATATCTTTGAAGAAGTTACCTGATTCCAATGATACGAATCTATCAGTGCCATAGGAGCTTTGCTGGGCAAGCTCTCAAGATTAGGAGATGAACAGGGCAGTGCTTAATTCGTGGTTCACTCACCTTCTGGAGTAAGTTCCCTTCTTTTTTCCAGCTATCCAAGCTCCACCCATTCCCACTTGTGATTTGCAAGGCATAGAGTAATCTCAGATTACGTGGCACCCACATGTATCCCCCACTTACCCGTTATGGGGCTTAATTCATTTCTTTGGGTTAAAGTGTAAATGAATTTTTTTCACCTTTAAAACGCACCTGCTCTTGATAACAGTAATGCATTAAACTGTTATGGATCATAATTATCTTGATATGAACTAATTTGTCAGGTTGTTCTCTCATCCCTCCTTTCTTTTCTCCATCCCCGCTGAGCAAAGTTTTATGTATATAAGCACTCTAAAACGTCAAATAATTTTGTAACAAAAACAGAGAAGTCCCCTTCTCCAGTCTTCTCTGACTCCATATAAAGCAACCTCTTAAGCTTTATCTTTGGTTCTTATTTCCATATTTTCTTTCTTTTTTTTTTTTTTTGCTTAAATTTTTTTTAATGTGTATTTACTTGTGAGAGAGAGAGACAGAGAGCAAATGAGGGCGGGGCAGAGAGAGAGGGAGACACAAAATCTGAAGGCACAGAGCCCAATGTGGGGCTCAAACTCACAAACTGTGAGATCATGACCTGAGCTGAAGTCAGACGCTTAACCTACTGAGCCATCCAGGAGCCCCCCCGCCCCAACTTGTTTCCATATTTCTAAATAAACTGTGAGTACAGAGATTTCTCGATTTTTCTTTCAACTTTTAGATAGTACTTATTGATTTCTGTTATAGAAGATTAAACTACAACTTTTTTTTACCCCAACCCACATAAACACACACACACACACACACACACACACAATCTCGAAGGAGCCCAGGGGCACTAGCTAAGGCTCACATTCTTATGACAATTAAGTATTATTCACAGCTGAGTCATATGCATTCACTAGTTACATTTCTCTTCTTTTACAACTTGTTTTGTTGTGGTTTTTGTCTGAGTTTCCTTTGTTAATTTATCCTCAAATTCTCTGTCATTTATATAATCTCCTCTCAGTATATTCAAACACATCAAATAGTCTTACCAATTTAATTTTTTAATATGACTTCCTTCTTGGATCACCATCCTGTCTTATTATAAACTGGGTGTCTCCCTGTCAACTGCCTTTCCTGGGACAGACTGCCTGCATGTGCCCCATGGCTTCCTTTTCTGAACTCACTCCCTTATTTTGGTGAAGGACATTTAGTCGCTTTCTGAGAAAGAATACATACACAATAAAATTGGAGACTTTCACATCTTAAGTCTCTCTCCCTTACCCTTATTCTTTTTTTTTTTTAATGTTAATTTATTTTTGAGAAAGAGAGAGAGAGAGCATGAGCATGAGAGGGGCAGAGAGAGGAGGAAACACAGAATCCCAAGCAGGCTCCAGACTCTGAGCCATCAGCACAGAGCCCAGTGCAGGGCTCGAACACACAAACTGTGAAATCATGACCTGAGCTGAAGTCGGACGCTTAACCGACTGAGCCACCCAGACACCCGTCCTTTACCCTTATTCTTGATTAATAATCTGACTAGATAATAGAATTTGAAGTTAGGATTTATTTTCCCTGTGAATTTTAAAAGCATTGTTCCACGGGTTTTCTAACATCCAATGTTGCTATTGGGAAGTCTCTTGCCATCCCAATTCTTTTTCTGCCACCTGTTTTTTAATTTGGAAAGTTTAAGACTCAATTCTTTTTCCTAAAAGCTTTTTCTGAAAGCTTATGCTACTGTACCTTTACATATGACCTTTTCCTCTACATTGTGTTTAATATTCAATGAGCTTTTTCAGACTGGACACCATTACTTATCTCTCAATTCTGATAAATCTTGAATCCCTTGTGTGATCATTTTCTTCCCCCTTTTCTCTATTCTACATTTCTGGAATGCCTGTTATTTGTTTGTTGTACCTCCTGAAATGGTCACTCAAGTTTCTCATTATTTTCCTCCTATATTATATCTTTTGTTGTTGCTCTACGTTATAGGAGATTTATCATTTTATCACCAATTCCTCTTTTTAATTTTTCATGTCTGCTATCAGAATTTTAATATTTCCTGATGAGGGATGGACCCACTGTTCTTGCTTTGTGAAGCTATGAATATATGAGTTATAATTTTGAAAAATTTTTACTCTGTTCTCCTTGCTGTCACTATCCTCTGACTTTCCTTCCTTTCTTTGTTTTGATTTCCGTCTTTCGTGTTGCTGTCTGGTGATCTTTGGCTGCCTTCTTTGAGGGCAAGACAGTCAAAAATTCATTGGAAGCTCCCTGGGGTGGGGTGGGGTATTATTTACTGACCCCTGGGCTTCACTGTGCAATGTGTTGGGTTGGTCACTGCATTTGAGCACCTCCCCACCCCCACCAGTTGCCATCATCTCTTGGTCTTTTCTCTTGGTGCAATTAGGTTCTCCTAGGAGGGACCCCGGGAGATGTGAGTCTGGCTGTGAACATCCCTAGAGCCACATGGGGAAGGAAGCTAAGGCTTTCATCTGTTGGCATATATTCTTTTATCTAACCAACCTCTTCTCAGTGCTGTAGCCCTGAGTTCAGCCACGCCTGGTATCCCCAACTCCAGACATCCTCTGGTCCAACTTCTCTTCAAGTCATACTCTGGTCCTTCTGCCATGGCTGGGGAGAGGTAGTCCCTCAGCTGCATGGAGCAGGGAGGCCACGTGGGGGCTCATGGTTTCCCAAGCAAATTTTCAAACAGCCCCACTGTACCTCCACCTGTACCTCTATTTTCCCAGGTCCCTGGCACTTATAATTCCTGAGACTTTCTTTATTTTGTTTTTGTTTTGTTTCATTTTCTGAATCAGACTGCTTCTGCATATCCCCGAGTCTGGGTACAGTTTTCTCCTTTCTCCAGACTGCTAAGTCAGTTAGCACTTTTCCTTCTATTCTCCACCTTCTAAAGCTTTGTCACCAGCAATCCTGACTTTCTTTCCCTTGTGGATTTTTGCTGGGGGTGGAAAGGGAGAGTGTGGGCAGGGAGCTGTTCTTGTTTGTTTGTACTCTTTACATAAAATGGGAGTCTTTTCATGACAAAGAGTCAAAGTGGATTTTTTTAACAATTAAGTTCTTTTTTAAGTTTATTTATTTTGAGAGATAGAGCATATGCACACCAGAGGAGCAGAGAGAGAGGGAGAGAGAGGGAGAGCCCCAAGCAGGTTCCGTGCTATCAGCCCAGCACCCATCATGGGGCTGGATCTCAAGAACCATGAGATCATGACCTGAGCTGAAACCAAGAGTTGGATGCTTAACTAACTAAGCCACCCAGATGCCCCAAGAGTCAGAGTTTTAATGGAATCAGGGGGAGAGGAGAAGTTTACAGCATTAGTTTTTGCCCATGCAGGGCACAGGGAACAATGTCAGAAATCAGGGAAGTCCTTGATGGCCAAGTAGCAGCCTGAACACCCAAGGATCACTGAGGATAGAGGCTGCCAGGAAGAAAAAGAACAGTAAAGAAGGAAGATGAGAGTGTCAAAGAAAAACTGTTACTTTAAAAGGATGCAGTCGGCCAGCCAATAAAATTGAAAGACATTAATTCACAAATGTTCTGGCTGCCAGGAAAGGCTCTGGGAGTAGAGTACAGTGTGAGCCCCAGCCCTAGCCCCACCTGCATCACAGACTGACAGACAGAGCTGGAAGGAACCACAGTGATCTTTCATCCAGCCCTTTCATCGCCAGGCTCAGGGGCCCAGGGCTATGTCTAGGTTCCTGCATGTAATGAGTAACACCATGGTGACTGGAACCTAGAGAGGCATGATGGCTCACAATGCCCGGCATTGGCGCCCCCAGCAGACAGGTGATACTTACTGCCCGAGTATTCTCTGGCAGCACACAGCTTCAGGCATAGGAAAGATGGCAAAATCCCGCACACTTGCCCCACTCCCCCAGCCGCAACCCCGTGCCCCATCAGCAACAACAGTCCACCCACCAGCTCCCTGGGGCCCCTCAGGTCTTCTGAGTCACCATCACCTCTGTGCTCGGAGCCTTTGAGATGTCCTTCTCTCAGGCCCCCTTTGGTTCCAAGTTGCATTTTAACATGGTTACTTTTGTCGCTTTTTGGTGAACGGGTTGGAATCAAAGCAAAAGTGAAAGGACGCTTCCGTGGTGGTCCAGGCAGATGGCGGGCTGGACAAGGTAGACACGGCGGCCAGAGAGAGAAGTGGACAAATGCAAGTTGCTTTTCCAGGACACCCAACAGGACTGGCAGAGGGGTTAGTAATGAAAGTGAGGAATCCAGCCTGATTCTTAGATTCCAGCTCAAATAATTGGGGGGATCGTGGTGCCATTTACTGTCTTAGGAAAAGTTGGGGAGTGAGGAGTTGGTTTTGGAGGGGAAATTAGAGATTTCGAAGACATGTTAATGTTGCAGTGTTTCGGACAGTTGTGCACAATCCTGAATCCTTTTGCGTCTCAGGTTCGTCCCCTGTGAACTGAAAAGAGTAAATACGATCTCCATTGCTTCCCCTGACCTCCAAACAGCCTCCATTCCAACAGTCTAGGAGGGTACCCGTCTGTGGAAGCTGGCAGTGGAACTTGTCAGTTTCTATCTCAGAGGAGAAGTCTAAGGGAAAGACATGCATTTGAGACACGGTGACACAAAGATTGTCCTTACAGTCCAGGGAACGTCTGTGATCATCTGGCAAGAAGGGTTGGGAAGAAACCTTCCCAAAGGTTTGGGAAGTGCCTGGGTCTGCCTGAGCCCTGAGGAACCCCACCTTAAGTGGTCAGGGAGATCACTTCAGGTTTTTCAGTATTTCTGTAAGAAAGTAGGCAAGCAATAGAAATTCCGTTAAAACTTAAAATGGCACACATTTTCCCTCTAGTTGCAAAATAGAGACAAAGACGGTGACTATTACCTAAAACCATAAATGCAACCATGAAGTTGCTTTATCTGTGAGGGTGGTGACCCAGTTAAGTCTAGAGAGTCTCCAACCCCCAAGGAAAGGGGTTTTTAGGGAAAGACCCTTTTTGTTAAAACCACTGGAAACTGAAGGTATGACTTAAAACGGTTTGGCAGTTGGTTCCATGGTGGAATGTGTTCGTGATGCACAAGGAAACAGGTGATGATAGAAGACATAATTGCTTCTGAAAGAGGGGATTACAGAAGGTTGTTTGGGCTTCAATAATTCTTCAGAGGGTGACAAACATAGGCTAACGACAAGGGTTTGCCCACATACAGGGAGAAGTGGAAAGCATCAATAAAAACAGTCAACCCAAACAACAGTGAGCACAGGTCCAAATGTATGTAATTCATCCACAGGGCAATTTGCTGTCGTTTTTTAAATGCAAAATTGGTCAGCTTCCCCAGCATCTTTCTTTTTCTCATCAAGATAAGTAAGTTTTCTGCTCCATTGAGTATCAGGCTAATTCCCAGCTCCTTTGTATATTAGAAGTAAATTTAGAAACTACAATAGGATTAAAAGGAAGACATGGTGCTTACGCACACACTTTCATCTTAAACCATTTAATTTCCAAACTGCCACCTAAACCAAAATGGACAAGATCATTTTAATTTTCAAATTACATGTTTCTAAAAAACACTCCAGTGGCTTCCAGCTCACGAAAATCCTCTCACTACGAGTGTCAATGAGTCATTTATGACTGTGAAAAATAAAACTTTAAAATTGAGATTTGTGGGGGTTTTTTTTGTCCAGACTCTACTCAGTGTTGCTGCTATTCTTAAGTCAAAAAAAACTTCAGCTGTGTTAGGTCCATGAGAATAGTGCATAGTTTATCTCTCCAAAATGAGGATTATCAGACCCGCCACCGTATCAGAAGCCATTGTATAGTATACTTCTAATGCAAAGAATTGGGATGTCTTTTTTAAACACTAATATCCAGGGGCACCCGAGTGGCTTAGTCAGTTGAACATACGACTCTTGATTTCGGCGCAGGTCATGATGCCAGGGTCGTGGGATCAAGCCCCATGTGGGACTCCATGCTGAGTGTCGAGCCTGCTTAAGATTCGCTCTTAATATGTCTCTCTCCCTCTGCCCCTCTCCCCTCCTCACATTCTCTCTGTGTGTCTAAAATAAAAAATAACAAATAAATTAATCAATCAATCAAATGAATATCCAACTTCTGTAGCATAGCATTTTTCTAGACTCCTTTTGGCTTGTTGTGAACTAGAATATCCTAAGTTCTATAAAAATTGCTAATATAATAGAGAATAATTTGACTGTGTTTACTATTTGTGGGAAAGGATGTTTACATGCTCATTCTAAAACAAAATGTAAACCATACAGGAAAGTAGAAAAGGAAATACAGGCCATTGCAACTGTATAACCTAGAGATAGCTATGGCCAACATTTCCCGTGCCTACTTCCGATCTTTTTCTCTACAGGTGCTTTTGCAATCCACACCGTAGACACACTCCTTGTCATATACATGAAATTGAGATCACATTGTCAACACTGCCTTGTGATCTTTTTTTTCCTTAGTATATCATGACCAACTTCCTTTGTGATTTAATAGCTCATGATTTTTAATGTCTGCATAGTATCCCATCACATAGTTATACCAACATTTACTTAGCAGTCCCGGATTATTGAACGCTGGGTGTATATTATTGAAAGGTGCAATGAATATCTGTACATGTAAAGTATTATTTACGTCTCTGATTACTTTCTTAGAATAAATTTCTGGAAGCAGAATGATAGTATCAGAGAACATGTTATACACATGACAAACAATTTTTTTATTAAAAGAATGTTTTTAGGGCAGGTTTAGGGTCACAGCAAATTGAGAGGAAGGTACAGAGATTCCCCATATTCCTCCTGTCCCCATATGTGCACCACCTTCCCCATTATCAATACCCTGGCACCAGAGTGGTACATTTGTTCCAAATTATGAACCTACAATGATACGTTATTATCACCCAAAGTCCATAGTTCACATTAGAGTTTATTCTTGGTGCTATACAGTCAGTGAGTTTGGACAAATGTATAATGACATGTATCCACTTTTATAGGATCCTAATGAGTAGTTTTACTTCCTCCCAAATATTCAAGTTACATGCATGTTAAAGAGGTTTGTGGTATCATTATTTATCATTGAAGACAGTGGGAAAACTTGTATTTTATTTATTTATTCAACAGACACTAATATAGCACTTGCCATGTGCTAAGCACCATTCTAAGCGCTTTACAAATATGAACAGATTCAATCCTCCTAACAACCCTGTATCAGTTAGAATACACAAGTTTCAGAAACTGTAACTCCATCAACTTAAGAAAATAGGAAAGTTCGTCTCTCACATAATTGCAAGTCCATAGGTGAAAAGCCCTGATATGGTATGAGGAGAAACTCAAAAATGTCATCAAGAATCAGGGTCTTTCCTCACTGAGGACTGCCATTTCTTGGGTTAGCTGATTCTTCTCATGTTTGCAAGATGGCCACATGCTCCCTCATACCTACTCACAATGGAGAGAAAGAACACAGGGCAGAGAGTGGCCCTTCTCCCCTAAGAATGGTCTCTAAGCCCTAATCTTCAATCTGGGTGATCAGTTTAGGTTATATGTATGTTCCTGGACCAATAACTGTTACCAGGATAGAGCCAAGTTCCAATGGGCTTAGGTTGGTCAGTATCTCCTTTCAGAGCAGTGAAGGGGATAAGTAACTGAAGGGATCTGGGATTATGTTAGGATGGAAAAAGGGAGAAAGCGATGTTAGGAAGGCAACCAACATTGCCTACTATGAAATCTAAAAAGCAATGAGATTGATCATACATATCCATGGTACATCCATGGGGTGGAAACATGTATATCTGTCAAGAAGAGTAAGGTATGAAAAGACGGAAGACTAGGAAGTACCAGGAATCTGTTTCTCCACCTAGACAACAATTTTACTAGTGGAATATGTGTGATAGAACTATTTTGGAATTCTGGAGTCTGTTGAAAGTTTGCAACTTCCAGCACAAGATTTAGATGGTAAATTGTGGTCGGTTTTGGTTAATTTCAACTTTTGGCACAGTAGTAGCTGCTCATTCCCCCACCCCCAGCCATGTGGGAAACAGCTGTGCACATGTCCCTGGGACAGTTTGCACCCAATGTATGAGAGTAAGCATGGGCAAAAAGGAAAACTATCTTCTAGATATCAAGGATTTGTGCTCTGACTGCTGATTGCTGCTTCTGATCACAGAGGTACAGACAAAGAAATGGGCAGCCATTGTTGTTTCAATTCCCACTTCTGTTGCAAGGTTCTCTCCCTCTAGCTGAACTGACTTCCAGGGGATTTAAAAGGTTGGCAACCTTTATCCCCCTTTATTTATCTCTTTTTCTCCTTTTGGGAAACAGACATTAAAGATTAAAACACTCAAAAACAACTGCATGTATAGGAAAAAAGAAAGTGGCCACACACACTCAGGGAAAAGTACAGAAAAGACCTGGGAGCACCTTGCATTTACAGCTCAGGCTTACCCTCAGCAGAGAGGCAGCCTACAATAATAAAAAAACAAATATAAGAATGATTGTTTAAAAAACTTGCAAACCCTGAGGAAAGGAGAGAATGCAATTTCCAGAGTAATAACATTATTTCAGGTTCAAATGTCCACTTTTCAACAACAACAAAAAATCACAAGGAATATGAATAAACAGGAATGTATGTCCCATTCAATGGAAAAAAAATCAAGAGAAACTGTCTCTGAAAAAGGTCTGATGGAGGATATACTAGGCAAAGACTTTAAAACAATTGTCATAAAGATGCTCAAAAAAACTAAAAAAAATATATAAAGAAAGTCAAGAAAACGATGAATATACAAAATGGAATATCAAGAAAGAGATGGAGGGGCGCCTGGGTGGCGCAGTCGGTTGAGCGTCTGACTTCAGCCAGGTCACGATCTTGCGGTCCGGGAGTTCGAGCCCCGCGTCGGGCTCTGGGCTGATGGCTCAGAGCCTGGAGCCTGTTTCTGATTCTGTGTCTCCCTCTCTCTCTCTCTGCCTCTCCCCTGTTCATGCTCTGTCTCTCTCTGTCCCAAAAATAAATAAACGTTGAAAAAAAATTAAAAAAAAAAAAAAAAAAGAAAAAGAAAGAGATGGAAACCCTAAAAAGAAACTAGAAAGAAATTCTGGAGCTGAAAATACAATAACTGAAATGAAAAAAAAAAATCACAAAGGGATTCAAACGCAAATATAAGCAGGCAGAGAAAGATTCAGTAAATTTAAAAATAGAACAATGGAAATTACTATTGAGTTTGAGGAAGAGAAAGAAAATGATTGAATGAAAGTTAACAGAGGAGACCTGTGGGACATCATCTAGAAGATCAACATACTCATTGTGGGCATCCCAGAAGAAGAGAGACAATGAAGCTATAAGAATATTTGAAGAAATAATAGCTAAAAACTTTCCAAATTTGATGAAAGATATACATATAATCATCCAAGAAGCTCAACGGACTTCAGCTAAAATGAACGTAAAGAGATTTACACTAAGACACAGTATAATCCTTCAAAGGCCAAAGGCAAGGAGAGATCTTGAAAACAGCAAGAGAGAATCAAATCATTGCATATAAGGAAGCCTCAATAAGATTATCAGCAGACTTCTTATCAGAAGCTTTGGAAGCCAGAAGGCAGTGGCAGTATTCAAAGTGTTAAACAAACAAACAAACAAACAAACCCCTGTCAACATAAAATCCTACATCAGGCAAAACTGTCCTTAAAAGTGAGGCATAGGGGTGCCTGGGTGGCTCAGTGGTTAAGTGTCTGGCTCTTGATTTCAGCTCAGGTCATGATCTCATGGCTCATAGGTTCAAGCCCTGCATTGGGCTCTGCATTGACAGCACAAAACCTGCTTTGGGTTCATCTCTCCCTCTCTCATATCACATGTTCTCTCTCTCTCAAAATAAATAAACTTTTAAAAAGTGAGGTAGAAATTAAGACACTCTGACAGAAACAAAAGCTAAAAGAGTTCATTCCCACTAGAGGTGCCTTGCAAGAAATGCCAAAATGAGTTCTTCAAAGTGAAATGAAAGGACATTAGACAGTAGCTCAAATCCAGATAAAGAATTAAAGATCTCAGTAAAGGTAAATACAAGGGCAAATATAAACGCTAGTATTATTGCAACAATAATTTGTAGTGGTACTTTTTGTTTTCTATATGATTAATACATTTGAAGAAAAAATTATTAGTCTAAAAGCTTGTGTTATTGTAACTTTACTTTGTAATTCTAAATCTTGTTTTCCACATAATACGAAAGTAATGCGTTTAAAAGAATCATTTGTTTATGGTTTGGGGCACAGAGTGTGTAAAGATATCATTTGTGACATTAACAACCAAAGGGATGGGGCTGGAGCGATAAAGAAGCAGAGTTTTTTATATTAAGAAGTCAAGCTGCTATAAATTCAAATTAGAGTGTTTTAACTTTAGGATGTTGAATGTAATCCCCATGGTAACTACAAGGAAAATAGCTATAGTATATATACAAAAGGAAATAAGAATGGAATTTAAACATTTCATTACAAAAATCAACTAGACACAAAAGAAGATAGTAATGCAACCAATAAAGGACAAAAAAACTATAAGGCATACAGGAAACAAATAGCAAAATGACAACAGTAAGTCCCTCTTTATCAGCAATTACTTTAAATGTAAATGAATTAAACTCTCTAATCCAAAGAGATAGGCAGAATGAATAAAAACACCTGATCCAACCATACGCTGTTTATTTATTTATTTATTTTTTCCAAAGTTTATTTATTTTTGGGACAGAGAGAGACAGAGCATGAACGGGGGAGGGGCAGAGAGAGAGGGAGTCACAGAATCGGAAACAGGCTCCAGGCTCTGAGCCATCAGTCCAGAGCCCGACGCGGGGCTCGAACTCACGGACCGTGAGATCGTGACCTGGCTGAAGTCGGACGCTTAACCGACTGCGCCACCCAGGCGCCCCCAACCATACGCTGTTTAGAGGAGACTCGCTTTAGATCACAAAAACACAGACAGATTGAAAGTAAAAGTTTGGAAAAAGATATTCCATGCAAATAGTAACCAAAAGAGATCAAGGGTAGCTATATCAATATCAGACAAAATAATTTTACATGTAAAAAAATGTTTATAAGAAACAAAGAAATACGTTACATATTAATAAAAGGTTCAATACAACAAAAAGATATAAAAATTATAAACATTTACACACCTAACGACAGGGCATCAAAATATATAAATCAAAGAATCTGACAGAATTGAAGGGAGAAAAAGACAGTTTTAGAATAACAAATGGAGACTTCAGTATCCCCACTCACAAAAATAGATAGAACAATCAGATAGAAGATAAGTGAGGAAACAGAGGACTTAAACTCCTTAATCAACTAAATCAAATCAGATACAGAAAACCACCCAACAGCAACAACATATACATTCTTTTCAGGTGCACGTGAAATATTTTCCAGGATAGACCATATGTTAAGCCACAAATTAGGTCTCAATAGATTTCTTTAAAGATAGATATCATACAAAGTATCCTCTCCAACCACAACATGATGAAGTTAGAAAACAATAACCTAGGGTGGGAGGGAGGAAAGGGTGGGTGATGGGTATTGAGGAGGGCACCTTTTGGGATGAGCACTGGGTGTTGTATGGAAACCAATTTGACAATAAACTTCATATATTAAAAAAAAAGAAAACAATAACCTAAGGAAAACTAGAAAATTCACAAAGTTGTAGAAATCAAACATATGCTTTTAACCATGATCCATTGATCCATTTGATCCATTGATCAAAGAAGAAATCACAGGAGAAATTATAAAATACTTAGGGACAAATAAAAATGAAAACACCACATGCTAACACTATGGGACACAGAAAAAGCAGTGCTAAGAGGAAATTTATAGCTATAAATGCTTATAGTAAAAAACAAAAAGAAATATCAAATCAGCCACTTAACTTTTGTATCATGCAGTGAAATACAGAACTGTAAGGGAAATTAAAAGCACACCTGTACTAACAAATTTAAAACTCCAGTAGGGATAATATAGGCATGTCCTAAAATAATAGCAGTAGAAGTTAGAATGTGATAAATTTGCCCCAAAGTACAAGGGGAGACAGGAGGGGGAGAGAGAGAAAACATAGCTGACTCTGAGGGTGGGTCAGACTTACCCATTTCCTTATGTTCTAAAGTGAAATTAAATCCAAAGCAAGCCTCCATCTTCCCAGACTAATAGGAAACTAATATCCCAAACATTATTCCTTTTCCAGCTTTTCCTATCTCAGTAAATGACAGCCTACCCATATAGCTATTTAAATCTAAATTCAAGCTACACTCCTTGCTGCCTGTGTCTCCCTTCCAACACCACACATCTATCATGGCTATGGTTATTAGCAAGTTTGATTTTCCAAAGTCAACCCAGCTTGTCTACATCCCCATGGGGACCATCACTTTCACCTGCCTGGACCACTTTCACCTGACTGGCGCCCCTGGTTACTTTCTTCCTCCGTCTGCCCTGCCAAAGCCTCCAGAATGATCTTTTTAATAAGCATGCCATATTCCTACTCAAACTCAAAGGCTTGCTCAGAGGAAGCCTCTCAAATGGTCCTGGGAGGTTTGTTTATTATAAATATCCATAACGTTCAAGAAGCTTCTCATTTTTCCTTTGGAAAATCTTGAGACTGAGGAGTGAAACACACAAAGAATGGGGAAAAGTTTTGAGCACACATTAATTATACTGCATAATACTATACTATAATTATAATATATACTATCATTATAATACAATACTATACACATAAAATGAAAACTACTGAATGCAAAATTATGTAAAGAAATTGATTATAATGTTTTTAATGCATAGAAAAACTCTAGAGAAAATAAAATATTATTAATGGTTGTTTGGGAGACAGAAATGTAACTATGGAAATACTGACTTTTATCTTTTTTTCAACTTTTCTGTATTCTCTACATTATATGCTATGAGAGTATGCTGCTTTCATATAAACTTTTTTAAACCATATTTTTAAAACATTTTTAAACCCAGAATTCCATATCTGGTAATTTATCATCTGAAAATATTCATGAATATGCATATAGATCTCATTACAGAATCTTCATTAAATAATTTTCCATAATAGTGAAAAAGTTAAAAGCAACCTGACCATCCCCAAATAAGAGATTACTTATAATGGCAAAATACAGACTGGCCTTAAAATTTATGCTGTAGAACACTGCATATTGTAGAAAATATTCTCTACGTAGATAGGTTAAAAAAGAAAGATTGCAAAACATAATGTGAATCCATTGTTGTAAATATATACACATACTTAGGAGACAAAATCACTTCCGAGTCTAAAGCAAAGATACGCTTTCATTATTGCTGAGTTGTAGGTATTGAAGGTGATCCACATTTTATTCTTAGTGCTTACCTTTTTCTTTTTTTCCTTTTTTCCTTTTTCTTTTGTTTAGGAACATTATAATTACTTGTCCAGTAGGGAAAAGACAGCAATCGAAGTTATATATATATATTTTTAAAAGACCCTCAGAATTGTTCATTGATGTGTGGGAGAGCCAATGTCCTGGGCAGGGGTCCTTCAGGAGCCAGAAAGCCAGATGGCAGTTCTCAAAACAGGGACAAGGATTGACAAGGATCTCAGTACTTCTATTCACATCGTGAGGAAGTGAAGCACAGAACTTTGGCCCCGTCTGTGAGCTGTTGAGAGCATAGCTTTTATACACGGACACGTGGGCTCACTACTACTACCTATTGTCTCTGAGACTCAGACACGTTACTTAACCTCTGTATGCTCTCAGTTTCTGCTTCCAGAAAATGGAGCAACGATACCTACCTCAGAGATGTCTCAGTGCTTGCGTTAAATGAGGCAGTTTATGTGATGTGCTCACGGCTTTATTACTCATTATTACAAGATGGTGGTGATTCCCAGGGACCCAGCTCTAACCACAGGTCAGTGATTGTGCAGGGGCTTGCCAGCTCCAGTAACCTTGGAACCTTTGGTACCAAGCCCAGTAATCTCATCCTGCCAGGAACCAAGAAGCTCCGTTTGGCCTTGATCTTAGCACATTGCATGCAGTCTCCTGGAGTGAGGGCAGACAGTGCCTGACCTCCTGCCTCAACAAGGCAGCAGGGTCGCCAGACTGGCCAGGGGACAGAGCAGGAAACCCCACCCTTTCCCTGGCTTGGCTGAAGGCACTGCTGGCCTGTTTACATGCTGATGTCACCCTGTGCTGCTTTCTGTTCTGGAATTCTCATTTTTCCTGTGAGTTTCCGAGCCCTAGAGATAAGGGCCTGTGGTTGTCACTAGCTCTTCCTGCCTCTGTGCGAATTCATTGTGGGGTCTTGCCTGACTCAGAAGTGCTCCTTGGCCCACTCCCCACCTTGAAGACCTCTCAGGACAGCCACCCTTCTCCTGCCTCTTTGTGCCCCAGGCCACTCACCTGATCACAACCTTAACTGTGTAATGGTGTGTGCGCGTGTGTGTGTTTTTCATATATCATTACCCAGGAGCTTCTGCCAAAAATGTGCTGTAAATACCATCTTTTTACCTTGTTTTCCATTCTCTGTAACTTTCTTGAGCTGCATTTGGCCAGAGTTTCAATATGTGGTGTCATGGGAAGAACACAAGCCTGGTTGTGTGACCCGACATGAGAAGAGAATCACTTAACCCCCACACCTCAGGTCCCCACCTGCCAAATAGTGGAATACTACCTGCTACAGGAGCTCCAAGAGGATTAAATGAGACATAGGGACACTCCTAGTATGGCACCTGGCATACAGTGGGTGTGTAATAAATTCTCTTTAGCTAGCTTTACAAGACCCTCTAGAAGTTTCTAGAAGTTTCTACCTAAGATTTTTCCTTGGACTGTTATCCATCAGCCTCTCAAGAAAAGTCTATTTTCCTGATGAGAGCTAGGGCAGTACTACCAGAGAAATAAGTGGGGGCAGCCCAGTGCCTAGAGGAAGCCAGGCTGAGGGAGTGCCTTCCCCTCTTCCTGTCTCCTCCCCGTGGCAGGGGTGGGGTGCCTCACATCTGTCTGGGAACTACTGGCTTTGGTGGCACAGAGAGACGCAATCTGATGAAGCATTCAGGCAATCTCTGTTCTTCGCACTTGCTGAGCTGAATAATCCCCTCTGGTTACATAGATGGCAATGCAGAGAAAGTGATTTCAGGGACTCAGAACAATTACAGTGACTTTAAGCAACTGCCTGCCAACCGAAGAGATTTCTACTTAATGTCAATTAGCTTTTACTGAAATGCCTTCCAAAGACGGTTAGACAGAGGGATGTAAATGAGATCTCTGGAGGGAGGACGAGGGGTCTCTGAGAAACACATCTAGGACATTCTGAGAGAGGATAGGCTGAGTGGGTCTCTTTGCCACGCCCCTTCTCAGACCTCTGTTTTCTCAGGTGCCTTGTAAGCCTCTCAAGGGGAAATACCTACAGTGCTTCCCAAACATAGGTGACCTTTTTGGAAGACCTAGTTTTCTAGAACTAGGATTCTTCTGTGAGCGATTTCTAGAAACAGTGTTGGTTTTTCACAGCCTTATAAAGCATATCTTACATATATGTCTTACATACTTATAATTTACTCATTTCAAGTGTACAATTCAATGATTTCCAGGAAATTTTCCAAGTTGTATAATCATCATCAGTTTTAGAACTTTTCCATCTTTAGAACTTTTCCATCACCCTCAATGACATCTTAGTGCCCTTTGACTGTTAATCCCCATTCCCACCCCCCAGTTGTTGCCCAGGCAACAACTAATCTACCAACTGTCTCTATCATTTTGCTTTGAGAATTATTGTTTGTTTTTTTTTTTTTTTTTGAGAGAGACAGTGTGTGCATGCAGGACAGAGAGTCAGAGGGAGAGAGATAGAGAGACTCTTAAGCAGACTCCAGCAGCTCAGTGTGGGGCTCCATCCCACGACCCTGGAATCATGACATGAGCTGAAATCAAGAGTCAGTTGCTCAACCGACTGAGCCACCCAGGTGCCTCTCATTGCTTTATTTTTTACTGTAGTAAAATACACATAACAATATTTACCATTTTGAAGTGTACAATTCAGTGGCAGTAAGTACATTCACAACGTTGTGTAACCATCATCACCATCCATCTCTAGAATTTTTCATCTTCCCAGTCAGCAACTCTGTACCCATTAAACACTAACTCCTCATTTCCCCCTCCTCCAGCCCCTGGTGACCACCATTCTACTTTCTGTTGCTATGAACCCTGCCAGTCCAGGTCCCTCATAGAAGTGAATCGTACAGTATCTGTCCTTCTGTGTCTGGCTTATTCCCTTAGCATAATGTCTTCAAGGTTGACCCATGTTGTAGCATGTGTTAGAATTTCCCTTTTCATTTAAGGCTGAATAGTATTCCAGTGTATGTATAGACCACATTTTGCTTATCCATTCATCTATTGATGGACTTGGGCTTCTTTCACCTCTTAGCTATTGTAAATGCTGCTATAAGCGTTGGTGTATGTATGTGTTCAAGTTCCTGCATTCAATTCTTTTGACTGTATACCTAGAGGTAGCATTGCTAGATCATATGTTTATTCTAGTTTTAAACTTCTGAGGACTCACTATACTGTTTTCCACAGCAGCTTCACCATTTCACATTCCCACCGGCAACACACAGGGCTTTCAATTTCTCCACACCCTTGCCGACACTTGCTATTTTCTGTCTGGGTTTTTTATCATGGTTGGATTTGTTTTTTATTTTTTATTTTTTTTTTTAAATTTTTTTTTTTCAACGCTTATTTATTTTTGGGACAGAGAGAGACAGAGCATGAACGGGGGAGGGGCAGAGAGAGAGGGAGACACAGAATCAGAAACAGGCTCCAGGCTCTGAGCCATCAGCCCAGAGCCCGACGCGGGGCTCGAACTCACGGACCGTGAGATCGTGACCTGGCTGAAGTCGGACGCTTAACCGACTGCGCCACCCAGGCGCCCCATGGATTTGTTTTTTATAATAACCATACTAACGGGTGTGAAGTGATATCTCATTGTGGTTTTGATTTGCATTTCTCTAAAGTTTAGTGACATTGAGCATCTTTTCATGTACTTGTTGGACATCTGGATGTCTTCTTGGCAGAAATGTCTACTCAAGTCCTTTGCCCATTTTTGAATCGGGTTCTTTTGTTGTTGCTGTTGAGTTGTAGGAGTTCTTTATATATTCTGGATACTAATCCCTTGTCAGATATATGATTTGTAAATATTTTCTCTCATATTATGGTTTGCCTTTTCATTTTCTTGATGGCATCCTTTAATTCACAGAATGCTAATTTTGATGAGGTCCAATTTATCTATTTTTTCTTTTGCTACCTGTGCTTTTGGTGGGAGAAACATTGCTTTTTGCTTTTTAAAATTCAAACAGAAAAAAAGCCCACCTGTGAAATTCAAACAAACAACAAAAAATTTCCTGTTATCATAAAAAACATTCTTATTTTCCCCGTAAAAATAGTAAGAACTCCTCAAAATGTAGTTGTTTCAACGATGTGACTTGGTATGTAGTTAAACAACATTTGCCACCATTACTGAATATCTGTTATGCACCAACAACTTGTCAGACACAATCACAGCAGGAGATACAAACAGATGGCAGCTCTAGAGCTGTTTGTCTTACATGGGACAAGAGGTATATTTATTAGTAAAAACTCTTTCCAGTTTAAGTGACAGAAAACCAGTTTAAAATGGTTTCAGTAGAAAGGGGAATTCACCAGAAGAAATTCCTTCTGAAGAAAGACTTTATAATATTTCATATCTTGAATAAAATAATGATCTGAAGAGAACATGACAAAATGTTAATGCATGTGTTCATCTGAATGGTGAGTAAATGGATGTTTGTTTTTTTAAAAAGTACTTATGCATTTAAATTACCTCTCCCCTTGTACTGGGAGAACTGCCTGATGAGTATCCATTCGGTTTCCTTAATGCTTTAATGACACCATTCACGAAATTTTAAAATTAGGAAGTGAGGAAAATATGTTTTTTAAGCCACTTTTCCCTTCCAGGCAAATGAACAGAACTGGCAGGAGAATGAGGAGGAGGAGGAGGTGGAGGAGGAAGAGGAGAAAGGAAAAGAAAAGAAAGGACAAACTAAAGAATGAAAGAATGAGAAAAGGCAAAAGGAGGAATTGACTGCATGTAAACAAAATGTTGACAAGTATAATGGTTTTAACTAAATCCAGAGGCTATATCTCATTTCCCTCCCTCCCTCTCATTCCATTGCCTCTCTCAATTTCTTGGCTCTGCTTTTCAGCTTCCTTTTCCCACTGACCTCTTTCCCTCCTGCTGTAAATAACTTCCTTTATGCATCTTGGGGAAGGTAATGAGCAACGCTAGCATATATTGCCTTAGTGTACAATCCCAGTAACTGAATATTAAATCCCAGTAAATACACTGAAAGGGCCTCTTTGGATCATGTGTCCTTCTCAGAACCAATCACTTATGCCCAGGTAAGTGGATTCTGATTGGCTAGCCTGGGTCACATACCCAAACCTGTGGGGCTTAAGGGCTGGTAGATGGAGGATTTCTGAAAGGAGGGATCCCTGCAAGAAATCCGCACAGAGACACTGGAGCACACCTGCCAGACAGATATCGTGCAAGTATTTACTTACTATTTGCCTTGTTTCCTTTTAGTGACCTCTCCCAATTTTGCTCAATTAGTAGAATTGTAGAATTTTGCAAATATGAGTGGGAACATTATGGCTTTATAAATGTGGGAAGTATCCTTTGATCCAAGAAAGTTCCAAGTACATGGAGAAGCTCTTTACAGGCATGAGAAATGCACCCGTAAGCAATATAGCTGAATGAGCACAGTACACTAGAGTGAGAAACTAAGGCAGAAAACTGAGTATTGGTGACTAATCTTTCAGAGAGCAAGAAAATTGAGAGAAACAGTAACAAATGTGATTATTAGAAGAACCTCGGGTTACTTGTGGTTGCAAGTAATGGAAAACTACTTTGGTCTAACTGACTTGGTCCAAAGAAGGCAGCATTCAATTCATGTAACTGAAGAATCCAGGGATAAACTGGTTTCAGGCAGACCTTGATCCAGGACTCAAACAATGTTTGCAATAACCATCTCTGAGCACCACATCCACTCGTTAGACAACTTCTCCGGTTTTCAGTGAACCCCTAGTACAGTTCCTGGCACTCCCCTTATGGCACAGCAGCTCCAAGCCTCCCATCCTCACACTATTGAGCCTCGGAATAGAGCATGTAGGTACCATGATTCCCGGAAGTGGGCTTGAGGTTCTCTGTGAACAGACAAGCTGAGGTCATGGACCCACTCCTGGATGAGTCACTGTCATCAGAGGGAACTACTGGGTCTCTCCCTGAACTACATCCCCAGTCACTGTAGCTAGAAGACAAGAATATGCTAATTGACCCCCTGGACCTGAAGGTGGGGTCAGTCCCATCCAAACCACGTGGCTGAGAGCAAAGGAAAGGATAGTTTTAAAATACCAAAGCAAAACAAAATCAACAAAACCTTGATATTCTTGTCAGGAAGGGAGGGGAAGTGTTCCAGCGGCAAACCAGTGTCTATACAGGAACAATTAATTTGATTATTCAAGATGAAAGTATTGTAGAAGGGTAATAGAGGATAAAAGTGAATGACCAGGTCAGTGTTGACTAACAAAGTGCCACTTGGGGCTAATTACGAGGTTGGCCAAAGTTTTCAGTCCTTAATAATGTCGTCTTGTGCCTGCAGATACCCACTAATTGGTTTGTGCCCCTTGAAAGCTTAACACAGCCAACTTTTCATGGGCAGCTAGTGTGTCATGACTGTTGGACCAGGTGTGGTTATCCTGCCCTCCAGAGCTCTCAGATACACCCAGGTGTGGCCAGAGTTGTGGACACAGACATCCCTCAGACTCTCCAGGACAGCAACCACAACACTGTCCTCTTCAGACCACAGGCTTGGGTTCAGAAACCGATTTTCAAAAGTTCTAGAGAGTTTCATGGACATGAGCTAAGTGGAAGGTGAGAAAACCAATGTGCAAGCCTGAGACGTGTGATTGTTGGGTAGAGAAGAGTCTTCCCAGAAGGGACAGGAGGAGGGGACAGAGCGCGTTCTTGGCAGAGGAGAAAGGGAAGGAAGGCACATACAGGAGGGAACTGCTGGGTGTGCATTAGTGCAAGGCAGGTGCTGGGAGAGCTCGGGGGGGACAAGGCCAGAGGGCAGTGGGGCAGTGTGACCAAAGTGTCCAGGGCCTGATGGAAGTGGGCGACAGAAACCTCCATAGGAGTTTTGGACACGTGATCTATGGCACATGATTTTCAGAAACAGAAAGAGACCTGAAGGCATGTTGACCACTTTGCAGCAAAGGGGAGAGAGGCTGAGGCCTGAATTAAGGGCAGAGGGTAAGGAATGGAGAAGAGATGATTCTGAAGGAAAACCAAGGTGCTTGGAATTTAGCAGCTAAAAGAGAGAGCCGAATAAAAGTAAAACTAACAAGCACATACTCATAAATGGCTCCAACTGAACATTTTTTTCTAGTGGTTTCTCTGCAGGGAAGTTCCAACTTATTATAGATCCTGTTCCATTTGAAATCATGGCCAACATGGTTCTTTCTGTCCAAGTTGCTCAAGGCCACACGATCTATAAAAGCCCTTCTTGCTTCCAGAAATTGGTTCCCATCTCCACAGCAGTTACCCATCGTGCACAGGGAAAGAGAAAAATTGTCCTGAATTGGCTTTTAGGAAGTCATGGGAAGAGACTTCTAAGCTATGAGGTCCTAAGCTAAGAGACTCCTAAGCTATGAGGAAGAAGGTCTCACTGGGTCTGCTCCCACCCATGGACAGCTGGGGCCAGTTCTGGGCATGCCAGGATGACCAGTTCTATGCCATGGACACCATCAGGAGGTGCAAGCCACTTGCAAGAAGGAAGGCCAAGACCAGGGTGGCAGCAGGGCATTGTCTATTGAGTCTTAGCTCCCTTTTTCCAAAACACTTCAGTGACCATCTCATTTTGCACCCCTATTCTTCAGTGATGGCACTTTTGCCAGGTGAGGGTCTCGGAGCAATACCATGGACAGTGTGAGAGAGGATGCTGCCCTGTAGCAGGTGTGCAGAGGTGTCTGCATGAGGAACCTCTAGCACACCATACAGCTGGGGCACCAGCCTCAGCATCTTGCTCCTTGACGGGTTAAGGTTCTTCAGAAGTAGCTGCAGAGATCCCATTTCCAAAAACTGGTCATCTCTTTCTTCTCTGGCTTCATATCTTGATTTAAAAATTGTGCATTAGATGCTAAAAACATATTCCTAACCCATTTGTCCTAAAGAATATGATTTATTCAGTTATTTTAAAAATCCAATCCAGGGGAACCAGGGTGGTTCAGTCAGTTAGGTGTCTGACTCTTGATTTTGGCTCAGGTCATGATCTCATGGTTCATAGGATCAGGCCCCACATCAGGCTCTGCACTCAAAGCAGGGAGATCCTGCTTGGGATTTTCTCTCTCCCCCTCTCTCTGCCTCTCCACTGCTGGCACTCTCTCTCTCTCTCAGAAGAAATAAACTTAAAAAATTAAAATAAAAAAATAAAATTCCAATCCACCTCATCATTTATTATTGTATTTTTGTCATCACGTGTATTTAGACACATTCCTTTAGTGGATTTAAAATGTTTTTATTTTATTCCCTTAATAAATATTCATTTCAAGATGACAGCCTGATGGGCTTCAGGCAGAAAAAAAATAGTTTATCCTTTGAGCACATTTATTATTGGTGGATTTTCTTATACACTGTCATAAAGGCCAGTCTCTCACCACACATTAATTTTATGACTTTATTTGTACTTCACATGAACGCCAAACTCCAATTCACTTTTCTATCTGCTCATGGACTGGATCATTTTGTTCTCCTTTGCAGAAAAGAAGTGTTGTATTCTATTAGGCATAAATTTATAGCAGGCTTAAACATTTAGTTTGCTGGAAGATCTCTTCCAGGAGGCAACGTTTGTAAAAGACTAATTCAGCTTCATGGCAGGACAAGAGTGTTAGTATTCCCAATCACTGAATTTCCAGTGGAAGCCTTGCTTTGATTTGCTACGATTTTGTTTATTGGCTGTATTCACACTAACTATGATACCAAGTACCCCCTAATACTCCGTCTATCAAGCTTCAATAGCTCTTGTCCATTCCCCATGCTTGTTCTGCTCCATCTTTTGAGGAATGATGCCAACAGTGATGCATGTAGTAGAAGGGATTCACCAATGGCCCCCCAGTTGCAAGGAGACCTCAGGGTGAGGAGTGTCTATACCGGCTATAGACAGCTGCTTTATATGCGCAATTGACGACTATAGAAACATCTCTCTGAACAGGGACATGATCTCAAATTGAATGTCATCTCTTCTTTCTAATATAATCTTGCTGAACAGATTCATCTTCCTTTTGTTCTCCAGCTTCAGATGCTTCCATCCTATGGGCTGCAATAATTTGTACTAAGAAGGATGAATTCCGTTTATATATTAAAAATAGGATGCTAGATTAGTGCCATTGACAGATAAAAGCATACCAGTGCATTTGAACCAGTCTTTTATATCTTGGGTTGGACGATTGGTGTGAGACAGGGCCATAGGGCACACCTAAAACCTTAAAATCTACGAAACTACCTTTACAGGACAGAGTGTGTTTGCCGTGTGTCACCTGAACCTCCTCCTATCAAAGACAGCCCTCCTATCCTGTTTCCCCTTTTGGGGTTGCTGATATTATCTCATTCCTGAAGAAACGGAGGAGGCAGCTTGCAAAGCCCACCCCTCCCCTCCCCAGAGCCCCCTCCCAACTCCCTCCAAAAACTCAAACCTTCAATTTCCGCTTAGTTTTCTGAGTGTGAAAGCAAAGCAAAAAATATCGATCAGCAGCATGAGCCAGTCAGCATCTGGGAGCTTAAGAGGATTTGGATAAGGAAATAAAATGGGGACAGAATATAAGAAAGGGTGGGAAGAGTTTGGAACTGAGCCTTTCCACGGGCTGATCTCAGGGACAGCTCCTATGTGAGAGAGTTGCTCTTCCTCAAATTAAAGATGAGGCTGAAAGAACAAATGGAGAAGGGTTCCCTGTCAGTGGCCAAGATCAAGGTAGGCTAGAGAACATAGGGACTTCCGGCAAAGACTCTGTCTAGTAAGGGAGGGATCAATGTGTCTCTCAGTCTCCAGTTGGGCTCTGACAGGGCATATAGCAACAAACGGGCTAGGATTTGTCTAGGAAGCAGGACTGATGCTGGGAAAGCAGCTGAAAGACCAAGTATCCAAGATCCATCAGACTAGGGCCAGGCCTAGGGCTCAACCAGCTTGGCCACATCCACTGTGGAGGCTGCCACATCCTTCATCCAAATCCTCGCTCTGGCCCCAACTGGATGGCTCTAAAGTTCTTTCCAAAGGTCTAGACCTTACCTCTTCTCAGTGCAAACAACCTCTCTGAGGATACTGTGGTTCCTCAGTCCTTTCTTATTTGGAACCGGAGTCTGAGTGTCTGTTCTAGCTCCCAATATGGCAGCCAAATACTGATCATTAATAGAAAATGTGCCTCTGCTTATTTTAGATTTAAGAATAAGTCTGTATTACACACCAAAAACACATTCCTCAGCCACGTATGATTACAGGAAACCTTTTATTAGAGGGCACCCTGAAACTTCACTCATGCTAGTAAACACTTGGGTATTTAGGGATTCCAGATTTGAAGCATATATTTCTATACCTTCTGGGGAAACTGCTTTGAGTTGAGCATAAATAATATCTTAGTTTTTTAAGCTTAAAATAATTTGCATAATACTCTCACATCCCTGAATTCATTTGATCTTAATAACTGCTAGTGAGATAGACCAAAATGTGATTATTCTCATTTAACAGGTGAGAACAATGCCTTCATTAGTTAAATGACTTTCTGGAGGCTTCACAGCTACAAAGTGGCAGGTCTGGTCATTGGAACTCATGGGCTACACTTTCTCATCTTAGAGATTTTGGTCTCTCCAAATGGGTCTTCATTCCCCATTGTATCCCTTCAACCTGATGTTTATTTATTTGTGTGTTTGTTTCTTCGAGTGGCTCAACCATCTCCCAAAAATAATGGATCCAGTCTGAAATAGCCCATATCCATTACATGGCTTCTCATATGTTTTTCAAGTGAATTTTATATCTAAGCTAACACTCCGAGTTTTATTAAAGTAATTCTCACTTGTCAACTTCCTGCCTTCTCTGGCAATTTAAATGACCATGCTAAGATACTCCTAAAATCTGAGGCAGTGAGAAGTCTTGATCTGGGTATAACAATTGCACCAAAAGTCATCTGTAGTACATGAATATTTAGACAGGAAACCCTTAAAAAGGAATGGGCTTCAACTTTGATTTTCAGGAACCAATCGAATTTTAGTAAGATTCCAAACCTTCTACTTTGAATTACAGCAACTGACCTGATCTTGTTACAGCCTTATGTGCTCCGGAAGACCTAAGAGTGTGGGTCAGTCTATATTCTTCAGGTGAACCAGCTAAGAGAGTGTTATTGCCTCCATTGGCCATAAAAATGACACATATGGTTGTACTCCCTGCTAATAATTCTCAAATTTTAATTTTTTAATGGAAACCGAAAAGGAAAGAGTGAAAGATGATGGACCAGCTGCTCATTGTGCTGCTTATGTTCATTCTCTTTATCACTTGCCTAAAGCCATTTTCCATTTAGAATTCTTGAGGCTTAAATGACCATGTCGAGATACTCCTAAAACCGTAGGCTTAGCAATGCATTGTCATTTTCATCTTCATAGAAAATTTAAGCAAGAGAAATCTCTGCTGCCACATTCACACTCTGATTAACTCTCCTTTACTCCTCCAGAAGATGCAATAGAAAGAGCGCCTGAGTGTTAAGAACTAAGTTTTTACCAGGGCACCTGGGTGGCTCAGTTGGTTAAGCGTCCGATTTCAGCTCAGGTCATGATCTCATGGCTTGTGAGTTCAAGCCCTGCATTGAGTTCTGTGCTGACAACTCAGAGCCTGGGGCCTGCTTCAGATTCTGTGTCCCTCTCGCGCTCTACCCCTCCCCCAATCGTGCTTTGTCTCCTCTCTCTCTCTCTCTCTCACTCAAGAAAAAAATAAAAATAGGGGCGCCTGGGTGGCGCAGTCGGTTAAGCGTCCGACTTCAGCCAGGTCACGATCTTGCGGTCTGTGAGTTCGAGCCCCGTGTCGGGCTCTGGGCTGATGGCTCAGAGCCTGGAGCCTGTTTCTGATTCTGTGTCTCCTCTCTCTCTGCCCTTCCCCCGTTCATGCTCTGTCTCTCTCTGTCCCAAAAATAAATAAACGTCGAAAAAAAAAATTTTTTTTAAATAAAAAAAAAAAAAAAAAAAAGAACTAAGTTTTTACTATGAGTCTGCACCTTCTTGTCTTAGCCTCAAGCAAATCACTGAACCATCTCTGCAGGACGTCTTCCACTGTCTCCAGCCCCACTCACATTTTCTTTACCCTGCTCTGTACCCCGGAGGCTGACCTGGGAGGTCAGCATCAACCAGGCTCTGCTATTGTCTGGCTTCTGATTAGTGTCAGCCAAGAAAGTGAAGGGGACGTGGGAGAGGTCACGAGAGGTCAGAGGCCAAAGAGAGGGAGAACAGAATATGTACTCCTGAACAAATTGCTGTGGCTGGCTGAGTTCTTCTACCTAAAGCTCCAGTTGGACAGCCCTCTCCCAGAGCTACATGCTCTGGGTTCTGTAAACTGCTTTCCTTTGCATCTTCAGAGGAAGGGAGGGTAGCAGCTCCCAGATGTTGCTGTTCCCCTACACTGTCCATGCATTGAAAAACAGTCCCTTTATTAAACTTTCTTCAAATTACCCATTTTGAGTGTCTTATGATTCCTCCAGGAGCTCCCTGATCCTTGATTTTCCTATCTATAGATGGGGATGGTAATAGTTCCCCTAATGGCCTCAAGAGGTAATGGAGAATCACTGAGGACTGTAGATGGGAAAGTTGTATTAGCTGTAATGGGCTCAAGCTTTACGGTGTAAGGGAATTATTATTGTCCAACTGAGCACATTTGTTCTGTCGAGAATGCGTACTCTGGAACCCCACGTCCTTTAGAAAGAATGCTGTTCCCAGTACCTCTTATTTCACCTTTCAGGACTCACTAAAAAGAAGAGACATCAAAGGAGGGATTAAATAATCCTGTTGATAAGTTATTTAAAAATTTTGAAGTCTCATGAAGTTTTCTTATAGTTTACAGTTCCCGATTATCTTCTACTTGCTGTAATATACGAATTAAATGTTAATTTATTTATCAGTGCTTCTTCTTTTCAAGTTGACTCCATTTCTGAAGACTTCATACTAATTATCTCCCCTCTTGCTTCCCTAGGTAACACGGAGATTACCCTCCCTTCTGATTTGGACATGCACCTCACTGACATCACAGCCGTGGGAAGTGAGCCTCTTAAAACCATGACAAAGAGACAAATATACAGTATGGAAAAAAGTAAATTCCCATAGAGAATTAAAATAAAGACCGTGGTACTTCCAAAGAACAAAGTAGTCACAAGCAAGCCCCTCCCACTTAAGTGTGGGCAACTCTTAACAATCCTCAGGACTAAGGAGGTAACAAGTTCTTGAGCACAGAGATCTCCCCAGCAAAGAAAAGGTGGCATTTCCTTATCCCATGTTCCTTTCAGGGCATGTCCCTTAGGAAAGACCAGGACTCGAACTCAGTTTTTCATGTAGCTGTGGCTGTGCAAAGTGGACAGCTCCGCCAGAGATTACGCCTAACCACATGAAGCCATCTGCATCATTCATTGCCAAGGAGCACTTCCTCACGCTGATAAAGGTTATGGTTTCTGCTGAAATTCAAGGTGAGCTACATAGAGTTGAGGCCCTAAAACGCCAGAATGTTGCCAACAAAGCTAAAGTCAAACTTCCCCTGTGTGCAGAAGGAGACTTCCTTGAACGTTGATAACGTCGGAGCAGGGAAACCGCAGGATCTGTGAGAAGTCGCAACTGTCTTCTGCCATATCAGAGTGATGCATCCAGATCCTTTTATGGCCAAAGACACTCTCTGTGGAATTGAGGCTCTGAGAGCTGAAAATATCATCATTGAGCATTGCCTTATAGCTAAAGACATAGCTTTCTCAGAAGGCATGTCCTCAGATTTTTCGGAAGACGTATGCTCAGACTTGTCAGAAGATGCATTTGAAATCCCCCATTGAATAGATAAGCCCAGCTAGTGGTTGAAGAATGCTTGCTTCTGCATGAGAGGCTTCGGGAATACACCCAGCCTGACTTTTCAGAGCATAGAAGATATAACTAAGGCTGAATCCCTGACTCCTAGTGATCACATGATTGTCCTCTGTCACTGCAAACAGTCACACTCCAAAGCCCAGATGTTAGTCTTAAAGTGGAAAATGTGACCATTAGCCATGCCTTTTCTCGAAGGAATAGCATCTGCACATTGAGCCTGACCTTTGACACCCACCTCACGAATGGTTGTTCTTGTTGGCCTTACTGGAGCCTTTGCCTCCATCAGCAGGTTTCCCACAGCTGCTGCAGTCCTTGCTCAAAATCAGAGGTGTTTAAAATCACTTATAATTTTCTTCACTGTTGTACATTTGCCAAAGGTGATCATGATGCGATAGGTGTTTTGCTTTGTCCTTGATATGCTTGCAAAGCAGTGACACAGTAATGTTTTCAACACAGCCACAGTACTCTCCTTTCATTTAAAGCTAAATCACATTTATTAGGCAGAAGGATTTATTTGTTCTAGACTCTTGGGTCACCACACACAATTCTTCAGCCCATATTTCCCCAGGTTCGAAACCACACTTCTTCAGCTGCCTTAACTCTAAACAGTAAGTGGTTACACTCAATAAATGTTTATCGGATGAATGGAAGAATGCACGCTTTGGTTTGCTAGCACCTATGTTAGGGTTTCCCATCTTCCTACTTGCTCCTGACTCTTCCTTTAGTGGGAAAGACACCATTGTCCACAGTTGCAGGGAAGAAATCTAAGTATCACTCTCAACTCTGTTTCCCTCACCACTTCCAATCGATCACCATGTCCTACCAATTCTGTATTTTTTTCTCACCCCATTCATTCTTTCTCAGTCCCTGCTGTCATTCCCCGTGTTCACAGCGCCATCTTCCCCTGCCTGGAAAGCCACAACAGTCTCCTAACTAACACCCCTACCTCCAGTCCTGTCCCTTTCCAGTCTACTCTCCATGCACACCAAGAGCAAGTCTGGTAAACGAAACTGAAAGAAATCTTTATTCTTCGAAAGCCTTCAAAATCTCTCTATTTTCATAGGATAAAGTCCAGATTCCTTAACCGAGTTTCTAGGGTTCTTCATGAGCCAACCTCTAGCCTGTGATTTCCTCTCTCATCCCCAGTATGTTTTTCCAGTATTCTGCTCCAGCCAGACAAAACTATTTCTGCTGCCTCCAACGTGCCTTTGAATCATAGGATACGATATGGCCTTGAGTGTTGCCTGTCTCCCTTTCCAGGGATAACTTCCACTCCTTCTTCAGACATCAGCATAGACATCACTTCCTTCAGAATGCCATCTATGAGCTCCCAGTCTAGCTTAGCCTCTCTCCTGAATGCCACAGAATCATCATAGCATGGCAGTTGGCAATAGAGTTGCTGCGGGTAGACAAACTGGATGCTTAACTTCTCTGCAACCTCACGTTTCCTCCCTGTAGAATGGGGTGGTATTAATCCTGGTCTAATTATTGTTGTAAGAATCAAATGAGATTATCCAGTAAGCACTTAGAATACTGCCTGTGATAGAAGTAGAGACTTGTTAAGTGCATGTTCAACAAGTGTGTCCCAGCTGCTTGATCCACTTTCTCCTTTGGTCTGTGTTTCCAGGAATGAGGGCTAGATTAGTTATTGGGGCTTCCTCTGTTGGGCATTTGTGGCTCATCTCTTTGTTCACACTATACGCCGACTGTGAAGCGCTTCTCTTCCCAATCCCATCAACCCAAACACTGCTCATTCCTCAGTCCTGCCCCACTCACCTCTACCTCTCCCATGACTATGCTGACCTTCACTTGTGAGCCTTCCATTATGAGATCCTAGAACATTATTTGTCTATTAATGACAGCAGTTACTTCCTGAGTGCCTGCTGTGTGCCCTGCGCTCTAATGCATGATTGACTTTTGATATCAATTTTATTCTCTGAGAGCCTCATAAAGGATGAGCTGTTATCATCCCCACTTCAGGTGAGGAAACGAGGCTTAAGAAAGGTCTCATAAATCCTCCCTGACTCCTGTGCCTTGCTACCCATCCTGGTGATCTCACTGGTTATAATTGTAGATTTGCTCTTCTCCCTTCCCCAGCAGAATGAAAGCACTGTGGTATCAGAGAAGGACCATCTTAATCCTATTCACTAAAGTATGCTTGGGGAAATGGAATACAGAGCGAAGAGGTGCGGCAGCTGGCCAGATGGATGAGCAGCACAAGCACAAGTTGACCTAGAAAGGGGGGCAGGGTGCATCTGGGTGGCTCAGTTGGTTGAGCATCAGACTCTTGATTTTGACTCAGGTCATGATCCTTGGGTCATGGGATTGAGCCCTGCATTGGGCTCTTCACTATGCACGTAGACTGCTTAAGATTCTCTCTCTCCCTCTGTCCCTCTCCCCCACTCATGCTTACTCTCTCTCTGTCTCTCTGTCTCTCTCTCTCTAAAAGAAAAAAGAAAAAAAAGAGGGTGGGGAAGGCAGGCAGGGAGGGACAGCGTCTGGGAGCTACAGTTGCCCTTCTCTGCAGTTCTATGGTCTGTAACTTTGGGGGAGGGGAAAAGAGGAGAAAATCCAAGATCTAAGAACAGGGCCAGACCCTGAGAGGGATTTGAGTGCAAGTTGCTTATTTGAAAGGTGATTCCAGTGGATTAGGCACAGAGACGCAGGAAGGAATGGAAGCAAATAGAAGCTAATAGAAGCAAATGGGCTCTATCTCACTGGAGCCCCCAGGAAGATCCTTTAGACCTAGGATCAGAAACTATGGCTGAATCCAGCCCACTAAAGCTTAACTGCTTTTGTATGGCCCATGAGCTAAGAATGGTCTTGACATTTTTAAATGGTTGAAAGATAATGAGGAGGACACTTTTAGGGATGAGTACTGGATGTCATATGAAAGAGATGAATCACTGGGTTCTACTCCTAAAACCAAGACTACACTGTATGTTAACTAACTTGAATTTAAATAACAATAAATAAATAAAACACTTCTAACCTACTGAAAAAAAGGAAAGATAATGAAAAGACAAATACTGTTTTATGAGATGTGAACATTATTGAAATTCAAATTTCAGTGGTCATAAATAAAGTTTTCTTGACATACAGTCATGCCCTTTTATTTACAGAGCATCTACGGCTGCCTGTTACCCTTTAACAGAGGAGATTCTTTGCAAAAAAAGACCATTTAGCCCCCAAAGACTGAAGTACTTATTACCTGACTCTACAGGAAAAGTTTGCCAACCCTGATATAGACTGTGCTTCAGCACTGTCCCATCCAAAGGGCAAGGAGCTCCTCTTTGTCATTGCTTGAGAGCTGTTCCCACAGCTTTTAACTTCCTGGCAGGTCTAGCCTATCCCTGGACTGAGAAAACTCTCAGGCAGAATCACAAGGACTCAGTAAGAAGCTGTTGCATGTTTGGAAAACAGTTGAGTGCCAAGGGCACAGACAGCTTCTGCTGCAGGGGCAACTTCACCAAATGGGGCTGGAATCCTCAAGGTCCATTTTTACTGGGCATCAATCATGATGCATGGAGGAGTCAGACTCATTTAAAGACATGGGGAGGAATAAATAGCCTAAGACAATTGATCTGTAAATAAAATATCTTATTAATGTCTAGAATTTCTCTACAGAGGGAAGAGGAGAACTGGTGCACTGTTTTGATGAGCATGTTCTTGTATCCCATGCCGGTAACAAGATGAGGCTGGGGGGCTGCCCAAGCAGTAGGCTCAGTAGCGAGCTTAGCACAAGCGAGAAAATATGAGAATGGCAGCCTCAGAGAGGCTAGCATCTTGGGGCCACTCTTAAGACTGTCCTGCCTTGGAGGGCACTTGCTGGGATGAGAACTGGGTGTTGTATGTAAGCGCTGAATCACAGGAATCTACCCCAAAGCCAAGAGCACACTGTATACACCGTATGTTAGCCAACTGGACAACTCTGTAGTGTGTCTTAGGTGACACATGAACATTATACTTTGGACTTGGGGAGTGAGGCAGGAGTTCGGCCAATCAGAAAAAGAGAAACAATCCAATAGAGCAAGAAAAAGTGAACAAAGGAGACAGAAAGGAAAATTTTCTGGGCAGGTGCAAGCCTTTCGGTGCTTTAAGGTCAAGACTCCCTAGAAAGAAGCAAAGTGGATTGTGTACCTCTTCTCTGAAGGAGGTATCAGAGTGGATCGGGTGCCTCTTCTCTATGGCCATGTTGGAAGTGGTGGAAAATATTTGATCTCCCAACGTCCACTTCCTCTGATTCAGGGATCATGAATAGGCAGTCTTCAGCGAGGCTGCTTAGGAGATCCACTCTTGCTGTGGACTGAATTGTGTCTCTCCCTTTGCCCCAGACGCATATGTGGAAGCTCTAACTACCAGCGTTGACTGTATTTGGAGGTAGGACCTTTAGGGAAGTAATTGTTAAATGAGATCATAAGGGCGGGGCCCTGATCCAGTAGGAAGTAGGCCCTTATATGAAGAGGAAGAGAGACCAGCGCTCTCTCTCCACATGCTCACACCAATGAAAGACCATGTGAGGACACAGCATGAAGGCAGCCATCTGCAAGCCAGGAAGAGAACCCTCGCGAGAAATTGAATTGCCTGGTACCTTGATTTAAGATTTCCAAGCCTCCAGGAGGCACCTGGGTGGCTCGGTCAGTTAAGCATCCGACTTCAGCTCAGGTTCATGAGTTCAAGCCCCCCTTCAGGATCTGTGCTGCCAGCACTGAGCCCAGTTGGGATCCTCTGTCCCCTCTCTCTCTTTGCCCCTTCCCCCCTTGCACTCTCTCTTTCTTTCTCAAAAATAAATAACCAAACAAACAGAAAAAGATTTCCAAGCCTCCAAAGCTGTGAGAAATAAATGCCTGTTGTTTAAGCCAAGACGGAGTAAAACAACGCTTCTCTAATTCTGTTCAAAGTAGGCTCTAACAGTGGAATTTGCGTACCCCAATGACCTATGGTACAGCAGATTTTGGCCACCTGGATGGTTCCCCATGTGTTTGTGAGTGCCTTGGCATCCCTACCAGACTCTCATAGGAAGCCCTCTGCTCTTCACTACGAGCCTCGGATTTCCAAGGAGCCAAGCATGCCCCTGTCGCTCATTAGCTAACTGATGACAAGAGCCTTATGTAGACAACATGAAAGTGTCAGATGCACTTGAGATTTGCAAGATGGTGCCATGAGTTATATGCTGGCTTTCTAGGTTCCCAGTGCTTATACTGGAAGATATGACTCTTTTCAGTCAATCATATTTGAATTTTCTAGTTTTATAGAACAAAAAGGTTAGAAGCAACATTCGCTTTTCCTAGATTAACCCTTAAAGCATTTTTAAAACTTCTGTGACGGGGCGCCTGGGTGGCTCAGTCGGTCGAGCGGCCGACTTCGGCTCGGGTCACGATCTCGCGGTCCGTGGGTTCGAGCCCCGCGTCGGGCTCTGTGCTGACAGCTCGGAGCCTGGAGCCTGTTTCGGATTCTGTGTCTCCCTCTCTCTGACCCTCCCCTGTTCATGCTCTGTCTCTCTCTGTCTCAAAAATAAATAAACGTTAAAAAAAAAAATTAAAACTTCTATGACTAAAAAATATATACCAAAACAAAATTGAAGACGAGTGACAAATGGGATGAAATATTTGTAACGGTTATGACAGACAAATATTAATCTTGCATATATGTAAAGAATTCCCTCTAGTCAGTCAAAAAAAGACAGTCTAGTAGGAAGGAAGATGAACAAGGAAAGAAAAAGAAAAACCAGAGAAAATGAAGTATAAATGGCCAATAGATATATTAAATATCTATTTAATCCCTTCATCAGGAATCAAGGAAATGAAAACTTTAAAAAATGAAATACAATTCTCGTCCATTGTAAAGAAATTATTATTTTGTTGTTGTTATTTTATAAGTATTAATGGTTGGCGAAGGTGTGGAGAGAGAATATTCTCATCATTGCTGGTGGGAATGAAAATCTTTATGACACTGTCAGAGGATAACTTGGCAGTTCTACAATTAAAATGAGCCACCCTTTTAACCCAACCATTCCACCCTGGGAGTTCACCCGGAAGAACACTTAGGGTGACAGAGTTATCAGTCCCCATTTCCTTTCCTTCCTCTCTAACCTCCGTGCAGGATAGTTTTTCAAGACTGTTGCCCTCACTAAGAGGAAGCACTGAGTCAGATACACTGGGAAAAGACAAATACCCAGGAGCTAACTTCCATTTTTCTTTACTATTCTAAACGACACACATATGTGCACCTGCACCTGTATGTCTGTCTATAGCCTGTCTATAGGCCCATTTTAATCATATCTGTATCTGCAAATTGGCATATGTGTCTATACCAGCCCTGTCACAACCACTTCTAAAAAAAACAAGTGGCCGGGTCTACAAGCTGCAAGCATAACTTCAGAGAGATCAGGGATGGGGACTGATCAATATTAACCATTCCAAACCCTTTCTTTCCCGTTGTAATGTGCCAAAGTATATGCATGCCTGGTAATTAACACGTATATGTGCACAGTGCCGTCCTATCTGTGGCAAATGTGATTTCATATGCACGATCTATTCAGAAGGGGAAGTGATCGTGGTCAGCTGCCACTGGGTGTTCTAGAGCCCTCGGTAAAGGCAGTGACTTCACCCAGTGCTGCAAGCTCTTTAGAGGGTGTGTGTCGGGTGTTAGTACCCCCAGGTGTTGGAGCGCCCACTTATGAGAGAGGCTCACAGGCAGGTAGAAGAAAACCCAATGGCTGGAACAAGTTCAGGAGGGCAGACGGCGCTTTCTGCTCCAGCAGCTAGATATCCCGACCACCCATTGTTCTTATCCTTTCTTATGTTTGTTTCTCATCCCTGGGGAGCCTGACAAAATGAATATGAAGATAGGGATCTTATGCCTTGCTGTTTGCCACCGCTCAGTGATAAGCAGAAGTTGAAACCATGTCTAGATTTTTATTTATTTATTTATTTATTTTGAGACAGAGAGAGAGAAAGAGAGCGTGAGAGAGCATGTGCACCAGTCAAGGAGGGGCAGAGAGACAGAGGGGGGGAGAGAGAGAGAGAGAGAGAGAGAGAGAGAACCTTAAGCAGGCTCCACGCTGTGTGTGTGGAGCCCGATGCAGGGCCTGATCTCATGACCTTGAGATCATGACCTGAGCTGAAACCAATGCCAGATGTTCAACTGACTGAGCCACCCAGGTGCCCCATGTCAAGCAAGATTTTTCACTTCTCCCTTTTTCCAGACACATAGGAAGAGTTTCTGGTTTTGAATCCTGAGTCAGCATCCTCTGACTGAGAGCTCTGACTGGCCTGTGCCAGGAAGGGATGCTTGTGTCCCTGGGCTTCCTGCCTCTTCTCACAGAGAAGTGTATGGCAATCCCTTTTCTAGGGGACTGGAAGGTGGCTTGGGTTTTGGTGGTTGGCATCTAGGAGCAGTAAGGTGAAGCTGCAAGAAGCCATCTTTTTGAACAAACTCTCTCAGCGGGAGAGCGAGTTGCATTTCTCGACCAGAGCTATTGCTCTAGGACATTCTCCCTACCTTTCCTCTCTTCCTTCAGTGTGCCTCAGTCACGTATTATTGATTTCACAAAGCAAAGCTCACTTGGGTTACTAGAAAGTGGGGGGGGGGGGGGGGGGGGGGGGACGGAATAGACAACTATGCTCTTGCAACTGTTGTTTGGAATGTTAAAGCTAGAAGTTTTTACAATTCATTCACTTTTTATTTTGAACTTTCAAAATAGTGATACAGTGAACACACCTAAAATCCATCATCTGCTGACACCTTGTCAAGCCCACTTCACTTCTCCCTCTGCACGCTCTCGCCTTCCTCTTGCCAAACCATTGGAAAGTAGGGTGTGGGCTACCTACAATCTTGCTCCCACCCCTAAAAAACCAGTGTAATTGGTTTCAACCACAACCCTGCTCCCACCCCTAAAAAAAACAATGTAATTCAACTAAATAATCTAACACCACCTCCCCAGCTGTCCCAATGGCGTCCTTCCTTTGTGTTCTCTTTCAACTCAGAATGTAGTCAAGGTTCACATGCTTGCATTGGGTATTATGTCTTGTTATTCTCCCCTAATATAGAACCATCGCCTCACCGCTCTCTGTTCTTCATGATGGCGCGTCTTCTGAAGAGTCCCTGCAAAACGTCCTACACTCTGTGTTTGTCTCTTTCCTTGTGATGACATTTAGGTCAAACATCCCTGGCAAGAATCCTGCTTGGTGAATTTATGCACTTGTCACTACTTCACAACAGGAACACAGATACTGTTGGTGTCTAAAGCCATAGTATCAGATCGACCAACACGGTGTTCTTCCACACCTTCCCCTCTTCTACTTATTCAACTGAAAGGTTCCTAAAACGTGGATATGTTTCCTCATGCGTTCCGGTCTATAATTCACACCCAAAGAGTTTTGGGTTTAAAATGCCAATACCCTTAGAAAGAACCCATACAATATCAAGGTTATAATTTCTTTGCTTTCTCTCTCTCTTTCTCTCCCTCATCCTTAGAATATATTCCACTGAGAGTGGGGTATATCAGTATCTATTGTCAGCGTAATACGTCAGCATATTATATTTGTTACTCTAATTACTTATTTTTTGTACAGCACGTTATAGACAATGTCAAAGAACGTCCTTACGTTAAAATAAATATAAAAAGGTTAAGTAGTATTATTTCCCAGTAAAATAGAGAAACCAAAAAGGGAATGTAAGCAGAACCAAGGAATTTCAACAACAGCCTGGAAGAGAAGTGGTAACTGATCCAGCAGAGGGGAGGAAGCCCCATCCTAAGGATTTACACAACAGAAAGGGAACTGGCTCATCCCCTGAGCAGCCTATTACCTGGGGCAGAAGATGCAGTGGAGTGCTGGGCTGAGGCATGGAGAAGAGAGGACGGGATTAGAGGAGAGTCTTCATACAGAATAACTGGTCTCCCAGTCTCCCAGCCTCCCCGTCTCACCCTTTTTGCAGAAATGCCTGGAAGCCAGGTGCTCACCCTGAGAAGGCTTCCGGAGGACTCCCTGCTGGAGACATTGAGTTGTCCCCTAGAGAAAAGATCTCTGTGCCAGATGTTCTCCACTTGGTCCTTCAGATCTGGCCTCTTCCTCCCTCTTCTATGTTCTGTTTCAGGAGGAAAACCCCGACCCACTGTGTCATGTGGGGTCTCTCTTCTGCTGGCTTCCGGGTGGGTCCTGCTGGGTTAGGGGTGCACTGGCATGAGCATGGAACACTGAAAAGGAGAGATGGTTGGAGTATTTATTATCTCCCTTCGTGCCAGGCTAGAGTTGGCATGCTGCATTCCCCCACCTATAATAATGAAAGGGCGGGCCTACGCCGGCCGACTCCATCTTGTTCTGACCACGCCGCCTCCCCTTGAGTAACCTCCCGCTCACCTGCCTAACAGGACTCGGACCCTTCCCCAGCCAATCGGCTGAGGCCACAGCCATTACCTCACCAACTGCCCCTAGGCCCCAATAAAACCTTTGTCCTTTTGAAACTGGCTCTCTCTCCCCTGTATCTCACCGCTGCGTCGGTGCAGGTAGGGGATTGAGCACGAGCTAGCTTGAATAAAGGCTCTTCTGCTTTTATATCGGACTCGGCTCCCTGGCGGTCTTTGGGGATCGCGAATTCTGGGCATAACAGTAACAGTTCCTGTTGAGAAACCCCTCTCCCACCGCTTTAAGCTTTATCAGATTTCAGAAACTTCTAATCTCCCTGGTCTCTTCAGGTGTCAAATGATAATGGCTCCCTAAACACCAAGTGCTTCACCATCCATTGTTTTCCGTAACTCTATTGTTAAATTCTCTCCCAGTCCCTTTCTTAAGTGCCGCCTATTTCCCGATGGGACTGGTACAACCTCCATAGACTAACTGTTGGCCCCGACAAGATATCTGCTACCCACTCGAAAGAGAAGCCTCCTCAACTTCCAATCTTCTTTCGAGTGACTTACTCTTAAATCTGATTTGGCAACCAAGGATCATCACGATACATCCGAGGAAAGCCCACGGTATGGAGGCAAAGACAAACAAACAAATGGAAAAAAGAAGAGAACCAGCGGAAATAATTTTTCAGGCAAAAACTTTAAAATATAAATTAAAATGTAAATAATGTCCTCGGAGAGCTTTGAGATGATATTAAATCCATAAATCAAGTAATGGATGAATCAGAAAACAAGAATGCAATCTTGCTATTTTAAAAACATCATGTGTGATTGAATGTGCTATTATCCACAATATTCATTTCCCCTCCTGAAGGAGGACTATAATTCCCTACCCTATGAATGGCAGATTTAGTCATGGGACAGGCTTTGGTCACTAAAACATAAGCAGCAGTGTCTGTCCAGGAAAGAGCTTTACGAGTTAATGTGTGATTTGCATATGCTCCTTTTTTTTCCTCTCTGCTAGGAGACTAGCCATGTTCCAGGTGTGAATCCTGCCATCAGCTGTGTCTCAGTGGGACAATAATGCAGAGCAGAGCGATGCTGACCCTCAAGGGATGTGTAGCTTGAACTAGAAAGGAACCTTTGTCACTTGATGTCACTGAGATATGCTAGCCTATCCCAACTGATAAAATATTCAACACTTTAAACATTCAACATTTTAGTATATGTGCTGCCGAAGTGAGCACAAACATTCAACATTTTAAAAATTCATTAAAATGTTTGAGAGAGAAAAATCAAGAAAATCTCCTGGGAAGTATAATAGACAAGAATATGGAAAATAGACAAGATAAGAAAATTAGAGATTCATCTCCCAAAAGTCAAATATCCTAATAAGACGTGTTCTAAAATAAGAGAACAGGGAAAATTATTGGGACTAATCTACCCAGGAAATACAAAAAAATATGAACTTTAATTGAAGTCTCTAGAATTATTGGGTCTATCAACAGCCATGCACCATTAATAAAAAAGACCAACACTAAGGCACATCTTCAAGAAATTTCTCATCACCAGAAAGAAACAATGCTATATGCTTCCAAAGAAGAAAGAGAAAAAAAACAAGATATATTAAAAAAAAAAATCAGAATGGCTTCAGGCCTCTTAATAATAACACAGAATTTAGAAGATAGCGGAATATTTTCTTTAAAATTCTGAAAGAAAAATATTTGCAAATTACAGTTCTGTATCAAGCCAAACTATCAATAACATATGAGAACAAAATCGAATCTTTTCGAACATGCAAAAACCTAGAATATTACTCCATAAGCTGTTTTTGTAAGAAAACTCCTAGAGAATGCTCTCCTAAAAAAGTGAGAGTATAAACCAAGAAAGATGAAGACATCGGACCCAGGAAACAATGGATCCAACCTATGACAGCAGTGAAGACAAAACCCAGAATATGCTGTGTATATTCCTGGAGAGCAACCAGTCCATGTTAAAGCAGGACTGTGCAGGGCTCTAAGGGGACGATGATGACTGCTGCTAACTGTTTACTGAATGATGCATTTCCATCAGCAACTGGATAGCAAAACAAAGGCCATATTTGTCTTCCCTAGACCTCTCTAGCTCTTTCCTAGAGAAGGTAGCACAAATAAAAAGGCTTTACATTATTTGGTGACCATAAAATTCTAAGTTGGGGGGCATCTGATTGGCTTAGTCAGTAGAGCACGTAACTCTCAGTTTTGGGGTCATGAGGTCGAGCCCCATGTGACTTAAAAAATTTGTAAGTTGTACATAAATATCTATCGATGGCTAAGTGTCTATGGTAATCTATTCAGTAGCTATGAAAAAGAATGAGGTAGGTATATGTGTACTGATAAATAGTAATCTATTAGATACATTATTAAAGAATAAAATCAAGACAGAATAGTGTGCAATATGCTACCATTTATGTGGAAAAATATATTTATATCTGCACACACACAAATGTTTGTACATGCAAAAAAAATACTATAGTTGAAACAGGGTTTTCTGATTTAAAATCACAGGATGCCTAGTTAAATTTTGATTTCAAATAAACGATGGATATTTTTTATGTCCATGCAACATCTGAGACAAACAATTATTTACTGTTCATCTGAAATTCACACTCAACCGGGCAACCTGAATTTATATTTGCTAAATATGGTAATCCTAATTGAAAGTGACGAAGTATATGCACTTTAATAATCTGCTGTCAAATATTTAACATGATGGGATGAGCACACACAGAAAAGGAAAACAAGAGCCCCTTTCAAACACACATTCCTGCGTGGAATCTAATTTTTACCGCGTCCCCTGGGTTGTGCGATGTAGCACCCTGGGCCCAGCACAGAAAGTGGAATTGCTACAGGCAGTCCTGCTGGTGAAGGCAACTCGTGGCCAGGAAATCACTGGCCCTCGCTGTAAAGCAGACTGCATCTGTTCTCCAGGCACCAGTATTGCTGGGGGTGATTCCAGACCTTGTGTGCAGTTCAGATGCTTCAATATTTTTCTCCTGATCTGACTTGAAGAAGAGCCACCCCAAGTAGCCGTAATCATCCAGTGCCTCCCAGTACCACATTCTCCCCCTCCTCCACCCCAAGTCACCATTGTTTCAGATGCCCACATGAATGAATGCTTATCTGTTGTTGGCAATTAGATCCAAATACATGACGGTGTTTTCGCTTGAGAGATTTTTAACAATATTAGATTCCTTCTGCAGCCGGTTGTAATTATTTATTTTGTAACTTTTGTTCAGATTCATTCCAACGGTGACTGCTGACTGCTGCTGCATGGGTGTGAGTAGCAAATTTCTCAGAGGACAAAGAAATCATTGAAGCCGGTTCCCCTTCCTCTCCTTCCGGGTGAAAGTAATACTTCCCCTTGGGTACAAAGGCAATGAATGCTCCCTCCATCCCTTTTTCAAAATCTCTGCTTAAACCAAGAGAATTCTTTCCCTGCCAGCAGCTTGACTGCTGAAAGCCTGGCTTTCCAGTATCATTTCTAAGCACCCCCAGAAACACGGCAGTCAGAACAAGGCTCATTTCTGCAGAGGCAGACAATCCCTGCTGAAGGGACCCATGAGACGATCTAACCCCGCCTATCCCTTGTGGTTGAGGATCCTAATGGAGATGCCAGGTGACTTGGCCACGGTCACAAGACTGGTTCGTAGCTAAGCCAGGACTGGCCTGCCTGCCATATGGGACGTGCACCCTGTGTACCTTCCCAGCTTCTTTCTCTTCTGGGTCACATGACCCACCTGCCCCTCCCCCCAGCTCACTTCCTTTTCCTCTTCTAGGCTTTAATAAAATGCCACACCATAAGGATCTAATGTCCTGCATCAGCAGTGAGGAGCGGATGATGCCTCCTGAACTCAGGGAAGCAGCTCCCCGTGGAGAGTATCTTGATCCGTTGGAAACAGAAGTAGAAGAGAAGTAGGCAGATAACCTCACCATCCTCTTCCACCTTCTCCCACCAGACTGCTCCAAATACCATCCCCCTTTGCAGACACTCAGAGATGTCCTCCCTCTCTCTTCCTCCCTCTCTTCTCTGAAATCCAGGGGATGACTACTGGATCCTCTACTGTCCTACCTACTCTCCCACCAACACATTCCTCGCATCTGCCCCGTCATTTCTGCCTGTGCCTGACGCTCCCCATCATTTCTCCCCTAGACCCCTGCAAGAGCACCCTAACAAGGGCCACAAACACCACCATTCTAAGACAGAGGAGATCTAGTCTCATTGCACCAGGAGTCTCTGAGGGCATGGAAGGAAACTGGCAAGTAAGCCCATCCCATGGCCCTCAGACCCTTCCATGCTGTCTCATCTCAGGAACTCCTTCCCTCCTTCCCAACTTACTAGCCTCCCTCACTGGGCTCCTGGCTGTCTCCAAAATGCCCTGCTTGTTCACCACCACTCAGTGGATAATTCCTGAGCTCCGTAATCCCAGGCCCTGTTTTCAGGAGCTTCTGGTCTGCACAGTTCACTGTTCTTGTGAGGGAGCAAGTGAAGGAGTATAGGCTACTGCGAGAGCTCTGACCTCGTCAGGGCTGCAAGAAGTGAGATGCAACCTCGCAATAGGTGCGATTAGCTAGGGCGGGTGTGTCCACTGCAACACAATCTACGTTTTGGCCTGTAGTGAGGCTTCGTGTGCCTTGCGGGATACTTAGCAGCATCCCCAGCCTCTGCCGGCTAGATACCAGTAGGAGCCCCCAGGTCATGATGGCTAAAACATCTCTAGAGACTGTCACACGTCCCTTGGAGGAAAGAGCAAAAATCAGCCCCATTTGAGATCCACTGAGCCAGAAAGGAGGGGTGAGGTGGGCAGAGGGGACACAGAGGGCCTCCCCAGAAGAGGCAGCAGCCCTTGTGATCTTTGGCTTGACTTTTCCATACTGGGCCCCCTGCCTAAACAGCCTTGCCATGTCTTTTCCACCTGGACAGTCCCTACAGGTCCTTAAAGATCTGAATGTCCCCTCTTATTGGCTTTTCTAGGCTTGCTTCTTCAGGATCCAGGATACTCTGGGTATCAAAGGGAGATATTCTGGGCTCTAGGAGAGAATCTGGTTCTTGCCTGCTGGTGGAATCCAGTTTCTACAGGCAGGTCCTTGGTCTGTGGCCATGTTGCTCCAACCCTTCCCCATCTTCACTTGCTCTTGTCTTTTGGGAGCAACCCCTCTGCCTCACTCATATAAGGATACGTGTGACTGCACTTAGGGCCCACCTGGATAATCCAGGATAATCTCCCAGCTCGAGGGCTTTAATTTCATCACACCTGCAAAGACTGTTCCAAATAAGGTAATGTTCAACTCACAGGTTCTAGGGATTGGGGCAAAGATATCTTAGAGCAACTGGGGAAAGGGGAGAGGGCATTTTTCAGCATATGATGGAAGACTTAAAGTTAAGAGAGGATGTTCAGGGGAGCCCGGGTGATTCCATTGGTTGGTGTATCATTCTTGATTTCAGCTCAGGTCATGATCTCACAGTTCATGAGATCAAGCCCCATATCAGGTTCTGCGCTGACAGCATGGAGCCTGCTTGGGATCCTCTCTGGGCCCCTCCCCTGCTTGTGTTCTCTCTCTCTCTCTCTCTCTCTCTCTCTCTCAAAATAAACTTTAAAAAAAGAGTTTGGGGGGGGGCTCCCGGGTGACTCCATCAGTTAAGTATCCGACTCAATCTCGGTTCAGATCATGATCTCACAGTTTGTGAGGTTGAGCCCCTCATCAGGCTCTGTGCCCTGCTTGGGATTCTTTCTCTCCTTCTCTCTGCCCCTCCCCTGCTTGTGCTCTCTCTCTCTCTCTCTCCCTCTCTAAAAATAAATAAGTAAACTTAAAAAAAATAGTGGGGGAGGTGCACAGCTTCCCCATCAGCTCCCTGAAGCCATTATTTACGTTGCCTGTGTTCTGGTACTTTCTGTAGCACTACTGGGAGATGGCATCAGGTTACCATATCCCCAGCACATAGGAAGTACTCAACAAAATTGGTTAACTGAAATACTAATGTGACCTGATAAATATAAAAGAAACCCTTGAACCTCACACATCTCTAGATACTTCAAGATGTTCGTAATGCAGATTTTTGCTTCTAAAAAAATATTCAGCCTATTTTTCAAGTAGGAACAAATCATCTGTCTGAAATGATTCCCTGTAATAGGACACAATTTACTTGGCCCGACATAGTCATTGTTGTTCATAATTCACAGTGTGTAATGCTTCACATGCTGGCCCTTTATATTTTTTTAATGGTTTACGGTAATTTGCTTCACACCTCCTCCTCAGATGGGCCAGCAAATGGTCCCAACCTCAGTGAATGGAGGAGAGCGAGGCCAAGAAGACCCTGTGACTGACTCATAGTCCAGGGTGTGACACAAGATGTGTCGTTAATACAAAGCCAGTGCAAGTAACACAGATGAAGAGTGTGACTTGTTCCAGCCTATGAAGACAGGACGACGTGCTGAATCATAGTTCTATCAAAGCAGAAAGCCTGGCCTGGTGGGGGCAGAAAGCAAGAGCTGTGTACCAGCAACTGGTTTGCAAAGGAGTCTCCCTCAGAGAACACCTGAGTTCCCAGTGTTCCATGAACTTGTCTGCTTTTGTCTTTAGAAGATGTGTGCGCCCTTGGGGTGCCTGGGTGGCTCAGTTGAGTGTCTGACCGGTTCAGGTCATGATCTCACGGTTTGTGAGTTCGAGCCCAGCATGGGGCTCAGTGCTGACAGCTCGGAGCTTGGAGCCTGCTTCGGATCCTGTGTCTCCCTCTCTCTCTGCCCTCCCCTGCCCACACTGTCCCTCTCTCTGTCAACGTTAAAAAAAATTAGAACACGCGAGCGCCCCCTACACTTCCTTTCTCCTCCCCAGTCTTCTGATGACATCAGGCCCTGCCATGGCTCCCATGAAACCCTGTCTGGCATTGGGCAAGTGTCTTCCTGACTGGTGCTGATGTTGCTATGCTCACTTCTGCAAACTCTGCCGGTTTTCAGCTCTCCAAACCCTGCCCACCTGCTCTGCTCCTGCTTCCTGTGGCTGCTGCTCTGTCACATGGCCACTTTGCTTGGCCACAATTGGTAGCAATGACCTGCAACAGTCAAAGGGAGGGTTTTTGTGGTGTGTGAGTGAGAGGCAACTAGAATATAACATTTAGAAGCTCAAATGTTGGCATTTCAGAAGTGGGGTTTAAAGCTGAACTATTTCAAAAACTCTGGAACATTTGCCTGTTATAAGTCGTGGCAGATGGGAAAGAAATGGGCTTTGTTAAGTGGTACAAGGGATACCTATCCCATAGCTTGTTTTCTTCCCTCTGGATGCCATCATCTTGACTCTAATGTTCAGGTAATAGCCAAGTGTTCCCGATGCCTTATATCTAACAATATGTGACCAGTTTCTTTAATTCCATTTGCGGGGAACATTGTCAGTGACCCACAAATAATCACCTAAACTAACAGAAGTGCTGGAAGGGGTGATGGTCATAGATATATGTCTTGTGACCCCTGCAGCAGCAGGATATACTCTGCTCCAAGCTATGGAAACTATGACCAAGCGCCAGAATGAAGAAACCAGGAGAAGTCAGAGGACATAATGTGAGACAAGGTGGATCCTGGCAGCACAAGGGGTGGACTGTGGTGGGCACTGTCCTCAGGACATGTATCCTCAGAGCCCCCCTTCACTGGCTTCAGGATTGCCCAAGCCTATGACTCTTCCTTAGAGGACTTCCCCGCACTACTCAAGTTGGAGGTGTTGGGACTTTGCATCCTGCTGGGCAGCTCCTAGCCAATAACTGAAGTCCCAGGGCACATACGCCCGGCTCCCTTGCCCTGCACACATAGCCAAAGCTTTCCTGTGAGACTTGCTGCAATCATACCCCTGCTTGGTTTCCACCACGCTTCTGCCCATTTTACCCCTGTCCCAGTGTCTCCTCGGAGGACATCCTCAGTAAATCACACAACTAGAAATTCTCATCTCAGTGACTGCTTGTGGGAACCCAAACCTGAAACATCGTTAAGTTTAAAATCATTCTTTTAAGATATTGAGCCTTATAATCTCCTCCTCTCAGTCACCAGGAGTCCACATGGGGAGCAAACAGGACATGCAGGGATGGTCATAGGCAAATTTAGGGACAGGCTCCAATTTAAAAAGACCAGGGAAGAAGGAAATGTCTGTCACATGAGTAAAAACAGTGATGCATGTGAATCCCTTTTCCTGCCTAGTTTTCTAGGCTGTGCTATTTTAGGACCAGAACACAGACTCTAATGTCCTATTTTTAACAATGGGTTAAGGTGAAAGAAATTTAATTTGTCCCTAAGGTAATTGGCTTATTCTTTTTTCTGAATTAGCTCAATCAACCAGCTGTTAGGTACCATATACATAACCTTGAAATTTACTAAATGAGTCCTATGAAATAAAAGTGGCCAAATTCTCTACTGAATAATCACAGAAATCACCCTCAAAGACAGACGCTTGTTCACGAAGTTATGTCAATGTGTCATTCCAGGATGGTGGTTTTTGAAAATTCGTATTTAATGCCTTTATTAGATATAACTCTATTAGAGAAAGAAATAAAAGAGGGAAATGCCTCTTCTGTTCTTGTCCATTAGGCTAATTTAATCCTCTGGTCAATCATGAAATTTTGTGGTTATTTGAATGAAATGGAAAAATGAAGTTGATCCAGCTGTGTCAATCTAAGTAGAATTGTAATATTGTGTTTCAAATGTAACATGTCAAGAAATTATGCACCTGATACCAGAGTAAAGGCTTATTATAACAAAAACAATTAACCATGCTTCGGTGGCTGTTGGAGGCAGCTGAAATGTCTTGGAGGTACTGTTTATTTGCATCAGTTCCTAAATGGAATTAATATCCACTGCCCTTCGTATCTTGCTATGGGAGCACCATGCTGTCTAATTTGTAGCTTCTTCATTGAGATCAATTCTCTTCCTTTGCACAGGGCAGGGTAATCTATTTCCAAGAGAGGGCCAAGGTCAAAGGTGGTGCAAACCCACACGAATCCCCACACCCTCCCACTTCCCAACACTATCATACAATTTGCTGACATAAATTAAGATGTCTTTTTCAAAAGAAGAGGACAAATATTTTATATGTTCAGAAAAAACATCTATTTTTCTACTTTTTTGTTTACTTCTCTGGCAGAATTTTGCATTAATATTTGTAACTTATTTCTAGAACTCATTCCATCTGCTTGTAGATCATTATTTGAGCCCTGAAGTCTTTTAAAAGCAATGAATACCTAAACAATATTGTTAGAAATATGATGAATATACAGGTCATGATCTCATGGTTGGTGATATCGAGCCCTGCCTCTGGCTCTGCTCTCTCAGTGGGAAGATTCTCAGCTGCTTGGGATTCTCTCTTACCCCCTCTCTCTCAGTCTCTCTCCTGTTCGCAATCTCTCTCTGTCTCTGTCTCTCTCTCTCTCTCTCTCAAATTAAGTAAATAAACATTAAAAAAAGAAATACAAGCGGTGCGTGGGTGGCTCAGTTGGTTAAGTGTCCCACTTTGGTTTAGGTCATGATCTCTCAGTTCGTGAGTTCAAGCCCTTCATTGGGCTGTGTGCTGACAGCCCAGAGCATGGAGCCTGCTTCCAATTCCGTGGCTCCCTCTCTCTCTGCCCCTCCTCCACTCTCTCTCTCTGTTTCTTTCTCTAAAAAATCAATAAATATTAAATTTTTTTGTAAATAAAAACTTTTAAAAATATATTGTTAGAAATAAAATTATGAATTATTAGAATCAACTAATTTTTCCCCCTGTTGCTGATTTCTTTCCAAGTTGCACTTAGGATTTAACAGTTCTATAGATACTTGGGCACCTGAGTGGCTCAGTCAGTTAAACATCCGACTTCAGCTCAGGTCACGACCTCGTGGTTCATGAGTTCGAGCCCTGCGTCGGGCTCTGTGCTGACAGCTCAGAGCTTGGAGCCTGCTTCGGATTCTGTGTCTCCCTCTCCCTCTGCCCCTCCCTCCCTCCCTCCCTCTCAAAAATAAATAAACATTTTTAAAAAGTTCTATAGATGTTAAGTTTAATATCAAGGTACATTTTTGAAGAAATTTTTCGACATATAATGAAAATAAAGTAGCAGTCCATTGAGGATGTATGTAACTGGTTTATGGTCATACTTATCAAATTGGAAGTCCGGCTTAGTGCACAATACAGTGGCTTTAGCTAAAGCTGGGTTCCTGATTCCAGCACTCATTGTAATGGGTGCCCACCCATCTTCAGGCTCATCACTTTCCAAAAGAAACTAAACCCGACTTTATCTTTGTAGAGTATGTCCCTGACATGTGCCACACAGCCCTGTTGTGGGTATCACCTGAGATATTTGGAGAAACTCGAAACAGATCCTCCAAATGTTTTTTATTCAATCTGGATTAAAAAGGTAGCTGACCCCAGAGGTCCCAAGTTTTTGTCTGCTTTTTTGTTTTCTCTTTGTTTTAAGCAGGAACTTTAAGCTGTAGATACAAGCGATTCTGAGAAGGCAAAGCCCCACGTTACCCATTGTCTCTCATTTTGAAAGACAGAGAAGAGGGTTAGGAAGGATTCACATGCAAGTTACCATAAAGTCTAAATGAAGTCTATATGGATTTTGTATCTTCTCATCACAGAGTTGAGTTTACCTAAAAGAGCAAAGAGCATTCCTGTTTCATTGAAAGATTTGTGAAAGAAAGTTACAAGGTATATTGACATATGACCTTGAGATTATAGGCATTTGTTATAGGAAACTATGTTTGTTGCGAGCTTTTGCTTACATTAAGTCGAGTATGCTTAGTACCCTTAGAGCCACCCTGTAGGCGACAGATTTTGTTATGATTAATATAAGCATCAATGATTGTGCACATTGTCTTCAACTCTGGATATATATAATGCGTGGTCCCTCCAACCCCCCAAAAATTATTTTGCAAGTGAAATAAGAAATGATTGGTTGTTTTAACTTTAAAAGGTAATATAGAAATTCGACTTTCCATGCATACTAAACGTATAGACTCTTCATAAAGATATAAGTGCAAGCTGTTATCACAACTTAAAAAAATTTTTTTAATGTTTATTTATTTTTGAGAGGGAGAGACAGAGTGTGAGCAGGGGAGGGCAGAGAGAGAGGGAGAGACAGAATGTGAAGCAGGCTCCAGGCTCTGAGCTGTCATCACAGAGCCCAACTCAGGGCCCAAACGCCGAACCACGAGATCATGACCTGAGCCAAAGTCGGATGCTTAATAAATTGAGCCACCCTGTTATCACAACTTTTTGAAAAAAAGAGCCAGGAGATAAGAATTTTTAAGTAATAAAGGCATATAATACATTCATGAATGCAGAAAGGCAAATATTTTATTTATTTCATTTTTTAATATTTTTAATTTTTTAATGTTTATCTATTTTTGAAAGAGAGACAGAGCACAAGCAGGGAAAAGGCAGAGGGAGAGGGAGACACAGAATCCAAAGCAGGCTCCAGGTTCCGAGCTGTCAGCACAGAGCCCGACACGGGACCTGAACCCACGAACTGTGAGGTCATGACCTAAACCGAGGTCAGACACTCAGTTGACTGAGCCACCCAGACACCCCGAAAGGGAGATATTCTAAAGATGATTCTGATGATTTGTACTCGTCACCTGCACCATATAGGTATTAAAAGGGTTGTTGTTATTTGGTGAACATCCTTGTCTTTAAATTCTCTTGGTTGATTTCCTTACGTCTACCCAGTACCACCCTTCCTCTCTCCTGACCCTTCCTCATTTCTCTCCCCGCATACCAGGGTCCCCAAACTCCATCTGCCAGGAGGAAATTGAAATGTTCTCGTTCTGAATTGTGCTGGGTAATCGAAGTCTCCCTTAACTCTCCTATCCTCTCCCAAGCAAGACGCACACACGTGCGAAAAGCGGCCTGCTGTCAACGGGCCCATCTCCCCACGACCAGCGCTGCTATGACCTGTCTGGCACAAACGAGAGGGCCCTGAGAAATGTGGGTTTCCTCTAAGCAAACCTTAGTGACTCGTGCTAATAAATAAGCTACTATAGCTTCTTATATTTTGGCCACCCAAATAGCCGCACTTTGGGAGCCCTCCCTGATACGGTGCATAGAGGATCTGGTTGCAAGCAGGTCGCTTCGAACCCCACAGAAGTGGAGGCCGACAAAGTGCAGCCGGGTCTGAGTGCTATTACCAGTTATTGCCCCTTAACCGGAGCCCCTTCGAGGAAAGAGACGACCCTCTTAGAGTGCTTCTCGGTATTGGAGTAGCGACCCTAACAACAGGTGTCTCCCTGACAGATCTGACAACAGGTCATCAGAGCAGATGCCTGGGAACATGTTAGAATGGCCCCTGATGGAAGGGTAATGTTTACCCTCAGCTTCACTCTGCACCAAAAGGGGCCTCGTGGATGCCCAGTCTAGAGATCTCAGCCCACACACCCAGCTTCTATCCCCCCTTTCCAAACAGCCACCCCTTGGCTACTGTCTAACTCCTGGGTGCATGCAGTTAAGATGCTATTCACTTTGGCCTGGAAAAGAAGCCGGTACAGGCCCCACAAGCAGGCTCAAGGGCTATGTGGGTGGGAAAACCCAGGGTCCCAGGTACTCAGAACAGAGCTGAGGAGAAGGAAGCACAGGCCCCAAGTGGGCACTTGCCTTTGGGCCCATGACCCCACCCCGTGTGGCAGCAGAGGGAGATGGAGGTGATGGCTAGGAGGAGGTGAGGGTGAGACTCTGAAGCTCCAGGGAAGGGAAGGAGCCCTACTGCTGAAGCTGAGGGCAGTGCTGACAAATGTTGCCAGGACAAAGTTGTAACAAGAGGAGTCAATTATTTACAATACTTTGAGCCACAAGTGGCTTCTGTTTCTTCCAGGGGACGGAGGCCATTTTAATTGGTCAGAATTTTACCCTTAATCCTCCGGAGTGTATATAATGCAAAAGTGTACATAATGTAAAAGCCATGGAATTTGTCCTCCAGACCGTGTGACCAAGAGTCAAGAAAGTTGGCATTTTGTGCAGGTGGACGCTACAACTAAATACACGCGGGGGCTCTTTCTCTTCTCTTCTTTCTCTCTCTGAACAGTAAAGTCCAAAGCACGTTAGGTTGAACCAAGCAAAGTGGGTGTCTGCCCGAGGTAGGGGGAGTGCCTAAAATGTGTTTCCCTCAGAGCCAGAGTCCCGAGAAGGGCGAACATGTCTCCCACAGAGGCTGACCTGGATCAGGGTATCAAAGCGGAGTAGAATGAGAAGGCCCTGTGCTTGGGGGGGCCAGCCTGGTGTAGGGTGAGAAGGGTATCTGCACGGGCATGCAGGTGGGAGAGGCAGCAGCGACGCAAAGTTGGGCACAGCTTGGGAAACTGACCAAATAAGCAGCTGTGCTGAGGATAATGGGAACCAGATTTCTTGCCATTGGAGAAGTGAAAAGGGAGAAGCCCAGCAGGAGCATTGTTTCTTGATTGGAATTAGAGGTTTTCAAGACATAAAGATATGTACCAAAATAAATATAGATGCAAGTGTACATGTGGGTTTGTGCAGGTGCGCATGAACATACACACATACGTGCCTTAGCCCTGTGCACAGACAGGGCTGGGAACACCAAATATCCCAATAGCAATGAGCACATTTAGTGCCCACGTCTTGGTTTCTGAATACCATTTTCCACTCAAAAGAACCAGGGCACCTTGGAGAAGTGGCCGATTCTAGCACCGCAGCAGGAAAAGTCCAAGATGACCCTGAAATCTTTTCTTGTGCCAGAAAGTATGGTGGTACTCGAAGAACTATCAAATGGACACAGATGCCAGCCTCAAGGGGTTTCCACTGACCAGATCTGGCATATTTCTGAGCATACAAATAGTAATAATAATAATAATGACAGATTATAAACCATTGAGTAAAAGTGGGATCCACAGGTCCATGTCCATATAAATCACAAAATAAGTAACTTGAAAATTTCATGAGGAATAGGATATTTACATAGAATCAGAGAACTCTCCTCCAAAATACTTGGCATTTACTACGAGAAACAAAGAGTAACTTTAGAGCGGGAAACTGACAAATACCACCATACTAAGTGATCCAAGTAAACACCACCAGTAATGAGAGAAACTGAAATGAGCCACATGGAAGGATGTAATGAGACCAGAGCATCACCTCTATGATATTCCTGCAAAGATGCACAATCTGAGTTTAATCATGAGAGAACATCAGACCAATCCAAATTGAAGGACATTCTACTAAATAACTCACCTCAAGGTCATAAAATCAAGGAAAGACCGAAATTATGCGAAATTGAAGGAAACTGAAGAGATAAAGAACTGCCTGTAATGCAAGACTTAGATTGGATCCTTTTTGCTTTATAGAACATTATTAGGATAACTGGCAAAATGTAAAGAAGGTTTGAGGATTAGATGGTAATGATGCATCACATTAATTTCCTGATTTGAATGGCCATAGTTACATAGGAGATATACTGGTTATAGCAAATACATCTGGGTGAGATGGGCCATCATAGGGGCAAAGGATTCTCAAATGGCTTAGGAAAAAATAGTTCTGTTCTGTACTTACAACTTTCCTCTAAGTTTGAAATTGTTTAAAATTTTTAAAAATATAGAAGAAATATATTAGGAAAAATAAGAATCTGGCCCCCTTTAGAACCACGGGATAAAAAAGTGGTTAAAGTTATCGATGATGGTCAAAAGATAATCTTTCCAGATGCATCATGCATGCATGCTTAGCATGGTTAAAAGGGTGTCTCCTTTTGGAAAAAGGGATCAGGACAGTTAATATTTTACATCGTTTCAAACGGGGAATTATAATAGTTGGTATCATATGCTATGGAATAATACAAGGGGAAGTCAAACAATTATACAAAAGAAGTGAAACAAGATGAACAGACAAGGGAAAAGTTAAAAGCCTGTTGCCTTTTATAGGGGTAAAACTATCTAGAAAGACATACGAAGTGGAGTCGATGTTAATGGGCAATATTGATCAGAGGGACAATCTACTGCACAGAGAAAGGAAAAGTCCTCAGCAGTGATGAGCAGAAACAAAAGGGTTGCCTGTATACTCAGGGAAGATTACACAGATCCACCTGAGTTTGGGTTTGGGGGATAAAGTGGTGAAGGCGGGAGCAAAGGCAGGGAGAGTCACCTGGCAGAACTGGGGACTGGTTTGCAGTCTACAGAAGAGAGGTAAACCAAGGGCAGACACAACTGGAGTTTGAGCCAATGAAACACAGTGAGTCAGAGTCTAAACTGAACCTGTTCCATCCCCAGTTGCCTGGCTACGGGACCCTCTCATTATGTTAATGGACTGAAAGGAGACAGAGCCAAAGAAATGGAAGTAAACAATAATTATAGGCAGGCCCACGCGGGGTCTGGTTGCTCCACGAGCAGGGCATGGGGGATGTCTGGGAAAGAGCTCAGTGGTAATTTGTCCCTTAGTCCAAGGAAGAAGGGGGAGGGTTTTGATTTACTGCAACCGCGTGCTTGAGAAGCCACTGGTTCTGCTGATCTGCTTTCTGCAGCCTCTGATGAGTTACAGGGTGTAATGCATATGTCCGCCGCGCACCCCCCCACCCCCACCCCACCCCCCCACCCCCACCCCACCCCCCGACCCCGTTCTAATCCCTGGCCTCACCATCTCAAGGGAATCTTAGTTCGGGATAACACCAAAGTGCACACTCCTGGGGCCTAGATGAGGTTGTTCTGGGTCCAGAGCAACACAGGCAACCGTTGCTTACCTTGTTCCCCTCCTTTCGGCCACCCTGAGGGCTGGCCCAACAGAGAGGAGTTGGCCCCATCCCCCTAAACGGTGGAAGCAGCTGCAAGCTATTTCCCTCTTTAAATCATATCCTTTTCCTTTCAGCTATATGTATCGCCCAGTACACACAGCCTCCATTTGCAGCTCTAATTTGACACTGCAGAAATTCTCTGAACTCTGCGTTCTCGGATTATCATGTTTTCAGGCAGGCGTTCCAATTACTTCGAAAGTAGGTAAAACTTCCATTCCCAAGGAGGAAAGTCTTTTCACTGTTTTTCCCAAACTAGAAAACTATTTACACCTCATTTATGGTGTGGCAGGAGATCCCACAAAGCAAAGCAATTTTCTGCTAAACATCATTTACCCTTTTCTGTGAAATTACTGACATGTTGGGATAAGCACAATTGAAATTTATTCAGAGATCACGTTTTAATGCTGAGCAAATTGAAAACATCTAAAAAGACCTCTGGAATATTCCGCTCTTCTGTCAACATTTTCAACCTGGAATACCAGCCATTTACACTTGGTTTTGTGTAACTGACAGATTCAAAGCACACTTGGCAATCGTGTGATATGCTTTTTCTATGACACCGGCATGGAGTGGTCAGGATTCTCTACACATCCGCATTCAGTCTTTGTTAGATGTGAGAGCATTCATGCACAGCCTTTTAATAGATAGGGAGAAGATGGTTTTAAAATCATTCAAGAAGTTATATTCTTTACACACACACACGCACACACACACACTACACTCTGTTAGAACTATTAAATTCATCAAAGTTGCCCGATATGAAATCAACATGCAAAAATCAGTTGTGTCTCTACACACTATGAGCAATCTGAAAAGGAAATTAAAAAACAAGTCCATTTACAACAGAATCAAATAATAATGTACTACTTCGGAATTCATTTAACCAAGGAAGCGAAAGACTTGTACACTGAAAACTACAAAACATTTCTGAAGGAAATTGAATAAGACATAAATAAATGGAAAGACAGCCTGTGCTCATGCGTTGGAAGACTTGATATTGTTAGGATGATGATGCTACGCAAAGTGACCTATAGATCCACCACGATCCTATCAAAAACCCAGTGATGTTCTTGGCAGACACAGAAAAATTCATCCTGAAATTCATATGGAATCCCAAAGGATCCCAAATAGCCAAGAACTATCTTTTAAAAAGGGAAGAACAAAGCTGAGGTCCCAAGCTCTCTGATCTCAAAACTTAATACAAAGCTACAACAATCAAAAGGGTGTGGTACTAGAATAAAGTGGATATGTAGACCAAAGGAATACCACAGAGAGCCCAGAAATAAACTGTCACACATAGGATCAAATGATTTTTGACAAGGATACCAAGACCATTTAATGGGGAAAAGGCAGAATTCTCAACAACAGAGTATCTTGTACACTGTTGATGGGAAAGTAAATCGGTGCAGCCATTATGGGGACAGTACGGAGTTTCCTCAAGTAATTAAAAACAGAACTACCATATGACCCAGCCATTCCACTTCTGGGTATGTATCCAAAGGAAATGAAATCATTATCTCAAAGAGATATCTGTATCCCTGCGTTCACTGAAGCATTATTCTCAATAGCCAAAGTATGGAAACAGCCAATGTGTCCATCAATGGATGAATGAATAAAAAAAAAATATAGTATATATACAATGGAATATTATTCCATTTAAAAAGAAGGAAATTTGGGGGGAGGGGGCGCCTGGGTGGCTCAGTCAGTTAAGCATCCGACTTCAGCTTGTCATGAGCTTACGGTTCCTGAGTTAAAGCCCCACGTCAGGCTTCTGCTGTCAGTGTGGAGCCCGCTTTGGATCCTCTGTTTCCTTCTACCGCACCCCCACCTCTCCCTTGCTCATGATCTCTCTCTCTCTCTCAAAAATAAACATTTTTTAAAAAGAAGGAAATTTTTATTTCCCTTAAAAAATGGAGGAAAGCCTGTCATTTGTGACAACATGGATGAATCTGGAGGGCATCATGCTGAGTGAAATCAGCCAGAAAGAGAAAGACAAATACTAGGTGATATCCCTTATATGGGACTCTTAAAAAAAAAAAAAAAGTCAAACTCTAGAAAAAGACTAGAATGGTGGCTTCCAGGAGCTGAGGAGGTGGGGAAATAGGGAGAGGTAGTAAAAGGTACAAACTTTCAGTTGTAAGATGAATAAGCTCTGAGAATCTAGTGCATAACGTGATGACTATACATGATAAAACTGTATTATGTAAGTAAGATTTGCTAATAAAAGAGTAGAACTTAAGAGTTCTCACCTAAAAGAAAAAAAAGTAAATATGTGAGGTGATGGACGTGTCCACTAACTCAATGACCGGACTCTTTTCGTAATGTCTACACTTATCAAATCATCCCATTGTACACTTGAAGGATCTTAAAATTTTATTTGCCAATGATACCTCAATAAAGTCTTGAAAAATTAAAAATGGAAAGGAAAGTCATTCTGACACAGGCCACCACACGGATGAACCTGAAGTCCATTCTGCTATGTGAAATAAGCGAGTCGCAAAAGGACAAACACTGTATGGTTCCAATGACTTGAGGGGCCTAGAGTTGGTCATAGTCATAGAGAAACAAAGTAGAGTGCTGATGTCAGGGGCTGGGGGAGGAGGGAATGGGGAGTTGTTGTTTATTGGGACCAGGGTTTCAGTTTTGCAACATGAAAGAGTTCTGGAGATGGACGGTGGCTGTGGCTGCACAGCAGTGCAAATGTGTTTAATGCCACTGAACTATACAATCAAGTATGGTTGTAGCGTATAGAGTAAATATATGTAGTATATATACTATATTAAGTAGTATATATAGTATAGTAAGTAGTTCAGATAATTTTTTTAAACGTTTATTTATTTTTGAGACAGAGAGAGACAGAGCATGAACGGGGGAGGGTCACAGAGAGAGGGAGACACAGAATCTGAAACAGGCTCCAGGCTCTGAGATGTCAGCACAGAGCCCAACGCGGGGCTCGAACCCACAGACTGGGAGATCATGACCTGAGCCGAAGTCGGATGCTTAACCGACCGAGCCACCCAGGCGCCCCAGTTCAGATAATTTTTATGTTGTGTGCATTTCATCACAATTAAAAATAAAGTCTAAAAAGATATACTCCTTCTAAACTAGCGCCTCTTAGTATGATTTCATCTAAGGCCGTGTTACTAATACATCCAATAAACAATAACGCAACACAATATGTTGTCGTAACCCTTAGATTGAGGATACCAAGGCCAACCAACCGCTCTTTCTATATTTCTGCACATTGGAAGCTACAGAAAAGCCGATTTTGACTCAATGAGGTGAGTGATACAAGAGCGACAACAAGAAGTCAAGATCACATGCTAAAAGATTAATGGTTCAAAGGCTAAGATGCACCAAAACAAGGCAAATTAATGCAAGTCACTTTGCAAGTCTTAGAATTGTAAAAGTGCAATGGCAGGGTGCCAGGGGCAGGGGAGAAACCGGGTGCGGGGATGTTGCCAATGTTTCCATAGCCCCTGGCCTGAGTCTCCAGGAATGAGGGACACCCCGAGGGATTCCTGTCCAGGAGCGTGTGTCTTTGTTGCCCTTGATATGAGACCCAGAGCTGCTTCCTCCATCGGACCGGGACGCTAACTGAATAATCGTTAAGATAATAGCCACGGACACCATTTCTTGAACTCTGCTGCGTTAGGAGCATCCTGGACTCTCACGTGCATCCCTTATCCAGCCCTCGCTACAGCTCAGCACCTCACAGTGTGGCTGGCACAGAGCAGCTGCTCAAAAAGTAGTTGTTAAGAACAGCGCTATGAGGTGAATGGTACCATTATCGGCACCAATTAGGGGTACAGCTCCAGGACTCAGAGGGGTCAAGCTACATGTCAAGGTCATCCGATTGTAGAGCCACCACTGTTCTAGTTCCCAGATCCGGCTCTGCCTTTCTAAGGCTCCCCCAAATCTTCTGTTTCCCATACGACAATCAGGGGGATTCCGTAAGGATGTGAATCAGATCGAGTAACTCCCCTGCCCTCAATCTGCCGAGTTTTCCCATCCTGCTGGCCCTAAATCAAATGCAAAGTTCTCTCCCTGGCTAGGAGGCCCTGCGTGTGATACACAGGCGCCTGGCTTCCACCCCGGGCCCCCCCCCCCCCCCGAGACCATCCCTATCCCTGCAATCCACCCTTCAGCCCCGCCCACGGTGCCCTCTTGAGGCCAATGCACCTCAATCTCGGCCTGAGTGCTCCTCCAGAAGTCCCTGCGGGTGGAAACTCCACTCAGGATCCTGTTCAAACTTCACTTCCTCAGAGAGGCCTTTCCTGCCCACCTTATCTAAAGAGGTATCACAAACACTCTCCAGCTCCTCATTCTGCTTTATGCCCCCAAATCATGTTGCATAGTAACTTTTTCATCGGCTATGGTCCCTTCCAGAATAGAAGCTCCAAGAGTTCAGATGGTTCTCATATTTTGGTCACTGAATACCCAGAACCTGGAATTCAGTAAATGTTTGCTGAATGAATGAATTAATGAATGAACGAATAAAAAGCCCACTCATTCTACTGTTTGATTTTGAGGACGGTACTTGATTCCACCCCAGGTCAACGAACTTCCTGTAGCCATAAACCTTGTACAATTTGTCCTCTGAGCACAGAAAATCATGTCATATCACAGACTTGCTGGGTATGAGGGCCCCTGCTCTGCCCACATATATACCATATGTGGTATACTATACTATATACCATACCCCATATCATGCCATATACCATATCACACCATATACGATATGCTATATTTGTCTCATCTTGTATACACAGCCCAGATTCCCAGACTTTCCACCCAGACTTTCCACCCTTGGTGAGGTGCTAGCTGAATCACTGCAGACCAGCTAACTGAGCCATCCCAAGGAAAGATGCTTTCACAGTTTGGGAACCAAGCAGATGTTCTCGGGGCAGAGGACAAGGAAGAGGTAGTTCAAAGGAATGTGGGCCTCCTTCCTTCACTTTACATTTTCTCTGGACTCAGGATTACTCTAAAAATAAAATAAGTTCCTCATTTTCACCGTTGTTGCTTTTAGCTAAACATAAGAGAGGGCATGTCACTAATCAGAGCTCTCTAAATGTAATGGGCTACAATAGAGCTGGGGATCTCTGCCACGGGGAGCCATCAGGCAGAACAGGACGAGCTGGGCCTGGTGGCAGAGGCAGGTTGGAGTAGATAGCTCCAGGGGCACTAACATTGCTAAAGTTCTCCAGTGTTTTCTCCCTTTAATTGACTATCCCTGCTATTCCTGACTATTACAGGCTACTAGCTGGTAAGCACATCTATGCACCAGGCAGACATCACCATCTCAAAACATCCTTACGAAGTGCTGAACCTTCTTGTTCTTGTCTGTATCAGTTAGCTTCTGCTGCATAACAAATCATTCCAAAACTTAGTAGCTTAAAACCACCATCATTAATTTGTTCACAATTCTGAGGCTTAACATTTTGAGGTAAGCTCAGTTGGGACAGCTGGTCCCCGCTCCATGCATTGGGGGCTGTGCCTACAAACGTGTTTGCAAAATTATGCAGTAAACTGGTTTTAACATAAATGGGAAGAATTTGGGGCAATGTTTACAACCTGCCATGCTTCCTGTTTCAGCACAATGTTACATCTATGAGAAACGTGAGTCCCACTTCCAAAGAGGAAAATGAAATTGCACAACACCCAGCAGCAACATGTTCTAGAATTCCTTACCCATCCAAGGATCCCAAGTCCCAAACTTCAAGGCAAACTTCAGAACCTTGTTTCTGTCTTACAGCCAGAATTCCAGCCCATGCTGACTCTTCAATTCTCTGTGTGTCTGCCCCACCTCCCACTTTCCATCGCCTTCCAGATCGTATGTGTATCTTTTCTCTTCTGCCCTGTTGATAGTTGCCTTCCACTGACGAGCCTAGTCAGCACCATAAATAACGATGGCAGAGAAGTGCAAACACAAAATCCCTAAGAGGAGTCAGGAAGGATGAACATACATATGGTTGTCACATACAGATGGGGACACTAAGTCCTAGCAAGACCATCCAATGGGTAGTGGGGCATCTGGTATCAACTTTGCCAAAGAAAACTATGCAACCCCTGAAGCTGTCACATCATTTTTAAGACTGTGATTCCTTTGGTAGAACTTAATGAGTTCTCCTGGAAAAAGCTTAACATAATGATTTCCGGTTAAAAAAATTTTTTTTGTTGTTGTTGTTTCTCTAGCACAAAAAAAGATTAAAACAAAAACAAAACCAAAGAAGTTGCATTCCCTAGAGCAAAAGCAGGTGTGAACCACGGGATTCCTGAGAAGACTGGGGGAAAAATAGCGCTAAAGTTAATGACAAATGTTATGCCCTTGAGTTGCCTGGCTGTTGAAAAAAAAGGAATGAGGTATTTAAAATTTTTTCTTCCGGGTACCTGGGTGGCTCAGTCGGTTAAGCGGCCGACTTCAGCTCAGGTCATGATCTCCTGGTCCGTGAGTTCGAGCCCTGCGTCGGGTTGTGTGCTGACCGCTCAGAGCCTGGAGCCTGTTTCAGATTCTGTGTCTCCCTCTCTCTGACCCTCCCCCGTTCATGCTCTGTCTCTCTCTGTCTCAAAAATAAATAAACGTTAAAAAATAAAAATTTTAAAAAACATAAAAATTTTTCTTCATGAACTGATAATACCGACGAGGCCAGGCGTGTGATTTCAAGCAATTTACTTAGGTGATACAACTCAGCAATATAGACTGAAGCTTAAACAGTCTGGACTTTCCACTTTAGAGCTGGATAGTACAATTTCTAATGTGGAGGGTAAAAAAGAAGGTTAAGATTAAAGTTTAGTATCTTTATATACTTGGCCAGAGACCTTGTCGATATGCTGATATATAACATTGTTCTTTGATTGCAGGAGAAATAATTGAAGGCTTATGCCTGTGTGGATTTAAAAACCCCATCCAGGGGTGCCCGAGTGGCTCAGTCACTTAAGCATCTAACTTCAGCTCAGGTCATGATCTCATGGTTGGTGAGTTCGAGTCCTGCGTCAGGCTCTGCACGGACAGCGCGGAGCCTCCTTCAGATTCTCTGTCTCCCTCTCCCACTCACACTCCCTTTCTTTCAAGAAGGAATACATAAACTGTTTTACAAGTAATAATAAATAAAATAAAAATTACCCATCGAAATAGTGTCACAGTACATGAAGAAATAGTTCCCAGAAAGTCCACTGAATATTGGTAAGATAAATACAAAAAGACTCCCAACCGTGAAGAGTTTGAAGACTTGAGGGCTTGATCAGAGGGCTTCAAGACTTGAGGGCTGATCAAGGAAAAGACAGGACCAGGGGAGGCAAGGATACCGAAAACGGTAGGATAATTTAACCAAATTTGGTTATGATTAGTATAATTTAACCCAAGAAGGTATAGGATAATGAGAGAGAAAGGAAAGCAAGGGAGAGTGTTTGAACACTAAACCTTGTTTCCATGACAGTTAAGAGATCGTGTCTATGGCAGATAAATCCAGAAACACTAAATAATAAATCTCTCTCTTTCTCTCTCTCTCTCCCCCTCTCACCTCCCCTTCCCTGCCTCCACTTCTACCTTTCTATTTGTCACTTTGAATATTTGTTCCATTAATGGGGAATAATAAAAAATATATTGTATTTGCTACAATGACCGTATGTTACGTTGATTAAAAATAATAAAAGCTACCTAAATGAGAAAGGAAATGAAGGGAGAAACGGAGAGTGGAAACCATTCACCTGCAGAGCCTGACATACACATGAAGCTTCCTGAGACCTCGAGACCTGGGGGACCAGCTTTGATCCTGAGGCCATTCGTGCAACAAATTTACCTCCCCTCTTCAAAGGCGCTGCTGGTTCGTTTTTCTCTTTGTTTGCTCGTTGATGTAGCCTGAAAATGTGCTCCTTAGAGGAAGTGTGTGTCTTTCCCTTTTACCTCTTTGCTTCTGATTGACTGGGCACACTTTGGCCGAAGCCGGGTGCTGGGATCTCTTTGGCTGCTATGTGACCTGCAGGTTCCCAGTCTTCGTGAGATTTCATTCTTTCCAGTCTTGGAGCTGCACCAGCTCTGCGGGTGGTCTGTGTCCACACGTCTTGAAATCACGTGTCCGTAAACGCGTGTAGGTCAGGAGCACAGTTGTCCAGCCAGCCGTGTATTTATGAAGGACCTCCGACCTTCCCACCCAGAAGGGCCTTGCGCTGGCGTCCAAGGTACCATGAGGCTCCCTCCCCCAAAGAGTTAGACCGCCTCAAAGGGCGGGACACTGATAGATTTAAATCAACCAGCACAAACCTCCTGATCTTCTTTTAAATAGAATTGCTCTTAGAATCTGGCATCAATTCTGAAAATATTAGAGATCTCAGCAGTTCATCCTGGCCTATAAATCAATCTAAACAATAAAACCTTCAGATCACACTGTCAGTAAGCTGCAAAGTTTTCAGGGGCGCTGTCCAGGTCAGTGCCACGGTGACCTTGGTGAAGGGTTGGGGAACGGCGTGGACTTCAGCCAAAAAGGAGGGGCGTAGTTAATGCCTGAATTCTGGTTCAGGAGGGAGTTCATAATTGGATTGTAATCATTGTTTTTACTTTCCCAGAGCGCGGCTTCCTCTGGCCTAATTTCCTCTGGGCCTGGAGCCCACTGCCCTCTGGTAATCACGGCTGTATTCGGGCCCTTTGATGTCAGAGTGTTTCAATCTGTCCTGCTATATGCCGTTTCGTGTTTTGAAATTCTGTCCCCTCGATACAGATTTTTTTTTTAATTAAAACAAATTATTCTTGAGACAGAGAGAGAGAGCACACAAATAGGAGAGAGGGGCAGAGGGGACGGAGAGACAGAATCTTAAGCAGACTCCACACTCAGTGCAGAGCCCAATGCAGGGCTCGATCCAATGACCCTGGGATCGTGACCTGAGCTGAAATCAAGAGACACTTAACTGAGTGGCTTAAGCGGAGCCAGGTGCCCCCAGTACAAATTTCAATAGATTTTTCTCTATTTCAGAATTGCCATGCATGCTGCCAAAAGTTTCCTTCGTTGGATTTCCAAAATGTTTTTGGGTTGCCAAAACCCATTCACTACAGAAATTGTTGGATGCGAGAATTGTTTGTTCACAATTTATAAGATAAGAATATATTTATCTTACTTCTAATATAGGACTAAAAACATGTAGGGATTTAGGACAGCTTATGTCTGTGCTTTAAAAATTAAAGGCCTTGAAGTTGCAGGGCAAGGGGGAAAGGGAAAGAATTTTCCAAGCAAAGGGGTCAGCATGTGCGAAGACTCGGGAGCAAGAGTACAAGGAAGAAAGATGAAGCTTGAGCAGTAGGTAGGGACTCAGTGCTAAAGGGCTTGAAAACTAAGGGCATTAACCTGTGAAGCCACAGCAGAAATTGAACAAGTCAATGTACATGTGGAACAGCCCAGGATGAGGCTGGGGACAGGTCAGATGAACAGATGCATTTCCAATGAGAAGAGTCAGCAGTGTCCTGCCTACTCACATTTCTTCCTAAGTGAGACTCTGACTTTCTTCCTCAGAGTCACACTTTTAACAAAGAAGGCATTCAGAAAAACCCATGTGACTGGACCCAGAAGGTAACTAAGAACGAGATGGACAGTTGTTCAAGCTGTGCACTACACAGGACACCACGTTCAAGAAGGAACTGTTCACATGAGAAACGTCTTTATTATCGTGGATTGTTTATGTCTGTATTACACCTTGTACACTTCAAAGATGGGCAATTTGTATAATTATTATGACAATTTTCCAGGAGATGGCAGTAATGTGTCTTGTTTTAACAAAATCCGTATATGGTCATCATTTTTGATAGAAGAAAAGTGGCTTGTAGACTGTAGAATATATATGATTCTTCATTAACTTCTACAGAGGAAATGAGTCAATAATCAAAGACCTGATCATCTAGCCCATCTAAACAAACTTGTGCTTTTAAAAAAGGAGCTTTTTTCCAGTCTGATGTGCTAATCTGGGACGATCTTTCAAAATATTTTAAAATTCTGTATTGGTAATAGTGCCGTGACTAAATTTTGCATTTTATGTTGCAATTTCAATCATCTGGTGATTGTTTACTATTCCAAAATGGTAGGCCTGAGTTCTCAATTTAATTCTACAATACTTCCATTAAGATGTATATGTCTAAGGAAAAAATTTTTATTTACCATTAATCATCCACAAATGATCTGTTTTAATATTGCAATTGTGTAATTTGCTATTACAAAAATTTTGTCAGTAAAAAATTAACTGCTGTTAAAATTGAGACTCTTGTTAAATACACGTTATTCTTAAAAGTTAAAACTTCCAAGATAAAATGCTAAACTATTATGTTGTTTCCTTCTGAGATGGCAGGAAAAATTTTTATTCATCATTAGGACCACTAAACAAAAACATAAATCATTAAATTATTTTGATTGTTAAGTAAATCTTTAAGAAAGTAAGTAAAAAATGCGAGAATAAAATAAAGCAACTCCAAAGGAAATTATAACACAGCTGTGTCACTGATAGGCAGGGTGTGGTCAAATACATTAATTCCATATTAACCATTACTGACGCATTTCAAGAAAAACTGCAAGAGGTTTTTTTTTTTTTAGAAAATGCACTAAACCGAATATATTTTCCACCTATCCAAGTACATGCTCGCAGGATTTGAACTTTACACACCAGAACTTCTTGTTGAAAATTACCCACCTCAAGAGAGTTTACCCAACTAAAATTAGTTCAAGAAGCAAGATTAGAAACCCATTCCATGCAAATCCTTCCCAAATGGAGGAAAGAAATCACTGTATCCTTGTTACTTTTTCTATCGCAAAAATTCAGTATATTGTCTATATTGCTAACTCTTTAGGGATGAAAACAATCAACTGAAGAATGATAATGGTTGCACACATGGTCAGCAATTGTCACGGGTTCTTGCCAAACATGAAATAAGTGAAATGCACATCTTCAAAAACATCTTCCACAGTAAGTATTTAAAAATAAAAACTCGTTTGCAAAAAAATGTACCTGTGTCCACGCAACAGGATGGAAACTATATGAAAACAGAAAAGATTATGGGCACACTGAATGAATAATATATATGATACAGCTTTGTTAATGTTCAAAGGGTGATCTAAGAACATTTATGAATGTGATGGGGGAATTTTCTCCATTTGGCAAAAACCATGACTAAAATTGAAACATTATAACAGAACATTTACGCAGAATACAAGGATCAATGCAAAATATTACACATTATTTAGGGACTAAAACACAGAACCCCATAGAGGTACAATAGGTGTGGTGCGTAAAATCATTTTGAATAAGGTAAGAAATGCAAAATATTACCCAGTTGTTTTAGATAAAAGCCCATATGGAGAACAGATAATTATTGATTTCTGGATTTCCAAGATGCAAATATTCTGTGTGAAGAGATTTTGTGGGCTTTTACCCAACAGATGACATGGTTGATGAGGATTTATGCATATTCTAATACCAAATTCAAATTTAGAGAGAAATATTTGCAGGCCATAAATATGCCTAAAAAATAGAATGGGAGGCAACAGCAGAGTCATACACAAAAATTCTAGGGCATTCGATATTCCTTGTTTTGCACATTTTCAAATATGTCAGTGAACGTTGGAGCAAAAACTTTTGACAACACTGAATTCTTGTTAATATCTGAGAACTGTACAACTTCTTTGCTGCTTCAGTAAATATTGGATGTATTAAGAACACATTTGCCAAGCATAAATTTGAAACCATTAAATCTTCAGTGAGAAGGCGGGTGGATGCCATCAGGCTTCAGATTAACCCACTTAGAAATTGTTGAAAACATAAAGAAAGGTACACATTTTAGAATGCAAGCCTGAGTTACGGTATTTTAAATGGCTATTTTCAACTGTATTTACCCAGTATTCCTTTGAAATCATAGTTAAAGTGAAATTGGCATTATAAGCAAAGTGATGCAGTAACAAAAATGTAATACACTCATGCCCATGAAAGCATCAGAGGGATTAGGAAATTCTTTGAAGAAAAATGCAGTAATATTTACTTCTTTTAATGTTATTTAGGCGGAACAAATTGCAGTCTTCTGACATGAAATCAACTTCTCAAATATGGAATATTCTAGAAAAAAGAATACTCATTTAGACTACAGACCCCATCATTTAAGACCCCAAACTCAATTTCAAAATTAATTTTTCTTTTTCCCATATTAGATACAACAATAGCCTCAAAAGAAAGTTTTATAATATCGAAAATATATCATAACCTTTTCATTGTTTGGAAGGCATATGTAATTTGAAGAATACAATAAGCATGCATTCTTATAACTATGTTCAGTTTACAGTTGAAATTGGCTGAGGAAGATGGTAAGGAATGTTAAATTAATGGGATATTGACATGAGGAGCTAAAGAACTTGGATGGTTTTCTAATATTTAATGTGACCCTCTTGAAGAATTGCAATGTATTTGCAACATCAATTTACCAGACACATTTGAGTATTTCTGAAGCTCCTAACATATATCTAACTTTGCCATTTTCAGTTGTCTGTGGGGAATATAGATTCTCAAAGTTAATCTTTAAAAAAAAATTACTCGGGATCTACAGTGTCGCTAGAAAATCTAATGATCATTTCTGGAAAACAGTATCTTGGAACAATTATGCATTGGAATTTCATACAGGGATTTTCATATCCATGAAAATCTTCATTATAGCCTAATGATTTGATGTTTCTAATTATTGTTATAGATCATTTAAGTTTTTTGTGCTTTGTGTTCCTTTATTTGACTTGTGTGATTTTGAAATCATTGCCTGTTGTATTTTTTAAATTAAAAAAATTTTATTTGAGAGAGAGAGAGAGCGTGAGTGGGGGAGAGAAGCAGAGAGAGAGAGAGAGAGAGAGAGAGAGAGAATCGTAAGCAGGCTCCACATTCAGCAAGGAGCTATTCACAGGGCTCAGTCCCACAACCCTGGGATCATGACATGAGCTGAATCAAGAGTCGGACACCCAACCAACTGAGCCACCCAGGCACCTTGCTTGTTGTATTTTTATGAGAAGTATGTAAAATAGTATGATTTTCCTTGAGGAAAAGGTTATCTTTTCCATGGGCGAGTGGGTTAGCATGGCCTGGACTCAGAGAGCTGCCTGAACATTGTCTTTGATCTGGGAGTTTCATTAACCTTGTCTTTGATCTGGGAGTTTCATTAACCAGGTTTCATTAACCAGTGAGAAACAGGATAGGGCCTGGCCAGCCAAAAGGAGGTAGTTGATGCTTCCTGGAAGAATCACCGAAGCCAAAAGAATCAATGGGCCAGAGTTCTTTGCCATGAATTTCTGCCTCAGAGACCTCAGGAGCCCCAAGGCCCTGTTCTGTGAAGAAGCCCCCGTAAGCCCTTCCACTAACCCAAACACCGGAGAAGAAGGAAAGGAAGTAGGGTCTGGGGAGGTCTGCGGAGACCGCGCGTATTACAAAAAACAGTCAAACATTTCCAAAGTGGACTGGGCCAAACTGAATAAAGTTTTGGCTGCATCCCCTACGCGGGAAGGCCAGATCAGTAAAAATAAACTATATTTTTATTATAAACATCCAAATTATAGTTCAAACAAGTGTGTGACCTCCCTATACTTCCAAAAAAAGAGAAACTTCCCTTCCTCTGAATCACTCCAGAGGGAGGGTCCTCCTGAGACTGACCAGAGTCCACCCTGAACACCAGGAATTGTTTTCCAAACGACAGGTGGAATGGCATTACTTCAGATCTGGCTGATTCTGGTGCGGTTTTTCCGGCACGCAGCTCAAGGCCCCCATTAAAGCTTTCCTCCATGTGAGGACTGAAATGAGAAAGTAAGAAAAGAGTAATGAGAGAAAATTTGATGACAAATGGATAAAATCATTTGTTCGTGTGCAGCACTTTATTCTTCTGTTGACCATGAGCAACTGGGTCAGAGGTACCGTATTTTGATTCTTTCTTAACTTATTTTATTTCTTTAACTTTTTAAAGTTTATTTATTTATTTTGAGAGGGGGAGAAGCAGAGAGAGAGAGAGGGAGGGAGCGAATCCCAGGCAGGCTCCATGCTGTCAGTGCAGAGCCCCAAGCAGGCTCGATCCCACGAACCTCGAGATCATGACCTGAACCAAAGTCAAGAGTCAGCCACTTAATCGACTGAGCTACCCAGGCACCCCTTTCCTAACTTATTTTACAAACAACTGTCTAAAACATTGACTCAGAGATAGGGAATTAATTTATATCCAATTGTAGACATTCTTTTCCTCCCCAAATCCCACTAAAATGACGAGAAAGGTTTAGGTTTTTCTTTGTTGTTTTTTTTTTTTAAGTAATAATCCCTCAAGGACGAAAAAGAGACAACAAAATTTAGTCTCTAGAAGCAGATGAAAGAGTGATAAATTACTCAGTAAACCCAGGGAAATTGGATCTTAAGCCAGCAGCAGGGAAAGCTGAGAAGAAACATGATACACGGCGATGATTCCTCCAAAGGACTCAGGAATTAAAGCATAGGTGAGGACAATTGGTTGTATGTTTAATTAAAAAACAAAAGGCCCAGCCCTTTTTGTAATTCTATGCAGTGGAAACCTCCCTCTCCCATCTGACAGAAGACAGATTTATTCTCTGCACAGGTAAAACAGAGGGTCTCTGGAATAGGGCAGTCTCCAGAAAAAGAGAATTTGACAGAGTATTGCAGTACAAGGTCACTTTTGCCCATCTGGTTGCGGGGTGGTTTGAATTTGCATTTCACCGATTGTTAAAAGAGTCGAACATCTTTGCACAAGATCATTGACATCTGCAGGGCACCTGGGTGGCTCGGTCGGTTAAGCGCCCGACTTTGGCTCGGGTTATGATCTCGCAGTTTGCGAGTTCAAGCCTCACATCAGGCTCGCTGCTGTCAGTGCAGAACCTGCTTTGGATCCTCTGTCCCGCTCTCTCTGCCCCTGCCCTGCCTGTGCTCACTCTCTCTCAAACATAAATAAACATTAAAAAAAAAAAAAAAAAGGTTTTTAAAGGTCATTGACATTTGCAGTACCTCTTTGTAAAATGTTTAAATATTTTACCCATTTTTTTCTGTTGGGCAGTCCATCTTTTTCTTACCTACAATGGTTCTTTAGGTACTCCAAATGTGCAGAAATCCTTCCTTTCAAATGCAAAGTATCAATTTTTTTTCTGTATGCATAGAGCTCTTTGTGTTTTGCACAAGAAATCTCTCCTCTCTAAGGTCATGCAGATTTGCTCCCAAGTGAACTTATAAAGCCACATATAGTTTTGTCTTACCATTTAAGTCCCTGATCTACCTGGAATTTGTTTTGGAGGATCGTGTGAGGTAGGGTCTAATTTCATTCCGTGGCCATGTGGATGCCCGACTGTCCTAGGTCTGGGGTGGGAAAACACACTGTCCTATGGTGCACCTGTGTCATAAATCAAATATCCATACGCATGTTTCCAGGATCTTTGTTCTGTCCTCGTTGTTTGTCTATCCCTATACCAGCACTATACTGTTTTCATTACTCCTATTTTATAACAACAAATTGGGTATTTGTATAGATGTTGACTACTTTTTTTTTTTCAACGTTTACTTATTTTTCGGACAGAGAGAGACAGAGCATGAACGGGGGAGGGGCAGAGAGAGAGGGAGACACAGAATCGGAAACAGGCTCCAGGCTCTGAGCCATCAGCCCAGAGCCCGACGCGGGGCTCGAACTCCCAGACCGCGAGATCGTGACCTGGCTGAAGTCGGACGCTTAACCGACTGAGCCACCCAGGCGCCCCAGATGTTGACTACTTTTAATGAACCCCAGTTTTACTGACTACTTTGAATTCATCAAGTTTCTTTGGCAGCCCCACCATTTCTCTCTTTGGCCGTTTCAAGCCCAGGACCCTAATCCTTGCCAGTTACTTGTGTGGGAAACTTCCTAAGCTAATGCGGTCACACAGGGCCCTCGGCTGCTTGTTAGTAAATGGTGGCAGCCACCAAAATGGTTCAGGCGGGTGAAGGTCACCGGCAACATTGCCGCTAGAGTATAATGAAAGCATGTCTCAAAAGAGACATATAAATAAACACATGTAAATATCAAATAAACAAATATTTCTTTGTAAGAAGGCACAAAGCGGGGCGCCTAGGTGGCTTGGTCGGTTAAGCGTCCGACTTCGGCTCAGGTCATGATCTCACGGGTCCGTGAGATCGAGCCCTGCGTCGGGCTCTGTGCTGACCGCTCAGAGCCTGGAGCCTGTTTCAGATTCTGTGTCTCCCCCTCTCTCTGCCCCTCCCCCGTTCATGCTCTGTCTCTCTCTGTCTCAAAAATAAATAAACGTTAAAAAATTTAAAAAAAAAAATAAGAAGGCACAAAGCAGTTTTGAAACCTCTTCTATAAGTTCTATGAAATCCCAAGTCAATTTCCACCCTACAGGAATAAAGTTCACTCAAGGCAGATGCAACAATTTTTCAGCCGTCTGAAACTGTTACCCTGATAGTAGGTTTTAGGCAACCGCTTTTCCTGCTAACGGGAGGTTATGACACAGGACTATTTACGCATCACGCTCTGGGTCTCATCTCTAAGTGGATAGGTCATAGACCTTCTAGTTCTTACACCCTGTTCATGCGAGAATAGCGTCTCTACTGTATTTTAGCCCATCTGTACACCTTGAAGACCTTGCATTTTGCTAGTTCACCTGAAGTTCGAGTCTTGCTCCTCCCTGGCCCCCAGTCAACAAGTCCTGTGCCACTGCCCAGAAATCCATGTTTACCCATCCCTCCGACGGCATCTCCACACAAGGGAACAAAGAAGAATGTCACTTGCAGCTCTGCCCCGGCCGGATTTCCTTTCAGCACTATCCTTAAGGCCACTCGTGAACAGAGCTGTTGTGTAGCGACATGCCCAGTTCCAAAATATCATGATAACGCATCCATAAGCCACACCTGAATCTTTGCTTCCTCTGCCAGCTAGCGAGGGGAAGCCTTCTTCCTACCCCCACCCCTGTTAAGCCCCAGGTTTCAGTTGGGGCGCAGGCATTATCGTCGCAAGGCTGTTATTTTGAGATTCCGGGCCACCTGTTTAGGTAATACTTGCGTCTTCTGAGCCCGCCAGGACCGATCTCGAATGTAGCGTTGCCTTCTAAGCTTGTGACATGGTGGGTCTGACATACCAGTTCATGATGGTCAGCTCCGGTCACACAGGCACTGGGTATATCTCTGGTTAGCGAGCAAGTCAGTCTCCACGAGAACCCGAGAGCGCACCAAGAGCTGTTTTCCAAATGGCAGGTGGAATGGCATTACTTCAGAAGTGGGGGAACTTGTCATCCAGCCTCCTTACTTCAGAAGTGGGGGAACTTGTCATCCAGCCTCCTTATCCGCCACGGATACCGCTAATATCATCAGTTCTGCTGGGTGAAATGGCCTGGGAGAAGGCTGGCCTGGGCCTTCTCCAGAACTCTCTCCTGCTCTGAGCCCCCACTTAAAACTGGTAGCCTTGTGGGACGCCTGAGCGGCTCAGTCGTTTAAGCGTCTGACTACGGCTCGGGTCATGATCTCACGGTTTGTGAGTTCGAGCTCCCCATCCCGCTCCACAGTGCGGAGCCTGCTTGGGATTCTCACTCTTTCCTCTCTCTCTGCCCCTCCCCCACTCTCACTTTCTCTCTCTCAAAATAGATGAGTAAACTTAAAAACCTGGTAGCCTTCTGAGTCATACAATAAGCAGATCAGAGCAGTGCGGCATGTGCTGTATCCAAAATCCAGAAAGTCTCACCGCGGGCCCTGTCTTTCGGGGGGGGTTTCTGGTGGGTTTTTTTAACTGGTAGAGGATGCAAGGGGCAACCACTTCCCCTTTTGCTTAGACGGGATTTCCCTTCTTTCCCCAAACCATGAGATCCCTAAAATCTTTACCAAAGCGGCAGATTCTTACCCCTTCGCGGCATGCATCTCTAATCAGAAACACCCGTATTTTACAAAGGCAGCTAGAATTTTTCCCATTTGTACTCAATACATTCAATACACTGGGTGCTGGGAGTGGTAGGCAGATACGGAGGAGACCCGTGTTTTCTCCTGAACTGTGAATTCTCAAAAGGCGGGGATCCTTTTCTAAACCTCCTTTAATCAGCTAACACAGGAGTGTCTGGTAGACTTACTCAGTAACATTTGTTTGTTGCATAAACTGATACATTCATTAGATGATAAAGCAACATTGCATGGGAAGACCCAGGTCACATTCAAAGGTGCAGCAGCCCTGAAAGGAAAAAATGTTGCCATAATGTCCGGCCAGCTGGATCGTGCCTGGGTGCGGATTCTGGGAGGTCATAGCAATGCGGCATCCTTCCTGACGTGAGCTAAAGAATACAGCGCAGCCCCCTGACCCCTGACTCCAGGACTAAGAGTTTTTATAGGCGCCATATTACTGCTAGAGAAACCCATATTCTCTCAGTGTATTTCTTAGCTATGTAGTCAGAGATATGAAATTGAAGAAGTCATCAGAAGAAAAAGACCAAGGTTAGCCCACTTCCTCAAAGAGGCCGGGTGGCTTTCTGCAGTTCCGACCACGGCTGGACGTGTGGGTGGGGCTGCAGGGGATTTTCTGTGCCTCCCGTCCAGGCACCAGGAGGAAGGACCATAGGAAGAAGAGGCAGACCTTAATTTCTGACCGCCAGTGCTTTTACGCCCCTCTCTCCCCAGCGGGGGAAAAATAGAGGCTCAGTCACCAAGCAAATGCTAAGATGCACATCTTCAGTTGGACTAAAGTTGGAGTGGGTGGTTTATGCAGAGAACAAAATAGACAGGGGGAAGGAGAGGGAAGAGGGGGAGGAAGAAAGGGAAAAAGAGAAGAAGGTGAGATTTTTTTTTTTAATTTGCACTTTTTTTTTTTGAGGCAGAAAGCCACAGCTCCACCATTAAGAAGGCATTATTCCAAATAAAATGATTAGTCCCAGTAAGGAGCAGTGACTTCAGACTTTGGAAGTGCAATTAAGGTGGCAGTGAAAGAAACATATATTGTCTGTGAAACGGAGTGGCCTGGCCCCTGACCTCCTCGCAAACACCCTGCATAGGACAGCCTCACTTGGTCTCATGACCACAAGTATAAAACACTCCTTGAGAGCGTCGCCCGGAGAGCAGTCCTATGACACGCCATTAATACCTTCAGATGTGTTCGGTTATTAAAATACAGCATCATTGAGATTAATCTTCAAATTGGAATGCCTCCTTTCAGGGAAAAACAAGAAAGATCTAGTTTTTGTTTTTAATAGTATGACCATCAGTGAGTAAATCTGGAAGAATTTCTGAACCATACAAAAGACTGTAATCTCAGGGCACCTGGCTGGCTTAGTCTGTGGAGCGTGCAAGTCTTCTTTTTTTTTTTTTTTTATGTTTTTTTATTTTTGAGAGAAGAGAGAGACAGAGTGTGAGTGGGGGAAGGGCAGAGAAAGAGGGAGACACAGAATCCAAAGCAGGCTCCAGGCTCTGAACTGTCAGCACAGAGCCTGATGCAGGGCTCGAACTTGCAAACTGTGAGATCATGACCTGAACCGAAGTCGGGCGTTCAACCGACTGAGCCACCCAGGCGCCCCTAGAGTGTGCAACTCTTGATCTTGAGGTTGTGAGTTCAAGCCCCACGCTGATTGTAGAAACTGCTTAAAAATAAAAACTCTGTAGGGGCGCCCGGGTGGCTCACTCAATTGAACGTCTGACTCTTGATTTCAGCTCAGGTCTTAATCTCACAGTCATGAAACTGAGCCCCGAGTGGGGCTTTGTGTTGGGCATGGAGCTTGCTTGGGATTCTCTCTCTCTCCCTCTTCCTCTGCCCCTCTCCCCCAGCTCACGCGCTCTTTCTCTCTCTCAAAAAAAAAAAAAAGAAAGAAAAGAAAAGAAAGGAAAACAAAAACTGTAATCTCGATTGAGGTGCAAATCTTCCAAAGTTTTAAAATCCCTCGTGCACTTTCTTGCTTACTTACAAGCTTGAGGCAGACACAAAGGGACACATTATTCACGGCTCTGTCTTTTTTCTGATGGTTCTTTTATGTCTCCTAATTCTGAGAAGTTGAGTACAGAAACAAGTAATTTGGAAGCACTCTTTTTTTTCCAGCTCTAAAGTGCTACATAAATGAAAGGTATTATCATTTCCAGTGTTAATTCTGAAGCAGAGTACCGCATAACCCCTCAGATGTGTGATGTTTAAGAATGGATGCCGGGCGAGCAAAGCATTGTTGCATTTTAAAATTTTCAAAAAAAAAAAAAAAAAGGCTTTCAAGGATAAAGCAATATTTATTTATTTATTCACCCATTCATTTATCCATCCATTCCCTTAAAATTAAAGAGGAGGGGGCATTCTGTAGTGTATTAGAGGATATAAAAATGCAAGTTTGAGCTGAGACCCTGACATCAGGAAGATCATAGGCCAAACTGAGCTTCCAGATAAAGATGCCTGCTTTTAAGGTAAGTGGTGAGAAACTGCAATCCTGGCCTACACTGAAGATCAGAATGTGGGGAGACTGGGGGGATTTGTCCAGAGGACTTATAGAGAGAGCTGTTGATGTGCTTTAAGTCCCAGCCCCTGGGGGAGTGGTGGGGAACACCTGACCTCAATTCGATTGCTGAGAAAGGCATTACGGGAGAGCCTAGTTTGTGTCCCGTGCAGTGGCGACCCCGGAGACCGGTGTCTGGTTGCCACTTGTAGAAATATAGAAGAATGAGGGATGCTCTGCTCCACCAATGGCCCAGGGGAGGGACAGTGGCTGTTTGGGGGTGGGGGGTGCTGCACATGGGCATGAACGCCTCCTACCTATGAGAAAGCCATTGCTGGTCAGGTCTTGTCCAAGAGAGCCCCCCGCAGGGGCAAAGAGTGGCAGGTATAGCTCTGGGCAAAACACAAACAATGAACCAGAAGAAAATCATCACCCCCAACTAGGGAACTACAAACGGGAGATGCCCCCTTGGGTGGGTGGCTGAAGGAAGACTCCTGAGGTACTCATACAATGGCTCATGAGACGGAATCTGCCAGCACCAGAGAGCAAGAAGCCAGCTCATGACAGTATCAGCTTAATACAGACCATTTCTTCTCTTGTCTCCCCATTATCCCCAGGTAACCCCAATCCTGCAGGTGTCAGAAGCCATGGCTAGCAAAGGGACGAGGTTTGGGAAAAAAAAAAAATAGAACAGAACATTGGAGGTCTCTCAGCCGTAGGCTTCCTACCTGGTAAGGGACAGACACCTCAGTCGAATCAAGTTTGAGTTACGAAACCTGCCAGCGACTGGAAATCCTCATTTCTGTACTGAGACAATTTGTATTACTTAGGAGTGAACCCAAAGCCATCAGGCTGCCTGCGTTTTTATCCAGGGATGGAGAAAAACTAGTCCCACTGAACAAATTTTAAAGCACAGGGACAGACAAGATAAAATTATTTCATGATGGCACCCCATGAATCAAGTCTGTTCAGCGCACCGGTGAGAAAGTGTTCAGAAGACAGAAATAAAACTTCAAAAAATGTGATGTCTCCTGAAATACTCTCATTACTTTTTAAATATAGTGATTTTTGACAAATGATAAAAGTGGACTCACATGAGAACTTAGAAAATACACAAAAATATTAAAAGAAAACCTAGAGGGGCGCCTGGGTGGCTCAGTCGGTTGAGCGGCTGACTTCGGCTCAGGTCATGATCTCGCGGTCCGTGGGTTCGAGCCCCGCATCGGGCTCTGTGCTGACAACTCAGAGCCTGGAGCCTGTTTCGGATTCTGTGTCTCCCTCTTTCTTTGCCCCTCCCCTGCTCATGCTCTGTCTCAAAAATAAATAAACATTAAAAATTAAAAAAGAAAAGAAAACTTAGAAACACCCACACGATCCTACCACTGTTTCTATCTTAAAGTGTGGATAGAAAATGTCCTTTCTCAGTGAAAAGAAGAAAAAAGTATTCAAATGTTCCAACTGTTATCTCTACGTGGTATAAGTCTTCTCCCCATTTCTGCCTGTTTGTGGAAGCAGACGGCTGTAATTTTGTCTCCCCAGCTCACAGACCACATCATCTCCACCATCCCTCTGCACTTTTCTGGAATTGGCCTCCCCTGCCCATGAATCTGTTTACATCAAGCTGTCCTGTTCTTGGGCGAGGGTTGCCTTCTTTGCTGCTCTTTGCTGGTCTAAAGGTGGAGCACAGACCCAAGCCAGGACCACCAGAGGCTTTCCCTATGACTTTGGAAATGGAAAAAGAGATGAGAGTTTATATGTTTTCTTTCTGGGAGCTGCAGATAGCCTTTTCCTCTTCTTGGAACTGGGAAGCAAAGACAGGTAACAAGAGAGATCCCATGGAACTGACACCCGACGGAGGCATTGGATGAGAGGTGAGAGAAAATCCTGATGGTGCTGGAGTCTGGCTCCCGTTCAGTCCCGGGCTCCATTTGTGTTACTCTGTGGTTTCCATGAGCCGTGCCCAGAGCCTAAAACTCAACTTCCCTTTCTTGCTAAAGCTTGTCCCTGTTCAATTTCTGGAACCTGAAACCGAATACATCAATTGGTATCTTTACATTTTCTAAATTTCCTTTTTTTTTTTTTTTTTTGAGAAAAAAAAGCATGTATACTTGCTTAGGTAAAATGTTCCAGGGACATGAGACCATCCTTATTTAGAGGTAGGATCTTCATCTACCCTTACAAGACACACACAAAAGCACACTGGTTGTTTCCTTTCCATTCTGCCCCCAGGTGTGTGCATTTGACTGTGTTTGAAACGCAAGGACAGTATTAAAGCAGAGAAACATCACAAAATGACAGCTGAGGACTGTGTGCGTGTGCACGTGTATGCAGATGTAGGTGTGTGTGTGTGTGTGTGTGTGTGTGTGTGTGTCTGCTCTTTCCCTGCTCATGATTAAAGTCTTCACAGACTTATATGTGGCATCCAGGCTTTTTGGAATAAGCTGCTGGAGTCATGTCTTCCCACCATTATGTTCCATTGTCCACATACCAGTTTAGACAAAGAGGATATAAGAAGTTTGGGCCAGGGCCGCCTGGGTGGCTCAGTCGTTGAGCGTCCGACTTCGGCTCAGGTCATGACCTCACAGCTCGTGAGTTTGAGCCCCGTGTTGGACTCTGTGCTGACAGCTCGGAGCCTGGAGCCTGCTTCAGATTCGGCGCCTCCCTCTCTCTCTGCCCCAACCCACTAGCATTCTGTCTCTGTCTCTCTCAAAAATAAATAAACATTTAAAAAAAATTTTTTTTTAAAAAGTTTGGGCCACTCCAATGGACCATATTGTGCTGGCTTTGTCTGATGATTACACTTTCATCTCTAAGATTTGCTTATAACAACTACAGTAGCTCACTCCTTGGGACACCTGCCTCAGCCCAGCCCCTGTACCTGAGGGTTACTCATTGCGGACATCTCAAGCAGATTGGGACGGCCAGGTTTCCACCCTCCTACCCCAACAGCCATAGCTCTTGTCATACCTGGATGGACATTTGACCCAACGGGGTTAGTCAGGTTCTCTCTTTGGGAGACTGAAAATGGTTTGAGGCTGGAGCTGAGAGTAATCATCTGGAACCAAGGGTGGCAAGACCATCTTTGTCGTATGTGCACTACATCCAAGAAAGACGTCTGTAGATGCAGATAAACGGGGCAATGGAACTGAGGTGAGCATATAAGAGAGGTTATGGATACCACAGATGTGGGACTCATAATCTAGTGACCTGTGTATGTGAGTTTGCTAGGGTTGCCATAGCAAAGTCCCAGGACTGGGGGTGGGGGGGTGGTGCTTAAACAACAGAAATATATGGAGGCTACAAGTTCAAGAGCAAGGTGTCGGTGGGGTTGGTTCCTCCTGAGACCTCTCTCCCTGGCCTATAATGTAGATGGCTGCCTCTTCCCCGTGTCCTTACATGGTCTTACCTCTGTGTGTCTGTGTCCTAACCTCTTCTGATGAGGACAGCAGTCATATTGAATTAGAGCCTACCCATATAACCCTATTTTACCTTAATCACCTCCTTAAAGGCCTCATCTCCAAACACAGTCACATTCTGAGATACTGGGGGGCAGGACTTCAACCTCTGTATTGGGGGGATCTAGAGAGGGACACAAATCAGCCCATGACACTCTGTTTCTGACTTTCCAATTCCTAAATGTATCTCATCATGGGGCCTGTTTGTACCTCCCATTTTGGGGTATAAGACAACAAATTCTACTTTTGACTTGTGATAATTTGAGTAGATTTCTACATCAAATAATTCCTGACAAAGGTAATTACTCTTCTAAAGCAAAACTTGCTCTGTGATTTTCCAGATTGTGAGGGCCAGAAATATTTCTACTGCCTTTATGTAGGAATTTTTTAATGCTTATTTATTTATTTTGAGAGAGAGAGAGAGAGAGAGAGAGAGAGAGAACATGAACAGGAAAGGGGCAGAGAGAGAATCCCAAGCATGTTCCACGCTGTCAGCCTGGAGGCCGACATGGGGCTTGGTCCCATGAACCAGGAGATTGTGACCGGAGCTGAAACCTAGGGTGGAACACCCAACCAACTAAGCCACCCAGACGCCCCTATGCATGAATTTTAAACAAGAAACAATTTCTAGGTAACTGTCCAGGTTTTCATCTGAGCTCCGCCTTTTTTCAGTTTCTTCTTCTTCTTCCAATTGAAATCTACATTCAGGCTTCCACATATTATGCCAAGATCAAAATGCAGTCATTAGCTTTTCTGCCATCACTAGAGCCATCTACACAGACATTTGGGAGCCACCCTGTAGTTCCCACTTTCTGAGTTTTGTGATGTTAGGTGTACTGTCCTGATTAGATACTTGACATTCTCAAGAAAAAACAGAGGACCGTTTTTTGGATAGAAGTGTAGGGGATTCAAGGAATTTCAGAGGTGATCAAGGAAAAAGACATGACCACCAGGTGACAGTAGCACATGCAAGCGTCATCGGGCTTTTGCATTGCATGTGAGGAAGTGTCTGATGGCAGGAGACTGTCCAGAGACCCCAGCTCAGCAAGGGAGCTCCTGGGCAATAAGAGGATCAGAAAGGGGTCTTCCATGGCTGGACAGAGTCTCTGGACAGAGTCCCTGGATCAGAGAGCTCCAAAGAGCAGCTTGGGGTCTTCATAGTCCTGGTTTACCTGATCCATGGCTAGCAGAAATTAGGCACATTTTCTTGGGCTATACAAAGCAAGCAGGATCTAAATGGCTAAAAATCTACTCATTGAGGCTATGGTTAAAACAGCTGGATATAGAAGAGTTTATTTGCCACCTTCAGGCTTTTGAGCTAATGGGTCTCTGCTGATGTGAACACATAAACAACCGATGGACCATAGTACCACGGCCACCTTCGGCTCGTTTACATACAAGGAGGCAGGAGAGGTTGGAAAGAAGAAAGAAAAGAAGGGTCCATCACACGCATCTCATTCTGTCAAAAAGAAAAGCCACTAATTGATGGAAAACAATAGACCGTTGCAGAACTTCTGATTAATAATGGAACGATTCAGGGGTGCCCGGGTGGCCCAGTTGGTTAAGCCTCCGACTTCAGTTCCGGTCATGATCTCGCAGTTTGTGAGTTTGAGCCCCGCGTCGGGCTGTGTGCTGACAGCTCAGAGCCTGAAGCCTGCTTCGGATTCTGTGCCTCCCTCTCTCTCTGCCCCTCCTCCAGTTATACTCTGTCTCTCTCAAAAATAAATAATAAAAACATTAAAAATATAAGAATTGTGGTAAAATAACAAATTAAAAAACATAAAATAATGGAATGATTCCGATGCAGTAAACTGTCTAGGGAGAATGAGCATATCATCCGTATTTGTTTCCTTTGAAGAAAAAAGCTCACATCTAAAACATCTTGACAGGGCACCTGGGTGGCTCAGTCGGTTAAGCATCTGCCTCTTCATTTTGGCTCAGGTCATGATCTCAGGGTTTGTGAGATGGAGACTCTCATTGGGCTCTGCGCTGACGGTGAGGAGCCTGCTTGGGATTCTCTCTCTCTCCCTCTCTCTCTCTCTCTCTCTCTCCCCCCCCCTTTCTCTTCCCCTTCTCTGCACTCTCTCTCAAAATAAATAAATAAGCTTAAAAAATAAAATAAAATAAAATAAAATAAAATAAAATAAAACAAAACAAAACATCTTGATGGGGACCTAGGTGACTCAGTTGGTTAAGTGTTAGACTCTTGAACTCAGCTCAGATCTTGATCTCATGGTTGCTGGTTCAAGCCCCTGCCTGGGCTCCACACTGGGTGTGAAGCCTACTTAAAACAAACAAACAAACAAATAAATAATAAAACATCTTGACCAAAAGGTGGTTGCTTTTGAAAGTACCCACTTGCGTTTTTTGAAGCACCGTGTATATGTGTGTGTGTAACTTTTTTTCACAATCCAGAGTGCAAGATGTTAATGTAGACTCCATTGTATGTAACTACCAGAATGTTCAGATTCCCCATTTATTTTATTTTATTTATTTATTTTTTTAATTTTTTTTTCAACGTTTTTTATTTATTTTTGGGACAGAGAGAGACAGAGCATGAACGGGGGAGGGGCAGAGAGAGAGGGAGACACAGAATCGGAAACAGGCTCCAGGCTCCGAGCCTTCAGCCCAGAGCCTGACGCGGAGCTCGAACTCACGGGCCACGAGATCGTGACCCGGCTGAAGTCGGACGCTTAACCGACTGCGCCACCCAGACGCCCCCAGATTCCCCATTTTTGACACCACACCCCCCACACACATATTCTAAGGATCACTTTATTAGGCAGCATAAACTGCAATAGTATGTTATGTTATTAAATAATAAAATGGAGACAAGCGTATTATTCCAGTTGAGCCATTTCAAGCAGGTAAAAATATTCAGGTCAAATGAAAGGCAGTATCTAAAAATTTCAACTGGAAATATTTTCGTGTGGGATAAACTAACATAGTGATAAAGCAAAATAAAAGAAGCAGATGGCATGTCATTAAGAGACACGTAGGTGACCCGTAGTAATCCAACAGGGTTGGAACTTGAAGAATAAGAACTCACCCTCGCTCTCTCCCCACTTCTGATCTCCTCCTGTTGCCTCAAATGGGCCAAACCCCACCTGGAAGCCGGAGGGTGAGAGGCCTGTCCTGGCATCCTGGACAGGTCACCTCCTGGGCTCAGAACAGACTGGGAAAGGTCGGAGAGTGACCCTGGGAATGTCCATCACAGAGACTGCATCCTCTTGTCCAGGATTATGCCCCCAGGCCCAAGCACTTAAGAGGTGATTGATTTAAGCATGTTGAATAAATGAGTTATTTAATCTCCTCTGATTGTGTGTCTCTTCTTCCAAAATTCCTGACCCCTACTGGTCCCAAAACATGTGGTAAGCATTTGTTATCTCTCTATCTTTGTCTGGGTCCTATTATCCAGCTCAGGCTGTCATTTGCCTTTCCTTACCTTACAAGTAGGGCTGTGTCAGCCAGAAACCTAGGACTGGGAGAGTGGATGCCAGAGCAGAAGGAAGACAGGACAGTCATGCAGGCAGGACCTTCTTGCTAGGACCGGGTGGCTGGGGTGAAGTCACAGACAGGTGGGTTCACAAGCATAGAAGGAGAGCAGCCAATATGCTGCCATGTTTGAGGCTGGCACTGACAGTAGGAACTGTTGGATGCCTACCCAACATCCATTCCCACCTTCTTCCTTGCTACCCAAGCCCTAATTTCACTCGGGTGTCCAGCTCTCCCCCAGTAATTCATGGAGACTGACAATATACCCAGGACAAGAGGTAACCTTTGATGATGGACCTATTTCCTTTGCTGGCAATTGGTTTCAAAGCATGTGACCTCATTCTGGCCAGACGATCTTCCGAAATTCTAAAAGTTCTTTCTAGAGGAAATGCAGGATTTTGACATGGAAAGGCCATGAATTAGAAGAGGCCACTAGAGGACTTGTCTCTCAGCTGCTTTTGCACAGCACTTGACATAACATTGAGAAAATGTCAAATAACTATTTGTCAAAACTGTACAGAGGTGATAGGCAATAGAGTATGGGGTGGGGTAGACACCGATCCTCACAAGTCACCTTGACCATGCCTTTAGCTCTATTGTTGGTCACTTTCCCCGGACCTACTATGTCCAGCAGTGAAGGCTTCCTGGTGTTGAGGGCACTTCTATCATCTAGGGGCAACACGGGTTCAGCCAGATTGGTTCTTGGGATTCCAAGGCAGTAACTGGCTTTACCCCAGAACTGAGTCCTAAAGGTAGAACATGGACTAGTGTCTTGGTGACAACAGTCCATCACTGAAAATCTTATGGGATCAGAGAGAAAAGAACTTCAGTTCTGACAAATACAAGGGCATACCAAGGTTGTACCTAGAGCATCAGGAAATCAGAGGCACCCAAAAAGATGGACAAGGAGCAGAGTTTTAGGGAAGAATTTCATATCTTCTGAAAGAAACAAAAAAAGCATTGAAATAATTAATCATGACAAAAAATCAGAATCCCTTGGTCCTTCACATCACAGCTGACCCTTGAACAACATAGGTTTGAACTGAGCAGGTGTGTGTGTGCATGTATATATATGTATATATACATATACGTATACATATACATATACATATATATACATGTATAACATGGGTTATTTTCCAATAAAGACAGTACAGTACTATAAATATATTTTCTCTTCCTTGTGATTTTCTTTTAACATTTTCTTTTCTCCAGCCTATTTTATTGTAATAATCCCATAGATACATATAACATGCAAGATATGTGTTAGTTGGCTGTTCATGTTATCAGTAAGGCTTCCAGTCAACAGTGGGCTATTTGTAGCTAAGATTTGGCGGGGGGCAAAAGTCATACACAGATTGTCAACTGTGTGGGAAGGGGGGAGCATCAGCACCTCTAACCCCCACACTGTTCAAGGATCAACTATAGTTTGCTAGGGCACCTGCAGCAAAGGACCCTGGGCTGGGCGGTTTAGAACAACAGAAATTGATTCTCTCTCCAGTTCTGGTGGTCAGAAGTGGAAAATCAGGCAGGGCCATGCTGGCTCTGAAACCTGCAGGGGTGAACCCTTCCCTGCCTCTTCCAGCAGGTGTCCTGCCAGCAATCTTTTCTTTCCCTTGACTTACAGCTTTAGCACATCAATCTCCGCCTCAGTCATCACACGACCTTCCCCTTCATGTGTCTGTGCCTCTTCTCTTCTTCACATGAAGTCATGCTGGATCTGAGCCCACCCAACTCCGGTATGACCTCATCTTAATTTAACTAATTACATCTGCAACGACCCTATTTTCAAATGAGGTCACATCCTGAGGTGCAGGGGTTAGAATTTCAACATAACTTTTTGGAACACACATTTCAACCCCTAACACCTTTCTTAAATTTGTATTAAATTTCCTCTGCTTTGTCTTTTGCGTTACATACAGAGAAGGCACTGGAAGACGACATACTGTCCAGAGCTTATGGCTTCCAAAGGTCTTGATCTGGACTTGGATTTAACCATAGTGATGGTTAAGAGGTCCTGGGCACCCTTGAGATGCTTTTCTTCTCTCTTCCTTGTAAACGCGTTGATCATCACCCATTACCCCGCTTCTCTGAGGAAAGGAACAGGGCTCAGTCTCCCATTTCTTCCAGGGTTTGGCTCTATTGATTATTCCTTCAGTAAATTTCAACCTCTTTCTTGTCAACAAACTCTTATACAGAATCCTCAGATATGAAACAGTTTCCTTTTTTAAGTGTAAATATATTTTACGTGTTCATATTTGAGACATTTATTCATCTTAATTGAGTGATGACAAGGAAAAGATTATTTCGACTTGGGTTAGTATATAAGTGTGGAGTTGGGATTTATGCAGCTGCAGACTTATCGTTAAGTAATGAAGCTTAAGCTTCAGGACCCTTCATTTGCAGAGGCCTGGGAAGGATCCCAGCACTGTGTTCTCATAAGCAAGCGTCTATAACGTTTGGAGGAGAATAACTTTACTGTAATTGGTTAAGGCTGTTGGCTCTTCCTATGCCTTCTCTGCTTCCATCACACTTCCCCATGTGTCAGTCATATTGCAATGAGAACATGTCCTACAAGCTGGCACCAAAAATATGTGGACAGGGGTGCCTGGGTAGCTCAGCCACTTCAGTCATGTCATGACCTCATGCGTTTGTGCGTTCAAGCCTCACATTGGGTTCTGAGCTGACAGCACAGAGCTTCAGATCCTCTGTGCCCTCTCTCCTGTGTCTCTGCCCCTCCCTTGCTCACGCTCTCTCAAAAATAAATAAAAACTTTAAAAAAAAACAATATATAAGACAATGGAGGGGAAGTGACAGGTGCAGTACCATAAGGAGAAAATTCAGTCCTCCTCAGTGCCCAAGCAACGTGGAATCCTCTCCAGTAAGGGATGCACTTAATAGTGAAGTGTAGACAGTTATAAACACATGATACATTTTGTTTCCTTTTTTAATGAAACTGGTGTCGATTAGGATTCCTGTGTTTGCAGGACATAAGCCTATAGCAGAACCACAAAGAGAATATTTCTGGATACTAACACACATGTTTTTTACGCATTCCAGCTACCAATAACAAAACTTTAAAAATTCCAATCAACCATGCCAGAGGAAAGACTGCCTTTCAATTCTCTCTGTAAGCGATATTACAAAAGTATTATAATATAATCAGATGTATGCAGTCAATAAATGTAAAAAAATCACAGACGTGATTCAGGCAATTAATGAATGAAAATACCAAGTTTTGAAATTTTGTTCAGAGCATTTGTCAGCTCTTTTAAATTTGTGAATTATCATTTATTTTATCATCCAGAAAAAAATGTTTACTTTTTACCTAATTTTTGTTGGAAGGTCATTTTCCACGGGTCTCTTGTGCTTCTGTAGATCTTGGAAGCAGGGGCACTGACTTTTGTTCCTGACCATCTTTTCAGGGATGTTTGTAGAGCAGATGACCTTGGAAGAATGAGATCCTGGCTCCCTTCAGGACAGAAGGAGGACCTGTCTGCTGACCAGTGTAATCGACACGACTCCCTCCTGGCAGGCTTGCTCGCAGCCCCATTAACATCTGGGATTCCCGCTGCGGTGCAAACCCGATTCGGCACAGCATCCACCTGGACCCAGCCCCACAACACCTGTGGGGCTTGGGGACAGAAGAAACTGATGTGAATACGACATTCATGCTGCCCACTGTGCTGGGAATAATAAAGTGATAAGGGAAACTAATAAAATGCATTCCGCGGTTGATGGGAATATAAATGGGTTCAGCCACTATGGAAAACAGTATGGAAGTTCCTCAAAATTGTTTACAATAGCCAAGACATGGAAACAAGCCCCGTGTTTAGGGACAGATGAATGGATAAGAAAATGTGCTACATGCACATACACAATGGAATATAATTCAGCCTTTAAAAAGAAGGAAATCCTGACATTTGCAATAACAAAGATGGACCTTGAGGGTATCAGGCTAAGTGAAGTAAGTCAGAGAAAGATAGATACTGCATGATCTCATTTATATGTGGAATCTAAAAAAACAAAAGTCAAAGACACAAAAAACAGATTGGTGGTTGCCAGAGGTGGGGCTTAAGGTGAAATAGGTGAAGGGGGTCAAAGGGTACAAAGTTCCAATTATAAAACAAGTAAGTCATGGGATGTAATGTACAGCATGGAGATTGTAGTTAACAATACTGTGTTGTACATAAGAGACTCTTAAATACAGAGAACAAACAGAGGGTTCCTGGAGGGGTTGTGGGAGGGGGGACGGGCTAAATGGGTAAGGGGCCCTAAGGAATCTACTCCTGAAATCATTGTTGCACTATATGCTAACTAATTTGGATATAAATCAAAAAAATAAAATAAAACAATAATGTGTTGTATATTTGAAAGTTGCTAGAAGAGTTAAAAAACTATCACAAGAAAAAATATTACAACCATGTGAGGTGATAGATGTCAAGTAAATTTGTTGTGATCATTTCACAATACATACAAGTAGCCAAGGATTATGTTTCACACCTTGGACTAAAACAAGGTTATATATCAATTATATCTCAACAGAAATGGAGGGGGAAAAACTGTGTCTTGGCAGGAACAAGACTGAGACCTGCTTGCTTCTCTACGTGTCCATGACTTTGACCCATGAACCTCCTGTCTTCTGCCAGCATCCATAAAACTTAAAAAGGGACCCTAAAATTGTCAAGCCCCACAAAACCTGGGTCTACTCTCAGTTTTTAGATGATGCTTTTTTTGTATCAGTCTCCATGTCCAACAGAATGTTACTTTGGCTTCCAATTTGGGGAAATATATTGCATTTGGTAATCTTCTCTAGCTAGTCTGCCTATTGCCTTCCCTTCATAGCTTCCCTCACACAGCCCAATTCTGAACAGCAGGAACATGAAATACTTGTATGTCATGAGCAGTTGCCAGGCACATTACAGGTAATTTGTTATGGATAAAGTACGTTCTTTTAAAAAGATTAGGGCTGATTCAAGCTTACCTCTATAATGTCGTATTTGTAAGCATGCATTCCTTTATTTGTTAAGATTCCTTCAGCTCCCAAATATGAAAAAACCTAACTCAAAAGTCTTAAACAACAACGGGATTCATTGCATCGTGGGGTAAAATGTTCCTAGATGGGTGGGGGCAGGTTGTCTCCGCGGTTGGTTAATTCGGTGCCTTCCCAACCACATCGCTCCACTCGGCCATCTACAACCTGTCAGCCAGCTGTCTTCAAGACAGCAAGACGGCAGAAACTCCTGTAAGGATTATAGCCTTCACACAAAGGGTCTAAGGCAGAAGAGGAACGATCCCTTCCTTGGGTCTTTTTTGAAGAGCTACAAACCTTTCACCAGAAGCCCTTTCCTCCCGAAGATTTCTGTGAATTTCTCATTGACCAGCCTTTGGTCATATGCCCTTTCCCGAGCCACTTACTGGCAAGGAGGGTTGAATATGAGTGATTGACTGAGATAAAACAACATTCTCCCCCTGTTCCTGATGCTTGGGCAAGCTTTACCTGAAGCCCATGATTTCACAGAGCAGTGTGAGTGTCTGGACAAATCGCAGAGCTCTGCTAGCAGGGAAGAATAACGCAATCTGATTCCCACCCTCTTTATAATGAATACTTTCTGGTATAGACAGTACTCTCTTTGCAGGCTCTGATAAGCAGAAATTCCAGTTACCACAATTTAGTTAAATGACACCATTTCCCCAACAGCTCAAAATTCCCTTGCCACAGTATATTAACTATGAATAATCGCATAGAGCACAAAGTCCCCAGCTAGCTCTTGAGCCCACAGATCACTACAAAGATGCCAGCTGTGCATCGGAATCAGTGACCAACAACATGCCTGTCAGGACATACTAAAGAACAGGATGGACTCCCACCAACGTATGGTATGGATGTCAAGACTGACGACACCATGCATTTGCCAAGAGGGATGCACTTGCTTCTCAACACTGCTAAATGGTAAAGGGCGGGGGGGGGGGGGGGGGGTCACTACTCTCATTCCTAAAACAGAGGAGAGAAGTCCACAGTTCAAAGTGGTCACTTGACTGTGAATGATGGAGCTGTGTTTAGAATTATAGAGATGTGGGGTCCTTGGGTGGCTCAGTTGGTTAAGCATCCAGTTTCGGCTCAGGTTATGATCTCAGGTTCATGAGTTGGAGCCCACGTTGGGCTGGCTGCTGTCAACACTGAGTCTGCTTCAGATCCCCCCCCCCCCGTCCCTCCCGACTCTCTCTCTCTCTCTCTCTCTCTCTCTCTCTCTCTCTCAAAAGTAAATAGAAAATAGGGGTGCTTGGGTAGCTCAGTCAGTTAAGTGTCTGACTTCAGCTCAGGTCGTGATCTCACAGTTTGTGGGTTCGAGCCCCACGTCAGGCTCTGTGCTGACAGCTCAGAGCCTGGAGCCTGCTTCAGATTCTGCCTCCCTCTCTCTGACCCTCCCCCCCGCTCATGCTCTGTCTCTCTCCATCTCTCAAAAGTAAGTAAATGTTGAAAAAAAATTTTTTTTAATAAATAACGTTTTTAAAGAATAAAAAATAAAATTATAGAGATACAATCATATTTTAAGTGTCCTAAGAACTAGTAAAAAAAAAAAAAAGAAAGAAAAAATAGTGATTGCTTTTGGAAAGCTAAGGACTCTTGTATAAATGTAAACTTCCAATTAATTTGTGGGCAATGTAAGATTTTTACAAATCAGGTTTGTGGGGTAACATCCACACGTACTACGCATTACCAAACCCAGTTCTAAATAAAGCTGAAATTCGGTGGGTTACCTGATCATTCTCAGCAAATGTGCCAGGTCCTATCATATTTAGAACCCTGTGTTCTGAGGCGCTCAAGTTCACGCTAAGGAATTTACTAAACAAATCCCTGGCAAGGGATCCCTCGCAGCGATTTTCTGGATCCTTAAATCCTTTCAAATAGAAATGGCAAAACACCCTGCCTGAGTCCATAATTCCTGAAGTTTTGTAGTGTCAATCTTGGAGTTTCTGACTACTGTTTGAGGTCTCACCCTCTCCCCCAAAGAAGCATGCCATTTATTTATATCAAAAGTTAAATGGAATAAAAACTTCCGGACTTTGAGTGAGGCAGCAAAGCTGGGCCAAAAATACCTGATTTCGTGTGTCTTCTGTGGAAAAGACACGACATTTCTTCCTATGAAAGACAGACATGACAAGGAAAGACGAAGAAGTTTACCTACCATGGGGAGAAAGGGGGGTTGGCTTGTGATTGGGCCCAGGCCCAGGAGCCTCCAGGTGGCAAGGTGTGACGGACAAGGCCTGACTCGGGGGACTTGCGAGAGTCCCGGCAACATTTGAGTTTGCAGCAGTAATTTGGGAGACGTTACACTGAGAATGTAACAGGTTTGGGGGAGAGATGGCTAATAAACAGCCATGGTGTTTGGGGACTGGATTTAGTGAAAGAAGAAAAAGGACGGGTGATAAAGGGAAAGAAGGGAGGACGAAGAAGTAAGAGAAGAAAACAGAGTCGACAGAAAAAAAAAGGGGGGGGAGAGCAGTGAAAACAGAACAGCGGGGATACAAGACAGCAAAGACAGGTGCATACAAGGAGAAACCGGCAACGGCAGACCCGGCTCGCAGGGCGCGCGGTCCTCCCGCCGACAGGAGGCGAGCGAGCGCCGGACCGCCCGCCCCTCGCAGGCCCCACGCCCCGCCCCGCCCCGCCCCGCGCCTGCGCTTCCTGCCCCTCCTCGTCCGGGATGCTGCTGCCGCTGCTGCGGAGTAGCTGCTTCCCTTCCTCCTCTCCCGGCGGCGGCAGCGGCGGCGGCAGCGGCGGCGGCTTGGACGCGGGCGCAGGGGACCGGCCGGAGGCACAGCTGCAGCGCGGAATCCGCGGGCTGCCGGGGCCGCTAGAGCGGGCGGACGTCGAGCCCGGGGCCGACCCCCGGCGCGCGGCGGAGGCCGAGGGGGCGCCGGGGCCCGGGGCGCGCGGCCCGGGAGCGGGCGGCGGCGGGCGGCGGGCCGAGCGGGAGCCGTATGCGTGCATGGATCCGGCCGCCGCGCTGCAGAGGCGGGCCGGGGGCGGCGGCGGCCTGGGCGCGGGCTCCCCGGCGCTGTCGGGAGGCCAGGCTCGCCGGAGGAAGCAGCCCCCCAGGCCGGCCGACTTCAAGCTGCAGGTCATCATCATCGGCTCCCGTGGCGTGGGCAAGACCAGCCTGATGGAGCGCTTCACCGACGACACCTTCTGCGAAGCCTGCAAGTCCACCGTGGGTAAGGGCGCCGGGGCTGGGCCAGACCCCAGCTGGGCCCCTCCGCCGCAGACTCTGCCCTCCCGCGGTCCCCAGGGCTAGTGCCCTGCGCCCTGCCGGCCTCATTTCTCTTCGCGTCCGTGAGCCTTTCCCTATCCAGCTGGGTGGCCTTGCATTTGGAGGATGGGCTTCTCGGTGAAATCTAAGGGGAGGGGCGGTCCCAGTGGAAGCCCCTCCATCCTGTTCCCAAAGCCAGGCCGAGATTTTCGTGTAGTCTCCACGCACACTTGCCCTTGGGGCCTCGAGGCCCTCCATCCTCGCGCGGCACAGACCCCTCACGCCCCTCCCACGTCCCTCATCCGAGCTGGTTATTGAACCAGCGTCCCCTCTCGCACCCCCCAAGAGCCGGTCATGAGACCAGGGTGATACATTGGTCCTGTTCCGCTCTCAGGGACGGTGAGAATCTCTCCACGGAAACTCCTGCCCCTTACATTACTCACCCAAGAAAAAAGGTAATGCGATGTGGGAAGCAGGCAGGCAGTGCAGAAGCTGTGCCCCTGGCCAGATAGCCAAAGTGGGTCATCTATAGCCAATTCTGGCGCCTTAGCAGTGCCTTGTGAGAACCAGGGCTTATTTTCTAATTTTGAACTCCCATTTTCTGATGCGCTGAAATAATGAAGCTTGAAATTCCCTGTGGAGGATCTGGGGAGAATATTAAGACTAAAACTACACTAAATTTCTTGTAGTAACTGTGAGTGCGGGACAGCGGGACTTCAGCTGTACTTGTTCATGACCTCGCGTAACCCTAGGTCTTGCAGAAATGGGGAGGGGTGTGCCAGGGTCCTCCCGGTGGGTGGAGTACAACGGTGATGTAAATACAGTAACTCTCCAGGTCAGAAAGTATTTTGTCCTCGGGATCTAAAATGGAAACTGCAGGGGAGGTTTGTTTTGTTTTGTTTTGTTTTGTTTTTTTAAACGAAGTTGGATTCACAGGAGTTGGCCTTGAGGTTGGTCAGGTTGGTGTGGGTAGAAGTTGTTCCTGTGGCAAACCCCTTAAAGCTGTCAAAGCTAGGGAACCCCATAGATGAGGTAATTCTTCAAAGTAAAGGGCAGTCATCTTCAGTGATGGGCAATACAGGATTTCCCCAAGGAGGTCCAGAGGTCCAAGAAACATTGACAGGTGTTAAAATGTGAAATACAGGATTAAAAGTATCTTCCCACATACTTCTACACGTATTTAGCTTTGTAACTAGTGGTACCCACCACGGTAGAATTTGGGGATGAATTGATTTTTTAAATGTCCTATAACAAGACATTACTACATTTTCAGTGTCTTATTGGACAATTAACCCCCCCAAATTTCATGTTGTCTTTTTTGTTCTGCCTTTGAGAAGTGTTTCCCTTACTGCTTTTTTGGAATAGATTGAGAAATATTTGTGCTCTCTGTACCGTTTGTTTTTAAAATGACGCCCTTGGGACCATGATATTAAAATTCAGTAACATAACTATACCCGTTTTAAATATCCAGTCTTGGATCATGTAGAAGAATTGAACAATCGAATGAGGTTTCACATGGTTATTTTAGTACCTGATGTCAATAGAGTTAAAAGCAATTCAGAAGTATCAGTGTTTTATGGCTGCACACTTCAAACTATATAAAAATGAGGGATGATAGGGTTGTACCGTGTGATAAAGAGAAATCAGCACAGGCATTATAGGTGGTTAGATGAGGGCTTGCGTGGGTGGAGGGGCTGTTTAGGAAATGGACAAAGGTGTACTTTAGAGTGGGAAAGAGAAGGGGTGAAGAAGGGTTTTCTAAGCAGGGGCCACAGTGGAACATCGCCCCCCACTCCCACAGGTTAAGAGATCAGTTGTGCAGAACTGCCCCCTTCTTCACAGCCAGTCACAAGTGCAGGTTTTCACTTGTGTTTCTGACTGACCAGCTGTAGATCAGAGACTCCCACAGCCACCTTCTTAGGTTTGATTAATTTGCTAGAGCAGCTCACAGAACTCAGAGAAACTTCCTGTGTACTAGATTACCAGTGAGTCATAAAAGTACGTGATTCAGAAAGGGGCCCGGTGTTTATGTGGTCTCGGAGCATGACACTCTCCCCAAATATCCACGTGTTCACCAGCTCCAAGCTGGAACCTGCGCTTTTGGGTTTTATGGAGACTTCATTCTGTAGGCATGGTTAAATCATTGGCCAGTGGTGATTGGGCTCAGTCTCCAGCCCCTTTTCCCTCCTTGGGGTGGGGGACAAAAGTTCCAACCTTCTAATCACTTAGTTCTTCTGTTGACCAGCCCCCATCTTTTGGTGAGGAGCATTCTAAAAGTCACCTCTGGGAGCGGTCTAGAAGTCACCTCATTAACATACCAAAAGATACTTTTATAATTTTCTCCATGGAAAAGCCCAAGGGTTCTAGGAGCTCTGTGACTGGAATGGGGACCAAGACCAAATATATATTTCTTAGTATAAATCATCATCTCACAGACACATTCTGGAAAAGACTCATTAGTGGACCCTGGGAATAATGCTTGAAGCTTCCAGACCTTGCCTGCCATGCTAAAGAGCATGGGCCTTATCCCATAGCAACTAGAGCTGGAAAGGCCTCTGAATACAGCATTGGCATGGAGACAGCGAAACTAATTTGGCAGGATTACATAGGATATTTATTGGGGAATGATGAAGAAACAGGAGGCAAGGAAACCAGGCAGTTTGGTTCTCTGTCCCCTTAACAAACAAATATACACACTTCACATGTCTCCCACGCTGCCACAACCACAGGGTTCCTTGTGCAGTTGGGTTTTTGTTTCTTCCAAACATAGCCTATAGTACTTGACTCGATAAGTTTTTAATAATTGTGGGAAGTTCACAGAAAGTTAATAACCTGTGGTCTGATCCAGAGTATGAAGACAGCTGAAGAATGCTAACTAGCTGCCCTCTCCCCCTGCAATCCCTGCCTGTGTTTTTTTTTCCTTCCAGCTATCAGATCATTTGCTGAGCTCCTACTGGGTGTGAGGTACTGTGCTACCCAGTGGTAAGCAGGACACCGTCTCTGTCCAGAAGTGGCTCAGAGCCTGTGGGGAGCAAGATGCCCCTGTTAGTAAGAGCAGTGGTGGAAATGTGTATGAAATACTCAAGGAGCACAGTGGAAGCCCCTCCAGTGGGGGAACCTAAGAAGAGGGCTGTGTCTGGGAGGCTTCCTCCTAATCGGAATGCTTCATTCTGCAAGTTGCCTTAGAAAAATGGTATTTTGGGGTTCCTGGGTGGCTCAGTCCATTAAGCATCTGGCTCGGGAATTTGGTTCAGGTCATGATCTCATAGTTAGTGGGGTCGAGCCCCACATCGGGCTCCACACTGACACAAAGGAGCCTGCTTGGGATTCTGTCTCTGCCCCCTCCTCCACTAGTGCGCTGTCTCTCTCACTCTCACTTTCTCTCTCTGTCTCTTTCTCTCCCAAAGTAAATAAATAAACTTAAAACAGAAACACACACAAAGAAAAGTGATGTTTAAATGTCGTGTTGGGTGTGGTGTGGAATTGTGGTCACCTGACCTGAAGGCCTACGTCTGAGCGGTGAGCTCATAGCTAATTGTGCTTCTGAGGCCAGTTTTCCAAGTTTCAATAGTAACATTGGATCCATGTAGAGAAAGAGCCTCTTCCACCGAGGACTTTCCCTTACCCTGTCTGGGCTTGCAGATGTGTGCTCCTCATGACTCCGTACCCCACAGCATGGCAGGGAAGAGTCTCTGAGCATGCGCCAGCCCAGGTGGGTCACTAAAGTGAAGGACTCATGTAATTCAGAATCTACAGGAGTGGCTCCGTGCATGCCTTTTTACAGAGAATCAGGTTCACTTGAACTTTTTATAAAAGATTGTAGTGGAGGGGTGCCTGTGTGGCTCAGTTGGTTGAGCATCCAACTCTTGCTTTCAGCTCATGTCATGACGCTGAAGTCGTGGGATCAAACCTTGTGTCGAGCTGTGAGCTCAAGGTTCTCTCTCTCCCTCTGCCCCTCTCCTCTCCTCTCTCTCTCTCTAAAATAAAAAAATTTTAAAGAAATAAGAGTGTAGCTGAAATCCCAAGGGATTTCATAAAATTATAAATGAGCAAATGTTGATTTTTTTGTTCTGGTTTAAAAAACACAAAGTTCACCAGGGTATAAAAAGCTAGAAAGACTATTTACTAATTGACTTATTTAATGCAAATTGTCTAGGATGGAGTATTATTTTCAAGTGGGATTTTGTACTCATGGAATTGAATTAATCTGATGTAACTAGCATAATTTGACAGGTCCTTTAAAAAGTGCAGTAGAGTTTTTTTGACGTTTAAGGAAATAGAAACAAGTTAGTTCTGCTATAGAAATTTATAACTATCTGACATATAGGAAACAAATCAATTAAATTTTATATGTCTCAGCACTTGTTTTATTTCTGTATAACTGTTGGAAACTGTTAACTTTGAATTGAAATGATTTCACCCACCTTCACCCCCACACCGGCAACAGTAGATTCTAGAGAAAACACTGGCATATGAATGAGGAACCTGGGCTTTTGAGTTAGGTGTCAGTAACTAGCTTGTGACTTTGGATAAGTAATTTAGTTGTCTGTGCTTATAAAATGTAACATTCTATTACTAGTAGCTACTATTTGTTGAGCACTTACTATGTGCCAGCAAAAGGGACACTGTCTAATCCTCACAGCAATCCTGAAATGTATCCCCATTTTACAGATAAGGAGGCAAAGGCCCAGAGAGGTAAGCAACTTACCCACCTGTCACAGCTGGTCAGCAAGTGATCAGGGCCAGGGTTGCTACTACAAGTGAGTTCTTTCTAACCGTTCCTTAGCTTATTTGGAAATTTAAAGTTACTTTGCTTTGTGAAAATTCTGTGACTCCAAATCAAACACCATGAAGTCCTTCACAACTTAATCGAGGCCCCCTACAGGCCTGTGAAGATAGTGCTGTCATTGATCTATGGTATCAATGAAATTGACTTTTCTGAAACTATGCCACTATCATCACTTGTCACTTGCCTTCTGGATTTTAACGTATGCTCTACGAATTGTATTTCTTACCTAAATATTCGATCATTCGAGCATCTTCAGCCTTTTGCATATCTATTAAAATGTTCCAACATTTTATACATATATATATGTATAAAATATATTCATATATTCAAATATATTCATACATATGAATATATGAATATAGGAGGAGAAGTAGGAGTAAGGCAGTCTAGAACAGAATTCTGATTTTCCTGGGCAGTAGAATTTCCCCTAGAGTGCTGGAAGCCAACCTAGGATTGCCAGTTCTTTTACTTTGCCAGGTAAAGACATTTTTTTAAATTGCTGTCAGCAGCTTTTCAGAAGAAAGAAAGAAAGAGAGAGAGAGAGAGAGAGAGAGAGAGAGAGAGAGAAAGAAAAAAGGAAAGACAGACTATCAGGATTAAAAAGTTCTTTGAATTTAGTTCCGAGAACCTCACCACTCTTCATTTTTTTCATTGCGCATCAACACATCAGACTTCACAGGCTGGCCCCTGAGAGTGACTGGTCATAGATGATGGTGCTTTACTGAAGCCTGTTTTCCCTCAGTTACTGGCCATGGTCCCTGTGTTCTCTCTGCCAGACTCCTCCCTTTTGTCCAGAGTTAAGATGAAGGTGCACTGAGGATGCTTGTTCCATGGGCAGGGAAGCTTAGTGGTACAGGTAGGTGGCTGCATTTTATCAGGAAACAGGTGGGCATAAGTCCCCTGCAGAAGCGGCTCTTGTGGGTCTGGCCTTGAATGTTAGGGGACATGATGGAGCAAATGCAGCCCACAGGGGTCTGGTCGGCTTTACCTGGAAGCAATGGAACGGCTGCTTCCATTGCTTGGAAGCTGCTTGTACTTCATTCTGGAAACAGGTCAGACATTTTGCTGGAAATCCCAGAATGAGCATCTAATACTGGATTAAAATTCCAAATGGTGTATTTTATTTTGCTCTTGTGTGCTCATATGCAGTCTTCCATGCCATGGCTGATCTGCCTAATTGCTTCACTTAGTAGAGAATTGGGAGAGTTGTCCAGAATTCCCACCCCAAGAGCCCAACACAGAGCCTCTCCAGTGCTGTCTCACTCCTCTGCCAAAATGATGTAACACGATGACTCAGGGAGATGTCAGTGTGAGAGGAACAGATGCGAATGGTTAACATTTCGTTTTTATACCAGCAGATGCTATGCATTGTCATTAGCTTGATTTATTTAATGAACTCAGTGCAAACGGATAGGCTTGTGCAGAGCACGTACGTCCCTTTTTGTGGAATAGTTAGCTTTCAAAGAAAATATGGAAATTTAGTCGTCTGGTTGTTCGGGTTGAATAAAAATTTATTTAGAGACCTGGCTTAAGTGCGTTCAGCCTTTCTTTCACTGTTCTGCACTGAAGAAGAAAGGTTTTATTATGCATGATAGAGATCCAGATTCTTAGAGATTGCCTCTCTCCCTCCAGCCGCGTGGAATCTGCCAGGAGCAATCTGTTAGCAGATCTTAGAACTGGCTTCAGAAGGCAGAGTAGGTTTCTTTGAGAACTGCTAAGTCCAAATTATTCTCCAGCCTTGGGTGCCAGATACATTGTTCTAATGAAGCATTTGTTGGAATTTATAAAGAAAATGTAGCTTCGTATAGCCTAGTCACTCAGTAGGTGTTATCCAGGAGGCTGTTTTTCTGTAAGACACCATTCTGCTAGCTATTCTAAAGGGCACAAAGCTAACACCTCCTTACCTGGCTTGTCCTTTTTCAGAAGGGCAGGTGAGTCATGGAAAGAGCCACAGTAAAACCTCAGAAAAGAGGTAAAGTGCTATATGCTGTTGTACTTCAACAGAGGAAGAAATTGATTATGCTCCTTTTGTCCTTTTATCGCACATCTTTGACATTTGGAAAACCAAACTACGGACCTCAGGTAGTGCCCTTAATTGAATGTGATTATGTTTGTCAAAAACCCCTTATCCTTTAAAACCAGAAAACACACCGGCTGAATAGAACACTCGATTCCATTGAAAACCTTTTCCCCTCCAAATCTGACAGCCTCCAGTGTTTGGTTTGTGGTGCTTATGTAATGCCTTCTTCGTTTTAAAACCAAACAGATTCTGTTTCCACCTCAAGCGGGCTTCTGGCGGAAGTAGCTGACGAATCAAATTCTCCTGGTTTGCCCACCTTAATTTAGGATCCAGGACCCTCTAAGCGGAGACCCGGCGATGGAACAGGCCTCTGTAACCCAGGAGCTCTGTCATTCGCGTGCTTCCTCTCCCTCTTGAGGCGTGCCGCACCCAGAGCCCCCCTCCTGGCTGACTGCTAGCCCATCACACCTACGATCAAATTTTCACTTCTAAAGGAAAGCACTCCACCTTCTCCTTGGCCACTCCTCCTTCTAGACAATGTTCTCTGCCTCCCACCCCAATGGTGTGATTTCAAAGGTGGATACAGGGTCCCGGATGTGAGTCCTGCCTCTACCACAAGCTGTCTGTGTGTCTTTAGTGAGCTACTGAATCTCTGTCTCCGCACTCATGAAAAGAAATAAGAAGGACTTGCACGCTTTTCTCGTCTCACGTGCAGGAATAAATGGAGATGAAATATCTTAGGTACCTGGCTTGGAAGGGACGATTATAAATGTCAGTTATGTTCCCATCTCCTCCTAATCTATACCATAGATGCAAAAAAAAGTGTCTCATAGGTGAAACAGTCCCAAGAAAGAATCTTTATCCTTTAGAGATACATACCGAAATGTATACAGGTGAATATGAAAATCAAAATGTAAACACATGACCTGGCTAAAGGGCAAAATGCATCTGACAGTGCCAGCATTTTTATGGACCCAATCTGAATAGTAGTCAAGTTAATGTTTTTTTGCACATGAAGAAAATACTACTGATCCACTTTTCATCGTCTAAGGTTTTGGTTGTTTTTTGTTTGTTTGTTTGTTTTCAGATTCTCCTCCCCTCCCTCAGTATTCTCTTCCTGTTGTCCCCACCTTTTGAGAGAGGGGTATGTGTGTCTGTAACCAGGGAGCACAGGAAGGCTTCCTGGGGCAGGAGCAGCATGTCCAAGGCCACCAGCAGACCTCACTTAGTTTTTAAAAATATTTCCTTAGCAATGCAGAACTTTTTTTTACCGTGAAAGATAGCTTTGTATCTTGCAGCCTTTTCCTCCTTTTCTTATCAGATGAGGCTGCCCCGGTGAGGTAAGAGTGTAGCCTGGAGCCACCCGCAGGGTTCAAATCGGTGCTCTAATACTCATCTGCTCAGTGGCCCTGGGCAGCTCCCAGCCCCTCTGACTTCAGTATTTTCATCTGTAGAATGGGGACAATAATATCTGCCTCATAAAACTGGCAAGTGCAAACACTGCAGTGAATTAATGGACATAAAGCCCTTAGAATAGTGCCTGAGGTGTAGGAAGCAGCATAGAAGGGTTCTTCATCTTTTTATTACGAAGGGAACAGACCCTTTCTGTGAAGTGCTTTCCTAAATGTATATACTTCGCGAAAATGCAGCCGCCTGCCGGTTCTGACGGGCTCCGTGGGGCACGCGCTCTGTTCCCTCCCCGCCTCTCCTTTGAAGCGATCGCCTTGGACTCCTCCCTGCCTCGTGGAGTTCGTGGTGCAGGTGTCCAGCCAAGTGCCATCTCTTCGTGCTGCGTGTGTCAGGGATGGCGAGATGCAGTGTGGTCTTTCTTTGCGGGAGGAAGAAGCAGATCTTACTCCTAGGATGGATGCTTGCTGTCCTCAGGCCTGATAAGCATTTTTTAAATGTCCTACCATCACTTTCCTGTGTTCCTAACAGTACCTGCTGCTGAGCCGATCAGAGTGTTTTATAGTCATAGCACTCAGTCTCTATGTTACTGAACCCTTTTCTTTATGTGGTGCTTTCCTGTGGGGACTTAGGTTGTACTCTTCCCTGGCCGGTGGTGTTTAGGCAGAAGACTGGCCCCACATGCATTCAAGTGACTTATTTTCCAGCGTTAAATGTACCTCCCTCTGTGTGACTTTGACTCCTTCCTTAATTTACTTTCTCACTCAGCGCCATGAAAACACTGGAAATCCTCCCCCTTAGTAGAAAGACCATGTCCCAAATTGGATGACCCTGTATAGAATCTATGTCCTTGGAAGAAACGCCACTGTATGAACTTAAGATAGTTATTATGAAGTGTCCGTAACATGACAGCCACCGTTTGAATTGAGACTTAATTCCAAAGTCTGTGAAATCTTTCAACGTCCTAAAAGTGTTAGGTAAAGAAAAATCAGATCTTTGAGGAGGGGGAGGGAAGCAGGGCAGAGAAGAAAAAGAGCAGTCCATTCGGCTGTAATCACAGGTGTGGACCACGGTGTTATTTTTGCTTTTATTTATTTAGCTTTTTTCTGGAAAGGAATGTGAAGAAAGAAGCTTCTGTTTATTTTTGCCATTTTCACTTTTGTAACCTCTCGTTGCCCAGCAGGAAGAAATACGGTCCTGTTTTAGAACTGTTTTGCCTTAAGGGGATCTTAGAATTCGTGTCAGCAGTACGTACCTATGCCAGTCCTTTATGCTATTTGCTAAGATTTATGGGAAACAAATGCAGAGAAGACCAAGTGTAAAGTTAGGCTTTGTTCTTTAAACATCTCCATCAGTGTGGTTCTGGGTCATTCACAGAACATTTCACACCTTTCCTTTTGTTTTCGCGCATCTGACTCTTAGCATAACAACTTTCCGTTGCAGGCAATGTTACAAATTTGAATCTAAGGTCTGCCACTCAGCTAGCTAGCATGGGATATGACCTTAACAGCCAAATACCTTATCCTGTCTCCACTCTGGTGGCTCCTTCTGTAAAAGGAGGACACTAGTGCTCACTTCACTGGGCTGCTGTAGGATCCCATGTCAGCACAGAGCGTTTGACAGACGTCCACTATCATTGTTATTAAAGGAAAACAAGACTCCAGGGGCACCTGGGTGGCTCAGCCGGTGGAGCATACGACTTCAGCTCAGGTCATGATCTCGTGGCTCGTGAGTTCAAGCCCTGCATGGGGATCTGTGCAGATAGCTCAGAGCCTGGAGCCTGCTTCAGATTCGGTTCCCCTCTTTCTCTCCCTCCCCTACTTGCGTGCGCTCTCTCTCTCTCTCTCTCTCTCTCTGTCTCAAAAATAAACGTTAAAAAAAAATTAAAAAAGAAAACAAGATCAAGGAGACGTGGTGACTCAAATAGAGCCATCTGTGCCCATTGTTATAGGAATTATAGCCCCTATATAGCCCACATATAACCTGTGTTCTTTATGATTAAAATAGTAAAAAAAAAAATTTTTTTAATGTTTGTTTATTTTTGAGAGTGAGAGAGACAGAGCATGAGCAGGGGAAGGGCAGAGAGAGAGAGAGAGGGAGACCCAGAATTCAAAGCAGTCTCCCGGCACTGGGCTGTCAGCACAGAGCCCGACACAGGACTTGAACCCATGAACTTCGAGATCATGACCTGAGCCAAACTCGGATGCTTCACCAACTGAGCCACCCAGGCACCCCTGATTAAAATATTTTTTGAAAGACTCTCATAGCATTAGCAAGCTTCAAGAAAAGTAAGCTGCTTTTGCTAGAGTAATTCACTTAGTGGACCACTTCCTGTCTAAGTGACTGAATCCAGTATTACCGTAATAATCCCCTGGGGTGGGTGTATGGAGGGAGAAGTTATAAGCATATTAAGACTGCCCCGGGGCGCCTGGGTGGCTCGGTTGAGCGTCTGACTTCTGCTCAGGTCATGATCTCGGGGTTTGTGAGTTCGAGCCCCGCGTTGGGCTCTGCTCACAACTCGGAGCCTGGAGCCTGCTTCCAATTCTCTGTCTCCTTCTCTCTCTGCCCCTTCCCCACTCATGCTCTGTCTCTGTCTCTCAAAAATGAATAAATGTTAAAAAAAAAAAAAAATTTTTTTTTTAAAAAGACTGCCCCATCTTTTAAGGATTTACCGTCAACAATAAGAATTGTAGGAGAAACGAAATACTCTGTTTCTGGAATGACCTATGGGTACTGGGCACCAGACACTCAGAACATCTGCCTCTCCTTTCTTCTATAGTGTTTTGTGTGAGTTTTATTGTTTTGTTTTTGCTAAACAGTCATAAATTTCCTTAATTTTTCCCCAAAATAGTCAGCATTTCTTCTTACGTAGCTAGTATTTGATGGAGAAGAGAGGGTGGCTTTCATTCATCAGATTTACCCAGTTGCTGTTGTGTGCCAGGCAGTGTCCTAGGCTGTAGGGAGTCAGGCATGACTGTGCCCTCAGGGAGACACCAAACAGCAAAGAAGGAATGTTGTGATAAGGGCCAGGAGAAAGTTCAGGTCCAAGAACACCGTACACAGATGGGACTGTGGGGCAGGCAGCCGGGTTCAGATTGGGAATCAACTGGGCTGTCAGAGGTTTCTGGGCAGACAAGGAGGTTCTCTAAGAAGAGAGAACAGCAGAGAAAGGCACTTCTTTGCCAGCTGCATGGGGTGTCGATTTAGGCCAGTATGACTAAGCCCTTTGAGGGCAGAGACTGTCCCCATCAACCAATGGTAGGGCTGATTGCTTCCCCTGGTAGTCAAGTTACCTGTAGGAAACTGGGTTTTCAGCAAGGGCTGGAAATGGGCGTGCCATTCTTTTTGTCCCTTACCTGTTCATAAACCTTGGTCCCTGGAGCTCCTTCTCAAGGCCAGCTGTGTGCTGACTTTTCCTAAAATGAATCACTGAATATCTGAGGCTACGGATGACCTAATATCTTCTATTAAGGATCATTATAATTTCTGTGGCATGCAAATTTTTAAGATAGACAACCTTAAGAGATTTTTGACTTGATGTAATGTTCTTAGAAATGGTTGTATACTCTGATACAAGTATGTGTTTCCAAGCCATAAGTTAGAGCAAGTTTCCAGTTGTTACAAGCTACTGAGTGGCTGTTAAATGTGGTAAAGGATATTGCATTTAAGAGAGAGGGCTATTTTAATGGGATTTTAGATTTAGATTATTTTTCTGTTGTTAGTGAAGTTGTCATTAAGCAACTCACTAGAACTAGATAGTCTTTTTTGTGTGTTTTGTTTTTTACATTATTTTTATTTTTGAGAGACAGAGCATGAGCAAGGGAGGGGCAGAGAGGGAGGGAGACAGAATCCGAAGCAGGCTCCAGGCTCCGAGCTGTCAGCACAGAGCCTGACGCAGGGCTGGCACCCACTAACCATGAGATCATGAGCTGAACTGAAGTTGGACGCTCAACCAGCCAATCCACCCATGTGCCCGAAACTAGATAGATGTCTTCTTGGCTCAACAGACTCTTAATCCTGTTCGCTGTGGGTTCATCTTTGTTTTGTTGTCCTATTAAAATCAGTAACCTGTTTATAATCACGTGATGATAACATTACCACTTATTTCCTGATTTTGAACAGCCTTAGCTTTTACTCGTATTCATTAGACTTGGTGGTTACAAAAGAGTCCTGGTGTAGGATTGTGAAAGTTGTATAAATCGTTCAAGTAGGTAGAAGGTGTCTGACATGTTCGGGTTCAGAATAATCCTTAAGCAAAAACAGCCTAATCAAAACAAAAATTATTGACTCTGGCTGTTTCAAGGGATTCTTTTAGTTGATGTGAAGCAGAGCTCACAAAAGAAGTTTCATCTGCCAATTCTTTTTAATAAAGTAGCAGCCACTGTGACACGTTTTACAAAAGTTACAGTCCCCTTAGCTGAAACTTACAAAAAAACAACAACAAAACCTCAAACTGGAAACAAGTAAAGTAGAATACTAGTCATGACAAAAATTGAATTTGATTTGTGGTTTGCCGTCACCGAGCAACGTGGGGAGGCCCTAACTTTAGCTAATATCAGGAGGACCAGTGTTTTGTCTTTAAGCTGTGCCTGTTTAAAATCAGAATTTATTAGCAAATATCTCCAGGCTGTTTTTTGTGCCTTGTAGAGTATCACTTTAAGTTACATTCTTCCCTGTGGTTGCGTCATTCAGGAACTCCAAAGATATTGGTAATGCACAAACATGCTTTCTGTTTCTAGGCTGGTTTAGAGTGTCATTTGACTTTGAAGAGCAAATCAGTTCCAGAACTGAAAGTGAAATTGAATTAACCAGCTTTTTCTCAGTGACATTTGAAATTATGTCTGGTATAAGAGATTAAGAATTGAAATGCAGAGTATTTCTCTAGCTTTGTTCTCTTGTGACTGTTTATATTCTTGCAACTTTGTTGTACAGACCAAGGGCTGGTGCCCCGCCCCCCTCCCCAGGTTGTAAACATGTCTTTGGTATTGCACTGGTGTCTGCAGTGTGTTGCTAATTATAAAACGCAGTCACATGTCTTTCACTTCACCTTGAGAACATCATCTGACTTTGCAGTGTTGCATCAAATCCCTGAGCTGGAGAGCCTGGGAGTAGGGTCCTTACCCCCATGCTGTCCTGTAGCACTCACTGGAGGACATGGGCCCCTGCCCATTAGAGGCCTGACAGCACTGTGATGCTGGATCCTGAGACAGGCAGGAAGCGGTTCCCGTAGGGAGTAATTCTGACTCTCCAATTTAGTGAGCGTCACTTTGATTTGTTTTTTCAGTTAAAAAAGTGTGTAAAAAAAAAATATTGTTTGGAAATGTACAAGTTTTCTATAACTGAGACCTGTATAAGGTTACATATACAAATGAAAATTTGGTTTAAATCAGCTGAAGCTTTAAGGGCTGAATTAGGAAAGGATAGTGAGTGATACATGACAGTTTGCTCAGAATTAAAATGAATCAAAATTACAATTGAGAATGTTAACCTTTATGAGTAAGTTTTTAAAAAATAATTCCTGTTCCATGCTATTCACAATGTGATAAAGAAGTAATGTTTACGTATTAACTGACTTCTTTGTGAATGCTACAGAGTTCAAGCAGTGATTTCTAAATCCAGACTAAGGCTATTCGAAATCAAGATTCAGTTTCCAGCACTTCCTGTAAGAATTCTCCCCAATATATCATTCTTTAAAGCCATTCAGTTCACGTAATTGCTAATTTCTAAATGGCTTTTATGCTAAACGGTGGTAGCAATAAATCATATTACGATCAGCAAATACCATGTAGGTACTTCGTTGTAAAACACAAGTTGACTTTGTACACTTGTATGTGGAAATATAGACTGAGCATCATAGACATTGGTGGACTTCTGCTTTTCCTTTTGGGATTTAGTAACACCAGGTTTTTTGTCTTACTGATAATGATACAAAATATACACACAGGATTCTTTTTTATGGCAAACTGCATTTTATTCTTTCTTTCTTTCTTTCTTTCTTTCTTTCTTTCTTTCTTTCTTTCTTTCTTTCTATTTACAGGTGTTGACTTTAAAATCAAAACCGTAGAGCTAAGAGGAAAGAAAATCAGATTACAGATCTGGTAAGTGGGGATGTGCACCCAGTAACACCATGTGTGTTCACAGTCTGTTCGCCTGTCTAATACAATTAACTGTTCAAGCTGGCTTGCCTCTCCTACTTTTCCTCTCCTTTGCTCATCTTTAAATAAAATGAACAATGAGGAAATTTAGAAATGTCTGCCCATTTCATATTTCATTTGCACATGGGGAGCGGTGAAAGAACACTGTTAACTTTAATGATTGGAGCCTCGATGCCTCTTTTCAAAGCATTTGACATAATAGCAAAACTGTCATCGCTTAGATGATTGCTCAAATGCGTGTTTTCACATTTTTCCAGTTAACTATTTGATCGCCCGCAAGGAAAGTCCAGCACGCCCCTAACCGGGTGCGCGCAGTTTCAAGGCAGATCCCCCGTAGACGGCTGGGGGGCTGCCCAGGGCGGGCAGAGCGTGAGCACCGCAGTGCGACACGCATGCTCCCCCTGGACGCGTGGCTGGCGGCACGTGACGTAAGCCCCACGGGTGCCAGCTGGGTGTGAATCCGCGGCCACTCTCTGGAGAGAAGCCCCTTTGTCGCGGCACCACGCCTGGGCGACCGAGCCAGCTGTGTCACAGCTGTGCGGCGCCGGGAGCTGTCCGCCCCCCCCCCCCCGCCCCCCTTCCCCCGGGAGACCGACCTGCGGGGTGCAGCGCGGATCTGGTGGCGGTTTAAACGTGGCACCGCTGAGGGGTTCGAGACCGCCCTCTTGTGTTTAACATCACAGCTGCTGTGTACTCAGCCTACTAACTCCTCTGCAGGTCCGCTCAGCTCTGAGTGTTTGTCCACCATGTGTGTGTTTGCTTTTCATCCGCGTTACTTGCTGCCTCATCTGTGGCATCATCGGTCACCTAATGCTTGAGTGTTAGTGCCATGCCTTCATCCTTCACCCGTGCCCTGGGTGGGGCCCGGCTGCAGCCGAGCGCACTGCCGCCTCCTGGAGGCGTCCCAGGTAATGTCTTCGTTTGGTCTCCTGCGAGTCTCCCCCACTTCAAGGCCGGTTTGGGTTTGGGGGTTATTGGCTTGATTTCGAAACATGAACAGTCTTGTCTAAATACTTGATGACAAAAAAACGTGGATATATTTTATTAGCCCTTGATTGGAAAGTCCACAAACTTTGTACGTTGCTGCCCATTTTTTGAACTCTGGAGCTAACAGAGGATCTTTCACACGTGCTGTTGTTTCTGATTGTAAGCTCTCTAAGGTAAAGACCATTTTTTTTTTTGTTTTTTGGGAGTTTTTTTGCAATCCCTATTTTTTTTAATACGAAATTTATTGTCAAATTGGTTTCCATACAGCACCCAGTGCTCATCCCAACAGGTGCCCTCCTCAATGCCCATCACCTACCCTCCTCTCCCTCCCACCCCCCATCAACCTCAGTTTATTTTCAGTTTTTAAGAGTCTCTTAATGGTTTGGCTCTCTCCCTCTCTAACTTTTTTTCCTTCCCCTCCCCCATGGTCTTCTGTTAAGTTTCTCAAGGTAAAAGACCGTTATTAAAAGGATCATCCAGGGGGCGCCTGGGTGGCTAAGTCGGTTAAGCTCCGAATCTTAACTTCAGTTCAGGTCTTGATCTCAGGGTGGTGAGTTCAAGCCGGTGCTGGGCATGAAGCCTAGTTTTAAAAAAAAAAAAAAAAAAAATCATCCAGAGTATGTTTACCTCTGTACCTAGCACGTGTGGGGGAGATACTTTTTGAAGGATACTTTATCCTGAATAAAGGCTTATGTGGCTAATATTAGAATGTCTGAAGCTTGCTTACTGAATGACAGCAGTGTCTAAGGGATGACCTCAGGGCCTATCTACAAAGACATACCTTAATTACTGTATTAATATTTCAGTTTTCATCTCAGGCAGTAGTAATCTGACCTGTGAAAAGTATGTCCAGATGTCCTGTGCCTCCCTGGAACTCAGCCCACTAAGACTCTGTGCCTGCTGACATTGGGTACTTCTGGAATTTCACCACGGCGCCTTTGAATCTGATCTGAGAGGGCTTCGCCTTACTCGCCCCACCCTGCGGGGAAAAGCGAGAGGGTGCAGTTCGGGAAATGTACGGGACACCCAGGAACCACGTTTCTTTTGGATGTGACCACGTTTCCCAGAGCCACTCCTCTGCTTCTCCTTGACTCTTTCGAAGACTATTAACTGAGGGAGGAAAATGAGGTTCAGTGAGTGTATTTAAAGGTTGATTACAGGTTTCACACAGGGAATATCCCAATGAGTCCGTGAGGAAGGAAGGACCTCTCTTTTCCCAAAGGGGTTTTCAACAGTGAATAACGTATCCACAAAATGCCTGCCACTTGTTAATCACACAACACTCAAAGTAAGATTGTTGTCTTCTGAAGCTTTTTACATAAAGGATTAAACATTTTCTTCGTTGTTAGGCAGTAGATAGAAAGGAAGTATTGGAGTCGTGGTTCACGATTTAAAGTAATAACACGAGTTACCTCAGAGTTAGAAGCGGTGCTTGTGCTCTTGCTGTCATGTCTGCTTTGTCGCGGGCATGCTGTCACCACTTTCCTGTCAGTTGAGGGCCCAGGAGGAGCCAGTGTAGTTGGAGAGGGCTCTTCAAAGAGCCTCAGTAGCCTGCGCTCTGCTAATAATAGCTGTGCTCTGATTTTCTAGAATGTCAGTCCATGGACATTCCCAGTCGATTTTCATAGAGGTCTGATTGGAAGAAGTGCATTTTTTCGTGACGATTTCCATCTGAGAAAATATTAACCGTAGGTTCCTAAAAGTGTAAGTTACCAAAATCTACGGACGGCATCGTCACACTTTCATGCCACGTTTTTATGTCATGGCCACATTTTTCAGTTCCTTGATTATCCGTGGTCAGAAAAAGGACCATTTTCTCATCTCTGCATCTAAAATGTTTCTTCATGTGTGTGTAAAAGACCTTTACATAAGTGTAGCTAAAATAAAATGTGTCGACTAGAATATAGGTTCATGAATTTACATTCGAATGCCGAATGCCATCCTGAAGATCATACACAGGGACTTAGAGTTCTTGTGTCGAAATGGACTTTGGAACTATGACGTTTGTCTCCTACCTTTAGGCAAGCAGAATTAAAATGAATCATCCCTGTCTATCTTGCCAGCATTCTTATGTCAACATCAGACTCGTTTTTCATCCTCTGCTTGGAAGAGATGGGACATTTCATGCACATTGCAGGACCTTGCCCTGCAAATTCCTAATTACATCTTTAAGTGGATATATTAAATACAACAAGTAAGAATCTTTGAATTTTCAAAGCACAGTTGTATTACGAAACTGGGGAAACAGAATTGCAGGAATCTTTCGGTTTGCACCAAAAGCAGAGAGGGAAATGATCACCTCATATTCCTGCTGCAGCAGGTGACAATTTTCCCTGCAATAATACACTGTAAATGTCGAGAAATCAGCTCCTTATCACTGTAATGAAAACTCGGGTTTATGGAGATAAAGAGGGGAAATAGTAGGATTCTGCATCTTCACAGAAAGAGAAAAGCACGATCAGTGCATTGGTGTCTTATTAGCATGTGCGGTTTTGAGAAGCAGGAACTTGTGTGGGATTTTTATGGTACTGGTGCAGAGTGGGTATGTAATAAATTCTTGTTGAACTGCATTGGCATTTTATTTCCCTATTCTGTGACCATATGTGGTACCGACAATTTAGCAGGGGAAATAAGCAAAGGAGCTTGAGAGGAAAAGAAAACAAATTTGTACAAGCCACATATTTTGGAAATACGGAACAGTCTCTCAAAGGAAGGTGCTTTTCTACCTCAAGCATTCAGAGCCAGGCAAAAGATGGAATTTAAGGAATGACATTAAATGGGAGTGGTGAACTGATGAATGTTTCCTCATTGGGGTTTTTGTAAATGAACTTACTGGTTCGTTTACTTGTGTTGGAATGATTGCCTCAGATTTTGCATTTTGAGGTCTGCCCTCTTTTTTGTGTCTGACTTAAAGCCAGCAGAGACTGCTAATTTCTTAATGTTTTGAACATTGCTAACTGCGCTCAGGCAACAGGTGTTTTTAACTATGAAAAATGCCCTTTAGGGGCGGCCAAGTGGCTCGGTTGGTTAAGCGTCCAACTCTTATTAGTTTCATCTCAGGTCATGATCTCACCATTGTGAGATGGAGCCCCATGTTGGGCCCACACTGGGCTTGGAGCCTGCTTAGGATTCTTGCTTGCCCTCCCTCTCCTTCCCTCCCTCTTCCTCCCTCTCCCCCACATGTGTGCATATTCTCTCGCTCCCTCCCTCCCTCTGTCTCTCTCTCTCTCTCAAAAGGTGAAAAACAAAAATGCCCTTTACTCTTCCTATTCTTCAACTGTTAGTTTTTTTATTAAAACCTCTAGAAACTTCTGTACAACATTGTGCCTGTAGATAACAATACTATATTTTATACCCAAAACTCTAAAAAGAGAGTAGATTTCATGCCAAGTCTTCTTACCACCTTAAATAAAAGTAATTTTTTGTTGTCTGTTATCTCTGATTTCACTGGTTTTGAGCCCCCACTGTCTAGACTCTAATTCATCGAATGTCCATAGAAATTAATGTCAGCTGAGTTACACTCAATAGCCAGATTAAAGTTGCTTAGAGTAAAGGCTTATTAAACTACATAATTCCCAAAATGTTCCTTGAAGGTCTTAAATCTAATTGCTAAATTTATGGTGTAGCTATATTGTTTTAACAATTCTACTTTTCAAAGTAGAAAAATGTGTTTTTTAAAAGACAAAAAGGCCTAATTTGATCAAGTCATAACTGTGATAGACTGGGAAAACCATGCCGTGAAAGACTGAACTCTTTGTTGATTCATAAGTATTAATTATACCCCTATATATGTAGGATTCCAGAAAGAATTGTATTCATCGATTCCTCATGTAAATGAAATGGTATCTGAACCCATTCCTTCTCACTTCCCTTCAAGGTGCAGTGCCTATTAGTGTGGTCTTCAGGGTTTCTTAGGAATCTTGAAGAATTCAGTCCCCATCTGTCCTATTCAATTTTCCAGTTTTGTTTGGCATTTCTCGGTCAAAAAATAGAGTTTATTTTGCCTTGAAGTGGCGTCAGCGTCGACACTTTAAATCGGTAACCTTTTGTTCAGCATAGGCTTACTGATGGCCCGCTGTGGACCAGGCATTCTGCCGGACCCTGCTGGACAGAAACAGACCAGCCTTGGCCCTCTTGGGCCTTCCAGTCAGAAGCAGCAGGGGATTCTTATATCCTCTGGAACAAAGCAAACGGCTTTGCTTCATGCGAAAATGAATTTGCCAACAAGCTCTTTTGTTTATTTGGCATGATAACGCCATCGCTAATGGGAACTAATTTGGTGGCAAAGCCAGTCTGAACAAAGCCATAAATTACAACCCCGTTGCCAAAGAGTATTTTAGGGACACAGCCCCACAAAGCGCACCTGAAGGGAAGTAGTCTTTGATCAGTTGCATTTGGGAAAATCTGCACGTTCTCACCACCTCTCAAAGTCACGTGGAGGCCTTGAACGGCCCTGCAGTGAAGAACCTTGTTTGTTCGCTGCATTGCCCCCGTCTTAGTACACCATGACCCGCCTGTCTCACGTGACCCCCAGGAGTATGCTGTGAGTTCAGGTTCTTTGGGAAAAGCTAAATTATGGATTGTCTTTAAAGACATTCGTCTCCCCATCAGAAGCCCTGCTGTGTCGGGCTCATTCATAAATACATGATGGTTTTCAGCAGTTTCTTGGCTTATTAGATGGAGAAAATATGTCTCAGCCAGCTGCTATACGCTATTAGTAAGCTTACATCATCCTTTATGTTGAAATGATCGACTTCAGCCTGGAGAATAAATACAACTTCTAGCTTTAGTAGCAGACAATAACGAGCTTTATTGTATTACAAACCTATTTGATGTCTCCTCCCTTCCCCTTTGACCCCTTGTTCTGTTTTAGAAGGATTAAGAAAATAACTACCCTGAGTTTATGATATTTTTCACTAGTGATGGACTCTCGGTCAGCTTCTCTACAAAATCAGATACAACCATTGATGCCGGTTAGAAGAGTTTGCAGGGGCACCTGGTTGGCTCAGTTGGTAAAGCACGCAACTCTTGATCTTAGGGTTGTGAGTTTGAGCCCCACACAGGGCACAGAGATCACTTTTAAAAAGCAAGAGGGTTTGAAGAGGATGTAGCTCTTCTGTCCTTTTACACATTGTTTTTCTTATTTTTAAAACCTCGGTTTGAGAGAAGTTGGGACTTATGTTTTTGTCTGAATGTAACTAACTCAGAAAAACTTCCTCTCCTCACCACTAATAATGATGCATGTGCATGGATGGGACTAGAATCAGCCTGCAGAGGGGTGGGGAAGAGCCTCCCTTTTGCTTTGGAAGGTGGAGTTGCTCCCTCTGGTTGTTGTTTGGGAGCTGATTTTTGCTGTTTCTTAGGGACACAGCAGGGCAGGAGAGATTCAACAGCATTACCTCAGCTTATTACAGAAGTGCCAAGGGGATCATACTAGTATATGATATCACTAAGAAGGAGACTTTTGACGATTTGCCAAAATGGATGAAGATGATCGATAAGGTAGGTGTTTTGTTTTCCTCTGAGAACCTAGGTGAATCCCGTAGACTGAGAGGCAATGACCTCAAGCCTCAGGGCCCCATTAGGTACTCAGTTTGTGAGTCTGCTGGGGTCTTGAGATCTAATGCTCTCCCCTCTTTCATACTTGACTCTTGCCGCGTACCTCTTTATGAGTAAGTGCTGTTGTCTTGAGTATTTCCCACGCTCACTCCTCACCAGCCTCGTCAGGTGGGCACTGTCCCGCTGCCCATACATCACTGTCTGATAAGGAGACGGAGACCCTGGAGTAACTAGGCCAACGTCACACCATTCAGGTGCCTTTGCCGCAAACCTGTCTCAAGTAATCGTGTAGAATATGCAAAATTAAATAAATGAGTTGTTCAAGAGACTTTAGTCTTTTTTGAAGAGAGGTCCTACCGTACCTATATTTTTTGAAAACTTAGAACTGTAGCTTAACTTTTTTTTTCCTGATTGTGGGATTAATGATACCTGTCACAATAAAAAATTCGGGGAATCAAACATGAAAGTAAATTTAAAAATGTATAGTTTGGGGGCGCAGGGCGCCTGGGTGGCTCAGTCAGTTGAGCATCTGGCTCTTGATTTCGGCTCATGCCGTGATCCCAGGTCATGAGCCCCACGTTGGGTTCCACACTGAGCACGGAGCCTGCTTAAGGTTCTCTCTCCCCCTCTGCTCCTCTCCCCTGCTTACTCCCTCTCTCTTAAAAAAAAAAAAAAAAAGTTTCACCATTCTGAAAAACCAAATTGAATCCATATTCCATGTAGTTTTACAGCCTGCTTATTTCCCTGAATATTCTGTCAGGCCAGCCTTCCTGTCCTATTAATGTTCTTCTGAAGCATGGGTAGTTTTGTTTTGTTTTTTTAATGGCTGCATTCTTTTTATGTACCTTGACTTATTTCATTCCCCATCTGTTTTGTCGGACTCTCTTCAGTTGATGACCATCTTAAGCATAGAGCTGTGCCTGTTTTGTGAGCCATTTCCTTAGAAGAGATTCTTAGAAATTACTGGTCAAAGGCTCGGAAGGTTGTGGTTCCTAATGCCTGTTACCCCATCGCTTTCTAAAGCCCTGAGCCCTGTGAGGACGTCTTAGACCCCACCTGAACCAGTCCTGCCTGGGACAGGGTATCTGCTCAGAGATTTGGGGAGGGGATAAACAGGTAATGGTGGCAACAGAGCAGGTTGGCTTACGTTTCCTGTCCGTGTATGACCGCCCATCGTTGAAATGGAGCTTCTTTTAAAATTCCACAGTATGCCTCAGAGGATGCAGAACTTCTCCTAGTTGGAAATAAGCTGGACTGTGAAACTGACCGAGAAATCACCAGGCAGCAGGGAGAGAAGGTGAGAGATGTGGGGAGCAGAAGGGACGTCACTGTCCACGCTGCATTTAGCAGTGGATAGACTTTTTGTCTTTAAATAATTTCTTTAAATTATGAAACAACACAGTCACATTCTTCTCAGTTGTTTGGATTGGAAGGAGCAGGAGGCTTTAGAAAGCATTTCGAAGTGGGGAGAGGATTGTCCGCATCAGTATACACTGCATTATTATCTGTTCTGACATTTGCTACAGAGAAATGTTTCCTAAGCCGTAAAATTGCTTTCATGATTTACTCTCATGTATTATATAACCTTCCTTAGGGAATCGGTGATACTCACATTTTGAATGTCAGATGCATTGCAGTTTTAGAAACTCGGGCAAGTAATTCAACTTGAAGGTTCCAGCATCACGTCATCACATCATCACGTCAGGGATTTTGTTTCGTGTTGTTAACTTATCATGTAGGGGTTTGGGGCACAGTGAACTCTGAGCTTAAACGGGGCTTCACAAACCTTCTGGCCCGCCCCTCCCTGAAAGAGGGAGCCCAAAAAGCTGTGATTCCCCCAGTCCCAGGCCACCTGGCCACACATGAGACCACATGGCACCCCACACAGGAAAAAATGAATCTGTATTCTTAGTTCGCACAGCAGATAACTGGGATGCGGTTCTGTGAAGCAAGTGCCAAGGACAACTTCAACGTGGATGAAATATTTCTGAAGCTGGTTGATGACATTCTGAAAAAGGTAAAATATCCGGAAAATATTTCATCTGAAATTCTTTGTTCCCTCTGTGATGTTTTAGAGAGGGCAGTTAGGGTAGTTATTCGGGGGCTGAAGAACCAGGTGAGGTGGTTAACTCGGCTGGAGGCATCCAGCTGTGGTGACAGCCGTGTCCTGCCCAGGGCCTCTCCGTGTCCAGTGTGGTGCCCAGGTTGGCTGAACCCTAAACGTGGTTTGGTGAAGTGACTGGAGCAGGTGTAACGGTGTGCCATGTTTATGTGACATTTGCTTTCCTTTTTTTCCCATTTTCCCACAAGAATTAGATAAAGACAGTGGGGACCTCCTGGAGCTTGTGGGTGTCTCGGGGAGGAGAAAGCCCTGGGCCCTGCCTCCCCCTCAGTGCTATGCTCCCCAGCATAATGATTCCATTACTCAGGCCTTCCGTGATGCTCAGTTGCAGAAAAATTGCTAGATAGCTTCATTGAACACCAATTTCTTCAAGCATTTGTAGGCTTACATTCAAAGATTTGTTTAGTATTAAGTGTATATGCTATTACTACATATAATCTGCTAGTTCAAGCATAATTCAGAAGCTTCTAATAAAATGATTGTTCAAGGGCGCCTAGGTGGCTCAGTTGGTTGAGCGTCCGACTTTGGCTCAGGTCACGATCTTGCAGTTGACGATTTGGGCTCCGTGTCGGCCTCTGTGCTGACAGCTCGGAGCCTGGACCCTACTTTGGATTCTGTGTCTCTCTCTCTCTCTCTCTCTCTCTGCCCATCCCCCGCTCATGCTCTGTCTCTCTCCGTCTCAAAAATAAATAATAACCATTTTAATTAATTAAATAAATAAAATCATTGTTTATGTAATTGCCAAGAGAAGTTTTTTCTTTAGTGAAAGAAACCATAGTCAAATGCAGAACCATTTTTTTTTTCTGTACTAATGCATCAAGTTTCCATTATTACTAGGTTCTGGGAAAATATGTTCGTGAGATCCATCTGGTTTCTTTTACCATAGGGTATGATGTAAGCTGGGGAGTGTTAGTGCCGTGACACGAAGTATCCTGAACCTGCTTTTCACTTTTTGCCTTTATATTTGAACATCTAATTAAACTTTGATGATTGGAGATCTTTATATAAAAATACTTTGTTCTGGGGCGCCTGGATGGCTCGGTCGGTTGAGCATCTGCTTCTTGATTTTGGCTCAGGTCATGATCTCACAGTTCCGGAGATCGAGCCCCACACCAGGCTCTGCCCATTCCCAGCTCATTTGTACGCGCGCTCTCTCTCTCTCTCTCTCTCTCTCTCTCTCTCTCAAAATACATAAATAAACTTAAAAAAAATACAGATAAAAATACTTTGTTTTCTTATATAATTTGCAGAGCGCTTACATACACACTGCATGGTTAAATACTATTTGTCTTTTTTCTTTATCCTTAAGATGCCTCTGGATATTTTAAGGAACGAGTTGTCCAATAGTATCCTCTCATTACAACCAGAACCCGAGATTCCACCAGAACTGCCTCCACCTCGACCACACGTTCGATGCTGTTGATTTGCTACTTTGGAGACAAAGTGGAAGTGATTCCTGGAAAGGGGAAAATGTTCTCTTCTGCACTACAATCATCTTGACAATTTCCTTTCGCACTTTGTAATCCAAGTCAGAGCTACACACTAACTTGTAAATATGCAAATATGCAATCCTGGGTAAGTTTTGGTTATCGATTCCACATTTCCCTCCAAATTATTACATTTCATCCATTATCCCAGCCTCTAGTGTACATATACTGGGAAGCATAGTACTTCTAATATGAAGAATGGGAGAAATGAAAGGTATAATGTTTCTTGAAATAAATAATATAATTGTCCTCGTTAATTATATTAGGAGGACAGAAGATATTCTGATAAGAAGAAAGAAAGTGGTGCTTCGCTTACTGTTTTAAAGAAAATTTGTAAAACTAAAGACTTTTTGGGAAAAAAAAAAAGCTATCATAAGTGCTTTTTCTTTATGCACAAGACCTTTCCCCCCAGCCGTAGCATCTCTGAAGTATGGGAGTATTTCTGCCGCAGGCAAAGTTGAGTTCCTAGCCGTCATCGAGGGTTATTTATTGATGTTACGTCACGGTAGAGTGTCGCTGGTTAGAGGGTAGGGGTCGACTTGGGCCTGCAGCCGCAGAATCCCTTTCATGGTATCCTAACGGACATACCCTGTGCTTTTAAGAACTACAAAGATTCAATAAAGAAAGAAGTGTTTTTGAAACTATAGAAGAAGATTTTAAAACAACGCTGCTGTCCTAAACAAATCCTGTTTAAAGGAATTTTAAAGAGATACATTTTACTATATCAAAGAACATACATGTATTTACCTGAACATTCTATACCTTTGTAATGGTAAAACTTCTCCCCTTTATGGTGAAGCTTATTCCCATTAAGCCTAGACTGTGTTTCTTTTTTCCTTTTTTTTTTTTTTTTTTTTTTGGTCTGATAATGGATTTGTGAACTCTACCTTTGGTATATCTTTTATTAAACTGCACTGTTTTGTTTAGTCAAGGTAAATAAGTAATTATGTATTTGAATAACTTGGCGTGTCTTGAGTGTTGTGATATGAAAAGCATTGTGGTCTTTCTACACTAATGAAGTGCAAATAAAATTTTGTATTTATGAATGAGAGGTGAGTTGCCGCATTTATTGGTGTAATTACAAATTGTGCATCTGACAGTGTTTTTAAAAAACTCCACATCTTAATCTTTTGAGGGTTTTAAAGGAGAAAAATATGGGACCCTCTGCTGTGGAAAATGGCTAGGCAGCTTCTCAAAAAGTTAAAACGTAGATCTACAGTTTGACCCTGCCTCTAGGTGCATGCCAAAATAACAATTGAAAGCAGGGACCCAAACAGATACTTAAACACCAGTGTTCATAATTTTATTCATAGTAGCCAAAGCGGGGGGGATCACTGTTCACCAGACGTCCATCAACAGATGAATGGATAAACCTAAGTCGTCTGTATGTGGAACGGAATATTATTCAGTCTTAAAAACTAAGGAAATTCTGACCCCCAATATGGGCGAACCTTGACATTCTGCCAGCTGCAATAAGCCAGGCACAAAAGGACTGGATTCCATCTATACGAGAAACCTAGAGCAGTCCTATTCATAGAGAAGGTAGAATGGTAGGGCTCCTGGGTGTCTCAGTTGGTCGAGCGTCTGACTCTGGATTTTGGCTCAGGTCACGATCCCAGGGTCGTGGGATAGAGCCCCACATTGGGCTCCGTGCCGACCGTGAAGCCCGCTTGAGATTCTTTCTCCCTCTGCCCCTCAGTAAAGTAGAATGTTTGTTGCCGGGGGAGGGGGGGGATGAGGAGTAGTGTTTAATGGGGACGGTTTTAGTTTGGGAAGATGAAAAGCTTCTGGTGATAGTGGTAGTGGTTAGATACAATATGAATGTGCTTAATGCCATTGAACTGTACCCTTTAAAACATATATATATGTATATATATGTATGTGTGTGTGTATATATATGTATATACTTACGTATGTATATGTATATATGATATATGTATATGTATATATGTATGTATATGTATACATATGTTATATGTATATATGTATGTATATGTATATATACATATATATTATATGTATTATATTACATATATGTATATGTATATACTTATGTATATGTATATTATATATTTCCCTCAAGAAAATACTCTTGTTAACGTTTGTACCTTTTACCATCCAACAGTCAGTCCTGGATTGTGCGGATTAGTTACCTGTTACTGCACCGCCTTCCCTGTGTCTCTGCTCCGTGATGTGGGGCTGGGGCTCTAAAGGACCGTTCGCCAGACCCTCCTCTTCCTCCAGTGTCCCCTCTCCTGTGAGTTCCAGCTGTCCCTTGCGACTAGCGTGTCCCCTGGACCTAAATTAGCTCAGATCTCCCCACTGGGAAAGCTCTCCTGTGTCCCACCGGCTGATGGGAGAGACCTGAGGGGACTGGGGAGGAGAAAAGCGGGATTTGCTTGCCATTTTCCCATCCCGTCAGCCCCCGGCTAGAATAGCCCACGCTGCGCCTTCTGGCTGCCTGCTCCCTGTACCACACGGCAGCTTTCTGGCATCTTGTCTGCGGAGCCCCGGTCTGGACCATCCCAGCACCTGCTCACTCCCTCCTCAGATGTCTGGCCAGCGGGTCCTGCCCCAGTTCTGCGTCCGCACCTGCCGGGCAGGCAGCGCCCTCCTCAGAAGCTCAGGCCAGGTTTGTGGGGACCCTTCCTCTGACCTTCAAAGTTGAAGCGACATCCCCTCTTCCTTCCCGCTGCCCCCATCCCTGGCAGCAGTGGCTGCTTCCTTCAGCTGTGTGTCATGGGGTTACCGGAGAGCTCCTTTGTTGAATTAGCATCTTAACCACGTGGCCAATTCCCCGTATTGAATCCCTCGGTTTAAAAACGCCTGGTTCCCATGTTTTCCTGGCCACTAGAGGAGGACACAGTACTTGGGAGGGGTCTCAGGAAACGTGCTCAAAGATGAGTTTAAGAGAAAAAAAATGTGTTTGCCACGGGCATTTGTGGCTTCTTCAGTGATCTGTGGCCTATTATGTTTACAACTAAATCTTAGCTCCCGCATCCGTGCCTGTCCGCTGTTACATGTCCACAAAAGCGCCCTTCTTGTTCACTAAGATAGTTTGGAGGTTAAAGGCAGGACTTCGCAAGGTGTCTCAGTGTGGTTGGTAGCTCTTGCCTTTCATTAAATTTTCTCTCGTTTTTCAGTATGCTTTTAAGGCTTTTCTCTAATAAGGATTTTAGACTAGGACTTCTAGAAGTGTCCTATACTATAATGCTCCACAATTTTTTTTTTAAATTTTTTTTTTTCAACGTTTATTTATTTTTTGGGACAGAGAGAGACAGAGCATGAACGGGGGAGGGGCAGAGAGAGAGGGAGACACAGAATCGGAAACAGGCTCCAGGCTCTGAGCCATCAGCCCAGAGCCTGACGCGGGGCTCAAACTCACGGACCGCGAGATCGTGACCTGGCTGAAGTCGGACGCTTAACCGACTGCGCCATCCAGGCACCCCATAATGCTCCACAATTTTTTAAGGGTTGGTTATTCAATGTCAATTTTGTGAGCAGATCTCTTAACTAGGGGCCAGTCTTGCCATCATGTGAGAAACTGAAACTCAGTATCTCTCGATGTTTTTTAAATTTTTTTAATGTTCATTTATTTTTGAGAGAGAGACAGAGCGTGAGTGGGAGAGGGGCAGAGAGGGAGGGAGACACAGAATATGAAGCAGGCTCCAGGCTCCGAGCTGTCAGCACGGAGCCTGACGTGGGACTCGAACCCACGAACCGCGAGATCATGACCTCAGCCAGAGTCAGACACTTAACCGACTGAGCCACCCAGGCACCCCTTTCGTGATTTTTAAAGGGAACTTTCCTTTTAAAAGACATCTATAAATAATGCATTATGTTCTTATAGCTCATTGTCCTAGGTGAGCGCTCCTTCGAGTCTCAGAACCCGAGATGAATAGAGAGACTGGTGTAAAATGAATTTTCAGTGGTCCGTGTAGACAGAAAAGAATAAAGTCACAAAAGGCCAAATAAAAATCACCTACAGCCCCAAGATCTGTAGATTTTGGTAAGGCCACGAAATCCTGCTTCTAGTCTGCGGAATAGGTATTAAACAGGGTCGGATTTTGCCTGCTTCGTGGAGAATTGACAGTGAGTGAATTACTTCGAATGCAGCAGGGGAACGACGCGGTTATTCTGTGTGTGAAAATCCTCATCACTTCCTTTTTTCTGCCTCCTCCCTCGTTGTGCCTCTTTCACAGTGGCAGGTGGGTTTTGTTTAATGGTTTAAATTTGAATATTAAAATTGAGGGGTAGTATTAGTTGATGACTTAACAAGAGCTAGCCCAGCTTGCCTCTAGCTATAACACAGAATACCTCACGTTAGTTTGTTTGGGTTTTCTTCCCCCAAGAGTGACTTGCATTATGGGGGAGAGAGAAAGCAAACGTACTTGAATGGATTATTTATCATCCAGCGTTGTAACTGGACCCACAAATTGCAGTGCAGGGTGGTCAGGATATGATACGTGGCCTATTACTTAGTTGCAATGGTGTCACCAGCACAATTGAAATGCATTGCATGGTTGCAACATGTGTGGCCCTGTGCTTGGGTGGTCTGGAGGATGAGACAGTCCTCACCCTTGAGTTCAAGTACAAGAGACAGACGACTAGCTGGAGTTCAGGGCAGAGCCTCCACCGTTAAACAACGAACAGACTCCTAGGGAAGCAGAGGAGAGAGAAGCCGGGGTCAGTGTGGAGGAAGGTGTGGGGAGGTAAGGGCGTATTCCTCCCCGGCCCTCAAGAATGAGCCAACTGTGGCCTGGTGGCCAGGCAGTATATTCAGAAACCCAGGGGAAGCTCTGGAAAAAGACGACATAGCCCTACTGGCGATTCCAATAGCTCCTTGGCCGCTCCTTGTAAAAATTTGATCAGGCCTGTTCTCATGATAGAAGCTAATTACTGGAAATGTAGTTGAACTGTCTGCACGCGTGTAAAGCATGTCTCATTCCAATAAGTTTACAATTGCTACTGACAAGAGTTCTGAAAAGCTGCCTTCGTGTTTTTAGCGAGGGTAAGCTGATGACTCGGATCCATTTGTAGAGCAGCCAGCTCTGTTCCTTTGGCTTAAATCAACCGTTGGACAAACCGAGAGGGTAGACGGCCCCGGTTCATCTGCCATTGGCGAAAACCACTCAACGCCCAAGTCCAGGGGGGTGAAAGGTTCCTCACGGTGCACACCCAGCAAAGACAGCAGGTGCTCCCAAAAGCCGTGAGAGCTGCATCCTGCCCCTGAGAGTGCAGGGCCTGGGTGTTTAAATCTTAGTGGGCAAGAGTTAGCAGTAGATTTGACCAGATTTCTTTTTTTTTTTTTAAAGATTTTTTTTTTTTTAACGTTTATTTATTTTTGAGACAGAGAGAGACAGAGCATGAACGGGGGAGGGGCAGAGAGAGAGGGAGACACAGAACCGGAAGCAGGCTCCAGGCTCTGAGCCATCAGCCCAGAGCCCGACGCGGGGCTCGAACTCACGGACCACGAGATCGTGACCTGAGCCGAAGTCGGACGCTTAACCGACTGAGCCACCCAGGCGCCCCTGACCAGATTTCTTTAAGAAAAAAAAAAAAAAAAAATCACATCTTTCTGATGCTGGTCCAAATACAGTTCAATAAATGCTTATGACTCGAGTACATTTCATTGTATCAGAGGAGAATGTGGGTTTTGGTTTTGGTTTTGGTTTTGGTTTTGGTTTTTGAAGACCGATAAGGATGCTAGTTCTGAAGCTCCCCTGGGAAGACTGGTCTCCGTGCGTCTCAGCCCTCCAGCCTCCTCAGTTTTCCCCTTCCGGTCAGCTCGTTAAGCCCACTGTTAGGTCAGGGGCCCTCAACCCATTAAGGATCTCTACCCTAAATTGTTGGGATGCCCTTTAACGCTGAGAAACAGCTGTTCATTCCATAATTCAAAGCACAGTTTTAATACACGAACCTTGCTAGTTTGGATTTCCATCCAAACTCGTGTAGTCTGTCATTCGACAAGTACAAAGAACTGGGTATTAGATCTTGCCTTGAACTAAGCTGCGAGCGGGAAGGCACTTAGGTATCTGGAGGGGCGTCATGAAAGTAAGGCCGGAAAAGGTTTAGAAAGAAAACGAGAGCAGAGACAACCCGGGCCCAGTTGGCCCTGGGCTGTCTGACTTCAGCCAGGCTGCGACAGAGGTGCCTCTCGGCCACCTCGGGCAGCCCTCCCCCTCGGAGGGCTTCCTCCTTCCACACAGAACCCCAGGCTCTAGGGAGATGTGTTTCCCGGGTGTGCACAGAAGGCGAGTCCCGTCCACCACCCAGTGTCCTCTTTTCCCGTGGGTTCCAGCCTTCCCTTGCGGATAGTGTGTCCCCTGGACCTAAGTCAGTTCAGATCTCCCTGTTGGGACAGCGCTCCCCTGTCCCCAGCCAGAGCCCTCACCTCTCCAGCTCCTCTTGTGGGACCCCGTCACCTTCGCTCTCTCTGCTCTGACGTCTCGGGTTCACCTCACAGGTCACTACCACACGGCTCTCCACCAAACGTCACCAACAACCGGCTTGTACTAAACCCGGTGGACAGCCCTCAACATGGCGGATGTCTCTACAGCGCTGAGCACTGAGAGCCTCTTGGGTTGGGACCCCGTGACGTAACACAGTTTCTAGGTCGCTCTGACAGTGGGACCGCCTCCCGAGCAACAGTGTGGCATGGTGGTGAGGAACGTGTCTCCAAAACTGGGTTGGGTGGGTTTGAATTTTGGCCAGACTGCCTGCCAGCTGGCAATCTTCTAGCAGATCGCTTAGCTTCTGTGTGCCTCAGTTTCCTCATCTGAGAAATGGGGATTTATGAGGTACTAGCGACCTCAGAGGGTTGTTATGAGGAGTACGTGAGTGCGTATCCGTAAATTTCCTATAATAATCCTGGCCCTGCAACTAGTATTACTGTTGTAACTTTTTTTTTTTTTTTTAGTTTATTTATTTTGAGAGAGGCAGAGACAGTGCTAGTGGGGACAGGGCGGAGAGAGAGGGAGACAGAGAATCCCGACACAAGGCTCGAACTCACAAAACTGTGAGATCATGACCTGAGCCAAAACCAAGCGTAGGGTACTTAACAAGACTGAGCCACCCAGGCACCCCTGTGACAGCTTTATTTAAAAAAAAAAAAATTTTTTTTTAATGTTTTCTTTATTTTTGAGAGCAAGAGAGACCGAGCATGAGCGGGGGAGGGGCAGAGAGAGAGGGAGACACAGAATCCGAACCCCTGTTGTAGCTTTTTAAAACCTTTTATTTTGGGGCCACCTGGGTGACTCAGTGGGTTGAGCGTCAGACTCTTAGTTTTGGCTCAGGTCATGAGCTCACAGTTTCGTGAGTTCGAGCCTGGCATCGAACTCTTGGGATTCTCTGGGAATTCTCTGCTTGGGATTCTCTGTCTCGCTCTCTCTCTGTCCTGCCCCCACTCACACTGTCTCTGCCTGTCTCAAAACAAATCGATAAACTTAAAAAAAAAAAATAAAATAAAAATAAAGCCTTTATTTTTTAATAATTTTAGACTGACAGAAAATTGCGAAAATAGCACTGAGTCATTATGTACCCTTTCCCTGGTTTCCCCTGATGATAGCATCTTCTGTAACTATAGCTCAATTATCAAAACCGGGACTTTGACATTAGCTCGACACCATTAACTAAACTACACATCGTATTCCAATTTCACCGGTTAGTTTTTAATTATTATTGTTATCCTGTTACCTTTCCAGAATCTCTTCTTTCTTGGCTTCTGTGGCCCTTAACATCAGTGTCCTCAGAATACTTCTGAGCATACTCCTCGGCTAAAGGTGTCCTACTCCCAGGGAGTGGCAGGTTTGGGGCCTCCATCCAACAGTCATTTCTTCACTTCTTTCATTTCGTCCAGGCATCAAATGACCACGTGCTTCCAGGAGCAGCCATGGGGGTGAATCTTAACTGGTGCACACCCACCATAACTCCATCCCTTTGCCTAGTGAGTGGGATGGGCATGGGACTAAGGCCAACAAACGAGTTCAAATCCATGAAGTTCAAGTCTAGAAAGGCTTTTACTCTTAAAAAGAGACCCATACACCGATTTTCTGGTGCCTCTGCAATTGGTCGTCCTCAGGGATGCTGGGAACTGGTGGCGGCCATCTTGGACCCGTAACGAAATTCTCCCTAAAGGCCAGTCAAGATATCGGAGAAAGAAGGCAGATGAGACAAATGGAAAGAATCCATGATTTTTTAATGTTTTTATTTTTATATGTATATTTTTTAACGTTTATTTATTTTTGAGACAGAGAGAGACAGAGCATGAACGGGAAGGGTCAGAGAGAGAGGGAGACACAGAATCTGAAACAGGCTCCAGGCTCCGAGCTGTCAGCACAGAGCCCAACGTAGGGCTGGAACTCACGGACAGCGAGATCATGACCTGAGCCGAAGCCGGACGCTTAACCGACTGAGCCACCCAGGCGCCCCAAGAATCCATGTTTTAGAGCCACTGAGTTAACTGTGTCATCTTGCCATGTAAGATGATAGCGGTTTATACCACTTTGAGTTGGGATTTTACTAACAGCTGAAAGCATCCGCACAAATATCCCAGGGTTCCGTCCTCAGCCCGCTTTTCAGTGTATACGCTCACCCGTGCCAATGGCTCCAACCCCCACGTGGATGCTGATGGCTTCCAAGTCTGTAGGTCTGGGCTAGACCAGCCGCAGATGCGTGAACCAGGCTACCTACTGACATCTCCACCCTGGTCTGCCACAGACCCCTCGAATTCAACTGACGTTAATTTAAAACTGGTATCACCTTCTATTTGCGAGCCAGCACCTCTAACCTGTCCTCCTGTATTCTGTATCTCAGTGAAAGAACCACTGTCTCCCGAATTTCTCGAATCTGAAACTTGAAAGTGACCCTAGACCTCTCCCTTTTCCATCCTCTGTATCCAATTGATATTCAAGTCCCATTGAACTGACTCTTCTCTCCAGCCTGCATTATTTGAAGCCTCATAGTTTCTCATTTGCATTCCTATAACAGTCACTGATTTGTGTGTATATTCTAATTATTCTCGGTCTTAAAAAACGTATTCTCAACTTGACTACGATTATCTATTAAATTCCCTTTCATCATCCAAACACATGCAGAAATCCCATCTGAGTATTTTCCCCAAGTAGAGAGATTTGTTTTTCCCAACTCTACCCAGGATTCAGAGAACGCTCTGATCACTGGTAGTATTATTTCATCCATTTGAGCATCGAGGAGATGAGGAACTTGTCCAGACCTGCACAACTAACAAGGGGGTAGAGGTGAGACCAAGCCCTAAGTATTTAGACTCCTTGCTGTCTTCTCTCACAGTCTTTGAAAAGATTTAGTAACCCTTTGGGTTAAATATATAGTAACATGTTCCTTATCTATTTGTATTAACTATTCAATGAGCAATTGACTTCCTTCCAAGGGGAAGATGGCCCAAAAAGCTTGTGTTCTTATAGTCATAGTTGCCTAAAAATCACTAGTGTGATTACATCACAAGCATGGCTTTTAAATATCTTTTATTTTTTTATTTTTTAAAAACTTGTTTTAACATTTATTTAGTTTTGAGAAACAGAGAAGAGAACGAGCAGGGGAGGGGCAGAGAGAGAGGGAGACACGGAATCCGAAGCAGGCTCCAGGCTCTGAGCTGTCAGCACAGAGCCCAATGCGGGGCTCAAGCTCATAAACCTTGAGATCATGACCTGAGCCAAAGTTGGGCGCTCAACCGACTGAGCCATCCAGGCACCCCTAAATATCTTTTAAAAGCAAACATAGGGGCACCTGTGTGGCTCAATTGGTTAAGCTTCCAACTCTTGATTTTGGCTCAGGTCATGACCTCATGGTTTTTGCGTTTGACCTCCACGTCTGGCTCTGTGCTGGTGGCTCAGAGTCTGCTTAGGATTCTGTCTCCCTCGCTTTCTGCCCCTCCCCCCCAAAATAAATAAATAAAAATTTTAAAAAGCAAACATAAACAGAACACAGCTAGCAAGATTGTGAATTTATTCCAACCATATTCATAGTTGCATTAACTACAAACAGTTTAAACCTACACACTAAAAGATAAAAATTGTTATATAAAAAAGCAAGATCTAACTATATGCTGTCTACAGCAAATCCACTTTAAATAATTCAGAAGTCAAGATGGTAAAAAAAAAAAAAAGTATGTCATGAAAACACTAATCAAAAGAAAGCTGGATTGGTTATATTAATATCAGAAAAAGTAGATTTCAGAACAAGAAATATCACCAGGAAAAAAGAGGAGCATTATGTAATGATAAAGGAATTAATTCACCAGAAGACAACAACCTTCAATCTGTATGCACCCAACAACAGAGCTTCAAAATACATGACCCCAAAATTGATCAAACCGAAAGGAGAAAGGGGGCAGGAGCCAAGATGGCGGAACAGCATGGAAGTTTTTTGTGTGTCTTGTGTCCGTTGCATACAGCCAGACCAACACTAAACCATCCTGCACAGCTAGAAAACTGATCTGAGGATTAGCACAACAATCTACACAGCCTGAACCACAGAATTCAGCAGGTACCTGGCGTGGAGAGGTGAACCTGGGGAGAGAGAAGCCATGGAGGGCAGGGAGCCGCTTTTGCGTGTGGAGAGAGGATGGGGGTGGGGGGAGAATACAGGAAAAGCAGCTCCCCAAAAGCAGCTGGAGAGAAAGTGGAAAATTGGAAACTGAAAGGAGAAAAAACAAAAAACAAAAACAGATCCAGAACTGTAGCTGGAGATGTCAAAGCTCCTTTCTCTGTAATCAACAGAACAAGCAGACAGAAAATCAGGGAGGCTACCAAAGACCTCAACAACAACTTGACCTACTTGAACTCCATCCAAGAACAGAATATATATTCTTTTCAAATACACATCATTCAAATAAAACAAACTTTAGCAAGTTTAAAAGAAAGGAAATCAGGGATGCCTGGCTGGCTGTCAGAAGAGAATGCAACTCCTGATTTCTTGAGGTCGTGAGTTCAAGCCCCACATTGGGTGTAGAGATTACTTAAATAATCGAATAAATAAACTTAAAAATGTTTTTTAAAGGAAATCATATACTGGGGCTCCTGGATGTCTCACTCAGTGAAGCGTCCAACTTCGGCTCAGGTCATGATCTCACGTTTGTGAGTTCGAGCCCCGCGTCGGGCTCTGTGCTGACAGCTCAGAGCCTGGAGCCTGCTTTGGATTCTGTGTCCCTTTCTTGTTCTGTCCCACCCCTGCTCATGTTCTGTCTCCTGTCTCTCTCTCAAGAATAAATTTTTTAAAAAAACATTAAAAAAATAAAATAAAGGAAATCATATACAATATGTTCTCTGACCATAACTGAATTAAACTAGAACAATAACAGAAAATATCTGTAAAATCTCTAGTTAGAACAATACACTTTTAAACAACTCACGTGTCACAAAGGAGTCAAAAGGGAAGTTTAAAAACATTTTAAATTGAACGAAAATGCAAATACAACATATCAAAATTCGCAGAAGGTAGCTAAGGTAGTACACAGAAGAAAATTTAAATCATTAAGGGCTTATATTAGAAAAGAAAAGGTCTTGGATAGCTGATCTAAGTTGTTTTTTTTTTTTTCAACGTTTATTTATTTTTGGGACAGAGAGAGACAGAGCATGAACGGGGGAGGGGCAGAGAGGGAGGGAGACACAGAATCGGAAACAGGCTCCAGGCTCTGAGCCATCAGCCCAGAGCCCGACGCGGGGCTCGAACTCACGGACCGCGAGATCGTGACCTGGCTGAAGTCGGACGCTTAACCAACTGCGCCACCCAGGCGCCCCTAAGTTTTTAAGAAACTAGGAGTGAGGGGGAAAGCAAATTAAACTCAAGGCAAGAAGAAGAAGCAAATAATAAAGATGAAGCATAAACCAATGAAATCACAATCATAAAAATAATAGGAAAAAGGTCAATCAACCAAAAACTGTATCCATACAACTCAACAACAAAAAATAAACAATCCAAGTTAAAAATGGACCCCAAAAAAGTTATTAGGCAAATGCAACACAAACCCACAATCAGATATCACTTCCACCCACTAAAATGGCGATCATCAAAAAACCCAAATAACAAATGTTGGCAAGGATGTGGAGAAACTGCCAGTTTTACGCACTGCTAGTGGGAATGTAAATTGGTGCAGCCTCTGGGAAGTGGTATGGTGATTCTTCAAAATGTGAAATATGGAATTACCATACGATCCAACAACTCTATTTCTGGATTTATGCCCAAAGAGGCGAAAGCAGATATTTGCACATCCATGTTTCTAGCAGTATTATAGAAAATAGTCAAAAGATAGAAGTAACCCACCCAGTGCCCACTGATGGAGGAATGAATAATCAAAACATGGTCTGTAGTACATATATAAAATGGAATGTTAATTCAACCTTAAAAAGGAAGGAAATTCTGACATGTGTTACAACATAGATGAACTTTGAAAACGTTGTGCCAAGTGAAATAAGCTAGTAACAAGGGACAAATATTATATGATTCCATTTATAGGAAGTACCGAGAGTAGCCAAATTCATAGAGACAGAAATTAGAATGACAGCTACCAGGTTCTGGGGTAAGGGGAGAGTTAGTGTTTAATGGGTACAGGGTTTCAGTTGGGGAGGATGAAAATGTTCCGGAATTGGATGGTGGTTATGACTGCCGAGCAATGTGAATGTACTTGAGGCCACTGAACTGTACACTTAAAAGTGGTTAAAAAAAGGTAAATTTATATATATTTTATCATGGTAAAAACTTTAAAGAAATGGGAGGGGGGAACCTATCTTTGAAAAGATCAACAAAATTGATAAACCTCTAGCCAAACTCATTAAGAAATACAGAGAGAAGAAACAAGTTATCCATACTGAAAAAGGAGACATCATTACAGACACTAAAGTCATTAAAAGAAGAATAATGAAACACCATAAACTACTCTATGCCTATAAATGTAACAAATACAATGAACAAATCTCTTGAAAACACAAACTGCCAAATCTCATTCAGAGGAAATAGGGAACTTTCTCAACTTGCTAAAGGTCACGTATAAAAAACCAACAGAGTTTGGTTTTTTTCATCATACTTCACGGTGAAGCATTGACTGCTTTTCCTCTAAAATTAGGGACAAGGCAAGGATGTTTGTTCTTTAATGAGTATCATATTCGAGGTACTAGCCTGCAATAAAGCAAGAAAAAGTAACAAAAGGAAATAAAATTGTCTCTAGTCACAGACGGCATGGTTGTTTACATAAAAATGCAGAGAGAATCTACAACAAAGTTTTTAGAACTAATAATAGACTTTAGCTAGGTCACAAGATACAAGGTCAATATATAAAAATCACCTGTATTTTTATATGCTAGCAATAAACATTTTGAGATTGAATTTTATAATACCACTTACAGAGCACCCCTCCTGAAAAAAAGCTGAGAAATTCTTAGGCACAATTCTAACAAAATATGTACAAGATCTGTAAACTGAAAACTGCAAAATCTTGACTGAAGAAAAAAGATCTAAATAAATGGGGACATTACTGTTTTTATGGATTAGAAGTCTCAATACTGTTAAGATGTCCACTCTCCCCAGACTTATCTATAGATTGGACACCAATCTAATTAAAATCCTTACAGGAGTTTTTTGTTCTTTTTTTTTTTTTTTTTTTTTTAGAAATCAACAAGCTATTCTAAACTTCATAGGTAAAATCAAATGAACTGGACTAATCAAAGTGATTTTGGAGAAAAACAAAGTTAGAAAACGCACACTCTGATTTCAAGACTTAACTATACATTTACAGTAATCAAGACATGGCCGAGAAGAAAGGATAGGCATAGAGATGAATGGAACAGAATTAAGTCAAGAAATAGACCCACATATACGGTGAACTGATTCTCAACAAATGTAGAGGCAATCCAATGGAAAGGCTAGGGCGTTTTTAATTAATGGTGCTGGAACAGATATCCACATGCAAAAAATGAACCTCAATCTATTCCTCTCGCCCTATACAAAAATTAACTCAAAATAGATCAAGGCCCTAAATGGGACATTTGAAACTACAAATATTCTAGAAGAAAACAGAAGAGGAAAAGTCACTTCCTTCCCATCTCCCCCATGACTGATCCGAAAATACCTTACCGCGGCCTATTCAGAAAAGTCAACAGAAGTATTTAGTGATTGCGCATAAATCGAATACCAAGAATGATGTTGGATGGCCATCCATTCAGTCTAGCGGTTTCATTAGGCTTTTTATTTTGCACCAAAAAATGAAGGCAGCCCTACCATCTGTTGGTGCTTTTAAAACATATGGATTGCTCTTAACCAGCTCCACAAATTACCCACACTCCAAGCTGCTGAAATTGAACACAAGCCTCAAATATCTGCTGCTCAACTTTATCAAAAATCTGTGACACACAGTTCTAAAGTCACCCTCTCTATTCCTTTTTTTTCGTATTACTCCCCAGGTCAAAACAGCTCATAGGAGAGCTGCGTAGAGAAACCCATTGTCTTGACTCCCAGAACTATCTTCCTTGTACTCGAGTCATGTCTTCAACTAACGTCGGAACAACGTTAGGAAATCTCATGTGGAATCCATTATTACCTTTAGTGAAGGGATGTCGTTGAATACATTGTAAGCCAGAATTTCTTTTTTGTTTTTACTGTATTATAGTGTGCAATTAATTAAGCCACCTCAAACCCCTAGGGAAACTACTTGGACTATAAAACAATGAAATAACTTAGGGGTCCTGGATAATCTCTAAAGTGCTTCTGCAATAATGAAACTGTCCATTAGGAGGAGCCAGAGGACTAATGATAAAAAACAAAACAAAACAAAACCAAACCACCCTGCTGGTTAACATTTCCAAATAGTACCATTATTTCTAAATTAAAGTCTTTGTTACTTTGATGCTTTCTACCATATATAAAAGGCATAATGTGAATATATGGAATAATTTAGAAAGGGAAAGTATATCTTTAAAATTATGCCCTACCTTTTAACAGTAATTTGAACAGACCTAATGAATTCAATTTGAATTCAGGGGAATTTCCCTAAATCCAAAGCTGAACATTTTTGTGCATAAAGAGGTGTTAGAGATTATGTGTAATATAGTTTTAAAGATAATTCTTTCGGTAAACTTTCTTGTATTCTTTTTATCTGGGTCATTTAAGGAAGACAAAACAAAAAAACACCATTTTATTCTCCAAACTGACTTGGCGTTTGCTTTGTAAATTGTGGCCCCGGACCACACTCAGACCGTGACTCCTGGCTGTGGGCATATATTGCAGGAGCAGTGGAGGAAAAAGGGAGGGTTACAGCAAGGGGGTGATGGGTAAGGAATTCAAGAAGCATGCAAGGGATAGCCAAGGGGCCGGTTTCCACAAGGTGGCACAGCCCCTGCAGACGGGGAAAGGATTTTAAAGAGGACACAACAATGTCACGTACAGCATGAGTAACGAAGAGGCTGGAAGTATATAAACTTTTCCGAGAAGAAGAAAAAAAAGAGGGAGATTTTGAGTGTGTAACCTTGGCCAGAATACCTTGGAGAGAGATGCTCTAACTTAGGCCATTTGGAAATACAGCATGATTTCTCTTGCTATGTGATGGCGCTAGGTAGTAATTAGGTTTAGGATGTGAGGATAGTAACTCTCCTCTGGTTTTTTTCTTGGCAATTGGGGTCAGGCAGCGACAGTGCTTGGCGAGGCCATTGCAAGGTAAACGAGAGAAAGAGGAAACAGGAGGTGAGGAGAGAAAGGTAGTTCTCTCCTGGCCTCTTAGAAGTTGGGGGATTGTCCAGGCGCTTGGATGGCTCAGTCGGTTAAGTGTCTGACTCTCGATTTCAGCTCAGGTCATGATCTCACGGTTCATGAGTTTGAGCCCCGTGTCAGGCTCTACGCTGACAGCTCAGAGCCTGCTTGGGATTCTCCGTCTCCCCCTTCTACCTCCCTCTGTCTCTCTCTCTCTCTCTCAAAAATAAATAAATAAACTTAAAAAAAAAAAAAGTGAGCCCAACCTGGTACTAAATAGAGTCTTAGCATTGTTTCACTGTTTTGGAAACAATAACACTTAGGTTCATTCAGATGAATTTATATTTTTTAATATGTTTAAGTTTATTTATTTTGAGAGAGACCACAAGTGAGGAAGGGGCATGGGGGGGGGGGGGGGGCGGCACGGGGTAGAATCCCAAACGGGCTCCACACCACCAGCACGGAGCCTAACGTGGGGCTCAAACTTATGAACCTCGAGATCATGACCTGAGCCGAAGTCAGATGCTTAACGGACTGAGACACCCAGGCGCCCCAGATGAATTTATAAAGCAAATACTGGCCATTGTTGATCAAGAGTTAGGACTTTTCCAGGTTAGCCTGTTGAGATAGTCAGGAAGACTATCTCAGTGGTGACCCCGATTCAGGCTTTAATCCCATGTCTGCAACTCCTGGCAGGCTGTTCTTTGAGTCCTCTTACTTCAACACTGAGAGCCAACTACTCACCCCACAGCCCCCCACCCCCTGTCCCGGAATAGTTTAGGTCTCACCAGTGGATAAGAGTGGTCACCCGGAGATCAGATTTGACACAAGCCATGAGCACCTGCTGGTTTGGCTAACCTAACAATAGAGCGTTCCTGCTCAAAACCATCCTGACACTCTTTTTGCATTTTGTGCCTGGTATAATTTGTGATGACTGCTTGAAACTGCCACTTAAATTAAATCCATTTTCGCATTACAAGGGAGGTCTGATTTCATACGAAGAAATACTTTAAAATTCAAGGCAGTGCAAAATCTCTAGCCATCTGCCGGCGCTGATATAAAACTCTCGGTGTGCTCCCGGCTGAGGGCGGTGGCCGCTATTCGGTCTCTAACACAAGCCGTGCTTTGTCATTGCCAAGGTCGCTCCCAGCCCCTCCCTGTCACTCACTGCCCCAGGCCAGGGGCTGAGGGAGCTGCCTCAGGCTCTTTCCTGTACTTTCTCCCTTGGTTCAAAAGATGCAGGTTGTTGCTTTTTTTCTTGGCCTATTCTCCTTGGGTAGGATTTTTATCTCCACCCTGATACTGTTTTCTCACTCTTCCACGCCTTCGCTTTTAATGCCCAGCAGCTGGCCCCTTACAGGTGTCCTGGTGCTTCTCTCTGCCATTTGTAGGATCTCCTTCGCCACCGTTTTATGATTTTTTCTGTTCATGAGGGGGAAAACATGCCGTCAGTCCCACATACACTTGAAGCTCTTTCTGGAACGGCGGAGCCTAGGGCGCCACCCCCACCCCGCCCTGCGCGAGTTTAGCAGCTGCCGGGCAGAACCCCACCCTGCCGGTCTCCGGGAGGCTGTCGGGTTGCCATGGCAACTAGCAACCTGCCGAGTCAGCTAGTTCGGGGTGCGCTCCGCCCAGGCAGTGAGCGCAGGCCCAGCCAGCAGACCCTCGCTCAGCACTACGGGGAAACAACCCCATTCGGTCCCTACAAGTCCCGGCAGGATCCTGCCCGCTCTCTGTGCTCGCTTGTCCTGGCGGTTACTTGTGAGGGTGAAGCTCCTGCCCGGGTGAGCCCCCTCCCCTCCCTCCCCGAACGTTCTAGGCATTTCCCCCGCAGGGAAACCAGCCTTCGCTCTGTCCTCAGAGTAGATACATTCAAAAGTCCGGAACAGAAGCTGAAATGACGGTGTCCACTTGGCCTTGGATTTGGCAGGCAGGGGGATGGTTGGGGGTTGCAGGGGGGCAGGGAGAGGAGAAGCACTCTGAGACACTGGAGGGGTGAAATCTGGTCAGATGTTGTCTCATTTGCAGAGAGTTTTTTCTGCGTGTTCAACATCTTGCCGCCCTGACACTGTAGACATAGGGAAGGGTTCCTAGCAGCCCCGTGGTCTCTCAAATGCTTCTTTGTAAACTAGCTGGAACACAGCAGGGACGGATCCACAATCATTTATAAACCACTTTGTAACAAAAGATGTCAATATCACCAGGCCCAGGGACAACGCCCAGGGACAGGGAGCTGGGGGAGGAGGCAGCCACACTGGGCTGGTCCTGTGTGGCCTCAGCCGCCAGCAGCCGCCAGTCTGACCTTAAGATAAAAATCCCTATTGATCCGACGGGTTGTCTGGGCACTTACAGATCGCGAAGCAAAAAAGGGCTTATTCTTCCCCTCCTGTGACTTAGCTACGAATGATGCCGATATTAATAACCATGCTTAAACAGAGATGCCGTTTCCTCACAGGCTGTAAACGAAACAAGTAGCGGCTGGAGACAGGATGGCCAGTGACGTAGCTTGCCTGTCTGGGGACCAAAAAGCCAGCTCAGCTCACAACGTCTAGTGACTGTAACTAAGAAAAGGCCTTGCCTGAACTCGAACAGATTTTTATTTTAGTTTTAAGCTTGCCCGCCTGACTAACCATGAATCTGAAAAAGTCAGTGGGCTTCCTGCAGCCTCTATCTCCTCCCATCTGTAAGACTGTGAGGAGGGTAAAGCGTCTGTGTAGAGGTCCTGAGATGAATCCTGGCTGGGACTGTTCACACTTCCCCCATTTGGTGCCACAGGGAAGGGCCGGTGCCCTGAGAGGCAGCCAAGCCTGCAGAACAGGCTGGATCCATTCTTGCTGTCCCGCTGCCCTCACAAATCCTCCTTGGCTCCCCCTCACCTTCCTCTGCATCTGTCCCCCGCCCCCCACCACCTTGCAGGCCCAGCGGCCTCTCCTCACAAGAGCCCGGCGTAGGCCCTTGGCTTCCAAGGATTTATTATTGGCCATTTGGAGGCTCTTCAAAGATGACTGTAAAGCATGAAAAGAGGAATAATAGTGATTTTGCCAGGGCTGGAACAAGAGCCCCAAGCTGGGCTGTGAATACTCCTAAGCGTCCCTCCTACCCCCTGTGCTGCCCAGGCTGGACCAGCTTCTGGAAAGAGGAGCCTTGACAGGGATCTGTGGCACACCCAAGTGGGGCTCTCTGACCTTGGCTCTTGCCTGGCTCAGATTCTACATGGCTTCCTGGAGGATTCTGGTGGGTACCATGCGAACGGTGTACTCGAAGAAAAAGCCGTACGTGAAAATCCGAACGAAATAAAGTTGGTTAATCGGAGTCATTACAAAATGATGGTAATTTCCGTGCTTTGCAAAATGGTTCACTATCAGATTGCTTTAAATAGTAAGCTCCCTCTCTGGATTTTAAAACATGTGATCTCAAATGAATCGAGCGCGTTTTCAGGAGCACCTTCACACTTACAGCAAGACCTATGCGGCTGGACCATATTTATGTTTTCATTCATGCGTTTATTTGTTCCTTTAGCCTGCTTCAGCTGTCAGCCACACGGGAGCGGAGGGGAGGAAACACCGTGGGGAGCCCCAGCTGGGCTCTGGGTGGAGGTGGGGGCAAGAACAGGAATTGGGAATTGTGATTTTCTTGACTCCACAGGCTGGTGACAGCTGCTTGACATGGGTCATAATGACTTACTTCTGGTGCCTGTATCCCCAGCTGGACTGTTGAGTACTTGAGGGCAGGGCACATCTACTCTTTGCAAAATGCGTGTCTGACGCACAGCAAACATTCAATGAATGTTTGCTGATGATAAATATATCTGGCAAGAAAGAGAGACAGGGAAAGTGGGAGAGAGGAGGAAGAAAGGGAAAGAAGGAAGGAAGGCAGGTAGGAAGGAGGAAAGAAGGAAGGGAGGAAGGAAGGAAGGAAAGCAGGCAAGCCATGTAATTGTATTTGGCTGTGGTGTTTCTGTGTAGGTGTACCGATGGATACATAGATGCATTTAAGCCAGAACCTTCCAGGGCTATGGAAGAATCGTTACTTCTTTATAATTCTGAGACAGACCGTTTAGCATTAATCACTACACAGAAAGCGAATGTAACTCATTTGTGAAAACACAAATTGCAGTCGTGCTTTTTTTTTTTTAACCTATTAATACAAAGCGAATAAATCGGTGAACAACCATCGCTGCAATGGATGATATTGACTGGAAGAAGGATCAGGGGAGGTAGAAAGTGTTAAAATAGGGTCCACAATTCCTAGTGATCGCTGGAGGTCAGGCTTTCTTAGTTAAAAGGGTTAATTCCTTGGTCAAGTTCATTTTTACCAATTTTTTACTTCCTTCCCCTCCCTGAGAACTTACCCTGGAAAACAGCAGCGCCTGTCACCTAGGAAACTGGCACACACGGGCTGATGGAGACTGAAGACTGCACCCTTTCTCATTACACATTTGCATTTGCAGCTGGGCTCCGGGTGACCTCGCCCCTGGGGACAGAGAGTTAATCCAATGGGGGTGAACGAGGAGATGCTGGGGCCCTGTACCGCCCACCTGACATCCCGAGGACGGAGCCCACGGAGCCCACGGAGCCCACGGAGCCCACGGGAGCCGACAGATCTGCCCCTGCTGCCTCTGTGGGGAGCCTGGTTAAGCTGTGTAAACACGTGCCCATTTCTTTAAAAAAAAAAAAAAAAAAAAGGTAGAGCGTTTTTGTTTTGAAAACGATTTAAAAGTAATAATAATGTGCTCTGAATTGTAACCGTGCAGGGCCCGGTGGTTTCTAACTTCGACCACCTTTCTTTGCACCAAGGTCCCCAAGAGCCTGCAGGTTAGCACTGAGCTCGGGAGGGATTGAGAGGAGGACAAAGGCCTCGGATACCCCGTTTATTCATGTTCATTTGAAAGGGGGCGGGGGAGAGTGTGCCTGGACAAAAGGAATCCCTCGGCACTTGACAGCAGGCTAAGTCTTTATTCTGTGGCTTTGGCAACAGCGGCTCCTTTCTCTGCCCTGTTGTGTGCCAGTTGGCTCCGGGGCTTCTGTGGAGAGAGTCTGTGCGCCAGCTGTATGCAAAGCGCGGGGTCCCAGGGTGGGCGCAGCAGAGCAGGGAAGCTGCGCGCATTCTCTCTCTACCCCTAGTTCCCCGCCCAGCCTTCCTCCCGCTTGGCTTTGTGTGATAACAACAGCTAACTAACACCTTTAGCTACTAGGTGCTATGCTAAGCACATCCTGTGTACGAAATGACATAATTCTTGCAACGGCCTGAGAGACGGGCACTTTTTTTTTTTGTATTCTGATTTTAGACATGGGGACCCACAGACACACAGGTCTTGTGGTTTGTTCGGCCCCAGAGCCAGTGGTTACTGGGCGAGGGTGGGGCCTGGCTCCAAGACCCTCCGCGCCCTGCCACCAGACTTCGTGCACTTGCCGCCGGTGTGAGAGGTTCTGCCCAGAACACTGGGGGCGTGCGAGAACACTGGACAGCAGGTGCTGGGTTCCAGGCTTGGTCTGCCTGTCTGGCCCTGACCCAACACCAGTTCCCGCTCTGTCCCCTGGAGGAACAACTGCTGCCCCCTTCCACCTCTGAATGTCCCCTCGTGAGCACAGCCTGGTTTCAAGGCCAAGGGCAGCACGAATGCACAGTGCTCCCTGTGGGACAGTTAGAATCCAAGGGAGAAGATGTTTCATACTGGTCCAAAGGGAGGCTAATATATGTATGTCTCATACCCAGGACAACAACTAACGAGTTAAGGATTGCAAGAGCCCAGTGCCCAACTGAGCTCCGATGTGGGTGGTGCTCTGTGGAGGCAGCCGGGGGTCCATGCCTCGTGGGCTGGGCTTCCAGAAGCGAGAGCAAACCCAAGAGGTACCAAGAAGCATGAGGAAAAGCCAAGGTGGTTGGGCATAGGAAAAACAGTGAGGGCAAAGTGAAGGAGGTGTCTCACTCTTGCTGCTTCAGTGGGTGCCACTATGGGGTCATTGAGATCAACTCTTCCTCAAGGGCCAGGCATTGCTGAGGGGAATAAAGCAAACATGAGTGATTTGGAGAGTACAATATTTGAATCTGCACTGAACTTATAAAATCATTCTTATCTATGTGATGGATCTTATGCAGTTCTCCCTTTTATACCAAGGGTGTGTGTGTGTGTGTGTGTGTTCCTTAATATTTGAACGTGCTTATAATATTACCACACAATAAAGGAGTGGGAAAGAAAGGGAAAAAAGAAAAGGAAAGGATTTGGAGAGAGAAAGAGAGAACTAAAGATGGAAAAATAGAAAATAATCAGTAAATGGAGAGATGAGGGTTTTATTTTGTTTTTCCTAGGAACAGCACTAATTTATTTTTTATTACCTGTCTCAAAGATAATGAGCCCGAGTTCTCGCACTGAAATCTAAGTACAGGGGTCAAAAATCTACAGCATTTTTCATTAAAATTTTTTTTTTTAATTTTACTTTTGAGAGAGAGAGAGAGAGAGTGTGAGCAGGGCAGGAGCAGAGAGAGGGGGAGACACAGAATTCCAGGCTCTGAGTTGTCAGCCCAGAGCCCGATGTGGGGCTCAAACTCACGAACCGTGAAATCATGACCCGTGAGATCATGACCTGAGCCAAAGTCAGATGCTTAGCCGACTGAGCCACCCAGGCGCCCCAGCATTTTTCATTTAGCAATAAATACTCAAGTCCTTCATTTTTGATGGGATATCCAGAATTTTCCGGACCCCCTACCTTACACCAGGCACAAAAATTAACTCAGAATGGACCACAGGCCTAAATCTAAGAGCTAAAACCACAAACTCTTAGGATAGGACTTAGGAGTAAAATTTTCATGACCTTTAGTAATGGCTTCAGATGTGACACCAAAAGCATAAACAACAAGATAAAAAAAAAATAGGTAATTTTAGACATCATCAAAATTTAAGAAATTGTGCTATAAACAATGCCATCAAGGCATTGAGGAGGGTACCTGTTGGGATGAGCACTAGGTGTTGTATGGAAACCAATCTGACAATAAATTGTATTAATATAAAAAAAACAATGCCATCAGGGAAGTGAAAAAAATCCATAAAATGAAGTCTGTCTGTATCAAAATATTTGCAAATCATATCTGAAAAAATATTTATATCCAGTATATGTAAAGAACCCTTAGAATTCAACAATGAAAACACAAATAGCCCAATTTATAATGGGCGGAGGAGCTGAATAGACATTTATCCAAAGAAAACATACAAATGACCAACAAACAGATGAAAAAGTGCTCAGCATCATTAGTCATGAAGGAAATGCAAATGAAAACCACAACGAAAAGCCACTTCACACCGATATGGATGGCTGTTATCAAAAAGACACACAATACCCAAGTGTTAACAAGGATGTGGGGAGATTGGAACCCTCACAAAAGGATAGTAGCTGTGAGTTCAATGGTAGTTAAATGGTGCTGTGGCTTGGAAAAAAGTTGGGCAGCTCCTCAAAGGGTTAAACACAGAGTTACCCTTTGACCCAGCAATTCTACTCTCTTGGATATATATCCAAGAGAAATGAAAACACGTCCACATAAAAACTGTACATGGATGTTCACAGCAGTGTTATTCATAACAGCCCCCGACTGGAAACAACCCAAATGTCCATCAACTGAGGAACAGATAAACAAAATATTATCTACTCTTACAAAGGAATATTATTTGGCCATAAAAGAAATACAGGCAGTATCCATGGATAAGCCTTGAAAACATTCCACCAAGTGAAAGAAGAAAGAAGCCAGCCACAAAAGACCTATATGCTGTGTGATCCCTTTCATAGGAAACGTCCACAGTAGGCAAATCCGTAGAGACAGAAGGTAGATTAGTGGCTCCCGGAGGCTGGGAGGGAGGGTGGAGACTAGGGAAATAGTGCGGATAGTATGAGGCTCCCTTTGGGGACGATGAGAGTGTTTTCAGTGTAAGGTTGTGGCATTGGGTGCACAACTCTGTAATGTGCTTGAAGACGCTTAAATGATATACTTTAGATGGCTGAATTCTTCGCATGTGGGTTATATTTCTACAAAGCTCTTTTGTTTTTGTTTTTTGTTTTTATTGTTTTTATTTCTATTTTTTAACGTTTATTTATTTTTGAGACAGAGACAGAGCATGAACGGGGGAGGGGCAGAGAGAGAGAGGGAGACACAGAATCCAAAATAGGCTCCAGGCTCTGAGCTGTCAGCACAGAGCCCAACGCGGGGCTTGAACTCACAGACTGCTAGATGGTGACCTGAGCCAAAGTCGGCCGCTTAACCGACTGAGCCACCCAGGCGCCCCTGCTTTTTGTTTTTAAAAAGAAATGGCCTAGAGAAAGGAAGCTTGATTGGAACCCGAGATTCTCCTTGGCCATCCGAGGCCAGCTTCCAGTCTCTGTAAACTTTCCCATTCCCGCAAGTACGCTCATCTCTGATCTCATCTCCTGGACTCTCCATCACACTGGCTTCCTCACCACTCCTGAAACTTGGGGCCATGCTGCCTCCTGCAATCCTGCCTTCTCTTCCTGTTCCCTTAGATGGAAAACTCCTGCACATCCTTCAAAACTTCTGCTCAACCAGGAGGCTGGCTGTTCTCCCTCTGCTTTCCCCTAGCAGGGATACTTCTTTCTTTTTTTTTTTTAAATCTTTATTTATTTTGAAAGAGAGACAGAGTGTGAGCAAGGGAGGAGCTTAGGGGAGGGAGACACAGAATCCGAAGCAGGCTCTAGGCCCTGAGCTGTCAGCACAGAGCCCGATGCGGGGCTCAAACTCACGAGCCATGAGATCATGACCTGAGCCGGAGTCGGACGCTTAACCGACTGAGCCACCCAGGCGCCCCTCTAGCAGTGATACTTTTAAAATGAACAAAAATCCAGAGGAAAGAAATGGATGAGCAGACAGAGGATACTGATGCTCTTGGCTGCATGTGCTACGCTGTGACTTTATCCGTATAATCTTCACAACCCTGTTATTTAATGTGTTAGTATTTGTAAAGTGTCTACAACAGTATCTGGCTTATCCTGCATGCGAAATACTTGCTTGTTAAAGCAAAGAAACACATAAATGGCAAAGAGGTAAGTACCGCTGTTATCCTCATTTACTTTGTTAAGTTTATTTACTTACTTTGAGAGAGAGAGAGCATGCGTGGGGTAGGAGCAGAGAAAGAGGGAGAGAGGGAGAATTCCAAGTAGGCTCCGAGCTGTCAGTGCAGAGCCCAAAACAGGGCTCGAACTCACGGACTGTGCGATCGTGACCTGAGCCACGATCAAGAGTCACGTAACTGACTGAGCCACCCGGGTGCCCCGGGTATGATGGCACCGACAGGGTTAGTACGTTGTCCAAAGGTACAAGCCAATGAGAAGCAGGTGCCCTACTGCAGCCCAGTCCTATAACTTAAGAAAATGGGGGGAAAGAAAGAAAATAAAAAAGTGAGATACTGAGAAAGTAAGAGAGCAAAAGCTTTTCAGATTCAAATCAACCGCATAGTCTTGCTATCTGTGGTTCCGAACAGAGACTTCACACATGGAGGGAAAGGGTCTCCTCTGTGGCTTCCTAGTAAAGAAAGAATGTTTTGGTGGGTTCGAGCCCCACGTCGGGCTCTGTGCTGACAGCTGGGAGCCTGGAGCCGGCTTCAGATCTCTGTCTCCCTCTCTCTCTGCCCCTCCCCTGCTTGTGTTCTGTCTCTCTCTGTCTCTCAGACATGAATAAATGTTGAAAAAATTAAAAAAAAATTGTTTTATTTTATTGTATGGGTTTCTTTTTAATTTTGGGTTTTTTGAAAGAATATTTTTAAATAATGCTAAAAAATAAATGCGAGATTATATATTTTCAAGTTACATTATATAATAGGCAGAAAAGCTACTTACGTTAGAATTTAAGGAAAAAGGCAGAAAATTCAGTTAATATAGTGTAATAATGACGACGCTTGACCAAAAATGCAGGAATCACATGAACAGAGAAAAAGTCAAAGGGACTACATTTAACAATAGTATTTCTTTCAGCAACTCTTTTAATTTGTTATTATCAATTTCTTTAAGTAGGCTTCACTCCAATACGGGGCTTGAATTCAAGACCCTGAGACGAAGACCTAAGCTGAGATCAAGAGTCCGTGGCTCAACTGACTGAGCTGCCCTGGGCACCCCCCTATTTTAAATTATGTGAGTAATGCATACTCAAAAAGTTGCTCTTTGTTGAGTATGCGTTATTTTAACAACAAAAACGTTAACGCTAAGAATTTAATTTTTGAAAACACAAAACAATAGGGGTGCCTAAGTGTCCAACTTCAGTTCAGGTCATGATCTCGCAGTTTGTGAGTTCGAGCCCCACATCGGGCTCTGTGCTGACAGCTCAGAGCCTGGAGCCTGCTTTGGACTCTGTGTCTTTCTCTCTGCCCCGCCCCTGCTGGTGCTCTGTCTGTCTGTCTGTCTCTCTCAAAGATAAACATTAAAAAAATAATAATTAAAAAAAAATAAACCCAGTAAGCCAGTGGGAGGGTGAAGACCTCAGTTTTTGTCTCTGTTCTTGGCTAAAGGGGAGCCTGGACAGCATGTGGAGAGCTCATCGCTCCAAGTGTTCTGAATTTAATGGACTGCTGCAGACAAATCTTCTCCAGGTTTCTCAGGAGCATTTTCATTCCCTCATACTTTGCACATCAAAATGGTTCTTCTATACATTTGGATGAAACGTTTCTTATATCGTTTGTCTGTCCACAGCCCTTAGCCTCTACAACTGGTTCTCAACCTTCTCTGAACATCAGGATTACCCAAAGAAACCTGGAAGATACACTGATGCCTGGCCTCTGTCCCAAGACCTTGATATAACTTGACTGGGATGGGGCCAGGCATCAGAGTTCCGGGTGGTTCTAATGATCAGGGATGCATGGGGCTTGGCACCATTTGACAGATTGGATCTATTTTCCCCCCGGAAATGTGGAAATTGGGGAAGAATGTTTCCTTCTTGGAGACCGGAGATGAGAAGGAGAGACAGCCAGCAGCAGGGTGTGGAGTCGGACTGGGGCACGGTGGATGTGTGTGAGTTGACGCCACCCGAGGGAGCCACAGGCAGCAGGTTGGTGAAGAGGAGAGAATAATAAAGAGATTGTTGGCAAGAGGCCTTCCCGCTCCCCAGGCCAGTGAGCATGCATGAGGCGGTCCCTGGTCTCTTTGAAATGAGGTGTGACGCCTTCAAAGTAGGAAGTTGGAACTTTGCTCCACTGGAAGAAGAGGAGGGAAATGAAAAGGCAGGAAGTAAGAAGCGGAAGATCTCTTGAGAGCAGTTACTCGGCTAATGTCAGTGCTTTATGAGGGAATCCTTGATCTGGAGGTCAGGAACTGAAGGGCTTCTGAGGGTGTGAGTCTCTTCAGAAGTTCAGGTAGACGTTTCTGGGCATTTGTGCATAAATACATTTTAGAGAGGAAAAGGACTTAAGGTTTACTCTCAAAGGAGTCCACGACCTAATAATTTGAAACAACGACCCTATAGAATGGGACATGTCAATGACATGTATCCTTCCAAACCTAGGAATTTAAATATTTTTAGACGTTTATTTATTTTTGAGAGACAGAGACGGAGCACAAACGGGGCGAGGCAGAACGAGAGCGAGGCTCTCTGAAGCAGGCTCCTGGCTGCGGGCTGTCAGCACAGAGCCGGTTGTGGGGCTCAAACCCATGAACTGAGAGATCAGGACCTGAATCGAAGTCAGAAGCTCAATCAACTGAGCCACCCAGGTGCCCCAGAATTTAAGTATTTTAAAACAAATACTGATTACACTGATCCTACAGAGACGGAGACAGAGAGCAGCAAGTTCCATGCAAAGTTTAAATGATGCGTGTATTCTACGTGGACCTGTGTGTGATTATTGGAACTTAGGCTGGTTTTAAAGTTGAAATGGAAGAACCGTGCCGTGTGTGGGAGGGACAGAAACACTCATACGCTCTGGTAGGAATATAATCTGGTACAGCCATTGTAGAACCTATTCTGCATTATCTCCTAAAATTACAGCCAACAGAACTGCATGTAACATGTGCATCAAAGAACGTTCATGGCAGTGTTGTTCTTTATAGTCCCAAATGTAAACAATGGAAGTGACCACAAACAGTGGAATAAATAATTAAGTGGTGGCAGTCCTACAATGGAATTCCATGTAGCAATGAGAGTGAATGAAATAGAACCACATAGAACAGTGTGTTATAGGAAACTTACAAACAATAACATGAACAAAATGAACGAGATACAAAAGGAAACACACTGAATGGCTCCAAGTATATAAAGTTCAAAACAGGTCCACCTAACCTGTGGCATTAGGAGTCAGGAGAGGGGCCGCCTGTAGGTTGTAGGGGCTTGAGCAGGCCTCTGAGGCGCTACTAATGGTCTATTTCTTGGACAGTACTTGGACATATTCACTTTGTGATATTTGTCAAGATGTACACTTAAGGGGGTGTTTGGGTGGCTCAGTTGGTTAAGGGTCCAACTCTTGATTTCGGCTCAGGTCATGATCTCACAGTTTGTGGGTTCAAGCCCCACAGTGTGCTCTGTGCCAGCAGCAGGGAGCCTGCTTGGGATTCTCTCTCTCTCTCTGAAAATAAATAAACTTAAAAAAAAAGATGTACACTTATGATCTGTGTCCTTTTGTCTCTAAATACCATACTCTAAAACAATATTTATGCTTGTGTATCTCCAAACACGACCATATGGCATCACATTTAAATGGCAGAGGTCTTGTATACACAGTGTATAAAGAATTGCTACAAACATAAAATATAGAAAGTTGGCGAAATAAATCAAAAGGGGCTTCACAATGGAGTCATGAGCAGGCATACAGTTCCTAAACAGTGGCACAGAAGGGGTGTGGGGACTTGTCACCCTTCCGTCGTCTTGGCCAAAAAGACGGCACCCATTTCGTGGACTTAGTGTATTTCTCCAGACCCAGCATACAGCGGGAGCTTCTTGTTGGAATCGGTTCCCTCACCCCCCAAGTCCCATGAGGGCTACAGGTGGGGGTCCAGGATGCAGAACACATAGGGCACCCACATCACAGCTGAAGAACCGTGACCTTAGCTGGACCCCAGTGTCAGTAGCTGTTGGCAAACCGCCATTCTTCCCTCTAGAGAAAGAGACATTTTCTTTGTTATGCTGAAATGGAAACAAATCTCTGCGGAGAATTGGTGTTCTCCGTTTTTAATTTAAAAACAAATTAAGATTTTTTTTTGTCTAATCAAACTAAATAAAGCCATTTTCCTTACATATTCTTCAACTTTCATTCTGTATGTTTGTAATTCATGGTAGAAAAAGATTACCTCGTTCACACTGTTGTCTCCTATTCTCTGGTTACTTAATTGTCCTGTGTTTGGATGGTTACAGTTTTTTTTTTAATGTTGATTTATTTTTGAGAGAGACAGAGACAGAATGCGAGGGGGTTAGGGGCAGAGAGAGAGGCAGACACAGAATCCGAAGCAGGCTCCAGGCTCTGAGCTGTCAGCACAGAGCCCGACGCGGGTCTCGAACTCACGAGCTGTGAGATCATGACCTGAGCCGAAGTCGGACGCTCAACCGACTGAGCCATCCAGGTGCCCCTGGATGGTTACAGTTTTAATCCAGAAGGTGTTAGTGATAAAGTTATCAACTTTAATAAGTTTGAGAAAACAGGGCTGCATTTTTGCACTTATAAATGAAAATTATGGGTGTTATCAGTTTTTCTCGCTGATATACAAGAAGATGTGAAATGTTGCTTTAAATTAGTAGTTGACTAAACTTCATTTGGTGAAGAAAATATTTCACTTAGGAGATTTTGTTTATCCTTCATTTGTACAATTGCCATTTTCCCAGTACAAAAGTATTTCAATTACAAAAAGTATTTCAATTCTGGAGGCCAAAGCTATAGTTTTCATTATCCCTTGAAACTTGCACCCAGAGTTACATGGCCCTAAATGGCAAAGCCAGTGGGACACAGAAGCTAATTCTTCCCCTTTTCTTCAGGAACTTCTATGTTTGGAAAAGAGGACTCCTTACCTGGAGGCTGAACTTGTATTTATAAGTAAGTGGGGGGATGGGGGTGCCTAGGTGGCTCATTTGGTGAAGCGTCTGACTCTCGGTTTCAGCTCAGGTCATGATCTCGCAGTTGGTGGGATCGAGCCCCACATCAGGCTCTGTGCTGATAGCGTGGAGCCGGCTTGGGTTTCTCTCTCCTCTCTCTCTCTGTCCCTCTCCCTGCTCGTGCACTCTCTCTGTCTCTCAAAATAAATAAACAAATAAATAAATAAAAAATAAATAAGTGGGATACAGCAAGACATGAAAAGTAAATTGCATAGGGATGAGGGGGCTTGTAGGAAGGTTTAGGGGTAATTAAACCTCTCTTTCATCTTTAAAAGGTAGGGAGGTCAGGGCACCTGAGTGGCTCAGTAGGTTGGGCATCCGACTTCGGCTCAGGTCATGATCTTGCGGTCCGTGAGTTCGAGCCCCGTGTCGGGCTCTGCGCTGTCAGTTCGAATCTGATGTCTTCATCAGAAGACTCCAATCTGATGTCTTCAATGGGAAATAAGTCTTATATATAAATCCACCTTTCAATAGTCTACAAACACTCTTGTTGATCTGTAGAAAAAAAGTGACAAAGATTTTGAATATAATATTGACTTCCCTAATTTTTTTTATTTAAAAAAATTTTTTTTATGTTTATTCATTTTTTTATAGAGAGAGACAGAACATGAGTGGGGGAGGGGCAGAGAGAGAAGGAGACATAGAATCTGAAGCAGGCTCCAGGCTCTGGGCTTTCAGCACAGAGCCTGACACAGGGCTCGAACTCACGGACTGCAAGATCATGACCTGAGTCCAAGTCGGATACTTTACTGACTGAGCCACCCAGGTGCCCCCAAGCCCTCTGGGTGATTCTGATGAACATTAAGCTTTGAGAACCTCGGCTGTGTAGTTCCAAAGAAAAGGTTATTTTCAAATTAAGAAGACGTTTCCAGATCCAGTTCAAAGCAGGAAAACCAAACAAAACACGGAAGGGAAGAATGCTGGATAAAAGCTTTTCTTCCTAAAACATATGAGAAGATAAATGGAGAGGTTGCTGCGGGAGCACAGAGGTTCATTATAACTACTGGATAAAATATGATTTTCCATAATTTGGCTAAGCAATCTGAAAAATTATAGCCAACCTGAAGAAGAAAGGGCTACTTTTTATTTTGAACTTTTCATTTGGTGGTTTCTGTGTCTAAGTTCTTTGAGGAATTACTGGTTGTGAATATGGGAAGCCCTCTAATAAGGGTAAATACAATGAAATATGCTTTCAATATTTTATTTCCCACCAACATGAAAATGATTAAAAACGACAGAATTCCCAAAGGAAATAATGTCAATATGTTCTTATGGTGCCTAGTTAGTCAATGGTCAATTTGACACATGGCAAGGAAGAGTAGTTTGCTTGTAAGTGACACAATCTGAGAAAAAAGAATTTTTTGTACCTTCAGGAAATGATCCTTGCTAAACTGATATACAGTTTACTGCAGTACAGAAATAAATGCAACTACTTTGACATTAAAATAGACCTGGGTGACTCTTCCCACAGAGCCTGCCCCCTGCCTTGGTGAATAGACCAGAGGTGCACTGTGAACACAGGAGCTCCCAGGGTGCTGTCCGTGCCCCTGGCTGCTGTCTTACGGCAGTGAGAGATGCAAGCACCACAGTGGGACAAGAATGTCCTGAGGGACCTTTTACTGTGGCACTGGATTGCCATCTTGCCTTTTGGTGTTAAGGTCGTGACGGGTCAAAACTATACCAGTAAAAACACGGCTTCTACCGACAGGAAGTCCTAGAAATACTGGTAAAATTTAAATTTAAAATAAAACAAAAGGGGAGCCTGGGTGACTCAGTTGACTGTCCGACTCTTGATTTCAGCTCAAGTCATGATCCCAGGGTCATGGGATCAAGCCCTGTGTCAGGTTCCTCATTGAGCATGAAGCCTACTTGGGATTCTCTCTTTCTCTCTCTCTCTGCCCTCTCCCCCCACTTGTGCTCTCTCACTCTTTCTCTCTCTCAAATAATAAATAAATAAATAAATAAATAAATAACAAAAGAAAGAAGGAGCGGAGGGGACTAGAGAAAAGGTAAGAAATCTCCTTGAATTGAACATGCCCAAACAGGGACTTGAATTAAATGTTATATTTTTTTATAAACCCTTAATGTTAATATTAAGAGCCATCGTCTCTGTTGGAATTATGAAAGGGTTTCCCCCCCGCCCCATAAATTGGCAAAAAATAATATACATGCTATTAAATCCACATATTTATTCAAACCTTTGGATTATGGTTAAGCATATGGTTTAGACACTTCAGATGAAGGTACAATCTCACACATTGTTAAGAAAAGAAACAAGAGGTCCAAAATGGAGTCACTTGTGCTGAGCCCCATGCCAGTGAAGCCAGACATAACACCTATCCTAATTGCATTTTCAGCCTCTCCCAGGAGTGGAAGTTAAACCAATAAGCCTGGAATTACCTGACCAGTACTAGTGAGGTCATCTGCCCGATAGACCTTAAAGGAAGGAGACCTGGCCTGAAACAATCCTTTCCTTTGCTTATGGCTTGCTTGTCCCTGCCCCCTCCTGCCTCTAAAAGGTTCCATTTTGTTTAACTCCTCCTTCCTACTTGCGAAGATGGGCTGCTGCCGATTCGTGAATCATCGAATAAAGCAAACTATATCCTCACATTTACTCCGTTGAATTTTGTGTTTTAGCAACGCCCGTAATTTTTCTGTCACCTTTGCTGCGAAAAGAAAGCCTCTGACAAATGGTCACACTTTCCTGAAGTGTGAAGAAAGAGAGGTGTGTGACTATTCCCTGGTGTCCTGAGCTAGCAGACCTGAAGATTTTGCCTGTCCTGTGGAGCCCCGGGACTGAGAACATGACTGAGCCTTGAGATAACACTAGTTGTGCAGCCAGTAAGGGGGTGGGGGGTGGGGGGAGCAAGGGTTCAGAAGACCATCCCCCCTATGCTTTCCTGCTAGACATGGTACAGCTAACCAGAATCTTCTACCTCATTCCCTGAATTCCTGATGAATTTTCCAGAAGAACAATGAGGTAGAAAAGAAATTAATCTTTACTGAGTGTCTAGCCGGATGCTTTATGCGTGGAGTGCCACGTATGCACAGCTTCGAGGTAGGATGTATATGGCTCACTTGCACGCACCCATCGTTGCCTCCCTACCCAGACTCCCCTTCCCGTCAAGGACGCTGGGCCATTGGCCCTGGAGCTGGCAGCATTTCCCCAACCCCCACTGGGTCTGGTCAGATCCCTGGCTCAAGCTGGGTTAGTCAGTTCTTTCTCTCGGGGGAGTTCTGGAACACAAGGAGGAGCAAAAGGAGTCGGTTAGCTATGGGAACAGAGCTGCAATGCCATATGTGGTCGTAGTTCAAGCTATGACAGACTAAAGCCAGACGCAGAGAAAACTACAAGTGAGCCAAGACAGATGGCTTGCAGAGAGAAGGGCAGACAAGGAACTCTACTGCTGTGTAGATGGCAGGAACTCTGATTTTCTAGTGCAATGTGGTGTGATGCCATTTCCTTTCTTAGAGACCTGAGGGAGGAGATTGAATCCTCAGTAAAGCTACCTTCTATTTATGTAAGGAGGTTTTGCCTTGTGTTCCTGGTATAAAAGAATATATGGGCTTAACCCAATCTGGGAATCTAAGTCTGTATGATATAATTCCCAATCTTCTGCTGGAAAGAAATTAGCATTCTTGATTAAAAAAAAAAAATTAAGGGCCCCTGGGTGGTTTAGCTGGTTAAGCATCCAACCCTTGATTTAGGCTAAGGTCATGATCTCATGGTCCAGGGGATCAAGCCCTACATTGGCTCTGTGCCAACAGCATGGAGCCTACTTGGGATTCTCTCTCTCCCCCTCTCTCTGTCCCTTCCCTGCTTGTGCACTCTTTCTCCCAAAATAAATAAATAAACATTTAAAAAAATAAAACAATTTCATGATAAACTTTAATGAAGAATGCTTCTGGGAAACCTGTCATCCACCCACTCAGCCAAGTGAGACAAAGGTGATCTTTTTTCTTTTTTTTAAGTTTAGTTATTTATTTTGAGAGAGAGAGAGAGAGAGAGAGAGAGGGAGGAGGGGAGAGGCAGACAGAGAAGCCTAAGCAGGCTCTACACTGTCAGAGCAAAGCCTGATTCCGGGCTTGAACTCACGAACCACGAGCTCATGACCAGAACCAAAGACGGTTGCTTAACTGACTGTGCCACGCAGATGCCCCAAGACAAAGGTGATCTTTAATCAAACATCTTTTTCTTTTTTTTGAATCTTTAAAAATGTTTATTTATTTTTGGGAGTGAGACAGAATGTAAGCAGGGGAAAGGCAGAGAGAGAGGGGGACACAGAATCAAAAGCAGGCTCCAGGCTCTGAGCTGTCAGCACAGAGCCTGATGTGGGGCTCAGATCCACGAACTGTGAGATCATGACCTGAGCCGAAGTCAAATGCTCAACTGACTGAGCTACCCAGGCGCCTCAACAAACACCCTTTTCTTATTACATCTGGTCTAATCATCTAACCATGCAAGACTGCACTAAATCTTATACTTAAATTGTCTGAAAAGCTTGCTTTAGCAGGAAGCAATCAATCATTGTGCTGAGGCAGTGGTGGTCAAAATGTGGTCTCACCTGGGCACTTGCTAGAAATTCAAGTTCTCAAGTTCAACCCAGACCTACTGAATAGGTAACTCTTGGGGGTGGGGGCCAGGTGATGCTGACACATGGGAAATTGAAGAATGACTGCCCCGGGGACTCTGAAGCTCATAAAGATGGTTGTTGGATACTTTCAAGAACCACCTCTGGGTTGGGTTGTATGGGAGTGGAGAGACTCTAAGCAGAAACCACCTTTCCATATTCTTCTTGGCACACAGTGGCCTCATTCCAATGAATAAATTATCCTAAAGACAAGGGCTTTGAAAGTTTACTGGGTGGACCCCGTGAAAAGTCCACCCACTGTTTATACCATAAACTGGGGCGGGGCGGGGGGCTTCGGGAATATGACCCATAGGAACCCCAAGCTGCTGGTGAGCCCTGGCTTCCCCACTCAGGAGGAGGTTGACAAATAGGCCCTGCTGAGTCTCCCCTTCCAGGGAACATGCCCAAACAAGTCAGCAAAACTCTGCTTTGCTTGTAGTTATTAGCCATGCGGCTCTCCCACTGACACATTTAGTTTGGGGACAATGTCATGTCCCCAAACAGGAGGCCTTAGACTTGACAGATGGCAAGAGCTAGCATCTTTCTTCAGAATGAGGAACAGTGAAGAAACCTTAATAATTGGGGGAACACAAAGTTGGAAAAGACAAAAATGGTCGCCTCCTCTCTAGACTATTCCTCACCAGCCCCCTCCCACCTTCATCAGTGGGAGGTTGTTTATTCTTTCCTTTGCGCCCCATGGCAGCACCCATCTTCCCTAACACATCCTAATACATCATCCTTGCTTGTATATTGGCTCCTTAATGAGACTCTTTGAGGCCCAAAGCAGTGATTAGTCATTTTTGTGTTCTCTGTGTTTGGCAAAATTTATGTGCTAAATGAATGAGCCTTAACTAGGGCTGACTCAGATGTTTGGGTGGGAAATGGAGTCAACCAGCAGATTCTAAGACTCATTCAGTCAAACCTTCCGACTATACAGATTTCTGTTGGACGCATACTCGTGTTCTCCATCCTACCCCCCGGCCCCACCCCACACACACATAAACACACATCTTGATGTGATTTCGGGCAGTTAAAATTTCCTCTCAGTTTAAAAATGCTTCAAAAAAAATTAAAAAATTAAAAAAAAAATGCTTCAAGTGGCAGTCAGAGCTAATTGCAACAGTCCATCCAAACAGAATTAGCGTCGAGATAACACTTTTAAAGGAAGGTGGGTACTATGCATGTGTAGGGTCATTTCTGTTCCCAACACTCAACCAAAGAAAAACCTTGAGAATTCATACTGCAGTTTTTTCAACCTTGTCAGTTCCTTGGGGCTGCTCAGAAGTGTACCTTTGAGTTCCCAGCGAACAAAGATTTGCTAAGGAAAGGAGGCGTGTCAATAAGATTAGACACTGTTTTCTTAGCTAAGTGCACTGGCACCATTCAGGGACTTGAGGTGCCATTTACATATAAACAGTATAATTGCAGTGATAGCGGGAGCTGGCACAAATTAGGCGGGTGCCGGATATGCTAATTACAATTCTCTACAATCCAAGGAGGCTGTTTGGAAAGAGAATTTAGAATTGGAGAGAATTGAAACCGGTGAGGTTAAGTGACTTCCCAGAAGGTCACACGGCTAATTAATTGGAACTTGTCTGTGTGTTTGGAATGTACAAAAGGTTTGGCGTACGATATCTCATTTAACCCTCCCAACAGCCCTTGGGGGAGTATTTTATCTCTATGATTGTCCTGCTGTTGGCGGACAATGGAAGCTACATAGAGAGAAGTTCAGTCACAATTTGCCCGGATTCGCTCAGCTAGCAAGATCCCCTGTGGTCTGCTGAGATCTCAGCCCCGAGGTCAGTCTGGTCCCAAAGCGGGACATTTGCAGGTCATTCTTTGCTTACCAGGGGCAGAGCAAGGTTGGGTGTCCCGATTCTTTCAGTAAAAATAACTGTAAGTTCTCTACAATCTGAATTAGCCTTCAGGGCGCCTGGCTGGCTCAGTCACTGGTACATGTGACTCTTAATCTGAGGGTAGTAAGTTCAAGCCCAGCATTGGGTGTTTAGCCTACTGAATAAATGAATAAATAAATAGATAGATAGATAGATAGATAAATAGATAAAGTCTTCTATTTAGTTCCCAACCAAATTCACTCTTATCAAGATTTTTATATTTCATTCCATTCCCAGGCTGTCTAAATAGCAACAAAGCTTTTATTAACATTGTGAATCAGGAGCAAATATTTTTACGATTTTCTTTTCCATGTTCCCCCCCATGGGAGATTTGCAGCGTATCTAGCAGCAATCGATGTGGGATATTCTCCGTCCTTACTTTTCCAAAATCAAAAAAGGAAACATTCACGTTTACATATTTGGAGAGGAGTACTTATACTTTAGTAGAGCAAAAGTATTGGATGAATGAATGAATGAATGAATGAATAGATTCATTCCTCCTTTATTCAAGAAATTTCTTAGTGATTAGCAGGGCATCTCTCAGACTTACCCTGAAATGTGTATACAATCTGGTCCCGGCTGTTTGCGCAGGAAAAATATGGAAATGTTGCAATTCATATGCCATAAACCCTGGTTCAGCATTCCGCTCCTGTGCTGTGTCCTGAAGCCGGCCGAGCCTGCAATGACAGGAAATGGGGATCGTCATGACCTAGAGGACCTCAGACAGCTTGGACAGTGTGCAGGGTGGAGGTCAGGGCTGAGCTAGCGGCACCATGAAGGAGATGGGTGGCGGCTGTGCCTAGCATATTGAACTTGTTCAAGGAGGACATACTCTGAATTGATTGGCTTACGGATCTTTGGGGAAGCAGAAAGAGAAGAAGACAAACATTCTGGAGCCCAGAACCAATTTAAAGGATCAGGAAAGCGGCACGGACGAGGGGCTTCTCCTCTTGCAAGCATCTGCTCGCTCCTCTGTCCTCTGAAGGTGCCTTCCAGGCAGAGTTTCAGGGACATGCTCCTGGCCATTCTTTTTCATTCATTTTATTTTCCAGTGAAAATCAACGTCCTCCAAAGCAGACAAACAGGGGGATGGGATTGTGGCAACTGTCTCCCTAGTCATTAATGTGGGAAAAATGCTATGGGAGACAAGGAGCTAAAAACATCCAAATCTGTGACCCAAGAAGCTAAGTCAATTCCACACACGCATGGAAAATCATCGAAAACCTCATGCACCCCGAAGATGTGATTTTCACATCTCGGATGCTATTACTAGTATTAAGGGCTCTCGCAAGGCATTTTGTTAAGTCAGGATTGGATCTGACCACATTGCCTCTGTGCTCAAATAAACGTTTGAGACTGAGATATTTACAGGTTTGGAAGGCATGGACCAAATGCATGCTTCTTATTCATCCTATAGCAAGCACATGCAACCCAAGAGCATTCTTGGTGGGCTGGCGCTTGTCCGTGGTTTCTTTCACCGTGTAGCACGACGGGAAACAACTCCAAACCCAGCGGTGTTGTCAAATGGACACTGGAAAATCACAAGTCGTTTCCCTCATGCCTTAATGGGCTCTGTTTTCCCAAGTCTCAAAGAATCTAATTGCTTCTTCCTTTGCTCCTCTCAAATGACATTCTCACGGGGCCACATTTAAGTTTCTGAAGGGACCTAAAGACAGCCAATTTGGGGGTGGGGGGCACCTCATTGGCTCAGTGGGTTAAGCGTCCGACCTCCGCTCAGGTCATGATCTTGTGGTTCGTGGGTTCAAGCCCCGCATTGGGCTCTTTGCTGATAGCTCAGAGCCTGGAGCCTGCAGCCTGCTTCGGATTCTGTGTCTGCCTCTCTCTCTGCTCCTCCCCCGCTCCCTCTCTCTCTCTCTCTCTCTGTGTCTCGAAAGTAAATCAACATAAAAGAAGAAAAAGAGCCAATTTTTTTCAGGTTCTTAAGGTCAGCCCTTCCTTAGATCACCATACAGGGACAGGCTGTTTCCCCACCTTTTCAATTTCTAACTTCTATAGAATTCATTTGAGCAGAACTCATCTCTCCTGTATGCACTCCACGCGCTCCCAAAGTCCTCTGATTCCTGCTACATATAAAACTCTCCCTCCACCATCATCTCACTCATGAATGGAAATTCCAGAAATGCTCCTGGCTTTCTAAACCCAGAAAGCAGAGGCGATATTGTATCATCGGCCTGACGACCCTTAGTTCTTCCCTTCCAGTTGTCTCTCTAGCAGATCTGTCCTCTGTGCATCTTGCAAAGTCAGCTCCCTGTCACCCCTCGGAAAGGTCCACAGCAGCTCCGATGGGTGCCTGACACGCCCGGGTCACCCCACCTGCAAGGAAGGCAGCTGTTTATGCTGCGAGGGAGCTCAAGGCGTGGCCGTGGCTGTGCCCTGACAGAGCACTTCTGAGTGCAAAGCCTGCCTCCGCCCCTAAACAGTGTGGTGGCATTTGCTGAAGTACCCCTTTCCCTTGCTGCTCGGTTTCTCCATCTGTAAAACCGAGAGAACACGCATACCTAGGGCCCATTGATCCATGCGAGAAGCCTCATTTTCTACCTCCACCATCAAGCCTTGCCAGACGTAATTACTTCCCTCTGCATGTTTTCTTTCTTGTGTGTGTGTGTATATATATATATAATTTTTTTTTTAATTTGCAAACTGGAATACCTGTTTATATTTTTCAAGCACATTCTTAGCGGATTTATACAGGAAGTTAAATTACCAACACAAAGCTGGTTGGAGGGCATGCACTCAGAGGTGCTGGTATCTCGAATTCATGATACATTGCTTCAAACCTCCATCCCCGCCCCCCCCCCCCCCCCCCCCAGCAATAGCTAATCTTGATTCAGGTCTTGCGGGGGTGCTGAATAATATGATTCTGTCTGTATGTATTAACAGTATTTAATACTCGCGGTACTACTTGTTTTGTTACTGGTTGTAATCCTCCCAACAGCCCTATGAGTTAGGCACCATTATTATAAGAAAACAGGGGCATGAAGAGAACGGGTAACTTACCCAAGGATACAAGTTGGCCACGCTGGGGTCTAGCACCAGAGCCCCAGCTCCCAGCTACTGCATCGTGCCTTCCCATAGAAGTAATTCGGCAAGACCTCGCCGCGGATGTTCACCGCGCTTTGAATCACCTACGCCACCCCAAATGAACTTGGCTGTTTTGATTTTGCTCCTTGATATTTGCACGTTTTCCCCACGCTCGCTTCCCTCAGCTTAGGAGGAGCAGGGAAGGAACTAGGGATTGCGGATCTCCTCTTTGCCTTTGATGTCACGCGTCAACATTTTCTGCGGAAGTGCCAACACCAGGAAGTAATAAGGGTAAATAATAGGATAGAGGTCCTTGGCCATCCGTGCTTCTGCGAACACTATACCACGCAAGTCCTGGTCAAAGCAGCTCCTGATTCAAAAGGAAAGCTTCTGGGGATGCCACAGTCCTTGCTTCCTCGGTCATAGATCCACACCTCTCAAATTTTGCAGAAATACTCACCTGCTCCCAGCCGTTTCTGAATTTACAAATTCTTTAAAGGGTGTGAATCTGCTCTGTAATTCACTTTGAAAAGTTCCAGGCATCTAGGAGGTAGTAAATGCTGATGCTTTGAGTTTGATTTCTCCATGCTTCATTAACTGAGATTGTAATGAGTTTCTGTTTGAAAAGCTATAAGATAACCATTCTTCTCATCCATTTTCTTGCCCTGGAGGTATATATAGAAGCAGTATAAACGAAAGCTTTGGACTCCATAATTTTCAGTGAATAAGGCCAAAATGAAATCCAGAAGGTTCTACTTGATAGAATGTTGTCTAAGATTCTAGAATCTTGCAGAATGAATAGATGGGAGGGTATCATCCCTGAAGAGGGATTTAAACAGACGACAATGCTATGTTGTTCTAAGTTACAAGTGGCAACTCCCTTGACCTTGATGATGCATCTGTAGAGCCTTTGAAGAGTGGGAGCAAGGAAAGAAAAAGAAAGGCAACTTTTATGATTAAATAAAATCATGATCCGTGCAGAATGTTTCTCAGCATGTGGAATATTCACGATACCAGACAACAACAAAGATGCTATTTTTGTCTTCTTGAAGAATAAAGACCAGAAGGAAAGCCATGTAATGATGGGAGCTCCTGCGCTTCTCCAGTTCTGTAAGTTCTTAGCTGTCTTCCTTCTTGACACCTACTTGCTCCAGTGGTGAGTTCTATTAGTTAGGTAATAGGCAGAGATACACTACATACCCACTGTATGACGATTTCTGTATTGCCCTATGGCTCTGTACTTGAGAAGGTTACACTCCGTGGACGACAGCCAAGAATACGTCTATAGAGCTGAAAGAGAACCCTTTGCCCAGACCAGAATCTGTTCTGTGGCATTTTTGGACACACGGCCTTCAGCATAGGCAACGCTCTCCCAGAGAACTTGCCGTTGTACTTTTAAAGATAGCCCATTCCATTCTATCTCGCTTATCTTTTTCAGGACGAAGACAATGAAAACCTTCAAATACTGTGTTTCATTCCTTTGAAATACTGACTAGGCAATGAATTTTTATTTTATTTATCTCCTCATTCTATGCTTCTATGATTATTTCCTTTTTCATTACTTGGTAAATTTCCAAACTCCTTGATTATATTTGAGAAGCACCCCACAGAGAAAACAGAAATAAGTAAACAAATTAAGCTGCATGGCAGAAAAGAATTGCGGGTTCATGAAATCACTGAATGCTGCATCGTAGATTATGAAATGGCATTATGTTGCTGGAAAAATTAAGATACTCATGTCACTGTAGAACAAAAGCAATTTGGGTGCCTGAGTGGCTCAGTTGTTAAGCCTCTGACTTTGGCTCAGGTCATGATCTCACAGTTTGTGAATTTGAGTCCCACATCAGGTGAGCTCGAGCCCCGTTTCTGGTAAGCCCTGCTTCTTTCTCTCTCTCTGTCTCTGTCTCTGCCCCTTGCTCACTTGCGTCCTCTCTCTCTTTCAAAAAGAAAAAGTGGGGGGTTCCCTGGGTGGTTCAGTTGGTTGCATCCAGCTTCAGCCCAGGTCATGATATCATGGCATGTGGGTTCGAGCCCCGCATCAGGCTCTGTGCTGACAGCTCAGAGCCTGAATCCTGCTTCGGACTCTGTGTCTCCCTCTCTCTCTGCCCCACCTCTGCTTGCACTCTGTCTCTCTCAAAATAAATACACATTAAAAAAAAAAGAACAAAAGCAATTTTTGGAGTTAAAGATTGTCTATTCAGCATCATCTCCACCGTAGGTTTTGATCTGGGCAGCTATTAAGGAGGTTGAGGTGCTCGCAGACTTGTCGTCTTTAAATAGATAATGATTTTTCAATATTTATATAGTCCTTTTCAAGGACAAACAAGACACATTAAAGCACGAAGGTTATGTTTCACATAGTCATAGATTTGTGAAACACAGAGTGAATACCATATACCATTTCAGCTTGATTCTTTGCCTTATGCTGGCCATCATAATTATCCGTTTACCAGGGGCAACACCCTGTGGCTAAGTCCGGTTTATTGCTCATGGCAGTGAGGGAGAAAGGACAACCCAGGAGCCTTCAGTAGGAGGGTGTGAAAGAAAACCCAGATTTGGTCTCGGGTGATTTGGGGGAGGGTGTAGTGAAGTGGGACTTTGCTGTTGATTGGATGATGTCAGGAAGTGGGCTATTTCTGAATGGGTATCTTAATGAATCTTATAGAAGGAGGGACGATGGAGCAAGGCTGAAGCTACAATTGGTAAGAAGCAGCAGTCATTCAAATTAGGGATCAGAGAGGGATATTTGAGCATTTGAGTGGTTTAGAAAGTGGTCGTGTTTTGTCTTTGTTCACACGGGACTACTGGGGGAGTGCTCTTGTTTTGGTCTTGACCCATACGATCCCAGAGTGGCCTTGTCTGATGCTGAGCCTCTGTGACACTGTTTATGTTTAATGGGAGAATACCATGGCCTGGTTTTGAGATCTGGGCCAGATCCCAGGGAACAGGGAGGCCTGGGTGATAGTGGAGGCCAGGTCCAGATGTCAGGGACAGCTTTTCTCTTATAATAATCTCCATATGAGATTATGAGCCCCATCATGGCAGATGCCATTCTTTTCATCACTGCTATTCCCAATAGCTATATATAGCCTGGCATTTTTGAAGGTGTTCAATAAATAATCTTTGAATGGATGTGTGTATAAATGACTGAGTGTATGAGCAGGCTATGGAGATTCTTCAACAGTCTTCTAGCCAATTATATTTAAAAGAGTTAAACAAAACAAAGAGAGTTCATGTCTTCTTAGCGTAGGTGGACATGAATGAGTCAGTCTGCTCCAATCAGGAGACATTCTTACCTTGAGGAATGTGCATTAGTCATAGAGTGACCTTATGGCCTGAGCCACCTGTTCAGGTCCAGTGCATGCTTGTTGTCTCATGTAATTATTAATGGTGCCCCTTCATTCTCAAATATTCTATGGTTTGATTACGATCTTCCTAATTATGGACTGGAAGACTGCTTTAGAATAACAACCAGTGGTCCCTGTCCTGGGGGTTCCTAACTAGGGACTAACAAAAGGACAGGATGACGATTCTCTCCAATGCCTCTTACCTGCTTTTCAAATTCTCAGATCCCGTGGGCAGCATTTAAAGAGGCAAGTGTGAAACGGACTTACTCTAAGCAATACCGAAGGCCACTTAAAAAACATGATTAACTCTCAATAGTCTGCCCCGATAGGGTAATCAAGAATATGCATGACTAACATTTGTCATATTTATTCCATCATATGAACCTTTTTCATTATACTGTCCTCCTATTAAAATTGGTTTATATTGGGTGGTACATTTTGTCTGAGAATGAACAGAGGTGGCCTACAATTTGCTATAGATAATCCCATGTTGATAATTAAAATAGCATGGGCAAATTCACCTCAACCTCCAGATTCATGAAGCTGGGACATTCATTAAAGCTTATTTAAGTTCAACTCTCTAATTTTACAGATAAGGCCTCAAAGGTCCAGGAAGACTGAACTATTTTGTCCAAGGTAAAAGAACAAATCATTGTGATCAGGTACGGAGCTTACATTGTTATATCGCCTCATGGGTAAAATTCTCTTGACAGTAAGTTTACATAGAAATAGTAATCAGAATGTATTCATACGTGTGAACTTTCGTAGTGTTGTATTTCCTGAATTAATCAGGAAACTTCTAAGTACGATGTGCTGTGGAGCCCTCTATAAATCCATTGTGCTATTTTTGCTTTCCATGTAAACAACTCTTATTTTATATGGAAAGAAGAGCACTGTGGTTGGGAAAGCCAATCAGTGAGATAAAGTGGTTTCTGGCATCTTCTATTTCACATCCCCATTTCTGTTTTGAAAGGTAGTAACTGTGTAAGTAGAGATGTAAATAATAGTGAATTACTATAAAAGCAAACACACACATGCTGTACATTTCAGAAGCTGCATAGTGAAATCTGGAATGTTCTAAATCAAGGGAGACAAACATAACATATTAATTTCCCTGAGTTTTTCAGAGTATACATGCTGCTAATGAGGAGAGGTAGAGAATTTTGATTAGTTTCCCTTATTTAACAGTGTATTTTCCATGTGCGTGAAGCTTAGAATCTCAAAATAATTTTAAACAATAATTAAAAATATTTTGGAGGGCGCCTGGGTGGCTCAGTCAGTTGAGCCTCTGACTTTGGCTCAGATCATGATCTCACTGCTTGTGAGTTCGAGTCCCGCATCAGGCTCTGTGTTGACAGCTCAGAGCCTGGAGCCTGCTTTGGATTCTGTGTCTCTGTCTCTCTCTGCCCCACCCCCACCAGCATCTCTCTCTCTCTCTCTCTCTCTCTCTCTCTCTCTCTCTCTGTCTGTCTCAAAAATAAATAAACATTAAAAATTTTTTAAAAAATATTTTAGCAGTTATGTTGCCAGAAAAAGGAAGCCCAAATTTCTAATTGTAAGTTTAGCAAACATGTCAAAAGCTTTAATAAGGGAACACTGCCTCATTTAATGAAAGGAAGTCTTAGAATTATCAACATTTCCAGACTCATTTTCTCCTTGCTGGGGGAGGGATGCCGTCACAACACCGACCACTAGGGGGCACCCCCCAACACATCTTACCTGTTTCCGTACAGAAACAGTGGATCTCAACTCGGTCAGTGCACAGCGCCCCCCTCCCCTCCCCAAATGAGAATCATTATATGCGTATCACTCCACTAAACATATTTTCATTTTAAATGTTTATTTTTTTTTTTTGAGTGAGAGAGGCAGAGAGAGGGAGACAGAACTCCAAGCAGGCTCCACAAAATAATCTGCATTTCAACATATATATAAGGCTTAGGTACAAATACTAGAAAATATATATAATGAGGTAGTTAGATTCTACACGTAGAAGCAATTAGCTAAAACACAAATACAAGTGGGTTATGGTGATGACTCATGTACTTTAAGTGGTGCTGCCATCAATGACAGAATGACTGAAGACGAAGAAGTCATTGTAAATCTAAAAGTTGTCAGCCATGACTTCTATTGTAGCTTCATTCCTTTTTTAAAAATCCAGTATAGGGATGCCTGGGTGGCTCAGTTGGTTGGGCATCCAACTTTGGCTCAGGTCATGATCTCCCAGTTTGTGAGTTTGAGCCTTGCGTCGGGCTCTGTGCTGAGAGCTTGGAGCCTGGAGCCTGCTTCTGATTCTGTGTCTCCCTCTCTTTCTCTAACCCTCCCCTGCTTGTACTCTGTCTCTCTCTCAAAAATAAATAATAAACATTTAAAATTTTTTTAAAAAATCCAGTACATATGGGAACGCTAAAAATTCTGCTTTATATGTAGAAGCGTTGCATTTATGTGTAAAACTGTGCTATCGTCCAATGTTTGTGTCTCTCTCAGCCCCAAATTCATGTGAAGGTCTCAGGAGGTGGGACATTCAGGAAGTGATTAGCTCGGTTTGGTAGAGGCTTCATGAATGGAATTAGTACTATTACAAAACAGACCCCAGACGGGTTGGCCTTGTGAGAACACCAGACACGTGACCCCATGTGAGGACACGAGAAGATGGCCGTCTGCAGTCAGGGAGAGCTTTCACCTGAACTTGGCCACACAGGCACCCTGAGCTCAGTCTTCCAGCCTCCAGGACTGTGAGAAATAAATTTCTGTTGTTTACAAGCCACCCAATCAATGGTATTCTGTGATAGCTGCCCAAATGGACTAGGACAGTCACATTCTAGGCTCAGATAGTGACAGGTTTGTTTTTTGTTTTTTTAACCGATGTGAATGTTTCAGAAGGGCTTTTGGAAGTTGGACAGTATGTGGAACAATTCTTCTCAAGGGCATACTGTGACATTCAGCATCCCTGACCCCTCCCCTAAATTCCACAAGTGCCCCGCAACCCAACTGTCAAGATAAGAAAAAGTACGCCAGAATGCCCCTAAAGGTGCTTCTACACTCATTGAGAACCACTGGTCAAGGGCAAAAGGCCCTCCCTTCTACCCTCATGTATGTCCTTCCTCTAGCTCTCAGAGGAGAGGGAGATTTGCCTCCTTCCCCACAAGACTGGCCCCTGGACAGCACTTTGGTGGGACGTTGTCTCCAGTTCAGATTTAGAGTACATCTCTATCTTGGTCTTTCCACGTCTGTCATCTGGAACTTCACACTCAGCATTGGAAGGAGTTTCAAAAAGGAACAGGAGGAAATGCAAATGATGAGCATATGACACCCAGAGCTGTGCTAGAAATACCAACACAGGGTTTCTAGGATGTGGTCAGACAGTTACCTGCATCAAATGTATTTGTTAAACATACAGATTCCAGGGCTCCACTCCACACCTTTGAAATCACATCTCCGGAGCATGTGGCCATAGAATCTGCATTTTAAAAAATGTCTATTTATTTTAAGAGAGAGAGAGAGAGAGAGCTCACACATGAGTGAGAGAGGGGCAGAGAGGGGGGGGTGGGGAGAGAGAGAATCCCAAGCTGTGTCTGTGCTGTCAGAGGCTGACATAGGGCTCGAACTCACAAAGCACGAGATCATGACCTGAGCTGAAATCAAGAGTCGGCTTTTCCACTGTTTTCAAAGAGGATTGCTTCTGATGATTTAAGCAAAGAATGATTTCATATTCTAAATGCACTTTTGTATTAAAATAAGGGAAAACACTGGAAAAGTGGATGTCCCTAGGTTTGGACAAGGTTTTGAGGGTACAGAAATTCTGCATATAATTCTGCCTGTGCATCCAGAGCAGTAAAGGAAGCGTAGTCCCACGTCATATTATTCCCACTATGAGTCAAACAAGGTTTAAAAATATTCGTATCTCTTTATATAACTGTGGCGATACTAGATTTTCTAAGTTTTGCTCCAAGTTTGGTTTGCTCACATTTTAAAAGAGTATTGATTATTCCACTGGTATTAAATGATAATGGCGATGATGAGAGTGATAATAATACCTTCCTTACCCAAGGGCACAGAGAGTGCTAATGCCTTAGGCAGCATCTGGACCCAGATTTCCCTGGTGTGGAAGCTTCAGCTCTTGTCACTATCCCACACTGCTCCTTGACAATGGATACAGTCATACCAAATTACGTACCACACCAACGATGCTGCATGCAGTAGGCCTCTGCAAAAGAATGAGAAAATCAGAACCTTGGTAGAGAGTGCAAGTATCTAGGGAGTGCAAGTATTTATAACGTAGGGTTTATAATGCAGGGAACTGATTACAGAAAGGGGGAGGAGTCGAGAGCCCAACTGGGAACAGTGAAGGAACCCAGAGATCTGCAACCACAGGAAACCACCAGCACCCTTGACTGAGAGGCAACAGGCGGTGGCGACGTTACCAGAAGCCATGGGGCATCCAGTGAAAGCTGAGAGAAACCCAGTCAGCCAGTGCACGAAGGAGACCAGGCCACTCTGAAGAAGCCACGGGAGGCAGAGAGAGAAGGTGATAACCCTGGTTTCTCCCTTGCTGTTACACTCCAGTCTCTGCGGGCCTCGCCCAGTCGGCCACCCCAGGAACCTGGAAAACCAACCTCATCAGTTGTTCCCTCCCCTGTACAGAGCAGGCAGGGAAAGGCCAGGACTGGGTCTGAGAGCTGACGGATCCAAACAGACATCCCCACGTGGGATTTTGTTGTTGTTTTCCAGAATACAGCACCTTATGGCTTCTTTAAATAGTAACCCCCTAACACCTTTAGACTTACTTGATGGAACAAAAAAATTTTCTTTTTAAATCACATGACTTTAAAAACATCTATTCATGCAAGAGGATATCTTTTTTATACCTGTAACGTACTGAATATTGGCAAAAGAAAGCATTACTGAATGCCTTCTTGCCAAGGGCCAGCAGAAACAATTGCCAGGCTAACAATTCAGGGTATGAATTTTGCTTGACTTCTTATCTGAGGCAAAGGGAAGCTGGTACAAATAGTACGGTCATCTGGCTAAAACTTTTGGAACACTAACTTACTGGAACATTTTACGGTGGCCTTTTGCGTGATTACATACGGTATGAGGAACTTGGGCTAGGAGTCCTGGGCACAATTCTTCGGAAATGTAGGGTATTGGAGACTTCTGGGTCTCTGGAGGAAGTTCTAAGTGAAGGTCCTGGCCCCTGAATTACACAATAGGTTGTGCTCCCGGACTGACAGCCAGTTTCTGATTAAAGGCCGGTCACCCGAAGGGGAGAGTTGGAGCGCCCTCTAGGGGAGAGATGGCTATCCCTGGGTGCCGGGCCTGGGCACCTCCCGCTGCTCTCTGCAGTCTCTTTTTTTCTTCAAATACTCCATGAAATACGGCTGTGGTCTTAGCAGACATTGCGTCAAAGGAGATTCAGGACAGATTATACTCTGTGTGTGCTGTCACACATTCAGAGCACTTGCCAGGTAAATGGCTCAAAAAACATGAACAGCAGCAGAGAGGTCAGCATTTCGGTGCCCTCAGAGCTCGGCCACAGAACGTGGCCCAGCATCACTGCCGGCATCTAAGGAGAAGCCGACGGGCTGTCTTCTGGGCGTATGACTCTCCTGACTTACAGTGATTTTTTAAAAAAGCACTTTCTCCTGCCTTTTTTGAAGGAGGCGGCTAAGTAGGGTAATTTGTGGTTAAGATCATAGACTTTGGAGCCTAGTTTTCCTCGTATCCTCCCAAGTCTATCTCCGTTTCTCTACCCCTACCACTACCGTGTTGCCACAGCCACTGACTGTTCCCGCTCACGGCTCTCCGTCTCCTCCCTGCTGCCACTGCTGGGATCTTTCCAGGCAAATAAGATCAGCCATATTCACCATCCTCCAAAGGCTGGCCCAGCCTTTAGGATATTATCCACAGCGTATATGGTCCCACCAGCCCTCCAGTGATATCTCACCTCCAGCCCCTGCTCTGCAAATCCCCGACAACCACCCAACAACAGCCCATCCTTGTGGGAAAACTCCCATCTTCCCAGGCAGGGTTCGGGTGGAAGGGGTGGGGGGGTAAATGCTCTCCACAGCAACTTGTAATTCTTGACTGTTCCTTTGCCTCCTGGCAAAGCCAAGTCTAGACAAGGGGCTGGGCCTTGCTCCTTTGAGTAGCACTCAACACCCAACGCCTGGGACAAAAACGGGACTCAAGGATATTTGAAAAGCACTTTACAGTTTGCACAGCGTTTCTCACGTCTGCTGATTTAATCGTCACCACGCTCATGTAGCGGTATTTTCTAATTATACAGGCAAGGGGACTGAGGCTCGAAAAGGTCGGTGGCCCACGTTAGACTCCCAAGGGGCAGAACCGGTACTCAACCCGTGGCAGGACTGAGAATTCTACAGACTTTGTGTGAATCCCGACCCGGCCATGGACTGGCTAAAGCACCGACTTCACCTCCCTGCTCCCGTGACCTCATCCTTAAAGAAGACAGTAATTCCAATTCGGGCTTGCTGTGAGGATTAAATAAAACAATGCCTATGGAGTGTCTAACAGCGCCTGGCTCGCGGCCGGAACTATAAATGTGAGTTCCCTTTCTGACCCCAAGCTTGGCGAGCTGCTTCTCCTATTTCTACGGCAGCTCCTCCTTCTCCGAGCTCCGGAGGCCACAGGGGGTGCCAACTGTAGAGCACGGTGCCCGCTTTGACGCGATAGCTGCATAGGGTACCAGCAGTCCTTAGAGGAGTGTGGGGACTACGCGCACAGCTGTGAGAAGACAGCGGGGACGGAACTAGGAGAACCTAGGAGGCAAGGGTTGGATGGAGGGGCCCGTGGGGGCCGTTGGTCAACAACAGAGGGGGGGCTGGGACCCCACTGCACACACCACCCAGGGGGCCACTCACGTCTCCCGGACATCCAGTCTCCCGCAAGTGGCCAGTGTCCGCCTCTCTGCCACCCCACTTCACCCTTGCTACTTCCTTCCCTCCCCAACTCTCGGCACTGTCCTTAGAGCCTCAAAAAGCAAGGAGGGTCCCAGGGCGAAGAACGCTGGGGGCCGCGTCCGGCGCGCGAGCCCGCGGAGCTCAGGCCCCGCCCCCCTGCCCTCCAGCCCCCACCCCCGCCGCCGGCTGGCGGGAGGAGGGACATGCGCACGCGTTGGCTGGGCGCAGGGCGCCGGGAGGCGGGGGAGCGCGCGTGCAGTTCCTCCCCACCCGAGCTGGCGGGCGCTGCGGGGAGCTGGGCGGCCGTGGGCGGGGAACCCGACGCGGGAGCGGGGAGCGCGCCGCCAGCGGACGAGTGCGGGTGTGCGGACCCGCGAGCCCGGAGCGCAGCGTCTAGGGATGCGAGCGGCAGGGAGCCGCCGCGCCGTTGTGCCGGGTGAACTCGAGCGGCAGTGACCTCAGCGAGGGGAGAGCGGGACGACGGCGGCCGCCAGCCCCGCTGGGATCCTGGGGGCCAGGGGTGCGCGGGGAACGGCGGCGGCGCGAGAGCGCGGGGCGCAGACCGGGCGGGGCTGGGGACAGTGATGAGCGGGCGCGCGGGGAGGCTGCACGCCGCCGCCGCCGCCCGGAGCATTTGCCGCCCGAGCTGCTGCTCGCGGCCCGGGACCCGGCCATGGAGACGCTGAACGGCCTCGCGGGCGGCGGCACCCCGGAGGCGAAGCCGCTGCCGCCCGGCCAGCACCACCGCCACCATCACCTCCACCCGCTGGCCGAGCGTAGGCGGTTGCACCGCGCGCCCTCGCCCGCCAGACCCTTCCTCAAGGATCTGCACGGCCGGACCCCGGCGTCCGGCCCGGCCCTGGCCGCCCCCTCCTCGGGCCGAGCCCAGGCGCCCGCCGCCCCACGCTCTCCCAGCCTCGCGGGCAAAGCGCCGCCCTCGCCAGGAACCCTGGCCGCGCCCGGCCGCCTCTCTCGGCGCAGCGGCGGCGCCCCTGGCGCGAAGGACAAGCCGCCGCCGGGAGCCGGGGCCAGGGCAGCGGGAGGCGCCAAGGCCGCTCCGGGCCCCAGGAGGGTGGCGCGCACGGCGCCCGGGGAGCTGCTGCCCCGGGCAGGGAGGCCGCCGCCGCCGCCCGGGACCGAGCCGCTGTCCGCCGCTGCCAAGGGCCGCAAAGCCAAACGCGGCTCCGGGGCGCCCCCCGCCCGTGCCGCCGGGCCGCCGGTCCCCGCCGCCCCGATCCCCGCCGTGATCCTCGCCGTGACCTCCGCGGCCGGCTCCCCGGCTCCAGGCTCGCGCATCAGCCACACGGACAGCAGCTCCGACCTCTCCGACTGCCCCTCCGAACCCCTGTCCGACGAGCAGCGCCTGCTCCCCGCCGCCAGCAGCGACGCCGAGTCTGGCACGGGCTCCAGCGACCGGGAACCGCTGCGAGGAGCCGCTACGACGAGCCCCGCGGCTCGGGGGGCGCCGCCCGGCAGCCCCGAGCCCCCCGCGCTCCTTGCCGCGCCTCCCGCCGCCGGCGCCTGCCTCGGGGGTCGGAGCAGCCCGGGCGGGGTCCCCGCGGGGTCCCTGGGAACTGGCGTGGCGGAGGATGCCGGGGGACGCGCGCCGTTCGAGCGAACGGTCCCCGGGATCCCCAAGGACCCCGGTCTTGGCGAGCAGACCCGACTGATCCCGGCGGCCGCGGTGGAGGAGGAGCTGCTGCGGGAGATCGAGGAGCTGCGCTCGGAGAACGACTATCTCAAGGTGAGCAGCCGGCTCCGCCGCGGGTGTCCCGGAGGCCACCCCGAAAGGTCTGGGTGCGGGCGGGGACCCGCGAGCCCTGCCTGCCCGGTCCTGACAAGCCCGTTCTCTCTTCTGCCCTTCACTTTCCCGCCCCCGCACACACTGGGCGTTGGGAACTTAAGCTAAAACTTCTGGAAGGAGCAGCAAGACCTGTGGGTTCTGGCGGGTTCCCACCCCACTTAGCTTTTCTTGTTTCTTGGAAGTCTTGCTTCTTCCTGCTGACGTCTTTGCCTCTGTTGATGTGCCGGGAGAGAGGTGGCCAGAATCACATTTTGGATACACAGCCGACTCTCTGTGGGGCCAAAACATGCACACCCTCACCTGTGGGATCTGGCTACCCCTAGCCAAGGAGCTCTGGTCGCGGCCTAGGGCAGGTGCGTGTAGGTTCTGGAGCCTGCAGTGGGCCAGGCTGCGGATGTGCCAGATGCTTTTCCTGCGTTTACAGAACGTGAGACCCCCTCTATTTTCTCGGAGGGGGGTGCTCCCAGTGTTTCGGTGATACACCTCAAGTTCAGGGGCCCCATGAGGGTGGCCTGTGTTGAGGGACAAGGAGTTGGCAGGTTTGGCCTGCCTGTCCTTTGTAGGCGTCCACAAGCTGGTGTTTTGTGTCAGGAGAGACCGCTTGATTTCCCCCAGCACTCCAGCACTTTTGAGGGAATTGCAAACCTCTGCCCCCCTACCTCTGAGGATTTTTCCTACGGGCCTGCTAGCTAGCAATGGCCTTTTGGTCTTGTTAGCTTTGGGGCACTCGATCTGACTTCCATCTTTTCTCCCAAGAGGAGGTCAGGTTGGTCCTGCAGAACAGAGGACTTACAGTGTTGGGGGAATGGGGTTCAAGACAGTTGAAGTGACTTGAGAGAAAATAAGGGGGGTAGTACGGGGGGCAACTGTTTTAATTTATTGTAGTGCTCAAGTTAGTGAATAACTACAGCGGTACCAATCTTTTCACGTTTCTGTTAAGATGATAACATATATCTCCCAAACCAGTGGATGTCCCTCCTTCATCTGGGTGATGTGACTTGTACTTTTTCTCAGCAAACACTGAATGTATCCAGATGAGGCCCAGGCTTTGGCCAGTGGGACCAGGGGCATGCCCTTTTAAGGTGGTTAAGTGTGAAGTTCAGACTGCTGACAGAATAGTATTCTGAACCTAAACTTCTTATCAGGAGCTGCTCTCCTCAAATGAGCCCAGTCGTTGTTTTGTCTGCAAAGATGTGGCAGTGAGGCAGAGGAGAGGTGAGACCAGATTGGGAGTTGGGAGTAAGATGTTTCAAGTAGTACATTTGCCTGTGTCACCCACTCTTACGTAATAGACAGCAGAACGATTTTCAAAGGTGCTGAAGAGAAAGGGCAGTGATAGCATATGCGACTCCATTTTGAAATCGCCGCTTTTGTGAATCTTCAGCAAATGTAAACTCCCTAAGGGCCAGAAAGATTACCTTGTTCTGTTATAGCTCCAGCTCTCAGCATGATCCCAGGCCCCCAGTGTTTCTGATTAAATGGTGTTTATCCAAATCACGACCTGCTAAGCGACAGAAAATTGAGGGTTTCGTAAAACATGTTTCTCATCGCATCTTTGATCTTCAGGTAGGCAACAGTCATTTTAGAGTTCATTCTGAGGTGACTGTTTATTTGCTTTATCTTTTCACGTGGGTAGAGCCTCTGTGAATGAAATAGGTGTCTGACCCTGGAGTCTGATGTGGTATATTTGATATTTCAGTGATTCTTCACAACAGCATGGGGTATAATTGTTGTTAAATTTGTCATAACCCCAGTTTCACAGACAAGGATGCTGAGAACCCGGAAAACTTAAATGACCAGCCCAAGGCCATCCAGCTAGGAAGTACAGCTTCTATTTTCCCCGCCCCCGGAGCCTTTGCTGCTTTCACTGCACCAGGCTGCATCCCTGTTCCCAGCAAGCCTGCTTTTCTCAGCGTATACTGCTTGCTTTTGAGTTGTTTTATTAGCTTGAAATGTTCCCAATGTTTAACTTTCCTACGGGGCCTCTTTTCATTTTAGGCGAAAGGGCCATAATGAACCCCTCTCCACTAGCCAGTGTACAGATGGTCATATAAATCCCACTGACAGTGTTTAATTTGCGGGAAATGTTCAGTTGCTGTTTCCTGTGGAGAAAGTGTCACGGCCAACCGTTTACTCTGCCTGAGTGCCTCTCCCAGCCTTTCCCCTGTCAGCAGGAGAGAGCAGGAGGTAGAGGAGCTCTGAAAGAGGCTGGGAAACCAGAAGTATGCTCACAAATATACGTGTGAGTTACGTGTTTCGTTACCCAGAAGCTAAGTTACAATAGTTCAATTTGGGAGAAAACACAGCAATCCTGGCAGACTTCTCTAGAGGTCAGTGAGCGCGCCCACTTGTGCACAATGGGGCTGTGAGCACAAGTGACCTCAGGAGTCAGAGGCAGGAGGCTTGCCTTGGCACAGGGCAAGTTTCTAAATTGAAACTTACCTTTGGTTGCTTTGGTTGCTTCTTTTCTCACAGTAGATCAATGTGCATCCTTGATCTGCTTTCTTAGAGAATGTGGTACAGAGCTCTTGTGATTAGACAGAGCATTCTTCTATTCAAATGTTACCTACCAAGAAGAGACTTGGCCCGGGCACTTTACGTTGGTATATCCTGGAGGACTGTGACCATGATAAGTGCCACATTCTTTCCCAAGTCAGTTCTGTCACCATTACTGCACAAGACTGTCACACTTCCTGAGCTAGCATGACCAAAGGATAATCAAGCAGAATCATCAGGCCTGCGAAACCATAGGCGGATGTCTTACTGATGGAGACCTTCAAGTGGAATTCTCTTGGTTTTTAGCCACTCTGCTGTATTTTTTAAAATAGATGTCAACAGAGACGTACATACCTTCGGTTGCGCAGTGTGGAGCTGCTTGGGGTGTCCCTGGCCCTGCTATCTCTTCTTCATCAGAGGGCACCAAGTTGACTAAATGAAAAATGCACAACTACTCAATCCAGGTGGCTGGCTTTTTGCGTGAAAACACAGGCAGGAAAGCAGGCTTGTCCCTTTACTCCCGATGAACTTAGATATATTTGGAAGTCTTCAGAAATTCAGGTGAGCAGTTGAATTTGGTTGTCCAAAGGCCTTTGCTCCTTTTTCATACTGAACCCAGGCATATTTCTCGGTGCTGAGAGCATCCACAAAACGCGGCTGGTGTGTTTCTGCCTGCCCACCTGCCTGCCGCCGCCGTGTTTTGCCCAAGTGCTCTGAGATAATCGGACCAGCCTTAGTGCTCATTGTGAACATACTAATTATGTTCTCTGTTTCCACAGGGTTTTCAGGAGAATTTAATCAGTTGAATTTATTGACCTATTTTGAAAATGTTTTTCTTTTTTTTTTTTAATTTTTTAAAAGTTTATTTATTTTTGAGAGAGAGAGAGAGAGACAGACAGACTGCGAGTGGGGGAGGGGCAGAGAGAAAGGGAGACACGGAATCTGAAACAGGCTCTAGGCTCTGAGCTGTCAGCACAGAGCCGGAGGCAGGACTTGAACCCAGGAACCGTGAGATCAGGACCTGAGCCAGAGTTGGACACTTAACCAACTGAGCCACCCAGGTGCCCCCCAAAACGCTTTTGGAATTACTGGTGATGGGCTTACAATGTCCCCTCCGCATGTGCCCAAATAGTGTTCTCCAAAAGTGCCAGTGCCCTGCAGGATGGATGCAGGTGGGGCTGGGGGGAAGGGTTGCTTATTTTCGCTCTGCTTTCTCTGTTATTCCCGAAGAATTATTTCTGGTTAAAACAAAAGTCACTGCTAGCTACCAGGGCGAGCAACATCCGATCCTTTGAAAGGAGTGATTCCCTAAAGGAGATGATTGGTAAGGTCATTTTTTATTTTATAGGTTGCAGTGTATCACCTCTGATCCAGCCTTACCAGCCTGTTTCTTACCGGAAGTAGTCTTTTGAGTTTCAAGCTCTGAAATGGTTTTGTTAAATTGGGCTGCTTGGATTCCAGGTGCTCAGCATGGCCCAGAAGGGAGACACTCACAGGCAAGAATAACACAGTTCTGAACAGCTAAAGTGTTGAGCTCCTCCTCTCCCTTTCTTTTGGAAGGGTTAAAGTGGACAGTGTTCCTATTCTTTCCTGACATTCCGCTTTCCACGCCCATTCTTTATTCAGCCTGCAAAAGAGCGGCTGTAATAATCTTAGGTGGCAAGATAATGTAGACCAGGACAAACAGAGCCCATCAGCTGCTGGGTGAACTGTCACTTGGTAAACAATGGTAGCGGCCCCTGTGCCTTCTTAGCTACAGCTGGGACTGTGCAGAGAACATTTTCATTGTCCAGAGGGAAATGAGGTGGATTATTTGTATATTACAACAGACAATAGTTTCTGTCTGCAACTCCCAGAAGATGGAATTATTTCAACAGTAGCCAGACGACTGCTCCCCCTCTCCAAATTGGGTCTGTTTAAAGAAACGTTATTAAAATATTAATGTAGAACTAGTTATTGATTTCGGGTTGCTTAAAGGAGGCTATTATTTGAATAAAACTATCAGTATGATCAAGAGTTTGCATCCCTTAAGTTCAGATACGGTGCACTCAGTATCCACTGTGTTTTTAGTTTTTATTTGTGGGTAAAACTGTTTTCATTGAAATGTGTGTCATTTAATCTTGGTTTACTCTAGTGCGCACATGGTGCCTCATTATTTCTCTAATTTGATGTATATAATAAGGCTCGATCTGTTATCTGCAGGCAAAGGGGAGTAGTTGGGGAGCTTTGCATGACTTCAAGATTCCATTTTATATGTGAAATTTGAAAAATAGATTTAATTAAAACTAAATTAGCTTTTTAGTGAGGTATGCAACAGACCTGATGTTAATTCAATATAAAACTTGATTAAGGGCAAGTTTTTTCTTAGTTTCTGTGTATAAAAAAACAACAGCAATTTTCTACTTTTACTTACTCTGTCTAAATTATATTTGCCAGAAACATTATATGTTCTGCTTGATTTGGTTTTCTTAAACATTTAAATGGCAGACATTTTTAAGGTTCTGTAATACAATGTATTCTAAATTAGGGCATGCTGTCAGAAAATTAATGTAATGGTAGCTTGAAAATCACTATCCATCATGACCCTAATCTGAATAATCACAGTTTTTGCTTTTCAAATGTCTGCTGCCAGCTTACACGGTTTATAATTTGCTTTTCTTGTAACTTCTTTTCACTGAACCTGAAAACTGCTTTTTTTTTTCAAGGCGCTATGAAAAGAGTTGAAACACTGGCCTTGGTCCCATCTCTGCAATAGACTAGTGTTGAAAAGCCATTTAAATGTTTGGAATCTCAATTTCCTCATTTTTAAAATGGGAGTATTAATATCTTTGCTGCACATTGCAGTGTTTTTTTCTTTTTTCTTTTCTTTTTTTTTGAGGACCAACTGAGATAATGGATATACTCACACATTGACAGTTGTCAAGATCTAAAAATCTTAGCTTGCTTTATTATTTCACATCTATGGCAGGTTTTTTAAAGTATGACTTAAAGCGTATTATTGTTCCATTTGTCCCGGTTGTTGCAAATAATTTATAGTATTTACTGGAAAGAACATGTGGGCTTGCAGTCTAGCTTCTATTTGTTAGCTATGAGGCTTTGGACAGATTTACCAGCATGAGTTTGCTCTCCTTGTCTATGAAATGGGGTAATATGTTCCTGGCAGGTTTAGTAATGAAGGGAAAATACTGAAAAAAGGATGTCTTATGTTCTACAAATATTTATTTAGATAACATATGAGTTATAAAAGCAGTGATTCAAATACATGCAATTATAGTCTCTCCCTAATTTTCTTTTCAGTGCAACTAATGTTGGTGATTATTTATGCCAAAAAATGTTAGCTGTTTACATCTGGAGTAATGAATGATTTGGAGGTGTGGGTTCATCTAGCCCCTAAATACTGTTTGTTTGTTTGTTTGTTTGTTTGTTTGTTTGTTTGTTTTAGCTTGTTGTGGTTGTTTACACATCTATATGACATCCAGCATTTGATATTAGGGTCGATGAGGGTCCCCCCCGGTACAAAATTTGAAAACTAGAGAACATTTTTATCCCTGGAAGTTGTATCTTATGTTTTCTTATGGCTGTATCACACTTTAAACACTTTTGTTTGAGTAACAGGTAATTCCAGGCATTAATGACTTTGGCTTTTATAGATAAGCTTTCTAGAAGGAAACATGATCACAGACACTTCCTTCCATGAACAGAATGGCCACAGTTACTGAATATTTGTATGCATGCATATACATGTTGTGATTATTGCTTATATTGAACTGTTTTTTTTACTAGTTACCCAATGAAACAATTTCCTTTTAACTGTACTCAGACACAAGTGTGGAGAATAGGCTCTTTCTGAAAGTCAGATTTATCATATACATGGTGAAACCTGAGGAAAACTTGACCTTGATTTTGAAGATTCAGGACCAGTCACCTAATCTTTACTAGAAGATTGACATCCATAAGGCCTGTTTTAAAGCTTGCAGTCTGCAGTTGGTCTCCGCTAGCATGGGTCTGGTCAAGGGCAAGGCTCCCACACAGCGGCATCACAGCCTCAGCGTAGGGATTGGGCGTCAGTCTGCCAACTTCTTCTTTGCTAGAGGTTGGCAAGCACCTTCCCGAAAGACCTGTGTTCTCCAGTTCCCCGAGGAGCCCAGCCTGTCCATCCCGTTCATATATGTAGATCAACTGACTGGCTTCCGTGCTTGGTCCATGAGCTCCTAGTCCCAGCAGATTTTCTGACGAGGAACGAGACTTATAGGAAGAGATCTCCATGAAGGAAAAAAGAACATAAAAAAAAAAAAAACTTGCTTATACTTCACAACATTTTCAATGTTAATATTTACCTGTTTTAAGGCACACTAGAGCATCCTATGTTTTTAGCGGGGTTGTGACTGTTGCTATAGAAATTTTGTAAGAACACTCAGAAGCAGAGAAGAAAAGACATTTTATTCATGTGACCACTGGGAAGTGGCAAAGCTTTCTTCTTTAACATCCGTTCTTCTTGGTAGCCCATTCAGACAAGCTCCATTTGGAGTCATAGTCAGTTGAGTAAGTCATTGTCTTAGTTAGGGTAGTGTGGGCAGATTAGGGAGAATCTATAGACTGAGGTTTGCGGGTATGAGATACCACACCTGTGTTCCTTCCAGTAGACGGCTTCGTATGATCGAGTTGCCTGGACAGCTGTCTTTACCCTGTCTGTGCCAATTTGTGTTTTTCCATACAGATTCCCAATTTATTTGTTACACTTACACTTAATCTTTTCCAGGATAAATTACTCTTCAAGAGATTCCCTTCTGGTCAATTTCTTGTCTACCTGAGGCTTTGATGTTGGGAAACTCTTGTTCTTTATTATAAGTAAATCTCTGCTTTTAAGAACAAATGCAGGATTAGCGAGGGTAGAGAGAATCCAGAAACAAACTGAATAGCAGGCCAAGACCTGACAACTTAAGGTGTCCGTGTCACAGAGAGTTTCTTGCCTTGACCCTCAGTGTTAATTGAACAAAACAAATGGGAAAGACTGAGTGTATCCTAGTCTGGAGGCATTTAAACCAGCAGTTACCAAACTAATCAAGAAAATTCCTAGAATGTTTTTCTTAATCTCCCACCCTCCAAATTACTCCTCGTTAAAATCTTTTGTAATTATTTCAATAGAATTTCTGTCTCGCATATTGCAGCTACATCTGTGGGTCTGGGAAAAATTTTTCGTGATTCAGTTACAAGACTGGAACGACGCAAGGGTGCGTTTAAGTTAGATTTTGGTCATCTTTACGATTTGGTCTTTGTAGGTATTGACCGATGTTTATGTGTGTTCTTCCCACAAATACTTATTGAAGGCCTGCTGCGTGGCTCACACTACTCTGGGCGCTGTGAATGCAGAGGAACAGACACACAAGGGGTCTGCCCTCCCAGAGCTTACATTTCAGTATGGGCCACAGACAGGAGGAAGCACAAATAACTTTTAGCCAGTGGTGGTAAGAGATGGAGAGAAAACAGGGAAGGCAAGGGATTAGAGACCTGGTGGGGATGGGTGGTCAGGGAAGGCACTGTGTGTGCACCTTCTGGCTTATGTGATAGTGAGCTCTGTAAAAGCTGGGGAGGAACAGAGAGGGCCAGGAGTCCTGGCCCTATGAGACCAGCAGTGTGGCAGGGAAGAAGGAGGCCCTTGGGGAGGACATTTCTCAGCGCAGTGGGAATCCCCCTGGAGGCTTTGAGGGGTATGGTCTGAGTTCCATAGTAGAGGATAACTCCGGGTGGAGAATGGGCTAAAGGGGAGGCAGGGAGCCCCACACAACTTGTCTATGTGTGCAGCTGCTCCCTTGGGAGGGATGAAGGCAGGGACTAGCAGTGGTGTGCAGCCATCACAGGTAAGAGAGCGCCCTGCAGGTTTGTGGCTGTGTTGGACTGAGAGCACTGGAATGACTGTGGAATGGGAGGGAAAGAGGAGGGCCAGAAACCACTCCTGGGTTTCTCCTGAACCTTCATGCTGAAGGTCCTGAACCTCCTGGCGTCTTCATGCTGGTGCCAGAATCAAGTGGAGATAGGAAATAAAGCCCAGGTGGATGGAAAAACACCACCCCAGTGTGTATTTGACATCATGCAAAAGGTTGTACCTTTGAAATTGAGTCACATAGTCAGTGCTGAGATTTGTATGGTGGTACAGAGTTTTTAGAGACATTTGCAGGTATGTTATAATTCCAGGGCATTTCCGTTTTACGACCCCACTAAAGTTTATGTCCTTTGAAGGCGGGCTCTGTCCAACTCCTCTTGACATCTAGATTGTGTCTTAGAGATACAAGTTTAGGTCAACGTTTGGTGTGAATCTAAAGGTTTAGTTATCTGCAGAGCCGATTTCATTTATGATTCTGATTATGTAAGAAAATATGAGGAGGGGAATAAGGCTGGCAGGCTGCAGTGAATAATCCATCCTGGTTTTTAGCCTCTGGATCCATGAGATTTGAATAGACATCTGAGGATATTGTCTTGTGTGACCATTTCCAGAGGTCCTGTCACACAGGTGTGGCCATAAGCCGGTGGGTGAGTGTACAGGTGGTTAATATTTAGTATTGCTGAGCAGGGGGACACAGGAGACACCATCCTTTTTCTGGTGGCTTATGAGTCAACTCCATCTGGCTTGCGTAGGATGAATTGGACGAACTCCGTGCTGAGATGGAAGAGATGAGAGACAGTTACCTAGAGGAAGATGTTTACCAGCTGCAGGAGCTTCGGCGAGAGCTGGACCGTGCTAATAAAAACTGCCGAATCCTGCAGTACCGCCTCAGGAAAGCAGAGCAGAAGAGTCTGAAAGTGGCTGAGACTGGTCAGGTGGATGGCGAGCTCATCCGGAGTCTGGAGCAGGATTTAAAGGTGAGTGAGCTGATCAGGGTTGAAGGGCGGCTTATTCCCAGAAGGGGCTGCAGGGGGAGGGGAGGGGCGGGATCACAGATCTGAGACTGCAGCCCTCGGACCCACTCACACAGGGTCCTGATGTTCCGGTGGTGTTGCTCTCTCAACAGATGCCAGCATAAACATTCTTCCTTCCCCTTATGGCTTATAGGGAATGTGTAGTCATTTGGCTTTGACAGGCCAAGATTTAAACCTGCCATATGAACTGGAATCTCAAAACGTAAGGGAAAGAAGTCATAGTAAGGGATCTACAATTAAAAAAAAAAAAAAAGAAAGAATTGATATCCGCCACTTAGCCTGACAGTTGTGTAGAATTCTACAGAAACGCCTTCTTAAAATTTGGAATATTTAAAAAATCTATTGATTATCAATTCAGTGATGGTCAAAGGCCACTCATAAAGGTTGACTATGATCACTTAACATTTTTATTGTTACTTAAGTTTCTAGAATGCAGAAACCTGAAATGACCATAACCCAGGTGTAGAGGTTTGATTTAACCGAAGGAGAGAGAGGATCATAACTAATCGTCTAAAGCTAATTGTCTAAGGTGTTTTTGAGAAGCACTGGCAGAAGTGGGAATGAGGTGAAGAAATTCCAGACTTTCTACCATTTGCTCTCTCCATGGGTAGCGTGGCTTCTCCTGTGCCGTGATTATCAAATCATTTATCAAGAGGTGAATAATGCATAATGTCCTCCTCATTATGGGAGCACTTATGAAATCTCATTTCGCCTTTCATTATGATAACAGGAAAAGAATCTTTGTAATTCTATCAAATCTATAAACCCCTAGCAAAATGTCACTCAGTGGGATGTAAGGGTGATTTATATTTCTTTTGCAAAATCTTTCCTTGTTTCCTTTTAGAAGGTTAAAAATGTTTAGCTGCTTTTAACATTCAGATATTTTACTACTGTAGACAATTTAAAACTTGACCGTATCATTTTACAGGATTATTTTGATTTTTTTTTTTTTAAAGCAGGTGGGTTTAGTATTATCTTAGGGAACAGAACTATTGATTGATTGGTTGGTTGGTTGGTTGGTTGGTTATTGTTATTGTTACTATTATTTCTAATTTATCATTAAAGCATGTGTGCCTGGGCAGAACTGGCATTCTTGGTGATACTCTGTAAGGAGGTAGGGCTATTCACAGTAGCCTTTTAATCAGATAAAAAGGTTGTATCCTTGCTCATAATGTGGATTTCATGTTTGAAACTAATACCTCCTCCTTTAAAGAGAGGCTTGTTAATATTGCCAGGGTCTTTGCCCTTTACTGTGATATCATATCACTTAATGATCCTGCCTCAAAAGTTGTTCGAATGTGCCTTTAGCACGCAGAAAGCTTCCCGTTCTGATGACTATCTCTGTTGGTTGATACAGGTAGCCAAAGATGTATCTGTTAGATTGCACCACGAACTTGAAACCGTGGAGGAAAAGCGTGCTAAAGCTGAAGATGAAAACGAAAGTCTCCGACAGCAGATGATTGAAGTGGAAATATCCAAGCAGGCCCTCCAAAATGAGCTGGAGAGACTGAAAGAGGTAATCCCAAAATGTATGGGGATTTCTTTCTTGGGTTTAACTGTTGGGGGTTTTGGGACTCCAGGTGTCCCATTTGGTGAACTATGGTTTATTAGTATGGCCCAGAAACCAAGAATGGTTTTTACATTTTTCATAGCCTTATAAAACAACAACAACCACACAAAAATAAACCCAACAAAGCAGGGAAGACTGTGACAAAGACAGTATGTTGTTTGCAAAGCCTGAAATATTTGCTGTCTGGCCCGCTACAGAAAAGGCTTGGTGAACCGTGGTCTAAAGCTATTTTTTTTTTTTATAATTTCCATTCAGATGAGCTGGCCATTAATTCCTCTTATGGGCCCAAATGGAGTATATTATTACTAGAATACAAAATTAAGCAGTAGCTTTTTTCTTGAGTCTTCTTTTCCAATGAGCTGGAAAATATGTTATGGTTATCTACTAAACCTGTGTAAACAGATAATAGGCGTATGCCCCCTATAGCTATTATTCAGCCAATATGGTTTATTATTTTTTTTAATGTTTATTGGTTTTTGAGACAGAGAGAGACAGAGCATGAACAGGGGAGGGGCAGAGAGAGAGGGAGACACAGAATCTGAAACAGGCTCCAGGCTCTGAGCTGTCAGCCCAGAGCCTGACGCGGGGCTCAAACTCACGGACCGTGAGATCATGACCTGAGCCGAAGTCGGATGCTTAACCGACCAAGCTACCCAGGCGCCCCGCCAATATGGTTTAAATATAGGTTTTTCTTTTCTTTTTATTTTAGGGAGTGAATGTATTCTAGCACAGCGATCTAGAAAATGAGTGTGTGTGTGTGTGTGTGTGTGTGTGTGTGTGTGTATTTCCTTTGCATACAGTACTGCAAATCCTGTTTTGTTGTTGGCTTCCATTATAAGGAAGTCCACAAAACCATTCCTCATCCATCCAGCCATGCATCTGCCCACACTTAATTCAGTCCCCGTACCAGGCCCTGGGGATGCAGCTAGGAATATGGCAGCACAGCCTCTGTTACTGAGATGTTTACGGTTCAACTTGACATGTGGATATTTCTACTTCCCCACCCCCATCCCCTCACAGCCAGTCAGGTGCCCTGCTGTTCCTTGAGTCTGGGAGTGAGGGATGGTAGCCCACATTCTTTTTCCAGGGATCCATACCCCTGGGACTCAGTCCCTCACCTTGAGGTCTCTGCTGACATCTCACCTCAGCCACCTTCCCCTCCACACTTGCATATTCAAGTTGCCCCTGCCTCCACCCTGGCCGTCCTGATCCGTCTTCCCGTCTGACACATTATGGATTTTGGTCAATTACTTGTATGTTGGCAGCACTTGTCTGAAAATGCCACGGGTTTTATTTCTTTGTTGCCTTCACTAATGTGCCTCCAGAACTTGAGCTGTGTGGGAAGAGGATTTGTCTGGGTAGTTCACTGTGGGGTCCCTGTGCCTAGAACAGTGCCTGGCACTTAGGCGGTGGTGGCATCAGGGAATCACAAGGTGGGGGAGTGAATGAAGGACAAGAACGTGGAGCTGTGGTGACCACAGCTTGCCTAGGGACACAGTGAGCTTCCCAGCGGAGGGGGTAGAGTCTGAGAATGTTCTTTCTTCATGGGTAACCCTTGCTCCTTAACTTTCACATACACTTACCCCTGTGACTGGGGGAATTTCTCCTCTCCTTGTGGGTCTTTTTACCTCTACTAGTAATTTACTTCTTTCTACTTTTTCTTTTTTTTTCAAGTTTATTTATTTTTGAGAGAGAGCGCACATGTGAGCAGCGGAGGGGTAGAAGGGGGGAGAGAGAGAGAGAGAGAGAGAGAGAGAGAGAGAATCCCAAGCAAACTCCATACTGTCAGTGCAGAGCCCGATGACGGACTTGATCCCACAAACCATGAGATAATGACCTGAGCTGAAATCGAGAGTCCAAGAGGCAGATGCTCAGCTGACTGAGTCACCCAGGCACCCCCTTTCTTTCTCCTTTGACCTAAGTTTGCCGGAAGGTTTGCCATAATAGTTTCTTTTCCCAAAATTTCCAGTTTGAGCCTTACCTTGATGGTGTAGAAAATATCTTAGGAATATATTTTATAAATTTTACATGTGTGTCTGCTTACCTATAAGTATATAAGTTACATATACACATAAATGAGGAAATAAATATCTTTAAAGCAAACAAAGCTGCTCTTGCACACGTCAGTGGATTCGCCTAGGACTTGGCATCAGGTCACAAATAGCTCCTGAGGGAGAAGAAATGATTGCTGACGTTCAAAGCCAGGCAAGGGTGAGGCAAGGATCTTCAGAGACCGTGATGTTGGCTCAGGCTGGATGTATACAGAGGAGGTGACAGGGCCAGCCTGTCCCTTCCACTGTGGGTTAAAATTACTCACAGAAATTGCTCGATTGGAATGCCATCGGTATTTTACCTCCAAGGTGCAGTCAGCCTGGTACGACTGCTTATTTCCACCAGGCTTCTAAACGAACTGTAAGAACTGACAGGAGTCTGAGGAGGGTAGGTGCAGAAGACTTGTACCGGAGGCAGCGAACGATGGGACCAGGCGATCCAAGGTTCAGAGGTGGTAGAGGAGGTATTTACTGCAAAGTGCCAGGTGTGGTCTCCAGGAATGGGTTCCTTTTACCGATGCCAGAAAAGAATACGCCATGAGCTTTGCTTCCAGGTGAGGATACTATTTTCTCCATCTTGAGTTTTGCTCAGTAGTAAATTTCACCTCCGAAATTTCGTAAATGGATAAATCACATTCTGGAAAAGGCAAGGAGAGTTCGTGCGTTTCACACATCTCTCCGTGACAGAAGTAGTTGCAGAGGACTGTGTCCTCCCCCCGCCCCTGCCTCCCTCAACCTCAGAGAACAATGAAATAGCTCATCTCTGTGCCCCTTCTGCTCTGGGGCTGCTGCTGAGGCTTCTCTCTAAAGCTTCAGACTGCCTTTTCAGCTGCTTGGGGGACTTCCCCATGATGGATTTCTCCTCGCACTTCAAACTCAGAGTATCCAGAAACAGACCCGCCACCCTCATCCCCACGTGAATCTCCTTCATCTTTCCCATTTGTACTAACGGTGCCACCGTCCTGTTAGTCACTCAGGCTTAAGCAATGGCACTTCTCCTTAAACCTCTCTTACTGTGCACATTGAGATCACCTGTTTTGTGCTTGAGGCTCTGCTCTTCTGCTTTTGCTCTCTTAGGGAAAGTTTTAGACCCTCTGTTCTATCCATACTTTGGTCTTCTCTCAAGTGACTGTTCGAGGGCTGACCCTATGCAATCAACACGTTAAAGGCAGGTACTTCAGTTTCTCCCTTCTCTGTTTTATCTTCTACATTCCCTTAAATCTGACAGTGTGACTCTTTAGCGTGACACAGAGGACCTTTCCTGCTGGGGACCATCCCTGTCTCCCAGCTGGTTTTCCCACTCCACTGCTGTATACCCTGAAGTGAAATAAAAGGCAGCAGAGCATGGTGAGAAGAATCTGTGCCCTTTGGTCCCTTTTGAACTAACAGAGTGGGTCCTAGAAAAGTCACTCTCTCCATTGATAGATAAGATGATTAAAGAGGGTTGGCAAAACTGAGAACAAACAGGGTTGATGGGGGGTGGGAGGGAGGGGGGAGGGTGGGTGATGGGTATTGAGGAGGGCACCTTTTGGGATGAGCACTGGGTGTTGTATGGAAACCAATTTGACAATAAATTTCATATATTGAAAAAAAAAGAGGGTTGGCAATATGAAACCATGAGGAACTGCCCCTTCTGGTTAGCTAGTTTGCTCTCCTGATTCCTTGTGCCTATTCACATCATGGTCTGTGCACCCAACACCCATATACTCCTCCACTTGTGCAGGCCCGAAACATTTTTGCCTTTTTGGAGAATATATTTCTTCTAGTACTCAACTCTATGGTGGAACATCTCAACAGGCTGAAAGTAGTTAATCTTAGCTTGGTTTCAGCTTCTTAAAGATTGCCCAAGTGCTTCCTCTGAACAGTATTTCATTCTACCAAAAATTTTTGAATACTTGTTATATGTTAGACACAGTAATAACTGGCCAGTTAGTTGGCACTTGCAAGGGACAGGGACATGTTCTAGATCGTTCCAGGCAATGAGGATTTTTTTTTTCTTATTGAGGTATAAGTTTATTGGGTATAAGGTATAAGGTATACCCAAGGTATAAGGTATAAGGTATACGAGAGGTATAAGGTATAGGTTTATTGACCTAAAACATGACATTAGTTTCAGGTATATAACATGATGGTTCAATATTTGTATATATTACAAAATGATCACCAAAATAACTGGTGATAACATTCATTACTAAACACAGGTATAAAATTTTTTTTCCTGTGATGAGAACTTCCAAGATCTACTCTCTTAGCAATTTTCAAATATGCAGTATTGTTAACTATGGTCATTCTGCAGTACAATACATCCCATAACTTATTTATTTTATAACTGGAAGTTTGTATCTTTGGACTGCCTTTGCCTCTTTTACTCATCCACCCTAGGGATTGTTGAATGAAGCCACAGAGAACTAACTAGCAGTCAGATTGCTCTCATGGGACATCTTTCAGTACCATTCAGGATATGATATTGATTCTCTGGGTTTGGTTGAGATTTCTTTTGTGCCTAGTAAACGGTTCAGATTTTGTGAATAGGTCTCGAGTGCTTGAGAGGAAAGGGTAAGCTCCAATTTTGGGGCAAAGACTTTAAATCCATTAGCTTGAAGACTCAAACTTTATAACTCACAGCAAGTAGTACATTTTGTATCATCATTCAAAAACACAAACATAAAGGTTTCACAAAATAATGCTTATCTTTGCCATATGGGATCCATTTTGATACTTTCAATTCTATTCAGTTCTGTTTTTTAAATGGTGGTTACAAGTTTAATTTACAGTCCATTAGTGGATTGCTGCAATTTGGAAAAATTTTATTAGATGGTTTGTTAATTGCGTTGTTCAAAAATTTTACATCCTGTATAGTTTTGTCTGCTAAATATATCTATTTAGGATAAAAGTATGTTAAAATCACCTGTTATAATTTTGTATTTAAGTTTTCTTCTTGTAATCTGTCAAATTTTGCTTGCATATTTTGAATATAAATGCATAAGTTTAGAACTGTTTTTGATGATGAATTGTTCCCGTTATCATTTGATAATGATCTCTTTATTCTAATGTATTCCTTTATTTTTTTATTATAAAGACTACTTTGCTTTTATCATGTATACCATATTTTTTTTGGTCAGTATTTGCCTAGTACAGCTTTTTGGTGATTTCCATTAGTTTCTGTTTTTCTATGGCATTATGATTTAGATGTATTTCTTGTGAATGGTCTATAGCTGTCTTTTTAAAAATGTAATCTGATAATATCTTCTTTAAAAATGTGAATTTAATCCATTTACATTTATTGTGGTCACTGATGTGTTTGAATTTATTTTTATCACTGTATCTTATGCTCTTAAACTCCATGCCTTTTTTTGTTTCTTTTTTCTGTTTTTTTAATGTTGATTTTGATTGAGTTTTTTTTAATTCTCATGTCTCTTGCTTAAGAATTTGTACATTGTATTATTTGAATAATTACTCTTACATATTTAACATGCATGTTTGACTTAACATCTAAAACTAATCACTACCTCCATTCTTCTCCTGAATAATGTAAGCATCTTAGAAAAGCTTCAACTCGGGGCACCTGGGTGGCTCAGTCGGTTAAGCGTCCGACTTTAGCTCAGGTCACGATCTCACAGTCTGTGAGTTCGAGCCCCGCATCGGGCTCTGGGCTGATGGCTCAGAGCCTGGAGCCTGTTTCCGATTCTGTGTCTCCCTCTCTCTCTGCCCCTCCTCCATTCATGCTCTGTCTCTCTCTGTCTCAAAAATAAATAAAATGTTAAAAAAATTTTTTTTTAAATAAAAGAAAAGCTTCAACTCAATCAACTCCTATATTTCATACTATTATTACATAGTATCATTATAGTTTCATCTTTTTGAAACCATTTCCCCATAAGTTGGCTAATGTAATAGTTAATCCTTATTTAGATTTATTTACACATTTTCCACTGTGTCATCATTGCTTTTTGAGTGTTACTCCTTCCTTCTTTCCTTCCTTCCTTCCTTCCTTCCTTCCTTCCTTCCTTCCTTCCTTCCTTCTGAGTTCACTTTTCTTCTTATTGATCTATTAACATATCCTTGAGTAGTTTTTTTTCGGTTAATGGTATCTTCTAAAAATTTTTTTATGTCATCCCCAGCCTTGAAAGATATTTAGTCAGGCATAGGATTTTAACACTTTGAAGACAGTATTTTAATTATCTTTGGCTCTATTTTGCTATCAAGAGGGCTGCTGTCAGATAATTCTCATTTTTGTAGATGGTCTGTCTTTACTTCTGGTTACTTTTATGCTTTTCTTTTTATGTTTGGTGTTCTGTAGTTTCAATAAGATGTATCTAGATTTATTTTTATATTTTATGAAATAATCATTATCAATCTGTTTATGTCTTTAATGAAATCTGGAAAGTTCTGTCTTTGAATAATTTTCAATAGTGTTTCTTCTCTGTTCTCTGTATTACTTCCAGAATTCCTGTTAGTCTCATGTGGGAACTTCTGTTGATCATTCTTATTCTATATTCCATCTTGCCTAACTGTCCTTGTTTGTTTTTTAAGATCTTCTTACTTCTCTGTGCTATATTTTGAATAATTTTTTCATTTCTTGTCAAGTTACAAATTATCTTCTTTACAAAATAATTTGTTTTATTAATCCACTAAGTTTTTAAAAATTTTTTAATGTTTTTTATTCATTTATGAGAGACAGAGACAGAGCACGAGTGGGGAAGGGGCAGAGAGAGAGGGAGACACAGAATCTGAAGCAGGCTCCAGGCTCCAAGCTGTCACCACAGAGCCCAACGCTGGGCTGGAACTCACCAACAGTGAAATCATGACTTGAGCCAAAGTCGGATGCTTAACCGACTGAGCCACCCAGGTGCCCCATCATCTACTAAGTTTTCATTTCAGTGAGTCTACTTTTATTAGTATTTTTAAAATTTAGCTTGTTCTGTTTCATAAATTTCTTTTTTCCTCATCTTCTGTTATTTCTTCTTTAAATTTTGAAACATTTTAAAGTCATAGCCTCTTTCAGTTTGTTCCATTGTCTTAAATTCTTGATGTTACTAATCCCTGTGTTTGTCAGATCTACTTCTCCCTTTAAAGCGGATTTTTTTTAACGTTTTATTTTGTTATTGAGAGACAGAGAGAGAGACAGAGCATGAGCATGGGAGGAGCAGAGAGAGAGGGAGACACAGAATCAGAAGCAGGCTCCAGGCTCTGAGCTGTCAGCACAGAGCCCAACGCAGGGCTCAAACCCACAAACTGTGAGATCATGTCCTGCACTGAAGTCAGAGGCTTAACCAACTGAGCCACCCAGACATCCCTAAAGTGGATTTTTTTTTATGAGCTCTTCTTAGTGGGAATTCCCTGAAGTTTGTTGACATGCTTTCCGATGAGATTTTGCATTAGTCTTTTCCAGATGCCTCAGTAGTATTATTGGTCCAAATATAATTGTTAATTTGGGACTTGTGGACTTGTGTGCCAAATGCGTTGTGTCAAATGGATATCAGACTTGTATGTGGCATACATCTAAAGATTTTTATACTTAAAAGGAGATTATTTTTTTCACCACCCAGTGTCCTAAGCAGAAGCTTATTGCTCTCACCCTCACTGAGTGATTTTGAGTTTACTTCAGTGGGTTGTCTGGGCGCATTAATTGAAGAATCTTCTTACACCCTTGGCTTTGAGGGCTTATTTCTGGGTGTGATAACTTCCATCAGTCCCTCCTGCCCTCCACACCCTAATCCCTTATGCATTTCTGACACTAGGGAATTTTCCTTTTGTGTATATGCGAGTCAACTGTCTACAAATTTCTGCTTTTTATGTTTTCTTTAGCATTTCTAGCTGTTTTGGGGTGGGGGGAGGGCTCGTGATAGTTCAGTGTGCTATGTTGCCAAAACAGGATGTGATCCTTCAGGGTTCAGCAGAAGCTTTCCAGTAGCAGCTCTCAAGTGCCACAAGTAACCCCAGTGGTCTTCCAGGTCATGACTCAATGACTCAGCACTTTTGTCCCCGCCTCTTGGTTCATTTCCTTCCACCTTGCTACTCATCAGTTCCCATCTGCCCTGGTTTTCTTTTTTTCTTTTTCTCATGGATTCAGCTACATCATGGCTTCTACTTAACTGTATTCTTTCTCTGTAGGTATCTGACAGGGACTGAATGTTTTTGTCCCCGCCCCCCTGCCAATTTATATGTTAAATCCTAATTCCCAATAAGATGGAATGAGGAGGTGAATCCTTTGGGAGGTGATTGATTTATGAAGGTTGGAGCCCTTGTAGATGAGATCAGTACCCTTATCTAAGATATCCCAGAGTTCCCTTGCCTCTTCTACACATGAGGACACAGTGAGAAGATGGCTGTCTGTGAACCAGGAAGTGGGTTCTCACTAGACCCCAATCTGCCAGCGTTGTAGGATTTTTTACCTCAATACCTAGGGTTCGTTGTCTCACCACTTCGAAGAATGAAGAGGTGGACACAAAATGAGCAGCAGGCAAAAGTTTATTAGAGTATAAGATTAGAAAGGAAGAATAGTAGGAAAGCTCTCTTTACAGAGAGGGGACGTTCGAAAGTGAGTGCCGGCAGACTACAGGCAAGGGACTTTGTTTTATAAGGTTCTGGTCCCCACCCCGCTTCCCCCTTGTTCCTTCTCAAGTTCTACCCTTTTTGGCTTGATGGCTCCAGGTGCTGGGTTATCCATTCCTGATTGGCTCGTTTCCATTGTAGGAGGGGTGGTCTGTGGCCATGCCTGCCTTTCCCTGTGGGTCATACACTTTATGGTCTACTTCTTATTTTTAGTTAGGTCTTTAGTCAAATTACTGAGGGGAACCTGAGGGGAGGGAGGGAGGTGATTATAGTCTTAAGAGTAACCTTACACCCAAGGGACTTTGCTGTGGTCAGAAGTTCCCAGCGTTGTTCCAAAATACATGTTTTTCCCCACCCAGGGACCTCGGAGCCTAACCTTTCCCTCTCTGACTATTTTATCCTTTCCTTTCCTATCATACCAGCACCATGGTCTTAGGTTACCCAGCCATCAGAATTGGATCAGAGATAAGGATTTGTTCTTTAAGCCACCCAGTCCGTAATATTTGTGTTACAGCAGCCTGAAAAGACTCAGTCAGTCTTTCTGCTTTTTTCTCAACCAGTGGGCGAGGAGTTTTCTCTGTGTGTCATCACATTCAAACTATCAGGCGGCTGAAAAGTCTGGAAACATTGGTGTACAAACATAATAAATGGTTTATTGCTATTACACTATAGTTTAATAAAACATTATCTGTGTTTCCAGACTTTATGGTCCTCCTTATAAGAAAAAGATATGCTTAAGTGAGCCAGTGTAAAGCATCTTTGGGCAGAGTCCCCATGCCAGGGCCTCTCCTTGGACACTGACCAAGTTGTTGGCAGCTGCTGTGCAGTCAGTCAGGGCCTCACTCCCGGCCCCGTCAGCAGTGGACGGCAGGGCCGGCAGGGCGTGGGATACAGGCAGGCATTCTGTGTGTTAGCTTGGCAGGCTCTCCAAGACACCTCAGAAGGAAAAAAGTAGCATCTGGTTCCATTTGCTGGTTTCATGAGTTAAGGGGGCAGGGTGACTCTAACTGGAGAATAGGAGGCGGGGAGAACTGCAGTGCCCTGAATGATATCCCAGTGAGCTGGCCTGTTAAGTTAATAATGAGGTGAGATGGGATGATGGCGGGAGCGGGAAGAATCAGGGTGTCTGGTTAAGTCTTCTTCCCAAACACTAAAGCATGAGTAGAGTCTGGTGTGTGTGTGTGTGTGTGTGTGTGTGTGTGTGTGTGTGTATGCACATGTGCAAATGTATGTACCTGTGTGTGTGCATGTACACATACATGCAATGTCTGCACAGGAGTCTGGAGGGAAATGGTCTTTTGCACGTTCTGATGAGACCAGGAGGCAGGGATGGGATTAGAATAGAGCCATGTCAACCAAGGGAGTAAACACCGGGCCAGAGTTCAGAGGCTGGGGAGGATTAGGAACAGGGCAGCAGCTGCAGGAAGATTTGGCATAAATAATTGTGAGTGCTTAAGCTGTAAATGGAACAGTTTTGGTGTCTGGGAAGAAAGAGGGTGTGTGTGTTCCGTTCAACAACCACAAATCGTACTAATGGCTGATTTCACACACTTGCTGGAAAGGCAGAGGGAGAGCCCGTTACAGTCTCTTCTGGCCACTCACAGTCACTTGGAGCCATTTCTTGTCCAAATCAAGAAGGGCTCATCTTAAGGTCTTCTAGAAGGACCCACTAGACAGCGGTCCTTACGCTCTCTTCTTGGGCGTGGTCTCGTTTGGGCCTTGGCAGGCCTCAGGACGTGCACGGGGCAGGCTCGTTTGCTGCTGCTTGCTGGTGCGCTGTGCTGGAGGGGCTGGCGGGGAGGTGGGGCTTGCCCAGGTTAGAGTTTTCAAAATGCTTTCATTTCTTAGGTTAAGTTACTTTGTTAAGTTTTATGGCAGAGGACTGTGTTACTTCCACGTGGTGTGGCTGTCACGTTGGAGGAAAAGAAAATGGTGGCGAGGACAAAGGAAGGGCGGTGGGAGGAGTGACTGAATTTGACGGCTGTCTTGTGATCAGGTGTGAAGGCACGCGTGGCCAGACCCAGGCCTGGGGACCTCAGGCCTACTGAATGTCGGAGCCAGAAGAATCCCGGAGATGAGTGGGCCAGCCTTCCTATCACCTACACGAGGAAACCGAGGTCTGGGTGGGTTATGAATGGCGGCTACGCCAGGTCTCCCCGACTCCCAGCAACTCTTTTCCACTCCCTCTTTCCTCAGCTCTAGACCCGCCTCCTCCCTTCTCTACAGGCCCAGAAGGAAGAGGCGGCTTCCCAGGTCAGAGTGGGAGGCGAGCACTTGTGGGGCCAGCTTGACTGGGGTCTTCAGGGGAAGCTGCTGGAGGAAAGCCGCTCTGGTGGGTTGGTGAGGAAGGGCACCCGTGTCTTTCTTTGACCCATTAAGGCTTCTGTATAAAATTAATTTCTACTTTTAGAAGTATTTATGAAGCTGCTGCTTTCATCTCTGCTGAGAAAATTATAGGAAGAAGGAGAGCAGAACTTGTCTTTGAAGAGAGTGAGCGAAGGCCTCCCAACCTGCCCTACCACTTGCTCCCATGGGAGCCCCCCAGGCCCCTCCGCCTCCCATCCAGCTTGGAGGTGCCTGCCATTCTTCCCCCAGGACTGTGCCAGGATGCCTCTTCTCCCTGTTGAAATGCTGCTCGATCTTTAAGAGTCTCCCAGAAATGCCATCTCCTCCTTGAAGCCTCCTGCAACACTTCTGACCTCTGAACATTCTCATATGATCAAATCATCACACGGTTGCTAGAGAAAGTTTGAAAAGCAGAGGGAGAAAGTTTCCATCATGCTAACTCCCAGAGGTAGAGCTCATTTTTCATATGGAATTGGAAACATAGTTCATATAGGTCTTAGTATAGTATTTAAAAAAATTTTTTAATACTTGTTTATTTTTGAGAGAGAGGGAGAGACAGACAGACAGAGTGTGAGCGGGGGAGAGGCAGAGAGTGAAGGAGAGACAGAATCCGAATCAGGCTCGAAGGCTCTGAGCTGTCAGTACATAACCCACCATGGGGCTCGAAACCACATGGTGAGACCATGACCTGAGCCAAAGTTGGATGCTTAACCAACTGAGCCACTCAGGCACCCCCAGTATGGTATTTTTTTAAATGTTTATTTATTTTTGAGAGAGAGAGAGAGAGAGAGAGAGACAGAGCATGAGTGGGGGAGGGGCAGAGAGAGAGGGAGACACAGAATCTGAAGCAGGCTCCAGACTCCAAGCTGTCAGCACAGAGCCCATCGAGGGGCTCGAACTCATGAACCGTGAGATCATGACCTGAGCTGAAGTCGGACGCTTAACTGACTGAGCCACCCAGGCTCCCCTAGTATAGTATTTTTTTTTAATTGAACTTTTAGTTTGGAGACTCGTAGGTTCGCATGCAGTTTTAAGAAATAATGCAGAGGGGTCCCGTGTATCCTTTACCCAGTTTTCTCCAGTGGTAAAGTCTAGTCTGGTATCATAACCAGGGTGGCGATACTGACTCAGTCAAGCTGTGGAACAGTTCCATCACAAGGATCCCTCACCTTGACCATTTAGGGCCACGCCCACTTCTCTCCTGTCCCCACCCCCATCTGTCATCCCTGGCAGCTGCTGTGTTCTCCCTTTCCAAAATTTTGTCATTTCAAGACTGTTATATACATGGAATCGTTCGGTGATTAACCTCTTGGGACTGGCTTTTCTCACTCTGCAGTGTTCTCCAAAGGTTCATCCAGATTGTTGCGCATGGCCTTTGTTGGTGCCCTTTCACTGCCTGGTAGTATATGAAGGTGTTCTGGCATTTACCCGTTTGCTAGATGCAGGACACCCAGGTTGTTTCTCGTTTGGGGCTTTTGTGAATAAAATTATCGTGAACATTTGTGTGCAGGTTTTTGTGGGAACATAAGTCTTCGTTTCTCTGGAATAATTGCCTGAGGGGGCTCGTTTCCTGGGTTGTACAGTATTTGCATATTTCCTTTGCTTTTTTTTTAATGTTTATTTTTCAGAGAGAGAGCGTGTAAGAGTGGGAGAGGGGCAGAGAGGAGGGAGGCAGAGGATCTGAAGTGGGTTCTGTGCTGACAGCAGAGAACTTGATTTCAGGTCTCGAACACATGAACCATGAGATCATGAGCTGAGAAGTCAGAGGCTTAATTGACTGAGCCCCCCAGGTGCCCCGCATATTTTGTTTTCTTAAGAAAGTGCCAAACTGTTTTCCGGAGGGGCTGTCCCATCTAACATTGCCACCAGCAGTGAATGAGCTCTCCAGTTTCTTGGCATCCCCACCCGCATTTGGTGTTGTCACTGTTTTTTACTTTAGTCATTCTGATAGGTGATCTCTCATGGGGGTTTTATTTTATTATTATTATTTTTAAGATTTTATTTTTAAGTCTTCTGTACACCCAATGTGGGGCTCAAACTTAGAATCCCGCAATCAAGATTCCCACAGTCTTCCGACTGAGCCTGCCAGGCGCGCCCCTCATTGTGGTTTTAATGTGCATTTCCCTAATGGCTGATGATGTTGGACATAGTTTTACATGACCTTTGCCATCTGTATTTCCTCTTTGGTGAAAAGTCTCTTTATGTTTTTTTGCCCATTTTCTAATTGGATTGCTTGTTTATTTTACTGTTCTTTGTTTAGACTGGTGTTGAGTTTTCAGAGTTTGTTCTGTATTTTAGATATGGTCTGCAAATATTCTCTCACTCCAAGCCTTTTATCCATTCAGTAGGGTCTTTCTCCCTCCTGGCATACGTTTTTAATTTTGATGAAGTTCAATTTATAAATATTTCCTTTTATGGTATCAATTCTAAATGCTCTTTGCCTAGCCCTAGGTTTTGAATATTTTCTCCTAGCTTTTGGAATGTTTTATGGTTTTATGTTTTACATTTAAATTCAAATCAATAGCCCCATTTTGAATTCACTTAGGATATGGCATGAGACTTAGGTGAAGTTCATTTTTGTGCCTACGATGTCTAATTGCCCAGCACCATTTGTTGAAAAGGTTATTTTTCCTCCACTGAATTACTTTGCACCTTGTCAAAACTCAGTTGGACATATCTGTGTAGGTCTGTTCCTGGGTAATCTGTTCTGTCCCACTGATCTCTGCTAATAAAGCCTTGATTACATAGCGGTATAGATCTTGAAAGTGCTTTCCCTGTACAATGTCTGCCCCAGCTAGCGGTTTGAGAGTGTCGTTGGGTCCCTTAGTGGCATTTCAGAACACCTACATCTCTGCCTTATGGGATACATATGTGTGTCTGTACATCCCGACCCTTATCAAGCATTCAGTAAATATTTGTTGAATGAGTGAAAGTTTCATCATCTCTATTTCTCCTTGAGAAAGAGCCACACCATATTTGCAGATCTCCTGGTGAGGAATTTCTGAGTCTGTAAATGATTACTTCAGGACAGTTAATACAAACCAGTAATTGCACTCTAGGTCAAGTATTTTGACAGTGACTGTGTGTGGGTCATGATATCACCCTGTCTGGTTAGTGATGAGGAAAGCTTCTGTTGGTTAGCTTCCTGTGTATTCAGACAGGCTCAGGGTGTCCACCACTGGGGTCCTGCCACACCCAGCTGTCCCCTGTGAGCTGGGTGGGCTCTTCTGTAGCTGTTAATGCAGCATTGTCACCCACAGGCACTGTGGGCAATGCTCAGATGGTCTTTCGGGGCAGAGGATGGCCCCTTTGGGATGGCCATATCAGAAGCAGCGATGCTGTCTGTGTGAGCAGCCTTTGGTCTGCAGGCCACAGTCACTTCCCCCAGAGATCTGAGACCCAGCTATTTCTCCCCTACCCTCAATAGAACCTTTCTTGGCATACGGGAATCTTTTATAATGCGGGGTGTGCCGCTGAAACATGCTGCCTGCTGCTGTGTGAACAGTAGGCTGGAACTTGTGAATTGCAGTGAAATAGACACTGTGTTCACATTGCTTGTCTTCAAAAGTAATCAAAATATAGACAGAGCACATATTTCTGTTTTAGACTTCACTAGAATGTTAAATGCATCAAGTGTGCTTTGGGAGTAAATAAAAAAATACTTCTCTTTTCAAAATTTACATTTGATACTTCAGTCTGTCAGACTTATATGCTAGAAGCCATGTCGCTGATGCGATACAATTTAGGTAACTTGTCTTCAAATGCAGAGTCAAAGTCAGAGAAATAGGAGTGCTTAGAAATCCTGCATGGTATTATCTATTTCCTGAGTGTACTTTCTGGGTGTTTCTCTGACTCAAGTGAGAGTCATCATATGTTGAGTGCTATGATTATGAGCCAGATAAGCAATTTTCATTCTTCCCCCTAGGAATCAAAAATTACTCAGCATTGAAAAGACACCAAGGTATACTTCTGTATCGTTACACAAGCATACAGGATGTCTTGCTATTGAGCAATTGATCAAGCGGTGTTTGAATTTCTGACCTCATCGTCTGACCTCTGATGAGCCTCAGAGAAAGGAGAGACCCTAACCATTCCCAGGGCACTTTTCCTCATGGTTTATTTGTGCAGGTTGGTTCATCCTTTTACTGAAAGAACATTCATTTGGGATGGTTGGGTTCTCATTTTTTCCCCAGCGTCGCAGGTGCTCTTTCCCATGACCCACAGTAATTGTACCAGAAGGAGGGCATGGAGAAAAGGGCATCAGGTGGTTGGCAGTTGAGTTTGGTTGCTGTTCACTTTTGGATGCTGGTGGGAGCTGATTGCCCAGGCAAAGCAATGTTTATTTATATCAAGCATATTTGTGTTTATTCCTTTTCCTTCTTTCTCTCTGAGAGAGAATGACTGGGGGGGGGGGGGGGAGGGACAGAGGGAGAGAGAGAGAAAATCCTCAGCAGGCTTCATGCCCAGTGAGTGGCCTGATGTGTGGCTCGATCCCATGACCGTGAGATCATGACCTGAGCCGAAATCAAGAGTCAGAGACTTTAACAGACTGAGCCACCCAGGCGCCCCCATGTACTTGATTCTGAAGAGTTGGAGTAGACCCCTGTCCCATCACACACGGATTCGTCTCTCTGGCCAGAGGTGTGGAGTGAGCAGGAGGGCAGTTTGGGGAAGCCAGTGGTGGGGCGTCAGGGCACCAGGCATTTCTCTGTGGTTGGTTCAGTGACCACACAGTAGGGATGTGAAGAGGCTCCCAAATGCTTGATGGCCTGTGTTTATTCATGGGCCTTCATAACGACTTTTCTCACAAATGAGTGAAACGAAATAATTTCTGAGATTCTTCCATTTATTATATTTGTAAATCATAAGAAAAGTAGGATTTAAAGATGACGTCATTGTATGCAACAGTTGTCTTTCTGTTTTGGCCTAATGTGTGTGTTGAAAACACTTTTGATGATCAAGAGCCTTAAATACTCCTAACTGCGGAAGGTTCTCTTTTGTCAACTGAAGACAGTTTTCCCACTGGCTAACCCATCCCATGTAGGGGCGGGGCCAGGCCACTCTTTTGCTTTTCGATTTTGAAGCAACGCTGGGAGTTTTATGTTTGTTTCCCAGGGTTTCCTTGTGTTAAGATTTTTGGTTTGGGTTTGGAGTTATTTTTAAGCAAGATTACTCATGGGGTCACCTAAGTGATGCGACCCAGATGTCATACAACCATCGTAGAAGGCCCACACATTGAAATCACTTGGGTTTCTTAAGCCTCAGTACTATGGACATTCTGGGTCGGGTAATTCTTTGTAGTGGGGCACTGGCCTGTGCATTGCAAGATGATTCACAGCATTCCTGGCCTCTCTCTGCTAGATGCAAGGAACAGCCCCTCCCCCATTTGTGACAATGTCTACGGGCATTGCCAAATGCCCTTAGGAGGGGGGCCAAAATCTCCCCCAGTGGAGCACTACCTAGAGAGATAAGCAAATGAAAAACTAAGCAGGACACCTCTCCCTCCAACTCCCCCCTCCCGCCTCCTCCCCGGGAGCTTCAGAGGAAGAGTCGTGATTGACCCCGGTGAGTAATCATGATGTGGATACATTTGGCCATTACCACAGTACCAGGTGCTTTCCCCTAAAAGAAGGATTTGTTTGACAGGATTGGGAGGGTGCTGTACAAGTTTTGTTCTAGCACCTTAGGAAAGCTCTCTTGTCTCTCTTCTTACTCTATCTGGCTTCAAGTCCTAGAAGTCCAGAGCTCGGTTAACTCCTCTGTTTTCTGGAGGGCGGGCTGGCCTGTGTTTTCTAACTCTGTGAAGAGAAGGGTCGGAGGTGGGCATTACATATCTGCCTTTGCTCTCTACTGCTTGCAAGACCTCTTCAGAGGTGCCCTTTGAAATGATCATGTAGACATGTGGGTCTTTTCTTTGCAGGAGGATTAGAGCGCAGCAGTGCTCAGGGCAGGTTCTGACAAGGTACGTCTTGCACCACCGCTCTTATTAGGTAGTGAAAGGTCCCTTTCACCAGTATGTGCAGAGGCCGAACTCTTTATCCCCGTGACGCCCCACCCTGGCTGCACAGCAGAATCCCTGGGGAGCTTTTAAGAATCCTGATGCCCAGGCGACACCCAGGCCAGTTACAACACCACCTCTGGGAGTGAGACCCAGGCATCCGTGTTTTTTAAAATTTCCCGGGTGATTTTGAGATCCACCATGGTCATTACCATGGTGTGTCTGAAGCATCTCCATAATCACGGCTAATTATTTCCCACAGAGGAGAGGTGCTGCGGGTTGGAAGGTTAAGAAGGGTAAAGTAAGAGCTTTCCAGAAGAGGCATTTTGAGAAGATGAGGCCTTGAAGCGACCTCTTTCCATCAAACCTGGGGCCTTGGACAGTTGAGCTACAGCATGTAATTGCTCTAGTGAGGTAGCCAACTCACAGCCTCACGCTGTATGTTTGTGACCGCAGAAGTTGTAAAGGGTAGTGACCGTGTGGCTTCCTGTCCATTAATTACAGTTTTCCTAAAACAGGTCGGAGGCCAGATTCTAGCGCGTGCATGACCGTGGCCTTAGTCTGTCTGCGGTTTGTTTTAACCTGCCCCTCTCGCCACCCCGGTGTGGCTTTCCCCCCTCTTCTATCGTGTTCCCCTTTCACTCACCCAGAGAGCACCCCTTTCGAGTGCCTCAGGTTATGCTGATTGCGTGTGGCTCTGTTACTCCAGGGCTGCGCTGGGACTGCAGCCCTCATTAGAATGCGGCTGTGTTCCTGTCTTAGTTTCTCTCTCCCTTCCTCCTGCCGGCCTCCATCAGCCTCTGAGCCTCAAACCAAGCCACTTCAGCGCTGGGATTTTGTTTTATTCACCTGCCCTGGCGGGTGTTAGAACATGTTGGCAGGAGATGGCAGGAAGAGGTGAAGGGGGGTTTGCTAGCCCCGGGGAGCTCACTCTGCTTCAGGCAGTGGGGAGAAGCTGGTGTATAGAGCCTCTGGAACAGGACAGATGAGAGGACCTCTCCCAGCCCTGGGTTGCCTGGGTGCCAGACAGAGCACTCGGTGCTCCTCCGAGAACCTTACCTCCTTCTGACCTTAACCGGTGAACTGTGCAAACTGTGCGTGGGCGGGGCAGACCCATTTTCACTGGGGAAAATGGAGCCTCAGTGATGTTAAGTAAATTACTTGTTAAGTAATTTACAAGGTCACACAACTTGTAAATGGCAGACCCGACCTCACACCAAAGGGTAACATTGACTTTATAAGGGACAGAGCAAATACTTTTTTTTTTTTTTTTTTTAATCAAAATGCCTTTCCCTTTCCGGAAGAGAAGTGGGGGCTTGTGTGGGAAACGCAGAAACATGCCCACTGTTACATATTAAGGCTCTGTACATGCAAAATAAAGAAATAAAGAAGATAAAGGATGGAATCCACCTCACTTTTTAACCCTGTGTCACAGAATCAGTCTGGGAATAGCCATTTCCATTGACAAACCACATGCCACCGTCATCGATGAAAACGTGTAACATTAAAAGCCAATAAAACATGCTGCCACTTAAATTAAGACATTGCATGCCATAGATCAAAGCATGCAACCTGAGTTCAGAGATGTTAAAATGCTAAAATGTGTATCTTAAAATCAGTGGAATATGGCAGGTACATATTTTTTAAAATTTTTTTATCTTTATTTATTTATTAAAAAAATTTTTTTTCCAACGTTTATTTATTTTTGGGACAGAGAGAGACAGAGCATGAACGGGGGAGGGGCAGAGAGAGAGGGAGACACAGAATCGGAAACAGGCTCCAGGCTCTGAGCCATCAGCCCAGAGCCCGACGCGGGGCTCAAACTCACGGACCGCGAGATCATGACCTGGCTGAAGTCGGACGCTTAACCGACTGCGCCACCCAGGCGCCCCTATCTTTATTTATTTTTGAGAGAGGAAGAGAGTGCAAGTAGGAGAGGAACAGAGAGAGAGAGACACAGAATCCGAAGCAGGCTCCAGGCTCTGAGCTGTCAGCACAGAGCCGACGCGGGGCTTGAACTCATGAACCGCAAGTTCATGACCTGAGCTGAAGTCAGACACTTAACCAACTGAGCCACCCAGGCGCCCCACATATATATTTTTTAATTCTCTTGGATAAGCACTATTATGTCTCATGCCCAAATCACTTTCCACTTGAGTTAGGTACCTAAGGAAACATGAAGGGGGATTTTAAAACATTCCTGTAAGACTAAGGAAGACTTTCTTTAAAAAATTTTTTTTCTTTTTTTTTTTTGAAGGACAGAGAGAGAGAGAGAGACAGAGGATGAGCGGGGGAGGAGCAGAGAGAGAGGGAGACATAGAATTTGAAGTAGATTCCAGGCTCTAAGCTGTCAGCAGAGAGCCCGATGCGGGGCTTGAACCCACGAACGGTGAGATCATGACCTGAGCCAAAGTCGGACGCTTAACCGACTGAGCCGCCCAGGTGCCCCAAGGAAGACTTTCTTTTAGCACCTTTTTAGAGTAGTCCTATGACCTGTACTGAATACTGCCCTTCATATTCTCTCCGGCAAGGCAGAAAAGTCTTGGGAGGCCAGACGTTCACATAAAAGTTTCTCCTTTACTTTCTTAAAGAGAACAAAGAGATGAAACTAAACTTAGTAAGGTAGTTGGCATTCATTATAAAGAGTTTTGTTTAGTTCTTGCACTAGGCTCTGTTTTGACATTCAGTAGTAAAGAGTTTAAACAGACAGGGAAGTTTAAAGTTAATGAGTTTTAAGGTTATGTTTCAAGAAAGCAGTAAGAAGTGGCCTATAGTAATGCCATTTCTGCCTGTATTTAAAGACTGCGGCAGGTTTAGGGGCACCTGGGTGGCACCTGGGTGGCTCGGTTGGTTAAGCATCTGACTTTGGCTCAGGTCATGATCTCACGGTTCATGGGTTTGAGCCCCATGTCAGGCTCTGCACTGACAGCAAGAAGCCTGCTTGGGATTCTCTCTCTCTCTCTCTCTCTCTCTCTCTCTCTCTCTCTGCCCCTCCCCCCTCAAAATAAATAAATAAACTTAAAAAAAAAAAAAAAAGACTGCGGCTGATTTAGACGGCTACTGGAGCATGGACAAAGAAAGGTGCCCGGCGGCGTGAGGCAGACGCCATGGCCCTGGTGGCCTGAGCTGGCTGACAGGGGAGCTGTCTTCAGAACTTAATTGACAGCAGGTGAATTGAGCAGAAGTCATTGAAGACACCACCCAGGTGCCTAACTCAGGGCAGCTGGCCTTGGGGGTGTCTCCCTGAATTTGAATCCCCTTCGTCATCCTCTAAGCTCTGAAGAAATTGATTGGATTTGAGTCCCGTGACACACTGAGGAGGAAAACGGCCCTTGATGCCTTGAGAACTGCCCGAGAATTGGGACCACTCAGGGCTCCATCACCACCTGCAGGTTAGAAACTGCTGCTAAATCCGGGACATGGCCCATCCCACCAGTGGGGCCCTCTGACCAGTGGGCTGGCTTTCTTGTCTGTTGCTTTTGGGGGCCATTTAAGTAAAATAAAGAAGGTGACTTTGTTTGGGGGAAGTGGTCTCTGCTTTATTATTAGATGCATAAAAATTCATGACTATTATGACTTGGTAGATTGTTCTTTTCCTGTTATGAAATATATTATTCATCCCTGCTCATGCCTTTGCTTTATATTCCAATTTGTGTGATATCAGTATTGCTACATCAGCTTTCTTTTAGGTATTTTCGCTGGTGTAATTTTCTCTCGTTTTCAGCTTTTCCAAGTCATGTTTTCAACAACTGTGTCTGTGTGTGAGTGTGTGTGTGTGTGTGTGTGTGTGTGTGTGTGTGTGATAATCTGAGTTTCTTTTAATGAGGTGCATTTATTCCATTTAGATTATTGTGATTGTACTTATAGCTGGACTTAATTCTACTGTCCTGTTTTACATTTCCTGCTACCATGTTTTTACTTCTTTTTTTTTTTTTTTACACCTTCCTGCCTTCTGTCAAACACCTTGGACTTGTTTTTCATTCCCTCTGTGGGTTTGGAAGTTACATCTTTTCTCTGTTCCGTTACTGATTGCCTTGGAAATTGTAATGAACGTTTTTAATTTGTTAATGTTTATTTATTTTTGAGACAGAGAGACAGAGCATGAGTGGTAGAGGGGCAGAGAGAGAGGGAGACACAGAATCTGAAGCAGGCTCTAGGCTCCCAGCTATCGGCACAGAACCTGACGCGGGGCCTGAACTCACGAACTGTGAGATCGTGACTTGAGCTGAAGTTGGACGCTCAACTGACTGAGCCACCCAGGCACCCCTAAACATTCTTAAAGTGTATTTACCGTTCTCCTAAAGGAGAAAAGTTCCTTCTAACATTGTGACTTGCTGACATTTAGGGTCATTCTCCCCACCCTCCCACCCCCAGTCTTAACTTTCCATTTGTTTTTCTTTTAAGTACTGATATTGATTCACCATTTAGATCTACATTTACCAACTTGAGTTGCTTTCTGGATTCTGTTTCCCTCTTGCTAGAATGCATCTTTTAGTGTTATTTCATCAAGCATAAGTAGATCATTTCTAAGAGAAACCTTTGTATTTCTAAAAAAAAAAAGGGGGGGGGTGCCTGGGTGGCTCAGCTGGTTAAGCGTCCGATGTCAGCTCAGGTTATGACCTCATGGTTCATGAGTTCAAGCCCCGCATCGGGCTCTGTGCTGACAGCTCAGAGCCTGGAGCCTGCTTCGGATTCTGTGTCTCCCTCTCTCTCTGCCCCTCCCCTGTTCGCGCTCTGTCTTGCTCTCTCAAAAATAAACACACGTTAAAAAAAAATTTTTTTTTTTAAATAGCATTATTTTGCCTCTATTTTGAAATAATAATTTATTTTGGTAGAGAATCTTAGGTTAACAGTTGATCTTGCCTCGGTACTTCTATAGGTGAAATTCCATTATTTTTTGGTATCTATTTTTGGGTGTCTATTGATAACTGTTAACCTGTTGTTATTCCCTGTCAGTAATATGACTTCTCCCTCTGGTTCCTTTTAAGATTTTCTTGTTACTGCTGCAGTGTTACTATGAGGAGTCTCAATGTAAATCCCTCTTGGGACATTAGTGCACTTTCCTCATTTCTTATGGTTAGGATCACTCGAGTGTAATGGCACAGCCTGCCTGGTTCAAGGTGTATTTGCCTGATGTCCGGGTCCAGTAGCTTGGCATTGTCTGTCCGGCCCCTATAATGGTGCACAGACCTATAGCAAAAGACTTCAGTCAGAGCTTTTAGAAGTTAAAATCTGTATCCACTAAACACAGGCTCTCTGAGACAGCCATCATGTAACTCTTACTGGAGTGCATCCAGTCTAAAAAACACATTTCTCACTTTTCTCATTTCTCTCTCAGTATTATTCAAGAAGTAACAGTTTAGTCAGCGATGTCATGGCTTAATGGCATTTCCCTCCAAATATGTCTTGCCTGGTCTCTCATTTCCATATTAGAGGACTCCTTTCTCTCTGGCAGCCATCTGATTGAGAAGCTTGGGGGCCCATATTCTGCCTCTGCTCTGAGTTGATTAGTTTAGTTTCTTTCTTTCTTTCTTTCTTTCTTTCTTTTTTTAGTGTTTATTTTTGAGAGAGAGACAGAGCACGAGCCAGGAGGAGAGAGAGAGGGAGACACAGAATCGGAAACAGGCTCCAGGCTCTGAGCTGTCAGCACAGAGCCTGATGCAGGGCTCGAACTCACAAACCACAAGATCATGACCTGAGCTGAAGTTGCACTCTAGTTAAGTTATTCTAGTTAAGTTATAGGTATCACAGATGTATTTTTGTCCCCATTTACATATAGTAGGAAACTCACAGAAAGAGCAAGGAAGGCAATATTTTGTCTTCTCCTGCAAAATTATTTTTTATAGTCTTTTTGTACCCTTAATGCGGATCCTTTTGGGTTTATAGCATGATTTTTTTGAGGTGGTGGTCTTTAATATTTTGAGAAATGTTGGCCAATGAACACTAATAATTAGAAAACGACCTTGGGGAAGATTGTGAAGGTCTAGTTGACCTCATAGGATTTGCAGAGAACAAAGACATGGCATTTCTTTTGCTTTCAGAATAGGAAGCAGAGCTCTTTCTTTTGAGATTGCCCTCCTATCCTTCCACACAATACACAGTTTTGCCCAAGAACTGCCTTTTAAAGTCTGGTTAGACTGACCTATTCCATGTACAAGGTAGAAACACAATGCTTTGGCAATCCGAAGGGGGACTCGCAGAGTCCTTCTGGGCTAACTTCTACCCCGAATGGCTCTATAACATATCAGCAAACCACGCCCGATGGAGTGAGAAACCACACATAGAACCTTTAGCAGCAGATGCTATATTAAAGTGAGAGCCTACTCAGCTCCAAGAAGACATCCTTGAAGTCTGGAATGGTGTGTTTCAGTGTATGTTATGTGTTCATCCAAAAAACATACTCTGGGAGCACCTGGGTGGCTCAGTCGGTTGAGTGCCCGGCTTGGCTCCGGTCACGGTCTCATGGCTGGTGAGTTCAAGCCCCGCATCCAGCTCACCGCTATCAGCGCAGAGCTCATTTCGGATCCTCTGTCCCCGCCCCTCCCCTGCTCACGCGTGCTCTTTCAGAAATAAATAAACATTAAAAAAAAGTACTGGAATGTGGGAGCTAAAGCGTTGGGACAACAGTAAGGGGCAAGCGGGGTCTGCTCCAGCCGGAAGCACGTCCTCCAGCAAGATTGGGGTGTGCGCATGCGCTTGTGCGCCGTGGGGGAGAGGCAACGGCAGAAAGGTATTGAGCCGGAGTCGTGAATGACTTTCCCTTAGAAATCCCTGTGTGTATCTATGGTGATTATAAGACATCTTATCCTAGATGGGATGTTTTCTCCATGTTATTAAGATACATTTTCCAGAGACCAACGTCAGCATCTGTCTTCTATTCAGAGAGGTCAGAGTAATTCAGGAACTGACCGGGTCAGGGAGAGCATCACAGCACCGTCTGACCCCAAGTCTCCCGTCGGAGGGAGGGAGGTCTGTGTGCACGTTCAAGGGCCGTACGTAGGGTTGCTGCAAATATCTATGATTGTAAAGAGATGAGCGTAACATTTCCTTTCTCCGAGTTGTAAAACCGTTGGAAACAACTTGGGAAACCTGTTAATGTCTCCTAGAGCCCATTCTGCTGAGTGAGTTTGGAAGCAAAACTGTCTTAGCAGTTGGTTAGGAAAGAAATAGTTGTACGTTGCTCTTTTTACTCACTTCTCTTTATGGAGGTGGTTCTTTCACAAACCACAGCCCAATCCTTAGAGTTCTCTTATGCATCTGCATTCTGGGAAGCAGGAACTGGCTCAGGTATGAGAAATCCTTGAGAAATAAGGTAACGGCCATTTCGGGCTAGTACTTCATTCATACGTTCGTTTTATTTATTTATTTAACTTTTTTTAAAAACATTTATTCATTTTTGAAAGTGAGAGAGACAGAGTATGAGCGGGGGAGGGGCAGAGAGAGAGGGAGACAGAGAATCCGAAGCAGGCTCCAGGCTCCGAGCTGTCAGCCCAGAGCCCGACGCGGGGCTGGAACTCACGGAGCGCGAGATCATGACCTGAGTCGAAATCGGACGCTCAACCGACTGAGCCACCCAGGGGCCCCTCATGCTTTGGTTTTATTTGCACTTGATAGCTCTTGCAGCAAGCTGTTCGATTGTTTTATCCCCCGTTGGACAGATGCCCCCAAGCCCAAGGAGATTAAAGAACTTCATTTTAGATCATTTATTTAAAAAGCCACATAGCTGCTGGGCTCTAAGCTTCATCAGGCAGGGACTGTGGTCTTCGTTGTTGTATCCATAGGACCAGGGTGTCACCTGGGACAGTTGTTTCCCTTATAGTTGGTGAGTGGAGTTAAAACCTGAGCATCAAGACGGATCTTGTGCCTCTGTGTCTTCTCCCCACAGATGCAGTGTTCTCTTCACTAAGCACCCTAGATTATCTCCTTCTGCACAGGACAGTGCCAAGGTCCAGAATGATTAAGTGACATGGTCAGGACTTTTCTTGAGTCCCAGTCAACTGTTCTGGCCTTATGCATGAAGATACTCGGTTTTGTGAACCTTTTGAAGTGGGACGAGTGGATGGTTTGTGGGTCGGAGGATTTTTGCCTTGAAGTGTTGATCAGGGCTGCGACCAGTATATGGACGTGATAGCAACAGGCATAACTAAAAAAAGATTATGGAAAAAAAATCAGGGGATGGGAAAAATAAATAGAATAACAGCTAAATAGAAATGCACACACAAAGCAGGGTGGACATGAGGGGAAATCAGAAAACAGCAATGATTTGCTTTCGTGCCAAGCAGTACAGACTCACATATCAGTTAATGGATGCGGTAAATTTTGATGTGCTTGCTGTTCGGGAGTTTATTTCTCAGTGCACTTGGTGGCCTTCCAGGAGCTCATCAAATCAAGTTAATGGAGAGTTAAATGGCCCTTGGAACAAGCTGGCTTGAGGCAGCTGGAAGCCTGGGCCCAAGTTCCCGTGGCCCAGCCACACCGTGTCGGGAAGGCTTAGGTCTCAGTGAAAGCTGGTGGACACCAGTAAAGCTGTGTCTTTAAGAAGGGCCTCCTTCCCTTGACCCTTGTCCCCATTCCAGCTGCTTTCATTTCTCCCGGTTCAGCCTGGCCCCCCAGAGCTGCAGCCTGTCTTCTCAGGGGCTCTCCTAGCAGGAAAGTGCCCTGTTACGGGACCACACCTGGGCTGCTAGAGCAGCAAAAAGCCACTTCTCACGGGACACACAGCCCCAGTTTTGTGGGAGTATGTTGGCAGGTAGGAAGCATACCTGATTTAAATTGTCTTTAATTATGGAGAGTTTCAAACATAGACAGCATTTGAGAGAAAGGTGTAACGAACCTCCAAATAGTCCTCACCCAGTTTCAACCATTATCAACATGTTGCCTTATTTTATCTATTCCTCCTTTTGTTTTATCCTCCCTTCCTTTATATTGAGTAGTTTATTTTTTTTTAATTTTTTATTTCTTTTCTTTTAAATTTTTTTTTTCAACATTTATTTATTTTTGGGACAGAGAGAGACAGAGCATGAACGGGGGAGGGGCAGAGAGAGAGGGAGACACAGAATCGGAAACAGGCTCCAGGCTCTGAGCCATCAGCCCAGAGCCTGACGCGGGGCTCGAACTCACGGACCGCGAGATCGTGACCTGGCTGAAGTCGGACGCTTAACCGACTGCGCCACCCAGGCACCCCTTTTTTTAATTTTTTAAAAGTTTGTTTATTTTTGACATAGAGAGACAGAGTGTGAGCGGGGGAGGGGCAGAGAAAGAGGGAGACACAGAATCCGAAGCAGGCTCCAGGCTCTGAGCTGTCAGCACAGAGCCCAACGAGGGGCTCAAGCCCACGAACCACGGGATCATGACCTGAGCTGAAGTCGGATGCTTGACCAACTGAGCCACCCAGGCGCCCCCCTTATGTTGAGTATTTTAAAGCAAATTCTGAATATCTACACATACTCACATTTAGTATTTCTGAAGTCCTTATTTTTCAAACAGAAAACGTGGAGCATATAATAACACACTCAAGGAGCCCATAATTTATGCAGTTTCCCTTAGCAAAGCTCACAAAACCTTGACTTTGCAGGGAGCAAGTATAGCAGTGATAATGCTGTGGATTTTCAAGATGCATATGCAACTCATTCCCCTGTATGCCTCAGACATTTCCTTTGTGGTTGGTAATAAAAATTATTCGTATTATTTTTGTACTTATCACAATCAAGAGCACATCATCTTATGAACTTAAAACCACCTGGGAGATTTGAATGAGTTACTTTGAACTGCTTTGGGTGGAGCCTGGAGCTGGAAAAGCCTGGGGTGGAGAAGCTGGAGGAGATCCTCTAACCTTGATGCAGTGATATCTTCCTGTTTTTCAGGACAGAACACCATTCTAGCAGTTTAGTAAAATTTAAACAGAGTTTTAAAAATATATCCAGGGGTGCCCGGGTGGCTCAGTCGGTTGAACATCCGACTCTTGATTTCGGCTCAGGTCATGGTCCCAGGGTTGTGGGATTGAGCCCCGAGTCGGGCTCTATGCTGAGTGTAGAGCCTGCTTAAGATTCTCTGTCTCTCTCTCTCTCTCTCTCTCTCTCTCTCTCTCTCTCTCTCCCCCCTTCCCCCTTCTCCCCGCTCGCATTCTTTCTCTGTCAATAAATAAATAAATCAATCTCCACATATGTGTATATATTCACATGCAAATTTTATAACGCATATAAATGGGTTGATAAATGTAATCACGTATTACATTACTAGTGTGTTAGTGTTTTAGAGTGCTTTCCTTTTCCTGCATGGTTCTCTCCTGCTCAGCACCATATAGGTCCAGTCCCAAGCACAGGTCAGACAGTATCACAGACAGGTGTTATCAGTTTCCTATGGCTGAGGTAGCAAATTACCCCAAACTGAGTGACTTAAAAACAATGCAAATTCATTACCTCCCAGCACTGTAGTTCATAAGTCAGAAGTTTAGCCTGGCTGGCTAAAAGTGAAGATTTTGCAGGGCTACATTGCTTCCTAGAGGCGTGAAGAGAGAATCCGTTTCCTTGCCTTTCTTAGCTTCTGGGCGCATCCGCCTTGCTCGGCCTAAACCCTCTTCTTCCATCTTCAAACCCAGCAATGGCAAGATGAGATCATCTCTGATTCTCTCTCCTGCCTCCCTTTTCCATTTTTAAGGTCCCTCTGATTACACTGGGCCCACCTGGATAATTCAGGATAATCTTCCTATTTTAAAGTCAGCTGATTAGCAACCTTAATTACCTTCTGCCATACGGCTTCAGACAGTCACAGATCCCCTGGAGTAAGGAAGTGGACGTTTGGGGGGAGGAGGAGAATTATTCTGCCTACCACAGTAGAGAAACAAAATTATAGAGCCGATGAGATTAGAGCTCATTTCTTCTTTCTTGTAGTTGCATACTTGGGAAACTGAGGCCTGGGGCATAGCATTTATTCTGTACCCCTGGGTATTAAATGCTCCCAAGTTCTTGTCTAATCTTAGATGACATAGGCATTGAAGTGGGCATTTTTGTGTTCCCACTATAATAAGAAAACTGAAGTTCAGAGTGGCTACCAGACCTGCCCTACACCACATAGCTAGCAAGTGGCAGAGCTGGGACTCTTACCCAGAGTTGTTAGATTAGTACTTTTTCTGCCATGTGCTGGGTGTGGGTAGTTGCCTATCAGATCTCCGGTTTCCTGTCTGGTATTCTTTTTCCATTATACCATTCTGCTAGCTCACATTTTCCTCCAGTGACACAAGCAATAATACTTTTCCCAGAAGTTCCTTTTTGATTGAAGTATCGTTGGTATTTGCAAGCTCTTTTAACTTCGGTAGCTCCTGATTTCCTTCTCTCAGGGACACTATACATATATATTTTTTCATCCTCTTAGAGCCTGATTTTTATTGCGAATTAACCCAGTTCACACACACCAGAAGATTTATGTGGAAATTCTGAGATAAATAGTTCTCCTGGTTTCCATTCCTTGTTCTGGCTCCTGCCGCTCGCTGCTTAGGGCTGAATCCCATATTTCTGTATCTTTTAGTCTTTGACACATTCCTTCTTTCTGTTTTATTTTTTCCTTTAACAAGTCTGGATACTTTGGTTGGAGTGTATGAATTCTAATATGTCTATGTCCCATTTGAACCATGGCGTGATATCTGTCAGGTTTTGTGAATAGCTCCAGGCCCCCTTTGTTAAAGGCCGGGTCACCCCCGTGTTGTTTTCTGTTCCTTCCATCTGTTGCGAGGATCCATTGGTAAGAGTTCCTCATCCCCTAACCCAGCCCCATGATTTCTTGTTCTGATGTCAATGAGAAGCCTGTGCATGGGAAGTCTGGGGGCACTGAGATTGTCTAGCAGTTGTCTCTGGGGTTCTCTGCTGATATTGTGACCCGTGGGCACCGGCCCAGGCTGCACATGAAGGATAAGAGGAATGAATCCTTCATGCCTCCTAATATTTGAGAGGGTTTGAGACTTGGAGCCTCTCAGTTATAAACATTGATCTTAATTTTTTAGATGATTTTTGAAACAATTATGAACTATGTTATATATAAACGTAACGTATTTGAAGCATGTACATTATATATAAACACAATGTATTTCTATGGATATGTACATAAGTGTATTTATACATTCTAACATTTTTATATGTAAATTTGAAACATATGTCCAATTTAAAGCAGAATGGAAGAAGAATGCCCATCTTAGGCAATAGAACATTACCAGTGGGTTTGAAAATCCACGTACGACTATCTCCCACCGTCGCCTCAACATCATCATGGATTGTGTTGATTTTTTCCTTGCTTTTCTTTGTATTTTGCCGACTGTGTATGTGTCCCAAACATGTGTGTCATGTAATTTTGCTTATTTTGAATAAGCAAAGGAGTGAAGTAGCCCTGTAGATCTTCTTCTGTGACATACGATGTCACTTGACATACTCTTTTGATAGTCAGCTGTGCTCATGTGTGTAGCTGGAGTGCACGCATTGTTACTGCTTTCCATCATTCCATTGTGAGGATCTCTTCTCTTTGCCTTTTTGGTTGTTTGGTTGCTTCCAGGTTGTTTTTATTACAAAGCTATGTTTCTGTGCACATGCCTTGCTGTGCCCTGGTTCCCAAGCACTGTAACTTCTCTACTAAGTATTCTTAGGAGTAGGTGTGCTGGGCTATAAGGTGTGCACGTGTTCAATTTGCTGTTTTTTAATTTTTTTAACATTTATTGGTTTTTGAGAGACAGAGCATGAGCGGGGAGGGGCAGAGAGAAGGAGATACAGAATCTGAAGCAGGATCCAGGCTCTGAGCTGTCAGCACAGAGCCTGACGCCGGGCTCGAACTCGTGAATGGCGAGATCATGACCTGAGCCAAAGTCTGCGCTTAACTGACTGAGCTACCCAGGCGCCCCCAATTTGTTTTTTTTCATTTTTAAAAATTTTGGTAACATATACACAAAATTTATCACTGAAACTATTTTTAGGTATACAGTTCAGTGGCATTAAATTTACTCACATTGCACAGCCATCACCACCATCCGTCTTCAAAACATTTTTCATCTTGCGAAACTGAAACTCTGTGTCCGTCAAACGGTGACTCCCCATTTTGCCTCCCCCCAGCCCCTGGTAACCACCATTCTTCTGTCTGTCTTTATGAATTTGACTGCTCTAGGTCTCTCATACATGTGGGATCATATGGAATTTGTCCTTTCCTACCTGGCTTATTTCACTTAGCATGATGTCCTCAAGATTCATCCATGTTCTATCATGTATCAGAATTTTATTCCTTGTTAAGGCTGAAAAACATCCCACTGTATGTATATGTTACACTCTGTTCATCCATTCATCCATCAGACACTCGGATTGCTTCCACTTCTTGGCTGTTGTGAATAATGCTGTGACCATGGGTATACAGGTGTCAATTCAAGGCCCACTTTCACTTCTGTGGATTTCTGGATCACATGGCAATTCTGTTTTTAATGTTTTGAGGATCTACTGTTCTTTTCTCCACAGTGGCTGCACCATTTTACCCATCAGCAATTCACAAGAGTTCCAATTTCTAGGCGTCCTTACCAACACTTGTTATTGTGTAATCTTTGTATAGCGTCCATCCTAACGGGTGTGAAGAGGTGTCTCCTTGTGGTTTTGACTTGCATTTCCCTAGTGGCGGGTGATGTTGAGCATCTTTCCATGTGCCTATTGGCCATTTGCATCTCTTCTTGGGACAAATGTCTGTTCAGGTCCTCTGCATGAGTTGAGTTTTACCAGGTTATGCCAAATGGTTTAGCAAAGTGATTGTAACAACTTATGTGTAACTAGCAGCTTACGAGAATTTTGTTTGTTCTATATCCGTGTCAACTCTTTTACGGTCAGACTTAAAATTTTTGCCAGTCTTCTGAATGAGGTGATAAATTCTTGGGGCTTTAGTTTGCAGACGCTGCAAGATGTCTTCTTCTGGTTTGTGGTGCATCTTTTTCAATTTTTTTTTTCATCTTTTTTTTTTTTCAACGTTTTTTTATTTTATTTTTGGGACAGAGAGAGACAGAGCATGAACGGGGAGGGGCAGAGAGAGAGGGAGATACAGAATCGGAAACAGGCTCCAGGCTCTGAGCCATCAGCCCAGAGCCCGACGCGGGGCTCGAACTCATGGACCGCGAGATCGTGACCTGGCTGAAGTCGGACGCTTAACCGACTGCGCCACCCAGGCGCCCCTCATCTTTTTTTTTAATTGAAGTATATATAGCTACCATACAACATTATATTCATTTCAGGCATACAACATGTCAATTCAACAATTCTATACATTACGCAATGCTCACCACATCGTGTAGTTAATGTCTCTTGAACAGACGTTTACATTTTAATGTGGCTAAACTTATCAGTCTTTTTATTCATGGTACCGGGTAGGTCATGGTCATGAACATATTTTCGTATGATTTTATAGGTTTGCCAACATTCGCAATTAAGCTCTTGACCCAAATGGGATTTATCTTGTTTGGTAGGGTGTGAATGAGGGAGCCTTTTTCGTCCTCCCCACACACACCCCCGCCCCCCGCCTCCCCTTACCCCTCACGGGTAACACATTGTTCCAGCATCTTTTGTTGGGTTGTTTCTTAGGGTAGTCAGTCTCGACTTAGAGTGGGACGTGTCCCAGAATCATCAGGGAGTTTAGCCAACTGCACACATTCCCCTTCTGATCAATGAATCCTGAACAGGTGTGGGTGCGTGTGGATGCTTGTGAACAAACAGTTCGGCAGACTCGGACTTTTCTGCGCCTCCCTGAGAACCGCTGCCATGGTGGGGGGAGCATTTCACACATTTACAGGTTGCAAAAGACTAGTGTCCCCTATGGCCCTGTTAGTCAGAAGAGTTCTGTCTGGAGGAAACCGGTAGCCCTCTCAGGATCAGATCTGGCAGCACTATCTTGTATTAAATACTTCTACGTGTCTGTGTTCTGAAGAAATAAAGACGGGGGGTCAGCACGTGTGTCACAAGTAATGGAACAACACACTGTGTGGAACTTAGGGGGTCACAGCATTGGTTTTCCCACCTGACAGGTGTTTTTTTCTTTTAAATTGAGGTATAATTAACATAGGGTATTGTATTAGTTCCGAATGTACAGTATAGTGATTGAGCAGTTCTACACGTTACTCAGTACTCCTCATGATCGGTCTACTCTCCCTTTTATCTATTTCACGCATTGGCAGGTGTTTTCTTGACCTCTTTCTCCCCATGTCTCCAGTGGAGATGATGTTTTTCTGGGAGGTCGACATTTTCTTCTCTAATTGGGGTCATTCACGCCTACCTAACCAGGTTATGGTGAGGACTGGAGGTGACATGTGTGGACTGCCTTGGATATATACACAGAGTTGTTATTCGGGGGTGAGGGGTGGGAAGGGGGATCACACGCAATTTCAATCCAGAAAAACCTGGACATGTTAAAGCAGGTGCCTTCCCACATGATTCCTTGTCCTGATTGGAGGGAAAATAAGGTTGGGAATAAATTCGTTGGTTTTCCTTCTCATGAAAGAAGCTTTTTCTCAAGGTGTCCACACCTTAGGGATCTGCAGACCCAGTGGGAAGGTTCCCTGCACTTGCTCACTCGCAGAAGAGTGGAATCTTCACTGTGGCCAAACCCAGAGCCCCTGAAGTGATAAGTGCAGGTTATTGACGTGGGATGAGTACACAGATAATTATCTCATTGTATCCAATAGTAATGAATAAAGACCTGAGAATGCAGTGTACCTTCAATGGGATTTTTTTTTTTAATTGGGCTGACTTCTTTGGGCTTCCCATGGGAAAAGTCTGTCCTAATGAGACTTACTGTAAATGCAAACAAGGATATTTTTCTGCTTTCAGAGAAAGGAGACAAAAGCTGAATGAACAGGGGAGGCTGTTTAAGATTTAGCTTTGGGATGTGGACTTGCTTGTTTCTTTCTTTCCACTAACACTGGGCCTTGTGACTCGGGCCACATTTGCAATCACGAAGCCCATTGTTCCCGAGCATCCATAATGGCCTGGCTCTTTCCAGTGGGAGTCTGGGAGGACGGCCAGCCTTCTGGACTGACGAGGTCCAGAGCCCCAGACCTTCCCCAGCAGGTCTCTGGTGCCGGCCAGTCCACCCAGGTACTTCCGGGTTTCCCTGGGCTGCCATCACCAAGCGCCATAAATTGGACAGCTTCAAAACCAGAAATGGATTCTCTCACAGACCTGGAGTCTAGAAGTGTTATATCAAGGTGTTGGCAGGACCATACTCTCTCTTCAGGCTCTAGAGGAGAATCCATTCCCTGTCTCCCTCTTCACTTCTCGTGTTCCTGGGCATTTCTGGGCTTACGGCTACCACACTGCAATCTCTGCCTCTGATGTTACCAGGGCCCCTTCCCTCTGTGCGTCTGTCTCTGTCTCTTCTCTTCCGACGAGGACAGCAGTGTTGTACTAAGGCCCACCCTTGTCCAGATGAATACATCTTAGCTTGATGGTACCTATAAAGACCCTATTTCCAAATAAGGACACACTCACCGGCAGTAGGGATTAGGGCTTCAACATATCTTCTTGGGAGACACCGTTCAATTCACAACACTGGAACAGACACAGAAATTGAGAGCAAGCCCTTAGAAATCCTTGTAGGAATTCCACACTGCCGTGACATCTAGGCACGGAACCACAGGGCTTGCATTTTCTGTTTTCTTTTTTTTTAATAATTCATTTTATTGTATTTTTTCCGTAAATGGCCCCTGGAGAGAGCAGCACTGTCCTGGGCCTCTGCTCCTCACCGCCTCTCCCTCATGTTCCTCTCCCAAGGTTCCGCTGAGAGAGAGAGGGGCCTCCCTCAGGTTGCCGGGAGAGCCGGTTGGACATCATCCACACGCCAGCCCCCCTTCCTCACTTCCCTATCGTGCCGGTGGTACCCCTGGTCTACAGTTCCCAAAGCAAAACCCTCAGAACCCCAGCGTCCCTGGTTCTTCCCCTTTTGCTCCATTGTCTGAGCCTCACGCCCAAACTGTTAAATTGTCCCGTGATGGGCCCTGCCTTCCTCCTGCCCCTCCACTGAGTTCTGCACAAAGCTGCACAAAGGTCTTCCTAAACGGTTCCCACAGTAGTCACCTGCAAGCTCCCAAGTCCCTGAGGACTTGCTTTCTGGCAAGTGAAGTAAACTTCTTAGCCTGGCATTAGGCCCCCTTGGCCCAAGATTTTTCCACCCTTGTCTCCCACCCTCTTCCCAAGAGCCCTTGTGACCACACTCCATCACGTGTGTCACACACCCCCTGCACGCGTCTCCTCCAGGACTGCAGCTTGTGTATTTGGCTACCTCTGTGGGGCCTTCTCCCCTCCAGTCCCTACCGGAGGAGGCTCCTGGATCCCAGCTGGAAGCGAGTGCTCTCAGAATGTGAGCCATCATCACATTCTGCCCTGTTTTGTTCTTCTTTGGGCATTGGTCTCAATATCTCTGCTGGACCCTAAGCTCCTTGAAGGCAGGTGCTGTCTTATTCATTTTTGCCTCTATCACACTGGGTGTTATTTAACACATAGTGAAACTCTAATGAGTATTTGCTGTGCACGCATGCATGAATTCCTAGCTGCATGCAAACGAAAGCAGAGCGGCCGAGACCAGCCAGTCGAGGGTGAGGACCTGTGGAGGGCGAGGTTCCTTGGCATGGCACCCCCAAGCAGGCAGGTCACAGCTCCTCTTCCTCCCAGCTGAGAGCGCAGGACCTTCTTGGCATCATCAGCAGATTAACTGTTGGCTCAGACACAGTAAGTGGATAGAACATAATTTTTTTGGAACTATAAACATTTCTACTCAAGTCCCTTAAGAGTCCCCATGGTTTCCGGTTGCTTTTTATTGACAGTTAGTGACATAGTTTATGACTTGGGTACAATACGTATAATGAATAAACTAAACCCCCAAATGGAGAAAATATTAAACAAAAATCTTAACAAGCTTGATGAAACCAAACATAAGCAAGAGAAAGAAGACGAAAATCGCTGATGGAAACTTATTTTATAACTGAGGATGAATAAAAATTCAGAGCTACAGAACGATAGAGCTAGTTTACATTTTCAGATGCTAATGCATGAGATCTATGCCTTTCATACATGTGTTTTGATAAACATATAAGATATATGAAAATATATAATATATATAACATATTTCTGTTAGAACTAGGGAAGTTTACTGATATACTGGTATAGATTCTTCAGATTAAAAAAAAATTTTTTTTTTAATTTATTTTGAGAGAGAGCACGAGCAGGAGTTGGACACAGGGAGAGGGAGACAGAGAATCCCAAGCAGGCTCCACACTGTCAGCATGGAGCCCGATGTGGGGCTTGATTCCCTGAACCATGAGATCACGACCTGAGCTGAAACCAAGAGTCGGACGCTTAACTGACTGAGCCCCCCAGGAACCTCCAGAATTTTATTCTTTTTACATCAGGTCAGGGTCAGTCACTTCTGTCTTTGGGATGGAATCACTGTACTCAGTGCAAGACTTTTGGTGACAAGGGAAGCCAAATGGTTCGTAAACTGGGATCGACATAGATCCTTGCATCTTACGGCCAGACGTCACAGGTGATCATAGCTCCTTCTCAGGGGCTGTTTAGTTCTTTCAAAGCACTTTCTCACGCGCAAGGACAAGCAAAGTGTCCTCTGTTAGCCCCAGTAGCATGTGATGCCACCCTCACAATGTCATGCTTCATCTCTACTTTTAGTCCTGTTATAAATGGCGACCCTGGACTTGCCTCAGATGACCTTCTGAGATATTTGGCCACTTACCTTATTTATTTGGCAGCAGCAAAAGGTGGAGCTTTTGATCATCCAGCAGCGTTTTCCATTTCTGGGACATTCTCTCCCGTGCAGCATCTCCAAACTTATTTCATAAAGGCATTGAAGAGCCATGAGAAGATAGCTGATGTGCCATAGCACAAATAGCTGATGTGCCAAATGCAGTGGTCCAGGCTGCAGCCCCTACCAGTAATTAAGTCACATCACAGTAAGGAAGCACTGGAAGGAGAAGTGGAGAGTCAGACCACGTGAGACCACAAAGGGGTGTGGCATAGAGAGTGGCCAGAGGTGAGACTGGACAGGACAAGCTGGCCAAGGACAGACCACATGAATCTATTGTCTGGGCTCAGAGTGTAGGATGTTATTCTGAAGGCAGTGGGGCGCCACAGGAGGGCTTCTTAGGAAGCATGATACTATCAGAACCATATCTTTGGAAGCTAACTGGCAGCGGAGTGACACAGGAAGAGAGAGGGTGGTCCAGACACTGTTTGCAGTGATCTAAATGGGCAGAGCAGCCTGGGCCAAGGCAGGTGCCATGGCGACAGGTCTGTGAGCCAGTAAAGGCTTTTGCCACCTGCTAAATACCCATGGGAACGATGTCTTCCGCTAGAACTCAGCATGTGGTGCTGGGGAGCCCGAGTCGAGCGCCATTCAGACATCGGATCCTCCTCCGTCACTTCATAACTATGTGACTTGGGCAGGTTGCTTGACTGTTTGAAATTCAGCATTGGCAGCTATAAAATAGAGACAATGGTCCCTACCTCTTCAACCTGTTCTGATGTTTGAAGTAAAGATTTGCTGACACAAAAATATATTTTGAATCTGTTTCTGGTAATCTATAGGGAATATTAAAGCTGTTGTCAGCTGTTTGGCTGTGCATCTGACTGCCAAAGCCAGACCGGCCTGGAGCGAGCCCAGACCTGGAGCGTGCCCTCCTCCCAGGCGGGGTCCCACCTGCCGCTCTTTGTGGCCCTGGCGAGGGGCTGGGCACCCAGTGCCAGGGGCCGCATGTACTCATCTTCTGGCTGGCCAGCTGGGTGAGGAAGGGAGTGTCTGTCCTCTAATCACATGGAGGACAGGGGGGAGCTCTACAGTGCCACCAGCTCTTCCATGGGGTTACGAACTTGGACCCCAAATGAATGAATCCAGAGGACACTGCTCTGCGAAAGGTTTGAGAACATTTTTTCTAGGCGTGGGAGGAGTCGGTAAGAGATTATTAACATGCCTTCGGAATGCATTGCAGCTATAATCAGATTACCCGTCTGACTTGAGAGGTTCTTGGCTAATTAAAGTACTTTATCTTCATTACAGTGAAGCGACTTGCCTGTAAAACTTCACTTATTTTGGGGAGCCACAAGGTAGTCACCTGTGGCTTTGCTGGGGTTGAGGCCTGCAACCTTCTCTTTGTATGTTGACATATGAGACGTGGAGCGGGAGAAAGTCGTGGGAAACAGCTGTGGGGGGGGGGGACGGGGGTGCCACATCACTGCACAGCGGGCCCCTTGGCCAGGTCTGCCCTGAGGGTCCCCACGCCGTCCCTCCGGGCTCTGGGAGGGCTGGCTATGTGGATGCTCCATGCACCAGACCCAGAGCAGGTCAAGTGGGTATGGACGTGTGATTGAGCGTTTTCATGCTCCAAGTGCATGTTTCTCAGTTCATGGGTTGTGTGTGTCTGGATTCTCTGGAGAAGAGAATATTTGTGTAACAAAAAGGTTGTAAGGCTCAAGCTGCTGCTGACTCTGCACTTGGACTTGAATGTTTGTAAGGAATTTTTGACATGTTTGGCCGTAGCTTGTGTGTGTTTTGTCAAAAGGAGGCTCCAGAGGGGTGTTCTACCAGCTGCTTGCTTCTCTGTTTTGAGTTTTGTGTGCAGAGACGTTAAACATGCCTCTTTCAGTGGCCACCCAAGAGTGTCACGTGATACTTTATCTGTGTTTCTGGGGATACTGGTAATGCTGTTGCTGCTGTTCTGGGCTGTCTCAAAAGTTGGCCATCCCAGTCCTTCCAGAATAGGTTGATGTTGGTTTGTAGCGAGGTAGCTTAAATTTTGCATCATGTTTTCTCACCGCGATGCTGTTTTTGATGCTTCCTTCTGATAAATGAACAGTAAAAAACAATTGCTTTTTGTTCTTGGGGGTTTTGCTACATGCCCCTAAGCAGTCAAGGACAAAGTTTCTCATTGTTCTGAATCCCATAGATCCAGAGCAGGCTGGGGTAGGTGTTGGGGTGAGACACGGGGGAGGCGCAGCACAAGTGAGGTTGGCTGCTGGCTCAAGAGAGCCGTCAGCTTTTTTAGAAGAGGGAGACGTCACAATGAAAAATATCCTTTTTTTTTTTTTTTTGGTCGTTGTCATGTTGAGACTGTATTAGATTAGAAATGCTTTGAGTTGGGACAGACGGAGTCAGTGGGATTCTCTTTGGAAAATCGTTTCATTGACCTGGGTCAATTGGCTGTGAGGGTGGTGAAGCTGAAGATGAGGAGGAATGATAAAAGTGGAGGTATCTTCATAGGAGGCTTGTGAATGAACCTGTAAGACCAAAAGGAAGCGAAGGGGAGAGCTTGAGAGGATTCCAGTGCTTTGAATCTCTGGGACATCTTGTCAACAGAGAGGAGGGGGCTGATTTGGGAAAAGACGCCGAGGTCAGGGTTGAGTTGGAGAGCGAGATAAAATTAAACATCCTCCAGTATTTTCTACACGTACGATGTGCTGTGTCCTAATAAACCCATCATAAGGTGAAAATATCATAAATTGCGAATGCATTTAATACACCCAACCTACTAAATGTCACAATGTAGCCCAGCCCACCTTGTATGCGCTCAGGACACTTATACGAGTCTACCATTGGGCAAAATCATCTAACACAAAGCCAATTTTATAACAAGTATTGAGCATGCCATGTAATTGATTGAATACTATGCTGGAAGTGACCAACAATGGCTGCATGCTGGTCATTCACTCACATGACCGCGTGGCTGACCGGGCACTGTGTTACTGCTACCGCCCAGCACACAGGAGAGGATCATCCCACATCGCTAGCCCAGGAAAAGGCACACATTGCAAATTCAAAGTACAGTTCCTACCAAAGGCATAGAACTTTCTCACCATCATAAAGTTGAAAAGTCGTTAAGTCAAGCCATCCTAAGTCGGGGACTGTCTGTACTTTGATTCTGAGCAAGATGTGTAAATATCATGGCTTCATAAAGATCACTTGCGAATGAGAAGTACTGAATGGTAGCTTTGTAGAGTTGGTTAAACTTTTCTAACATTTAAGCTTTCATGTTCTAGTTACATAATAACTGAAAGAGAGCTGATAGTTGGTAGCTTTGAAATAGAGAATCAGTTTTTAAGTTTTATGGCTTACTTTAGCAACTGGTACTTATTTTCCCACCTTTGATTCGGAGGAAATTTTCAGATCTGGCTCTCTGTCTCCGAGGAAAGCACCCAGAATAGCAAATTGAGCAAAGAGTGGGGATGTTTCCAGTCTCAGATGTGCTGTCGTTTCTATGTCACACACACAGTGCACTTCTGAGTTTCTTGGGCTGTTTAAAAATCTTACTTGCTGCTTGCTTTCCCACTTTTTAAACGCAACGGCATATTGAAGAACAGTGTCGCCAATGTAGAAATGTAGAAAGGATGACAAGTTGATCCACTCACCGATCAAGTGTTGTGAAAGTGCTGCTGGGGTGCAGGCACCCTCTTGCTGGGCATGTAGGCTATCTGAGGAAGCACATAGCCCCTGACGCTAGAGGGAGGAGGTGAGGAGGCGCTGGGCTTCGTGCAGTGCTCAGTAAACCGTGAGTGAGGGATAAGCTGGGCCATAGACGACCAGGATGTGGGAGGTCTTAGAACACAGATGGCAAGCAGCCAAAGGTATGTAGCATCGCCATACCCAACATGGCCATCCTGACCTACTGCTATGGGGAGGAAGGGTGGTCCCAGGCCAGAGGCAGAGGCTGGTTGCACTTCAGTTTTTACTGTTGACTCCTAGGCTACAAAACCATTTGCCTTCAGCATTGCCGTGGGGGCGGGGGGGGGGGGGCTCAAGAAGAGATGAAAGTCGAGTCAGATAAGCCAGATGCAACTGGTCAGGCAAGGATGCCTCGCTGGGTAGATGTGCATGTCCCAGACAGGAGTTTCTGTGCACACACAGAACCGGATGTAGCAGAACCCAAGGTAGGCTGGACAGTTTCTACAAAATGTTAAAATCACTTTAAAAAATATCGGATACTAGGGGCGCCTGGGTGGCGCAGTCCATTTAGCACCTGACTTCAGCTCGGGTCATGATCTCACAGTCCGTGGGTTTGAGCCCGGTGTCGGGCCCTGTGCTAACAGCTCAGAGCCTGGAGCCTGCCTCGGATTGTGTGTCTCCCTCTCTTTATGCTCTCCCCCCACTCATGCTCGCTCTCTGTCTCTCTCTCTCTCTCTTTCTCAAAAATAAGTAAACATTAAAAAAAGTACCTATGTATATATGTATCACATACTAAATATCTGTATATGTATCAGATGCTAAATTCCATCGTTATAAACATGTGGCCTTCTAACCCAGTTTTCCTTTATTCAACTGTAAAGTCAACTGGAGACACTCCAACATTATTTGAAATAAGATACTGACAGATCTGCATTTTGCTTTTACCAAAGTTACAAGTAGCTAAGCTGGCCTGTTCCTGTTCCAGGGATACTGATGGAAGACACGAGACTCCTGTGTCAGAGAGGACTTTTCTTAGTCAGGCTGCATCAGGCAGCATCAGCGGCCCGGCCCCCCCTTGCCCTCAAGTGCAAGGGGCAGGACCCAGAGGGCCCAGATAGATGCTGTGCACACAGTGGGCTTGTGTTGCAGCTGGGGAACACTGCGCGGCGTGCGGGGGGCACTTTCATAGCAGCGGTAAGCACACCTCTTTGTTGCAGAGAAAGATGCAACTTCATTCTTCGAGGTTGCTTCCTGCAAGCACAGTCCTGGGAAACGGTCCAGGTAAGGACTGGTCCAAGCCTTGCGTCCTTGGTACATCCAGCAAGACGTGTGGAAATGTGAGAGACCCGTGGAGACGGTCTTCTAATGATATAAACATGTAAGCATCACGATGTTTGTTATAGGTGAAATCTGAGAGGAGTTTTAAAATCTGCATCTGTTTAAGAAAGAACCATTTCACAGCCTTTAATTTGCCTATGTATTTTTAAAACTTAAAATATATAGGAATTCTTCTTTCAAACCTGAAGATTCTATTGCTTTTCCTACAGACCATGAGAAGCAACTATTTGAAAAAAAAAAGTCTCCCCCACTTCCTTTCTCTCTTATTTTTAAACAGTCACCTATAAAATGTCTCCTGAGTGTGTAGCATTCCACCAGGTGCTGTTGGGAATATGAGGCAGTAGATGACTCAGGCCTTGCCCTTGGCTTCGTAACCTACTAGAATAATGAGACAGGCTTACCTGGAACAATCGAAGTAAATCTATCAAGTGCTCAATAATAAAATACCAATGATGTCAGAGGGAAAAGTAAACCAAATCATTTTGTAACATTTTAAATCGAGAATGGTTACATATTCCTTCCTTGGTATGTATTCCTGTAGCCGCAGCCACTACCCTTGCCAACTGCTATAACACAGGTGCGTGTAGTTCTGCAAGATGCCCGCTACTGGATATTGCCTCCCCCTCCCCGCCGGGTCTCTATATCTTCCATGCTCTCTTTTTCTTCATTTCTCTGTGCTTCCGTCCCTCTGATGTGCCAAGCGTAGGAGTATTTATGGAAACGGGGTTTCGTTTTTCGGGCTTTTTTGGTGGGAAGAAAAAAGCTTGCAGGGGGAGCTCATGTGAAAAATAAAAACCCAACTCTCCCTAATTCTGCCCCAGCTCTTTGGTCCTTTCCACATGACAGTATCAAAAAATCTCCCTCCCTTGGCTTTGAGTAACCAGTTCACCGTTTGCTCCTACTGGGGAGGGAAGCGCTTCACTTGAAAGTCACTGAAAACATTACTTTAGAGGCCCTAGGTAGCTTTATGTGGAGGTTGCTGGAGAAGGATACAGCACATTTGAGCAACACTAGATGCTCCCGCGCCATAGGCCACTCCCCACTCAACCTTCGTGCTGTCTTAAAGCCAACTGGTCTACCTGCGGGAGGGCGTGGCTCGGGAATGCCAAGGGACTTGCCTGACGTCACACAACAAGGGCCAGGACTCAGGCCTCTGACCCTTCTGACCCCAACCCAGGATTGCAAGTGCTCCTGGGGCTTTGGTTTTTGTCATTATTGTTGTTTTGTAAACCAGGATTTATTTGAGACGAAAAGTATCACATGGGCCAGAAAAACTAGTCTACAGTCCTTGATTACCTTGCTTATCAAACTCAAATTTAGGAAGTGGTGGGTGGTGGCCAAGAAATTTCTGCAGCCCTGATGCTTGCAGCAAGTGCGATTGTTACCCTTGATGGAAGAATTGCAGCTGAGCAAGGCTTCGTTTCCACCAAGGACGTTTGATGGGCACGTCCTGCCCTTCTCCTCACTTTTCCTGGGACCAGCTCTGTCCCAGAAAATCCTCCCGACGCCAACATGGCTGCTTAGAATTCCAGGACATCTCTCTGGGGCCCCCAGGATGACCTGACCTATTTTGTGATGGGTCATGACTATTTTTAATGCCTAAGACACCTTTGAAAGACACACTACCACTTCTGCAGAGAAGACAGTCCTCTAAAGTCCACAGAAAGTGCGCTCACAGGGAGTTGTGCGTGGAACAGGGCTTGAGGTAGAGGTCATACAGCAACTCATAAAACCTCACACAAATATGACTCTTTTCATCTGTTCTGTTAGACTTGTATTCAGAATTAGAAATGAGCAGGCAAGGAGCGAGAGCAGACAGCTCTGTCCCGGGGGGTGGGATGCTCAGGCTTTAGCACCTGAGTGCTGTGGTCCCTTTTGTAGGGTCACCAGGCTTTCGGGAGGTCGTAAGGCAGTTTGGTGACTTCTGGCCCTTGTCACAGTTCCATTAGGGAACACTGAGATTTCAGCTGTAACTTGCCATGAAAAAGAATTGTATATATCAACGGCAAGAGATTGAGGATTCTCATTCTGTAGAGTGTCAGCAATACAGAAGGACACAGGCAAACTTTTTGGAGAAAAGAAACATTCAGAGACAACAGGAGAGGGAGAAAAGATAAACTGTGAATGATGAGAATTTCTTTATCTGAAATTCAGGTGCTGTCAGCTTTACACATCTGGAACATGGTCACAAATCCCAGAGTGCTTTAAAAAAAAAAAAGAAAGAAAAGGAAAGGCCCTGAAGCCCCAAAGGAGCTGTTGGAATGCCAAGGGATACATTTAGTGGGCAAGCTCTCCTCTTGGAGCCCTTCGTCCTGATATTAGCTGGATTTCCCACTGCTTGTAATGGCCGAGGTCAGTACCCCAGCCCCCAGCTGATTTGACACCCGCAGGGACAGGCCGGAGCGGGGTGAACGAAAGGCTCCACTGACGCCCTAATAATTGAGGGGATGGTGTTGGCCTTAGGGTATAGTCAGCCAGAGAACCCACGGCGGGGTCCCCACAAAAGTTGGTAACAGAGCCCCAGATAGGAGGACAAGGTTGGCCTGTATTCTGTAAGTTTCATTTAAGAAGGCAGGACAAGTACGATATGTTTTCTAAAAGAGTAACTGTGAATTAGAAATGCTAGCTTTCCCACTCCTGAGGCCTGTGGGCCCTCTCCGTGCTCTCCTACTAGACTCCAAACTTCCGGGAGTCTAGAACCTCATGATCACCCATAATGGTTAACTCCACTTATTTACTGTTTGAAGTTTTCCCTTCTACAGGGAAAGTTTTATGTCCCTGGAAACCTTTCATGTCCCCGGGACTCTCTCCCTGAGGATGCCCCAATAGCCAACGGGCACCGTAAGAGTAAAGATGTGTGTCCCAGTGACCAGTAAAAACCCCCAGTAGACTTTGTAGCAAGTGATTCACAGGAAATACAGGTCAGTAACAAACCTAGAGAAGGCCAGGGAACAGGGACACCTGGGAACAGGTGAAGTGCGGTACTGCCCATGGAGGATCTTGGAAGTCCCGAGGGCGTGTGACGGGAAACAGTTAGGCCTTCAGGTTCCAACCCAGGAAACATTGCAGAACACAGAGGTATGTTTGGAGACACACATCGAGTGAAAAGAGGTTGTTGGCATTTTTGAAGCGGTTTGTGAGGCTCTGATTCTGATACCAGTTCGGACATGTGGGTTTTTTTTTCCCATACCACCAAGCAACTGACTCAGCTCCAACTGTCTACCTGGAGAACACATCCGGTCCTACGGTCCCACGAGACTGCCCTCTGCCCCCTTTAGACGCCAGTTGCAAGTCAAAGTTGCCACCTGTGCTTGTGACCATCCCTCAATAGAGCAGAGCTTCCACCGACGACCTCCTTAGGTGTGATTAGTTTGCCAGAACGGCTCACAGGACTCAGGGAAATCTCTTACTTACTAGATCACACATACTTTATGAATGGCGAGGTACATGGGGGGACAAGGAGCATCCATGCTCTGTCCGCATGTTCACCCACGTGGAAGCCTTCCAAACCCCATCCTTTTGGGTTTTTACAGAGGCTTCATTATGTAGGCATGGTTGATTCCATCACTGGCCGTCTCCAGCCCTCTCTCCTTCCTGAAGGGCTGGTGATGGGACCGAAAGTTCTCCGATTATCTAGGTGGTTCTTCTAGTGATCGGCCCCCATCCTTAGGTGATCTAGGAGCTTTCCAAAAGTCACCTCATTAACACCAACTCAGGTTGACAGGGGTTTATTATGAATGTCAAGACCATCTTTATTGCTCTAATCATTTAGGAAATTCCAAGAAAGACCAAATACCAATGAAGATCAAATATAGACTTCTTATATATCACAATAGCTCAGTGGAATACTGTCTTCTAATACAGGCAGTCTGATAAAGTGCCATAGTTCTTTAAAAGGAATGTGTTTTTGTTGTATTAAATACTGTCATTTTCTACTTTTATGGTTTTAGTGTTATTAATAAAATGCACCTGTTCGTTTGATAGAGATGTTCTTTTTTGAACTGGTTTTATAACTATGGAATTGGCTAAACAAGGGTGTAAAGACTGGTTCGTCAGCTTTTCATCCAAGAAAGGTAAAAGGAAGTCTTTTCAGTGGTGACTCATAATTTGCATGGTGGCACCCACTCTGCTAAGCCTTCCCTCAAGAGTGATGCCAGAAAACACCAGAGAGATTTTCCCAGTTACCTAACCGTGGCTCACTTTACATTTTCTAGGTGAAGATAATTTCACATGACGTTTTCTTTTTTCCGTAGATTACAGCGGTGCCCATCACCTGGGTTTTTCTTCATCTGTACGATTTGAGCTAAAGACAGTGGACACGTTTTTCAGGTTGATTAATCTCATCTGTGATGAGCTTGGCACTCTGCCTTAAGATGCTAGTTAAACTCCTAAGACTTGCTAAATCTGTAGAAGTCCGGTCTTACTTGAGCTACGATTGGGTTACTTTGCGCAGTGGAAGTTTTTCTGCAAATTGTGGATGCCTATTTTGTATTGGGCACGCTTTCATCTCTCGGGAGCCAGGGACCTGCATGAATTGTAAATTCTTGGTTATTAGGTGTTTGTGATCACATAACAGGTAGACAATCTTAAGTGACGCAAAGAGACAAAACAATTATTGCAGATTGTGCTGATAGCCCGGGGAACCAGATGCAGGGTTTTCAAAACGGAGATGAAGAGGGCTGAATATACCAACATTGTAGATTCCTCTTTTTCTCCACTTGCTGCAGGCAGTGAAATACAGTTGAAATGCCTCCTCCAGAATACCAGTCCAGGATAGTAATAACGGAGGAACAGGAGAATAAAAGGCCGAGAGGTCTGGAGAGTGTATTAAGGGGCGCTGTTACTGTTTTGTAATTCTGCATTTGTGATCCGTCTGGGAGGAGAATTGACTTTGAGTGGAAAGACTTAAGTAGATCACACACACGTATTACATCGAGTGCTTTTAAACTCCTCCTGACAGGCTGCTGAGCGCCCGCTCTGTAAAGCTCATCTGTGTGGTAAAAGGGCTAAAAGACAATGCTGCTTCTCCTCCAGGCAGAAAAAAAATTGTGATGTTTTCAGGATTCTTCCTGGAGCTCGGTACTTGTCCCCATCCACAGGCCCTCTCTGGTCTCTGGCGGCACAGGAGGAATGCTGAAAGAATACTGTTGACCCCACGGATTGCTGGAACACACACTCCCTGAGGTTCACGAGTCGCTTATGATTTCTTCCATGCAGCCAAGAACGCACAGGAGGATGGGTTCTTTCTGTGCCCTTAGTGCATATGAGACCGCTTCCCCCACCCCCAGGACCCTCTGCGACCCTTCTGATCGGGGGGGGGGGGGCAGTTTGAGAGGTTCTCATCTGTCACAATGTGGAAGCGGTTTCCTGGAAAGGCAGGAGGTTTAAAAAGCAGAACACCGTGGTGAGATCCTTAAAAGAAGGCTGTCCTCTCAAACCCATGGTGTTTAGAGAAGCTGGTAACTGGCCTAAATTTCTAGAGGAGAGTAGTGTCCATAAATGAGAAACTGTTATTCTAATAGGTTTTCTGTGCCCACCAGTAACCCAGAGAACCCTAGAGCCGTGTCTTGCAGGGTGCCCTGGCATGAGGAGGGAGCAGTGGGAGACACAGTGGGGAGCTGTGGGTGTCCCGATTGACAGGAAGGTCTTTGGGGTTCCAACTTCTGTAGGGGGCCCTGATGGGCTTGAGCTTGTAGGGGCCCTGAGTCCTCAGAGGCCAGCTCGGCTCCCATGATGAAGGACAGATAAACATGAAGCGACTCTGGTGGGGCAAGGGGTGCTTAGCCCCCACCTCGCCCCCTTTGGGGCCCCCAAACTATCACAGGCACAGCACTATTTTTTGTCACATTCTCTTCTGGGACGTGGGCCAACCTCACAAGTCCACCTGGAATGTGAGCACAGTCAGCAGGGAGGGGAGCTGCCTGCCAGGGTCTCCGACCCCTCCCCTCCCTAGCCCCCTCAGCAGAGAGGCAGCTCAGCTCTGTGGAGAGACTGGGTTCAAGTCCCACCTGTGGGGGCAGGTGAATTACTTTCTCTCCCTCACCTACAAAATGCACATAAGACCACCGACCCCACTGAGGCGTTGTGAGGAGGACAGATCTCGAATATAAGGTGTTTGGCTATCTTGGAACAAGTTGTTAGATACAGAATCAAGCCAGCATGTCTGCTAACCTACCTGACGCGGTGGTTGGCAATCCTTTGTGGGGTGTTTTGTCGCCCTGCTGACCCACCAGAAAGCAAGCGTCAGGGTCCTGACCTCTCAGTTGACACAGGGGCTGATGAGGAAACTGTTCAGCTAGAACTCTTATCTAGGAACAGAACATAATGCTTGCCCTTTTCCCTGGTCTCATCCCTCGGTCTTACCTCCAGTCTTTCCAACGGCTTTCTCCTTCCGTTCCTTTTTCCTCCCACGTTTCCACAAGAAGCAATGTTTTTCTGAGTGTATATGCAGAAAACAGACATAAAGTATTGTGGAAGGTACTCCTGCGTCGCTTCCAACAAGTTTTAAGATTTTCTATCTCTATGAAAAAAAAAAATCCAAATATTCTGGTAAATTTTAGATTTTTTCCCCCACAAATAAGTTGTGATTGCAGAGAAGTTAAGTCCTGTATTTCTTATGAAGTGAACATGCATGTAATAGTTGGTTGAAATGTATGGACTTAAAATGCCAATAGAGGAAAAATTACCTTTGGTGATATAATAAAGTTTTTAAATGTGCCATTGCTAAAAAAAAAAAAAAAAAAAAAAAAAAAAAAAAAAAAAGCAAGGCCTCTTGAGAAAACAACTTGCTAAAGCTTTGGTCACTGTTTAAAAGCTGCCTTCAAAACATTTATAAACAGTTTGAATCCATCTGAATGTGTATTTTACAGATTAAAAACAGTACTAGTGAATCTTAGCTTCTTGGCCATAAAAGGAGAGGGAGAATCTATAGTATTGTACACATGGAAAGTGAGATAAATCATGGGATCTTATAGTGACATCGAAGTATAAGCTATAACAATCCATAGAGGTTTATTTGGAGTGCTTTGTTAATGGCTCTTAGACCATTTTAGGTACAGATACATATATGTTTACTGTGCTGAAATATACATAATGTAAAATTTACCATTTTTATTCTTATTAAGTGTATAATTGTGCCATTAGAGACATCCACAATGTTATACAACTGTCACCATTATTTCCAGAACTTTCCATCATCCCAAACGGAAACTCTGCATCCAGTAAGCCGTAACTCCTCGTTCCCTCCTCACCGAGCCCCTGGTAACCTTTATTCTGCTTTCTGTCTACGAATTTGCCTATAATCTAGGGATCCCACATAAGTGGAATCACGCAATATTTTTCCTTTTTCTTTCATCTGGCTTATTTCACCGACCCTGTTTCCAAGACTCATCCACGTATCACACAAATGTCCTTTCTTTTTGTGGCTGATTAATATTCCATGGTGGGATCATAGCATATTTTGTTTATCCATTCAGCTCCTGGATCGTTTGCATCTCTTGGCCGTTGGGAATAATGATGCAGTAAACATTACTGTGCAAATATCCATTTACATCCGTGATAATTAGTGTTTTTAAAAGGTACCTGTCTGTAGGCTGAGATGTTCAAAGAGAAAGGGTAAGGCCACATCAGTGAATGACGCCCATTTGCTGCCTGAACAGCATCTCTGGTGCTGTGTTGTGTAATGTTGGTAGTTAGATCTGCCCTCGTGCCTGTGGCGGCTGCAGACACAAAGCATGTGGTCCCCTCCCCCGAGGCAGCCACCTGGCAAATGCACAAGTGTAAACAAGATGGAAATACTGCTGTGCCCCCCCAGCCCAAGAAAACATTTCTAACTAGTTGAGCATGGCTTAAGAGGGGGGCATCACCACCAAGGAGACTGCCTACAGAATGGCCAAGGTGATCTAGTCTTCTCTTAGCTGCAGGAGAGAAGGACAAATATCAGAGATTATGTGCAATGGATGGGATGTTACAGTTGTGGGGTAAGGAGAGAAGAGGGGTGGATGAAAACGCGCGGCTTCTGTTCTTGACAGATACGGGGGCTGCCCGAACCCCCCGCAGGGACGAAGACTAGAGCAATACTGGCAGCCGAGATGGAGGAATGAGAAGGTATCAGCAGATGGGGTACAGGGTATGGGAGAAGAATACCACTTGGTATCACCACTTATGCGTGAGTAACAGACACAAGGTCTGAGGCTCTCAAGACAGGTGAAAAGTGGAGATGACCATGCATGAAACAGATGACACAGGAGGTTAAGCGGGATGTGCACGGAAAGCCTGTCCCACCGCGGGGCTTTACAGGCTGTGTCTACGCCCGCCTGTCACCGCTGTCACTGCTCCTGTGCTCCCTTAGAATTCAGTCTCCGTGTATACTTTCTCCTCCTTATCAGTGTGATTCTTAATTATTTTTTTGTAGCTAGGGCCTTCTACATTCTATGTAGCCTGAAATAACCTGCTAACTGCACGAAGAACATCTCTACCCTAGAATGTGAGTTCACAATTAGGCCTATTCAAAACGTCCCAATTTTTAACAACATGTACAATATCTGCCCAGAGTGAAGGAGATCTTGTGACCAGGCCTTGTGTCCGTTTTCAGTTTTGTGGAAGAAAACAGAGAACCGAAACCCAGACATTATCGGGGGGTTAGAAATAAGAAGGAGGGAGACAGCGTCCAAGAAAAGAACCACACCAGGGGGAGGGCCCCTCGCAGCACAGACAGGCGGCAGGCCAGCAGGACTCCCACATGGGGCCAGAGCAGGACACGGGGGTCCGACCTGCCCTGAGGGCCTGGAAAGTGCACAATCTCTCTTTTCTCATTTTTTCCCAACTGGATGTCTGTTTATATCCAGATGAGATTTCTGTATTTGCGCATCTATCTGGCTGATGCCATGACCAACAAGGAGGTCTTTCCAGAACATTTCATTTCACACTCTAGGCGCTTCTCGGTTTCCGTCTGAAACCACAGACAGAAGCTGTCGTGTGGCAGAGCTTTCATAATCCTTTTTCTCTTTACTTCCCTGTCCCCTGCTTCGTGCTGTCACTTGTCCCTCGGCTCAGCTGATCTCCCTCAACCTTATTATTCACTTTGTGTTAATATGTCAGTGAAAAACCTTGTCAGTCAACAAAAAGGAGGCCTCCCTTTGAGACGGAGTCTCTGATAGGATGTGACGGTGAGGGAGAGCAGGTGTCCTCACTTTTCTCCTCATGGTTCGACTCATCCTATGTACCTTTGCCAGTGTCTCTTGGCGTGCGTAAGTGCACTGTGGAAAATCTGACCTACTCACCTCCCTGAAATGATAGAAGTAACGTCCACTCCATGGGAGAGAGAATTTCTTCCCTTCTTCTTCTTCTTCTTCTTCTTCTTCTTCACCCTCTTCTACTTTAGAGAGAGAGAGAATCTTAAGCAGGCACCATACTCAGTTCAGCACGGAGCCTGACATGGGGGCTCGATCCCACACCCCTGGGATCATCACCCGAGCCTAAATCAAGAGTTGGATGCTGAACCACCTGAGCCACCCAGGCGCCCCCAGAGAGAATTTCTTTTTCAGTTAAAATTTCCTCTGTGACTTGGTAACGGACAATAGCAAGATATTTCACAACAGATTTTATGTGACCTGTGATAGAATTTAAAGTTCTGAGATATCCAATTTCCATTACACATGCAAAAAAAGAATATACAGAAAGCACACACGTTGAAAAAGTTCACACTTCAAGCACATTTCTCATGTAAAGTGAAAAAGACAGTTTTGCGAACATTGGCTTGCTCCTGCAGACAGAAGAAAGCTGGAGTGAGTAATAATGGCTTTTACTCTCTACTCTGGGGGAAAAAAAAGATGATTAGCCATTGAAAATATTGGTCAAGAAAAGAATCATAGGGGTTTAGCTAATGTTTGTTTTTCACGGTTGTCACTTACTAAGCATGTTGTTTCACGTAGTCCTTACGAGAAACCTTTATATAAAATAGGTATTAATATTATTACCGCTTTTAAATAGGGAAGTTGAGGTACCAAGAGCTCAAGAAACGAGTACAGGGTCACAGTCTATGAGTGATGCACCTAGATTTGTCCATGAATGCCCATGCTTAACTCACCTTTCCTTTTACACACATAACATACGTGTTTTCACATGCTTGCTGGAAAACTAAAAATTCACGAAGGTGTGGACCAATTTTGGAACACAAAAGTCTTATGTGAATTTTCAAAGTTTCTCTTATTCCTTTAAAATGTTTTAATGTTTATTTATTTTTGAGAGAGAGAGAGCCCAAGCAGGGGAGGGGCAGAGAGAGAGGGAGACACAGAATCCGAAGCAGGCTCCAGGCTCTGAGCTGCCAGCACAGAACCCGATGAGGGGCTCAAACCCACAAGCTGTGAGATCATGACCTGAGCCAAAGTCCGTCGCTTGACCGACTGAGCTACCCAGGCACCCCTCGAAGTTTCTCTTAAAGCCGAACTATGAAAGCTTTTTAAAACCAATTGAAATTGCACACTCAACTCTGAGATCTCTCAGGTGCGAGTACTCCAGGCGATAAAAGGAAGACATAAAGTCTCTACAAGGAGAGTCAGGGTGAAATGGTGGAGTAGAGAGACGTGTGACCAAAGCCCTGCAGAAGCGTGAGCTGTGTGGCGCGCAGAAAAAGTTAGTGGACGTCCGCTGGGATGAGAAAAGGCCTTTCCACCAGCATTTTCCCATTTGCAGGCTACTTGGTCTTTCTGTGGACGTCAGCTGGTTTTCTGAAGCGCTGTGGCGCCCCAGGTAGATGTGCAGCATTGGCCAAGCATGTGTCCCCGAGCCAAGGCAGGAGCACAGAAGGCGGGAGTAGAGGGGCCGGCGCTTCACCGCGGCTTTCCTTCTGGAAACCTGCAGAAGGTTTGGAGGCGTAAGGTGGGTGGAAACTTGGTGCTGCGACACCAAGTGCACGAACTTGCTGTGGTGCCCCCAGAGGGCCAGAGACATCTGAACAGATGGCTTTTGGGCAAAGCCCCAAGTCGCTGAGCCGTCAGTGGCCTCATCTGTGCGCTTCAGAGAGAACACCCCAAAGTGAGGCATAGCCTCCTCGCCCTACAGCCTTGGGCGCATCAGGTAGCCTTTGCCAGCATCACTTTCCTCTGGGAAGTGAGGTACCACCATTCCTGCTGTCCATCCTGGAGAGTGTGAGCAGTAAGGTGGGCATGTGCTGTGGGCATGTGCTGTGGGCACATGTGATGTCCCTTCCTCCTCCACGCTCTTCCCAGCCCAGGCTGCTGTCGGTGGGAGTGATTTTGCTGAACAGGAGAAATCAGAGGATCTGAAGGTTGGAGAGACCAGGGAGATCTGCTCTTATCCCGGGACAGGCAGGGGTCAGGAGCAGGCCCTCAGGCTTGTCAGAGATGAGTGATGTCCCCAGCAGGCAGTGGCCCTGCAGCTGCATCAGAGCAGGAGGCAGGACAAGCTTGCAGGCAGACGGTGCTTCCTGAGTAACCCTCTTGTCCTCTGTCGACTCAGAAGCCATTAGGATCTGGCTTGACTGTGCAAATGGATTTATATACGGCCCCGGGAGGAGCCATCTGAACAAAATGCTGTTACGAGTCCACATAACAGCCCATTCTGTCCTCGGGCTCTGTGACACGGCCACCGTCCCTGTCAGAGCCTGGGGCCCGGTGGACTGAAGCGGGGCCTTTGCAGGTGTTCTGTCTCATCCACGTGATATGCTAGCAGAAATACCCATGGTTTGGGCGTCAAGCTTCTTTCCCGTGTGTTTACAGATGACAGCACCACAGATGATGAAAGCGTGACTCACCTGAACCCAGGGCTGTGCTGCCCAGGGCCTGCCCTCTGCTCTGCTCTGTGCCAGTCCTTAGCCCAGGGCCAGTATTCCTGCTGTGACGTTCCTCCCAGATTACATCCTGTTGGAAGCGTGTTTCTTTCCGTGTGCTTACTGGCTGGCCCACCTCAGAAAGCAGGGCTGGCCTGCGCCTTCCAACAGTGTCCCCACAGCTCCTGGGGCCCTAGGGATTTCTCCTGCTGCAAAAGCAAGTGGCATCCTGCCCCCACCCTGCAGCTCACTTACTGTCGCCTGACTGAATCTTCTGCAGTCCCCTGAATGGTGGTGCAGGCTAACAGGGAACGGAGAGAGCTTCGGCTCCATAGAAGTCATGAAATTGTGGGGCAGGCATCTCCACTCTCCCCTTAAGTCACTCAAGACCGTGCCTTGGTGTTAGAGGTGGAAATCCAAATTGCTCTGGTTTGGAGATGAGAATTGCAGATGATTTAACCAACGGGACAGGATTGGCTTCGTGCAGAATGCCAGCCCAGGGATGCTTTTGAGATTTCAGAGCCTTTGGCGGATGATTAATGGAGCCGAGCTCCTCAGATAACAGGGCTCCAGGACAGACGTGGGTCAGCAGGTCAGCCTCCGCCTGGTCGGGGAGCCTCTCCAAGAGGAAGCCTTCAGCTGGGGAAGGTGATTAGAATCTCAGATTCATTTGCTGTCCCCAGATGTCCATTAGGCCCTCCTTTGTCCTCTGTGTGAAAATCTATTTGATGATCTCCAGCAGGACACAGCTAATCCTGCCTGGGAGCTAATCCCTTAGCTTAATTTCTTTTCTTTCTCACTTGAGGGCCAAAGGTACATCCGAAGGGGGAGCCCAGCCAAATCAACACAGGTTTAGTGGGTGTGTTTGTATTAGGGGTCAATTCTCTTATCCTTAAAATATAACTTTTCCGATTTGTGTTTGTATTATGGGTCAGTTCTCTTATCCTTAAAATATAACTTTTCTGATTTGAAAAACATAATATATATGAATTTTGAATGTTACAGGGAAATAAAAAAAAACCTGTAAGGAAAAACACAAAGTCACCCATGATGCTGCTGCCCATTGCTAAGACCTATTAGCATTTTAGTGTATTTGCTTCTAAATATGTCAAAGACAAAAGTAATCGTGGTGAGATATTAAATTTGTTTTTTTTATCCTGCAGCTCAATTGGCATTTTATGAAACATTTCTCACGTCATGAAAAATTTTTAGTGACCATAAATTTTCATGGCTAGCCAATATCGTATTAACTTGTTTTCAGTGAAATTGGAAATGTATGCGCAGAATGTTTTTTTCTTTCCAACACTACGAAAAGTTTCAAACATACAGTAAAGCTTCAACAATTTTATAGTGAACGCCTGTATACTCACCATGTAAATTCTGTATTAACATTTTACTATATTTGATTTATCCTATATCTGTTTACCCATCGATTTAATCTGTTAACCCCTCTTATTTTTTTTTTACATATTTGAAAATGGAGGCACCAATTCACTTTCCTTAAATGTACATTGTTAACTAGAACTTAATTTTTACTTATACTTTGCAGTAATTTATGTGTATTGAAATGCACAGATCTTAAGTTTATAGTCACTGAGTTTTGACAAATGTGTGCCTAAATTTTAATAGTATAATCGCACACTTTATTATTAGAACAATACTCAGAGTCCATTTAGAAGATCCAAAGGGTTTTATGGCTGATGATTAGGAAATAGTATCACAAGTAACTCAGAACTTTATTCATGTGCTCTTTTGTTTGAAAGATAAACAAAGTCCTAAATATTTTCTTATGTTACATGCTCCTGAAAAAAAATGAGTGATTAATTTTCTCCAAAAAGGGGCAACATTATCATTGATTTGTATATATGTATTTATTTTTTGGCCTTTTTTATTAAGTAAGCTCTATGAAAGCTTTATGAGCCTCAGTGTGGGGCTCACACTTAGGACCCCAAGATCAAGAGTCACATGCTCTAAAGGCCAAACCAGCCAGGCACCCTGGCTTTGTTTTGTTTTTCAAAGTACTTCTCACTTTTTTGTATTCTTTTGTTAAACTGGGAAATAATTTGCCTCTCTCAGTGGACTAAGTATATTTTTTCCAGACCAGTGGGAGCCAGGAACAGATTAGTATTTATAAGACGCAAACCTTATCTTCGGTTCTGATTGGCAAACAACATACGTTTTTATAGATTTTCAACTGTTATGAGTGCCCAAGAGCCATTTATTTGTCACCTACTAAGTGAGTCGGTAGAAGCTTCTGAAATGTAGACTCCAATTCGGTATTTCACGTCCTGTTTGGTTGTTGCTGAGTGCCTGGGTGTATGTGCACACTGTAAGTCAGGATTCCTATAATTTTGGGGAAGGATACTTTATTTCTTGTGCAGGCATCAATCTTGGTCTTACGCTGGCCATGATTTTCCATTTTTTGGTTTACATGTTAATGATAATGTACACTGTTGCATTATCTTCTTCCCTTTTTATTTTGTGGTGTTTGTCTGAGACTACTGTGTTGTATGTTTTAGCCACCATTTTCCAATTACCAGGACTCAAGATAAATGTCTCTAAGGTTTAAAATGCATCGTATTTGCAAAGCAAATGCGTGTCATGTGTCCCAAACGTGCAACAGCAGCAGCCTGTCATTTGTGTTGCCACATTCTCTTCCCAGGAGAAAGTGCGTTTGGTAGCCTGGGTGTGCGGGCGGTCTCTGTCCCTCCCAGGTGGGCCTCGTAGCCTGGACGGTGTGGCCTGTGGCTGGGCTGTTGTCCCCTTGGCCTTCCTCCTCTTCCCCTTGGGTGCGGGGATCCCAACCAGCTCTGACTTTAATGGCTGGATTTCTCTTCGGCCAAAGCATCTCAATATATTTTCCTCTTCTCCTCATTTACTTTGTGGTATTTTGTCCTCTGATAATAGTTTCTGCCTTTTCCATATAAGGACCCGTGCCGTCTGCAGCCTCAGATCCTCAGAAATTACCAGTGCCAACACATATTTCATGGCCATGAAGTACCTCGTGAGCATAGCAATTTGCAACCATTCCGGTAATAGTTCTTTGTGCTCTTTTGCTAAAAAGGGAGAGACTCTTTGTGCAAGAAGAGTCAGCAGTTTGGGGCTCAAAAATCTCAAGAAAATAGAAAGGAAAGCAGCACAAATTGGGAGATTGAGCTGTCAGAGGCCCAGAAGGCAGCTCCTAGGGTCTCAGTGCTGTGACTGTGAACGAGGGGGGTGGACTCAGGGCCAGGTTGGAGCCCCATCTCTGAGTTTGGGGCACCTTGAAACGTCACCTAACTTCTGACTGTGTTTTCTCATCTGTTAATCAGTGATAACCGTGTATCCTCTCAAGGCTTTCGTGAGGATGAGCTTACATCAGATGCTGAAAGAAAGAGTTTAGCATTGCCTTTGACATGAGCATATGCCTAACAAACGGTAATTGTTAATATCACCATTATTCTTCCAAAGAGAGCCAAGGAGGAAGGGTTTCCTTCCAGTTGTGGCCAAGGGGGATGTGAAGGCAGGGGAGCTGTGTTTCCAGGGCCCTGCCGTGTAAGGGTGGTGCCACAGACTTCGGCTGAGTACCGTGGTTCCATGGTGTGACAGGAGCCAGTCTCCCTGAGGTGGGAGTCACGGGGTGGGGGGCCGTCTAAGGGGCAAGTGGAGAGTAGGAAAAGTAAAAAAGTATCCACCAGCGCGGACCTGGTGCTTCTGGCCAAAGGAGAAGCTAGTAACTCATCTTTCCCATCTCCTAACACTTAAATGAGGACTTTAATGTGGGTGAAAGAATCCTGGTAACTTCCTCCTGAAAAGAAATAAGGTGTATGCATCTTCATTTTCTTATTCTGATTTTTTTTTTAATTTTTTAACGTTTATTTATTTTTGAGACAGAGACAGACAGAGCATGAGCGGGGAGGGTCAGAGAGAGAGGGAGACACAGAATCGGAAACAGGCTCCAGGCTCTGAGCTGTCAGCACAGAGCCTGACGCGGGGCTCGAACTCACGGACCGCGAGATCATGACCTGAGCCGAAGTCGGACGCTTAACTGACTGAGCCACCCAGGCGCCCCATCTTACTCTGATTTTAAAACCATGTGTGCTGTAAATCAGCCCAAAAAACCCAGACAACTTTCTAAATAATGAAGGATCTGTAAGAATTCTGAAAGTCAGCTGCCTTCATCTGTCCCCTCTTTCCCATCCTGGGTCAAAATTCACAGCATCCGAATTTTTGTCTCCATTTTGTTACCAATCTAAATTTGAAGCCCAAAGTCTGTCTCTGAAACATTTTAGCAATTGAGAGCTTGTTCTTTTTTTCCAAAATTGCCTGGAAGCAACTGGCTAACTTAAAATAGGAAGCATTAAGCAGTTGCCTAACTTCATATTTTATTTAATCATTTTCAATACTCAGCAAATGCATCAGGCTTAGATGGATTTCAATTTGGAGTTAGAAACTCAGATTTTTTTCCTTTTCAGTAGGAATTGAGAGTTGATTTGCTGGCAGTTGGCCAGACTAAAAAGAAAGAGTAGAATGAATCAGCAGGCAGGTCCCCCATTCTGGGCTCAGTTTATTTGATGGGCAACATTTTCCTCTTTTCCTTATGGTTTCTTGGAAGAGATTCTCCACTGGATCTCTGAGTCATCTAGAGGAATGCACTGGCCATGAATAATGTCCACAGATATCATTCTATACCTAGGGTCTCTTGGCCAATATACAAAGCACTTAGCCCTCAGCCCTGGTTGAGACTCACAGCAGTGAGCCCAGGAGGACACTGTACCCCAGGCCGAGGCCCTGGTGACTGCATGACAGCTTGTGAGGGAGCCATATGCCAGTAACCTGCAGTGCAATGGGGTGCCTGACCAGTTCCCTGACTCCTCAGGAGGTTTCCTGGTCTTTTTAGCCAATGTACATACAGGTTATACACACGTGTGTGTGTGTGTGTGTGTGTGTGTGTGTGTGTGTGTGTTATACCTGAAACATCAGGCTAATAAAAAAAATGTCAGCATACAAAGAGAGATCCAGGAAGCTGGCAAATAACGTCTGATGAGGCACCACTGTAATCCTACATCGGAGATCGGTGACAGCCTCTTTTCTCTGACCTCTTTAATAATTTCCTGGGTTTTTCTTGTTAATTATGAAGGAAATAATACTCACCATAAGTAATTTGGAGACTATAAAAAGCCACAAGAAAAGAAAATTAGTATCCCTCAGAATTCTGTCACCTGACGATGAAGGCTGTTTAACATGAGATATATGCTTCTCCAGTCTGCGTTTCTAACATACATATGTAATACATACGTATATTTATATTTTATTAGATGTAAATTGAAATCACAAAATACATGCTGTTTGTAACCTGCGTTTTTTCTTTTAATGCATCATGTTTCCTCTTTTTCTTCAAAAACATCATTTTTTTTTAAATTTTTTTTTCAACGTTTATTTATTTTTGGGACAGAGAGAGACAGAGCATGAATGGGGGAAGGGCAGAGAGAGAGGGAGACACAGAATCGGAAACAGGTTCCAGGCTCTGAGCCATCAGCCCAGAGCCTGACGCGGGGCTCGAACTCACAGACGGCGAGATTGTGACCTGGCTGAAGTCGGACGCTTAACCGACTGAGCCACCCAGGTGCCCCTCAAGAACATCATTTTAATACCCTCCGCAGCATTCATTTGCTGTTTTCAAGGGTAGTGTGATAAGCATTCTTACCCATAAACCTTCCCACGTATCTCTGCATGTTTCCTTAGACCAATTTCCTTAGAAATTGTTTTGTTCTTGTTTACTTTCTTATCGTCTGACTCCTCACACTCTCATGTAAGCTCCTTAAAAACAAACACTTGTGGGGCACCTGGGTGGCTCAGTCGGTTAAGCGTCCAACTCTTGATTTAGGCTCAGGTCATGATCTCATGGTTTGTGGGTTCAAGCCCTGCGTCAGGCTCTGCACTGTTTGTGCAGAGCCTGCTTGGGATTCTCTCTCTCTCTCTGCTCCTCCCTCAAGCTCTCTCCCTGTCTCTCTCCCTCTCTCAAAATAAATAAACTTAAGGAAAAAAAAAAAAAAAGTCTTGTTACCCTGCTGCCCAGACAAGGCAACATAGTAGATACTGGATTCATGCTGGGTGAGTGAGGGACTTAGTCATCAGGACTTCGTCACTTAGTCACTTTCAGAGGTGGAATCCCTGGGTCACAGTGTGTCCATTTACCAGGCTGAGTTGCCCACCTGACATGCTGGGGAGTCCCCACTCTCACCGATCTGGATGAAGTGCCTTCCTCTGTGGACCCTTGCTAACACTGGGGCGGGGGGGGGGCGGTCATACGTCTTTTGGTCTGTAAGCCTCTACGTGAAAAAAATGGTACTTTATTTCAATTGCTAGTAATCATGTGTTTGTTGGCCACTTATTTTTTTTAATTAAAGTGGTTTTCCATTCTTACAAAATTTTGTCTTTTGTCTGCCTTGTGCTAGAAACATCTTTTTTTCCCCCATTTTGCCACTTGCTTTTTAATACTGTAAATGGTTTCTTTTGATATATAAACATTTTATATCTTACCAATCCACTCAGTCTTTTCCTTGGATGTTTTGGCTTTTGTGTATAAAGGATATACTCCCAAAACAAACAGAAATTCATCTCTTTTCTTCCTAGTTCCTTTATGAATTCGTACATCTAGATATTTAACTCATCTGCAATTTTTTTTTTTGATACATGGTGTTGATTTTTCCCCCTGTGTTAGCCAGCTGTTCTTCCAACATATACTAAGTAGCCTGTTCTTTCACCCACTTTTAAAATGCTACCCGTATCTGGGCGCCTGGGTGGCTCAGTCGGTTGAGCGGTTGAGCATCCGACTTTGGCTCAGGTCACGATCACACGGTTCATGGGTTCAAGGCCCGCGTGGGGCTCTGTGCTGACAGCTCACAGCCTGGAGCCTGCTTCAGGTTCTGTGTCTCCCTCTCCCTCTGCTCCTCCCCCACTTGTGCCCTGTCTCTCTCTCAAAAGATAAAATAAACATTAATACAATGCTACTTGTATCAACTTCCAAAATCTCATATACTCTCAACTTTATTTCTGAGCTGTTTTGCTCTGAGCTGTTTTGTTTTGTTCATCTGACTTTTGGTACCAGCTCCAAACCGTTATATTGTATTTCTACATCTGAGGGTGCAAACTTACTGTCATTATTCTTCCTTTTCAGTGTTCTTGGCTGTTTTTACCAATGTATTTTTCTAGGTCAGAGGTCAGCACACTCTCTGAAAAGGGCCAGATAGTAAATGTTGCAGGTTCTGCAGGCCATATGGTTTGTCACTGCTACTCAGCTCTGCTTTTGTAGCGCAAAGCAGGAGAAGAGGTAATAAACAAGGCTGTGCTCCAGTGAAACTCATTTACAAAACACACTGTGGGTTGGTTTATCCCGAGGGCTTTAGATTGCCAGCCCCTATTCTAGATGAATTTTTGAGTCATTTTGTCAAGTCTTTTCCCACTCTTACCTCCTTCACGTATACACAGTAGTGTTTGTGTGTGTGAATATGTGTGTGTGTGCATATGCGTGTGTATATACACACACTCATACTTTTCGTGTATATATGTTTGTATATTATATTTTTATACACATTGCAGTAAATATATGGAAAGAGAGGAATTTGGTTAAAACGCCATTGTACTAAACAATGATGTGGGAGAAATGTGACATCTCTATCAAATAGGGTCTTCTCATCAGCATCAAGCATTCCTTTATATCTGTCACCAAAATTGTTTGGTTTCTTTCATCTAGGTCCTGCCAATTTCTGGTTAATTTTAATCTTTGCATTGTTTTTCATTGTAGTTCTCCCTTTAACTGGGATCCGTGTTGGGGATCCCATGGCCCCCCATCTGTTCCATGATTCTCTAGAAGGATCACGGGACTCAGGTAGTTGTACTCAGGGCTCAGCGAGGGGAAAGACCCATCAGGCTGGTGGGAGGAATCTGTGTCCAGACTCCCCACTGGCTGCCTCCCCGCGGGAGGGCTCACACAGAAGGTGCTCCTTCCTCCCCCACTGAAATGCAACACCATAATTATTCTGTCTCCACTTCTAGCTTTCATCTCACCTCCAGATACTTTTCTTTCATTGTGTGCAGAATGTGCTTTGCACTCATAGGAAGAAGGTGATGTGGTACAGGGTGACTCGAAGAGCCACGGGCTCACCGCGCTGACCTCGGTCCTGGAATTAGATCCCAGAAATTGAAGCCTTGGGAATGGTTTCTCTCCCTGCTTCTTTATTGGAACTCTCCTCTGTAGTAAATCGCCAGAAGTGTTCATCTCGCTCAGCTCATTCAAATCAAAGAAACTCTTCACTTCAGCATGAAGAATCTTGGAAAGCCTACATACTATGGGTGGTAAATCTCAAGCCCTAAGACGGGCTTCACATAACCTGTTGGAGAAAGCTGGTTCTCTTTGTAGTTTGACCCTGCCTTTACCAAAAAGGCTAAAGGAAGTAAAGCTGCTTCTGCAGCTGGGATTTAGAAATAAGCTTCCACACATCCGCCTTGGTTGACCAGGGAGTGCCCACACTCCCTGCTGATTCTGTAACTTTCTCACCCTTCTCTCAATTACCTTCCCCCCCCCCCCCCTTTAGGCCTCTGGCCTCCAGCCTCCTAAGAGGCTAAGGGGCTGGAATTTTAATTGTTTGATAAATTTCATCCAGTGAAGGGCACTGCCTGGCGTTCTGTGAGTGAGGGCACTTTGAATGCAAACAGAACTGAGTTCATTACCGTAGGTCTGACTGTGATGTAAGTGACTTGTGTGAGAGCCTCCTTCCTAGGCTATTTTGGCAGATGGGTTGCAGCAAAGGGATGAAGCAAAGAGGCTCTGAGCACCCTTGAGATGAACTCCCAGATGATCCAAGCATCCAGGTCCACGCCTCAAGGAGGGCAGGGAGACTCCTTCCCAGTCGCAGGCTTACCAGGGTCTGAATGAAAGCCCCCAAGTCTTTAGCTTTCCAAACTGCCTTCTCCTGGCTTGTCTCAGGATTCCATTCATCTTTTCAGGTTTCACATCCCTCTATCTCCCCCTAGGATGTTTCTGGCTCTTCCCGCCAGTCCTGCGGTATTCATACTTTATTTTAGCATACTTTATTTTAGTATTTCAGACACGTATCTTGCCGAAAGCAGGCATAGGTGTACTGCATTGTATGTGAAACTAGGCAGGGACCCAGCCCACTGAAGGACACGGCCAAGGCCACTTCACATGAATAAGTTATGGCCTTATAAGACCTTAAAGATGTAGGGTTAATCATGAATTGGAGGGGGCTGTGGCTGAAGACTGTTGCATCCTAGATTAGGTGTTCTCCATAAACCTGCACCACCCTTCTCTTCCTACCACTTTGTTATCTGGCCATTTACCCTTAGGCACTCAGGAAACAGCGTTTAACTTTGATATTAGCCCCAACAAAGCCTAATTAGGAAGGCAGGGCAGCTCCAGAAATACCATGTGTCTATTTCCCAAACTACCTACCTCTCTCCTCTCTCCTTCCCACTGTTACAAATCGTCCAAACCACCCTTCCTTTTTAATTAAACGGAATAATTGAAGAATATTCCAAACACAATCATTAGGGTTCAGAGACCTTGCCAGGCTTCTTCTACAGCATTTAAACAGTGACTCTGAGGGGCGCCTGGGTGGATCCGTCGGTTAAGCCTCCGACTTCGGCTCAGGTCATGAGTTCACTGTCTGTGAGTTCGAGCCCCACGCAGGGCTCTGTGCTGTCAGCTCGGAGCCTGGAGCCTGCTTCGGATTCTGTCTCCCTCTCTCTCTGCCCCTCCCCTGCTTGCACTTTCTCCTTGCCTCGCACTCTCTCTCTGTCTCTCAAAAATAAATAAAGATTTACAGAAATAAATAAAGACTGGAGCCTGCTTCGGATTCTGTCTCCCTCTCTCTCTGCCCCTCCCCTGCTTGCACTCTCTCTCAAAAATAAATATTTAAAAAACAAGTAAATAAACATTGACTCTGAGTGGTTCCTTGATTCCCGTGGGAAAAAAAGGACCTCCATCCATTGTGTGTGTCCCCTACCCGTGGGGACGGCGTGTGCCTAGTCCAGCTCCTGCACGTGACCTCCCCGTAACAGAATGTCCCTTGGATCTATTTCAGAGTTCCCTGAAAAGAAGAGGCAGCCGGGAAACGTACAAAGAAAAGAAAACCTTGAACCAGGTAAGCAGAAGTATCATTCTAATGTTACACCTCCTCGAGGGGCTGTCACCTCATTTTGAATGGTCTCAAAAGCGTGAGAACATTGCCTTTAAAATATTCAAAGAAACGTTACCTGCCAACAAATTTGGACTTGCTCAAAACCTCCATGGGGTGAAAATGTTCTTTCTAAACCACCAACTCCTCCTTTTTTGTTTCTCACACTGATAAGCTGGTGACTTCTTCAAGAAAGACAAGAACAGACTGGCTCTGTGCAAAACATAATTTTGTGTAATTCAGGGCTCTCTGGCAGCATCCACAACTGGTAAAACGTATTTTGGCCGTCAGTCATTCACACAGTAAAATAGGTCAGCTAGTGAGGTGTTGGCTCGTTCATTCATAAGGCATTGTTTTGAACATTGGCTTTTTTGTTTGTTGTTGTTGTTTAACGGGTAAGCTGAACAGTATCTTAAACTGTCCTTACTGAAAGTGAGATGTTCTCGCCAGAAGATGGTAAAAACGTAGCCCTTTCTTTGTACACGGTTTGTGTCTGGCAGAATTTTCTGAGCGCTTCTCAACACAGGCTTTACTGGATTCCTCCCTTCTTTTTTTGAAAAAAAGAAATGCCTCTAGTATGAGGTGTTGGAGAGAACAAAGGCATTCGTGGGGCATCAGCTCCCCGAGTGATCGGAGCAAGTAGTAATTAGAGAGACTCAAGAAGTCTGGGTAACTGAGAGCTCCGTTGACCTGCCCCGTGAACTCCACTCTTGATCCCCTTTGGTTTTGCCATTATCCAAACTCACTGATGCCCAGAATGTCCTTCACAGAGGACTGGGCCGTGTGAACAGCAGGAATGCCAAAGATTAACCTTTCTCTCCTGCCCTCTCTCCTCCCCTGACCTCACTTTGGCATCCACTAGTAACAGGGAAAGTAAAATCTGCAGTCCCTGTGCTGGGGGCTTGGAGTGTCCCGGGCCTTGAGTGTGCTTCAGCTCCCTGGCTCTTGAGCAGGGAAGATCTCCCTTCAAAGGGTAACAGCTTCCCTGCTACGGAACATAGCACTGCCTTCACCTGTGGGTAACCCAGGCTGTGAACGGCCGTCACTGCCTCTCAGGAGTGTCTGAGAAATATTCCGGGCACTGGGAATGCGTTACGTTCCCCCTCCGCCCGCGGTACCATTGAGAAAGGAGTTTCTGTCCAGCAGAGCGGTGGAACCGAGCGCCTTGGAAACTGCAGGTCTGCAGCCAAAACTCAAAGGAAACCGGCACCCCGGCGCAAGGTAGGAACGTGAGTAGTCAGCGCTTGGGGTGCTGGCTAGACGTCAGACTTGCAAGCCAAAGAATATATACCCAGAGCGATATATTTTTGTTGCTTGACAAGGCCTTTCCAGCTGCTGCTGCTGCTGGTGGTGGTGGTGGTCCCGTGTGTGTCTTCCCCTCCGTCCCGTGCTTGCCTTCTCTGCCTGCCACAGGACCTGTGTCGTGTGGAAAGCGTGACTGGACCTTCTGCTCTCATACTGCGTTCCTGGAGCTATCTGATGATCTCTTGAAACCAGAGCTTGATATCCTTCAGCTTAGGATTCAGCCTAGACCCCTCCCCCAGAATGCTGGCAGAGTCTTAGAAAGTGTATGGTTACGAGATAAGATGGGGGGGGACCCAGCCTCCTGCTGCTCTAGCTGAGGCTGTGATTCCCCATCTTATGAGAAGGAGTGGCTCCGTGCCCCCAGAAGAGGTGAAGCCCAGCTCCCTGCTCCCCCCTCCCCCCCTCAATGGGAACCGGCAGGCGCAGCGCCTAGCTCCAGCTGCCTGGACCCGAGGGAGCAAGTCTGACCCTTTTGCTAAATACACACACTCCCTTGGCTTCAGAGATTGTCTTTCTTTGGAAAACTGCTTTGGCATCGGTCGCAGGCCTGGTAGTGCATGGGCGTTGGGTAGAAATGGCAGCATGCTTTAATCGTGTTAGAATTCCTGGGGTGTGTGTGTCTGTGTGTGTGTGTGTGTGTGTGTGTGTGTGTGTGTGTAGTTTCTGTCTTTAAGGAACAAGAAGATTTTTTTTTGGATACTTTATCAATCAGGTAATCTACCAATCAGACCCTCCTTAGGGTATCTCATAGAATCTTCTTCTTTAACTGACTGGGGTCTAGGTTCAAGAAGAAGGAGGGGAATGGTTTTGGTTTCAGTCAGATTTGTGGGTCATGGTGGGCAGGGGAAAGGGGGTGTGAGGTTTAAGGTTTCCAGAAATCGAGGTGATGTGAAGGCTCTCTGGGACTTTCTACACTAAGCATTTAGAGTTGAGCATTTCCGAACCCCTGGGGAAGACCCGGGTTGCGTGCGCCTCTCAGAGATCTTACCCCTTTCCTCAGTTTCTCGGTTCAACTTTTGGGGGGAGACCCTCAGGGAATATCACGTGAGACTTTCAGATTTTGGTCTGAGACAAAAACTTCCTGAGCTGTGCAGGTCACCTTGCCCCTTATCCCCACGTTTCAGGCCTGGCCTCCACCGTACCGAGGCCTCACCAGCTGCAGGTTTCCACAGAAGTGGCGGCAGGGCATGGGTCACAGCAGGGGGTCTTGCCCCTCCTTGGGTCTGCCCAGGCTCAAGGTGGGCAGATGGTGGGGTTCCCTTGAGGCTGGTGACACTCTGTTCCATGATATCAGCTGCCGCTTTCAGGCACAAAAGGTGAATTTCTCTGGTTCAAGGTGGAGATGGGATCATTTAAGGGCAAAGGACACACACTGGCTACCAAGTTAATGCTGGGGCTGAGGGCACTGCGATGCCTTCCTATCCTAGGCTTTCACTCCCAAACTAAACCATTTACAAAGCGTTGACCATCTGTCTCCACTGGTATGTGCGTTTGCGTATTAAAACTCCATTCCTTCATGTGAACAGCAGAGACCTCTCTGTGTATTTGGATGCGTAGATTTCTTGCAAATCTATGTTTATCAAATAATTGAAAGGGTGCTTTTGATCTGCTTTCAAAAGTTTTAAGAAGCTGGGGTCATTTAAAAGTAACATGCCCGTTTCTGGTGCAGAGTAGGTTCTCAATATTCACTGAAAGAATGAATGAATCCACAAATAAGCATGCTTTTATCCTTAGTATTAGAATTAAAAACAATGTCTTTTACAGCCTATGTGTTCTATGCAGGCCCTTTAAAATAGATCTCTTGTTACCCCAGCAGTGATGATAATCCATTTTGCTCAGTATGAGTGGGCAGACAGCTTTATTACCAGTTGGTCACAAAAACCCTTTTTATGTCTGCTTGACCAAAACCAAACCAAATCCTTAGTGTATTGGGTTCTTAGAGCACAAATACCGTACTCTCCTGTCAGTGACATTTGTATCATTCTCCTAATGCACAAAGAAGACAAAAGCCAGAGTTACTGACCCCTTTTTCCAATATTAATTACTCTTCAGACAAAGAGGAAAGGTAATTTCAGGGTGCTAGTGTGGAGATTTACCATGTACAATTTGTGCAGTACGTTATCCCGTTTGACCTTCACAATGACCTTGTCATTGAGTGGGGATCTTGCTTCAGGCATAAGGAGACAGACTCACCAGGGCTCTGTGATCAGCCCACGGTGTCATGGACAGAAGGGGCAGAAGTGGAACCCACTTCTGGCAGGACTGATTTACCCTTTGCTCAAAGGGTGGCAGTGAGAGCCTGTCCCTCCAAAGGCACCCAGGTAGCACCAGGGCCTGCTCTCCATATGGCACTGGCTCACAGATTGGCCTTAGATTTTTCCTGAGTCTTCCCTGCCGCATCAGGGTTTTTTTTTTTCCTTCCATGATCTTGGGGTGCAGGAGGAGGGATCTAGGCAGGGTAAAAGGAAGACAGGAGGCACCAATGTGGCTATTTCTGTATCTTACTGCCCAAGGGTGAGCGTGTGGCAAGAACATGGCAGAGAAGGAGTGTGAAAGCTGCATCTAACTCCACTAGACGATTTGAGCACAAAACAATGATCTAAAAGTGCGTTCTCCCCAAGAGGGTTGACGTATTCTAGAGATTGGTTTGATGACTCTCCCTCCCCTGGGGCGGATGGAATATGGCTACCATGGACCATGTTGTTGAGACTCTCAGGGTGATGGGGAAGCCTTTGCTGAAGTCTTTGCCCCCACGGCAGTCTTTTGAAACTTCTGGTAGCCAAACGGGAATGATTCATGAAATTGGTCATTTTTCCCATTCGCTGGACGTGCCTAGTAAAACATTTGTGCAGGCCTGTATCAGAGCTCATGTAGTTCCGAGGCATTGAGATCTGCATTGAGAAGGCACAATCAACTTTCCAAATGGTTCAAAACGTGCCTTCTGGACCTCAACCACACAGTGAGGGCTTTCAGCAGCAGAGAGTCTGCTTCAGGGACCCTCCAGAATCTGCTACCAGTGAGAACCACTTCTCCAGTTTTGGAACACTTAACTCCACCCTTGGGTTTCTGAGTTTAATTTCCTGCTGTGTTACAGCAAGTGAAGGGAGCGGAACAGAACAAAAGTTCGGACGTTGCCCTTGCCTGGTGAAAGGTTGTGAGTAACCCAGGTGTTAGGTCTGCAACCACGATTCATCCTAACCACGTGGTACTTGCTCCACACCTCGACTTCCAGAACTGCCTCCTGCCTATCATCCTGTGTTGTCATCCTTCTGTCATCCTTGTGATATGGTGGGGGTGGGGAGACGAGGGCAGGAGTAGAGCTGAATTGCCACGTCTCAGGGTCTCAGCAAATCCATAGAATGCAGGGCTCTGACTAGGACCTCTCTGTCCTGGTAATACCTGTGGATTGCTGGCCACTGTAGATGAGGGAGGTCCACACTGTGGAGGAAGTGAGTGGCGACACGTGGAAGTAGCTACCGAAGCCTGTCTGCTACACGGGGCTTAGTGGGGGGTTCTGGCCTCTCTCACCGGTGCTCGCGATTAGTCAGATTGGACCCACAAAAGAAGGACGAACCTTTGTGCTGCTAACAGACACTGGGTTTCATTCCGTTTTCTGCCCTCTTCACTCATCACCTGTGTGATGGATTCCGTGTGCATGTTTCCCCCCAAATGAATCGTTTGGTTTCTTTGGTTGCTGTGAGAAAGCAACAGACCGAAGGCCTTTGCGGTGTCCCCTACGTGAAGGCCTGGGCTCACCTCGGCTTTGTCGGCTCCTTCTACCTGTAACTCGACGCACTGACAGAAAGATGGTTGTTTTGTGTTTGTGTGCGCGTCGGGGGCGAGGTGCAAGGGAAATCATCAAAAACACGAACATTTGGTATTTTCAAATAACCCTTCTCTCGGGCTGTTCTCTCCTGGCAGGATGACAGTGCCGATTTGAAGTGCCAGCTTCAGTTTGCCAAAGAGGAAGGCTCCCTGATGCGTAAGAAGATGGCCAAGCTGGGGAGGGAGAAGGACGAGCTGGAACAGGAGCTCCAGAAGTACAAGGCCGTCTACGGTGACGTGGACAGCCCTCTCCCCACGGGGGAGGCGGGCGGGCCGCCCAGCACCAGGGAGGCCGAGCTGAAGCTGCGACTCAAGTTGGTTGAGGAAGAAGCCAACATCTTAGGCCGCAAGATCGTGGAGCTGGAGGTGGAGAACCGAGGCCTCAAAGCAGAAATGGAGGACCTGCGGGTCCAGTATGAGCGAGAGGGTGCGGGCCGGGACCACGCCCCAAGCATTCCTACCTCACCCTTCGGCGACTCCCTGGAGTCCTCGACGGAGCTCCGCAGGCACCTGCAGTTTGTGCAGGAGGAAGCGGAGCTGCTCCGGAGGTCCATATCCGAGATCGAAGACCACAACCGGCAGCTGACCCATGAGCTGAGCAAGGTCAAGTTTGAGCCCCGGCCGGAGCCCGGGTGGCTGGCGGACGGCACGGGCAAGGGCGTGGGCAGCGGGGCACCTCTGCAGGAGGAGCTGAAGTCAGCCCGGCTGCAGATCAACGAGCTGAGCGGGAAGGTGCTGAAACTGCAGTATGAGAACCGGGTGCTCCTGTCCAACGTGCAGCGCTACGACCTGGCCGCCCACCTGGGCCTGCGTGCCCCAAGCCCCCGGGACAGTGACGCGGACAGCGACCAGGGCAAAAAGGAGAGCGACGGGGAGGAAGGCCGCCAGCCCCAGCCCAAACGGGAAGGCCCTATCGGCGGCGAGAGCGACTCAGAGGACATGTGCGAGAAGACGTCGGGCTTTGGCAGCGGGAAGCCGTCGGAGGCGAGCGATCCGTGTCCAGCCGAGCTCCTGAGGGCCAGGGAGGACACCGAGTGCCTGGCGAGCATAAAGCACGAGGCCGAGCGCCTCGAGCGGACCGTGGAGCGCCTCATCACAGACACCGCCGGCTTCGGGGACGACGTGGGGCCGCAGGGCGGTGGCGAGGCCTCGCCGGGGTCTGGCGTCCAGGGGGCAGGGGAGACGGGCGAGGGGGGCAAGAAGGAGCCCCCGCTGCTGGGGACCATCAACTCGAGGATGAAGGCTTTCAGGAAGGAGCTGCAGGCCTTCCTGGAGCAGGTGAACCGGATCGGGGACGGCCTGAGGGAGCGCCTGGAGGGCCTGTCCCCCCTGCCCCACCTCACGGAGTCTTCCAGCTTTCTCTCCACTGTGACCTCTGTATCCCGGGACTCCCCCGTCGGGAACCTGGGCAAGGAGCTGGTCCCGGACCTGCAGGTAAGGGGGCTCCTGGCTCTGCCTCCCTGCTCCGTTTTGCTCTTCCTCCTTCTCGCTGGCATTGCTGCACTTGAACTCATTCTGCTCACGGCTGCTTGGTTATGATTTCAAACCTGCATTGTACTAAAGCCTCAAGTGTCAACCAAATCCTTTCTATTGGCTGGGTTTCTTTTCTTTTTTTTTTTTTCTTTTTTTTTTTTTGAGTTTTCTTTGATTTCCTTGTTTCTTTTTCCTTTTTCCGCTCTTTTTTTTTTTTTTCTTTTTTAACCTGCGCCGCTGCTCTTGGCTTAGAGGCCCTCCTTCATGACACAAGGCTCACCCCAATGGAAGCGATAGGGATCGACGCAGTCCGTCCTTTCTCCTTTTTTTTGGTGTCTCAAACGACCGGCTGTCCCGATGAAGAAGCAGAGGAGTTTAAAAACAAAGTACAAACTCATTTCACAGTCAGGATACTTAGCAGACTCGCTCAGGAGCGTTTGCATCCCTGCTTGGGTTGATTGCTGGAGGGACACAGTACAGTTCTGCAAAGCCCTAGGCAGCCAGGCCCAGCGGCTCCTGCTGGAAGATGAGCCAGAGTGGGGAGAGGAGCCGGCCCCCGGGAGAAGGATGGCTCTGATGGAGAAAGTCGCTGCCCTCCGTGAGCCGAGGGTATGGCGGAGTGGCGTGGCCTTCCAAGGACTGCTTTCCTATGCATCGCCCTTGGGTGCATGACCCAGCTGCCTCCTGGATTATGGCTTTTGCTGCTCGACCACAAGCGAGGAAGGAGGAGCCTTGTTTCCGTATCCTTCGTGGGTGTGTGCTTGCAGTTCAGTCTGATTCACGCATCCCCATTGCATGCGCCTCATAACCAGTGTTCTGCCTTCTTCCCCCCTCTGTATTCTCTTTTTGCTTTCCAGATCTCTCGCCCATCGTCTTGCGCATCCCCATTTTGGCTCTGTCCTCGTCACTCTTGTACGGCGCTGTGTCTGTTCATGCTTTTCCTCGTCTGGTGGTGGTTTCAGTTGTCTGCCTTGCCCACTTTTGTTTTCTCGAGCCCCACTCCCTGCCCCCCCCCACCACCACACCCTTCCCCTTTGTTGTTTATTTAAAATTCAAAACCAAACCAAAGCAAACCAAATCCCTCCCATGCACCTAACAGTCCAAACTGAGAGGTCAGCCGGAGTGGCAGCCGGGTCAGGAACGCGGGGAAGAGCCGGAACAGCTGCATCGCCGGGCTGATGGGGACGCTGGGAGCTGCCAGCAGGCAGGCCAGAGCTACTTCAGTCTAGAGGTCAGCACCCCCTGCCCTCCCGCCCCTCCTTTTGCTGTGTGGCTGGCTGTGTGATGTTTCCTCCCTGGGTCCAAGGCCCTTAGGGGATGTGGTGGGCTGAGATGGAACGAGGCAGGACTCCCGGGTACTCAAACCATTGCATGCAAATGGAAGACAAGGGTCTGCACAGGGTGAATTCCAGCAGACTGCCAGCACCCGGGTCCGACGGCCATCGTCCCGCCCACGGGCGCCGGGAGCTTTAGCAAAACATAGGAGACTGATTGGTGAGTGTTCCGTAGCTTTGTGTCAAACAGTAGAAAAAGCAGGCATGAAAACCAAGCACTGTGTTTGCTGGTGTGGAGGAAACTGTCCTTCCCTGTGTCTCATGTGGCCTGTCCTGTAGTTTCTGGTGACAGTGCTCCAGCCGGTGAGCAGAAGCAGGGAGTGCGCTCCCGGCCTGGGGGCTCTTCAGCAGGCTCTGTTGCCATGGTAACCTCTTGTCAACAAAGCTCCCAGACACCCTAGATGCTCCATTGTGCGAAACAGTTGTCAGCCGTCCTGTTGGTGAAAGCTCTTCCTGCCAAGTAATTCCACCCAGGACAGAGAGACAGGTGTCCCCGAGGAATGACTCGGCTGGCTCCGGTACTGCTGGTCAGGGTGGGTGATTGCAGGAATAGAGCATCCTGCTCCACGTTAGGAAAGGTCTAGCTCAAGAGGCTTCATTTCCCAGCCCCAGCAGGGATGTTACTGCTCAGCTCTAAGACATCCCGGTGGCTCCCAAACAGCAGAGGTGACAAAGACAGGGGACTCACTCCTGGAAGCACACTGAAGCTCACTCAGCAAAAGAGTCAGGCATTTGACTACGAAGGGATGCGCACAGAGGCACTTGGGGTAGAGCAGCACCTGTGCCCTTGAGCTCAGCTTGCAGCCAGCGCCTTGGGTAGCTGTGGGTCCTGACATCACAGGTCGGCGCACGGGGCTGCTGGCTTACCCAGAGCTGAGCTCACGTATCTCTGGTCTGGGCTTTTCCCCTGTCCTGTAAGAGTAAGTCACATCCCTACCCTCATTGATTTGGGCGTACGGTAACACATTTAAACTGCCCTTGAAAGGCTTCCATGAAAACAAAAACAGTTTTCGGAAATAGCCTGTGTAGTCCCACCATCCTTATATTATTTGGCAGAGGCCCAGCTTGTCCGAGAAGGCAGCATCCGGGTCCTTGCCCCAGAGGGAAGAATGTAACTATGAGTCACACCGAGCTGTGACAAGGAGGCAGCCCGCATGCTGAGGGCCGAGCACACGTCAGGGCCAAGCTCCCAGAAAACAAGCAGGAGCCCAGTGTGCTGTGCGGAGCCTCCACAGACGATCACAGGTACCCCGGGCCTTCCCGGCTGGAAGAACGAGCATCTGTAATTTAGAAAACGTTTTCTGGACACTGTCTTTGGGCCTGGAGTTGGGCATATATCGCAGCATATCATTTCTAGTGTGTTTCATTCCAAAATTGCAGGTAAGATGTCCCTAGGTTTTATACCAAAAGTGAAAGCAAACACCACCTATTTGGGGGTTTCCCCAAATACAGATTTAGTGATTGTTGTGTCTTATAACTCTGCAACTTTCACGGTAAGCCCCTTTGATCGGCCTGTGCCCCACACAGGGTCTTTATCTGAGAATGTTGCTTTGCTTGGGCAGTAGCAACCTCACAATTGTGTACATTTCAGAAGAACTGAATGATTCCTCTCCAGGATGGAACCCTCAGGAAGACACATTTCCTAGTCCGCAGTTAACACTGTACCACTAGCTCTTTCTAGCAGGGAGGTCACGCTGTGCTGGAATCCAGTCTGGCACGGGCATCAGGATCCCTGGGCTCAAGCCCAGCTTTGTCCGTTACTAGCTCTTTCTCAAGCAAGTCTCAGCCTCTTGTTTTCTCATCTGTGAAATGGGAGGAGAAATACTGTTCCCCCTGACTCACGTGATTACTCGTAGATTCTCAGAGCCGATGAGCTATTGAGAAAGTACCCCGAAAAGCGCTGGACGCTCTGTAAATGTAAAGTGTGGCTATGGATAAAGAGGGTAATATGCCCTGCCACTGAAGATGGCCAGGTGGGAAGGGGTGTCACAGCTGCCCTAGTTGTGTTTCCAGTGTCCTCTGCCCCCCCCCCCCCCCCCCCCGGAGTGCAGATTTTTTACTGGCTGCTTCCTGGTGCTGTACCAGCATAGCTCCGGCTAAACAAGGCAGCCCCGCGCTCTCTCTGATCGCTGTTTGAGGATAACTGCAGCTTCCTCCTCATTTAACATTCAAGGCACGTCACACGCCGCCTTGCTTAGTTAAACTCTGAGGAAATGTTGCTTAATGCCGGGGCGTCAAGAAGCTTCCCCATTGCCTGCCATACACACACACGGCATTGTGTAGCTTTGGAAACCAGCAACGTCGGGGAGAGGAAAATACTGTGTTGAATCAAACTGAGTGTTGTGCGAAAATAAACCTCCGTGAGAGACAGATTAGCAGAGTTAGCTGGTGCCACGTGGTGACTTAGGATCCCTGCACGATAGAGCTCAGGAGGGAATGTCGGATCTTCAGGCTAAGGGCCTCATTCTGAGCGTGAGAAAATCGAGGTCTGAGAGTGAGGTGGCTTGCCAGGAAGTCCCCGGGTATTTGGTGCTCAAGGTGGGGCGGGTCCCGAAGGGACTCCTCAGGCCTGGTTCAGCCCTCTCCCCACCCCGACATGGGGGGGCACTGCTCAGAAGAGCTCCATCTCCTGTGGAGGATGTTCTGAAACCCAGATCGCTGGGGTGAGTGACGGCACACCTAGTTCTCTTGCCATGCATGGTACGTTGCCTCCTTTACACATCTGTCCAGTTTCCTTTCATTTTATAAATTTTGATGACAAAGGGGAAAAGCTCATCGTGAAAGGCAAGGCCCAGGCAGCATCATTTCCCAGAAGGGGGAATAGTATTAATCGGGACTTGAGCATCCTTTGTTCTGACTATTCACTAAGGCATTTCAGACGGAAGATTCAGTTATATATGTGCAAACACATTATATTTTAAAGTATTTTTTTTAAATTTTTTTTTCAACGTTTATTTATTTTTGGGACAGAGAGAGACAGAGCATGAACGGGGGAGGGGCAGAGAGAGAGGGAGACACAGAATCGGAAACAGGCTCCAGGCTCCGAGCCATCAGCCCAGAGCCCGACGCGGGGCTCGAACTCACGGACCGCGAGATCGTGACCTGGCTGAAGTCAGACGCTTAACTGACTGCGCCACCCAGGCGCCCCTAAAGTATTTTTTTAAAAGATAAAACCTATTCTATGACCACTTTGATAGCTCTGTCATTTTTCCTTTTATGAGAGGAACCCAACATAGACTGTCTGTAGAGTCGGGGTCTTGAGAGAGCTGCTGTGTCCCTGGGGTGGATGTCACCCTAACAGACTGCTTAGTTTGGTCTTCGAATATGACACTGGGCTAAAGAATTGTACAGTGGACAATGCTAGACGTAGAACTCTTAAAAGCCTTCTAATGAAAACATCCCCCGATCCGTGGCCCGCAACCTCTTTCCCGTGAGGCTGTCATGAAACGGTACACAGAGCTCCTGTCCGTGAGCAGGGCAGCCCGACCCACCCAGAAGCATCTCCCGGTGAAGACTCATGCAGGCCGTCAGTGTGACAGTGCACAATGCCCCCATAAGTGCAGAAAAGGCGAACCCAGACACAGGCCTCTGTCTAGAACGAGGCCAAGACTGAGGCCGGCGTGCCTCGAGGAGTTGTCTCACTTCCTCTTACGTCACCTTTGAAATTACCGTCTGTGCAAGCCGATTACTACTATACTTGCATGAATTTCCTTTAGCTCTTTGGGGGTGGGGAGCTGATCGGATACCTGCTATCAATAGCTTAAAAAAGGCAGGGGGTGGGGGGCAGAAACTTTCTGTGTTTAAGCTGAAGTTTTTTAAAAAATGGATCCATTCCTCAAGCTCCACTTGTGAAATGCCTTCCATGTTATTTGCCTTGTAGATTTTCATATTTGGGATTAGAGAAGAGAAGACGCATTCTTATTTAGGCAGATGTGGGTATTTGGGCCGGGTTGAATCACCTACTACCAGAACTACCACCGGCAGCAGCAGTAACCCCAAGAAGGAGAAAAAGAAAAGCTATATTCTGACACTGTTGCATTTCAGGACATGACGAGTCTGTCACTAGGTGACAACAAATAGAAGGCCTGCCTCGCAGATGGTGCACACTCTAGTCTTAGGAGGGGACGGGAACATCCACACCCAGCACTCTTAAAATGATCACAGGCAGAGAAAGCTGAAGCCAGAACCCACTAATACCCACTAACCCATTCATGCAGGCACGCCAAAATTCACAGCTCAGAAGGACAGATGTTCCTCTCGTACCTATTCATCTCAGTACATGTTAGCTCGGTTCTCCCACTGCGCACCAGATTTGTCCCCTGACTTTGCTCCCTGTGGCTCCCGACAAACCTGCTGAGAGAGTCCCACTTGTTAAGAGAGAACAACGTATAGAATATGCAGCTCGGAATGTGTGGGGCGCCTTAAAAATAGTTCTGAATGAGAAGTGGCCGAGCATGGGCACTGGTCACATTTCAGATATAAATGAAACCAAGCCCGTGGCCCAGAGGATTGAGTTTCTAGAGCAGGAATCTCAAAGGGCTCTCTTCCCCAACTCCTCCTTTGATCCCTTAGTCAATGACACACATGAAGCATTTGTGACCCCTTATGCCCCAGCTGTGAAATACCAGCCACAATGGATAAAATGACATGGGGTCTTACGCCAAGTATATGCACACATGTGCTGACTTCGTCTATGGCTTTTGGAAGAAGCAGTAACAAAACTGGCCAGAACAAAATGGAACTCACCAGAAAATGAAGTCCTCGTGGTAGAGGTGGAATAGAGTCCTAATATTTAAGTAGCATTGCTAGTATTAAAGTCTCTATAATGAGAAGCATTCCTACTTTTTTTTTTTTGCTTCGAGATAATGCAAGTATCTTCTTAAGTGTGGAAAGTGATTTATAAGCCACTTTCTCTAAAGACGTCCAGGAGATGAGCAGTATACATTGGTGTGGACTCAGCCATCTGGGGGAAAGTGTGGGCGGTGGGTTTCAGAACACTGCCAGGGAAGGTAGTAGCTGTGATGTCAAGGTTGATACGTCTCCATAGCCTTGGCACCAAGTGAGGGTGGTATTTGTTTCAAAAGACTGCCTTCACAGAGAGCTCCAGACAGATTTGCTGGATGTATAATCAGGACCTTAGGTAAGTGGGCAAAGGACAGGTTTTAGAATGAACACTTTGGGAACTGGGTGATGAAGTATTTATTTTCTAGAGATCTAGGTGTTATGTGAACACTTCCTCCAAATGTATGTGGCTGGATGCAGTCGTGTGACGGTAGAATAATTCTGGACCGAAACTTTGACCAGAGCATGTTTGTGCTTTGTTTTTTGTAATTTGGAGTGACAGCATCCCAGCTAGGAACAGTTAGCTGTCAGTAGGAGTTTTAAGATTCCATTAGCAAAAATGGACAGTAAAGAAAAATAGAACTCCTAATAGACGAAGAGGACGGAGTTTCCGTTGTTGACCATACTCCACAGATGACACAGAGCCACTGTAGGTAAACCAGGTGCCCCAGAGAAACAATGTCATAGGACATCACGGGTCCTTTTCTGTGACACTTCAAAGATGCGGCTCCAACAGAGGGACGCATTTTTAATCAAACAATGCTGAAGTATGAGGCTCATATATTTGTTTGAAATAAAAACAGTGTAGGGGCAACTGGGTGGCTCAGTTGGTTAAGCGTCTGACTCTTGATTTCGGCTCAGGTCATAAGTGCACAGTTCATGAGTTCGAACCCCACATCGGACTCTGTGCTGACAGTGTAGAACTTGCTTGGGATTCTCTCTCTGCCCCTTCCCTACTCTCTCTCTCTCTCTAAAAAATAAATAAACAAACAAACAAACAAAAGTTTATGTACATTATTTATTAAAATTTTTTTTAATGTTTATTTTTGAGAGAGAGAGAGACAGAGCATGGTGGGGAGGGGCAGAGACAGAGAGGGAGACACAGAATCCAAAACAGGCTCCAGGCTCTGAGCGGTCAGCACAGAGACCAACGCAGGGCTCAAACTCGGGAATGGTGAGATCATGACTTGAGCTCAAGTCGGATGCTTAACCAACTGAGCCACCCAGGCGCCCCTGTACATGACTTATTAAGATTAAAGCCAAACTACCTAGTTTGGTTTAATACTATAGAAACTAAACTAACAGATACTTGATTTTCTTAAAAGGGTTGATTAGGATGCCTATTTCAACATCTAATAATATTGAGCTTCGGGCTAGTATTAGATGTATCAAAACATGGAGGATTTTTACATTTTAAATGTACAGACTAATGAGTAACTGAAAAGTAAAGCTGGGAGGAGAGTAGCCTGGGTCACCTGAAAGCAGTCCTGTGCAAAATACCTAAACTGTCAGAAGGGATACCCCATGAGGGCAGAGATTTGGGGCAGCTTTATTTACTCCTAAATCCCCAGTACACTGCCAAGCACTATAGGTGCTCAGTAAATATTTGTTGAATAAAGTGCTGCATAAAGTAGGGGCGCCTGGGTGGCTCAGTCAGTTAAGCATCCAACTTCGGCTCAGGTCATGGTCTCACGGTTTGTGAGTTTGAGCCCCACATCAGGCTCTGTGCTGACAGCTCAGAGCCTGGAGCCTGCTCAGATTCTGTGTCTCCCTCTCTCTCTGCTCCTCACTCACTCGTGCTTTGCCTCTTTCTCTTTCTCTCTCAAGAGAGTTTTAAATAAACATTAAAAAAAAAATTTTAAGTGCTGCATAAAGAATAAAATGCCGTTTTAAATATGTAGCTGAATTCCCAAGAAATTTGGGGAAATCTTCAAGGGGTGGAACTGATTTCGGAAGAGAACATTAGAGCCGTCTCTGGCTTTTGGGTGAGCTTGTTAGGGGGATAGTTGCCAGAATTGATTGGTAAGCCAGAGCCTTGGGTTTTAATAGCTGCATGGGGACAGGACACAGGGCCTTGGGTCCAACACAGGCAGAGAAAGCAATGAACCAGGGCTCCAAAGGGCTGCACATTGTGTAAGGCTCAACTGGAGAGACATCTGCCTGCTGGTAGAGGGAAGCTTATCGACCAGCATGATGTCTCCCTCACATAACCATAATGAGAGCCAGCCTCACCAAGATTAGGCTTTGAACTGATTGTCACCCGGTGGCCTAGGAATCCCCAAGGAAAGGAAAGTTTATGTTCTGTTGCTGGCTTCCACACACACACGCACCATCTGGAGGCACATGGTCAACCCAGGTTAATACAAGATCATAGCTAACCCCCCCACTGATTTTAATGTAACTGTTTCATCTCTAAAAAAAAAAAATACAGTTTCTTTCAAAAATCGTAGCTTTGATTTCTCTATCGTTGCCATTTGTACCAGTAGGTAGGCTGTACCAGTAGGTAGACATTACCAATGAGAAGCATGTACCAGTAGGTAGACATTACCAATGAGAAGCATGAAAAAAAAGATTCCTTTGACTATTTTTAACCTAAAATGTAATAAGCAGAACTTTGTGCAGTTCCTTGTAGGCACTGTGTGCAACTGAAATGGCTGAGACGGTATTTCTGGGCACCCCCACCCCAGTTATCCTGAGCATCCAGCCTACCACTGCCCAGGAAAGAAAAAGGCATTCTGGACTGAGCACGAAAATCTCTACTAAGAAAGCGTATGAGCAAATCAATTATGCAGCTTAGAACGAACCCGGGCAGTGAATCCCAGAGACCGACTCATGTGAGGTGGTCACGTTTGACTCGATCAGAGTTGCCAGCTCTGACCGCCCCGGCATTTTGAAAAGCTGCTGTGGTAGCAGAGACTAATTGGGTCTCAGCCTGGTTGGTGGGTACCATGGTGGTCGAAGTTCGGGTCACAGGCACCGCGATGCACCTGTCTCCCAGGAGAGAGATGAGGGCATCCCGGCTTCCGTCACAGACGACACAAGAGCCCAGGGCAGGATCTTGGGGGAGCTGCCCCAGACTCACTCCCCTGCTGCAGCGCCCGCACGTGCTGTGTCGCTCCGTGTGTGTCCCCGGTTTGTGCAGATGTCTGTCCTGCGTCTTCACGTCAGGCAGAGTCCTCGCGTCCACTAAACCCCTTCCTTTATCCCACTGATCAGCTCAGGGGCCCCCCTGTTTTACCTGAACAGAGTATATCGCTAGAAGAGCTGCAGGGTCAGCTTGCACAGGCGGCCAGACTGCATCAAGAGGAGACAGAGAAATTTACAGACAGGATTCGTAAGGTAAATATGTAACGCGATTTCAGCACAACCAGGTCTCTTGACTGCGCAGCCCCTGGAGGCAGATGGCAGGATGTATTTGAGAGAAAGCTGTCGTGCACAGGCTCCTGGACTCACAGGGCTGGAGGATCCGCCACTGAGCGGCCCCTCAGACGTCTCATGAAGAGAACTGTCTGCCTTTCTCTTCTAGAACGTGTTTTGCCTGTATTTACGCTGTGGTCTGCGGGAAGTTCTTCCGAACATCGAATCTACCTTTTCCTGCAGCCACGGCCAGCAAAGGAAAATCAAATAAGGGCCTTCATGCATCTGGACATGAAAAGTGTGTCCATAACTTTTGTTGCCCCGCAGATTTGTAAGCTTTCTCGATGTGGTAAGCTTTCTGGTAGAAACTTGAGCAGCTCACCCTAAACGGTTGTCTTCAAAAACCTGCCATTAATTGAGCTGCGGCCTCATTAACTCTTCTATTTTAGAATAACCTGGCTAATCATCCTTTATCTGTTAAATCCGTTACCAGAGTTGCTAAGAGAAAGGATTAGCAGACACGGGCACTTATTTCCTAAATAACTTACTTTCCCTTTTTTTAAATTTTTTTTAACTGCACCAAAAATCATGTTTGAGAAGTGAGTCCATCCTGGAGATGCTAATAGCAAAATGGCCAGGGCCCCAGGTGTGCCTCATACTTGGATTCAGGGTAGAGGAGTGTGTTGCAGCTTGGAGGGGGTGAGAGGTCATCCAGGCTTGTTCAGAGGGAAAGGGACAGTTTTTCCTAACGTGTCCTGAGGGCAGAGGACCGACCCTGAGACTTGAGAAGTGCTTGGCTTCATGAGACAGGCAGAGGCAGCCAGGACGTTGGGGAAGTCAGAGTCTGAGAAGGAACGTTGGCAGGAGGCTGCAGAATAGCAGACAGAGCAGCCCCCCCCCCCAGCCGCCCCCCCCCCCCCCGCCCTCACCGGCCTCCATTGACTAACACTCTAGAACCTCTGGCGTACCTGCCCTGAGCTAGGTGCTCTGCACATCCCGAGTTAGCTTCGCTTTGCGGCCCAGGGTGCTGAAGCCTCCCCAGTCGGTCGATGGCCTGAGATAACACTGCAAACGGTGAATGTCCAGGGTGGGAGGCTGCCCCTCTCCCCGCTCTGTCCTGCTCTTGTGCCCACGGGGCAGAGAACCCTTGGGAGGGAGGACTCTGAGGCTGCCAAGGTGGTGAATTAAATCACCACTATTTTGTGTTATCACAGCTTGAGTGCAAAAAAAATCCAGTACAATGACTGGCCACGCAAGTCTGTGCGCAGACCCGGGACCTTCCCAGAGCTGCTTCTCTTCAGTGGCTTTAAGCCACTGAAGACACATGGGACACACAGGCGTGGACCTCAGGCAGCCGTTGTCACATCCCCACGGTTTCTGCGCACGAATCTAGCACTTTAGGAAAGTGAGACAAAACAAAACTCACTGCCTTGATCTTTGGCCCAGGGGGCGTGTTAAAGCGGGAGAGGACAGCTCAAAACAAGGCTGGCATCCTAAAGCTTGTTTTTCGGACTGTGGAACAGAAAGCTTTCATCCCGTCTGTCACTTTAGCTACTATTGATATTATTCTTGTGCCCCAATCTGTGCAATAAGATTTTATTCACACCCCTTGGCTTAGTCATTATCGACATAATGATGGTTTATTGCTTGTAACGTGCCTGTACCCATGCTGAAAAGCAGGAACTTAGCATAGCAAAGGGAAACACTTCCTTTTCAGCAATGCTTTCTTTCCCTAAGGGTCACTCATAACTGATAGGAACGTGAAGTCCTAAGTGTGGCAGCAGGTTTTCAGATTCTTGTTTGCCCACCACTGTATGCAGCAGAGGACCTCACATCTAGAGAAATCCCTGCTCCCCGACCTGCCTCACCCGCCTGCTCTCTGCGGGCCTCTCCGTCAGCTTGGCGGTCTCCACCTTCTGCTGGGGGTGTGCACGCCAGAAGGCTCAGGAAGCCAAGGGGAAGGATCTCCACCTACTCCCCCTTTACAATCCCAGCGTGCCTTTGTGTGCAAGCCCACATCCAGAGGGCACATGGAATCTGCATGGAAATCAGCTGCAGGTAGTACATCTGAAAAACCATTTTCCTGAAGTTTAGAGACCACTAAAAACACCCCGAGAGACTTGACAATGAAAATTGATTATAACCCCTTACTTTGAAATATAGGGTTTGCTTCTGAATCGGAAAACCCTTGAGGTTTTTATAACTAGTACACGTCTCAAGGAGTTTCCGTGTTTCACGTCCCAGGTGCAACATGGTAAGGATTGAACGGCAGTTTGCAAAGACTTTTGGTTTGGCTCGGGTGGCAGGTGGGAAGAGCCACTGTCACACTCTCTCCTTTTTTCCATTCAAGATGGAGGAGGAGCACCTCTACGCCTTGAGGTGGAAAGAGCTAGAAATGCACAGCCTGGCTTTGCAAAACACCCTCCATGAGCGAACCTGGAGTGATGAGAGAAATCTGATGCAGCAGGAGCTCCGTTCCTTGAAGCAGAACATTTTCCTTTTCTACGTCAAACTCAGGTGGCTGCTGAAGCTCTGGCGGCAAGGGAAACAGATGGAGGAGGAAGGCGAGGATTTCACGGAGGTACCTCTGCCCAGAGCGTTCGTTTTATTTGCGTCCGTTTTGTTCTTGCCCCCCAGGCACTGCTGTCCCTCTGCCTTCTACATACAGAGTCACCCTCTGCCATTTCACGTTATTTTATCAAGTCCAATGCAGGCCATGGAAATGCAACAGGTTGTCGAGTTATACGTTAGACCAAGAATCCCATGCTGTCCTTTGACCTCGTTTTTGTTTTTTTTGTTTTTTTTTAATAAAACAGAGACAGCACGAGTGGGGAAGGGCAGAGAGAGGGAGACACAGAATCCGAAGGCGGCTCCAGGCTCTGAGCTGTCAGCATAAAGCCTGATGCGGGGCTCAAACTCACAAACCGCGAGATCATGACCTGAGCGGAAGTCGGACGCTTAACCAACTGAGCCACCCAGGCGCCCCTTGACCTTGTTTTCAGAGTCCTGGTCTATGGCTCCATCGCGCAGCACAGTTTTGCTGCCATTTCTTTTGCCGCTCATCTATGGATTCATGGACATTGTCACCTGGAGTCCCTTCCCATCTCTCGTTCCGCCTTGCTGGTTTGTCCAACCTAGCTCTAAATCTTTCTCTCTTCTTTCCATTTTGGTTTTTGTTCCTAAATGCTAGAGCCCGTCCTGCCAATGCCGTTTTATAAGCTCCAGATGGGCCAGATTTTTGCTGCCCTCAGAATCTGGGCACGTGCCTGCTCCCTCCTGTGCCTCCATATTCCCAGATTCATCCCAGGACAAGGACAGAGCCACTTCCTTTCTGATTGGTCTTATTGATTAAGCCAGTGTGACCTCGAGCTCTGCAGGCTCCTTCCAGCCTTGCCTTCTGATGCGTGCAGGGCTGGGACCACTGAGGTTCTGAGCATGCGCACCCATGACTCCTGTGTCAGGGGCTTCAAGGCATCATAAGTGTCGGTTTCCTTTAGACTCCCAGGAACTTTTTGTCTGCTTTTACTTTAGTGAGCAGTGTATATAGTTTGCAGTCATCCTAGGAAGGGGAAGATACTTGGATTCTCTCTCCTCCAGGAGGGAAGAAAGTCTTCCAAAATCAATTCAACCTGCTTCCAAAGAGCCATGACCGAGAAAACCATCGTTAAGCAAAACCTAGAAGTAGTTGTAAAGTCTCCTTCTGATCAGTCCTTTGGAGTTCCTCCTCTAGTTTGTAAAACCATAACTTTAATGAGTAATCATTTATAAATCATAGAATTTGTCATTGCCAAAATAACTTAGAGTAAAATTTCCAATTTTTGCTGACCAATTGGGCACCCGTTATGTGCTGTTCAAAGGAAGAGGGTTGGGGCACCCGGGTGGCTCAGTTGACCATCCAGCCCAGGTCATGATCTCATGGTTTGTGGGTTTGAGCCCTGCATCCGGCTCTGTGCTAACAGCCTATTAGGAATTCTCTGTCTCCCTCTCTCTCTGCCCCACCCCCCCTCAAAAATAAATACATAAACATTTAAAAAATAAATAAATAAATGAAGAAGGTGGCCAGTGAGTTCATGAAATGGGCTAAATGAGCACATTTGGGAAAAGGCTAAGAAGTCAAGACTTGATAAGCCATAAAGTGGAGAATTATCCTCAAACAATAAAAACCAGGCTGCACAGCAAAGGATTTGGGTGGAGCTGTGATTATTGTCTCCTGCTGTTTTCAGAGTGAGCATCCAGAGACCCTCCCCAGGCTCGGTGAGCTTGGAGAGCAGGGAGACCCGAAGGGGGACAGCCCAGACCGGGACGACAATGGTCCAGGCTGCGGCTTTTCGATGGGAGAGCATTCTCCACACTCCCCTGTGCAGATTGGTGACCACGGATCGCGGCTGCAGCCTGCGCATGGGGGGCAGCTCCACAAGCAGGTGGGTGCCGAGGTCCCAGCCCCTCACTCTACCCACACGTGGGAGAGGAGACTGCCAGTCTATGTGTGTGTCCTCTTTTTTCATGTGCTGGTGTTCCAGGGAGCAGGAAACTCCTCTGGCTGCCTGTGATCGCCTGGTAGCTGCATTCATGCTAGAAATTTTATCATTAAGTCTTTTATTTCAGGGTCAGCCCGTTAGTTTGTTAGGCGTACATGTATACACAAGGAGTATAGTAGGATCAGATCAGTTGGAGAGGTCAGCAAACGTCCCTGAGAAGGAGAAAAGGGGGAAATATTGAGCTGTGTGTAGAGTGATCTGTGGCTTTACAGAGGTTGACCATTCTTCCCAGGAAGAGACAGTACTGAGTGCAGCGCCCTCCTCGTGGCCAGAATGTACAGGGCTTTTCTTGTTGAGGTTTAGCTGAATAGGCATGAGAAACATCACTCACGTGGCAACATGATGCATAAGGAGGAAAGAGAAAGTTTTTTTTTTTTTACTCCTAAACATGTATAAAGTGTTTTAAGTTCCTTTTGGGCCACTTGAAGTAAAAATATTTGATGAGACTTAAAAAAATGAAAGCATGGGGACGGACGCCTGGGTGGCTCAGTCATTGAAGCATCTGACTCTTGATTTCAGTTCAGGTCATGATCTCGCAGTTTGTGAGATAAAGCCCCGCATCAGGCTCTGCACTGACAATGGGGAGCCTGCTTGGGATTCTCTCTCTCTCTCTCTCTCTCTCTCTCTCTCCCTCTCTCTCTGCCCTCCCCTACTCATGCTTTCTCTTTCTCTCTGTCAAAATAAATAAATGAATTTAAAAAAAAATGAAAGCACATTAAAGTGAGGTGGGATTTCAGTGTATAATGTGAAATAATTATTAAATATTGCCAAATGCCACGTCTGTTAATTATTAAGCAGACAGCCCCTGCTTAATAAACCAAAAGGTACTGTTCCTGCCACCCAGATTTTTCACGCTTCTGTACAAAACAGCATGTGTGTTGGGTTTAGAGTGTTGAGACCCTAGGAGGCATCCAGCGTTAAATGTTTTTCGCCCCCAGGCTTTCTGGACTGAGTCCTTTCTGACCCCGTGTTGCTTCTTTGACAGTTCTGCAGGGCAGAACCCAAAGCCCCACGCCCTAGACCCCTGGCTCTGGGGTGAGGGGCAGGGACGGGTGGACCCAGAGCACAGCAGTTACCCCGGGTGTGGCTGTCACCACTCAGCCGCTGACATTTGTGGGCACTCCCTGTGCACTGGACTCCACAGCTGCGGCTCCTCCCTCAGCCCAGAGCCACAGAGGGGTCAAGTGGGAGAGGGCTGGCATCAGATCTTTGGCTCAAATCCAAATGAGGAAAAGTAGTGATGTCCGAGCACAGTCCTGAGGGATATGTGTGTTTCCCTGCGTCGGCTTTCTCTCCACAGTCAAATCAGATTTTCACAACTGAAGAGCTGTTTTCTATGCACACCCATCCGTCCTTCATTTTCCCTGAACACTATGACTCGAGAAAGAGATTATACTTTCAGATGAACGTTTAATTACAATTATTAGGAAGTTTGTCGTTATGCCAGTGTCCCTGGGGAGATTTTAGCTCATGGAGTGAGTTTTTCCAGCAATTGATTTGGTTAGAAAATAAAATACTCCTTTGCGAATAATCCTTTAAAACCTACCACTTGTATTATTTTTAAAAGAGATGTTGTCAGTCCGTTCTATAAAGTATCTGTGATTAGCCCAAATACATCTGTTGATTACTACTTAGCCATAAACCTGCTGCATCTGAGATCGCGCGTTGGGTGTTTCCCACGCGTGCATCCAAATGCTTAGGAAAAGGGAAAAAAATGTAACACATCTGGTTTTCGAAACAATTCTCATGGAAAATTTTACCCTTGGGTGGAAAATAATGCAGAGTCACTCAGCTGGAACCTCACATTCAGTGTACTTCAGTGTCATCTCGCTTTGCCTCGTCCTTCCCAAGCTGATTTCCTAGCTCTTCCCCTTGCAAGAGCTCATCACTTTGTACAGTTTGCGCTAGAAGCACACGGGGGGCCTGCGGGGTAGGGTGCCAACGGGCAGAATCAGGACTGCCTTTAATGGACCCGTCTGTCCATAGCAGTTAAGTGCACAATGCCGTCCATCCGAGGACAGAAGATTAATGAGCTCTACTGTACGACAGCTGATTGCCTGGGAGTGAACATTCTCAGTTAGTGGGTCTGCCTCCCTTTCGTGGCATGGGTATTAGCTGGACAGCCTGCCTGCAAGAAAAAGAACACGTGTCTCAGAGAGCCGCGCCCTTTGCAGAAACCCTGAGATCCTGCCAAGGTGATAATCAGAACGGGGAACGTGGCCTGACTCCTTTCCCAAGGCTATATTCCCAAGGAAGGCAATTTCCCAGGCCTCGGTCTTCGCTCTGGGTCGTAGTGAACATTCTCACAGTTGCACGCAGTAAATGGCAAAATGCATCATGTCCAAAAAGGTAAAATGTATCGAGTCAACTTTGGGAATAGTTCATAAAAAATTACCAGGTTGGGGCGCCTGGGTGGCTCAGTCGGTTAAGCGGCTGACTTCAGCTCGGGTCGTGATCTCAGTGTTCATGAGTTTGAGCCCCGTGTCAGGCTCTGTGCTGACAGCTTAGAGCCTGGAGCCTGCTTCAGATTCTGTGTCTCCCTCTCTCTGTGCCCATCTCCCTCTCGCACTCTGTGTCTGTCTCTCAGAAATAAAATAAATAAACGTTAAAAAAAATGTTTTTAATTATCATGTTGGAAAATACTCAGCTGTGTGAATGTTCCCTGTTAACTGATCTTTAGTCACACGAGTAGTGATCTAGTGTCAGGAACCCGATTGTCCTCGAGAACAGAAAGCACTTTTAGCTTGCCTGGCCTTCTGGAAGAACTGGAAAACATGCAAGAGCTTATTGGATAGCTCTCACCTAGTTCCAGGAAGCTTGCCACTATGTTAAGCTTTAGAGACCTAAGGCTTCATCTACTAGTAATTCCCCAAATCAAGATTTTAAATGCAAGGGGATTAACAGTGCCAGAATTATGTGGTTCTAATAGGTAATCGCCTGTGAATTGGATTAATTTATTCAAAGAGAAGTCACTTTTTCTTCCAGGGATGTGGCATAATATTCTTTATTAAAACATCTAAGTACAGGGGCGTCTGGGTAGCTCAGTTGGTTGAGCATCCGACTCTTGATTTCGGCTCGGGTCATGATCTTTCGGTTCATGAGTTCGTGTGCTGACAGTGCAGAGCCTGCTTGGGATTCTCTCTCTCTGCCCTTCCTTGCCTCTCTCTCTCTGTCTCTCTGTCTCTCTCTCTCTCAAAATAAACAAACTTAAAAAAAAACATCTAAGTATAAATATAGAGAACCTGATTTAAAACTCAGAGCAAGATCTGATGAAATTATGTTTCATGTTGGTCTCCAACGACAGCTGGTCACTGAAGAGCCTCCCTTGGGACCCAGCTTTAGGACCAAGTAGAATCTGTTTCCCTGGACCTTTGTCACTCACTGGTCCAGGACTCATTTGGAGCCTAGGGCCTTCAAGAGCCATCCTAAGTAAAAGTCAGTGCCTTTGGCTCCCTGGGCCTCCCAGACTTCGACTCACCTAGGTACCCACTTTTCTGTTTTGCCCAAGATGCAGAAACTTCCCAAAAGAGCACCTGTGCCAGACAGGGCCTGTATGTCAGACTGTGATCTGCTCTTTTTTTTTTTTTTACATTTATTCATTTTTGAGATAGAGAGAGAGAGCACAAGCAGGAGAGGGGCAGAGAGAGAGGGAGACACAGAATCTGAAGCAGGCTCCAGGCTCTGAGCTGTCAGCACAGAGCCCAACGCGGGACTTGAACTCACAAACTGCAAGATCATGACCTGAGCTGAAGTCGACACACACCGATTGAGCCACCCAGACGCACCCCCCCCCCCCCGCTTTTTTTTTTAATAAGGAAGCTCTCCTCTTGAGCCTAAATCACGTTTACCTTTCAATTTTGTATGTTGTACCATGGTTTATTCTGTGGACTTTGCAACTGTATAACCTCACCTAGGAGATAAGCAACTCTATAAAAAGAACCAGACTAGGGGCGCCTGGGTGGCTCCGTCGGTTAAACATCTGCCTTCAGCTCAGGTCATGATCTCATGGTTCGTGGGTTCGAGCCCCATGTTGGGCTCTCTGCTGTCTGTGCAGGGCCTGCTTCGGATCCTCTGTCCCCCTCTCTCTCTGCCCCTCCCCCTACTTGCTTGCTCTCTCTCAAGAGTAAATAAATTAAAAACAACAACAAAAAAGAACCAGACCAGAGCTTATAATTATGAAACATAATTCATGTTTGCTGTGTGTTTTTGTTTGTTTCTGTTCCTGTGCAAATAGCACAGATGCAGGAGGGGAAGAGCCACAAATGCTGAAGGATACTCAGGAAAGGACTCTCTCAGTCCCCATCCCCCCCCCCCAGTGTTAGCCATGGTCAGCAGTTTATGACATACTTTTCTACGTGTGCAACAAACCCTAAACCTCGCTACTAAGTGATTTCTTCCCATCTGGCCACTTGATGTTCATCAGACCTGTCCCGGTTTCTTTGAAGCCTTTGGCTGATAACTCTGGGTTTATAACTTACTGAATACATGTCCATCAGTTCCTTCACAAACCCACATTTATTCTTGGGAACCTCTCTGAAAATCACAGTGACCTGCAGCACAGAGCCCACGTGGCCCAGATCACCTGCATATTCTCAGCCAAAGGACAAACGACTTTTTTGTACAAACATGAATTTCTCATCTCTGTAACCCTCCATCAGAGATTATGTTTTTGTGGCCAGTCTTCAGTGACGCCTTCTCTTTCATCTGTGGGAGGATGGTAGTTTTAGAAAAGAATCTTAAAAATAATCCAAATGGAACAATGGAAGTAAGGACGACAAATGGCTTATTAATAGTAAAATGTTGTTGGATGTGTACATGTATCCTTTCTGTCTGATCAAACAGTAAAGGACTTGTCTTGGGACTCTTGCCGGTAGAGGGGTTACTTTATTGAATAGCGTATGAGGTGTCCCTCTTTGTAATTATGAAATAGGACCTATGCCTCCCTGTGTTGGGGGTCAAGGGCAGCTACCACAGCATTCTGGAACTCCCTGCCTATGTCTAGGAGCCTAAATGAATAGGAAGTGGAGGCCATCTGGCATTCTGTGGGTGGGCCCTCAGCAGCAGGTCAACAGAACAGAACAATGTATCTGTTCCAGTGTTAGATTACACTCATCTCCAGCATTAATGGCTCTGATACAGGCAAAGTGGTTGATGGTAGCTTAGCTCTTTCACAGAATTATGAAACACAGATCTTAGAAATCTTACGCAGGAACGATTTTATCAAATAGCTGGCATTGCATCACAAATATTTTGGTGTGTTACCTTTCTCAGAAACTTCCTCTTCGCTTTCCATTAATGCTTATTGTATATTTGGGTGGCAGCCTTAATTAGCTGAAGCCCAACCTTGAACCTGGTATAAAGTTTAACACTCTATAGCACAGTCCAGCTCCTGATCCCAATTCTGGAATTATGGTAAGGCTTGCCCAAAAGAGATGAACTTGGAAGGGCTCAAATGCCCTTAGCCTAAGGAAAAGGAAATGGTGGAGCCATCTTATTCCTGCTTTTTTGTAAGAAAGCCAACAAGCTGATCTTGAAGAGATTGAAAAATTGGCCTTTTTCATTGAAATTGGCCTATGCTTAACAGATATATAAGCTAAAAGGTTGCGTAATTGGGCCCCTGGCACAGAAGTTTCCAAAAAGTCTGTATCCAGGAAGACTTTCACCCAAAGACCTCTAAACGGACCAGAGAATCTTGATTCCATTCTTAACCTGATTAGGATCATCTTTTTACCCAAAACATTGCCCAGCAAGGGCCACCGCGGGGAGAAAAAGTAACACAAGTAACTTTAAAGCATTCTTTCAGGATGGCTCACTAATATTATTACCTTTGATATGGAGGATGGAAATTGCTCCTAGAGATTAAGTGGCTCTCTTAGGCAACGTTTCAAAAAACAACAACAACAACAACAACAACAAAAACCTGGGTAGAATATAATGTCAGAATTTAAGTATCTTGGCTCGGTTTGTCCAGCTTTGGGTGGGACAGACCTGGATTGCAGTCTGTGTTCTGCACTTCCTAGCAAAGAGAGCCTGGCAGTTCCTTAGCTGCTGCGTGTTCTGGTTCCTCCTCTGTAACAGGGAACGTGACGGTACGCACCTAGCACTGATGCAAGAAGCAGGTAATAACATCATGCAGGTGAATGATCAGCATACCCGATCTTAGCACACCCTCTGACCCATTAGAAGCAATTAGAATTACTCTTCATTACTGGGTTTGGGGCTTGGGGTTTTTGTTTGTTTTTGTTGTGAAAAGTTGATAAGCATCAGGCCCATCTGGGTCTTCAGAAGTTTTTTCTTGGACATCAATCATTGGTGTTGTGCACCAATGGCCGAGAGCTAGTCTGGCTTCTTGCCATATCACACGCTGCTCCTGGGTGATTATAATAACGAGTATCAATGACATTGATCCTGTGGACTCTCCTGCTCCCTTTGGCCACCTTCATCCCAAAGCAGTTTTTTTTTTTTCAACGTTTATTTATTTTTGGGACAGAGAGAGAGAGAGCATGAACGGGGGAGGGGCAGAGAGAGAGGGAGACACAGAATCGGAAACAGCCTCCAGGCTCCGAGCCATCAGCCCAGAGCCTGACGCGGGGCTCGAACTCACGGACTGCGAGATCGTGACCTGGCTGAAGTCGGACGCTTAACTGACTGCGCCACCCAGGCGCCCCCCAAAGCAGTTTTTGAACTCCTGCCATGATGATTAATATTATACTGGTATAACAGCACATTATGTTGATCACTCTGACCCAAATGTGCATGAAAACATTAAGGCTTAATTTTATTTAATCTGATATTTGCTAATGGCAGCAAGTACTTATTTCTAGAGGAACCAAAATTTCAGTCTGCAAAAGGACTATTAATGTGACCTCCTGCTTTCGAGGACCACAAAGTTCTGGTCCTAATGTTGTCAGAGGCATTTAGTGCGGGGCTAAGAACCCTACCGGCTGGCTACATTCACAAAGTGGGGTTTGTAGGGAGCTATCCATTACATACAAGAATTGAATATATAGTTTTCTGCTTTTTCTTCCACGAGCATGAGATGACTACTCAGACTGGATCAAACCTCCCATTAGTTTATGCTTAAAATGCTTAGACTTAAAAAGTAGTGATTGTTTTTTTGAGAGAGAGCGAGCAAGCCATGAGTAGAGGAGAGGGGCAGAAGGAAAGCGAGAAAGAGACAGAGAATCCCAAGCAGGCTCCACGCTGAGTGTGGAGTTCCATGTGGAGCTCGATCCCATGACCCTGGGATCAAGACCTGAGCTAAAATCAAGAGTCAGACACTCAACTGACTGAGCCACCCGGGAGCCCAAAAGTAGTAATGTATATATTTTTTAAACTTAAATTCCAAAGATGAAAATCCCAAACGAATCTACCATAAAATATAAATAAATTTTTTCAAACAAATTCTGTACTCCGAAGGATGTGTATTTCTGAAAAAAAAAAAATTGCAATACCTCTTCTCACTCACCTGTGCTTACATAATTTTTAAGTACTTTTGGTGTCAAGTTGATTTATTATAGTTATTTATTATAGTTGTACATATATCCTGAGCATCTCGCTGAGTATAGTAGTAATTTTCTTACATTCAGGTGGTTGGAAGGAATGTGTAGGATTTTTAGAAGGTTCTCTAGTTGCTGAATCTTGAAAATGTTAACTGAACTGTACCCTTCATGGCTTCAGTCTCAGGGCTACTAAAGTAAAAACTGGTGTTCAAAGAGAGAAAAATGAAAGAGCAATAAATGGTAACAAATAGGCCTTTCTACCCAATTGAAAGTCTACCACATATAACTTCAGACAACTTACAGGGAGAACTGGGGAGTTTTCAGTAATAAATTTGCTAATGTTAAGGAGTTTCTCTTTTTTTTTAATGTTTTTATTTTATTTTTGAGACAGAGAGAGTGAGAGAGAGAGAGAGAGAGAGCGGGGGAGGGGCAGAGAGGGAGACAATCCAAAGAAGGCTCCAGGCTCTGAGCTGTCAGCACAGAGCCCGATGCAGGGCTCGAACTCACAACCCGCGAGATCGTGACCTGAGCCCAAGTCAGAGACATAACCGACTGAGCCACCCAGGAACCCCAGGAGTTTCTCTTTTCTAACTCAACTTCATTTAAATCCAAACATATAGCCAAAGTATCTTAAATTCTTCCCAAATGTGGCTGACCATTTTTATCTATGTGCACATGTGTTTAGGGGATTAACTAGTTTTAGAATCACGACGGACTCTCCACGTGATGCAGGAGAGCTGGGAGTAGTGAGTGTCCTGCTGCCCTTGGCATGAGAGGTTTATCAAGCAGGGGGGATTTGCTCTGAGAATAAGGGGTCCTGTGTTCCCAAAGTCGAGACGGTCTGCATCCAGACAGAACTGAGAGAGCTTTAATTCTACCTGCCTCATAAATGCACCAAACAAGATGGCCCGGAGACAGTCTGGAAGCTCACGATGCACTAAGTGTTTTCTGCCCAACTGAAAGAGATGAGCTCATGGGGCTTTTATCATCCAGGTACCATAATTGATTCGGGATTTAATGCACTTAGACAAACCTTTCTGGTATAGTGTCCGTGCCAAAATGTACTAAGATAGCCAGCATGGTTTTGAAAAGTGCCTTCAAAGGGCAGGGTGGATTTTAGAAAATATGAAATCTCTAAGTTAGGTGTAAGCAGATTAGGGATAAAAATCCCATTTTCATTTATGAGACCTGTTTGCGTACTTCCCACAGGCTGAGCACTGTGTGAAACACTGGAAATCAGGAGTGGGTAAGGTTTTGTCTCCCGCCCGCCACCCGTGTACTTTACCGTGGCGGTGGAGTGATCAGGGGCGGCAGGAGAAAACAAGTAGGTGCCATGGTTATTCATGCTGTTGGTGCAGCAGAAAGGAGGGGCACAGTGATTCTATCTCAGAGGACCATGAGGAAGCCTTCACGAACAAGTTAAGCGTTCACTTTTGGCTTTGTTTATGAAAGCTCAGCATGCCCTTCCCCACATGGCCATACTGATCCATACGAGCCACACAGTATGACCACGCTGTGCTTATAAGAGACACAGAGCCTATTTTTTTATTCCCTTCTGGTTCAGTGGCTGGTATTAAAATGACAGAATATGTCGGTGAGTGTTCAGATCTTGCTAGAGCTGCATCCCCAGTCACAGCTTTGGACGTCTGAAGTCACATGTAGCGTCCTCGCAGCCCCAGCTTCCGGGTTCCCCGTGGCCTCCTGCAGCTTCCTCCCTTCTGCTTCTGGGCCTGGAGGACCAGCCTGAGTGCCAGCCTCCCTCCTATTCCGACAGGCCTTTAGGAGTCTTAGGCCCAGGAGCCTGACAGCTGGCAGCAGGGGGACCCCCTGGCTGCGTCCCACTAACCGTGCAGACTTTGCACCTGCTCTACATACACCCACCGCAACAGCCCCCTTGGACACAGCCCGGCACCCCGTTGACGCTAGGCTCCCCTCCTCTTCGGACCTAAAGAAAACCCTGGCACGAACTGGCAGACCCGACTCCATGTTCCCCCCTGCAGGTGGTGGAAAACCAGCAGCTGTTTGGTGCGCTCAAGACCCTGCTGGAGGACCTGCACGCGGAGCTGCGGGAGGACGAGCATGCGCGGCGGCGGCTGCAGCAGCAGTACGCCAGCGACAAGGCCGCCTGGGACGTGCAGTGGGCGGCGCTCAAGTGCCGCCTGGAACAGGTACCTGCCCGCGGGGTCTCCCCTGCCCCAACTGTGGGGCCTCCGTTGTCTGGGCCCGGTGGGGAGAAGGCACAGTAAGTACCTCGGATCCAGGGTGATTCTTGTCCAAGGAGATCATCGACTCCGAGGTGAAAGCCTGGAACAGCTGCCAGCTCGCTCTTTTCGCTCGCTCTCTCCTTAAAATTCCCAGCCTTGGGGCGTCTGGGTGGTTCAATCCGTTAAGCATCCAACTTCGACTCAGGTCATGATCTTGCAGTTTCTGGGTTCTGTGCTGACAGCTGGCAGCCTGGAGCCTGCTTCAGATTCTGTGTCTCCCCCTCTTGCTGCCCTTCCCCACTCACGCTCTGTCTCTCTCTGTCTCTCAAAAATAAACATTAAAAAAAGGTGTTTTTTTTTTTAATTCCCAGCCTTTCCGAGACACCTTCGTCCCCCTTCCCAGTCCCTCTCCCGAGAAGGAAACACAGTCTCCACTGAACGCCTTTGGCCAGTAGCATTTATTTTCCCATTCTGCACTGAACGAGGCGGTACTTAGCCCCGTCGAAGGATGGCCCAATGTGAAGTGGTGATCAGAACACGCTGACACAGTTCAGACAGGAACAAAGAACATGCAGATTGTGGCTTAGTTATCTCTGGAAAAGGAAAACATGTGCATTCCTTTAGATTTCTCCAAATACTGAAAAGAGCTTGTAGACCTTCCACTACGTGCCCTGGAGGTCTGATCAGTTTCCGTGTCCTTATCTCCCCTGGAGGAAATGGAGGCCCAGAGGAAGTGTCGGGTCTCAGATCATGGAGCCTTCAGTGCTCGAGTGGAGAGAACAGGGTCCTTCCTGCACCCTCCCAACAGAGCAGAGACTCTTTGGAGACTTTAGACCAGGGCCATGGTTGTTAAGGTCAGACTTCTCCAGAAACATTCTTTTCTTAAGTGTTTTCTCCCTGGAAATGCTTAAAAGCAATGTCACCTCCTGCCCAGAGTCTGCTCGCTCAGGTTGTTTCTCCAGATCTCTTCCAGCCCCTTGATCATCATGGGAGGAAATCTGTGCATCTTTGATAATCTACTTTCTAGGCCCTGTTTTGAGGCAGATCTTAAACTAATTAAAATTTTATATGAATTGGCCAGGTCGTGAAAGACAAAGAAATTTTCCCAGAATGGAGACATCTTCCAAATGGCCTTGATAAGAGATGAAAGGGCCTGTCATGTCAAAAGCAAACAGCTTCCCTGGTACCCACAAGTTCAACTGCATTGCCAGCTGGCCCAAGGGAGCATTGCTATCAGGTTCATAGCCCTAGGTAGAGCAGAGACACAGCCTTCTCTGCAGAGGAAGCAGCAAAGCATAGCAAAACCGAAGCACCAGGCCAGGCTGGCGGAGCTGCCGACCCAGTTATGAATCCTGTCTACTTGCCCGGTAGGAGAGTCTTACTAGATGCTCTGTTTATCTTCGTGCACAGCCTGGAGCGTCCGCAGTGGAGGAAAAATGAGTAAGGATGCTCTTTAAGCCTATTTTAAAATATGTTTGTGGGGGAGAAAGCTAAATATTTTCAAAGATGTAAGTGTAGGTGTAGCTAAAGAAAGGAGGCCTAATCTTTGAGATGAGCCGATTTCAAAATATTTCGTCTTTGTTTTAGAGAAACCTGGCAGCCACCCACACGTGTGCTACACATAAAGCCTCGGGAAAAGTCAATAACACTGAGAAATAAAAATAGGACTTCAAACCCAGAAGCAAGGTGGCAGGCACTAGGTGAAGATTCATCTTCCGCCCAAATCGTTGAAGAAGGTTCTGACACAATTGCAGCCAAGGAAGCAGTGAATGCAGGCCGAGGATGGTTCACTTATAATCCCCCCCCGTCTTTACTCTCTTCTACTTAAAAGCAAAACAAGTGAATTCTATCAAAAGCTAAGTATTTTCTCTCCGTGAAGGCCATGTGGTGTCAATGCCCAAGTCTGTGATTCCTTCACTTAACTCCCAACTCAGACCTTGTTCTAGATGCCATCAAATAAGATGTTTCTTGAAGGGGCCGTCAGTGCAGTGGGAGACCCAGACAAGGGCGGCAATTTGTAATAGTGTGATAAGTGTCCCACGAGGCCTATACACGGCATTGCCAGGGGGAGGGAGGGGGATGCAGAGCCCACACCTCAGCCTGAGGTTTCAGGGAGGGGGTGTTCATGAAAGTGCTGCTGCTTAGCATGAGTCTTGGAAGATGAATAAGAGTGGGTACAGGGGAAAAGAGAGAAAGGATGTTTCAGACAAAAAAAGGCACAACGAAGAAAGGAGCATAGTCCATCTGAGGAGCCGCACCTAGTCAGGTTATGAGGGAGAGGAAGAATGTGCAAAAGATTGAAACAGAAATCCCGACTGTATCACGGAAGTGAAGCATTTTGGATTTACCTCTGCCAAAGATTGTCCTGACTTCAAGGAGGAGGATGGATTAGAAGCCCAGTAGAATTGAATAGAGTAACATGGTTCCATCCATAAAATCCGGGGGTCTGCCGAACCGGAATGGGGAAAACGTGCATCTGTATGTTCGCTAATCTTTGGCTAAAATGTATCATGTTCTGCAGCAACAGTAAACTTCCAGTTCCTTCCTCCTGCCCTCTGCTGTTGTTGCCCCAGTTTACTTCTACACGGTCTGTAAACACACATCACGTTGCAACTGTTTTTGCTTTAGGCACTCAGTAACACCTTAAAGCAATTAAGGGGCGCCTGGGTGGCTCAGTCGGTTGAGCGTCCGACTTCAGCTCAGGTCACGATCCCACAGTTTGTGAGCTCGAGCCCCGCGTCGGGCTCTGTGCTGACAGCTCGGAGCCTGGAGCCTGCTTGGAATTCTGTGTCTCATTCTCTCTCTGCCCCTACCCCACTTGTGCTCTGTCTCTCTCTCTCTCTCTCTGTCTCTCAAAAATAAATAAATAAATAAATAAATAAATAGATTTTTAAAAAGGGGAACATGAGTTTGGGAGCACCTGGGTGGCTCAGTCGGTTGAGCATCCGACTTCGGCTTGGGTCATGATCTCACGGTTCGTGGGCTTTGCACTGAGAGCATGGAGCCTGCTTCAGATTCTGTCTCCCTCTCTTTCTGCCCCTCCTCCACTCGTTTTCTCTCTCTCTCTCTCTCTCTCTGTCTCTCTCTCTCAAAAATAAACATTTAAAAATGTTTTTAAATAGGGGAAACATGAGTTTTTATTTGTACTTCTGTCATTTCCAGTGTTCTTCATTTTTTGTGTGTATAAGTAAGAGTGTCTCTTAGTATCGTAATCCTTCTGCCTGAAAACTTCCTCCATCATTTCTTGAAACACGGGTCTGCTGGCAATGATTTTTTTTATTTTAATTTGTTTAAAAAGCATCTTTGCTTTAGTTTTGAAAGATATTGTTGCTGAGCTTTGAAGTCCATCGAGGTTGACCCTTTCCCCCTTCAGTCCTTCAAAGATGTTGTTCCATCATCCTCTGACTCAAATAGTTTCAGAGGAGAGGTCAGCTGTCATTCGTGTCTGTGTACCTCTGGGTGTGGTATGTTTTTCTGTCTGCCTCCAAGGTTTCCTGTTTGGTGTTGAGCAGTCTGAATATGATATGTCTAGATGGAAGTTTGTTTGTTTTTTTTTTTTAATGTTCATTTATTTTGAGGGAGTGAGATAGTGCAAGCAGGGGGAGGGGCAGAGAGGGAGGGAGACACAGAATCCGAAACGGGCTCCAGGCTCCAAGCTGTCAGCACAGAGCCTGATGCGGGGCTCTAACCCACGAACCGCGAGATCATGACCCGAGGCGAAGCCGGACGTTCGACTGACTGAGCCCCCCAGGCGCCCCTAGATGGAAGTTTCTTTGGTTGTTTGTTTTTGGTATTTAATCTCATGGCTGTTTAACGGATATTTATTGTGAACTGGTAGGTCCCACTGCTACTCCATCACCAGTGTCCATACAGGGGCTGAGGACTTAGGGACATGTACCTGCCCTCCAGGAACTCTGCAGAAGGAAGACAAGATAGGGTGGTAACCGAGTCAGGAAGTGGAGCTGAGAAGCAGATGAGAGGAAGCTAAGCAGACTCACTGCTTTACATTCCGTGTGACTCTGTCAAATGCTCCTAACTAGGACTTTAAAACGGAAAACTGTTTCTTCCACGAGACTGGTCAGATCTGGGCTGAAACATGTCTCCAGGGACAATATGCAAACGTGCTGAGATGTTCTTCCCCTGTTAATACAAGACTGGCCAGGGATTAAGGTCTAAGTCTTTTCTCCTTCCCAGCTGGAAGAGAAGACGGAGAAGAACTTGGGAGAACCAGGCTCTTCCGCCGACAGCAAAGGGGCCTTCAAGAAGGAGAGGGAGACGCACCAGAAGCTCCTCGCCGACAGTCACGGCCTGGTTATGGACCTGCGTTGGCAGATCCATCACAGCGAGAAGAACTGGAACCGGGAGAAGGTGGAGCTTCTCGACCGTCTAGACCGAGACCGGCAGGAGTGGGAGAGGCAGAAGAAGGAGCTCTTGTGGAGAATAGAACAGGTAAGGGAGCGCGAACAGGGAAGGGGGTACAGACAGCTAAACTGACCTGGAAATCGGAGCACTTAGGGGAAAAAAAATAGATCAGCCTATTGCGAGGTCCTTACTACATCAGGATGTTCCACGGGCTTCCAAAGGAAGAGGAAAAAATAGCAGAATTTCTAGTGTGGGAGATCCAGACTGGGCCCTGCTAGTACACAGATCTCATCGCAAAGCTTGTGGGTAACTTCCTTGTGTGTATACGTGTGGGAGGCCTGTGGTCAGGGCTGGGGGCGGGGTGGGTGGCACTGTAAAAGAAGTTAAAGACTAAACTTGAAAGATGGGGTTATTTCAGGTCTTACTAGGTGATTCCTGCAAGGTGCAAACTACCTTTGAAGTTGGCCACTAAAGATGTGGTCACAGTCACTGCTCCAACTTGAATGGAATTGCTGTCCATTAGGGAAGAAATTGCTGAATTAAGTTGGAAACCAGGCTGTTTGCACCTGCTGTGGATCTTGCTGAGCTAGGATCAGGTAGGACCGTAGTCAGAGAGGGAGCTGGTAGTTCATTGCCTTCAGCTAAACAAATGATTCCAACACCCAGATGAATTCAGCGGGGGATGGGGAGTTGTTTATCTACCTTCCAGATGATAGAAAATAAGTCTACATTGCGTCAGACTTAGGACGGTTTGCATAGTTGGGGTCATGCCTGAGTGATGCACAAATTAAATTTTCTCATTAAACTGATGAAGGCTTGGAATTCTTCCCTGGATGGAGTTTTACATAGCATATGTGTATTTTTTTTTTATTTATTCCAGCCAGGCACACTTATAAATTTATGAAGCCTCAAGGAAACGTATTAATCAATAGGAAGCCAAGTTCAGGAAAAATAACATTACTCTATTACAAATACCCATACTGCTGGCATTTATGTGGGAGCCTTTTGAAAACTGTGCTCTTATCATTCCAAGATGTGGTACCTGTGTTATGCAGGTGCAATGGCCAGGGTTAGTTTCTGTATACTGTCCGGGAGGGAGAGAAGGTGAACGAGCTAAAAAAAACCAAACAAACCAGGAGCCCTTGGCTCAGAAAGCGTTGAGAAGAGGGGCACCTTGGTGGCTCAGTCGGTTGAGCACCTGACTTCGGCTCAGGTCATTATCTCATGGTTTGTGGGTTCAGCCCCCGCGTCGGGCTCTGTGCTGATAGCTCAGGGCCTGGAGCCTGCTACGGATTCTGTGTCTCCCTCTCTCTCTGTCCCTCCCCCGCTTGCACTCTGTCTCTCTCTCTGTCAAAAATAAATAAAACTATTTTTAAAAAAATTTTTAAAAAGCGTTGAGAAGAAAGCACAGTGCAGAGAAAAAGGAGCAACAGTTCCTCCCAGATCTGATTACGCACACAACTGAGCCACCATACTGATATCTGATGTGGCTCCTTTCAAAATTCCCCAAATTCTATCAAAGGAAAGGTGACCACTTCCTGTTTGGCCTAGAAATGCATCATTTGAGAAGAATCTTCTGCATTAAATCCCCTGTGTGCCTGTGCTCTCCTGAATGGATCAGCTGTTAGGTGGAAATGGCAAGAGCAAAAATAGCATGTATTCTTGCAAAATGGTCATTGATTTATCACATCCAGCTTCAGCTAACCAGGATCTCCGTAACTCCAGGCACCTTGTTACCGGAGAGGTTCCCTCTTGGCCTTCCCTCAAGGAGCACTCACTGTGTCCCACCTGTACCACAGTAAGGCCGTCACGATCCCTGCCATGGCCCCTCTGGGGTCCCCTTTGGCTGTGAGCTATGGGCTCCTTGGTCTTGGCATTGCTGCTTTTTAGAAGTCACACCCTGGCTATCATTTAAACAAGCTGTTAGGGTTTTACCTGGAGGAAGGAAGAATTCCTAGTGAGGGAAAATATAGTAAGACATCTGATGATATTGAGCTTTTGAAGAGTTCGTGACCAGAGAAGTGCAGGTGCCCCATTTTAAGAAACTGTATTTTGAAAGATAAAAGCGGGCATGTGCTTGCTGAACCCCATTTCCGACTCATGTCCGTATTCCGTGTCGGGACCGCAGCAGTCCTACCAAGCCGACAGCCTCAGAACTTCAGTCCTCAAGGTTAACGTCTCTGAACGTAATGGATGCAAGACACATGGGTTCCAGGCAGTCATCTGTTCCTGAAATCTGTGTGGTGGCTCCCACCGGCTTTGTACAATGATCTCACTGCTGTTTTTAGAAGAGGATTTGTTGCCAGTGAATGATGGTTCAGATATGCGGTTGTGGCTTTCAAAAATAAATCTGGCCTTTTCCCACAAATAGTCAGCATTTTAAAAGACAATTTTATAAACCTTGGTGCCCAATCCTGAGAATTAGATAAAGCAGTTATAGGCGTTCTCCGTAAAAGAGGAAAGTGACTGAAGTGTGTGTATGCGTGGAAGTTTTGTTTATCATTCATTGAATGTTTAGCCCCGCATTCCATAGATAAACAAGAAATAGAAGTGAACATTCTTCATAACGTATGCTCTTGACATTTGACTACTTGGTGAGCCACGTAACCTTGACTGTGATCACCCTAACACAGTTGGTGAAGGAAGTGACACTAAATCCATTTTCCACTTTCAGAACACATGCTTCATACTCGTCCGGTGTCATTAAATTCCGACATAATTTCTGTGCCACATGAGGCATTTTATATGATGGATGACTGTAGGAATGTGGTTAAGGTCATATAACACATATCATCTATCTTATCAACGTCTCCTGTCCCGGTCCAGATTTGACTGGGTGATAGTTAACTTTTATGGAGTCACACTACATTTCTCCTTAGAATTAAGTTCCCAGTTAACACGCAGATGATATAGGACCCGCCGCTGTACTAAAGACCTAAAGGAAGGACCCTGTGTCGTTCCGTTCTCCTTCCAGTAACTTCCTTAACTCAGCGGCTTCTACACCCTGAAAGGCCATTCTTTTAAAACCTGCTCACAAAGTGACCTTTTTTTCCTTTGACCGTTTGGGGAAGGTGACACCTTGGAAGGTTTATTGTTTCCTGTATTACTTGAAATACAAAGCTTTTCCGTTTTCTATTTGCACTAAAAGTTGTCCTGCTGCAGGATTCTAAGTACAGTAGGTGCTGATGGCTGGTTTGAAATGACTCTCCTAGGAAACCCGATCCTTTTAAGGACCCATTATTCTATTACAACACCCCAGAGGCATCTTACAGCAGATACCTCCCGCTAAACCCATTCCAGATCATTTTTAGGAAACCTAACACTTCCCAGCTTTAGTATACATTGCTTCTGGCCGCCTGGGTTTATTTTTGAATTCCCACTTTGCTGAGTTAGAAATGTGCTGGTTCAGAGCTCTCCTCCTTAGTCATTCTTTCCTCCCCTTCACACACACCCGCGGAGCACATTTACAGCTTCGAATGTGATTCTTGTGTTTTAATTCTCACCCAGAATAGCTTAGGGATGATCACGTGTTGAAACCCAATTGCGCTGACATGCGTTAGATGAATTAAAAAAAAAAAAGCTTTCCTTTTTTGTTGTTTTGTTTGTTTGTTTTTTGGTTTTGGGTGTTTTTTTTTTTGTTTTTGGGTTTTGGGGTTTTTTTGTTCTTGTTTTTTGTTTTTAAAGAAAACGCTAGCATCTTTAAGAGAACTGAGAAGAATTGTGTCTTGGGGTTGAGAGCACAGGGGCGTAGCTGAAACCCAGAGCGATTGGCTTGTTCGCTAATTCAGCTGTGACCCGGCCTCAGACTCTTAGAATTTAAGCTCTGGCTATGTGCATCTCCATCTTTCTCAGAAACTGAAGATAATCCACCGCCTCAGAAATTACTAAAAATGAGGAAGAGTCCCCTTGTCCCCATTCTCGCACGTGACTTTGTTCCTGACGATGCAGAAGCCACACATACCTCCTGCTCATGGATGAAGGCTTCAGTGAGGACCCAGAGGTGTAGCTGGTGAAATGGGCTGTTAAAAAAAAAAAAAAATTAATGCTTCCAAGGGAGTTTTGGAACTTCCTGGCACCCTACTTGAGGACTGGAAATCTTTCTTCTTCGGAAAATCCGAATGTCACTTTCGCCCTTCAGATAGTTTTCTTGTTCAGAACAGCAGCCAACGTGCTAGAGCGTGTGAGCAGGTCACCCAGCAAAGACCCCGGCAGAGACACGTGGGTGGAAATATCCTCAGGCCTCAGTTACGCTTTCTGCGCCTGTTTTGGAAGGAAGGCGGTGAGGAAAGCTCCAGAGAGTCCGGGGGGGAGCCGTCCGTTAGGGCTTCTCCAGGGAGTGAGCACCATTTCTGCACACCATTTCTCTGCCTGTCGCTGTGAATTCACGTTGACTCCCTTCCTAAATGGCTCCAGGTTGTTCGTTCTAATGCCGGAAACAGGCAAGACGTGTATCAGTGCGCCCAGGCCCGAGCGAGGTCAGTGGTGGTCGTCTTGCTGACAAGCATTGAGCTGTCCAATGGGCCTGGCCCCTGGTGGGCTCGCCTTTCTTGTGGCCCCTCCACAGCAGGAAGCCGTGCTGTCCCCATTTCACAGATGACGACACTGAGCTGAGGAAACCAGCAAGGCACAGGACAATGGCTCCAACTCAGACCTCCCTAACTCCGGGGGTTCCCGAGTTTCTCAAGTCAGGCAAAAAAAAAGTATGGCTCTAAAGTATGTGACATATTTTTCTTGTTTTCAGTCAGCTCCGATCTTTAATCGACTTCATAGCTAAGCTTTAACCCTCTCAAGCAAAGTGGAAGTTGCTTTTGACACCCAGTGGTTACAACCCAGTTCGATCACTTAGGTGACATAGGGGACCCATCCTAAATGACAGTATTATAATTAGGAAACCTGCTGGTTAGGAAAATCAAATTCACCCTCAGAAATTTGCTGCCACTGATGGTTTTCCATTGAGTGTGCCTTAAGTTCTGAAGGTATAAAGGGAGTTCTAAATATGTCACTTAACAGTGTTCAATGTTTTAAATAAATGTATAATTTCCGTGAGCAGTTCGCCAAGTTATATCCAGTACTCCAAGTTACACATAGGAATATATATATTTTCGTCAGAAGGAGTTGGCTTGTGTGTATAGTTAATGCAGATTTTCCAGTCCGGATAAAATTGTGATTTTTTTTTTTTAAATAAAAGCATCTGTAATGTCGTGTTACTTTTGGAATTAGGGTCAGACCTTTAAGAACATATACTTCTCATAGTCTTTCCAGTGGCCCCAAATGTAATTCCAAACTGGGGAGAAGCAGTGGTCTTAGGGAGAGCAACAGAGGGAAAGGTGAGGCTAACTGCTTTCATCTTTAAAACGCTCAAGTTGCAGAAAGAAAACAGCCCCCGGAGAAGTGGCAGCTTCCTCTGTGATCCAAAAGAAGGCAACATCCGCCCCTTTGCCCACCCGGGAAGCCCCCGTATGCCCCGCCCCTTGGGGATGTGGCCCTGCGCAGACACAGACTCTACCCCATTTGAAGACCGGCCGCTGTCCAAGCTGAAGGAATCGGACAGGTGTTCAGCACGGGAAAATCTCTACTTGGACGCCTTGTCCCTGGATGACGAGCCAGAGGAGCCTCCGGCCCGCGGGCCCCAGCGGGAGTTCAGGAACTGCCTCCCCCAGGTCGGCTTGGGATTTGGGGTCCGGTTAACTGCTGCAGGACCCCGGGGTTGTCAGGAAACCTGGCCGTGGGGTCTGCAGGCTCCAGGGCTTTGCACATCGCAGCCTCTGAGTTGAGTACACAGGAAACGTTCACCATACCAAGAGCTTGGCTTGGTGATCCTGACCCCAGGCTCCTAGCATGTGCTGTGGTCACGTGCACTCTGCCACCGCGTCTCGGGTTTGAATGTGCAGGACTGTGTCCTCTGTGAATGAAAGGTGTCCCACGTGAGCAGGTACAGTGAAACACAGGAGGAGACAGTTCAATCTGGGAACTATAGGTCTTCAGCCTCTCTTTAAATCATAGCAGCCTTCTGATTCTAAACTTGCTGGTAACAGTAAAATCTGTTCTAAAGAAAGCACTCACATTGGGAACTAGTGAGTGTCACTAAACAATGACATACTATAAATTCTTGCTCTGTGCAAAGGGGAAGAAAAATCCAACACTTAGAAACCATGCGTCAATTAGATCAGCAAATCTATGAGGTAAGCACTGGGCTGAAATTTCCCCGGTGCAGCATCAGGTTTTTCTGGTTACCCCTTTTCAAAACCTAGGTTTTAAAACCGGGTTTGATTTTAGGAATTAGTACGTGTGGGTCAGTTTAAGAGTTGCTGTACCTGTCATTGAACCTGTCCCAAACACTTAACAGACTTCAAAGAGTTCTCGTCAAGTAGTGTTGAAATGTGGGTCAGTTACACTGTGAGTCAGGTGTCTGTGAGGTCAAGTACCTTCTCAGCGGTATGTAGCCAGGTGGCATGACATCACCAATATGCCACCCTGTTTGATCTGTCAGCAACCCCCACAGTGCAGCCACACAGCAGAGAGAAAGCAGACCAGGGTCGGGAGCCTGCCCTGTCCCAGCTCCAGAGTGACCGCGGCCCCACATTGATGGGTACAAAGTGGGAGTCGTTGTAAGTTCACCTCTCATTCCGAATGGCCACGCTCACAATCAAGAAAGTGCTCACGTGTAAGGAGGTTGCATCAACTTCTACAGTGAGGCTTAGCCCAAGGGACATCGTCTCCTAACTTCCTCTCTTGGGGCCCGATCTTCCCTTCGCCCACCTCCTCCTCTCTCTCTCTCTCTCTCTCTCTCTCTCTCACACACACACACACACACACACACACACACATTCAGATGTATTCAGGTCATTACAAAAGCCAGCTTTGAAATTTACGTAGTTAGAAGTCCTTTGAGGAAGCGCAGAAGAGCCACTTCCTTCATGGTGAAGTTTAAAGCCAGTTTTTCTCAACACACGGGCTCCTCCCTGGACTGCAGGAGCTCCAATCCTTCATCACCCTGTGGGTTCTGGTTTTATTGTCGTATCTCGAAGGGCTGGGGGGCAGTGGCTCTCCCGACCGAAATTTAGCACATCGAAGGTGCCTAGGCAGCCAGTATTAACTGATTCAGACGATCTTATTTCTTCTTTATAGGAAGAAGAAAATCACAAGGGAAATCTTCAAAGGTAAGTAAGCTTGATGAAAACAGTAGTTAGGCTACTGGAATGAAAACCTCTTGGTCTTCAAACTCTCTCTTGTCACTGCAGTCGTGATAACAAGGTCTTCAAAATGACTTAAAGTAAGACTTCCGAATAAGTAGTGGCTTTAGTATTATTGATTTCATCAATATGGTTCTTTTCTATCATTCACCACGGAAAAGCCAGAGACATGCTGTACTTGTGTGGGCGTTAGTGTCATGGTGAGAACCGTTACAGGTGTGCGTTGTGTATAGAAAGGAATGTTGTGTTCAGTGGGTTTGGAAAAGTCCACAGAAACCCCTCTCTTGTCATTTAGTCTGGAAAGACTCCCTCTTGATGTGCTGTGAGACATTTTATATACCGTGAACTTAAAGCTCTCCCAGGAGGATTTATTAAGATACTTCCTGGCCGTTGGGGCGCCTGGGTGGCTCAGTTGGTTAAGCGTCCGACACTTGATCTCAGCTCAGGTCTTGATCTCAGGGTCATGAGTTCAAGCCCCTCATTATTGGGCTCTTTGCTGGGTGTGGAGCCTACTTAAAAAAAGAAAAAAGAAAAAAGATATTTCCCAACAGTGAACTTTGAAGTAAATACAAAGTAAGTGATTTGCTGACGTTAGTTATGATATATTTTAGGTCATACAGGTGTGATAGGATGTATCTGAAACAACACATCCAAGCAAAATTTGTTTATTTTTAAACATTAAAAATACACAACTGTGCGGAAAGTACAAAGATTTCCCATACACAGCCCCCGCCCCCAGCCCCACACACGCGCTTTTTCTTTATAGATGAATACATGCTATTTCCACCACAGGAAACTTCTCCCCAGGGCAGTTCGCAGTTTCCAGATATCCTCATCCCTGGTTTTCCTGTAAACTTCGAGTCCATGAATTATTGCCTCCTTCGCATTTTGCCCTGTATCAGTTCATCCCAAACCATCCAAGACCACGGAGGTGCCTTTCTGTCCTTCAGGCTCTGTCTCGTCCGGTCATTCTCGGACAGTCCAGGGCCGCATTCGAGAGTGAGAGCCTGGTTTCACATGCACTCCTGCCTCTCACAGGCTCTGTGCCCTGGGGTGCGTTAGGTAACTGCCGTGTGCCTCAGTTTCCTCATCTGTAAACAGGAGGTGTTTCAATTTCTTTACAGCTTAAATGTGTTACTATACGGAAAGCAATGCCTGGCACAGACTTAAGAGTCAACAAAGTTCAGCTACCTTCACAGAGCTCCTCCCTGCCCAGGAGCTCTTAGATTTTATCTTATTTTTTAAGTGTTTTTTTTTTAATTTTTTTTAAGGTTTATTCATTTTTCAGAGAGGGAGAGAGCATGGGGGGGGGTGGGTAGGGACGGGGCGCAGAGAGAGAAGGAGACACAGAATCCCAAGCAGGCTCCAGGCTCCGAGTTGTCAGCACAGAGCCCGACACAGGGCTTGAACTCACAGATCGTGAGATCATGACCTGAGCTGAAGTCGGATGCTTAACCGACTGAGCCACATAGGTGTCCCTAAAACCTTTTTTTTTGTTTAGTCATCTCTACACCCAGCATGGGGCTTGAACTCGTGACCCCGAGATCAAGAGTCGCATGCTCTTCCTACTGAGCCAGCCAGGCTCCCCTCTTATTTTTTTTTAGCTTAATTGCTGTTGTTAATTTCAAAAGTCATGCATGCTTGAAAAAGTTAACCTTAAATTAAAACTTAAATAGCACAGCACCAGAGATATTATTAAAACTTACACATCAAAATGTCCGAGGTAAGAAAGTCCATGTGTCCTCCCCATCCTCCCCTTTTCCCTCTTGCTTCTAGCGGTTTCGTGTCTTCCCTCCATACTTTGTTCTGTGCGCCTTCACGCACTGGCGTGTATTCCAGATGTGTTCTCGTTTTATATCTGTTTCACCTTGCCCTCTGCTAAGGCTGGTGCGGCCCCTTTCTCCCGCCACATCACCTCTGTTCCACGATATCCATCCAAACCCTTGAGGCAAAAAGTCCCCACACAGGTGCCACTGACTTAACTCTGAGGGTAGTTCCTTTATGGGCAGAAATTGGGGGCTAGACAAGCCATGTCCGAGAAATGCAGAAAGGATTGGGGTTTCAGTGCCTATAGAGTACTTCCGGCCGGCAGTGAGAAGCGTTCTAAAGCTCATTATTAATTCAGCAGCTCCTTGACCTGACCGGAGGCAAGAAGAGGGAAGTCACACTTACCGGAAAGCTTAATACCCCTAGTGATAAATCAACCCATCCCCTCTTGTTTCTTTTTAGTTTCAATGCTAGGTATAGCCAGCTTTCTGTTATTCACAGGGCCATGGGAGAGTTTATAGATTATTTCTCACACACACAAAAAATACCACCCACTTTTGCGTCTGGTGAGAAATAACAAGGTAGAAGACCTACTGCTATCATTTGTAGCCTGTTCTTTTACCCCAGGGTGGCGACCCCAAGAGCATGTGACCCCAGGGTGAGGGCAAAGCCACCCAGAGCTTTACATGTTCTGTGGGCCAGTCCTTGTGGTACATAGACCCCAACTCTGGCCTCCCCATCATGCATGGATTTTGCAGTGGGGTGGCCCACGTACTCTCCACCTGGGACCCGTTGGGCAGCACCTGTGCTGGTCTAGAACCAGGGATTTAAACTTCTGTTCGTGGTGTGCAGATGGGAGTATGTCCCATGAGAAAGTGGTCTAGCTGCAGAGGCAGTGAGTCTGCAGACTTCTTCCCTCCCCTCTACCCCATCAGGAGGGATTTCTGACCAGGGGGTCCAGGCCTGAGCTGGCAGGCACAGCCAGTCCCAAGCCTCCTTCCTGGCCACCACTTCTTTGCCCTGGGGGGTGGGGGTAGGGGATTGACAAGCTGCCTGAGCACTCTAGCAACCTCCTGTCTTAGCATTTTGGAATCCCCAGCACCTCATACAGGGCCTGCCCGGGCATACAGGTGGCGGTCGGTAAATTCATACCAAATAGAAATATACAGAATGAAAGGGCTGATATATTGAGGCATCTACATCCAAATCCACATCGATCAGGCCGCACTTATCCCAAACCGGCTGTTCCTTTAACTCACCTGTCCTTACCCTCCTGGCGTGTGTGTGTGTGTCCGAGGGAGTCTTCCTCTTGTCCAGGAATACGGAAGGGAACAAGAACAAAAATAGGCTTGGCCCTAACGGAGGGAGCAGACAGGGAAGGGACAACTGAACCCTGTTGGTGGATTTGGACAGGACCAGATGGAATTTCTGTTTGAAGCGGTATTTGCAAATTATGTGCACATCTGTCCCACCTTCCACTTCCCTGCTTCCTTCCACATCTTCCGTTTGGCCTCTGCAGATTACGCTTGGTACAGTTGAGCCTTGAACAACACGGATGGAACTACACGGCTCCACTGAGTTGTGGATTTTTTCCAGTAAAGACAGTATACTACTGTAAATGTATTTTCTCTTCCTCATGGTTTTCTTTTCTCTTTTTTTTTAAGTTTATTTACTTTTGAGAGAAAGAGAGAAAGAGAGACAGACAGAGGCGTGTGCAGGGGTGGGGCAGAGAGAGGGAAACACAGAATCTGAAGCTCCAGGCTCTGAGCTGCCAGCACAGAGCCCGATGCAGGCTCAAACTCACAGACGGCGAGATCATGACCTGAGCTGAAGTCAGACGCTTAACCGACTGAACCACCCAGGCGCCCCCTCATGGTTTTCTTAATACCATCTTCTCTTCTCTAGTTTCCTTTATTATAAGAATACAGCCTTTAATACATACACAAAATATGTGTTAATCGACTGTTTATCGAGAAGGCTTCCGTTCGACAGTAGGCTATCAGTACTTAGGTTTTGGGAAAGTCCAAAGTTATATGTGGGATGTTGACTGCGTGAGGGCCGGATCCCCTAACCTCCGTGTTGTTGCAGGGTCCCCCGTGCTTCCCGAGAAGCACATCCAGTAGAGCATGAGGCCGGTGGGTGAGCAGGACTTGGGATTATAGCTCTGATGTTGTGGTGTCCACCCCCTGCCCGTATGCCATTAGCTGGTGTGGGATCAGGACGGGGCTGTGTTCCTGTCCTACCACGAGCCCCTGCCACAATGCCTAGAATTCTGGAAACTCCTGGTAGGTTAGAAATTGAAGGCACTCATCAGCCAGGTTTCCCTCTTCCTGTGGAGCATCCACAGGCCAAAATGAAACCATTCCAAAGTGGGTTTGGAGCTTAGCTCTGACTTCCCTGGAGCCCAGCCTCCCACTTGTTCCCATAGTATTTGAGGGTCACCTGTATTAAATTCTGACTAACACAAGGCTTCTGGAACAACTCCAGAGCCACAAAGAGTCCGTTAAACATCCACAGGGGGCAGCTCAGGAAAGCAGCTAGAAGGTGTCCCAGTCGTTCGGGTGGTGGAGACTGACGCACAACAGGCACCTGTCTGGTGGGCAGGACGCGCGTGTCGTGTGTCGCCTGTCGCGCAGGGTCAGGGGGTGGCGGGTCAGCTGACGCCCTCTTCTCTCCCCCTTTTCCCAGGGCTGTGTCCGTGTCCTCCATGTCCGAATTCCAGCGTCTGATGGACGTCTCTCCCTTCCTGCCGGAGAAGGGCCTGCCGGCTGCTGGCAGCAAGGAGGACGTCACCCCGCCCCTGTCTCCTGACGACCTGAAGTACATCGAGGAGTTCAACAGCAAGAGCTGGGACGAGAGGCCCCCGGAGCCCTGGGCAGACAGGACCGAGGGGGGGCGGGCAGGGGACGAGGCCGGTGCCGAGTCTTTCCCCGACTCCTCCTGGTACCTCACCACAAGCGTCACCATGACCACAGACACCATGACCAGCCCCGAGCACTGCCGGAAACAGCCTCTGAGGAGCCACGTGTGCACCGAGCAGGCCGGGCTGCGGGTACTGCATAGCCCACCCGCGGTCCGGAGGATGGAGAGCATCGCGGTGGCAGGCGGCGAGGGCAAGGGCCACTTGGAGCCCGAGTGCCCGTTTCCCACAAGCAGAGCCAGGGGGGGCACTGGAGACTCAAAGGGGGGCCCCTCAGAACATGTGCTTAGCAGGTGGCCTTGCGCCCCCTCCAGACACCCCCGAGACTACGTGGAGGGAGGGCTGCGCCCCCTTGAGAGTGCCCTCTGCGCCCCCCTGGGTTTTGCGTCCCCCCTGCACGGCCTACAGATTTCCAAGAACATGAGTGATGACATGAAGGAGGTGGCCTTCTCCGTCAGGAACGCCATATGCTCTGGTCCCCCCAAGCCTCCTCTCAAGGACATGGCCTGCCAGACCAACGGGTCCCGGACGACAGGGACACAGACCGTCCAGACCATCAACATCGGCCTGCAGACTGAAGCCCTGCGTGGCAGCGCCATCACCAGCAGCCCCCACAAGTGTCTCACGCCAAAGGCGGGGGGTGGTGCCACGCCCGCGTCGTCTCCTTCCCGCGGCCTTAGGAGCAGGCAGGTGGCCCCCGCCATCGAGAAGGTGCAGGCCAAGTTCGAACGCACATGCTGTTCCCCCAAGTACGGGTCTCCCAAGCTGCAGAGGAAGCCCCTCCCCAAAGCTGAGCAGCCAAATAGCAGGACCTCCCTGGGGCTGGCCCAGAAAGGGTGCAGCGGGTCAGCCTGGGCCCGCTCCACCACCACAAGGGAGAGCCCCGTGCACACCGCCATCAACGATGGCCTCTCCAGCCTCTTCAACATCATCGACCACAGCCCCGTGGTGCAGGACCCCTTCCAGAAGGGGACGCGGGCCGGCAGTCGGTCTCGCTCAGCAGAACCTCGGCCAGAGCTGGGCCCAGGCCAGGACACCGGCCCCGATTCCCGGGGACGGTCCCCGAGCCCCATCGGGGCTGGCTCAGAGACGTGGAGGGAGGACGGGGGAGAGGGCACGCCGTTGAGGCAGGACTTATCCGCTCCCCCTGGCTACACACTCACCGAGAACGTAGCCCGGATCCTCCACAAGAAGCTGTTGGAGCATGCCTTAAAGGAGGAGAGGAGACAGGCCCCCCATGGGCCCCCAGGTCTTAACAGTGACAGCCACATGGGAGACACGGTCAAAGCTGAACCAGGGTCCATCGAGGTAATGAGGCTGAGTATTCCAACCCTCACCCTACTAGCTCTTCTGTTTAAATGTCAGGAAAACACATGTAAACCGGGGATTGTGCTAGGTCATCTGACTTCAAGAATCTTTGTCCATAACAGGCTCTTGTGAGCTCGCAAGATACAGAGTTTATGGGAGACTGGAATAGGCAGAAACACAGGCCCCGAGCCACTTCTAAAGAAAAGTTCATATTATTGTCCTCAGCGATCTTCTGAGGACAGTTAAAATGAACTTCTCTTAAAGACATAGCTCAGGGTTTGATTCAGGTTCTCTCGCCTGGTCTAAGTGATGGATGCTCATCTGTCCATCTGGGCTTTTCATGGGGTGGAGCGGGGGGGTTATAATTCGCCCTCTTTCTCTGTGAATTTGTGTCCTAGAAAGGTGTGTGTGTGAAGTGTGTGCTCCATCCAGATCTTTAGCCACGGTAACACAAGAGGTGTGCCGGAGCGGGTGTGGTGGCATGGATGCTAGAACGTCCTTCAGCAGGAACGTATGAGAATGTCTGGGTTCCAGTGCTGGCTTCAGTACAGAATAGCAGTCCTCTGTGCCCCCCCAAATTCCGTGCCCTCTGCAACCACGAATCTCCCTAGCAGTAACCAGGTGAGACAGACAGATATGATCAAAATCCTGTCTTCAGACAATGTGATTGTTACTGTTCCCCTTTGCCTCACTTATTATCATCATGTTATATATGACCACACACATATTGTCAGCTGTTACTATTACGCGATTATTATTACATCTCCCTTAACACTCACCAATCAGTCGACCTTGAATTTTGTTCTTTTTTAAAACATTTTTTTAATGTTTATTTATTTTTGAGAGAGACAGAGACAGAGCACAAGCAGGGGAGGGGCAGAGAGAGGGGGAGACACAGAATCCAAAGTAGGCTCCAGACTCTGAGCTGTCGGGCACAGAGCCCGACGCGGGGCTTGAACCCACAAACCGCGAGATCATGACCTGAGCTGAAGCCGGATACTTAACCGACCGAGCCACCCAGATGCCCCTGAGTTTTGTTCTTTTTTTACTTAAGTTCATTTTATTTATTTTGAGAGAGAGAGTGTGTAGGGAGAGACGGCGGGAGAGGGGCGGAGGGAGAGAGAATCCCAAGCAGGCTTCACGCTCAGCGCAGAGCCCGACGTGGGGCTCAAACTCCCGAATTGTGAGATCATGACCTGAGCCAAAATCAAGAGTCAGACACTTACTGAGCCACCCAGGCACCCCTGAATTTTGTTCCGATGCATGTCCACATATAGTATGTCTGTACCAAACCACGTTAAAAAAAAAAACAATCCTCATTTCCACCTCGTTTCCACTTCAAGAATGAGCAAAACAAAACAAAACCTGACGGTGATGTTGGGACTGGAAGGGTGAGGGTGCCAGCCTCATGCCGTGAGGAAGCACGTGCTCTCCACCCTCAGTGAGACACTGTTCGGCCAGTGAGCCCACGTGTAGACTTGAGGGTGAGGCTCACTCACCACCAGCCCGGATGGACGGACTCCACGGCGTGGAATCCAGATACGCATACCCGTTCTCCAAGCAAGGCAGCCCCTGCAGACGGCATGGGTCCGAGGGGAGAGAAATACGCTCCCTGGGCTACCCCACTGCTCTGCTGCCACAGCCCAGGCAGCCCTGGCTTCCCAGGCGAGGAGAAGGGGCAGGTGTATCTCCTGTATCACCTACAGCCCCACATTTCCCTCTGGGGGAGAAGGATGGTTCCCAGTCTAACCCACCAAGGAGTATTCAACCCAGAATGCAGAGTTTAAATCTGAGGTAGGTCAAACCATGTCAAATTGCCAGCGACCTACAGAAATGGCAATGCCTTTCATTCAACTCAATATTGATAGCATATCGGCCATGTTTCAAACATATGAGGCTCTGTGATAGTTGTTGTATTGATAGGTGATAGTATTGACAAGAACAAATACCATGGTTGAGTGTTCTCGGGTGAGAAATTGTGTCTGCTGTGGGCTTCTGTTAACCCCCATCCCTCCAGGGCCCTCAGGTAAGTGACTCTGACTCACTACTGCAGAGAGTTTATTTGTGGGAATGTCCTACCTTCTTAGGGCTCTGGAGGAATCAGTTGAAATTAGGCTCTGTCCCAGAGCATTAACTGGATATGTCTGCAGTGCCCAGTAATATTAGTAACTAGAAATTAATTTTTAAGAACCGAAAAGGGCTCTGAGTTGCAGTGAATGCTCCAAGCCGTCTATGATAATAAAAGGACAACTCCTTCATGGGTAAATCACAGTTCTAAGGCACGAAAATGGTTTTATCAGCACAGAGCTATGCCCGCCCCGTGCCCCTCTGGTCGTGTCTCAAGTTCCCATTTAGATTTTCTTCTCCCTGGCTGAGCTTGCTGCAAACAGGTGATTGGCCAATTGGTAGGGAGCACAGCACAGTTTCGGGGATTCAGAACCTGTGTGGAACACTCACTGGCAGAGATTAAATGTTTGCAGGCTCTTTTCCCTTTTCGGTTGGAATTTTGTGTGTTCTAGATTCCAGTGGAATTAGTCCTTGTCTGACTTGACTTACTGTATTCAGCCCATTGGAAACCCCTTTATGTAGTAAGTAGTTCCGGGCTTTCGTTTCCAAATCACCAGGACTAATGCTGATTGCCAGCCTGCCCTGAGTGCCCCGCTCTGTGGACCCTTCCCTGAATGTTCCCTCAGACGCCTGCACAAGGGACGGGGAGGATGTGAGCATCCCCGGCCGGAGGCATGATGGGAAATCTCCACCCCATGTCTCCGTTTTCCCTCTTTTTTAATTGATTTTTTAAACAGTTTTTTTAATGTGGATTTATCTTTTGGGAGAGAAGGAGAGACAGACAGAGCGTGAGCAGGGGAGGGGCAAAGAGAGAGGGAGACACAGAATCCAAAGCAGGCTCCAGGCTTTAAGCTGTCAGCACAGAGTCTGACGTTAGAGCTGTTAGATCATGACTTGAGCCGAAGTCGGACGCCCAACCGACTGGGCCACCCAGGCACCTCTATTTGTCCTCTTTTTCCCTTGAAACCATGGCTCCAGTTCTACCTTGCAGAGAAGCATTCTCTGTGAAGGAAAAGAATAATCTGGAAATGCAGTGCTGTTCTTCCCTCCCGTGTCTAGTGGAACATACCGGAGGAAATCTTCAGTGTGAGCAGTGGTCACATGATCATTGTGACTAAAACAAACAGCCGTTAATGTTCTGTTTCAAATACAGCAGTCGTGTGATTTCTCTCTCTCGGCACACCAATGGGTGTCTGAAATGCTGAAGGGCAAATCAGGGAAGAGCAGAAAGGAGGGAGAGGTCTGTTGCTGTTCCATGGTGAGGGTCCCTCTGCGCTCTGGACCGACTAGACCCATGCAGAGAGAGACGTGCGTAACCGGGCGTGCACCTGTCCGCTTCTGCGGCCCTCGCGTGTCTCCTCGTAGCCGTCCCTGGACCTGCCACTGGGCTTGTTGACTTGAAACCTTTACTGTTCTTCTTTTTTTAAAAAATACTTTCCAACCTACTTGCTTTTCTTTTCTTTTCTCTGTCTGTTCCGTCCAGAACCAAACTGTCTTACTAACTGCCCCCTGGGGACTCTAGCCCTGCCTGCCTCACGCCGTAAGTGCTTTCTACCTTCGCTGCACACCGTCTGGAAAGGTCACTTGTGTAACTCGGGGTTGGTATCTGACACTCAGAAGCAAGGCCAGATCATGCCAGGTAGATCTTCCCTGTCCGTAGAGCCCACCGCCTGCGCCGGCCTGGCGTTCATCTTCAGGGACAGACTGGCAGGCGTAGACCTTCCCATTTGCTCACGGAGTGCCGACTGCTCACTGTGCAGGACGGTTACAGGGATGCTGCTGAGATTTCTGCTGTCCTGTGCAGTTTGCAGCCAGTATGCTTCCAGGGGTACAGGGATCCTGGCTGGAGAGGGCACTGTCTCCGTCACAGAGGCCTGGCCTGCGGGGGTCTGGGAGCCACGTATTTTCCCACTCGGCCTGCATCTGCTCACTGGTATTTTGCAGGCACACATATACCACCAGATGCCAAAACGAGGGGTGACCATAACGCGATGAGGCGTTTCCCTGTTTTTCTACAACCACCTCAGAAGGAATAAATCCAAACGTACCTTGTCCTTCCAGGTGGTCACCGTAGGTGACATAGCAAGCGCTCAATTAATATTTGTCGGATGACTCAACAACAAAGCCATCGCTTGCTCCAAAGAACAGTCTCACAGAGTTGCCTTCAGGGCCACTCGAGCGCTCGGACTGCTAAATCCAAAAGTGCAGCTGGCCCCCGCAAAGACTAAAAGCAGGCTCCAAAGATAAAAGGTCACATCGCCCGTTGCAGGGGCCCCCCTGAGAAGGACAGGATTGTTTGCTTGCATGTGCTGGCGTGTTACGAAAGACAAAGTTCATTCCCCTGAACTCGTGGTCACACGTTTCTTCCTGTAGGGGCTTGCAACCAGATGCTAGTGAAAAAGTCGTGTCACGCCGTCTAATAAAAAGCCCTCCAGGCTGCAGGGGTGTTGGAAGAACCCTATAGCAGCAGCCACACCAGGATTCAACACGTGTAACACACCCAACGCTGCCCCTACGTGTAACACACCCAACACACTCCTACCCATACACAGCACACGACGCTCCTATATACAAGATGCCACACGACGCACATATACACAGCATACGTCCATACACGTACAACACACACATACACAATGTGCACGCATATACAGCAGTACAACACAACACACCTACACAACACGATGCCGCGCATACAGCATACACACCCAATACACTTAGACGCTAAACAACACACACAGTGCAAACAGTACACAACACACACTCCCACACACAACTCTTACAATGCCGGGAGCAGAGACACCAAAAGACAAATCAGTGGCAGATCTCCCAAGCCATGCATCCCCCCACCCCCCACCCCCGTGCACAGGGCTGAGGTGAGGTGAGGACAGCTCACCCTGCCTAGTTTGCATTTCAGCTATTTCAGGCCGTTTCGTGGGCGAGGTCTTTCTGGTTGTCATGGCTCCCATCAGCACAGTGCTTTGTTAATCAAGGCTTCCCCATCCTGTCCTATAACGCTCGCGGTCACAAAGAGGCAGGAAACGTCTAGGAGTAGTCGCCAAGGTTAACGCCATTTTCTGCCGAGCCCACAGGGAGGCAGGGACCACCTCACTCCATCGCTCTTCCAGGAGCACCAGGCCGGTGCTCCCCCTCCTCCTCACGTCGCCCATCCACATCGCCCACCAGTCTCTTCCCCACTGTCACTCCCCTGCTCCGCGGATTAACCTTCCTCATCCTGGCCTCTGCCCTTGCTTGTCTCATCTCTGTCACCCCTCCGACGCCTTTCCTGACCGGCTCTGAGAGTCTGTGTTCTCTGTCATTCTTCATCGCAGTGGTTTGCCATCTCAGCTTTTTCTTGGGTGAGTGTCACGGGGGCGGACGGGTTCCGCCCTGTGGGACTCACTGTCTCTGCACACCGCCACCGCCTTTCCGTGCGCCAGCATGTTCCAAGTTTGGGCACCCGTGTCTCCTGTCCTGCAGACTGGGGACAAGTAGCTCCACGTTCGTTAACACCAGAAAAGGAAGAGCAGCCCTGGAGAGGAAGTGGTATAGGGGGTTCGCACCATGGTTGGGCGTGTCCTGCAGGAACTGTTCTCCGAGGGCGTAGGATGCCTGTGACAGAGCACAAGCACGCTCTGATGCCACTTTTTTAAGTGCTGCAGCAAGGAACAGCCATTAGAGAAAACCAGACCGAAGTTAAAATTTCTGCCCGCAGCCTTTTTTTCCATGGGGGTTTGTTGAACCCACTGCCAGTCTATTGGGAATAAACACTAGCAGAGTTCACGTCGAGGTGAGTCTCGTTGTTAACATAGCTGGATAAATCATCTGTCTCTTCACGGGCCTCCAACAGACCAAAGCACAGGGAGGCTGGCCTCTTAGGGCCAGGTCACTATGGCTAATAGATCATTCGGGGGGGGGGGGTTCCAAAAGGATGGGGTCAGCTGGGTCAGGCTATGACCAGGTGGCCTGTGGCTTTCCCCACCGTCCAGAGGCTCCAGCCCAATTCTGAAGATGCTGCGTAAACATACCCATCTCACGGCGTCGCCATATTTTGATCATAATTTGGTATGTTCCCATTACTGTGTCGTTGATCATCCGTGTGGAACTTTTCACTTGCCATTTAAAGTTATTCTCTCCCGGCACGCTAGAACATTTTGAAGTTACCCCTGGTCCGTTGCATGTAACCCGAGTCTGTTGAGAAGTGTGTGGGGAGAGTCGTCCCAGCAAGGCGTTGTCAGCCTGAGTAACCGTGTCTTTTTCTTTCTCGGCTTTGAAGGAACTACCTTGTTCCGCACTAGCTCCATCCCTAGAACCCTGCTTCTCCAGGCCCGAGAGACCAGCAAACCGTCGCCCTCCGTCCCGTTGGGCCTCACATTCCCCCACTGCCTCAGCGGCTCAGTCACCCGGAGACCCAGCCTCCTTGGAGGAGCTCGGAGAAGAGGAGCCGCCCGGGGAGAAGTCACACCTATGACGAGAGTGCAAGTTTGCATGGGTTCTTGGGGACCGATTCCCTGCGATTTGCGTAACCACACCGTCGTCATCAACCAAGCTCCGCCCACAAGGAGAGATCCAGCTTTCCCAAGGTCAAAGAATGTTTCTTAAAACACACACAGCTGCTGAATGTCCAACCTGTGAACCTGAGATGTTTCTAGAACGAAACCGTAAACGTGCCTGTAATAACTTAATTTTTTTCATAGCTCAGAAAACTATTTTTGTCTCCATCTTTTTTACACACAGTATATTAAACAAACAAACAAACAAACAAAGCTAGGTGAGATATAAATAAATTTAAAAAAATAAAAGTTTTAAAGGTGTACATTTTAAGAGATTCTGAACACCCTTGCTCTCAATACTGACTGCCTCTCTGTTAAATTTGCACTGTTACATTTCGGTTTGGTTTCTTTCCACGTTGAATTAGAGTGTTTTAAGTTAATATTGTTTTGTCAGTGTTCTTGTTTTTTAAGAATTTTTGAAATGCTTCAGACTGTGTGATTCAGTGAACTTTTTGTAGTGAAAAAGCCATGAAGCCAGTCGACGAGACAGATATCCTCTCTACAGGAGGGGGTACACGTCAGCATTTTTGCAAAGGTACAGAGTCCTCAGCTGGGCTTACCGAATTCGCTGTATAATCTACATACTCTACTCGACTTGCACGTCTTCGGGTTCGAAGCACTGGGGTGCATGTACATACACTGCTGTGTGGTCTCAACCATCGCGTAAGTGTGAGTCCTCTGTCCCACCGTAACACGTTGTGAATCCCTCGTACTGTACTTTTATCGTTGTCCTCTTGCATTGAGACACAACGGCAGTGGCATTTTTAAATTATTGTTAAAGATGAACTGGCAGTATACGGTGTTTGCCCCAGATTTTCTTGTTTAAGGAAAAGCACTACGAAAAGGGTACCAAACTGGATCAAAGGATCGTGCCTCGGAGTCTGTGTGAGACAATGATGAAGTGCAAATAAAGCCTTTACAAGATGGCAGCCTGTTCCGGGACCTCGTGTTTCACATGCCCTCCATCCCTTCCTAAGGGCTCAAGCTGACAGTTTTCCGGAGCCAGGGGAAGGAGGGGGAGGGGAGGTCATGTAAAAAAGGCAACAGCGGCCAGCACATCTCCCTGGGGACCCACGGCACGTGCGTGATACGCCGCATCTTCCCTGTTCCCCGTAAGAGTGCCCTGAGGTTGATGAAAGGCACCTTCGTTCTTGTTGAAAATATGGTGGCGGGTGTGAGGAAACTTACCCACGAGCCGGAAGGTGCCCGGCCTCTCTGCCTCTCCCCAACTTGAGAAAGCGGGGGTGGCGAATCACCAGGATGATGTTGCCTCATGAGATGTAGCCCAGCCTGTCAGTGTGCGACCCACTAGGGGTCTGCAAGGTGGTGATGTGATGCTCCCAAAGAGGGTAAGAACTACGTCAGGCCGAAGCTTCTGGCCTCGGTGTTCCGTTGACCCGACAGTGCTGTTCTCTAGACTGGCCAACAGAGTGAGTTGTGTCCCCATGTGACCAAAGTTCCATCTTTAAGCTAAATATTTCCCCCCCCCGAATGGAAAATACCAACCGTTGGTGAGGACGTGGGGACGCTGGAACCCTGGTGCAGTATTGCTGGGGACACAGAATGGTGCAGCCACTGTGGAAAACGGCGGTTCCTGAAGTTCAGCAAGATGATCTACGATCCCGTGGTTGTGGCCGTAGGCCCAGAAGAACTGAAAGCCGGGACCTGAACAGATATCTGTCCTCCCCTGCTCATAGCAGCATTATCCACAAAGCCAAACGGTGGAAAACAGCCGGGATGCCAAATCGGTGAATGAATGGTAAACAAGATGTGGTCTGCACATACCCCGGGCTGCTGTTCAGCCTTAGAAAGGAAGGAAACTGTGGCACATGCCTCCTGCCACCTGCGCGAATCCCAAGGCCGTGAAGTGAAATAAGCCAGTCACAAAAGTAATAAATAGTGTATGACTCCCCTTATACGAAATACCTGGAGTAATCGCATTACGTAGTAACGTTACCAAAAGTAAAATAAAGGTTACCAGGGGTTGGGGAGAGGAAAGAACAGGGACTTACTGTTTCATGGGTACAGTTTCTGTTTGGGAAGATGAAGTTCCAGAAACAGATCGTGGTGATGGTTGCACAACAATCTGAATGTACTTAGTGCCACTGAGCTCTACACTTCAAGGGATCAAAATGGCGAATGTTATGTGTCTTTTACCACAATAACCATTTCAATGCAAAAACATATTCTGCTGCAAACAAACATTACTTTCGTGCCTACCCTGTGCCCACAGTAAATGCTGGAAGGTGCATTAGCGTTTTTCTCCAGTTGGAAGCAACCACCCAGCAGGAAGAGGGGGAGTTGTTGGTACTCATAACTGGGAAAGTGCTAGCTAGCATTGGGTGCAGTCACAAGCCAGAGCTTCCAACGGTGCCATCAGGGGTCTGCTCTGTCTCCTGGCTCTGCTCCCCTCTGTACGGCTTTACCCCAAGAGCCAGCTGCAAGGGTCCCCGGCGACTCCCCCGGAAGAGTTTCCCAACTCCTGGAGAAAGAAGATCTCTTCCCAGTAGCTCCAGCAAAAAGCCCCAGGAGTGATAAATCTATGTCTCCTGAAACCACACGTGTTGCCCTGAGCCAATCGGTGACACATTTACCCAGCAAAGGAGAACCAGGGGGTTAGCAGGATAGAGGGGAAGGTGCCTGGCAGACAGTGAAGGCTGTATACGACCGCAGGGCAGCCCAGAGTTAAAAGGAGAGGTCTGGTCATCACAGAGAACGTGCTATCTGGTTGGAGGAGATAAAATTTCAAAGCATTGCACCAAAATGCTAAAGTGTTGTGGTATAGGGGCGCCTGGGTGGCTCAGTTGGTTGAGCTTCCGACTTCAACCCGAGTCATGATCTCACAGTTCACGAGTTCGAGATCCGCATCCGGCTCTCTGCTGTCAGTGTAGAGCCCACTTGAGGTCCTCTATCTGCTTCTCTTTCTACCCCTCCCTCACTCTCTCTCTCTTTTTCTCAAAAATAAATAAACATAAAAAAAGAAAAAAAATTTAAATGCTATGGTGTAAATCCTAAATAAAGTAGGGCTTGAGTTGGACCTCGAGGAAGGGCAGGATTTCAGCGTGAAGGCAGGAGAGGTTGTTGGGTGGATGAACAGTGGGAGCAGAGCTGTGAAGTGGTGTAATAACTACATCCGACTAGGGCAATGACACGCTTAAGCGGCTGGAAGCCGACCCCGGAGTAAGCAAAGTGTCAAGTGCAGTCACAATCCAGAGCCTTGAGGTGCCAGTGCCTTGAAAGCCAGTTTGGAACTTCTCCGACCATCCGATTCTCTAATAGTTGCGCGTATGGATTCTTGAGTCCGTTTGTTGTGGAAGCACGCCAGCTCCTGCGAAGGCAAGACGGTAAGCAGATGAAATCCTGTTCTATGCTCCTGTCCAAATGAATGTGGAGGCAGCTAAGTGGGTAATGCTGGGCTCTGAAAGGAGAGCAGGTAGCATCAGGGGCCGGCCCCGCAGGAAGTGTCCGTTTATGTCTCCAGGAGCCATCCTCAATGTGCCATTTGCTTTTATGTCCTGAGGAAAGAGCCAGAAGCAGATTCCTGGAGCCCAGCTAGCAGCCCTCACACACTGAGCATGCCCTGCCCGCGGGGTCACGACCAGCCTGGCTACTTCTCATCAAGTTGCCCTCGACCTGGGCTTTTAACAAGAAGACCTGTGCTTTCCACAATTCTAATTTTTATTTAGTACATTTGTGTTTCGTCCTCTTTTGAATTAAACTTGCCAGAGTTCAGCATATTTCTTTTGCTCAAAAAGTAGTTGGGAAGTACAGCTTATCACTTTCTAACGCACGGATTATTTTTAAATTGTACAATACACCTAACACAAAATCTACCATTTTAACCGTTCTGGAGTGTACGACTGATTCGGTGACATTCAGTACATTCACAGTGTTGTGCAGCCACCCGCGTGGTCTAATCCCAGAACATTTGGAGCCCCCCAGAAAGGAAATAGGCATTTGGCAGGCAGGGCCCCCAGCCCTTGGCACCCACGAATCTGTTCTCAGTCTCTCTGGACTTGCCTGTCGAGGATCTTTCATGTAAATGGAGTCACGCAACATGTGGCCCTTTCTGCCTGCTCCTTTCAATCAGCATAGTGTTCCTGAGCTGCATACACACTGTAGGGTGTTATCAGGCCTTCATTCATTTCACACTTGGACACTGTTCCATTGTATCGCACATTGTATGGATGGACCACATGTTGTTTATTCACTCCTATCAGCTGATGCTAACATGCCTATTTCTAAAAGGAAACGGTTTGGTCATTCGAAGCAACCTGAAGCATTCCCCGGTTGCCAAAAGGACAGAGTCCGTGCATAATTAAGACTCGAATCAGTCAACTTACATAATGGAGCCACGTGGGCGCCTTTAACTTTGAAGCGTAGTTGTTGCACGAGGCCACCAGTACACATTCTGCTCGTCTCGCTTTCCTTCCATTTGCATTCAGTCCTTTCCACGTCTTTCCTTGAATGCCATGGGCCCTGGAAACCAGTTTAGCAAGAAGTCAGGCTGAGTGGCATAAGCGAGCCGGTTGGCTGTTCGAGTGAATCTGAGGGCGCTGAGTCTTTCCTACATCCTGGGTCACTAGAATCAGGATGGCCCTGGGAGTGGAAAAAGTCTGGATTTGAATTTTGGTTTGAACACCTAAAGCAGTGCAACCTTAGGCCGTCTCTCGAAGACTCGTTTGAAAAAGAGCAACAATAATACCTACTTCCCAGGCCTGTAAGGATCAAGGTGCTCCGTGTGCAAGATATTCTGCTCAGAGTTGCGAACGCCAGATGTGAGCAGAAGACAGGTGTCTCCTTGTGCAGAGCTGCTGTTCCAGTGATGTGAACCCGCAGGTGTGAGTGTGATGGAACGTAATGGAAAGGCTTCTCTGGGGTGATACTGTTTGAGCAGAGGCCCGAGCAAGAAGAAGCTGTTGGGCTGTCTGCCGGGCAGAGGGGCCGGTGCAAAGTGGGGATGAGGAGTGGGCATGGACCCGGTGTGTTTCAGGAAGCGAAAGGCGGCCATTGTGGCCAAAACAAGAGGGAGAGACCAGGGAGCCTGGGAGAGGCCCCGTGATCCACCGGAAAGGGTTAAGATTTTCCACTAGGTGGGGGAAAAAAATCCATTGGAAGATATTAAAGCAGAAGAGTTACTTTTTAGAAGGTTACTGTGACGCAAGGATAAAAACAGGGCAAGGCTGGAAGGCTTCCTGGTAAAAGGCAGTTGTGTTGACCCAGAGAAGCCTGGATAGTGGTTTGTCCAGTTATTCTGCTTCTGTTATTATTAGCGATTCCACCGCCGCGATCACCATATGCTGCTCGTCAAGAACTGGGCTTTAGAATCTGCTGCTGAGGATTCTGCAGGGCCCCACTGCCAGACTCCGGGATATACCCCAGTTGTTCAGATAAAAACCGAAGGAGGCCCATGTGCATTCTGCTGCCTCTCAGGCTGGGCCAGCAGGCCTGCCAATGGCCTTGGGCCAGGAAGAACCAGAAGAACCGGTCTTCCCTCTTGGTTCCCATCCCTTCAGGGCACAGAATCACACAGCAAGGTTCATATTCCCATTTGGTTGCACTGCATTTTGTTTTTAAGTTCTGATCCTTCAGAAGGAAGTTGGCACTTCTGAGCTATTATCGATCATTTGTCAATGAATAAAAGTGGCTCGGCTCTGTAGAGAGACAACTGAGGACCCCAGACATGGGGATGGGAGGGGAGGGCTGGGGAGGCAGTTACAGGTGCTGAACAACCTAATCTAAGAGAATGGGATAGAGGGTGGCTGGGTGGCTCAGTCTGTTGAGCCTCCACTTTGGATTTTGGCTCAGGTCATGATCCCAGGGCAGTGGGATTGAGCCCTGCTTCGGGCTCTACACTGAGCATGGATCCTGCTTAAGATTCTCTCCCTCCCTCCCTCCACCCCTCTCCCCTACTTACACGCTGTCTTTCTAAAATACAAGGATGGGATAGGAACACAAAGCGAGCCAACTTTGTTTTTCCTAGGCCAAATTCCATCCATTAGATCGAAAGAAGCCACTCCATTCCAATGACAGAAGCTTCTGTAACTTCCCAGAGAGCTAATACACTTCAGCATGGCTCCAGGAGTCCAAGCTTCATAATCCCTATGGTAATCCTGGAACAATTCATCACTCATCAACCACGGCCCACATTGGTCCGCTATAAATACACTTTGAAACGATTAAAATAAAAACAAAGGTCTGATTTCATCCGATACGCTGATGAAATAGGCGCACCTAAAAACAGCTGGTGGAATTATAAATTCTAAGTTTCCGAATTTCTGGAGAATGATTAAGCAATAAACAATTACCTATAAAACTGTTTATACTTCCTGAGTCATTTCACCTCGGTGCATTTACCCCCCAGATAACCTCAATGAAATCAATGTAATTTGTAAAATACATTTCATGGCAGCACAAATTATACAGCGAAATTTGGAAACAGGCTAATAAGTTATGGTCCATCAACAAGTTTGAATATTATGCTCGTTCATTTAAAAAACGGTCTTGGGGCTCTTGGGTGGCTCAATCGGTTAAGCATCCGACTTCAGCTCAGGTCATGATCTCACGGTCCGTGAGTTCGAGCCCCACGTTGGGCTCTGTGCTGACAGCTCAGAGCCTGGACCCTGCTTCCGATTCAATGTCTCCCTCTCCTCTGCCCCTCTCCCGCTCATGCTCTGTCTCTCTCTGTCTCGAAAATAAAAACATTTTTTAAAAGTTAAAAAATAATAATAAAAAACAGTCTTAAGGGGGCGCCTGGGGGGCTCAGTCAATTTAGCATCCAATTTTGGCACAGGTCATGATCTCACAGTTGGTGAGTTCAAGCCCTGCATCAGGCTCGCTGCTGTCAGCACGGAGCCTGCTTCAGATCCTCTGCCCCCCCATCTCTCTGCCGCCTGCTTGCACACTCTCTCAAAAATAAAGTAAACATTAAAAAATACAACAGTCTTAATGACCCAGGACTGGGCTAGGCCTGCTGGAATACAAGCATAAATGCGACATACATGCTCCCAAGAGGTTCATGACCAGGTCAAGGGCATCCAGTTTCCTTGGCTCAAATCCTCCTCCATTACCTTCTAACCAGACACCCTCGGGAAAGTTACCTGTGCCCTCTGAGCCTGTTTCTTCCTCTGAGAAAGAAAATGAATAGTAGTAATCACCTACTAGGTAAGTTATGAGGAGTAAACAAGATAATGCTTGTTCAGCACTTAGAATAGTGCCTGGCACTAGGTTTTGTGAAATAAGATGACTGTATAAACGTCACATTCTAACACAATATAAGGGTTGTAATAGCATGTGTAAGTGTAGAATGAACACCTAAAAGGAATTAATTCTGCCTGGGTGGAGGGGGGGGGATGGCCTAGGAGGACCACCTCCCCATCCCTTCGGTAAGAGTCTTCAAATATCCATAAGGTTTCTCCAGGTAGAAAAGGTGAGGAAAGGGAAGAAAGTGAGAAGAACTTTAAGAACTGTCAAGGTTATGCGTGCATGTTCCTTTGGGGTTTTCCAAGATAGATTCAAAATTATTTTCAATGACTCTTGCGCATTGAACTGGTGTTTTTATCTAATGCGATACCATGCTAAACTTCACTGGAAAGAAAACCAAAGGGAAGAAAGGAGTTCATCCATCCTGACCCTCAGGACACGGCCGTCCACCCCATGTGGTGCTCTCAGAATAAGGGCTCCCCCAGCCTTCCGTCTTCTATGGCGTCTTGTAGAAGGAGTCACTTTAACTCCGGCTCACTAGAAGACTCTCAGGGCATTCGAGCGATGGCAGCAGCCTCATCTACCCTGTCTTGTCTTGGGTCCGTGCCTGTTGACTTGTGAGCTAGACGCCCGGGCAGTGCCCGCAAGGTATTGCTAATAAAAACTGAGGTAGATGTGAGTGTGGTTGTGTTAGTCATGAGAGCTCTTCATGAATATTCCGTGTCCTCCTGAGCACATAATAAAAATCACTCTTCCCACCCCGGTCAAAGTTGGGTGTGGTCTCTGCCAGTGAATTGGGAATAAAAAGCAATAGGGGCCACTTCCTGCTGGGAGTTTGAAGAGCCAGTACACCACTCACCTTGGTCCTTGGCAGTTGCGAAAGCACGTGATCATCCATCTGGGCCCCTGAGTCACACACAGGCCCACCTTTAATATGCAGCATGAGGGACAACTAAGTCCTCGTGGTGTTAAGCCACTGAGATTTGGGACTTGTTCGTGGATGCAGCATACCTTAGCCCTTCCTGGCTGGAATAACTGTCCGAGAAAACGTAAATACGTGTACAAATAATACGAAGAAATCCAAATGGATGATGAAATTTTCACAGCATATAGAAGGGCTACTTCCATGTTAAGAAAGACATAAGAGAATTTAAAGTCATGGAAACGGTTATTTTTCTTTTTTAATGTTTATTTATTTTTGAGAGAGAGTGCACGCAGGGGAGGGACAGAGAGAGAGGGAGACACAGAATCCAAAGCAGGCTCCAGGCTCTGAGCTGCGAGCACAGAGCCCGACGCGGGGCTCGAACGCACGAACTGTAAGATCATGACCCGAGCCGATGTCAGACGCTTAAGCGACTGAGCCACCCAGGCGCCCCAACAGTTATTATTTTTCTTCTTGAATTCCTGGACTTGAGGATGAAAGCTATGTCCCGTGCCTTTAGCTGAGAGGGTAGATAAAGGCAGAACTGTGCTTATTACTGAATGAATTGAGTACATGTATGAAGGGCTAAATAGTCCAGTGATGCCTTTTCCTGCTCCTTGGCTCCTGCCTAACTGGACTTGATGTTGGAGAAGTAGAGTTGGAGTTCGTCCCTTGAGCCAGCAGGCTGAGACAGAGGTGAATAGTGATTTTCCTAGGGAATTACAAGTACAGGTTGGAAGAGAACTTAAGAGCATCCTTAGGAAGCCTTCATGTGATAAATAATTGAAGAACGCAACCATTTTCTGAGGGTGCTTTCCCTGTAACTTAGCATACAGTCTCTACCCAGCTGCCTTTGAGAATCACCCAGAATAACTTACAGCCCTTCTCCAGACCAAATAAATCAGACTCCCGTGGGTGTGTCCGTCAGTATTTTAGATATTTCCCTCATGGTTCTGTGCAGCCAGGGTTGAGAACGACCAGTAGAGAATTTCTTAACCTAGTGGCTCCCAAAAGTTATTGCACACTAGAATCCTCTGGGGCTTAAAAACAAACAAAAAGCAAAACAACGCCGCCTTCTCACCCGAGACTTTCTGATTACTTTCTGACGTAGTCTAGGATTTTAAGGAATTAATGCCCATCAGAATTAATTCTATTTTACTGCACGGTTTGGGAGCCACGGTATTAACCAAATTTAAGAGCCTGAGGTGTAGTCAGCCAGATGTGGCTTAAGTCCTGTCTCTACCACACCGTGCAGCTATGGGGCATGATCCTTACCCTCTCTAGAGTTCCGTGTTTCCATTCGGTAAAGCGGGAATAACCACAGTCACCTCATAAAGTGACTGTGAGGATCGAGACAGTGAGTTGGCACTGTGTCTGTCCTACAGTAACTGCTTGAGAAATGCAAGTGAGTATCGTCTCATTTAATTCTCTCACTAATCCTGTAAATCAGGTTATTGTCCTAATCTGATAGCTGAAGAACACCAAGGATCGGAAAGTCACTGGTTGCCTCAAGATCACACAGTAATAATTGGCAAAGCTTGGCTCATCCCAAGGCTTTGGTGTCCAGCTGCTTGCAGCTGCCTCAGGCCACTCCATTCACCACCCGGCCCTGGCCGAGCACATGGGGCCGGCCGCCATGTTGAAGCGGCCCTGCTTTGCAACACACTTAGGTTGTCCAGCGGACCTGGGCCCAACTCACCTGCTTCTGCCCTGGAGCGTAAGAGACTAAATCATATCTTGAATTTCATTGACTTCATCTCTTTTCAAGATTGTAACACGGGGGCGCCTGGGGGCTCAGTCAGTTGAGCGTCCAACTCTTGGTTTCGGCTCAGGTCATGATCTCATGGTTTCGTGATTTTGAGCCCCACATCCGGCTCTGTACTGGCAGCTCAGAGCCTGCTTGGGAGTCTCTCCCTCCCTCTCTCTGCCCCTCCTCCACTTGCACTATCTCGGTCTCTCTCAAATAAAACTTTAAAAGTGAACAGGTAAAATAAAATTTAAAAAGATTGTAACAGAGCCTCAGTTGACCCATTTGGCCAGAATCCTTTTCTCAGTGTGATCACAAAAAGTAATGGTTAGTTACTCACGACTGTTTCTTTTATTAATATGGTACCCTTTCTACAGGGATCATGGCCTGTTAAACCCTCACATAACTCCTTACGCAGGAGGATGAACTCGGGCACTGGGGACACATTATTTATTATATTCGCTTCATGGATTATGGAGAAGGCAGGGAAATTGCCCAGGGCAATTCCACATCTTGGAATGTAATACTTTGAAGGGAAAGTATAGAACCGCGAACCAGACGGGACACCCAGGACCCTCAGATATGACCACGGGTTTACTTTGTTTACTTAAAATGTGTTCATCCCTAGGGAGGGACCAGTGCACTGCCCCAGGTGCCCTCCCACCTCACACCTGCCGTGCGAGCAAGAGCCAAAACCATGACTTGGGTCAGGTCAGCACCAGGGTGGTTGGGGGGTGTGCCTGGGAGGGGGAGATAGGGGTGTTTAGCCCACCTCCTCTCATCTCTATTATCCCCATGCCCCTTTACTTAGATACAAACACTTGACTTTTCATTGCTGTGCGGCAAGGAAACAGTTTCAAGAATCTACCTAGTCCCATTCTGCTCGAACGAAGCCCCAAAGTCGCTCCTCTACAGTTTTGCCAAAGCAGAATTCACCCCTATGGGCTATGGGGCTGCAGGGCTGTAGGGCCATTTGTCCTGGCAATTTTGTTGCCCTGAGAAAGCAGAAAGGATTTCTGGGTATGAAAAGCCACCTTTGTCTCCGCCACAAAAGGGGATCTCTCCAGTCACCTCTTGCCTTGTTGGCTACACCTCCATTCTGAAGGAAGTCATTCCCAGGCCGCGCTAGTTAAAAGCAAAACCCCAAAATAACAAGGCAGGAACATCTTCCCGCTGAGAACGCTGTGTCCTCAAAGGTCAAGTTCAAATTGAATTGAATTCTCAGAGCCACTAAAGATCTTATCTAAATTTACACTGACCCACTTAGGGGAGGAGCCAGAACCGAGTGACCCCTTTTTTTTTTTTAATGAAATTTGGGACACTGTACTCAAGGCGCTGATGTCCTATAAAGCAGCCAGTGGCCACTTTGGAGGCTGGATCCAACATTAACTCGCCGCCTCAGAGACAGATGGGCAGCAAAGTGCTTCCTCCTCTGCGGTCAAGGCGACACCTGCGGGCTGTGGCGCCAGCAGGGGCTGCAGGAAAGAGGGTGACGCTGGTGAGCGGCTGGGGGATGCACAGGGCGCCGCCTAGTTGCCTAGCAACACCTCATAGACGTCACTGGGGAGCATCAGTAGCGGCATCTGGTGAGCACATGACTCTGGCATTTCAACTAAATGTAAACTGGGTTCTAAGTCACTGCTCCAGGTGAGAGATAGAGCGGATGGGGCATGTGCCTTGGAGGCTGGAACCCTACCTCTTCTGCATTTAGAGTGAGCTGCTGTGCTTCCCCCCGGGGCAGGAGCGCACCCCGCGTGTTCCCCGGGCAGGTGGCACAGGCCAACAGGTGGCCGTGCGCTGGCCAAGGAAAGCTGGTTTATACTTCCAGCTTCCTGCAGCCTAATTTTGCTCTACTAACTTGCAGTGAGATGAAAGCCAGAGGGACCTGTTTCTTGGAACCCTGCATTAAGGCAACGTGGCTTCATGAGCCCGCTGGTTTGTGAGCCCAAGAAGTCAGGGGAGCTCTTCCTTGTCACAGGGCGTCACAGTGCCCTGCACAAATCGGCAGAGCTTCCAATCCTTGTTGGATCCAATACTCCCATTTCCAATTTTTTTTGGGGGGGTTGGGGGTGGAAGGGGGAGACATGTAAAGAATAATAAATAAATATTAATAAATACAAATAAATGCATTGACATAGCGGAAACACACACGCGGCCCAATAATAAGCACGTTGTAATGCTAATAGCTGTGGTTTGCAGACGGATTCATGGTGTCGCAAAGTGCTTTGCGAAATGTCATTCCGGTAATACATTTATGATCTCGGCGCCTTGAGTATAGTGCCTGTTTCCCACTGGTCATTCTTTTTCAGACCTTTCTACAACATTCCCTCATGCAAGTCTTGTGATCACTTGGCTGTTATCTGGTCCCTGGGCGCCTCTTAGAGGTCCCTGCGCACCATGGGCCGAGCAGATCCTGAGCCATGGCAGGGGAAGGAGGCAGGGGTGAGTGGAATGGGGAGGTCGCAGACCCCTCACGTCTCCCCCTGGCCGCCAATAAACTGGCCAGTTTGTGTTCCTCTCCACCTAAGCCCCTACAATTATTGGCTGGGCCTGATATGTCCATGAATTATCATTAATACAAACACGGTAGCAATCTTTTACTGAGCACTCAATCAGGTATTGTCTCATTTAATACAACAATCCTCAGATAGATGAGGAAACTGAGTCTCGCTTACAGCCGATAGTTGTGGAACCAACGGCCAGATCCTGGATCATCTGACCCAGAGCCCCTGCTCGCAGCCAGCAGCCCACGCGTGCTCCTTCTGCACGATTCACCCTCTGCCCCCTGCTCAGTGCAGAAGGCTTCCAGTAGCATTTCCAAATATCTGCAGAAGCACATCATTAGTAATCCGTGTCCTACCAGGCACCATTTGGGGGCCATCTGTGAAGTGCAGCAGTGAGGTTTGGGTCCACTTGCCCATTCACTCAGCAAACACATAGTGAGTACCCACCCCTAAAGTCTACTCTGCTAGACTCTGTGCAAGAGTTGAAAAAAACCTGATTCCTGCCTCAAGGGAAGGAGCCCATAGACAAGCACATACATGCGGGATAGCATATTAGGACAGGAACAGGCTCGAGTGTCCTGAGGCACAAGGGACGCCCTGCTGGTGGCTCAGCAATGACATCGCGGAGGACATGAGAACATCGACCCTCTGTGGTCACCTTCAAATAAGACCGATTAAGCCCCACGGGTGGTATATGAGGAATCCGCACCCAGAGACCTTATGAACAGATCCCTTTAGTCCTGAAAAGACAAGTCTCACCCCAGACGCCCCACAGTGGTGCCTTTCGTTCAGTCACTCAGCAAACATCTGATCTCTACCAAGTGTTCGGCACTCTGCAGGGGCTGGGCACATGGTAGGAGACGGACCAGACTGGGTTCCTGCCCTCATGGAGCAGACAGCTTTGTCACCAGACCTATCACATAGAGAAACTGCCCAGCCAAGCATTTGCTACAGTTTCAACACATATTGAGATTTATTGCGGTGCCATTTGAAAATGCTGGCAAACGCACAGTTGCAAACAAAGCTGGTTTCAACCCGAGCCCTTGCACCAGACACCGAGGGTGATTGAGGACAGAGGCACACCAGTGTCGGAGGTGGCCTGAGGCCAAGGGCTGACATTTGTCGAGAAGTGTGCTTCTTAAGATGGCATTTTGTCAAAAATAGGTAACCCACGCGAATAAGCCATTTCTCAAAATCTTCCAGGAAATATACACACTGATCCTTACTCTCCAATGTCTATTGTTGTCTTAATTGTACCAGTTACGCCCTCACGAAGCATTTACAGGCTCTGGGTAACAAATGAGCAGGACTCAGACCAGGGTGTGCTTTAACTCCCGACTGTGTTTTAAGCTACGGTTGGATTTTGATAATTAGGTGCCTATCCGCCAGCCAGACCAGATGATACAGGGATGTTCTACGCCTCTGCCTCAAATCCTGGTTTAACTCCATTATTATCACCATCCATTCCTTCCTGTTTGTTCAGTCGTCTCCCTGTCCCCCTGCCCATCTGTCCCTCCTCTAGTCACTCTATGCTCTTGTTCAGGCTCAGGCACTGGTTATTCAGAGGTCCCCAGTACATCCTCCCGGCTCAGAATAAGAGATGATTTTGCAGGAAAAAGAAGGGGAAAACGGTAGTGGGGAAGCTGTATGGGTAACAAAAGACCACTGGTAGAGCTCATGGGAAGATGTTTTCTGGAAAGGCCTGTCTGATAATAGATCCACACTCCGACAAGGAAGAGCCATTTGGTAGCCCCCACCTAGGCATTAGCAGTTATCCCCGACCTACGAAGTCCCCCAAAGATCTTGTCACCCTAAAGCCACAATTTCCTCCTGAGTGGGCCAGCCCATCTCTCGGGGAGGCACAGCTCTGGGCCAAATGGCTACCCTACACTAAGCAGCTAGGGCAAACCTTTCTCCTCCTTCCAGGGCATCTCCTGTCATGGGCTGTACAGCAGGATCTCCTGGGGGAGGAGCCATGCTATTTCATACCAATTGTTCTTTCTCATATGCATGAAGTGCGGGAGAGAGAGCTGTGGATGCGTGGCACGTGGGCCCAGTGTGCTATTCTATTTGGCATAACACAATTCTACATGGACCGCAAGGCCACCCATAGTCCAACCTCCCCTCCGACCTCTGATCACATGCTGCTACTAAGTTACGCCTGGAATTGTATTGTGCATTCACCTTACAGGCCCCGTGTACAGTCTTGCTTTCCAATAAATCCAGTCGACTGAGTTACTATTATGTGATTGTGTGTTCAAGGAACCCCTGAGTCCAGTGGAAGACAAAGGCATAATTCCACGTCAGTGCCGTGGAGGGTTCTACGGTACTGAGCGCACAGGAGGCTGGGCCTCACTCTATCCTGGGAGTAGCAAATGCAAACAAAGGTGAACCCCATCAAGACATCGTGGTCTCGGTGTAGTCTGCTTTGGGGAAGAGACTCTCGACTCAGATAAGGCCCTTCTAATTCATTTTTTTCCGTATAAAAAATATCTAGCTAGGTGCTTGAATTCAGAGCTCCAGGAAGATAGCAAAAGGATTTCTTTTTTTTTTTTTTAATTTTTTTTTCAACATTTATTTATTTTTGGGACAGAGAGAGACAGAGCATGAACGGGGGAGGGGCAGAGAGAGAGGGAGACACAGAATCGGAAACAGGCTCCAGGCTCTGAGCCATCAGCCCAGAGCCCGACGCGGGGCTCGAACTCCCGGACCGCGAGATCGTGACCTGGCTGAAGTCCGACGCTTAACCGACTGCGCCACCCAGGCGCCCCAGCAAAAGGATTTCTTGAGACTGACTGAACTCGCACCTAGTGAGGAAGTATTCCAACGTAGCATCCATATTGGAGTCATAAATTGTGGCTGCGGATCACAGCCTCCCTCTCGTTAAGGTGGTGGTGGCATCTTGTAACCAGTGTGACGGGGCAGGGTCTGGTCCCACCTCATTCTCTGCAGCGCCTCCCTGTCTGGGCTGCCGCTCATAGACTCCTGAGTCTTCTGAGTTCACAGCTCCATAAATCATCTGCCTCCACTGGTCTCCTGGAACGGGCATGCGTCCTTCTGCGGGCTCTGTTCAATGCCGTCTACAAAGCAGCACACAGCCTGGTGTTCTGCTTGTGCCTTTGCTCCCCCTGCAGGATCAGTGGTCTTGGTAACATGGTCGTCCTCTGGGCTGTAGCTGCCGCTGTGAAAGGAACAGTGCTTTCCTCTGGAATCTGATCTACGAACAGATCAATTTCTTTATATCCGGAGGATTGATAGGTCACCACAGAGCTCTGAGCCATTTCATGAAGTATCTTGCATGGGCTGGAGACAGAGCATGGAGAGCGAGGGAGCGAAGATCAGGAGAGAATCCAGAATAAACAGGACTGAGGTCTCGATGAGATTGAGATGCAAACATAATGGGGAAAAGAGAGCTATAAATATTAGGACTGAGATTTGCCTGTGAGGGACAGAAGACCAAAAAGGGCAGCACCTTAAAAAGACTGAGACTTATTTCTCTCCCTTGGAAACATAGGCAACGCAGGGCTGGTGTCCACAGTCATAAGGAACCCAAGTTGCCACGATAGCATAGCTCTGTCACCCTCAACCTCAATGATACCTTCTAACTCATGGTCCAAAATGGCTGCTCAGGCCCTAGTTATCACAGCCTTGTTCCACCCAGCCAGAAGGAAGAAGGAATAAAGAATGAACTGCCCCCTTCCTATGTGGACAGTTTGCAAGAATTGCAAATACAGCTTCTGCTTACATCCCATCAGACTAGTACTACTTATATTGCCATACCTAGTTGGAAGTGAGACTAGAAAATCAAGCCTTTAGGGGAGCCTGGGTGGCTCAGTCGGTTAAGGATCCGACTTTGGCTCAGGTCATAATCTCACGGTTGGTGAGTTTGAGCCCCGCATCGGGCTCTGTGCTGACAGCTCGGAGCCTGAAGCCCGCTTTGGATTCTGTGTCCCTCTTTCTGCCCCTCCCCCGCCCATGCTCTGTCTCTCTCTCTCTCAAAAATAAACAAACATTCTTTAAGAAGAATATTAATATAGACTCTATTCTGAACAGCTTGCGCCCTTTAGTGGCAGTTGAAGGCTTTGTAGCAGTCTCTGCAAATGGCCTAAGCAAAACATTGAAGCTTAAGATCTCAGAGATGGAACGCTTTTGGGCAATAAGGCAATGAAGAACATGACCCCAGGAATAAGTGGTTGAAAAGCAGTCAAAGCGAAGGCCATTGACCTATTGAAGGAAGGGAGCATGAAGCTTATCTATTGGATGGACCATTAACAACGTAGGAGATGAGGACATGCCGGCTAGATGAAGGAGTTAGGTGGAGAGAAAGATTCTGAGTCCACTGGCGAAGTCTTAGCTGCATGGCAGACCTTGCAGACACATGCACCATTGGCTCCGGTTTATTCTATAATTATTTCATCTAATTATCTCACCAGATGTGCATGCGCATTAAGGAATCAGGAACCCTTTCTTCTAGCTCCCTCTTGATCTCCTGTAGTACTGGAGACATGGAAAACGACAAATAGAAGTGGAGTGAGCAAATCCCAAACACTCACTGGATCCCAGCAGATAACCAAATATGTCCTCTTTCCCGCAAAGCCCTCCCTGACGCAGCATTAGGCAAACGACAAACACTCGTTCTGTCTTGGAGCAGCATTTTGGTAAACTGCCCAGCTTAACAGGCAGCTCCCTTATTCTTTGAAGATTGAAAAGAGTCTAGGGAAAAATACAGAAAACAAGAAAAAAAATAAGGAAGTTTTACGTCTACTGTGTTGCTTTAATAGACTGAAAACAGGCTAAAGAGTTAATAGTGCATATCCGTTGCCAAAATAGCCAAATGGACCAGGACTCACACCCTATATTCTTTTTTTTTTTTTTAAAGTTTATTTATTTTTGAGACAGGGAGAGACAGAGCATGAACAGGGGAGGGTCAGAGAGAGGGAGACACAGAATCTGAAGCGGGCTCCAGGCTCTGAGCTGTCAGCGCAGAGCCTGACGCGGGGCTCGAACTCACGGACTGTGAGATCATGACCTGAGCTGAAGTCAGCCACTTAACCAACTGAGCCACCCAGGCGCCCCCCCCCCCCACCCATATTCTTTACCAAATAGAAAGAATCGCTGATGTGGAAAGAGAAAGAACCACTTTCTCCTTCCTATGAAGATGAAAAGCAAGCCTCCTGGCTTCCATATAAAACAGATACTTAAAATGTAACCATCGGAGGTGTGCAGGGACTGCTTCTGTGTCCGACTGCCCTGTGGACTCCAAAGGCCAGGCCTTGGATGCTGCTCTAGGCAGGAGCCTCACTCTGACTGGCTTCTCTCTTCCTCCAGCTGGGCCTTCGCCCCCCTCTCACCACGCGGCTCTTGTCGGTTCAGTGTTGGGGTTAGAAAGACCAACAGGTGAGGTTTGGCCAACTGAGACGGATCAGAATGCTCAAATGGCCTCATGCAAATCGAAACACAGATTCGAAAGTGAGTGAAGTCCAGGTGCAACTGAGATTAATGCAGAGGTCGAGAAAAAGCCTTGCGATGTTTCTGTGGTGCTAAAGGTTACCTTAGCGGTCTTCTCCCTTGAAAACCTTGGTTAGGAAGTCCCCGCCCCTTCCTTTTTATTTTTTTAATGCTAGAATTAGACGTGCGTATTATCAAGCTAATATCGTAACAGGGAAGAAAGATTCTTAAACTTCCCTGGGTTTACACTACAAATTGTTTCTTTTCTTTTTGACCAAAGTATAGGCAATAACCAAGAATAACAGAACAATACTCATGGATACAGTATCCAAAATGGATGGTTAACATTTGTTAACATTTACCTATTACACAAATTACATTGATTCTCATTATTGGTAGAAGTTATGCTCTACAAAGTTGCCATGAACCTTAATTAGCCAATATAGAATCACTGCTCCTTGGGGAAATAGGGTTAGAGTCCTGAGAGCCTCTCGTGTGTGCATCCATAAACAGAATGCAGTGTGGTTCTGTAGGATTTATGCATTTTTTACATAAATGATAACATACTGTTCCAATGTTCTGCAACTTGCTTTATCCACTTCATTGTATGATTTCAGGATCTATTCATAGGAAAACAGGTAGCTCTAATTTGTTCATTGAAACCTTAGTATCATAATTCCAGACTCAGTAATTAGATGATCCCCAAAGCATCAAAGGTTTTAAGCACTTCCAGTGATAAGCTATTGTCTGAAAAAACAGATATGGTCATATTATTCTTTCAGGTAAAATTCTGTTAAGTGTATGATACAAGGTATAATCAAAACTCCTCAGTACATCAGGGTCGTCTTCCATCTGACCCCAGTGCGGTTTCTTGGATGTCATTCCCCATCACTCCACCCCATGTAATCAATGCTGTGATAAACATCATTTTCACGTCTTTGGCCCTTGCAAATAGTAATCGCTTTGCCAGGTGGGTTACTGCCTTCTTTCTTTATCTGGCAAACTCCTAGACAACCTTGAAAACCCAACTCAAACATCAACTCCATTAGCAGATTGATTGTGAAGCCAATGAGATTTAAGCTTCAGGACTGGCATTCACATGGTCCTCTACTAAGACCATGGGAGGGGTTCTAGCAATGTGTTCACGTGGGCATTTCTTGTTTCCGTAAAAGTATAGAATTAAAATATTTTTGGTTAGGGACACCTCGATGGCTCAGTTAGTTAAGCATCCAACTCTTGGTTTTGGCCCAGGTCATGATCTCATGGTTTGTGAATTTAAGCCCCACATCGGGCTCAGCGCTGACAACATGGAGCTTGCTTGGGATTCTCTCTCTCTCTCTCTCTCTCTCTCTCTGTCTCTCTCTGTCTCTCTCCTTCTCTCTCCTTCTGTCTCTGCCCCTTTCCTGCTTGCTTGCTTGCTCTCTCGCTCGCTCTCTCTCTGTCAAAATAAATAAATTAACTTAAAAAAATTATTTTTCGTTAAAGGGCTATCCAAATTGGATGACCTTCAGACCCCTCCAAGCCTGAGACCCCCTCCTTATCTGCCCCAGATCACCATTCGTGTTAAGCGTTCCATGAGCTCCCTAAATGGGGGAAGCCCTCTGGGGCCATATAGTGCTTTCTATCTTATCTAATAGTTCATATCACCTATGATTTGACAAGACATATGAGGATTTCTGTTCATACGTCTGCCTCAATAGTAGGTATTCAACAAACATTTGTTAAATGGATAGTAGCGATGAAAATATAAGCAGAGCTTTGTGCAATTATTTGGTGATTACTCCAGACTTAGCCACGTCCATCTTCAGAAGGAGACTGCCAGGCATTGGCTCGCTGCCCACCTGCAGACAGGAGGGGACAGGAGGGGTGGCCGTAGGACCCAAGAGGGGAAAGAGGACTTCAGGTGGACTATGGGAAGGGATGTGAAGCCAAATCACAAAAGGAATAAGAATCAAATAGAAATGAGATGGAGAGACTAAATAGAGAAGGGACAAGACCAGGAACTTATCATCCGGAAAGAACTCAGCTTATAGGTGGTAGGGTAGTTTCATTTTAAAACACAAGGAAAAATACAGCGTGCCTAAAATGGGAGATATGAAGAAAATAGGTATTTAGTGACTATTGCTGGGATCGAACCTGAGACTGTAGGTAACACAGTGCCCCGGCATGTGCTGGTTTTCCTCTGGGAGGCCTTCCCCGAGCAGCTTTGACTCAGCCTTCAAGAACCAGCTTCACCCTGACTTCCCAGAAGCCACTTCTCAGCTTTCCCTTCCTACTGCCCAGATTTCATTTCTGCCTCAGCTGCATCACCAAAGCTCTGAATGTAAGTCCGACTACAGTTCGGGGCAGTTTTACTTACCTTAAACTTCTGAGTAATTACTGAATGGCTCATGTATGGAAACTATTCTTTACTTTTCCCCCCGAGTACCCTAACTCTTCCAAAATTCACTACGAGCTAGAAAATCTTTCGTGTTGTATGTTTCAAAGCATCCTTTCATCCCACGTGCCCAAGACTGAGCTGTGTTCTGGGAAAATATGACATGGTCCTGCTGGGAAGAGGGAAGGAGACAGTTGAAAGCAAAAGGCAGGAATGAAACACGCTGGCAAACATGTCCCACGGGAAAGAATGTCACATTTGAAAACAGATGCCTTCCTTGTTTCCTGGGTTTAAGCGGAACTTAACTTGCTCTGTCGAATTACGGTTGGAGCCGGTGTTGTGGGGCAAGCGATTCCTTCCCTTCCTCTTGCCGTTCTCACTATGCCGAGACGGGCGCAAATAGAATCTGAGATCATTCAAAATTTAAACAAGGAATGCAGCGATCAAAATGTCAGTGGCTTAGAGGCATGGATGAATAATTTAGCTCCCTAAAAGTTAACATTTAGAAAAGACCAGACTTGCAAATTCCAGGAGGGAGTGACAGCCTGAAACAAGATGGTCCCCTCTCTTCAATTAGAAATAAATAAACAGACTCCAGAATCTGTATGCTCATCTCCCAGACATGTTTTGGCAAGAGTACAGTTCAGACCCGGGAGCCAGAGGGTGGCCTGACCACTGCCGGGGCATACAGGAACATTACTTGATTTTAGCTCATCTAGCAATTTTTGAGCTCAAAGCAAGCCAGGCACGACTGGATGCCAGGAACAAAGAGATGTGAAAACCGTCACTGCCCTTGAAGGACTCCTGGTCTGGTGGGGTTTATGAGGAAGGCACGGGGACTGCATAGCCCATGAGTGTGTTTATAACGGTGCTGGGACAGGACAGTGGGAGCCCACTTGCCTAGGCTTATGATTGCACCAGGTGGTTGTCTGGTAGAAAATCGAGATCACTGGGTTATCAGCAGCAAATTTGGAAATCGGGGTCAGGACCCATGAGGACAGCCATGTTCGGACATCCCACCATTATAGGTGTGGGGATTCTCTGCCCAAGATGTCCCCATCTTCTCTGTCCACCAGAAAATCACTGCTCTTCTGTGCGACGAGACATTGGCACCAGCTTAACTTTCCAGGGCTGCCCCGACAGGCCAGGGTGCTGGCTCCTCTCCGTTTCCACGACTTCTGTGCATACCAGCAATGAACACGTCCTGTTGCGCGTCCTGCCATGGCTGCGGCTGATGCACTAGACTGATGGGCTAGACGTGAAGCTAGCTGATGGCCAAGACCGTGTTTTACCTCCTCTGCATGTGCAGAGCCCGGCAAGCAAGGCACCCAACAAATGTTTGTTAAAATGAATGAGGCAGAGCCCCTCTTCGCTTAGCAAGGGAGGGTGACTTCCACCCTAACGACAAGAAAAAGCCGAATACTCTAAAACCCGTTGAAGAGCTGGAGCCACCAGACAAGGAAGTGAACATCATTTTGAAGGGTGACAAGCTGAGAAAAGATGGGACACACGGCTGATTCGCCTTTGGTAGAGATTAAGGGGCACATGGCTGCCATGAGAAGCGAGTAGGAAGAAAATGACTCACGTGTTAACAACAACAACAAAAAATTTTCTTAAGTAGGCTTCCCGCCCAGTGTGGAGCCCAACACAGGACTTGAACTCACGACCCTGAGATCAAGACCTGAGCTAAAATCAAGAGTCACCGAGCCACTCAACCGAGCCACCCGGGTGCCCCAAATGTTAACAAATTCTTAAATGCGGTCCAAACATCACAGTTTAGAGTAACCAGAAGCCCCAGACCCAAGGGAGAGTGGTCTGTATTCTCGTGCAAGCTCTTTCTATTGTATTGCTTTGGAACCTTTGTAGAAAATCAAATGAACTTTTGCTTCTGGCCAAGATGGTGTAACAGGGACCAGATTTACCATTGGGCCATAAACCACTAGAAACCTGGACAAAAATCTGTGAAATAATGGTTTTGACGTTGGACAGCAGGCAGCACAAGAAAGCCAAGGCATCGTGAGGAAGGTTGGGGCCAGGGAAGAGACCCTGCCTAACACCGAGGAAGGACCCGAAGGACTGAGAACCCCCATCTAGTCTAACACAGAGGAACAAGCCACAGCCGTCTTCTGGAAGGGGGCACAAGCGTGGAGAGAGGTCCCCTCTGTGGCGGACATGTGGGAACCAATGAAGTAGGTGGAGGAAACCCTCTGACCCCACAGGCCCCGCATGAGACACAAGGTAACAGCAACCCACTGAGGCAGAGGGTGAGAATGCACGATGGTGTCCCAAAGGTAATCAGAGAAACAACCTACTGACTGTGCCCACCGGCCCCCACCCCTCACTCACAGCTGGACAGAAGTGGATCTCCTCCTTCCCCTCTCTGGCATTCTGCCTTGACAATTTTAGCTGTCTTCATCTCCCTGAACCCCCTTGTATGACTCTTCCACTGAGAGAGACCACGAGGCCCAGTGGGGGGGGTCCCCCTCCCCCTCTCCGGCTTGGAAACTCTCTGGTCAGTCAGCCGCAGCCATGGCAGGACGCACTTCACTAGTCTCCCCTCTCCCAGGGATGACCTTCCTGGGCTGCCTGTGGTCCAGTGTCAAAGCCATTATTTCATAGATTTTGTCCAGGTTTCTAGTGTTTTATGGCCCAATGATAAACATCATCCCCATTACACCATCTTGGCCAGAAGCAAAAGTTTATTTGATTTTCCACAAAGCTTCCAAAACAATACAATAGAGAAGGGAGACCCATTTCAATAAACGATGTAGAAGTAAATAGAAAAAATAAACCTCAATACCTGCCCCCCATTATACAGAAAATGTTACTCGGAAGGGGCCATAAACCTAAATGTAAAAGTTAATGCAAATGTAATAAATCTTTTAAGAGAAAACATACATCTTTAGGACTTTGAGAGTAGGGAAACATTCCTTAGGCAGGAAACAGAAAACACTTTAAAACAAATTAAGAGAAAAAAAGTCAAGAAATTTGACTTCACCAAAATTAAAAACTTTTATTTATTAAGTAACCGTTCAGAAAATGAGTAGGGAAGTCACAGGCTCAGATAAAATTGTCATAAACCTAAAGACTAGTATCTGGGATACGTAAAGAACTCTTACCACTCAATAATAAAGAGACAACCCAATTTTTAAAAGGTCAAAGGATGCGATTAGATATTTTACAAAAAAAAAGTGTCACAAATGGCCAGTAAACACATGAAAACAGTCTCTCAAGACCATTAATCATTGGGGAGACACGAATAATGAAAACCACAAGATACCACTACTCAGTCTCTGGCTAAAATTAAAAAATGCCAGCCCCAACGGTAAAGCAACTAGAGCTCGTATATTGTGGGGGGGGGGGGGTAATTGTGATATCTGGCAAATTCATGTGACACTAAAACATACACCTACCCTATGGTTCAGCAATTCTATTCTAGGCATTTATCCAAGTGAGATGAAACATACGTCCACAAAAAGACTTCCAAAAGAATGCTCGTATTTGTAATAACTAACACCGGGGACTCCCAGGTGTCCATCAATATGGAGATATATACGCAAATTGCAATATAGTCACGTCGTGTGATACTCCTCAGTGACAAAAATGAACAAATGACTGATAGAAAAAACAAAGCAGATGAAGCTCAAAAACATCGTTCTAAGTGAAAGAAGCCAGACCTAAAAAGAGCATGCACTCGTGCACATATTGTATGATTCTATTTATTGGATATTCCACAGTAGACAAAAAAAGCAAAACAAAACCGTAAACATAAAAAAGAAAAGTATCTGTCAAAAATAAAAGTACCTTAGGATAGAAAAAGATCAGATCAATGGTGCCTCTGGTGAGGGAGGAGCTGGAAACCAACCAGGAAAGGGCAAAAGTTCTGGTCCCTTGGTAGGTAGGAGCTTAGCTTACACAGATTTAGGCAATCACCAAAACTCAAGAAGTGAAAACCTTCAAGATTTGAACACGGTTTAACTTTAGCTCAAAAGAAACAACAACAACAACAACAAACAGAAATGCATCCAAAAAGGTAAATGTGTTCATGTATGGAAAGGGGGTGGGTAAGTAGATAAATACGGAATAAAACAAAGGTAGCAAATATTCATAGCAAAGTCTAGGTGGTCTGGTGGATGAGTGGTTACTTTAAAATCCCTTCAACTTGTCTTTGTTTCCAAATCTTTCATGATATAAACCGATGGGGAAATTGTTAAATGAGCCAGGCAAGATACAAGTCTTGGATAGGCCAGGGGACAAGGACAGGGACTAAAGCACATGAGCCACAGGACAGGATGAGTTTAGATAAACACAGGAGATGACAGCAACAGTAGCCTTCATTTACCAGATACTCACTGTGCTCAGACCCAAACAGAGCGCTTCTCAAAAGTCAGCTCTTTTAAATGGAAAAAATTCACCATGGACAAAGTAGCTATTAAAAAAAAACCCCAAAAACAAAAAAAACTAGAATCATCCTGACAAAGTCTGGCAAAGCGTATGGAGGGCTAGCCTGAAAGGGCAGGAAGAAAAGGATAGAAAGGGACCGTGACCTTTTAAAGAACTTGGTAGTTGGCAAGTCTTCAACTCCTAATGCTAGGGGGTAATAAATTATTCAAATGGAGTAATCCCGGCTTCCACTCTCTGCAGTCGAGAATATTGATTCCACCATTACTAACCCACAGAGGCCTTTGCTGTAAGATGCCGGCGTGAACTGGAGAAGCAACAGCACTTCCACTCTGGATTTTTTCCCCCTGCCTTACCCTGAGTTCGCTTTGCTCTCCCTCAGGCTCCAGAAATCAACATCCTTCCAGTCCCCTCAGGCAACAGGGTAAAGATCCATCCTCTACGTACATTCCCCCTTTGTGCTCAGGATTTCAGGCAACAAAGGACCGATTCAGAACCCCCTGCCCCCACACAAGACCGCTATTCCATTATCTAATCTATAGACCAGTGTTTTTTAAACGTTGATGTGCACGCGAACCCCCCCCCCCTCCGGGGATCTTGTTAAAATGCGGATTCTGATTCCCTACGTGGAATCCACCCAGCCGTCCGCCCTTCTGACACACTCAGGTTGGACAGCACCTGCCGGTGCTGCGGGTCGTGGGTCGCTCATCGGGGAGCAGACACCAGATGGCTATGGACCAGGTCTCACCCTGAAGACTCCCCTTTCCCCTCCCTGGGTCTAACCTGTATATTACACCAGTACTACGTTCCCGCTTGAAGCCCCTCAACTGCCTGCTAGTAAACCCAGACTCTTCCTCCTGACATTCAAGACCCTGTGGAGAGGGATCCCACCTGTTTCTAGCCTTTTCTTCCACCGCTCCCTTCTCATGATCTGCGCTTCAACCAAATTCTACCTGGAAGGTTCTTGTCCAACCCCTTCAAAGTCCAGCTCAAATGCTGCCTCCTCTATGAAGCCCAAAGCAGTTCTTCCTGGCAGAAGGCATCCTGTTCCCTCTAGCCTCTGGTGTCCCTTGGTACCTGCCCCTCTAAGGACATCATCACTGGGTTTCTTGTTCTCTGACTTTTGACTATGTCTTTTGTCTGATCTATACTACTCTCTGCTCTATGCTTCCTTAGGGCAGGTTCTCGTTGGACTTACGTCTGTGGCCTATAGACCACCTAGCGTAAGGCTTTGTACACTTGGACATAATTGTGTGTGTTTATTAGTTCATTTTATTGGGGTGTAATTTAAGTCAGTAAAATGCATAGATTTTAAGTGTACTGTTCATTGAGTTGTTTTTTTTTTTAACCCGGTAACCACCACCCAATCCAGAGAGAAAACCATCACCCCAGAATGTTCCCTGCTTCCCCTTCCAGCCACCCACCATCAGCAGCCCCTGTCCTTTGCCAGAATATAACTGCTCATTTTTCCACCACCTGAGATTTGGTTGTCTCTTTGGACTTCAGGTAAATGGAATCATACCTTTTGTCCAGCTTCTTCCATTCAACATTATGTTTTTGAGATTCTTGCGTGTCGCTGCATGTTGCAAATAGCATCTCAAAGAGTCCCCTGCGGGTGGGAATGGAAGTCCCCCTTGACTGCAGTCACACCTGCCTGGGGACCTCCCCACGCCAGGGCTGTTTTGGACTTTCTGTGCTTGTTCTCTGCCCCCTGCCAGGTTGTTCACAAAATCACTGAGCGCCCTTGAAGGCCTGTCGCTCTTTCTTGCTAGCTCTCTGCCTCCTCCCATCCCCTCTGTGCCTTCCAGCTACTTCAACAAGGAGAGAGCTCCTGACTTCAACGAGGAGTCCAGCTCCGAGGTTCTGTGCTCTCAGGGAGGGTCTCCCTCCATCAGGAGAAGATGTCGTCTACGTTCTTTGTTTGCAAATCCGTTTTCCTTCTTTGAGGCTTGGGAGGTGACTCATCTGTTGAGACTCCGTCAGGGTCACCTGTCCGGTAGCCTCTGGGCCCATATCCTGCTACAGCTTATGTCCATTCTTTGCCAGGAGGCAAGTGAGACCAGAGCCACTGGTGAGGGAGAGCCTGCCGGCTGCCATATGCCTACCCACGTGGCCCAGTGATGGAAACTGGCTGACAGATTCTCTCAGTCTGGGTCTTCGGTCAGGCCCAGGCTGCTCCCCCGTCAAAGTGACCACAGAGGGATTCTTCTCATTCTTTGCATCAACTCTGCTATGGTCTACATCAGAACTCCCACTTTGGGCCTTCATGTGATAGGGTAAAGAACGAGGCCCAGACTCAGCGAGTCCCAAATCACTTCTCCAAAAGAGGAGGTCCAGGCCTGCACCCCCAACACTGTGACATTTGGCTAAAATGTGAAGGAAGGAGGGAAGGAGTCAGGTGTCACCCTCAGGGAATTATCTTAATCTGGGAAGAATGCGGAAAGGGCGCGAGTGGATCAGTGCCGTGTCATTTTGCGCTCTTTAAAAATTATGGTTCGAATATACTGTCTTAGTCAGCTTGGGCTGCTATAACAAATACGCCACAGACTGGGTGGCTTACGCGATCCACATTTATTTCTCACATTCTGGAGGCTGGGAAGTCTAAGGCCAAGGTCTGGAAGTGCCACTGTCTAGTGAGGCTCTCTGACTGGTTTGCAGATGACTGTCTTCTTGCTGTGTGTTCATGTGGTAAAGAGCAGAGAGGGTGCAAGCTGTCTCCTGTCTCTTCTTCTAAGGGTACTAATCCCACCATGAGGTCAACACCCTCATGACCTAATTGCCTCCCAAAGGCCCCACCTCCAAATACCTTCACGCTGGGGATCGGTGAATTCTTTAAACATAAGAATTTGGGGGCCTCACCTGTTCAGTCCATAGCATATACATAACATAAAATATATCATCTTAACCCCTTTTAAGTGTACAATTCAGTGGTGTTTTGCACTTCTTAATTTTTTTAATTTTTTTTTTTTTTGTTTTTAAGAGAAAGAGAGAGCCTGAGGGGAGGAAGGGTAGAGGGGGAGAGAGAGAAAGAATCTCAAGCAGGCTCCACGCTCAGTGCTGAGCCCACCACAGGGCTTGATCCCACAACCCTGGACCTGAGTCGAAATCAAGAGTGGCTCAACCGACGGAGACTGCCAGGCGCCCCATGTTTTGCACTCCTTGAGATGTCATTTGCCGGCTGTTCTCCCAGGACGTACATAACGAATCATATGGAGCACTCCTTTAGTCCTTGCAGACCTCTGAGCTAAGTGTTGTTATCCCTGTCTTAGGAAACTAAGGCCCAGAGTGGGTAATGGGGCAAATGGCAGATCTTGGATTTAAACTCTCTCTGCTCCAGGCTGATCCCCTACTGCTTTATCGCCTGCCTTGCTGTCTGGTTCCTTGAGGGTGATTTCAAAGTCTCTGACCTCATACATCCCATCAAAGTGCTTAGAGTGCTGGCCACAAAGCCCTTCCGTCTCATCACAGCACTTACGAAGAGGGAGTCAGGAAGGAGATGAAGTCTTTCCCCTCCCCGCCAAGGGACAGTCAATGTTGTGGTCCCCTGTGTGCTTGGGCTTCTGTTGTGTTGAGATTTGCAGGATACCGACAAGGCCTATCCAAAAATGTTTTCCATTCCAGGGTTGTTGCAATGCCTCGAATTCCTACCAATGGTCCTCTGAGCTAGAGTTCTGTTAAAGTGCAAACATATGATGAACAAGAAGACAGATGGAGCCACTCTCCCCTATTAATATTGCAACCATTTTGCATGATGAATTAACCAACACCATACCTACTGGGATGACCCCAGGGCCAATTATTTCAGAATGAGGAGAAAAATCAGGGAATGAACTGTAGTTCAGGATTCCACCTGAGACCCCAGGACCAAATGAGGGACTGTAGTGAATTGTGGCTTCACGATGGAGCATAGGAGGAGGAGGGAAAGCTTAAAAGAAACAAAGATGAGATTTAGCTACTTCAGCATTTTGATGGTCACTTGTGTGGTGAAGTGTTAAAAATTAGAGGTTTGGAATCAGGCAGTACAGAGTTTACCAGTCACCGGTCATGTGGCTCTGGGCAAGCTGCTTGAGCCATCCAGATCTCCGTTTCGATCGACCACAAATCAGAGATTTTAATGCCTTCCCTCCAAGGGTTGTGAAAATGAGCCATTGTCTGTCCATTGTATAGTTAAAGCACAGAGAAGGTGCATGGAGGTGTTCAAGGAATGGCACTTATTGGGCTGCTCAAAAACTCTATCAGAGAGTCTATGGATGCTGGAGATGGGCAAGGACCATAGGTGTCCCAATTCTACTCACACCATGGTGAGTGGGAGCTTCTGGTTCAGTCTGCTATATCTTTGGCTTCCCCACCAGCCCTGGAAGTGGACATATCTGGGATGGAAGGTCCAGTTTCTTGGCATTGGTAGGAGTAGCCATGGCCCCTCAGTGTGGAAAATACTGTTAGGATTTGGTTTGTCCTGGTTGGTTTCCTACTATAAACCAGTGGTGAGAGCACCATGGAAGATGTCCCCCTCGGAGTGAGCAGAAGAATGAGGCAGTCAACCCAAAGAACCTCAAGACAGTGGCCAGCACTGGGAAGGCCAATCACATCCTAGGTGCAAGACCAGAGAGTCTACCCTAGGAAGCTAACAGTGACCATTAACTAGTGAGCACATTGAGATAAATCAAGAGTAAAAGGAGATTGGAATTGACAAGACATTTTTCAGAAACTCAGAGTGATAAAGTGTCCAGAGAAGAGTGACCCTGTGGCTCCAAGGTCCACAGCGACCACCTAGCTCCCAGATGATATTTCAGAAGTGGTACGAAAAGTTTCCTTCCTCCCTCAGCAAGGTCTAGGATGTCCCAGGGAAAGAAGAGCCCAGCCCCAGCCCAGAGATTCCAAGCTGCAGCCAGGGCCAGTCTGGGAAGGAGATTCCGGAAGACTGGGACCCCTCAATGCCTGATCTCTCTCTCTCTCCACTGGAGAGAAGGGGATGAGTAAAAAAGCCATCATTGGACAGTGGCCTAGGACACATAGGGATAGAGGAAGGGCAGGCCCTTCAGTTGTGAACCTGAACCCCGCAGTCTAGCAGTCCAAGTTGAGAAGTTCATTCGAAAGCCAACCAACCTTCAATAAACAACAACCCAAGAACCAAGGAGTTTCAGCCATCCAGAAGCCAAATCACAAGGAGAAGTTTTAATCCAGGAGTGGAGCCCAGGCCAAAGCCACACTGAAGTCAGAAAGCCAAGGTACTCCCAGTCAATGAAGTGCAAAGAGGAGCAAGATGAAAGTACGAGGAGTGATTTTGGAACCCACAAACAAGCTAGATGCCCAGCTGTCTGTGGCCCATAGAGGAGCCATACAATATGCCTTTTAACTTATGCAAGTTAAACCTTTTGCAATATGCAGAGAGTAAGAGAGCGCACAATGCATTAGTCCCAGCAGCACACCTCACCCAGTGGACATGTTCCTTGGAAGGAGCAGTGAGTGGGAAGTGAGGGCTTTGTGTGGACAAATCTCTGTGTCCCTGTTCCTGTGGATAATCTCTATGCCTGGGTGCACCTTGTAAGCATCTAGATATTGTGGATGCGATTTTATTGGTATAGATTCATAATTTTCATTAAAAATGTCCCTAAATGCAGGCCAATCAACTGCATCTGATGCTCAAATCCCACCCACTGTCAAAAAGCAGTCTGTTCTAACACAGAAGGGAAAACCAGCTGTGATTGACTTATTGAGGTGTGTCATTCAATGTAATTTTAGGGCGATACAAAGATTTTCAAGGCTAAATTGGACTGCACGCTAATGTTACCATATGTACTAACCAGATAACCTAAATCTTGTTTAATTCCAGTCTACGTTTGATTCCTATGAATGCAAGGAGTGGATGGCAGATCCCAAAGGTTAAATGCACAGTCAGGTTTGTGACAGGGACACTTAACTCTACTTAGACCTACATGGAACCTGAAAGGTTTGGGGGAGCAGAATCTCCCAAAGTCAGAAAAGAATGGGCACTGCCATTCAGTGGGGAAAAGACAGTCTTTTCAACAAATAGGGTTGGGAAAACTAGATATTTACATGCAAAGGAATGAAATCGGACCCTTTTCCTTGTACTATATAAAAAAAAAAATAATTGAAAATGGATCAAAGACCTAAACAAAAGAGCTAAAAATATTAAACTTTTAGAGGAAAATATAGAGGAAACTTTCATTACATTGGATTTGGCAATGATTTCTTGGGTATGAAAAAGGCAACAAAAGAAATAACAGACAAGTTAGACCTCACCAAAATTTTAAAACTGTGTGCAACAAAGGACATTTTCAACAAAATGGGAGGCGGCTTGCAGAATGGGAGAAAATATTTGTGAATCATCTGTCTCTTAAAGGATTAATATCCAGCATCTATAAAGAACTCCTGCAGCTCAAAGACAAAACAACAACAACAACAATAACAACAAAAACAAGAACGATAAAAACCCAATTTAAAAAATGGGCATGAAAAAAAAAATAAAAAAAAAAAAGGGGGCGCCTGGGTGGCGCAGTCGGTTAAGCGTCTGACTTCAGCCAGGTCATGATCTCGCGGTCCGTGAGTTCGAGCCCCGCGTCAGGCTCTGGGCTGATGGCTCAGAGCCTGGAGCCTGTTTCCGATTCTGTGTCTCCCTCTCTCTCTGCCCCTCCCCCGTTCATGCTCTGTCTCTCTCTGTCCCAAAAATAAATAAAAAATGTTGAAAAAAAAATTTTTTTTTAAAAATAAATAAAAAATAAAAAATGGGCAAAAGACTTACATAGACATAGATCTCCAAAGAAGATACACACATGCAATGATGCTCAACATGATGAGTCATTAGGGAAACACAAATCAAAACCACAACGAGATACCACTTCACACCCATCAGAAAGGCTACCATTAAGGAGGGAAAAACAGAAAATAATATGTGTTAACAAGGATGTGGAGAAATTAGAAACCTGTTGCATTGCTGCTGTAGAAAACAGTATAACAAACCCTCAAAATATTTTTTTTTTACCATTTATTAATTTTTTGATAGGGACAGAGAGTGAGTGGGGAAGGGGCAGAGAGAGAGGGAGACAGAATCCAAAGCAGGCTCCAGACTCTGAACCGACAGCACAGAGCCCGACACGGGGCTTGAACTCACGGGCCATGAGATCATGACCTGAGCTGTAGTCGGACGCTTAACCGACTGAGCCACCCAGGCGCCCCACAAACCCTCAAAATATTAAACATAGGATTCTCATATGATTCATGAATTCCACTTTTGGGTATATACCCAAGGGGGTTGAAAACAGGGACGCAAGATATTTGTGCATACATGTTCATAGCAGCATTATTCCCACTCCATAAGGTGGAAACAACCTGAATGTCCGTCAGTAGATGAACGGATAAACAAAATGTGGTGTAAACACACAATAGAATATTATTCAGCCTTCACGAGGTGGGAAATTCTGACAATGCTACAACATGATGAACCTTGATGCTACGTGAAGCAAGCAAGTCATAAAAAGGTCAAATATTATGTGAATCCATCTACATGAGGCACGTAGAGTAGTCATAGTCATAGGTACAGAAAGTGGAATGGTCCTTGCAAAGGCCTGGAGGGAGAAGGTAAGTGGGGAGTTATTGTTCCATGAGTTCAAAGTTTGGGAAGATGGAAAATTTGTAGAGAGGGATGTACAATAATGTGTGTGACCTTAATTCCACTGAGGGGCATGTGAGTGGCTCAAGGAGTTAAGCATCTGACTCTTGATTTCGACTCAGGTCATGATCTCACAGTTTGTGAGATCGAGCCCCACGTTGGGCTTGGGGCTGGGCTGGAAATTGTCTCTCTCCCTCTCTCTTTCTGCCCCTCTAAATAAATAAATAAATAAATAAAAATTTTTGAAATATCACTGAACTGCACACTTAAAAATGGTTAATAAAAACAGTAAACTTTATGTTAGGTATTGTCACCACAAGGATTTTTTAAAATGTTTTATTTATTTTTTGAGAGAGAGAGGGAGAGAGAGAGAGCACACGGGTAAATGGCAGAGGGGGAAAGGGAGGGGGACAGAGGATCCAAAGTGGGCTCTGAGCTGACAGGCTGACAGTAGGGAACCCAATATGAGGCTCAAACTGAGAGATCATGTCCTGAGCCGAAGTCGGACACTCAACCGACTGAGCCAACCAGTCGCCCCACCACAAGGATTTTTTGAAAAAGAATTGGTACTATGTAGTCAATAGCCCCCTGCCACCAGCACCCCAAGGAAATCTCTGATCCCCTAAATGCCCTGCAGGCGGGGTAAAGTTGCTGATACAGTGCTCTCTGTCCAGTTTGGTTCAGAAAGTCCACAGGGTTGACTGGAGGTGACAGGCAAATCCTCAGCTGGAAGAAGTGGGGAAGGCAAAGGCCACAGAGAGGAGATGAGATTCACAGGGGCTTTAAACCTTTACTCGTGACGCTGTCTTTACCCAGAGCTGAGCCACCCAACCAAAACTTCGTTCTTCCAATGGCTCCCATCCCACCAGCCTTTTTCTCTTAACCCTTTCAGTTGCCTTTCCAAGTATGCAGCCTCAGACCATCGCTGATGTCGAATTGTCAACCTCAAATTCTGCCCAACTTTTAATAATTCTTCAAACCTTGGGGGTCTATGCTCCTGATTAAAGGCTTGTGTTGAAAGAATTCTAGGGCAGAGTGGATCACATCTTGGGAAGACAGTCCATCAGTGCTCCTATCTCAGCACCGAGATCATAAATCACCCAGGGAGGGGCCAGAGCAGCATCCTGGCCACCGATCGATCGTGCTAATGGCTTCTGGTCCATTAGGGACGGAAGGGTTCCAGCCTCTGCAAAGCAGCAGCAAATGGCTTTATCAGCCCCGCCAGGCAAAGATTCTGGGAATGTTGTTGGTAGGTCCCTGAGCACTCAGGGCAGGACACAGCAGAAAGAAACAACTTTTCTCTGGGCCCTCTGACCACGCCATCCAATGCCAGATTCCTCATCCTTCCTGGTCCTAAGGAGGCAGCTCTCAGAAAGTCAGCCCATGAAGCAGCTTTCTTGCCTGTTCCTTTAGTAGAACTGTCTATTTAAGCTGTTGTCCTTCTTCCAAGACTGTAGTCTGCTCCTGTAAATTATCGTCACAAAGCCCTTTCAGTGGACTGGTCCGAGAACCAGGACCCCAGAGGCAGCGTCCTGGCCGATATCATCTATGCCTAGCTGCATGTAAGCTCATCCCAGTGTGGCCCAGGATAGCAGCTGTTGGGAATCCCAGTAAGGATGTCTTACTCTGGGAAATAAACTCAGTGGTTAGCAAAAATGACGATTTTCTCCTTGCTGATGAGTACCACAAGAAAATAACTATCCCTGGACCTACTCAAGTGCATTGTTTTAGTAATGATGTTCCAATACCACATATTGTTATGTTAGCTTCCCTCCCAAGCACCTCATATTATCCAGGCATCAAGATCCTATTTACAATGTCTATTCACTTAAGTCAGCTTTTAGCAGCTGTGATTTATGCAAATCTTCATCTGTAGTGGTATTAAAACCCAAGATCCCCAAAGCAAATGAGGGCAATGGCTGGAATTTCCCTATCCTCTGGGGAAAAACTTTGAGGAACAATGGCAGAATAAAATAGGAAAGGGGCTGGATTCTATTTGCATCTTAAAACCAACAATTGAACAAAGCCCTGACTTCCCATTTTGATGTGCTACCGGGTCTGAATCATGCTGGCACATGCCCCATCTGTCAGGTATAATGATAGGGTTTTGAATGGTTTGATTGTAGCCCTAGGATTAAAGCCCAGCTGAGAAACGTGGTGTTGAGTTAAGACATGCCCACTATAAAGGGACTTTTCTTCTCCTTCAAAACCAAAGTATAGACAGAGCTCTTTCTGTTCATGGCAAGTCCTGTCTTCAGATCTGTTGCTAAAAGGGAAACAAGCCCTTCTTCTGTTTGTTCTTTTCATTGCCTCATCTCTAATATAAGTGACCTTCCCCCTTTCAGAAATTCAGCGTTAAAATGACGTCACTGAAATTTGCCATAAATATTGCCAATAGTTTTGTTCAAAATGGTCATGATTATGAACGGGGTAATACAGCAGCAACAACATCCCTCCTAAAACCAACTAAAAATATTTTATTGTTTTGGAGTTTTATTTCATCTAAGTAATCTCTACACCCAACATGGGGCTGGAACTCACGACCTAAAGATCGAGATTCACATGCTCCTCCAACGGAGCCAGCCAGCCACCCCCAACTAAAAATATTTTAAATAGCTTTCCTGCTCTTCTGTGCCAGGGTCTCTCACCCTTCCTATTTGAAATGTAAATCAGAATTTTTAAGACTTTGAACTCTCTGATTCAGACATTCCTGGATTCACATCCCAGCTCTGGAAGTTACTATGGGGTGAGGCAGTTATAAAACATGTCATCAAAATTTTAGCACACTTTTCATCAAGAATTGAGGTCAATGTCCCCTCCTCTTGAATCTAGGTTCTGTGACTGCTCAACCAATAAAATGCAACAGAGGTAATGGTACCAGTTTCTAGACTCAGGCCCTGAGAAGCTGGCAGCTTTTACTGCTTGTGTCTTGGGATGTTCCCTCTCCTTCTTCAAGTCCAGTCATCACGGTGTGAGGAAGGAGAACAGCCCATGGAGGAGTTCATGAACACGGACTCAAGTTCTCAGGACCCCGGACCCAGCTGAGCTGTCAACCAGTAGCCTGCCCTGTGACACAGCCATCTCGTCAGTGAGATGCAGTGAGAGCCATCTCATCACCAGCCTCCAGGCTACTACGAACGTTCATGTATAAGTTTTTGTGTAGACATATGTTTTCATTTCTCTTGGGTATATACCTAGGAGTAGAACTGCAAGGCCATGTGATGACTCTATGAGCATTTAAGGAACTGCCAACCTATTTTCTATAGGAACTGCATTATTTTACATTCCCATCAGCAATATTGGTGGGTTCTAATTCTCCGTATCTTTGCCACCACTTTTTATTATCTGTCTTTGTGATTACAGCTATCGTAGTGTGAAGTGTATCACATTGTGGTTTTGAGTTGCATTTCCCTGATGGCTAATTGTGTTGAAACATCTTTTCATGTGCATGTTGGTCACTTGCATATCCTCTTTGGAGAATGTCTCCTCTGATCCTACACCTGTGTTTCAATTGGGTTATATATCTTCTTATTGTTGAGTGGTAACAGTGTTTTATATATTCTAGGTATCAATCCTTTGTCAGATATATGATTTACAAATATTTTCTCCCATTCTATAGGTTGTCCTTTTTTTTTTTTTTTTTTACTTCTCTTGATGGTGTTCTTTGAATCACAAATTTTTTAAATTTTGATAAAGCTCAATTTGTCGATGTTTTCTTCAGTTGCTTATGCTTCAGGTGTCATGTCTTAAAAAATCATTACCTAATCAAAAATCACAAGGATTTACATCTGTGTGTTTTCTAAAGACTGTTACAGTTTTAAATTAGGTTCTTGACCCATTTGGAGTTAATTTTTGTATATGGTGTATGGTAGATCATCTAATTTCATTCTTTTACCTGGTTATCCAAGAACCATTTATTGAAAAGACTATTCTTTTCTCCACTGAATGGCCTTGGACCCTATTGAAAATCAATTAACTGCAAAAAAAAAAAAAAAGAAAAAGAAAAAGAAAAAGAAAAGAAAGAAAGAAAGAAAAAAAAAGAAAATCAATTAACTGCAATGTGAAGGTTTATTTCTGGACCCTGAATCCTATTCCTTTGAACTATATGTCTGTCTTTATGCTGGGAACACACTGTCAAGTGAGTCCTCTAATTTTGTTCTTCTTTTTCAAGAATATTTTGGCTCTTCTGAGTCCCTTGTGTTTCCATGTGATTTTTAGGATCATTTTGTGAATATCTGCAAAGAACCCAGCTGAAATTTTGATGGGGATAGCAGTGAATGACTCTGTGGATCACTTTGGGGAGTGCTGACATCTTGACAGAATATTAAGTCCTCTGACCCTTGAACCTGAGATATCTTCTCATTTATTTAGATCTTCCTTAATTTCTTTCAACAATGTTTTGTAGTTTTCCAAGTAGACATTTTGTTTTGTTAAATTCATTCCCAAGTCTTTTATTCTTTTAATGCTGCTGTAAAGGAACATTCCTTGCTCTTTTGGCTGTGTTGAGAAGCCCTTCTCTGCTAAGACCTTTATCTTACACAAGTATGTCAGTTACCTGTGAGTTTCAGACTTCTCCAGCTCAGTCTCAGCTATTTCACAATTAATCAACTGGAAATAATTCCCATAATAAAGATCTTCCCCTACCCTGGTCTAGTAGATTCTAACAAATTAAATTTACACTTCCAAGAGACTAATTTTTTTATTTCAGCATATGTTTTTTGACCGCTGCTCCCTCTTCCTCCTGCTGCTCCTGGGGCTGCTATGTGCTTGTTCAGTCCAGCCTGGTACCTTCTTTGTGAAGGAGCAGCTGAGGAGACCCTGGGGCTCACCGCGACCAATGAAGAACCCAAGGAATGAGTCAAGACCAAGAACCACGATCCTTCATTTGAAGGTGGCAGGGAAGGATCGTTCTGTGACACAGTGTAAGATTAAGAGGCATACACTACTTAGTGAACTGTTGAAAGCCTATTGTGAATGATAGGGTTTGTCAATGAGGCGGATCAGATTCCAATTTGATGGGCAGCCGATCCATTAAAACAGACACACCTGCACAGTTGGACATGGATGAGGAAGATACAATTGATGTGTTCCGGCAGCAGATAGGAGGTGTCTAACAAAAAGGGAATCTGCTACTTCACTCCAGAACTCTGTTCCTCCAGACTAAGAAGGAAGACATTCTCAGTTAGAAAATTGCAATTTGGTTCCACCACATCCTGACTCGTAGCGTACGGTATCGTTTTCTCTATTCTTTCATTTCCCCTCTCCTCATTCTTTTGTTGTTCATAAAGTAATTGGTGTACGTGCACAAGCATACTGGCTTTTGTTGCTGTCGTTATTTTCAAATAAATGGACAATGATATGTTTTGATTGACATCAAGTGGACGTGGAATGGAGAAAAATACTGCCTCTCCGAAAATACACCCTTTCTCCCTTCGTGGAATGCCCATTCGGCTCTTATCTTTGTATTCCAGTAAGTTATTTTGCTTTCACTCTTTAGCAACAACAACAACAACAAGTAAAATAAAATAAAAATTCTTTTTTAGGTGATAGCAGTAGGGTTGTATTGTGGTTGTGATTTGCATTTCCCTGATGATTACTGGTATTGAGCATCTTTTCATTTCACTGTTCAACTGGAGAATTTTAATGTTTTTCATTTATCATTATACAACCAAGGATAATTTTACAACTTTTTTTGTATATAGCTGTTATGTGTGGGGACAACTGAAGTTAAGTAGAGATAAATTACTCTAAAAGAATTCCTAGATAATTTCCCTTCAAGGTATGCAACTTGTTTGAATAAATTTCTTGTTAAAAAAAAGGACAACGAAGAAAATGCGTTTTTACTTCTGTTCTCAGCTCAAATGCAATTAACAGAAAAATAAAATGTGGCTCACTATGTTTTTCTGAGACCTATGCTAAATAACCTTATTTTAAAGAAAAACAAGGCAGAAATCTTTCCCCAGATGCTTTCTCCGCCACAGACTCTGCTCTTTGGGCTATTTCTATATGCCCTTTCAGCAACAAGATGTTCAGTGGCAGCATATGTGAATTTCAAGTTTCTCTTTGTTGGGAATAATTAGGAGAAGCATGAAACGGAAGAGCAGTAGGACTTCTGCCAAGAAGCCTTGAGAGGAATGAAGGGAGCGAGGGAAAGGCTTCTTGTACCTGGAACAGCTCCTGCGTGGCAAAGAGGTAGCCCTCTCAGGAGCCCTGTAACCAAGCAGGGCGTGGCCTCCCTGCCACATAAGTCATCAAAACCAGAATGGAACCAAACTGGCTTCTTTTCTTTTCCTTTTTTTCTTTTTTATGTTTTCATATTTATTTTTGAGAGAGAGAGAGAGAGAGCACACAAGCAGGGGAACGGCAGCGAGCGAGGGAGACAGAGGATCCAAAGTGGACTCCGTGCTAACAGTAGAGACAGTAGCCAGTGCTGGAACTCATGAACCAAAAAGTTATGAACTGAGTGGAAGTCACGCACTTAAGTGACTGAGCCACACAGGCATGCCAGGCTTCTTTTCTTTAAAAAAAATTTTTTTAATGTTTTTATTTATTTTTGAGACAGAGCATGAGCGGGGGGAAGGGCAGAGAGAGAGGGGGACACAGAATCCGAAGCAGGCTCCAGGCTCTGAGCCGTCAGCACAGTGCCCGACGCGGGGCTCAAACTCACAGACTGTGAGATCATGACCTGAGCTGAAGTCAGACGCTTAACCGACTGAGCCACCCAGGCACCCCTCTTCTTAATGAAAAGTTTCAAATACACAAAATAAAAAGTATTTTGTCATAATGAACAAATGTAACAAACCTCCACGTGCCCATCACCCCAAATTCAATCCATGATGAAACTTGTGTGTTCTATGAACCTAGCAATCCCCCAGCCCCACACCAGATTATTTAGAAGCAAATCCCAAACATTATATCGTTTCACCCATAAATCTTTCATTATGTGTGGATGTATCCATGTATGTATATATCCATTATTACACCTTTGAAAATTAACAATAATTTTTCTTGACATTATAAACTATTCAACCAGGGTTCCAATTCCCCCATTATCCTATAAGTTTTTCTTTAAAGTCTGTTTGAATCAGGATCCATATAAAGTCCGTATGTTGCAATTGGTAGATGTTTCTTTTAAAGTCTTCTAATCCCTATTTCTGTGAAGATCCAGGAGCAGGGAAAATGCTTCTTAGCATGTGAATAGATTACAACAAGACAAGTGTATCATTGCCCCGTGGAAACTGTAAGGTAAGGAAAGTCTTAAACACTTTGAACAACCAAATGCAAATAGTGAGTATAAATTTTCACATATCATAGACTCAGAAGTATAAAAATGTAACTTCATTTTACTAATTATTATTATTCCATTATTTATTTATTATTGAAGTATGGTTGACATACAATGTTATCTTAGTTTGAGGTGTACAACTTAGTGATTTGATAATTCTATACATTAGTATTCACCATGATAAGTGCAGTCACCATCTGTCACCATACAATGTTATTACAATTGTATTGACTATATTCCCTAGGCTGTACTTTTCATCTCCATGACTTACTTATTTTATAACTGGAAGTTTGTGCCTCTCCCCTTGATCCCCTTCACCCGTTCCCTACTCCCCCACCACGGCAACCACCAGTTTGTTCTCTGCATTTAAGTGTCGGTTTGGGTTTTTTGTTTGTTTCTTCATTTGTTTTGTTTTTTAGATTCCACATATAAGGGAAATCCTACGGTATTTGTCTTTCTCTCTCTGGCTTATTTCATTTAGCTTAATACCGCCCCCCCCAGGTCCATCCATGTGGTTGCAAATGGCAAGATCTTATTCTTTTTATGGATGCATAATATTCCATCGTGTAGATACCACATCTTCTTTATCCATTTATCTATCAATAGACGCTTGTGTTGCTTCCTCGTCTTAGTTATTTAAACGATGCTGCAATAAACAGAGGGCTGCGTCTATCTTTTCATATCAGTATTTTCTTTTTCTTTGGATAAATACCCAGTCGTGGAATTATTAGATCATATTGTATTTCTGATTTGTTGAGTAACCTCTATCCTGATTCCCACAGTGGCTGCACCAACTTGCATTCCCACCAATACGGCACCAGGATTCCCCTTCTCCACGTCCTCGCCGACACTTATTACTTCTTGTCTTTCTTTTTTTTTTTTTTTTTTTTTTTTTTTTTTTTTTTCAACGTTTATTTATTTTTGGGACAGAGAGAGACAGAGCATGAACGGGGGAGGGGCAGAGAGAGAGGGAGACACAGAATCGGAAACAGGCTCCAGGCTCTGAGCCATCAGCCCAGAGCCCGACGCGGGGCTCGAACTCACGGACCGCGAGATCGTGACCTGGCTGAAGTCGGACGCTTAACCGACTGCGCCACCCAGGCGCCCCTTGTCTTTCTGATACTAGCCATTCTGACAGCAGTAAGGTGATACTGTGGTTTTGATTTGCACTTCCCTGATGATTACCGGCATTGAGCATCTTTTCATGCGTCTGCTGGCCGTCTGGATGTTTTCTTTGGAAAAATGTCTATTCGTATCCTCTGCCCATTTTTAAATCAGAGTGTTTGTTCTTTCAGTCTTGAGTTGTACAAGTTCTTTATATATTTTGGATATCAACCCCGTGTCAGGTATATCACTTGCAAATATCTTCTCCCACTTCATAGGTTGCCTTTTTGTTTTGTTGACGATTTCCTTTGCTGTGCTACATCTTTTTATTTTGGTGTAGTCTCACTAGTCTAATTTTGCTTTTGTTCCCCTTGCCTGAGAAGACAGATCCATAAATATGTTGCTAAGGCTGATGTCCAAGAGACTAGTGCTTATGTTTTCTTTGAGACTTTTATGGTTTTAGATCTCACACCATTTTTAACTTGAGTCTTTATGCTGTCTCTTTTTGCAAGCTCAATCTAGTCTCAGATAAATTTAATCAAACCCAGTGAGGTTGGTTTTTTTTCCCCCCAAAGTCCATTAAGGCCTCCTGTTCCCTTTTTTCCTGAGTGCAGGGCTAGTCATATTCAGCGAACCGCCCCCGCCCCCCTTTCTCCCAGGAGCCAATGCCACCAAATGCACCCACTTAAATGCAGTTTTGTGTCAGTGGGGAGGAGCCTATCCCGAGACCCTCCCATTGCATTGTCTCCCTGTATTAGTTTTCTGTTGCTCCATACATAACAAGCTGCCACACTCGGTGGCTTAAAGCAACACTCACTTATTAGCTCACAGATCTACATGTCAAAAGTCCTGAATGGCATGGCTGGTCCCCTCTCAAGGTAAGGCTGGAATCAAAGTACTGGCCAGGCAAAGCTCCTGTCTGGAGGCTCTAGGGCAAATTCACTTCCAAGCTCATTCTTGTTATTGGCCGAATTCAAGTCCTTATGGTTGTGGGACCAAGGTCCTGGCTTCTTTGGTGGCTGTTAGCCGGGAGGGGCTCCCAGCATCTAGATGTCACCCAAGTCCTTGCCACAGATGCCTCTCCATCTTTGAGCCAGCAAGGGCACATTAAATCCTTCCTATGCTTCAAATTTCTGCCTTGCTCTTCTGTAACCCAATGGAAAAAAAACTCTCTGCTTTTAAAGGGTTCATGTGATAAGATAGCATCCTGGCCTTCAGATAATCTCTCTATCTTGACACCAACCGATCTGGAAACTTAATTACATCTGCCGAATGCCAACACAGCAGTTCCTAGATAGGTGTTTAAATAAGTGGGAGAAGAGGCATGTCCCCCAGGGGCTGCGGTTGAGAGGTGGCAATCCTGGAACTCTGCCTACCACACTCTCCATGGCAGGACTCCACGAACCACAGCTGGCTCATCAACTGTCCCCGTCGCATCCTCTGATAATGAGTCTCCTGGTCCTGCCTTGAGCCCTGGCCAATTCCTTGGGGCAGGATCTTTCTCCCTGTCCTAGCTAATTTCCAGAAGCGAGGAAGGCGGGACTTGGGGCTGGAAGAAAAGCTGACCACCAGCGCCTTGGAAGCTGCAGTCTTCAGCCTGTCCCCAGGGGAGTCAGGACAGCCCTCCGGAGTCCACCCAAACCGGAGACAAGGAGGGGGGACGCGTGTATCTCCGCATCAGCCAGTCACTGACCACAAGCCACTTCCCGGGGGTAGGGGGAGGCATAATCTCAGGGGAAGTAGTCCTCTCTGGTGGAGGACAATGTCCAGAAAGGCACCCATCGGTGAGGTAACTGCTGTTTCCAGGTCCTCGAAGACTAGTCCTGAGCCCGGAAGAGGGACCACTGGCGACGCTACAATAATATCCACCCCCACCCAACTTTTCTCTTTTGCATTTGTTCTGTATTATACCTTTCAAGTTTCTAAGCCAAATCCTTTGGCACATCTGTTATCTATCTTTGCTGTGCCTGAGCTCATAAAAAGGCTTCATTTTTGGGGCGCCCGGGTGGCGCAGTCAGTTAAGCGTCCGACTTCAGCCAGGTCACGATCTCGCGGTCCGTGAGTTCGAGCCCCGCGTCAGGCTCTGGGCTGATGGCTCAGAGCCTGGAGCCTGTTTCCGATTCTGTGTCTCCCTCTCTCTCTGCCCCTCCCCCATTCATGCTCTGTCTCTCTCTGTCCCAAAAATAAATAAACGTTGAAAAAAAAAAAAAAAGGCTTCATTTCTAATGAATCATTCTGCCACCGTGAAACAGATACAGGTGTCCCCTCCCTTTCAAAAATCCATGTTATGCCACTTGGCTTTTGCAAAAGATCTACTTTGGCACCTGTTTTCACTAACTGAAAGAAATCGCAAAAGATTTTCTGCTTTTACAAGAAAAAGAAAAAGAAAAAGAAAAAAGGCAGAAAGCAAAAATAGCATTCAGCATTTGTTTCGCAAGGAGCCGTGACAGAGGCAGAGCAAACCCCCAGCAGCAAGGCTGGTGCCACCAGGCTCCTTCCCCAGGAAACACGGAGCATCTCAGCATCCAGCCCTCATAGCTTTGAAGTCTGTGAGCTTCTGCGCTTTACCTGGATTTTCCCTTTGTGCACTCCTTAGCGAGATGCGTGCTAAGGAATCAGAAAAGCCTAAGAGAGGCCTAGAAACACTCACAACTTTTTCCCTATAAATTAATGGTAATTGCTTCTTTGCTTTACACCATTTTGGCTTAGGAAAGGTTTCCTAGGAAAACTCTATTTTCAGATTGCAGGGGAGAGGGATCCTGTGTTCAAATGTACAATATCCGTTATTGCTAATTTAATGTATAATAACATTTTATTGTTTATTTGTGAATATACTACTTTACCCGAGTTTTTTTTGTGTGTGTGTGTGTGTTGTTTTTGTTTTTTGTTTTTTGTGGGTTTTTTTGTCAATACAACTCTTAAACCACCTCAAATCCTTCCTGGACAGAGTGAGAAATAAAACCATCAAATGTTTATGGGTTCATGTTACAGCCTGAGTTCTGCTAACTCAGTGTTTCCCATAAAAACTATAAGCTAAAGAGCTAACCCCCATTTGTCCCCCCTAGTCAAAGTCACAGGCTTTTTGAAGCCTGAGGTCCTCTGTTATCTGCTGTCCCTTCCATCTCCAGCACGCGGTGCTCACCAGTGGATGAATCTGATCCTCATCTGAGATAAATACAGTTATACACATGAATAAGACTTCCATAGTTTTCTCTTGAAGAACACGTTTCATGCTTTGAAATCTTGATGGATATAAAAACTAAATAAGATGAAAAATAGGATAAGGCAGGCATTTTGACCCCATTACTGGGACCTCTTAAAGCTCATCCTTTTAGATGACGATACGGAAGCAGGTTCTGAAATTCATGCACCGTTCACGGACTAGCTCACAAAGCTGCATTTTTATCTATGAAAGACAAATATGTGGTCTATTCCCCAGCTTTTCTTTGCCTAGTCTGAAGGATAAGTCCAGTTTGAAGATGAAAATACCAGGTTGATGACGAAAGAACTAGATTCTGCCAACACTGGACCTGAGCTGGACTGGCTGACTTACACTCACCTCGGTCAGAAGCTGAGCAAGAGGGAGACTTCACCCAGGGCACAAGATGGACAGGAGGCAAGAAGCATTGAGGAAGCATTGAGTGTGTACTCAACTCATTCATCAACTGGCCATTGAGAAAGCCAGATACCTAGAATGTTCCTGATGCACTGGAGGAGAGCAGGAGCTTTGGTTAACTGGCCTCTTTGCAATGCAGTGAAAATTGTGCATATTATTCTGAATAACTTCTCATAAAAGAAAAGTGTATGGCACACAGTTTTGTGAGTAAACTTCAAATCTGGCATAAAAAGTAACTGAATTCATTGGAAGCAATTCCTCCACTAAGTTGCTAAATGGCTCATAACCCAATCAGTAGGACGTCGGCTACTTAACTGATAGCTATATCCGTGTCTTACTTCTAATTGGTATTTCATTTTAAATCTACTTTCGAAAGAATTTTCTGTAGAAGTTTACAAATTGTACTATTAATATTAATTTGAAATAATAAATTATAAAACTATAATAATTAAAAACTGGGTCATATGAACACATAAAAAAACAGATCAATGGAACACACTAAGAAATTAAGAAATAGGTCTAGATACATATAGGACTTTGGTATGTCATAAGGTTGATATTTTAATCTGTGGAGGAAAAATAGTTTAGTCAATGAATTTGAGACAACTGTCTAAGAAAAAAAATAAGTTAAATCTTTATCCTATCAACTAGGATAAGATGAATCAAAAATACATTTTAGAAAAAAAATAGAATCATTCAGGTTGTAGTGAAAATCTTGGGGCAATTTGTTTTTGTAATATTCTTTACAAAGGGAAGAATTTTCTACCTATGATACCAAATCCAGAATCTGGATTCTGGGTAATGAGGAATTTAGTTGGTCTTTTTCTCTGGTTCTGGGAAGTAAGCTCTACATCTTCAGAGTTTTCTGGGTGATAATATCCCTTATTCATGGTGGACCTTGAGGATTTATGGTAAGGACATGACTCAGAAGGTGGCTGGTCACATAGGAAGATCAGTCAGTGATTAGAGGGCTGGGGCCTTGAGCCACGTGATATCAACCCAACCTCCCTGAAAGAGACATGTGTGCTGGAGATTGAATTTCAAGTGGCCAATGATTCAATCAAGTGGCCAATGATTCAATCAATAGTGAAATTCCAATTAAAAATTGAGGACCTCAGGATGCCCTGGGTGGCTCAGTCAGCTAAGTGCCCAACTCTTGGTTTCAGCTCAGGTCATGATCTTGAGGTTCGTACAATGGAGCCCACATCCATCTTCCTTGGATTCTCTCTCTCCCTCTCTCTCTCTCTCTGCCCCTCACCTGCTCACACCTTCTCTCTTTCTCAAAATAAATAAATAAAGTCTAAAAAAAAGAAAAAAAAGAAGAAAAAGAATTCTGGACATCAACACTCAATTGAGCATCCATACTTGCCAATATTCTGTGTATTATCACACATTAATATGCCAGGAGGGTGATACATCCTGACTCCACAGAAAGAGGGCACCAGAAGCTTTGCATTTGGGACCCTCCCAGACTTCACCCTAGGTGTCTTTTGAGGGGCGGGGGGCTGGTTCTGATTTGTATCCTTGTTGCTATAATAAAATTGAAATTATAAAACTGGATAGCACTTTCCTGCCTTCTGTGAGGCGTTCCGGTGAATTATTGGACCTACAGGGGTAGTGAGAACTCCCAAACTTGCAACCCCTTGGCCAGAACTGCAGCCCAGTGGTCCTGGGGAGCCTGAACTTGAGGCTGGTGTCTGAAGTGAGGGCAGTCTTGTGGCCGGTGGTGCCCTTACCTACAAAGTTTGGCCTGTGTAGTGGGAGTCAGAAGTCATTGTACCTTTGAAAAAGGAAATAATAAATCTAATTACATGAAAACAGTTTTCCCACATGGCCTCCTCAGAAGCAGTAGAAGGCCAATGCAAACCAGGGAAATGTTTGCCACTTATGTCACTGAAAATGACTAATTTTTCTAATAAATCAAGAATATCCACCACACAAAAAAACCTTGTAAGAAAAGAAGCTTAACCAAAAAATGAAATACAAATGGTCTTTAAATTTACGAGAAGATGTTCAACATCACTCATAATGACAGAAATGCAAGATGATACTTCCCCAAACAGGATTTTTTGCTACCAGACTGGTAAAGATCAAAAGGTTGGAAACAGACCGTGTGGAAAGAGTGGAGAGCAAAATACTCTTGGTCCTTCTGGTAGACGCATAAATCTGTATAATTTCCAGGAAGGGCAATCTGTCTGTGACTGTAAAAAATTTTGCTGTACATGCCCTTAAGCCCAGTGATACTGATGCCGGCTGGCAGGACCTGAGGACCCAGAGGGGTCCCGCAAGACCAGCCGAGAGGGTCCTAGACTTCGTGCAAAATAGAAATCAAATGCAACCTGAGAGGAAGTGAGAGAAGAATTTATTGAAAACAGAGAGTGCAGATACAGAGAGAGAGAGAGTCTGGGAGGCTCAGAAAGGAAAGAAGAGAGAGTTCTGTCTTTGCTTGGGGCCTGGGGTTTCTATTGAGGACAGTAGCCTGATGCACTGTCTTCCCAGGCATCCAGGAACAAAGACGGGTTTAAGTGTCCTCCATAAGTCATTCATGCCCCGGAGCTAGGGCTCTTGGTGAGTCTGTGGTCTTGGAAAATGCTCATGATGACCGACCTGCTCAGTCACTCCTCAGATGTTATCTATTGTGCTGGAAGACTCCAAAGAAATCACTGACTCCTTGACCTTTACAAGGAGGACATACATTATCTGTTCTCTAAGGCATATGTGGGCGGGGCGGGGGTGGGGTGGGGGGAGTATAGGTCCTAACAAGAAATAGGGCAAAAAAAGTCTTTCGTATGATCTTTTCAGTTTTCCTGTCTCAATATCACTTCTAGAAATTTTATAAAATGTTTACTTATTATTTCTTTTGAGAGAGAAAGAGAGCACGCGCAGGCGTGAGCACAAACCAGCGGAAGAGAAAGAGGGAGAGACAGATTCCCAAGCAGGCTGCACACTGTCAGAGTGGAGCCCGATGCAGGGCTCGATCTCAAGAATCGTGAGATCCTGACCTGAGCTGAAATCAAGAGCCAGACACTTAAAAGAATCCATATATTGATACGGTAAAGTGAAGTAGGGAGCCTTTATGTATTTCTTTACAATACAGTAAGTGAAAAGGTGCAGTAAACTGGGAATTGCGTGTTAGCAGTTTGTAAAAGGAAGGGGCGTGTTCATTTGCCAGGATCGCTGTAAGGAATACCACACTGGGTGGTTTAAATTTTTTTTTTTTCAACGTTTATTTATTTTTGGGACAGAGAGAGACAGAGCATGAATGGGGGAGGGGCAGAGAGAGAGGGAGACACAGAATCGGAAACAGGCTCCAGGCTCCGAGCCATCAGCCCAGAGCCCGACACGGGGCTCGAACTCACGGACCGCGAGATCGCGACCTGGCTGAAGTCGGACGCTTAACCGACTGCGCCACCCAGGCGCCCCCACACTGGGTGGTTTAAACAAGAGAAACTTTTCTCACAGTTCTGCAAGCTAGAAATCCGAGATCAGAGTCTTGGAAGGGTTGGTTTCTTCTGAACCTCTCCCCATTGTTTGTAGCTCTCCCTCGGTCTTCACATGGTCTTCTCTCTGTGTGCATCTGGGTCCTAATCTCTTCTTATTAGTCCGTTGGGATTAGGGCCCACCCACGTGACCTCATTTCCCCCTAATCACCTCTTTAAAGGCCTTATCTCCAAATATAGTCACATTCTGAGATACTGGGGATCAGCAGTTCAACATATGAAATAGGGGGTGGGAGGTGGAGACACAATTCAGGGGCAAAAAGAGAGATAGCTATAGATACATGCTCAAAAGTGTTTATGGAGTGCACACAAGAAAGGAAATTCATATTATTTGCCTCCAAGGAAGGGGCCAGGATGGCTGGAGGACAGGGAAGCAGGGGGATGTTTCCTTTTATACCCTTTAGAATCTTCTGAATTTTGTATCATTACTTATACTGTGTATCAAAAGAACATGGACATTTTAAAAAATTTAATTCAAAAAGTTGAATTGGCAACCAGGACTTGAGACCATATCTGGCATTTAATGGGAAGACTAGTTTCTGTGCTGATGAAGTCACTAGCCCTTACATTCTTCAAGGACAATAATCTGCCTGGCATTTACGTAACAGAAATAAACTACTGTGAGCCAATGTCATCACAAGATGAATGCTTCCTATTTAAAAGTAAGCGTCTGAACACGTATTTATTTTCAGAGTCCAGTTACCTGTGACAACAGCATCCTCTCATTGCTAACTTCGACGTACAGGACGAAGTTTGTAGCTGTGTTTGTAGCTGACAACTATTTTACAAACAGCACATATGTGACATACTGATGCGTGTTCGACTTAGGCCAAGATACGTGTAATTGAACAACATCTTTGTAAGTTAGCGATAACTGAAATAATATATCTGTATTGTCATAAAATGGGGAAATAAAGCTGTGCTTAATAAATCTCAGGGTTAGGAATACATTTCCTGGTATCTCTTGAAAATTTGAAAAGTTCTAGAGTATAGACAATAAGGCTGATAATACTACACCCTGGGATATTTTGAGGGATAATAATAGTAACTAGTGAAACGGTGCAATCGTTCAAGGCTATATATATTTGCTAAGTGCTTTTGTACACAGTTCACTTATGCCTTGCAACTGCTCTTCGAAGCACAGATTTTGACTCACATCTTATAGATGAATAATGTGAGGCAGTATAGCAAGGAAACGGCCGGCATCAATCTTGAATCTTTGAGCAATTCAAAGGCCGTTTGTTTGGTATTTGTGTCTAGAAACATCGCCAATTTTCAGAAACCAATACTACTTCAAACGGGCCAGTGGATCTCCCCAACGACCAAAAAAATGTGATTCAGGGACCAGAACACGATGTAAGAAACATACAAGTGAAGACGAAATCTACCCAGGACGTGGTCGCTTATTTATTGAGTGATTGTTAGTGATAATGACAGCAGGCAAAGTATTTTCACATAGCTCGTTTCATTTTTATTCTAACCATGGGAAATATGTGGAACTGCTCTTATCACAAACCCTTAAAGAAACATTATATTAATAATGAAATGTCTTTAATAATCTGAAGCCAGTCTTCCTTTTGACCTATGCTACTAAATGTTCCAATACATCGTGATGGATGACTCTAAAACCCTACAAAGCACAAAACCTAAGTGGATGATAGAACTTTAATGACAGAGTAGTAACTGAACATGAAAAGTTTTTCTTTCTCCTCCAAGAAGTAAATATTCAGTGATGAGCACTGTAAAGCGTAACAAGTCAGGTGCAGTCTCTCTCCAAGATCTTGAGGAGGGTCCGTGCCCACAGTCACCGCATGGCATGCTCATTTGCATTGGAGAATATTCATTCCTTAGCTTTGGTCAGCAGTTTAAAGATCCAGCTGCCGTTGTAACAGCAGCAATTCCCTTGAGTTGCCTGTGGACTAAACAGCTCGATCCTGACCTTGGTTGACTGCAGCCCCAGTTGACATCACAAGGAGCAGAAGGACCACCCAGCTAAGTCAGTCAAGAAAGCTGGTATCAATACCTTATCAAGAAAGGATTAAAATAGCGGTTGTTTTAAGCCACTGAGTTGTCGGGGGTGGGTTGTCAGCCAGCGAGGGATAACCGAAACACCGATTCAGACCAATTCCACCAGAAATGGCACGTGTGGGCATTTGCCCTAGTTGGGCAGACTCAGCTTATCTACTCAGAAGTAACCATCTCCCCTGCCACCTCCAACCTCCTGTGCTTTTCATAGCCAGCATGGTACCACCATCTACAGAGTTGCCCAGCAGCCCCAAGAATGGGGAGAGGAAAACTCATTAGATTTTCAGCTGTCATACCAATGCTATCCTCTGCTCAAAAACCACTTACAGAACGAATGAATGAATAGGCAGTCTCACAGACTATTGTGTGTCCCCACATTCCACTGCCCATGCTGTCTCTTTTGTCCCTAACACCATGGCACGCATAACTGAGAAGCGTAACCCTTGATCTTCAAGACTAAGCTAGAAGTCACCTTTTCTAAAGCCTGCCCCCAGCTACGCCAGCCCCAGCCCCAGTCAGGCAATTAGGGCCCCTCCTCTATGTGCCCATGACACTCATGCATAAAGATTGGCATCAGGACACATGAAGACAGGATCAAAATCCTGCCTCTGCTGTGTGTTGGGGGTAATGATCTCTCTGACATGTCTTCTAATGTTTGTCTCTCTCCTCACCATGCTGCTTTGTTCCCCCTGTAGACTTTCCACCCTTCAAGTTCAGCCACGAGGGTTTTCACTCAACTAAGGTGAAGAGTAGGGGCTGCCTGGAACAAAGAAGTTCTTGATCTACATCGAGCCTCAACGCTGACTTTCCGGAGTCTGTAGGGAGATAGTCGAACAATTCAGACTTGTGGAGAGAGAAAGGGTTTTCTAAATTCCAAACAGTCTGCATACAGATCAATAGCCAGCCTTGGCTGACTCAAACAAGATAGTTTGGGGTCCAGATGGTCCCAGGTGGCCTCTGGGGGGCCTCACAGGGAGATGCTGGTTGAGAGCCATTGGCAGCCAGGTGAAGATGGGCTGACCAGGGAGCAGGAGAGCAGGACAATCACTGCTTGTAGAGTTGGATCGGGTCACTGCTGAGACAAAGAAGACCCACAACACCAGCCAAAGCTGAGATGGGCAAAAGTTGGCTGGGGAGGAGGGGAGGAGACGAGATGAAGGATTCAAGATGGAGGGTAGAGAGAGTTGTAGAGACCTTAGGCTTTGATCGTGCTAACCAGATCTTAATCACATCAGCTACAGACACATCAACATCAGGGTCTGCACAGCCACCAAAGAATCAGGACCACCTGTACCGGAGCGGAGACCCAAGACCATTGCCAAAATATCAGGCCAACTCACTTCTTGGCCAGCGGGAGCCAGTGGAGAACAGCATGCCAGGAGGAAAGGTGAGCTGTTCCTTGGATACAGAGGCATCTGTGGAAGGAGGAGAAGGGTGAAGAAAAGAGCCCAGATAAGGAGTTGAACTTCAAATTGCTGTTTCAAATGGATAAGTGCTGGAAGAGGTAGAGGAACACATTTGAGTCGGTGCCACAGTCAGTGGGAAGCTCATCCAGTACTAGACAAGCTCGGGCACAGATGACAGAGCAGCATTGGTTTCATACGTCTGTTGTAGTGTATAAACTCCAGTCCCAACTGCACACGGCCGGGCTGGATGACCTTGACCAGGTTGCTAACCTCTCCAGGCTTAGCTTCTTCATCTGCAAAGTAAGAATAATGTACCTACATTATAGCGATGTTAGTGAAGACTCAAGAACCTAGACCTTCTAGGAACAGTTGCTAGAACAGGAGTTAGCCCTGAAAAGGTGTCAGGTGCTACCTTTCTCTCTACGATAACACCACTAAATTTCCAAGGCTGATTGTTCGCCCCCCCCTGTCATGCTGTCTGGGCATCCAGCTCATTAGTCCACGGGCAACTGAAAGATAAAAACTCTGTCTTACTCACTTTTGTGTCTTTGGCACTGAGCATAGTCCTAAGAACATTTGTTGGATGAATTTATCCTGAAAGATAAAGACAAGCAGGCTTAAGGTCTCCAGAAAGACTGGCAGGCAGTTTAGAGAACCAGGCTCCAGGGACTCGTGTTGGCTCCCTGCCTTCTTGAGCCTGCCTCCGTCCCCGGGGAGTGAGGCTGGACCCGCCCCTGTGGAGCCAGGAACTGCCAACAGAAACCATGAGTCTGGTGCTCTGGGTCATGCCGGTCCAGACAGACCTAAGCCACTTCTATTCACAAAGATTGTCAGATGTTAATGGCATGAGACGCTGGCCATCTGCCATTGGAACCTGAACAGCTGCCTGGCAGGGAGAGATGTACCGTCTATTTACCAAAAGCCTGAAGGAGAAGCGTAAGGTCTGAGAAATGAGCGAGTGAAGAGCCAGGCAGGAAGGAGCTACGGGGATTAGCTTGACTCATGAGAATAACTAATAAAAATGTGCCTTTACTCTGCTCTGGGCAGTGTGCCCAGACCTTCTCTGCATTATCTCTCCAAATGTCGACAACAACCCTCCAAAGAAGGTGTTCTTAATCCCAATTTACAGCTGGGAAAATGAAAGTCCGAGAGCTCCAATAATTTTTCCAGAAACAAAGCTAGCAAAGGTGGGCATAGAATAGGGTCCAGACAGGTCCAGGGGGCACCACATGATCTCGCACATGCCTCCCACAGCCCTAGAACATCCCCAGTTGGGACATAATCCTGTGTCTCATCTTTCTGACTAGACCAGAAATTGCTACATTTCCTCTCTTTATAACTTTGTACTTGTGCAAAGTTCATCTCTGTTCATCTCTGATGAAATTAGACTACAGGGTCACCTGGGTGGCTCAGTTGGTTAAGCATCTGACTTTGGCCCAGATCATGATCTCCCAGTTTGTGGGTTTGGACCCCAAATTGATTGGGATTCTCTCTCTCTCTCTCTCTCTCTCTCTCAAAATAAATAAATAAACTTAAAAAAAATCAGACTACAGAGGGAGGGGGTGTACCACCCAGACCCCAATCCGAGCTCTGCCACTAAGAGCAGCTCCCTGACCCGAGTGTACCTTTCTGCCAAGTACAATTAGTTGACCTTTAAGAGACTCTGGCTCTAACAGTCTATGATCCAGAATTGCTGCCCCAAATGATTCCCTTGACAGGACTGTACCCAACCTATGCAGAGATTATCAACCCCAGCAAGGTTCTGTTCTAAAATGTCGCAGTAGAGGGGCGCCTGGGTGGCTCAGTGGGTTGAGCGTCTGACTTCGGCTCAGGTCATGATCTCGCGGTCCGTGAGTTCGAGCCCCGCGTCAGGCTCTGTGCTGACCGCTCAGAGCCTGGAGCCTGTTTCAGATTCTGTGTCTCCCTCTCTCTCTGACCCTCCCCCGTTCATGCTCTGTCTCTCTCTGTCTCAAAAAGAAATAAACGTTAAAAGATAAATAAATAAATAAATAAAAATAAAATGTCACAGTAGAAATGTGTCCTGAGAGCTAAGTATGCACGATGAATGGCAGCGTCTGGCTCCCAAACACGGAAGTATTAAAATAAACATGGACGCATCATGTGCAGTAACCCCCAAACCTGGCTGTGAACATCACAAAAACTCAGCAAGGAAGATACCAGTAGTCTAACAGACAGACCCTGAGGCTGTGATTCCAATGGAGAAGGCCAGGCGCACCTTGAAACTGCTAGCAGTCTCTCCCTCTGATGGCTCAGCCGCCCCCCAGCAATCCCGGGAAGTCTCCTCACTGAGCAGCCCAGGCAAGTGGCATCAACTCCATCCATTCCGAGGACACTGTAGTCCAAGGGGCAACATAATATAGGGGAGATTTTTTAAGGGAATAAGACATCCAGAACCTGTAGATCTTAGGACACAGGAAACCATACTCTCTCCCAAATTCAGCTCACATTTCTCGCGAGCACGACCAGGCACTGTCGCTGTGATTCTGGTGCCACGATGGGAAGCTCTATCCTAAGCAGTTTCCTGGATTCGTAGCCCCTGGGGGCCTGGGGAGGGATGACGCCGTCAGCATCAACGCACAATATTGGTACTCACGTCAATGTCTTTAACACCTGGCTCCAAAATGAACAAGACCCTAAGGAAAATAATAAGCAGCCCAATTTCCACTTCACCATCTACTTTATACTCTGGGGCAAACCAGACTTCCTGGCCGAATGCTTAGATTTTTAGCAGGGCAACAAGAATGTCTGACATTTCACAACTGCTTAAAGAACCCCCGGAAATAACACAACAACCTAGAAGCAGAGAGAGGGCCAATCTGAAGGACGTCTTGGTAACTCAAGGGTCTGAGTCCCGCTCCTCCTTGTCCCCAGGCCAGCTCTCGTTCATCATCACCCCGGGGGGCTGTCGGCTGCCCGTAAGGTCTGGGCCCCATGACAGCACCTGTCTAGTGATCTGGGCTGATGTGCCAGCTGCTCTCTTGTCCCTCTTGCTAAGCACAGGGGACAGGCTTCCCTGCCCCCATTCCTGCCAATCCACGTCCTCCTCCTTCCCACACCCCAACACGCACACACACACACACACACACTACTGTGGGGTGACAAATGAGCAGTCAATTTAATTTCACTGCACTCAACAAGGACGCACACCAGATGGAAGGCCACAGAAAGTGCTGAGCGCCTTGGAAGAGGAGGGGTGGGCTGCCTGGCGGGTGGGGGTGGGGGACGTCACCACAGCAACAGGAAAAACACTGCTGAAGTTTCTATTCTCGGGCTGCCACTAATTACTATGAATGTTTCATTCGGCCCTATGATCAGCCGTCCCCAAAGCAGCCTGTTACCAGCAGATGGCTTGTTTTCTTCTCTCTAGAAAGTTAGCCAAAGACCACAATTGTGTTTGGTTGTTTTATTCTTTTTTAAAACACTGATGGGCTCAAGAATGCTTTGTTTTCACTTTGTGTTGTAGGAGCTCAGATGCTCCAAGATTCTCTCCAAACAAACAGCATTCTGTGGAAATGAAAGGCAGGCCCAGTAGTATTAACTAATTCAGTGTTTAAACTTGTTTGGGGTCGGGAGGGGAGGCCACTTATGCACTTAAACGGTTAGAAATACTTAGTATACTTAATAAGTCTCTCTACCGAGGGGTGTCTGGGTGGCTCAGTTGGTTGAGTGACCGACTTCGGTTTAGGTCATGATCTCACAGTTCGTAGGTTCGAGCCCCACATGGGGCTCTGTGCTGACAGCTCAGAGCCTGGAGCCTGCTTCTGATTCTGTGTCTCCCTCTCTCCCTCTCTCTGCCCCTCCCTGCTCATGCTCTCACTTTCAAAAATAAATAAACATTAAAAACATTTTTTTTTAATTAAAAAAATAAGTCTATCAACTTCTGACAAGCAGACCAGTATAAGATTATTTTTCAAAGTTCAGCTTTCCTTATTTATATATTAAAAGTTTTATTACTAAGATTCATCCCAGAAAATTTAGAATTGACGTGGGGCCACCCTTCAAACCAATGCAGGTTTGGGTGGGTTTGGTGTGGCTCGAGGGGCAACAGTGAGGGCAAGTTTCATCAAGGATGACACTACAATCTATTTTTAAAAAGATGTATTTACATGAACTATGTTCCATAAAAGTTTGAGGCAGCTTACAAAAAAAATACTTGACTATCTTAAAATATAGCATTTCAAGGTAGGTAAATATTTAAGGGAAGTGAGGTCACAAAAGCACTGAGCATATAAATAATAAAACCAGGACGGGAATAGCACAGAGAAATGCGTGCCATCTAGCTTTGTACACCGGGTGCAGGAAAAAAAATCTCTGTATTGCAAGATAGCGATTTCTTCCAGAAGCTAAAGCAAACCAGATAGTCACAAAAAGCACAACTTCTCCTGATGCTGAGACCGGAGGGAAATGCCTCCCTCACTTCCTCATGAAGAGACGCTGTTAAGAAATTATTCGTGGCACTTGTTAAAGAATGGCCAGGCAGGCATGCCTGGGTGGCTCAGTCTGTTAAGCGTCTGACTGTGGCTCAGGTCATGATCTCACGGTCTGTGAGTTCGAGCCCTGCGTCAGGCTCTGTGCTGACGGCTCAGAGCCTGGAGCCTGCTTCAGATTCTGTGTCTGCCTCTCTCTCTCTGTCAAAAATAAATAAACATTAAAAAAAATTAAAAAAAAAAAAAAAAAGAATGGCCAGGCAGACTTTGTTCAGGGATCTATGCTGATGTAAGGACCACTGCAGTGGGGGTTTGTAGTCGGGGGGAGGTTGAGCTCAATTCTAAGTACAAGGAAAAGGTGGGTATAGCCAAGGAGCAGGGTAGGGTGAGGGGGTGGGCAGGGTCAGTGGGTGGAAATTACGAAGAAGAAACGTCAGAGTAAAGGGGTGATTGTAGCTAAACAGGCCAGCCTGATCAGACGTCACCCGGGGGCCGGCGAGGGATAAAGAATCGGGTCAGACGTCAAACGTGATCAGATATCAAGGGTGGGGGAATTTTCCTAAACTTATCAGGACTTATCTGGATTTATCAGACTTACAAGGATTCTTGCTAAAACTAGATAATGTGGAGACAAACACAGAAGCCCAAAAGTCAGCTCAGAGGCCTAGCTGAGAAAGAGCTCAGAGGAGTCTGATTAGAATTTGTCAAGAGGGAATCTTTGTTGGGGCTCTGGACAGCCTTCCACTTGGAGTGGTCTCTGGGCAGCCAACATGTGTCTTAGAAAGTACCTCACAGGTAGCTCTTATCTGAGGAAGCCAAACACTCTGATGCTAGTGCACAGCCCTTAGATGGCTGAGCACCAGGAAGAACCTTCTGACAGGAACCGCCGTCCACAATGGGGTCTGTCTTGTCCCTATAGATCAGCCATTCTGAACAGGGGAGGGCCAGAGAATTACTGTATCACTGAGTCAGGGCCAAGGGGATGTCACTTTAAAAGCATATTCATTATTATCATATGATGTTTTAGTTAAAATCAGAAAAAATATTGTTAAGATAGGAATAAAAGAAATAAGTCAACAACAACCTTCTAGGTTCTGGAAATACACAGAAGACAGTAATTCTCAATCGAAGGGGTATGATATAATCTTCAGGGAATGTGAAAGTTCTCTGTTAATCACAAGGGTGGAAAATCAAAAGCAATGACATAGACTGTTGGTCAGATGATTTAGTAGAGAGAAAGCAACGCGTGGAAAACAAGCTATCATTTTGAACACTAGAAAGTGCTGTAGGAAGTGTGCCGTTGAATCCAGCAGTGGCATTCATTCTCAACTTCATATGGACGGGGCGCCTGGGTGGCTCAGTGGGTGAAGAGTCTGACTCTGGATTTTGGCTCAGGTCATGATCTCAGTTTGTGAGTTTAGACCCCACTGCTTGGGATCGTCGTCTTGTTTATTCACTGCAAATCAGTGGTTCTCTCTCTGCCTCTCCCCCACATACATGCATGCTCTCTGTCTCGCTCTCAAAATAAATAAATACACTTGAAAACTTTAAAATAAAATCAAATTCCTATGGAATTGCAAGGGACCTAGAAGAGCCGAACCAGTACTGAAAAAGAAGCACAAAGTTAGAGGACTCACGCCTCCTGATTTGAAAGCTTACCACAAAGCCACAGTAATCAAAACTGTGCCACCGGCATAAGGACAGCCATATAGACCAGTAGACTAGAACAGAGAGCCCAGAAATAAACCCTTCCGTTAATGGCCGAGTGATTTTGACGACAGCATTGTACTACCACATTCGTGCTTCCAAGGTCATTATGAACATTATGAAAGAGGGTGTCTACAATGAGCACAGAGCCTTCTCTAAATAGAAGCTACTTTCGTGGCTGTGAGGCCACATTGCTATTCTGCCTGTAGACCGAATGCTCCCGAGAGGGTGAGGAAGTATCTTGGCATCTCTACGTCCCTCCCGTCAGCCAGGAACTGCTCCTGGCCCATGACAGGGGTCAAGGAACGAGTGAATGAACAAGTGCGTGAACATGACTGTTAAAGTGACCTATGGTTCAGGGGGGCCTCCTAGGCTAAGAACAGCTCAGTAACCCGGCACCAACCTCAGACAATGGGTCTCTAACTCCACAGAACCCCAAGGCAAACACTCACCTTCTGTTGGCAGCTGGTGATCTCCCCCGGCTGGTTCCTCAGGACCTCAGGGTGCTGAAACCTCCCTTAAACCAAAGGCCTTCTGCCAAAAAAAAAAAAAAAAAAAAAAAAAAAAAAACCTCTTGGCTTCCGTTTTGCATTTCAGTGATGTTTGTTTTTCCCAAAGCTCCCATGACCTTTCATAATTTCTGAAACGTGATATTCCCAGCAGATTTCCTTGTTTCTCCTACACTTAGGAAAATATCGAGAGAATATCTGTCCGTTCAATAGTGATAACGACATGTCGTCTTGTTTATTCACTGTAAACCAGCGGCTCACAATTTGGGGTGTGAGTAGGGGGGTGGTTTTGCCCCCTAGGGGACGTTTAACAATGTCAGGGGACAGTTTTAGCTTCCATGATTCGGGGGGGAGGGAGATACTATGAGCATCTGGCGGGTAGAGGCCAGGGTGCTGCTATCGGCAAGGAGTGATCCAGCTCAAACTGTCAATAGTGCGGAGGTTGAGAAACCCCACCATAAACTAGAACAACAGAAGAAAGGTACTTGCCATTAAAAAACAATTTTCAAAATGGAGAAAATCATGACTCTTATACAGGTAAAAGAAAAAGAACCCATGGTTAAAGATTTTATTTAACTCATGAGAGAGGCAAATCTTATAGGCTGTTCAAAAGAGAATCTGAAGAACGAATTTATAGATCAGGTGTATTGATACTAATATGCAAATTGAGGCAAAGCTAATTTGCCACAGTGGGGGTGGGGGTAAATTGAACCTCTTCAATTTGCAGGATGCAGTTTGCATCTCTATCAGTCACTGACACTGCACAGAATTGCAAAACAGCTCTCATGGAACCCAGATCGCTTGAAGGGTGTGCTATAGACAAAGTGAGGGCCAAACACGAGTGCTTGTCAGAATTAAATGTTTGCTAGGTCAAGGTCAGTTTTAGAGTCATTTGGGGATTATGAACTAATGCAAAGGAAAATTTCAGCATGAGAGCACTGAAGTCTGTTCTTGTCCACCTAATAAGCCCACACCCCAACCTGGGCCTGGATTCTTAAGCTCTGAAGTCCATGGCCGTCTTGAGATTGCACTTGTTGAAGTGCAATTCAGCAATGGGGGAGGAAGGGCAGCTTCTTTAAAGGCTGCAGGCATGGGAGTTCTGTCTGTCTGCCCCATCATCAGGACCACAGCCTCCTCTGGCTACTTAGAGTGAAGTTCCTTGAACTTCAGTGTGCATTTGAACCACCTGGGATCTTGGGGAAATGACAGCTCTGATTGGGTAGATCTGGGTGGAGTTTGACACTGGGCATTTCCAACAAGCTCCAAGGTTAGCCAGTACCGCTCCTTTACGGACACACTTTGAGGAGCAAGAGTTAGAGAGAAGAAACTTCTGTATTACAAGGTGAGAAAACCAAACACACGAATTCCACGCATAGGTGTGGTTACAGATCTCACCAGTCTCCTGAGCTGAGAAGCACGCCTGTAAATTCCTGCAAGCGCTTAAAGCAGCAGAATTTGCAAGATGCAGGCAGGACCTGTCCAGGTTTCTGGGCTTTCCTTGAGGCGGGAAGACTGTCACACACACGGAAGGGGGTGGGAGTCCTGGCAAAGGAAAGGCGTAAGAGGAGAGGAAGCACCCAGCTTGGGAAGCCTTGCTCCTCTGCAACGCAAAAGAAGGAGGGTTGGGAGGTCAGGCCAAGGGAAGGGAGCCACCTGGCACAGGCACGGCTTTGGGACAACTATCTGATGTCCTCAAGAAGCAGGTGTGTGGCCCTTGTCTGGGGGAACATCATACACAGAAAGGGAGCAGGGCCATGCTGCAGGAATGTCACTCTGAGCCACTCAGAAGCACCATTTTCAACCTGGTAGGCATGCCAGAGATTCCACCTGCCAATAAGTACTCAGCTAGAGAAATGCGGGTGACTGATTCTGCATCAACCTTCTCCTTGCAACTTTTCTCCTCCCGGAAGTTTGGGGAGCAGCGGAGGGGCTACCTCCAACAGGGATGGCAGCTACTGCCACCGGTGTGAGCCTGAGGCCGGCTGAGATGCTCTCAGCATGGGTGGCTGGGGTTGCATCCTCTATCAGATACAGCAGAAGTCAAATCCCAAAGGGCAAAGTAGACAATGTTAAAGTAATTAAACTAGGGGGCCGTTTGACTGAGGTGGCTGCAATGCCATGATGGTAGCCTTACGGTAAGCAAACCAAAATCTAAGCCTGTAAAGGCCGCCAGGTTACAAAATCAAAACACTAAAGGCAACCAATCACAGACAGACAGCCAAGCTTTGAGCGTTTAGACAATTTCCTTACTTTGCTTGCGCACTTTCTGTCTGTAGAAGTCTTTCCCCTGGCTCCTTCCGGGGACAGATAATCACTTTCAGTTTGGCCCTGCCCCATTCCAGCACATTTCTGTTCAAATAAATTCTAAAAATGTTTAGTATGCCTCTGTTTATCTTTTAACAACACAGACCAGAGAATCCATGCTTCTTGCAGTGAATTTTATTTTGGAGAAGTAGTGTGCCGTCTGTGTTTGCTCTATACTCTTTCTTTCTTTCTTTCTTTCTTTCTTTCTTTTTTCTTTTCTTTTCTTTCCTCCCTTCCTTCTTTCTTTCTTTCTTCCTTTTTTTCTTTTCTTTTCTTTTCTTTCCTTCTTTCCTTCCTTCCTTCCTTCCTTCCTTCCTTCTTCCTTCCTTCCTCCCTTCTTTCTTTCTTCCTTTCTTTGTAAGGAAATGAAGCGTTATCATTTTCAAGTACAAACAATAACTTGGGCTTGGCTAGCCAAATGCTGCATTAAGTGCATACATGAAGTGATTTATAGTTAGCACACTCCTGGGCAAGAGAGTGCTTCCATGATGTATGAACATAACTTATCCTACAGAGACATCTTATTCCACAATCATCCCTTTCCCCCACAGGGAGCTCAGATACAAACTTTCCCTTATTCCCCTCAGATCACAAGATACCTCAAATCATAGAAATAGGAATTGAGGGTTTTCACGGCATTTCGATACATGTCAGATTGGTGACAGCCTTCTGCAACCTGAGCGTTTTCAGCAAGGATACTAAGTCTAAATATATGTCTGTTCACAATGTGAATATAAGGATACCAAAAAACCGAGTTTATATGATTTTAATTAATAACTTGATGGATTTAAATATGCAATAAGACATTTTTGTTTGCATACGTTCATGAAGAGTAGAAGTAGCTGCGTTCTTTAAGCTGAAATAAGTAAGTGGGTGTACTCTCGTCAGGAAGCAACTGACTGTTCTAGCAAGGGCTGAGAAAGACTGGAAAGGTATTTCATTCAGCCTGATTAGGTTGATGGCAACGACTCAAAGACAACCCGGTAATCCATTTGGGGATTTACGCTGGTAAAATTCACTTTCCTGAAGCAGGCACAGAGAAACTGATGAGAAGCCCTGCCGAAAGATGATGACCAGGCATGTCTGTATTGCTTTCCATTTCAATCAGTGGCCAGAATTTTAACTCAGGAGGCTTCCCCCAAATATCTGGGTTTCTAGCTTCTCCGAAAGTCCAGAAAGACCAGGCCACTCAGAGCCAGGATTACTGATAGCCATGGCCCTGGCCATGAATACAGCTGCCCACTTAGTTGCTCTCCCCTTTGTCACAGATGGTCCAAACACCCATACTGTCCCCAGACAAGGCAAAGATCAATTGTCAGTTATCTTCTGCTGATGGTGGATTTTTAATTATTTATAGAGCTACCAGGAGAATGAGATAAATCTTGTACCCACCTCTCTACCAAAAGCAAAAACAGACCAATGTAGGGGAGGAAAAAGAGAAGTTTCTTCACTCCTCTTAGGGTCCCTGGCTGGGTCTGAAAATCAAACTGGCAAAGACAGATTGACAAGAAAAAAAGCGTACAAGTATATTTCATATAAGTTTCACACGACTCAAGAACTTTTACAAGGAAATGAGAACCTGAAGAAACAGATTTGTGTACTTTTCAACTAGGTTTAATTAAGAGAGGGCAGTCGTGCAGAAATAGGGTAGGTTCTAGAGTATGAGAGTGTAGGGAACAGGTGGAAACTTAGCAAGTCCTTTTCATTAGGATTCTTTTTGAGTCCCTCCGTCTTCAGAAATCAGATGCTCCTTTCCTCCGGTATAGGGATGGCACCTCTCACATGACAGTGGACCTATTTCGGGGGAGAAGAGCGAGGAGAAGGTCAGAATGACTTTGCTTTTGCTGTTTTCTCAAATTCCTTCAGCTTAAAACATTCCGTGTACCAGGGTAACTTATTTGGGGGTAGAATTCCTGAACCCCATCACCAAACAGGATGGGGAGGCAGACTGGGGAGTTCGTAGTTCTTGGGAAGTGAAGTACAGTCCTAGACGTTCAGTATGCAAAGTGTGTCTGTAATGAAAGAATACGTTTTTAAAAATTTTTTTTCTAATGTTTTATTTATTTTTGAGACAGAGAGAGACAGAGCATGAATGGAGGAAGAGCAGAGAGAGGGAGACACAGAATCCAAAGCAGGCTCCAGGCTCCGAGCTGTCAGCACAGAGCCCGACGTGGGGCTCGAACCCACGAACCGTGAGATCATGACCTGAGCTGAAGTCGGACGCTTAACCGACTGAGCCACCCAGGCGCCCCAAGAATATGTTTTTTTAAAACCCATTTCACTCATTTATAATTACTTGCCTGACTCACAGGAATTTGGATTTCCATCCCTGTTGTCAACCAACTCTAAGAAAATGTGTTCTTTCATTCCAAAGGGCCTGCTGACATGTCAGCGAAAGGCGATATGTAGATCCTGTTTGGTCCATGATTTGAACAAAGCAACCCAAACAATGACAATTTTGAGACCATCTAAGGTTTCAACATAGACTGAGGTCTAGATGATTTTAAGGAATTGTTGATTTTTTTTTAGTGTACTCATGGTATTTTTTGTTTTCAAAGTTTTCACCTGGTAAAGAAGCATGATGAAATATTTACAAGGGAGAAGACACCATTTCTGAGATTTGCCATAAAATATTCCAAAGAATGTACTCTTTTGAAAATTTTCCATAATAAATGGTTTAAAAAAACAGTATTTACCCCCACCTGTCTAGGAGTCTGTGAGCACATTATCATGCAAAGTAGCATTTGGTTCTTTTTATCCTTTGTTCTCTTTGTTACCCTGCAAAACTGCTGCAGATTAACCCTACTGCAATATTATCAAATTCTTTCTTTACACTGGAAAACTCCTTTTAAAGACGCAGTTCCTTTAAATCTGTGAATAGCTTATTTGATAATAATGTTATTTAAAGTATTTATTTTTAAATTTTATTATAACTTTATATATTATGTGTTTATATTATTATTTGTATATGAGTTAGGTTATAATTTAAAATACGATTCAAGGGGCGCCTGGGTGGCGCAGTCGGTTAAGCGTCCGACTTCAGCCAGGTCATGATCTCGCGGTCTGTGAGTTCGAGCCCCGCGTCAGGCTCTGGGCTGATGGCTCAGAGCCTGGAGACTGTTTCCGATTCTGTGTCTCCCTCTCTCTCTGCCCCTCCCCCATTCATGCTCTGTCTCTCTCTGTCCCAAAAATAAATAAACGTTGAAAAAAATAAATAAATAAATAAAATACGATTCAAAAGGACATTTATTTATATTTTTAATGTTTATTTATTTTTGAGAAAGAGAGAGGCAGAGCAGATGGGAGAAGGGGCAGAGGGAGAGGGAGACACAGAATCTGAAGCAGGCTCCAGGCTCTGAGCTGTCAGCACAGAGCCCGATGCAGGGCTTGAACTCACAGATCGTGAGATCGTGACCTGAGCCAAAGTCAGATGCTTAATCGACTGAACTACCCAGGTGTCCCTATTTCTTTCTTTCTTTCTTTTTTTTAATGAAGATCCTTCAAGTTTTGGAAGAATTTTATTTTCATTAAGCCTTAGTACAAGCCAGACCAGGCTACCGTCAGTGGCCTGACCTGTCTCTGGCAAGCTCTTAAAGAGAGCTCCATGGGTCTCAGTGGGATTCTTCCCAGCATGCCTTTGCCCTCCACAGGCTCAACAACACTGACCACAGATGCATCCAGCATCCAGCAACGCAGCTCCCAGAGAGGCCCTGCTCCCCAAGGCTCCTGAGAAGCCACTTGTGTTCTGATAATAATCACAGGGACTGAGATTTTTGATACACTCAGCTTTCAGTCAGCCTAATTCCAGACAAGAGCTTCCTTGAGAAATACCCCGAAGCTAAAAATGATCCTTTTCTAGGTCCACAAATTGCAGTTCTCCATTTCCATGCCTGACACCGTTGCCTTCGTCAGAGGCATATATGCTCAACGCTGCCCAGTGCGTCAGCCAGCTCAAGTCTTAAATGCCTAAGGAAAATTGTGCTTCAATGAATTGGTCTTCACCCTCCTGCCACACCGAGGGAAAATGGAAGCTAACTCACTTGTCAAGGCAAGATGTGCAGATTTTTATAACGGTAGGACTAAATGCCATATTATCAGCCTCCACTCAAAACTTCTTGTCTTGTCGTGTTTCCTCAGTCTCCTTAACAATAGTGAAAATAACTCTCAGCCCTTGATCCATACATTACAGGACAGAAATTTCATTTCCGGCACAGGCTGAGACAGCCTTCTGCATGAGTGCAATGAGGTGGTAGATAAGGTACAAATTATTGGGGCGCCTGGGTGGCGCAGTCGGTTAAGCGTCCGACTTCAGCCAGGTCACGATCTCGCAGTCCGTGAGTTCGAGCCCCGCGTCGGGCTCTGGGCTGATGGCTCGGAGCCTGGAGACTGTTTCCGATTCTGTGTCTCCCTCTCTCTCTGCCCCTCCCCCGTTCATGCTCTGTCTCTCTCTGTCCCAAAAAAACAAAACAAAACAAAAAAAACCCCCACCGTTGATAAGGTACAAATTACTAGATAGATGTTCTTTACAAGCTGGGTGGGCTTGGGCAAGTCTCTTAATATTCCTACATCCCCTTTCTTGTATACATGAGCCAGAGACAGAATACACAAATGGACAATGGCCAGACCACCCACAATAATAGAGCTCTGACCCATGTCGGTAGCAACTGGAAAAACAACCCATTATCTACAATGACCAGCCTACAAAACCAACATAGTATCTATAAATCAGACTTATAGGAAGTCAGACCACTAACTCTAGCAAACAGTCTAAGAAGCCAAAATATAATCCCTCTAATAATTGGCCAAAATGACCAGGACATTTTAGTGGTCTTCACCTATTTCTGCGTGACAAAAGGATGTGAGACCAGATGATCGATCTTCAGCCATGTTTTTGGATTCTACAAAAATTTATATTTAGTCAACACATATTTACTGGGCATCTAGTTCATGCCAGGCTACTGTGCTGGATGTTAGAGCTATTTGATAAATTTCCCGTCTAGTGAGGGAGAATGTCATAAATCAAATAATTACACAAATATAAAGACTAGCGACCGTGCACCACACTATGAGAGCTAAGAAGAAGTTGGGGGGTGGGGCGTCTCGGAGAAAATGGCACTTACATTCAGATTTGAAGAGGATGAGAACTGGCCAGGTGAAGGAGAGGAAAGAGAAATAAAATCCAGACAAAGATCAGGGGGGTGGGGGTGGGGTGCGGCGCCTTGGTGGCTTGGTCAGTTGAGCGTCTGACTCTTGATTTCATCTCAGGTCATGATCTCACAGTCAAACCCTGCATCAGGCTCTGCAATGAGTGTGGAGGTGCCTGCTTGGGATTCTCTCTCTCTCTCCCTCTCTCTCTACCCCTCTCCTGCTTATGTGCATGCACACTCTCTCTCTCAATTAAAAAAAAACAAAACAGAGTGGGAGGAAGAACCGAGGAATACAGGAATCTAGAGAAAGATGAGCTTGGCTGGAGCAGAGAGAGCAAGGGGGGCCACTGCCAGATAAAGTTTGAAAGAGAACGAGGGACCCAACCACATAGGGTCTCACGGGCATTGTTAAGAAATTTTGTGCTATCTGAAACTTGACGACAACAGCAATATAGTAGCTAACACTTACTGAAAGCTAACTAAGTGTCAGGCACACTTCTCAATGTTTTAGAGATATGTTACACTTATAATCACATCTGTTACTTATTAAAAGTCAAAAACACTAGTGAAAAGTGGATAAGATTGGTGGAAGGGGAGAACGTGGACAGATAGACATGTGTGAAATTTGGAAGGTAAAAATCAGAGAACTTGGCAATGCATAGGGTGTAGAAAGTCAGAAGGGGAAAGATTTGAAGAGTGACTTTGAAGCCTTTGGCTTTTGAGATGGGTGGATGATTTTCTTCACTGGGAGAAAGAACACTAGAAGAGCCATAATGTGGACACGTTGAATTGGGAGGGACTGAGATACCTGGAAGCAGTTGTCAAGGAGCTGGCTGTCACCGGCAGAATGATCCCCCAAAGATGTCCTCATCCTTATCCCTGGATCCTGTGAATATGTCACCTTATGTTGCAAAAGGGACTTTGTAGATGTGATGGAGGTTAAGAACCGTAAAGAATATTCCTGGATTATCTATATGAATCCAATATAATCACATGAGCTCTTAAAAGCAAAGACATTTTCCTAAATATGGCACCCAAAACACAATCGACCGAAGAAAAAAATACGTTAAATGGGTTCAAAGTTAAAAACCTCTGTGTATCACATGGCTCTCTCAAGAAAGTGAAAAGAGTGGGAGAAAATATTTGCACATCATATGTCCGACAAGGATCTAGTACCCGGAATATACAAAGAACTCTCACAACTCAATGATAAAATGCCAAAATCCCCATGAAAAATGGGGCAAAGGACTTTAATAGACATTTCTCCAAAGAAGATATGAAAATATTCAATAAGCTCCTGAAAACACGTTCAATATTATTCATCCCTAGGGAAATGCAAGTTAAATCTATAGTGAGCTACCATTAGGACACCCGTGGTAAGGTGGGGAGAACGGAAAATTGCAAGTGTTGGCAAGGATGTGGAGAAACTGGAATCTCTGTGCACTTCTGCCAGGAATGTAAGAAGTTAGGGGGCAACCCCTGTGGAAAACAGTGTGACTGTTTCCACAAAAAGCTAAACACAGCGTGACCTTCTGACCCAGTAACTCTGCACATACTCCACAGAAATGAATACATATGTTTGTAAAAAGAACGTGTACAGGCATGGTTACAGCAGCATTATTCCCAACAGCCAGCAAAACCTGAAATATCTAGCAACTGATGAATGTATAAACAAAATGTGGTACACCCACGCAGTGGGATATTATTTTCCCATACAAAAAGAACCGCGTATTGATATGTGATACAACACGGGTGCATCTTGAAAACATGCTGAATGAATGAAGCGAGGCATAAAAAAATTCACATATTATAGGAGCTTGTTAACATGACATGCCCAAAGGAGGCAAATCCATAGAGTCAGAAGATATTAGTGGGTGCCAGGGAACAGCGAGAGAGGAGAATGGGGAGGGACTGCTAACAGGTACCTGGTTCTCTTTTAGGGTGACGGAAATATTCTGGAATGAGATAGTGGTGATGGTTACAGATAATTGGGAATATACTAAAAAACACCAAATCATATACTTTTGTTTGCTTGTTTTCTTTCTTTTTTTTTTTTTAATGTTGTTTATTTTTGAGAGAGAGAGAGCGTGACAGCTCTGTGCGGATAGCAGAGAGCCAGATGTGGGTCTTGAGCTCACAAACCGTGAGATCATGACCTCAGCCGAAGTTGCATATTTAACCAACTGAGTCACCCAGGTGCCCCTGTTTTCTTTTTTTTTTTTTTTTCAAGTTTATATATTTTGAGAGAGAGAGAGAGAGAAAGAGAGCATATGCCCAGTGAGGGAGGAGAATAAATATATGATATTTATATATCAAGTTTTTTTCAAGTTTATATATTTATTTTGAAAGAGAGAGAGAGAGAGAGAGAGAGAGAGAGAGAATATGCCCAGTGAGGGAGGAGCAGAGGGATAGGGAGAAAGAATCTTAAGCGGGCTCCCGCCCAGCACAGAGCCCAACTCAGGGCTCAATCTCACAACCTTGAGATCATGACAGGAGCAAAAATCAAGAGTCAGTTGCTTAACCAACTGAGCCACCCGGGTGCCCCTGATATACTTTAAACTGGTGAATTTCATATTATGTGAATTGTATCTTAATTAAAAACAATTACAAAAAAAAAAAGAAAACTTAAAAAGCCAAGACTTTTCTCCAATGGCAATCAGAAAAAATGAGGCTGAAAGAGAAGTCAGAGAGATTCAAAGCGTGAGAAGGACTCGATGTGCCCTTGCTGGTTTGAAGACGGAAGGGGCAGTGTGATGAATGCAGGTGGCCTTGAACTGAGACTCCCGGCTGACAGCCAGCAAGGAAGCAGGGGGCTCAGCCCTGGCAGCACAAAGAACTGAACTCCACCAACACCATGAATGAGACTGGAGGTGGGTATATCCCTAGAACCTCCAAAGGGAATGCCACCCCACTTGCATCATGATTTTGGTCTTGTGGGATCCCAAGCCGAAGATCCCACTGAGACATACTGCACCAGCCCTTCTAACCCACGGAACTGTGAGATAATAAGACGGATATTGTTTTCACCCACTAGGCTGATAGTAATTTGTTATGGTAGCAATAAAAAACTAACTGCATGTAACAACTTTGTGTGGAAACGGATGGCAGCCAGATTAATCTTGGTGACCACCTCATAATGTATATAACTGTTGAATCACTATAGTATACACCTGAAACTACTACTAAACTATTGTGTGCTGACTACACTTCAATTTAAAAAAAAAAAAAAAGAAAAAACTTGTACGTTGGTTATGTACAGAAAAGGGTTTGTCTGCACAAACCACCGGGGTATCATTTCACATAGGGGCTGACTGCAGCCGTGAACATGGATGAGTGCCGAGGGAGGGGGAAGGACAAGAAGTTGCAGTACCTAGGACAGAGCCCTGTGGTGACCTGTCGGAAGCGGGAAGAGGAGGAGGAGGAGGAGGAGGGCCGAAAGACACAGGGAAGACGAGGACAGTGATTGTCTGTCCTCCCTGCCGGGGAGCACCCATTATGGAGGTGATGGCTTGCAGCTTAGAGCCAGCCTTTCATAGGCAGACCTCGAATTCATACCGCCTTTCCAAGAAGACCCTGCTAGCTGCCTGTGAAATAGTCCTTTTTAACGTTGAAGGACGGGACGTTCCAGTAGTTCAGGGAGTAATCTAAATTCTCGAAAAAGAGAGGCAACAAAATCCTGTCTAAAGGAGACAATAACACAGTTGATGATAGGAGCTTGTACAAAGAAGGCCAGAACCAGCTCAAAAAGAAGGGCCTGGTGAGTCAGAGGATTTTTTTTTTTTACCATAGTTTGGGATGGTCACCGTAATAAAGAATGACGATCCCAGATTCAAGGGTGTCCTTGTGGCTGTAACTGGTGTGTGTGTGTGTGTGTGTGTGTGTGTGTTACTAAAACACGAATCCTAAAATGAGAGGCAGTTCCTAGGACCAGATGGAAATGAATTTTGTTGAAAAAGAGGAAAAAACTAATATATTTGAAATGTTCCAGTTTCTGTATAAAAGGAAACAGTGTGGACACATTTTTATTCTGTCTGAATAAATGACTCATCAGTTAAAAAAAAAGTCACCATTTTGGTCAATGTTCTTAGTCTCAGACAACAGAATCCATGCTAGCTAATTTATCTTATTTTTTCATTTTTTTAAATGTTTATTTATTTTTGAGATGGAGAGACACAGCGTGTGAGCGGAGGAGGGGCAGGGAGAGAGGGAGACACAGAATCTGAAGCAGACTCCAGGCTCTGAGTTGACAGCAGAGAGCCCGACGTGGGGCTTGAACCCATGAACCATGAAATCATGACCTGGGCCGAAGTCAAGTGCTTAACTGACTGAGCCACCCAGGTGCCCCCGTGCTAGCTAATTTAAATAAAAGAGATTTATTAAAAGTCATAATAAAAGAAAGGCAAGGAAACAGACTCTGGGCTGAGCTTCCAGGAATAACTCCGCCAACTGCACTGCCGATCCGGGTCATCCAAAGGAGCTTCTGCCCGCAGCGTCAAGTAGCTGTGGGTCTGGAAGCTTCCTCCCGGCCACTGGCCTCACCTGTCCAAGGCGCACCTGCACAACAAACACCTCAAGCCCCGCCTCCCTACATATGTCTCAGTTTCAAATGGCAGTCCTCTGAGAGGGCGTCTGATTGGTGGACTCTGAATCTCACCTGGAAATTGTGGCAAGGGAATATGGAAACTGTTGTCGCTAGCTTTCTACCCTCCACCAAGAAGGTATGCCAAGAGAGGAGTGGAATGAACGCTGAATGAGCCATCCTGCAGCACCTTCCACGGAAGGCAAGCAGGACAGTGTTTCAAGAGGGAGTCAGCAGGTCAACAGTGTCCAGCCACACAGGGAGAGCAAGCACAGTGAAAAGTTCACCCATTCCTTCAGCGCAGTGATCATGGGTTACCTAAACAAGACTGAACCAGTGCATTCACAGAACTGGAGCAGTGAAGAGGGAACGTAGAGGAAGGAATTGCAGCCAGCGAGTGTGATCAAGAATTTTGAGAAACTGGGGCATCTGGGTGGCTCAAGTCAGTTACGCATCCAACTCTAGGTTTTGGCTCAGGCCGTGATCTCACGGTTCATGAGTTCGAGCCCCGCCTCGGGCTCTGCACTGACTGTGCGGAGCCTGCTTGGGATTCTCTCTCTCTCTCTGTCTCTCTCTGCCCCTTTCCTGCTCACACTGTCTCTGTCTCTTTAAAAAAAAAAATTTTTTTTTTGAGAAATTGAGCCCAAAGAGGTGGGAAGAGATAGGGCGGCAGCAATTTCAGGGGCGGGGGGGTTGGGAGGAAGGGAGGGGTTCCTTTTTTCCTTGCTGACTTGGATTGTTTTGGTTTGGAAATTGAAGTACCTCCATTAATGAGCCCTTTGGGAAGGAGGATTGAATATAAAAGATAAAAGGGATAATGCAAAGAAGACAGAAGAGTGGTCCAGGGTGGGAGGTCTCTGAGAAGGCAGGAGGCCTTGGGGGGGCGGGGGGGCGGGGAGGGTGGCAGGCAGCATCCAGAAGGCAGGAGGGCCAGCACCGTGGCTCGGAGGAAGGCTGGTTTCTTTCTGGAGAAAGATTGGAACAGCAACGTTTAAAGGAGGTTTGCGGAGATGATGGCAGAAAGACAGGGCATCTCCATCTGGCGGCTTCTATTTTCTCTGCACAGTGGGATGCTCAGTCATCTGCTGAACAGGAGGAGGAGGAGTGGGCGTCCAGGACTGAGGAGAGGTGATACTTGAATCGATCATCTGGAGAGTGAGAGAGTGAGCGGCCAGGGAGACAGGAAGGAGCACGGGGCAGCGCCACGGGACATGGTGTTCCCATCGTATGGCGGGGGACCAAGGGGTCTGGTGGGTAATCCCTCCAGAGCAGAGAAAAAGTGTATACATACTTTTGTCTTACCTCTGATTAGGGTTTTTACCAGATGGGTTCAACAAAAAGTAAAAAGAGAGCTAGGGAGTGTGTTCTGTGAAAGCCCAGCTGGTCAGAGGGCAAGTAAAGCAAGCTGGGGCAAAGCCTGGGGAGCAGAGGGGCCACCGCGTGAGGAGGCCAGGCGAGCCCACGCAGCCCTTGCCCTCGTGGTGGGGCAGGTGAGCAAGCAAACTGCCAGAGAAGTCATGCCCAGAGGATGGTTCTGCTGATTTGGTGATGTACAATATTTTTGAACGACTACCATTTTGAATGACTGCCATGACTAAGGGTCTGAGAAGGGTCCATGACAATTATTGGTTATTTTGCAATTCTGCATAAGTTTCGGGGCTCACAAAACTTTGATCCACCTCTGGGCCCCTCCCAAGGCCTTGGAAGAGGCCACGCAAATGAGGTACCCCAAAGGTGAAGCGCCCTTAGCATCAGCGTAACTCCATCCCTTCATATCAGCCAACTATCATGCAATAAACGAATGTGGCCTAGGGTCAAGAATGCCTTTTAGGTTCAATCAGAGCAAGGTTAGAATTCTGGCATCTGCCTCTTGCTAGTTAGGATATTACCTGAGCTGGCTGTGTTTGAGCTTCCACATCTGTGTGCAGATTGACCTTGAGGTGACTACCATGACCCCTGTGAGTTGCTCCTAACCAACAGAATGCGACAAAGGTGGTGAGATGTCACTCCCACGACTGTTAACGTTACATAAGATTCTGTCTTGTCAGATTTGCTCTAGAGGCTGGCTCTCTGTGAAAGGTTTGAAGAAACAAGCTACCATGGGATCTCGATCCACGAGGAAGTGAATCCTTCCAACACCCTACGTGTGCTTGGAAGCAGACCCTTCTCCATTCGAGCCTCCAGATGGGAACCCAGCCCGCGTCAAGACCCTGATCACAGTTTTGCTGAAGACCCAACTAAGCTGTACCGGGACTCCTGACCCACAAAAATGGAGACAATGAATGAGCGTTGCGTGAAGCCACTAAGTTTACGGCAATTTGTTACGCAGCATAAAAACAAATACAATGTGTAGACCTAAGGATTATAGCATTTGCTTTGCTGGGTTGATGTAAAGATAACACAAGTTGTATGCGAGTGGCCAACACAATTCCAGGCATGAGTTGACACTTCCCCTGCTGTCTTTCCCGGGAATCTTACAGCCCTTAAGAAGTGACTCATTCCTGGGGTGCCTGGGTGGCTCAGTCAGTTAATCGTCTGACTCTTGATTTCAGCTCAGGTCCTGATCTCATGGCTCGTGGGATCGAGCCCTGCATCGGGCTTTGCAGTGAGTGTCAAGACTGCTTAAAATTCTCTCTCCCCCTCTGCTCTACCACCGCACACATGCTCTCTCCCTCTCCCTCTTAAAAATAAGTTAAAAAAATAAATGACTCATTCCAACTCAGGGATCAGGAGAGCAAGAGAGTAGTATTTCACGTGGGTCCTGAATGAAAGGAAAAGGAACACTAGAGAAGAAGGGATAGCAAAGCAAAGCAAAGAGTCATAAAGCGAAAAACACGGGCAGTGACTCCAAGTAAGATCTTGTGGCCTGAGTGCAAATGTGGGACAAAGAGTTTGGGACTTAGTATAGGGCCCTTTGAACATTAAGCTAAGGAAATGTTAACATTTTAAATTAATCACATGCACATTTTTTTTCCAAATTGAATTTGAAACTAGGAGATTTCATCAGATTTCACTTCCAACTTAGCAATCGCAGAGTACATTATCGTAAAAACAAACCTTATGCTTTCACTCCGTTCAAATTGACATTTAAATGACCATAAGAAATCAGAAGGAAAACTTTCTTACCTATCTATCCATCGTGAGCCTGCGTGTGTATGGCAGCTGTAGGAAGCGTGTCTCATCTACCTGGAGTGTAATGAGGGACCCAAGGGCTTGGCTCTGAAATGCATTACTGAGTTTGCACGAAGGCCTTCATTTTCAAGATCTGCTGCCTGCCCATGATGTGGTGCAGCAGGATAATAAGGCAGGCCCTTCCGGGGAGTCTGATGGGAACCTCCTTGAGAACTTCAAAGCAGTCTGGAAGCTCCCATCTAGACTTCCTTCCCTTCTTCCTTCCTTCACTGTGCTGCCATCTGGCTGTTCTGCTGTTGTCCCCCGGCCCGTCCCCATTTTCTCTTGCAGCCCTGCCCACTAACAAATTTCTTGCACAATGAGTCCTGTCATGGCATCTGCTGCTTGGAGGACCCAGAATAACACAAGTGGGGTAAGGAGTGGTCTGAGAAGACAGACAGTTCGACGGGGACGTGGAACCAGGCTCCACACCTCCCAGCAGGCGAAGAGCTTGCCCTTCTCGTTGGCAGACGGGGCACTGAGAGCCTCTGGTGTAAGGAATTGGGTCAGTTGCTCAAGATTTCACCAGTGGTGACCCGGAGAATGTTCTGGTGAGGAGAATGCTGTAACAGGTGCCTCGACGCAGGCATTTAAAAACACAGGTGGCCTATGTCTGCAGAAACAGCAGCGGGGGCTGCATGCCCCTCAGCTAGCTGCTTTGATGCCCAGCAGAAGAATGAGTGACTGAGGCCCATTAACATAGGGTCTCTGTGAGAACTTACAAAGGGGCCTTTATCTCCTGTGGAGGAATGACAGACACAGCCGAGATGCAGGCTGAAGACCTTATTGTGAGCATCATGGATCTCACAGAGCATTGTTCATAGAGCGTCCCAATGCTCAGCCAACGCAGCTCTATTATGCAAAGGCCAGGGCCTTGGAGGGGAAAACCCGGGATTTTGAAAAGTGGGAGAGAGACATCTAGAATGATGGCCTGAGGACGTGGATTTGACGGTGGCCCCAGGACCCTCCCTTTCCTAGTGAGGTCCAATACTTTTGCTGTGCTGACACATTCTATGGAGGCCTCTCCCCATAAGACAACAAGTACCCCCCTGAGGGGATGCCCCACCTTTTCTCCCAGATTTGGGCAGGATGTGTATTAACTGATGGAAAAGAAGATGGAGAAATGGAGAACGAAAGCGAGAACTGCCCCTGGGTTCAACAGTACTGGAAGCAAGCAAAAAGATCTTTATATTTGTTCTATGAAATGCTCCTCCTGGAAGAGAAAAACTGAACCAATTCAGGTAGCTTGCGTATCAAAACTAACAACTTGCCCGTCAAGATTTACCTCAAGACCCCTGCTTCCCATGCTCACCAATTCAAAGCTATGATGTCTTAAACTGCCCAATCTGATTCCGTTCCTTGCCTTGCAAAACACACCTTAAAGTCACTCAGTCCAGACTGTAATACCCTCTCTATGCTTTCCCCCAATTTCCCTGTGTCAGGGCACTCTAAAACTGGCAATGTGATATTCTCCCACCCTGCTATAGATCTAACATGATCAGCTTTGCTTGATCAACGAGTGCTTCTGGTAGATCACCATATACACACAATAGACATGGCTAATAGTAATACAGAATAAATTCAACACATTCAACTCTTCTCACTTCAGCGCTGGCCTGTTTTCTTCTTTTTCTTTTAACTGTATTCACTTATGAGGTGTCGACCTGCATCAGTTCCAATGCACCCCTCCTCTCAACAGAGAAAACGTAGGGAACATTTAAGAAGCGAATCAGGAGGGGCGCCCGGGTGGCGCAGTCGGTTAAGCGTCCGACCTCAGCTCAGGTCACGATCTCGCGGTCCGGGAGTTCGAGCCCCGCGTCGGGCTCTGGGCTGACGGCTCGGAGCCTGGAGCCTGTTTCCGATTCTGTGTCTCCCTCTCTCTCCGCCCCTCCCCCGTTCATGCTCTGTCTCTCTCTGTCCCAAAAATAAATAAAAAACGTTGAAAAAAAATTAAAAAAAAAAAGAAGCGAATCAGGAAATATATCAATGAGTACACTCCGTATTTGGCATTCAAGAGAACGCTTGTGGCCTCACCTGAGGGAGGAAAATAACCACTGTTATCAATGACTTTCTTACTCTTGTCAGAGTTCCTTGATGACCCTACCCTCTTTATCTTACTTAGAAAGTTACATACTTTGTCTGTGTGTACTCTGTTGAAGAAGATTTGTCTTGGTTAGCGAATGGTTAACTTTTGGCTGGCCTTTCCCAGTTCTGAAATAGTTGCCAAGGCTATAATGTGTGCACTGGAGATGTGAAGAACAGGATCTAGTACACGTAGGCTATTTGGGCCTTTAGAGGAAAGATCACATTTTGATAGGAATGGCCCTTTTAATGGATTCAGACTCTGGCCTCTTAAAAGGGGCCTTCATTGTCCAAGTTGGTCATCTGAGGACCACTGTGATTACTCCAGCAAATAAAGGAGGTAAACCTATCAGAAGATTTATGTATTTGTGGTTGCTATTCGTGATCATATTTTTAACATTTTTATGGGTTTAAAAATGTATTCATAATGTAATGGGTGTTAAAAGAAACACGCGTAACTTTTCACACAGATTGCTTATGTGTCAAATACAGGTTCTGCACAAACTCTATTCCCTGAGCAACAGATCCTCCCTTAAGGTTGAGTAGAAATCAAGAGTTCACGAATGTGGTTCTTTTCCCATTGGTTTCCATTATAATTTCCTGTCTCATCATCGTTTCTAATAAGAAACATGTCCCGAGCAGTAACTGTGCACTATTCACTGATGCTTCCCGTGAATTTGTGATCTAGTTCCCTGGTCATAGCTCAGCACACAAGGAATGGTAATTACAGTTCCAAACAGTAGGTGATCAATGCCAAATGAGAGGTCCATCGTAAGGTCGTAGAGGTGATTGCTAACCCTCTAGTTTTGAATATCTGCCTCATCCCTGCTGAGCCAAGATTTTCTGCCAAGTTAATCTGCAAATAAATTCCTAAATATAATCAGGGTTTTCCTACTCTTAAAGCATTATTTTGATTGTATCACTCCCCTGATCAAAACGTTTCGCTGCCTACTGATAAAAGTGCAGAGTCCTCAGGCTGAAGTTTCAGGTTTTCTAAAATCAGATCCCTTTTAATTCTTCCAGCTTTATGTGCTACAATCCTCTTCCACCACCCAGAATCCTCAGGCAAACTGACCTAGTCACCATTCCCTGCATATCCAACATTTTTCTGCCCTCAGGCCTTTGCTCATTTCTTTCACCATTTCAGGAGCCCAGAAGTTCAGCCAAGGGACAATGTTTAGGAGGAAGCAACCGGAAGTGAGGTCATCTTAGGGAAGGGGTGGGATAATTAACATAAAAAGGCATCACACTTGAGACCTCTTTGTCTATTTGTCTCACCCTTCTACTTTCTTACTCTTTCTGTTAACATCTTTTTTTAACTTTTACCTATTTTATTTTATTTTATTTTATTTTATTTTATTTATTTCCTTTTGAAGGAGAGAGAGAGACAGAGCATGAGTGGGGGAGGAACAGACAGAGAGGGAGACACAGAATTCAAAGCAGGCTCCAGGCTCTAAGCTGTCAGCACAGTGCCCGATGCGGGGCTCGAACTCACAAACTTTGAGATCATGACCTGAGACGAAGTTGAACGCTTAACCAACTGAGCCACCCAGGCGCCCCTACTTTTTGTATTTTAGAGAGAGAGTGCGCACATGCACACGAATGGAGGAGAGGAGTAGAGGGAGAGAGAGAAAAAATCTCTTTTTTTTAAGTGTCGTTTGAAAGAGAGAGAGAGAGAGAGTGTGTGTGCGCGAATGCACACACGTGAGGGAGGGGCAGAGAGAGAGAGAGAATTCCAAGCAGGCTCAGTGCTGTCAGCACAGAGCCTGACTTGGGGCTCAAAGTCACAAATATTTGTATGATGATTTTAATAGTAATCATTTCTTCCTTTTTTAAAAATTTTTATTTTAATGTTTATTCACTTATTGAGAGAGACAGAGTGAGAGATAGAGCACAAACAGGGAGAGGGGCAGAGAGAGAGGGAGACACAGAATCTGAAACAGGCTCCAGGCTCTGAGCTGTCAGCACAGAGCCCGACGCGGGGCTTGAACCCACGAACCCTGAGATCATGACCCGAGCCGAAGTCGGATACTTAACTGACTGAGCCACCCAGGTGCCCCAAGAGTGGTCATGTAAACATGCCTTAAAAGCTGTTTAAATGTGTTCAGGGAGAATTGACTGATCCTCATGTTTCCCAACTCTGAACACTGCGTGGTTATGTTTAGTCTGCTCTATCTCTGTCCATCAATAGCTTCCCTCCTTCAGTCCCAGCTCCTCCCCTCCCACCACTGGATTCCGGTGGGCTTTCTTTATAACCAGTAACAGGGTAATATAGTCCTTCTCACACACACACACACACACACACACACACACACAGATTCAATAGGTATTCAGGTTCCTTCCTCATCTACTGTTTGAGCACTGGAATTCCGCCTCCTAGGACTCTGTGCCCACACCTGCTGACAGAGAGCTTTGCCTATAGTCCATCGCATTGTGAATCAGTCAAAGAAAAGTGACAAAAGAGCAAGCTCCTTTTGCCATTCGAAGGGCACATTTGTAATGAGAAGCGTCATTCACAGTTGTCTCAGTCTCTGTTGAAGCAGAGCCACACGTGTGCCTCATCACCATGCACTCCTGTCTGCTCACACCCTCCGTTAATTCTTGCCTGAAGTTGGAAGAAGGCAAGCACCCCCTTTGGTCCCATCTCGTCCGGGTTGTCCCATGACAACATTAAATGGTTTGTTTGTTTCCTGCACCTGTTTTTGTTACTTTCCAAGTCCCCGGAGAACCAAAGGCAACCTGTCTGCTGCTCTGAAAAATTATTCTGTCTAGAATATTTGATCACATACCGGAACAGGTGCCAAATGGACAATAACACGCCAGATGTCCACCCAGGCAGCAGGAAGTTAGCCAGAACAGGGCATCTCCTAATTTAAAAGACCCAAAAGTTCACATTAATCCTGAACTGGTCTTCTCAGCACTCCCAGTGTTCACAGATCCCAGAATCCCAAGGGGGCTGAGCCAACTTAGAAACCCTACAGTTCATGACACTCATTTTTCAGGCTGAGATTCAGACTGCCTGAGACTCAGACAGGTTAAATGATACCCACATCAATTAATCGCTAACTAGTGGCAGATCCAGTTCTAGAAGGAACCCAGGTGACCCAGGGTCACCTGCAAATTAACAAGCAAAAGCGATCCTTATTCATTTTAATCCTCTGATCATTTCAGAACCTAGGATGAAGACATTTCATCCCGGAAACCGTGACCCACTCCCAGCTGATTTCAACAGATAACAGGCCGAAGACTGGGACTAGTGAAATCAATCATACAGAAGGATAAACACATGAAAGGTGAGGGTTGGAACACTCATTGAGTCAGACTCCAAATTTTTCACCCCAAGAAGTCGGTTCAGGATAGTCATATTTTGACAGTCCTCCATCCCAGAACTATTAAAGTAACACTTTAAGCCTCCTTGGCTGTTTTTAAGGGGATTAATTATACGAGCAGGTCTCCACGATCCGTTGTTTCTTTGTTTTTTCCCTAGTGCATTTGTAAGCAAGCAACTCGGAGCTCGGTGTGCCTTTTGCCAGAGGAGAAGTATCGACTGCAGAAGGGAGACCTCTGAGCTGGTCATCAAGGCCTATTTGACTACAAGATCAGAGAACTCTGGTCCTTCCAGGCCTGACCTGAGCCCTGCCAGACACCAGAAGGTCACCACTGCAGGAATGAGGGAGAGGTCAGTGACCGGAAGGAAAGTGGCATCAGGGAAAGAGCACGGAGCTTTCAATTAGTCAATTAGTCTTGAAGGCAAGACATCTCTGGCCCTTTGAACAAATTCCTTCCCATCTTTGAACCTTAGTTGCTTTCCATTAAAGTGGTGATAACAACTAACCCACAGGGCTGCTGGGAGGATAAAATGAGCTGAATGTATGAGAAGCTTCCAGATGTGTGGCCCTGAACAGGTACTCAGCAAACTATTCTCCCTAACCTCCCCACCGTCTGACGTACCGTCACCCCCAAAGGTCTGAACACCACGTCTTTCCCTGGATTAGTGTGTTTCTTCCCCCAAGCCCCCATTTTACTGCTGGCGCCCCAAGCCCTTCACCCCAATTAGCCCTGCTACCCCTGACCCTCAGTAAAATCCGTCTCCCCGGGTTCAGCTGGATCTTAGAAAGGAAAAATTATCTGATCAAATGGGTTCACAATCAAAAGCCATCAGCTTCACAATCCTCTGGGAAGTAGGTGTATTTTCGAAAGCAGCTGCTCAATAACCAAAGTGAATCTCGAATCCACTGAGTATCAGGCATGATACCAAAATCGAAAGAAGTTCTGAGACAATATTCAGAGGAGCCATCAGGACTGGCAGATACAGCCCTGCCTCAGAGCCTACTATAAATTATCAGTGAGGATATTCATGCTTTTCACATCTTCTTTTTTTTCCTTTTTTTTAAAATGTTCATTTATTATTGAGAGACACAGAGCATGAGCGGGGGTGTGGGGGGGGGGTGCAGAGGGAGAGGGAGACACAGAATCCGAAGGAGGCTCCAGGCTCTGAGCTGTCAGCACAGAGCCCAACGCGGGACTCGAACTCACAAACGCGAGGTCATGACCTGAGCTGAAGTCGCACGCTTAACCGACTGAGCCACCCAGGCGCCCCCTTTTCACATCTTCTACCGTTCTTGTGAACACAACGTCTTGCTCCCAGTTTTGGTTGCCAGGGCCCAGGAGTACGCTCTGGAAAAGATAGCGAGAGGGTGGTTGGCTGCTAAGACCTTATGGTCGGGGTCATTTGTAACTCCTGCATTTGTATGTCAGGTGCTGCCAGAACCGCCCTTCCTCTGGGCGATCCTTCTCCATCTTTTAGGAAAGAGATATTCCAAATGATGCCACCATTTAAGTGTGGGTGGCCAAAGTCTCAAACCTCACCTTTCCCAGCCTGAGACAAGACGTCTCCTAATTTTGAAGGCAAGCGTACTTAATATGTGCCTACACCCCCCACCAGGGCCTAGCATTGCATTTAGCACAGCCTCATTAGATGAATGAATGAGTGAGTGAATGAGTGAAGGAAATTCTAAAATCTGATAGATATTACTAGTACTCATTTCCAAGTCTCCTCTCCCTCAGGCACATGACAGGTCAAGCCTCCCTGCCGTCAAATGGGACCGTGTGACTACAAGTACAAGGGATGTATGTCACTTCTGATCTGAACCACGGATGTGTGCTCTCCGGGCAGGATCTCTCTCCTACGCCACCAGCCACATTATAGATGGCAAAGGCTCTGTGAGACTGAGTTCCTGGGTCACTATGTGAAACAGATCACCCCTCTGCCCCCGCTGACCTGTGCTGGATATATTACACGAACAAGAAATATACCTTTGTTGAAGGATTTTTGTTCTGCAGCATAACCTAGCCTATCCTGACTAATACAGCCAATGACCACTTAAAGAGGAAGGCAAAGAGGCTGCATATGTTGTCAAGTTCATAAATGCTCCTAAGGAGATTTTCTTACCCCGAGTTTGGCTGCTGTTATGACATTAGTCTTGTTTGTCAGGCAGGACCTAAAGGTTAAGCACCACTGGAGGAGGGCTACTCAATCTGCAGTTTCACTGGTTTGAGAGCAGAAAGGCGTGATGCCCTTCAGTTACAGTGAATTGGTTCCCCTGCTGCACTGCAGGTCAGAACAAGGCACATTACCAGGGGGATACGCAAGACACAGCGTGAAAACAATTTCACGCATCAAACTCACATCCTTGGAACCATATTCTCGATTGATCTGTGCATAAATGTTTAAAATGCACTTTGTTTCATTTTTAGGTTTTGAAATGAGGAGGTGACATTTGTAAGAATGAGCACCATATGTGCCTTGTCAAGTCTGCGGTATGCTCAGTGGGGCAAACCCAGCCCTGCCGCATGGCATCATCTACTTAGCAACCTCCTGGGATACCTTGTTTTTCAGCCACGGACAGCATTTGGCCAGAGACGACAGGCAGTAGGGACAGGGACAGGACACTTTTTGGCAGTGTCTTCAAATTTACCTCACCAAAAATTCCTATTGTTTCTGGTTCCTGTGTTGGCAGTGAATTTCTCTAGGATGGGTACCATATGTTCTAGCATTTCTAAAACCATCTCTCTTCTGAATATTCTCCTTGTCTTCACAATCCATCAAAATGCCCCAGAAATCCCAATATTTTAGTATACAAACTACATGCATCAGACAACTTCCTGGACTAGGACACAATACAAAAATTAATTTCAAGAGCCTGTGCCTCAGTTTGGGGTTGAAACTAATCCACTTACTTCACCTTCGTACACCAACAAACCGTAGGAGGATGAGGTTTATTTCTGCCCGGGGGCAGAAATTTGATATATCTCAAATTGCCTTAATCTGGAATGTTCATTTCGGAACGTGACCTCACTGAGAGAATGGGGATGGGCCAAGGCAGACGGTGTTCTTTTTTTTTTTATTTTTTTTTCAACGTTTTTATTTATTTTTGGGACAGAGAGAGACAGAGCATGAACGGGGGAGGGGCAGAGAGAGAGGGAGACACAGAATGGGAAACAGGCTCCAGGCTCCGAGCCATCAGCCCGGAGCCTGACGCGGGGCTCCAACTCACGGACCGCGAGATCGTGACCTGGCTGAAGTCGGACGCTTAACCGACTGCGCCACCCAGGCGCCCCGCGGCAGACGGTGTTCTAAGAAGAGTGTAGAAGGACAGACTTTGCCTGGTGCAGAAGAAGAACCCAACTGAAGAGGGTGTGGCCGTGAAATGCAAAGGATTAATGGGGTTGATTTTTGTTGAGCCTTTGTTCTATGCCAGGCACTCCACACAACGTTCTCTGTGTGTTTAATTCCCTCATTGATCCTGAGCAGTAAAGCATATGCTCAGTTCACAGACGGGCAAAACACCAGTCAAGGTGGTTGATGATTTCCCCAGGATCACACAGCTGGGTTGTGACAAAGCCATGACATGAACCTCAGACTCCTTCTAAAGGACTTACTGTCCCACTCTCTAAATTGGCCCGGGCCTCCAAACCAATTATTTTAAAACAATAGACATTCGTTTTTTATAGTTCCAGAGGCTAAGAAATCCAGGATTAAAGTGCCAGCTGAGTCAGTGTCTGGTGAGGACCCTCTTCCTCGTTGATAGACAAAAGTCAATTCTTTTCTTACTTTTTAAAAAAAATTTTTATTTATTTTTGAGAGACCGAGTGCAAGTGGGGGAGGGTCAGAGAGAGAGAGAGAGAGAGAGACAGACTCTGAAGCAGGCTCCAGGCTCTGAGCTGCCAGCACAGAGCCCGATGCAGTCGAACCCACGAACTGTGAGATCATGACCTGAGCTGAAGTCATATGCTTAACCTACTGAGTCACCCAGGCGCCCCCCAAAATCAATTCTAATAGCAACCTAAGAACCCAATGACCAAACCTTGTTGGTCCAGGCTCTGAGATGGTAGACTTCAAAATTAGGAGATAGGAAAACAGTCCGGCAATTTCTCGAAAAATTAAACATAGCATATCTTATGATCCAGTAAGTCTATTTCTAGATATATACCTAAAAGAATTGAAAGCAAAGACTCAAACAGATGTTTGAGTACACCAATGCTCATATCAGGATTATTCACAATGGCCAAAAGTAGAAACAAACCCAAGTGCCCTTTAAAGGATGAACGGAAGGGCGCCTGTGTGGCTTGGTCAGTTGAGCGTCCGACTCTTGATTTTGGTTCAGGTTGTGATCCTAGGGTCGTGGGATCAAGTCCTGTGTCAAGCTCCTCACTGAGCACGGAGCCTGCTTGAGATTCTCTCTCTCTCTCTCTCTCTCTCTCTCTCTGAGAAAAAGAAAGAAAGAAAGAAAGAAAGAAAGAAAGAAAGAAAGACGAAAATTGTTACATCTGTACAATGGAATATCATTCAGCCTTTAAAAAAGGAAATTTTGACACATGGGTGAACCTCAAGGCTGTTGTGCTAAGTGAAAGAGCCCAGTCAAAAAAGGACAAAAAGGACAAATACCGTATGATTCCACTTACTTGAGGTACTTTGAGTAGTTAAATGCATAGAGGCAGAAAATAAAATGGTGGCCGCCAGGGGCTGTGGGGAGGAGAGAATGGGGAGTTATTTAATGGTTACCAAGTTTCAGTTTGGGATGATGACAAAGTCCCGTGGATGGAAGGTGGTGATGGTTGCATGGCATTGTGAATATGCTTAATGCCACTGTGCTTTGCGCTTAAAGATGGTTAAAATGGAAACTTCTATGGTATATGTATTCTGCCACAATTTTCGAAAACCTCACAAGGACAGCAACGTAGACTTGGACCTTAAATATCCTCTTTTATTCATGAGCTCAAAGCACTTTCCCTGCATTCTGCTATGGGGTCACGAATTCACAATGTCAGCTGGTAAAAGAAGCCAGTCCGGGGAAGTAAATACAGTTTCTGATGGTGGAACCAGGCAGTTTTAGCCATTAGGGAAATCAACTGGTCTTACCAACTAGTTTTGCAGAAGGGGAAACTGAACGCTGAAACAACTTGCCTGAGGCCGCACAACAAGGGAAGTCAGCCTTCGGGTGGCCCAGGGTACCTAAAGCCTTAGCTGTCCCACTGGGCTCTATCCTCTAGAGCAAACTGAAGAAACGGAGAGAAAGAAACAGATGCAATGGCGTGCCCATGTGCACCTTCACTGGTCCGAAGGTAGAAGCATGGAAATGGCTGAGACATGAGATTCTAGTACAATTAAATGCTTTAAACCAGTTTATTTTTCTGGAAGATTCTAGAACCAGACGTTTATTTCTTCCCACAATTACTACACATTGACCTTTTTCATCCCTGTGTGTGTTTACAAGAAGTGAGACCATGTCCTAGCTCTAAAGCGTCAAAACAAATTCCTGCTAAACAAGGGAAACAAAAATTCAATGGAAATAAAACTCACTCTGGTTTTCATGCAGCAAATATTTGCTGGGCACCTAGTTGATGCCAGAGACTATGTTATCCCAGGGAATACAGCTGAGGACAAGCCATGCTGAGTCCCCACCCTCGTGAAGTGCTGCTCTCAAACAAATACATGGGATGTCACACTAAGGAAAGCTTGAACAGTTAAGTGATTGCTTGGGAAATTACACAAAATTACTGCCGAGCGTCGTAAAGGCTACGATCAGAAGTCTGGATAGCTGAGGAGCTGTTAGGATGGTCTATCAGGGTTCAGAGAAGCAGAGCCGCTAAGAAACAAAGACACGGGTGGTGTTATGGGCTGAATATTCGTGTCCCCTCTAAATTCATACACTGAAACCTACCCCCAGTGTGATGATATCAGGAGATGGGAGCTTTGGGAGGTGGTGCGGTCATGAGAGGGAGCCTTCATGAATGGGACTAGTGCCCTTATACAAGAGACCCGAGATCACTCCCTCTCCTGTCCGCCCGGTGAGGCCACCGTGAGAAGATGGTCATCACTGAGGAGCAGGGCTCTCAGCAGACACCAAATCTGCCAGAGCCTTGGTCTTGGACTTGCCAGTCTCCAGAACCATGAGAATACGTTTCTCTGTCCTCATGCAATTGTGGGAGCTGGCTAAGCATCTAAGCAGCTTCTGTCATGGTGTTGTTTTCACATCCGAGGTTGGAGCAGCTGGAGAGGGACCTGAAGCGGGGGAGGTAAAGAAGGCTCGTTGGTGCCCCTGTCCTCGGTGTAGGAGTCAGGCACAAGCCAACCCCCTTTGTCATGGACAAAAATATGCATCTGGCCCAGGAGTGGGAGGAGCTGAGAGGGACTCAGGCCAGCCCCTGCCTCCGGTCGAAGAGGTGGCGCTGGCAGGCGTGAGACCATGTGTGTGTCGGCCCCAGAAGGGCTGTGGTTTCGTCTCCACCCTCCTCACCTCCTACAAGAGCCTCTTCTGTGGCTCATCATGACTGGACACTTACAGGGAAGGGAGTTCCGGGAGACGCAGTGCCTCTTGTCAAGCTGACAGATTTGAAAGCCACGACAGATGGCGACCTCCCTCGGACTGGCGGCTGGGGGAGGTTTCCAGGAGGAAATGGCATTGAACGATGAGGCCCCAGGGATGGCGCACGGTGGCCACACGGAGTGTGGAGAAAGTTCCACGAAGTGTCAGAACCACAGGAAGAAACAGACACTGTCTGAGAAAGCTTGCATTTTTAAAAGGAAATGGGAGGGGTGCCTGGGTGGCGCAGTCGGTTAAGCGTCCGACTTCAGCCAGGTCATGATCTCGTGGTCTGCGAGTTCGAGCCCCGCGTCAGGCTCTGGGCTGATGGCTCAGAGCCTGGAGCCTGTTTCCGATTCTGTGTCTCCCTCTCTCTCTGCCCCTCCCCCGTTCATGCTCTGTCTCTCTCTGTCCCAAAAATAAATGAACTTTGAAAAAAAAAAAATTAAAAAAAAAAAAAAAGGAAATGGGAACCAAAGGGCAAAAGATGTGGTCCCAAAGGATGAACTTGTTCTAAACCAAGAATGTAGCACTTTATCAAGCGTCTGTAATAGTGAATCGAAGTCAATAAAATGGTGGACAAGCGACTTTCCCAACCTGTGGGGTGATTCACAACTTCCTCCTCATCCCTCCTGGCCATCTTTCCTACTCCCAGTCCTCCTCACTGCCTGGGAAATCGCAGGGTGGGGTCCCAATCACACAGATACCTTCACTTGTCTTTGCAGACCTTACCCAGGAGTGAGGGCAGTCATGGGATAGAAATCCTGCAGACTGGAGTCACAGTTTCCCACATCATGTTGGTACGGGTGACCAAAATGTCAGTGGTGTACAAGAGCCTCTGAATCATCTCTGTATGCAGTCAGAGCCCAGTGTCCCATCCCAGCAAGGCTACACCATGTGGGAGACCCTGGGTCAGCATCTAACTAACTAACTAACTTTCAAACTATGTGTCCTCCAGATTAGTCCATTTCCTTAAGGGAAACCCAATGTCCTGGGGAAAAAAGCAGGCTTCCTGTCTTTCCAACCCAGTACAGCATCTTTCGCAAAGATGATCATTCTTAGGAAAACCATCCTAACAGGGCTGATCTCAAGACTTGCTGCTTCCAGCCTGACCTGGGGACACTGGTGGTGACCTGGGCCCGGGGTGGGGGGTGAGGGGGAGGCTGCAGAAAGGATGCACACGGTTCTAAGCAGAAAGGCAGCATCCCAGGTGCCAGGTCTTCCCCCCCCCATCATGAGATAGCAGGTCCCTGGTTCCCTACTATGTCAGGGGTCCCCAAGACCACCCCTGAGGGTGATTCAATGGAAGGATTCAAAGAAATCAGAAAAGTTGGTCTACTCATGGTTATGTCTTATTATAGTGAAAGGATACAGGTGACAGTCAGCAAAGGAAAAAGCCTCAGTGGCCCAGGAGAGTTCCAGGAGTAAGGTTCTCACTGTCTGTCCCCAGTAGAGCCCTACAGACAGGATTTTATTCTTCCAGGAACAAGATGTGATAATATATACCAAATACTGTCAATCAGGGACATTTACATGAGCCTTGGGGTCCAGGGATTTTGTTGGGGTTGGTCATATAGGCATGGGGTACCCTCATGACTGACATTAGCTATTCAGATTCCAGCCTTTCCAAGCTGATGCAGCATGGCCAAGGCCCCCACCATAAATCACACTGTGAGCACAGACAACCCAGGGGAATAAACCCTGACGCTCGTCAGGCAGGATAGTCCATGGGCTTAGAGTTATCTCTCAGGAACCAGTCAAGGGCTAGACCTTTCTCTGGAACGTGCAGAGTTTAGACAACCCAAGGCTACTGGGTCAACCTCGTACTGTTCATCCACGCATTTTGTTCTGAGAGGGAAGTACCATGGTCTGGCGTGGGCGACACTAGTCAGGAGGCTTCATGTCGCTAACCCGTTGGCGACCTCAGGTTAAGACCTATGGAGTCTCAATGCCTTTGTTTCCCCACCTGTGAGATGATAGTAGTAATGCCCCGTCTGAATTTCCTGAAAGGTGCTACCAGAATCAAATGACACAGTGGCTAAGATCGCCACTGAGCCTCAGGTACTTGCCAATGTCAGGGTTAACAAGGTGTAGGAGTCAATTAGTACTCTAGGGATTTCTGCCTATTTAACAGCCATTTTATCTTCCCCTAATAATTACAAAATGCTTACCATGTGCCAGGTACAATATCAAGTGCTTATGTGGATAATCAGATTTAATCCTCAAATAATTCTCTGAGGATGGCACTATTATGGTCCTCATCTGGGAGGACTGAGGTTCAGTAAGGTTACCTAAGGTCGCCTCTCTTCTTAAATAGCAGAGACAGCTTTTAAACTGAACAAAGGTAACCAGAGCCAGAAAAACAAAGCTAAGTTCGTTGCTTGCCAGACAGGGGAAAGCTGCTTGGCTCACCCAAAGGTGTGTTCAGTGACTCCCTCTAAGTTAAAAGGGAAAGCCTGGATGAGGGTACAAAAGAAAAGGCTTTGGCGCTGAGGAGGTGGGATTCTGAAGGGTGTCATTTGATTGTCAGAGGAGAAAATCGTGAAACATTTGGAACTGTTCATCGCTCTGGTTTTGAGAACAAAAGTGCTGTTGTCCAACAGGTCCAAATGGGTTGTGCAATTAAGACTGAGCAGGCTCAGGTCGCGGCCGGTGAGTTTGTAGGCACCTGAGAATTGGGGACATCCTTCTCTACAGAACTGAGGTGTCTGTCTCCAGACATCCCCATATCTGACCACCTTTGTTCAGTATCAGCTGCCTTCCCGCCAGCTCCCAGCCGCTCCCAGCTAAACATGTCAGAGAATTTGGACTGCGTTTAGAATGCACAATTTGGGGGCGCCTGGGTGGCTCAGTCGGTTGAGCGTCTGACTTCGGCTCAGGTCATGATCTCGCGGTCCGTGAGTCCGAGCCCCGCGTCGGGCTCTGTGCTGACAGCTCGGAGCCTGGAGCCTGTTTCGGAGTCTGTGTCTCCCTCTCTCCCTGACCCTCCCCCATTCATGCTCTGTCTCTCTCTGTCTCAAAAATAAATAAATGTTAAAAAAAAAATTAAAAAAAAAAAATAAAGAGGTTAGAGTGGGAGAGAGCCAAAGCATAAGAGACTGTTAAAAACTGAGAACAAACTGAGGGTTGATGGGGGGTGGGAGGGAGGGGAGGGTGGGTGATGGGTATTGAGGAGGGCACCTTTTGGGATGAGCACTAGGTGTTGTATGGAAACCAATTTGTCAATAAATTTCATATATATATAAAAAATAATTAATTAATTAATTAATTAATTAAAAAAAAGAATGTACAATTTGTCAGTTTTTAACAGTATCATTGTTTTTTGTGGGTTCTTCTTTAATGTTTATTTTGAGAGGAGAGACAGAGCGCACGTGAGCAGGGAGGATCAGAGAGAGAGGAGAAAGAGAGAGAATCCCAAGCAGGCTCCAAGCTGTCAGCACAGAGCCTGACACGGGGCTCGATCGTGACCTGAGCGGAAATCAAGAGTCGGACGCTCAATCGACTGAACGACCCAGGCTCCCTAACAGTATCATCGTTTTTAAGGAAAACCTCATTTTTATTAAAAAAAAAAAAAACCACACACACACACACACACACACACACACACATACACACACACACAGAAGTAAGTGCACTTGATTTCTTCTTCTACTCATCTGCTGTTTCCTGTCCTCCAAGACAAATCTAGAAGAGGAGACAACTGTTCGGTTGCTACAAATCATAGGAACACCGTGGTGCAAAATAGCTCCATAAAAGACTTCAGACATGATCTATGTCTTAAGGCAGAATTTAGAGGAAAGGAAAAAAACAATCTTGGCAAGAAGCAGCAGAAGGCTTTTACACAGAGGCACATCTGAAACTCTGAAAAGAAAGAGTGAGAGGAAAGAATACCCACCATGGGGAGCAAGGCAGGCATCCAGTGTCGCCCTGTGCTGACACAGACAGGGTCCTGCAGACTGGAAGGTCAGGAGCCAGGCCTCTAAAAGGAGCCGTGACCACAGAATCCACACACCCAGGAGTATTTGGAAGGCGTCCAGGAGGTGGAGATCGCTATCAGGAAAAGAATCTGCTTTTGAGATGAGAGGGCTCAGAAGGGCCCCAAATGTCCAGGGAAAATAAGGATGGTTTCAAACAGTCCATTTGCAATAAGCCACTTTGGGAATTACCTGGAATGTTTAATAGTGGTAGTAGTAGTTTAATTCCAGAAAGAATTAATGTGTCCTCGGAATAAGTAAGTAATTTTTTGCTTACAAAAAATTGGGATAGGATTCTTTTTTTTTTTTCTTAAGTTTATTTATCTATTTTTGAGAGAGAGAGAGCACAAGCAGTGGAGGGGCAAAGAGAAAGGGAGACACAGAATCGAAAGCAGTTTTCAGGTTCTGAGCTGTCAGCACAGAGCCTGACCCGGGGCTCAAACTCATGAACCATGAGATGAACCTGAGCCGAAGTCGGATGCTCTACTGACTGAGACACCCAGGAGCCCCGGTATAGGATTCTAAATCTATTGTTCCTCACCCCTTCTCTGCCCCCATAGCCCCGCCTCCATTCATGGAAATGTTCACAAAGAGACCCTCTTTCATAGTCCAAAGAAGACCTACGTGCTGAGGAATTTGATTTCTGAATGAACGTAGCCTATTTTTCTTGCCCCCGTGACCTAGAACCTGGCCTTCTGGGAGGCGTTTCATCTTCTGTGACAGACGATGCCTGATCCAAGGGTAACAGCGTGCAGCCCTGCAATTCACTCCTGCCACTAACTGTCCCGAGTTAGCACAGACCCCAAAGGTAAAGGGCACAGTCTCCATCAACGTCGCCCTCACTTCAGACACCAGCTGCTAGTTTGGGGGTCTCAGGCCACTTGCACTTCTGACCAAGTGGCTATGAATTTGGGGTTCCCATGACCTCTAATAATTCACTAGAATGATTCTAGAGCTCAGAAAGTGCTATATTTATGATTATAGTTCTACTGTAAAAGATACAAATCAGGAATGGCCCCATGAAGAGACCCACAGGGGGAGGTTTGGAAGGGTCCTGAACCAGGAGTTCCACGCCCTCTCCCTGGGGAATCAAGACTCATCACCCTCCTAGTATATCAGTAATGCTCATCAACCTTGGGACAGCTTTGGGTATCCAGTGTTTGGGGGGGGGGGGTGGATTTTATTACATAGGCAGGATTGAATCATTGCCCACGTGAGTGAACTCAAACTTCAGTCCTCCACCCCAGAAGTGAGAAGGTCAGGCTGATATCACAACAGGCCCCATCCTGAGTCACCTCATTAGCATTAACTCAGGTGTGGTCCTTGGGTCCCACCATGAATAACAGAGATGCTCCTAGCATTCAGAAAATTCCAAGTTCAGAACCTGAGACAAAGAGCAGAAAAATGCTTTATTATACAGCACAATGACAGCAACTGACATTAAATGAGGGTTTTCTAGGTGCTAGGCTCTGCGCTGAGTGCTTTCTATACATCTCCTTTGATCCTTAAAACAATCGTACGTGCCCGATTTATTACTATCCCCATTTCACAGATGACAAACTAAGGCACGGAGATGGGAAGTAACTTGCTTAACTTTGCATAGCTAGTAAGCGGCAGAGCAGGGATTTGGACTCATACTTGTCATCTGGGCTACTATGTCCCTCGAGAGCTGATTATAAAAAGGGAGAAGCCAAGAGAGCGGCCATCACCACCAGAGAAGAATTTGGATATAATGCAAAGACCCAGACTGACTTTGGATTCTTGGAGGAAAAATAATCTAGGCTTCGCACTTGAAAGAATTCAGTCTTGGGGTACCTGGGTGGCTCGGTTGAGTGTCCGACTCTTAATTTTGGCTCAGGTCATGCTCTCACAGTTTTCAGGATCAAGGTGACAGCACGGAGCCTGCTTGGGGTTCTCTTTCCCTCTCTCTCTGCCCCTCCCCCACTGGCGCGTGTGCACTCTCGCTGTCTCTCAAAATAAATAAATAAACTTAAAAAAAAAAAAAAAAAGAATGAATTCAGTCTTCAGAGCCAGAAAAGCTGCTTTAAATTCCAGCTCTACCAACTACCAGTTGAGAAAGAAGCATTAAAATCTGATCTGAAACCTTCATCAATTACATGGAGATTCTAATAACGTTTACCTTACAAGTTTGGTCTGAGGAATAAAGGAGGCCATTTATTTGAAAGTGAAGACCCGTGGAAGGCTTTCTTTTTTCTTTTCCACTCAGTCTGTTCCTGGTTGTTCACCCACAGAATTTATCTTCTCTCCACCCGATCTATTTATTCCTTGTGCCTCACATGATACCCTCCAGCCTCTCTGATTGCCTTGGATTACATTTTTGTTCCCTTAGCTCAATTATTTTTATACTGTTCACATGGACTATTACTTCAGCTGCAGAGAACAGCAGCTTTAAAAACATTTATTAAGCACATAATCATACGTGGCGTCGCCCTTGAAACAGTCCAGGCCCGGGTGGCACGGTGGGAAAAGTCAGGGGCACGTAATCAGAAGACTTGGGTCTGGTCCCACTTGCTTCCGAGTAGCTTGTCACCTTAGAAAAGACACTTAGCCTCTCTGAGTGTCAAACTACTCATTTAGAAAGTATCACCAATAGTTGTGCCCTTCTTGCCAACCTCACTGGTGGTGGGGGTAGGGGCTTGTATGAGAAAATGTATGTGGAATGTTTTGTTTTTGGTGCTTTTTTAAATTTTTTTAATGTTTATTTATTTTTGACAGAGAGAGAGACAGAGCATGAGTGGGGGAGGGGCAGAGAGAGAGGGAGACACAGAATCCGAAGCAGGCTCCAGGCTCTGAGCTGTCAGCACAGGGCCCGACGCGGGGCTCGAACCCACAGACTGCGAGATCATGACCTGAGCCAAAGTCTGACGCTCAACCGACTGAGCCACCCAGGCGCGCCAGTGTGGAGTCTTTTGAAACCAACAAACCTTTGTATGAATCAAGAGAATAATTATGTAAGACAGCAACTGAAGCAGACATTGAATCCCACATAAAAGGATGTACAAAAATCCTAGGACAATCCCATATAAGGAGCATACAGAAAAACGGCACAAGACATGCACGCAAATAAACACATGTTCAAACCAAAGTCGGGTTCGTTTTTTGGAAGGCAGTTGGCAGGGAGGGCTGGAGAAGAGGTAGATGAAAGCCACATACATGGCTTACTTCACCTCCTTAAAATTTCCAAACACTGTTTCCTCACAGGACATAAAAGAGATGAATTGAGTGTCTATACGTATATGTATATGTATATGTATATGTATATGTATATGTATATGTATATGTATTTAGAGATTTTATTTATATTTTTATTTTTTAGAGAGAGAGAGTATGAGTAGAGGAGAGAGGCAGAGGGAGGGAGAGAGAGAATCTTAAGCAATCTCCATGCTCAGTCCGGAGCCCGACTCAGGGCTCAATCCCACGATCCAGGGATCATAACTTGCGCTGAAATCAAGAGTCAGATGCTCAACTAACTGAGCCACCGAGGGGTCCCAAGAGTCTCTATTAAAAAAAAAAAAAAAAAAAAAAAAAGAGCTTTCGGTGACTCCTAAGTTGGTGCTAAAGTTGGGGTCAAATACCCCATAAGAAACCTTGCTTTGGGGCGCCTGGGTGGCTCAGTCAGTTGAGCGTCCGACTTCAGCTCAGGTCATGATCTCGCAGTTCGTGGGTTCGAGCCCCGCGTCGGGCTCTGTGCTGACAGCTCGGAGCCTGGAACCTGCTTCGGATTCTGTGTCTCCCTCTCTCTGACCCTTCCCCGCTCATGCTCTGTGTCTCAAAGATGAATAAATTAAAAAAAAAAACAAACTTTTTTTTAAAGGAAATCTTGCTTTGACTACTTTTGCTCATTCATTTAAACAATATTTATTCAGTGTCCTTGGGTGGCAGGCACTTTTCTATACCATTAGGATATGCCAGCAAATGTAACTGACAAAACTCCCTGCCTTCGTAGGGCAGGCGCACTTTCACTGGGGGCTGGGGAAGAGGCAGGGAGACAGACCATATGCAGTAGACCCAGTGGACAAAGAAGCTGTGGAAAAAATGAGGACTTGGTCAATGCCACAGAGAAAAGGAAAGCACAACTTGAAGGGGATTAGAAGGGCAGGGTGGGGCAGCTGCCATGTCCAATCCTAGGGCCATCTTGAACATGTGACTTAACCTCAACGGGTCCCCCCTGCCTTTTCCATGACTTAGAACGAACACCTGCCCCACAAGGTCACAGCCATGGTGGAATGCGGTCGTGCTGTTCACATACTCAGGACACAGGAACACCCACAGAGTTGTCATGGGCACCATTTTTTACTTGACGTTTGCACACATGGTAAGGAGAAACCCATCTGCACAGGAAGAGAAAGTTAGTAACCAGGTGATTTATGGAGTTTCTGTTGTCTCTCCCACTGGTACCACTGAGCCTAATCTACTTTAAGTGGGAGCAAAGGACATTTTGATCCACGGTAATAGAAAAGGGTTTGAAAGAAGATCCCCTTGAGATGGAAAACATAGAGACTGACTCCCGTTCTTGGACTCCTATGCTGTGGAGGAGAGGAAATGAGGAGGGGAAGAGAGCACAGGAGCCCAGAGGGCAAGAGGCAGAGGAGAATACCCGTAGCAGACAGAAGGGTGGAAGGCATTGACCCAGAGTATTAGCTGGCTTCCTGACTTTCTTTCAAATGCCCTGACCAAAGAGATGCTCAGCAATGGTTTGTTCGATGAAATGCCTCACACAGACCAAGTTTACGCCGCAAAATTGAGACTTCCAGTCACAGGGTAGGACTGAGAGAGCCTCGGTGAAGATCGAGGGCCCTGTTCAGTCTCGTGGACATTATGGGGAGGAGGAGAACCCACTTACGTTGGAGAAGTGAGAGGGGGCTACAGCCTGGGAGAAATAACGCGGAATTAATCATTCGTGTTTGGTCTGCGATGATCAAAAACAGAAACAACCTACCGGGCAGGCCAGTGTATACGTCACAACACCCCATCTGCCATAGGCTACGTTGGTTTTCATTCCACAGCTTTTTAGGCTTAATGCTAACATGCTGGGTTGCTTTTTTTCAATTCTCTGTTTACTTCTCACAGATATCATGGGGAACTCATCAATTGAACATTGGCACAGAAATACATGTCTATTTATTTGTATAACAAATTTTGTACGTGCACTTCAATTGCGTCTCTAACAACTAGGCTTTTATGGGTTCCCTTGGTAACTTCCAGGCCTGTGAGGGGGATCAGATGTATCAGATGCCCTGGGAGGCACCGATTCCGTGGGTCTGCAGCTGCTAAGGAACTACTGGGTGTAAATGCAAGCTCGTCTTAACTGCAGGTTACTGGTGGCGGTGTGGTGGCTTCCCAGACAGCAATCCACTGGGTCAGGGGAGCCTCTCCAACTCGATCTGTAAGGCAACGGCTCCCCATCTTTTCAAGCATGGGACCCAACCCCCCCAGGCCTTCCTGCCTTTTCCAGAAAATGCAAAAGACTTGTCATCACATCAAAAAAACTTTGTGGGTCTCACGAATAGTACTTGCATCGTTTATTTTCAAATACTTATGGGCAAGAAGCTACGAGAAGTTTGGTAAACAGTTTAAAGTTAATACGTGTTTCGTAGATTGGAGCAGGAGCCTCTTACATTGTGTTCAGCCTACAGACAGTGCTTGGTGGGCCTAGCGGCCACGTGATGAACTGTACAGATGTTTCAGACACAAGCTTTGTGGAAAACAACATGGGGATTATTTTAAAAGAACTAATGGCGGGGGGGGGGGTGCCTGGGTGGCTCAGTTGGTTAAGCATCCGACTTCAGCTCAGGTCATGATCTCCCGGTTCGTGGGTTCGAGCCCCGTGTCGGGCTCTGTGCTGACAGCTCAGAGCCTGGAGCCTGCTTCGGATTCTGTACCTCTCTCTCTGCCCCTCCCTCTCTCTCTCTCTCTCTCTCTCTCTCTCTCAAAAATAGATAAACATTAAAAAAAAAATTAAAGAACTAACAGAATACCATTTGCCAATAACCCAAAGCAGGGGAAAACCCTGGGACATATGGAAAACTCTGAAAATATCCAGCTGCAGTCAGATTCTGGCATTAACCCTGTCCTGGTGCCGATCCTGAGCGACTGTTTTCTGGTTGGGCTCTTTCCTTTGTGCCCCCAACCTGACTTGTCTCTCTACTTGGCCTGCAGGGACATTCATGCTGATGTGTTCACTGCAGAGGACATTCAGTTGCCTTGCATTTCTCAGTGTGCAGTTCTGAAAGTGTAGGTTTGCCATCCAACTTAGCAGAACAAGATGATCTCAACCGTCCTCACTCTGGCTTCCTCTCTGTTCCTGCACATCCAGATCCACAAACCCAGGACTCGCAGGCAACGCCCACGGGGACAGGCCCTGGCGGCAAGAGGGAGAGGTTTATAAACCGCAGGGCTTTAGACTTTGTGCGGCCTGGAAGATTCTCCTCCATCTTCAGTGGCCTCAGGGCTCATTTCCTGTTCTCACTACGAATATGGGCAGCGTGTCGAAGCACCTGTCCCTGCTCATGAGCTTAACCCAGCCACGGAGTCAGAGTTTGGTCACCTCCTGCGGGCCGCCCTCCTTATAGGTAGGTGGCTGGCTCAGCCCTGGAGAGAGAGGGTCATTCTTGAGAAATGCGGGTACCATCATGAGGATCCGGGCCCCTGGCCACGTCTGACCGAGTTTCTGAGACGTCTACCGAGGAAAGAAGGAGAATTCCGCTGAGAAGGGACCTAAAAAGTCAGGGGAAACCTTTCAGGGCCTAATTGGGAAAGCAGCTGGGTGGCAGCAGCGTGGCCACGAGGACCCTTCCACGGGCTTCGGCATCGCACGCTGGACGAAGGAAGGGGCTGCCGGTGGAAGGGAAAGAGGAATATATCAAGGGGTCTCAGGAGCAAGAAGACCGCTTTCCTCCTCCCTCACTTTCTGTGCTGTCAGTCCTGGGATCCACACCCGAGCATCATCCCAGATCCAGGGATGGGGATGAAGCGGGGGAGCGTTCCTGACTTCTCCGACTAAGTTCATTATTATTATTTGGCCAAACCAGCTTCTGGGAAGCGGTCTAATTAAAAGCAGAAAGAAGTTCAAAGCGGCAGCCGGTACAAAGCCCAGCTCCATCACCTACTAGCTGTTTGGCCCCGCAAGCCCCTGGACCTTTTCTCTCTTTTCTCACGAATTTAAGACATAGAGTTTTATGAAGCTATCTCTGTTTTTGTTTTGAAGTATAATTAATATACCATGTTATGTCAGTTTCAGGTTTACAACACAGTGATGCAACAGTTCTATTCAACACTCAGTGCTGCCCGTTGATACGTGTTGCCACCACCGACAGAATGGGACAACCATCCAACGTTATTATAATATTATTGAGTGCATTCCTTACGCTGTACTTTTCCTCTCTGTGACTTATTTATTGCATAACTGGAAGTCTGTACCTCTTAACCCCCTGTGTCCGTTTTAACCCTCCCCCCACCCCCCTTCTCTCTGGCAACCACCCCCCAGACCTCTTCATTTCCCAATATCTTCACCTATAAAATGATAATCGCAGCAGCACCTCCTTATAGGGTCCTGACGGCAAATAGGTTTACAAGGAACTTGAGGTATAATTTTAGTGTAACTTGGGGCTACAGGTTAATAAATTTGATTCCAAATATAGCACATATTAGGCTCCTCAGTAAATATTATTTCAGTGAATTAAGATCAAATACCAAATTCTCCAGGAGAGAGAGCTGGAAATGAATGTTCACGACTGATAAATTACGTGCGGGGTGAGGTTTTACAAGGGAATGCTGAGTTGAAATGGCACTGTGTCTAAACTAGAGGGAGATCTTCAGAAAAGAAAAAAATACATGATTCTGTGGGAATGACCTTGGCATCAACATACCTGAATTCTATTCCTGATTCTATTAATTGACTCTATTGAGTGTCAATTCTATTAATTGTCAATTCTATTAATTAATTATAAGTCAATTAATTCTATTAATTGACTCTGTGGCATTGAAAAAAAAAACCTACTTCATACGCACGGTTTTTTTTGTAAACTGAAGAAGCTGGACCAGATCATGTCTAAGGTTCACGTCTACTCAGCAGATGATTCAGTCTCTGGTACTTCTGCAAGAAAAGAAATTTGCAAAAATAAATAAATAAATAAGTAAATTAATTCATTGAAAAATTAAAAATTTAGAAAGAAAGAAAGAAAGAGAAAGAAAGAAAGAAAGAAAGAAAGAAAGAAAGAAAGAAAGAAAAGAAAAGCAAAGCTAATTTGCTGAAGTGAAGCAAGTCAAACGTGGTTTTAAGGGGCGGAGGGAGATCTGTGTTTTTATGGAGAAATATGCCAAATTCTCACCAGGATAAAAGTCATCATCACTGTGGGTCATGATTATCATTATCATCATCATTATCGCTATCACATAATTTACTGCTGGCCAAATGCTGCACTAGGTGCAGGTTATATACATCATTTATTCAACCCTCTCCGTATTTCTTAGCATCTCACCAGATCCATTCAAGAAAGAGAAATTTATGTTCCCTAAAAAAAAGAATGGGATACTCTCCAATTATGTGACTAAAACCTATCATTCATTAGTGGTCTCCCACACGCCAGATGCTTCGCATACCTCTTCTCTAATCCCCACAACAACTCTGTAAAGTAGGTGATGCAGGTTCTGGGTTATTGTTCCGTTCCTGGTAACAAGTCACCACAAACTTAGAGGCTTCAATGGACACATTTCCGCGGATAAAGAGTCCAGCGTGGCTTAGCGTGTCCTCTGCCCGGGGCCTCACAAGGCTGCAGTCACGATGTCAGCTGGGCTGTGATCTCATCTCCTCTAAAGTTCCCTCTGGTGGTTACACTAGGTCCCTACCGTTTTGCTGACCTTCCATGAGGGCCGCTCTCTGGTATGTGGTCTGCTCCACAACAAGGCAGTCTGCTTCTTCAAGGTCATGAGGAAAATTCTCCTGACTTCTGTCTCTGACCTCTAGACCCTCTTTTCAAGAGTGTGCCTGATTAAGTCAGGCCCACCCAGGATAATCTCCCTTTTATTAACTCAACATTGACTGACTTGGTACCTTGATTACTTCAGCAAAATCCCCTCACCTTTGCCATACAATGTAAGCTAATCAGGGGCCAATATCCCACCATACTGAAAGATCCCACCACACTTGGGGGAGGGGATTATCTGGGACGTGCATCCCAGGGACAGGAATTTGGGGGGCCATCCTGGAACCCTGCAGCAAGTTCTGTCTTAGAAGTCATCAGGTGCATATCTAATGATGCATGAGTAATAAGGAGCAAAATTGGTCTCAGAGTCAAGTGTAAGAGTCCTGAACCCGAGCCCCTTCTTACACATCACACCCCTGTTCTAACAGCAAACTTCACATCCCCAGAATAAACATGTTACTGAGGTCATCCGGGGTAGCTGCAGTTCATAAAAACACTTTATGACATGTAAAATTCACCATGATCAAATCAAGTTCATGATTCTCGCGGGAGCCCCTCTCAGCACACATGTCAATCAATTCCAGGCTAAGCCATCAAACCCAATTACCCGGAAACCAGCTGACACAAACTATTAGGAAAGCCATGCGAAGCAAGAGAACAGACAGCCTCACTTTGAGGCTCTTCTCCCTCTCTGTCTCTTCTCCTCACCGCCTTTGCTCAGGTGGCACATCATTGCTCAGGAAGCTTCTGCACTTGGCCAGACTCCCACCTCGTCTTGTCCTGATCTTCCCTTTTTTGACCCCCTGCCCCACACAGATGGAGCCCTCAAGACACGTCCGTTGGACTAAACTCTTCTTCTCGCCTCCTAATAAGCATACTTCAGACTCTCTCGATTTTCTCCCCTACAATTTCAAGTGTTTCGGAGCATTGGAATTAACTGACGTTACCTGGGTGTGTCCATATAGACAAGTGCCTTTCGTGCAATGGCCTTGTCCACAGCCAAGCGCGTGGACTATGTGGCTCCACGTTGGCTCCACGCTTCCCTCCTTTCCCTTCCTCCTAGAGAGCAGAGGCTGAGGAGCTAACACCTATTGAACACCTACTGAATACCGCATACAGCATTCGTGAAGTTATTTATTACCTTTTAGAGCTGTCGATGCCCAGGCTCAGAGAGGTTGAATAACTCGTCTGAGGTCATGCCGCTGACCATGGTGCAGCTCAGAGCTGAACCCAGGCCGTGTGATGGTGAAGCCACAGTCTTTCCATGCTTCACTGCTGAGCTGGGGCTTGCCTCCTCAAGTTGAGCGTAGTCTCCCAAACTTCGAACGGTGTTTAGACAGGTCTGAATTTTAAAGGGGCCTCCAAGTGTTCAAATAAAACCTCATCTAGGGGCACCTGGGTGGCTCAGCCGGTTAAGCGTCCGACTTCGGCTCAGGTCATGATCACCCAGTTCGTGGGTTCGAGCCCCACGTCGGGCTCTGTGCTGACAGCTCGGAGCCCGGAGCCCGCTTCAGATTCTGTGTCTCCCTCTCTCTTTGCCTCTCCCCTGCTCGCCCTCCGTCTCTCTGTCTCTCAAAAATGAATAAACATGTTTAAAAAATTAAAAACAAAAAAACCTCATCTTAACAGATACGCGTTTCTCAAACGCATAGGTGGCAACCTAACCGATTGATGCCGTGTGTGAAGACTCAGTATTTCTATAGAGTTTACCGGACGTTTCTGCTCCTTAGCACCTACGCAGGCCTGAGACCTATTAGTCCATCAGGAAATGTTTGCAGACAAAAGGCAGGAAGGGACGAGAAGATGGGCACTTGGGGTGTTTGGTGGGGTGGTGGATGCATGCTGCAGGCGAGCAGAGCTCGGCCCAGGACCAGCCTATCAGCGGCCCGGCTAACGAGGGACGCGAACGTTCTCACTGCTTTTGCGTGCTTCTACCGCCCCCTAGCCACCGTGGGGAGAAAGGCTCGTCACCGGGAAAATCCGTCATTCCTCCAGCGCAGCCCTGGTGAATTACTCTCAGTCCCCTGAGTTGACGGTCTTCACTGCAGTGTAACTCCCGTGCGTTTTGCTTTTTCATTAGCAGCTTCCGTTAGTAGCTAATATTTAAAAACGGCATCACCAAGGGTTGGCATCGCTTGTCTTCTCCGCCCCGAAGAATGCGATTTGTCAATTCTTTCAAAGCCCTTTGCCGGTGGGAACTGTGCCTTGTTTGTCTCTGAGTCCCCAACTCCACCATGAAGGCTCCTGGGCGTATGTCCGTACACGCCTTGGTTTTAGGGCCAGGTCAGATGCTGTCTCCCCCACGAAGCTCACACAGCAACAGCTTCTGCTAATTCCCCATTCACTGTGCACCAGTGGCCTTATGAGCATTATTTCATGTATTCTCGTGATGGCCCTATGAGGTAGTAACATCACCCTTGTCTCACAGTCGGGGAAACGGAGGTAGGATGAGGGCACCCAGTTGGTCCTCAGCGGAGCTGAGGTTCAAACCCAGCTGGCCTCCTCCCCAGGCCTAGGACGTCCTCTCAACACGTGCCCTTGGAGTCCCCCCGCCAAAGTGGTATCTCCATCCTCTGTCACCACCCCTGCCTGTCTCCTTCGTGTCATTTTTACCTCCCCTCCCTGTACGTTGTATTTCTTCTTTCTCTAAACCAGAAACTCAAACCCCACGAGGGACACTGTCCCCCCCCCCCCATGTCATCGTTGTGCACACAGACTCTCATGTGTGATTCTCAGGAAAGGCGTGTGTTCATCCACATAACTTACGAAAGTGCAACTCCTTCAGTTACTACAAGGTTGTTAGTTCTAAACTTTATTTATTTATTTTGAGAGAGAGAGAGAGCACAAGCAGAGGAAGGGGCAGAGAGAGAGAGAGAGAGAGACAAAGAGAGAGAGAATCCCAAGCAGGCCCTGTACTGTCAGCGTGGAGCTCGAACCCCCTGAACCACAAAATCATGACCTGAGCCAAAACCAAGAGTTGGACGCTTAACCGACTGAGCCTCTCAGGTGACCCACAGTTGTTAGTTCTGAGTTCAGGTTTCCCAAGGAGAGACCTGAGGATGTGTGGCTTCAGAATAACTCATAGACCTTTAGTCGGTTATCCGCATGCACATAGGCTCTTGGGAGGGAGGGAGACGAATAAGGTGTTGCAAAGTGGGATTTGTAATTGAGAGGCAACAGAGGGGAAGGGAGAGCTGCAGACGGTCAGAAAGCAGGTCCATCTGGGAACAGTGAGGCTTGGTTTACATTTTTTAGTAAACTAATCAGCAGAGGGGAGAACAAAGAGGTCAGGCTGGGAGCCCTATGCTTCTAGAAGCATCCAAGAAAGCAATTCTCAAAACTCTTGGGAGTTGGACTGCAGTAAGTGACAGGCTGGCTGTGTGACATGTCCAGAGTCCTCCCCCACCTCCCCCCTGCTTGCTTCCCTGATCAGATTCCTCTACAGGGAGGTGAGCACTGTCCGATCATCACTTGCCAGGACTGAACCAGATGGAAGGCGGGCCATTCTTCAGCGCAGGAAAGCAGCACAGGGTTCTGGAAGAAAGGAGCCTGACCCATAGGTTATTTGAGGGAGTGTAGAATAAGGGGGTTGTGGGGGCGCCTGCGTGGCTCAATCAGTTAAGTGTCTGACTTTGGCTCAGGTCATGATCTCGCAGTCTGTGGGTTCGAGCCCCGCATCGGACTCTGTGCTGACAGCTCAGAGCCTGGAGCCTGCTTCGGATTCTGTGTCTCCCTCATTCTCTGCCCCTCCCTCCCTTTTCTCTCTCTCTCTCAGAAATAAATAAAACATAAAAAAAAGAGTAAGGGGGTTGGTCGAAAGCAGAATTTGGAGTAATGTGTAGCAAATTAAGAGTCGATGGGAGAAAGAAAAAAAAACAGGTGCACACAGAGGTTGAGTTCACATTGAACAACCATGTGGGGATGGATACGGGCCAATCTGCAGATGATGCTGCAGTCTCGAAGGCCATGCCATGCCATGCCAGGCACGAGCCCTTCACCCCTCGGACTCTGAGGAGGACCAGGGGGCCCTGGAGAGGTACCCAATGGGAAGTGGGCACTTCGGGGCTCGGGCACTGGCTGCTGACCAGTACAAGGAAACGTAGTCTTTTATCAACCACTGCTCTCATCATCTCATTGAATACCTGCACTGAGAATAGGGAAGAGGAAGAGAATTTGAATATCTGGGATCGTTAACGGACCCGGAAGCCAATGAAAAGGGAAATTGGCAGGTGCCTGGTGGAGCTGCCCTTCAGGTCAGATCAGGCTCCCTGTGGCCCCATCATGGTGGGTCTGGCAGCCCCTGTGGTCTTAGCTGTTGACCCTCCCCACCCCAGGGAGGTGGCCCTGGCAGGAGCCCCGGCCAGCTGGCTGAGTGGCAGCCCCATTCGCCAAGGCAGGGAAACCAGCTGGTCAGTTGGGCCAAAGCCCAGAGTGATGCTGATCTTGGCAGTCTCTCGTGCCCTCTCACCGCTGCCCATGGCCCACAGGTGGCTCTTCTCCACGTGCCAGAGTCAAAAACAAAATCCCTGCCAGCTGAGAAGCAACAACAGAGCCATTTGCCTCTGGGCTTCTCGAAATGTGCAATTCAGATCACACACCCCCCCTCCCTAGAATTTTTGTTTAGAAGATCCGGAATTTCTGACTTTCCAAGAAGGAGCCCAGCACCCACGCCTTTGTGGAAAATAACAGGAATAAACGTCCTCAGAGCCAGTCCCTCAATGTCTACAGGTTCCAAGAAGTTGCAAGACCATCATCACCGCCCTCCACGTTTGGCAACTGTTCCCACAGCATCCTGAGTACATTTTCCTGGCTGTTTCTAATTACTCCCTGCACTTGGGGAGTTCATTTGCATCACAGTTTTGCTTTGGGCCATCGAAAGCTATTTCCGTCTTCCCATATGTGTTTGGCTACCACTAATTGGGGAAAGTTATTTTTAGTATTTCCTTGTCTTTCCATCTTTGCAGATCTGCCCTATTTAGGGGGAAAAAAAATCTAGAAAAGAGTAATTTGTCCCCCCTAAGGATACCAGAGATGCTTTTAAAGTTCTACAAGTAACCTTTTCATGTTCAGTGTAGAAGTCAGTAAAGGGGAACAAGAATCCCAAATCCTGGATTTTATCCTCTACTATCTGTGCTGCCATAGAAAGAAAACGAAGGATTCTTTTCCTCCTTCAAGACCCAGGTTGGTGTCACCACCTCTGGTAGGTCCTATAGCTCCCCCATCCCACTCCTGCGTCAGGTCGACCCATGGTCCCCAGAATTCCACAACCCCACTAGAACTATACCTTGCTAGGCTTTTGTACATTTCAGATACTACTTTGCACCCCCGAAGACTTCTGTCAAATTAACATATCTTTTAAAAAACTAAACATGAAGGATTTAAAACTACTTCTACCTAATCTATACCAAAAGCACCTTCTTTTTATTAACTAGCAATTTGAAAAGCAGCTGCAGAATGATTTTAGCGCTTGAATTTAAAACAATCTCAGCACACAAATATTTGTTTATCGATACCAAAATTAAATGGTATTTTCTTATCCTTTGGTTTGGTATTTTGTTTCTAACTATCATTTATCAAAAATAATTTAAAAAAGCAGCTCTTGGGGCGCCTGGGTGGCGCAGTCGGTTAAGCGTCCGACTTCAGCCAGGTCACGATCTCGCGGTCCGGGAGTTCGAGCCCCGCGTCGGGCTCTGGGCTGATGGCTCGGAGCCTGGAGCCTGTTTCCGATTCTGTGTCTCCCTCTCTCTCTGCCCCTCCCCCGTTCATGCTCTGTCTCTCTCTGTCCCAAAAATAAATAAACGTTGAAAAAAAAAATTTTAAAATAAAAAAATAAAATAAAATAAAATAAAATAAAATAAAATAAAATAAAGCAGCTCTTGAAGCAATAGAAACATAAATCTTTGACTTATTTTGGTCAAGGTAGACCTGGTAGTGTTACTCAGAAACCGATTATATTGAAACAGTTTGATTTTTTCTGTTCTTCGTTACTCAGAGACTCATAATTAGGACGTCTTTCAAATTTGTGAGCAGAAAGCTTCATTAAAAAAAAAACGAATTTGAAAGTAATTAACTTACCACACACCTATTAGAATGGCTCAAGATCCAGGACACTGACAACGCCAGCTGCTGGCGGAGATGTGGAGCAACAGGAACTCTCGTTCATTGCTGGTGGGGATGCAAAATGGCACGGCCGCTTTGGAAAACGGTTTGGGATTTCTTACAGCACTAAACAGACTCTTACCATAGGATTCAGCAATAGCACTCCTTGGTGTTTACTCGAGGAGTTGAAAACGTATGTCCACACACAAACCTGCAGATGGATGTTTATAGCAACAGCGTTCGTAATTATCAAACTTAGTCACTTTTTGCCCATTATCATGTTGCAAATACCTCTCCCAGTTTGCCTGCAAGTATATAGATACCTTTGTGTGGGGGGCATAGAGATGCAGTGCCTGTAACCCTTTCAAGGGACGGCTTGTATCAGCTGTCAGAAGAGAATCCCCAGTTTCTTCTTGCCTCAGTTGCCGAGAGCTGACTTGCCCAAGAACATGCTCTTCCTGGCGGACCCATATCTGTTGACCTGTTGTGGTAGGAGACAAAGGTCCAGCTATTTCAGCCCAACATGGGACCACTCTGACAGGCCATTTCTGCTCCAGAGCCCTCCAGAGGATTCCCATTGTTGGCCTGCATTGTAAGTTGATCTTTCCCTTGAAGAAACCCCTCTTCCTTCACCGCCTTCCTGCAGATCTTAATCTCCAAAAAATACCATGCACGTCAAACTCCATCTTGGCATCTGTTGCTAGAAAACCCAACCTATGACATCTTGGAAGTTAACTGTGTAATTAACAGCTGACAAGGTCACCTGGGTGGCTCATCAGTTAAGCATCTGACTCTTGATCTCAGCTCAGGTCTTAGTTCTCAGGGTTGTGAATTCAAGCCCCATGTTGGGCTCCATGCTGGATGTGAAGCCTACTTTTTAAAATGTTTTAAAAATTAAAAAAATTAAGAGTTGACATAATATACACCTTTACATATAAATACACTACCCTGGAAAATAGTGTGTTTTTTTTAATCATAGAAGAAACTGGTTCTTTTATAGAATGATTGTTGGAATGAAAGATTCAAAAGTTGAGCACCATACCTGAAACAAATACGACACAGTATGTTAACTATACTGGAATTTTTTTTTTAAAGATCTTAATTAGCTGACATGAGAAAACTAGAGTGATACAGTTAGGACAGTGATTATATTGCTTTTCAAACATTGGCCCTTGTCAAGAAATCAGAATAGCATTTCATTTTTTAGTTTTAATGATCTCAAATAGGATAATAATACATTATAACTCGATTTGTAAGCCTACTTTTGGAAGGATATATAAATTATCTTTGTGGACTTGTGTAGGACCAAAATGTAATAAATGATGTAAGTCAATCTGGAAAACAAAACAGGTTGAGTACCAAAAACAAAACCAAAAAACACTTGAGTATCAAAAAACACAGCATTTTTCTAACGGCCATTATGCAAATCTATCATCTACATTACGTTCCTCCAAATAAAAGCTATCCCTTTATTTGGGGTTATAGTCCTTATTATTTGCTGCCCCCTTTATCTTGCTTTATTTTTCATTATAGCATTTTATTCGAATATCATTAATGTCTATATCTACCTCCCCAGCACCTGGAATGGAACATGACATTCAATAAATATTGGCTGGAAAGGTAATTGGACAGATGAATAAATGAATTAGTGACTTAGGGCCAAAAGCAGATGAAACATATCTAGACCAATAATATATTTGGCCTCCCTCTTTAGGAAAATGAAGCATACAGGGTATTATCTTCCTTTATATAAAATTGCCCCAAATGTTCATTGCACATGCGCAGATGTTTCCACTCTGGAAACCATTTTTCTTTGCTCCCTTCTTTCTCCCAGCCTCACCCCTTTGATGCAGGCTGCCCGATTGTATAGCTTCAGGGGAGCTCACAAGAAGATTGTATTCAGGGGATCAGGAATGGTAACAGATGGCTGGATGCCCTCATTTTGCAGATGCCTCTGTATCTGTGCTGCTTAAAAGCATTTTAACTAGCATAGGGTGAGACATGTATTATCTTTGGTTGCAGCCCAAGTTTCTAGAATCCCAGATTAGTGCCCAGTGCCCTAAACCTCATAGCAGCTAATCCTCTGTGACAGCTCTTGTGTACCTGTTGACATCAAGGGCTTTCAGACTTCAGTGAATTATGCTTCATTATATCTTTTTTTTTAATTTTTTAATGTTTATTTATTATTGAGACAGAGAGACACAGAGCATGAGCAGGGAAGGGTCAGAGAAAGAGGGAGACACAGAATCCAAAGCAGGCTCCAGGCTCTGAGCTGTCAGCAGAGAGCCCGATGCAGGGCTCAAACTCACAAACCGCGAGATCATGACCTGAGCCAAAGTCGGACGCTTAACCGACTGAGCCACCCAGCCCCCCCCCCCCACCAACCATCTGTTTCATTATATCTTGTATGGGATTGGCTTTTCCCCAACATTAGCTCTTTGGCTAATGAGTTGGCTCGTATTTTTGTTAGACTATTTAAAGACGAGTGAATAAACTTGGAGAGGGAAAGGAAAGGTGATACAGGAGACCTGAGATTGAGCTAGGACTTTTGCCATCCACCCTAGTCATCAAAAACACTCATTAACCTTCTTATTGTTCTGTGACAGGATGATGGAGACACACAGGTGGAGTTAGAGATTCGGTCCAGGGGGAACAGTGGACTCTCCAATTCTTTTGTGGAAAGAGCTGACTGAAGAATATAAGAGAAGTGCACAGAACCTTATAAAAGCACAGTCTGTATTCATATTCAAGTTCACCTACAGCATTTTTGTTACTTCTGGCTATGATTAGAAGGACTTTAAGGCCATAATTTTCCGACAGCTTTCCATGAAAGGAATGAACGTTTGTTATGCTAAGTCTGTAAGCAGTAGAATCTTTCTTAGTTTCTGAAAGAACCTTTTCCAGTTTAAGTAATTTTCACAGGAGGAAATGTTGTCTTTTCCTTTTTTTTTTTCCTCCGAAGGAACTGATCAGAACAAACCGAGGAGACCCCAGATGTTGAAATCAACAGAACGTTAGGTTGCGTGGAATCAGATTTCTTAAAACATAGTCCTACCCGGGTTGCTAAACATGGGAGCTGGGAAATCCATTAGCTCTTGGCCTTTTTCCTATTTTTGTAATTATTGTTATCTCTTCCTCTATTGTGAAGTGTCTATTATGTAAATCCCATTGGGAGTGGCTTTTCCATCATGATCAGCTCCTGGCTGCTGTCAGTACTGAGTCCCCTGGAGACTTCACTGAGAGTCTACCCAGAAAAGAAAGGAAATGTGAGTTGGAGGTTTGTTAGCATGTGCAGTCTCATTGTAGCTATGCTTTGCCAAAACATTTTGGGATGCTTTTGACCTATGAAATCACCTCAGAGAAAATATGCAAGGTTTGGTGTATATTCCTTCCTTTTTTATGGAAACATGGCGGTCACGTTTTTATGGCCACAGAGGGAAGAAAGACTTTCTTCTGGTGGCAATTATTTTTGTTGGGTTTGTAATTTTAAGGTCATTGATGGGGGCGTGGGGGGGAAATCCATTTGCCCAAAGAAGGCGAGTAGAGCGAAGAACCTGATAGATCTTCTCAAAAAGAATTAGATCGAATGTAAAATTATAATCATGAAAAATGTGACCATTGATCCACTGATAATCTTTTATAAGCTCAGATTTAAAATGTGTCAATTAGGAAACAGAGAAGTAGTACGGTATAAAATAGCGTAAGCTTTGAAATTAAAGGATTGTTACTGGCCATTAAAGGGAACTAGTGAAGAAGGGCCTTCCAGAATTACGATTTTTGGTCAATATAATGGACTAAGTGAACGTGGAAGAGATTCACCGCCCTCTCCCACCATCTTTCTCTAAAGATATGTAATCCCCTGGAGAATAGACTTAAATGGGTAGCCCACCCTACATGATTTAGGGAACTGGTCCAAAACTGGTCCAATATATAAAGGAAACCAAAGCCAGAGTGGTAATTAAGAGCAGAAGCAGCATGGCCTGGGGTATCAGACCCACATGAATGTCTTACCAACTGGAAGTTGAAGTTTTAACACATTTACTGGGACAGGAGCGTTTGTTCCGGGACCATGGGGAAAGCACAGTCTTGAATAATGTCAGGAATCTCAAATTTTCATTTCTTTCATGAACTTAGGAGTAGAAAAACTCCTCCTACTTGCTTTAAGAAGAAACAAGATTGCCACCTACTCTGGTCCTTGGGCCAAAAGAGCCGCCCACAATGTATGAAAATAGACGTGTGAGGTCTGAATTTATAATCTGGATATGGTAAGACAACCCTCATGCTAAGAAATTAATCTAAAAATTCTGAAGTGGGTGAAACCACTAGAAACACATAGAAGGGCCCTGTAAATCTGTTCTATAGAGACATTTCTTTACCCCTTGTGATGAACTGAAATATGCCCCCCACAATTCATATGCAGAAGCTCTAGCCCCTGGTGTGGTTGAAACTAAAGCCAGGGCCTTTAGAGAGTAATTAAGGTTCATGGGGCTCCTGGGTGGCTCAGTTTGTTAAGCACCTGACTGTTGGCCTTGGCTTAGGTCATGATCTCATGGTTCATGAGTTCGAGCCGTGCATCGGGCTCCATGCCGATGGCACAGACCTTGCTTGGGATTCGCTCTCTCCCTCTCTCTCTGCCCCTCCCCTACTTGCATTCTCTCTCTCTCTCTCTCAAAATAAATACACATTTTTTAAAAATCTGTAACATTGGATGAAAATAGAAAAGAGAGGCTAAAATACATAAAGGACAAAATGAAAAATCCCAAAATATCTCTGGTAAAAACTCCAAAAGAAATCAACAGAAAAAAATAGAGGGGTTGGAGGTATTTGAAAAGTTAAAGGCTGAAAACTCCCTGAATTAAAAAAGGAATCTGTCTTTGGATTAGAGGAACATATCAGGGGTTGCCTACATGACTCATTTGGTTGAGCCGCTGACTCTTGATGTCGGCTCAGGTCATGATTGCAGGGTCGTGGAATCAAGCTGCATCGTGGAGCTCCGCACTCAGCACGGAGCCTCCTTAAGATTCTCTCCCTCCCTCTGCCCCTTCCCCTGCTCGCATTTTCTCTCTCTCTTTCAAAAAAAAAAAATAGTAATACCAATAATAAAAAATGAAGAAAGAAACATATCAGGACACAAACAGGAAAAATAAAAACATAATCCCAACTACACATATTGTAACGAAATAGCAAATCATCAAAAACAAAGAAAAAAAAGCCTTGGGAGCCACCAGATTATTCATCAAAGAATGACAATCATACTGGAGAAGACATAACAACAGAAGTCCAATGACGATAGATCAATATTTCAAAGTTCTGAGGGGAAAAAAAAAACTGTCTCCCTAGAATTCTATCCCAGTGACGCCATCACTCGAGATGGAGAGCAAAATAAAAATGTTTTCCGACAAGCAGGTTTACTACTTAACAGACTTCCCTGAAATAACTGGTTAAAATGCACTATAGGAAGAATGGATTTTAGTGGTGTGCAAGAAGCATATGGCAAATGCATTGGTAATTTTAATCAGTATTTACTGTAAATAATAATGAGGCAAGAAGACTGACTAATGAGGTAGAGGTCAAGGGGAGGGGAGAGAGCACAGTAAATGGAGAATACAGACGAAGATGATAGAAAAAAATCCAATGTATCAGTACACTACATAAATGTAAATAGATCACATTCGTCTATTAGACTCTGACTCCATTTACAAAATCCAGCTGGATGTTGCTCTGCTCTTTGTGGTTTGCATTTTTACTAATGAGTAGTTATCCTGCTGTCATTCTCGTCTTTGTCACTGTGTAATGTATCCTTTTTCTATGTCTGCTTATAAGATTCTTTTAATTGTTGGTTTTAAGCAATTTGATTACTAAATTATAGGGCACTGATCCCCAAATTGACCTATAGACTCAACACATCATAACAAACTTTCTTTAGGAATTGTTTTGGGGACAGATTGATAAGCTTATTATAAAATGTATATGAATACGAAAAGGACCTAAAACAGCCAAAATAACTTTTTAAAAAAGGTTGGGGGGCGCCTGGGTGGCTCAGTCGGTTGAGCGTCCGACTTCAGCTCAGGTCATGATCTCACGGTCCGTGAGTTCGAGCCCCGCGTCGGGCTCTGGGCTGATGGCTCGGAGCCTGGAGCCTGCTTCCGATTCTGTGTCTCCCTCTCTCTCTGCCCCTCCCCCATTCATGCTCTGTCTCTCTCTGTCCCAAAAATAAATAAACGTTGAAAAAAAAATTAAAAAAAAAAAAAAGGTTGGAAGATTTATAGTACCTGATCTACACTGCTTGATTTCAAAGCTTGTTATAAATCGGTAATAATCAAGAGAGTATAATCAAGAGAAATGGATCAGTGGAACAGAACAGAATCCAGAGAGAAAGCCACATATATACAACAGGAGATTGATTTTTTTAATATAATTTATTGTCAAATTGGCTTACATACAACACCAGTGTTCATCCCAACAAGGAAATTGATTTTTGACCAAAGCACAAAGGCAATTCAGTAGAGAAAAACAAGTCTTTTCAACAAATGGTGCTGAAACACCACAGACATGAATTAAATGGATCAGAGACCCAAATGAAAGAACTAAAACTATAAAACCTCTAGGAGGAAATACAGGAAAAAGTCATAGTGGCCTTTAGTTTGGCAAAGATTTCTTAAATAAGACACAGCAGCACAAACCATAAAAGCAACCCCTCCCCCCCACTCTACACCCCTCTACCTGTTTCAGACAACCACTGAGCTGCTTTCTGTCTATGGGAGAATTTGATTGTTTTAGAAATTTCATGTAAGGAGCACCTGGGTGGCTCAGTTAAGCGTCCAATTCTTGGTTTCAGCTTAGGTCATGATCTCACTGTGAGTACGAGCCCTGCTTCAGGCCCTGTGCTGGCAGCGTGGAGCCCACTTGGGATCCTCTCTCTCCCTCTCTCTCTGCCCCTCCCCTGCTTGAGCTCTCTCTTTCTCTCAAAATAAATAAACTTAAAAAAAACAACCCAGAAATTTCATTTAATGGAAACATACACAGTCTTTTGTGTCTAACGTCTTTCACTTAGTAGAATGTTTCTGAGCTTCATTCTTGTTGCATGTAGAGCCAGTTTTGTTTGTTTAATTGCTAAGGACTCTTCCATTGTCTAGATGTATCCCACATTCTGTTTAACCATTCCTGAGCTGAGGGGCTTCCGGTTTGCTTCCACTGTGGGGCCATTATGAATAACGCTACGATGAAGAGTCCCAAAAGGAGTACAAGTCTTTGTAGGGACATAGGTTTGCATTATTCTTGGAGTTTTTCATTTTCCTAGGAGTGGAATCGCCAGATCGTATGGTAAGCGTATCTGTAATCAATTTCCAAAATGATTTCCAGAGTGACTCCTATTACGTTACATTTGACCCGAATATAATAGGGTCTCAGTTCCTCCATGTCCTCATTACACTTGTTATTGTTTGTTTTAGTGATACTATGTACCCATTTCAGTGGGTACATAGTAGTATCTTAGTTTTTTCGTAATTTCATTTCCCTAGGGATGGTGAGTATCTTTTCACGTATTTATTAATCATTCATATATCATTTTTGTTGACTATTCAAATATTTCATTCTTTTTAAAAAATTTGGTTTCTTGTAGTAGTGTTGACGTAAAAGTTCTTTATATATTCTGGACACACTTTCTGCCAGACATATAATCCACAAAAACTATCTCCTAGTCTGTGGCTTGTTTTTGTCATTATGAAGGTGTCTTTTTTATCTTGGTGAATTTTTGTGTACCAATTTTTTTCTTTAATATATCGTATTTTCGGTATCATACGTAATACCTCTTTATCTTTTCTAAGAAGACTCTGCATAATTTCCCCTATAAGTCTTTCTAGAAGTTTCCTAGCTTTAGTTCTTTCATTTAGATCTATGATACATTTTGAAATATTTTTTGTATTTTGTAAAGAGAAAGAGAGGAGAGACTCTTTTTATATACAAGGCAGATTGAATAGTCATATATAAACATAATTATCGTCTGGAAGATTTTATACTATCTCAGGACCTTTTGTAAGAAAGGAGAACCTTTTTTTTTTTTTATTGGTTCCCAGCTCACGTTGGTCAAAGGTATGCCCTTCAGGCACTGAATCCTCATGCTGTCAGGTTGCAGCATGACACTGAACATTTCTGAGTTCTACACCAAGGGGTCAACAGGGAAGCCCCAGGACAGTAAGCAAGAGACTATACAGCCTGCGTCTGAGACAAGATGCTTGCAGGCGGCACCCACGTGAAACTAGTTGGAGCCATGAGAACTGGTCACAGTGGCTGGAATGAGGGTCAGGTAAATCAAGGGACCTTGCAGTGACGCACAAGAAGTGTCCAGTACAATGTCTTATCTCCGTCTCCAAAAAGAGGATCTGTGGTTGCAGGAATATTTTTCTGGACCACAAAGTGACAGAACACAAAGACAGTATCATTGAAATCCGATTACACAACAACACTAGCGTGAAGCAAATTCTCTGTGTCACAGCAAGGGAGACAGCTGCGTTAGCTGTGGGAAGTAGGAGATTAACCTCAGCAAGGGAGACTAGGGGGGGATTAGGGGCAAGACTAAAGGGCAGTATCAGCAGCAGTGACGCTTCTGAGCTCCCTGGCATAATCAATGTCTGACCAAGGCTCCCTGGGGAGTGCTGTGGGAACCAACAACAGTTGTACCGAGTACAGAGCAGGAAGGTCACCGGGAAAGAAGGTGTCAAGATCGCCACTCTCAAGGCCACTGTGGACTAAGGAATGTCTGGGAGCTTCACTACTTAAACACATCAGGCAGGCAGTATCTCTCATCTAAAGTGCTGCAGGGATGAGAATGACCCCCATTTGTAGAAAAGCGCCTTGGGTAGGAGATCACAGTGGAAGCAGGAACAGCGCTTCCTGGCACTGGGAAACTGGGAAGTGTTTCCCCTATCAGACCTGGATGAATCAGAGAGATCTGAATTCTCGAAGGGAAGAACCTGAGGTTGTGGGATGATAATGTGTGGGACAATGATTGTCTGATCCAAGCATTATACTCAAAATACTTAACCACAGGGGTGGCATGGGCATTAATTAGTAAGAACTGATGCAAGCTGTAAATAATCAGTGTGTCATACCAGGCACACTGATGAACACTGGCCCTGACCCAGGTCTTGTCTTGCGTCAGCTAATGCGGCTTACAGCAAGGGTAACATTAGGTGACGGATTTCCTGTTGCATGCCAACCTTGATCTATTCATAGCTACCGCCTACAGTGCCCTGTCGAGACAAAGACTAGTGGTTATGTCCCAGGGTAGTGGGAAAGATCATTGTGATCAGTGATCAACTAGTGATGTCTGTTATGGTCACAGAGCTGAGAATGTCAGCTGTGTTACAGACTAACTGACCCTGGGTTAAATGTTTACATTCAGTTCGTTTTACAAACATTTATTGGTCATGTGCTGCGTGTTGGCTCCTTGTTAAATACTAAGTTGATACAAGCATGAAAAGGCACAATTCCTATGCTAAGGAGGATCTCCTTAGTTAGGAAGATAGATACGTAAATAGCTAATTTTAGCACAAATAATAATTACATCAATAGACATATACACAAGGTATAATTATAAAAACATAAAGGAACACAGGGTTAATAGAATTTTCCAGGTATATTAATTTAGACAGGGTCATAAATGATTAAAATCATAGAGTTCATAAAAAGAAAAGAGAAGAATCAGGGCAGAATATAACCACTTTATAAACTTCCCTGCATCAAATACAGAAGGCATGGGCAAATAAACATCTTTGGGGCACCTGGGTTGGTTTAAGTGTTCAACTTCAGCTCAGGTCATGACCTCACAGTTCATAAGTTCGAGCCCCACATTGGGCTCTGTGCTGACAGCCCAGCAGAGCTTGGAGCTTGCTTTAGATTCTGTGTCTCCCTCTCTCTCAGCCCCTCCCCTACTCGCACTCTGTCTCTCTCTCAAAAATAAATAAACATTAAAAAAATTTTAAAAAAAGAAAAGAAACATCTTCTGTCTCTCTTTTTTTTAAGCTTATTTATTTATTTTTTAAGTAGGCTCCATGCCTGATGGGGGGCTTGAACTCATGATCCGGAGATCAAGAGTCACGTACTTTACTGGCTGAGCCAGCCAGGCACCCCTATCACCATCTTCATCATCCAAGCCTGTCTACATTTTTGGGGGTGTGTGTAAGCTTGGGTCTAGGGCAAACTGGTGGCCAATTAGTAGGCTTCCAGTTCTCACACAAGTACATTTTCTGTAAATTGGTCCATACATTTCAAAGGTTTTGTGGATTCTGGGGCAGGTGGTGCTGGTGTCACATTGGTGTGCACGCCTCCAGGGTGGGCTGCTTGTCAGGTGGGCAGTGGAGGAGAGAGAGCTGGGGGGCAGAGGAATGGGCTTAAGAGAACTTCTTTAATTCTCGACTCCCTTACAAAGAGAAATACAGAGATGGAAAGAAATCGCTAAATCTACTTACGCCTTAAGCGAATGCCTTGAAAAGCGGCACTTTTTTTTTTTTTTTTAAGCACATGAGCTTAGACCTAAGCACAGTAAATCGCACCACGTGGATGGAGAAACAATGCATGTTCTTCTCTTCAGTAAGACCAAATGTGACCACGTTCAGTTATCCCTGTTTTCCCACTCTGGGTATGGAGAGGAGCCAGGGGTTCTGACTCTGCTTTCCCTGGTACATCCCAGCTGAACAATGGGCCCCATGAACCATCTACACCAACCTTCACCTTGAGCTGAAGGCAGAAGTGCGAAGAAACTGAAGCCCAGAGAGGTCAAATGACTCGCCCCAAACCATTGATTCATTCATTTCACAGACATTTGTTGAGCACCACTCTGTGCTAGGTTCCGTACAAATCCCTGCAGGACCACACTACAGAGGCAAACTCCAGAGTGGCGTCTATAATCTCAGCTGTCAGATTAGGGTTTTTTCTACCACCCTACTCCACCCTGGCAGTCCTCTCTGTGGGCATTGAAGGCACAGGAGGATTTGATTCCAGGAGACCTGGGCTTCCAGGGTGGCAGGGCAGAGATAAACAGCAGAGTCTAGGTCCCAGATGAGGGAGAGGCTCTGACATTGCTTGGATACTGAAGAGGACAGAAGTGAGCATAGCTTGGAAGAAGATTCTCTTAGTTTTGGAAGAAGTGAAGAGTGAGCCCAGGAGGAGAGGGACCTCCTGCATTTCAGAATCCCACATGGGGGCAGAACCTGAGGGGAGTGGCTTACCTGACATCAGGAGGGGGTGTGTGCCAGGGGTCCCAGGGTCCCAGCGCCAGCAAGTCTGTCCCGGGCTGGCTTGTCACAGTAGTCATGGCTTCACCCAGCCTTTAAGGGCTGTAAGAGCCTAGACCTAAGAACAGCAGGTCCTCCCCAATGCTGGTCTGCGTGAGACTGCAGGACTTTTGCAGGACCCTGACAGGGTCGGGGGAAAGAACCACAATGATGACCAAGATTTAAATTTTTAACAGTCTCTAGAGAATGGGAGCTTGGGAGTTTGCTTTTAAAAAATGAAATAATCCTGGGCACCTAGGTGGCTCAGTAGGTTAAGCATCTGACTTTCGCTCAGGTCATGATCTCACGGTTCGTGGGTTCGAGCCCTACATCGGGCTCTGTGCTGACAGCTAGGAGCCTGGAGCCTGCTTCCGATTCTGTGTCTCCCTCTCTCTGCCCCTCCCCTGTTCGCACTCTGCCTCTCTCTGTCTCTCAGAAATGAATAAACGTTAAAAAAAAAAAAACCTCCAAAAATGAAATAATCCATTGTCTCTTGTTCCAAGGGCTAAAAACCCACACGCACTGTACATTTTTATAGAACCAAGCTATTCGTTTAGATCAGTGTTTTTCAAGCTGTACGGTGAGGCCCACTAATAGATCATGAAATCAGTTTAGTGCGTCTTGACCAGCCATTTCTCATTAAATGTAATAGAAAGGAAAAGAAAATATCCAAGTGCTGGGTCAGGACTTTTTTTTCAGTTACAGGTCAGTATACGTACAGAGGGTAGCAGTGTAAATGTATTTTATATTCTGGGTCATGGTTGAAAGGATTGAGAGGCATTAAATTAGACCACATCACTATAAATGATGTCAACCAGCCACTAATATTCTCTCTCCTGTTTCTACAGGAGGAAATATATAGGCTAACACTTCTCAGATCCTTATATACTGGGGACATTACGAGCTATTTGCAGTAATCGTAAGTACCACTTATTAAGCATATCCGGGATAAGAGGCATCCACAAAACATCATCTCCATTTTCTAATTAAGGTCACTCATACATATCTATTAAGTTCAAGAGCTGGATTTTATTTATTTATTTATTTTTTTTCAACGTTTATTTATTTTTGGGACAGAGAGAGAGCATGAACGGGGGAGGGGCAGAGAGAGAGGGAGACACAGAATCGGAAACAGGCTCCAGGCTCCGAGCCATCAGCCCAGAGCCCGACGCGGGGCTCGAACTCCCGGACCGTGAGATCGTGACCTGGCTGAAGTCGGACGCTTAACCGACTGCGCCACCCAGGCGCCCCTAAGAGCTGGATTTTAAATCCCCATCCTCTGACTCCAGAACAATGAATGCCGTTTCCAATATACTACTCTGCACTCCCCACCCTTTGAACATTCATAAAGCTTATTGAAAATAATAGCAGAGCTCACAATAAGGCTGCCCAGCCCAAACAGAACGGGTTTGAGAAAATTGTCTCATGTTGGCTGGTTCGTGTAAAAAGTCAAGTAATAAAGGACATGTGCGAAATACTCTATAAATCATATAGCGAAATAAAAAGCTCAGGTGGTATCGAGGTCAGACAAGTCTGTTCTGGTGTCTTTTCCTGAGATCTCTCGGTCATTCCACCACCACAAAAGGCCGCTTAGGATTGGCCTAATCGTGCCTGATCATGGTGGCTTCTTTCTGGAAATTTCCATGGGCACGGGAGCCTATGTTTTGCCATTTCCTGCTTCTTCCTGTCCTTGCTGCGGCCCCCTCCACTGGCTTTCTCCTCCTGCATCAAAGCCCCTTCTTTTTCCCCTCTTACTCTGGACCCAGGCTTGTCGATTCATCAGGTTTCTTTCTTCTGGCAGGAAAAGAAGAACCAAGAGTCAAATGTGTGGCCCATCAGGGTGCATTTTTAAATTAACCTCAGGCTCTGTTTCACATTTTGCCCTTGTTTTTATTTTTATTTTTGCTCTCTCCTACTTTGGTGTTACGTCTTCCGGCTGTAGTCTTTGTATCTCTGTAAATCACCTTAAGTCCTTTTGGGAACAAGAGAGGGATAGAAATGAAATTTTAAAGCCTGCAAGCAGGGGTAGTTTCATGTGCCAGTTTTTCCAAGTCAGTACTGACTTTCTTCCTGTGTCTCATATAGGCTCAGTGGAGCAGGTCTCCAGCATGGAAAATTACTGAGTCACCTCGTCTGTCTACAGATCTACATAGATCCATTAGGAGTCTGTTCTATTTCAACAGCTTTGCATCTTTTTTCCTCTGGACCCAGAACAGTTATGCCCAGAATTGTCCAAAAATTGACCAGACACTCTCAGCTTGAGAGCTCACGTTCTCACCTGGTTGATTTCAAGAACAACCTCATCCTCAGGTTTGGTTCTTGTTTATTTTTTTAATACTGTACCTTTGAAAGTATACCAGCGAGATTCACCATAGTATTTTTGTCCTCAGCTTCAAGCCAGAGGATGTTTTTTAAAGGAAGAAGGAAATTTACAGCATGATTCAAAAGGAGGAGGCCCCCAGAGTACATACAGTTCCTTAGAGTCTAGGGACTACAGACTCACACTACACTCAGTGGGGGGTGGGGGGTGGGGGTAGCCTCCTGTACGTGTGTCTTCCACGCATACTACTCAGAGATACCCCACTGTGTTGCTGTTTTGCTCACACAGCCCTGAGCCATCTAGTAAGAAGCCAATATTTACTGAGTTCCTGCTACATGCTAGAAAAATGGTATTTACATTTATATTTCTTTTTTTTTGGGGGGGGGGAGAGTCTCAAATACTGATCTCCTACCCTTTTATTTTTTTTTTCAACGTTTATTTATTTTTGGGACAGAGAGAGACAGAGCATGAACAGGGGAGGGGCAGAGAGAGAGGGAGACACAGAATCGGAAACAGGCTCCAGGCTCCGAGCCATCAGCCCAGAGCCTGATGCGGGGCTCGAACCCACGGACCGCGAGATCGTGACCTGGCTGAAGTCAGACGCTTAACCGACTGCGCCACCCAGGCGCCCCTACATTTATATTTCTAAGCAGGGGAGTCTTTTTTAAAAATGAAACATTACACTTAATTTCAATATACAGAGTAGAGCTTGTTGGAGTGAAGTGAAGGAGATGATAGGGGTAGATGGTGGGAAAGAGAAAGCATCTCTGGGGGTTATTCCATTCATTCACTCACTCACTCATTCATTGACATTTATTCTCCCACTTGGAGAGTCTCCTTCCAGAATCCTTCAGCAAACCTGTCTTCAGTGTCAACAAATCAATGTTCCCGTGTAATGTGAAAGGACTTTATAAAGGTCTTCCTGTGCCAAACAGCTCTCGACCTGGGCCCATGAGGCCAAATCAAGGCCATGAACAATTACACATGTTGTATACTGCACAAGCACTTTTCATGGTTTTATTTATCATGACAGTCTTCTGGCAGGTGGAAACACAGATCCTTCACTAACAAAATTAAACATATCATGACAATTTTCCCAACAAATAGAAACACAATTGCTTGAGGAAGATGTACATTTTCCCATTAGCATAAAGGTACTGCACCAGTCCCAGCTGGTACGCCTCCCCAGATTTGCTTGTCCTGACCCCTGGGCCTCAGCTACTTGCTCTAGGAACAGCCACAGTTGCCTCGCCGTTGCCAGCATTGCTGTTTGCCTTGCCTCTCCTGGCCAGAGGAGGCTGGGCCCCAGCATGGTCACCATAACATCCACTGTGGGGGAGGCTACAACCCCAGCACTCCAGTGTGAGCCAAACAGACCTCAGAGGCTCTAACGGCCCTGGTGGCTATCCAGAGGGGCTAGGTAACACACACACAAACACAGGGAATCACTGCCCCAGGGGATGCACTTTGGCAATGAGAGTTGGGAGACAGAAGGAGCTGACAGAGAAATTCCTCGCTCATGTTCCCACCCCAATGGCTGTCCCAAGAGCACTGATTCCATACCGCCTCTACAGAATGTCCTGGGTGCAGCTGCTCTCTTCCTTGTGAGGCTGAGGCTGACTCTGAATTACACCACCTTTTATTTGTCTTCCCTCCTTCCCCGCCTCCGGGTCCTTTCCGTGCACACCCAAACCCTGGGATTGCCCGCCTGCCACCCATACAGTATGGCGACACTGTTGTCTGGGGAACCCGGGTGGAGGTTGGCACCACTGGTCTAGTAGCCTCCCTGGGCCAGTCTGCTCTCAAAAATATACATAGAGGGTCTCCTGGGTGGCTCAGTCGGTTAAGCGTCCGACTCTTGATTTCAGCTCAGGTCACAATCTCATGGGTCGTGAGATGGAACCCCACACTGGACTCTGTGCTGACAACACAGAGCACGCTTGGGATTCTCTAACCCCAACCCCACCCCCCCATCTCTGTCCCTCCCCCATTCTCTCTCTCTCAAAAATAAATAAGCAAGTCAAGTCCTGACACAGAACCTTATAAAGGAAGGCTTCTCCTTAGGAGGGTAACAGCAGGCTTTGATTGATAAGAATTATAATCCAGGCTTAAATCACTATTACCGCTTTTGTTGTTATTATCCATCCACCCCTTCTTACCCCATTCGACCTTGAGACCAGTGGCATGTGTCGGAAAGAGGGCGGTAAGGTCTAAGGGAGCAGCAGGTGGTGGTGACACAGCGCACACCCAGCTGGCGGCACAAGGAGCGAATCAAGGCAGACCTGGTGCTCCTGGCCGTCCAGCCCCTGAGCCCAAGGGGTCCTGTTCCCTGGGTTTAATGTGGAGTTAAAATCCCTCTCAGCCCGGGGCTCATCACCTGCACACAGGGATGTCTGGTCTGCCCCACCCCCACCTCCACGGGTCCCCCAAAGCACAGAGAGGAAGGAAGTGACTGGAGCAACACGTGGATGCGACGCCGTGTCCCCGCCCGGATGACACACGCGGCCAGGAAGCGGCCAGCTCCAGTCACGCTGAGCTGGCTGTGACTCAGCCGGAGGCAGCGCGCCCCTGGCTGAAACTCTTTAAGTCGGCACCTTGGCTGATTTGTGACCCGGCAGAGGATGTGCCCTGCTTGTTGTCTGCGGAAAACAGGGCAGTCTCCTGCTAGACTGCCCCTTTTAAACAATAAGCAGTCTTCCTCCTCCAAGCGCAGCTTCCTTCTGATGCGAGCAAAGATCGAAGCAAAACTGGCTCTGCTGCCCAGAGGAGGGGGCGCCCAGCTCGGCTCCGTTAAGGGACGAGCGGGGAAGGGAGAAAAAAATCTTCCAGCCCACATGCTGCCAGCACAGCAGCGCGCGCCACGAAATGGGCACTCTTGTGTTTTTTCCCAGCTGCCTTCTCTCGCAGGTTCCCTCAGAAATGAAACGCGAGCCCCTGAGCGGGACTCACTCCAGCGTCGTCGTTTGGACCACGTTGCCTTGGCAGGTGGTCCTCAGTGGAAGTTTCCTCTTCTTGGGTTGGTGAGTCAGGGCTGGCTCACGCACAGGCACCAAGCAGTGGCCCCAGGGACAGGGGGAGCCACCCCTACTCCTTCCCGGCTCTGTGGGGCCCACAATTCCTGAAACCTGGGCCAGTGCACTTGGTTTCCTAGTGAGAGAGAAGGCTTTAAATGCAAACTGTCTAGAAGAGGTGAGCGCACAAGAAAAGACCAAGAACTGCCTGCCACTTGTCCTAAAACCCATGAGACAAGAGACAGCCATGCCCACGCAGAATAGGGCCCCAGGCTGGGCCAGAACTATCTGTGTCATCACACTGCCTCTGCCATATCACTAGAAAGACTTAACCAGAGACACACTTCACCGCTTGCTGTATGCGGAATGTATGGCTCACTGCACGTAAGCAGTGAACTCATACCATGCTGACCTGATAGCGGCCATTCAGCCACTTTAGAAGAATTATGCCGTTATCTCCATAAAGTCCCAGAATTTGCAAACGCCTAGGTACCTAGCAGGGGACACCTGATAATCAGCTGGCCCTACCTTTTAAATAGTTAATTATAGGGGGGCCTTGGGGGGCTCAGTTGGATAAGCGTCTGATTCTTGATTATGGCTCAGGTCATGATCTCACAGTTCTGCTGTCAACACAGAGCCTGCTTGGGATTCTCTCTCCCTCTTTCTGTCTGACCCTCCCCGACTGGTGCTTGTGCTCTCTCTCTCTCTCCCCCCCATAAATAAATAATAAACATTTTATTTATTTATTTATTTTTAACGTTTATTTATTTATTTTTTTTAATTTTTTTTTTCAACGTTTATTTATTTTTGGGACAGAGAGAGACAGAGCATGAACGGGGGAGGGGCAGAGAGAGAGGGAGACACAGAATCGGAAACAGGCTCCAGGCTCCGAGCCATCAGCCCAGAGCCTGACGCGGGGCTCAAACTCACAGACTGCGAGATCGTGACCTGGCTGAAGTCGGACGCCTAACCGACTGCGCCACCCAGGCGCCCCTAACGTTTATTTATTTTTGAGACAGAGAGAGACAGAGCATGAACAGGGGAGGGTCAGAGAGAGAGGGAGACACAGAATCTGAAACAGGCTCCAGGCTCTGAGCAGTCAGCACAGAGCCCGACGCGGGGCTCGAACTCACGGACGCGAGATCATGACCTGAGCCGAAGTCGGACGCTTAACCGACTGAGCCACCCAGGCGCCCCAATAATAAACATTTTAAAGAATAGTTATTATTAATTTTATTTTGGACAGATAATACATTCATGTATTCCAATATCAAATTCATACGCAACAATGCACGTTAAGGTTTCTTCCACGCTGTCTGCATTCCTCACTGCGTCCAGGAGTAACCATGTTTATGACTTTCTTATATATCCGTTCAGTGTTTGTTTATGTGAATACAAACAAAAATGAATATATTCACATGGTGGCCAGATTAATGGCTCCCCAAAGATGTCTTGGAACCTCTGGAACCTGTTGACCCTGCACTTTTCATGGCAAAAGGGGCTTTGCAGGTGTGATTAAGTGAAGGATCTTCAGACGCAGGATTATCCAGATGGGCCCAATGTCATCTTGCAGGATTGGAGGCAGAAGGGCCAGAGAGGAGAAAAGGCAGCAGAGAGATTGGAAGGTTGGAAAGTCCTGCACTGAGATGGCTATGAAGACGGAGGAAAGACCTGGGAACCCAGGAATGCCAGCAGCCTCCAGAAGCTGGGAGAGGCAAGGAAATGGATTCTTCCCTGGAGCCTCCAGAAAGAATGCAGCCCTGCCAATGCATCTTAGACTTCTGACCTTCAGAACCAACAGAAAATAGATCTGTGTCATTTTACAACACTAAGTTTATGGTGATCCGCTACAGAAACAACAGGAAACGGACACACTTATCTTCACCCTTTTTCTTTTATGTTTATTTATTATTTTTGAGAGAGAGACAGAGTGTGAGCAGGGGAGGTGCAGAGAGAGAGAGAGGGAGACCAAATCTGAAGCAGGCTCCAGGCTCTGAGCTGTCAGCACAAAGCCCGATGTGGGGCTTGAACTCACAACTGTAAGATCATGACCTGAGTCAAAGTCAGATGCTTAACTGACTGAGCCAACCAGGCACCCCATCTTCACCCTTTTTCTAAATTTATTTTTGATATAGAGCGAGCACAGCAGGGGAGGGACAGAGAAAGAGGGAGAGAGAATCCCAAGCAGACTCCACACTCTCAGCACAGAGCCTGACGCAGGGCTTAGGCTCGTGAAACATGAGTTCATGACCTGAGCCAAAATCAAGAGTCAGACGTTCAACTGACAGAGCCACCAGGCACCCCTTCACCCTCTTCTTAAATTTTTTTAACGTTTATTAATTTTTGAGAGAGAGCACAAACAGGGGAGGGGCAGAGAGAGGGAGACACAGAATCCAAAGCAGTCTCCAGGCTCTGAGCTGTCAGCACAGAGCCCAATGTGGGACTCGAACTCACGGACTGGGAGATCATGACCTGAGGTGAAGTCAGATGCTCAACCAACTGAGCCACCCAGGCGCCCTTCATCCTCTTGGTAAACAAAAGTTAGCATACCCTGGATGGGCCATTCCAAAGTCTGAGTACAGTTTTAGGCTTTAGTAACCTCAGAAGTACAAATGCTATAAATTTACAAACAACATCATTTGAAAGTTTTTTTGACTCTCTTTTACACTTGTTTAGCTATGTTAATTTTATATAATACATACTATTTAAATTTTGTTTCAGTACCTCTGGAGAAACAAACACTGACTGAAACAAAAGCACTCACGCTAACATTTATTATTCCAAGTTCACAAGACTAAGTGAATTAGAAATGTATACAATTAAGTTTTCATGTCATATATTTTTTTTAAGTTTACAGCATTTATACTTCTGACATTATTAAGGTTTAAAACTGCACTAGGATTTTTTGGGACACAGTGTACATTCTTAAGCATTTTGTTTTTGTCACTCAGCAATATATCCTACAGGTCTTTCTGGGTCAAACATAAGAGTTTTCTAATTCCAGAGCACCCGGGTGGCTCAAGTGGTTAAGCGTCCATCTTTGGCTCAGGTCATGATCTCACGGTTCATGGGTTCGAGCCCCAAGTTGCGCTCTGTGCTGATAGTTCAGAGCCTGGAGCCTGCTTTGGATTCTGTGTCTCCCTGTCTCTCTACTGCTCCCCTGCTCACACTCTGTCTCTATCTCTCAAAAATAAATAAACATTAAAAAATTTTTTAAAAATGAGTTTCCTAATTCCTCTTAGAGCTGCACAGTGTCTTGTCATGTGGTGTACCAGTCCCCTGTTAACAGATAGTTGGGTTGTTTCCAACCACAAAGGGTGCTAGTGTAAGTAATCTTGTACATATATCATGTATATGGGTGGCAGATCTGTAGGGCACATTATCAGAAGTGGGAATATAGGGTAAAACCCTACTTTCTCGGAAGAGGAGGGGTTGGCAGACTGTTGGCAAAGATGCTTACAATAATCCCTCCCATCTCTATGTACACACCCTTTTGCAATGTAACTTTGCTGCTCCTGCCATCAAAAAGTAGAGTTTATTTCCCCATCCCTGAAATCTAAGCTGGCTTGGGACTTGCTTTGGCCAACAGAATGTGGAGAAAGTGATATTGTAAGACTTCCAAGCCTAAGCCTGCAGCTACTTCTCTCTCACTCTCTCTCAGTCCTGCATGTGAAGAAACCTGGGCTACCCTCCATGAAGCAGAGATACCAGTGGGAAGAGGCACAGCCAACTTCCAGCAAGTGTGAGAAGAGCCCCCAGTGGTGCTAATGGATTATTGCAGACACATGAAGTGACTCCAGGAGAGACAGAAGGAATGCCAAGCTAAGCCAGCCCAATCACCAGCCCAAAGACCTGCTGTTGTATACAGCTACTCATTTTTAAGGTGATTGGTTATGCAACAAAGGACAACTGATGCCTCAGGAAAGTAGTTTTTCTTAACAAGGCTTGTTTTGAAAGGATGTACAATATGTTAGCCACAGAAGCCAATAACCAAATTTTTAGAGCAATCTGCAGACTCTCAGAAGTTTTCTAAGCAAGTCTTATTCAGCTAGTCTTGTATTTAGTTGCAGACATTGTAACTATTCAAATACACTCCAACCCTGAGCATGCCAAAAAAAAACTGGCTGGCCCACCAAACCATCTCACTTCCAGAGATAATAAAAGGTTTAGTGTATGTCAGAGCAGAGGCTAGATTAAGGGAGCCATTACATTTCACAGTTGGGCAATTTCTATTGTTAAAGGAAAACAACTCTACACCGACATCATCCCTTCTGGCACACACTAAGTCTTTTCTCAGTTCAAGAAAGGAAAATGAAGAGCCTGAGAGTTCCCTAGTTACCTTAATTTGGCGCGAGGGAAATAGTACATTTGATTTCAGTTTATGAACTAGCATACCAGTGTTTTTCAAGGTCAAGAAAATCAATGTAATGTGTTACAACCAGCATTTTTAAAAATTATATCTGAATGCCCATGTTCATAGTAGCGTTATTCATAATAACCAAAGTGTTGAAGCAACTCAAATGTCCATCAACAGGTGAATAGATATGAATAGATAAATAAGATTCTATGCATACAATGGAATATTGTTGAGTCTTGGAAAGAAATGCTACACATGCCACAATATGGATGAATTTTTAGGACATTCTGCCAAGTGACATAAACCAATCACAAAAGAACAAAAGCTGTATGATTCCATTTATATGAAGTACCTAGAGAAATCAAATTCATAGATACAAAGAAGTAGATACAAAAAGTACTTGCCAGAGGCGGTGGGAGACAGGGAATGGGAGATTATTGTTTAATGGGCACAAAGTTTCATTTTGGGATAGTGAAAAATGTCTAAAGATGGACGGTGGTGATGGGTATACAACAGTGTGAATGGACTTAATGCCACAGAACTGTATGCTTAAAAATTGTTAAAATGGTAAATTGCATATTATGCATATTTTATTATGATAAAAAATGATTATGTGGCGCCTGGTAGCTCAGTCTGTTAAGTGACCAACTCTTGATTTCAACTTAAGTCATGAAATCACAGTCATGAGACCGAGCCTCACATGTGGCTCCACTCTGGGCAGGGAGCCTGCTTGGGATTCTCTCTCTCCATCTCCCTCTGCCCCTCCCCTTCTCACATGTGTGTGCTCTCTATCTCTCTCTAAAAAAAAATTATTATTATAATAATAATAAAATGAAATAGAATAAAAATATAGGTTACTTAGATGTGTTCACTGTGTAAAAATTCATCAAGCTCCTCACTTACCATTATGTACATTTCTATGTATTTGTATTTGTATTGGCTATACAATGAAGGAATTATTAAAAACTAGAATAGAATAGAATTAAAAATTCAGAGTAGGGAATGATGGGGACAATAAGGGTAAGTGTTGTTTTGTGCAACTTTTGTTATAGCTGGGTGTGTGTGTTTACTGAATCATGATGTAAAACGTATTTCTGATTGTGGTTTTTTAAAATTTTGGAAAAGCATCGTGCTGGGGGCTAGTCTCCATTTCCCATTGTTGAGGTTCCTTCCTTTTTGAACTTGATGTGCTTTTCCCAATAGAAGTGATTTAATTTTATTTACTCAAGCAAAAAAATCCTTTCCCAGGGGTGTTCTCTTCATCATAATCATTTTTCTCCATCTGACTGCTCATGGTAACTAGATTTCATATGCTAGATTAGACAGCAAAGTCATGTAAAGACATTCTATCATCTTGCTCCATGAACTGTTCACAAAAACATTAGCATACATTGCAGTGGGGGATTTTGACATGGGCTTTATGCTTCAATTCAGAAAAACAAAAGTTTCCTTAACTCATAGGGTGTTTGAACTTAAAAAGTCATTGGTGGTTATGGCTTCTAAACCCCTTCCACTCATAGGCATCCTTTCTGTAACATCCAAAACAATGAGTTGTTCATCTTATGTCCGAACACTTCCAATTATAGCGAGGCACCTCAATTCACTGCAGAGTAGCTTCCATTGTAGAAAGTGTGTAAGAGCAGTTTCCAGGCAGAATTGGGTGGCAAATCACTCTAGTGCCTATAGAGACATCTCCAATCGTCTAACAAACAGGTTCTTGGATATATTTAGTACCTACATTTCAAAGGCATCTTTTATGAGGAGGTGTACTGGCTTATGAGTGCACTTTATTACTTTGCTATGGCTGTACAGTTACCCCAACGTCATTTATTGAAGAGACCATCTTTTTCCCCTTATATATTCTTGCCTATCTTTTTATAAATCAATTTACCATATATGCATGGGTTTGTTTCTGGGCTCTCTATTCTGTTTCATTGATCTCTGTGTCTGTTTTTATGCCAGTTCCAAATTATTTTGATTCACTATAGCTTTGTAATATAATTTGAAATCAGGAAATAGAACGCCTCCAGCCTTGCTCTTCCTTCTGCTTCATGCTCCCACTCCTGCCCAAAAATTATATACAAAGAGCACTAATAATACCCCAACTCTCAAATCTACTGATCATGGTCCAGATATGTAATATCTGACTGCCCAACATTCTTCTCCTTGAACATTTTTAATCTCTTGATGGGGACCATGTTTTAAGCATATTTCCATATCATTGCCTAGAATAGAGCCCATTATGGTGAATGGATACTACATTGCCAGTTTTGGATGTCTGGGTTAAAATGCCAACTCTAGGGGCGCCTGGGTGGCTCAGTAGGTTAAGTGTCTGACTTTGGTTCAGGTCATGATCTCACAGTCTATGGGTTCGAGCCCCACGTCGGGCTTTGTGCTGACAGCTCAGAGCCTGGAGTCTGCTTCAGATTCTGTGTCTCCCTCTCTCTCTGCCTCTCCCACGCTTGCGCTGTCTCTGTCTCTCAATAATAAACATTAAAAATTAAAAACAAACAAACAACAACAACAACAAAAACGCCAGCTCTCAACAAAAAAGTGATGACTGCTGAACCAGTACCAGATTGTTGTTTTTACGAAGTCAACAAACTTAGGAAATTCTGGGAAATTTTCATTTATTTTTCTAATTCTTCAGGAACCAAGGACTGTTCCTTAAGTACTTAGAACTCTGCTAAAGGAGAACTGTGCTAGATCATGGCCATTTCCCATTCTTTAAAAATTAGTACTTTCTGTTTCCTGGTAACATATTAATTTTTAATGAAGTGGTTAATGAAATTATTTCTCATGTGGGGCACATAGTAGACACAGCTATATTAGGTATAATTAAAGTATGAATTTGTCTTTCATAAATGAAAATGTCCATAACTCCCTGTTATAGACACTAGATTTTTTTGTAAGTAGGCTCCATGCCCAACATGGGGCTTGAACTCACAGTCCTGAGATTAAGAATCACATGCTCTATTGGCTGAGCCAGCCAGGCTCCCCTAGACACTAGATTTTAAAACATATGTCTACTAATCATTCAGCTGTGTGAGTCCTAAGTGCTCTGAGTACACTGAAATACTTTGGAAAAGTGAAGACTTTGGAGCAATGGACCTACTGTCTTTGTCCCCCAATTTCAGGATAGCAAAAGAGAGCATCAACCTATGAAACAGGACACAAAGCAAGAGTAGGTATGGATCCTTTAAAAGAGTGTGAAAAGACAATAGTGGAAGCTTTCCTTTGGCCTTCACAAGGGATCACAGGAAATTAGAACTGAAAGAAGCTAGTCTGGCCAGGAGGAGCAGTAGGGAATGATGGGGACCACTTGGCACTTTGGTAGTTGATTCTAATGTACAGGCTGAGGCTGATGGTGAGGCTGGACCTGAGAAGTGGATGGAAACAGAAGATTAAAGTGTCATGTTGTACTCCCCATCACTAGAAGAGTCTCGGCAAAGATCGGATTACCCAATATGGGTCCCCAGGTGGCCTGGACATTATTTTTGTGCTCCTTGCCCCTATTTCAGTCATAGACAGTTTTCACTGAATTGGAAACCACGTTGTTTGAGCCTGGAGGTGAATTTCAATAGTAAAATTGGAGACTTTACAACTTGACACAAACGTGGATATCTTTGACTTATCTCTGTAGTTGTATCATGAACTCTGAGGGAGATGAGTCTTCATCAAAAAGAAGGCATGATAGAGAGGCATCAGGAATATTTATGTAATCATAATACAGAAAATGAATAAAGAAACCATGAGACAAAATATTGACCTCCAACAGATAAAGACAAAATTGATTTTTAGGGATGCTCTATAACATACTTTAACAAGATTTGTTAGAAGACAATGCACACCAACCATAGATACTGCCATTGGCCAGTATTTCACTGGAGTTTAGGTTTACCAAATTCTGAGAAATTGAAACACTTGAATGTGGATGTAGTGAAAGAAATTCAGGACCATTATGAGACAGAAGTTAGGTCAAATTTGGGATTATTCGCCTATCACTGGGAATGTAAAATGTGGCCAAGAAGAAAACGTAATGACTGCCATACATCTCAAATGTTCATCCCTATAAGTGAATCCATGGGACTGCTACCACCTGAAATTCCTGTTAGGGAGACAATGTTTAGCATTACTCTTACGGCCCAAATTTCAGTTTGCTGCTTCTACAATTTGTGCAGATAACACACATTTGTTATACATCCAACTTGATGTGCTATTAAGCTGACCTTTGGCAATGTTAATGGCAGAGATACCCTGGCATGGTGTTATCCACCAGAAAGATGACAGCTTCTGCTACAATACTGTGTGTGGTAGCTTTAATTCCATCCTTGTTCTCTACTTCATTGTTTCATAAAGGAAGGAAAATTGAATTGTGAAAAACTTGGCCGGGAACAGTCTTTATAGATACAAAGGATTTTACCTCTTCTAACTTAGCCTTCACATCTATGTATCTCAGACACCTGGGGTTAGGAAGTAGACCAAATATTAACAGTAGAAGAGACAGGTGAAGGGACACAAAATAGGAAAACACATAGGTCTTAGTGCCTGTTGAAAAAAATTTGTCTTCAAATGTACAACATCATTTTAGTTCATCGGTTTACTCACATCAGTTTTGCTCACTGGAATTCTGGGAGTGAACTCTTGTCTTCATGAAGTGCCACAAGCATGTACTATACTTTCTACTTTTCAGTAAAAGGATAAGTCACTGGGCAGCTTTGGTGGATGACTTGAATTTCCAGCTAAACTATCACTTTATCACTTCAGAACAAGAGTTTTAAGTTCATGAGCTTCCAAGTGAAAATAATTGCTCAGCACATCTGCCCTATTGGCAAAGTTCAGACTCAAGCTCTCATGCTCCTTCTGTTAGACACACAATTTTCTTTCCATCGTATCGATTTTTTTTTCAAGGAATGTGAAGCTGATCCTAAAAGTCTACGTGTTCTTTATTTTCCATTTTGGAAAATATTATTTTCCCTGCATTTTCCTGGGGAAAGCCCTGGGAGACACAAGCCCACCATTATTAGACAGAGGACAAAGCACTTCGCATGGGTCCATTCTTCTGATCTCTGTAACCCAACAGAGACAAACTCCAGAATTCTGCTTTGATGTCTCTGGATTTCTTTTTCTATTTTGTAGTCAGTCTGAAAAGATCCCTAGGTTGGGATACAGGTTTTATTTTACTGAACAAATTTATAAAAATTTACCTTTGTTTTTGGAACACAGAGGTTATGATGGTGTTTTGAAGCATAAGCTCCTCTGCTTTGAAAATGTGAGGAAATAATAGTGAAAAACTGAAACATTTTCCTCCGTAAGATTAGGAACAAGGTAGGGATACCTGTTTTTACTACTTCTTTTCAACATTCAACATATATTGGAAATGACAGTCAGTGTAATAAGACAAGAAACAGAGATAAAAGGTGTCCAGATTGGTAAGGAAGAAGCAAGCCTATCATACAACCAAGCCTCTTTGCTCTACACAAATATTTGCTGCCATAGATTATAACACATCTTAGCATATTCTATTCTGCTTCAGGTTGTACTGAGTTATAACTTACTCAACTTTATTTTTTTTAATACAATTGTCTTTTTTTTTAATGTTTATTTTTGAGAGAGACAACATAAGTGGGGAGGAGTAGAGAGACTGGGGGACAGAGAATCCAAAGCAGGTCTGTGCTGACAGCAGAGAGCTTGACACGGACTCAAACTTATGAACAGTGAAATCATGACCTGAGCTGAAGTCGGACGCTCCACCAACTGAGCCACCAGGTGCCCCAGAAATTTCTCACCTTTAAAAACATTATTGCCTATAGACATTTAGTGCAGAATATTCGAGAGCTAATTGTTCAGTCACCTTACTGTTTTTTAAAAAAAAATTTAAGTAGGCTTTATGCCAAGCATGGGGCTCAAACTCATAACTCAAGAGTAAGTGTCATCTAACTGAGCCAGCCAAGCACCCCTCTTCAGTCAATTTAAAATTGACCTTACCTTCTCAAACAAGCAACAGAAACTGAACATTTTCAGTCCCATCTGTCATCAAGGAAAACCACTTGGAATCATTTTGCTTTTTTAAAAAATTGATGTTGCTGTCAATATCCTCTGCTCTTTAAGCAAGTGTTCTCACAAAAGTATGATAATCCTAAACAAGTTTCTTTTCTCTGTTCTCATTTTGGCTGCTACAATCAAACATGATTTAATTAACTCACCATCAGTCAATGGCTTTCCTTGCTTGGTTAACAAATGAGTCATTCAGAAACTTACTTCGGTTACAGCCTCATTTCCATTTTTATTTTTGTGAAGAAATACATCTGTGACGAGGTGTCCCATTTAAAGTTTTCTCATTCTTCTGACTGTTGCTTTCCTGTCAGTTGGGACTGTTGTGATGAGTGCTTATTTTGGTGATGTTGCTGTATATTGTATTTTTTGAGCAGAGGCTACAGTCTCATTGTATAATAAATGTGAACTTACCTATCATCAGTTCCATAAAATTTTTCCAGAAATAGATTAATACCCTGACTTGCACTACTATAAGCAGTTTGATGACTTAGATGTGGTAAGATTTTATTGCAATTTTTCGAGCTCGGGACTTATACTGATATTTTTCTGAATCAGAAGAACTACTTTCAGCCACTATTATCAAGCAATGAATGGTTTTAGAGATTAGCTTTTGCTGCAGATTTTTCCACATTATGGAAATGTGTCCTCCGTCTTGTTATGTAAGTATCATATAATATACTCAGTTTTTCCTCTTGGCCTGCAACACCTAAAATACTTACTACCTGGCCCTTTACAAAAAAATCTCTTGATCCCTGATTTAAGACATTAGAATAAAAAAATTCTGCACATTTTTACTGAGCATTTATTTCACATTTCACATTTAATTAACAATTTTTTAATGATTTTTTTTTAAAGAGTGCTTCATCTTAAGTAGGAAGTCAGTGGAGTTAGTTTATAATCTTGAATTTCACATTTTTTTGCACCAAATCATTTATTTACTGTGGTGATTTGTAAAAATAAATACATCAACTGAAAACCCTAAAGAAGGCATGTGGGCAGTGAGATTATGTATAGTAAAAATGGTAACAAATAGGTACTTTAAAATGTTCAATGTATCACTTTATAGTGTTTTACTTACCCTATTAGAGTTCCAGGAATTTTTCATATTTCTTTTTAGAAATTTTGCAGTATTTTATATGATAGACTGCCCAAAGTAAATGAGAAGATACAGTTGTCATTAAATTGTAATTATAGACAGTTAAAGGATATAATTATCCCTTTAAAAAAATTGTTTATTTATTTATGTTGAGAGAGAGAGAGAGAGCAAAGGAGAGCCAGAGAGAGAGAATCCCAGGCAGGCTCCGCACTGTCAGCACAGAGCCCATTGTGGGGCTGGAACTCACAAACACCCAACCGACTGAGCCACCCAAGCACCCTTCCCTTTTTAATGTTAGGAAGTGACAAAAATTCATTGCTTTGTAATGTGTGGAAGGATTAGCAAATAACTTCATAAATATATTACTGCTTAAAAAACTAGTCTCCCTGAAAACCTGTATAAAAATTTAATTTTATATAAGCCCGGGTGGCTCAGTCGGTTGGGTGTCTGACTCTTGGTTTCAGCTCAGGTCATGATCTTGACGGTTGTGGGTTCGAGCCCCACATCGGGCTCCGCGCTGTCAGCAAGGAGCCTGCTTGGGATTTGCTCTCTCACCTTCTCTCTCTGCCCCTCCTCCGCTAGCTCTCTCTCAAAATAAATCAACGAACTTAAAAAGATTAATTTGGGGGAGCACCTGGGTGGCTCAGTACGTTAAGCATCCAGCTTCAGCTCAGGTCATGATTTCAGGGTTCATGCACTGGGCTGCACTACCAATGCAGAGTCTGTTTTGGATCCTCTGTCTCCTTCTCTCTGCCCCTCCCCCCCCCCCCCCCGTCTCTCTCTAGCACACACAGGCACACTCTCTCTCCAAAATAAATAAATATTTTTTAAAAATTTAATTTCTGCACCCCCCCCCAAAATACTTTGGGTTTAGGTCTTGCTCATGTGCTTCATTTTGGGTTAATGTATAAAATCACACTCCATTTTAGCTTCTTTATCTTACAGAATGGTCTGTTATTTTGTGCTTTAGGGGCCTAGGGACCAAAGTAACATTTCTCACAGATTCTTTAAAAAAATGTTTTTAATGTTTATTTATTTTTGAGAGAGACAGAGACAGAATGGGAGTGGGTTAGGGGCAGAGAGAGAGGGAGACACAGAATCTGAAGCAGGCTCCAGGCTTTGAGCTGTCAGCACAGAGCCTGATGTGGGGCTCAAACTCATGAGCTGTGAGATCACGATGGGAGCCGAAGTTGGATGCTCAACCCACTGAGCCACCCAGGCGCCCCCTCACAGATTCTTAAAACTGCAATAGAAAGACTTAATTGTCTTTAACTTAACTCTTTTGATAAGAAGTGTCTCTAACTGTCCTGACCTTTATCTGACAAAAGGAATAAGATCTGTTTAATAACTTTAAAATATTGAAAGAGACATTAGAGATTGTGTAGTTCAAATCTATCATTTCACAAATGAGGACACTTCTTCTTTATCCCATAAGTAAATATCATTTTAAATATTTTTTAAATATTTAAAAAATCCCACCTTTTTAATTTTAAGATTGAAGCCCACTTTCCAGAACAAATACCAATGTAGAAACTTCCAGTACATAGTATATAGTCTAACATATATTGCCATGTTCATGGAACAGATTAGTCACTATTATTAAGATGCCAATTCTCCCCTCAGTTAGTCTACATATTCAATACAAGTTCAATCAAAATCCCAGTAGTTATGAAATTGATAAGCTGACTCTAGAATTTGTGAGCTGGACACCTGGGTGGCTCAGTCGGTTAGCCATCCAACTTCAGCTCAGGTCATGATCTCATGGTTTATGAGTTTGAGCCCACATCGGGCTCTGTGCTGACAGCAGCCTGGAGCCTGCTTCAGATTCTGTGTTTCTCTCTCTCTCTCTCTGCCCCTCCTCCACTCACGCTCTGTCTCTCTCCCTCTCAAAAATAAACATTAAAAAATGTTTTTAATTAAAAAGAATTTATAAGGAAATGCATATTATCTATAATAACCAGAAGATTTAAGAAATAAAATACAAAGGTAGAGGACTTACTTTCCCTAGTTTCAAAACTTGAAACTATAGTAATTAAGACAGTGTGGTATTATTATCACAGGACAGAAATAGAAATCAATGAACAGACATAGAGATCAATGGAAGAGAATATACAGTCCAGAAATGGATGCACATATATGTGATCAATCGATTTTTTAAAAAAGGTATCAAGGCGATCCAAAGGGGCAAAGGATAAATTTTCAACAAATTTTGCTGGATATCCACTTAGAGAAAATTTAACCTTGACCCTCACCTCATACCATACATTAAAGTGAACTCGAAATGGATGATAGACTTAAATCTAAAAGTTAAAACTATAAAACCTCTGGAAAAAAAATATCTTGAGTAGGAAGAGATTTCTTAAGACACCAAAAACATAAGCCATTAAAGAAAAAGGTGATAAATTGGCCTTCACCAAAACTGAAAATTTCTGCTCTTCAAAAAACACAAATAAGAAAACACAAGCAACAGACTAAGAGGAAATATTTACAGAATCTGACAAAGGACTCATACTCAGAATATATAAATAATTTTTACAGCTCGATAATAAGATAAATAATCCAATTTAAAATGGGTAAGGGACTTAGGGGCACCTGGGTGGCTCAGTCGGTTGAGCATCTGACTCTTGATTTGGCTCAGGTTATGATCTCAGCTCAGGTCATGATCTCAGAGTTTTGTGAGCCCAAGCCCGAGCAGAGCCTGCTTAGGATTCTCTCTCACCCTCTCTCTCTGCACCTCCCCCGCTCATGCTCTGTCTCTCTCAAAATAAATACACTTTAATAAAACAAAATAAAATAAAATGGGTAAGGGATTTAAATGAACACTTCATCAGAGAAGACACACAGATGTCAAGTGACCACAGGAAGTGGTATTCAACATCTTTAGTCCTCAGGGATGCAAATTGAAACCACAGGGGATATCTCTACACACCCCCAGGTACGTCCTAATTAGAAGCTTGGAAACACTAAGTGTTGGGGAGGGTATGAGGCAGCTAAAACATTGCTGGTGAATATGTAAAATAGTATAATCTTGGGGCGCCTGGGTGGCGCAGTCGGTTAAGCGTCCGACTTCAGCCAGGTCACGATCTCGCGGTCCGTGAGTTCGAGCCCCGCGTCAGGCTCTGGGCTGATGGCTCAGAGCCTGGAGCCTGTTTCCGATTCTGTGTCTCCCTCTCTCTCTGCCCCTCCCCCGTTCATGCCCTGTCTCTCTCTGTCCCAAAAATAAATAAACGTTGAAAAAAAAAAAATTTAAACACCAAATCCTTAAAAAAAAAAAAAAAAATAGTATAATCTTTGGGAAACAGCTTGGCAGCTCTTTATACAGTCAAACATACCCTTACCATATTACCCGGCTTGTCCACTTCTAAGCATTTTCTCCAAGAGAAATGAAAACTTATGTCCAAAGACCTGTACAGTAATATTCACACCCACTGTACCAATAATAGCCCCAAATGGAATCCAGATCAAATGTTCACCAACAGCTGAATAGACAAACAAATTGTGTCTATCCGTGCAATAGAATATAAATCAGTAACAAAAAGATCCGAATTCCTGATGCACAGATGAATCTTAAAAATATGCTATGCCAAAGATTCCACCAAAAAAGTACATGCCGCATAATTCTTTTCACATAAAACCCTAGAAGAGACAAGTCTATTCTTCAGTGCCAGAAGGCAGATAGGGCAGAAGAGGACTTTTTGGAGTGATGGCAATGTTGTATTATCTTGGTCACATGACAGTTATGTGGCTACATACAATTTTCAAGATACATTGAATGGTACACTTATAGTGGGTGCAGTTAGTGTATTTAAAGGAGACTTCCAGGGGTACCTGAGTGTCACAGTCAGTTAAGCAACCAACTCTTGATTTCGACTCAGGTCATGATGTCACAGTTGTGAGATCGAACCCCAAGAGCTCCAAGATCGAGCTCTCTCTCTCTCTCACTCCGCCCCTTTCCCCTGCTCGCTCGCTCTCTGTGTGTGTGTCTCTCTTTCTCTCTCTCTCTCAAAAAAAAAAAATACTTCAATAAAGTTTATTTAAAGAAATTAAAGAGACAGAGAAGTCTCTTCTCAAATCAATTTACTTTAGTTTTCTCCCTTACTCCTGTCTCCCCTTATATCCCACTCCTTTTTGAGGAATATTACGTTTGTTCCCTTCCAACATGAATTGATTTTGACAGCCCTCAGCAACACCACCTTTTCCAAGCTCCACCCTTTCTCTGATCTGTGCAACCGAAACGGAAGGGCTGAAAACTAGATATTTATAAGTTGGTATTTTTTGTCAGCTACATTCGAATAAGTTGCCCAATGGCAGGGATAAAGTCAAAACTACGACGCAAATTTCCCATATTTACCCAGATGAGTGTCCTTCCACTGCACATATGAACTGCCTCAGTCAAGACAAATCACATGGCTGCCAGAGAAGGAATATGGCAGAACAGAGAAATTGCAAGGGTAAAATAGAAGAGCATTTTCTGGTAGAATAAACATGTTTCTTATGCCAGCTGCAGCTTAGCATGCAAAATCCCCTTCATGTGTTCTAGTTGAACTCACGATGTTCCAATAAACATCAGGCAAATCCCATGTTTTCTCCAGCAGTAGAAGATGGGGAGGTTGGAGGATGGTATTTGTAATCATGGAAGATGTCATGTCACCCAGGCACACTGCTTTGCAGAGAAACATAGGTAATTATCACAGACAGAGGGCACACAAATCAAACAGCATTTGAGCTGAAGTTATCTGACTTAGGAATTTGGTAATGTCGCTTGTTTGTTTGTTGTTTTGATACATAATTTGTTGTTAGCTGACATACAGTGTTTAGAGTGTGCTCTTGACTTCTGGAGCAGCTTCCCGTGATACATCACTTATATACAACACCCAGTGCTCATCCCAGCAAGTACCCTACTCAATGTCCATCACCCAATTTCCCTGCCCCCCCCCGGTGCCCCTCCACCCCCATCAACCCTCAGTTTGTTCTCTATATTTAAGAGTCTCTTATGGTTTGCCTCCCTCTCTGTTTGTTAACTATTTTCTTCCCTTCCCCCATGGTCTTCTGTTAAGTTTCTCAAATTCCACATCCGAGTGAAAACATGATATCTGTCTCTCTCTGACTGACTTATTTCACTTAGCATAATACGCTCCTGTTCCATCCACACTGTTGCAAATTTCATTCTTTTTCATTGACAAGTAGTATTCCATTGTGTGTGTGTATACACACACACACACACACACACACACACACACACACATATATATATATATATATATATATATATATATATATATACCACAGCTTTATCCATTCATCGGTTGATGGAAATTTGGGCTCTTTGCATACTTAGGCTATTGTTGATGGCACTGCTATAAACTTGGGGGCACATGTGCCCCTATGAATCAGCACTCCTGTATCCTTTGGATAAATTCCTAGTAATGTTACTGCTGGGTCATAGGGTAATTTTATTTTTAATTTTTTGAGGAACCTCCATACTGTTTTCCAGAAGGGCTGCACCAGTTTGCATTCCACCAATAGTGAAAGAGGGTTCCCTCTTCTCCACATCCTCACCAACAACTGTTGTTTCTTGAGTTGTTAATTTTAGCCACTCTGACCGGTGTGAGGTGGTACCTCAGTGTGGTTTTGATCTGTATTTCCGTGATGAGGAGTGACGTCGAGCATCTTTTCATGTGCCTGTTGGCCATCTGGATGTCTTCTTTGCAAAAATGTCTATCCATGTCTTCTGCCCATTGCTTCACTGGATTATTTGTTTTTGGGAGTTGAGTTTGGCAAGTTCTTTATAGATTTTGGATACTAATCTTTTATCTAATATGTCATTTGTAAATATCTTCTCCAATTCCGTTGGTTGCCTTTTAGTTTTGTTGATTGTTTCCTTCTCTGTGCAGAAGCTTTTTTATCTTGATGAGGTCCCAATGGTTCATTTTTGCCTTTATTTCCCTTGCCTTCAGAGATATGTCAAGTAAGAAGCTGCTGTAGCCAAGGCCAAAGAGGTTGTTGCCTGTTTTCTCCTCAAGAATTTTGATCGTTTCCTGTCTCACATTTATGTCTTTCATCCATTTTGAATTTATTTTTGTGTATGGTGTAAGAAAGTATTCCAGTTTCATTCTTCTGCATGTTGCTGTACAGTTCTCCCAGCACCATTTGCTAAAGAGACTGTCTTTTTTTCCATTGGATACTCTTTCCTGCTTCATCAAAGATTAGTTGGCCATACATTTGCGGGTCCAATTCTGGGTTCTCTATTCTATTCCATTGGTCTATGTGTCTGTTTTTGTGCCAATACCATACTGTCTTGATGATTACAGCTTGTAATACAGGTTAAAATCCGGGATTGTAATGCCTCCAGCTTTTTCAACATTACCTTGTCTATTCGGGGTCTTTTGTGGCTCCATACAAATTTAATTTGTTTGTTCTAGCTCTGAGAAGAATGCTGGTGCTATTTTGATTGGGATTGCATTGAATGTGTAAATTGCTTTGGGTGGTATCGACATTTTAACAATATTTGTCCTTCCAATCCATGAGCATGGAATGTTTTCCATTTCTTTGTGTCTTCTTCAATCTCTCTCATAAGCTTTCTATAGTTTTCAGTGTACAGATCTTCTACCTCTTTGGTTAGGTTTATTCCTAGGTATTTTATGGTTCTTGGTGCAATTGTAAATGAGATCAATTCCTTGATATCTGTTTCTGTTGCTTCATTACTGGTGTATAGAACTACAACCAATTTCTATACTTTGATTTTGTATCCTGTGACTTTGCTGAATTCATGTATCAGTTCTAGCAGTTTTTTGGTGGAGTCTTTTGGGTTTTCCATGTAGAGTATCATGTCATCTGGGAAAAGTGAAAGTTTTACTTCTTCTTTGCCAATTTGGATGCCTTTTATTTCCTTTTGTTGTCTGATCGCTGAGGCTAGGACTTCCAACACTATGTTAAACAAGAGTGGTAAGAGTGGACATCCCTGTTGTGTTTCTGATCTCAGGGGGAAAGCTCTCAATTTTTCCCCATTGAGCATGATATTAGCTGTGGGCCTTTCATATATAGCTTTTATGATGTTAAGGTATGTACCTTCTATCCTGACTTTCATGAGGGTTTTTATTAAGGAAGATACTGTATTTTGTCAAATGCTCTTGCTGCATCTATTGACAGGATCATATGGTTCTTATCGTTTCTTCTATAAATGTGATGTATTACGTTGATTGATTTACAAATATTGAACCAAACCTGCAGCCCAGGAATGAATCCCACTTGTTCATGGTGAACAATTCTTTTAATGTACTGTTGAATTTGATTTCCTAGTATCTTGTTGAGAAGTTTCACATCCATGTTCATCAGGGATATTGGCCTGTAATTCTCCTTTTTAGTGGCATCTTTGGCTTGGGAATCAAGGTGATGCTGGCTTTAGACAATGAGTCAGAAGCTTTCCTTCTGTTTCTATTTTTTAGAACAGCTTTAGAAGAATAGGTGTTAACTCTGCTTTAAAGGTCTGGTAGAATTCCCCTGGGAAGCCATCTGGCCCAGGACTCCCATCTTTGTTGGGAGATTTTTTATAATGGATTCAGTTTCTTTGCAGGTTATGGGTCTGTTCAAATTTTCTATTTCTTCCCATTTGAGTTTTGGTAGTGTGTGGGTATCTAGGAATTCGTCCATGTCTTCCAGATTGCCCAGTTTGTTGGCATATAATTTTTCATAGTATTCTCTAATAATTGTTTGTATTTCTGTGGTGTTGGTTGTGATCTCTCCTCTTTCATTAGTTATTTATCTAGTTGGGTCCTCTCTTTCTTTTTGAGAAGTCTGGCTGGGGAGTTATCAATTTTGTTTATTCTTTTAAAAAAACAGCTCTTAGATTCATTGATTGGTTTTACTGGTTTTGGGGCGGGGGGATTCTATATTCTTTATTTCTGCTCTAATCTTTATTATTTCTCTTCTTCTGCTGGCTTTGGGGTTTCTTTGCGGCTCTGTTTCTAGTTCCTTTAGGTGTGAGGTTAGACTCTGTGTTTAGGATTTTTCTTGCTTCTTGAGATAAGCCTGGATTGCAAAGTATTTTCCTCTTAGGACTGCCTTTGCTGCATCCCAAAGGGTTTTGACTGTCATGTTTTCATTTTCATTTGCTTCCATATGTTTTTTAATTTCTTCTTTAATTTCCTGGTTGACCCATTCATTCTTTAGTAGGATGTTCTTTGACCTCCAAGTATTTGGAGGCTTTCCAAATTTTTTCTTGTGGTTGATTTCAAGTTTCATGATGTTGTGATCTGAAAATATACATGGTATGATCTCAATCCTTTTATTTTTGTTGAGGGATGTTTTGTGACCCAGTAAGTGATCTATTTTGGAGAATGTTCCATGTGCACTAGAGAAGAATGTGTATTTTGCTGCTTTTGGATGAAAAATTCTGAATATAGCTGTTAACTCCATCTGGTCCAATGTGTCATTCAGAGCTGTTGTTTCCTTACTGATTTTCTGCTCAGATGATCTGTCCATTGCTATAAGTGGAGTATTAAAATCCCCTATAGTCATGGTATTATTACCTATACATTTATTTATGTTAGTGATAAACTGATTCATATATTTCGGTGTTCTATGTTAGGGGCATAAACATCTACACTGTTAGCTCTTCTTGATAGACAACCCCCTTAATTATGATATAATGCCCTTGTTCATCTCTTGTTACGATCTTTGTTTTAAAATCTAGTTTGTCTGATATAAGTATGGCTGCTCTGACTTTCTTTTGACATCCTGTAGCATGATAGATGGTTCTCCATACCCTCACTTTCAATCTACAGGTGTCCTCAGGTCTAAAATGGGTCTCTTGTAAGCAGCATATAGATGGATCTTATTTTTTTTATACATTCTGATAACCTATGTCTTTTGATTGGGGCATTTAGTTCATTTATATTCCAAGTGATTATTGAAAGATTGTTGAAAGATTAAAAGATTGAAAAGATTGTTGAAAGATTGAAAGATTCTAAGATAATTGAAAGATTATGGATTTAATGCCATTGTGTTATCTGTAGGTTTCATGCTTGTGGTGGTGTCTCTGGCCTTTGTAGTCTTTGCTGTTTTCCACTAACAGAGTTCCCCTTAGCATCTCCTGCAGGGCTGGTTTAGTGGTCTTGAACTGCTTCAGTTTTTGTTTGTCTGGGAAAGACTTTATCTCTCCTTCTGTTCCAAATGACAGCCTTGCTGGATAAAGAATTCTTGGCTGCATCTTTTTCCTATTCAGGGCTTTGAATATTTCCTGCCCCTCCCTTCTGGCCTGCCAAGTTTCAGTGGACAGGTCTGCTACTACCCTTATGTGTCTACCCTTGTAGGTTAGGACCCATTTGATGCTAGCTGCTTTCAGAATTCTTTTTATCTTTGTGTTTTACCAGTTTCACTATGATATATCATGGTGTTGGCCTATTTTTTTTTTTTGAAGGGAGTTCCCTGTGCCTCCGGAATTTGGATGCCTGTTTCCTTCCCCAGATTAGGGAAGTTCTCAGCTAAAATTTGTTCAAATAAACCTTCTGTACCTTTCTGTCTCTCTTCCTCTTCTGGAACTCCTATGATACGAATATTATTTCATTTCATTGAATCACTTAGGTCTCTAATTCTCCCCTTGTCATCTAGTAATTTCCTTTCTCTCCTTTTCTCAGCTTCATCATTTTCCATAATTTTATCTTCTATTTCACCTATTCTCTCTTCTGCTTCTCCTCATCCTTGCTGTTACTGCATCTAGTTTATTTTGCATCTCATTTACAACATTTCTTAATTCAACATGACTATTTCTTAGGTCCTTGGTCTCTACAGCAATAGATTCTCTGCTGTCTTTTAGGCTTTATTTCAAGCCCACCTATTAGTCCTACGACTATTATTCTAAATTCTTGATCAGATATATTGTTTATATCTGTTTTGAACAATTCTCTGGCTGTCATTTCTTCCTGGAATTTATTCTGAGGAGAATTCTTCCATTTCATCATTTTGGCTAGGTTTCTATCCTTTATGTGACTTAACAGCTTTTTATGTGTCCTGCACCTGCAAATACCACTATATTAAAAAGGGGTCATACACTGTCCAGAACCTGGCACTTCAGGAAGTGTATTTGGAGTGTGTTGTGTGCACTCTGTTGTTGTGTCTTGGGCTGCTTTATCTCACTACATGTAGTGCTGGATTGGACTGTCCACCTGGCATGCCTTGATTTGCTCACTGAAGTAACCCTGGAAAAGAGGAAAAGAAGGTGGGGGAAAAGAAACCTTATCCCAAACAAAGAGAGAAGTGACAGGGGTGGGAAAAAAGACCAGGCAAAGAATCAAAGAAACTGTAGGGCTTAATCCAGAAAGAGAGGAAAATAAAGAAGGAGATACAGAAAATGTGTAAAAAGAATAGAGTAAAAATGCCTGATTAAACAACCAGAATAAAGAAAAGAGAAGAAGAGAAGAGAAAAAAAAGAAAAGAAAAGAAAAGAAAAGAAAAGAAAAGAAAAGAAAAGAGAAAAGAAAAGAAAAAATATACACATAAGCATTGACCAAAAATCAAATCAGAAACTATAGGGCTGATTCCAAAGGGTGAAGAAAAAGAAGAGAGTATAAAGATAAAGTAGGGAAAAGAGAAGAGAAGGAAAGAAAATAAAAATGAAAAAAATAATAGTAATAATAATAATTTAAAAATTAAAAAAAAACAGACAAACATACAAAACTGCAGGACAGTTGCCTGTTGGTGCCTTGGAACCGGTGACTGTGCTGGTCTGGAGGAGAGGCCATCTGGTTCAGTCATTGTCAATCACGCTCCACTAGATAAGTAGTTACCACGCATGGAGGGATGAGGTTTGGTGTAAGCGGGGCCGCGTCCACTGGGGGCTGCTGTTGGGTTCCCTGAAGCTTCACCATGTTGGTGATGGGGAGGAAAATGGCCAACACCTCAATCTTTCCTCCTCGGTCAGGTGTCTCAAACCACACTGTTCAGGGAGCCCTGAAAGAGCTGCACAGGCGCAGGCCGGCCGGCTTGCCCTACCCCACAGACTCCCTCGCTTCCCAGGTTTTCAAATCAGATTCAAAACCCCATGTCTTAAAGGATCCCACTCTGCGCTGACTAGCTCTGGAATAGCGCCACTCTGCCCAGTCTACAAAGGGCGTTTGGCTGGCTCCTGCAGGGTCTTTTGTCCTTGAGTGGGGGGCAATAAACCCTCTTCCCACAGTACTCCAGGGAGGGGACAGCCTTCTCTCAGTGCACCCCGAGATCCTACCAAGCCTGGGGTTGGCTCTCCTCCCCACCAGGCACATGCACCAGCATCAGTTCCAGTCCAGAGATAGGCACGCAACCCTGAAATCTCTGATCTTCACTCCTAAGGCTGTTTGCAAAGTAGAAACTGGCTCTCTTCCTATTCTTCATTTTCTGGACTGTGGTCTGGAGAGGTTTTTCTCTTCTCCAAATACAATCCCACACTTCCACAGCCTCTCTTCCTCTTCATTTTGTTTCTCCACCAAAGGGGTCTCCCCACCTCCTCCAAGCCTACACTGCTGGTTTTATCTCTCCCAATTCGAAGACACGCACCTCTGTCCCACCAAGCTCTGTGATGTTGTTTGTTGTCACTCCTGCTCTTTTGTTTTGTTAAAAAAGTAGCAACCAAATGCACAAATTTAAGATACTTTAATCACAAGTTTCCTGAAGAACAATTTACTTCTAGTCTTTCTAGTATTGCAAGCTACGTTCATTCCTCTCTTAACATCCTGTCCCCATGGCAACAGTACTCAGGTGCCATTTTTGCAGTATTTTACTTCGCAAATTTCAGCATTAATATAATTTTTGCATTGTTGCTATTGTTGTTTATACCAAATTAGAAAGGTTAACAACAAAATGTTATAGACAGAAAACAGAGTAGCATACGCTTCAAAGCACCCAGAAGCAAAATTTACATCCATCCAAGTGTTCTTGGCTTTTTGTTCCAAACTACATGGGAAAAACCCCAGTACCAAATTTTGAGTAGGAAAACATTCCGAATAAAATATGTATAATTCCACTCAGGAGCTAAATCTGATAGGACAGCTACTGGTGAGAGTAATAAAACTGGATAGTGCATTTTCATAAATATTTTTCCAATAGGTATTTTTTTCCCTTTTAATCTTAGCAGAATTGAGGACACGTTATCCTAAAATATGACATCGTGGCATATTGAATATCTCAAGCTGAAGGGATTTGAGAAACAGCAGGTACAGGAAGGACTTTATGATTTTCCCCTGAAAATGGTCTAAGACTCCTAAAATCACCCTCATGTGAGAAGTGCCTTTCTTGTTCCCGGAGGAAAGGAGCATTCTTACCTCCAAAGACAGAGGGACTCAGAAGAATATGAAGGAAGACCTTGCTAGGATTCCCCCAGTTTACTACCTTTAGCTCAGATCCTTTGCCCTATCATATTTTCCAATGACTTCCCCCACTTCATCAAACCTAGCATAAAAACATTCAAGTGTAAACGGTTTCCTTGAAGTCTTCATTTCCTTATGAAGACTTCTGGGTCACATAAACATATAGTAAATAAGTCTGCAGGCTTTTCACTTATTAATCTGTCTTTTGTTACAGAGACCCAGCTGAAAACTTAAGCTGGGAAGAGGAAAGATATTTTTCCTCCTCTATGCCACCAACTATGTTAGATTTTGGACTCTGAAGTTTGGATATTGGGTAATTGTTTCACTGTCTGGAGGCTTTGTGTTCAGATATTCTGTTTAATTTAAGAATTACTCTAGGGGTGCCTGGGTGGCTCAGTCGGTTAAGCGGCCGACTTCAGCTCAGGTCATGATCTACTGGTTCACGAATTCAAGCCCCACATCATGCTCCGTGCTGATAGTTCAAAGCCTGGAACCTGCTTCAGATTCTGTGTCTCCATCTCTCTCTTCCCCTACCCCGCTCACACTGTCTCTCTGTCTGTCTCTCTCTAAAATAAATAAATAAATAAGAATTATTCTAAAGATCAGGCTTAATGAACAGATTCTAACAACCTCTCCACAGCCCTTCTGAGTTCTTCCAGCTACAAGTTTCAAGAAGAAAACAACTCAGGTTTAATTGTCTCTGAAAATAGGACTAGAGAACTTTTTTTTAATCAAATGCTACTAATCCACAAGAAAAGAAAAGAAAATCAGTGATAAGCCACCTAGTTTTGTTTTTTTGCCTTTTTAAAAGTAATTTTATTTTTAAGAAAGGTATAAAATCTCCTACTTATCTGCTTTGTATGTGAATAACAAGAACTATAAAGCTTACGTATGAGCTAAAATACATTTTGTTTTTCTATTAAGCCAGTTATAGCAGAGAAACAACAGCAGGGGAGAAAAGTAAGACTGACACATCTCTGTCAAGTGACCATGCAGAGAGAAAACAAGGCCCAGAACACAACAGGGAGTTTGGATTCTCATGCAGCAATAGTCCTTTTCCCCCCATGGCCGCCCCCCCATCTGATATTTCCCCCACGATTTCCAAAATCTTTGTTTTAGTACAGACCTCAACATAAATATCAATTTCACCAGGATCCAAACACACTTGGGTGTGAACATGGGTCTGCTCACTGGAGCTATGAAATTTCAATCTTTAAAACTGCTCACTCCATCTGCCCAACTATCTTTAAACCTTGCCTTTTGGGATTTGGTAAATCAGGAAGTCCAAAAGCAGCCAAGCCTCCAGATCAAGTCCTAGGCAACACTGTAGGCGGGACCAAGTAAGTCTTGGGTCCTTTCCTCCGAGCTTTTGACACAGGGCTGGGAGCAATGGAGGGCCCAACACTTCTACCGCTAGTTACACAACCAAGAAAAATTAGAATAAATATCTGTTACATGAGTGTTTATAACAGCATTATTCATTATATAACAAGGGCGCCTGGTTGGCTCAGTCAGTGGAGTGTCTGACTCTTGATTTCAGCTCAGGTCATGATCCCAGGGTCATAGGATCAAGCCACACTCAGTGTGGCGCTGGCTTAAAAATTCTCTCTCTCTCTCCCTCCCTCTGCCTCTTTCCCCTGATCACACACACACACACACACACTCTCTCTCTCTCTCTCTCTCAAAATAAATCTTTCAAAAAAAAAGATGCAAACAATCCAAAAAAACCTGAAAGTATGGACTGAACAAAGGTGGTATATGCATACTATTTATATAAAATAAATAAAGTTATAAAAAGGAATGAAGCACTGATATGTGTACAACATGGACAAACCTCGAAAACATCATGCTAACTGAAGGAAGCCAGTCAGAAAAGACCACTTACTATATAATTCCATTGACATGGAATGTCCAGGTCAGGCAAATCTGTGGAGACACAAAGTAGATTTATGGTTGCTTCCCAGCTGGGGGTCGATGGGTCAAAAGGAAGGTGAGAGCTAAGCAGTAAGAGATTTCTTTTTAAGGTGATAAAAGTGCTCAACATTGACGGTGGGGATGGCTGCCGCATCTGTGAATATGCTAAAAATCACTCAATTGTACCCTTTAACTGGACACATTGTATGGTGTGTGAATAATAGTTCAATAAAACTGTTAAAAAATTTAAAAAGGCATAAAGAGGGCCTTGAAGATTCAGAGCAAGACACCCAGAGCTCCACCTCAAGATTTGGTCGTATCACCAATGCCTCATGCATTGTGGGTGCTGCATAAATGCTGAATCGCATTAACTTCAAATGAGCGTCTGGCATACCTATGTTCAAAGAAAAAGCATTAACGTGAATCCTGTGAAACACATTCTTTGTCATCAAAAATCTGTTGCTTAAAAGGTCACACCTCGGTAGGTTACCTCCTCACCAGAGAATCCGAACCAAAACTTGCAGCTTTAATAGCAAAGTAGGTAGGTATTGTATCGCATAAACATTTTCCGTCACCCCAGCAAAGACAGGATATATGCCAGATTTGCATCTATAAAGTGAGGACTTAACACCTATCTCATAAAGTTAACTTGAGCATTAAATAAAATTACATATGAAAGTGCTTAGCAAAGTACGTGAAGCAGAATAAATCCTCAGTAAGCGGCAGTGAGAACTATTATTACCCCGTAAAACTCCTAAAAACCATCCTTACTTATGAATCTGCATATCCAAATAAGAACCAGGTATCGAATTGTACTAATTTATAATCATTTCAATTTCTTCCACTTCCTGACTTGAAGTGATTTATTTAAGCAAAGTAGTTAACAAAAAAGTCACTTACTTAAAACTGGCTAAAGATAAAGGGAGACGTAAGACATGTACCACTTTAATAAACAAATGACTTTCCTTGAATTGAAGTGCAAAGAGAAATCCAATTCTACAACGTATCTGGACAGCTAAGGAGCTGTTCAGTATTTGTGACATGGTCATGTTCACCTCATTGTGTGGCCACAGCTACATAAAACCCTCTTTTAAAAATTCAACACAAATCGCAAGTATTAAAGTGTTGGTTTTATATGTGTAGAAAGGATCCAAGAGAGAAAGAGCTTTGCCTTACTGCACACCAAAGGAAGGTCACCAGCCCTGAATATTTCGCATCAAAAGCATATTTCAAAATATTGGGGAAAAAAGAATGAAAGTCAGAGGAGCATTTTTCCCGTGGAGTCTGCAGGAGAGGATTACTATTGCTGTCATAGCAACCAGCTCACTAGATGGTTTTGCAAAGGAAGTGTCTCCCCAGACCAGCTGCCTCTGCGACGGATAGCAAGTGCGTCCTTCCTCTGTTCTCTTTGCATCCTCCCCACTAAAGTTTCTAGAACACTGATTTCAATTTCTTGGAAACTGTGTCAGGACCCCCTCCCTGTTCCTCTCTATCCCACAGCCAACTCCCTTCCTCAACAAAATTCAAAACTTAGCTCAGTTCTCCCCCTCCCCACCCTGCCCTGTAGAAGGTAGTGATTGATCATGTGATAAACCAACATCTGCCATTGGACATGGAGCCCTTTCTTTAAATTTTAGTTAGTTAGTTAGTTAGTTAGTTAGTTTATTTATTTTGAGTCAGAGAGAGAGAGGGGCAGAGGGAGAGACAGAGAGAGAATCCCAAGCAGGCTCCACACTGTCAGCCCAGAGCCCAAGATGGGGCTCGAACTCACAAACCACAAGATGATGATTCGAGTTGAAATCAAGAGTCAGGCACCTAACTGACTGAACCACGCAGGCGCCCCAAGTTTATGTATTTATTTTGAGAGAGATAGAGAGGTGGGGACAGAGAGAAGGAGAATCCCAAGCAGGCTTCGCACTGTCAGCGTGGAGCCCACAAACCATGAGATCATGGCGTGAGCCAAAACCAAGAGTTGCCATTTGATCATGACCTGAGCAGAAACCAAGACACTTAACCAGACACTTAACCAACTGAGCCACTCAGGCCAGGAGGCAGACCTTTGTACCTTAAAATACAATCCTGGGCTGAGACCCATTCAAGATTGTAGTTTTGAGGCTACAATTATTGAAACTAGAGCCTGCTCTTGGAGAATGGAAGTAGTGAAGAATATAGTAGTTAGGGACTTAGACACTGTAGTTATTTATACTTGACGCCAAAGGTCAAGTGTCTCCTGCCCCACTTCTCATGCCTACCCTCCAATGAAAAACAGGGGAAGAGATTTTTATGCAGGTTTTTACTGGGAAATACCATGTGTAAGAGGACAGGGGAAGTGGGATGGGACAGAGGGAGAAGCTCAATTGCAATTCATTTGCAATAGAGGCCTCGACTGACCCTGCAGGGAGCAATGGAGCCGTTATGGCCCTTGAAGGCCCACCTCCCTTTGCCTCTCTTTGCCAGAAATTTGAATTGGGAAGCACAGAGACTTGGAGCTCAAAGGAGGTCATTTGGATTGTAGGACCTCAGAGGTCCCCGGGTTTCCTAGCACCTGTAAAACAAACTCTACCTGGTGGATGCAGGTATTGCTGGCTTAGGTGAATGTGCAGTAACACTGAAAATCATCAATCTCAGACACTGTCCAAGTGTTCCGTTTCTCAACAAGGACATCTTCACTCCCTGAAAGTAGCTCCAGAAGTAATTCCAGACTTTTGTCAGACTCTTCAGAGCTTAATGCTAAAGCTGTAAAAAATTACTTGAAGGTATTCTTCCAGAGAGTGAACCCCCATAGCCTGGGTCTCCCTGTGCCTACTACATGATTGAGAATTTTAATTAATAATCAATAAAGATGTGATTTTTATGTGCTGCTCACATTGGTCTTTTTAATGCTGCTTCCTTGTGTTGGGATTTTATTTTTGCCAAAACGGGTATAATTTTCCCTAAATACAGGTATGTGAAAAGAAAGGATGTTGCTTGCATGCTGACTCAAATTGTTCTGTATACAAATACTGTTGAAAAATACAGCGAAGTTATCCTAGTCTTTTTATTAAACTTCAAGCCAAATCCTTTATGAAGACCATAGCAGTGAAAAACAGTGCACTTTCTAAAAAATGCTGCATTAAAAAAGTGCGGCATATAAAATGTTTGAGAAATTTAATTTTATTTCACATGTGCAGACACAAAATTTGGGTGAATACAATAATCAGAGCTGATTTTTGCAGATACCCATTGTACTTCTTTACTCTGTTTTAATGTCAGTGTGTATTCGACAAAAGAAAATGGTTTCACAAATTAATTAACTTAAAAGTAAGTGCCAATGTTTTTATTTCAAGAATTGATTTTAGATAAGGAAATATTTTTTTTTAAGTTGCTGGATAGCTTCTCATGCAGCTAGTTGCTCTGGGGCCCCTTGAGAGATGCTGATTTTGGGTTCATTTTTCACTGCTATGAAACAAATTACTACCAACTCAGTGGCTTAAAACAACACCCATTCATTAGCTCACCATTCTGTAGATCAGAAGGTTGGGTGAGCTTGGCTAAGTCCTCTGCTTGGTGTCTCACATGGCTGAATTCAAGAGGACAATCAGGCTAGGCTCTTATCTGGAGTTTGTTCACTTGGAGGACAGAGATCCTCATTTCCTGGCTGTTGGCCAGAAGGTCACTCTCAGTCCTAGGAGCCAATCTTCAACCCTCGTACATTGCCCTCTCCATCTTAAAGGCCAACCAATGGCGTCAAATCTTCCCCTGCCTCTTCTCTTTCTAACTTCCTCTTCTGTTATTAACTGACGAAAACTCAGGGCTTTAAAGGGCTCATGGGAGGTTAGATCCACCCAGATAATCTCCCTAGGCTAAGTTCAAGTGGTTATTAACCTTAATTACATCTGCAAAATCTTTGCCAGGTAACATAACATAAGCGTGGGAATAAAACCAGAAGAAGGTCATGGGCCATCTTAGAACTCTGCCTGCCACGGCCATGTAAAGGACCAAACAGACGGCCAAGGTACTGACATGTACTGTCTGCAACACACTGGCCTCCTTTTTTTGGTGAGCAGAACGTTGTTGAGGTTTATCAGACACCCCTGCAGACAGAGGTGTGATAACCCAGAAGTCTGGGTCACTGAGACTGAGACCTCTGACTTGTCACAACGAGATAGCTCTCCTTAGTGAACATCAGAGGGTAGAGGCCCTTGTACTGAATCCTGACTCACTCATTGATGCCAAGTGGCAGGGAATTTTGCCTCACCAGCACTTCTTCCCCAATGGCTCATCCAGATCAAGAGGCCCCCTACGGCATTTATGGGATAGGGAAGTACAAGTATATAGCACACCAGTTCCTCCTATATATTCAGATGGACATGCAAGAACCATGTGCTGACAAGGTGTGCACCAAAGGCCCCACCCACAAGTTCATGTTAGCCTCTTTTTCCTGGTGAGATCCCTCCCCAGATCCCATCAGCTCAACCCGAGCTTCTCCCTGACGATGTGATGGTCACGTGGCTGCCTGTATTCAACAGAGCCATAAGAGTTTAAGGTCCTCTTCACCCCAACACCAAACTTCCCCAAAATACTTAGATGGCTGCGTTCTCCTTGGGCACAGGGAGACCTAGCCCTGCTTGTAATCCCTTTTTTCCTTAAAGCACCTGAAAGCCAGGGAGAGGAAGATAAAGAGATGAGAGGATTCAAGGGCAGAGAGCTGCTCTGGCTAGTAAGCAAGGCACCTTTCTTTTCATTTTTCAGTGGCTGCCTGCTCAAGCTCACCTAAACAACTCTTGATTTTGGCCCACCCAAAATTCTATATCCTCATCGCTGACACCATTTGTTTTAGTGCTGGGGATCCTTTGACTCAGCAGCCAAGCCACATTGCCTTTGGGCTGGGATTACAGGATATGATACTCTCCATTCCCCAACCTTACACCTGTTAGGGTGGCTATTACCAAAAGAAAAAAGAGACGATAGGTTTTGGTGAGGATGGAGAGAAACTGAGAGCCTGTGTGCTGTTGGTGGCAACGCTCCTATGGAAAATAGTAGGGAGTTCCTCGATGTAGAAATGTAGAAATGTAGAAGTACCATCTGATCTAGCGATCCTATTTCTGGATATGTGTTTACAGGAATCAACATCAGGATCCTGAAGAGACATTAACACTCCTATGTTCACTGAAGCACTATTCACAACAGTCAAGATGTATAAACAACTTAAATATCCAACCACAGATGACTGGACACAGAAAATGCAGTATATTCATACAATGGAGCATTATTCAGCCTTAAAAAAAAAATAAAGAAATTCTAGGGTGCCCGGGTGGCTCAGTCGGTTAAGCGTCTGACTTCGGCTCAGGTCGTTATCTCATGGTTCATGGGTTTGAGCCCCACATCGGGCTCTGTGCTGACAGCTCAGAGCCTGGAGACTGTTTCGGATTCTGTGTCTCCCTCTCTCTCTCTGCCCCTCCCCAACTCACACTCTGTCTCTCTTTCTCTCTCTCAAAAATAAATACTAAAAAAAATTTTTTTAAATAAAAAAATTCTGTAGTATGTGACAATTCTATGAACCTTGAGGACAGTATGCTAAGTGCAATAAGCCAGTCACAGAAGGACAAATACTACATGATTCCACTTATATGAGGGACCTAAAATTGTCAAATTCATAGAATCATTCAAAGAGTAAAATGGCGGTTTCCAGGGGCTAGGGGAAAGGAGAAATGGGGAGCTGTTAATCAATGGGCATAAAGGTTTGTTTGTTTGTTTGTTTGTTTATATTGAGGGAGACAGAGACAGCATGAGTGGGGAAAGGGGCAGAGAGAGAGGGAGAGGGAGAATCCCAAGCAGGCTCTGTACTGCCAGTGCAGAACCCAATCCAGGGCTTGAATTCATGAATTGTGAGGTCATGATCTGAGCCAAAACCGAGTTGGCTGCTTAACCGACTGGGCCACCCAGGCACCCCCACAAAGTTTCAATTAACCAAGATGAGTAAGTTCTAGAGATTTGCCATACAACACTGTACTTACCAATATTGTATCGTACAATTAAAATTTTGTTAAGAGGATAGGTCTTGTGTTAAGTGTTCTTGCCACAAAAAAAATAATTTTTTTTAGGCACCAAATTTTTTATTTACCCACCTTCCTGCTCGCTTTAACATCATAAACATTAATTAAGCATTATAAGCCAAATGAATCTTTTTGATCCAGGATTGTGGTAGGAACCATCAAGTTACAAAGAGGTGACAGATCGAAGCCCCTCTCAACCTCTGGCTGTCACTTCTCTTGTCCTTTTTTGGTTCTCCCTTAATAGTAGATTCAAAGCTCTGTAAAATGGGAACCGAAAGTACTGACCTAACTATTCTGAGAAACCTCTTAAACAACAAGATGCCCAGCACTAAGCCAGGCTCTCAGGAACAAACTCCCAATAGTTCCTCCCTGCCCCTTGATACAGTTCATTCTCATCTGTCACGGCTGAGGAACTAGTGAACCAGTAAACTAAGAACATGGGTATAAAGTCCATAGGCCAAGGGAGGGCCTAGATGGTAAAGTGCGTGGGCTTTGTGACCACCATTGCCGACTTCCAGCCTAAGTAAGGACGGACTGAGTGAGCGGTTCCAAACCCCCCGAGCTCGTGGCTCCCCATGGGTATTTCCTGTGTACCTCTGTCATGACCAGGGCTTGAGGAGGGGCTTCTCAATTCCCCCTGCCACACTTGGAGCAGCATGAGGGATGTTGCAGAGGCTAAAGACTGAGTGACCAGCCCCAGAGAGTCAATGGGGGACATTAACAAGCCTATCTCAAAGTTGGTGCCATTTGGGGCGCCTGGATGGCTCAGTCGGTTAAGCGTCCGACTTCGGCTCAGGTCATGATCTCACAGTTGGTGGGTTCGAGCCCCGCATCGGGCTCTGTGCTGACAGCTCAGAGCCTGGAGCCTGCTTCAGATTCTGGGTCTCCCTCTCTCTCTGTTCCTCCCCTGCTCATGCTCTGTCTCTCTCTCTCTCCTTCAAAAATAAATAAAAACATTTTTAAAAAATTAAAAAAAAAAGTTGGTACCATTTGCTCTTGGGGAAGTGAAGTGGGACCCCAGTGAGGCCAGCAGCTATAAGGCAAACAACAGGCCTGGTTCTCAGTGGCAGTAATGATCAGCCTTGAAGGGGCCATCACGGGACAAGCCCCGGTACGGGGCCTGCTTATCCGTCAGCTTGGTCAGCTTCACATTCAGCTTACCCAGATGAGCTTCAGACACTGCTTCATTCCACTTCTTGGGCAGGAAGTGGACCCCAACAGGGTGCTTGTCTGGGTGGCTCCACAACTCTATCTGTGCCAGCACCTGGTTGGGGAATGAGGTGCTCATCACAAAGCTGGGGTTGCCCATGGTGCAGCCCAGGTTGGCCAGCTGGCCCTCAGTCAACAGGATGTTACAGAGCCCATTTTTCAGTCCATTCTCAGTACACGTGGAGGTGGACATTTGCCTTCTCCACAGCATTTTCATCCAGCCACTTGACATCAATCTCTACGTCGAAGTGTCCAATGTTACACACAATGGCATCATCTTTCATCTGTTCAAAGTGCTGGCTGAGGATGATGTCAGTACAGCCCGTGGTGGTGACAAGTATGTTGCCTTCCTGACAGGCCTCCATGGCAGCCTGAGGGGCATTAATGGGGTCGATCTCTGTGATGATGATGCAGGCCCCGAAACCCCGCAGGGCCTGGGCACAACCTTTGCCCACATTGCCACAACCTGCTACCGCTGCCGCCTTACCTGCAATCATCACATCTGTGGCCCACTTGATGCCATCTATAAGAGGCTCCTGGCAGCCACACGGGTTGTAAAACTTGCCCTTGGTGACAGAGTCATTGACGTTGATGGCAAGCACCTTCAGCTTCCCATTGGTTGTCATCCCATTGTGGTCTGTTCAGAAATGCCTCGGATGCCTGACAGGAGCTATGGGTACCTTGTGTGAATGAGGTTTGTGAGGTCACTTCCATCGTCCAGAATCATGTTGAGGGGATCATCCTTGAAGTACAGGGTCTGCTCAGTGCACCAGAGATACTCCTCATCCATGTCACCCTTCCAGCCGTACACTGGAATGCCAGCCTTGGCAGTGACAGCCGCTGCATGGTCCTGCGTAGAGAAGATGTTGCAGCTGGACCATTGCACCTCAGCACCCACGGCTACGAGGGTCTCAATGAGGACGGCAGTCTCCATGGTCATGTGTAGGCAGCCACCGATGCGGGTGCCCTTTAGCAGCTCGGAGGCTGAGTACATCTCCCTCATGGGCATGAGGCCCAGCATCTCATTCTCTGCAACGTCCAGGGCCTTGTGTCCCCAGGAGGCCAGGCTGATATCGGCGACTTTGTAGGGCAGTTTGTCTGACATGCTGGCAGTGCTTCTGCACAGAGTGATGCACATCGGTGAAGGGGGCTGGCCCTAGGGCTACAGACTTGCACAGGGAGGGTGGCACTGAGCAGGCTAAAATAAAACTTTTCTTAAAGAACAGAAGAAAAGGAGGAGGAGGAGGAGGAGAAAGAGAAAGGGAAAGAGAAGAAGACTCCCTTACAAGGCACTTACCCTCTTCTTTTTTATCAGGGTAAATAGAGATGTGGAGTCGCATAGACTCTAGAGACACTTTTTAAATTCTAAGCTTTCCACCTTGTTAGCTGCGTGGCCTTGGACGAGTTATTCAACAGCTCTGTAACTCCATTTCTCCAGCTGTAAGATGGGGATGATAGCATCTTGTTGTAGGGGTGCTATGAGTTAAAGGAGTCAATCCATGTAGACATTTAGCAGAGCCCCGGCCCTCAATACATGTTACAAATGAAGGAGTTGCTGAATGAATGATTTAAACAATAACTCCTATGGAATATGGAAATCAATTGAGTATTTGTTCCCAAAGGAACAGAACACTTGCACACGTATAGTTCTGTTATTTATTCTCTTTTACTGACCAAACAACAATAATGCTGGATATAAGTGTATGTTTTCTTAATAGGAAGGAAGAAGGCGTAGGTTAACTGACTTCTGCTCAGGAGAGCTATTTCCGCGTATACTGATTGTTTCACCTTATTCTCACAACCGGCCTGCACACTGGGTATTTTATCATCATTTTTCCTTAGGATGAAACTTGCCCAAAGTTGAGTAACTTATTCCCAATCACAGTGCCGAGCAAGGTCTGGATGTGAATTCAGGTCTGACTACCACACGCAATCTATCGACACAGATGTCCCCAAATCTGTTTTGTATGTAGCCAACTGACTTCATCAATGAATAGGATGAACTGAAATCATTCTTTTGGGAGGCATTCAGCTCCAGTAAGAGTTAAATTACTTACTGACTCTGCCAGACTGTATGGCTTCCTATTTAAGCAGGGTATGGGTCTAGGTATACTACTCTAGATGATCAAATCTCTGGTCTAATTGTTAAGTGACATAACTTACAAGAAAGTAAAGCTATAAAAGAAAAAAAAATCACTTGGATTCAAAGTATAAATTGATGCCTAAGAAAAGATGGGATGGGGTTAATGGGGCAGTAATTTGGGGAAATATAATAACCAACAAATTGCCGAATTTTATTTTAGTCAGTATTCTCTTGGCACATACAGACATGAAATAACAGCCACCAGTCAAGTATCATGGAGGTTTTCTGGAGGCCGTGTTTTAAATGTTCAAAATAGAAGCAACCAGAAAAGTAAATCAAGCAAATAAAAGAAAATGTCTTATATTCTTTTTGCCACGGAATTGCCCTTAGCAAATTATCAGTGTTATACTGAAGAGGCTCCAGATATATTTTACTTATTTGCTTATGTAACTTTTACTCACTATTTTCACTTTGTGATGAGTAAAGGAAAAAATGGAAGAACAAGATGACCTTTCCATTTTGTCCTACCACAGAAAACAGGAAGAGTGAGCACTGCCATCTTTTGGTTACACAATATAATAATTGAAATCATCACACTTAACAGCCAGAAGAATGCTGTTAGTCATCGCAGAATGAACAGGAACACTTAGTTACCCAGCATGAGTCAGTTCTTTAGACTAGTTCCTCATAACATCTTTCTTCTGGAAAGTAATCACAAAGTTTCCAAAATCTAAATTTTCTTTTAACAGTAGACGCAGAGAGAACATGCTGGTGGGTTGTCTAGATTCCCTGGAAGACGGTGGACGGTGCTAATTATATATGATAGTTCTAAAGCATTCGGAGCAGACGAAGAGAAGTAGAGAACTGTTTTTGTGTAATCATTAAGGCCAATCTCGCAACTGTCCCAGGGGCCAAGAACTTGAACAAAAGGTTGGACTTCCTTAGATGAGAAAATGCCATGGCAGAGGCCACCAGATACCGCTGCCGGGTCATTGACCCCAAGCAAGAGAAAAGGTATAGGAAGTCTGGACAGGCACGGGCACATTCCAGAAACTTTTTTTAAGAGCTCCAGGAACTTTTCATGTTGTAAGGAAACACTGTGCTCCTACCTGAGGAAAGCTCTGAGGAGTTTACCAGAAGGTGCTATCTGAGGCCAGCCTCTCAGTTCGCTGCCTTGGCAACAGAGAATCCATAAGACACGACTGATGGCGTGACATATGTTTTACTAACAGCAGTCCTGGAGAAAAGACTTGGAGCAGACAAAGGGTGTATATTTTGAAGAGGAAACTTCTGAATTTGAAGAAAGAGAGGAATCTAAAAAGGAAATATAACCCCCTCATACCACATATGGATCCAGGGATGAAGATATCAAAATAAGTTTTTTAAAAGGTTCATCATGGGGCGCCTGGGTGGCGCAGTCGGTTAAGCGTCCGACTTCAGCCAGGTCACGATCTGTCGGTCCGTGAGTTCGAGCCCCACGTCAGGCTCTGGGCTGGTGGCTCGGAGCCTGGAGCCTGTTTCCGATTCTGTGTCTCCCTCTCTCTCTGCCCCTCCCCCGTTCATGCTCTGTCTCTCTCTGTCCCCAAAAAAAATAAAATAAAATAAAATAAAGTTGAAAAAAAATAAAAGGTTCATCAGGGTGGGACACCTAAGTGGCTCAGGTCGTAATCTCATGGTTGGGGGCTTCGAGCCACACACCGGGCTCTGCACTGACTGCGTTGAGTCTGCTTCGAGTCCTCTGTCTTCCTTTCTCTCTCTGTCCCTTCCATGCATGTTCTCTCTCTCTCCCCCCTCCCCCCAAAATAAATAAACATTAAAGAAAAAAAAGCCTCATCACGGTGCCAGAATATAGAATATAAAATCCAAACGAGGATTTTAGGGCTATCTGGGGTAAAAAGGGAAATATGGAAATGTCATACCCGTTGAATGAAAGGAAGCGAACTGAATTTGACCTTTTTTTAAGATAGCCTCAAGTCTATCCTGATATACTCTCCTTTTGCTGTAGAGACATATCACTTTTCCACGTATACTGACACATTTGTGGGAATAATTCACCTCTTCTTGTTAACAAAACAAAACAAAACATTTCCATAGGGTACCAGAGAACAGACTGGGTAGGGGAGACCAGGTTTCCAGTCTTACATCTCCACTAAGCACCCTGAAGTCACTTAGTCTCCTGAGCCTTACTTTCCTGAATCTATAACATAAGTTTCTTGGATTCTATCATTGCTTCTCAAGCTGGGGTCTGCAGTTACAGATTATTTCCAAATTTCCCAAGGTTCTTTAGTTTAAGATATATCAGACTAGATCATTTCTAATGGACTTAGCTCTAAAATTCTAAGAGAAAAAATTTTTTTTCCTTCACTAAATTCCTCAGGACCTAAAGGGGGAAGAAAAGTCAACTTGTTTTTTTTTCCCTCTGTGTTCCTTCTCCCTTTCTTACAGTTATTCTATTCTTCTGAATTTTTAGAGCAGTGGCTTCCAAAAGAAATACATGTAACTTCAAATTTTATGGTGGTCACATCTTTAAAAGTAAAAAGAAACAGGTGATGTTAATGTTAATATTATAGTTTATCTAATCCATTATATCCAAAATACTATCACTTTGACATCTCAGCATTGTAAAACTTAATAATATGGTTCAGTCTTTTTTCACACTATGTCTTCAGAATCTGATGTGTATTTTACATTTATAACACATCTCAATTCAAACTGGCCACATTGAGAGTGCTCAATAGTCACGTGTGGCTGATTTTGGAAGATCCTATGTTTATGTTCTAGGAGTGGACAGCATGTGAATAGAGCCCTCTTGATGGAAAGCTAATAATCCACTGTCCATGTTTTCTGAAAAATAGCCCTGTTGGCTTACCCAACCCCTGAACCTGGAGAAAGTCTAGAATTCACAGAAAAGGCTCAGAATATGAAAGAACTCCTTTCTACCCAAAAACGCCCCAGTACAAATGCTTCCTTCCTCAAGGTCATCAGTCCATCCTTCCCAGAACACCTGAAATGCTATGTCTTTCCTTTCTTACCCTAGTGCTGCTTCTCCACAACAAAACTGAAAGTGTTTTTCTTAACAGACCGTTCCCCCGGGAAGCAAGTAATTATCTCTCTGTCTTTGGATTCAAGCAGATAGTGATTACCCACAAAATCCCTGCTGTAGACACAATAAGCATTTGTATTAGTGTTCCTCGTTTTTTAAATGATGCGGAAACTTCCATTAATTCACCAATTCTATTGCAGGAGACCTGATTCAGAGACTGTTCACAATTAATGCATTTTTTTGTTATATGACATGATGGCAAAAGAGAATGGAAATGACTAGAATCTAATCTGGACATCAGCGATCTGGATTTCAGCGTGAGACATAATGCCTGTCCTTTTATATGAAGACCTGGAATACTGAGTAAAGGAAGTAAACAAGAAATTTTGCAAATTGAGATGAAGTAGACTATTTTGCACGGGAGAAGATAAAGGTTTTTTGTTTTTTGTTTTTTTTCCATTTAGCCAACACACTAAGTAAAACAAAAGTACCATATGTGTATAAAAGTCAGAGCTTCCTAGGATGCCAAGTTGCTCAGTTGGTTAAGTGTCTGACTCTTGATTTGGGCTCAGGTCATGATCTCATGGTTCATGAGTCCAAGCTCTGCGTGGGGCTCTGTGCTGACAGTGCAGAGCCTGCTTGGGATTCTCTCTCTCTCTCTCTCTCTCTCTCTCTCTCTCTTTCTGCCCTTCCCCTACTCATGCACACATATCATTTCTCTCTCTCTCTCAAAATAAATAAATAAACATTAAAAAAAAGAAGTCAGAACTTCTTACCTCTTATCAAAGTGGTTTCTGACATCTCTAAATTCCATCACCTTCCCACATTCTCATCTATTTGGGTTGGCAGCATAGTTCAGAAGGATAAAGACAAGCAAATGGATTCAAGCATTTCTTACTTTTTTAGGGCAAAAAAACGTGAGCTCATTAAAAAAAAATGTTTATTTATGTATCCTTTGTCACAGGGTGCCATTCTAATCCTCTCCTTCAACCCTCTAAGCACAGATTTTGGCCAGCCAGAAGGGCTGGAGTGGCTAGAGGGGAACATAGGATAAACCACTGAGGAAATCACTGGTGGGAAAATGAATTTCACTATACCTCAGTCAAACCTACTGTACAATATCGATTCATCTGTGTGTTCTTTGTGTTGATGGCTCCAGACGAGCCCCATTATTATTTCCCTCCCCTTTCATCACTGATATCAACTCTCAAAAGATAACCCCCAGTAGAAGGAAGAGGGATTACATGGCACACCGTATAAAAGTTAGATTTGCAAAAGTCTGCATAAAGTCAATACGTTACTAAGTTAGTACTGTATATTTCTGAAAGGCTGACACTTACTGAAATTATGCCTCCCTCTGCTACTCCTTTAGACAGTCAGTGAGTCTTCTAGATCTTTGTACCTGCCTCCCACCCCTAACCCTAGCACAGCAAGGGCAGTTCCAACAAGGGAGGGAGGTGGTCTTAAGGGCAATGAATGTGAAGATTCAGCACTCCAGGGGCCTAGGCAGTCTTGAGTTTCTTAAAAATAAATGCAAATGGATTCTCTTTTTAAAAATGAAGGTGGTGCGTTTTTGTGGCCTGACTACCTATCCATCTCTGGGCAAAAGTGGACTGGAATTTCCTTTATTTTCAGCAGCCATGATCTTCTGCCTTTACCCTGAAAATGACCTTTCCACCTGTCCCCATCCTTTACTCAAACCTAAGGAATTGTAGGAAGGATTCCTGTTTCCTATGTGGTGAGTAAAACAATATAAACAAATTGAAAATTAACCTATGCCCTTCAGCTCCATGTAATCAGTTTTCTTTATTTTTGCCCCATCAAGTACTTTATCCAGAAGCACAGTCCACAAGAGGAAATAGAGTCCTTCTCTGCTGGGCCTGGGACATCTGCCCTGATCCTCTTTCTATTTTACCCAAACTACCTCTCCACCCAGGCCTGAGCTTCAGACAACTCCTTTGAGGAAGATGAGACTGGTCAAGAAATGTAAAAGGTCTGAAATTTTAACCCCCTTGCACACTAACAAGTTACTGTGTTCCTGTTTCATGGACACTGGCAGAAGGCACGAGACTCCTGGGTCAGAGACAAAGGACTTGATTACTAACAACAGAGCAAACAATATGAGCACCTTTGCTTCAAAAGTTCCATTGTAACACAGGGATTATGCCATGGTCCCAAATGACACCTGCATACACAGTGGATTGCCATGCAGGAGAGGAACACAGGGTCAAGGCCCCAGCCCTTGAGCAGGCAAGAGACAAGCCATTCTCCCTCTGCTGTGACCTACTTAATGTGACTAACTAGAGAAACTGCTCTGTATCAGGAGATGCACGGACCTAACAATCAGGCGCACTCAGCAAGAGCACACAGGGACGTTCAGGGCCCATGGCAGACTGCCTCTCCAAAGAGAACCCCACATACATTTTAGAATTTCAAACTTCCCTTCAGAATTACCTTAATCCAAAAACCCACAACACTGAGCACTAATAGCCTTGGGCTGGCTGTTGAAGAGTGCCTCAAATGTCATATTCCTTGCTGAAGAACCATGGGTTTGTGGGTATAAATCTGTCTCCTTGTAGGCTTTTTTGTTTGTTTCACTTTGTGTTGTTTTAAGTAAACTCTATGCCACACATGGGACTTGAACTCACCACTTCAGGATCAAGAGTTGCATGCTCTTCTGACTGGACTAGCCAGGCGCCCCTATCTCCTTATGGTTAAACAAAAACACTCAAGTCTTCCCCTCCCCCCACCATGGTTTCAGTTCCTGCCAGACTGTTACAAAAGCTTTCAGTTCCTGATAGACTGTAATACTGAAAAAGAAACACCACTAACTCTCCAATTTGGATGAAGAATTCAACATTAAAAAAAAAAATGTATCTAATAAGGAACTCAAATTTCATACGTCCAAAACCAAACTCTTGGGCTTCTCTGCACAGGGCACCTGTTCCCCTTATGCACTCGAGAAAGCAACTCCATGCTCCAGTCAGGCAGGCCAAAGGCCTTGGGGTCGTGCTCACCTTCTCTGACTCTCCCATTTCACAACCTGCTCAGTGAGTCCAGAGCCTGACCTGCATACTCCCTCCAAAGTGAAGCCACCCACACTTTCTTGCCTGGAGGCACTACAGTGCCGGCTCACTGTCTTTGCTTTCTCATGCTGATTTTCAGTCTGGCAGCCAGAGGGATCCTTTCAACTTGAAAAGCCAGATCATTTATTTCACTCGTCTGCTCAAAATCCCCCACGGACTCCCAACTTCTTACAGTCACTACCAGCTTCCACCCAATCTACAAGTCCCGTTTACCTCTCTGAGGGCTCTTCTGTTCGAACTGCCTCACTCCAATCGTTCTGCACCCCGCTCCCCACTCCCAACCCTCAACCCCCACCCCCACCCCCACCCCCAGCTCCTGGAACATGCCCAACCCTCCCAGGCACTTGTTCTGCTATTCCCTCTGCCCAGTGCTCCTCCCCAAGATTCAAAGGGCTTGCCCCTGCTCCTCCTTCAGATCTGCGCTCTAAGTCCACAAGTATTTATGATCTGCCTTTTCGGTTCGCCATCCAAGGGGGAGAGAAACAAATCAAGAGGTGCTTAAAATACAGTGGGTTTCATGCCACATCTGAAGAATCACGGGGCACTACAGGGTCTTAAAGGAGGACTAGACTGGGGAGAGCCAGATGGAAATCTTTTAAAAATAAGGACCCTGTGGGGTGCCTGGGTGGCTCAGTCGGTTAAGCGGCCAACTTCGGCTCAGGTCATGGTCTCAAGTTCAAGCCCCACATCAGGCTCTGTGCTGACAGCTGGGAGCCTGGGGTCTGCTTCAGATTCTATGTCTCCCTCTCCCTCTCCCTCTGCCTCTCCCCTACTTGTACTCTGTCTCTCTCTGTCTCTCAAAAATGAATAAACGTTAAAAAAAAATTGTTTAAATAAATAAATAAGGACCCTGTGACACATGTCCCATGGTGGTATCCCCAGCGCCCTATCCTATCCAAGGAGTTCTTGTGTTTTTGATTTAATAGTGATTATATAGAGATGTGTCTGACACTGTCTTGAAAGGTAACAGCAGAATGAGGGAGCACTTAGTTATCAAGTGATAGCCTAGGAATCAACTGAAACAATGCCAAATTAATCAAAACAACATTAAAAGTAATTTTAAGTTATCTTATAGTGCTTCATTAACTTTCCATACTGAATTTAAGTATCTTTAGAGCTTTACCAGACAATATATTCAAATTATAGCAAATTGTCTTCTAATTATTGTCAACGTGAGTATAATGTTTCACAAAATTGTGACTGGGTGTACCTACAAACTTTTTAAAATCTGCCCCTTTTCATGGACTATCCCTTCATGAGCATATCTCTCCATCACATGGGCTGTGTGGGTTTCTCACAAGCCTTTATTCACCCTATTTTTTTTTGTTTGTTTTTCTCTGCTGAGTTTTCTTTCTTCAAGCAGCATTGGTCCAAATAAGCCATCACATGGAAGCTTTCCCTATAGGCTCAGGGTAGCAAATCAGCATTTCTCATCATTTTCCTGGGTATCTTCCTCCTCCTCCTTCTTTCTTCTCTTGTCTTCCGTTCCTAGAGGTTTGTGTGTTTTTGTTGTTTGCGGAGGTTTTGTAGCCTTTTTTGTTGTTGTTGACCAGGAATATAAATGACGCGAGCAAACTGTAAGTTTCCCAAAGATCGTGGACCTTTGCCTGTGTGCCTCTTGCCCTGGCCTCACTCATGCTTTGATTCACTTCTCTCTCCGGTCAGACCCACAGGAAGCAGGAATCCAAAAACAACCTCCACACCCCACCCCCACGCCCCACTCCCCCCGTCAGATTCATAAAAAACATTAGCTAACAGCAAATGCGTATTAAGTCCTGACAATGTGCCAAACATTCTGCATGTACTCTGTCACGTGGTCTTCATAACATCACAGGCACAAGTGGGAAAACACCAGACTCAGGGCGAATAAGCATCATGTGTATGGTGACTTGGGTATTGAGTGGTGGAGCAATTTTTTTTTTCCTTTCAAGGGTAAACATTTTATTTTTGAGGAACTTTATAATGCACGTTTTCTTTCTTTCTGTTTTCTTTTTAATGTTTACTTATTTTTGAGAGACAGACAGAGTGTGAGCAGGGGAAGAACAGAGAGAGAGGGAGACACAGAATCGGGAGCAGGCTCCAGGCTCTGAGCTGTCAGCACAGAGCCTGATGCGGGGCTCCAACTCACGAACCGTGAGATCATGACCTGAGCTGAAGTCGGAAGCTTACCCACTGAGCCACCCAGGTGCCCCACTCTTTTTTTTAAGTAGGCCTCATGCCCAGTGTGGAGCCCAATGCGGGGTGGAACTCACAACCCTGAGATCAGGACCCGAACAGAGATCAAGAATCTGAGGCTCGACTGACTGAGCCACCAATATATTGCACATTTTCAAAGAAAGTCATGTAAGAAAACAAAAATGCTATCCTATTTCATTCTAGAAATAAATAAGAAGGGCATAAAATTTCCTTTTAAATCCTAACACTTGGAAGTTTAACACCAGCATCCAAAATAACAGAAATGGGGGGAAAAACTTTTATTATACGTTTCAGATTTCTTTAGTTGGGATTCTCCCCATGTGTTATTGATATTTCTTCTTTCAACTCATATTACCCAAACAGTAAGAAAACAAAAAACAAAACATAAAAGCCTCGTGGCTGCTCAGGGTGACTGCTCTGTACAGTCATTCTCAGGATCTCGGCTTGCTGAAAAAAAAAACCTCTGCTGACATTTTCCTTCTCTAGTTGTTTGTTTCCTAAGGAATAATAGTAAACATTCAAATGCCCACATCTTGGTTAGTCTTCCACTTTATCACCTGGATGTTTCTTTGGTGCTGGTAAAGCCATTGCCTGCTGTTTACTTTGTTGCATTTTTTGAATGCTTAATTTTTTTTTAAATTTTTTTTTAACGTTTATTTATTTTTGAGACAGAGAGAGACAGAGATGAACGGGGGAGGGTCAGAGAGAGGGAGACACAGAATCGGAAACAGGCTCCAGGCTCCGAGCCATCAGCCCAGAGCCTGACGCGGGGCTTGAACTCACGGACCGGGAGATCGTGACCTGGCTGAAGTCAGACGCTTAACCGACTGCGCCACCCAGGCGCCCCTTGAATGCTTAATTTTTTAGGTTACCAGTTGATGGTGAAGGTGCCTGGAAGCCTGATGTTAGTTACTAAAACCAAATTCCAACACCCCAACCCAAAACCTCTAGGACGGTCATAAGAGGCAGTCATAAGAGGAAAGTATACAGCAATCCAAGCCTTTCTAAAGAAGGAAGAAAGATCTCAGACACACAACCTAACCTTATGCCTTAAAGAGCTGGAAAAAGAACAGCAAATAAAACCCAAAACCAGCAGAAGACAGGAAATAAAACCAAATTCCAACCACCATGCAACGCTGGTCAGGGAAGCTGACAGGGGCGTAACAAAGTGGTGAGCAAAATTGCAGCCGTCTCACACACACACACACACACACACACACACACTCATTAGGAATGGTTGATTTGCAGCATACTGGCGATATCTGATCCTTGTCTTTGAGGAAGGGAATAGGGTTGCTTTCAGAATGGCTCCTTTTCCAGTTCCCTTGGTTTTGCTGTAGGGTGAGCCCCACCTACTCTGGTTTGAGTAGCATGCTGGATGAAGTTCCTTAGAGTTAGGTCTCAGGATGATTCAAGTCACTGATGAGCACTGTAGTGAGATTCTTGGCAACATAAAGGAACTGCCTCCTTCTGCCTGCTCTCTTCCCACCCCCATCATCTCCCTGACTCGGACTGCTTTATTTTGTCTCAGCAGGCACCTGAACATAGCAGATACTACAGGATTCTCCCCTGGTCCTGGGCTTTCTACCTAAGAAAGGCTGTTCTCTATCTGGTCCCAAAGGTTCCTCCCCTCAAAGTCAAGCTAACTTTGGCCTGACTTGCCCGGGATTTATCCTCCTTCCCCTACACCAACCCCACCACTGAAGTTGCTTCGGCTCTGGTTTCTAGAAAACCAGAAGCTGCCCTTGCCTCCTCCTTCTATCCTTTTCAGTTTGTTCAAAATATCCATCACCGAGGCATTCTGGTTGGTTTGCCCTTCATTGAGTCTCAGTGCCTTTTTGCTACATTATGCAGTTGGCATCTGGGTGACCACAATGGCAGGTGCCACTAATGGGGAATCCATCTGTCTTGCATAGGATCTTCCAACAGCAGCTGCTACTTCCTGTTTGAAAGCTCAAACCCCAAGTAGACCCACAAGTAAGTCAGAGTTTCCAGACAGAGGGACTTTTCTAGTGCTCAGCTCATTTGCACAAGGGAGATGACACTAAACCCAGGGGGCACCGGGGCCCCTCCCAGCCCAGGCGACCAGCTCTGCCAATCCCGCTCGTCTACCCTGGCTTTCTCCGATGATTCAACTGTGGGCTACACTCCTTCCCCGTAAGAGGATTTTCCTCCACTCTAGACTCCATCAGGACATTCTCCCCGTATTGAATAGTGTTTTTCACACCTCAGTTGTTCATATACTGTACTCAGAATTTTTGTCATGGTTTAGTATCACCTATACTATTAGTTTTCTTTGATGAACTCAGCTTTTATCTTTAAATTTAATTTACTTCCCTATTGTCCTAAATAATATTATTTTCACGATTAGCAGTTTGAAGCACCAATTATATATTATCAAATACACATTAACGAAACACGTAATTATGAGCCCATCTGTGTCAACAGAACACAACCGTTTGTTCCAAGAAATCCTTGCCCAGGAAAATAAGACCGTACACCAATAAATACCTTTGCTGTTTGCTTCAGGAAATTTCTGCAAATGACTTTATTCAGGAAAACAGTGTGCCCACCTGAGAAAACATCAGATAGCAGTTTACTCCTGCAGATCCTCGCCTTGCTGTGTCCTCCCATCCCAAACCCAGCCCCCGTCCATTCTCTGCCTTGAGAGACCGACCTTCAACCACTTGAGCCCAGACCTCAAAACCTGTAAGTTTTCTTCTTTGAGCTCTGCCTCCTGGCACATAACTAAAACTGTCAGAGGAGTACTCTCCTCTTTTGGAATCAGTCTAATAAACAGCTTTGCTTGCTCAGGCTTATTCTGATGATCTTTTCATTAGCAAGAATGAGACTTTAAAAAAACGTTCACCTGTGTACCACCTAAAATCATCTCATTCACTATGAAGGGTGCACATCGCATGAATTGACCAAGATTCCATCTAAAAATGATAATAGGGGGCTCAGTTGGTTAAGCCTCTGACTCGAATTTGGCTCCGGTCATGATCTCACAGTTTGTGAGTTCAAGCCTTGCATTGGGCTCTGTGCTGACAGTGTGGAGCCTGCTTGGGATTCTCTCTCCCTCTCTCTCTCTGCCCCTTTCTGCTCATTCTCTCTGTCTCTCTCTCAAAATAAATAAATAAACCTTAAAAAAAAAACACCACCTTAAAAACGATAGTAAGAGAGTGGTTCCTCTAGCAATTTGTGCTCAGCCAGTCCCTTCTCTTCTCTTCCCCTCCTTATTTCCACCCCCTTACCTGATCCTCACCACCAAGGCCCTTTATGTGCCTCAGCTCCCTGCCTTCTCTCTGAAGGCAGGACACAAATGAGGGGCAAAGGCGATGACCCACAGATGAGCAGATCATATAGTAGTGAGAGATATGAAGTAATAAGCAGCCTCTGTGGTTTGAAACTAGTGTTAACTTAAAACACAATAATCTGCCATTCGTGGAGTCAGTTATCACATGGGCCTCTCTGTACTGTAGCAAAATTTCAAGTAAATTGGACAGTCTCCACTCCAATACAGAGCAGTATCACGCCCAGGTGGCTGCCCACATGGGATGATTTCAGAGTTTCAGGAAGGCTCCTCTGCCCCAAATGTCTTGCCTTTTCCCCCCATTTTCCCCACAACTCATAGATGTTATGAAACTTTAACTTTAACTTTTTAACTTTAAGGACTACCTTTCTGGTCCATCAAGGACAGAAATATCTGGGGAGATATGACAATAACAACCACTGATATTTATGGATCATTGTCTTAGTCAGTTCCAGCTGCTATAACAAGAGTACCATAGGCTGGGGGCTTCAACAACAACCATTGGTCCTCACAATTCTGGAGACCAGAAGTCCAAGATCAAGGTTCTACAGATCTGTGTCTGGTGGGGACTCTTTTCTTGATTTGCAGATGGCCGCCTTCTCTGGGTGTCCTCACCTGGTGAGGAGAGAGAGAGGGCAATCTCATGTCTCTTCTCGTAAGGGCACTAACCCCATTCATAAGTGCTCCACCATTATGACTTAATCACCTCCTCAAAGCCCCACCTCCCAATTCCATCACACTGGGGATTAGACTTCAATGTATGAATTTCAGGAAACATAAACATTCAGTCCATAACAATCATCTACTATGGCTAAGATCTGTTCCCATGTGTCTAAGTGCACTATATGTTGATTCTTAAAGAGCCCTGTGGATGGGAGGGACTGTTTTCCACAATTTAGAGATGAGAAAACTGAGGTTTCAAAAGGTTTGACAACTTGACCAAGGCCACTCAGCTGGCAAATGGCAGACCCAGGCACCCTCTGGGTTAATGCTTCACCAACATTACCAAGAATATCCATTCATTCATCATAATGCAAAAACATCTGATGTTGGTATAACCCTCATTGTTCTTACAGCTTGCACATTCATTTTCTTATTTCCTCACCAGGACACCCACTTGAGGAGGTATGATAGGTTCTATTGTTAGCCATAGTTTGTCAATTCCATTTCCTCTGGGATAAGGAAACTTGCTGCAGCAGGTTAGGGAAGAAAGGAAGGAGCAGAGAGAGACTGGGGAGAGACTGAGCTGAAGGGAAAGGGCACAAAATAGAGCTGAATTCATTATCAACAATAGGCAAACTATGGAGAAAGCCCAAATGTCCATTGACTGATGAACGGATAAAGAAGAAGTGGTACATACATACAATGGAATATTACTCAGCCATCAAAAAGAATGAAATCTTGCCATTTGCAATGACATGGTTGGAGTTAGAATGTATTATGCTAAGTGAAATAAATCTATCAGAGAGAGACAAATACCATATGAATTCACTCATATGTGGAATCTAAGAAACAAAATAGATGAACACATGGGAGGAGCGAGGAAGAGACGAGAGGGAAACAAACCACAAGAGACTCTTAAGGATAGAGAACAAACTGCGGGTTGATGGAGGGAAGTGGGCGGGAGATGGGCTAGATGGGTGATAGATATTAAGGAGGGCACCTGTTGTGATGAGTATGGGGTGTTGTATGTAAGTGGTGAACCACTGAATTCTACTCCTGAAACCAATATTGCACTATATGTTAACTAAAATTTAAATTAAAAAAAATTTTTTTAAATAGAGCTGAACTCATAGATACAGAGAACAGATTGGTGGTTGCCAGGGCAGGAGGTGGGGGTAGACAAAATGAGTGAAGGAGTTCAAAAGGTACAAAATCCCCGTTATGAAGTAAGTCAGTAAGTCCTAGTGATGTAATGTACAGCATGGTGACTGTGGCTGACAATACTGGATTGTAGGTTTGAAAGTTGCTAAGAGAATAAATCTTAAAAATTCTCATCACAAGGAAAAAATGTAACTATCTATGGGGGTGGATATTGACTAGAATTGTTGTGGTGATCACCTTGCAGTACATACAACTACGGAATCACGTTATACACTGAAACTAATATAATGTTATATGTTGATTTCTCAGTAAAAGGAATGGAGCTGGGTCCTCTCTCTTCCTCCAGCACCTGCTCTGCTCACACAAAACACTGTCGTTATGTTTGGGTAACAAGTCCCCGAGGATGGTGTCCCACTTTGAGAAGGAAATCGGTAAAACAAAAAGCCACGGCAGAAACGAGAAATACACTCCCACTGAGATTCACAATGAATTAAACATAATCATAAGCAGAATAAGAGAGTATAGTGTTAAGGCTTTCACTGGACCTCCCTGAACAGGAAGAAAAAACTCTTACTGGAGTTCCAGCTCGATTGTAGGTTTTAAGTTGATTAACGGATGGGGCATCTGGGTGGCTCCACCAGTTGAGCAGTTAAGCAGCATCCAACTTCGGCTCGGTTCATGATATCACGATTTGTGAGATCAAGCCCCACATTGGGCTCTGCTTCAGATTCTCTGTCTCTGTCTCCATCTCTCTCAAAAATAAATAAACATTTAAAAATAAACAAATACTTGGGGCGCCTGGGTGGCGCAGTTGGTTAAGCGTCTGACTTCAGCCAGGTCACGATCTCACGGTCTGTGAGTTCGAGCCCCGCGTCAGGCTCTGGGCTGATGGCTCAGAGCCTGGAGCCTGTTTCTGATTCTGTGTCTCCCTCTCTCTCTGCCCCTCCCCCGTTCATGCCCTGTCTCTCTCTGTCCCAAAAATAAATAAACATTGAAAAAAAAATTTTTTTAAATAAACAAATACTGGGGCACCTAGGTGGCTCAGTCAGTTGGGTGTCCAACTTCAGCTCAGGTCATGATCTCGCAGCCCGTGAATTTGAGCCCCACGTGGGCTCAGAGCCTGTGTTGACAGCTCAGAGCCTGAAGCCTGCTTCCGATTCTGTGTCTCTCTCTCTGCCCCTCCCCTGCTCACGCTCTGTCTCTCTCTCTCTCTCTCTCCCTCAAAACTAAAGATTAAAAATAATAAATAGGGGCGCCTGGGTGGCTCAGTCGGTTAAGCATCCGACTTCGGCTCAGGTCATGATCTCACGGTCTGTGAGTTCGAGCCTCGCGTCGGGCTCTGTGCTGACAGCTCAGAGCCTGGAGCCTGTTTCGGATTCTGTGTCTCCCTCTCTCTCTGACCCTCCCCTGTTCATGCTCTGTCTCTCTCTGTCTCAAAAATAAATAAATGTTTAAAAAAATTAAAAATAAATAAAAATAAATAAAAATAATAAATAAATAAAATTGATTTAGAGAAATTTGCAATTCTAAGATATAGAAATCTAGGGCAATAAAGGAAGACAAGAACTATTTCAAATGTTATCAGCAAATTGGTGACTCATTGTCTACATTACCATCAGTTTCTCACAACAGCTTTACGAAGGAAGAATTATCAGCTTCATTTTCAGACCAGGATGCTGACATTCACAAAGTCTAACATATAGCTAGAAGTTTCTGTTATCAGAATTCGACACCAGGTTTGTCCTGCTTCAAAGGCTGTGCTCATTATATCTTCAAAGGAGATATAATGAAGCTCCCAGATCAGTCCTACCTTATTTTTACATAGAAGAGAAAGCATAGACTGAGCCCACAATTCATGTGTCTCTAAGTTACCCCATGTACTGCCTCAAGGATCTTAAACTGCCTTGTTTAGGGATAGAGAAGCACGTCTACGTACAAGGAAACCAAATTCCCTCGAAACACAATATCAGTTTTAGCTTTGGTCTGAATTTTTTTTTTTTTTCTGAGAGTACAACAGTGGCTTTTGAACTTCTTTGAACTCGACCCACTGAATGAAAAGCCCTTTAGGTTACACCCTAGTACCCACAAACACACGTGTGTGTATGTAACAGAAGGTTCACAGAATAATACTTATACACGTGAGAAGCACTCTGACATTTTCGATTCTAGTCTTTCTTTTCTCTCTTACTGTTTTCTTTTGTTCACGGTCTTCCTCATGATTCTTTTTTCAAAACAATGTGGTAAAAACATTTAACATGAGATCTACCCTCTAAACCAATTAAGTGCACAATACAGTGTTAACTCTAGACACAGTGTTGTTCAGATGTCTAGAATGCATTCGTCTTGCGTAACCGAAGCTTTCGCGAGCCGTGAGATCATGACCTGAGCCGAAGTCGGACGCTCAACCGACTGAGCCACCCAGGCGCCCCGAAACAGTCATTTTAAAGTCCAAAGGAAACCAAAACTCAAAGGTTAGTTCATCTTCTGTGTCTCAAATGATATTCATCAGCTCGCTTGCTAAAACTAGGGCAAATCTACCTCAGAAGCAAACGCACCGAAAGAGCATGGATATCACTATCCGCTAGATGGCGATATAGAACAGGCGTAGCCTCTACCTTAGCCTTGTTTACGCTGACCTGCGGGTGGATGTATGCTGCAAAAGAATTTAGAAACCCACGGTCGCCCAGCAATTCACTTGAATTCAGTCTGAAAGTTTACTCAGTGCTCCTGTTGTGTTTCTGCCTTTTCTTGGAACCTCCCAGATTTTAGCATCCTCCTTGATGATGACAGGCTAGCATTTACAATTAGCAATATCCAAATTAATTAATTAAATAAAATTAAATTAGTAATATCCGTGGCTACTTCCTTGTGGCTGTACAGATGAACTGCTGCTGTATGAAGTCAAAGCCATCATAATGTCTGTACTTATTAATGATCTGCAAAGGTAGCATATGCCATTAAGCTTGCATTCCTTGCCTCTTCCATGTGACATTTAAGAAATACCATGGGTCCTCACATCACTTTCCTTGCAGACAATTTCTATATCTCTTAGTTGTTCTACATATGGTAAAGTCATTGGAAATATTTAATGGATATTTTCGTTCTTACTGTCCAACTGAAAAGGATGGTCTTCTCAAATATACATCGGCAAGCCATTTTCCTTGAAAGAACTAGTAGCCAGGAAGTTGAAAAATGTATCATAAACAAAAATGTGATTTTTAAAATTCTCATCAAGTGCTGCCTGTGTATATGACTTGTTTACATTTACTTGGTGGTCTTACTTATTTTTATAGTCTTTTCGATGTAAGTAAAGAGAAGATATTTATAAATGATTTTCTCTTGCTACTTATTATTTTTACATATCATTTGCATTTTTATGAATGCATTTTATTTTTACAACTGGGGAAATAAAGATGTTTTTGTCATTAAAATAATAGGCAACTATGAGGAAAAACATAGATTTTAGTACAGCATCACCCAGAAAGGTATTACCAATAGATGGGTTGGATGCTCGCACAATGTAAGCGCTTCATAAGTTAATCCCGACCGTGGATTGCTGATTTAGGAAATGATATTTCTGAATTTAGGTCATGTCCACCATGTTCCCACCTACAGTTAAGTATTGAAAGCGGAAAGAATATCAAGTTGTTCATTATTCTAATTGTAAAACATTTAGTAAGAAACTGGTAGCAGAGCGGTCAGTTGTTAAAAACAGCAAAATCAGTGTCTCTACTATTTTATTGTCTTTCAAGCTGCAGAGTAAGCCCTATGCTTGTGATAGTCTACAGGCAGAGATGGGAGAAACACTTTCATTTACATTAACCATTAACTAATAGCTGTATGACATAGGTGGGGCATATCAAGTTTCTAAGATATAAATTCTCCATATGAGGTCCTATATCTAATAAGCGACAGAGCCAGGAACAGCCAACCATGTGCTTCTGAGTTCAAGTTACTTGCCTTTCATTTTTGTGGGGTTGAAGACTATGCCCACAAACGCTTCCCACATGAGGAAGAGGAAGAGGAAGAGGAAGTCTTTTTAGCAGGCACTTAAAGCATTGCTCTTTCTTGCTTTTCCTTTACCCGCATGCAGGGAGTGAGTCAGGAGGCAAGACAGGAATGACTCAGAACAGACTGTGTGTTCCAGTCATCCTCACGCCCCGCGTTGAATGGGTTCTTGGTGACGCCTGTGGGGAGGGCTGCACACGTCCTAATGATGTTGAATCCTGATGCCCCGTTGATTTATGCCATTATACACGACTGTTCAAACTGTAACTCTGTGAGGCACACCTGTGTGTTCACTGAACTGATAAGTGGGTGTTGCTCACCTCCCCAGTGCCCAGGACTCATGATAGGGCCGGGGACACAGAGATGAGCACAGCAGACACGGTCCCTGCCCACACAGAGTTTGAAGTCTAGCAGGGGAGACAGACATCAGCAAATAAGTACACACACAAACATATAATCACTAATTCTACTGTGAGACAAAAAGTGAAAGCTTTATGACAGACAACAAGAGAAGAAGGCATAATTTCGATGGGAGGGGGGGGATGTGTCAGGAAGTTTCTCTCAAAGAGCATGATTTCAGCTAAGACCTAAACAATGAGTAGGGATTTACCAGGAAAGATTGTAGGAAACATTCCAAGAAGAGGGAGTGCCCTCTACGAAGGCCATGGGGTAGGAAAATACTCAGCTTGCTAGAGGACCCAAAGCTCATGTGACCCCAGTCGACTGAGCCAAGGGGAGGTGATGGGAGACAGGACAGAGAGGCAGGCAGAGGCCCCAACATTGGGACCTTGTTGTCCATATGAGGAATTGTGTATTTTAGCCTAACAGCAGTGGTAAGCCATTAATGAGGTTTTTTTTAAGTAGAGAAGAGACATAATCAGATTTATGTTTTTAAGAGATGACATTGGTGGCTTTGATCCAATGAGAATGGAGTGAGGGTCTTGGACCAGCTGGCAGGGCAGATGACGGTCACTGCAGTGGGCAGGGCGGAAGGGGGATGCGCAGGAAGGTCAAGAGAAAGAGAAACACTGTAGCTGAGGATCGAATCGTGTGGAAAGGATGTGCATTAAAAAAAAAAACATTTTTTTAATGTTTATTCATTTTTGAGAGAGACAGCATGCAAGCAGGGGAGGGGCAGAGAGAGGGGGAGATACAGAATCCAAAGCAGGCTCCAGGCCCTGAGCTGTCAGCGCAGAGCCCAACATGGGGCCCGAACCCACGAACTCTGAGATCACAGCCTGAGCTGAAGTCGGATGCTTAACCGACTGAGCCACTCAGTCACCCCAAGGGTGTGCATTTTTAGAGACGAGTTCATGGGGACATTCAAGTGGAGATATCAAGGAGGCAACTGGCTTTAAGAGTCCCTTGTTGAAAAGAGAAGATTAGTCTAGAGTTATGGCTTTGGTAGATGTCATCTCTGAGATGGTACCCAAACCCAGAGAGACCCTCTTGGGAGAAAGACTGCAAGGAAAAGAAAGGAAGGCCCAGAACTCACCCCAAAGAAACACCTATGTTAAAAAGTAGTTAAAGGAGCCTGTGAAGGAGCCAGCAGAGAAGTGGGAGAGAAACCAGGAGGGTGTTTTGAGGAGGAAGTGGCCAGTGATGCCAAATGCCGTGGAGAGGCCATCAAGGTAAGGACCATAACCTGTGTCTTGAGAACGCACCCAATGGCAGTTCACAGAGAAGAGCAGTGCATAGTAGAAATGCAATTTCAACTACAAGGAGCTGGTATCCTTCTATATTTTCAAGGAGGGCCTTTCCCCCACATAGCTCCAAAACTAGCCTAACCGGAATATTTTATTTCTGAGCATCCATATTTCTGGACTTTTCTGTAGCCTCCAAAATTGGTATGAACTGTCAGCTCCACTTTTTTTCCCCTAACATTTAATTATGAAAAATTACAACCATACAGAGAAGTTGAAAGAATTATACAATGAACACTCGTGTATCTGTCAGTTAGATTCTACAGTTAACATTGTGTTCTACCTGCTTTACCACATATCTGTCCACTGAATCATCCCTCTATCCACCCACCAACCCATCTTATTTTTTGGATGCATTTCAAAGTGAGTTTTAGACATCAGAACATGTCATGGCCAAACAGTCTAGCCTGTATGTCATTAATAAGAGTTCGATATCTGTTTAGGGCTCTATTTCTTTTGATGTGTTAAAAGAATGAAAGGTTTAAACCTTTTTTTTTTTTTTTTTTTTTTTTTTTTTTTTTAAGTAGGCTTCATGCCCAGCGCAGGGTTCAGACTCACGACACTGATCAAGACCCTGAGATCAAGACGTGAGCCAAGATCAAGAGTTGGACACTCAACGGACTGAGCCACCTAGGGGCCCTTGAAAGGTTTCAATCTTAAATGTGCCAGTGGATGCCTTTTGACAAACGCATTCCCTTGTGTATCCATGCTGTTAAGTTATAGAACGTTACATCACTCCAGAAAGTTTGTCCCTGCTGCCTTATCTTTCAGAAAAGTGCAAACAATATAGGTAAGGAATCCTAACGCGGGGCTCATGGTAAGAACACAGCAAGAGTGAATGCCCTTCTCTCTCTGCGAGGGGGCTCTGTAGCACTCCTATACATTCACCCACATTTTCACCAAGACAGAAATAGACACTGAACTCTTCCTAAAAGTGCTTTTGTAAACATTTCACAATAAACCTTTTGTAGAGAAGGACAATGGTGTCCAGTGAACCAAGCCCAACGCTGGAAATCATAATTCCTCACTCAGAAGCCTGCTCGGCTGGTGCTGAGCAAGCTTATGTCACAGTCCTCCTATTTGTAAAACAGGAACAATAACCATCCATATCATACAAGTGTGAAAATTACCTTGGTATTTTAATACAGTGGCTAATATAGCCCTGGGAAAACAGGTCAAAAGACTCTAAAGCCAGGTTGTAAATATTATGACTAACCTGCCACATTTTCACAGTTTGCCCCATTGGTGTCCTGTCCTCACTGCATGGCTAGAGTGAGAATAGGCTGAATCAGGGACGCTCTGGGTGCAGGGTTACCTCTGCTTAGAGTTGGGACCAGAATCAGGACTGGAGTTGTGAACCAGGACTGGAGTTGCTAACTTTGTCTGACCAGTTCAAATACCTGTTGTTAACAGCCCCTGAAAGAGACCATGGGGTGACTTTATTTGTTGATCTTCTTTATAACTCTGGGCTTCAGGAAGGTCATGCATGAGACTGATTTGTTGGAAATGAGTAGAGGGTTTCTCAATCGCTCACCCTATGCTGGTTTTAAGGAACCCAGAGATAGAAGTTGAGGTGACAACAGTTTTTAAGATTTTTAAAACACTTTTTTAATGTTTTTGAGAGAAAGAGAGAGACAGCATGAACAGGAGAGGGGCAGAGAGAGGGATGGAGACACAGAATCTGAAGTAGGCTCTAGGCTCTGAGCTGTCAGCAAAGAGCCCAATGCAGGGCTCAAGCCACAAGCCGTGAGATCATGACCAACTCAAGTCCAACACTTAACCAACTGAGCCACCTAGGCACCCCAACGGTTTTTAAGGTTTAACCAAAATTTTCTAGGGACTCCTGGGTGGCTCAGTTGGTCAAGCATCCAACTCTTGATCTCAGCTCAGGTCATGATCTCATGGGTTCATGGGTTTGAACCCATGCATTGGGGTCTGCATGCATGGCACAGAGCCTGCTTGGGAATCTATCTCTCCCTCCCTCTCTGCCCCTCCCCCATTCATTCTCTTTCTTCCACTCTCTCTCTCTCTCTCTGAAAATAAATAAATAAACTTAAAATTTTTTTTTGCTTGAGCTTTCCTCCCAAGCTCTATGAAAAGTCTAATGATCACCTCAGATTTACTCATTAATTATTGAGATTGCACAGGCTTGTGTTGACTTCTAGTTCCAAAGTCCTGTTTCAGCTGAACTCACATCTCTCTAGGGGTCCACTTCTTTTTTTCTGCTCTGGGCCAGCCCCGACAAGGAATTCAGCCTCTTTTCTTTAATTTCCCCTATGACGACCTTCCTAAGCAAAGCCCTGTGGAGTCCCATCTCTCTTCAATCTCTCCCTTGTACTCTCTCAACTCCCAAATTCCTCTTGATGATTAGATTCAGATTGGTTTAGCTGTGACTTTATTTCCATATATTCTTCTATCTGTAGCCCCAGGGCCTTACTTTCCAACCATAAGTGGATAATCACGGTATTTTTCCAAACAAAGGTGGTTCTCTAAGAGGATCTCAGTGCAAATTCTTTAATGGACATACAGCTGACCCTGACACAACACAGGGGATAGGTGCGCCCACTCCCTGGCACAGTCAAAAGTCTGTATAACTTTTGACTCCCCTAGAACTTAACTACCGCTGACCAGAAGCCTTACCAAATACATAAACAGTTGATTAACACATATTTTGTGTGTTGTATATTGTATGTACTGTATTCATACAATGAAGCAAGCTAGGGAAAAGAAAGTGTTTCTTCTTTTGAAAAATCATAAGCAAGAGAAAATACATTTACAGTATTGTACTGTCTTTATCAGAAAAGATCTGTGTATAAGTGGACTCGTGGTTCACACTGGTGGTGTTCAAGGGGCAACTGTATACATGCACACAAACACACACACACATACTTGTCTCATATATGTTTATATGTAAGTCATACGCACGTAGATAACATACAACCGACAGAAATACATAATTACATGAATGCGTGAAACTAAAAACATAATACCTATCACATGTACGTCCATGCAAACACCTGATTATACCCTATGACATCCATCCACATAGGTCTAAACCACCTTCACTGTGGAATTGTTGAACACTTCAGCTCCTGCCACATGCCCTTGGATTCTCATCTCATTTCTGCCTTGCCACAGATCCTCCTCTAGGACTGAAATGGATCCTATCCAGTTTGCCCAGTTTAGTTGAGAAAATGAGAGACAGGAAGTATCTGTTCAGTCACTCATTTGTTCAATCACACATTCACTCCACGTATGATGATTGAGCACCTACAATAGAATACCATATGGGATCCTCTAGAAGAGATGAGATGAGCAAAGAAAGGAGGGGTCCATGCCTTCAGAAACTTAAAATCCAGCTGGGTGTGCAACACGTCGCACACATGAAACAAAACATCCTCAAACGCACAATTCTCATCAGAAGAACAGCAAATTAGAGCAGAAAGCTGAAGCCTTGCAATGTACCCCAACGCTGCTGTTTCAGCAGAATGAGCAGGAGGAAAAAAACCACTGTGGTCAAAAGAAACTGCTGGCTTATGGATTTTTTTTTTTTAATTACAATTTGCATGCTCTTCTAACAGTGTTAGTTCTGCTTAGATGGCAGAGTGGCTTTCATGAAAGTATGAGCTCAGCCTTGTCTTACGCCTGTTGAAAAAAAAGAGGTCAGGTAAAATGACTGTAGTAACAGCACCAAGCTAGCTGAAAACCACAGTGTCTTTCAGATGAGATCAGAAGAAGAAAAAAAGAAGAAAAAAAACCCTGCACACTGGAAATTTTTTTTGCTTGCTAAAAACCCCTTGAAGTTGTCTCAGAAACACGCACATAGGCAATTTCCTCTTTTCTTCTTAGGAGTGTCCTCAAGGAAAACAGCTTTCGAAATTCAAAGCACTGGAGCAGTAGAGCAGTTTGGCAGCCTGGGTTAATTTTGATGGGGCAGGAAGCACGTGGGCAGGAAGAACTTGGAGCTGGTCAGTGTCTGGATAGATCACACATGCTTGAAAAGAAGTCGTTCTGATTCACCCAGGTCTGCGCACACTCAGAAATCACAAGTACCGGGAATCCAGTCCTGGGCTAACACACTAGCTATACTTTGGCTTGTTGCTTTCTTTTCTGACAATTTGGTTTTAGAATGTGGCAAAAGAGAAAGCTGTAGAATGGAGACGAGGTAAAGTTAGAACAGATGTATCTACACGGCTATATTTGGGAAGAGGGACTTAATCCTTATGTAGCTCTTCCAAATCTCTTCATATAGTACTGCAATTTATAACTGAACTCTACACTGCATATTCTTATCACTTAAAACATTTCAAATCCCTTTGGAACAGAAATGAGTAATGTCTGAATACGTTTTCAAAAACCCATGCCATATATACCAGAGGATGCCTATATAAAAACTGAATAACTTCATCTGTGTTCATTAGACATCAATGTGGGCACAAGGTCAAAAAACAGACTCTCATTCTACATGCTGATAGACATGGCCTATACGTGGTTCTGCTTATTTTTAATTCAAACATCAAATGTATTTTTAATGTGTGCCTCAAAGAGTTTACTTACAAATTTTGTGAAGAATAGAAAATATTAAGATACTGAAGGGTGATATTTGTGTATGCAGAGGAAGGATACGGTCTTCTATTTCTTGGTGGTACTGAAATATGATAAATAACTTTTCATTGTCAACCAAAAAAAAAAAAAAAAGAGGCAGAGCTAAAATAGAACAAAACATTTCTTTGGGGTCTCACAATTGCAATTTGGGGAACACAGATTTGGGCAGCAAGCCAAATAGCATCCTGTCGGAGAACAAAAGTCAAGTGTTTTTAAAGAGGAAAGAGAATGTTTGTATAAGTTGTTTACAAAGAATTTTGATTGGCGTCGGTTGTAGAACAGGAATCAAGGCTGAACAGAATTGGTTGCTAAGACTACCACTAAGCAAAAGTCTGTTACTGCAGCAGGTTGTAGGTTTTCCAGCTGGGTCCTCAGAATATTTGCAGTTTGGCCCAGTTCAAAAGTTCACGGCTCCACCGGTGAGGATGAAGACGTGCACAAGGCCTACCTCCTTTTTTTAAAAAAAAATTTTTTTTTTTCAACGTTTATTTATTTTGGGACAGAGAGAGACAGGGCATGAACGGGGGAGGGGCAGAGAGAGAGGGATACACAGAATCGGAAACAGGCTCCAGGCTCTGAGCCATCAGCCCAGAGCCCGACGCGGGGCTCGAACTCACAGACCGCGAGATCGTGACCTGGCTGAAGTCGGACGCTTAACCGACTGTGCCACCCAGGCGCCCCAAGGCCTACCTCCTTTATGGCCTCCTGGCCCCATTTTAAATCCTTTGACACAAGGTACTCCATTTCATTTCACCTTTTACACCCTAGAGCTTCCAAGATGGACTGATGCAGATTTTCACATTCTATCCAAGTTAGACAGTGCTTTTCTAGGAACTGGCTCTGTTTTTCCTTGTCTACTTCTGTGACAACATTTAAGATAAATTATTTATTAGAAGAAGTACTAATGGTCTTAATTTGAAAATATTTAGCAAGATGAACCTTGCATACTGGGCATGATACTAAGAAAAATTATGCTTTTGCTTCATAAATTTGTAGTCTTTGTTCTCATACGTCCTCAAACCATAGAAGAGCTGGTTGTCACTGGAAAATTCTTACTTTTCATGTGCTGCTCCTACTTATTCTGTTTACTTATTTACGCTGCTTAATGAAATCAGGCAATCATGTGATATACTCTAACTTGAAAACCCTTTACACGGATACTTCAAATTCTACAAATTATATCCAGATCTAGTGTTAATTCTCTAAGTTTGCCTGAATCCTAGAAAAGACCTCTTTCTGTATGACTGAGGTGGTACCATAATCAAGTGGAGGAGAGGACAGACTGTTGATTAAAGATGTTGAAAATATCAATGATGACTACCTTAGGGCAACAGGCTCTCAGGTGACTTTTAATGTATTTCTTCATATGTCAAATAATTATTTGAATTTTCACAGTGATCATGAGTTGTTTAGGTAATCAGAAAGCCATTTCCATTGTAAAAAAAAGACAGTATTGGAAAAATTGGCTTCTAGATATAAATAAGTAAAATTAGATTTTTATTACCTAACACCCTATGCACAGATAAGTTATAGAAAGAATAAAGATCAAAATATGTGGAGCACAACTTTTATACTATTAGAATGAAATATATAGATAATTGCTATGACCTTGAGTTAAGCAGAATTTCTCTTTTTTTAATTTAAAGTTTTTTTAATGCTTATTTTTTGATAGAGGGAGACAGAGTGTGAGCGGGGGAGGGGCAGAGAGAGAGAGAGGGAGACACAAAATCTGAAGTAGGCTCCAGACTCCGAGCTGTCAGCACAGAGCCCAATGCGGGGCTTGAGCTCACGAACTGCAAGATCATGACCTGAGCGAGCCGAAGTCAGATGCTTAACCCACTGAGCCACCCAGGTGACCCTAAGCAGAATTTCTTAAAACAAGGTAGAAAACACATGAATCATAAAAAAAAAAATTAAAAAAAATTATAAATTTGCTTGTAATTTTTAAATGATGCCAAAATTAAAGCTTAATTTTTAAAATCTGGTTAAAAACAAGCCATAGACTTGGAGAAGATATTCATACTATGTATTACAAAGTATTTAAGATATACAAGGAATTAAGATTAATAAGAAAACAAAACCCCAATTTTTGAAAATGGGCAAAAAATATGCACAGGAAACAGAAAAGGAAAACAAAACCAGCAAAATTTACAAAAATATGGTCTTCCTCACTATACTGAGAGAAATACAAATTAAATTAGATCCCACTTCATATCCCTCTGATTGTCTACAAATGTTTGATCTGACGATATGAGATGTTGGAAAGATGAAAAATAGGAACTTCCAAAATCTACTAGTGGAAGTGAAAATAAATACAACTATTTTGACATCAGATTAACAACATCCAGTAAAAGGGTGCCTGGCTAGCTCAGTCAGTGGAATGCATGTGACTCCTGAGGTACAACTCACAGGGTCGTGAGTGCAATCCCCAAGTTGGGCATAGAGCTTACTTAAAAAATAAAAAATAAACTAAAATGTCACTGTTAAAACACACACACACACACACAAATTGAAAAACCTCCAACATACAGCAAAGCTAAAAATTATATTCCTTGTGCCCTAGAAAAGTCCTCCTGTAGAGAAACTTGCAAATATGTGCATAGGAAACAGCTATAAGAAGCTGGAAACAATCTGAAACCCATCAGAGGGGTTTGAAATGAAAGATAAAGTTTGTATTCCCAAGAACATTGGAATAGCAGATTAAAAAGTGAACTAGGTGTCCATGTATTCATGTTGTAAGTAGATCACAAAAATATACCACTGACAGGGAATAAACCAGGTTGCAAAAATATCTAAACATATGATACAAATTATTTTAAAATTAAAAAAAAAAACTGTATAGATTGATGATGGACACACACACATACATGCACTGGAGACACTACCAGGGGAGGATCTGGGGAGGAAAATGAAGAAAGGTAATTGAGGAGGGGGGCAAAATGGATCTGAATTTTATCTGAATATCATATTACTTTTACTAAAATATTTATAAAGCAAACCGCAAGACATAAAAGCAATGAGCTTAGACTCTCGCTGCTTGTCACAGACCCTGACCAGATGAGCAGAATCGCAGTGTCTGGGCTGTAGGAAGACAAACTTTAGGGTCCTTGTGTGGAGCCACGCTATAGCAGTAAGGGCCCTGAGCAGTGTTCAGCCTCAATTTCTGTTTACAATCATGACTTCTGTTTACATCCAGTAGTGCTCTTACTGAATGTCCAGCATGAATCTAGATGATGCCACTCAAAGAAGACCCACTGTGAAGAGCCATCTCACTCACAGATACCACAAGATACTCATAGAGTTTCTGAAATACACACCAATACCATTGAGGGGGGGAGGGCAAAACAGCTCTCAGCCTGAAGATTACATTGAAAGAGGAAATCGAAAGCATTTTGAAGAAAAACTCAGATCAGACATGGGGCTGGTCAAGTCGGTCTGAAAAATCCCCCCTCCCTCCAAAAGACCGTCTCTAAACATGGAAAGCACACGGCTTCTCTCAGCATGAGGAAGGAACACACGTGTTTTGAAGAAAGGGCGGCATTTTCTCAGCAAAATTTCTAAAGGTTTTTCTTCCGTCTCTGATATTCTCTCACATGTGCTTGGCCATTGGATGCGGACCTTTGTCAGAAGATGTCCGATAACCTCTGTCAGCACCTTTTGATGAACACTTGGGATCTGACTTTGCTCATAAAGTGGAGGTTGTCTGTTAAAGACTGTACTTAACCAGGCTATTTATTCTTGGAGAAGCAGGAACTCGAACACCAAGCGGCAAATGCAAACTCCACAGTAGAGGTTCATACACTAAAATGTGTTTGCTTCCACACATAATGACTGAAACTTCCAATTGTGACTCACTTAAGTAACAGTTATTTGTTAGTTTTCTGTCTGAGGCAACTGTCCAATCTGTTTCAGACCTTTCCTCACTGTAGTTGTTGTATTTAACCGTATCCTTTGTGCTGGACTTTTTTTTTGGGGGGGGGGGGCTCTTTGAATATGTGTTAATCTGTGTGTACAATAAAAAACAGGAAATAGAAAAACACATACATCTTTGCCAAATCCTTCAGAGATTAGTGTGTTTGCGGATGGTTTAAAACCAAACTTTATAAAAGCTTTTGATTAAACCAGAAGAAAAGGAATTTATTTAAAAATAAACATCCGTACTTTTCCAGTGCTACTGGGGACCTTCAGGACTTGGTTTGGGTGATTATAACTGGAGCCAGGTGCAGCAATGGAAGTGACCCCATTTTTGGCTTTTGCCATTCAACAGCTGGAAGGGCTTAGGATGTCAAGAGGCCAAAGCAAGAGCATAACCAGTTCTGGGACCTTTCTGGACCTTGCTTGGAGCAGAGCTGGGGCCTGATGAGTTGACTTAGACATTCTCCCAGCTTTGCTGAAAGAAACCAAGCTCTGGGCTGATTGATAGCTATTACTGACTTTTAAATTTTTTAATTTTTATTTTTTTAAGTAGGCTTCATGCCCAGCATGGAGTCCAACAAAGGCTTGAACTTGTACAACCCTGAGATCAACACCTGAGCTGAGAGCAAGAGTCAGACGCTTAACTGACTGAGCCACCCAGGCACCCCTCTTAGTGACTATTTCATTTGTCAATATTCTAAAATTTATTGAAAGTCTGTATCATTAAAAAAAAATTATCTCTCAACTCAGTCCCCAGTGTTCACTCCAACCCCATGAGCAAGTCAGCTTCCAAGCACTGCCCTCCCCACCCAGGCTTCCCATTGGATCACACTTCACTAAAGTTAGGTCTAGTTCTTTCCTGAGATGTTTGAGCAAGACAGCTTCAGCAGGATTAATTCAACAAGATTCAAACTTAAGCATCCTATTTTAGTTTATCTGTTCATCACGTTTCCTCAGAAACCAACTTTGAGACAAAGATTTGAGTCCGAGCAGTTTATTTTGGAGTGACCCAAGAAAGTGCTATTGAGTAGGTTACCCCTGTGAATGCCTGGGAGTCAGTGCCACTGGGGGCTATGGGTGACAGCATAGAACACACCTCAGAGTCGTCCCATCAAAACAGGGCAAGGAAGATTGGGGATTTTTCCTCCCATTCAAATGTCAGCAGCTGAAGGTTGCATTTGCACTTCTGGCTGAAGCCTGCAAATGGAAAGTTGCAGGAGGGTGCTCTGGAATACACTGTGATGGCCAGTACCTAGGGATTATAGGCAGAGCACAGGCAGCATCTGCTATTGTCGATAAAAATAACCTTCAGGGCTCTTGTTTTAGTGATTCTGGAAAGCTTCTGGAGGAAGTATATAGTGTCATGGTGAATATCACCTGTGGAAGTCTTCTAAGGCTTCTTCTGTTTGGCTCATGAACTGTGCATCAGAGCCCTGTATACGACTGCTTTGGCAGCTCCCCACCCCATCCTATTTCCAGTACATGTGCCAGAATTCTCAGGTCTTTCAGGAAATGAATACATAAGTCTTCCACGTGTTTTTTGGTCTTTTCCTAATTGTGAGAATATAGTTCATCATTCATATTTGGTGAACCCTCCCCTTATATGAAAGGGCATGTGAAAAAGCACTAAGTATAAAATACTCTTCCTACCCTCAAGGGCTGTGTAGTTCAGTTGGTCAATTACAGTGTGTATCATTCTTCTTTTCAGGTGGAATACAGGGACAGAATACAGGGAATAAAGGGACAGAATTGCTCGAGAGCTTTTCCAGCTGGAAAACCTATAAAAACAGAAATCAAGTCAACTTGAGATTAGAACTGAAATGCCAGAATCACAGCATTCAGTCCTTGATTTAAACCTCTGCCAAGTTACTGAAGATGGCACTACTTTAAAAATTGGGCTATAGTGTTTTGTCTGACTTCAGCTATACTGTCAACTCCTCGAGCATGAGGAAAATTTCCATGTTAGTTATCTCCTGCTGCATAGCAAATTATCCCTAAACTTAAAACAAGATGGATTTATTATCTTACAGTTTCTGTGATCAAGAATCTGGGCACAGTTTACCTGGGTCTTCTTTCTCAGGGTCTTTCAACAAGGCTCATGTCTCATTTGAAGGCCCAAATGGGGAAGGATCTGCTTCCAAGCTCACGTGGTTGTTGGCAGGATTAAGTTCTTCACAGACTGGTAAACTAGGGACCTTGCTTGGAGGCCACCCTCAGTTCCTTCACAGGTAGGCCTCTCCAATCTGGCAGTTTGTTTCACCAAAATGTGCAAACCAAGAAAGCACTAGTGACTGAAGTCACAGTCTTTTCTAACCTAATTATAGCAGTGACATCCCATCACTTTTGCCATATTCTATTGGTGAGAAGCAGGTCATTCAGTCCAGCCCATACTTAACAGAAGGAGATTACATAAGATCATGAATACAAGGAAGCAGGGACCACTGGGGCCATCTTATGAGTCTGCCTGCCTTACCACTTGGTATAGTAGGTGCTCCATGATGTTGATTATTTTGAATGTTTATTGTTCCTAAAACAACAGGACAAGTTGCAAAACTGCATCACAGCAAAAGCACATTAGATTTCAGAGGGAGCAGAGAGAGTCTGGAGTTGTACATTCTCTTCAGTGGACAAATCCACCTAAGAACTCAATCATGTACTCATATCAAGACTGTGAGCTCCTTGGAGTGGGTCGGACTGTGTCCTTTATCTTGACATCTTCAACACTTACTGCCCTTTCCCTGACCCATGAAAGGAACTTAGCAAACATTGAATGGATCGAGGAATGGTTTAGTGAATGACAAGTTTTGTTTCTCTTAGTATTTTTCCCCCCAGGTTACACATTTAACAAAATGTTATGCCAATTTAGCAAGCAGTCATGGGGCCATGGGGAAGTTTACTATTGCAGAAATACTAAACAAATATTTGATTAAATGAATGTCAACAAGGCATTCCCCTATGTTGGCTCTGATTATCTTTTTTTTAATCATACCTTTCAAAATACTAATCTGGGAAAACCTATAATGTGGACACATAGAGACTGTCTCCAGTAAAAGCTCCACTGCTAATATGTCAGACTGAATCTCTGTAGCACAGGCATTGTAAAGGTAGAATTTAGAATTTAGTTTCATTTAGAGGTTGACTAGCAAGGATTTGAGTGCTGGCTGTATTCTGGGGAGTAGCGTCTCACAGAGATTTCAAGTTGGAGTTCAGCAGAAGAATGAATCCATGTAAAAATTAGTGCAAACCTTTCTCTACACAAGGTCAGCTACAAATTTTTTGTACGCCCTTAGAAGTCTAGGATTGCAGTGGTTTTTAAGAATGTGTCAGATGAAATGCTGGTTACAAAAGGAAGTGCTTTTATTCAGAGAAATTAATCCTTGGTCTCAGAACTGACGTACATGCTCTCATTCTTTCCTCTCTCTCTCTCTCTTTCTCTCTCTCTCTCTCTGTCTCTCTCTCTCTGTCTCTCCCCTCTTCCTCTTCTTCCTCCTCCCTGCCACCCCCACCCCTGCCATGTCTATATCTCTATCTCTATCATTTCCTCTATCTCAAGGAAGAGTGATTTCCTGAGTCTATACACATAAGATATTTATGGAAAGTCACAAACATTACTAGCCAATTCAGCCTTCTTATTCTGTTTTGGGTGATTTAAACCATACATATTAATACTAACATTCCTTGGATGTTGATAGATGAGTAAGAATCAGATTGTGTACTTCATAAGAACGACGGGGGGGTTCCCAAGAGCTACAAATTCTGCAAAACAAATCCCTTAAGTAAATAATGGAAAATGATAGTTTATTTTAAGCCCTTTGAAAAGTTGAAAAATGATGTAAAAGGAAAGGGCTCATCTGTTCCTAGTCAGCTTTTGACCTTTGACTATATAAACACAAGACACACTTGAGCTAAAGCTTGGAAAACAGACCATTATTTCTCTGCTATTCAGATGGATGGAATGAGTCTTCCCATTAAGTTTTACAGAGATATACTCCAGCACTATTACACTGAACATTACATTTAATAATTTATTTTTAAAGAAGGCAATTAAGATCTTTGGCAAGCTCAGTAACTTTTTAAAAATCTGTACATGGGGCGCCTGGGTGGCGCAGTCGGTTAAGCGTCCGACTTCAGCCAGGTCACGATCTCGCGGTCCGTGAGTTCGAGCCCCGCGTCGGGCTCTGGGCTGATGGCTCGGAGCCTGGAGCCTGTTTCCGATTCTGTGTCTCCCTCTCTCTCTGCCCCTCCCCCGTTCATGCTCTGTCTCTCTCTGTCCCAAAAATAAATAAACGTTGAAAAAAAAATTAAAAAAAAAATCTGTACAGTGAGGTGATTGGACCAGATCTTTTCCAGTCTTTCCTGCTCTAAAATGCTAATACAAGGACCCACTGAATCAGGCTATCTCAGAATCCATGCATTAATTCCTGTCCTTCTACCACCTTAATACCACAACCTCTTCTAATTCTATCACCTGCCATCTTCTAATATTTATTTTTGAGAGACAGAGAGAGAGAGAGAGAGAGAGAGAGAGAGATTGGGCATGAGCAGGGGAGGTGTAGAGAGAGAGAGGGAGACACAGAATCAGAAGCAGACTCCAGACTCTGAGCTGTCAGCACAGAGCCCAATGTGGGGCTCGAACCCATGAGCCGTGAGATCATGACCTGAGCCGAAGTCAGGCGCTTAACTGGCTGTGCCACCCTGGTGCTCCTATCACATGGCATCTTGACATTAACACACAACCATTAACACACAGTAGCGTGCAAGTCCCTGCCAAAAGCATCTCGCTTCTAGAAAGGACAATGAAGACCCCAGCACCAACATCAAGTGTCTTTGTTACTATGAACTGAAATTACCTGGTAGGAAGTGGGCTCCCGAAGAAGCAGGGAAATGTCTCCTCTAAGCTTTTTTATTAGCAGGATCAGTTTGTAAGTTTAGTTATTTGCCACTTTGATCTTTCAGCTTCTTTCTAACAATACATATCTTTCACTTCCTTCAGGTGAAAACTTATCCCCAAGAAACTATTTATGGCAATTCCTATGTAGCCTTCCAGTCTCTGCCTGGCATGAACTGCCCCAGGAAGACTTTGGCACTCCTTCCTCCAAGCTCCCATTTCATCTTGCACACATACTCTGTATTATAATCATTTCCTTGCAGTGTGTTAGGTCTTCCCAAGAAGGGACTACGGTCTTCCATCTATGTATCTTCAGTGCTGAAGATAATTGGGGCTGAAAATGTATTTGTACAGCACATGAATGAATGAAAGACTTTTCTAACCAATTTCACCCTGCTCGGGTTACTCTTCCATTACACAGCTCAGGCTGTTTATGCCATACCACACAAGTACATGAAGCAAATGAACTACTTAGCCGCAATGTAATATTTCTTAGTCAAGGAATATTTTATATGAGCAAGGAGAATTGGCTATTTAAAGAAATCATACATGAATCTTTTTGTGACTGGTCAAGGAAGAAATGAGTTCAGATTTGCACAGGAATTTTAAGGAACAGCTTTGTGGGAAAGAGTCCAGAGCTGTTTCTTCTGCCTAAAATTAAAACTGCCCAAAGATCCTACGAACTGGCTCATTTCCCTCGTCCCAGTCCACACTCACTGATGCCCTAAATTAAAACTTGAATTAATAGCAGTATAAGGAATTCTACTCTGAAGAGTAGACCAGCTCACTAAAAAGAAGTGAGTATAAAAGAGAGTTATCAATTTTTTCACTTTTATATTTCCTTTATTACCCTGTTTCTAAAAATGAACACGGCTTTATTTTCTTGCAATAAAAATAACACGTTAATTGAAATAAATTGGTAATACAAAAGGTCTAAAAAATTAAAATTACCTTATATTTCAACACCCAGAGAGAACTCTTATTAACATTTTTTTGGTTTATTTATTTTTGAGAGAGAGGAGAGAGAGAGAGAGAGAGAGAGAGAGAGAGAGAGAGGACAAGTGGGGGGAGGGGCTGAGAAGGGCGAGGGATAGAGGATTCTAAGGAGGCTCAGCAGAAAGCCTGAGATCTTGAACTGTGAGATCTTGACCTGAGCCAAAGTTGGATGGTCAAGCAACTGAGCCACCCAGGAGCCCCTATTAACTTTTTTTTTTTTTTTTTAAGCAGGCTTCACGTCCAGTACAGAGCCCAGCGCGGGGCTTCAACTCATGACACCAAGATCCAGATCTAAGATTAAGAGTTGGACAGTTAACTGACTGAGCCACCCAGGTGCCCCCTCTTGTTACCATTTTGATATGTAACTTTCCCATATTTTTTTCTATGCACATACAAAAAGTGTGGTCATGTTACACATGATGTTTTGTAAAATTTAAAAAATTTTAAAAATTAAACTTAACACATCATGGGCATCCTTCCTTTAAAATAAATACTGATCTTTGTTATTACTTCTAAATTTGTAGAGCGACATCCCATTGTATGGTTGTACTGTAATTTGTTTAATCAATTCTCTGTTGATGATGATCATTTACATGGCTTCCAAGATTTCAGTATTATGAATAACGCTGTGATGAACGTATCTGTTTGTACAACTTTGTAGACTTTCCCAGTTATTTCCTTAGGATAAATTTCCTTAGTAACAAGCGACTTGAATCTGGTAATGGCTTAGGTGACATTCTGCTTATTATTTTTTTAGACAGTCTATTCTTGAGGTTTGCATAGCTAAGTTAGTGGCTGTTTTGATTTTCATTTTCCCTTTTGGTCCCACATATCCCAGATTAACTTGAGAAGAATTTGGAAAGATCATGAAGAAGTTGTTCATTATTCTAATATCCCCCCTCACCTCAGAGTGCAACAGCATGAAGCAGGTCTAACACTTCAGTGTACGAATGTGACTATATCACACTTTTTGCACCCTCAAATTTCCTACTTGAAGGATCTTTATTCCTTTCTCTCTTGAAAACTCTTTCTTATTCATCCAGCAATAGCCTTATCTCTTTTTCCTCCTTCCTTTGAGTTTTGGCTCAGTCCCTCTTCTTCCCTCAAAACAAGACTGGACCTACACTTCATGTTATGTTAGAAAACCTGAGGCCAGTCAATATGGTTAGAGTAGGCCATATGGGAGGCAGAACATACTATAAAGTGCCTGAGGCTGCTTTAGTAAGTATGATGTGACCTAGGAGAATGATTTAATGTTCTAATTATACTTGAAGAAATTGAGGACCAAAGCTTCACAGAATCTAGTAAGAGATGAAGTCAGAATTGCAATCCTAAGTCCCTCTGACTACAAAGCTCATGGTTTTCATCATACTATGCCCTCACTAGAGCCTGTTTATGTTGGTTTAAATGGAGAAGAAATCATAGAAATGGCAGAGCACAAGTTCCCACTTTTGGTCCTTCCCCTCAACTTTATCCCCGTTCTCCTAGCTCCCAGCCCCTCATTTCCCCTTACCCACCACCCCCCCACCCCAAACCCACACACATTCTTTACTCAAATGGTTGATCACTATAGTTAGGGCCAACTTCCCTGGGCTTAAGATAGTAGCACTAACTTAGAATCATGGGATATGTCTAACCAGGCAGCCATAATATTCATTACAGTATGTAATCAAGCCAATTTCAATCAAGCCTATGGGGTTAGGTAACTAACATTTAACATCACTGGCATCCATGTTGGTCTGTGCCTAGAAACGATGGCTTTGAGAGTAGCGATTTTTCAAAGAGCCCCCACAATTCTATCCTAAAGACTCTGGGAAGAATAGTTGTGCATTAGATTACTTTATGAGGGGGGTGGCTCTAGAAATGAACTCACATTACCAGGTGTGAAGAAGATTAATCCTAATGTTTTCACTTGAGAAGTATTTGGGTTAAGGATAAGCCAAAATCATGCTGGACATTAACAGACCTTTTGGACGGTTGAACAAAGCGGTATTACACTTACTGGCAGTGGAATGACTGTTGAAAGCATTTACTTTCTGTATCATCTTCAAGGAAGTGTTAACAGGCTAGACTAACTCCTTTAGCTCTGATCCCTAATGTTTCAAACATTACTCTTTGCACTCTTGGCCCGTAGGTAACAGAAATTAGGGATATCTGCTAAGTCCTTGCTGGGACTATTAGACGCCAATGAGATATATACCTTCTCTGTGAACTGTGAACTCCACACATGTTATTCCATTACGGAAGACATCCAAGCTAACATTTACTGAGCACTTACTCCACGCTCAGTATTTTAAAAAGAATTTTAGAGTTATTAACTCATTTTATTCCCATCATAAAGCAATGAGGACGGTACTATTACTAAACAGAACACTAGGGAGACTCACTTGCCCAAAGTCCCACAGCTAGAAAGCAGTTAGAGATAGGGTCTGAACCAGCAGTCTCATTCTAGAGCCTGTTCTCTTAACTACCATGATGGGTATGCCAATGAGATAAAGAAGTCTGCTGGAGGAACATCTGAGACCCCTGAAAGGAAAGAGTTCTTTTTCTTCCTGGGAAGGTTGTAATCTGCACATGACACTTGGAACTGCTACAGCCACCTTGTGACCATAACAGGAGTCACAGCTCCTGTATGGTTGAGTAGAAAGATGGGAAGGCTCTCAAGTTTTTAAGGACATCCTTGAGTAACTGAATGACCTAATCTTGGAACTGTTCTACCTTTGGAATTATTCTCATGTGACATAATGAACTCATTACTGTTTAATTTCCTTCAGTTAGGTTTCCTGTTACTCGTATCCAAAAGCGCTCTCACAGATACACATGTTTATAAAAGCATAATCCAACCAGAGACATACAACCCCTTCAGAGTCCAAATATTTGTACTATGTGCAACATTTTCATTCAGTTTCCAAGTATTGAATGCCTTCCATATATCAGCGAAAGCTGTCGAATCAAACAAGTTGGGAAGGGCAGGTTTCTACATCTACGGAGGTTATAATCTGGTGGTAAATGTGATAATGAAAATGGAGGCAGGCATCTATAAGGAAGGTATCATGGAGACTTAACCTAGGGTCAGAGAAGGCCCTAATGGAATCAAGAGAAAGCATGTATACCAGATTCAGACTCCATGTCTTACTAGTATCATCCATTTGTAATAAGTTTGTTATGTATTTAATTTGTGATATATTTTGGTTTTAGTTGTATGAGGCCTACAAGAACAGCTTATGTGCATAGTAGTCTCACGTACATATATATAGGTAAATTTATAATACCATAATTTAATTTTTTAAACAAATTTTTTATTTTTAAGTTTATTTTTTAGTAATCCCTACATCCACTATGGGGCCCAAACTCATGATCAAGAGTCACGTGCTCCCCTGATTGAACCAGCAAAGTGCCCCTGTGATACAATAATTTAAATCAACATGGAGATCCAGAATATTTTTCCTTTTGAGAGGTAAATACTGAACCAGTTTAGGAGAAGCAAGCTAATATAAAAGGTAAGCAATGAAATGGGAACCAAATACTTCTAGCTCACTGGCTGTCAGCCTTCTTGTGACTTACATTTCATAATTTGTACAATATGACTCATAAGTGGTTATAATGCAATATTTTATTAAAAAAATTTTAATGTTTATTTATTTGGAGAGAGAGAGAGAGAGAGGAGTGTGAGCAGGAAAGGGGCAGAGAGAGAGGGGGACACAGAATCCGAAGCAGGCTCCAGGCTCTGACCTGTCAGCACAGAGTTCCTCCTGGTGCTCAAACTGGGAACCCAGAGATCTTGACCTGAGTCAAAGTCAGGGGCTTAACCAACTGAGCCACGCAGGCGCCCCTAGAGTTTCCACATGAAGAATAAATATTTAAAATCCTTATACTGCTGTGAAAGTTCCAGAAACCATTCACAAGTTTAGCAGGGAAAACGGGCAAAATGAAGGGGTCTACAGGACATGACACGCAAGAAAAGAAGGCAGTGAAGGGAAAAATCAAGAGGCAGTAAAGTGCCTGGTAAACGCTACACAGCAGGAAATTGCGCTGTGCATATTACGGCTGTTGCTGAATAAAAATACCTGGAATTTCCAAAGATGACCAAACAAACATCAAAAAGGAAGTGGCCTTTTTTTTTTTTAAGTTTTATTATTATGGAAGATTTCTAACATGTACAAAAGTACCGAGAATAGCCATGAGAACTACCACAGCTTCGACAGTCACTATTCATGGCCAATACTGTTTCATTTCTATGTCCATTATTCTGAATCTCCTTTGTTCTGAAGCAAATTCCGGATTTATCATTTCACCCTTAAATATGTCGGCACATCTCTAAATCAAAAGAATGGGAAACAGGGCATTTGGTGTCTAGCTCACTGGGGAGCAGTCTTTTCCATCTTCAACCCTTTAACTTGTAAAATATGATTTATGGGGGGGGTGCAACGGAATTTTTTTTTTTAAGTAACTACAATAAAAAAAGGAGGTGGTAATCCCCATAAAGCTCTCCAGGAGGTAAGCTCACCCCATAAATCCAGATCGGCGTTTCATTCCCTAGAGGCCCAAGGTACAGCTCACTGACGCTTCCTTTCAAGGTCGGGACCCCACCGGCGGCCTGCAGCACCCAGCCTTTTACGGGCCTGGCTGGTCTTCGCCGGGCCCCGCCGCGAGGAAGTCTCCGCCCACTGGGCCCCAGCAGCCCCCGCGCACCTCCGCGCGCCCCCGCCGCCTCCTAGCAGGGAGGGGCGCGCCGCCCTGGACTCGCTAGGCCTCGGCTCGGGAGCGCGCACGCCGTGCGTCCCAGGCTCGCTCGGGATTCTCGCCTGGTGCCGCAGGGAAAGGCCAACTGTTTGGTCCGCCATGTTCTTCTCCGCGGCGCTCCGGGCCAAGGCGGCAGGCCTCATCGCCCAGTGGGTAAGGAGGTTCGGAATGAGCCCCGGCACTGCCGCCACTCTCCCCTATTTTTCGGTGTCTCCTTTTGTGGTGGGCACACGAGAACCCTGGGCTCTGGACGACCTGCAGGCGGCGGCAAGGACACTGCGGCCTTCGTCCTCTCTCAGGGAGGTCGCTGCAGCTCCACCGCCGGCGAGGAGCTCCGAGGGAGGGTCGCAGACGTAGCTGCTGCGGGTGCGTGGCCTCCCCCACAGGACTGGGAAGTTTACGCCTAGTGTGGTCAAGGAGAGGAAGAAGGAGGGGCCGCCGGTGGTCTGTTGCTGTTTCGCCCCAGCGCGGAACGTAGGCCTGGCCTCCTCGGCCAGATAGGTTTCTAAGATCCCCCGCCCACGAAGGAGGCACCTTACCTTGCATATCAAGCCTGGTGACCTTGTTGCCGGCCTGTAGTAGCGCACTGGAAAGGATTCCGAAATTGTAGGCTCTGGCTTGCTGGTTGAAAGCTTAAAGAGCGTTTCCTTAGGGCAAGGTGTTTGATTTCCTGCAGTTGTGTTTTGCATATCGGAAAAGTTCGATAAATAATCGTGTCACATTAACCCTATGAAAGAACACCATCAGAAAAACTGCACCCAGAAGGATTTAGAACTTGAATGGGGTTCCGAGATCCAAGTACATGCTCTTATTTTAGGCAAGGACGTTGAATCGAAACACGCATTCAAGTTAACTTAATAATGGTGATTCCAGGAATGGCGATTTTTACAGCATTTACTGGAAGGAAGCCTTTTTTTCCCCTAGCAGTAAAATAGAGAGGTTGAGTCAGTTTTTAGCAGAAGAGTGGGAGATGGTGCATAGTAGAATTGAATAGGGCTTTAGAATTGGACCTGAGTTTAGATAGTGGCTTCACCGCCTTTTCTAGCTTTGTGACATTGGGCTGTAATTTCTTGCACTTAGTTTTCTTGGTCGTAAAACGGGAGGAATATTCCAATTTGCAGAGTTTAGTCGTTCAATAAACATTTGAGGTTCGACTTCACTGCTGGGCTGCAGGTAACAACGTGGATAATAGTGATAAGTAACATTTGGTGATTACTTTTCATGTGCCAAGCACTGTTAAATGTTCACATTCTAAATCTCATAGTTGGTACTATTTCGCTATATTACAGATAAACAGACTTAGTCCCTGTTGTTGCGGAGTTGAAACTTTAAGGTAAATATCGTACAGTGTCAAGAGATATGAATAAAGTCAATTTGGTTTGAAGGTGGTATAAGATTTTTTCTAGAGGCAATAGTAACATTGGTGAGGAGATATTCTAGATGGAAAGGACAACATGAGAAAAAACTATTGATAGTTGGCAAGAAAAAACTTGGTGCCTATAGGAAGCCTCAAGCAATGTTGCTAGACTCCATTGTTGGAAGTAAGGTGAATCCAGAGATGGAATAAAAGAGGTGGATAGGGCCCAGGTGTTGGAGCTCCTTGCATGCCGTGCCATAGAATTTGGCTCTATGTTAGAAGCAGTGTGGAGTCAGTGAAGGATTTTAGAGAAGCAGAGGGTCATGGCCAGGTTTCCCCGTATTGGATAGATGACTGGATGGAGTGAGGGAATACATTTGCCAGGAGCCAGAGGCAGGGAGATGAAATAGATAAACAGGCTCTTGCAGAACCCCAGGTGAGAGGTGATGAAGTAGACCTTGTCTACTAGTAGAAAGGCTAGAATTAAGAGTACAGATAGATTTTCTCCAGGTTTTGAGGGAAAGGGCTATAGGTGAAAATTGACGAATATCTTCAGGTAGTGGAAAAAAATTTCAATCAAATTTTATGTTTCTGCAACAGTTTTTTATTTGTACAAATATTGCCTGGCATGTAGTATGTGCACAATAAATATTTGTTGACTTGATGAATCAGTAAGTTTTTCTTTTTTTCCCCAGTTTTACTGAACAATAATTGACACATCTCTGTGTAAGTTTAAGGTGTATAGCCTGATGATTTGATTTATGTTTGATTTCATTACACAAGTAATACTTTGTAGGGAAAACATGATTTTGGGAACAGCAAACAGAATAAGCTCAAAAAATAAAAATTACCCATAGTCTCATCAACCTGTAAATAACCAAAATGTGAACATTTTTGTGTCTAGAATTGAGAGACCTTACAGGAAAAATTGATGGTATTGTTCACATTGTTATGTAGCCTGTTTTTTTCCCATAAAAACATTGTTGATCCACTTTCCTTACCAGTAGACATTTCCATGCTGTCATTTTTTTTTTAATGTTTGTTTATTTTTGAGACAGAGACAGAGCATGAACAGGGGAGGAGCAGAGAGAGAGGGAGACACAGAATCCGAAACAGGCTCCAGGCTCTGAGCTGTCAGCACAGAGCCCGACGCGGGGCTCGAACTCACGGACCGTGAGATCCTGACCTGAGCCGAAGTCGGACGCTTAACCGACCAAGCCACCCAGGCGCCCCTATACTGTCATTTTTAATGCTGCATAGCATTCCATTGTGAGGATGTTCTATAACTTATATAACCAGGTCCTTTTCCAAATAGTGTAATATCAGAATGACCTAGGAAATGTGTGAGTAAAGAGGTGCCTTTTAATAAAGTTTGTTTCTTAGAAACCATTAAGGAAACCCTTTACATTTTCAAAGAAATTGCTTATTCTGTTACAATTTCTGCTGCATTAATTTCTTCAGCCACAGACTTGAGTTCATCATTGATTTAAAAATACCCATAACTTAGTACTGTCTAGAAGTGCCTACAAGACCATAGTTGTGTGACCATGAACCATATTTCTTAATCTCTTGAAGTCTTCTGTAAAAAGTACAGTAACACTTTGATTATCAAGAATTGCCTAAAAAGTGTGAATTATGGAGTAGTAAATAGTCAGAATAGGCTTATTCTCTTCAGTAATTTTCCATGGCTTTTGAGTTGTTGACACCACTTTGGAGCTCATCGCTGCTTCATTTCCAAGCCACCACTTCAGTAGGAGTGAGTGGCATTTTCAAGGATTGTATTTTCAGTTTTAGAAATTTTTTTTCAATTTCAGAATTTTCATTTGGTTCTTTTTTATAGTGTCTATTCGATTTTTTTGTTCATTGAAGTGTTTTTTTTTTTTTTTCAAACATGGGTGTAGCAGTTTTGAAATTGTTGTGTGGTAATCTCCATTTACTGCCTTCTCTTTTAAAAATGGGCTGTTGAGTAATTTTGAATTGTATCCTGGACATTGTGAACAATAAATCATAGAGACTCTCAATTTTTTTAATTTCTCCATAAGTGTTTGTTGTGCAGGCTGTTAACTCAATTGAACTTGAACTATAATCCAGCTCCCTTGTAGGCAGCACCTCAAATACTGGTTCGGTTCTTTTAGCTGGACTGCCTGGAGTTGGCCCCATGTGCATGCAGGCCTTGGGGTCAGCCAACGGAATTTGGGGCTTCTCTCTGGCTTACTTTTCTGGGATTTCACACTTTCCCATGCCTGTTGTCCCATACTGTACTGTGGTTCTTCAAGTCTTTAAGACTGCAGGTTTTCTCTTTTGGTTTTAGTTACCCAGCACAGGCCTGTGGGCCTGCTTTTAGGCTCAAAGATATAGAGTGTAAAGCAAAAAAACCTTCATTGGCTTCTTCTAAGTATAGACTCCCTTTGGTGTCTTCCTGCATTTGGTTGTTTTCCAGTGCCTTCAGAAAGTGTTTTGGTTTTTTAAAAATAATTTGCCCAGTGTTTATAGTTGTTAGTGGTTTGGCCTGATAATATCTACTCAGTCACTCTAGAAGTAGAACCTCCTTCTACTAGTGGCATTTTTCTTTCTAAACTTTAAGTTTTATAGAATGGACTGTTTTCTCATTTCATTAGAGATCATTAAACCTGATTTTGCAGTGCCCCAGGGTATCTCCATTTTGACTCAAGGACTCTAAAGGAGTTCTTTAACAACAACAACAACAAAAAAGGCATTTGTATTAGTGTTTTTATTGCTGTTATTACAAATTACCATAAACTTAGTGACATAACAGATTTATTGTCTTATGATTGTGTAAATTAAAAGTTTGACATGGATCTCACTGGGCTAAAATCAAGGTGTTGGCAGAGCTATTGGAATACTGTAGGGGACAAGCCATTATTTTGACTTTTCTAGCTCCTAGAAAAAGCTGCCCTTATTTGTTGGCTCATGGCTCCTTTCTTCCATCTTCAAAGCCAGCAAAGGCAGGTTAAACTGTTGCATCACTGACCCTGCTTCCATCATTTGTGACATATCCTTCTCTTTGTTCCCTCTTTCACATTTAAAGGGCCCTGATAATCCAGAATAGGAATCTCCCTATTTTAAGGTCAACTAATTAGTCATCTTAATTCCATCTGCAACCATATTTCTCTCTTGCTATGCATACGAATACATTCACAGCTTTCCAGGATTAGGAAATGGGTATTTGGGGGGCACTATTACTCTGCCTGCCATGGCCTGTTTAAACACTTCAGGGGAAAGAGAAAATAGGCAAAATTTTTGTTTATTCAGTGAGGTTTAATAGACCACTACTGCATACTACAAATTCAGATCTTTTATATTGGAGATGTAAACTCCATCTCCATTTCAAAGATATAAATAGCTGTACTTCCCTTCTCTTTGCATACTGTTTAATAACAGCTCAGTACATTGGGTAATAAATAATAGGTTCATTGACCATGTCAGTCTGGTTTTCCATTGAGAAACCTTGACTCACCCACTACTTTTTGAGTCAGATCAGGAAACCTGTTATAAATTGGTTGCAGGAGATGTTTTTCATTCAACAAGCACTAAAGATTTAACATTTAAACACACTTTGTCTTTGCCTTGTTGGTGGAGAGGGAAAATGCCTTATACGTGGGATACTTTTCTGGGTGTTATCCCATTTTGTACATGAGACAGCTGATGATTCCCAGACAAATATACCCCAAATTACACAGTAGTAGGAGCCTGAACTGGGTTTGTTTGCAAGTCCTATTTTTTGTTTCTTTTTTTAAATTTATTTTTGTTAAGTTGCTCAAATTTACCAAGGGAAATTGGCGTGTTTGGTGAAGATTTAAGTTTTATAGATGCTATAATAGTAGAATAGTTTGTCAGTGAGATCAGAAACCAGGGAAGGGATTTCACTGTACTTAAAGGAAGAGAGCGGAGGGGATAAGAAGAAGAGGTTAACTTTGGTCATGATGGGTGCAATTTTGTTCCTAAGGAGATACCATGATAGTTCCTTATCATCACTGACTAAAATATTCCTTAATATCCCTCAGTACTTCCAGAGATTCTGGGTTGGAAAAGATAGCCTAGCATTTCTTGTTCTTGGCATCCTTAAATTTTGAAGACCATTCAGAAAATCCATCATCTGCATGTTAGGATATAGATGCCATATACTCTAAAGCAGTAAATCCCAAACTTGATTAAAAGAATCGTCTCTATGCTCTGTCTCTCTCTGTCTCAAAAATAAATAAATGTTAAAGAAATTAAAAAAAAAAAAAGAATCATCTATGATGCTTTAAAAATACACATACTTGTGGCACCTGCATGCTCAGTCAGTTAAGCGTCCAACTTGATTTCGGCTCAGGTCATGATCTCAAGGTTCAAGAATTGGAGCCCCATATTGGGCTGTGTGCTGACAGTGTGGAGCCTGCTTGAGATTCTCTCTCCCTCTCTGTCTCTCTCTGCTCTTCTGCTTGCTCTCAATCTCTTTCTCTAAAATAAATAAATACACCTACTTTGGGGGCACCTGGGTAGCTCAGTTGGTTGAGTATCTGTCATTGGTTCAGGTCAAGATCTCATGGTCATGAGATGGAGCCCTGTGTGGAGTCTGCTTGGGACTCTGTCTGCCTCTCTCTCTGCCCCTCCACTGCTCTCATGCATGCACTTGCTCTCTCAAAATAAATAAATAAAAGTTTAAAAAAAAAAATACACATACTTGAGCTCCACCTGGTCATAGGTTTACTAAATTTTAAACAATATATGCTTGTCTGAGTATTAGTCCCTAAGACTAGAAAATAAGACAACTTATATTTACAGAGCATTTGTTCATGTTTATTTGATTTTCAAATTAAACAACAACAAAAAAATTGTGCTTAGGTTTTACCAATTCTTTTTTTTTTTAATGTTTATTTATTTATTTTGAGAGAGAGAAGGAGAGAGGGCAGAGAGAGGGGGAGAGAGAGAATCCCAAGCAGGTCTGAGCTGTCCGCACAAAGCTGGACAGGGGCCCCTAACTTGCGAACCATTGAGATCATTACCTGAGCCGAAATCAAGAGTTGTACGCTTAACCGACTGAGCCACCTAGGCACCCCTTACCAGTTAATTCTTTAGGCCAAAAGCTCTTCAAATCACTTAACCTTTTGAAAATGAATGTTTGCTCCTACAGTCAACTTGTAATTATTTAGGGTCTTATTTTTGTAATTATTGAGGCCTATAGCTTGGCCATTTTATTTCCTTCATTTTAATGGAGCACAAGAAGAAAAGATAATGGGAAATTGAGAGTGTTACTGTTTAATTAAAGTTCCAGTAATAATAATAATGATAATAATGATAGTGGCCAGTACACGAGTACTTATAATGATACTTTGCTAAATATTTCATCTCATTTCATCTTTAACAGTTTAAGATAGGTATTGCTGTGATTTTATAGGTAAGCACACTTAGTTATGGAGAGGTAGAGTGACTTGCCCAAGGTTACCATACTAGAATTGGCAAAGGTGTGACTGAACCTAGGTCTGCTGGCTAAAATGATACTTGGACATTTCATTTCTAGGAAGTATCCGTATCGTTAGAATATTTGAGTGTTGCTTATATCCACATTGGATTTTACATGTTTAAAGAGTGCTTTGTTTAATTTATGGTCAGGATAGACAGTATTGTTGCTGTTGATATGGTTATCTTAATCTGTAATGCTCCTGTAATACCTGGGCTTTTTGGGTAGCTTTTCTGTTACATAATTTGGCCAAATTTTGCTTGTTAATTCTCTTATACAGTGCTAGAAAAATCCGATTTCTTTAATCTGAATTAACATTTTTAAATTATTGATGGAATGTTATTTGGAAGACATTTGTAAGAGCCCTTCCATGTATAGTTGAAAATATTAACAAAACTTAATTTTAGTAGTCAGGAAAACTTATGTTTGGCTTTTCATTTATTTAGCTGTGTGATCTAGGAAAAGTTTTTTCTTTTGTTCTTTGCACCTTAGTTTCCACATCAGTAAAACTGGGGATGATAATAATACCTATATGGTAGGGGTTGCTGGGAGAAGTAAATGAGTTACAGCATTTGTAAAGTTTGTAGCACGTATTTGATGCAGAGTTAGCACTTGTATTTATTATCACTATCCTTGAAATAGATTTCACAGTTACTATTAGCTCATCCATCATCTACTTTATTAAACCCAAATGGATTGAAAACTTTAAAATGTAGGGAATACCTACTCTGAGTATATTATACATAAAGCTCTTGGGAGCTTTTTGTTTTCTCTGCATGTCTTTGCTCTAGACAGCTGAAAGAAATGGCTTTTGCTTAAGCTGGCAGTGAGGGAGGCTGTAGGTAATAGGTGAGTAGATAATCGGTGAACAATGGGAAGAAAGTACATTGGGAGCCAATATCACTTTCCCTTTACCAGATGTTTCACATGAGAGTTGTGACCCCCCCCCCCCCCCCCGCTGGTGCACACATATATTGTGGATTTAATCTAAATATTCAGGGTAGTGTGAAACGTATATTCCTTGCCTGAATTGGTTGCTAATAAAGGAAAACATTTTTTCTATTGCCTGACCTTAGTCCTGTCTTTCTAACTAATTAGGTTACTGATTCTGTCAGTTTTGTCTTGCAGCTTCCTTGTCCTTTATTAAGTTCCTCTGGCTGGATGTGGCCTTTTAAAGTGCAAATGTCTGATAGAACTGAAAAGTGAACAGAGTGGATACTGTTAATGTTTGAGCAACAAGAGAAACTAAAAAGACAAATGTAGGGCCCATGAAAGATTCTGTTCTTGGGGAGTGGGTGGAAGAGTGTCAAATTTAAATTCTCGTCATTTTGAGCGACTGGTATTGGTAATACAAATAGTGATTAAAAAGGGAAGGGCTAATCAAGCTGAGGACTTAAATCCAAAAGGCTTGGGCTCAAACTCCATCTCTGTCACTAATTGTGTAGTATAAGGCAGGTTACGGTTTCTGAGCCTAAGTTTCTTTAAAAGTAAAATGGAAATAATAATAACTAACCATAGATTTTTGAGGAGTCAGTGAAAAAAGGTGTGTTGAAGTATACTTAACACAAAGCCACTTGAGTTGAATTCAAAGAAAACACTGCCACTATTTGCTGTAAATCCTCTCTGTTCCTTCTTCAGAAGTGTTTCAACACTCTGAAAAAAGAATAAGCTAGAATCGAAGCCCACTATTAATTCTGAGCTATATGTCAAATTATGTTCTTGTCTATTTTAAAAAAAGTTACTTGAATTTTCAACTGGTGTTCACTGTATTCAAATGGAATTCATTGAAGCATAGATACTTCAGAGTTCAGTGAGAAGCCAGACTCTAGTCTGGTGAAAAGAGTAGACTCTAAGGGGGGAATCTCTGCTTACTCTTCAAATCAGTCCAGCCTAGCTAAGTCTAGTTTTAAGACCGATAATGGGTCCTGGAATACCTCTTCATTCCAAGGTGAAACTAAAATCAAATGGTTTATTAACTAGTGCAAAGATGTTAATTCAGACTTTTCATATCTTATTTATGCCTTTATTGCAAGTGTCTGATGTGGATGTTATAATGAATATAAAATAGGTGAAGCTTTTAAACATCTCAAAAAACAGGGTAGCTTTGAAAATGGCCACTTGCTAACTTGATAAGGGCTAATATTTATCAGTTTACCCTATTTCACTTGGTTTATTGTTTCATAAACAAATTATCTGAGCCTTTTTTCTACTACCTTGAAGTTGGCTTCAGACATCGAAATTAAGTTGCTCAAATGCTATGCTAATACACACACACATATTTAGGTTTTTTATAGGAACAGAAGAGTGGCATTTACTGTTTTTTTTTCAAAAAAGGCTTTTAAAAAAACAGTAAATAGCTTGTTTTAAATAAAGGACATACATATATCCCTCAGTCTCTAAATGGGAACGTGGTGAGCCAATGGAGGAGGCAGGTCTTTTCATTTCTAATCTGTCTCCCTGTGTATGGATGCATTCCTGGTTTTCTTAAACTCTTTCATTTCCTAGATTTACTCTGTTCTTCTAGAGCTCTGATTTCATCAAATAGTTCCATTCAAGTGGCTGATAATAAGGCCATAACCTTGTAGGCATTAGACCTAAGATTTAATGCTTGTTCTACCAATAATTAGTTATGAGAAGTTTTCATAACTCATTTAAATCTGTATCTTCTTGAAATAATACCCATCTTGCATGAAAGTTGTAAGAATTAAATGTGTAAAAAAGCTTAGTGCCTGACATATAGTACTACTATAAAAACAGCTAATGATAGGTAACACTAATATAGTACTTACTATATGTAGGCAGTATATTAAGCACTTTGCATGGATTATCTCTTTTAATCATTACAATAATCCTATGAAGTATGTACTGTTATTCCCTTTTGACAGAAGAGGAAAGTGGCTGTGGAGTTGGGCTTTTAACCAGTTGGCTATTGTCTCTCTGTATGTGGTATATTTATAGAATATTAAGTACCAGTGATGATCCCAATTCCTGAGATGTTAGAATGTGGAAAATGTGGCTTTTAGAAACAATGGAATTGATACTTCCTGTTTGTATTTGTCCTTTTTTCATATCCTGACCACCATAAGGAAGTGGTATTTTAACGATTAGTTTGATGACATTAAGCAGGTTGATTAGGGGAAGAGTCAGCTAGAAAGCTATTAGAGTAATGCACAGACCTGAAATAATGTCTGAAATAGAGTGGTGAAAGTAAGAGAGAAAAAAGGACTAAAGACTTTATTCATTTTTAAAAGTTGAAATGTATATGAAAATATGAAAAATATGAAATATATACATGGCAAAAAATTCAAATGGTATGCAAGGATATATATATTATAGTAAGTATAAAATATATATTAAAGAATAGAGGTACAAGGATATATATTGTGAATGTATAAAATACATTGTGTATATTAAAGGGTAAATTTCCTTCCCTACTCCACATCCTTGATCCCCCTCTTCAGAGACAGCCACTGTTAACTGGTTTCTTTTGTAATACCACTGTATTCATTCTCTCTTTTATACTATTTTCTATATTTTGAAAAATTAGTGGGACATGCAGACTGGCATATTTGTATATTTTGATTTTTCTTGTCAAGAACTGTGAAGGCTCTTGAGATTTTACCGTATTTGCTAGCTAACAAGTTAACCTGCCTCAGTTTAATGGATCTGACTGAGACTCTTGGGTCAGAGACAGAGGACTTTAATACTCGGCATAGCAGCCAGCATAAGCTTCGTGTTAGAATTGGTTTTCCTTCACCCTCACATCCCATGGGAGTGACATGGAGCAGCCTGGGCGAATGCTGTACCTCACAACTGAGGAACCCAACCCCAGTTACAAGAGCACTTGCCCAACCTTTGCCCAAGAGGGAGATATTCTCTACAAAAATCCTTGAAAAGATAGCGTGGAACGAAAGCTGTTAATGGCTAGTGCCTCTGCTCATGTGCAGAGATGTGCAGAAACCCACACCCATGAAAAATTGTCGACCAGTACTACTGCTTCTTCCTCCTTCCACTTAGAAAAAAAAAAAAGATTTTTATATTAATTTCAGTCATGAGGGAGGAGATAGTATTTTTCAAGCATTTATATTTTCACTAGAAAAATTGGTAGTCTTATGTGGCTATAAATAATAAAAAGAAGCTCTCAGTAATCTGTCCTTTTGTGACAGTGCCTCTTGAGTTAGAGTCAGCTAACCAAGTGCAATTTTAAAATCTGTTTAGTTCTTAAAATGCAGTTGTATTTAAATCTTCCATTCCTCACTTATTAAATGTTTTATCCCCATATCAACTAAGCAGATGTGATAATGCTTTAAGAGGTTATATAGTGCTTTCAGAGAAACTATTATTGGAACCTCAAAACATTTCTGTTTTATATAGGTGCAGAAATTGAGGCTTAAAAATATTAAGCGATTTGTGTAAAGTCACATGTTAGTAAGTGGCCAGAGTGGTGATTTAAACCCAAATTTAAAAAAATTAAAAAAAAATGTTTTTTAATCTTTATTTATTTTTGAGAGAGAGAGAGAGAGAGTGCAAGTGGGAGAGGAACAGAGAGAGAGGGAGACACAGAATCTGAAGCAGGCTCCAGGCTCCGAGCTGTCAGCACAGAGCCCGACACGGGGCTTGAACTCATGAACCGTGAGATCATGACCTGAGCCAAAGTCAGACGCTTTTAACCAACTGAGCCACCCAGGCGCCCCTAAAAAAAATTTCTTTTTAATCTGAAACTCCAGTGGTTTTTTTCTTTAAAGTAGCTCCTTTTTTCCTGACCTCAATCAGTAGTCTGCTTTCAATGATTTGGACTTTAAAACACGTAATTTTGGGTAGAAGTGTCTGTGTGTGTGTTTGTGTATAAACTCATGTGCAAATCCAGAATTACAGGTCAGCCAGACAGTGCCTCAAAATAGATTTTCCAATATATAGCTACATAGCCCCAGATTTTCCAGTATGTATAGTCCCAGAGACCAGACTGATTTTCAAGATTATCTCTGCGTTTTTCTTTTCTTTTTTTCCCCCTGTATTATTCATTTTAAGTAAAGTTGTGTGGCAGATCCTGGAATAATGAGGAAGGGATCAAATATTGACCCCAAACTGAAGCTATTTTAATTTAGAGATTGGTGGTGTTTAATTTGGTAATATATAGGGAAGTTGGAAAGATAAATAGGATTAACGGTAGAGGTGTTAAGTTTCATTTTATACTTGATGAATGTTTTGTTTTTAGTAAGATATTTTGTTTGTCGATCCATACTGAATAGGAAGCATGGAAAATGGAGAAAAATATAAAAAATAGAATATGAAAGTAAGAGTTTCTTATAATCTTGTTATAATAATGACAGAGAAGCACTTTAAATTGTTATGGCCTTCCAGTCTTTTAGTGTCTATATTGAATATAATTGGGATGGTAGTTTATGCTTTTGTATTTCATTTAACTCTGATGTTTTCTAGTTACGATTGTGGCACAAATACATCTTTCAGTGTCATTATTTTTAGGAAATATGATTTTTGGTAGCAACATAATATGATTTTGGGGGGGCACCTGGGTGGCTTAGTAGGTTGAGTGTCTTGATTTGGCTCAGGTCATGATACCCCCTCCTCCCCCCGCCCCCCAGCGTTGGCCTCTGTGCTGAGCATGGAGCCTGCTTGGGATAGTCTCTCTCTGTCTCTCTGTCTCTGTCTCTCTCTCTCTCTCTCTCTCTCTCTCTCTCTCTCTGACCCTCTCCACTGCTCATGCTCACATGTGCATTCTCTCAAATAGGAAACAAAATTTTTTAAATAATATTTTTGTTGGAATTATTAATATTTATTTAAAAGATCTCTATGTTGGCCTTTTTGGCGTTTGTATTTTCCTGTAACAATACAGAGAATATATTTCTCTATAAACTTTTATCCTCATTTTATACTATTTTTTAGGATAAAATTCTAAAAGTAGAATTACTAAGTTAAAAGATGGAAACTTTCTTTAGTCTGTCCATATACTATGTCAATTTGTTCTCCTAAAAGACTGTTACCAATTTTTACCTAATGTATAAGCATGCCCATTTCTCCATGTGCTCAACAGAATTGTTATCTTTGAGGGGCGCCTGGGTGGCGCAGTCGGTTAAGCGTCCGACTTCAGCCAGGTCACGATCTCGAGGTCCGTGAGTTCGAGCCCCGCGTCGGGCTCTGGGCTGATGGCTCAGAGCCTGGAGCCTGTTTCCGATTCTGTGTCTCCCTCTCTCTCTACCCCTCCCCCATTCATGCTCTGTCTCTCTCTGTCCCAAAAATAAATAAACGTTGAAAAAAAAAAATTAAAAAAAAAAAAAAAAAAGAATTGTTATCTTTGAAAAAAAAATCATTGCTAATTTGATAGCTGCAAATATTCTCTCATTTAAAAATGCATGTTTTAGACTACTAGTTCATTAAAATTATGTTGACATTTCTGTTCATGTATACTCATTTTTCTCATTGGTTTATATGTGTTTATGATCTCTTCAGGCTGTTAATTTTTTGCCAAGAATGATTCAAGAATCATCAGCATGGAGTTCATAGATGAGAATAAATAAGCTCTTCAGGGGCAAAAGATCTATGGAGAACAGAACCTAGGACAGAGCTGAGCCCTGAGGACAACCTACCCTGAGGGAGTGGGTAAAGAGACAGTAAAATAGTTTGGAAGTTAGGAAAAGAGGGGACTGGATGCTTTCCATTCTCTTAAGCATTTTTTAAATTTTTTAAAATTTATTTATTTTTTTTTTTGAGAGAGAACACAAGTGGGGGAAGGACAGGGGGAGAGAGGGAGAGAATCTTAAGCAGGCTGCACACCCAGCTCAGAGCCTGCTCCATTTCAGAACCCTCAGGACTGTGAGATCATGACCTGAGCTGAAATCAAGAGTCAAGAGTTGGTGGCTTAACTAACTGAACCACCCAGGTGCCCCTCCATTCTCTTAATCCTTCCTTACTTTATTATGAAATCCTTTGTTTTCCCTCCAAATTTAGTTAAGTAATTCACTAATGTTACTCTGTAAAAATTGTTCTGTGATTTTAAAAAATCTCAGCTAAAGTGACGGCAGGTTCTATTTCCTAAACTTTAGTTTCAGTTAATTTTTTAAAGCCTTATGTTGATGTTGTTGTTAATAGTATTGCTTGGGAATGTGACCTTGGTTTTATGTTTATCTGTCTATCTCAGTTTTATGGACAGGCAAATTAGGGATATAAGCATAACCTTGTGTGTAATTCACAGGTTGACCCTGGAGCAGTTGAGGAGAATTTGAATAAAAGTATAAGAACCTAAACTATCTCCTTGATTTTTTTTTTTCAAGTTGTATGTGTTTAAGACACAAAAAAAGAATAAACACTGTGTATCCATTTACTGCCTAAGAAAGAAAACAAAAACAAGAGTTGAAGCCCCCTTGTATACCATTTAGCCAATCAAATTCTCCCCTTCTTCTCCCATTACCCTGAAACTGGTATTTATCCCTATATTTTATACCTATGTCTCACATTCTGTACTTGGATCTTTTGTTAATTAAACAAGTGTTTACATAAACATTTCTTCAACTTCAATATTTGGACCTAGGATAGTTTAAATACATGATTGTGTTATACATCACTGCTTTTACTTCTTTTGTATTTGCTTTCTTTGAATTGTTCAACTCTTCGCTAGTTCCATGTTTGATTTAATCCAGTGTTCTACCATCTTTGTGATAAGTAGAACTCAGAAATCAGAGGATTCCTGAATAGTTGTTGAATTGCTTTTGGTGGCTGTGGGGAGGGTAGGGGTGTTGTGGGGAGCAAGAGGGCAAAGAGAAATGAAATGCAACAGAAAGTAATCAAATGGATTTCTTCTAAAACAATTGACTATGGTCACTGCATAGCATCATAAGCAGCTCTCTGAAACTTTATGGCTAGAGTTTGTAAACTAATTCAGCAAAGAATCGAAAAAGGGGGACACACTTGACTCGTTTGTGCATAGTATATGACTCATCTGTACAGAATGAAAACATGTTTATGAAAGCCCACAGTAAATGAAAGCTGGCACCCAACTTGATTCAGACAAAAGTGAAAGCCTGTAAGTTAATGGAACACTAACTTTCTCAATGCATGCCAAAAAGAGTCCAGTAGAAATAGGATACATGACTCCAAGAGATACGGGTTGTGGACCTAGTTCTTCCATGGACGCATGTGTGACCTTAGGCAAGTTAATAACCTTTCCTTGGATCTCCGTTTCCTTGTACTTCTGAGATAGAGATAGGCAGGGTGTAGCACAGTAGGCCATATCTCCTAAGATCTTTTACTTATATAAGTTGATTCTATTTTTAATTATGGATCTTAAAGTATTTACTCCTGAAAATTTATTAAGGCTTATGACTTACGAAACTTTCTTGAAATTTTAGGGAAGACATATAAGGAATTTACATAAGACAGCTGTGCAAAATGGAGCTGGAGGAGCCTTATTTGTTGTAAGTAATACTCTGATTTCTTCAGAATGGAAAGACTTTTGGAAATTTGGGTAAATCTATTGTGATAATCAGAAGTATCTTAAACACCAGTGTCTTTGGTATATGCTGGCCAAGGTGGTGATTTAAATATAGCTAATTGAATTCATTACATCTCAAAAGTTGTGTGATTGCAGTTGAACCTCTCAAGTTTAAATTGACACCAGGGCAACTCTGGGAATAAGAATGTAGATTATTTTTTGATGAAATTACTATGAGCCCTAACAAGATTTCTAGTCTCACTTCGGGTTCTTAAAAATCAGTCATATTGGCTGAATAAAGATTGTATGGCTGCAACTTGGGGAATCCCAAAGTGGTTCCAGTTTGAAACTCACGGACTTTAGTAATACAGTGAATACATTAGTGGTTGCCTTTATATTTTTGCTTTACAGGGTTTAACTCCAGGTAGAGGCCAGTGAACTCCCCAGCTTAGTTGTACAAGTAAAAGAGAGATGTTTCTCCTTTCTGTGACAAGGCATGATTTTCAGGGATTAATTTTGTGTTGTTTAAAGGCAATTTGGTGGATTTGTAGGATGATTTTGAGTTAGTGGTACAGTTTTATTAACTGAGTTATTTCCAGGCTGAATCCTAGTGAGTTAGCCATACCATTGAGTTGATTCCTGCTTTATATTTTGTTTGTCTAGAAACACAAAATTTGCCACATATTTGAGATCATTGTCCAAAGTTTCCATTTTCTTTCTTCTTTTATATCCTTAAAAAAGCAGAACTTTGAGAGTTAGCATAAGGGATACAGTTCTTTGTTCACTGTACATACTAAACATTAATTGATGTAAGTGTTAATCTCAGTGTGACTCATTTGATTTCCTGTTGACATGCCATTTCTTGTCAGTTTTTGAAGAGGGCCTGCTCTTTTTACGGAGAAGAAATAAAGCTGCTTGCCATTGGCTAGTTTCTGTTATGTGGGGAAGAGATGGTGCTTTTGTACCTTCCCTGAAGTAGTGGGTCCTTTTGATAATCTGATAAATTCTTTTGGAACAATGCAAGTTATGTTCACACTAAGAATTTTGTGCCTTAATTTTATAAGCATTCCAGCACTTTGTTTGTTTTGGTAATTACATTAGAAGATTCTATTCTCGGGTTCCCTAGGTGGCTCAGTCAGTTGAATGCACAACTCTTGGTTTCAGCTCTGGTCATGATCTCATAGTTTGTGAGTTCAAGCCCCACGTTGGGCTCTGCACTGACAGTGTGGAGCCTGCGTGGGATTCATTCTCTCTCTCAAAATAAATAAGTCAACTTAAAAAGATTATATTCTCTAATCAAGTTGGATAACACTTGTTTTTTGTGTTTTTTTTTTTTTTTATTTTGGTTCTAAAGCTAGTTCTCTTAAATTCTGTTAACATTACTTTTGTTAATCATACTCCTCAAATGTGTATTTAATAATTAGCCATTCTTTTTGATGCAAGGATAGATTGATATATGTTATAGTGGAATTAAAGCAAAGAGATTAAAGGTTTTTTTTGTTGTTGTTTTTTTTGTTTTGTTTTGTTTTGTTTGTTTTTGTTTTTGAGAGAGGGAGCATCAGGGAGGGGCAGAGAGAGAGAATCCCAAGCAGGCTCTGCACAGTCAGTGCAAAGCCCAATGCGGGGCTTGAACGCATGAGCTGTGATATCATGACCTGAGCTGAAATCAAGAGTCAGACACTTAACTGACTGACCAACCCAGATGCCACTAAAGTGAAGAGATTAAATGATCAGTAGTAGTATAGTAATAAAGCTGTTAACACTTTTGAGGTAATTTTGATAATTTTGAAAAACTTTTTTTCCTTTGTATAGCACAGAGATACTCCTGAGAATAACCCAGATACTCCATTTGATTTCACACCAGAAAACTATAAGGTATGACAAAATTAACATTACGATTAATTTACAAAATATTTAGTATCTTCCAAATGTATGAAAACAGGTGCTTTTTCTTTGATACAGAGGATAGAGGCAATTGTAGGAAACTATCCAGAAGGACATAAAGCAGCAGCTGTGCTTCCAGTCCTGGATTTAGCCCAAAGACAGAATGGATGGCTGCCCATCTCTGCCATGAACAAGGTACCGAATTCATTTTTGCCTTAGTTTGAAAAGAGAAGAGACTGTGTAAGAATTTCTTCCTTATGTAGAAATTCCTCTGATGATTATTAGTGTCAGAATCTAGGAGTTTGAAGCCTTTTTAATCATTTGTTTCCTCAAATTTGTGGTTTTGTTGGTTCTCTTAATAACATGGAGAGCTTTTTATCCTTGCAAGAAATAGTAGAGGCATTATAGTCACAGTAGCTTTCTCTTTTTTCTCTTAAATGACCATAATAAAGATAAAAAGATCCCACATGTGTATAATTTGCTCTCAAGGTATTCTGAAAATTAATGTATTAAACACTAAAATTATAGAGAAAAAGATCTGATCTTTCATACCTAATATGAATCTTTTTATTAGTTTTTATCTTTGGCTGTAGGCTTTAATAAAGATTTATATCAGTGTTTATGACATCGTATTTATGACACTTGATGGCACCCTATGCTTAATAATCAGCAACTTACAAAAATGCTATGGGTGACCCATTTAAAGGAAGTTAATCTGTTCGTACATATTTTAAGATTAATTTTTTTCTGATGAGTTGTTTCAACAGTTATCCACATTTTACACTTAAATTGTATTAATTAAATTTTTGTGGTATTATGCTACAGTGTATAGTTTATGAAGTACCATACAAAATCATATATTATTTGATTCTTACGAGAATCTCACAAATAATAAGCCAGTGTAATATAATGGAAAGTATATTTGACTTCAAGCTAAGAGATCTGACTTTTCTGTAGACTCACTTCCTTATGTACAGTGAAGATTTTGAACTAGGGTAGATCTCTTTAAATTACTATGTTATGATTCCTAAGTGATAGAGTTGGGACTGAACATTTCCAGTTCATTGCATTTTCTGCTTGACTGAGTATTGGCAGAGATTCTGCTATACTTCATTCCTCTTTTCACCTTCTAAATTTTATTTGGTCTATTAGAATAGACCATTATCATCTTTCTTAGAGAACAGGAATGCCTTCAGTGATTTGTTGGAATCCCATATACAAATTTTAGATTCAGTTCATATCGCTTATTTGCTTTGTACAGTACTCTAACATGGTTATGGACCTTTAGTTTTATATTTTTTTTGGTGTTTTTGACTATGAAAAATGTTACAAAGCAAGTTTGGTTGGTACTGTACTTGGTAAAATATAGTCAGGTGGGTTTTTTCCCCAATAAATCACATGCCTCTTTGGGTATTTTCTAAATTACTTAACACTGTTTTGTATTAATAGCCAACATTCTAAATAATGATTTAGGTGTGCTTCTAACCATAGATGATGCTCTTTTTTGTTTGGGAAAAATTCACATTGTTAAAGATTATGTTTTTTCAAGTAATCTCTACATCACTGTGGGGCTCAAACTTAACCACCCTGAGATCAAGACTTGCATGTTCTACCAACTGAGCCTTCCAGGCACCCCCAAAATTCACATTTTTTTTTTAGTTTTTTTTTTTTTCAACGTTTATTTATTTTTGGGACAGAGAGAGACAGAGCATAAACAGGGGAGGGGCAGAGAGAGAGAGGGAGACACAGAATCTAAAACAGGCTCCAGGCTCTGAGCCATCAGCCCAGAGCCCGACGCGGGGCTCGAACCCACGGACCGCGAGATCATGACCTGGCTGAAGTTGGACGCTCAAACGACTGCGCCACCCAGGCGCCCCCACATTTTTAATAATGGGAGTTGTGTTGGAAGTCTTGCTGAATGGCAAGCTTAGCAGAGTAAAATAAATGAGAACTAATGTGAGAACATCTCACAAATATTGTCCTGTTCTATTTAGAACTGAATGTGTATGTGTGAGAGGCAGGAAAGTGTACAGAGGATAGAATCAAATTCCATTTTACATTTGAGACTTTTAATATTGTTGTTTCTTTACTCTCTTACCCCCTAGCCCCCAAAGAAAAAGCCCAATCTTACAACCAAAACAAAAATCCAGAAGCTCACATGTTAGTTCTTTAACCATCACTAGAGTGTAGGGAGATGCACAGCAGTCTTCCCAGGGGAGCTCTTTCAAGTTAGCATCAGTGGTAGGGTTCCAGGAACACTGTGTATTTTCAGGCTCTAGCATGTGTGTTTTGAGAGAGCTCCCAGTTTCAGAGGTACATACCTGGTTTAGTATCCCCAAATTAAATTTAGCACAGCTACTTATCTTTCACTAGTGAGCCATGATTATATGTCTTTTGAGAATACATATCCTTTCGATTTTCTAATATGAGAAAGTTCAACATATTTGTCATCTGAAATGCTATTTAACAAACTCCTCTTTCATGTCAAAACATGGATATATGCATCATTTTTTTAAGAATGCCAGATAGCAAATCTTAAGACCTGATAGATTAAATGATATTAGATCACCTGGAAAGTTGTAACCAGGATGGTAGTCATGACAGACTGTATGTAGACTATCCCTAGCAAACAACTAAAACAACCTTGTTTTCATTAACCGACTTGCTCTGACCAAGAGAGTTGTGCTTAGACAATGAATCCCTTGGTCTTGAACCTCACTGTGTCAATACATATTTGCTAAATACCTTGATGTGAAGAGTTGGGAAGTACTAGTCCATAAGATTTTTGTAAAGAGTGTCTTGATTATAAGTAGAAGTTGTGTTTTAGATTTTCTGGAGACTTAACGTATGTGTATGTATGTGAGCTTTGTGTGTATATAAGCGTGTAGATATATAAATCAAGATAGGCTAATAGGTGAGCTTTGATTCTTGCCCTTTTTTGTGTTGCCATACCATTTGCATGCATTGTACATCACCAGTAACATCAAGACTTTTTGAAAAAATTGGTGAAGGATTGAAAAAATATAATTAATTTATTGGGATTTGACCAACAAATTTTTTGACATTTAGAAATTTAAAATTATAAAATATGAGGGTTGAAATGATCAAAGTAGAAATTCTTGATAGTGAAAAACTTAGAAACATTTAGAGAAAAGAAGATCCTTTGGCAGAGATGGGGCATGGGGTAAGTGGAGGAGGTGCTGTAACCATTAGCTTCTGGGCTTCGTGTGGTTTAAGTGTAAAGGCTGCAACAACTGAGGGACTTGCACCTCACAAATATCAAATACAAGTGTATTTTCTGCCTCAGAAGAACTTTCGTGTTTTTAGCAAATTGAAGCAATATTGACTTTATGTGCTTTACAACATACCTAAGGTTCAATTAATAAACACTATAATTATACCATCTTAAAATTTCCTAATATTTTAGGTTGCGGAAGTTTTACAGGTACCTCCAATGAGAGTATATGAAGTAGCAACTTTTTATACGATGTATAATCGAAAGCCAGTTGGAAAGTATCACATTCAGGTCTGCACTACTACACCTTGCATGCTTCGAAACTCTGACAGCATACTGGAGGCCATCCAGAAAAAGCTTGGTATGGGACACATAACTTTAATGAAAAATAGAATTGTCTTTCTAGATTTGACCCATTTCTACTTAAGTTTTCCAGTGTTTGCCATCGTACTGGATGTGTACTTTTCATCAGTAAATTTTTGTCTTACTGTGGTTGCCCACCTTTATTTATTCTTATTTTATATTTTTCCTTAGTTCTCGGCCTCAAAGTTGAGTTTTCTTCTTTTCCTGTAATCATTAAGCATGTTGGAAAAGCTTGTGGGGGGTTTAAAGTTTTCATTGTTAAAAATTAAATTTCACTCATTGTGTAATAATAGCATGTGGTACATAAAAAAGTGACTGCATTGTCCTTGTATTCTTCCAAATGAGTCTTGGAACAAATAAGATAAGAAAATAGTAAGAATGTGTTGGGAAGGGAAATTTGAAGTATTTTCTGCTTGGAAGTACTTGAAGTATTATTATGATAGCATTTACAAAATTAAAAGGGCATTTTTCCATACAAAACTGCCATTGCTGCATTAATAACTGAAAATCAAAGGAAGTAAAAGGAGGTATACTTTTATCTTGTTACTGAATATAAAGTAACAGTTTAGTTACTTTAGTTGGGTTGTATTGAAATATGTAACACAGAAAGCTGAAGTCTGCTCAAAATCCCACCCTCTAATGTACAAATTCTAATGTACAAATTCTTTTTTTTTAACGTTTATTTATTTTTTTGAGACAGAGAGAGACAGAGCATGGACAGGGGAGGGGCAGAGAGAGAGGGAGACACAGAATCTGAAACAGGCTCCAGGCGCTGAGCTGTCAGCACAGAGCCCGACGCGGGGCTCGAACTCACGGACCGTGAGATCATGACCTGAGCTGAAGTCGGACACTTAACCGACCAAGCCACCCAGGCGCCCCTCTAATGTACAAATTCTGATAATAGTTGTGTATGTTAGTTTTAGATTTTGTTTTACTTATTTTCATTATTAAAAACATAAATATGTCTTTTTTGTACTTTATTTTGGCTATAACATATGTACGTCTGCCTCATTTCTCTATTATAAGTTATTCTGCAATTACTTTCATGCATACATATCTTTGCATACTTGTCCTATTATATATACTGAGGTTGTTTACAAGAAGTAGAATTGCTGGGTCAGATTTTACTATATTTTGCCAAAATGCCTTCCCTAAAGATATGAGAGTACCTGTTTTCCTTTTAGGTTTTTTTTGTTTTTGTTTTTGTTTTTGTTTTTTTGAGACAGAGAGAGACAGAGCATGAGTGGGGAGGGGCAGAGAGAGAGGGAGACACAGAATCTGAAGCAGGCTCCAGGCTCTGAGCTGTCAGCACAAAGCCCGACGCAGGGCTCGAACTCACGAACTGTGAGATCATGACTTGAACCGAAGTCGGATGCTCAACCAACTGAGCCACCCAGGTGCCCCTCCTTTTAGTTTTAATGGTCTTTGACATTAGCAATTTTCTGAGTCTTTGCCAATCTGACAGTGTGACTGATTTTGGTAGGTTAATTATCACAATCAAAATGAAAATAATATATTCTGATACTCTGCTGTATAACAACAGACAGTAGAGATGAGTCCCCTGAAATTTGATTGTTTTTAAAGGAACAAGTCCATTTAAATCCTTGAATGTTCTGGGGCGCCTGCATGGCCCCGTCAATTAAGCATCCAATATCCGCTCAGGTCATGATCTCCTGGGTCATGAGTTTGAGCCCTCTTGTATCAGGCTCTGTGGTAACAGCTCGCTGGAAGCCTGTAGCCTGCTTCCTGCTTCAGATTCTATGTCTCCCTCTCTTTCTTCACTTCCCCCAGTCATACTCTGTCTGTCTCAAAAATAGACATTATAAAAAAGATAAAAAAAAAAAAAAGAAATCCTTGCATATTCTAGTATAATTATATAGAGTTGTTTTAAGAAACTTAATGTTCTTAAATACTTTTTGTATGCCGCTGTAATTTGTTGTTGTTCTTTTATTAAGCTATATTGCTATTAAAGTGTAACCTGGTCCTTAACAGCAATCATTTATATTTTTAGGAATAAAGGTTGGGGAGACAACACCTGATAAACTTTTCACTCTTATAGAGGTGGAATGTTTAGGGGCCTGTGTAAATGCACCAATGGTTCAAATAAATGACAACTACTATGTAAGTATTCCATTTAATATAAATTAACGTTGTATGATACCATATTTTAAATTTTAGTATTTGATTTCCTATCCTGTGGATATTATTTTCTGAATTATTCATTTAGAAGAAACTGGTGGCATAATTATCCAGAAGGGTTTTTTTTTTTTTCTTTTTTTCCAAGTTTATTAAAAAGCAAAGAATAGAGGAGGCACCTGGGTGGCTCAGTTAAGCGTCCAACTCGATTTCGGCTCAGGTAATGAGTCTCACACCAGGCAGAGCTTGGGATTCTCTCTTTCCCTTTCTTTCTGCCCCTCACCCGCTCACACACTCTCTCTTTCTCAAAATAAATAAACATGAAAAAAAAACTTAAAAAAAAAGCAAAGACTAGAAAAACTTTGCACAAAATATGTCTGTTTTAACTTCCACATTGTTGTCTACTAGAAGGTTCTTAAAAATTATTATTTTTAAACATTTTTGCATTTAACTCTAGGAGAGAACGCCAAATTTTAAAAAATTATAAATTATGAAAAATAATTTACATAGAAATACAGAAAATAACCACCAAAACATAACATAATATTTTACCACTCTAATATTAGGTACTATTATTTTTATCCTCATCATTATTATTTGTAGAAATAAGTTCCAGATGCAGATAAGCCACTCCTAAGCCCCCCAAATCCTATATTCCCTTTCATTCTGAGGTAACCAGTATCATAAATTGTGTATATTTTTCCTGTACATGTTTTTAAACTGTTTGAGTAATGTATCCAGCCATACTAATGTATAATACTATATTGCTTTTTTTTTTTTAATTTTTAAAAATGTTTTATTTATTTTTGAAAGAGAAAGAGTGAGCGAGCAAGCAGGTGAGGGGCAGAGAGAGAAGGAGACACAGAATCCGAAGCAGGCTCCAGGCTCTGAGCTGTCAGCACAAAGCCCAGTGTGGGGCTCAAGCTCACAAACTGTGAGATCATGACCTGAGCCGAAGTTGGACACTTAACCGACTGAGCCACCCAGGCGGCCCAATACTATATTGCTTTTTAAAAATTTTACAGAAATGGTATCAGACCTCTAAGTACTGCTTTAGCTGGATCTCACAAGTTTTGATAAGTAATATTTTTATTATTTAGTTCTAAATATTTTAAAATATATGTTCTGATTTCTTCTTTGGCCTGTGTCTTTTAGAAGTACAGTATATATCTCCATGTGGAATTTTCTAGTTACCTTTTTAAAAGATTGCATGCTATCTAATTATATTTAGTCGTTTTCATACATAATATTTTGTTAGTTCCTACTTCTTAGAAACTTGTTAATGGGAATTCTTTTAGTCCTGCACTGAGTGAGTATGGATTCTTCAAGAAGGTATTTGCCTTGGTTTTCTCTTGCTCCTAGAAATTCTACTATTGCAAAAGAAAGCTCTTCTGTATACCCTCCACTATTACCCAAAGTGTAAGGTTCTAGACTAGGAGTTCTTCTTGAGAGACAGTTTAATTTCTAGTTTAGCCTTGAGGGAATAGCTTTTTAGGGTCTTAACTTTGTGTGGTTGACATGTGTCTTGTGGCTTGGGGCTTTGTCTCTTGCCCCTCTGGACTGTGAAACCCTGAAGCCAAGTTTGCTTGGTGTTCCACTTGGCTGCCTGGGTTTTCACTGAGTTTTTGGCTCTGGGTATTTCTTTCTTGTCAGCATATTGATGACATTTACAATTTTTTGTTTTTTTAATTTTATCTAGCATTTTTAGTTGTTACATTTGGGGGGGGTGGGTCATTCAGGATAGCTAATCTGCTATAGTCCCTGCAATAGAAATCTACAATTTTATTTTTTAATGGAGATAAAATTTGTTTAGATTTCTAGAGTGGTCTCATTCTCTATTGTGATTTTCTTCATTTTAATGATCAGAGATACAAATTTCTTACCTTCTTTATCCCCTATACTTAAAAAAAAGTCATTGGAGTGCCTGGCTGGCTCAGTCAGAAGAGTGTGTGACTCTGGCTCTCAAAGTCGTGAGTTTGAGCCCCACATGGGGTGTGGAGATAGATTATTTAAATAAATAAAACTTAAAGTCCTTTAAAAATATGGCAACAGTTTTTCCTTCTCCCACATTTCTGTAATTTACTTAAAATAAAGAGGATCTTGATTTGCAGGAATCAGTCAAGGCTTTGTGTGAAGCACTCTAAGTTTAAATATAATAGCCTGTGGGTTTATCCAAAAGATAAAGATTCTTTCACTTAGTAGTGGTATGGTCTTTGGCAAGATAAATTCTTTTTTTTTTTTTTTTTTTTTTTTTTTAATTTTAAGTAGACTGCATACCTGACGTGGGGCTTGAAGTCATGACCCTGAGATCAAGAGCTGCATGCTTTGGGTAGCTATGTTGGTTAAGTGTCTGACTCTTGGTTTCGGCTAAGGTCATGATCTTACCATTGGTGGGTTCAAGCTGATAGCATGGAGACTGCTTGGTATTCTCTCTCTCCCTCTCTTTCTGCCCCTCCCCCACTCTTTCTCTCTTTCTCTCAAAAATAAATAAACAAAATAAAACAAAAAAATAACTGTAGGCTCTACCAAATGAGCCAGCCAGGTGCCCCCAGGGCAGTTAACTTTTCTGGAACTCATTTGACTGGTGGATAAAATGAAATAGTCACATAAACTTTGATTGGCTCCTGCTTAGGAAAAAAAAACAGCTGTGAAGTACATTTTGAGGATAGTTGGGTAGATTTTCAATATGGACTTGACATTTGATTAAAGAATTATTGTCAGTTAGGTGTGGTGACATTGTGTTATTTAGAAGATGTTCTTATTCTTAGATTCTTAGATGTCTGCTGAAGAGTGAAATGCCATCATGTGTGCAGTTGCTTTCAAAATGGTGCAGCACAAGGGTGCCTGGGTGGCTCAGTCAGTTAAGCATCAGACTCTTGGTGTTGGCTTAGGTCATTATCTCACAGTTTGTAGGTTCGAGCCCCCCTTCAGGCTCTATGCTGACAGCTTAGAGCCTGGAGTCGGCTTGGGATTCTGTTTTTCCCTCTCTCTCTCTCTTTCTCTCTTCTTTCTTTCTCTCTCTTTTTCTCTCTCTCTGCCTCTCCCCCCCACTTGCTCACACTTGCAAGCTCTCTTTCTCTCAAAATAAACATTAAAAAAAATTTTTTTTTAATGCCATCTTTAAAAAAAACCAAACACCTCAAAATGGTGCAACCCACAGCAGGCGGAAGGGGGGGGGGCAGGTTATGTGCATTAAAATGCAAATATGACAAATTAAAAATTATTGAATATAGGTGGTAAGAATATGGGTATTCATGTATAGTTTTCAAATTTTCATAATAAATAGTTGGGGGACATAAAATCATTAGATGAGTTAAAGATTCCTTCTGGCTTTGAAGTTTTGAACATTTGTTGAACCCTAAGCAATTTGAAAGCAGTGTTTTATTTTTATAAAAGTTTAATCATTGAACAAATATTAAAGAACTTCGATGTGGCTGGGCACTAGAGATGTAGTACTGAATCATGATTTCTCCAGCACAGTGTCATAAAACATTTTCCTAAGTAATTAAACAGTTTTCCGGGGGGGTGGTGGGGGGGTGGTGGGAATGGGAGTATAGTTTAGGCATTTCTCTTTAATCTTTCCCATTCTGTTTTGAGCGTCTTTTGGTTAAACCTAGGGTATAGCTAGGCACATGGGCATATGTGTCTATGTGTTTTAATTGTATTTGTTATTTTATTATTTAAAATTTACACAGATTTCAGTAGTAGGAAATAATTTTAATATGACTTTTATTTATTTATTTATTTTTTTAGGAGGATCTGACACCTAAGGATATTGAAGAAATTATTGACGAGCTCAAAGCTGGCAAAATTCCAAAACCTGGGCCAAGGTATGCTTTTATTTCTATAAAATAAATTTTAATGGCTTAACCTAATGTAAACTTCATTTTAAAATTTTATTCCGTGTGTTCATAGGAGTTGTCAGGTGCTTTGGATAGTATCAAAACCAACTTGTCATCTAAAACAAGTTTTGGTTTTTTTTTCCCCCCTCTAAAACCCTATCAGATAATCCTCTGGTATCTATTTGAATATTTAGAGAGAAGAGAAATTTACTAACAAATAGAAATCTATTCCATTGTATCAGAAAACAAACTTTTCTTTTCCTTCCTCAAGTTAATTTCTTGCATATATAGTATAATGAAAGAGAATGCAGTGATAGTAATAACCAAAATATAGTTATTCTTTAAATTGACCAAAGCTGGCTAGTTCTTTTTTTATTAGTATTTTTATAATAAAGCTCTCTGCTCAGATACATAAAACAGGTGCTCATTGTGAGTCATTGAGTAACCAGAACAATTAAACTGGTTCAACAGTACCTGATTTTGGAGTACCATTACCAGGTCTGCCCTAGCCAAAATCAATAAAAGATTCAGGTCTATAAGTGGTTTGGAACTGCTTTTTTATATTTTTAGTAAATGATCGCTAGAAAGGAAATATTCAACTGATGGTAAGACAATATTTTGACATTAGTTAAATTTTTGTGCTAAGATTGTTATTTTCATTTTTCTTAAAAATTTTTTTAATGTTTATTCATTTTTGAGAGAAAGAGAGTGTGAGAGTCAGGGAGGGGCAGAGAGAGAGGGAGACATAGGATCTGAAGCAGGCTCCAGGCTCTGAGCTGTCAGCATAGAGCCCAACGCGGGGCTTGCACCCACAAACTGAGAGATCATGACCTGAGATGAGGTCGGATGCCACCCACGCGCTCTGTTATTTTCATTTTTCCTTAAGTATTGAAAATAACTTCTAAACCTGCTCTCAATTATTAATTACTAATTAAGATGGGGTGCCAGGTGGCTCAATTGATTAAGCATTCGACTTTGGTTCAGGTCATGGTTTCACAGTCTGTGAGTTCGAGCCCTGCATTGGGCTCTGTGCAGACAGCTCAAGAGACGAGCCTGCTCCACATCCTGTGTCGTCCCCCCCACCCCCCCTCTGCCCCTCCTCCACTTGCACTCTGTTTCTCTCTCTCTCTATCAAAAATAAATAAAAAATTTTAAAAAATAGAAAAAAAATTACTAATTAAGAGATAGAAGTTGTTTTTTGGTATGGTTTAGCTAAAATTAATTTTAAATCCAGGGCGCCTAGGTGGCTCAGTCGGTTAAGCATCCGACTTCAGCTCAGGTTATGATCTCGCAGTTTGTGAGTTCGAACCCCACATCGATCGGGCTCTGTGCTGACAGCTTGGAGCCTGGAGCCTACTTCAGATTCTGTTTCTCCCTCTTTCTCTGGCCCTTCCCCTCTTGAGCTCTGTCTGTCTGTCTCTCTCTCTCTCTCAAAAATAAATAAACATTAAAAAAAATTTTAATAAAATTAATTTTAAGTGCAATTTGAATTCTTCATAGTTTTCTAAAGATATCTTAAAATTTGCAGAATTCTATGGGATGCAGATATTATGAGATGTAAAAATATATAGGTAGGGCACAATGCATATATAAAGCATAGGTCATTGCTGACGGATAAGTCTAGAATGTAAAGTCATTTTTGTTGTTTTAAAAAAAAATTTTTAATGTTTTTATTTATTTTTGAGACAGAAAGAGACAGAGCATGAGTGGGGAGGGGCAGAGAGAGAGGGAGACACAGAATCCGAAGCAGGCTCCAGGTTCTGAGCTGTCAGCACAGAGCCTGACTTGGGGCCCGAACTCACGGACTGTGAGATCGTGACCTGGCTGAAGTCGGACACTTAACTGACTGAGCCACCCAGGCGCCCCCATTTTTATTGTTTTATACCAAAAGTAGTGGGCATTGGTGGATATATCTCAGCATTATTAAAAAGATAAGCATTAAACTTTCATTAAGTACCTTTTCTTTAAAAAGTACCTTTTTAAAAAAAAATGTTTATTTTTGAGAGAGAGAGCACAAGCGGGGGAGGGGCAGAGAGAAAGGGAGACAGAGGATCCAAAGCAGGTCCCAGGCTGACAGCAGAGAGCCTGATGTGGGGCTCAAACCCACAACTTGAGGTGAAGTCGGACACTAAAGCAGCTGAGCCATCCAGGAGCCCCTAAAAAGTACTTTTAAGCCATAAACAATGTACAGAAAGGTCAAGTTTTCTAGAAGATAAATGAGTTTAAAATGATGAATTACAAATCGTGTTGGGATGGCTGAAAAACCAGATTTACCTTTTAAGTTGTAATGAGAACAAAGTAATTAATAGATGGCATTTTAAGTATAATGCATAAAGCAGATGTTTTTTATGAAGTGAAAGCCCTAGTGTAAATCGTGAATGGAAGGGCTAGATTGCTGCCTGTCTGGTGTTCTGAGGCATATTTACAGATAAAATGAGGGGAGAGATGAGATTAGTAGATTAAAGACAATTTGTGGGCTTTACCAGAGGTTGTAACAGCCTTCATAGCGTTTTTTTTGTGCATTTTGTGAAGGGTGAGGGAAGGAGAAAGTTGGCAGGTATAACAGACCATTGAAACCTTTTCTCCTCCTTAAGTATGTCATAGGACTGTAATTTACGGAACAACTAGGAAAATGGACCAGATTACTCTTGAAATTACTTTCTTATATAAAAATCCATAATTTCTTGAAGAGTTCAGACAGTGTGCATGATTAATTCTCTCATTTATTGTTCTCAAAAACCTCAGTTTTTATAATCTTCCTAATTGGTCCTTTGTGTTGGTAAAGAAGGTAGATGAGCTTAAACCGTAGAGGGGACTTAGTAAAGGGAAGAAAGTTTTCCAGAATAATTATTTCATTGGCAGTTAAAGAGCAGCAGGTATACCTGTGTTACTAGTTAACGTAAAAAATTTACAAAGCCAAATACTGTTTTTTATTAAAGTGTGATCTCCTTTTGCCACTTACCCTACATTAGTTTTAGGTTCTGTCAGTTCACAGTGACGTTTTGTTTTTATGTTTATTTATTTATTTTGAGAGAGAGGCACGAGTGGGGGAAGGGCAGAGGGAGAGGGAGAGAGAGAATCCCAAGCTGGTTCTGTGCACTGTCAGCAGAGAGACCAACATGGGGCCCGATCTCATGAACTGTGAGATTATGACCTGAGCCTAAATCAAGAATTGAACACTTAACTGACTGAGCCACTCACACGACCCAATAGTGACTTTTTTTATCTCATTTTCACAGTGAACTTGTAATGCAAATAATACTTAATTTCTGACTTTGTAGGCACTCTTCATTACAGTATACTACTTAGTTACTTGCACTGTGTAATGTAATATCTTAAAAGATCATAACATTATTAATGTGGTATCATTGTCCTGTCCCCTGAACAAAAAGTAATTTCCTGTGGCTGTAAAAAGACCCTTGTAAGATTGATGACAGAATTTAAAGGGCAAAGCAAGGAGTAAAAAGATATAAATTGAACAGTTCTTTAGCTAAAATATATGGCAGGAACAAGGTAAATTAACAAAGCTAGGGAATAGGAAGGGTGAAGTAGGAGGAGGTGCTGAGCTGGGCTCTAGCAATGGAGGTCAGACAGGGGCAGAGTTGAGTGATTACTTAGGAAAGTATGTGTGGGGGTGAAAAAAAGACAGGTTCTTCTACCTCTGTGCTGCATTAAGGACCTGTTCTTGTTTTCTTTGTGGCTGTGGTAGCCACCCTAGTCTGGAACCTGTTTTTGAAAAGTTACTACTACTGATAGAGCTTTTAAAAACATGAATAGAAATATACTTTGTTTTCCCTGCCCCTAAAGGATACCCTCCTAAATCTTCAGATTCCCATTTCCTTCCAATTCCTCTGTTGACTTCCAAACATATGTATAAATTTGTTTTCCCTTCTGTTCACTATGGTAGATCTCAATTTAAAATAAAATTCAGTTCAAATAAAATTCAAATATAAAAAGAATAAAATGTCCTCTGGGTTTGTTATGTTGCAGTTCTTAGCTCTGATCCTTGGGCAGATGCTGATCTCCTCTAAGCCTTGGTTTCTATATCTGTAAAATAAGGCCAGTATCATTTGACTCATGGCATTGTTCTAAAGATTAAATGAGCTAATAATATATGTACGCTCTTCAATACATGGGAACTACTAGTAACGTGTTACTTTTATATCTTTCATATTTATGGTGAGTTTTGGATATGTCCATTTTCATACTCAAGTTTAGAAAATCTTGCAGCAGTTGAAATGTTTGAATTAAATAATCCATGCTAATTCTTGGGTGAAAAATAGTTACCTAACTGGGTTTTGTAAAATAACAGTTATTTTCTTAAGTAAAGATTTATAAATGGTAGTTATTAATAGTCAACTTAATGTTACTTTTCTTTTCAGGAGTGGACGCTTCTCTTGTGAGCCAGCTGGAGGTCTTACCTCTTTGACTGAACCACCCAAAGGACCTGGCTTTGGTGTGCAAGCAGGACTTTAATTTATATTCAACTGTAAATATGTTCCAGGAGGAATAAAACATGAATCTTCTATCTACATAAACTTTTTATATTATTTGTTCATTTCATTCATGGCGTATACCTAGCAACTGGCTGCTATGAGTGTCATGTTAATACTAGTACCATTTTAAAGTCTTTTGCTATCTGTGGCTAACTCTAAAGACAGGATCACATAATCTAGTTAACAGTCATTCCAGTATTTCCATTTTCAAATGCCAGGTCACTTTTATCAATAATATTAGGTTATTGTGAATTTCACATGTATTTTGCTTTTCCATCTTTAGCTATAGCCAAGTTTTAAAATGGTTGTTCTACAGAAAACATTTTTATATTTACAGCATACAGTTTTTACTGTATTTCCAACTGGTAAGTGACACCTCAGGCAGACTGTAGGTGTAAGGAGGATAAAGTAGTTGTCTCTAGAAGTACTCTTTATCATTTTTATAAAAGGAAGGTAGAAAATACTTTGATATTATTGTATACTGCACATACAGTCTGAGTTGGAAAGAGCAGTCAATAAACAAAATAGACTCTGGTTGAATGCATATTTCAACGTAGAACAAAGGATAAAACCTTTTGTGTATTATTATATCCAGTTCAAGAAACTAGCTATTGTACATTAGTTGCAAGTTGAAAAAAAATGTTTATAGCTTGTTTCAGAATTTCTCAAAGTCATTGTTTGGCTGCTCTTATGACAGATTAATCAGTCACTAATAGTAATTATGATGCTTAAAAATATCATTATTTTCAAGAAGATCTTTAAAAATTTGTTTTTATTTTTATCTGAGAGGGTAAACAATAACAGTAGTTACACAAGTGGCATAGAAAGGTAACACAATGAAAATACCTCTCTTCTATCCTCTTGATTTTCTACTGACTTTTGTAAAAATGCCTTCTATGTTGACATTTTTTGTTTTGTTTTGTTTTTACTTGGAAAAAAGTTAGGAGTGGGGAAGCTTCAGATACTGGGTGAAAAAAAGACATTAAGGATATGCACTGATTATCAATTTTTATGTAATATTTTAGAACTAGAAAATTCACTTTCAGTCATTATAATTACAGACATAATATTATACCATTATCAAAACATATTCTGTAGTTCTTACATCATCAGTTGTATTGTATTGTATCAGTATATATTAGGATTTTGAGTCTTGCTTAATCTTTTTGCCTATTTCTCTTAAAAATTGTATCAATTTTAATATAAGAATACTGGTTTAAATGATAGTTTCCTGATTAGCTTTTAAAAACACCTGCCAGGTAAAATTTTATTACAGTAATCCAACATGGTTTCAAAATGTATATGAACACACTGATTAAAATTTCCTTGCCAGTTTTCAGAGATGACTGCTGTATCCTGGCCGATTTCTCAAACCTGTAGGGAGAGTTAGGCATCATTTGTGTGTTTACTATCACTTGCTCCCTCATTGCCTCTTCTCAGTTCCTAGCTCTGCTTTTTTTTAAAAAGGGTATTTGAGGAGGAAATCTTACTATTGTTTAATAATAAAAATAAATCAATGTATCATTCTCCCTAATGACAAAGGATCTATTACCAGTTTTTTTGTAGCAACTACTGAAAGTTGGTAGTGAAAGCTACTGATTGCTCAGAATTACTTGCTGTAACTGGATGGGGTCACTGCTCCAGAAAATCCTACAGCACATAATAACAGTTATGTAAGAGTTTTCACTGCAAAGGTATTACATATGGACTAAGTCATATGATAAGCTATGATCTGAGATTATACTTTTATTACATTCATCTTCCTGAAATACGGCAGGAGTTTTTGAATGATCTGATATATCTGGATGTAACGTAGCAAAACATAAAGATAGTTGATTCTAAAGTTGTGAAGAACTAAGTACGTTGGTGGGAAGGTAAATTTTGCAGAATGGCTTCTGATACAGATACCAAATACAGTTGACTCTTGAACACTGCGAGGGAGTGGAAGGAAGTTGGAGCACCAACCCACCTCTCCAAATTGAAAATCCTCATGTAACTTTTGACTCCCCCAAAACTTAACAGCCTACTGTTGAGTGGTAACATAGTTGATTAACACATATTTTCTGTTATATGTATTATATATACTGTATTATAATAAAGTTACAGAAAAGGTTAAAAATAAAATACATTTTAATATGGAACTTCTCAAAAAAAGTTCTATATGAGTAGACCCATTCAGTTCAGACCCATGTTGTTCGAGAGTCAACTGTGGAGAGCCTGGGTGGCTCAGTGGGTTAAGCATCTGACTCTTGGTTCATGATCTCACGATTTGGTTTGGTGGGTTGGGCCCCCCAGCAGGCTCCGTGTTGACAGTCCCTCTGCCCCTTCCCCACGCGTGGTGTGTGTGTGTCTCTCTCTCTGTCAAATAAACTTAAAAAAAAAAAAAAGTCAATTGTATGCACACTTTAAGTGCCTGCTTAACTTTGGCTAAGACTGAGGTTTAATGCTTGCAGTCCTTGACTGTTTGGTCCTATTCGGAAAATAGGTATTTTACCCATTTGCTGAAGATGGATTCCAGGACTTGAGCCAACAAAAGACAGGGATATACAATTAAAAGTCTTAATTAGCAGCTTACTAACCTACTAGCTTGTAGATATGGTTTTCTTCAGACTTTTCTTGAGACCATTATCCGTAATATCTATAATGATTATGTCTTGATTTACATTTCTAGTTTCACACTGAAAAGGAAAGTAAGTTATAGCTAATATGTCATTTACCACGTATAAATAGGGGCTTCATTAAGAAATGTTTTTGCAGCTGAATTCTACAATGAGCTCTTCTACAGGTAGTGTCCCATCGAGTGTAGCCAATGCCTTATGAATCTTTCATATATTCAGTGATTTTAATAAGGTTGTACGTGTAGTTGCCAAATTATGGTTAATTTGCTTGAGCAAATTAAAGATTAGCTACGTTTCAATTCTGAAGTGAGGCACTATAGAAACTGCTATAGAAATAGCAATTGCCATTACCATCAATACTAATGGACTTTCTTTGACAGTAAAATGAGAACTCAATGACTTGAAGAGATGGCAGAGTTGGTGAAATTTTTAGTGGATCTCTGTTATTTCATGCCGTAAATAACGCATATTAAAGGTAACAGTATTCCACCTACAGCCATAAAGTGCTCTTTTACTATTCATATTGAACCTAATGTTTTATAGGTGGGAGAAATCAGGAACCTAGGAAGGGAAAAGTGCAAGTTTATGCTTTATATAATTTGTTGAGATTTAATGTTGTGTCAAGTCTAAAGTGTCAAAACTGTGATTAGTGACATAAACCTGTAACTCCATTAAGACAAATACGTGCTGTAGTTGTAAATGACAGCTTACTATGGCAAGGCCAATATTAACAATGAGGAAGGTGGTTTCCGTCCAATGCGTAAACCCCCTTTAGTGCTTAAAGGCATTCCTAAACTGTCGCAGATTAGCCTTGATGTAAATAAAAAGCGTCCAGAAGTTTAGTCAATAAAATGGTTTCCCTCTGATTATGTAACCCCCTTGGTGGTTAAACAGAGGCATGTACGAACCGTCGCAGACTAACCTCGATGTAAATAAAAAGCATCCGAAGTAAGTTCCCGCTGCTGGTAAGCCAAGACCGTAAATTTTCCTCACGCACTCTACTCCAGTATCTGACTAGTTCCCCCTCAAATACTATCTCGGATAAGGAGAAAGGTACTTGTTTCTCTAAAATGGTTACTCGAAAGTGTGAATGGGAGAGAGTATATCCTGGGGTTCTCCATATCCCCGCTGCAGGTGCACATTAAGGTGCTTTCAAAACTGGCACTGGGGCCCCAGCTGGCGCAGGTGAGGGCGGGCGCGTCGCTGCCGGGCGGCCGAACTCCGGCTAGCGTCCCCGTCCCGCGGGCTCCGACGCAGGTGCTGCCCAGCCGGCGCGCAAGCGCACTGCGGCGTGGACGTGGGCGCCCAGCCGCGCCCCGCGTCTCCGAACACGTTGGGGCTGGCCGTTTGCAGCTAGGAGTTTAGGGGGCTGACTCCCCGCCTCTGCCTTTAGACCTATCTTCCCGGGTTCGACCTCACAAACTCTCCCACCCGATCTGCAAAAATAACAGAGTATGTGAATACTCCATGTCCAGACTCTTCGCCGCCGCCGCCATTTCCAGAAGTTTCCAGTCACATCCACTGCCATGGTCGCCACAAAAAGCGACCGCAGAACCCGTCGTCCTGGCAGCGTCACCGGAGCCTATTCTGCTTTCTAGCTCACCCCCAGATTTTCCCCTCTCTTTTCGGGCCGGTGACGGCGGAGGAAGACGGTAACACCTGGGTGAGGAGGTGGGCGGTACGAGCACGTAGAGGAGTTCCGGCCTACACCCCCGCCGCCTCCCACTTGGTACCTTCCGACTGCCCCCGCCCCGCGGCTCGGGAAGCTTCTCCGTAGAACTGAAAGAGCGGCGGGGTAGCGGGGAGGGGCTGGCGGAAGGGGCGGGCGGGCGCCGGGGGCGGGGCGGTCACGCCGCCCGTCCCGTGCCCGTGGAGTCACGTGCCTACGTCGTAGCCAATCGCCGGGCGGCGCTGTCCTGGGAGCGAGGAGGCTGTGGTGAGAGACGGACGGAGACCGGAGATGTTTTCAAGCCCGGCCTCCGCGGCGTTCGTGGCGGTTGCAGCGGCGACGAAGACAACGACAGCGACGGCAACACCGAGGCACTCGTTCAGGGGGTAAACCCTCCTGCGCCGTTAGTGCCTTGGGTCCGTGAGGGTGAGGGGGGCGTGGCGACAGGCGAGGAGGAAGGAGGGGCGCGGTTTCGAGCCCCGTACCCGGCGCCTGGGAGGAGACCCCTCAGTTCTGCGCTGCTCCCGTCTCCCCTCATCAGAGCAAGGTAGGGGACGCGTCCTGCCCACCCTGTCTCGTGCCGCCAGGCGAGGCCAGGCCCAGCCCAAGGCGCCGCCGGCCTGACAGTGACAGGCCGTTAGTGGCCCCGGCGCGGGTCCGCTCCGCCCGTCGCCGCCCCTCCAGGAGTCCTGAGAAGCTGCGGCGCGGCCGGGAGCCGCCAGCAGGGCGGTGGTGCGGGGGGATTCGGCGGGGCACCCCCCCCCCCCCCCCCCGCCGCCGCTCCCGGGGCTGGGCTGCCGCCGCCTCCCGGAACATGGCGGGGCCGGGAGGAGCGTGTGCGTGCGAGTGTGCGCGGCCCGAGAGGGCGCCGCCGGCGTGCTGCGGCCGGACCCGGCGGGGCGGGGCTGGGCGGGGGTGGGGGCGCGCCCGGCCCGTCGCGCGCGCCCGCCGGCCCGCCGTGAGCCAGGGTGCGGGCGCGGCCGCGGGAGACCGCTGCGGCCCCTCCTGGAGAGAGCATCGGAGGTACCGGGGTCAGGGGGAGAGGAAGATGAAAGGGAGAAGGGAAATTGCCGCTTTGATAGTCTCAAGGGAAAGGAGAGCGGCACGCTGCAGTTCTGTCTTAAATGCCAGTGTACTCTGTCCTTGCCGCATTGGGCAATGGGTTCTCTTCATCGTTCTGCAAGTGCCCATTCGAATGGTGTTCGTAGACCCTTGGAGCACGTCAGATTCTTAGATCTCATTTTGAGGGGTAATATGGTGTGACGCATCCTCAAGGATCCCAAAGCGTTGAATAAACGGTTGTACAAAGAGGTTACCGAAGCCCAGCTGACAGCTGTTTTAATAATAACAGTAAGAAACAGTTTGGGATGGGAAGTTAACACTATTGCACCAGTTGAAACCGTAGGAAACATTTTAAGCTGTGTACTCTTTGACATTGTAATTTCCACCGGACACCCGCGGGTGAAATGGGTTGCAGATTCAGTGATGTGTAAAGCCTTGGAATTATCTGTAATCCCGAAGTTGAAATGAACCTGTGTTCTTAGTCATGTGCTCCTTTTTAATTTTAAAATTTGTTTACGTAAATTATGAAGGAAGGTGAACTGGTAAAATAGCTATTCTAAAATAAATTGACTGTTTATTAAAAACATATGCTCAAGTAGACTGTTCAAAATCTCGGGCACTGATCTGTTTCAGTTTCTTCAATCATTGTACAAAGGCTTTCCTGGAGATTAGCTCAGAACTGGCAGAACATATGCTCTATTGGTGCCAAGTGGCTTAAAAACAAAATGAGATAGTGTTGACTGTATAAGATCAAGTCATTATATTTGAGCTAAACGCAAAAAATAAAGATTCATGTTTCTCCAGGAGATGATAGGCAAGAGGAAAAGGTTTTACTTCTTAAAGATCTTTTATAGTTAACACAAGTACCAATTAAATGTCTTTTAAAGGAAGGTATGCAGCCACCTTGACTAAAGTCAAGCTATTCAGGGATGTGTTCTATTTTAGGGGCATGCAAGGTGTTAAAGGGAACTAAAATCTGAGTATTAAGGGGTATTCATGGAAGGTAAAGAGTTAAAAAAAAAAGAAAGAGGGTACCTTTAATGTTTTTTGTCTCTGTGATTTCCATAGTTGTTTAGTATGGTTTAATGAGCAAGCAGAGCTGGGAAAGTGAAAATCTTGGGTGTGTATTCCATGAGGAGTATTTGAGATAGAATAGAGAGAACTAAAATATTCTGATGAGGAAAGAACTTAGGTAGGTGAAAAAATATGTTCAGTCTCTGGTTTTAGTTCTTGAATATCAAGGGAAGGGGAAAACAGTTGAATTTTGTTTGGAGACAAGTGCCTACTCAGTGGAATGAATTTAAAAGGAAGATGTTTTTATCAAGGTGTTTATATATGTGTGTGTGTATATATGTATATGTGTGTGTGTATATATATATGTGTGTGTGTATATATATAATCCTATAGAAGTTTTTGGAAAGTGTGATATTCTTTTGAGGTAGATTGTAGAAAATGGTAGTCAGTGGGCTATTTGAAAAACACTTTGTTGGAAAAGAGGTTTTTATTCTAAGGAATAAGAAGAATAATAGTAAAAATGTTCAATTTGTTGGTATTGACTGGTAAAGTTTTTCATTCTCCTGTTTTAAGAGCATTATTTCAGTCTAAAAAGAGAATGATTTATGAGATTGCTTCCATCATGGTCCATAAGAGGTTAAACTGTTTTCTGTATATAAATTTGATACTGAAGCAACATTTATCAGAAAGGCATGAAGAATTTGTTTAATAATTGCAATAGTTTGTTTAAGAGCTGTTCACACACTACTTTGTTACTTGGAGTTTCTAAAATTAACATCAAAATGTATTTGTAAAATGTATTGTGTAAAGGGTAGAGTCATGGTGATTTGTCCTTAGAACTGGAAGGGACTTCAGATTTTCTCATTTTACGGATGAGAAAATAAAGTCCTACTAAAGTGAACTAACTTACATAAGTCAGTACAACCTAGTTCAAAAAGTCTGTGGTTTGGGCCTAGAGATTCCTTTCTGTGAAAATGCTAATTTGCTCCTTTAAGAAGTAGTTTTTTGGAGTACTGGAAAGAATATTGAAATATAAGCAAGAAAGCCTCAGTTAAAATTTTTGATTTAAAAGTAAAAATTCTTGATTTATTACTTCCTAACTGTGGTTTTTGACAAATTGCATTAACTTTCAGGACCTTCTTAATCTACAAAAAGTCATTTTCCTACATAATTTACAGGGATGGAATAAATGTGATTACATATGAAAAGCACATGGTATATTGTAAACTTTTATACATATAAAAAGTGGTGATATTTTAAAATATCTGTGTAACAAGGTGTCTAGATCCCTAGGTTTTTGCTTAGCCTTAGCTTTATTGTTTCCAGCACCTGCTGTTTTACAGATTATAACTCCCTGTAGATACATTTTCTGATCCCCACTTAGATCTAATCTTAGTAAAGCCTCTTATGAACATTTTAAATATTGCAGTTGTTAGAGCCTGACTTCCTCTGGAGAATATGAAGTTTCTCCATATAGCATTTGAAAATATTCTCATTTACACTCATGCATGCATAATCTGTTTCTTTAACAGTGGCTTTTTAAAAGTAATAGTGAAAGTGTCTTAGTTGCAATGTTAATTTGTCTGTTGCTAGTTTCCACATATGGCAATAACAGGAGATAATTTCCTTTGTAAACTCAGCTTTGAATGGTTGGTGTTAAGGTTATCTTGTAGATCTAAATATGTAGAAATGTTAATGTTAAATATGTAAAAGTGAGTTTTTGTTTGTTGGCTTTTGCTGTTATGTTTAAAGATCTTGCTTCTAGTGCTTTGAATTGATAATACTGGAAACCAATATAGTAATATTGTTTATTGTAGTATTACATATTTTACCTGTAATCGTGAGTTTGAAGATTATGATAAATACTTCTTAAGCACTTAGAATGTTCAAAGTTCTAAGTGAAATATTTAAGATAATTTTCAAAATAATCTTGTTAAACAGATACTACTATTATTCTAACATATGGCCAGGATAATAAGGCTTTGAACTATTATGCGATGTGTATATATTCATAGACCTGAAAAAAGTGACAGACCGTATTGTTCCCATTCTTAATCATTTGTTTGTGCTCTGCCTCTAATTAAGAGTGTTTAACTGATTTTGAAAAGTTTTGAGGCAGAGTTTCTTTAATTTCAGATTTTGTGAAAATATCTGGAGGCCAGCTATTCTACCTTCTACTGTGTTGGTCAAAAAAAACAAAAAGAAAGTAAATACCTTATGAGATTCTTGGAAGGTAGGCAGAAAGCCTTTTTGTGAGATGCTGAGGTAACTGTTGGGTTTTTTTTTTTATGTTGTCAGAAGCAAATTAATCTCCCCAGCTACAGAAGGACTACAGTTTTTAACGTTACAAGAGGTGATTTTAACAAACTCCACCTTGATATTGATTCCATTTTTCTAAAGAAACATTTTAATCATAGTTACTATAGGAAAAAGATCACCAACCAAACTCATTTAGGACTTTTGTAAAGGAATACATCCAGCAATAGAAAATTTGTGCAGGTTAGAAAATAGCACCCAATAGGTTTTCCAATTAGTGACAGCCTCCAAAATTCTAAGAAGTTCAGACTCTTAAGTTCTTAGAAAATTAAGGTAAACACAGAAATGCTTCCAAATTGAGATAAGTAGAAGAGATAAATTATGGAGCTGCAAGTTAGAGAGTGGAAGTAATTTCTTTTTCTTTGGCATTTAAAAAATTGTCTCTTTGGCCATTGACTTTATGTTTGCTATTGCACTAAAATTGTTTCAAATATGTAATAGTCTACTCTTCTGGTTTTCGGTTTGTATTTGGGCCATAATTGGGGGAAATACCAGAAATATTAGTGATATCATATTTTCCCCATTTTTAAAGCTTTATTTTTATTTTTAAGTAATATCTGAACCCACTGTGGGGCTGGAACTTAGAACCCTGAGATCAAGAGTCGCATGCTGTACCAACTGAGCCAGCCAGACTCCCTGAATATCATATTTTTAAACTACTTTGTTGCTTGAAAGAGGTGTGTGAGAGAATCATGTAGCTTCTCAGATTTCAGATTGTTCTTCTCCTACATGGGAGTTTTGTCTGCCTCCTGAATTCTAATGGAGAACAGAAACCACGTATGTGTGGTTCTCTCTCCCTAGAAGTATCTATTTTGACTCAGAATACAGTAGTACGTAAGAATTACGATGCTTTGTAGTTCATGAAATACTTTTTATGTGAGATCCTTTGAATTTCACAACTACTCTGAGATCAGCAAAACATTAGGTAAGCTGATGATGTTGAACCATGGATAGGATCCAGGTTAAAATTCCCTGGCAAAATGCTAGACTTTTGAAATTCACTCACTAAAGAGAAGCATTAGTACATCTAAAGGAAGAGAGGAGAAACACACCTACCGTACTTTTTATTTTCTTTTCCACCAAAGGCACATCGTATACAGCTTTCTTTCTGTTTTGTTATACCTCTTCTGAAACTTAAGCAGGGTAGAAGTAAATACTAAAACATTCTTTATACCACTTTACTAACTTGTGGTGATAGTTAATGATGTTGAAGACAAATGAGAAAATTAAAATTTTACAAAATGTTTCCTACCTTAATTTGAACAAAAGTATTACAATTAGGAAGAAAGCCTTGTTACATTCTCTTGTTCTAAATGCTAAATTGTTCTAAATACTAAGTCTTGCAACCTCTGAGTTAAAGTCCTTTTTTATCAGAGTTTGAGTATTTGAAAGTTATTTGGTGATGAAGGAAAAGAACTTTTATTGAGCTTCTGTACTTGAGGCACTGTTAGATACTTGCATATGTTATTTTAATCGATGAGAGGAGATACTATCTACTTATGAAAATACTTCAAAAAGTTGTCATTAGAGTATCTCTAACTTTAGATATTTAGATATCTTGAGTACTAGACTCAAGAACTAACTTGAAATTTATAAGTGCTGTATAAATGTAAGTTTGTTACTTAGAGAAGAATTTTCTTATGATCAACCTAATTCATAGATTTATAATGAGGCGGATCATCCTGTGGTGGTTATTCAACCTTCAGAAGTTAACCCTGTCTTCCAGATTTCATTAAAACATCCCAAGAATAATGATGAGTGTTCTCTTTAAGCTGAATTTGAACAGAACAAAAAATACCGTTTTACTGAGTTTCTGTTTGTATTCAGTACAATCATTGAAAGTAAACAGGAATGTTTGACAGCAGATTGGCTTACTCATTCTTCCTTTCTTTTGTCCTTTTTCCTCCTTCGTGGCTCCTCCTTCCCCTTCATACACTGATGTTCCCCTGCTTTTGCAAACACCCAGTGAAGAAAACATTACCTATCTATTGTTGGTTGACAATTTAAATTTGTGTTAGTTGATTTAAGTATACCACTTCAATTTCAAGGCTTTTGTCTTTAATTATGGTATGAATACTGATTTTAGCTACAGGAATTTGGATCATTAGCTAATACATCATTTGCATTTTCCCTTGTGTGAATTAACACTTCATATCCTTGGCCATTTTTCTCTTTGTTCCTTCTTACTGAAAACTTCTAGAAATGGCAATCAAGAATTTAAACAATTTTTATTTAATTTATTTTTTATTTTTTTTTAAACAAATTTTTTTAATGTTTATTTTTGACAGAGAAAGAGAGACAGAGCATGAGTGGGGGAGGGGCAGAGAGAGAGGGAGACACAGAATCTGAAGCAGGCTCCAAGCTCTGAGCTGTCAGCACAGAGCCCGACGTGGGGCTCGAACTCACAAACCGTGAGATCATGACCTGGGCTGAAGTCGGACGCTCAACCAACTGAGCCATACAGGCACCCCATTTAAACAATTTTTAAAACACTTTCATTAGTGTTTTTAAATTACAGAATTAACATATGCTTATTATTAAAGTAAAAAACCTACAATAAAAGTTAACGATTCTCTAATCTCTCTTTATGGATATTTGTATATTAGAGATTGTTAATCTATATGTTACAAATATTTTTTCTAATTTATCATTTGAATGAAAACTTGCATCTTACATCCTTTTGGCAAACCCCAGAAGAAACCGACTCTCTCCATACTATTAATTTTAAGTTTGGTATTTGAAAGTTATTGAGATGATAACTTATTGAGATGATACTCTCTGGGCTCTTTAATTATTTCTAATCCAAGAATTTCTTCTGCCTATAGCTTTTGTGAACTCAGTAGTTAGGGAGGAAGCACCAGAAAACAGAATTCTTGGAGCATAGGGGAAAACTAGAGTCTCACATTTAAATCCTAATTCATTATGAAGTACCATTTGACTGATACAGGCATAATTACAAGTGTTTTACAGTTGATGTACAGTTTCATGCACTCCTTACAGTGACCTTGTGAAGTTTATCACATTCCGATTTTTATTTAAAAAAAATTTTTTTAATGTTTATTTTTGAGAGAGAGAGCCAGAGCCAGAGCATGAGCGAGGGAGGGACGGAGAAGGAGACACAGTATCTGAAGCAGGTTCCAGGCTATGAGCTGTCAGCACAGAGCCAGATGCAGGGCTCGAACCCACGAGTTGTGATTGTGAGATCATGACCTGAGCCGAGGACGGTCAACTGACTGAGCCACCCAGGTGCCCCTAATTTTTTTATTTTCAAGTAATCTTTACACCCAACATGGGACTCATGCTCTACAGACTAAGCCAGCTAGGTGCCCCATATCTTACTCCTGTTTTAGAGATGAGATTTGATTTAAATCTGTGATTGTGTTGCTTCCTCACAGAACTACACCTTCAAAAAATTTGGTGATGTTAAGAGAAAAAAGGATAAAATAATAAGTAAATTTTTAGCCTTTTGGTAAAAAATAATTATTTTGCATTACAGACTATGGATTTCTACGAGGAATGAAAGGTCTTGAATGGTCCAGTCTGAAGTGTGATAGTTTATCTCTGGATATTGAATTTGAAAATAACTGGAATTTTTATCTTTTTACTTCTCAATTTTCAAGTTGAGCAAAGAAGGTTTTAAACTTTTCATAGTTAATACGTTTTTTTAAAAATTTTTTTTATTTAAAAATTTTTTTTTCAACGTTTTTATTTATTTTTGGGACAGAGAGAGACAGAGCATGAACGGGGGAGGGGCAGAGAGAGAGGGAGACACAGAATCGGAAACGGGCTCCAGGCTCCGAGCCATCAGCCCAGAGCCTGACGCGGGGCTCGAACTCCCGGACCGCGAGATCGTGACCTGGCTGAAGTCGGACGCTTAACCGACTGTGCCACCCAGGCGCCCCAATACGTTTTTTTTTTATTATTAAAAGGGTTTTTTTTAATGTTTTTATTTATTTTTGAGACAGAGCATGAGCAGGGGAGGGGCAGAGACAGGGGGAGACACAGAATCTGAAGCGGGCACTAGGCTCTGAGCTGTCAGCATAGAGCCCGACGCAGGGCTCAAACTCACAGAATGTGAGATCATGATCTGAGCTGAAGTTGGACGCTCAACCGACTGAGCCACCCAGGCGCCCCACAGTTAATACATTTTAAATAAATGTTTCTGTGAACAGCATTGCATTTGTCATTGTTGAGGCAGATGTTTGGGAAAATATAAGCAAAGACAGTATTATAGTCTTTGTCTTTTTTAAGGGTTTACACTGAATGAGCAGAACATAAATGTGTGAAATAGGAAGACGTTATTCTTAAACATCCAGATTGCTTTCTGGTTGTTATGAAAAGGAATATACCAAACTCTGCAGGGACGTATATCGTGTCTGTCTTGTTCAGTGTTGTACACCCAAATTTCATCACATATTTATGGAATGACCAAGAATCACCCCAAAGCCAGTGACAGGAGAATGGTCTGATTAGTATAAGAGGACTCAGGGAGAAGGGTAGTGCAGGAGTTTACTAGGATGAGGGGCTTAATAAAAATGAATTTGCGGGACACCTGGGTAGCTCAGTCAGTTAAGCGTCCAACTCTTGGTTTTGGCTCTGGTCATGGTCTCACGGTTAACGAAATTGAGCACCAGATTGGGCTCTACATTGACAGCAGGAGCCTGCTTGGGATTCTCTCTCTCTTTCTCTCTCTGCCCCTCCCCCATAGGTGTTCTCTTTCTCTAAAAGGAAATAAACTTAGAAAAATGAATTTGCAAGATGGGAAACAATGTAATGCAAATTTTCTTAGAAAACAATTATAGCAAAATTACATGAAATTCAGTAAGAGACAAGATCATTGATGAGGTTGTTAAGTTTTAAGGTTTTAGGTCCTTGTGCTCTAAGCACATACCCGAAGAAGACATTATCTTATCTGCTTGTGTGGAACTTAAAATTTAGCATGAAGAGATAGTTACTTTTAAAGCAAGGATCCATAAGTAGGGAGAGGTCCTGTAAACATTTTGAAATTATATTGTGAATCCTTTTTTTTTTTAATGTTTATTTTCTTTTTGAGAGAGAAAGCATGAGCGCGCGCACACACACACACACACACACATATACATATATATGCAAAGGGGGGAGGGGCAGAGAGAGATGGAAACACAGAATCCAAACAGGCTCCAGGCTTTGAGCTGGCAGCATAGAGTCGGATGCAGGGTGCGAACTCACGAACCATGAGATCATGACCTGAGCTGAAGGCAGACACTTAACCGACTAAGCCACCTGGGTGCCCCTATTTTAAATTCTAGTGAATATGCTTTCAGGGTCTGAAATAGGTCTGTCCAGAAAATACTATGAATACTGTGACTTGGGAATTAAGTTCAGGTTTGAGGTAGAATTATTATATTCTTAAATAGTCCTAAACTTGTATATTTTGGCATTATTTTTATAGTATATTTCATTGTGATAAAACTTTAATATTGATACAGTCAGTGGAATTTGCCTCTTTTTTTTCCACTTTATAACATTTGTGTGATTATGTATCTAGGAGTTTTTATAATGTTTTTTTAAAATTTTTTTAATGTTTATTTATTTTTGAGAGAGACAGAGTGCGGTAGAGAGAGACACAGAATCCGAAGCAGGCTCCAAGCTCTGTGAGCTGTCAGCACAGAACCTGATGCGGGGCCCAAACCCACCAACCGTGAGATCATGACCTGAGATGAATGAAGTTGGACGCTTAACCGACTGAGACACTGAGGCGCCCCTAATGTTTATTTTTGAGGGAGAGAGAGGGAGAGAGGGAGACGAACAGGAGTGGGGGAGGGGCGGGGAGAGAGTGGGAGACAGCAGATCCTAAGCAGGCCCTGTGCTGTCAGTGCAAAGCCCAACTTGGGGCTCGAACCCCTTGAACCATGAAATCGTAGCCTGAGCTAAAGTCAAACACTCAACCAACTGAGCCACCCAGGTGTCCCCAGTAATGTTTTCTTTTAAAAGTAAAGCAAAATATGCATGTATTCTTTCCCATTGGGGTTGGAGTTTTCATAGTACCATGCTTTTCTTACTGTCTTACAGTTACTAGAATACATTGAATTTGCTTTGGTCCCCCCATTATCTCTCTCCTTATCATTCTTTTCAGTATACCTTGGTAGAGAACCAGTTTATATTTCTAAGTTTCTCTGGCTAAAAAAGCTACCAGTAAGACACACTACTACCCTAAGCAGGTTTAGAGCATGTTTTCTTTTAAATGCCCTGAAATATGTAGTTATCTGAATTCTTGTGTGTGGTATAGTAAGTCGGTTAATGTTGGAGAGTGTGCAGGATATAGAAAAAGTGAGGTAGTAGATCAGGACTGAAATAAAGCCCAAACAGTTCAATCCTGGTGTGAAATCATATGGAAGCTATAAATTTTGGCTCTAGCCTGAAGCAGTGTTACAACTCACTGTAGTTGGGTCAGGGTGGGAAAAGTGTGATATGCAAATTAGAAATAATTTAATTCTTCCATTAGCGTTGCTCTCATAAAGTACTAATTCTAGCTCCCTTTAACTGCATAAGGTGGGCATACATAAAGATGCGTTTCAGGATCAGAGGCATATATTATAGAAGCATTGATTCTCGTAAACTATTCTGGTTTGTTTTTTGTTTTTGTTTTTTTTTATTACCATGACCTTTATCCTGAATCTCTCATATATTTATGTACTGCTGTTAAAACTGCACTGAATTATCTAAACAATTAAAAGTCCTACCATTTGAAGGTAAAGTATGTGCCCTGTCATTTTTAAAGAAAGCAGGGGCGCCTGGGTGGCGCAGTCGGTTGAGCGTCCGACTTCAGCCAGGTCACGATCTCGCGGTCCGGGAGTACGAGCCCCGCATCGGGCTCTGGGCTGATGGCTCAGAGCCTGGAGCCTGTTTCCGATTCTGTGTCTCCCTCTCTCTCTGCCGCTCCCCCGTTCATGCTCTGTCTCTCTCTGTCCCAAAAATAAATAAACGTTGAAAAAAAAAATTAAAAAAAAAAAAAAAAAGAAAGCAGTAAAAGTGAGTTAGGCCATTACTTGGAATTAAACTGTGAGTAGTATTTAGAATGGTACCAGATTTGGGGCACCTGGGTGGCTCAGTCGGTTAAGCATGCGACTTCGGCTCAGGTCATGATCCCACAGTTCATGGGTTTGAGCCCCACATCGCTCTGTGCTGACAGCTCAGAGCCTGGAGCCTGTTTTGGATCCTGTATCTCCCTCTCTCTCTGCCCCTCCCCCTCTCTCTCTCTCAAAAGTAAAAAAAAAAAAAAAAATTAAAATTAAAAAAAAAAAATTTTTAAAAAGAATGGCACCAGATTTATGTTGCAAAGATCAGCTCATGTTTTTGAGGGGCAGGAGAGGGTGCAAAGTTAAAATACCAAAACTTTTTTCTTTTGAAATACTAGATAATAAAAAAGTACAGAAAACAGCATAATGAACTCCTCGGTACCTATCACAAGCTTAAGAATTAAACATTACAAATTCAGTGGAAGCCCCCTAATACACTTTTCCTGGATCTATTTCCTCACTCCCTCAGGGGAATTCTTATCTCCCTTTTTTGTTCTTGGCACGAACTTCCTAACAGTGACTTTTCCCTTTTTCTAGACCTATGTAATTTTGTTTTTTTCTTCAAAGTTCACTTCAGGGTCCCTTTCCGTGTTTATTGCATATTGTATATTGAGAGTGGTCTGACAAGGGGAGATGAAAATAAGATTGTATATGTGAGGTAAAAATCTGCCTTAAAATCTAGGCAAAGGAAAGTTAGATTTCAACACTGTACTATTTTGCAGAACAAAATTGATAAAGTAGATGTAAGAGTAACCTAACAACAAAATTGATTTAGGAAGGTTAGTCTGGAAGGAAGTGGTAATTTGCTAACTCCTTTGACTGACTTTTTTTCCTAATTATTGTATGTCAGTGAGATTTTACTTGGCCTCCAACACTTGACCATTTTGACAGAAGAGAAAGGAGCTGGTGACAAAATGTTTAATTACAAAGGTTTCTAGAAAGCTTTCAGGATTTGGGGAATTACTCCTGACCCCTTTTAGAATCTGTTGACAGTGAAGAGAGTACGTAGCGCCTATTAGATTCCTGTGTTAGGCATTGGTAATTTTTTCAGTTCCCAGTGCCAGAGATGCAAGGGAGGCTGCCTAACCATTTTCTCTGAGCTGTTGCAGCCCTCTACTGGTCTATGGAAGTTGCACAATTTAGAACCCTATAGGGCTAGAAAGAGGTCGGTAACTCCACAGCTCATTTTTAGCATCCTTGACCTTTAAAAGTTATTTATGCCAACTCTCTCAAGTGCAGATGAGTATCTTATATATACATCTTAACAATTTTGGAAATAAATGTATATATAGATACATGAGATACCTAGGGCAAATAGATCGTTGTAAACACAACTGCCTGTATTATTTTCTTTAAAAAGTCTAAATGTATTGTTAGAATGTGGTCTGTTATGGTCTCATGGTTGGCAGTGTCAAAAAGCCTCTTTTTATCGCTAATCTGGTTTTGTAATTACTGTCTAATAAAGTAATGAGAATTTTGCTTTTTAAAAATTTGTGGTATTGTTTAGTTGCTATTATTAGAGTAAATACAACAGAAAAATGCTAATTGCTTCTTTTAAATTAAATTACTTTCAGCAACTTCCTACTGCTAGAGCCAGAAATGTGGGTGTCATTCTAACCTCTTTGTTCTTATTTGCTGTTCTTCCCTACCTCACAGTCTGGTCATTATACTTTAAGTGGTCTCTTTGTCTCTCATCTAATTTCTGTTCAGTCTGTTTTCCATTGTTTCACCAGCAACACCTTTCTAAATTACTTGAGTTGTCACTGCCTTTTCAAAAATCTTAAATTGCTTTTTGCCATCATTAAGATCAAACAACACAATCACAAGGTACTTTGTGATGTGATTCCTCCCACTTGTTTAGCTTCATTTTCTACCCACTGTGCTTCGGTTTTTGCTATCCTTTCAATGTAGCCTGCTTTGTTGGGTGGGAATGGGTGTCCATACCTGTGCACATGCTTATCCTCCCTCTGCAGCCCTGTCTGTATCTACCTGCCTGCTGGTCATCCTCAGGATTCTATCTTAGTGTTTGTTACCTCTTCTTGAAATTCCCTATCCATGCCTCTATATACATGCACCTGGGTTGGGTGATCTCTTTGTGCTAGTGCTCTCATATTTCTGTAAGGTATATTCTTCCAAGTGGTAATTAACCTGTCTTTTTGCCACTTAAAAACCATAAATTTCCTTTAGGCTAGAATTGTGTCTTGTTTATGTTCAGTTCCATTACTTAGCATATAGATGCTTAGTAAATGCTAAGTGATTGAAAATTGCATGAGCAAACTGGGGTAGGATAGCTAAAGGAAATAGCCATAGTTTGACATCGCATACTAATTCATTTTTTGAAGTTAGGAGAATCAGTTCTAGACCAATGCTTGTTGGATATACTTTACACCATGTATCTTTATTGAGGAAAGAGTTGGAGGAGACAAAGAATAGTAGAATTTTAGAGTTGGAATGGACCTCACTTTAAAATGAGAAAACTGGCGCGCCTGGGTGGCTCAGTCCGTTAAGCTTCGACTTGGGCTCAGGTCATGATCTAATGGCTTGTGAGTTCGAGCCCTTGTCAGGCTCTGTGCTGACAGCTCAGAACCTGGAGCCTGCTTTGGATTCTGTGTCTCCCTCTCTGCCCCTTCCCCAGCTTACGCTCTGTCTTGTGCTGTCTCTCAAAAATAAGTAAACATTAAAAATAAATAAATAAATAATAATATGAGAAAACTGATGGGGCATCTGGGTGGCTCCATCTGATAAGTGTCCGACTTCGGCTCAGGTCGTGATCTCTCAGTTTGTGAGTTCGAGCTCCATGTTGGGCTCTGTGCTGACATCTCAGAGCCTGGAGCCTGCTTCAGATTCTGTGTCTCCCTCTCTGCACCGCCACGCCCCACTCATGCTCTGTCTTGCTGTCTCTCAAAAAATGAAAAAACATTAAAAAAATTAAAATATGGGGTACATGGGTTGGCTTAGTTGGTTAAACATCCAGCTTCAGCTCAAGTCATGATCTCACAGTTTGCGAGTTTGAGCTCCGTGTCGGGCTCTGTGTGACAGTTAAGAGTCTGAAACCTGCTTCAAGTTCTGTTTCTCCCTCTCTCTGCCCAACCCTTGCTTGCTTGCTCTCTGTCTCTCTCTAAAATAAATAAATGTTAAAAAAAATTTTTAAAGTGAACATAAAACCTTAAAAAATTTTTAAATGAAATAAAAAATAGAGAAAACTGAAACCCAAAGAGTTTGTTTACAGTTGCAATGAGAACTAAGGTCTTCTAGTACTTTTCTTGTTTTGTTAAATTTCTCCTAGTATGTTTTGCTTGACTTGGCTGGGATTAGTGGATATTGGTTGTTTATATTTCAAGCATTGGGCTCTCTACATGCTACTCTGTTTTATACCATAAGTTTACTTATGTGGGATTTTGAAGGTAATACAAATATATAGCTAAACCATATTGACCATTTATCTTGTATTTACTTTGAATATTCTTCTGAATTACCTGCCATGCTCAGATTTCTGAAAGATAAAATATTTAGCAGCACCATCCCAAAAGTGCAGCCTATATTTACTGGATCGAGCTTCTGTCCGAATCTTTTGCTTCCTTTCCTATTCTGGTGGGCGGGTTAGAAAATATAGAATACATAAAGGTACCTTTTATTTCTTTTCCTCTACTTCTTGTTTGAAGCAGTCTCTCACCCATCATGTCATTATTCTTTCCACCACCACACTGTAGTTCTCCAGGGCAAACCAAGTGGATGTTGACCTACTTTATTATTTTTTTAATTTTCATTTGCAGATTATACAAGTAGTACATGATCACTATAAAAGGTAATATAGACCTGTATAAAATAGACTACAAATTTCCTTAAGGAGTTTTTTTTTTTTTTAAGTTTATTTATTTTGAGAGAGAGAGAGACAGCACGAGCGGGAGAGGGGCAGAGAGAGAGGGGAGAGAGAGGATCCCAAGCAGGCCCTGCATTTCCAGTACAGAGCCCAATGTGGGGCTCGAGCTCAGGAACCATGAGATCATGACCTGAGCTGAAAGCAAGAGTTGTATGCTTAACCGACTGAGCCACTCAGGCACCCGATCCTTAAGGAGTTTTTAAAACTTTTTAGGGATGCCTGGGTAGCTCACTCGGTTAAGCGTCCAACTTCAGCTCAGGTCAGGATCTCAAGGTTCCTGAGTTCAAGCTCCAAATGGGGCTCTGTGCTGTCAGCACAGAGGCCACTATGGATTCTCTGTCCTTCCCTCTCTCTGCCCCTTCCCCCGGCATGCTTGCATTCTTTCTCTCTGTCAAAAATAAATACGTAAAAAAATTTTTAAATGTTTATTTATTTTTGAGAGTGAGAGAGCACCCAAGCAGGAGAAAGAGGCAGAGTGACAGAGAGAAAGAGAATCTTAAGCAGGCTTCATGCTCAGCGTGGATCCGACACGGGCTAGGTCCCACGACACTGGGATCATGACCTGAGATGAAATCAAGCTGCCCAGCCGACTGAGCCACCTGATAACACTTACCTTAAGGACTTTTAAAAGCATTGTTTTAAGGACATTGTTGAGGATAGTTTATTTTTAAAGGGTGTTTGTCTTCCTATTTTACATGCTGTTGGTTAAATTTGTCATGTTTATGATACTAATTTCTTGGTCTAGAATACAACTGTCATATTCTTTGGGAAAATGTTGTGGAATGGATGCCAGAAAATATTGTTGTGAGCACAGTCCACTTTCACAGACTGAATTCTCACTTGAATAGTTTAAGTAGTTAAGGAAAGGAAAGTCCAGTTACTTTCCCAGAAACATGACCATTTATTTTGAGGCCTTTTTCATTATTTTTTTAGAATCACTTTTACTTATTTAAAAAAAATTTTTTAATGTTTATTTTTAAGAGTGAGAAAGCGCACAAGCGGGGGAGGGGCAGAGAGGGAGGGAGACATAGAATCTGAAGCAGGCTCCAGGCTGTGAGCGGTCAGCACAGAGCCCGATGTGGGGCTCGAACTCACAATCCGTGAGATCATGAATTGAGCTGAAGTCAGACACTTAATTGACTGAGCCACCCAGGTGCCTCTAGAACCACTTTTAAAATGTGAGAATTAAGCGGCATGGTTTTTAAGTAGGAAATACTTGTATTTATGTATAATGGATTACAGTTTTTTGCATGGGGGAAAACAGCAAATAAGGATGTCATAATGTTTTAATAACTTAAGCTGTCATTTTTGCATTCATAGAAAAATAGAATTTGGAGTTATTGTATTATTAGAAATTATATTGTATATATTAGAAATTATTCTAATTCTCTTACTCTCTTATACTCTGGAATCAGAATTTTGGAAGGATAGGAGGTCTTCATTGTCACGTAGCTTAGTTTTACTTTCAAGAAGAAACAAATACTGAGACATGATGGAGGTCAACTAAAAAGTCAGTGGTAGGTCTCAGAATAGTGTTTTGGATTTTAGGTTTCAAGATGAAATCATAAAGAAATCACTTTTCTAACTGAATGACTCTTAAGGATCATTGCTGTAATTTGGTCCTTTACTAGTTACCTTTTTTTTCCCCCCTCACAACAATTTTGGAGGAAGCATTTTTACCCCCAGAGCAGTTGCAATCCAGTGAAAGCTGAAACAGGAAAAATGGAATTTTCATTCCATGCTTATGATTCTGTCTTTCTTCAGGTAGAATGTAAAATTAGTGGTAAGTATAGAGGGCAGTATTTCGATATTTTATATGTACCAAGGACTGTGCTAAGATACCGTTTTATTACTTTTCGTAACTTTATCAATTGAGCTTTATCATTTTATAATATAGATGAAGAATTTAGGTAACTTGGATTTTGTTTTCAGTTGTTTTTAATCTAAAGTGGATGTTCTGGGGACTTCTGGACAAATTGCTAGACTGGAAAAGCTCTCTTCCTTTTAACTATATGGAAATGCTGATAAAAATAAAACATAAAAAATACACAGCTGAGTTTGAAAGGTAGAAAGGAGAATTTGCAGGTGCCCAATACGGAAAAAGGACTCCAAGTCAAAATAGGAAACAAAGTGAAGACCTTTCCTATAAAGGAAACAGATACTCCTTAGCCTGTGAGTTTTAATGCGGTGGTGGAGTCAACAGGCCCAGGAGTGTCAAGGAACTGAGCCCAGACCAGGAAAGGTCTGAATTATTCATGAATGGGGTAAACAAACAAAGTTTGACTACTTGCCTCGGTTTATATTTCCTGATATATTTTCTAACTGTCCTTTTATTTTCAATCTTTTTAGTATTTTTTGTGGTTTCTTTTACAAAGCATATTGCTGAGTCTTATTTTTATCTAGCTTCAAGAGACTATCTTTTAATTAATGAATTTAATCCATTTTCATTTATTGTAATAACACATTGGAAATTATTTACATTCTGTTCACTAAACTGCTAGTTATTTTCCACAGTTTTTAAATGTCTCTCACACACACATATATGAAGTATATATAACGTATATATAACATACATATCTTCCTCCAAACAAGACGAGCACTTCAGTTGCTTTCTCACTTTCCTCTGGTCTCCTCCTCCACTTCATCTACCACCCTCAGTTTTCCAGTAGCCATGTTGATGTTCTGTTGAATTTTAGTTCTGGATTGTTAGGGGTATTCTTTAAGCATCCAACTGTCCTTTGTCTTACTTTTTATATAAGAGGTACTTTATTAGGTTATTTAGTTACTCTTACTCCCACATATCACATAGCCTCCTCATAGATTTATTTCAGTTCTTATTTGAGTGCCTATGTAAAAGTAGTTTCAACAGGGTGTTTGTATGTAAACATTCTAAGGTCTTTTTTTGCCTAAAAATATCTTTAGTTAACTGTCACTTTTAAATGATAGATTAATTTGATTACAGATTTTTGGTTCAAAATTCTTTTCCTTTAACATTTTGAAAGTAATACTACATTATTTTTTTTGCCTCTGTTGTTGCTTTTTGGAAGACCTGATATCAATCTGATTTCTTCTGCTGTCTACATGACCTGTAGTTCCTCTCTAGAAAATTTTGAAATTTTTTGTGTGTCTTTTCCAGTTTATAATGTGTCTGGGTGTAGTTGCTTTTCTGTCTTATTTGGTACTTGGATTCATATTGATTCATTCATGCAACAAATACTTATTTATTGGAAATCTGTATGCCAGAATGTATTCCAAAATTTTTAATCTGAGGTATTTCATCTTTTCTTCAATTCTGGAAAATTATTGGTCATTTTTTCAAATATTTTCTCTATTTTTGTATTTCTTTTAAATAGGTCAGTCTGATTTTTTTTTTTTTTTTTTTTTTTTTAGTATTTGTTTTTGTGAGAATGCAAGCAGGGGAGGGGCAGAGAGAGGGGGACAGAGAATCTGAAGCAGGCTCTGCTCTAACAGGCTGACAGCAGCAAGCCCCGCGTGGGGCTTGAACTCATGAACTGTGAGGTCATGTCCTGAGCCAAAGTAGGACATTAAACCGACTGAGCCACCCAGGCACCCCTGCATTTTTTCTTTCAGATAATTTTATTATATGGATTCTGCCACTTCTAACTTCCATATCTCTTAACTTTAATAATTTCCTTTTTTGTTTTTCAAATGTCTTCTTAATGCTTTCTGCAGCTGTCCTCTACCTGATCTTCTAGCTCACTAATTCATTCTTTGGCTTATCCATTCTAACATTTATCTAATTTTTATAAATATGTATGAATGTTTACTTCAACTATTATACTTTTCTCCTCTGTACTACTTCTTGGTTATGTTTAGTCTTACTGCATAGTCTTACTCTTCTCTCTTCAAGGATTTTGAATGCTTTAAAAAATTCTTCAAATGTCTGTAATGATTTTCAGCTTCTGTATCCCATTTTAGAAAGACCTCCATCTTAAAGATTTTTTTTCTAGTATTTCTGTGGTTTAATTTTTATGTTTATTACCTTGACCCAGATGTCAACATTTTTAATTTATCAAAATTATTCTAAAATTTGTTTGGTGAGAATTGGCAAGATAATTTAGAAAAAAATGATGAGGGACTAAAATTTATTACAAAGCTATACAAAAAAAGTATAGAAAATAAAATCCTCCAAAGCCAAAAACTAAAATAAAACGGTAGTGTATTGCTAGAAGAATGGAAAGACAGAGTATTGAAACAGACTAGAAAGCCCAGAGACAGCCCTGTTCATTGCAGCATTATTTAACAACAGCCAAGATATGGAAACAGCTTAAGTGTCCATTGATAAATAAAGATGTGGTATATTACACGTACAATAAAATATTCAGCCATAAAAAGAATGAAATCTTGCCATTTGCAACAACATGGATGGCCCTTGAGGGCAGTAGGCTAAGTGAAATAGGTCAGACAAAGACAAATACCATATGATCTCACTTACATATGGAATCTAAAACAAAAACGTGAAGCTCATTAGATACAGAGAACAGATTGCTGGTTGTCAGAGGTGGTGAGTGGTGTCTAGGCGAAATGTGAAGGGGGTCAAAGGGTAAGTTGGCTTATAAACAGATGGCTTCACTGGTGAATTTTATCAAACATTCAGAGAAAATTACTACCAGTCCTTCTCAAACTCTTCCACAAAATAGAACAGGAGGAAACGCTTCCAAAATAATTTCATGGGGCCAGCATATCCTGATTCCAAAACCAGACCATAAGAAAGTTGCCAGTATCCCTGATGAATGCAAATGCAAAAATTCTCAACAAATATTAGCAAACCAGATTAGCAGTACATTGAAAGGATCATATATAGGATGATCAGATGGGAGTTGTTCCGGGGATATGGGAATGGCTCAACACCCTCTTATCAGTGTGATATAGCACACTGAAAAATGAAGAATAAAAATCATATGATCATCTCAATACATGCAGAAAAAACATTTGATAAAGCTCATCCATTTGTTATAAAAATAAATAAATAAAAACACTTAACAAACCAGGTGTAAATGAAACGTACTTCAACATAATAAAGCCATATGTGACAAGGCCACAGCTAACATCAGATTCAAGAGTGGAAAGTTGAAAGCGTTTCCATTACCATCAGAAGCAAGACAAGGATTGCCCGTTTTAACTTCTTTTATTCAGCACAGTATTGGTAGTCCTAGCCAGAGCAGTTAGGCAAGAAAAAGAAAAGACATCCAAATTGGGAAGGAGGAAGAAAAGTGGTCATTGTAGATGATATAATATTGTATATTGGAAACTCCACCAAAAAACTGTTAGAACTAGTAAATAAATTCAGTAAAGTAGTGTGATATAAAGTCAATATACAAAATCTGTTGCATTTCTGTAATAAGGAGGTATAAGAGAAATTGGGAAAACAGTCTCATTTACAATTGCATCAAGAAATAATAACCGAAAGGAATTTACCAAAGAAGGCCCTTTATGTTGAAAACCAGAAGACATTAATGAAAGCAGTTGAAGATAACACAAATGGAGAGAGATTTTGTGCTGATAGATTAGAGGAATCAGTATTGTTAAAGTGTCTATATTATCCAAAGCAGGCTACAGATTCAGTGCAATCCTATCAAAATTCCAATGCCATTTTTCACAGAAATAGAACAAATTATGAAATTTCTATGGAACCACAAAAGACCTTAATAGCCAAAGTAGTCTTTGGGAGGAACAAAGCTGGAGGCATTATGCTCCCTGATTTCAAACTATATTACAAAGCTGTAGTAATTAAAAACAGTATATTGTTGGCATACAAAGAGGCAGAGAGGTTACTGTAGCAGAATAGAGAACCCAGAAATAAACCCATACTTACATGGTCAGTTAATCTACAACAGAGGAAGCAACAATATACATGGAGAAAGGATAGTGTCTTCAATAAATGGTAATGGGAAAACTGGACTTTCTCATACACAAAAATCCAATTAAAATTAGTCATGAAACCATAAAACTAGAAGAAAACATAGGTGTTAAGTTCCTTGACATAGGTCTTGGCAATGATTTTTTTCAATCTGACACCAAAAATGAAAGCAACAAAAGCAAAGAAATAATTGAGACTACATCAAATTAAAAAGCTTCTGTACAGCAAAGGAAACCATCAACAAAGTGAAGAGGCAACCTACTGAATTGGAGAAAATATTTGTAAATCATTTATCTGATGGGGCTGATACCTAAAAAATCTAAAGAACTCCTACAACTCTAGCAAAAAAGAAAGGCATCCAATTTAAAAATGGTAAGAAGAGGGGCACCTGGGTGGCTCAATCTGTTGAGCAACCAACTGTTGATTTCATCTCAGGTCATGATCCCAGGATTGTGGGATTGAGCCCTGCTTAAGATTCTCTCTTGCCCTCTGCCCCTCACCCTGCTTGCACATGTGCTCTTTCTCTAAAATAAAAAAATAATGGGAAGAAGATCTTGGGGTGCATGGGTGGCTTAGTTGGTTGAGCATCTGACTTCAGCTCAGGTCATGATCTCATGGTTCATGAGCTTGAGCCCTACATCGAGCACTGCTGTCAGTGCAGAACCCACTTCAGATCCTCTGTCCCCCTCTCTCTCTGCCCCTCCCCCCACTGACGCTATCTTGAAAATAAATAAACATAAAAAAATTGAAAAATGAGAAGAAGATCTGTATACACATTTTTCCAAAGAAGACTTACAGGTTGTCAGCAGTGCATGCAAGGATGTTCAACATCATTAATCATTAGGGAAATACAAATGAAATCCATAATGAGATACCTGTTCACACCTGTTAAGATGGCTGTTACCAGAAAGATGAGAAATAAGTATTGGTGCGGATGTGGAGAACAGGGAACCTTTTTCATGCACTGTTGGTGGGACTATAAATTGGTACAGTTGCTGTGGAAAATAGTATGAAGGTTCCTCAGGAAATTAAAAGAACTATTACATGATCGAACAGTTCTACTTTTTATCTATGCAAAGAAAACAAAACACTCAGAAAGATATATGCACCTTCATGTTTGCTGTAGCATTATTTATAATAGCCAATATATGGAATGTTCATTGGTGAATGGATAAAGAAATTATGGTATATACTGTAGAAAAGGAAAAAATCTTCCTTTACACCTTAAGGTCTTGTAGCTGGACTAAGAATTAAATTTATGTGGAACAGATTAACAGAAGAAAAAAACTAAAGTTTTATTATGTGCTCATGGGGGCCCCAAAATGAAATGAGATATAAGAAATGACCAAGTCAGGCAGTTTTTATACTTTTTAGACAAAGACAATAAATTTGTGAGGAATTGAGAGGGTGGAGAAAATACATTTGGGAGTTTTAATTGGAATTCCAAGAGAAATTTGGGCTGAGGTAGGACATTAGTAAAAAGGAACAAGGTTTGTTTCTACAGCTGTCTCAGCATTAAATTCCCTGTCTCTGGTGATAAGGATGCCGTTTTGCTTCTTAGTACACGGAAGGTGCTTTTTGTGTGAGAGATAAATTTCCTGTGCTCAGGGGGAGAAAAGAGTGTCTAAATGCCCTTGCATTGGCTGTTTTCCAGGTAGCTTCAATTCAAAATAATTGATATGCCATTGTGGTAGATTTTGGGTGGCCTTACCTAAGCCCCTACAATACACACACACGTGTGCACATGTGTACACACAGTATCATTCAGCAATAAAAAAGAATGAAATCTTGTCATTTGCGACAACATGGGTACCCCATGAGGGTAGTTGTGTTAAGTGAAATAAGTCAGACAAAAAGTACCATATGATCTCTTTTATTTGAGATCTAAAAAACAACAGCAGCAGCAGCAACAACAAAACCAAGTTCATAGATACAGAGAGCAGATTAGTGGTTGCTAGAGGTGGAGGGTAATCAGTGGGAGAGAGAGGTGAAGAGGGTCAAAAGATTAAAAAAAAAAAACACCCAGGAAATAAAAGTCATAAAGATGTAATGTACGGCATAGTTAATACTGTACTGCATATTTGAAAGTCACTAAGTAAATCTTAAAAGTTCTCATAAGGGGCGCCTGGATGGCTCAGTCAGTTAAGCGTCCGGTTTTGGCTCAGGTCATGATCTCATGGTTCGTGGTTTGAGCCCGGCATCCAGCTCTATGCTGACAGCTCAGAGTCTGAGGCCTGTTTGGATTCTGTGTCTCCCTCTCTGCCTGCCTCTCCCCCACTTGCCCTCTGTCTCTCTCCCCCTCTCTCTCAAAAATAAAATAAAAGCATTAAAAAAAATTGTTTTTAAGTTCTCATTATGAGGTAAAAAATTTGTAATGTGCAGTGACAGATGTTAACTAGACTTATTGTGATCATTTCACAATATTTACAAATCTCAAATCATTACATTTTACACTTGAAACTAATGTAGTGTTACATGTCAATTATACCTCAATAAAAGAATGGTTAAAGTGGTAAATTCTATATTAGGTATATTTAACTACAGGCTAAATTTTATGTATAATTTAAATTATGTGTAATTATATATACATAATTATAATTATCAAACTACAATTTAAATTACATATAATTGAATATATATACATAGGTGTACTTCATTTTATTTGTACTTTGCTTTATTGCACTTTACAGACACTGATTTTTTTTTTTTTTTTTTTTTTACAAATTAAATGTTGTGGCAATCCTGTATTAAGCAAGCCTGGCATTGCCATTTTTTCAACAGCATTTGTTCACTTTGTGTCTTTGTGTCACATTCTGGTAATTCTTGCCATGTATCAACCATTTGCATTATTATATTTGTCATAGTGATCTGTGATCACTGATTACAACACAAAGCTCAGAATATGGTTAGCAGTTTTTAGCAATAAAGTATTTTTTAGTTAAGGTATATCCATTTTTTTAAACTTAATAGGCCACAGTATAGTGTAAACATAACTTTCACGTGCACTGGAAAACCAAAAACTCATTTCATTATGATTTTCACTTTATTGCAGTAGTCTGGAACCAAACCCATAACATCTCTGAGATGCGCGTGTGTGTGTGTGTGTGCGCGCACAACAAAAATGACAGCATCATTTTTCTTCTTTTACAAAACAATAGAAAAATGATAAATACCACAGTAGAAAAATTGCGAAGGTTACTAACAAAATTCTGAAGAGGAAAAAATGGAGAAATAGTGGCTAAAGTGGGGTGAAAAAGTTTTTGATAGGAGTCCAAGATCTAAGGGATCAGAGTAGGAGATGGGGTATAGACATGAACTTTGAAGAAAACCATGATGGCGGAGGGATATGAGGTAAAGATTAAGGCTGTAAGTGATAAAACTCAATATGAGGTAAAGTGACTGGGAGGGAGGTATGTAGGTGCTTGCAGTAAAAAGGGTAGAGACAATATTGTTTAATGACTCCCTCACCATTAAAATATCTGGGGAACTTTTTTTTTTTTTAAATACTTCAGAATAGTTTTAGATTTACAGTAAAATTACAAAGACAGCACAGGGTTCCTATATAATCTTGTATATATACCTCACACCATTTTTCTCTATTAGTGTTTTACATTACCTACCATGGTAGAGTTGTCATAATTGATACACCAATAATGCTATTATTGACATTATTATTAACTAAAATCCATACTTTATTCACATTTCTATATTTTTTTTTACCTCATGTCATTTTTCTGTTCCAAGAATCCCATCCAGGATGCCACATTACATTTAAACATCATGTTGTCTTAAGCTCCTCTTGGCTGTGGTGGTCTCAGACTTCCCTTGTTTTCATGGTCTTGGCCATTTTAAGGAGTACTGGTCAGGCATTTTTGTAGGGTGCCCCACTATTAGAATTTGTCTGATGTTTTTCTTGTGATTAGACTAGGGTTATGTGTTTTTGGAAGGAAGATCACAGAAGTAAAATGCCGTTTTCATTCTATCTCGTCAAGGATACATACTATCAACATGACTTCTCACTGTAGATGCTAACTTTGATCACTTTGCTGAGATAGTATTTTGTTTTTCAGGTTACTCTTTTTTCCCTCTTTTTGTACCATATTCTTTGGTAGGAAGTCACTCTGTGCAGCCCACACTTGAAAACAGAATATCTATATAAACTACCTGGAATTCTTTGTGGCAAATTTGTGTGTTCTCTCCCATTTTTTAATTTGTTCAGTCACTTATATCAGGATGGACACAGATGTTTATACCTTGGTTATAACCCAGTACTACTTGGCTTATTTTTTCTGTTGCTGAAAGTGTTCTGACTTTGCCAGTTGGGACCTCTTTCAGTTGACACCTGTATCCTTTTGACACATTCCCATTGTTCAGTTTATGTATTTATGTACACTTTTTGCAATTGTGAGCACTTTTTCATAGCAATGTAAGAGTCTCCAAACTCATCTTGTATATTTACTATCTCAGCCCCAGAGTCAGCCTTTTTTCTAAGCCCTGGTTTCTTTTATTGGAGTAAGGTACTAGTAACCAAGCTCTTAGTGTTAGGTGTTCTCATTGCTACTGGAGTGTTTGTTGTTGCTTCTGGGCTTGCTAGCTGACATGAGAAGGAAATCTGTGTGTGTAAACTAATTCTCCATATGCATATCTATAAATACTACTGTAGGAAACCATCTGTGTCTACACTAAACTAAACATGAGTTCACATTCTCTCAAACAATAATTCATTACCACATTCCATTCTTCTCCTTACTTGCCTTTCTGCAATCTCCCACTCCAGCAGTGAGAACCATTACTGCAATGTGCAATTCTTATATAGATGGTTAGTGTGACACAGCATTTTAAATGGATAGTTGCAGCATGAGCCCACTGTGGTAGCAACAGGATGTGGCTGTGAAATTATTACACTCATAAAAGATATATGTGCTACAGTTAATTTTATGTAGGTATTAAATACTGTATCTTTACATTTGTTTTCATTTTTCTTGACTGCAAATGGTAGTAAATGGTAAAATTTACTAGTATCTGCATATTTTATGCATATAGGAGATATCTAATACTATATATAGCGTGTGTGTATGTATACATATATTTTTTTAAATCTGCATCTAAGTGGACCTGCACAGTTCAAACCATGCACAGTTACTACCATTTATGGTAGTAAATGGTAAAATATATTAGTATCTACATATTTTATGCATACAGGAGATACCTAATGCTATATGTACTATATATATACTATATATCTATTGAAAACATCTGCGTATAAGTGGACCTGTGCAGTTCAAACCCATGTTGTTCGAGGCTCAACTGTATGGTGGCTTCAGAATTGTTAACTTATACCACCAGGGACCACATATAATTCACCATGTTAACCATTTTAAAGTGTACAGTTCAATAGTTTTAGGTATATTCACAATGTTGTGCAACCATCACCATTATCTAACTCTAGAGCATTTTTAATTACCCAAAAGGAAACCATATACCAATTAAGCAGTCACTCCCTCTTTCCCTAGCCCCTTGCAGCCACTAAAGGAATCTTTTTATAAAGTGGTATTTATCTCCCCTCTAAGATATTCTGATTCAGTAGTTCTAAAGATAAAGCTAGGCATCTGTATCTTTAAAAAAAAAAAAAAAAGCATTCTGGTAGTCAGGCAAGTTTGAACTACCGGGTGGCATGAGCCTAAAAGAACAGCATATTTTGAGTAAATTGAAATGTTCTAGAAGCAGTAATGTGAATCAAAGAGCATCTCATCAAAGCTAAAAACAAATGCCAACACATTTGATTGTCTTTAATTTAAAAGTCATTTTAGGCAGGGTTGAAATGAGGGAAAGAAACCATTTTGTAAAATGTCAGCTTGTTGCATCTGTGTTTAGGTTTCAGTTAACTTTTAATCTGTGTAGTTTGTGTTCATCCATTACTAAGTTTTGGTTTCAGTACTTTGTTCTGTTTATTTTCTCTTGAGTGTTTTTTCCCCCTGACTTTTTTTTTTCTTTTTAATACTTCTGCTTATGTTACCCCACTTAGAGGAATGCTTCCCTTCTTCCTGCCACCCATACCTTGGTAAAAGTGTACTCTTTAAGGATGAAAACTAATTGCCAAGTAGGTAATGGAGCTGTAGTAGTAAAGTTAAGCATATCTGGTAATTGGGAAAGATTTGCTGACAGACTTTGATACCGTCTGGTGTTTATGAAACCCCTATGAAAGATTTTTAAGTCAGACTTCTAGTTGGAAGATACAGTTACTAGCAGAAAAAAAAATGTTTAAACCATTGATTTCAAGGGTCCAGTGCTCACTGAATGCTAAAAAACTATGAATTGATCTCAAAGTACAGAGTTTTCTTTGATTCTTGAGTTCTTTGGTTTCTTTCGAGGAACACTTCTGGAGATTTTCTTTTTTTTTTTCTTTTTTTTTTTTTTTTTTGCATTTTATTTTATTTATTTTTTAAATATGAAATTTATTGTCTCATTGGTTTCCATACAACACCCAGTGCTCATCCCAACCGTTGCCCTCCTCAATACCCATCACCCACCCACCCTCCCTCCCACCCCCCATCAACCCTCAGTTTGTTCTCAGTTTTTAAGAGTCTCTTATGTTTTGGCTCCCTCCCTTAACCTTCTTTTTTTTTTTTCCCTTCCCCTTCCCCATGGTCTTCTGTTAAGTTTCTCAGGATCCACAGAAGAGTGAAAACATATGGTATCTGTCTTTCTCTGTATGGCTTATTTCACTTAGCATAACACTCTCCAGTTCCATCCACGTTGCTACAAAAGGCCAGATTTCAGTCTTTCTCATTGCCAAGTAGTATTCCATTATATATATAAACCACAATTTCTTTATCCATTCATCAGTTGATGGACATTTAGGCTCTTTCCATAATTTGGCTGTTGTTGAGAGTGCTGCTATAAACATTGGGGTACAAGTTCCCCTATGCATCAGCACTCCTGTATCCTTTGGGTAAATTCCTAGCAGTGCTATTGCTGGGTCATAGGGTAGATCTATTTTTAATTCTTTGAGGAACCTCCACACTGTTTTCCAGAGCAGCTGCACTCACACTTTATGTAATCTTTATGTCCATAGCATAACAACTTTACAAATTCTGTTATCTACTCCTGTCTCCAAAGTTCTCTTCTAGCCATCCTGCCAACTGGAGGTGTTTTTTCCTCTTGTCCCTTTCTTGCATATAGTCTACCAGAGTCTTGTCTTCTTGAGTTTTTTCCTTAACCCTCCCTTCTGTTGTCATGTTGAATAGCTTTTCCCTACAGATTGGTCCCAAGGTTTATTTCCTTCTTGATTACTTTTTCAGAGCATTTTCTCCACAAAGATTGGCCTCTTCCTATAAGCGATTTTGTATCCTGTGATAGGAAGATAAAGTTCTCCAAATTATTAGCCTTAGGATGAAGAGTAAGTCATAAAAAAGAGCAACTTACTAATATTTCCTGAAGAATCAGTTTTGTTATACTAAGACATCTGTCAAGCAAGACTTGGCATCACTGCAGTTACCTCCACTTTCAAGAAGGGTGGTTATCCGTCTTAAATACAGAGAACAGACTGAAAGTTGCTGGGAGGGGTCATTGGGTGGGGGGATAGACTAAATGGGTAATGGGCATTAAGCAGGGCACTTGTTGGGTGTTACATGTAAGTGATGAATCACTATATTCTCCTGAAACCATTATTACACTATATGTTAACTAGCTTGGATTTAAATTAAAAAAAAAAAAAAGGAGAATGCTTATATGTATCACTGTTCTTGTCTGGAGTTAGCTGTGTTGTTTCAATCTGCTGTTCTTGTTATTAAATTATAACTTAGCATTAGTTTACTCACGTTGCTACTTATTAAATTAGTTACAGTTGCTTGGTTAAACTTTACATTTTGGGTAGTGATACTCGTTTTTGTCAGCAAGTTTTGAAAATTTCCAATAACTGGATGTTTTAGATACATATGCATGTGTCCCCCCCAAAATGAATTGTGCATTGTGTCCCCAAAAATGAGTTGGTCAGATTCCTTTTGCTAAAGCAAATGCACATATAATCCAAGAAAGTTTGCTTATAGAATACTTTTTCTACTAGGAAGAAGGATTAGGTAAGGTGGATGGATGGTAGGATCTTTTTTTTATCACCTTACATATGTCAAGAGATTTAAAATACAATAGTCTTCTTCCAGTTATGTGATCCCTACTCCCACCCCAGCATCAAAAGCAGGTTTTAGAGATCCCAGTGAAGGAGGCTTTGAAAAATCCAGTTTGGAAAATACTGTTTAAAGTTCTACTTAAATGTAAAGGATTATGTAAAACTTAGGTCATTTCCTACTTACAATCTAAAAGAATATAAACTGTGGTTTGCAAGCTTCCATTACGACTATTTTAAACTGAAAAATCTAGGGGCACTTGGGTGGCTCAGTTGGTTAAGCTTCTGACTCTTGATTTTGGTTTAGGTCATGATTCCAGGGTTGTGCTGCATGTGGAACCTACTTAAGGTTCTCCCTCTGCCCCTCTCCCCCATTCATGTGTGCACATAGTTGCTCTCTTTAAAAAAAAAAAAAAAATCTACAGAGGGCAGTAACTGACGAAGCAATAAATTTTCTATCTAGAATGGGAGAGAAAAATAAACTTCCAGAGAAGACATTGTTAAAGATGAGAAGAAACTAATAGTTGCTGCACATACTTCCCAGAAAAATGGAAACAGATCAAAGAAAAGAAAGCTATGGAGCATTTATGGCATAAGTAATAATCAGTAGAACAAAATACATATGATACCAGTGTTTGAATGCTCTTTAGGATCAATCTTGTAAGTTAAAATACTCTCACGAAGAGTTATCCTGTGAAAAAAGGAAATGACAGTTAAAATTTTTTAACGAGACTCTCAGGCTGCCTGATGTGAATTTTTAAATGAAGATGGTACTTCACACATCTGCATGCATGCATGTTATGTATATATATGATTTAATATGATCGAGAAATCTGTCTTAAATAAACAGCGAATCATTTTCTAATGAGATTTTTTTATAATATCAGTTCAAATACTAATTTAAGTTGGTTTTTAAACTTTCCTAATGATGAAGAACCACTGGGATACTTGTTAAAAGTACAAATTCCTGGCTCCATTTCAAACCTACTAAATCTGTATTTTGATAAGCACTCCAGGAGTTTTTTTGGTTTTTTTTTTTTTTTTAATCATCAAGTAGGACTACATCAAACTAAAAGCCTTTTGCACAGCAAAGGTAGCAATGAAAAGGCAGCCTGTAGAATGGGAGAAAATACATGCAAGCCATACATCTGGTAAGGGAATAATATCCAAAATATATAAGGAATTCCTACAACTCAGTGGCAAACAAACTCAATTTAAAAATGGCCAAAGGACCTGAACGTTTTTCCAAAGAAGACCTATGAATGGCCAAGTATATGTAAAGGTGCTCAACATCACTAATCATTAGGGAACTGCACATCAAAGCCATGATGAGATCTCACCTCACACCTGTTAGGATGGCTGTTAACAAAAAAGCAAGAGATAGCAAGTATTGGTGACAGTATGGTGGAAAAGGTCCCTTGTACACTCTTGGGAATGTAAATTGGTGCAGCTACTATGGAAAACAGCATGGAGGTTCCTCAGAAAATTAAAAATAGAACTGCTGTCTGATCCAGCAATCCCACTTTTAGGTATATATCTAAAGGAAATGAAATCAGTGTCTCAAAGTGGTATCTGTAGTCCGATGTGTGTGTTGCAGCATTAGTCATGATAGCCAAGTATAGAATCAACCTTAGTGTCTGTTGATGGATAAATGGATAAAGAAGATGCAATCTTCATATTTACAATGGAATATTATTCAATCATTAAAAAAAGGAAATCCTCCCATTTGTGTCAACATGGATAAACTTAAAGGACATTATGCTAAGTGACATAAGCTAGACATGGATAAATATTGTATGATCTCACTTATATGTGTAATCTAAAAATGAACTCATGGAAACAGAGAGTAGAATGGTGGTTGCTAGGAGCTGAGGACTGGGAGAATGGGGAGATGTATATAGCATGGTGACTAGTTCATAATAATGTATACTTGAAATTTGCCAAGAATATAGATCTTAAGTGTTCTTACAACACACACACACAGATAAAATTAGGTGTCATGATAGATGTTTTAATTATCTTGGTTGTAGTAATCATTTCACAGTATATATATCAAATTACCACATTGTACACCTTAAATATAAATAGTTTTTGTCAGTTATATCTCAGTAAAGCCAGTGGGGGAAAGATAATGAGGTGTGATGAGAGTGCACATTCTTTCCTCCCTGTTGATCTTAGGAGACAAAGCATTCGAGTTCTGTTCTATTACTGGGAGTTGTTTGCCATTGATGAGTATGAAGTTTTATCAAATGCTTTTTCTGTATCTGTTGAGACTATCAGTTGGCTTTTAGTCTGTTAATACAGTGAATTGCACAGATTGATTTTCACACATTAAGCTGACTTTGAATTACTAGGATAAATCCCAGTTGGTCATGATGGATTGTCCTTTTTATATATAGTTGGGTTTAATTTGCTAGTATTTTTATTGAGGATTTTTTTTGGCATATGATCATGAGATATTATATGGATCTGTAGTTTTCTTATAAAAGACTTACTCTGACTTTTGTACCAGGATATTGATGGCCTGCCTTATAAAATATGTTCCTGCTTCTTTCATCTTTCAGGAGAGGGTATGTAGAATTAGCATTATTTCTTCTTTACATGTTCTGTGAAATTCACCGCTGAAGCCACCTGGGCTTAGAGTCTTCTTTGTTTTTAAATATGAAATCAATTTCTTTAATAAATATTGAGCCACTGAGATTGCTTCCTTCAGTGAGCTGTGGTAGTTTGTGCCTTTCAAGAAATTTGTTTCACTTAATTTGTTGAATTTATTTGTGTAAAGTTGTTGATAATATTCCCTTATTACCCCTTCATGTGATTGTAGGATCTGTAGGGATGCTCTCCTTTTATTGCTGATTTTGGTAGGTCTTCTCTCTTTTTTTTTTTTATTTTTTTTATTTTTTTTATTTTTAAAAAAAAATTTTTTTTTCAACGTTTATTTATTTTGGGGACAGAGAGAGACAGAGCATGAACAGGGGAGGGGCAGAGAAAGAGGGAGACACAGAATCGGAAACAGGCTCCAGGCTCTGAGCCATCAGCCCAGAGCCTGACGCGGGGCTCGAACTCACGGACCGCGAGATCGTGACCTGGCTGAAGTCGGACGCTTAACCGACTGCGCCACCCAGGCGCCCCGGTCTTCTCTCTTATATCTAATTTGTCTTACCAGAGATGGCAAATTTTTAAAAATTTTTTATGTATTTATTTATTTTTAAAGAACCAGTTTTCAGTCTTACTGATTCTTCTTTATTTTTAAATTTGGATATGTTCCTGTTATCTTTCTATATTTGATTCTGGTTTAATTTCTTCATAATGTGAAAACAAAATTTATATGATTTTAATTATTTTAAATTTATTAATGTTTGTTTTTGACTCATGACATGGCCTATCTCAGTAAAATTCTGTGTGCCCTTGAAAAGAATGTATATTCTTTTGTTGGATACATTTTTATACAAATGTCAGTTAGATCCAGTTGATTTGAATTGATGGCGTTTTTCAGTTCTTTTATATATGCTTGTTGATTTTCTGTCTTACTGAGAGTAGTTGAAGCCTACAACTATAAGTATGAATTTGTCTATTTCTCCTGTCAGTTTTATCAATTTTTGCTACCTGTAGTTTGAAGCTCTGTTGTAATTGCATATACATTTAGTGAGGTGATCCTTTTATCAGTGTGTAATAAGTAAAGTTCTTTGAGAACTGTTTTGTCTGATATTAATGTAGTTACTCCCAATGTTCCTTTGATTAGTGTTTGCATGGCATATCTTTTTCCATTCTTTTACTTTTTAACCTACCTATAGAATTACATATGAATGAATTTCTTGTTAATAGCTCATAGTATGGTCATTTTCCCCCTGTTTGATGGTCTGTTTTTTTTCTTTTTCAGTTTTCCTATTTGTTTGTTTGTATCTTTATTTCCAGCATAGTTAACTCATGCAGTGTTACAGTAGTTTCAGGTATACAATCTGACAGTTTTTTTAAATTGGTGTGTTTAGTCCATCTGCATTTCATATCATTATTGGTATGTTTGGATTAGGTCTATCATTGTTTTGTTTGTTCCTTCTGTTTTTCATTCTTCAGTTTTTCTTTTACTGCTTCTATTGGGTTATTTTTATATTTTAAAATATTCCATTTTAATTTACCTAGTGTGATTTTGATTATCCTGTGTATAATTGTATTGGTTGATCTGGCTTTACATTATATATTGAGGTCACAGAACCATGTATTAAATGCTTAATATTAGTTGATTGAAGTAATATTTTTGGAATCTAATTTTGGTTTTTATTCTGAAGTTTTCCAAATAAGGTGATTGAAAGATAATGTAAGCTTTTCCTAACATATAGTCTATTAATATATTATATTGCTGTGTATGGTTTTTTAAAATATTTGTTTATTTTGAAGAGCAAGAAAGAGCAGGAGATGGGCAGAGAGTGAAAGAGACAATCCCAAGCAGACTCCATGCTGTCAGCGCAGAGCCCGACACAGGGCCTGATCCCATGAACTGTGAGATCATGACTTAAGCCAAAATAAAGAGTCAGATGCTTATTAACCAGCTGAGCCACTCAGGTGCCCCTCTATCTGAAATATTCTTAAAAAAATATTCATGACACTCCTTCATTCACCAATAATGTGCTTTGCTTGATCTACAAAGTGCTTTATCTTTATAAATCTCACCTAGACTAATGCCTGGTGATACTATGTATATCCATTTTGCTTTTGAGTCAGAATTCTTCTGATTATATATGACTCCTAATTTTAACTGTAAGCTTTACACAGGGCTAGTTTTGAGGACAGTGCTATGTTTAAGTGATTTTGTTTATATGGTATCAGTTGAAACAGTTGCATGATCCCAAGGTAAACTCTGCCTGGTGTGTAGTATCAAAAAAGTTTCCTTATTCAAGTTTATTTCCTCCTCTATAAAAGATTTGAACTATTTGAACTCTGGAAGTTTTTTTTCTGTTGGAATGTAGTCTGATTTGGCTATGTTTGGATTAATTTAATCTAATTTTGATAATTTACAAGCTAACTCAGTTCATTTAGGTGACTTTGGGTTTTGTTTCTATTGAAATCAAATATTTTAAATCACCAACAGAACAATTCGAAGAACACAGAAGATCTTACTAATCCTCTGTTCAATAATTCACTTAGATGCTAGAATGTAGCTTTACTTAGACCTATAATATTCATCTATAGGAAATTTATAGCATGAAAACTAAAAATTACGCTGATCTGTTCTGTTTATTGTTGTGGTCCAAGTCTTGCTTCTGTTGGCCAGCAACCTCAGTTTAGCTCAGTAGTATACGGTAGAGCTCTCTGTGATAATAGGAATGTATCTGTATTGTACAGTAGTTACTTTAATTTTAGTTAATTTAACTTTCAGCAGCCACATGTAGCTCGTAGGTCATCAGATGGCAGTACTGGTCTAGTCTCATGACTTCCCCTTTTTTTTTTTTTTTTAATTTTTTCTAATCTTTATTTTTGAGAGACAGACAGAGTCAGAGTATGAGCAGGGGAGGGGCAGAGAGAGAGGGAGACACAGAATCCGAAGCAGGCTCTAGGCTCTGAGCTGTCAGCACAGAGCCTGATGCGGGGCTCGAACTCATGAACCGTGAGATCATGACCTGAGCCACTCAGGTGCCGTGACTTCCCTTTTTATATTTAAAACTCCCTGCTTGGAATTTTTTTGGGGGGGTCTAAAATGTAAGCTTAGGCTTCTATCAGGGTCCTTGACCTATTGCAGAGCAGGAGACAGAAAACTGAACAAGTTAGAAAGAAAGTGATATATGACATAATTACAGTATGGTAGGAATTCAGTCAATGAATAGATTGATAAAGTGACTGTCTAGAGATGTCTGGGAGTTCTGTGAAGGAAAATAAACACTTCCAAGAATTTTAACTTGGAACGGTTTCATAAATATAATCTAAAATGGTAAAATTGCCAACCAGACCTATCCAATTCTTGGTTGGGTCTTCAGAAGTAAATTCCAGACCAATACTGAACTACCAGAGAAGAATCTGTTAGAACGTTCTACCTTTAGAGACAGGCTGAAATGGCAAACCCTTTGCCACTGCTTTCACTTCTGCTGCTTGTGGTTACCTGGAAAACTGGAGATTAGGTATTAGTCTAGAGAAGGTGGAAAAAAATATAAAAGTAGTTCTCTTTTCTTCTTTTCAGTGACAAATTGAATGGACTTAAGAGAACTTTAGAAGCTCAAATTCTTAAATGAAACCTTACTTTAGACTAGGACTTACAAAGACAGAGAATAACAAGTTACATTAACTGTGGTGTATACCTTTAAGTAGGTTTTTACTGCAGATGTATACAAATAACCCTCCTATGTCCATTCTTTACAGATCCAGGATGAGAAGACTGACAAAAGAAAGAAGCTAGCTGAACAGCTATAAGATGCCCAAATCTGGGTTCACAAAACCAGTTCAGAGTGAAAATTCTGACAGTGACAGCAATATGGTAGAAAAACCATATGGAAGAAAGGTATATGATTATCTTAAAGATGGGTTGACTGTTTTGGAACTGGGAAAAACTCCCCATTGGTAATTTTAGTAATTACCCATAAAATAAAAACAGTTGGATCCCAGTTAAATCCAAACCATTTATCTAATTCCTTTAAAATTAAATTGGATTCCTGGGATAAGATTGTTTTTCATTCCCGGAGATAACACATTTACTAATATGGTATATTTACTTACGAAATAATCATTGAGAGGGGGTGAAAAAAAAAATCCAAGACATCACAGTCATTTGGCATTTCTTTCTCCACTTCCTGACCCCCAGTATCAAAACACATACACGGTAGCAGTTCCATTTTCCTTGTCTTTAGCCTTGGATAAATTTATATGACTTTTCTAGCCTCAGTGTATCTCTCTGTATTGGAAGACAAGACTGCTTTATAGAATTGCTGTGACAATGAAATGGCATCAGTATGGTGCCTAATGCAATGCTTGTTACATAATATATGCTCAGTAAATGTTAACAGTTTTTGTTGTTTATTGTTAGTGATTGGCAACGACCTGTGATTGTCTTTTAACATCTATCCTTCTTCACTCCTATTTAATTTAGGCTCTCAGAACTTTCATTTAGACTTCTGCAATTGTCTCCTAACTGGTCTCACTGTTCTTAGTCTCTTCTGTAGTTAATTTTACACAGTATCTCTTTTTTTAAGCTTATTTATTAATTTTAAGAGAGAGCACGTGTGCACATGCATCAGTAGGAGTGGAGCAGAGAGAGAATCCCAAGCCGGCTCTGCACTGTATTGCAGAGCCTGGTATGGGGCTTGATCTGACAAACCGTGAGATCATGACCTGAGCTGAAATCAAGAGTCGGATGCTTAACCGACTGAGCTACCCAGGCGCCCCATTACACATTATTTTTTAATTTTTCTTTTTGGTGTTGTGTTTTGTCTTGTTTTTCCTTTTTGTGTCTTTTCTTCCCCCTTAGTCTTTTTTTGTTGTTGTTGAAGAACATCTGAAATGGTTCCAGTTTTTGGCAAACAAGAATAGAGCTGTGATGAACATTGTATACAAACACTGTTTTTAATAGCTTTATTGAGGTGTAATTTATATACCCTAAATTTCACTCATTTAGTGTATGATCCAGTGATTTTTAGTAAATTTATAGGGTTGTGCAGCCATCATCACAATCCAGTTTACACCATTTACATCATTGCTAAAAGAGCCTCATGCCCATTGCATTCAGTCCCTATTCCCACACCAACCCCAGGCAACCCCAAATCTGCTTTCAAAATCAGGAATTTTAAGTTTCCAGACTTTGTTCTTTTCTAAAACCATTTTGACTGTTTAAGGTACTTTGCATTTCCATCTAAATTTTATGAAATTTTCTACAAAAAAGCCTGCTGGGATTTTTATAGGGATTTTATTGAGTAGATCCATTTGGATAGTATTGACATCCTAACAGTATGTCTTCCAGTTTATCACTAGAGAATATCTCTCTGTTTATTTAAACCTTCAGTTTCCATCAGCAATACTTTGTAGTTTTTAGTGTACAAATCTTGAGCTCTTCTTGCTATATTATTAGTGTTTTATTCTTTGGGATGCTATTGTAGTTAATTTCATTTTGGATTTTTCATTGCTAGTATATATAAATATAAATGATTTGTATGTAGGGATTTTCTATTCCATGATCTTACTGAACTCATTTATTGGTTCTAAAAGTTTATGGATTCCTTAATATTTTCTACATATGGAATCATGTCAACTCCATATGAAGATAATTTTACTTCTTTTCCAGTATGGGTACTTTGATTTTTTTTTCGTACCTGATTGCCCTGGCAATCTTTGCCTTTTGATTAAAGTGATTACTCCATTTACATTTAACATAATTATTTATAGGGTTAGGCTTATATCTTCCATTTTGTTCTGTGTTCTTATGTTTCATATTTTTTTTGTTTTTCTTCCTTCTGTGCTCCCTTTTTAAGTTTTTTTTTTTTAATTTTTTTTTTCAACGTTTATTTATTTTTGGGACAGAGAGAGACAGAGCATGAACGGGGGAGGGGCAGAGAGAGAGGGAGATACAGAATCGGAAACAGGCTCCAAGCTCTGAGCCATCAGCCCAGAGCCCGACGCGGGGCTCGAACTCACAGACTGCGAGATCGTGACCTGGCTGAAGTCGGACGCTTAACCGACTGCACCACCCAGGCGCCCCTTAAGGTTTTTTTAATATTTACTTTTTTTTTTTTTTTAATTTTTTTTTTCAACGTTTATTTATTTTTGGGACAGAGAGAGACAGAGCATGAACGGGGGAGGGGCAGAGAGAGAGGGAGACACAGAATCGGAAACAGGCTCCAGGCTCTGAGCCATCAGCCCAGAGCCTGACGCGGGGCTCGAACTCCGGGACCGCGAGATCGTGACCTGGCTGAAGTCGGACGCCCAACCGACTGCGCCACCCAGGCGCCCCAATATTTACTTTTGAGAGAGAAGGAGACAGAACTCAAGTGGGGGAGGGGCAGAGAGCAAGAGAGGGAGACACAGAATCCAAAGCAGGCTTTAGGCTCCAAGCTACCAGCACAGAGCCCGATGTGGGGCTCAAACCCACGAACCATGAGATCATAATCTCAGCGGAAGTTGGACACAACCAACTGAGCCACCCAGGCACCCCTAATTTTAAATATTTTTTAATTTTAAATATTTTTTAATATACTATTTAAATTTATTACTTTTTAAACTGTGTTTCTTAAATTGTAATCTTAAGATGTTGATCTGTCGTTTATACTGTGCATCTAAGTATTATAAATTAATAGTGACTTAATTCAGTAAAATATAGCAACTTAGTTCCTGTATAGCTCCATTTCCTCCACTTTTTTCGTGTATCTATGTATCTATACATGGATTCATCAACATTTGTTACCAATCCAATAACAGACTATTATAATTTTATACAATTTTATCTTTGAAAAAAATAAGAGGAGAAATACATATTCATACAATTCTTTTTTACCTATAAATTTGCCAGGTTTGTCAGTCTTAATTTCTTCTTTTTATAGACTCAAGTTATTGTTTGGTTGTCATGTTCTTAACTAAGAATTTTAGCATTTACTGTAAGATCTTCAGCCATGATTCTTTAAGTCTTCATTGATCTAGGAATATCTTGATTCTCCATATTTTAAAAACAAAATTGTTGAAATATAATTCACATACCGTATTTAAAGTGTATATAATTCAGTAGTTTTTAGTATATTTACAGAGTTGTGCAGTCATCTCCACTATTGATTTTAGAACATTTTCATTCAAAAGAGAAACATTATGTACCCATCAGTAATCATTTCTCATTCTGTCCCCAACTCCCACAGCCCTAGGCAGCCACCAGTCCTTTCTGTCTGTATAGAATTGCCTATTCTGGATGTTTCATACAAATGGAATTATATAATATGTGGTTTTTGTTGACTGCTTGCTTTATTTTCAAAGGGCAGTGTTGTTGGATATAGATTTCTTGACTTTTTTTTCTTTTAGTAGATTGAATGTCACTCTACTACTTTCTTGCTTTAACTGTTTCTGATAAGAAGTCAGCTATTAATTGTTTTGTACCTTTGTCACAATGAATTTTTTTCACTGCTTCTCTCTCTTTGTCATGTGCTTAGGATTCTCCCTTGTGTTTATCCTTTTTGGAGTTTGTTGAGTTTCTTGGATCTGTAGATTTAAGGTTTTCATGAAACTTGTAATATTTAATTTACTGATTTTCTATATATATATGTATGTGTGTGTGTGTATTTTTGCCATCTCACATCTGCTGTTGAACATATCTAATATATTTGTAGTTATTTTGCCTTTCATTTTTTTTTGTGAGCATGTGAGTGGGGGAGGGGGAGAGAGAGAGAACAAGACAGAGAATCTGAAGCAGGCTCCAGGCTCCGTGCTGTCAGCACAGAGCCTGAAGCAGGGTGTGAACTCCAAACCGAGAGATCATGACCTGAGCTAAAGTCGGGGACACTTAACTGACTGAGCCACCTAGGTGCCCTGTTACTTTGCTTTTCAAATCCATTATTTCCATTTGGCTCTTTCTGTGATTTTTCCTTACTGGTATTATTTGATAAGTCATTATTGTCATACTTACAATTTTTAAACATTGTTTTATTTCTTTCTTTATAATAACTTTTAAATCTAGTATATGGGCTTACTCAGAGAAATTTCTCTTGAATACTTTTTTCCTTGCTTTTTTGTATGTCTTAATTTTTATTGAAAACTGGACAATTTAGGTCATATACTGTAGCAGTTCTACAGTTTTGGGTGCTCATTATTTCCCACCTGAACCTTGTAATTGTTGCTAAGTTGGTTTTTTGTTTGTTTGTTTTTTTTTTTTTTTTTTTTTTCTTGAGTAAAATGTTAGGAGTTTGCAGTATTTGTCACAACCACTGGTATCCATTGTTTTTCTTTTTATATTTTAGTCTTGCTTCCACAGAGGTACCCCTGTGTCTGTATAAATTAGTCAGCAGCCAATGATTGGTCAGGAGTTGTACTCAAACACCATGAGCCAGTCAGATTTCCACCTTCTACAGGCACACTTGCCTGTGTTGGGGAGTGCATTCAATGTTAGGGCATTTTTGAAATCTGTCCTGGCATTTACTTTTTGTTGGGCTCACCTGGGTCTTGCTGTGCTTGTGTGCAGTCAACTAATGATATGTAGAGGATATGGACCCTCTCAGATTTCCTCTGCATGTACACATAATCTCCCTGTCAGTGAGAGATGCATGGAGAGCTTAGCCCTTCTCCGATCTTTCCCATTGATCTTCTCCTCTCAGCCAGGGATGTGTGTCAGTCTTATCTGGCACACCCTGTGGCTCTCTCATTTCTGTAATCTCCCTGTTGAATTTCTTGCTTATTCACCGGCTTGATGCTCTTCTGCAGCAGGATCACAACCTTAGGCTAATAAGATGTATGTTTTTTGCCCCCTCCAATCATTTCCTACCCTCTTTGCTATTTTTAGAAACAGTGCATCTGGATAGGCTTTTTACACCTTCTTTGCCAATTCGAGTTGACACACTCTGGCAGCAGAGATGCTGCTTTTCTTGCCAGCCCCACCCTGGTAGCACTTCATGCAAACTAAGCATCAGCCAGGGAATGTGAGAGCATTCCCCAGGCAAAAATGCCAAAGACACTCACTGTTCTTGTCCATAGTTCAGCAGTTTTTCTTGAGGGGAAAAAAAAATGCTTCTCAATTTGTTGTTCGCTTTTTTTCAGTTTTGGGAGCCTTAAGGTGGTTGTTTTTGACAATTTTGTCTAGATTTATAGTTGTTTCTTGGGGAGGTAAGTTGCTAATACCTTTATTCCTCCATAGACGACTTTCCCCAAATGATATTTTAATTTGCCAAATGTGACAAATCATAAGCAAAGCATTTTTACTATTCCTTTTATTTAACAAATCTTACATTGGATTCCTACTGTGTTATATATTCTTTTATGACACTTGGAATGAAACAGTGAGTGGTTAAGCCGTGATTTAAGTCTTCATGAAGACTCTAAACTCGAACACTCTTCCTGTTTGTCTGAATGTTTTGCTCTCAGGACCCCTTCAGTGTAACTAAAGATCCCAAAGAGCTTTTTTATATGTGGGTATATCTGTTGATATTTACAATATCAGAAATTGAAACTGAGAAAAACTTTAGATTTTTTTTTTTTAATTTTTTTTTTAATTTTTTTTTTTTCAACGTTTTTATTTATTTTTGGGACAGAGAGAGACAGAGCATGAACGGGGGAGGGGCAGAGAGAGAGGGAGACACAGAATCGGAAACAGGCTCCAGGCTCCGAGCCATCAGCCCAGAGCCTGACACGGGGCTCGAACTCACGGACCGCGAGATCGTGACCTGGCTGAAGTCGGACGCTTAACCGACTGCGCCACCCAGGCGCCCCTAGATTTTTTTTAACTGGTTTAAAAAATACATATGTGTATGTTTACCCACATAGTATATTTTTATGGAAAATAACTATATGTTCCAAGACAAAAACTATTAGTGAGAAGAGTGTCATTGGTTTTGCACGTATCTTTAGTGTGTGACTTAACAGAAGACCACCAAATTCTCATCTGCATCTACATGCAGTGTATTTGGATATCACTTGTCATGTAGTGTCTAGAGAGCTGCAGTATATATTCTTGAGAGTATGAGAAAGGTGCACGTGGCACCTTAGTGTTACTGTGAGCGTATTTCTGGCCTTGCAGATCTTCTGAGATGGTCTCAGATACCATAATTTAAGAATTTCTTTACCACTGTAAGAAGCACATTAATGAGAGTATTGAGTGTATAATGATGGGACAAAAAGGAGAGAAACAAACAATTCTAGAGGGGTCAGTAATGGTGTCACAGTAGAAAAGTTACTTAGTCTGGATTCTCAAGGATGACTAAGTATTTGGCCAGCAGGAAAGTAGGAACAGAGGACAGTCCAAGATGTAAAAAAGACCTAAATCTGTTACAGTAATAGATACATATAAAGTTAGGATGTGGCCTGTGGAGGATGGAGGGTGGGAGGTAAGCATTAGACAGCGGCCAGTTCATTATGGCCTGATGTGTTGCTAAGGAACTTGGAATTTATCCTGTAGCCATTGGGCCAAAAGGGTCATAGTAGAGACCAGTTAAAGTGTTTTTTAAAAAATCCAAGCAAAAGGCAGTGTGGGCAGTGGCTATGGGGATGGAAAGAGTTTGGCAGACATAAAAGATGTTGAATGAATTAAACTTGTGTATGTAGAAAAAGTAATCTGGATCCACCCTGAGTTTGATTGAACTATTCCTTGAGAAGGAATTTAGGAAATAGAGGAATTGTTGTTTTCAGAAGAATGTTTGGTTTGTACTTGTTGAGTTGGCCATCAGAACATCCAACAAGAAGTATTGGTAGGCAGTTAGATCAAAGTCCAGAACTCAAAACAGCTCATTGGAAATGAGGATTCGTTGAAAAGGTTAACCTTATCATTATGGAGATAGAACCCAAAGAGAGTAGAGCAAGAAGGAAGGAGAATATGCCTAGGGAAATTCAAATACTTTCAGAATCATTGAGAGATGGGAAACAAGGACAGAGAGAACCAGGAGAGATTAAACAGAAGAGTAGCTAAGGGGGTCTATATGCCAAGTGCCACAGAGATGAACAGGAAGAAATGAGGCCACTGGATTTTGTCAGCTGGGATACCTTAAAATGTCTTTGTGTGGTAAAAGTAATTTCAGTAGAATTGTAGGGACGGAATACAGTGCTAGATTTGAGGAGAGAATTAGAACTTTCATTTCTAAATGTTTGAATATAGTGAAGGTTGCATTTGTGAAATTATATTTGGGCTGCTTGATGTCAGCTTGTTAAAACTTCTTTCTTCCTGGATACTTTGTATGTATCTTTTGAAAGCTGCCAGTAAATATACAGTAGTGGCAGAGCATTGGCCTCATAAAAATGTAGAAACAACAGCAAAAAGCAGACATTTTTCACTAACATTTCTATTAAAAACATTGCTTCGGTAAGTTAAGAATACTTATTAATCATTAGATTTATACAGGGGAGTCTGGGTGGTTCATTTGGTTGTCTGACTCTTGATTTCAGCTCAGGTCATGATCTCACATTCATGGGTTCGAGCCCCACATTGGGCTCTGTGCTGATAGCTCCAAGCCTGCTTGGGATTCTCTCTCTCTTTCCCTCTCTTTCTGCCCCTCGCACTCTCTCTCAAAGCTAGATAAACATTTTTTTTAAATCCTTAGATTTATATCATAGGAAGAATAAATACAGAATATTATATATTTCCTTTATGAACTTTTGGCTTACCCAGAGTGATATATTTAACTGTTCTCAGTCTCTGTTCAATCATTCAGTACTTTTTCAAGATCACATACTTATTTTGTTTGGGTAAGGGTCAGAAACTCTTCTGAGGCAATGCACATGGTGCTTATTGCCATGTTTTACAGGATTTCTGAGCAACTTGACATTGAAAGCTGTTGTTAAAAGTAATTTTCTGGGGTGCCTAAGTGCCTCAGTCAGTTAAGCATCCGACTTCAGCTCAGGTCATGATCTCGTGTGGGTTGGAGCCCCTCATGGGGTTCTGTGCTGACAGCTCAGAGCCTGGAGCCTGCTTCAGATTCTGTGTCTCCCTCTCTCTCTACCCCTCCCCCTCTCACTCTCTCTATCTCTCTCAAAAATAAATAAACATTAAAAAATTTTTTAAAGTAATTTTACTCAGTTTTAAATAGATATTTGACTGCTTATTTGTACCTTAAGAAGAGGAAGGGCTGTAATTTCCTGCTTATAGACCATGTTAACTGCTGCTGCTTACAACAAAATGAAGTTAGAAGGGAGGGTAGGAGAGGAAGCACAATCATATTAGTCAACTTTATATTTGCAAAGCATATTCTTTTGTTTGTCTTTTCTTTAGTGAGTGAGTGGCCCTAAAGCCAGCCTCAAGCTTCTTCTGAGTTTTTTCTTCCATATAATTTAGAAATGAGTATACAGCTGTTCTGATAGAGACCTTGTTTACAGTTTAATAGGACACAAACTGTTGCCATTATGAGATCCTAAATAAAATAACCTGAACCAAAATTTAATTTCTTAAATATATTAAATAGAGCATAATTTTAAATAATAACATTCTCTAGCAATATACTTTTAATATAAAATGCTTTCATTATCTCATTAAATATCATAATAGGGGTTCATCAAAAATGTCTACTCATAATTCTTCATATAGTTTATCCTTTCACTAAGATGTGGGATTTTTTCCTATTGATTTTAGTTTTTAGAAATTTTTCTGTTTCAGCTATAAATTAGTATTTACGATTTGTAGATCAAAATCTTTTATGAAAATCTAAAATCTAGGTTAAATTCATGAAGTGTGTGGGAGTAGGTGTGAATCATTTAACTTTCTAAGTAGCTGTCTTATCCTTTCCATCAATATAATTCAGACTTTCATTATTCCATAGCCTAGTGATATAGAGAAATTTTTATTTTACCATTCAAGTAATGTAATACATGTTGGTTATAGAAAAATTAGAAAATACATAGAAGACTAATGAAAACAAATTGCCTTATAAAAAACCATCAACAATCTGAGATTGTACCCTACCCTACTTGGAAGCTAATCTGTTTCATGGATGCTGGCAACAGATGTGAAACTCTTGAGTGGAATAGAAAGGAAAGTTTATTTCTCATAGGCAATAGTAGTAGTGATCTATCAGCATTTGTGCCTGTAACCTGAACCCTATTTCTCACAAGGGGATACAAAGAGAGCCAGGTGACAGCTACACATAAAAGGGGATTGCCGTACGGGAGAAGAACCCCAAATATTTTGTAATGGACAGTAAGTCTATCAGAACTTTGCCCCAAAGGGAGAAACTGTTTATTATATGGAATAGTAAACGGATCTGCTCTTTGCTCCAGGAGGAGATCATATCTTCCAATGCTGTTCTCCATATAGATATTCTTGAAAAGATAGTCCCAAAAAAGGGAGTTAGTGCTTCTGCATGTAAGAGGTGCAGATATGCAAGAGACCCATGGGGAACTGTCTCCCCACACATTAGTAGTGCTGTTACCCACAGATAGCTATCAACATTTTGGGTTATATCCTTCAAGAATTTTCTATGTACATATTTTTTTCTGAGTAAATTTTTACCTTTTCTTTTTTCTGTCTTAACTGATTTGGTAAAGGCTACCAGTACATTGTCTAGCAGTAGCAGTGTTAGAAAGTCATTCTTGTTTTGCCATTGATGTTTTGCTGTTACTGATTTATTGATGTATAGTAGACCCCAAATGATACATTGACATTTTTATTACTGTGTATGGTAGCTGTTGTAGGTTATTGAAAGAATAACAGTAATATAAATGAAAAAGATTTAAGATATTTTGAAATAATCTAACAGAGTCCTAGACTTTCCTATGTCATGGATATGGGAGAAGAATGTGCCAGTGATTTGTTCCTGGATTGATACTGTATTTATATCATTTGGTAATACAGAAATTTCAGGACAATTGGATATAACTATTTTGAAAGTTACTTTCCCTAGATCTGAAAATAATTTTTAGAGTTGAAGAATCTCACAAAAACGCTTTGTTCAAGTAACACTTCCAAGGACAATTTTATTTTACAACGAACAGAACTAGTTGGTAGCAGTTGCAAATGTGCACCCTGATCACCCTGTTGCAGAGGAGAGTATGATCAATATGTTCTAGGGAACATTTTCCACTCAACGTGTTATCAAATTGTTTTTTTTAACTTGTTTTATGGTACAGTACGGTATCTTTACTTACACAGGTGCAAGGGAAAAGGGACATCTTCGTGTTTTTCTTAGATTCTTTTATTAATAATAAAGACTTAATATTTCTAAGGCAAGTCTCTAGAATTTTGTTGGTTAACTTTGTATTAATCATGCCTTTTTATTTCTGATGCTTTGACATTGGGGCCTGCTGATACTGGGGAGACTGCCGTTCCCATGGCTGGCCAATTCCCAGAGATCTTAACTCACTTGTGACCATATATTTCATATGCAAACCAATCCAGAGTTCAAACCCAACCACCAACTGTATCCAACTCTCACATTCTGGGCCACTGTCCCTGCCCTAATAAATTACATGAGAGCCATGTACCAGACAATAAGAGAAACAGTGCCCATACCCCAGAAACTGCTGCAAGCCAGGCCTTGCCTTTTCTTTCCTGAGGAAACCGCAATAAAAGCTTTTGCCCACATTTCCCTTCTCTCCCTATGCCTCCTGACCCACCGTGGTGCTACCCTTTGTGGCCCTATGTGGTGTATAGCATGCCCTCCCTTGGAAACTGAGTAACAAACTGCCTTTTCAGTGACAGTAGTCACCTGATCTGTTGGCTTCACCATACCTTAATAATAATAAAACTACGTTTTTAAAACAACCTCATAAACAAAATACATGCCTGTGAAGCTTGATTTCATTGGCAGAAGTGGAAAAACAGCTCAAGAGAATTTAACTTTACAACTGAGAAGTAAATAATATAAGGCTGTTATTCTTCAGCAATCTTTATCAGTTAAGATACAAGGAAATCACATTCTCTTCCTGATTTGTTAATATATTTATCAAAAATGACTGTAGACTCTGTTGAGATGTTACTTTTGTCACCTGTTAAGATCATCATATGGTTTTTCTTTAATTTTTTGATATGATGAGTTGTCTTAAAGAGATTTCTAATAATTATTATTATTGTTTTCTTTGGGTGAGCCTGCTTGATTCTAAGTTTTAAGACACTAAATTTGATTTGACAGATTATTTAAGATAATTTACTTTTGCATTTATTTCATAAGGAATTTAGCTTATAACTTCTATCTTTTGGTATGTTTTAGACTTAAAGATGGATTCTAATCATACCTTTATGCTGCAGTATTATTTACATGAAATGGGAAATATCTGTTCCTTGAACTTGTTTTAAATCTCTTGTAAAATCTTCTGGGCTCTAGTACCTTTTTGTAAACTTAAAATCTTTGGGTATGGATTTATTGTCTTCTATGATCATTGGTCTATTCAGGTTTTTTGTTTCTTTCATGAGTCAACTTTTAGTAATGTGTGTTTTCTAAGAAAATAATCTTAAAATTTTAGTGATATAAAAATGAATACAGTATTTTTTGTATTTTTTTTTTGTAACTTTTCCATAACCCCTTTGGAATTGTATGTAGGTCTCAGTCCCAATCTTTATTATTTCTCTTTTTCATTTTCATGATTGGACTCACTGAAGTCTTATTCTATTGCTCATTTAAAATCACCTTTTGATTTTGTTGGTAAATTCCACTCTAAAAACACTATTTTGTTTACTATCTTCTTTCCCCTTTTCCTTCCTTTATTTTCTTTTCTTGGGTTGAAAGCTGGTATCTTCTGCAATCTGAGTCTACTTCTAACTTGCTCCTGAGAATCTCTACAAGTATCATCTCTCATTTATTATCATAGATAGTTTGGGAACTGTTCTTTTAAGGTGATGTGGCTTATTAGTTCTTAGTGTCTGGCATGTTTTTCACAAAGGAGGTCTTATAGCCCAGTTTAGATGTACAGTACCAATTCAGATATTAAAATTATAATAAGTGTGAACTTGATAATGGCTGTAGACCATGAAGGTAGGATATTCACCTGGAGTGGGTACGGCATATTAACAAAACACAATATATTTTATTGTATCCAGAATCACTTTTTCTGATTTATATATTTGTTCATTGATGGTGACATGTATATTATGCTTACAGAGTTTTATTCAAGATTTTTTGTTTTACTGTTATTTTAAAATTAGATTGTTAAGTAAAAGTAGTAGAATATGAGACAAGTTAGAAAAAATGATACAGTTGTTGAAACTGGCTCTTGAATACATTAAAGATAGTGGTTTGTAATATCTCTCTACTTTTGAATATATTTGAAAATTTTCTTCATAAATTTCTTAAATACTGTCTTGCTTAGCTAATATTGTTATAACTGTATTCATATTTGATTTTTAATAGAGTAAAGACAAGATTGCATCATACAGTAAAACTCCAAAAATTGACCGAAGTGATGTGGGCAAGGAGATGAAAGAGAAATCGTCCATGAAACGTAAACTTCCTTTTACCATTAGCCCATCAAGAAATGAAGAACGAGATTCAGACACAGGTAGAATAATTTGTTCTCTGATAAAATCTTAATCATTCTTTTACTGTGATTTGCTTCATATCATTCCTCTTGCACCCCATTTTTATAGAGAAATATTTGTATTTTGGTATTTCAGATATATCATTTTGGGGCAGAAATTCATTGTTTCTCACTCAAACACGATTTCTAATCAGATAAAAACAATTTGCTTCTTTCCTTACTCTCAGGTTTATTACAAATATCTTACCATTTTCAGAACTTAATTTCTTAGATAGCATTTCAGTGATGAAAATTTACTCTGATATACAGCATAGGATATGTTAGAGTTGAGAAAAATGTGAGTTTTTGTGGACACAGTAGTGAACCCAACAAAGAAAACATTTAGGCATTTTAGATTCAGAAATGAATCAGAAATATGCCCTCCCCACCCTGAAAAAAAAAAGAAAAAAAAGATGGAGGCTTATTGCCTTAGCCCATTCATGGTACTTTTTTTCTTCAAAACTCTTATACGTCAGAAATGGTCCTTGACATCTGTCAATCCCGGTTGTTCATAATAGATCAGAAGTAACTTGTTACCACAATCTAATAAACTACTAGATTTTGTTAGCTCTGAACTGATCATTTCTTGAAACTAATATAAACTTGACTGTTATGTGTTTATCATGATTATTTTATCCCTTGCATGAAATATTAATAATGAACTGTTCTTAACGTTTCAGCTTCACTCACAGAGTTACTGTCCCACTCTGAGTTTATGTAATATCTTTCTGGCCATCTTAATCATCACTTTAGAAATAATCTTGACTGTGGAATCTGAACATACTTGAAATGCCCTGTGCTAACATAGCTTTAGAAAGTACTTAAATTTTTTCATATGTTTTTAGTAGGGAGGTCTCATTTTATGTATTTATTTTGCTGTCTGTCTTAGCTTGAATTAGAAATTGTTCTTAAACATGACATTTTTAAGCCTTGAAAATTATGGGGTTTTTTTTTTTTTTTTGCAGTGATGAAGAAATTTTGTGCTTTGTTCATGTTTTTAAATTTTTTAAAAATATTTATTTATTTTGAGAGAGAGAGAGAGAGCAAGTGCATGAGCAGGGGAAGGGCAGAGAGAAAGGGAGAGCGCGAATCCCAAGCAAGCCCTGCACTAATGGAGCCTCTGCCTCTCTCTCAAAATAAATAAACATTAAAAAAAAATTTTAATAAAAAATATCAATAGTAATCAAAGAAATACAATATAGAACAATTGACAAAATCGTTGGCCTAAATTGTACCAGGTAGTCACTGGCCAGAAATAGGAACTTGCTTTAGTTGGTCTAAATTAAAAGAATATATTGTTGGAGGTAAATATGAAAACATTTATCCAAAACTAAAAGGTTGTTAACATTTGACTTATTCTTTAATTTGGAATTTATATAAGTAATTATTGATGATAGTGAAAATTATCTTAAGGTATGTGTATCTCTACTTAACTTAGAAGAGCAAAAATAACCCCAGGAAAATGTTAAGTTGTAGAGAATTTGTTCAATTTTGGTAAATCCAATGAAGCAATATGATTTTTACTCTTAAAAATAACATTATGGAAGAATACGTCAAGTAAAAAGATGCTCATAGCATTCAAATTTTAAAAATAGGTTATGAAATAATATGTACTGTTTGCATTAAAAGCCACATTGTGTATATTTATATTTGTATGTATGTGCACACAGGGCATATATTAACACACGTTTTGAAAGATAAAATTGTTTAAATATAAAAGACTGTTTAGTGGTAGAACTAAGCCAAACCTAGCTACTGTATTATGGGCCCAGAACAGAAATGTAAATATTTTAACCCTGACTTAGGTTAAATAAAAGAATGGGGATAATAATAAAAGATTGGGAATAAGGACAGAATGTTAATAATGTTACTTAGCTCATCTCTTATAGCAAAGGAATAACTGATATTGTCTACAACTGAAATACATCGTTTTTAAAAATATTTACTTCAACTTTTTAATCTTTATTTAAAATTCTTTCATGTACGTTTACATATAATGTATTTATATTTTAGTGTATGATCTCTCTTGTAGAAAAGAAGCAATTCCTTGAGTTTTTCCTCTTCTTCTTCTTCTTTTTTTTTTTTTTTCCTTAAGTTCTGAACCCAGTGTGGCGCTTGAACTCATGACCCTGAGGTCAAGAGTAGCCAGCCAGGAACCCTAGTTCCTCTTCTTTTTATGTTGGATTAAAATAAAATCTTTCAGCTTTTTATTTTAAAATAGTAACGTATATATGATATTTTTGTTTGTATGTAAATTAACACACACACATACACCCCAGTTCCTTTCTCTTTATATATATTTAGAGAGATGCTTGGAATGGTGGCTACTAAATGTTAACATTCTGTTTCCAAGATTTTGAATGACTTTTTACTTTCTTTGTTTTTTGTAGGACTTGAATTTTTAAAATAATGAGCATAATTATTTCTGTAAAACAGTTTCTTAAATTTTTTTTTTAAGTTTATTTATTTTGAGACTTCTGCGCATGCATGTGTATGCACATGCGAGCGAGTGGAAGAAGGGAGAGAGAATTCCAAGCAGGCTCTGCAGGTCAGTGCAGAGCTCAAAGTGGGGCTCGAGCTCATGAACCATGAGATCATGACCTGACCCAAAGTCAGACGCTTAACCAAGTAAGCCACCCAGGCACCCCAGTTACTTTTTTAAAAAGATATTCATACTTTTCAAGGAAGACTCAATGATCTGCCAAATCAGAGATACTGCTATCAACTGGATGAATCATTCTTAGTCTTCATTTTGAGATACCCTAGTGTGTCTTAAGCTTTATAACTCTGAATTATTTAATATTTATTAATTTTTTAAAAGATAACACTTTTAAAAAGTAATTGCTTAACTAGACAAAATTTGGGGGAACGTTACAGCATAATTTGAAGTCATGCCAGTGGGTCCTTACAGATGTGTCATAATACTATTTATTTCAGCAAATTTCCAGTATATCTGCTTATATCATTTCAGTATCCCACATTGTCCTATCCTATTAGAGAATTCCCATAAATTTTGTCTCATGAAATGTTAGGAGATGAATATATAGAGTGACAAGAAGACAAATTATTCCTTATACCTATAGCTTGCTTTGTCACTTATTTTTAGCTTTTATTTTCAGTCTCTCCTTGTCTAGAATCCTGGCAGGATAAGTTAATTGTAGTTACAGTAGAGGTAAATCATAGCATAGTGTTTATTATCAGAGGCTTTGGAGTCTGACAGGTCAGTGTTGTGTCCCTACTCAGCTCCCTACTTGTCCTGGCCAAAAAAAATTTGAGGCCTTTGTAACTCCCAATTTTCTCATCCGTAAAAAAGTACATGTAATACCAGCTTCAGAGAATTGTAATCTTTCATTGGCATAGTGTGTAAAATCAGTTTATGATATGTTAATTGAAACAAAACCGACAAACACTGGCTTAAAATAGATTGAGATTTTTTTTCATCTACTGTAATAAGGCCAGGAGGTATCAGTAGTCTAGGGTTGTTACAGTAGTTCAGTAACGCCATCAGGGACTGGGATGTTTTCATCATTCTGTGCTCACCCTTAACTCATACGTGGACTTTGTCCTTAAGCATTTTGTTGTAAACTCACAGAGTATCTTCTGCCTCCTCCTGGCAGAAAGTACGAGAGGGAGGACCCAACGGCAAAGTATCTTTTTTCCAGTGAGTCTTTGCCTTTTTATTGATGAAACAATCTCCCTAGAAACTTCTGCCTGCATCTCATTGGTTAGTCTACCTTAGTTACAAGGGAGTCTGGAAAGTTAACTACTTTCAGTTGGCTGTATTGTCACCCTAATCAAAACTGGTGTCCTTTTGTTAAGAAGGGGAAAATGAATATTGGGTAGCTATCTTTCAACACTGACACTGTATATAGGTTTTAGTATAGTAATTAATAACTAAAAACTGCTGTTATCTCAAATAGTTATTGTTTGTACCTAAGTGAACTTTATTCCTGCACTATCAGTCAAAAAATCATACTTCTTTGTTTTCCTAGTCTAATGGCATCCAAGGGAAAGCCACAATCCCTTGACATGAAAATACTAATAAACAGCTGTCTTGAGGGTACACATGAGAGGTCTCTTGTTGGCCTTCAAACTAAACATGCAGTTTTTTTGTTATGATTAATGTCACCATGAGCATCTTTGCATATTGTATTTTTATTATACCCTGAATTCTTTCTTACACATTCCCAGGAGTAGGGTTACAGGATTAAGGATTAAATATTTCTGTCATGTTTCTCTGAAATAATTATACCTAGTTACAAAGCCACCAGCAGTATATGAATGTTCTTTAACCTCAAATAACATTGGGGTACGTTTTTCTTTAGGTTTGATAGATCTAATGTCCTATAGAAGTAAATCAGTGGTACTTCATTATATTTAGTTTGTATGTTTAAATAAGTAGAAAGATACAGTGTCCTTCACTTTTTAAAAATCTTTGTTTTCATTTATTTACTAATTTTTTTCTTTTGGCATATGTAGATAATGCAGCATGAGAAAATCCAAAGAGACACAGTATGACCTGTTCCCAAAGTCCATGGTGGCAGTTGTGAAGCATGTTCAGATGTTTTAAACTAAATCTTCTCTGCCAGCCAGCCTTAGAAGTTCTATTTTCCTGATGCCGTTGAAGGATTTACCCTGTTTAATATGACTCAAGCAAATTTGGAGAGAGGAACTTTTTAAAAAAGAAAACAAAAAGAATATTTCTGGTAAAAACGTTAGAGTAGCTAATAAAATCAGTGCTTTGCCTAATAAGGATGATCACCTTTTGATGATTTTCATGGATATTATTTATTACAGATTTTCTTTTGTCCCTCCCCCATCTTTGAAACTTTTACTTTAAAAATTTTCAAACGTATAGTGCAAACCTTTTTAGTCATTCTTGATTTTTTTCTCTTATTCTCTTGCAACCCGAAACAGAATATTAACTAAAAAGATGGCTTTTAAAATACAACTATTGTTTGTCTTACCTTGCTACAGAGAACATATCAGGGAGGGATAATTACTCTGCTTGGCACTCAGTGTTTTACAGAAACCTCCTAGGTAACCCTAGTCTCAGTATAGCACAGAGGTGGGTGAGTCAAGGGACAAGATATGGAAGCTCTTAAAAATTCAGCTCCTGAATTAAATCCTTATAGAATACACATTCAGATGCACCAAATATAAACATACTTATTTGAGTAAAAGCCAAAGGGTGTGTGGAGTCAGGGTGGATTAATTTATTGCCAAAGGTAGATTTCAGTAAACTTTTGCCACTTCCTTATATTAATGAATATAATTGAAAATTTAGTTTATTCACTATGCTTTAATCTGTTGCAAAAATATGATCTGCTTTTAGTAATTCATTTAATTCAACTTGTTGGCACAACTTATCGGTTCCTGCTTTTTCTTTTCTTTGCAGTATATGGAGCCCATTTTTGCTTGTCTTTAAATGGAATGTCAGATATTCTTCATGGAATTTTTCTAGTTGCTAACTTTATATGTTCAGTTTAGAAATATAAGTCTTCATTAAAAACTTGTCATTGAATCCATTTACCCACTTGGTTTAGAATTGGTCTAAATGTTATTTTATCAGTTATTTTCCTTTCAGTTGAGTGAGCCTTCCTCAACACTAAACTTTTTGGCTTATCTTTAAAAGTTTCAAATACTATGTTTTACTTGTTCTCTAAATTGGTTTCTTTTTTTTTTTTTTTTTTTTTTTTTACCCCAACACTTGCTTCTTTATACCTAACTGAACTCATGAATAATAATAATGATTCTGGAAAGAAAAGTGTATGTCAATAAATTGAGTATATGAAGATCAAAATAATATTGTGAGTTAAAATGGCATGTTGTTTATAAGTAAAAATATCTGCTCTGGCCATATTGCCAAAAGTCAGTTGGTGATATTTTTACTTGTCATGAATTGCTAGGCCGAATTCCATATTCTTATCTTAGCTGATAAACTTTGTTTTGATTTTAGGCTGCTTTCTTTCTAAGACGTCTTATATAGTGGGCAGTGTAGTAATTCATACCGTTTGAAATGCGTATAATTTATAGAAAGGTCTGTGGTCTAGAATGATACTGCAGTCCAAAGTGTTCCATTGTTTTCTGAGTAGTTTGGCATTCATAGAACAAAAAGGATTATTGAGGTCCTTTATTCAAGTTTTCTAAAGACAAATTCTAAACAGAAAGACAGTGATAGAGGACTGCCTCTTTTATCATTATTCAGAGATTGGAAAAAATAAAGCTTCAAAGGAGATCTCTTTTAATAAATAGCATCAGTAGTATCTATTACTGCAAACTGCATGGTTGTCTTTCTCAGCTTTAAGAGTCCAATTGAAAAAACTGAAGTCTTGGCCAAATTGAAATCTTCAGCCAAACCTGTGTTTTAAATGTGCTTTTGGCTTTACCTTAAAAATAATCTTTTGGAAAAACAGTGATAGATCATTGACTAAACTAGTGGTCTTTTGAAAAATGTTGGTTTGTTGAATTCTGCATTTCCCTTCGTGTGCTTTTTTTCTTTTCTTCTGTCTCTTCTTATTCTGTAGATTCAGATCCAGGACATACAAGTGAAAATTGGGGGGAGAGACTTATATCTTCTTACAGGACATACTCAGGTAATTAGATTATCAGGGGCACCTGTTTAGCCAGTGGTTTCTGTCACATTTACAAGTAATTGTTGTACTATAAATAACTTCCTTTCAAACCAGTATATAAGTATCGTTGGTTGAATAAGTGAACTACATGAGTGACACTGAATTTTCCAGTTTTTGTTTGAGGTGTCTGGTGCATCATATCCAACATGTGCTATTAACATTTTAAGCAGGACTGCTATGTACCACTACTCAGTAGTTGCACAGCACAACATGGGGCTACCGTTCACATAGAAACCAGTATAAAATTCAGCCCCTTGGAGTTGTGCAGTGCAGCAATTCCTATGGGAAGATACTCAAGGTCCTTGGTCTCTTTTGCTCTATACTCTTTACAAGAGATACACCACATGTACTGGTTTTGATAGTGTCATCTTACTATTTAATCATGCATTGTTTTTTAAAAAAAATTTTTTTTTAGTTTTTGGTTGAACTGTCTTTAGCCTATTGACTTTGCTGCCCATGTTGAATTTAACAGTGGATTAAAACAACAGCTTTCCTGGAGAAATGCCATTACCATGAACTGTGTCGGAACTGCTTTATTTGGCTATGGCACCAGGTTAGGCTTCATAATTGCTCCAGATAGAAGAATAGAGGAGAATGTATAAGTGCTATCTTATGTGAAAACTAACTAGTTAAGTGTTTTGATTGTCCTTTTTTTTTTTTTAATGGGCTTATATTTTTATCTTTTAATTTTTTTATAATATAAAATATTGTTTAGTCCCTGGGTGTCCAAGTGTCCAGTTTTCAGCATATGACATTTAGCTAATAAAAGCTGAAATAAACCTCTGTTTCTGGTATATTTTATATTTTATAAATTTGTGAGAGAGGTGTAGAGCCAAATATTACTCTTAAAATTATCCTGAAAGGTAGTAACTGAGCTGATAAGGCAGTACCTGATTATCAAAATTTTGGGATAAAGAACATGTTTACAATCAGCATTAAATTTAAAAGGCCCACGCTCTGTGGAGTTGGGTATACATTTCTATAACAGGACTCCTCAGGGCCTGGGTATACCTGAAAGAGGTATATGGGATGAAACTATCCATGATCTGAGTAGTATTGCTGGAAATCAAAAGATAATAAGCACCTACATTTTAGAAATTCTTGTAGATGCTTTAGAACCAGAGAGCAATGGCAACATTTTTTTCTCAGACTTGAAGTGCATTCCAAATGTGATTGATTTAGTTACATTCATCTGAATTAATGGAGTTACAGCTCCATTGCTCCATTCCTTCCACAGTGATTGCTTTGTGGGGAAGTATCGTATTCTTTAGTTTTTGAGAGGCTGGTAGGTTTATGAGCCAGTTCCCCAAGAAAGAAATTTGTTTCTTCTTCTTAATATACCCTACACTTAATTGGGATGTGACTGTATTGAGCTTTTTGTTTATTCTGACAAGTCCTGAAAAGAAAGCATTCATTTTTGAGATTATAAGACTGAGACTTCTCTGTATTTCTAAAGATCTTCTGAACCTTGAAATAAAGAATGTTGGATTGTGGATAATCCATTTCTCTGTTTTTCTTTAGTCTTAAGTAAGTCACTTGGATTTTTCTTTAAAAATCTCTAGAGTGGTCGAGTGGAATTTCAGTTCTAGAGGAGACTGTGCTAAATGAGCACGTGTCAGTATTCCTCTTTGTAAATTTTAAAATTCTGACCCATTTTTTGGACAAATAGTTCAGTTGTCAAACTTGAGAAGTACCTAACTTTCTCAAATACACGTGATCATTTTTTACTTATGACTGGTCAGGAAATAAGTTCTTCACAGTATAGATCCCACATAGTCAAAAGTTTTGTTGAATGCTTTACACTTGAAAAAGCACACTTTGGGACATACTAATCTAACACAATTTTGAAGAATGGTATTAATCTAGCTATCTTACACCCAGCATCTGTTTACTTACCTTCTTTTCCTATCTTATGTAAAGCATGAACTCAGACAAATGACTAAGGTAAACTCAATTAAAGAAAAACAGAGTTCAGATTGGATGCTAGTATTTAATTTGAATTTTTGCTTAATGTATCGCTTGAGAACATATTCTTTTTAAAACATTGCATGAAATGTAATGAGAAGCAGAAAATTCATTGTTTTGCAAGTGAGAAAATATGAAAATTTCCCCAAAATTTAAGAAAATATTTTAAAGAAAGATTCTCTGTACATTTTCTTCATTTTGTTTCCTCCAATTACTAGATGTCACTTCTTTTTAAAAAAATTTTTTCTCCTTTTTATAAAATTTTTACAGCGTTAAATATTTTAATTTTAGAAAAGTACATTCGCTATATTTAAAGATTTGTTATTTAGGCAGAAAATCATTAAAACAATAATTATGGTTCCTCATTAAATATGAGAGAACAGAAGCATACAGAGTATTATTAGAAGAAAGTATATGTTTTGGAAAAAAAATGGGCTTCTCTTAAAAACCTGTAAGGGCTTTATAATAAATTTAGTAAGTTAGATGAGACACTGTGCTGAAACTGGATTTATACTAAAGTGGACCATTAATGATAATAAAATAAGAAACAAGAAAATAAACAATATTTAGAACTATTAATAAAGGCTGACTTAAGTAAATCTTGAAGTTTTTTGTTTTTGTTACGTAAAATTAAGTATCAACACGATGGACATTTTAGGAGCTATTGAATTTTGAGTGATTTCTGGGCAGCAGAGTTTAAATATTCTGATCTCTTAATTTTTCTAGGCCATTAGGATGCCAACCATTGTATCCTAATTAAATAAGTGGCTCGCTGCAAGAATTACTACTTTTAAGTTCTTATGCCTTAAATGATTATATATTTAACAGTATTTAAATAATATCAAATTATAACTAGTTTCTTGAACTTGCTAGATTAATAAATGCTTATCACCTGGAATAGTCTATCTGTTGGCCACATCTGCCTAGGAAAAAAAAATGCAATATTTACTACTAAACCTTCCCTTCTTCCACTTTTGCTGTGTTCTATGTTTATTTTTGAAATTTACTTATTTATCTTTGTTAGTCCACCTTTGCAGGGACCCTCAATCCCCGATCAGTAATTCTCAGATGATTTGTATAGGATTTCCCAAGAAATAAGATGTCTAGACACTTAATAAGCAGACGTTAACTCACACCTGAATTATCTCCCAGAGAAGTCCTAGAACAGCTATCTGTATCTCTCTGACTTACAGAATCCAGTTCCACCTGAAGTTCCTGGCACTTGATGGGGAATGCTGGCTGCATTGCCAAAGGATTTCCCAAGTAGCTCAACCTGAGAACTGGCTTTATGATGAATCAAATCTCTTTGAAAAAAATCCTTAGACATTTTGGATCTTTGCACAATCTCTGTTAACCACCCCCACATACCCACACACATGCAGAATCTTTAATTTGCTCATTTTTAACTTTGATCAGGATCATTCCATGTTCAGTTATCCTGTGTCTGGGATAAGGTGATCTGATGCTGTTTTTCAGTAATTACTTCGTGTGATGAGACTTGTCTTAAATACTTATCTCGTTAGATTATACAAATCATCAGTGGAATTAGGGAAGTAATTTGAAGGAACATTGCTAATAAGGACAGCAGTAATTAAGAAGAATAAAACTATAATGAATGAAGAGAAGCTTCAAAGATGTGATACTAAGGAATGTTTGAAGTGTTGTTGAGGAAGTTTAATTTTAAAAGAACAAATTGTTAAAATACAAATTATACTAGGAATAAATTTCCAAATAATTCTTAATTTTCAGAAAACAGAATTAATATATGTTTTTTCAAAGCATTCAGGAGGAAAATTGCTCATATAATACAATAAAAGTCTAGTGTTCTTTTGTTAGCCTATTACTAGTTTATGTTTCTCAAATACATGTATAGCATCTGTTTTTTAAAAGTTTTCTTATGTTTTGCTTTTCAGTACTTGCATTTGTTTCAGATTCTTACATATTTGTTAATAATTCCAGAGAAAGAAGGTCCAGAAAAGAAGAAAACAAAAAAGGAAGCTGGAAATAAGAAGTCCACGCCAGTTAGCATTCTTTTTGGTTATCCACTCTCTGAGCGGAAGCAGATGGCACTCCTTATGCAGATGACAGCAAGAGACAACAGTCCAGGTACATCATTGAGTACATGTGTATTCTTAGTTTGCCTCAGATTCCACCCTTGTCTTAACAATTACTTTAAATTTTTATTTTTCTTGTATTTAATAAAAATTTCTTACAAGTTTGGGGGCACCTGGGTGGCTCCGTTGGTTAAGCGTCTGACTCCAGCTTGGGTCATGATCTCCCGGTTTGGGAGTTTGAGCTCTGCGTCGGGCTCCATGCTGACAACTCAGAGCCTGAAGCCTGCTTCAGATTCTGTGTCTCCCTCTCTCTCCTCCCCTCCCCCTCGCACACGTGCACGTGCTTACTTTCAAAAATATTTTTAAAAATTTAAAAACTTGTTGTAAGTATAATTTTACGTTTATTTGGGTGATAATTGTTTATTGTCTGTATCCTCCACCAGATGAGAATCTATACAGGAACAGGGGATCTTTGCACTTAGTGGATATTCAGTAAATATTTGTCAGCCAAATTGGGTAATTTAGAAATGGTCATTCAAAAAAAAAAAAAAAAAAAAAGTCCATTGCTGCACTGTGTGCTTTCACCTTACTGAAGCATCTTTACTCTAGTTTCTGTAAAGCTGCTCCTAGGTTTATAGTTTACTTTTCAGTTGCTAGCACCCTGCCGATAAACTGGTAATCTTATCACATTAGTACTTTTATTTATTTAGTTATTTTTTTAATATGAAACTTATTGTCTTTTTTTTTTATACAATTCATTTTTATTGTGGTAAAAACACATAATATAAAACTTACTATTTTAACCATTTCTTTTCTTTCTTTTTTTTTTTATGAAATTTATTGACAAATTGGTTTCCATACAACACCCAGTGCTCATCCCAACAGGTGCCCTCCTCAGTACCCATCACCAGTACTTTTAGAAGCCATAATGTAATCCATGCTTTATTGTTTGAGATCTAAATTATTTTATTTTATTTTTTTTTTAATTTTTTTTTTCAACGTTTATTTATTTTTGGGACAGAGAGAGACAGAGCATGAACAGGGGAGGGGCAGAGAGAGAGGGAGACACAGAATGGGAAACAGGCTCCAGGCTCTGAGCCATCAGCCCAGAGCCTGACGCGGGGCTCGAACTCACGCACCGCGAGATCGTGACCTGGCTGAAGTCGGACGCTCAACCGACTGCACCACCCAGGCGCCCCGATCTAAATTATTTTAAAAGGGAAAATATTTGTGATATGCTATGTAAATTTATTTCGTATTTCATTTCACACTTCTGATTAATGTGTTGTACTACGTGTATGTGTGTGGGTGGGGAAGAGTTATTTCTATACTGTGCTCTCCAAAAATAATTAGGATGGGTCACCAGCAGAACCAGAACAAGGGAACTACCCAACTCACTAATTTTTTAAAAGCTATAAAAAGCTAGGTAAAATCCAGATAGCTGGGCACAGATGATAATTACTATTGACCATTGAATGCATTCTGGCAACCAACAACACAAAATTTTAAGTTGTATAGTTCTTATTAACTAATAAAGTAAATCAGTTTTGTCTAGAGAAAAAAATTTCTTTGGGCTCTGAATTCAAGCATCTTTATATAAGATTTTGGGTAACTTAACAGACACTGTTGAAATGCATTGAAAAGGATAGTTTTCTCTGGTGAAGCTTTCCCGTATTGGCTTTTTAAAAAAACTATGACAACATGGTAAAATTTTTAAGAGCTTCTATGTATTGTAGTTTCCATCAAATCATTGGTATATCTAATCTTTCACTAATGAACACATTAGGGCTTCCTGCTTTTTTAAGTAGAGCGTGTTGTTTTTGGTTATTCTCCTGCCTTCCACCCCCCCCCCCTAGTTTTTGCATGACTGTAGCCAAATTAAAGATCCTATGCATTGTTGGGGTGCCTGGGTGGCTCAGTCGGTTAAGCGTCCGACTTTGGCTCAGGTCATGATCTCACGGTCCGTGGGTTCGAGCCCCGCGTCGGACTCTGTGCTGACAGCTCAGAGCCTGGAGCCTGTTTCAGATTCTGTGTCTCCCTCTTTCTCTGACCCTCCCCCGTTCATGCTCTCTCTCTCTCTGTCTCAAAAATAAATGTTAAAAAAATTTTTTTTTTTAAGAAAAGATGCTATGCATTGTTAAAACTTCAAGTGTTTCTGTAAAATGTTGACCTTGTGTCAGATATAATAGTTAGATGAGAAGACTTATTTTTAAGAACTCATTTTGTTACACCATGAATTTCTATCCTTAGAGTAAATTAGGAGGCAAAAAGTTAATCTTGCCACGTCTCCAGTGTTCCTTCTAGAAGTTTTCTAGGTATAAACATACAGATACATGTTTCATTGTAGAGTTTTTGTTTTTTTTTAATTTTTTTTTTCAACGTTTATTTATTTTTGGGACAGAGAGAGACAGAGCATGAACGGGGGAGGGGCAGAGAGAGAGGGAGACACAGAATCGGAAACAGGCTCCAGGCTCTGAGCCATCAGTCCAGAGCCTGATGTGGGGCTCGAACTCCCGGACTGCGAGATCGTGACCTGGCTGAAGTCGGACGCTTAACCGACTGCGCCACCCAGGCGCCCCTGGTTTTTGTTTTTTTTAAAGCAAATTCTATCCCTGACGTGGGACTTGAATTCACAACCCCGAGATCAAGAGTCACATGCTCCACTGTCTGAGCCAGCCAGGCTCTCTATGTAATTTGTGTTTTAAAATTTAAATAAGATCATACTATAATGCAGTTGATTCTTTTCATATAAGGATTTTTAGTCAACTTTATTAATATATGTAGAACTAGAGTGGAAAACTTTCGAAATACGAAGCTGTTTGCCAGCATATTAGCATACGCGTAGTTTAGGATTCATTTTATCCATTATGTAATTAATTTCCCCTATTTCTGTTATGTTTACTCTGGTTGCCATTATGGATAGTACTATTTTTATTTTATGTATATGAATATTATTTTGAAATGGCTAACAAAATTTTATATGAATTAATTCCTTGCAAGTTGCTTGGATTAAAAAATAGGTCCTTTTGTTTTTAAGAAACTGAACAGCTAATTTTAATAAATAATTTGACTATAAAGATTATAGTAAAATTCCTTTATTCATTCAACAAGTATTGCATGAGTACCACCGTGTGCCAAGAAGTCTTCTAAACGGTTGAGATACAGTAACGAATAAGATAGACACTAAGACTGTGTCTGTGCTCTTATGGAGTGTACTTCCAGAAGTCCAGATAAGAAACTGTTACTGACACAATGCACTTTAAAATCCAAAATGTAGGGGCGCCTGGGTGGCGCAGTCGGTTAGGCGTCCGACTTCAGCTCAGGTCACGATCTTGCAGTCCATGAGTTCGAGCCCCGCGTCAGGCTCTGGGCTTATGGCTCAGAGTCTGGAGCCTGCTTCCGATTCTGTGTCTCCTTCTCTCTCTGCCCCTCCACCCTTCATGCTCTGTGTCTCTCTGTCTCAAAAATAAATAAACATTAAAAAAAATTTTTTTAAATAAAAAATAAAATAAAATCCAAAATGTAAATTTTAAGCTTTTTTTCTTATTGGGGACAGAATGATGTTACTTGAGTGCCCTAATCATGTCAGTTTGCAAGAAAATTCCTATATGATGCTAGAAAATTATTTTCCATAGACTTTCCTCTCAGAACATTTGTTTCTTTTAAATAGTTGTAAATTTTCAGAATTAATTATTAGCACTGTACATATGTCTGGAATCCTTAACTGATTAAGAAACCTTTTGTTTTGTTTTTGTCCCAGTAGTTCTAAAATGGGGACAAGAGGGAGAACTTTGGGTATTATCTTGTTTAACATTCTTATTTTTGGTATAGAGACTGGAACAAAAATCAAAAGGGGACTCAAAGCAATTTTTTTTCTGATTAGCCCACTTTTTAAAGGCCTTTCCAGACGTCCTTATTTCTTGTAAATCTTAAGCTTCATTTTAATGCTAAAATCATCCATGACCTCAATTTGAACTTAATATCCGAATAGAACTCTAACACTTTGCCTGAGTTCCAAAGTGTGAACTCTAGCCTTCAATGTCATTTCATCTAGGTGTTAGAATAAGAGTAACATGCCATAAAAAATACATATTTTTTTTTCAAAAAAATTTTTTAATGTTTGTTTATTTTTGAGAGAGCGAGAGCACGAGCAGAGGAAGGCAGAGAGAGGGGGAGACACAGAATCCTAAGCAGGATCCAGGCTCTGAGCTGTCAGCACAGAGCCTGACATGGAGCTTGAACTCACAAACTGTGAGATCATGACCTGAGCCAATTTCGGATGCCCAACCAACTGAGCCACCCTGGTGCCCCGAGAAATACATATTTTTTGCAGTTTATCAAATTATTCATTTAGCAAACACTTTTACAGTACATACTGGATACTTAGTTACCAATTTAAGGCAATTTAATGAATTGATAAAACATTTTTTCTGTATTTGTTCATGCAATATTTGATAACCCTAAAGGAAGATCTACTCAGTGTATTTTGGGTTAAATTATTAATATATCATCCAAGTCAAGTTTTGGATTGTTAGGGTGATTGTTAGGGTGAGAAGATACTCCCCCATTCCAGGAAATTGCACATTACAAATCTTTCCATGAACATTCAAAATATTCAGTCTAGAACTTTCGTTAACTTTTTTTCTTACAGATTCCACACCAAATCATCCATCACAAACGACACCAGCCCAGAAGAAAACTCCCAGTTCCTCATCTCGACAAAAAGACAAAGTTAATAAAAGAAATGAACGTGGTGAAACTCCTTTACACATGGCAGCTATTCGAGGAGATGTGAAACAAGTCAAAGAATTAATAAGTTTAGGGGCAAATGTGAATGTGAAAGATTTTGCAGGTAAGACTAGTAATTAAAAACTAATTCTCAGGACTTAAAATTGATCATTGAAACAGATTCTGATTACATTTTAATCTGTATTGTGTCTTCCTCTTGCTAATACAAAAGAGTTCTAAAAGTGTAGTATATTACAAAATTCTTTTGGAGTATGGACATAAACCCTGATCCTCTGCTATAATTCCATGTCAAGAACTACTCAAATTTTTAAATATTAAATGAGTATTTTAGTTGATATATTACCACAAAATTCTTTATCTAATTTAGGTTCTATTGTAGATAAATTAGATTTACATAATGTTTTCCAAGTGTTAATTCTTTCATAAGTCTTTCAAGAATGTTTATTAACTTGAACATGAGAACTTTAAGAGAGCACTGGTGGTGTTTCCATTTTAATTACTCAAATACCATACCAGTACATTCTTACTGTAAAGAATTCAAACAGTAAAAGCATGCAGGGAACAATACAGAGATTCCCATACTTCACATACTACAATACACATTCTTTCTTTGCCACAAAACTATTGTTAACAATTTGAAGGTTATCCTTTCTGTACATTTTTATTACCATCTGCATAAAATGAGCATTTATAGGCTTTTAAAAAAATTAAATCATCCCATCTATATCTATTGGTCTGTAGTTCTACAAACTGCCTTTTTTACTTAATGTGTTACAGATATTTCTGCCAGTACAGATAGGTGGTTCTATTTTATTCAACAGTTGCATTAATATTGCATAGTGTAGATTCCATGGACAATAGTTTAGTGAACACTCCTATAGAAATGACTTGGTGTATAGTTATACAAGGATTTCAGAATTTCAGAATGGAAACTGTTAAAGGGGCTACATATGCAAATGGCCATCCAAAAAAAAAATTTCTCAATTTATACTACCATCAAGAATACATAGAAGAGCCCTTTTCCTCTTCACAAAAGTTAGATATTATCAATTTAATTATTAACAATCTGACAAATGGAAAAAATTGCCAGATCTAGCTTTTTGCCCATTTGTCTAATGGTTTGGCAGTATTACTAATATGTAAGAGCCTCTTGTCTTTAGTATAGGTTTTAATTCTCTGTCAAATATGTAAAAGTTTTCACTGTGGCTGTGTTTGAATTTTTACTTCAGTGTTGTTTATTGTATTTAAAGTTTTAATTTTTTATGTAATCGTATCAGTTAATCTTTTTATTTATGGGTTCTTTCTGTTTTTTGTTTGTTGTAATAAGGGCTTCTCTGCTCCTACATACCCCTCTGTTTTCTCATTCCCATATTTTGTTTTTGTTCTGTTTTTAAATGTAGCCCTATTAGAATACACGTGGAATTTATTTCTCTGGTGTGAGTGGGGAAGAGGGCAATGTACAGGGTCTCCTTTAAAGAATGAGACACACAATGCACTTTGATCTAACAATTCCACTTCTAAAGACTTAACTTAAATATTTAGATATGGATATGCGTGAAAATTTAGTTGTAAGAATATTTGTTACAGCATTGTTTTTAATATTTTAAAAAACAGGAGGCACCAGGGTGGCTCAGTCAGGTAAGTGTCTGACTTTGGTTCAGGTCATAATCTCACGGTTGGTGAGTTCAAGCCCCGTGTCGGACTCTGTACTGACAGCTCAGAGCCTGGAGCCAGCTTCATATTCTGTGTCTTCTTTGCCCCTCCCCTGCTTGTGTGCGTGCGCGCGCGCGCGCGCTCTCTCTCTCTCTCTCTCTCACTCAAAAATAAACATTAAAAAGAAAAAAAAAATAAGAATAATCTAAATGCCCAGGAATAAGAGCTTATTTAAATAAATTACAGTGTACCAACTAGTCCTATACTATGTTGTATAAAAGTGTAATGACATGGGAGATTATTTTCACTTCAGTAAATAGAAGAGGGTTAAACAACCTTCCCAGCTTTACTTTAAAATTATATACCTGAGAGAGGTGCCTGGGTGGCCCAGTCAGTTGAGTGTCCAACTCTTGATTTTGGCTCAGCTCATGATCCCAGGATCCTGGGGTCGAGCCCCACATTAGGCTGGACGCTAAGCATGGAACCTACTTAAGATTCTCTGTGCCTCTTCCTGCTCACGCTCTTTCTCTCTAAAATAAAAAATAAATTAAAAAAAAAGAGAGGCACCTGGGTAGCTCAGTTGAGTGCCTGACTCTTGATTTCAGCTCAGGTCATGGGTCTCATGATTCATGGGATTGAGCCCCAAGTCAGCTGTGTGCTAGCACAGAGCCTGCTTAGGATTCTCTTTCTCCCTCTCTCTGTGCCCCTCCCCACTTGTGCTGCCCGCTCTCTCTCTCAAAATGAACTTTAAAAATTAAGTAATAGTAAAAGTAGAAAGAAAAAAATTACAGATCTAAGAGAGGAAGAGGTTAGAATTAGGCTAGATTATTCAAATTTTTATATCTGAGTGTTGGAATTATGGGTGATGCTTATTTTCTGTGTTGTATTTTTTGTTTTCTAATTTCTTTCGTTAACACAACTTTTTTTTTTCTATCACCAAAGTTATTGTAATGATAAATTTATTTTAGTTAAAGTAGGTATTAAGTCTTAGAAAAATGAAAACTCTTAAAACATAGAGGCTTTTGTTTGCTGAAATCCCCTAACAGGCTTATTAATTTTTTCCTTTTTCTATTCTTTTTCCATAGTTCAGATGATTATTATACATTACAGCAAGTTTATATTTATTGAATAAGCTTAAAAATTTAATATTTTGGTAAAATATTTAGCCCCAGTGGAAATAATATTAACATAAATAAATCTTCTGTAAAATTGGTGGTATTCTTAGGTGTTTATTTCCAGTAGCTTATTAATCATTCCTTTTTCCTTCAGTACTGTGTGTATTAGAATCCATATATCTCACTCATGCAGCTATGTATATAAAACATATTTTTTTAATTAGTGTAAATTAACCATATGTTAAATTAATATGCTAACTTTAGGTTGGACACCATTGCATGAAGCTTGCAACGTTGGATATTATGATGTTGCTAAGATACTTATAGCAGCTGGAGCAGATGTTAACACACAAGGATTAGATGATGACACTCCACTCCATGATTCTGCTAGTAGTGGGCACAGAGATGTAAGTATGATAGAAAAATCAATATACATTTTCAAAATATTAACTCAGCCCAGAGTAATTGAGTTCACTTCTTCGTCATACCATCTCATATTTCACCCGTTGCTTGGTGAGCTCATCTGTATTTTATTTTCCCTTTTTCCTGCCTTCTAATTGCTAATTCATATTGTAGTCAAATTTAGTGTTTTATCTAAAACATAAGATTTATTCAACTTGATAGTTAATTAAACAGGTTGGCAAAATTTTATTGCAAGGCCATTCTCCTGTCAGATAGCTAGATGCAGCAGTTAAAACAGGTTTTACTTATAGTGAAAATTTTACCGTCTTGCCCTATCTATATTTTTCAGACTTATTAATATTTAATGGTCTCTCTCTCTACAACCTTCATTCCTGAATGTTAGCTGATATTATTTATTTAATATGTTCAGATGGTTTATATGTATAGTAATAAAAATATAATCAAACATGATTATATATGCTTACAAATTAATGGTACCTTTGAACATCATGTTTAATTTGTTTTGATGTAATTTTATGAACCATTGTAGGTTTTAAATCCATTTGCATTTTCAATCTTTGTCATGCTGATATCCAAGCTTAAGCCCATCTCTATTGTAATGAAGTTCATGTTTTAAGTGTCTTTAATGCTTAAATGCATTGTGGTAGTCTGCTTACAGTGAGAGCAAATCAGTCTGGGGCACTATTAGGAATGGTTCAAAAGCAGGATTTTGTGTTTCAAATAAAAGTAAAAACTATGTAAAGAGAAAACCTATTAAAGAATATTTGGATATAGTTTAGAAAGTTGAAAAGTACCTTATAGCTTCTAAAGATAACTGCAGGCTCCCTCCCCTTCCTCCCCACTTCTCAGTATTTTTAGCCAAAAGCAACTACTGTTTATATATTTTTTAAATGTTTATTTATTTACTTTGAGAGTGAGAGAGAGAGACAGAGGGGGGGAGAGAGAATCCCAAGCAGGCTCCACGCTGTCAGCACTGAGCCCAACTCAGGGCTCACTCCCACAAACTACGAGATCATAACCTGAGCTGAAATCAAGAGTCGGCCACTAAACCGGCTGAACTATCCAGGCACCCTGCCAAAACAACTAACATAGGTGTTTCTTCTGTATTTCTAGCAAGATGAAGCTGTCTTGCTTTTTTTTTTTTTTTTTTTTTTTTTTTTAAACATATTTTTTTTTCAACGTTTTATTTTTATTTTTTGGGACAGAGAGAGACAGAGCATGAACGGGGGAGGGGCAGAGAGAGAGGGAGACAGAATCAGAAACAGGCTCCAGGCTCCGAGCCATCAGCCCAGAGCCCGACGTGGGGCTCGAACTCACAGACCGCGAGATCGTGAGCTGGCTGAAGTCGAACGCCCAACCGACTGCGCCACCCAGGCGCCCCTGTCTTGCTTTTTAATTTTTAGTTTTTATTTTTTGACCTCCTGCAGAAGATTTTATTGCTGTTCAGATATTCACAGAATCTATATTATGTAGTCTTTACTAGCCTTTATTATAATTGTATTTTCTTTTTTGGATTTTTTTTTGTTTGTTTTATTATCTGGGTTAATATATTGCCTTTTCTTCTTTTGTTAATTTAGTTTTCTATGCATCTATATTTGTTCTTCTCTATTCTCTCTGATAAAACTCATTTAGCCTGTAAATAAGGTAAAGCACATTGATCAGTTTATTATTTTTAAGAAATACTTGTGGGATTTTTCATATCCCTGTATATAAGATATCTTGTATCCTGATCTCTTTGGGACTAGTTGCTCTCTAGATCTGAGGCATAGATGCCGTCCTGGAATATCACTTAACCATTAATCCCATGTGGGATTTTCAGTCTTTCCACGAGATTTCTAGTTTCCGGGTGCCCATCTTAACTTTCATTAATTAAATGGTTTGTTCTATTTCCTGCATGGTCATGGATTTCCCCAAGATCCTCATTGCTCTGATGTGGTGTATTTCTCACATTAGAGATCTTCTGTTAACTTCTGTTCATTCATATTTGACTGAAGCTCAAAAAAGCCTGACTGACAAGATGTGTAATGTACGGAGTCTGTTGGCTGGTGAGCTTTTCTGTAGTGTGTCTGGTGGAACAAGATGGCTGTTTTGTCAAAGTCTCCTAAATGTCAGTATTCATAGGTTCTTCCCTTGGTATAGATAGTTTCTCCAGAAAGCAATATTCTACTTTCCTGTCTGGATGACAGAAGAATGTTTTTCTAGCTTCCTAGAAGCCAAGCAGAGGAGGAGTTTTTGTTCGACAGTGGTTAAGAAGAGACTCTGAACTCATTCTGTCTTAGAGAAACTTACATTTAATTCTCCTGACTTACAGTAAGATACCATTAAACTGTCTTCCACTGCGCTATCTAAACCCAGAATCTTACTTTCATGTTGAGAAAAACTTCTCTTCTTCAGGGATGGAAAAGGTGCATTCACCTGACTGTGAAGGCTTGAGAATAGAAGCACCATCATTAAAATTATTACTTCCCTGGTACATCTCAAAAGCCTGAAAGTTTGAACAATGACCACCATATGCCAGGATCTCATGGCAGCCAACGTGTAATTCAGTTCAAAAATCCTGTTTTAGAGTTTTTAGAGTTTGCTTCGTAGGACCACTCTATGTACCATAGGTTGGGTGCTGGGATTCTGAGAAGTTTGCAGGTGCTTGCAGAGATAGGAGGAAAGAGGGATGTGATCTCAGGAGCAACACCTGTTAGGATATGACAGCAGCAGGATAGAACAAAGGAAGAAGCTGATAGAGCAAAGGAAGAAGTTGTGCAGCTGCAACAAAAGCTTCAGCCAGTGTCACAGGGAGTCATTGATACGAAGATGCACTTCGGAGTTTGCTCTGATTTGAGGTAGGGGCTAGGTCTGTGTGCGTGCACGTGGATCAGTCAGTGAATGCAAGCTGCTGATGGCAAGGAGGCATACCCCTTAAGTGATGCCACTCCCAGCAGTTGGGGGTATAAGCATCTTGGTCCATTTAGAAGGTATCTGAGCAGTGCACACCATCCACTAGAACCTTCAGACGGAAGCTTCTGCCTGGCACTGGTACCTGGCTCTGTGGATCCATTTGCAGCTGCCTCTCCACTCCAATGCACAGTACAGGTGGGACTCAGGGAGACATAGCATTCCCTACCACTAGTGAACCTGCAGATCTGTTTCCATGACTGCCTTCCCTCCCTGCTTATCAGCAGCAAATCCAGTCAACCATTCATTCTCAGGTTTCTCCAGGCAAGAGTCAAACACTGTGTGAACCCCAGACTCCGGACACTTGGGTAAAACTTTTCTTTTCATGGTGACCTAATCCCAAGTGAACCTATAAAGTCAGGAAATTCCCTTTTAAAAAATGGCCTCACACATGGTTTTCCTATTGAGTAGACCAATGATGGTGATTGAAGAAGAGAAGGAAAGGATTTGGTTATCTTTAGCAAGTCTGGGATTATAGTGAGCATTTCTTTTCAAGCTGGATGAACACTTAGTCTTCACTACCATCACGTTTAATACCTTGTTATACTTTGAATTTCATGAAGTCAGCAGTTTCTTCTGCTTGAAACTGTGCCATGAGTAACATTTACTTTGAGGAATACTTGAACAGTGTGCATAGAAGTGGCACCGTTTCATTACAAATGAAGATGTAATTGCTTATTGATCTGAAAAACATTTGTAACTACTGAAATTTTTCATATTAAGGGAGACTTGGTAATGGAGTGTCACATAAATTATTTATCTGAGGTTCTTGTAACTGCATTTTTAGGTAGTTGCATTTATTTGTCTTCTTTGAGTCAATAGGCTTCAGTGAATATTTCCCAAAGTCAAATAATAGGAAAAATCAACTTGGTGGCAAAAATGGAGATCAGATTTTACTAATTCCTCAGTAAGAAAAATCCTCGGTATTCACATGATAAAATGACTGGGTTATGAAGCTAAATATGAATAACTGGTCTGTTTTGATCTCTTATTTTGTGGTGTTATTTTGTGAACTACATTACATTAATGTCTCGTGGTAGTATTTGTATTTTCACTATGGGACAAGAAATGTTCTAAATGCTTTATACGTATTGGTTCTTTTAATCTTCACAATAAGCAAACAAGCTTCTGATGTGTCTTGTTAAGACTGTGTAGCCTGTTCCATTTCAATACCCTCAGCCTCTCCATGAGCGTGGCAGGGCATTGACATAAGAACTCCTGCTCTTCCCAAGTTTATTAAATTGATGTGACTCCAAATTAAGGGACCAAAAGAGAGGAATCTCCATGTCTTTTTAAGACAAAAACGATATGATGATTCAGTGATCTAGGAGAGTTGCTACTTAATGAGTCTCCACTCTAATAAGAAAGATAGGACATGCTTTATAATGTCCTAGATTGCGTTTTGATATCCTCTCATACCTTTCTGCTAGAAAATCCCCTTTTGTTCTCTTAAGCAGCAAACATTCTCTGCCCTATTTTCTTTTTTGACATGCAATAAAAATTTCAGTGTCAAGCTGCCTGTCTTAAAAGGCACATTTTACTCTATTTGATGAAAAAAGTGGAATTTGGAGTGAAGATAGATAGATACGAATTCACTTGTGGCCTGGCCAACTTACTATCTGTGTGATTTTGAACAAGTGGCTTTTCTCCTCTGAATCTCCATTTCCTCGTCTTTAAATTATATAACAAATAATACCTATCTAAAGGGGATATTTTGAAGGAAAAAAGACACTATGCATGTAAACACACCTTGAAATCTAAAATGGTATAGAAGTGTCAGAGGTAGAAGATTAAAAGGCTACCTTTATGTTACTATTTTTCAAAAATACTCAAATATTTTAGAAACTAGAATTTGGAACCTAAAAATGCTATTTTTCACATTAACTTTTTTCTCTAAGGTATTTTTTATGATTCTCAAAGAAGTTCTAATTTTAAAGAAAAAATGCAGTGTATAAACATTGTTTTTCCTGAACTGGTTTTTGTTTACCATTGGACTAGTCTTTTCTGCTCCCTTGGCCATTGTATACACCTGTATATACCTATATAGCAATTCCAGCATTTTTTTTTTAACTGATGTACTTGTGTGTTTCCTGTACTGCACTGTGAGTAGCATGCATATGGCCTTTTAAAAAAAAAAAAATTTTTTTTTTAATGTTTATTTTTGAGACAGAGAGAGACAGAGCATGAACAGGGGAGGGTCAGAGAGAGAGGGAGACACAGAATCTGAAACAGGCTCCGGGCTCCGAGCTGTCAGCACAGAGCCCGATGCGGGGCTCGAACCCACGGACCGCGAGATCATGACCTGGGCCGAAGTCGGAAGCTCAACCGACTGAGCCACCCAGGCGCCCCTGCATACAGCCTTTTTGTATGGATTTGTGTTAGTGGCCCCTGGAGCTTCTTGTTACATAAGACTTAACATATAACACTTACTGAGTTCTGCATGCATGCATGTATGGTACATGGATGGATGAATACATAACTGAGAATAAAGCAGAAAGAAAAAGACTTAATTTATAAGACCTGACAATATATAGGGTACATTTCTTTCTCACTGCATTTATCAGAAAGTGACTTATTTTCTGGCTCTGCTATTTAAATATTGTACTTTTGGCTCTTTTTTTTAAACGATATTCTTCTTGATAGCTTATCAAGGATGAATTGTTTTTCTTTAAAGTGATAAGATTTCCTAATTTCTAACTATAATGTTAAAGAATCATGCCTTGTTAGACATGTTTCTGTGAATACAAGTTTCTAAATGTGCACATAGCTGCAAATATTTCCAGAGGCTGACCTTTGAGCTCCTATACTTACAGGGACTCAAACACTATTTCCAGTCTCTTTCCAGAGGGAGACTGGCATGCTACTTTCAAGAGACCTTTGCTTTCCTCCTACCAACATGCCTAGGATAGTAGGAGTCACAATTCAGAGCTATTGAGAGCTATTTTCTCCTTGTTCTTTTACTTGTGCCTAAGAAGGAAGAGGGAAATGAGAGCCACCAAACTCTCATTTGTGTATATTTGTACCATTTATTATGAATCTCTACCTAAGAATTAAATTTCTTTAACTCAGTAATACCTCTGACAACTGCAGCCATCCATAAAACATTTCCAGGGTGGGAGAAGCTGAAAGATAGCAGTTTTCTGTCCTGTTGTAAATTATTTAGACTAACATAGCTTACTAAGAATCTAATCTTTAGCTTACCTTTTGCAAGTGTATATAGTATTTCATGATACATACTTTTGTGATTGCCTTATTTCTAGTTCTATTTTAGATATCTGTCCATTCTTCATCGTTTTTACTTATTTCAAATTTGTTGGCTCTTGTGCTTTAAGCAGCTTTGTTTTATTTTTGTGAGAGAGCATGAATGGGGGAGGGATAGAAAGAGAAGGAGACACAGAATACAAAGAAGACTCCAGGTTCTGAGCTGTCAGCACAGAGCCCGACACAGGGCTCAAACCCATGAACTGTGAGATCATGACCTAAGCTGAAGTCGGAGGCCTAACCAACTGAGTCACCCCGGGACCCCCTTTAAATCCTTCTGGAATAAATAATGATTTGCATATGTGGAAGTTCTGTAGAAGGTTATTTGGGTTGGGGTTTTTGTAACATGTTTAAGTTAACCACCTGTCCCTGATTCATCACAGTCATGCAATATGTATTTGCTGGTTATTTCCTAATGGGTGTAGAAAGTTTTCAGCGGTATCAAGATCCTACATTTTATTTATTTTTTTTATCCTGTGGCTCTAGCCTAAGGAAATAAGCTTAAAAATGGAAATTTTTCAACTTATAAAGATGTACAGTACAGTATTATTCATATTAACTACAAGTTTTTACTTCAGTTACCTTCTCAAACCCCTAAAATGACAGTAAGAGGAGATTCTAGATGACAGATGCACAAGGACAAAAAAAGAAGAAACAAGAAAACCAACATTTTGGGAGAAGAGAATTAGAAGAATGAGTGGTTACTGATCTAGAACAGGATTTGGCAGACTTTTCTCTAAAGGGCCAGATAGTAAATATTTTCGATTTTGCTGGCCATGTGCCGCCTCCACCATCCTTTCTCTGTCTACCCTCTTTTTTCCCTCTCTCTTCCTTTGAACTAATTCTCCTATGTAAATCCTTTTTAAAGTATTTTTAAAAAATATATAAAAAGTTACTTTTCATTGGCTAACTCCTGATTTATAGAAATCAAAGAAAATTGAAACAAAAGCCATTCAAATGCAGAATCCCAGAAAGACTAGACCTCAGGAATTGGTGGTGCTTGGTACTTCTGGAAGTGCCTATTAAGATAGGACTGAAAACAAGATAATTGTATCAAAGTCTTTTTGACCCTTCTATCCCCTTCCTAACCCTACATGGCCATATGATTACACCTCTCCCACCCCAGCAGATGATGGGAGGTTGATTTCCTGGCAAGTATAAACCATACATTCTGGACTGACATGCCACAAGAATAGTTGAGAGTAAGGATAAAGCGTAAGTTAACTAAGTGAAACATATCCAGTGTTAAGAACCCAGCCTCCTTTCAACAACCAAAATGTTGACAGTAAGGCTTAGAATTTTAGGCATGAGTTGAAAGATTTCTCCACAGGAAATTGAACTAGCTGAGAGAGGAGTCTGATGAAATGGTCCTGTTACATCACACTAACATGAAGTCCATCTGTCAACAAGTCCTAACCATGCCAACAAAACTTTCAGTAAGTCTTTTTAGTGGCTTACTCTTAAGTGTGGACAGCCAGTGATCCACCTGCATTTGAGAAAAGTCTCTAATATAGATGATAAAGATCAGAACAAGCAAACAAAAATGTAGGAACTTGGAGGACGAAATAATGCCATGAGGAAGTTCCCCCAAAGCCATCAACTTCCCCAAAGAGTTAAGAATTTATTGTAGCTATGAAGTAAGAGCTGAATGCATTAAACAAGGAACAGTGAGTGAAGGAAAAAACCTCCTAGAAGTTAATAATATGGTAAAAAATGAAAAATGGAGCACAGTTGACCCTTGACCAATACAGGTTTCAACTGCATGGGTCCCCTTGCAGATTTTTTTCGACAAATATGGTATAGTACTATACACGTATTTTCTTTTCCTTGTGGTTTTTTTTTTTTTAATGTTTATTTATTTTGACGGGGAGGGAGGGCACAGAGAGAGAGAATCCCAAGCAGGCTCCACACCATCAACACAGAGCCTTGACACGGGGCTTGATCTCACTAACTGTGAGCCAAAATCAAGAGTCAGATGCTCAACCAACTGAGCCACCCAGGCAATGTTTCTTAATAACATTGACTTTTCTCTAGCTTACTTTATTGTAAGAATAAAGCATATGATACACAAAAACCCACAAAATATGTGTTAATTGACAGTCTATGTAATTGCTAAGGCTTCCAGTCAGTAGTAGGCTATTATTAATTAAGCTCTTGGGAGTCAAAAATTAATATGTGGATTCTCAACTACACAGGAATCTGCACCCCTAACCCCCATGTTGCTCAAGGGTCAGTTGTTTGAGGATTAAAGATAAAGTTGAAGAAATCTCCCAGAAACTAGGAAACAAAAAGACAAAAGTGAAGACACAGAAATGAGAAAAAAGATTACTTTAAGAAACCTAGTATCTTAAGAGTTCTTCGAAGGCAGAACATTGAAAACAGAAAGGATATTAAATAAAACCAGAAATTTTCCTAGAACTGAAGGAACATGGGTCTTCAAATTATAAGCATTCAGTTGAATGCTCAGCACAATGGATGTAAAAAGACCAAGATCAAGATATATTATCCTTCGGACGCTGGGTGACTCCGTTGGTTTCACATCCAATTCTTGGTTTCAGCTTGGGTCGTGATCTTGCAGTTCATGAGTTCAGGTCCCATATTGGGTCCTCGGACAGTGCGAAGCCTGCTTCAGATTCTCTCTCCCTCTCTCTCTCTGTTCCTACCCCCTTGTGTGCTCGCTCTCTCCAAATAAATAAACTTAAAAAAAAAAAAAGATACATTATCCTGGAATTTCGGAACAACAGGGGCAAAGAATGTCCTGAAATTTACAGAGAGAAGAAACAAATCATTATATAAGGTAAAAAAAAAAAAAAAAAAAAAAAAAAAAATCAGAATGGCATCAGACTTTTCATTAACAACCCTAGAAGCTAGAAGATAATGGAGTGATACCTTCAGAATTGGAGGGAAAATTGTTTTTTAATGTAGATAAAGGTATTTTCTGACATGTAAAAAAATCTCAAAATATTTACTTCTTCAGGAATTTTCTGGAGTTGGTGATTCAACAAAATAAAGGGAGTAAATCAAAAAAGAAGATAGGATTGGGGCACCTGGGTGGCTCAGTTAGTCAGGTGTCCGACTTGATTTCAGTTTGGGTCATGATCTCATGGTCATTAGATTGAGCCCAGAGTCAGGCTTCTCACTGAGCATGGAGCCTGCTTGAGATTCTCTCCCTCTCTCTGCCCCTCCCCCACTCACGCTTGCGCGTGCACGCACTCTCTCTCTCTAAAAATAAACATTAAAAAAAAGTTTGTAAAGAACACAACACAAAATTGAGGAAAGGGTATTTCTGGGGTTATAGGATGAAGGGAGCTGACAGCTGGGAAGCAAATCTTAGAGAGCAACCAGTCCATTTTAGAGCACATTAGAAGGCTTGGAGAAAGGAGTCTGTAACAAAAAACGATAGTATACTGAATCGAAGAAGACTGTATTTGTAGCAGAATGGGGGATGAATTAAAGATGGTTATGTAGAAAACTAAGCAAATGAAAAATCAAGACAGTTAACTCCACAGGGGAAAAATAAAGTTGTGTAAGAACGGAAATTTAGTCATAGAGCACTACTTGGCTCAACATTTTTATTAGGCCTAATGATGCACAAGAAATACATATGTAATTATGTTAGAATGCTAGGAGGAAGGGAAATGTATGTGTATGGCAGGGGAGAGGATGAGAGTTGGTGACAGACGGCTGAATCCACATCTTACATTGTAAGACAATAGGCAGTGCCTAAAACTGAAAAATATGGAAGAAGCAAACTTAAGTGTGTTACTTAAATATGTGGAGATACGTTTTGGAGATAGTCGTTCTTCACCAGTGGCCTTGAAAAGCTAGTTGATCTTTTAAAATCGTAAGCATGTGTAATTTGATAAAAATTAGCAAACAAAGGGATAAAATATTAACAGTTGGAATCATGAGTTATTTGTTTTTTTGATACATTCTTATCTTTCACATTTTCTAACTTGATAGTTTATTCTTTCATAGTCCAGAAAAAATTTTTCCATTATTCACTATGAGTCTTAATTTTTCTTACCTATTTTTGATTTGTTAGGAATTCCTAATTTACAACATCTTGTTTCATAAGGTTTCTTTAAAAAGACATTTATTTCCTAAATACAAGAAAATACCATTGTTGTGTGTTGGGAATAAATACTTGATCTCACATGAAGTTTGTCGTCTAGAATAAGGGTAGAGAAATGTGTTAATTAATTATAGAATAGATTTGTATATATAGAACACACAATGGAAATAGAAAGTGAAAACAAGAAGAGACTGTAAGCAAGCAGGATTAATAATATTTGATGTAGACTACAGTGAAAAACAAGGGCCAGTGCTGACTCCCAGCTTTCTGGCTGCAGTGACTGGGTATATATAGGTGCTAGTCACTAAGAATAGAAATAGATAAAAGATAAAGTAGATGTTTTAATGAGCTTTATTTGGGATCTATTGGTTTCAACTATTGCATTGTAGTTGCATTATATTTATTACATACAATACATAGTTATTGTATTTGCATTGAAATACAAATATATTCATTGATATATCCAGGATATTTGTGTTTGGAGCTCAAAAGAGAGGGCTAAGAAAGAGCAAACAAGAGAATGAAAATAAATGAATGGATTGCAAATTGTCAATCACATTCAAACAGAGTGGGTGAGATCTCCCTCCAAATAGATGGTGTAGACCAGAGCATGGGACTGTGAATCAAGGACAGAGCCCTAGGGAAACAATCATTGGCTTAGATCTTTACAGATCCCATTTCATGGGACTGATGAACATGGGAAAGATGGGACATTGCAGGTAGAAGAATGAAGAGCCATAAAAGTCAAGGTCGTAAGGGTGAACATCTTTTCAGAAGCTTGACTATGAAGGAAAAAAGATTTGACTAGAGGAGGGAAATATAGGTTTAAACAATTTCTTGTTTCATCCGTGTTTCATTTCTTTATTGCCATTTTTTTTTTTAAGATGAAAGAGACTGACTTCTAAGAAAGCCAATCAAAAAGAGGTTTAAAAACATGGAAGAAGATAAGCAACAAACAAAAGAAATGAAATAACTAGCCAGGCACATCCTGGTTTTGTGGAGCCCAAAGTTTACTGTATGTGGTAGGAGACAAGAGAGCTTAAGAACTGTGTCAAAGTAATGAATACAAAATTAGATACAGGACACTGTAATGGGACGATGAAAGTCAGGGCCTTAAAGTCCGATTCATTAGAACTAGGGCACCTGGGTGGTTCAGTTGGTTAAGCGTCTTAGCTCAGGTCTTCATCTCATGGTGGTGAGTTACAAGCCCCGTATTAGGCTCTGTGTTTAGGCATGAGGCCTATTTTATTATTTTTTTTTAATTAAGTTTATTTATTTTGAGAAAGACCAAGACCATGTGAGTGGGGCAGGGGCAGAGAGAAGGAGAGAGAATCCCAAGCAGGCTCCGCCCTGCCAGTGCAGAGCCCAACATGGGGCTTGAACTCACAAAACCTCAAGATCGTGACCTGAGCCGAAACCAAGAGTCAGACACATAACCGAGTGAGCCACCCAGGCACCCTGAAGCCTACTTTAAAAAAAAGATTCATTAGTTCTGAATAAATCCATGTCTGTTCCTAACAGTTTAAATTCCTAGAAGTTGGGAAAGAAGATGATTAAGAGCATTAGTAGTGATATTAGCCTTAAACAAAAGGATAATACTTCTTTTGAGACTCCCTTTTGAATATACATTCTAAGAGGCCAAGAAGCTTGTTATTCTTCTTCGTGGATTTATCTACAAAATTTGGAGCAGTGCTCATTAATAGACACTCAGTAAATATTTGTTGAATAGATGATGGAAAAGGAAGAAAAATGATCTGATTTAGTGCTCAAATAACCCAGCTTAAATTTTAAGGAGGAAACATCTTTGTAGTAGATAAGATCAGATTGAGGGTAGATGGCAATGAAAATGGAACTTGAAGAAAGTAATCATGATTTAGAATAGACAGAGGCAGAGTAGATGAGGCAGAAGGATATGTGTTTTCAAGAGAATGGTTGAAATGACACGAACACTGAAGAGACTAAATCTTCCTACTGTTTAATATTGCAGATAGTCAAACTGTTACTTCGTCATGGTGGAAATCCATTTCAAGCTAATAAGCACGGGGAGCGCCCAGTGGATGTAGCAGAGACAGAGGAGTTGGAATTGCTGCTAAAAAGAGAGGTGCCTTTGTCTGATGATGATGAAAGTTACACAGGTTCGTTTCAGATAATCTACATTCAACTGTTTGTTTGACGTGGTGTTTAGTAAAACATTCTGATTCTGCTTTACAATACAGAAAATGTTTGAGTTCCTTAGAATAATGTTAGCCAGCTATTAAGAATGATGAATTTAGTAACCTAGGTATTTACTACATGTCTTCTGTGTAAGTGGAGACATAATGCCATTGCCCTATTTTCATGATTCCCTCCCCCCCCCCAAACTGCTATCACATTAAAGTCTACTGCAGAACCTTTCCCCATTAACAGCTGTTAGCACGCTACTCTGACTTCTTTCATTCTGTTATAAATTAGAGAGCTACTAACCAAACCCTTCCTGTTTTTCCTGGCATTAGTGAGTCATCTTTGCATTTTGACTTCTGTGATTTAGGTGGTTGAACTCTGCTCATTGTTGTAAGGTAGGGGCACAGTTTATAAACATCGTATTAAAAAGAAAAGATCTAAAAGAATATTTCAGAAAAATTTTGACGTACTTGGTTTCCTTTTAAACATAAACAATTAGAGATGTAACAGAAGAAAACTTTCCTGCATTGAAGAAAGTCTTTTACATATAGTTTGAAAGGATTCATGTTTCAGGCAAAAATCCTCATTGAATTTATTCTTCAAGAATTTATTAAGAATCATAATGGCCATATCCTCACAAAATTTTAAAGAATTTCTACAAGAAATTAGGTAATACTACTTCTTATAAATAAGGGAATAAAGGGGCGCCTGGGTGGCTCAGTCGGGCGGCCGACTTTGGCTCAGGTCATGATCTCACTGTCCGTGAGTTCAAGCCCTGCATCGGGCTCTGTGCTGACAGCTCAGAGCCTGGGGCCCGTTTCAGATTCTGTGTCTCCCTCTCTCTCTGACCCTCCCCCGTTCATGCTCTGTCTCTCTCTGTCTCAAAAATAAATAAACGTTAAAAAAAAAATAAATTAAAAAAAAATAAAAATAAAATAAATAAGGGAATAAAAATCAAACCATACTCATTTAATCTCAGCCATTTCCAGAAAGCAGTAAAGCAACATTTATACTTTTGAGGCAGAAAGGTCTACCCTGTGCTTTTTTTTTTTTTTTTTTTTTTTTTTTTTTTGAGGTAGAAGTGACCTGTAACATTATGTTCCAAGTGTTCAACGTAATGATTTGGTGTTTGTATATATTGCAAAATGATCACTACAGTAAGGCTAGTTAACATCCATCATCCTACATAGTTAAAATATTTTTTCTTTTTTTTCTCGTGATAAGGAATTTTAAGATCTGTCTTAGCAGCTTTCAAATACATAGTACAGTATTATCACCATGCTGTACCTTCCGTCCCCATGACTTACTTATTTTATACTAAAAGTTTGTACATTTTGACCCCTTTCATCCATTTCATCTAGTGCCCACCTCTGGCAGCCTATAATCTGTTCTCTGTATCAGTGAGCTTGGGGTTTTTTTGTTTTGTTTTTAGATTACACATATAAGTGAGATCATACAGTATTTGTCTTTCTCTGACTTACTTCACTTGGCATGATGACCTCAGGGTCCTTTGTAGATGGCAAGATTTCACTCTTTCTTATGGTTGGGTAATTTATTAATGCATATGCCACATCTTTTTTAACCATTCATCCATAGATGGACACTTGGGTTGCCTCCATATCTTGGCTATTGTAAATAATGCTGCAGTGAACATGGGGTGCATATATCTTTTTGAGTTAGTGTTTTTGTTTCTTCAGATAAATACCCAGAAGTGGAATTGCTGGGAATTATGGTAATTCCATCTTTAATTTTTTGAGGAGCTTCCATACTATTTTCCATAGTGGCCGCACTAATTTACATTCCCATCAGCAGTGCAGAAGTCTGTTTTCTCCACGTCTTTGCTAACACTTTTTATTTCTTGTCTTTTTGGAACTAGCCATTCTCACAAGTGTGAGGAGATACCTCACTGCGGTTTGCAATTCCCTGATAATTAGTGATGTTGAGCATCTTTTCATATATTCTTGGCCCTTTTTACATCTTCTTTGGAAAAATGTCTATTCAAATCCTCTCCCCATTTTTAAATTGGATTGTTTGCTTTTGAGTTGTATGAGTTCTCTATATATTTTAGATGTTTTTAGGAGATACATGATTTTCAGATATTTTCTCCCATTCACTAGGTTGCCTTTTCATGTTGTTGATGATTTCCTTTGCTGTGCAGAAGTTAGAATCTCAGTGTTTTATTATGAACATGTTCAGCGGTGCCTGAGTGGCTCAGTTGCTTAAGTGTCCGACTTCAGCTCAGGTCATGAACTGAAGCTCAGGTCAGGTTCATGCGTTCGAGCCCCGTGCAGGGCTCTGTGTTGACAGCTCAGAGCCTGGAGCCTGCTTTGGATTCATATTCATTCACTCTTTCCCTCTCTCTCTTTCTCTCTTCCTCTTCTACGTTGCACACTTTCTCTCTCGAACATAAATAAAGGTTTTTAAAAGTTAAAAAAAAATATTCAAACATACAGCAAAGCTCAAAGAATTATGTAGTGTACACTCTGTACCCAGCAAATACAATTTCTTAGCTGTTAACTTTTTACTAGATTTTTTTATTACATTATCACATATCCAATCTTCTTATTTTTTTGATGCCTTTCAGAATAAATTGCAGACATTTCTAAATCCTTTAGCAGGCATTTCATTAACTAGAGTTCTGTTTTCGCATATGATTATTTAAGATAATATTTACATTTGTGAAATTAATCTTTAATGAAGCAGTCTGAATTTTCAGAACTGCATAGACCTGTATAATCTAATCTTCTCAAGATACAGACTGTCTCTGTCATTCCAGAAAGTTCCTTACACCCTTCCCTAGTCAGTTCCCACCCCTACCTGATCATTTATATCTTTTATGGTAAAAATGATTAGGCAAGAATCACTAATGGCTGATAATCTACAGGGGACTTTTTGATGATGAGCAGAATATTTACATGGCCTTTTCACCAATACCACAACAGAGGAGAAGGAAAACAGTAATGATAGAGAAGAGAAATTTAGCACACTGAACTTTGTGGTCAAAATTACCATCATCAAGGGAGGGATGGATGCACATCATGTGCCTTCAGATGTGATACCATGAGAAGGATATAATGTTACTTTTCTAGCATTCTGGCTGTGAATGCATAATCATGAGGAATGTTCTGGTTTTTTTCTTTTTAAGAGCCAGCACCATGAAAGATTAAGAAATGTCAATGTCATAAAGTGATAGAAATGTTCCATATTATGTAAAGAGATAACAGTTAAGGGCTATACCTGTTCCTTGTCTGGATCCTATCCTGGAGGGGGAGAATGACTATATAAAGAACATTATACCATACAAGGAATATGGACAGAAGATTAGCGTTTTATCAGTGTAAATTTATGAAGTTGATAACTATACTGTGGTGATAGATAGTATCCTTATGTTTTAGGAAATATTCACTGAAGTAGGTAGAGGTAAAGAGCCATGATGTATATAATTTACCTTCGTGCAGTTCAAAGGAAAAAATGTATATATACACACATGTATATACAGAGAGAATACAAGTTATAAAGCAAGAGAGTATAACAATAATAGGCATATCTGGATAAAGGATATATAGTATTTAGTATTTTTTCTAGCTTTTTGTGAGTCTGAAATTATTTCCAAATGAAATTCGAAATAAATACTGGGGCACCGCGTGGCTCAGTTGGTTAAGCATCTGACTTCGGGTCAGGTCATATCTTGCAGTTCATGAGTTCGAGCCCTGCATTGAGCTCCACGCTGCCAGTGCAGAGCCTGCTTAGGATTCTGTCTTTCTCCTTCTCTCTTTCTACCCTTCCCTTACTTGCTGTCTCTCTCAAAATAAATAAACTTAAAAAATATATATATCTATATATAGACATATATAGATATATATATATATAGATATATATATGTAAACATATCAGTATATAAGCTTTCCTTGCTTTATGTGTTGAAAAGATATAAAAGCAGTGACATTAAGACAGTATGCAATAATCAGTCATTCCTAGTGCCCAGATTATAATCTTGAAAAATATTCTACTGAAAGTAAAAGAAAAGCAGGATGGGGCACCTGGGTGGCTTAGTCAGTTGAGCATCCAACTTCAGCTCCGGTCATGATCTCATGGTTCGTGAATTCAAGCCCTGTATTGGGTTCACTGATGTCAGCATGGATCCCACTTCAGATCTTCTGACCCCTTCTCTCTTGGCTCCTCCCTCACTCACACTCTCTCAAATTAAAAAAGAAAAAAAAATGAAAAGAAAACTGGGAAAAAATAGGTGATTCTTTGAGGAAATCTAGAAGATAAACTTGGGACATTTTGTCATTACAGATTCTAAGGAAACTATCAAAGCCTTGTCAAAAAGCCTTAGGAAACAAGTTGGAGGAATACCCACTGGCCAAAGATGGGATAGTTTGTGCTTCAGTAACAGTATTAGTTGCATCTATGTTTAAATCCATGATTCCATAGTGATAAATTTTTAAATTAATTCATCATCAGAGAACTAATTTGTTATCTTAAAAATTAGGCAGAAATGGAAAGTGATCATTTATTTTGTCTTTCCTATATGAACTTTATCACTGGGTAACTTTATAGGTGAGAAGTATTTTCTTTTAAGATTAATTCAGCCAAAAGAATGGGAGAAAAGGATTAACTGTTTTGCAATTCCTAGTTAATATATCTAAGCATTGCTAACATTAAATTAAAAAAAAAAAATACTGCAATGCCCCCAATGAAAGAATACAATTCTCAGTCCTCAGGTTCCAGCTGCAGCTTGGAGGAAATATCAGGGTTTGAGGGATATGCTGAACTTCATTAACCAAAATCTAGACTGTGGGAGACCCAGACAGCTTTGGTTCTTCAACATAGATTGCATGAAAATGAAAAAGGATAACCTGTAGGAAAAAGTTAAAATGTTTAAAAAGGAGAAAGACTAAAAAACCAAGCATGTGTTTAATAGGTGAGTTATACTTTTCTGGGGTATTTTTGCACAAAACTCAGTCGAGATAGATGACACTTGTAAGTTCCAGGATATTACGGTTTGTTTGTTTGTTTAAGTTTATTTATTTATTTTGAGAGAGCAAGCACAAGTTGGGGAGGGACGGGAAGAGAGAGAGAATCCCAAACAGGCTCCATGCTTTCAGCACAGAACCTAATGCAGGGCTTACACTCACAAAACCTCAGGAACATGACGTGAGCCAAAACCAAGAGTTGGACGTTTAACTGACTGAGCCACCCAGGAATCCCTGGGATATTAGATTTTTTTTTTAATACTAAGAAATTCTTGGGGTGCCTGGGTGGCTCAGTTGGTTGAGCATCTGACTCTTGATTTCAGCTCAGGTCATGATCTCATGGTTTGTGGGAATGAGCTCCACATCGGGCTCTGTGCTGAGAGCATGGAGCCTGCTGGGGATTCTCTGTCTGCCTCTCCCTCCCCCTCTCCCTCCCTTACTCTCCCTTATCCTCCCTCCCTCTCTCTCTGTCTACATTTAAAGATGCTAAGAAATTCTTACCTCTCTCTCTCTCTCTCCATTTAAAAGATACTAAAAAATTATTAAGATGATATGTTGGGGAAAGCCTGATAAGCTTTCAGTAGTTTTGAGGGGGACCAGCAATAGTAATAGTTCCTTTATTTCACTAAGGACATGATCAGCATTTTTACTTCACTTAGGAAGTGATCAGCACTATCACCTATCCAAAAGTAGGATTAATTATAAGAAGAGGAGACCGAGGGTGGGGGCTGTAAAGAAGGAAAGAAAAATACAATATTGGGTAAAGTGTTGATAGCAGTATTTGGTGTAGTAGTGGTAATGTTAATGAATGAAACTAAAACTATAGGCAAAATTGTAAAGGGGGCAACATTCTTTCCAGCATCTGTTTTCACCTCTTAACCATCCAGTAGATCTAAGTTCCTTAAGTGGTACATAGACACTGCTTGGTAAATATCTGTTGAATTGCTGGGGAGGGTTTACTGGCCCTGAGGGATTATTCAGGACTTTTCAGCCTCCACAAATCCCAGGAATAGCTAAATCTGTAGGCTGAGTTCGTCCATTACAGAGACTAGAAAAGTTTGAGGAGATCTAGAATCAAACAACAGAGAGCCTTCTCCTGGTACTTTAGCTGCTAACTGGCAGGCACAGGGGTGAAGGCCACTTTACCTTCCACCACTACCTCGGTCTCCTCCCACCATTGGGTTACAGTGTGCTAACAAAGAAAGGCAACCCTTCAAGGTTGTCTAGAAATCTGAGAGAATGATCATTTTAAACAAACAAAATGTTAACCCAGCTAAATAAAACTACTAGAGGAAGCAGATTAACTTCGACAACAAAAATGAGCACTGAACAAAATTCACGTACAGCACAAAATGACTTTTTGGAACTAATAAAAAACATGATTATACAAGCAGAACTCCAGTGAGGAATGATCATTGTTAGGGCTTTAAGTTGTCAGACTGGAAAATCATGTAAAATAAATCCTTACAACACAGCAAAAATACAAAGAGAAAGAATCCTAAAAGAAAAAAGACTTAGAGAATAGATCTAGGAAATGTAAAAGGTCAAACATGTGAGTAATATCTACAGGAATTTGAAAGGGAAAAAAAGAAGCAGGTGAAAGATAGTCCATAATTAAACAAATAGAAAAAAATTGTCCTGAGCTGAAAAATTTTCTGATAGCCTGAGTCTATCAGTTATAAAGGTGAGTGAGTTCCAGATGGTTTAAGATTTTTTTTTAACATTTATTTGTTTTTGAAGGAGAGAGAGAGTGTGAGTGGGGAGGGGTAGAGAGAGAGGGAGACACAGAATCCGTAGCAGGTTCCAGGCTCTCAGCTGTCAACACGGAGTGGGGCTTGAACCCACAAGCCATGAGATCATGACCTGAACCAAAGTCAGACGCTCAACCAACTGAGCCACCCAGGCGCCCCCAGATGGTTTAATGAAAACATGTGTGTGTGCGCGCGCGCGCACACACACACATCCCCCCACATCCACCAGACATGTATTTGTCAGTTTCCTTAGTTCTGAATGTAACAAGTTATCTACCAGGAAATACTGTCACATTGGCATTGGACTTACAACTTTTTTTTTAATGTTTATTTTTGAGAGTGAGAGAGTATGTTATATGTGGAGGAGGGGCAGAGAGCAAGGGAGACAGAGGATCTGGAGCAGGCTCTGTGCTAACCATGGCAGCAGAAAGCCCCATACAGGGCTCAAACTCATGAACAGTGAGATGATGACCTGAGCAGAAGTCAGATGCTTAACTGACTGAGCCACCCAGGCTCTCCTGGATGTAGAACTTCTAACAGTGGAAGGTAAACTGTTGAGAGAAAACTGCACTATAAAAATTCTGTACCTGACCAAGGTATTATTCATATGTCAGGGTAAAAGAAAGATAATAGCAGACATTTAAACATTTAAAAGATGTACTAATAAGTATATTTTCTTATATTTAAAAAAAGAAATTTTGGAAAAATAAACCAACAACTTACAAAAGTGGTTATTTAGTAGAGGAAGGGATATAAAAGGAAGTACGTGAATTGTTACAACAGTCTTTGAAAAACAGTCTGGCAACAGCTAACAATACAAGAGCTCTTGTAGAGATATATACTAAAATATTTCTAGATGAAATGATATGAACAGGATGTGCCTCAAAGTGATACAGGGATAGGATAAATGGAGGTATGAATTGGCCAAGGATTGATGGCTATTGGAGCTGAGTGATGAGTACATGATGGGCTAGTGGTTTCCTGGTGGTATAGTATAACATTGCCTACTTTTGTGTAAGTTCAAAATTTATCATTGTAAACATTTTTTTTAAATAGATATGCTCCTTGATCTAGCAATTAAACTTCTGATAATATCTCATGTTTTTTATAGCGCTGTTTTTAGTGGCAAAAGAAAAACTGTATGGTGATACAAGGGATTGGTTGCATAAATTGTGGTAGATAGTCACACAATGGACTATTTATTGTACAGCCGTGAGAAAGTAGGTCCTAATGCTATTACTTGGAGAGATTTTCATTATGATATTTTTGAGTTAGAAAAATCAAGATAATCATAATATCTCAGTTTTAAAATGAATAATATTTGTTAAACCTCTAAGTTTGTGTATGTACATACATTTGTGTAAAATCTTACAAGTATGGAACAGAATTTGAAAGGATATATACCTAGCGAAATGTACTTTGTTGAATCTGTTTACTAACATCACACATGATCTAACTGCCAGATCCCTTAGCTATCTTTTTACTCTCCTGGCAGAATTTGACAATGTTGACGTTCTTTCTAAAATTTTCCTGTGTTGGTTGTTGGAATGTGATTCTCTCCCAGCTTTCATCTAGCTTCCTGGACTGTTTCTAGTCAGTTTCCTTCTAGAATCTCATCTTCATTTCTTCCTCATTCCCTTCCCATACATTCCTGTGTTGGTTTTTCCAAAGATTTTACTTTCTGGACTGTCTTCTCATGACACATATTCTCATAGATAAATTTCACCCACACTCAGTTTTAACTACCATCAATAAGGTGAGGTCTTCCAGATATGTATTCCATACTTTTCTCTTAAACCTCAAACCTGTATATTTAATTGCTCTCTGGATATTACCACTTAGAATTCCCACAGAAATCAGTAGACCTAAATAGAAGTTCTTTCTCTTCCATTTAGACTCCTTTTCTTGTTTTTCGTGTCTCGATTGATGATAGCATCATTTATCTGTATATATGTCACTTGGTGGTCATCCTAATAAACTCCTCTGTCTCCTTTTCCTTCAGTTTTTCAGCACCTGTTCTTGAACATTGCTTATGTGTCAGGTATTATTTAAGTACTAGGGATACAGCTGATTAAGAAAATGAAGATGCTAACACAATCATCCACTAACCTCTGTCAGTTTCTGCTTCTAAAATATTTGTAAATCCATCTACCAGTTATAAGCTGCAAGTCATTTGTGCTGTGTGAGATCAGGGCTATAACAGTTAAAATTACCTTGGCTTTCATAAGAAAGTAAGAAAATAAGATTTGAAAAAGAGAAAATTTGTATATGGTATGTTAATTTTCCCATTTATTATGGCTATGAACTCTGTAACTCTGGTCTCTTCAGAAAACAGTGGCTGTGAAGAGCAGCTTTTATTATAAAACTTGCCATTAGAAAACAGATTGCCTGTGGAAGAGGGGAGGGATCATATCTGAACTTATATGTTTAATTAGAGTGAAACACATCTTCAAGAGCCTTTTTTGATTTTCACTGATATTGTTTCATGTGTTCATCAACTATGTATTGATTTTTCAGAATATTTATTTTCCACATGGTGAATGTGCCTGAATTATTGCTTGATCAAAGTCCCTCAAGGAATGATGCAAAAATCATCAGTAAGTATCATACAAAAATTTTGGAGTTGCTGAAAAAGACTGATGAAAATACCCACTTTGTTTATTTTACATGAGGTCCTTGTTAGACTTAACTTTATCAAACTTCATCCAATCTAAATTTAGAATGTATTACTATCTAATCAAGAATAACTGCCCATAGATGTTTGTATGTATATAGCCTGATAGCATCATTACCCATCTGGTATATCACATCATCCATGTGACAGATACACTTTAAGAGTTGCAAAGTTAGATAATATAACCAAGACGCTGGATTTTAGAACTTAATAAATTTGGAGGAAATAGTATTAAATATGTAACATTTAAAATATGGCTTATTCCATTAGGCATTGTGCTTTATGCCAGTGCTACTCACGTCAAGGTTGCTGTTCCACAAACTGTTACTGGTCCTCAAGATAAGGAGCTTGTGCCAGAATGTAAATCAACACATTGCTTCCCGTTATCAGGAAGGATGAAAGGCTATGAGTAAATATCAGCTGAATTAAACAGTGTGCTAGTGACATAAAATTGATTTCCAGTTTTGGTGCAGGCTCCTTATTTCTCCACAGATTAGTAATAATTTGCAGACTAGCCTCAGTCCAGAGACTACACTGAGTAGCTCTCCTAAGTCATGCATATCAAACATTTATAATATTGCAGGAATACATGTCTTGGTTAGTATAGCTTATTTGTATACAAATGTGTGGCACTTTTAAATTTGCATAATTCTTTAGTCTTTTTCCCCCCTAATTTCTGCCCTTTCCCCACAGTCTTATTCCACATTACCTTCCTGCACAGAAATTCTATCTAATAATGGTGTTTGCTACAAGTAATTGCTTCTTGCTGCTCTGCTGAGGACTCAGTCATATTATTCAGAGTCATGTCACACTCATGAAACATAATTATGGTAATGGAGAAGTGGGTAACTCTGTGTCACACAGTGCCCCCCCCCCATACTTTCTGGCATTCATTAATTGCCAAAGTAGAAATTCTGTTACAGATTTACAGATACTAATTTTATTACTTAAACAGAGTGACCAGTGAACAAAGTTGAAAATGCCAGTCATTGTCAAAAAAGGCATTCACCTTTTTCTTATGTTACTTCAACCACCAGAAATCTGGCCTTGTTTATAGAGCAGCTGCTATAAACTTTCCTCACTTGCGTACTTCACCTTAAGCAAGGAGATACTCCATCATAATAAATAGATGAGCTACTCTTAGCATCTGCTGTAAAAACAGATCAGGAAACTTTTAAAAAGACAGTGATATATTGTTACCCACTGGTGTTTACTGAGTACATTTCTGTGTCATAAAATACACAAAATGACCAGTATTTTTAAAGAGCCTTATTTTCTTAATGTTAAAATATTAAACTGTAACTATTCTAAATATATTGTCATAGTTTGTGAAACTCATTTCCTCAGTTTTATATTTCAGGAGCTATGAAAATATGACTGGTTGATACATGCACATACGGAATTATAACAGTTAATAAATCAATAGATCAAAAAAACAATTATTTAAGTCCAGGTATACCAGAAATTTTTATTAAATGGATCATGTGATGTTAACAGTTTAACCATAAGTAGGAAGAAGCATCACCTTAGGAAGTTTTAAAGCAAACCTTTTAACCTTAGAAGTATGAAGATATCTATAGGAAGAAATCACATAAGATGTTTTTAGAGTGTTAAAATATATCATCAGCATACTTGATCATTATAGGAGTTTAGACTTGATCAAGCATTTTGTAGGACAAAGGAATTTGCATGTTCTATACCTAAAATTAAAGATTCTCCCTTTTAAGATGTAAAGAATATTTTATCTTCTTGCTTTCCAAATGGCATTTTTAAATCACTTCCAGAATATATGTTAGGAAGTGAATTAGGCCAGGTGTGGAAAATTATAATCCATTTATAACCCAAGAACCTTATTTCGTTTAATTAGGACTGTTAGCAAACTCTCACATTAAATCCACTTCTGAACTGGTGGAGTGGCAGCAAGCACAGTGGTGGGTGTTCAGCACCCTTTCTGTCTCACCTATCCCTGTAGTACCAGTGCTTGGCAGAAATGAAAAGTCCAGTTAGGTAACCATTATGTACAGAGGATTGAGAATACAGCATGATAGGCAGTGAGATATTCTTTGATTTCATTACCAACCAGACGAAATTCCATAGTGTTTTGCATAGTGTTTTTGCATGCTCTGCTTTTTCTCCTCTGCTTTGTGACATATATGGTACACTTGACACACAGAATTCTGAATTGTAATTTTTCAGACCTTCTTCTAAATATCACCAGCTGCTTCTATCTGAATCTCAAACAAAACCACTACAGTTCTCTTAGTTGAAAATCAATACAGATTATACCATGTGTTTTTTTATGGATTAATTATATCAACCTAATACCAAAGCTTAAGAATATTTAATTCTACATGGAGTGTTTTTTAAAGAAAAATATGTATGTTAAAGTTTGTTAAGTGGAGAAAAAGGAAACAAAGTTACTAAGTTACCATTTACTGTAGGTGTTCATTTTTAGCAGTGTCTATACGAATTACACACTTCTATATTTTTTGCTTGTTCATATATCAGAAAAATAAATGGAAAATTGTGGTTGCAGTTGAGACGTTCTTTAGATGTCTGCAAATGAATACATTATAAGTCTTTAAATTTTATGGTACATAAAATAGCCTATTAAATATCTCTCTTTGAAGTTTATATAACCAAGAAATTTTAATTGTATATGCCCAAAATATGTAAGATTATTTTTTATAAATACCAAAATAGTAGGTTTCTTTGTTAATAATGTTAGTTTAATGGTTTTTATCACAAACTGAATTTCTACCAGTACCTAGCAACTTAAAGTGAGTCTGTCACATAATTATAATAGTTGAGATATTGCTGAATATGCAAGACTAAAACTCTCTGAAGGGTACATTTGGGCAGAACCCTTAAAGACCTTTGACTTTTAAAAATTATTTATTATATATAAAAAATTATTATATATGCATACATTGAATGAGTTCAGCCTTAGCTATATCATTCTGTCTGCAGAAAAGTGTTTTATCTAGTCATGATTAAAAGGACCTCCATGTAATATATATATATGTATATATATATATTTGTTATGGAATTAGTGGAGACTGGGTGATTTTGTCAGTTTCCTTTAGTGACATCAAAATTTTTGTAGTGATACTAGTCCTATTTTCAGAGGGGAAATTTTTTTATTTATTTATACTTTATAGAATTAGTTTATCTGTTTTATTGACATTTTAGTAGAAAGGCAATGTGTAACTATGACTAATTGAGGGAGTATACAGAATATTGTGGTACTTGATTTTACTTCCTATGTAGATTTTGCTTTTAGACTTAGTATTTTCAACTGTTGATTATATTCTCTTCCTTCCCCAGCTCACCCCTAAACTCTTGACTGTAGTTCTCTTACCTGCATCTATTATTATAGAAATACAGTGAAAATATGTCCTCGTATGGCATACTTACTTCCAAATAGATGTATGACTGCTTTTCTTCCAGAAAGCAGAATTTAAATACCTAAACTTAGGAGAACTGTGGCTTAGAAGTGGAGATTTAGAAGAGTCTATATAAAATTACCTGATGGGTTTTTTCCCCTCTGTCTCTGAGCTACATTTCTCAGTCAATTTAAGGATATGAAAGCTGTAATGATTTGTTTCCTAAAATGCAAGTAAATTTTTTTAGTGTTACTTCTTTGGCTAGGTAATATAAGTAAATTCTACAATTAGTCCTTAAATATATTAGTTGTGAGTAGTGAACTATTACAGAGCAAAGGAACAACTCAGAATATACATAAGAGAGGCCTGCAGCATTTGTGAAGTACTCTTCCTCTCAAGCCGCAGAGAGTCTCTGAAACTACAATTAGTTTATTCAGGAAACAGTCTCAGCGGAAGACTGAGATTAGAGAGAGCCACAGATCAATGCAAAGGCCTCTCAGAGGAGAGGCCTGTTGTAGTGATTTACCACAAAACTGCTGAAGAAATGAGTTTTTCCTTTTATCAGTACAACAAGAAATCCAGAGATTTAAGGAAAAGGAAAATCAAGTGAATGAAAGACAAGAAGGGCCAAGATGAACAAGCAGGACTATTGACCTTGGAGAATATAAATAATACAGAAAACAGAAGGATAAGTTGTTCTCAGTATTCTTGGAGATCCTTGGAAGGCAGTCTACTAAAAGACTGCTGTGAAAAAGTAGACCTGGAAAGTCCTCGGAATTCAAAATATTTATCATAACTGAAAGTAAATATTCTCTACACTCTAAAGAACAGACTGGACCTTGCTGAAGATCTTGAGATCAAAGAGAAGAGCAACATATAAAACATTAAACAAAAGACATTGGAAATACGCGAAAAATGGTAAAAACAGACAAACAAAAACATACCCAGGATAATACAGTAGTCATCTTACAAAAAAGAGCAAATGTTGAGAAGAAAATAACTTCAAGGATAAAATTCTTTTTAATTCTATAAGCTCCCAGTATCACAGGGAAACATGTTACCTACAAAGGAGAGACTGGCATCAGACTTCTCAAATATGTTTTAGAAGACAGGTGGAGCTGTAGTTACAGCATTCTGTGAAATACTATTTTGAACCTAGAATTCCGTTCCCAACCAACTATCACTCAAGTGTCAGGGCTTTCTTTCTCTGGAAAAGTTCCTCACATATATATATATTACTCTTCAGTGACACAAAACACAAGTCTAAAAGGAAGATATAAAAACTAACTCAGGATTTTGGTGAAAAATTCCAGAGTGACAACAATGAGCAGTTGGCATATGTTTTAACAAAATGTCAGCTTTATGAGGAATGTTATTAAGAAAAGAGAAAGTAGGTAACAATACACATAATGTCTAAATTAGATGGAGAGCTTGCTGTGTCTGGTATTGATGTGAAGGCATATTGTCTGAGCTGATGAACAAGAAAAAAGGTGAAAACTCCAGGAAAAATAAAACATATGAATAATTCATGGCCTAATTAAAAAGCAAGCTAAAATATGACATGATTTTTGGGTTGCTCATGGAGCAAAAGCATGCTTTCTGAAATGACAGTAGAAGGTCTCTCTTGGTCAGATGATTTAGAAGAGCCAAGAGAAAAGACCCGAAGTTCAGAAATTCTGTCACTTTATTATTTCTAAGTTAGTTAAATTCAAATAAGGCATATGTAATACTTTAAAGAAGTTATGAAGAATGATTCTCTTGGGTGGTGGGATTATTTTATTGGTAGTTTTTCTTTACCCAACTCTGTATTTTTCTGGCTTTCTGTCATGAACTGTTTTATAATAAAAGAACAATAAAATGCTACTTGAAAATAAATGAAAACAATTTTTATAAAAAAGATTACCAAAGTAGTATAGCTTAGGGGGCGCGCCTGGGTGACTCCGTCCGTTAAGCCTCCAACTCTTGATTTCAGCTCCGATCATGATCTCATGGTTTGTGGGATCAAGTCCTGCATTGGACTCCGTGCTGATAGCGCTGAGCCTATTTGGGATATTCTCTCTCTGTCTCTCTCAAAATAAATAACCTTAAAAAAAAAAGTACAGCTTAGGACTTTTCTGCACTAACCCATCTCCGAATAAAAAATAACATGTATAAGCAAACACCATTCTAAATATAAAGGGTTTTTTTGTTTGTTTTTGTTGGGTTTTTTTTTTAAGAAAGTATTCCTATGTCTAAAGAATACTTAGTTCTAGTTAAATATATTACACACATGCAGCTTTCAACATTGTAGAGATTTTGGTAATGGAAATCAAGTCATAAAACATTTTTTTCCACTCTTTTTGAAATGGCTGTTCAATAATAAAAGCTCAGATTTACTACTCCATACTATCTAGGTTTGATCCTTGAATCTCTAATTGTCAGCAAGTTTAGTTAACCTGGATGTACTAAGTTTCACATCTGTAAAATAAAGACTACAGCACAAATGGTATGAAGACGTGGTAAATAAAAGTTAAATAAATGAATATATGAGTGCGCATAGAATATCAACTGGCACAGAGTTAAGCACTTGATAAATACTAGCTTTGAAACTAGTGAAAATCTAAAATAAGGTTATCACATTACACATGTCCAATTGTTTAAAATTAAGTATTGAGAACCATATTTATATAATATTGCAGCCTTGTAATCTTCAAATTGAAAATGTCATTTGTGAGGTGCCCAGTTGGTTCAGTCAGTAGAGCATGCAACTCTTGATCTCAGGGTTGTAAGTTCGAGCCCCATGTGTGATGTAGAGATCACTTAAAAATAAAATCTTCAGGGGGCGCCTGGGTGGCGCAGTCGGTTAAGCGTCCGACTTCAGCCAGGTCACGATCTCGCAGTCCATGAGTTCGAGCCCCGCGTCAGGCTCTGGGCTGATGGCTCGGAGCCTGGAGCCTGTTTCCGATTCTGTGTCTCCCTCTCTCTCTGCCCCTCCCCCGTTCATGCTCTGTCTCTCTCTGTCCCCAAAATAAATAAACATTGAAAAAAAAATCTTTAAAAATAAAATCTTCAGGAAAAATACAAAAGAACATTTAAAAAAATAAAATGTCATTTGTATTTACCATTATAAAGATGGGAAATCTAATCAAGTTCACAGATTTAGTCATTTAAGGTAGTCACAGCATGGCTGCTTTTCCTTTATTTTTTATGTCTAGCTTTGTTGAGATGAAATAGATGTATAACATTGTGTAAGTTTACGGTGTACCACTTAGTGATTTGATATATATGTATATTGCAGAATAATTACCACAGTAAGGTTAGATGACACATCTATGGCCTCACCTAGTTACAATTTTGTGTGTGTGGTGAGAACTTCTAAAATCTACTTTCAGCAACTTTGAAATACACAATACAGTATTAACTGTATTCACCATGCTATGAATTATGTCCTCAGAACTTACTCGTCTGATAACTGAAGTTTGTACCCTTTGACTATCTTCACCCATTTTCCCTATTCCCTGACTTTTTTTCCTTTATAAATTGGATTAATAGTCATGAATGAGGTGTTTTGAATCTCTTATTTCATGTATTTATGGAATATATAAATCCAGATACTGCATATCTAAGATGGGAATATTTCAAACTCAGGCAAAGAATAGATAGCAAGTTCATGTTTGAAATTCAACTTTAACCTCAGGTGGGTATGTTTAACAGCATTATGTTTTAATTCAAATCATTTTCCATATAAATTAACAATAAATCTCATTTAATATAATGTTTTATTGTAGAGCCTAGGGTTTTGTAGCAGAGTTGTTTTCTTGGTATACTTAATCGTGAAATCTAGAAGTAGAAGGTATTCATATGAATTTTTAGAGATTATGGCATGATTATACTGGGTTGTTTGTATAGTTCATCTTGACTGTATTTAAAGTTTTTTATATACTCAGAAGTGACAGCATGGTGGTTGTGAGTACCAGTATTAAAGTCAGAGAAACTTGGGTTTGAAGACCTAGCTCTGCCACTTATTAGCTGTAGGGTCATGGATAAATTTGTTATTAATATTATTATGTAGTATCCTAGACCCATAAGGTGGATACAGAAATGAGACACTTTATAGACTTGCATAAATATGGTATTCATTTTAAGCTTTCTCCATGGATTATTTTCAACAAGAAGTTCTCATCTACTTATTAAGTTGTAGAAGAAACTTTTTTTTTTTAATCAACCTGTAAGGGCATTAAATTGATTAGCAAATGAAACAGTTTATATAATTGTGTCCACCCCTCCATCCCTGTTCCATTTTCCCCTTCTTTGGGGAATACCAAAAAATATTTTACATAAGGGGTTGTCAATTATGACTAGTACTTTTATGTTTAAAAATATAAATACCACCAGACGCTAATACAAGAAAGTTGTTTCTTGGTACCCTCTGTTTTTCTTCTTTCCCCTCACTGCTTCCACCTGCCCCTCCTCTTTGCCCCAGAAGTCTGTGTCTGCATATGTCCATTTTTTACCTGAAAAACTGGTGGTTTCCATTGCCCTCATTCTAACGGACCACATACCTCTGCTGTAACCCTGTAATAAGTGCAGTAAGTGCCTGGAGTCAGCTTGAATCTTTCTGTCTTCAGTTTTCTGATACTAAGTTAAACAAATATGAAAAGCTATGGGATTTAATTTCGGCTTTTCAAGTTAACGTGCAGTTTATTGAATTTGGCACGTTAAGTGTACATTATTACTTAATTGCTTTTTAATTTAATGATACATTTTTCTCTCTTTAAGCAGTGAGTTAATATTTATCACGTGTATGGTGTGTGCCAGGATATACCAGGCACATATGTAAATTTAATACAGTAGCCCTGTGAGTTAATCCCTGATAATAGATTACTGACCCATTAGGTGGCAGAGCAAAGGTCCAAACCTAGAGCTAAACACAGACCTCATGTATTTTTCCATTCTGTCATGCCGATTGTCATTGGGTGTGAAAACTTCAGAGTCTGATGATCCTAATGTATTATATGCTGTAGCATAAAATCACAATATGAATTTAGTGTATGTTTATTTCACTTAATGGTGTTACAGTATGTGCTGTGGCCAGACTCAACGTTCGTTATGTTTGAGTGTGGCACCTTCTCTTGCCAAAAAGGGTTCTGAAAATGAAAATAGCTGGTGTTTTTTGGGTCTTGCTATAGAGTCTACCATTCACTAATTAAAAATCTTTAATGAAAGTTTACATTTTCATATATAACATTTTCCTGAAAATTTGCTTACGTGTTAACCTGATTTTGTACTCAAAAAGTAAGAAAATTATTTTTTTTAATTCTTTAGTATATGTGTTTAGAGTTTTTTTTGTCCTATATATTGCATAACATTTTTGTTTTAAAAAACATTTTTAAATAGATTGTAATATAATTGTAAGCAAATTAGTGATTTTACCTTTATCATCAAACTTGTCATATATATGCAAGAGTAGAAAGAATACTATTATGAGCCCATAGATATTTATTACCCAGTTTTACTAATTACCACCTTCAGGCTAATCTTGTTTTTCTCTCTCCATTCTTCCATACTCCATCATTTTGAAGTCAATTCACTGGCAAGTGTTTTAGTAGGTATCTATAAAAGGGTAGGAATTTTTTTTTTTTTTTACTTTATACATAACCATAATATCATTGACATACCTAAGCTAACTAAATGTTTTTACTAGTAAATATACAGCTACTGTCCTAAGTTGTGATTGCCTCATAAAATCAAAAGATTTTTTCTTTAATTTTTTTAGTCAGAATCCAGAGTCTATATATATTGCAAACAAAGTCCACATATTGCTAATTGGGTGATATGTCCGAGTATCTTTTAATTTTATAAATATCTTTTTTTTTTTTTTAATGTTTGTTTATTTTTGAGAGAGAGACCGCCAGTGGTGGAGGGGCAGAGAGAGAAGGGAGACACAGAATCGGAAACAGGCTCCAGGCTCTGAGCTGTCAGCACAGAGCCCGATGCAGGGCTGGAATCCACGAACTGCGAGATCATGACCTGAGCTCAAGTGGGATGCTTACCTGACTGAGCCACCCAGCCGCCCCTCTCTTTCATTCTTATGTTCTTACAATTTTTGGTTGAAATAACCTGATGATTTGCTGGTAAATTTTCCCATAGTCTGGATTTTGCTCATTGCATCTCCATGATCTCACTTAAGGAATTATTTTTCCAAGTTGTCATCTTCAAATTTTCTTAGTTTACCTTCAGTGAGTATAATAGTAAACTGACTTTAATGTTGAGAAGGAAAAGTTGCTTGTGGGTATTACAAAGAAATTTTGCTGGGGCGCCTGGGTGGCGCAGTCGGTTAAGCGTCCGACTTCAGCCAGGTCACGATCTCGCGGTCCGTGAGTTCGAGCCCCGCGTCGGGCTCTGGGCTGATGGCTCACAGCCTGGAGCCTGTTTCCGATTCTGTGTCTCCCTCTCTCTCTGCCCCTCCCCCGTTCATGCTCTGTCTCTCTCTGTCCCAAAAATAAATAAACGTTGGAAAAAAAAAAAAACAAATTTTGCTGAAGGTTTAGCAGATTATTTTAATGTTTCTGGTCAGTTTTCTTAATTTTTGTCAAAACTGAAGCGAACATTAGGTTTCTTTTGAAACTAATTTCTAGAAGTATTGGCATAAACTCTTTATATAAATAATTATTAAAATATTTTACATGCTGATTTTGCCCGTAATTTTAAAATCTTATTTTCATCATTACTTTTCAAGATGTCAGTACACTGTACATGTATGTAGTACTTCATATGGGTTCTCTAATTTTCTTTTTCTTCACAGTTGAACAGTCTTCATTTCATTGAGCTTCTGAAGGAGGCTAAAGATTTTTCTACTTTATTACATCTGTTCAGTTTCCATCTTAACTGTGTTATTACCAGTATCAGCAATTTTTCAGTTTGCATAAAATACAAACAATATGTAGCTATATAAATTCTATATAAAAATGGTGCCATTGCTTAAAAATAAATTTCTGGCTGACTAAAAAAGTTCAGCAACTGATGTACAAGAGAATGAGCTCAATATACGAAGATAGGCATGTTAGCACATAATGTGTGAAAGTGCAGGCTTTGTCAAAGTTCAAGGTGGCTTGAAGCAAATCAAATAACAGAGCTGTGCTCCACATGGCAGGTGATGTGGGAACTAAATGGCATGTGGATGAGATATTTGCCACCTCTTCAAATAGCTGAATTTAAAGGGGACATCAGCAGTGAATTACCCACATGGTAGTCAGTGGCGACATCATTTGCCACCTGGATACTGTACAAACTTGTAGAGTGGATAAATTTGTATTGCATGTTTACATCCCTTTCTGCAGTCCTCCTGTTCTACCATACGCACCCCCACTTGATTTCTTGATGTCTTAATATGGTTCTAAAACATCCTATTTGTATTTATTCTACATTAACTAAGCGCCTACTATCTTCTAGTTATTACATAAGTCCCTGAGTATAAGTCATGGACTTATATTTGAAGTATCTGTTGAATAATCTGGAAAACCAGCAGAAAATTACAGCTCCCTTGCTTAAGGTTACCTTCCCACAGATGACTCTCAAATCCCATAAATTGGCCTTTTTTTTTTCTTCAGTAAGCACACTACCTTCCCTACTGTACTCCATCCCACAAATTTAAAATACAAAAATTTTTCATTCTCTGGGTGCTATAGATTTAGGCAGGTGCTGTTAATAAAATCATATATTTTGAAGGTTTACAGGAAGCTGAAACGTGTGTGCATGCATGTATTTAAGCACTTACTCATCTAGAATAGGTGGACTGCATTGAAGATATTGTGGGAAACAGAGATTAAAAATCACACCTTTGGAAGTGAGTTCTCAAAGGATACATGAGAAGTTAAATTTATCTGCTTCCAAACCCCTTCAAGTAAACATGTAATCTCCATAAATACCAACTCAAACAGCCTCAAAACAAGTCCCCTACCCAATACCCTCCCCATAACAGATGACTACCCCAATCCCTTCCTATTTATAAATTCTCGAAGTGCTCCTCCCCCTGACTACTAATCTAAAATATCTTCTAGTTAAGTAGCTGGGAAATAATAAAGAGCAGCTGATTAGAACCCACATAAATATGCATGTAAATTTGGGGAAGAGTGAATAGTATACTGATGTGGCTAATGTGAATAGCAAGAAGAAAAGAGAGATGGGAGACAATGTAGAAATACGGTGAAGTCAGGCAAAAGTATCCTGGGCTATATTCCTAAGAGCGAGGTAACTTTGGACAAGCTACTTCCTGGCTCATGCTCTGTTCACACGTCTCTGAAATAGGAATAGTAAATCCTGTTAGAGATAAATAGTAGCGTTTTACATTTTGAAAAGTTTCATACCATCATCTCTGGAATTTTTGTTTTATCCTAGAGTAGAGAACCCTCAGATGATACGAGACCTAGTATGTTCCTATAATGTTGGCCACATTGTGGTTTAAGGTGAGAACTGATCTAGGCAAAAAATGATGAGAATCTAAGCTGGGATGGTGGTAGTGGGAATAGAAGATAGATTTAAGAGATGTCTAGAGATAGAAACTTTAAACAGTTATTTTGGAAGTTGAGGAATTGAGAGTGTTAAAAAAAAAAACCTCTGAGGTTTCCAGTTGGAGTAAGTGGGTTGATTGGTATGCTCCAGAAGTGGGAAATAGTGGCTTAAAGCAGCAAGAGGAAACAGCTGTGGAAGAGGTAATGAGTTGAATATCTTCAATTTTGAGTTAGGATGATTGAAAGGTGTCCAAGAAGGTCCAAGTTAGGCAGCTAAAGCTCAAGAAAGTAGAGATATGGACTTGACTGTAAGTTCAAGTTTAGGCTCATGGTGCATTTAGCTTTATGTCATCATCATCCACTCCCAGAATATATGTGACATTAGAATAGTTATATTTCCTAAAAGTTAATATAATCATAATTAAAACCATTTTAAAAGCCCAGCCTCTACTGAATGCCCTTTTAGGCTTGTGAGCTGTAATTGGTTTGTGAAATGCACACGGGTGGTTTTGCAGCGATTTTGAAAGAGGGATTTACTTGGGAATATTATCATCTCCCTGCATTGGTCACATGTGCTCTGTTTGCTGCCCCTTTTGGGTACCATACAAGAAGAAATGGAAATAACATGATAGTCTCAGTAGGGAAAAAGTCAAGCCTAAGGATAATAGTGACCTCAAATAACATTTAGCTATTTCTGTAAATGTCACTAGTATTTGTTACAAATATCTAAAAGTACCTTGAGAAGTATAAGAGCAAATTTCAAATGTATTTAAGTGTTTTTAATCAATTAAACTTTATTTAGCCTTTTTTTATGAAGAAGAAAAATGCTATAGTGAAAAGCTTAATATTTGTATAATTGCTTAACCTTTGTATTTCTCATTTGCCTTCCTAGTTACCCCAATAAAATTGTTTGAGTTGATAAATATTACATTTTTTTAAAGGAACTTTTGTCAGAAATAATTTGGTAAATGTTTTAAATACAAATCAAATTACTGATTAAATAGATAATTGAAGACTGAAAGATTGGAACAAAATGGAAAATAACAGTATAATGATAGCCATGGCCATTTTGACTACAAGAATTTGAAGATTTGGAGTCCAGATGATTATCTTCACTGTAAGCGTTCATCTCCTAAGGCAAAACTTTTTTTTTTTTTTTTAAAGTTACTACCGCACTATAATCACAAGACCAGCTTGCTCTATGTAAAGCAGAAGGTTTAGGGTTGCTTAGGGAAGAGAAGAGATTTCAGCCTAGTCTGCAAGTGAAATGATGTCATGGAGGTACAAGTACCTTTGCTGAGATCAGACTCACCAGCTTCATGAGAGCGGCACAGCGTTACTGCCACCGGCTGCTGAGAACCAACCACCATATAGTGGAGCAAGCCCAATGGCCACATGCAACTCACCAACCAGAGCCAGGTTACGATCCTTCACTGGAGTAATTCCACTCTCTCATCATGGGCATTAATTAGTGTTAAGATAACTGACTCACTTTAAAGTTTACATCATTTCCTTTTTTTAAAAAGTAGTCATCTTTGAAAAAGAACCATAGGAGAAAAGTAGCTGCATTGAGGAACGTTACTTAATTGCCTTTAGTTGATGAATCAGAAGCACAAATGATAAACCCAAGGTACACATGTATGTGTAATTCCCTTAAAGAATTTGCATTTAACCTTGGTAAAATGCAAATGGTAAGCACTATGAGATTATTATGTATAGTGCAATTTAAGTCAGGTATTAATATGCATAAAAAAATCGGGAAAAAATAGGCTGAAGAAATTATAAAGTGACATTGCACAGGAGGAAATGCAAACACATGGCAAAATGAGCCACATCAGTAATTTTTAAAATAGTGATAATATTTTATATGTTAGTGAACTTCTAAAAAAATTTTTTTTCCAAAGAGAAAAGTAATACCTGTAATGCTAGGAATTGGGAAAACAAAAGCTTGAAGAAGAAAATAAAAATCATAATTCTTCTAGCACAAGTTTAGTAGAGATAACTTTTTTGATGGATTTCTCTTGTTTTTTCATACACACAAATTGATACATTGCTGTTTTCAAGTAACAACGTATACAAAAAATTTTTTTCTATGTTATTAGATATCTGTAATATCAAATAATTGGAAACAACCCAAATGTCCCCTCAGAAGAATCCGTTTAAATGGTTACAAATTAATTCAATGCAATATGCAGTCTTTAAAAATAGTAATGAAGAAAATTAAGTTTCAGAAGAAAATGTGATCTGTTCAGTGGAAAAAAAGCCATATATAAAATGGTATACACGCTGTGATTGGATCTGCTTGTTTATGTTGTTTATGTCCTAGTACTTTCCATGCCCTGAAATCCTACCTAAAATCCCTGTCTTTCATGCCTCAGCTTTGGGGCCACTTGTTTGAGAATCCTGCTTTCTTCCTTCTCTAGTTCTTCCAAGTGCACCCTTTCACTCTAGTATCCTTTGCCTTTTTAGCAGTTATCAAGTTGTGTAACTGTTAAAGAGGCAGGACTATCTTTTTTATCTTGTCACCCCCTAGCACCTTGAACACTATGTGCCTGGTGGAACAGAATAAACATTTATTAGAGACTGATTCTTGGTGTGAAACTGAGGGTTTGTGGGATTTACAAAGGAAAAAATCCTAATTTCCAATAAAGCTAATCATCTGATGAGAAATGTAAATAAGATAGTTATATATACCCAACACGGGGCCGGAACTCACTAAGCCGTGGGATTGAGACCTGGGCTGAAGTCAAGATGCTTGGCTAACTGAGCCACCCAGGCGCCCCCAATATTAGTTCTTAGATATATTTGAAATAATTCTGTAGTTAATAGATTATTTTATGTTCTGATTTTTCTCACATAAAAATAACGTTTTTATGTTGGTTTAAAAACAGGATAGTTACATGCAAACCATAACGAATTAAATCCATGAAAACTACACAGACTTAAGCCCTCAAGAACAAATTATAAAGCATTAACAATAGAAAATAACACCTGTTGTATAAGTTCATATTCTTATAGTACCTTAAGACCAAAATAAACACTGCTCCCAAAATAGATGTTCCTTGAAACAGTTCTGTAGTTTGGTACTATGTATTGCAATATTGGTGGCTGGAAATGGAGAGCATTTTCAACATCTATACAGCTAGTTAGAATTCTAAAAATGTTCTTTTTTATACCATGTGTCAGTATAATCGTTTCATTTAGAATATTCTCACCTCATCTCCAAAACTAAGATTATGATCTCTCCAGAGCTCCTATACAGTGCTTCTGGAATTTGAATTTTTGTGAGAAGGACATTTGGGAACTAGGTCACTTTATATAGGAAGCTTAATGTATTAAATTCACAATTTTAATAAATATTTAGCAAAGGAAGTGTTTACAATTTTTAATCTTTTTTTTTTTTTTAAGTTTATTTTGAGGGAATGCATGTGAGTGAGAGAGGGGCAGAGAGAGGGAGAGAAAAGAGCAAGCAGACTCATATGAACTGTGAGATCATGACCTGAGCTGAAATGAAGAGTCATCTGACTCTTAACTGACTGAGTCAGCCAGGTGCCTAAGTGTTATCTGTCATTTTTTAGTAAGTTTGGTTTTCCTCCTTGGTTAGAGGCCACAGTTTTCTTTACTTTTAGTTAGGAGCCTGGGTTTTCTTTTCAGATAAAGGCCTATTGTATACAACATACATTTCAGCTAAGAAAAGATGCCCACCTAGGAAGAAGAAAAAATCTTTTTCTTACAAATGATACAATGAAATAGAATTTGGCAATGTTTTGGCTCTATTTATACAGCTTAGATTCAACTAAACTTTCATGTACTTAAAAATAATTGTAATGTTGGGGCGCCTGGGTGGCGCAGTCAGTTAAGCGTCCGACTTCAGCCAGGTCACGATCTCGCAGTCTGCGAGTTCGAGCCCCGCGTCAGGCTCTGGGCTGATGGCTCAGAGCCTGGAGCCTGTTTCCGATTCTGTGTCTCCCTCTCTCTCTGCCCCTCCCCCGTTCATGCTCTGTCTCTCTCTGTCCCAAAAATAAATAAACGTTGAAAAAAAAATTAAAAAAAAAAAAATTGTAATGTTAAAAATAATGTAGAAATTGGGGCGCCTGGGTGGCTCAGTCAGTTCAGCACCCATCCACCTGTTGATCTCAGCTCAGGTTTTGATCTCAGGGTTGTGCATTTGGGCTCTGCTGGGCGTGAGGCCTACTTAAAAAATATGTAGAAATTGAGCCCATTATTACCCCCGTTGTACTAGAGTATATATTAGTAGTAAGTCTAAGTTACAGATAAGAAAACTAAGGGACATGGTATCTTTTTTCAAATTACATATGTATTCAATTTGTTATAATCTTGATTGTGTAATTGTGGAATATGTTTCCTTTTAAGATTTTCTTTAAACCAGATAGTCATGTATCTTGTATAGACAAAACCATTCATCTTTAGGTTACTGTACTTTATGAAAATCACTTGATCCCTTAGGACTTTACTCATAAAAATTCTGAAACATAAAACAGGTGTGATATTTACTTAACTAAACCCTTTAAGTTAGTGGTTCTTAATCTTTTTTGCATCAGAGAATCTTACTTAGATATTCTTTCTCTGAAAAAAAAAAAGTACACATATTAAAATTTTACATAACATTAGTAGCCAATGTTTCCTCTGAATTCAGTCCCCTGGATTATAAATCTCTGCTTTGTATTACACATTTTTATATTATGTACCTTTGATATATGAATTGAGTTAATCGTATTGTTTGCTTTTAAAAGAATCAGGAGATCTCATTATGAAGCATATTATCTATAAAGGTTTTCCACAGTACTGTAGCAGAGTTATCACATATTTTTATTGTATCATTCTCATATTCTGAAATTTTCTTTCTGAATTGAAATAGTTACTATTTATGCTATATTTTTCTCACAGCTTTATTTTTCTGACAATTGTCTCTTGACCAACAATAGATTTTCTTTTCTTATTCTAGATTCTGAAGAGGCTCGGTCTGTAAATCCTTCCAGTGTTGATGAAAACATTGACTCTGAGACAGAGAAAGACTCTCTCATCTGTGAAAGTAAACAGATAATTCCCAGCAAAGCACCTCTTCCATCTGCTCTTGATGAATATGAGTTCAAAGATGATGATGATGAAGAAATAAATAAAATGATTGATGACAGGCATATTCTTAGAAAAGAGCTACGGAAAGAGAATGAAGGTGAAGTAGAAAAGAATAGCTTATTTGCAAAACAGGAGAAAGCTTTCTATCCTAAATCATTTAAAAGTAAAAAACAAAAGCCATCTAGAGTTTTGTATTCAAGTTCTGAAAGTTCAGATGAAGAAATTCTTCAGAATAAAAAGGTTTCTGCTCCATCTTCTGTCCCTGAAACATCAAATTCTGATACACAAACCAAAAAGGAATATGGAGCTTCAAATGAACACAAACAGAAAGGCAAAGTTAAAAGAAAATTAAAGAATCAGAACAAAAATAAAGAGAATCAAGAGCTGAAGCAAGAAAAAGAGGGAAAAGAAAATACCAGAGTAACAAACTTGACAGTTAATACTGCACTCGATTGTTCAGAAAAGACCAGAGAAGAGGGGAATTTTAGGAAATCTTTTAGCCCAAAAGATGATACTTCGTTACATTTATTTCATATTTCCACTGGTAAATCTCCTAAACATTCTTGTGGACTAAGTGAAAAGCAGTCAACACCACTAAAACAAGAACATACTAAAACATGTTTATCACCAGGAAGTTCTGAAATGTCATTACAGCCTGATCTTATCCGGTATGATAACACAGAATCTGAATTCTTGCCAGAAAGTTCAAGTGTAAAATCTTGTAAGCATAAGGAAAAAAATAAACATCAGAAAGATTTCCACTTAGAATTTGGTGAAAAGTCAAATGCCAAAGTAAAAGATGAAGATCATAGTCCGACATTTGAAAATTCAGACTGCACACTGAAAAAAATGGATAAAGAGGGTAAAACATTAAAAAAGCATAAATTGAAACACAAAGAAAGGGAAAAAGAAAAGCATAAAAAAGAAATTGAAAGTGAAAAGGAAAAATACAAAAATAGAGATAGTGCTAAAGAGCTGCAGCGGAGTGTAGAATTTGATAGAGAATTTTGGAAAGAGAATTTTTTTAAAAGTGATGAAACTGAAGATCTGTTTTTAAATATGGAACATGAGTCCCTAACATTGGAAAAAAAATCAAAGTTGGAAAAAAACGTAAAAGATGATAAATCAACCAAGGAAAAGCATGTTTCAAAAGAGAGGAATTTTAAAGAAGAACGAGAGAAGATTAAAAAGGAAAATGAAAAATCTTTTAGGGAGGAAAAAATAAAAGACTTAAAAGAAGAAAGAGAGACTGTACCCATAGATAAAGAAACAGAATTCAGTTCTTTAGGAACAAATGCCATTGAAGAATCTATAGGGTTACATTCAATGGAAAAGGAAATAGAGATTGAAAAACAAGAAAAGCATGTAAAAGAAAGGGAAAAATCAGAAAAGCGGTTTCAAACTAAAGAAAAGGATGTTGAAAGAAAAAATTCTGAAAAAGAGAAGAAGATCAAGCATGAGCATAAGTCAGAGAAAGATAAATTAGATCTTAGTGACTGTGTTGACAGAATAAAAGAAAAAGACAAGCTGTATTCACATCACATAGAGAAATGCCATAAAGAAGGTGAAAAGGTGAAAAATATTACCACTATTAAAAAAGCTGACGATAGAGAGAAAAGTAGAGAAAAGATGGACAGAAAACATGACAAAGAAAAACCTGAAAAAGAGAGGCATCTAGCAGAAAGTAAAGAAAAGCACTTGATGGAAAAAAAAAACAAACAATCAGACAACAGTGACTATACTAAATCAGAAAAAAGCAAAAATAAAGAAAAAGACAGGGAGGTAGATAAAAAGGAAAAATCTAGAGATAAAGAAAGTGTAAATACAACTAACTCCAAACACTTCCAGGAAGAGAAGAAGTCAAGTATGGCAGACAGTAGTAAAGCACAACATGAGAAAACTTTATCCCTTAAAGAAAAAAAAGATGAGCCTTTGAAAACCCCTGATGGAAAAGAAAAAGATAAAAAAGACAAAGATATAGACAGATACAAAGAACGAGATAAGCACAAAGATAAAATTCAACTAAATAGTTTATTCAAACTAAAATCCGAAGCAGATAAACCTAAACTTAAGTCATCACCAGCATCAAAAGATACTCGACCTAAAGAAAAGAGGTTAGTGAATGATGATTTAATGCAGACAAGTTTTGAACGAATGCTAAGCCTTAAAGACCTAGAAATAGAGCAGTGGCACAAAAAACATAAGGAAAAAATTAAGCAGAAAGAAAAGGAGCGGTTGAGAAATCGGAATTGTTTAGAACTTAAAGTAAAAGATAAAGAAAAAAAGCATGTACTAGCTGAGTCTAAAAATAAAGAACTTACTAGGTCAAAGAGTTCAGAGTTGACTGATGCTTATACCAAGGAGAAACAGTCTAAAGATGCTGTAAGTAACAGATCACAATCTGTTGATGCCAAAAATATCATGAATTTAGGGAAGTCATCTTTTGTTTCAGATAATATCTTAAACAGATCTCCTAGATCAGAAAGTGAAAAACCAGGTCTCAGCTCTAGATCTGTATCCATGATTTCGGTTGCTAGCTCAGAAGATTCCTGCCATACTACAGTGACAACCCCCAGGCCTCCAATTGAGTATGACTCTGACTTTATGTTGGAGGGTTCTGACTCCCAAATGTCCTTTTCCCAGTCACCTTTTTTGCCAATTGCCAAATCTCCTGCCCTTCATGAAAGGGAATTAGATAGCTTGGCTGAACTGCCAGAGCGGATTAAGCCACCATTTACAAGCAGACTTCCAACATCCCATCTCCGATCATCTTCTGTAGAAGATGTCAAACTAGTGATAAATGAGGGGAGACCAGCTGTAGAAGTTCGAAGGTGTAGCATGCCATCAGTCATTTGTGAACATACAAAACAATTCCAAACAGTATCAGAAGAAAACAATCAAGGTGGCTTAGCTGTGCCAAGAGATATTTGTCCTTCTCCCAAACCTGAGGTGTCCTTAAATGTGCCTGAAAGAGAACTTTCAAATATGTCTAACATACATTCCAGTTTTGCAGCGTCTCCAACTAGATCTGTAAACAGCAAATATATTTCAGCTGATATAAATGTTATCAAGAGTACTGTTCCAGTGGGCACTTTAATGGACAGTCCTGTGCATTTAGAGCCATCTAATCAGGTTGGTGTGATCCAAAATAAATCATGGGAGGTACCTGTTGATAGTAGACTGGAATCCTTAAGCACCAGTGACTTTATCTGCCCAAATTCTGGTACACCTGATCAAGATTCTTCTGTTCAAGGCTTTTGTAATTCTGAAAACAAAATACTGAAAGAACAGAACACTGATTTTTTATCCCTGCACCAGACTGAACTGCCAGGAAACTCTTGTGCTCAGGATCCAGCGTCCTTTCTGCCTTCCCAACAACCTTGCTCTTTCCACAGCCAATCACTTTCAGATGCTGAATCTATTTCTAAACATATGTCTATGTCATATGTTGCCAATCAAGAGCCGAGTATTTTGCAACAGAAAAACGCAGTTCAAATTATCAATTCTGTTTTAGATACTGACAATGAATCTACAAAAGAGGTAGAGAATACTTTTGTCTTAACAGATGTTCAGAAGACAGATGCCTTTGTCCCATTGTACTCTGAAAGCAGTGTTCAAGAAGCAGCACCAAATTTTGAAAAGGCTAATACTTTACCTGTATTACCATCAGAAAAAGACTTTAGTGGAAACGATGCCTCTTCCCAGCTAAATACACATTATGCGTTTGGCAAATTCATGTATAAGTCTTCCAGTGGCCATGAAGTTGAGAGTAGCACTTCTGATATTCAGGTTATTTCACATGAGAAAGAAAACAAACTGGAGAGTTTGGTCTTAACTCATTTGAATGATAAATGTGATTCTGATTTGTGTGAAATGAGTGCCACGATCCCAAAAGGGAACCTAAATGAACAAGATAATCCAAAACATTGTCCTGAAGGTGAAAAGTGTTTGCTTTCCATTGAAGATGAAGAATCACAACAAAGCACTTTATCAAGTCTGGAAAACCATTTGCAACAGTCAGCTCAACCAGAGATGCATAAATATGGTCAATTAGGTAAAGTAGAATTAGAAGAAAATGCTGAAGATGATAAGACCGAAAACCAAATCCCTCAAAGGATAACTAGAAACAAAGCGAATACAGTGGCAAATCAAAGCAAACAGATTCTTGCTAGCTGTACACTACTATCAGAAAAAGACAGCGACTCTTCATCTCCTAGAGGAAGAATAAGATTAACTGAAGAAGATGATCCTCAAATTCACCACCCACGGAAAAGGAAAGTATCCCGTGTACCTCAGCCTGTGCAAGTGAGTCCCTCTTTACTACAAGCAAAAGAGAAAACTCAGCAGTCTCTGGCAGCCATCGTAGATTCTCTGAAACTAGATGAGATTCAGCCATACAGTTCAGAGCGAGCAAATCCATATTTCGAATACTTGCATATAAGGAAAAAAATTGAAGAAAAGCGCAAATTGTTGTGTAGTGTTATTCCTCAAGCACCTCAGTATTATGATGAATATGTGACATTTAATGGCTCATACCTCCTGGATGGAAACCCCTTAAGCAAGATTTGCATTCCCACAGTAAGTAACATCACTAAATATGCATCTTCAGTGCTGTCAATAGAAATATAATGCAAGTCACTTCTGTAGTTTTAATTTTTCTAGTAGCCACATTTTAGAAGGGAAAAAGAAACAGGTAAAATTAATTTTAACATTTTATTTAACCTAGTATATTCAGAATACTATTTCAAAATATATCAGCATCTGGCTGGGTCACCTGGTGGAGCCAGGTGAGTTTGAGCCCCACGTTGGGTATAGAGATTACTTAAATAAATCCTTAAAACAAACAAAAATATATAATGTAGAAAAATTGTTAATGAACAAGACATTCTGTATTTTTCTTGTACTAGGTATTTGAAATCTGCTGTACTTCTAGTACATGTCAGTTCAACCTAAATGGGACTAACATTTCAGTAAGTGTTCAATAGCCATGTGTAGCTGTTGACTACCTTCGTGATCAGCACTGGTCTACGGTATTTTCTTTTTCCTTACCTGCTTTTTCTTTTGTCCCAAAGGAGGTATGCTTCTCTGCCTTTGAAGGGTAAATTCATTTCCATGTGCTCTTGATCCCATTCTCTTCAGGCCTCTCTGGAACTTTCCTCTGTTGAGACACTATTTACTGGTGTGATTTTAATTACCTCTCTCCACTGGCCTTTATCCGCCCACTCCAAACATATTTGGGTCTCCATGTTGGAGAAAAGAAAGTTATCCCATAACTATGCCAGTTTGTCAAGCTGTCCCTCTCTCTTTCACCACCTGATATTTTCTCTGTATCACTTCCTGTTCATCTCTTAAACCTTCTGTACTGTCACAGATCACCAGTGAGCTTATAATGCCAGATTCGTTGGCCTGTTTTTCTTTCTACTTGATCTTTGTCACATTTGACATTGTGACCATCTTGTTCATGAGATTTTCCTCTGCTTGTTTTTATGACGGTGCTCTCTTCTGGTTCCCTTGCTTCAATCTTTTATGCTCTCCTTTAATGACTTTTCTACCCACCCTTAAGCATCAGAGTTCTCTAGGAATCAATTCTTCAGTCAACTTCTTGTCATTATGGTCTTACCTATTCCTGTTGTTTTCAGCAGTCTTCCATGTGCCAGTTAGCCCCCAAATTCTTATGTAGTCATGTCCTCTCTGTTGACCTCCAGAATCAGATGTAGGTGCCTCCAGGCAGCATACCTGTCATAGGTTCAGTTCCACAGGAAGCAGACCCTAAACTAGGCACAAGAGGCTTATTGGTGAGTGCTGCCAGGAAAAACGTGAGTACATGTGTGAAGGAACCAGAATTCGGCAGAGTGAGAAGTTGAACTGAAATGTAGCTGCAGCGCTCATTTCAGCTGAGCGCACAGAAGGTCTGGAATGGGGTGGCCCTTCTGACAGGTAGCTCGCACCCAGCGAGGGCACGAGGCCTAGCACATGCCAACTGTCTTCCTTCCAGTTTTCCTGCTGCCGGTTCCTAGAGAGGAACTCCAGTGAGAGCTGCCAGCCTCTTATATTCCTAGGACCTGGAGGCTGAGTGCCTCATTCCTGAACGAGGAGTCTAACTGTGTGCCAAGCATCTGTTCCAAACTCAGACTCCCCCAGACCAAAAGAAATGATTTCTCTCTCACGTGCTCAGAAACCACTTTTTTTTTTTTTTATTAGTGATGACACCAGAGTAGTATCCTATCAATTACCAAATTCTAACCATTCTACTTTAGAACTCTCTCTAGAATCTGTCTCCTGTACCACTGCCTTGTTTTAGGGCCCTCATCATTATCTCTCACTTAGAACATTACAGCCACTCTTTCACTTCTTTTTTTCCCCTACTCTCTTTCTGCAGAAGCATTCTCTTTTGTTGTTAAACTTGTATCCTTTTAAAAACAATAAAGGGGTGCCTGGCTGGCCCAGTTGGAAGAGCATGCGATTCTTGGTATCAGGGTCCTGAGTTTGAGCCCTGCGTTGGGTGTAAAGATGACCTAAATAAGTAAAACTTAAAAACAGCAACAACAACAATAAAAAACTGTTTCCCTACTTAAATATCTTAGCTGTGATTAGCTGGCTTCCCATTGCCTACAGCTTAAAATCCACATAGTCATGGCATAACCTTATTCATTTTGTAATCTGACCCCAGTCTACCCCTCCAGCTCCATTTTCTCACTGCTTCCAAACTCACCCAATAATTCAGCCATATTTAATTCACTCTTGAATGGAAATCTCTTGTTCATTACTTCTGCTTAGTACTGTTCCTTCTACCTGAAATAATTGTTCTCGCCAGGCCTCCTTTTCTATCCTCTTCCGTGCCTTTGTTCCGGCCGTGTTGTCACCTCTGTGCAAAATCTTGTCAAAGCAGAATTGTTTTTATCTTTCTCATACCTCCCACATGATATCATAGTTAACTGTTTACATGTCTGCCTGTAATCTGATTAAGGGCTAGGACACTATTTATCTTGTAGAATGAATCCCAAATTTATCTTCAGCTGTGAATACATAGTGGTGTCCATAACTGTGTTTCTAGCTGCTTGTGAACATCACCTGACTGTACCACAATATCCATAAAATCATTAGGTCCCACACTAAGCCCATTTATTTTACCGCAGAAGTGCTCTTTTTGTCCTCTCTGATTTACTTATTATCGTTACCTGCTCTCTCATTTCCCAGACTGGCAACCCAAAATTCAACCTTCACGTCAATCACTAAGTCATGTTGATTCATCTTACTTCCTTTCCCCTTCTGTTTCTTACTACTGCTGTGTAAGGACCACATTAGCTCCGTACACTGTTCACTCACATACGGGAATATTGCATAATTAAATATTCAGAATATTACATAATCAAGTAATTCATAACCAAATGCTAAGCATTGTGCTAACTAGATCTCAGAAATCAAAATGGGCACCTGGGTGGCTCAGTCGGTTGAGCATCTGACTTGATTTCAGCTCAGGTCATGATCCCTGAGTTGTGGGATCAGGCCCCCCACATTGGGCTCCATCATGGAGCCTGCTTACTTTTCTGTCTCCCATTTGATCCTCTCCCCCACTCGCGCACTCTCTCTCTCTCTCTCTCAAAATAAAAAACATAAGGGCGCCTGGGTGGCTCAGTCAGTTGAACATCCAACTTCAGCTCAGGTCACAATCTCACCATTCGTGGGTTCAAGCCCTGCATTGGGCTCTGTGCTGACAGCTGGAGCCTGGAGCCCGCCTCGGATTCTGTGTCTCCCTCTCTCTCTGCCCCTCTGCTGCTCATGCTCTGTCTCTCTCAAAAGTAAATAAATAAAAAAAAAAAAAATTAAAGAAATAAAAAGAAATCAACAAAACAGGCATTCTGAAGAGTTGTCATGGATTCTAGTCTAATCTCTTCTGTCCATCTAGCTTTCTTACTGTCTAGGTACCTTATATATAACTCAGATCTGATTATATGACTACCTGGCTATAAACATCTTTAGAGACTCTTAATGTTCTGTAGACCAAAGTCCCCATCATTGTCTACAGGTCTTCCCATACCTTTCTAGGCTTTTCTAGGTAGTTATGCCCTACTGTACATGATGCTTCCCCAGGCTATTTTATACTGTTTCACATCATGCCTTTGCATGGCTTTTCAAAGCCCAGTTCAGAGAAGAACAAAAAATTAGAGACAAGGTGGTTCTTTAGTCCCACATCCATAGAATTTACCTGATGCTAGTGCTCTTTAAATCTTGAAAGACAAGAGATTTTTATATTACTCTACTACCAATAAGCAGTAATAGTAGATTTAAAAAAATAGAATTGTAAATTTGTCATTCTTTCAAATTTTCTCAATAAAATAATTTGTTAACTCAATATAAAGCTAATCGTTTTGTTTCCTTTGTTTCCTCTTAAAGAGTAAAAAATTTTAACTAAAGTATGTTGTATCATAGGCTTGAAATACAGGTAAAAACATAAAGAACCTATTTAAATTAAACTTTGTACAAACTGTTTCACGAAAAACAGTTCTAATCCATGTCAGGGTGCCTTTTCAGTGCTGCCTGTTGAGAGATATACATGTATATTTGTATATATATTATGTGTGCATTTGATTATGATCACCTTTTCTTACTCCTTCAAAGATGATGTAATACAAGTTTCTCTTGTAGCAGTACTGGGGATACAGCTTTGATTAAATCAAAATTTAGTTACAGCAAATGTTTCAAAAAGTACTATAAATAGAGCTGAAAATTTTTTCTGAGTGTAGTAGGTAATTTTTGTTTGTTTTTAATGAGAGTTATTAAAGAAACACAGCACGGTATAGTAGAAAGAGCAGGAGATTTCTAAGTACTGTACATAAGTTTGTCTGGGTTTTGCTACAAACCAGCTGTGTGATCTTGAATAATTCCTTCACTTCTCTGATTCTTAGTTTTCACATCTGTAAAACAATAATACCTACCCTACCTCAAAGCAGGTTGAAATAGTATATGCCATAACCCATTAAAAATTTTAAAACAGTATACAGATTTAAGAGGTTACCATTATTTTATCCGTCTCAAAATAACTTTAAGGTTCATATTTACTAGAGTTAATATGCAAACCCCCCACCTCTTGTTCATAAAAAGCTACTTTTGAGTTTATTGGACCTGAAACTCATTTGTTCAAAACTTAGTCCTAAAAAGTAAATCCCAGAATAACAAAGATCACTTTTACATACATTTTTTTTTAATTTTTTTTCAACGTTTTTATCTATTTTTGGGACAGAGAGAGACAGAGCATGAACAGGGGAGGGGCAGAGAGAGAGGGAGACACAGAATCGGAAACAGGCTCCAAGCCATCAGCCCAGAGCCTGACGCGGGGCTCGAACTCCCGGACCGCGAGATCGTGACCTGGCTGAAGTCGGATGCCCAACCGACTGCGCCACCCAGGCGCCCCCATACATTATTTTTAGTACCTTCCAATATGATTTTATCCATTTGTTTCCTCTGTCAGCTAATTGCCATCTTATTGAATTAATCTCTACATTTATGTGATCTGTTTATAGAACCTGTTAGAAATGTAGTGAAACATCTCCAAAGTCAATTTAAGTGTTTGTTCTTCTATCAGGTATTTTTCTCATAATCTAACCGGAATGCTGCTGTTTCTCCAGAGGAAATGAAATGAAGAAAAGTGAAACCTTAGGTCAGGTTCCCAAAAGGCAAATGAACAGGGCGAGAATAAAAGAAAAAGACTTGTCACATCATGGTATCCACTGTGGTCACTAGTACCGACACAGAGTCCCTACAGCAGGGGCACGAAGAGCATCCCTGGGAAGCTATCAAGAGATTTTTTTTTATTCTAGAGACTCCTGGGACTCACAGATCTTAAAAGACAAAATCCCCAAGCATGATTTACTTAAAGATAGATGAGGGAAACAGCAAAAGGAAAGTTTCCTCAGAAAGTCTCCATATATTCCTTTGGTGATTTTACCATTTCTCTGTACGTTGCTAGATGTTGGAAATTTCCAAATTTATGTGTTCTGCCCAAACCTCTCTCCTCAGCTTCTTTTTTGCTAACTGGCTAGCTCCACTTGGATGTCCGTGAGCTCCACAAACTTAACATGTCAGCACTGAATTTATCCAAAACCCTTATTTCTCTTTCCTCTTTTCTCCTCCTGGGGTATCTCCTACCAGCTATCTGGCCCCCTCATGCTGGAGGACCCACAAGTGGTCATTAGCTGCTCCCTCTCTTATCCTTAATCATTATTTTTAGACCCCATCCCTTCCACTCCCTCCTTCTCACACCAGTGTCACAGTGATTTGCTTTCTTAATTTCTTGTCCTCCTAATATCTATTCTGCAGACACAGCAGTGAGCTGTAAGATCTTTCAGTGATTCCCCACCACATACAAAATTTACACTGTGTTATACATACTGTCTGTTCCACAGCATGTTAATTAAATACATGGGATGGGGGGGGCAGGCTGGGGCAAGGTAGGGAGAGCTCATGGTCAAATAAGTTTGGGAAATGGGGCACCTGGGTTGCTCAGTCGATTGAGTGCCCGACTTCAGCTCAGGTTCATGATCTCACGGTTCGTGGGTTCCAGCCCTGCGTCATGCTCTGTGCTGACAGTTCAGAGCCTGGAGCCTGCTTCAGATTCTGGGTCTTCCTCTCTCTCTGCCCCTTCCCTGCTCACACTCTGTCAACCTCTCTCTCAAAAAATAAACATTAAAAAAATATTTTTAATAAAAAATTTAAAAAAATAAGTTTGGGAAATGAAGTACCATTAATCTAAAAATAAATAGGTTTCTTCATTTCTGAACTTCTCAGAACCATTAAATTTAACTTGATTGTGAGACACCTGAGTGAGTACATATGTACAATGTTTCTCAAACCCACTTGTTCTTAGAACCATTTCTCGCAAGTCATGTTTGTGGGCTCCGTGTTCTGTGGAACACACTTTAAGAATAGCTGGTTAAAAAAAAAGCTGGTTTACAGAACGCTAATGACTTTGCCCCTGCTGATCCTCATGTCCCACCTTCCTTCCCTCAAAGTTGATATCCCAGGAATTCAACTTGTAGTTGGCTCCTGACACCCTACTATCTCTTTGAACTTGATTATGCTATCTTTTCTTCTGGGAATTACCCTCCCCTCTTCTTTCTCTTCTTTTTTCCCCCACAACTCCTTTCTCTTAACTCTTGATTCTGGCTCTTCCTTTAAGATGCAGCCTCAGGCATTAAGCCTCTCCAAGAAGCTTTCTCTGACACCCCAGGCTCAAAGGAGTAGATACTCTTCCTCTGGGTGATATAAAGGAGGCCTTTATGGTTTTGGAAAACTTTAAAACCATAGCACTAAACTTTACTGTTACTCTTGTTAAATTTAAAGATGGTTAGAAGACAGAAATCAAACAGATGTATTATTTCAGTTAGAGGCATGAAAAATAATCCACCGCAATAAGTTATCTGTCCTATAGAATTTTCCACCACATTGATTCAACTGAGTGAATCCTTGTGATAGGATTTAACTTTTTTTTGGACCCCCATAATTCCTGTAAATTGTTCACTGATGATAGAATCCCAGTTAGATACAAGTTTGATTCTTTGTCTAGAGCTTTCTGTATATGGTGTTATATAATTCCTTAAGAACCACATCAGGAAGCACATAGAATCTGTTTGTCCCACCTTCTGAAGAGTCAGAAGAGTCAACTAGGTTCCCACATGCTACCAAAACATACTGAGATACCTTACTTTGCCCCATATGCTGACAGTAGTTAGAAGCTAGTCAGGGGTGGGAGGAGGAATATAGATATTCCAAAGGGTAGAGGGAGAATATTAAAAGGATCACAGATGTCTCATAACAGTAGAGCACATGCATAGATGGAGTTGGCTTCCTTAACTGCCAGCTTCTACCAGAAAGCAGTCCACTTTAATAGTCAAATTAGAGATGAACCAACCGCAGGATTTTTGAGTATGGATGGACAAAGAGGGTTTATCACATGCAAATAAAGAAGTTATCAGAAGATAATTCCTTCTTTTTTAAAAAGTCTTAATTCAGTAAATGTAAAGCGCAGCACTTTAGCATTTAATTTTTACATGTCAACAAAGAGACTTACCATACTGAGACTCAGACTGCTGTAATGTTTACGACTATTTGCTTGGTGTTTTTCTGTTTTTGTGACCATCCGTGTGCGTTCCCCCCCCCCCCCCCCCATATGTGAGCTGGCACTTATTAATGCTCTAAAATGTGTCTCTGTAGTCAGGAACTTCCTTAGTCCTTCTGATTTGCTCTTTGAAATTTGCTATTGCCTCTGAATTAAAACATCTGAATTTACCAGTAAGTTCTGCTGTGTTTCAGACCATTGATTGGGAAGTAACAACCAGTTGGATAATCGTTACTGTATTATCTAATTCAGAGAACATCAAAACTTATGTTTTCATTAAGTGATACACTAAGAAGTTTAATTTTATAAGAATAGCCTATTGTTGTAAACAAAACCTAATATTTTTAACTATGTATTTTTTAAAAATTAGATTACACCACCACCTTCACTGTCAGATCCACTTAAAGAGCTTTTTCGGCAACAGGAAGTTGTAAGGATGAAACTACGTTTGCAACACAGTATTGAAAGGGTAAGAAATGTTTACATTTATGCTAAAAATAACATTTATATTAAAAATATTTTAACAATAGATTAGAACGACCTATATTATATATATATACATACATACACATACACAAAACACACACACACACACAATTTTCTTAGATTTTCCTTCTTTAGAACCATTTTGGGAAATGGTTTGATTTTGTTGTCTTGTTCCTGTGCAGTTAGATGGAGAATTTTAAACCTGTTTTAGGGTAGCTGCCCCTATGTTATGGTTCATGTTGAGTGTATTTTTGATGTATAAAAATCTCTTAATAATTTCTTGTTATCATTTGTTGAACTAAAGCAGTGAATTCCTAGTTAGACAGTTGGATTTCCAAGTTTTGGAATTGTTGCTTGATACCAGCTCCTTTAGTGCAGAATACTTACAAAGCTGTGCTTAGTGTTCCTTATAGGTCTCCTTTCATATTCTAGTTTCTGGTGGTTAGTCTGGGCATGGAATGACATGAAAAAGGCTGCTTATTTAGAGAAATCATGAAAGTCATTTCACTTAGATTGACAAAAATATAATACCTTCTTAATCTTTTGGGAGGGTCAAGGATTCTGGAACTTAATATGAGCTGTGATCCTTCAAAGAGGTAAATATATACTCATCCAAACAAAAGTATGCAATTTTTAAAATTCATACATTGATTCCCTAGGGCTCAGGTTTTTAACTTTTTTTGTGTCCTGGGACCTCTGTAACAATCTGGTAAATATAAACCTTTTCTCAGAATTATGTTTTTAAATTAATAAACTTACAGCATTACAAACAGAACAGTAAATGAAAGAAGCACTGATACAGATCTTACAACATTGTGCATGTCAATGAGTGGTTTGTTCTCAATAAGAAGTTAGGTCGTATAACATGTCAGTAGCTATTTCAACCACCAGGCATGTTTCAAGCCAGTTGATAACATATTTTTATCTGTGCATCTATCCATGCTACAAAAGCCATGCTGCCTTACAGACAGTTACGAATTCTCATTTGAACAGTGCAGTTTTCCAAACTTTAACAAAGAGTAAAAATGACTCCCATCCATTCATATGTTGACCAACAAACAATTTAGAATTGCAGAGTACTAGAAAGCAATTTAAAATGCCTGACCAATGTGACAGCAAACAGTGATACCATTTGGGGGCAATACCTGCAACAATTAAGAATTGAAAATCCTTGTGATTTCTGTGGATGGCAGAGTTGCAGATACTTCTGATATTACTGTGGTTTGTGACCCATGTTCATAATTGAAAAAAATGGCAGTTGGTAAAAACAAAGATCTGATTTTTCCCGTTCCATGTTCACTTTGAGACATACATAACCCATGCTCCGAAGACATTGTTTGAGAAGCTGTGTTGCAGAAGTTCAAGGACCCGACATTAAGTGGACTATTTAGGCTGTCATTCACACAGTATATCTCTGTGAAGTATTTTAGCAGAAGGAGTCTGACTTCAAATAATCTATTTCTTGGGGCACCTGGATGACTCGGTTAAGCATCTGACTTCGGTTCAGGTGATGATCTCATGGTTTGTGAGTTCAAGCCCCACATTGGGCTCTCTGTATCAGCACAGAGCCAACTTCGAATCCTCTGTCCCCTTTTCTCTCTGCCCACCCCCCCCCCACTCATTCTCTCTCAAAATACATAAACTTAAAAAAAATAATAATATATTTCCAGACAGTGTTAAGGGATTTTTGGGTATTGCTCTTAATCTCTATACAACTGCAACCAGTTTTTTAGAAAACTTTTCTTCCAGCTATTTTTTCTTAGTATCTGTTTTTTGTTTTTTGTTTTTTGTTTTTTTTGGATATTTTATCACTTAAAGTCCCACCTTAAACTTGTAGTTAAATTACTCCTAAGTGTTAGACTTACCTCTTCTCTTTTGTGTATCATTTGTCACATCAGAATTTAAAAGAGATTAAATAGGACTGTGTTTCTTTGTCTTTTCACTAAATTATAAATACAGCAAAACTGTACAGCAATACATATGTGGATATAAGGCCTGCATGCTCCAGTAGGGGAAGGATAAAGTTCTTGTCAAGTTGAGGGAGAATGGGGAACATGGTGGGGAACAAGACCAGCCACACCCTGAATATTCTCTTAGCCTAGCCGGCCAGACAAAACCCACAAAATGATAGACATCTTCTAACTGGAGAATTCCTGGACTCATTACCTCTGTCTTTGAAGTTCCAGCCGTCCACAGTTCCCAGAGTTGTCCTCGTTGATGCTTAAGCCAAAAAAGACCGTTACCACCAGATGGCACAACTCTATAAACCAGTATCATGATGGGTTGAGATCTGTAGCTACACCCTAGGAATTCCCAGTCTGCTAAATGCAGAAGATCGCCCACATCGTTTCATTAACTTTATGATAGGGTGACTCTACATATTACATAATTGGAGGTTTTGCACCCCACTTAACACATTTGAAGGCAGGATTGCACTGTCATTGCTAGAGGTTTAAAATTAGCATCAAAGTACAGTGTTTGTTTCTGTGAAAATATTCATTATAAAACAAGCTGCTACCACAACGGCACACCACTTCACACCCATCAGAAAGGCTATAATTAAAAGATAATAACGAGTGTTGGCAAGGATGTGAAAAATTGGAACCCTCACACACTGCTGGTGGAAATGTAAAATGATACAGCTGCTGTAAGAACAATTCGGCAGTTTCTGTCCAGGTTAAACATAGAACTGCCATATGACCTACTAGCTCCACTTGTTAATTACCTAAAGAAACAGAAACTATGCATCCAAACAAAAACTTGGAGGATGAATGTTCATGGCAACATTATTCATGACAGCATGAAGGTAGGAACAACCCAAAAGACCATCAGCTGATGAACAGATAAATAAAACGTGGTGTGTTTGTGTATGGGAATATTATTCAGCCATAAGAAGGGATGCAGTACTGATGCTGCACACAGATGAACCTTGAAAACATGTGACATGAAAGAAGCCATTCATAAAATACCACATATTATATGGATCTGTTTGTAAGAAATGTTCAGAGTAGGTAAGTCCACAGCAACAAAAAGTAGCATAGCGGTTGCCAGGGGAAGAGGAGAAATGGGCCACGACTAAGTGATGGGTATGAAGTTTCTTTTGGGTGTGATGAAAATGTTCTGAAACTAGTGGTGATGGTTGAACATCTTGGTGAATATACAAAAAGCCACCATTGTACATCTTAAAAGATAATTTTTAAGAAGAGACTGCCACTTTTGGAAAGAGCATTTACTTAATACTTTTAGAACACTTGGAATTCTCAAATCTCAAGCTTTCTGTAAGAAAAAACTACTCTGAGATTCAGGTTCTGTGGTACGTTTTAAGTGATCTTATCTTATTTGAAAAGCAAGGGATTGAAGAACTGTTTTTTTTCCATTCTTGGTTCAACTAGGAAAAACTTATTGTATCCAATGAACAGGAAGTTCTGCGAGTTCATTACAGAGCTGCAAGAACATTGGCAAATCAAACACTGCCATTTAGCGCGTGCACTGTTTTACTGGATGCAGAAGTATACAGTGTCCCACTGGACGCTCAGGTAAAGTGCCAATGATACAGTTAAAATTTTCCTAAGTACAGTGTGTTTTTGTCATCTGTTTCCATAAAAGAAACTTGAATTCAGCAATCAATAAAACTCAAAGGAGAAAAACACCTCTTAGAGAATAAAGCACTTCCAGATCACCTGATCTTCTCTTTTCCGCAATCCTCTAAACATCAGCGTTATCTTATAAAAGCAGATATTTATAAAACCAATACATGTTTGGAATAGTCCCTTGAACATAACTTGTAATTTGTTTCTAAAAAACCTTTTTTTTTTTTAACGTTTATTCATTTTTGAGACAGAGACAGAGCATGAATGGGGGAAGGTCAGAAAAAGAGGGAGACACAGAATCCGAAACAGGCCCCAGGCTCCGAGCTGTCAGCACAGAGCCCGACGCGGGGCTCAAACTCACGGACCGCAAGATCATGACCTGAGCCGAAGTCAGATGCCCAACCAACTGAGCCACCCAGGCGCCCCTGTAATTTGTTTCTAAAGTGGATGTTTACACCTTCAAGCAACTGGAAAACTACTACAGGCGTATTAAATTTCTAGATGGCTAAAATAGGGCCAGGCTTTTTGTCTTGATCTTGGATATTGCTGGAATAAATATAGTTGTGAAGAAAACTGTAGTTATGTCTTGGATAAAGTTTAATACCACATATAAATTATACGAATTTAGAACCAGACATTTCAGTGGTCAGAATTTTTGTGCCTCGCAAACCAGAATGAAATTCATAGGTCATAAGAGAGAATATAATGATGAAAATAGGGAGTGTAAGCACAGTCAGTGAAAGATTATCATAAAAAATACTAGGAAATGCTGTTTTAGGTCAGACAGTCTAGAAATACAAATGATACAGGGTATATTCCAGAGAAAATTACCTAGTTCTCTCTGGGCTTTTTCTCATCTGTTTTATAAAAAAAAAAAAAAAAAAGATTAAACTAGATCAGTAGATTTCAGACTCTTAAAATCACCAACCATTTTTATCCAAATGAAACTATTCAGATATTTGAAAAAGCTATTAAGAATTAATTGGATCTTGGGGCGCCTGGGTGCCTCATTTGGTTGGGTGTCTTGACTTCGGCTCAGGTCATGATCTCGCCCTCCGTGAGTTCTGGCTCTGCGTCGGGCTGTGTGCGGACAGCTCAGAGACCGGAGCTTGTTTCAGATTCTGTGTCCCCCTCTCTCTGCCCCTACCCGGCTCACGCTCTGTCTCTGAAAAATGAATAAACCTTAAAAAAAAATTAAGAAAAAAAAAAGAATAATTGGATCTTAAGAAAGAACTATTTGACTCTGAGGAAATAAACACTGGAAATGCCACTGAGGGACTTTACATAATACAGCTTTAAAGAATTTAAACAGAAGAATGAGTGATTTTTAATAACTGAAATGAACAGTTTAATTGTGTTACTAAAGGCTGGACTAGACCATGTACTATTTTGAGGTGTTTTTTTTTTTTGTTTTGTTTTGTTTTTTAACGTTTATTTATTTTTGAGAGAGACAGAGACAGAATGCGAGCGGGTTAGGGGTAGAGAGAGAGGGAGACACCGAATCCGAAGCAGTCTTTTAAAGTTGCGTGCAATTATAGAGTAATGAAATTAATTTTAGGACAATGTAAATCAAGCTACAAGGAAAGTCTTTAAGATTTCTAGTTCAGAATGGTTGAGTAAACATACCTGTTTATTTTTTATTTCTCCCAAAACTTATTGAAATAACAAAAGACATGTCAAAATAAAAACTAATCCATAGCACAACTGGAAATCGAGATGGAAGGCCACAGGATCAGAACACGTTGACATTTCTGATAAAATGACAGATGAGAGGGGCACCTGGTTGGCTCAGTCAGTTAAGCATCCAACTCTTGATTTCAGCTCAGGTCCTGATCTCGAGGTTTATGGAATTGAGCCCCATGTCAGGGCTCTGTGCTGACAGTGCAGAACCTGCCTGGGTTTCTCCCTCCCTCCCTCCCCCCGCTCCGTCTCTCTCTCTCTCTCTCTCTCTGCCCCTCCCCCATTCGTGTACACTTTCAAAATGAGTAAACATTTTTTAAAATGTTTAAAAAAACGTACTCCTTTCCGTTTTACAGAATAGAAAATTGAGAGTACGTAAATAGTTCAAGATCACACAGTAAGACACAAAGCTGACATTTGAATACAGCCTCTCTTAATTCCAAAACTAGTGTTCTTAAGAGTTGATCCAGAATTTCTTTATGGTCGCTCCAAAATATTGGTCCTGGAAAAAATGTTGGCCTCAAAGTCCTGTCTCCCACCTTAACACTCTTTCTCCCTACACATGGTAAACATTAGCATTAAAAGAAGATGTGAAATCAAGTATACTTGAATAAGAATGTCATAGGTGTGGTACTTAATATAAGATGCCTTTTTTGAGAATCGTCTTTGACTCACAAGGCAATAGGATTCTATTTAACAACTAAACTCAGCTTCCTAGAAATTCTGGTAATAATCTGTCTATTTAATATGGAACTAAAGGCTTTATCAAACTTTTTAAATACCCAAATTATATTATCCTTTTTCAAAATCTGTTTCCATCATTCCATCACACCATAGAATGATAGGATGGCATATAGGTTTTAAAGTGGGTTATTGGGTAGTATTAACTACTTACATTCTTTTTCAGTCTGATGACAGTAAAACTTCTGTGAGGGATCGCTTTAACGCAAGACAGTTCATGTCTTGGTTGCAAGATGTGGATGATAAATTTGACAAATTAAAGGTACGTATGTTTAGAAATTCAGTTTAAATGGATGCTTCCCCCTTAAATGGAAATTGCAGCTCTGTTAGAGAGGAGTGACTAGGAAAGGAGATAGCAATTAGGCATCCTCATGCCAGCTACAGTCAGAAGGTAAAGGAAAATAAAGACCACAAGTCCCCTTTTCAGGACCAGTGTAGTAAAAAACGAAACTGTCACAGAAGCAGTTTCTAAGGGGCATCTTCATGCTTACTGTCCAAAATACAAGTCTGGTTATAGTTGTAACGTGAAAGAATGGGAGAGCGATAAGAGAAAGGATACGTCCTGCAAAGTAAATTCATAAAGAAAATTATTTGGTTTGAGATTTTGAATCATTTCAAAAATCACTTCCTGGGTGTTCATGATTCTTTGATAATATGAAATCTCCTTCATTGAAAGAGCAGTTTCGAGTTAAAGTCTGAGATTAGACACTCGGAAAGTTGCAGACCCAGAAATAGCATATAGATACAGACCAGGTAGAGCAGAAATGGATGTGTAATTCAGACACTCCTCAGAGAGTCTGTGGATGAGCTTAATTTTTAAACAAAGCAAATTTAATAGAGCAGTCTCTTAACTCTTCTCTTCTTTTCAATAGACCTGTCTTTTAATGAGGCAACAACATGAAGCTGCAGCTTTAAATGCCGTCCAGAGATTAGAATGGCAGCTCAAACTCCAGGAACTTGATCCTGCCACCTATAAATCTCTCAGCATTTATGAGATCCAGGAGTTTTATGTTCCCCTCGTTGATGTTAATGATGATTTTGAATTGACTCCTATATAGCAACCGTTACTTCCGGTGGTATCGTCTTAAACTGATGCGGCTCAAGAGTCTTAAACTGTGGAACACTGCCTTTGAGAAAAATACTGCTATTCTGCCTTTACAGTTGTTGAGTAAAGTTTGACTGAAGTTGGTTATGTAGTAAACACTGTCATTTTGTAAACAACGAAAAGAGAATTATTTTGGATCCAAGGTCCAAACAGTTTCTAACTGAAATCTATTATTTATATTGGTGAGAGGTAACTATTGCATTAGAGCATGTTGGCCGACTGAGGGAGATACTTTAAAAGTTGAGAATCTGCTAACAGCACCGAAAGTTGTTAGCACTCCTAAGTAACAAGGTAACCACTAGTCTTCACATCTCTTTCAAGTTTTATTAAAATCTGTCCGTAAACTAAAAGGTTCAGTTCCTACCAAATAGTTTCTAATGTGGAAGAAAAACGTGGCACAAAATTTCTTCAGTTTATTATATCTGTAAATTAACTGTACAGTTTTCTTTTCAAAAGTTTTAATATTGTCTTCCTTTTTAATAACTTATTTTATACATATTGTGCAGATGTAAATCTTGTAATTAATGGTCAGAATGTATACAAAGGGATTGGTAGTCAAAACATGTACAAAGAAATAATTGTAAAACTGTTCTGTCTGATGTTTTCTTGGACCAAAGTTGTAGTTTGTATGGAGTGTAGTGGTAGTGTGTTCACGTAGCAAAACTTTTAAATAAGGCATGCATGTGTTTGAGTTAGCTTGTTTTCATCACCATAACTGTAAAGGTTGTGACTTAGTTGTACTGCATGCTTCCTATAATTTAACTCTCTCCATAAGCGATGCCTAAAGTAGTGTAGGGTGTTTTCATGCCAGTCTCCTGGGATAGTACCTATGACTCACTATGTTGGACATATTATTTAGAATTAGTCATACAAAGAAACAGCTCTTTTTTCATCTCACGGTAGAACCTGTTCCCCTCTCCCAAAATGCCTTTGAATGAAAATTCTGAAATTGTAAATGTCTATTTTAATACTCAAGTATGAAAGAATCTGTGAATATATGTAAATATGTTTAATAAATTTTATTGGTCATGTTAAATCATTGTAAAACTTTTTTACATTGCTTAAATATAATGTTTTAAGCTTAATAACCTTTGCACTTTTAAAATAAAAACAGTACTCAAATCAAAAAAAGAGCTACTTGGTAGTCCAAATAAATACAAGAAACAGGCATATTCCAATCAATCTCTGCAGTGTTTATGAAAAATTGATTAATATGTTGTATTTTTTCCTTGTATCAAGTTGCAAAATGTAATTTTCAGAATTTTATAATTAAAATAAGATTTGGTATGATGTTTTTAATAAAATAATTAGCAATATACTTAGAAAAAAGTCCAGTTTCTCCTATACAGTGAGGTAGATTAAATATTCAGGAATATTTCAGATCTGAAATCTAAACTACTTAAACATTTTTGAAAGGAAAATTAGGTTATATGTAAAAGTGAACATAAGTATATGGGATAAAATCTACAGAACTTCCCACAGTATGTTCTTGAATTATAAACTAATACTGGATGTTTTTTATTCTGGTAGAGAAAAGTGAAAAGCATATATATGAGGAATAAAGTGACTTAAACTCAGCATGCAAGTTGGAAATCCCAGCTAATGGGAGAGAATGTAAAAATTGAAGTTTTTGAGTGCAAAGGTATATATTAAGCTTAGGGGTTTTTGAATTTTTACGTCAATTTATATTTTAATTCATACTGTACTTGGCATGCGCAATAAAGCAGCACGTGTAAAAAGTACACAGTGCAAGGACTTTATTATAAAGGTTGGATGTAGTGTTCTTTAGAAATTTAGATGAAAGATTTGGGCCTTTTTTTATTGGACAGATGGGGCCAAGAAAGGCAGGGTAGATTTTGAAGCACTGGTTTTGTTGAAGTTAAGTTTATTAAGGCTGGGAACATGAAAAGCTAATTTATAAAAGCAATACTTTTTAATATGAAAAAATTAATGCAAATTTTGTTTATACTTTTGCCGAAAAATAAAAAACCAGATCATTGAGCATTGAAGTCATAGAAAATATGAGAGGGATAAATGTATACAGCATTTTGTTCTGAGGGTCCAACTGGAAAAGGGGGAGAAAAATCACTCCTTGGCCAAACAGAACAAGCTGCAGAAGAGAAAAAGCAAGAAAGCAGGAATCTGGCATATTTTAGTTGTCCCAGCTTTTTAAGTACTAACTCCAGTTCTCACCCTCTTCAGTGGTGCCTCAAGTTGCTGGAGCCTCTCTGCCATGATTCTGCTTCTGCAGATTTCCTTTGTAAAGTGACTCAAAGCTAATCGGATAGCTTAAAAGAAAAGTGAATGTCTTCTTGGTGGGAATCTATACTTAAGTAGTTAAGAGCTTTGATATTAAAGATTTTCTGAAGCTCTGAAATGCTAGGAAAAAACTTGGAATGGGGTATATACCTAAAAAGATTTAGGATTCTGAAAGAGAAATAAAGGATGGTTAGTTTAATCAGTGATTTTTTTTTAACTATTCAAATATCATGAACAAGATACTAAATTGTACCTAAGGATTTGTATTTCTTTAAATCTTGTTCTAAATCATATCTGTTTAATAAATGACTAGTTGATATTTGTGCATGTTATTTAATAAAGAGTTATATTTTTATAGAAAAAATAAGAGTGAAATGTGTGCTAAATGTTTTTTTACTTTCCACTTCCATGTGACTCGAAGCCAAACAGCAGTGGTTACCTGGGCAGTAGCAAAATTGCAGAAATACTCATCTTGGGGAAACAGCCTTGGAAGAATAGTTTGTGTCTATTCAGTAGTAATGTCTCAAAAATGAATTTTAAATGTTAGATATGCTGCAAACTTCATAACCACAAAAATTTCAAGCAAAGCCCCAGGAGGCTCATTTTAATTGATTTAAGAAGTATCCATTTATTCTAGAAATTGAGTGCAGTGCTAAATTTCTTAGTTATCCACAAAGTTAGCAATATTTTTTATTTTATCGCTGACACAAAACTCCGAAGTTTTTTATATAGAGGAAATTGACTTCAAAACTCATGAGACAGTCTTATCTTTTAGTATTTTTAAAGAGAATATTTTCATGATTTTTTTTTAAAGTCCTCAAATATTTAAAGCAAACAGATTGTTAAAAGTTTGGAAATGCTTGTATGAAGTTTAATTGATTAAATATCTTGTAACTCATTTCCATGGTTGCTCCTTGACACTATAGTCTCCATTGTACCTGGAATGGAGTTACAACGCCTCCACAGTAGTAGTTACCCAAAATATTTAGAGTCAGTAAAACCAAAGTTCATAGGACAAACTGAGGCAAATACAGTTTAAATAATTCCCTTAAAATAGCGAGGAAAAAAAAGTACCTAGAATTGTAAGTATTAGCATAAAAACTGAAAAGTACATCTAGAGAGACTGACTTTTTCCAGTGATTAAGTGTTAAATGCTACACGGTATCTGCAAATAATGTAAATTTTTTATACACGTGCATATCTCCAGAAGAGAAAATAACATACAAGATTATTTACCTAAAGGTAAACACAGTCTTCGTTGCAAGAGGACTCCGTTTTATTAGATGGATTAGTTGCACAGAATGTAAGATTATTTATGAAACACATTTAACTCTATTGATGGCTTTTTCAATGCCTTTAGAAAAAAACTATATGCCATATCAAAATCTCTGAGTAGACCTAGAAAAAAGGCTTTTAGGTGGCCGCCTATGTCTCCACTTGTGAAGACAATTCTGTTGTTAATACACAGAGTTAGGCATATGTAGCATATGTTTACAGATTAAAGAGCATCCCTGTGTGCGCCCGTCACTTAGTTTAAGAGATCATCATCAGTACGTTTCTTCTCAGTTTTTGTTTTCAAACTGACCTAAATCCAGGTTACAAAACAAAACTAAAACCCAGATCTTAAATAGGCAGTGTGTTGGGATAAGTCCTGACAAATGTATACATATGTTAACTTTACCCAAATTGCGATTATTTCCAGCTTCTTAACCATCACCGCAGAAAGTTCCCCTGTGCCCCTTTTCAGTCAGTGGCTCCCTACCCCAGAAGCAATCACTGTACTTCCCATCACCATATATTACTTGCACCTGCTCTTGAACTTTTTACAAATGGAATCAAACAGTATATAGTACTTTCTTGTGTCTGCCTTCTTTCAACATAAGGTTTTGAAATTCATCCATGTTGGATATGCCAGTAATCTGTTCCATTTTCGTAATGAGTAGTAGTATATTGTACAAACTTGTTTATTCATTCTCTTGTTGGTAGACATTTGGATTGTTTCCAATATGGGGACTGTTGTGAATAAAACTGTGAACATGCAAATCTCTTTGTAGACATATTCTTTCATTCTTGGCTACATACCTTGGATTACTGGGTCATAGAGAATAGTTGTATGTTTAATTTTATTCGAAACAGACAGTTCTCAAAAGTGGTTGTACTACTTTATACCCCTACCTATGAGAGACCCAGTTGTTCTGAATCTTCATCAATATTTGGCTGTCAGTCTTCAGTTTTAGCAATTTTGGTGGATGTGTAGTGGTACCTTGTGTCTTTAATTTGCATTTCAATGATGACCCACTGGTCATCATTACTTTTCATATGCCTTTTGACCTATACATATTTTGTGAAATGTCCTCAAGTGTTTTGCTCATTTTTTATTGGGTTGTCTTTATTACCAGTTTATAGGAATTCTTTATATATTCTGCATGTTAAGTCCTTTGGTCAGATACATTTGTCCTGTGGGGCACCTGGGTGGCTCAGTCCGTTGATTGACTCAATTTCATCTCAGGTCATGATCCCAGGGTCATGGGATTGAGCTCCCCATTGGGCTCTGTGCTGAGCACGGAGCCTGCTTGGGATTCTTTCCCTTTCTTTCCACCCCTCCCCCCATTTGTGTATGTGCTTTCTGTCGCAAAACTTTTTAAAAAAATAATAAAATCTTAAAATCAGACTGATTCCAGGTAACTAAATTGCGTGACTGAACCTAATCTATCACTAAAGGAATACAACAAAATCCAGTAACCAACAATGGAAAAATTACAATGTCTAGCATCCAACAAAAAATGATCAGTCATGTAAAGAAGCAGAAAATTATGACCCTTCACTAGAAAAAAAAAAAAAATAGAAACTGAACTAGAAATAAAAGCAATGATGGAACTAGTAGACAAGTTTGGTTTTTTTTGTTTTTTTTTTTTTTTTTAAATTTTTTTTCTCAACGTTTTTTATTTATTTTTGGGACAGAGAGAGACAGAGCATGAACGGGGGAGGGGCAGAGAAAGCGGGGGACACAGAATCGGAAACAGCCTCCAGGCTCTGAGCCATCAGCCCAGAGCCCGACGCGGGGCTCGAACTCACGGACCGCGAGATCGTGACCTGGCTGAAGTCGGACGCTTAACCGACTGCGCCACCCAGGCGCCCCACAAGTTTGTTAATAAAACTATTATAGTCTGTGTATGTACAGAAAAGTAGAGGAAAACTTAACCATAATAAGGAAAGAATGGGAGATAAAGTTTTAAAACCCCAAATCAAGATTCTCGAGAAATGAAAAATATACTAGGTGCAATAAACTGATGAGACACTGCAGAAGTAAAGACTAGTAAATTTGAGAACATAGCAGTAAGAAATGACCCCAAATGAAAGATGGAAGAAATGAACAGAGCCTCCGTAAGCTGGGAGACCATATCAAGTGACCTAACAACATGTAATTGGAGACCCAGAGAGAGAGGAGAGGGAGGGGTAACAGAGAAAGACTTTTAAGAAATAATGGCTGGAACAAAAACCTATCAACCTAGAATTTGTATTTGCCAAAAATATCTTTGAAGAACAAGAGCAAAATAATTTTTTTACCAAAGCTGACAGAAATTTTGATACAGAGGAATTAAAATATCCAAAATGGGGGGCGCCTGGGTGGCTCGGTCGGTTAAGCGTCCGACTTCTGCTCAGGTCACGATCTCGCGGTCCGTGAGTTCGAGCCCCGCGTCGGGCTCTGTGCTGACAGCTCAGAGCCTGGAGCCTGTTTCAGATTCTGTGTCTCCCTCTCTCTCTGCCCCTCCCCTGTTCATGCTCTGTCTCTCTCTGTCTCAAAAATAAATAAACGTTAAAAAGAAAAAATATCCAAAATGGTAAAAATGTATTGTGGGGATTACAGCCTCTATAAAAATAAAATGCATGACAATGGTACAAAATTGGTTGTAAGTCCTCATAAAATGCATGGAGTGGTGTGATGTTAGTTGAAGGTAGATTGTGATACATTTTAAGAAGTACACTCTAGGGGCACCTGGGTGGCTCAGTCAGTTAAGTGTCTGACTTCGGCTCAGTTCATGATCTCATAGTTCTTGGGTTCAAGCCCTGCATCAGGCTCTGCACTGACAGTGCAGAGCTTGCTTGGGATTCTCTCTCACTCCTCTCTCTCTCTCCTCCTTCCTGCCTTGCGCTTTCTCTCTCAAAATAAATTTAAAAAAAAAAAATGAAAGATGTACACTGTAAACACTAAAGCAGCCACTAAAGGGAAAAAAGATATACAACAAATAAGATAATAATTAAGATTAAAGGGAGTCATGCAAAGTATTTCATCAAAAAGAAGAGAAGGAGGAAAATGAAAAACAGGAGAAAATAGAAAAGAAATAGCAAGACTGTAGATTTAAACTCAACCCTATGGATGATCACATTGAATGTGAATTTATACTTTAAAACTGAGATTGTCGGAGTAAATAAAAAAGCAAGTCCCAACTGTGTGTTGTGTATAAGAAACTCACTTTAAGTGTAATGACGGACAAGTTAAAAGGATGAAAACGAGATGTTACTACCCACCTATTAGAATGGTGAAAATCCAAAACATTGACGACAACAAATGCTGGTGACGATGTGGAAAAATAACTCCCATTCATTGCTGGTGGGGATTCAAAAGGGTACAGCCACTTTGAAAGATGGTTAGTGGTTTCTTACAAAACTAAGCATATTCTTACCATATCCAACAATCATTCTCCTTGGCATTTACCAAATGAGTTGAAAACTTAGGTCCACGTGAAAACCTGCATGTGATGTTTAGAGTAGCTTTATTCATGATTGCCAAAACTTGGAAGCAACCAAGATGTCCTTCAGTAGGTGAGTGAATAAGTAAGCTGTGTTACATTTGGACAATGGGACATTATTCAGAACGACAACAAAAAAGCTATCAACCATGGAGGAATCAACCATGGAGGAATCTATCAAGACATGGAGGAATCTTAAATGCGTATTACCGAGAAGGAAGCCAGCCTGGAAAGCTATGGATTGTATGATTCTAACTATATGACATTCTGAAAAAGGCAAACTATAGAGACAGTAGATGAGTGGTTTCCAGGGACTTAGGGAAAGAGGGGAGAAGAATCGGGGAGCACAGGGAATTTTTAAGGCAGTGAAACTATTGTGTATGATACTATAATGGTGGACATATGTCATTATACGTTTGTCAAAACCCATACAACACCCAGGGTAAACCCTGAGGTAAATAATGGCCTTTGGGTGATCTTGTCATGCATCAATCAATGTGTTGATGTTGGTTCATGGATTGTAACAAATGTACCACTCTGGAGCAGGATGATGATGATGGGGAAGTCTAGGTGGGGGTGGCGGCACTGTATACAGAAGGATACAGAAGACGTGAACAAGGTCAACCAACTTTTCCTAATGACAGTGATAGAACATACCCAACAATAAAAGAATACACTTTTTTTTTTAAAGTATGCACGGAACACCTGATAAATTTGACCATATTCTGGGTCATAGAATAAGTCTCAGTAAATTTAAAAGGATGGAAACCATACAACGTATATTCTATGAGCATGAGAGAATTTAATTAGAAATCAATAATGGGAGCCTCAAACCCTAACAGCTGAAAATTAAACAACACACTTCTAAATGATCCCTGTGTCAAAGAAGATATCATGAAGGGAAATTAGAAAGTATTATGAACTGAATGAAAATGAAAACACAACATATCAAAATTTGTGGGCAGTTAAATATTTAAGGAAAATTTATATCATTGAACATTCTATTACAAAGGAAGGAAAAAAATAGAAAGGAAAGTACTCAAACCAATTATCTAAATTTCCACTGTAAGAAACTAGAAAAACAGAAGAGGGGAACCTGGGTGGCTCAGTGAGTAAAGCATCTGATTCTTGATTTCAGCTCAGGTCATGATCTCATGGTTCATTTCGTGAGTTTGAGCTCAAAGTCTCTGCTTGGGATGTCTCTCTCTCTCTCTCTCCCTCTCTCTCTCTCTCCCCCCATCAATAAATAAATATTTTTTTTAAAAAAATGAAACCAGAAAAACAGAAGAAAAGAAATAATGATAAAAGCCCAAACCAGTGTAAGTAGAAATCTGGAAAATAATAGAAAGAAAATCAATAAAATCAAACCCTGATTTTTTCAAAAAGATTAATAAAATTGATAAGCCTCTAGCCAGTGATCAGGAAAATAAGAAAAGATACAAATTAATCAATATTACAAATGAATGACCAGACATGACTACAGAATCCGCTGACATTGAAAGGCTAATAATGGACTATTATGAATTCTATGCCAATAATTCTACAATTTAAATGAAACGAACAAATTCTTTGAAAGACACAATCTGCAAAACCTCACTTAGGAAGAAATAGGTAACCTGAAAAATCCTAGATCTATGTTTATGATTTATGATTGCATTCTAGCTAGCAAATCCAGAGCAGACAAGTCCAAAGGTAAGTTTTAAGTTGCCTCTGAGCTGAGTTAAAACAAAAACAAATACAAAAGAAACTGTTAAAAGAATCTTGGGTTTGTGGGATCTGGTGGACCATATTCTCCAAAAATGGCAACGACATCATCTCCCATCTTACATGCCGTTCTTTCGATGACATACCTTTCATCTAGGAGTGCTTGGGACACAGCACAGCTCTGTGACTTCCAAGGTCAGGTCATAAAAGGGGATGCAACTCCCATCTGGTTCTCCTGAAACACTCGTTTGGAAGCTTGAGCTGCCGTGTAAAGAAAGCAGTGCAACTGCCCTGAGGCCACCATGTTGTGAGGTAACTGGAACTAACTCACATTAGCCACCACCTGAGAGGATCTGAGACTCCGAGAAGCAAGAATAATGCCCAGCCCACGTCCAGAGGCCCCAGCTCGCCAGCTCCCCTGCCTTCTCCTGACCACAGCCTCCACCTGTGGTACCAGCATGAGGGACTCCGAGATGGGAACCACCCAGCAGAGGCCTTCCTGAATTCCTGCCCCCTAAGACATACGACATAATAGAATGATTGTTGCTGAGTTTTGAGATGATGTGTTACGCAGCAATGGTAACTGAAACATGGGACATACGAGCAAGGAAATCTGAGATGCTTCTGAAAACCACAGCAAGATGGGGCCAGATTGTCCTTGACCAGAGATTGATTTACTAACTAAAATTAAAGCGCTAAAAGTTCTGTACTGGTACCAAGGTTTGTGTGTGTGTGTGTTTTCAGACTTTGTTCACAGGCTTAAATTATTTTCCAGATTTGGGCAGGGTTCCTGTGTGTATTTGTAGAGTATCAGTTCATTAAAATACTTGAGTAACCATCTTGTATTAGGCTCTGTGCTATGTTATCGCTGAATAGTAATGTTCTCAGTATAGGATGTAACATTTCCACATTTTTGTACCTATATTCTGGTTTATTCAGCTTAAATATATAAAGAAACCAAAAAGGTAGTCAATGTAGTTTGAAGGACAGGAACTGCCATCAGGCTCGGCCCAGGGGAATGATTGTAATGTGATATTTTCAGTTTGAAGTCAAAAAGTCCAAGTACCAATATGACTCTGAGATTTTTTTTAAAGATTTTATTTTTAAGCAATCTGTACACCCAATGTGGGGCTCAAACCCACAACCCCATGATCGAGAGTTGCATGCTCCACTGACTTAGCCAGCCAGGCACACCTCAGAAGCCTTATCTTTTTTTTTTTTTAATTTTTTTTTTAACGTTTATTTATTTTTGAGACAGAGAGAGACAGAGCATGAACAGGGGAGGGTCAGAGAGAGGGAGACACAGAATCTGAAACAGGCTCCGGGCTCTGAGCTGTCAGCACAGGGGCCCGATGCAGGGCTCGAACTCACGGACCACGAGATCATGACCTGAGCCGAAGTCGGCGCTCAACCGACTGAGCCACCCAGGCGCCCCTCAGAAGCCTTATCTTGAAATGATATATATGGCCCTGTTAAAAGAAGGCCTCGAAAAGTTGGCTTAAGACTCAGAGTTGTTCCTCTCCACAGAAATCTTTAGTAAGACGTGAAAGATTCGTACGATTTGAAGAGAAACCAGAGTATATTCTGATTGAGACTTTGAAATGAAATTAGAGCCTGAAACCTCTTGGTTCCCACAGCATAGCATTCACACTTTTGTCCAGACCTTGGGCACATTCTCTCCTTTTGTTTTATTTTTTTTTCTAATTTAAATCCAAGTTAGTGGGTTTATAGTGGATCCATATAGTGTAACAACGATTTCAGGAACAGAATTTAGTGATTCATCGTTTTCATATAACACCCAGTGTTCATCCCAACAAGTGTCCTCCTTAATGCCCCTTGCCTATTTAGCCCATCCCCCCACCCGACACCTCTCCAGCAACCCTCAATTTGTTCTCGGTATTTAAGAGTCTTTTATGGCTTGTCTCCCTCTCTGTTTTGATATTATTTTTGCTTCCCTTCCCTTATATTCATCTGTTTTGTATCATAAGTTCCACATATGAGTGAAATCATATGGTATTTGTCTTTCTCTGATTGACTGATGTTACTTAACATAATACTCTCTAGTCCATCCACATTGCTGCAAATGGCAGATTTCACTCTTTTCCATCGCTGAGTAATATTCCATTGTGTGTGTGTGTGTGTGTGTGTGTGTGTGTGTGTGTATATACCACATCTTCTTTATCCATTCATCAGTCGATGTACCCTTGGCTCTTTCCACACTTTGGCTATTGTTGATAGTGCTGCTATAAACATGGCGGTGCATGTGTCCCTTTGAAACAGCACACCTGTATCCCGTGGATAAATGCCTAGTAGTGCAATTGCTGGGTCGTAGGGTACTTCTATTTTTAACTCGTTGAGGAACCTCCATACCGGTTTCCAGAGTGGCTGCACCAGCTTGCATTCCCACCAGCAGTGCAAAAGAGATCCTCTTTTGCCGCATCCTCGCCAACATCTCTTTTGCCTGAGTTGTTCATGTTAGCCATTCTGACAGGTGTGAGGTGGTATCTCATTGTGGTTTTGATTTATATTTCCCTGATGATGAGTGATGTGGAACATTTTTTCATGTGTCGGTTGGCCATCTGGATGTCTTCTTTGCAGAAGTGCCTATTCATGTCTTTTGCCCATTTCTTCACTGGATTATTTGTTTTTTGGGTGTTGAGTTTGATAAGTTCTTTATAGATTTTGGATACTAACCCTTTATCTGATATGTCATTTGCAAATACCTCCTATTCTGTCGGTTGCCTTTTAGTTTTGCTGATTGTTTCCTTCGCCTGTGCTGAAGCTTTTGATCTTGATGAGATCCCAATAGTTCATTTTTGCTTTTGTTTCCCTTGCCTCTGGAGATATGTCTCATAAGAAGTTGCTGTGGCCGAGGTCAAAGAGGTTGTTACCTGTTTTCTCCTCCAGGATTTTGATGGCTTTCTGTCTTACATTTAGGTCTTTCATCCATTTTGAGCTTATTTTTGTGTATGGTGGAAGAAAGTGGTCCAGGTTCATTCTTCCGCATGTCGCTGTCCAGTTTTCCCAACACCATTTGCTGAAAAGACTGTCTTTTTTCCACTGGATATTCTTTCCTGTTTTGTCAAAGATCAGTTTGTTATATGTTTGTGCGTCCATCTCGGGGTTCTCTATTCTGTTCCATTGGTCTATGTGTCTGTTTTTGTGCCAGTACCATACTGTCTTGACGATTATAGCTTTGTAATACAGCTTGGAGTCCAGAAATGTGATGCCTCCAGCTTTGGTTTTCTTTTTCAGGATTGCTTTGGCTATTCGGGGTCTTTTCTTGTTCCATACAAATTTTAGCATTGTTTGTTCTAGCTCTATGAAGAATGCTTGTGTGGCTTTGATAGGAATTGTATTGAATATGTAGATTGCTTTGGGTAGTATCAACATTTTCACAATATTTGTTCTTCCAATCCATGAGCATGGAATATTTTTCCTTTTTTTTGCGAGTTCTTCCATTTCTTTCATAAACTTTCTATAGTTTTCAGTGTATAGATTTTTCACCTTTGTGGTTAGGTTTAGTCCGAGGTATTTTTGGTTTTTGGTGCAACTGTAAATGGGATCAATTCCTTGATTTCTCTTTCTGCTGTTTCATTATTGGTGTATAGAAATGCAACCAATTTCTGTACATTGATTTTTATGTCCTGTGACATTGCTGAATTCATGTTATCGGTTCGAGCAGTTTGGGAGGGGGGAGAGTCCTTTGGGTTTTCCACATAGAGTATCATGTCGTCTGCAAAGAGTGAAAGTTTGACTTCCTCCTTGCCAACTTGGATGCCTTTTATGTGTCTGATTGCTGAGGCTAGGACCTCCAATACTATGTTGAATAATAATGGTGACAGAGGACATCCTTGTCATGTTCCTGACCTTAAGGGGAAAGCTCTTGGTTTTTCCCCATTAAGGATGATATTAGTGGTGGGTCTTTCATACATGGCCTTTATGCTCTTGAGGTATGATCCTTCTATGCCTACTTTCTTAAAGGTCTTTATCAAGAAACGATGCCATATTTTGTCAAATGCTTTTTCAACATCTATTGAGAGGATCATTGGTTCTTATCATTTCTTTTATTAATGTGATGTATCACATTGATTGATTTGTGGATATTGAACCAGCCCTGCATCCCAGGAACAAATCCCACTTGATCATGTGAATAATTCTTATAAAGATCCAGCGGGCTAGTATCTTGTTGAGAATTTTTGCATCCACGCTTCATCATGGAAATTGGTCTGTAGTTCTCCTTTGCAGTGGCATCTCTGTCTGGTTTTGGAATCCATGTAATGCTGGCCTCATAGAATTAGTTTGGAAGTTTTCCTTTCATATCTATTTTTGGGAACAGCTTCAAAAGAATAGGTGTTAACTCTTCTTTAAATGTCTGGTAGAATTCCCCCGGAAAGCCATCCAGTCCTGGACTCTTGTGTTTGGGAGATTTTTTGATCACTGTTTTAAGGAATGCTCAAAGAGCTGGTAAAACTTCATTTCTGGGTGTGTGTCAGGTTTCTGAATGAGATTAGCATTTGATTGAGCTGCTGGAGTTGACCTAATCTTACCCATGTGGGCAGACTCCTCACCCCTGGGGGTCCAGAGAGAACAAACAGGTAAAGGAAGGGCAAATTCTCTCTCTTCTTGAGCTGGGAACTCCATCTAGTCCTGCCTCAGACACTGGGGCTACTGCTTCTCGGGCCTTCAGATTTAGGGACTGAAACCAATAGCCACCTCCTTTTCCTGGATGTCTGGTCTTCAGACTTGAATTATTCCACCAGCTTTCCTGGCTCTGCAGACTGCAGACAACAGACTGTGAGACTCCAAGTGTCCCTAACCATGGGAGCCAGTTCCTGCAATACATTATTTTCTTCCTTCCTTCCTTCCTTCCTTCCTTCCTTCCTTCCTTCCTTTTTTTCATGTTTATTTTTTGAGAGGAGAAGGTAGGGGCAGAGAGAGGGGGAAACAGAAGATCTGAAGCAGGCTCTGTGCTGACAGCAGAGAGCCCAATGTGGGGCTCGAACTCATGAGCTGCAAGATCATGACCTCCGCCAAAGTTGGATGCTTAACCAACTAAGCCACCCAGGCGCCCCAATAAATTCTTTTCTTATTGAAACTTGAACAACACAGGTTTGAGTTGTGTGGGCCCACTTATGTGTGGGAGGCCGAGCCCCAGTGCCAGGCTGAGACCGGGTCGAGCAACAGCTCCCTGTTGACTCAGCCAACCCGGTGGTTCCCCCTCCCATTCTTATGTGGGATTTTTTTTCAGTAAATATAGTAAAGTTCTGGAAATGTGTTTTCTTTTCCTTAGGTTGTCCAACTTCAGCTCAAGTCATAATCTCACAGTTCCTGAGCCCCATATCAGGCTCACTACTGTCAATGCAGATCCTCTATCCCCCTCTCTCTGCTCCTTCCCAGCTTGCTCTCTCTCAAAAACAAATAAAACATTAAAAATTTTTTTTCTTTTCTCCAACTTACTTTATTGTAAGAATACAGTAGGTAATACACACAGCACACAAAATATGCGTTCATCAACAGTTTATGTTATCAGTATGGCTTTTAGTCACCAGTAGGGCATTAGTAAAGTTTTTGGGAAGTGTGAGAAATAAGCCCACTGCCCCAGTCAAAGGAGGGATGAGGAGACTCTGAGCACAGTGAAGCAAGGCTTTAATCAACATTCTGGGAAGAGCGGGAGTCTGATGGACAGGCACACTCTGGGCAGTTACAGCAGGCAATTTACCTCCTACCGTGCAAGTCCGTCCCCTGATTCCTCATTGGCTGAGTACTACAGAAAGTACAGCCTTACCCGGAAGTCACCTATGCTCATGTAAGGCCAAAAAGTAGTCTAATTGGAACAAATATATATCCCCTGAGGTGCCACAGAGACTTCAGTTCTTTGGGTGCATGCTCACTGCAAAGCCCACCAAAAATAAGCCCGCAAGATGGAGAGGGGAAGAAGAACCAGGAAGTGAAGTGTGAAAGGGTTTCGTCCTCCATTGTGGGCGGAGGGTGGGGGGCGGTTTGTACCTATTTCCAATAGGTTGTAAACCTATTGCTAACTGGACAGCACAGCTTTTATTTGGTATTTCTGAAAATGAATCATTTCATTTCTCACAGAGAATCAACAGTGTTTGTGCTGGAGTCAGCACCTCTAACCCCCACGTTGTTCAAGGGTCAGCCATGTGCCCTCTATGTCTCCTATTGGTTCTATTTCTCTGGAGAAGCCTGACTAATGTACCCCTCTTGTTAGAAATGCTTTCACATTTTAGGCACGGTGCCAAGGACAGAGTCTGCAATTCATATAAGGATCCTGAATGGGCACCTCAAACTTGCCATGACCCATACCCTTGACCTCCTCTCCCAAATTCCCTCCCCCCCCCTCCGCCCCTTCACCAAATGGCACCACCCACAGGTAGAGCCAGAAACCCGGCAGTCAGCCTTCATCTTCTTCTCCCTCTGCCCTACCTTCTTCCATTTCCAGTTTGTCACCGAGTCTCATTATTTCTGCTCCAACATACACCTTATGTCCATCCATCTCCGTTGCCACCACTTTAGTCCAACGCTTCAGCCTCAGCTCAACAGCGTGACTGGTTTCCCTGCTCCATCCTCGCCCACTCCAAACCCAGTTCCCATCAATGTATACATGCCCCTCTCTGCTTTAAAATCTTAGGTAGCTTCCCGCTACACTTAGAATCCTTGCCAGGGTTCCCAAAGCCTGCACGATCTGACGCCTCCTGCATGACTTTTTAATCACACGTCCTCTTTCTCATCTTAGAGACTGAACACGTGCTGTTCCCTCTGTCTAGAATTCTGCCCCTTATGCTGCAAATGGTTGACTCTGGCTTAAATGTGTCTTCACAGAGAAACCCTCCAGACCACCTGGTCTGAGTGGCAGTCTCCCTGTTATTCTCTCTCCCAGCACGATTTTAAGTTCCTTCAAAGAGCTCATCATGTTTTGTAATTATAGCTTTAGTTGTCTATTTGTTTATTGTCTGTCTCCTTCCTCCCCTGACACACACACTAAACTGTAAGCCCCAAAGGGCAGGTAGCATCTTCTTCATCACCATCGTGATGACGTTTCTTGAAGCCTACTTTGTCCCAGGCACTTGATATTATCTTATTTCCTTATTTCACCCTCAGAACAATCAGATCAACTACATACTATGGGGTTTTTTTAGTTAGAAAGCAGGAACAAATTATTTTCTTTCTTTTTTTTTTCCAAATTTTTATTTAAAGTCTAGATAGTTAACCTATAGTGTAATACTGTTTTCAGGAGTAGAATTTAGTGGTTCATCACTTACATATAACACCCAGTGCTCAACACAACAAGTGCCCTCCTTAATGCCCGTCACCCATTTAGTCCATCTCCCCACCCAACTGTCCTCCAGCAACCCTCAGTTTGTTCTCTATCGTAAAGAGTCTCATATGGTTAGCTTCCCTCTCTCTCTCTTTTTTCTCCCCTTCCCATATAATCCGTTTTGTTTCTGAAGTTCCACATATGAGCGAAATCATAGGGTATTTGTCTTTCTCTGTCTGACTTATTCCGCTTAGCATAATACCCTCTAGCCTCATCCACATCATTGCAAATGGCAAGATTTCATTCCCTTTGATAGCTGAGTAATATTCCATGGCGTGTATATACACATATGTGTGTGTGTGTGTGTGTGTATATATGTATATATATACACATATATACACACACACACACACACACATATATATATACACAAACATATATATATACACACACATATATATACACACACATATATATATACACACACATATATATATACACACACATATATATATACACACACATATATATACACACACACACACATATATATATATATATATATACACACATATATACCACTTCTTCTTTATGCATTTATCAGTCGATGGACACGTGGGCTCTTTCCATAGTTCGGTATTGTTGATAAACTGCGCACTAATCTTACCTCCATTTTACAGAGGAGAACACTGAAGCATGGCGATGTTAGTTACTTATCCAGAATCACGTGTCTAGCAATAGCCAGTGCCTAACCCAGGGCTCCGCACGTAATAGATCCTCAACCTATTCGCCCGATATATATTTCTGTTGGATCATTCAGTGAAGTTTCCCATGGGAACTCACGGGAGAAATTTCTCTCAAGCATGGATATTAGAAAAAGCAGTACCTCTAGTTCATTTTTACCCTACTAGTACCATGGGTGGTCTTCCATTGCCTTTGCTGAGAGAATGCTTAGAATCAATTTGTTACCTTCATCTCAGCGAGTCATGGGGATGGATGTGGGGAAACTGGGGCTCTCATACACTGCTGGTGAGAATGTAAAATGGCACAGTGGAAAGCAGTTTGGTAGTTTCTCGACAAGTTAAAGACAGAGTTACCATATGACCCATTCCACCCCTACTTAAATACACAAAGGAATCAAAAATAAGTGTTCAAACAAAAATGTGTACATGAATGCTCCTAGCAATACTATTTACAAGAGCCAGAAGTAAAAACAACCCGAATGTCCATCAGCCGATGACTAGATAAACAAAATGTAGTGTATCGGGGCACCAGGGTGGCTCAGTCAGGGAAGCATTCGACTTCAGCTCAGGTCATGATTTCACAGTTTGCGAATTCGAGCCCCGCGTCGGGCTCTCTGCTGTCAGCACAGAGCCTGCTTCAGATTCTCTGTCTCCCTCTCTCTCTCTGCCCCTCCCCATCTCGTGCTGGCTCTGTCTCAAAAATAAAAATAAAAACACTCAAAAAAAAGGGGCGCCTGGGTGGCTCAGTCGGTTAAGCGTCCGACTTCGGCTCAGGTTATTATCTCGCGGTCCATGAGTTTGAGCCCCACGTCGGACTCCGTGCTGACAGCTCAGAGCCTGGAGCCTGTTTCAGATTCTGTGTCTCCCTCTCTCTCTGACCCTCCCCCATTCATGCTCTCTCTGTCTCAAAAATAAATAAACGTTAAAAACACTCAAAAAAAAATCTGGCATATCATACAGTGATGAAATGAAAGCCACAAAAAGGAATGAAGTTTTGATAGGTGCTATAACATATAAACCTTGAGAACATTATGCTAAGTGAGGAAGCCAGATACAAAAGGCCACATATTGTCTGACTCCATTTATTTATTTTTTTAAATGTTTATTCATTTATTTTTGAGAGCAGGGAGCACAAGTGGGGGAGGGGCGGAGGAAGGGGGAGACACAGAACCCGAAGCAGGCTCCAGGCTCTGAGCTGTCAGCACAGAGCCTGACGTGGGGCTCAAACCCACAAACCGTGAGCGAGATCATGACCTGAACCGAAGTCAGACACTTAACTGACTGAGCCACCCAGGCACCTCTGTCTGACTCCATTTAAATGAAATGTCCAGAATAGACAAACCCGTAGAGACAGAAACTAGACTAGTGATCGCCGAGGTAGGGGTGGGGTGGGGGTGGGGTGTGTGATTGCTTAATGTGTACTGGGTTTCCTTTTGGGGGTGAGAGAAACGTTCTGGAATTTGATAGGGTCACCACTATCTGGTTGCTTAAAATTGTGGCTATACTAAATGCCAGCAAATTGTATGCTCTCAAGTGATTAGGATGGTAAATTTTACGTCACATGCATTTAACACACACACAGAGCATTGATTTCCTGGGTCCTTGGAGCTCCTCTCTTGTAAGGTGGTACGGCTCTGAGGTCGTCTTGGGTGGTTTGCTGCTAGGACACTCCTCCTCCCAGCCTGTCATCCTCCAGTCACTAACCTCCCAAAGTCTTCCTCTCTGCCCTTGCAGGTCTGACCTCCCCTTCTGACCAAGCATAAGCCTCCAGGAAGTCTTTCTGATTATTCTAGCCCCACTGATTTCTGCTTTCCCTTGTTTCTTAAAGTGACCATCAAGCTCTTGACTCTATGCAGCCTTATCTTCTTCACTAAATGTTTTTCACCTCTTCGTTACTCCTGTCATTTTTGGCTAATACAGGTGAGACCACGGGTCCTAGTTTTCATGGTCCTTCCGAGGGCCTCAGAACCCCTGCGCACAGTGAAATGATACGTTAATGACATAATTCTTGCCCTAAAGAAGCTTCTAACATTAGTTGAGGAAACAAAACATATATGCACTAATTGTGAAATATCAGTGCAAATAAATGCTTTAGGGGCTCAGAGCTACTGGGGACGTTAGCCAGGGAACCCATTCACTGAATCGATTCATTCACTGAGGACTCACTGTGTGCCAGGCATTGGGTTGAAACATGGAAGATGATTTTTGATATCTGATAGAGTGATATTTGAACAGGTTTTAAAGCGTGGGTAAGATTTATGTAGCTAGAAAAAAATAAGAATCCTGTTCTTAGCAAAAAGAAGAATGTGCAGAAATACAAGATTGGAAAAGTATGAAGTGTGAAAATAGACCAGCTTGACTTATGGAGAGGATTTGTGGAACATCAAAAAAGATACGCATATACTGGCATGAAAAGATGGTCTAGATATGCTAAGTGGAAAAAAGCAAGTTGTAGTGAAGTATTCGTAGCATAATTTCATTTTTCACAAACATACACTAATGTATGTGACTTAAAAAAGACAGAAGGGGCACCTGTCTGGGTGGCTCAGTTGGTTAAGCGTCCAACTCTCGATTTCAGCTCAGGTCATGATCTCATGGTTTGTGAGTTCGAGCCCTGCATGGGGCTCTGCGCTGAAGTTGGGAGTTTGCTTGGGATCCTCGCTCTCTTCCTCTCTTTCTGTTCCTCCCCTGCTTCTCTCTCTCTCTCTCTCTCTCTCTCTCTCTCAAAGTAAATGAACTTTAAGAAAAAGACAGAAGTACACACAAAGCTAAGAGCAATTGCTAGGGGCTAAAATGGCCTTACGAGGTCCCATAATTTAAAAATTTTCCCCACCTAAGTATGTATTATTTCTGTGATGGGGGCAGGGAAAGTAAATGGAAATAAATTAATAGATATTTTAAATAAATAAGCTACAGAGTTTGGACCTAATTTGTTAGGCAAGAGTGAGCCTACTCTTTACACTTGTAAAAATTGAATTTTGGGAAGCCTTAGGGCTTACGTTTTGTAAGTATCTCAATAGCCCTTGATAGTCCTTTGCAAATCTCCTCTGCTGAAATAGCACCCTCTTCCAGCGGGTGGGGTCTGCATGCTTCCCCCAGTGGTCTACTGGGCCTCCTGCAGTCCCTGGGCACCCCTCCACCCCTACCTTACCCTTCACCCCCTATCCCCACGTGGGGAATAACCTGCCTGAATGTTACTTTTACATAGTGGATCAACAACCATTCATAGCGAGGGAATGACAAGAAACTTTAGAACTATATATGTGTATATATATATATATCCTCAAGATTTCCTATGTTTCTTTTTCTTTTCTTTTTTTCTTTTCTTCTTTTCTTTTCTCTTCTTTGTTCTGTTCTTTTCAATAGAGAGTGTGTGTGTTCAAGCATGGAGTGGGGCGGGGGGGGGGGGGGACATGGTGGGGCAGGGGCAGAGGGAGAGAGGGAGAGAATTCCAAGCAGGCTCCATGCTCAACCGACTGAACTATCGAGGCGCCCCCCTCTTGTTTTACAACAGGAAGAATTGAGAGGCCTTTAGAAGAAATACACTTCCTTTCTTCATTCTTTAGATAGCTTTGCAGTAGACCCATAACAGACCAGGGAGGAAGGATGGAAGGGGGAGAGTGATGGACAAAGGAGGTTTCTCCTCAAATGGGCCTCCCATCCCCGGTAGATCTTCCCTCCCAAGATCAAGCTGGGAGGTGGATAAACTGTGGCTCACTTTAATTCAAATATGTAAAACCAGACCAGCTAATTGAGTTGAGTTACCCAAGTCGAGAGACATTAAGAATGGGATAGTGAGTTCCAAATCAGGATTCTCAGCCCCTGAAGTGCTGGCCTTTTGGCAGACAGAGTAATTTTCCTGTGCCCACTAGGCTGGAAGGTGCTCATGATGGGAGCCTCCTTCAGCCAGGCCTGAGCTTCCCTTCCTGGGTCCTTGCCCTGCCTCCCACCCATGAAGACAGGGGGCCCCACCCACTCTCTCCTTTAGAGAATCAGCAACGTGAAACTCAGAAGTGGAGAAGCCAAATCAAATTGGCAAGGACACCAAAAACCTGTGCATCAGGCTCTCACTTTGCTCCTTTCTTCTAGGGTGGATGGGTAGGGTGAGGCGATGACCAGAGATGAGGGTATATAACCCACTACCTACAAGGATGAGTTCTAGACCAGAAGTTTACAAATTACAATTTTCCTTGTTATACCTCTGTGTTGGGCAGAATAATGCCCCCACCCCAATCCCCCCAAACCCACCCTTGTGTACTATACCTCCCCACCCTAGACCACAAAGATGTCCACAACCCATTCCCTAAAATCTATGGATGTTAATTACCTTTCATGGACAAAGGGACTTTTTGCAGATGTGATTAAATTAAGGATCTTGAGACGGGAAATTGCCCTGGGTTATCCGGGTGGGCGCAATGTAACCAAACCACAGGGGGCTTTACATGAGGGATTCAGGGGGGTCAGAGTTAGAGAGGGAGATGAGAATATGGTAGAAGAGATGAGAGAGACACGGAGAGAGGAAAAGAGAGAGAGAGGAGGGAGGGATATTGACTTGAAGATGCCACACTGCTGGCCACAAAATAACGAATCCAGTGGCTTCTGGAAGCTACAAAGGCAAGGAATGGATTGTCTCCTAGAGCCTCCAGAAGAAACACAGCTCTTCTGATTCCTTGATTTTAGGACTTCTGTCTTCCAGAACTGTAAGATAACAAATTTGTATTGTTCGACAGCAGTAAATTTGCAGTAATTTGTTAAGGCAGCAGTAGGAAACTAATACATCCCCTTACTACAGTTGGCTGAGAGTCAACCACTGACAGGTCCACGTCTGATTGAAAGTTAGGTGATTCCGTGACATTTGACCCTTTCATCAAACCCAACTAAGAGTTGTTGTTGTTGTTTAATGTTTATTTACATTTGAGAGACAGAGAGAGACAGAGCGCGAGTGGGGGAATGGCAGAGAGCGATGGAGACAGAATCTGAAGCAGGCTCCAGGCTCCAAACTTGTCAGCACAGAGCCCGACGCCAGGCTCAAACTCACGAGCTGTGGTGCGATCATGACCTGAGCCAAAGGAAGTTGGACGCTTAGCTGACTGAGACACCCAAGCACCCCATAACCCAACTAAGAGTTTTTTATTGCATTGATTATAAAGACTTCTGGTAAAATAAAATAGCCACTGAAGTATAGCTCTCAGATTCTCAAACTGCCAACCACAGATCCAGAACCACTCGAAGTTCACCTGGGGGCTCAACTACCATTTGACCTTCCAGGGTGTAACAAGGAAGATCTTTAAGTTAAATTAGAAATAATTGTATTTTGGGGGCGCCTGGGTGGCTCAGTCGGTTAAGCGTCCAACTTCAACTCAGGTCACAATCTCCGGGTCCGTGAGCTCGAGCCCCGCATTGGGCTCTGGGCTGCCGGCTCAGAGCCTGGAGCCTACTTCCGATTCTGTGTCTCCCTCTCTCTCTGCCCCTCCCCCGTTCATGCTCTGTCTCTCTCTGTCTCAAAAATAAATAAACGTTAAAAACAATTTTTTTTAAAAATTATTACCAAAGTAACAGAAACAAAGACATCAGAAAATGCAGATAAAAAACAACAAAAAATACACATCAACAAAAATCACTCATATTTTCACCAAGAAATAACCACTGCTAACACCATGGTTCTTTTTCCAGCCCTTCTTAAATACCTATATAACAATTTTTTTAATTTTATTTATTTTGAGAGAGAGAGAGAGAGAGAGAGCGAGCAGGGGAGGGGCAGAGAGAGAGGGAGAAAGAGAATCCCAAGCAGGCTCCGCATTGTCTGCTCTGAGCCCTACTCAGGGCTTGAACTCAGGAACCATGAGATCATGATCTGAGCAGAAACCAAGAGTCGGTCGTTTAACTGACTGAGCTACCCAGGCACCCCTGTATACACCATTTTTGATGTTAATCATTCTAAAAGTATGTACACCACTTTAAAATGTTGATACACAATGAATATCTTTCCATGCCAACAATATTTATCTGCAATACTAGTACTCAAAGTGTAATCTGGGGACCCTAGGAGTCCCAAGACCATTTCAGGGGGTTCATGAGCTCAGAATTTTTATTTTAATTCTAATATATTATTTGCCTTTTTCATAGTAGTCTCCTAGAGGCTACATAATACATGATATTGCAGCAGTTTGAATGCAGAAGCAAATATGAAAATCCAGCTGCCTTCTATTAACTTTGACATGTAAAATAATGTCACTTTTCTATTTTTTTGTTTTGGAATATATGCTTATTTTTCATAAAATATGTCTTTCGTGTTACCTTACAGTAGAGTCTATTATTTTTAAGTGAAATAAATGAATAGTTCTTAAATTTCTCAGTTTTAATTTCAAAAGTTTTGATAGATGTAGCACATATAAAACCTCTTCAGAGTCCTCAGTACCTTTCAAGAGTGTAAAGGGGTCCCGAGACATGAAATTGTGAGAATTCCTGACCTACAATATTACGTTTTAATAGGTGATTTAGTCCATTGCACTGGAGTGCCATAATTCATTTAACCAATAAGTAATGCCAAAGGATAGGACTTTAAAGTTGTATACTCTCAATTATTTCTTTAAGATAATTTTCAGGGATGGGGCACCTGGGTGGCTCAGTCAGTTGAGCATCCGACTTGGGCTCAGGTCATGATCTCCCGGCTTGTAAGTCTGAGCCCCCCATCAGGCTTGCCTTTGTCAGCACAGAGTCTGCTTCAGATCATCTGTCCCCCTCTCTCTGCCCCTCTCCCACTCATGCCCTCTCTTTCAAAAATAAATAAAAACATTTAAAAATTTAAAAAATATAACTTTCAGGGATGATTTTTAAAATGCACGTTTATTTACTTACTGTACAAGAATGGACTAACATCATTAAGGTAATCCACCCCCTTGGCCAATCAACTCTTTCCATCCATTCTTTCTGTTTTCTTCCAAGCAACAAAGGGGAATGTAAGGCATTTAAGACTCCTACTAGCTTAAAACTCTATCACGATTATGTCACCATTTGCAAAGGGAAAGTACCTTGTGGATCATCTAGCCCAATGGGCTCCAACTTAATCAGTCTGGAATCTTTTTAAAAAGCAAATTCCCAGGGTTGTTGTAAAGATCTGAGCGCAATTCTCAAATGCTTTTATGTACATGCCAACTGCTGATGGAAGGAATTCTTTTTTCTAAAATACAGCCTGAAATGAGTCCTGCGTCATCCATGCTCCGGGAGCCTTCTCCTACTTGGGGTGGTTCGCTGCAGCCATTTGTCTAGCTGTCTGTCCATCCTCTCCCAAGGCCAGTGGCCTCCTTCTCGGCCAGCACCCACGTCGCCTCCTCTTTTCTAGTTCCAGTGCTAAGCACAGTGCCAGGCACTGGCTAAGGACGCAGCAAATTTTAGTGAACTGCTGAACGGAGGCTCTGCCCTAGCAGATCCTTATTCAGTAGCTTTGAGCCAGAGCCCAGAAACCTGCCTTTTTAATAAATCCGGCCTCCAACATGAGATAACAAGAGTTCAAGTGTCAGCTCTGCAAGGGAGCGGGCTGGGCTACTCCACCACTAGGTGCCTCTGTCTTGCATCCCCATAACGGGACCATCACCGCTGCCTCAAGTGGTTGCCGTAGAGAGTCACCGAGCTCGGGTACGTCAAATGGGCGGCTGCGCGACATGCACTTGCTAAGTCCAGGGACTGGGCCTCACAGAGCGTCTGCCCCAGGTAGGCGGACAAAGAAGCCTGAGATGGGGGCGGGGAAGAGGGCGGAGGGAAAGCGCGCGTGGGCGCCCGGGTGGGTGTCCCTGGGGGCTGGAGTGTGGCCGCTCTTGGGCGCGACCCGAGGGCGGGACGGGGCCTTCGTGCGTGAGCGGGGCGGGGCCGCGGCTGGGGGCGGGACCGCGGCCGTGGGCCTGGCGGGGGGGGCGGGGCCTGGGGGCGGGGCCTTCGCGCGGGCCGGGCCGGGGCCGGACTGGAGACTGGGCGCCGGGCCTGGCGGGGGCGGGGCCGGGGCGTGCGCTGACAGGAGCGCCCCGGGAGTGAGAGACGCCTCCTGTCGGGAGCTGGCGGCGGCGGGGAGCCGAGGGCGGGCGGAGGGACCGGGGGAGCTGGGGGGAGGGCGATGGCGGGCCTGTCTCTTTAAGGTGCCCGAGGCTCGCGGGCGCAGCGCTGAGGGACGGCGCGGAGGCGCGGCCTGCCTCCCTCGCACAGCCCGGCGGCGCGCCCAGGGTTCGGGTGACTGGCGGGGAAACGAGGGCCAGGCGGCCTGGCGGCGCCACGGCGCACGGTGAGCGGGAGCAGGCGGGGCAGCGTCTGCGGCCGGGGAGGGTCCGGGCCCCGAGCTCCGGCCTCTGGAGGCCGAGGCCGCGGCGGGCTCTCGGGGCCGGGAGGAGCGGAGCAGCTCCCGCGCGGCCTGGGCCCAGCCTACGCGCTGGACGAAGTGGGGGCGCCGCCCGGTGGGTGCTGGGCGCGGGCGCGCAGGCCGGCGGCACCCCTGCGGCCCCCTCCCCTGCCTCGCTTTCAGCGGCGCGTCGGTGTGAGCCGGGGTGAAGAGCCGCCGTGGCCTCTGCCTCGCCAACCGGCAGCTGGGGCTCCGTCCCGAGGCACAAAGGCTGCTGTCAGTGCCATCCCCCTTGGGGACCACGCACAGGTCGCCAGAGCCTGAGAAACTGGTCCCCACGTACGAAAACAGTTTCGATGCGGCACCGTTCCTGACTCCTCAGGAAAAAAGGAGAGGCCCTTTAAACGATTGTTACCTGCTTTGTACTTGCCCTTGTTGACTTGAATACTTTTCCCAGTAAGCTTTGGGGAGTAGGATGGAGACAACCATAAGAGATGGGGGGGGGGAGTCCCAGTTTTAGTGAGTGTAGGGTGAAAACTAGTTCTGGAAAAAAAAAATCACTTTTCAAAATACCTTCTTTGGCCTCCACGAATATGTACTGGTGGCACCAGAAAGCATCCGACTTGGTATGTGCTGTTAAATATATTAGAAAGTTGGGTTACTAACGGTCTTTCGGAATACTTTGTGGGCCTCGCCAGGGCTCTTTCAAAATTGAGCCATACCTGGTGCAAAGCCCTTTATTCTTTTCACCTTCTTAGAGCTTTTGTTTTACTGTATTTTGTAATGCTCGGAGTAAAAGTTTACAGTAATCATAAAGGCTCCATAAACTCACCTTTTATCTATCTGACATCAATAATCATTTACTTTAATTGATTCGGGGGGGGGGGGGGTTTGAGCTCGAAGAAGGTCTATCTTTTTAAAAAGCTTACTAACCATGTTAGCTTAACCACTGTTTAACCACTATCAGGATTTGTGCTGGTCTTGTTTTCCTTTTCCTTTTTAAAATGCACTGTCTTCTTAATAACGTTGCAGAATCTATGGTACCTATGGTATAGGCTTAAAAGAACATCTTCACATTTTAAGAAATTACTCGGAGTTCTTAATGCAGTTGATAATTTACTACCCCCTTGGTTATTTGCTAAGTTATTTAAGAAATGATTGTCACCTCAACTTCTTTCTCTGAGCTGCTTCAAGCTCATAGCTTCTGGCTAATTATGTGAAGACATAAAATGAGATAGTCATACATAATCATTAGAATAATTTGCAGTTTTAAAATTTGTTAAACGTTTTATATTATGGTACTATATTAATAGTTTTTATATAGGTTTAAAGTTGAATAATGGGCCTAAAGCTAAAGTGGTGCAGCATTAAAACTGGTTATTTGCCTCAGTAATCCGGTGGTATTACACACACACACACACACACACACACACATATATGTATTTGCAGTTTGCTGACAAGACATTAGTATATAAAGTAGTTGGTTTTGACTGTTTTATCACTCATTGAAAATGTCCTTTAAATGATCACTCAAAAGTTGTTTAATACAAATAATGAGTCTTGGTTTATTTGTTTTGCTTTCCATTTCTGTATTTGTTCTTAACCTAGTCCTTGCCTTTGAATTAAAGTTTTGGGTTTTTTTTTGTTTCTTTTTGTTTGTTGGTTTAGCTTCCTGGGAGTTGATTGTCTTTGAAGAACCATGAAGTCACATTCTGTTGTTATGCTTACTCTGGCCATTCTGGTGTTCCTGACTTGGGTCCCTGAGTCACTGAGTTGTAACAAAGCACTCTGTGCTAGCGATGTGAGCAAATGCCTCATTCAGGTAGGACTAAGCATACTTTTTATTAATATTAAAACGTGGGGGCACCTGGGTGGCTCAGTGGGGTTGAGCATCCGAGTCTTGATTTGGGCTCAGGTCAAGATCTCACAGTTGTGGGATTTAGCCCTGTGTCCGGCTCAGTGCTGAGTGTTGAACCTACTTGGGATTCTCTCTCTCCCTCTCTCTCTGCCCCTCCCCTGCTTGTGCTTTCTCTCTCAAACTAAATAAATAAACATTAAAAAAATAAAATGTAGTGTAGATATACAGTGCATAGATATAGATATAGAGTATATGTATATTACAGAGTAAGGCCTGAGTATGAGGTCAAGGCCTGAGGTACTGAACCGTGACACAGAGTCTAGGTTTTTACCCCCCATAGTTTTCTTGCATATGAGCCATGTCAGATTCAAGAAGTTTCGTCTTGAAAATAATACCCGGCTTCATAAATATGCCATTACAAAGTGATGAGTATGCCATTCAGATAAAGAAAAGGGTTCCCTTGTGTTACCTAGTTTGTATACCAAAGAAGTTCAATGACTATATTTAGAAAAAAAATTTAGCTAGGCAAATAATAGATACCTTGTTCCTTCATATAATAGTTGTCTATTCTGTGCAACAAGTTATTCCAAATGTAGCAACTTAATGCAGCAAACATTTATTATTTCATGCTGCGTCCGAGGCTTCAGAGTCTAGGAGCGCTTAGCTGGCTGGTTCTGGCTCAGCGACTCTCGGTAAGGTTGTAGGCAAATGGTCAGCTGAGATTGGAGAATCTGCTTCTAAGGTACTCGACAGTTACCTCTCTTTCAGTCCTCAGGATAAGCCTAGTGGTATAGCTACCACTTTCATTTTTCTAAAGAAAAACATGAGGTTAAATAATTTGGTTAGGTTCGTCTAGCAAGTAAGTGGCTGTGGAACAGTCTTTGACTCCAAATCCTGTGGCCTTCCAACTAAACGTACTAGTTACTACCCCATAAAGTTGGGTTAATTAGTGGTGAACTTCACGTCTTATATAGCTGTTCCCTTTTTTTCCCCATCCCATTAGGCCATCAGCAGTCTTCTGCCTTTTGTGTGTCTGTATTTATTAGCCTCCCTTTTAGTTATTGGCTGTTGGCTAAGAAATCCAGTAACCACACATGTTAGAATTCTGTGTAATGTATGAGTCAGCTACGTCCTGGCTGTGATCCCAACATGGAGCACTTGGGTGTGTGTTCTAGAAGCGGTAAGGGTTTTGGGGCGCCTGGGTGGCTCAGTCGGTTAAGTGTCTGACTTCAGCTCAGGTCACGATCTCGCGGTCCGTGAGTTCGAGCCCCGCATCAGGCTCTGTGCTGACAGCTCAGAGCCTGGAGCCTGCTTGGGATTCTGTGTAGCCCCTTCTCTCTGCTCCTCCCCCACTCATACTCTGTCTTGCTCTGTCTCTCAAAAATAAATAAATGTTAAAAAAATAGAAGTGATAAGGGTTTTTATAGATTTGAGGCATTTTGTATTTATTTTGGACATTTTGGTCCTTTTCTTTTTTTTTTTTTTTTTTAATTTTTTTTTTCAACGTTTATTTATTTTTGGGACAGAGAGAGACAGAGCATGAACGGGGGAGGGGCAGAGAGAGAGGGAGACACAGAATCAGAAACAGGCTCCAGGCTCTGAGCCATCAGCCCGGAGCCTGACGCGGGGCTCGAACTCACGGACCGCGAGATCGTGACCTGGCTGAAGTCGGACGCTTAACCGACTGCGCCACCCAGGCGCCCCTTGGTCCTTTTCTTTAATAGTTGAACTTCTAGGAAGCCTGGCCTTTATCTGAGTATGGTTTGCCACCGTCTCATACTCTCTTCACCCTTGCTTTGCATTTCAAACCAAAACATGTAAATATTTGTTGGTTGGTTTTTAATTCTTTGGCTGTGGACTTTTTCAAGCATAAGTAGAAGAGGGGAGTATAAAGCCCAGCAGTGACAGCAGTCATTAACTCAGGGCTACTTTGTTTCATCTGCGTTCCTCTATACTGCCCACCCCAGCTACATCTTAACTTCAGGCAAATTCCTGATACCATTTTATCATAATTCTAATCTCTACATTTTAGAGATAAGAACTCTTTAAAACATGTAGCTATTAACAATTAAGGGGGTGCCTGGCTGGCTGAGCTGCAATAGCATGTGACTTTTTTTTCTTTTTCTTTTTGAGAGAGATAGAGGACCTTAAGCAGACTCCATACTCAGCATGGAGTCCAATGCAGGGCTCGATCCCATGATTCTTGGATCATGATCTGAGCCGAAATCAAGAGTCATACGCTCAACCAACTGAGCCACTCGGGTGCCCTGGAAGAGCATGTGACTCTTGATCTCAGGGTTGTGATTCAAGGCCCACGTTGGGTGTAGAGATTACTTTTAAAAAAAGAAATAAAGTTAAAGATTAACAGTTATTTTGAGTATCACCTAATTTCATACATGGAAGTTTTGATATGGTATGTCTGCTTAGGCTCATGCTAGCAGAAAATTTTGTAGTCTGTACGTGAAGTCTAGTTTTTGCTCTGGTCTGATGGGGAAGCTGTGATACTTCCCAGGTTGTTTCAATGTAGCTTCATAATTCATTATTAGAAATAGAGTCTCATGGGGTGTCTGGGTGGCTCAGTCGGTTAAGCATCCAGCCCTTTGTTTCGGCTCAGGTCATGATCTCACAGTTCATGGAATCGAGCCCCATTTGGGCTTTGTGCTGACAGTGTGGAGACTGCTTAGGAATCTCTCTCTCACTCTATCTATGCCCGTCTGTCTCTCTCTCTCTCTCTCAAAATAAATAAGGAAAGAAAGAAAGAGGGAGAGAGAGAGAAAGGAAGGAAGGAAGGAAAGAAAGGAAAGGAAGGAAAGGAAGGGAAGGAAGGAAGGAAGGAAGGAAGAAATTCTCACAGTGATTTTTATATTCATGTTTAGGTGGAAATTCACTTACATCCCTAGTTATTTTTGACTCTCCAAATCTGTAATTTCCATTAGTTCAAATAATTTACTTCCAAAAAACTTAAAAAAAACACATTTATTTATTTTTGAGAGACAGAGAGAGACAGAATGTGAGTGGGGAAGGGACAGAGAGAGAGGGAGACACAGAATCTGAAGCAGGCTCCAGGCTCCGAGCTGTCAGCACAGAGCCTGACACAGGGCTCAAACTCATGAACTGTGAGCTCGTGACCTGAGCCGAAGGCAGACGCTTAACCGAGTGAGCCACCCAGACGCCCCTAGTTCAAATAATTTAAAATTGGATTTTATTAAAATGAATTGCTTGGTAAAGGAATATTTTTAAAAGATAGCTTTTGGGTGCCTGAGTGGCTCAGGTGTTAAGCATCTGCCTTTGGCTCAGGTCATGATCACAGTTCATGAGTTTGACTCCCACACTGGGTGAGCTCGAGCCCTGCTTCCGGTGAACACGAGCCCTGGGTGAGCCCCACGTGTCTCTCTCTCTCTCTCTCTCTCTCTCTCTCTCTCTCTCTCTCTCTCTCTCTCTCTCTCTCTTTTTCTCTCTTTGCCCCTTATGAGATTCTTTCTCTTTGCCCCTTGTGGTTCTCTCTCTCTCTCTCTCTCTCTCTCTCTCTTTCTCTTTGCCCCTTATGAGATTTTCTCTTTGCCCCTTGTGGTTTTCTATCTCCTCTCTCTCTCTCTCTCTGTCTCTCACTCGCTTGTACCCTCTGTCTCAATCAATCAGTCAATTAAAAAAATGGCTTTTGGTTGATATTGACAAAAACCATCAAAGGTTTTTGGTTTGTTTCTTTTGCTTTTAAGATTCAAAATATGTACTATAGGGGCACCTGGGTGGTTCAATCGGTTGAGCATCTGACTTCAGCTCGGGTCATGATCTCACGGTTCGTGCGTCCGAACCCCGCGTCCGGCTCTGTGCTGACAGCTCAGAGCCTGGAGCTTGTTTCGGATTCTGTGTCTCCCTCTTTCTGCCCCTCCTCCACTCATGCCCTCTCTGTCTCTCTCAAAAATAAATAAACATTTTTTAAAAATTTAAAAATATGTAATATAAAAAACTTAAAAAAGTAAAGAGTACTATATGAGTGTGAAAACTGGAAAATTGAGTGAGCTTCACCTGTTAAATGGTGAGTCTGGTAAATTCACTGGAAAGAAACTAGGACTTGTTTTCTTTACCATGGATTCCGTGATGCTAACGTTTCTCAGGATCTTGTTCCTTCAGAGCCAGGAATCGTCAGATCTTTCTCTGGAATAGTAGAGACAATGCTTCTGGTGCATGGTGGCAAAGTATTTGAAATTAAAGATATTGTGGGCTTGGGGCACCAGGGTGGCTCAGTCGGTTAAGTGTCCAACTCTTGATTTCAGCTTAGGTCGTGATCTCATCGTTCGTGACTTCGAACACGGCATCGGGCTCCACGTGCCTGGTTGGGATTCTCTGTCTCCCCCTCCTGCTGCCCCTTATGTGCATGTGCTCCTTCTCTCTGTCTCAGAAATAAATACACATTTTTTTAAATAAATAAAAACAGAACTATTGCAGGCTCAAGACTCGGGGATTTTCTTGTTCATTTATTCATCAGCACTTATTGGACATTGAAGTAAAATGTGATTAGTCCCAATATTTGACTGATTTTCGGGACTCCAAAACTCCGGCAGATTGTTTCACATCTTCAGCTTTATTTTCCTTGTGTTCCACTTACTATCTGGGTATGTAACAAACCACCCCAAAAATCAGTGCCTGAAAACAACATTGATTTTGGCCACGAATTTGCAATTTGCAGGGCTTGGTGGGATAGCTCATGTCTGCACCACACAGCACTAGGGCAGCTTGAAGGGCTGGGGGCTGGAGTTATTGGAAGCAGCATTATTCCCTAGAACTTTCTCCAATGATAGAAACAGTCTACACCTGCCGTGTCCAGTGAAGTAGAAGCTAGCTGCTATGTGTGGCTATTGAGCACTTGAAATATAACTCGTGTGATTGAAGAATAGATTTTGAAATTTTGTTTAATTTTAGGTAATTTATATTTAAGTAGCTATATGTGACTGGCGGTCGCTGTGCTGCATCTCACAAATCTGAAGGCCCACTGATAAGTCTAACACTGGGGCTAGAAAGATTCTTCAGCATGCTCATTCTCCCTCTGTCCCTCTCTCTCTCTTTCTCTCTTCCTCACTCTCACTCACTTTCTCAGTTCTGTCTCTATATGACCTCTCTAGTGTGCTGGTTTAAGACTAGCCAGTCACCTCCATGTTGGCTCTGGGCTCCCAAGATATGTGTGTCATGAAAGAGAGCCGGAGGAATCTTCTTGCCTTTCATGGCCTCACCCGAGAGGTTACCTACTATTCCCACAACGGTCATAAGTCCACCTAGGTTTAAGTGGAGGGAACATAGGCCCTGCCTCTGATAGAGGAGCATAAGAAGAGCATGTGGATGGCATAAAGTGCATGGACATCTTTGGGAAATACAATATGCTACGTATTAAGTGTAAAATAAATTGGCTGGCTGGGAGATCTCAAAGTTTCCTTCTAGTTCTTTTTTTTTTTTTTTAAGTTTATTTACTTATTTTTGTTTTGAAAGAGAACGAACAATCAGGGGGAGGGTAGAGAGAAGGAGAGACAGAATCCCAAGCAGGCTCCATGCCATCAACACAGAACCCAACGCAGGACTCTTAACTCTTGAACTATGGGATCATGACCTGAGCCAAGATCAAGAGTCAGATGCAACCAGGTGTCCCAGTGTTTTTTATTTTTATTTTATTTTATTTTATTTTATTTTATTTTATTTTATTTTATTTATTTTTGAGAGAGACAGAAACAGAGCGTGAGTGGGGGAGGGGCAGAGAGAAAGGGAGACACTGAACGTGAAGCCGGCTCCAGGCTCTGAGCTGTCAGCAAAGAGTCTGACAAGGGACTTAACTCTTGAACTGGGAGATCATGACCTGAGCTGAAGTCAGACTGAGCCACCCAAGCACCCCCCTGCTTTTTTTTAAAAATCAGAGTAAGAAGACATTTTCCCCTCGTTCTTTAATCGAAGTTTAATTGACATACAATGTAGCCTTAGTTTCAAGTGTACAACATATTGATTTGACAATTCTGTATGTTACTCAGTGCTCACTATGATGAGTGTCGTTACCATCTGTCACCATACAATGTTATTACAATATTATTGACTGTATTCCCTATGCAGTACTTTTCATCTCTGTGATTTATTTATTTTATACCTGGAAGTTTGTACCTCTTAATCCCCTTTATCTATTTTGCCTACCCACAGCTACCCCCCACCCCCCACCTCCCGCCACAGCCGTTAGTTTTTCTCTGTATTTCTATTTTAACTTTTTGAGTAACGTCCTTACTGTTTCCTACAGTGGTTGCACCAACTTACATTCCCACCAATGGTACATGAGGGTTCCTTTTACTCCACATCTGTGCCAACACTTGTTATTCACTGTCCTTTTGATGATAGCCTTTCTGACTGGTGTGAAGTGATATCTCATTGTGGTTTTGATTTGCATTTCCCTGATGATTAGTGACCTTAAACATCTTCTCATGTGTCTGTTGGCCATCTGTATGTCTTTGGAAAAATGTCTCTTCAGGTCCTCTTCCCATTTTTAATTGGATTATTTGTGGGTTTTTTGGTGTTGGGTTGTATGAGTTCTTTATATATTTTGGGTATTAACCTCTTCTCAGATATATTATTTGCAAATATCTTCTCCCATTCACTAGGTTGCCTTTTTTTGTTGTTGGTGTTTTCTTTTGCTGTGCAAAAGCTTTTTATTTTGGTGTAGTCCCACTAGTTTGCTTTTGCTTTTGTTTCCCCTGCCTCAGGAGACGTATCTAGAAAAATGTTGCTAAGACTGATGTCCAAGACATTATTGCCTATGTTTTCTTTAAGGAGTTTTATGGTTTCAGGTCTCACATTTAGGTCTTTCATCCATTTTGAGTTTACTTTTATGTGTGATGTAAGAAAGTGGTCCAGTTTCATTCACATGTAGCTGTTGAGTTTCCTCAGCGCCATTTATTGAAGAGACTGCCTTTTCCCCATTGTATATTCTTGCTTCCTTTGCTGTAGATTAATTGACCATATAGGTGTGGGTTTCTTTCTGGGCTCTCTACTCTGTTTCATTGATCTATGTGTCTGTTTTTGTGCCCATACCATATTGTTTGGGTCACAGCTTTGTGATATTACTTGAAGTCCAGAATTGTGATGCCTCACCCTTTGCTTCTCTTTTTCAAGATTGCTTTGGCTTTTGGGGGTCTTTTGTGATTCAATACAAATTTTAGTATTATTTGTTCTAGTTCTGAAAGCTAGAAAATGAAAAATGCTGTTGGTATTTTGGTAGGGATTGCTTTAAATGTGTAGATTGCTTTGGGTAGTATAGACATTTAAACAATGTTTGTTCTTCCTATCCAGGAGCATGGAATGTCTTTCCATTTCTTTGTGTCATCTTCAGTTTCTTTCATCAGTTTCTGATAATTTTCAGAGTATAGGTTTCTCACCTCCTTGGTTAAATCTATTCCTAGTTATTTTATTCTTTTAATGCAATTGTAAATGGGATTGTTTTCTTATATTTCTTCTACTTCATTATTACTGTACAGAAATGCAATAGATTTCTGTATGTTAATTTTGTATTCTTCAACTTTACAGAATTCATTTATCAGTTCTAGTAGTTTTTTTGGTGTAATCTTTAGGGTTTTCTGTCTATAGTGTCATGCCATCTGCAAAGAGTGAGTTTTACTTCTTCCTTACCAATTTGGATGCCAATTATTTTTTTTTTCTTGTCTGATTGCCACAGGTAGGACTTCCGGTACTATGTTGAGTAAAAGTAGTGAGAGTGGACATCCTTGTCTTGTTCCTGATCTTAGAGGAAAAGCTTTCAGTTTGTCACCATTGAAATGTGATTTTAGCTGCGGGATTTTGATATGTGGCTCTTTTTGTGTTGAAACATTTTCTCTCGGGGCGCCTGGGTGGCGCAGTCGGTTAAGCGTCCGACTTCAGCCAGGTCACGATCTCGAGGTCCGGAGTTCGAGCCCCGCGTCAGGCTCTGGGCTGATGGCTCGGAGCCTGGAGCCTGTTTCCGATTCTGTGTCTCCCTCTCTCCCTGCCCCTCCCCCGTTCGTGCTCTGTCTCTCTCTGTCCCAAAAATAAATAAACGTTGAAAAAAATTAAAAAAAAAAAAAGAAAGAAACATTTTCTCTCTAAACCCACTCTGTACAGTTTCATCATGGATGTACTTTGTCAAATGTTTTTTCTGCATCTTCTGAGGTAGTCCTATTGTTTTTATCCTTCCTCTTGTTGCTATGATGTATCTTGTTGATTGATTTGCAAATAGTGAACCACCCTTGCATCCTTGGAATAAATCCCACTTAATTGTGGTAAACTATTTTTTTAATGTATTGTTGAATTTGGTTTGCTAATATTTTGTTCAGGATTTTACATCTATGTTCATCACAGATATTGGCCTTTAGTTTTCTTTTTGGGGGGTATCTTTGTCTGGTTTTGGTATCAGGGTAATGCTGGCTTCCCCTTTTATTTTTTGGAATAGTTTGAGAAGAATAGGTATTAACTCTTCTTTAAATGTTTGTTAAAATTCACCTGTGAAGCTCTCCGGTCCTGGACTTTTGTTTGTTGGGAGTTCTTTGACTACTAATTCAATTTCCTTACTAGTAATTGGTCTCTTCAAATTTTCTCTTTATTGCTGATTCAGTTTTGGAAGATTGTATGTTTCTAGGAATTAATCTGTTTCTTTTTAGGTTGTCCAATTTGTTGGCATATAACTTTTCATACTGTTATCCTTTGTATTTCTGTGTGGTGATTTATCCTCCTTCATTTCTGATTTTATTTATTTGAGCCCACCCTCTTTTTTTCCTTGATGAGTCTGGATAAATATTTATTTATTCTGTTTATTTTTTCAAAGAATCACCTCTTGGTTTCATCGGTGTCTTCTGTTGTGTTTTTGTGTCTATTTCATTTATTTCTGGTCTAATCTTTAGTATTTCCTTCCTTCTACTAGCTTTGGGCTTTGTTTGTTGTTGTTTGTTTGTTTGTTTGTTTGTTTTAGCTCCTTTAGTTGTAAGGTTAGGTTGTTTATTTGGGATTTTTTTCATTCTTACGATAAACCTATATTGCTATAAACTTCCCTTCATGAACTGCTTTTGCTGCATCCCAAAGGTTTTGGACTGTTGTGTCTTCATTTACATTTGTCTTCATGTATTTTTTGATTTCCTCTTTGATTTCATGGTTGACCCATCTGTTGTTTGGTAGCATTTTGTTTAGCTTCTGTGTGTTTGCAGTTTTTCCAGAATTATTTCTTGTAATTGATTTCCAGTTTTCATTGTGGTTGGAAAAGATGTTTACTATGATTTCAGTCTTCTTAAATTTACTGATACTTGTCTTGTGGTCTAACATGTGATCTGTCCTGGAGAATGTTCCATGTGTACATGGAAAGAATGTGTATTTTGCTGTTTTTGGATAGAATATCCTGTGTGTGTCTGTTAGGTCCTTCTAGTCTAATGTGTTGTTCACAGTCGCTGCTTCCTTGTTGGTTTTCTGTCTGAATGATCTACCCACTGATGTAAGTGGGGTGTTAAAGTCCCCTGTGGTTGTTGTATTGCTCTCAGTTTCTCCCTTTATGTTTGCCTTGTGCATTTAAATGCTCCTATGTGGCATGCATAAATATTTATAATTGTTACATCTTCTTTTTCGATTGATCCCATTGTCACTGTGTAGTGCTTTCTTTGTCTCTTGCTACAGTCTTTGTTTTAAAGTCTGTTTTGTCTGATACAAGTATTGCTGCTCCAGCTTTTTTTTCATTTTCATGTGCATGGTGGATGTTTCCACCCCTTCCCTTTCAGTCTTTATGTATGTTTAGGTCTGATGTGAGTCTCTTATGAGCAGCATGTAGATGGGTCTTGTTTTTTTGTCCAATCAGTCACCCTTTGTCTTTTGATTGGAGCTTTTTAAAAAATGTTTTTATTTTTTATTTTTGAAAGAAGGGGAGAGAGCACACATGTGAGCAGGGGAGGGGCAGAGAGGAGGGGGACAGAGGATCTGAAGCAGGCTCTGCACTGACAGCAGAGAGCCCCATGCTGGGCTCAAACTCACGAACCATGAGATCATGCCCTGATCCGAAATCAAGAATTGGATGCTTAACTAACTAGGCCACCCAGGCACCCCTCGATTGGAGCTTTTAAAGTAATTATTGATAAATATGTACTTATTGCCATTTTGTTCATTGCTTTCTGACTGTTTGTGTAGTTCCTAAAGGTCCCTTTTTAAAAAGTCAAATTGTTAGGATACATGATGAAAAACAGTCCCTCGAGTAATCCTTTTTACTCTCCATTTTGTTATTCAGGTTGAACCACTTTTAATCTTCCAAGTGGTAGTTTCCATTTTCACTTCTTTTTTTTTTTTTTTAATGCTTATTTATTTATTTAGAGACAGAGACCACGTGCATGTGTGTGCCTGAGTGGGCTGAGGGGCAGAGGGAGACGGAGAGAGAGAGAATCCCAAGCACACTCCGTGCTGTCAGCTCAGATCCCCACATGGGGCTTGACTCTACCAACCTTGAGATCATGACCTGAGCTGAAGTTGGACAGTTAACAGACTGAGCCGAAGTTGGAACTTAACAGATACTTAAGTATCTGTCTTCTGCTCAGGTTATGATCTCATGGTTTGTGGGTTTGAGCCTCTGTTCTCTGAAGCCTGCTTCAGATTCTGTCTCCTTCTCTCTGCCCCTTCTCTGCTTGTCCTCTGTCTCTCTCTCAAAAATAAATAAAACATTAAATTTATTTATCTATCTATCTATCTATCTATCTATATATTTATTTATTTATTTAGAGAGAAAAAGAGTGTGTGTGCATGAGCAGGGGAAAGACAGAAAGAGAGAATCCCAAATAGGCTCCACATTGTCGGTGTAGAGCCCTACAAGGGGCTTGAACTCATGAACCATGAGATCATGACCTCAGCCAAAATCAAGAGTTAGATGCTTAACCATCCAGGTGCCCCTACATTTCTTTTCTTGAATGACTTTATTGTTCTTGAATTTCTAATTGTCTTTCTTGATTTGCATCATTAGTCGTTAATACCTTATGTTGTTTTAAATTCTTAGTCTGTCCTCCTCCCAAGGGAGCCTTCAGTGTTATTGTTTCCAGACTTAACTGATGGCTCTCTAGGTCTGATTCAAGCTGTCCTATAGTGCATCCCCATTGTTACTTTCCTAAGCTGGTTCCACTATTTCTTTGATTTCGTGTCTTGTGCTTTCTTAATTTACTCTCATTTTGTTGTAACATGCCTTAGAGTGTCTTGTAACAAAGGCAATATTGGGAGGTAATGTTCTGGGTGCTACATCTCTTAAAAATGCATTTGTTCTCAGGGCGCCTGGGTGGCTCAGTCAGTTGCACATCCCACTTCAGCTCAGGTCATGATCTCATGTCTCATGAGTTTGAACCCCACATCGGGCTCTGCGCTGACAGCCTGAAGCCTGCTTTGGATTCTGTGTCTCCCTCTCTCTCTCTGTCCCTCCCCCACTCATACTCTCTCTCTCAAAAAAAAAATGCGTTTGTTCTCGGGGTGCCTGGTGGCTCAGTTGGTTAAACATCTGACTCGGTTTCAGCTCAGGTCATGATCTCACACCTTTGTGGATTCGAGCCCCATATAGGGCTCTGCTCTGGCATCATGGAGCCTGATTTGGATTCTCTCCTCTCTCTCCCCACCCATGCTTTCTCAAAATAAATAAATAAATTTTTTAAAAAGTGCATTTATTCTCTCACCTTATTTTTACCTGATTGATGATTTGTCTGAATATAGAATTCTGTGTTACTTTGTTTTCCCTAGTAACTTCAAAGACATTTCCTAACTGTCTTTATGCTACTGGCATTCTATAATGGTAGTAAGAAGTCTGTTACCAGTCTGGTTTTTATTCTCTGTAGGTGACTTTGTTAGTCTGTTTGTTTCTTCTCTCTGGAAATGTTTGCTTTCATCTCCTTATCCTTGGTGTGGGTCTTTTTGTGTGGGCATAGTGACGGACACCTTATGAATTTTTTTCAGGGAACGGGGGTTTTGTTTTGAGCTTGAGACTGGAATATTCCCTTTTATTATTATTTTTAAACAATATTCTCCCTTTTTTTCTACAACTCTGGATACTGTAAATTTAAGATAGATGCTCTAAGTCCAAGTTTTTAAAAACAGCTTTATTGAGATATAATTCTAATACTATAGATTTCACCAATTTAAATGTGTGATTCACTGGTTTTTAGTGCATTCGTTGAGTTATGCAATCATCACCACAAACTACCTTTAGAACATTTTGATCACCCTAAAAAGAAACCTCATACTCATTAGCAGTCACTCCCCATTCCTTCCTCCCTACCCCTAGGCAACCACTGTTCCAATTTCCATCTTTCTGTATGCCTGTTCAGGACATTTAATATGAATGGAATTATATAATATGTTATCTTTATGTCTAGCTTCTTTTATTGAGCGTAATTCTCTCATGACTCACACATGTTATAATAACTATCAGTACTTCATTATTTTATGGTCGAATAGTATTCTACTGTATAGATAGATATACCGTATTTAATTAATCCATTCATCAGTTGATGAATATTTGAATTGTTTTCACTTTTTGGCTATGGTGAATAATGCTGCCGTGAGTATTCATGTACAAGTTTTTAATGTGGCTATATATTTTCATTTCTTTTGGGTGTATAGCTAGGAGTGGAATTTCTGGGTCATATTTTCTGTGTTTAACATTTTAAGGAACTGCCGAAGTATTTTCCAAAGTGACTGCATGCATTTCCACCACCACTGTATGAGGATTCCAGTGAACCTATGCCCATTTTTTAAATTGGCTTATTTGTTTTTTCATTGTTGAGTTATGAGAGTTCTTTATATATTATGACTACAAATCACTTATCAGAAAACTGAGTTGCAAGTAATTTCTCTCATTCTGTGGGTTGTCTTTTTACCTTCCCGATGATATATATCATTTGCAATACAGAAACTTTAAGTTTTGATACAGTCTAATGATCTACTTGTCCCAATGATCTAATAGTCACAATGACCTACTTGTGTATTTTCCTCTGAGAATTTTATAGTTTTAGCTCTTAATATTTAGGTCTGTGATTTATTTTGAGTTGATTTTTGTGCATTCAACTTTATTCTGTTCCAGCACCATTTGTTGAGAATACTGTTTCTTCCCTGTGGAATTTTCTTGGCACGTTTGTTGAAAGTAATTGACCAAAAGGATGAGTTTATTTCTGAAATTTCACTTCTATCCCATTTATTTATATGTTTATCTTATGTTCTCTTGATTGCTGTAGCATTGTGGTATATTTTGAAATCAGGAAGCTTTTAGCACAGAGCCCAAGTTGGGGCTCCATCTCATGTACCATGAGATCATGACCTGAGCCAAAACTAAGAGTCCAATACTTAACTGAATGAGCCAACCAGGTGCCTCTCCCCCAGTTTTGTTCTATTCAAAGATTGTTTTGACTATTTTTGGTCCCTGGTATTACCCTATGAATTAAAAAAATTTTTTATGGGTATTGAGGAGGGCACCTTTTGGGATGAGCACTGGGTGTTGTATGGAAACCAATTTGACAATAGACTTCATATATTGAAAAAAAAATTAAATGAACAGAAAATAAAATAAAATAAAATAAAATAAAATAAAATAAAATAAAACAAAATAAAATAAATTTTTTAATGTTTATTTTTGAGACAGAGCACGAGTGGGGGAGAGGTGGAGAGAGAGGGAACACAGAATCTGGAGCAGGCTCCAGGCTCTGAGCTTTCAGCACAGAGCCCAACTCTGGACCCGAACCCACAAACCGCAGATCATGACCCGAGCCAAAGTTAGATGCTTAACCAACTGAGCCACCCAGGCACACCTACCATATGAATTTTAAAGTCAGTTTGTCAATTTCTGCAATAAAGCCAGCCTTGGATTTTTTTTTTTAATAATAGCCTTTACTTTTTAGAGTAGTTTTAGATTTACAAAAAAATTGAGCAGAAAGTGCAGAAAGATCCAGCATACTCCTTTCCCATACACACACCCACTCTTTCCCCAATTATTAACGTCTTGCATTAGTTGGTACATCTGTTATAAGTGATGAACCAGTAGCGACACGCTATTATTAACTGAAGTCCATTAGGGTTCACTCTCTGTGTTGTATAGTTCTATGAGTTTTGACAAATAAATAATGTCATATATCTGAGATTACAGTATGGCCCAGAATAGTTTCATTGTTCTAAAGAGCTCCTGTGCTTCCCACCTGATCCTTCCTACCTCTCCCCGAGACCCCTTCCTAGACTTTGGCAACCAGTAATCTCTTTTACTGTCTCTATAGTTTGCTCTTTCCAATTTGTCGTATGGTTGGAATTATACAGTATATAGCCATTCCGGACAGCTTTCTTTCACTTAGCAATGTACATTTGGGGCTTTTCCATGTCTTTTTGTGGCTTGATAGCTAATTTCATTTTATTGCTGATTTAGATTGCATTTTATAGATATATCATAGTTTGTCCACTGCTTCCAAGTTTTGTCAATTAAGAATAAAGCTGCTGCAAATATCCATGTGCAGATTTTTGTGTGACCATAAATTCTCAGCTCATGGTAAATACTAAGAAACACAATTGTTACATCATATTCTAAGAGTATGTTTACTTTTCTAAGAAACTGCCAATGGAGCACATGACTGGCTCAGTTGGTTAAGCATCTGACTCTTGATTTTGTCTCAGGTCACAATCTCATGGTTCCTGAGATCAAGCCCTGGGTTGGGCTCTGTGCTGACAGTGTGGAGCCTGCTTGGGATTCTCTCTTTCCCTCTCTCTCTTTGCACCTCTCCTGCTCTCTCTCTCTCTCAAAATAATTAAACATTAAAAAAAAGAGGGGGGGGGACTGCCAAACTGTCTTCCAAAGTGGTTCTATATCCTTGTCAACATTTGACATTGTCAATGTTTTAAATTTTAGCCATTCTGAAAGGAGTATATTGGTGTCTCATTTTCTTTTCTTTCTTTCTTTCTTTCTTTCTTTCTTTCTTTCTTTCTTTCTTTCTTTCTTTCTTTGGTCTCTTATGGTTTGCCTCCCTCTCTGTTTCTTATTTTTTCCTTCCCTTCCCCTATCATCTTCGGTTTAGTTTCTCAAATTCCACATATGAATGAAATCACGTGATATCTGTCTTTCTCTGACAGATATATTTTGCTTAGAAGAATACCCTCCACTTCCATCCACATTTTTGCAAATGGCAAGATTTCATTCTTTTTCATTGCTGAGTAGTATTCCATCGTATATGTATACAACAGCTTCTTTATCCATTCATCAGTTGATGGACATTTGAGCTATTTCCACATTTGGCTATTATTGATAGCACTGCTATAAATATTGGGATACATGTGTCCCTTCAAAAAGCATTTCTGTATCCTTTGGATAAATTCCTAGTATTGCTGGGTCATAGAGTAATTCTATTTTTAATATCTTGAGGAACCTCTACACTTTTCCAGAGTGGCTGTACGAGTTTGCATTCCCAAAAACAGTGCAAGAGGGTCCCCCTTTCTCCACATTCTCACCAACATCTGTTGTTTCCTGAATTGTTAATTTTAGCCACTCTGATCGGTGTGAGGTGCTATCTCATTGTAGTTTTGATTTGTATTATCTTGATGATGAGTGATGTTGAGCATTTTTTCATGTGTCTGGTAGTCGTCTGAATGTCTTCTTTGGAAAAATGTCTATTCATGTCTTCTGCCCATTTCTTCACTGCATTATTTGTTTTTCAAGAGTTGTTAAGTTCTTTATAGATTTTGGACATTAACCCTTTATCTGATTTGTCATTTGCAAATATCTTCTCCCATTCTGTCAGTTGCCTTTTAGTTTTGTTGATTGTTTCCTTTGCTGTGCAGAAGCTTTTTATCATGATGAGGTCATTTTTGCCTTTATTTCCCCTGCCTTTGGAGACATGTCAAGTAAGAAGTTGCTGTGGCCGAGGTCAAAGAGGTTGCTGCCTGTTTTCTCCTCTAGGATTTTGATTGTTTCCTGTCTCACATTTAGATCTTTCATCCATTTGGGGTTTATTTTTGAGCACGGTGGAAGAAAATGGTCCAGGTTCATTCTTCTGCATGTTGCTGTCCAGTTCTCCCAGAAACATTTGCTAAAGAGACTTCTTCCCACTGGATACTCTTTCCTGCTTTGTCTAAGATTACTTGGCCATATATTTGTGGGCCCATTTCTGGGTTCTCTATTCCATTCCAATAGTCTATGTGTCTGTCTTTGTGCCAATACCATACTGTCTTGATGATTACAGCTTTGTAATACAGGCTAAAGTCCAGGATTGTGATGCCTCAAGCTTTGGTTTTCTTTTTCAACATTGCTTTGGCTATTTGGAGTCTTTTGTGGTTCTATACAAATTTTAGGATTGTTATAGCTCTGTGAATAAAGGTGGTGCTGTTTTGATTGGGATTGCATTGAATGTGTAAATTGCTTTGGGTAGTATTGACATTTTAACAATATTTGTTCTTCCAATCCATGAGCATAGAATGTTTTTCCATTTCTTTGTGTCTTCTTCAGTTTCTTTCATAAGCTTTCTTTTTTTTTAAATTAAAAAAAAAATTTTTTTTCAATGTTTATTTATTTTGGGGACAGAGAGAGACAGAGCATGAACGGGGGAGGGGCAGAGAGAGAGGGAGACACAGAATCGGAAACAGGCTCCAGGCTCTGAGCCATCAGCCCAGAGCCTGACGCGGGGCTCGAACTCCCGGACCGCGAGATCGTGACCTGGCTGAAGTCGGATGCTTAACCGACTGCGCCACCCAGGCGCCCCTCATAAGCTTTCTATAGTGTTCAGCATACAAATATTTTGCCTCTTTGGTTAGTTTTATTCTTAGGTATTTTATGGTTCTTGGTGCAATTGTAAATGGGATTGATTCCTTGATCTCTTTTTGTTGCTTCATTATTGGTGTATAGAAATTCAACCGATCTCTGTATATTGATTTTATATCCTGCAACTTTGCTGAATCCATGTGTCTGCTCTAGCAGCACTTTGGTGGAGTCTTTCAGGTTTTCCATGTAGAGTATTATGTCATCTCAGAAGAATGAAAGTTTGACTTCTTCTTTGCCAATTTGGATACCTTTTATTTTGTTTTATTGTCTGATTGCTGAAGCTAGGACTTCCAACACTATGTTAAACAACAGTGGCGAGAGTGGACATCCCTGTCATGTTCCTGTTCTCAAGGGGAAAGCTCTCAGTTTTTCCCCATTGAGGATATTAGCTGTGGGCCTTTCATATATGGCTTTTATGATGTTAAGGTATGTACCTTCTAGCCCAACTTTCCTGAGGGTTTTTATTAAGAAAGGATGCTGTATTTTGTCAAATGCTTTTGCTGCATCTATTGACAGGATCATATGGTTCTTATCCTCTTTTCTATTAATGTGATGTATCACGTTGATTTATTTGCAAATATTGAACCAGCCTTACATCCCAGGAATTAATCCCACTTGATCATGGCAAATGATTCTTTTAATATACTGTTGAATTCTATTTGCTAGTATGTTGTTGAGAATTTTCACATCCATGTTCATCAGACATATTGGCCTGTAATTCTCTTTTTTTAGTGGGGTCATCATCTGGTTTGGTAATCAAGATAATGCTGGATTCATAGAATGAATCTGGAAGCTTTCCTTCCATTTCTATTTTTTTGGAACAGCTTCAGAAGAATAGATATTAACCCTGCTCTAAATGTCTGGTAGAATCCCCCTGGGAAGCCATCTGGCTCAGGATTCTTATTTCTTGGGAGATTGTTGATAACTGATTCAATTTCTTCATTGGTTATGGGTCTGTTCAGATTTTCTATTTCTTCTGTTTGAGTTTTGGTAGTGTGTAAGTGTCTAGAAATTTGTCCATTTCTTCCAGATTGTCCAGATGGTATGTAATTTTTCATGGTATTCTCTAATAATTGTTTGTATTTCTTTTTTTTTTAATGTTTTATTTATTTTTGAGACAGAGAGAGACACAGCATGAACGGGGGAGGAACAGAGAGAGAGGGAGACACAGAATCGGAAGCAGGCTCCAGGCTCTGAGCCATCAGCCCAGAGCCCGACGCGGGGCTCGAACTCGCAGACCGCGAGATCGTGACCTGAGCTGAAGTTGGACGCTTAACCGACTGAGCCACCCAGGCGCCCCAATTGTTTGTATTTCTATTTTATCTATTTGGGTCCTCTCTTTTTGAGAAATCTGACTAGGGGTTTATCAATTTTGTTCATTGTTTCAAAAACCCACTTCTTAGATTCATTGATCTGTTCTATTGGTTTTTTTTGTTTTTTGTTTTTGTTTTTTGATTCTATATTGTTTATTTCTGTTCTAATCTTTATTATTTCTCTTCTTCTGCTGGCTTTGGGGTTTGTTTGCTGCTCTGTTTCTAGTTCCTTTAGGTGTGAGGTTAGGTTGTATATTTGGGACCTCTTTTGCTTCTTGAGATAGGCCTGGACTGCAAAGTATTTTCCTCCTAGGACTGTCTTTGCTGCATCCCAAAGGGTTTAGACTGTCATGTTTTTATTTTCATTTGCTTCCATATGTTTTTTAATTTCTTCTTTAATTTCCTGGTTGACCCATTCATTCTTTAGTAGGATGTTCTTTAACCTCCATGTATCTGGGGGCTTTCCAAATTTTTTCTTGTGGTTGATTTCAAGTTTCACAGTGCTGTGATCTGAAAATATGCATGGTGTGATCTCAATCCTTTTTGAGGGCTGTCTTGTGACCCAGTATGTGATCTATTTTGGAGAATGTTCTGTGTGTATTCAAGAAGAATGTGTATTCTGGAGTGCCTGGGTGGCTCAGTCCAACTGAGTTCAGTCGGTTGGGTGTCCAACTTCGGCCCAGGTCATGATCTCATGGTTCGTGGGTTTGAGCCCCGTGTCGGGCTCTGTGCTGACAGCTCAGCGCCTGGAGCCTGCTTCAGATTCTGTGTCTCCCTGTCTCTCTGCCCCTTCCCTACTCATGGTCTGTCTCTCTCTGACTCTCAAAAATAAATAAACATTGAAAAAAAATTTTAAAAATTAAAAAAAAGAAGAATGTGTATTCTGCTGCTTTTGGATGAAAAATTCGGAATATATCTGTTAAATCCATCTGGTCCAATGTGTCATGCAGAGCTGTTATTTCCTTATTGATTTCCTGCCTAGATGATCTATACATTGTTGTAAGTGGAGTATTCAAGTCCCCTATAATCATGGTATTATTATCTATACATTTATTTATGTTTGTGATTAATTGACTTATATATTTGGGTGCTTTCTTGTTAGGGACATAAACATTTACAATTGTTAGCTCTTCTTGATGGATAGACTCCTTAATTATGATATGATGCCCTTCTTCATCTCTTGTTATAGTCTGTGCTTTAAAATCTTGTTTGTCTGATAAAGTATGGCTACTCTGGCTTTCTTTTGACATCCTGTAGCATGATAGAAGCTTCTCCACATCCTCACTTTCAATCTGCAGGTGTCCTCAGGTCTAAAATGGGCCTCTTGTAGGCAGCAAATAGATGGATCTTGTTTTTTCATCCATTCTGATACCCTATGTCTTTTGATTGGGGCATATAGTCCATTTACATTCAGAGTGATTTTTGAAAGATATGGATTTAGTGTCATTGTGTTATCTGTAAGTTTTGTGCTTGTAGTGATGTCTCTGGTCCTTTGTTGTTTTCTACTCACAGAGTCCCCTGTAGGTTTTCTTACAGGGCTGGTTTAGTGGTCATGAACTCCTTTAGTTTTTATTTGCCTGGGAAAGCCTTTACCTCTTCTGTTCTGGATGACGGCCTTGCTGGATAAAGGATTCTTGGCTGCATAATTTTCCTATTCAGCACATTGAATATTTCCTGCCCCTCCATTCTGGCCTGCCAAGTTTCACTGGACAAGTCTGCTACAACCCTTATGTGTTTACCCTTGTAGGTTAAGGCCCATTTGTCCCTAGATGCTTTCAGAATTCTCTCTTTATCTTTGTATTATGCCAGGTTCACTATGATATGTCGTGGTGTTGACCTGTTTTTGTTGATTTTGAAGGGAGTTCTCTGTGCCACTTGGACTCAGATGCCTGTTTCCTTCCCCAGATTAGAGAAGTTCTCAGCTGTAATTTGTTCAAATAAACCTCCTGCCCCTTTCTCTCTTTCTTCTTCTTCTGGAACTCCTATGATACAGATATTATTTCATTACATTGAATCACTTAGCTCTCTAATTCTCCCCTCATGTTCTAGTAATTTCCTTTCCCTCTTCTTTTCAGCTTCATCATTTTCCATAATTTTATTTTCTATTTCACCTATTTGCTCCTCTGCTTCTTCCATCCTTGCTGTCACTGTATCTAGTGTATTTTGCATCTCATTTATAGTACTTCTTAATTCATTGTGACTATTTCTTAGGTCTTTAATCCCTGCAGCAATAGATTCTTTGCTGTCACCTATGCTTTCTTCAAGCCCAGCTATTAGTCTTATGACTGTTACTCTAAATTCTTGTTCAGATATGTTGTTTATTTTGAGCAATTCTCTGGCTGTCGTTTCTTCCTGGAATTTCTTTTGAGGAGAATTCTTCAGTTTTGTCAGGTTGGGTAGGTTTCTGTCTTTTACGTGGTTTAATAGCTTGTCATGTGTCCTGTACCTGCAAAAAATACTATATTAAAAAGGGATCATACACTGTCCAGGGCCTGCCACTTCAGGAAATGTTTTTGGAGTGTGTTGCGTGCAATCTGCTGTTGTGTATTTGACTGCTCAATCCCACTGGTCGGTCCTCTGTAAAGCTTCTACTTGCTGGTAGTGGTGGATTGTTTGGACCTTCCACGAGGTGTGCTTTGATTTGTTCATTGAAGTAACCCTGGAAAAAAAAACCAAGCAGAGAATCAAAGAAACTATAAGGCTTAATCCAGAGGAAGAGAAAGGAAAATAAAAAGAAGGAGATTTAGAAAAGGTATAAAAAGAATAGAGTAAAAATGCCTGATTAAACAAACATAACAGAGAAAGAAAGAAAGAAAGAAAGAAAGAAAGAAAGAAAGAAAGAAAGAAAGAGAAAAAGGGGGGTAAAAATATATATATAATAAGAATTACATTATTTTATATATATATATATATATATATATATATATATATATACTGTTGTAGATCTTAAATCTGTTCTCACCTTCCTATTCTGCATTCTGTGAGATTTCCTTGACTTTACCTTTGAACTCTTTTAATTGAATTTTTTAATTTTAGTAATAACTCTTAAATTCCAAGAATGTCCTATTTTCGACTTGTCAGTTTTTTATATTAACACTTTTACTTGCTTTTGAATGCAGTATTTTCTCAGATATCACTGAGGATACTTATTACAAGTTTTGTTGGCAGAGGTGGAAGTGTGTATGTTTCTCACCTCCCTCCCCATTTTGTTACCTAGATTTCTTTTTTCCTCTAAGACTGTTTTTTCTTTTAGTTTATATCTCTTTCATGTGGCAGGTTTTCCTCAAATGTATGGTGTTCCTTAGCTTTCTATTATAGTTAAGAATGAGGCAAAAAAAAAAAGCCTGGTTGGGAGATAGCATAGGCAGGGCTGACATACACAGACTGGAAGGTATCACTTCAGGGGCAGGGAAGCCCTTGGTGCTGGAATGTGTTCTCTGCTCTAAAGCTGATCACTTTCCTGGAGAGATGTTAGTTAGTTAGTTAGTTAGTTAGTTAGTTAGTTAGTTAGTTAGTTTTGATTGGCCAGTTTTCTTGCTGTGGTTGTGATGGGTGGGTATTCATTTCCTTTTGCTCTTTTATGTGTGTGTGGGGTGGGGGGTAACCTGACTCGCCTGATAGAAACATGAACTTTAATTTTAATGTCCTCTTTTATTTCTGTTGTCTTAAGTTGAAGAACAGATTTGCTACTGGTGTTTCATGTACCAAGAATTGCTAACTGGGGTCATTGGATCCCTTAAAGGCTTCAGGCGATACCCAAAATTATATTCAAAATTGTATGTGTACAGTTTCTTGGGAAAAATGTCCATACCTGTCAGAAGGTTCTCAAAGTGGTTGATGGTCCTAGAAAGGTTAAGAATTACTGGGATTTTGCTTTCCATTGCACATGCTAAGTTAGCATTGAAAGTCTGCATGTTGACATTTTAGATGACAACGTTAGATAACTTTTCTCCTTAAACTATGGAAGAACAGCAGGTACAGAAATGAAGGTGGGAAATAAGTACTCTGAGAAAGGCAATGCTATAGAAGTTCAAAGAAAGATATTACTTCCCTTGTCGAGGGAATTTAGATTCTCTTTTTGTTATTTTGGTTTGGTTTGAACGTCCTCTGTAGTGTTGAAATGATCAGGATAAGTCACAACATTTGTTTATGTTTGAGCCTTCTGCAACTCATGAAATGACCAAGTATAAAACACTTTCCCTGGAAGTTCATGGTCATGTAAATATTTTTTACCAGCATGGTTGCAAGGCAGCGTGGTCATTTCTGCCACTCCTACAAGTTGCTATGCAGAAGGGTGGTCCCTATATAAATATTTATTTTTTGCTTCTGGCAGGAAAGAAATCTAACTTTAAACGTCAAGAAAGTAAAATTGTCATCGTGGTGTATTTCCTTGCTCATATAATGAGTGGTTTAGCTGTACTATTTCAGGGGGAAAAGTGGTCATATAAGATTTTGTTTTTAACAAGATCTCTACTAGTTTTTCTTCTTCTGTGAAAAGAAGATTTAAAATTTGTATTCATAGTATGCTTCTACCCCAGAAATCTCAAGACCTATTTTGTACTATGAACAGAAAAACCCCTTTTGACATGTGAGTGCTTCTTTGGCTAATATTTATGGTCATATTGGGGATGATATAAACATTATATTTCATAAAAATATTCAAACTTATGTTCAGAGATTATTGATCCATTACTTTAGCACTTTATTGGTTATCTGAATATTTTGCACTTTCTTGTATTAAGTCAACAATCAGCTTTTTATTCTAAAAATTAATTTAACTGTCAAATCTTAGATTTTCTGAACTAAGTTATAATTTCTAAATAACTTTTTATTTTTAAAAAAAATTTTAGCGTTTTTAATTTATTTTTGAAAGACAGAGAGAGACAGAGTACGAGTTGGGGAGGGGCAGAGAGAGAGGAAGACACAGAATCCACAGAAGGCTCCAGGCTCTGAGCTGTCAGCACAGAGCCTGACGCAGGGCTGGAACCCACAAACCGTGAGATCATGACTTGAGCCGAAGTCAGACTCTTAACCTACTAAGCCACCCAGGTGCCCCTAAATAACTTTTTATTAATCTAGTTTCTACAAGTGTATTTTGTCTTAAGTTAAAAGTATAAATAGTTCAGAGGCACCTGGCTGGCTCAGTCAGTTAAGTGTCTGACTCTTGATCTCAGGTCAGGTCTTGATCTCAGGGTCATGAATTCAAGCTCTGTGCTGGGTGTGAAGCCTATTTTTAAAAATATATAAATTTACATGTACATATGCATATGTATGTATACACACACACATATGTATAAGTACTTCAGGTAACTTCAGGTCTTCTTAATCATAGTAAAGTAAAAAATTCTCTTTCTCTTCCTTGTTTTTTTATTCAGTGCTAAATTCCACATTAGTCTCTTGCTATACTTATCTTGATTTGTTACTATACTAGTAATATTTTGGTTTATAATATACAGTGTTTCTTCTTTCCTCAAAAAGACATTACCTTATTTTACTACAGTGTTTTTTCCTCTTCATTCTGCTTCACTGCTCTTAAAAGTTATGGTTGCAAATCATTTTGTACTGTTACTGTCAAGTTAGCTTACGTGCAGTGTATACAGCGTGCTCTTGGCGTCAGGAGTAGATTCCCATGATTCATTGCTTACATACAACAGCCAGTGCTCATCCCAACAAGTGCCCTCCTCAATGCCCATCACCCATTTTCCCATCCCCCCACCCCCTCTTCAATCCTCAGTTTGTTCTCTGTATTTAAGAGCCTCTTATGGTTTGCCTCCCTCTCTGTTTGAAACTATTTTTTCCCTTCCCTTCCCCCATTGACTTCTGTTAAGTTTCTCAAATTCCACATTTGAGTGAAAACATCCGATATTTGTCTTTCTCGGACTTATTTCACTTAGCATAATACTCTCCAGTTCCATCCACATTGTGCCAAATGGCAAGATTTCATTCTTTCTCTTTGCCAAGTAGTAGTCCATTGTGTATATAAACCACATCTTCTTTATCCATTCATCAGTTGATGGACATTTGGGCTCTTTCCATAATTTGCCTATTGTTGAGAGTGCTGCTATAAACATTGGGTACATGTGCCCCTATGAATCAGCCCTCCTGAATCCTTTGGATAGATTCCTAGTAGTGCTATTGCTGGGTTGTACTGTTTTGCTTCAGTTAACACTTTATGGAAATCTTTGAAGTTAATGTCCAAAAGTAATGACTTAGGCCTGATGTAATTTAAGTGAAGAATAAGTCATTCTCTCCCTTCAAATGTTTAATGCAGTTAGAGTAGCTGCAAAAGTAAACTAAAATTTATTTTCATTGGCTTTTTCACCTGTTGAATTATTATATTAAAACAAAGATGAGGATCTCATTGAGACCCTTGGAAATTTTCAAATATGCACAAAACAGGGAGTATAGTAAAATACCCCCGTACCCAGTTTGCTTATCAATCAGCTTCAACAGTGATCCACATGTAGCCAGTCCAGTCTCATTTCACCCCATCTGGATTATTTTAAAGATGTGCATTGGGGCACTTTTAAAGTAAGTAGGATTACAATTTTGTGACCATGTTTATATAAGAAATGGGTGCCGTTAGATATATTTAGGTATATACATGAACTTGTTTGCTGGTTTATTTAGCCTCTAAAAGAATGAATTCTGTTTTCAGTAGTGTTTCACTTAAGTTTATATTACTTTCAGGGAAAGGTGTACCAATCAAAATTATAAAGAGCACCATGATAATAAGATTCAGATTAGATGCTGCTGTGCCAAGTTTGAAAGTTTGTCTGATGTCCTCCTTAAATAGTGCTAATATATCAAAACAAATTTATTGTAACCTAATAATAATTATGCTTTTGCATAAAGATTAATTTTTGAGGATGTTTTATTTTATGTGTTTGTGTTTAAATATCCATTTGTTCTAAGTAAAGTTTGTAAAAGTACTATCAGCATAGGTACCATTCAATGTTTTGTTATTACTGGGGCGCTTGGGTGGCTAAGTCAGTTAAGCATCCTACTTTGGCTCAGGTAATGATCTTGTGATTCATGAGTTCGAGCCCTGCATCGGCTCTGTGCTGACAGCTAGAGCCTGGAGCCTGCTTCGGTTTCTGTGTGTCCCTCTCTCTCTGCCCCTCCCTCACTCATGCTCTCTCTCTTTCTCTCAAAAATAAATAAACATTAAAATATTTTATAAAAAGCTTTGTTGATTACTGATGCTTAAGTGTTATGCATTTACTTAATTAGCTTTGTTTGTATGTTGCTGGGGGGTATTTTTTTATTTTTATTTTTTAATTTTAATTCCACTAGAGTTAACATACAGTGTTAGTTTCAGGTGTACAATATAGTAATTCAACAATTCTACACATTACTCAGTGCTCATCATGGTAAGTGTACTCTTAATTCCCTTCACCTAAATCACACATTCCCTCCCACCTGCCTCCCCTCTGGTAACCATCAGTTTGTTCTCTATAGTTGAGTCTGTTTTTTGATTTGTCTCTTTTTTCTTTGTTCATTTGTTTTGTTTCTTAAATTCCACGTAGGAGTGAAATCATATGGTATTTGTCTTTCTCTGACTAATGTATTTCACTTAGCATTATATCCTCTAGAACCATCCATGTTGTTGCAAATGGCAAGATTTCATTCATTTTTATTCCTGAGTAATATTCCACTGTGTGTGTGTGTGTGTGTGTGTGTGTGTGTGTGTGTGTGTGTACTGCATCTTCTTTATTAATTCATGTATCAGTGAACACCTGGGTTGCTTCCATATCTTGACTATTGTAAATAATGCTGCATTGGGGCGCCTGGGTGGCTCAGTTAAGTGTCTGACTTCGGCTCATGGGTTCATCTTATTGTTCATGGGTTCAAGCCCTGCGTCAGGTTCTGTGCTGAAAGCTTGGAGCCTGGAGCCTGCTTCAGATTCTGTGTCTCCCTGTCTCTCTGCCCTTCCCCTACTCACACTCTGTCTCTTAAAAATAAGTAAATGTTAGGGGCACCTGGGTGGCTCAGTTGGTTGAGCGACTGACTTGGGCTCAGGTCATGATCTCGTGGTTTGTGAGTTCGAGCCCCGCGTTGGGCTCTATGCTGACAGCTCGGAGCCTGGAGCCTGTTTCAGATTCTGTGTCTCCCTCTCTCTCTAACCCTCCCCCGTTCATGCTCTGTCTCTCTCTGTCTCAAAAATAAATAAAACATTAAAAAATAATAATAATGAAAAAAGTAAATGTTACAAAAAAATTTTTTTAAATGCTGCAGTAAATATAGTGGGTACATATATCTTTTCAAATTAGTGTTTTTGTAATCTTTGGGTAAATAACCAGTAGTGAAATTATCGAATCATGTAGTAATTCTACTTGTAGGGGTTTTTTTTTGATAACCTCCATAATGTTTTCCACAGTGGCTGTACCAGTTTGCATTTCCACCAAACAGGCAAAAGGGTTCCTTTTTCTCCATATCTTTGCCAACACATGTTGTTTCTTGTGTTTTTGATTTTAGCAATTCTGACAAGTATGAGGTGATATCTCATTGTGGCTTTGATTTGCATTTCTCTATTGGTGTTGAGTTGTGTAAGTTCTTTATATATGTTGGATATTAACCCTTTATCACATATGTCATTTGTAAAAAACTTCTCCCATTCACTATGTTGCCTTTTTGTTTTGTTGATGATTTCCTTTGCTGTGCAGAAGCTTTTTGTTTTGGTATACTCTCGGTAGTTTGTTTTTGCTTTTGTTTCCCTTGCTTCAGGAGGCATATCTAGAAAAATGTTGCTTTGGCCAATATCAGAGAAATTACTACCTATGTTCTCTTCTAAGAGTTTTACAGTTTTAGGTTTTGCATTCAAGTCTTTCATCCATTTTGAGCTTATTTTTGTATATGGTGTAAGAAAGTGGTCTACTTTCATTCTTTTGCATGTAGCTGTCCAGTTTTCCAGCACCATTTATTGAAGGAATTGTTTTTTTCCCACTGTATATTCTTGCTTTCTTTGTCAAAAATTAATTGACTAAATAATTATGGGCTTATTTCTGGGCTCTCTGTTCTGTTCTATTGATCTATGTGTCTGTTTTTGTGCCAGTAACATACTGTTTTGATTACTACAGCTTTGTAGTGTATCGTGAAATCTGGGATTGTGATACCTCCAGTTTTGTTCTTTTTCAAGATTGCTTTGGCTATTTGGGGTCTTTTGTGGTTCCATACAAATTTTAAGATTATTTGTTCTGGTTCTGTGAAAAATACTGTTGATATTTTGATAGGGATTGCATGAAATTTGTAGATTGCTTTGGGTAGTATGGATACTTTAACAATATTTCTTCTCCCAATCCATAAGCATGGGATATGTTTCCATTTGTTTGTCTCATCTTCAATTTCTTTCATCATTGTTTTATAGTTTTCAGAGTATAGGTCTTTCACCTCCTTGGTTAAGTTTATTCCTAGGTATCTTATTCTTTTTGGTGCATTTATAAACGGAATGATTTTCTTAATTTCTCTTTCTTATACTTCATTATTACTGTATCAAAATGTAACAGATTTCTGTATATTTATTTTGTATCCTTCCATCTTCTGAATTAATTTATCAGTTGGAGCAGGTTTTTGGTGGAGTCTTTAGGGTTTTCTATGTATAGTAGCATGCCATCTGTAAAGAGTGAAAATTTTACTTCTTCCTTACCAATTTGAATGCCTTCTATTTCTTTTTCTTCTTCTCTAATTGCTGTGGCTAGGACTTCCTAAGATATTTACTTTCACTTATAGGCCTTTGTGTGGTCGTATGTTTTAATTTCTCTTGAGCAAATACCTAGGAGCAGGACTGCTGGGTCACCAAAGCCCTTAGATCTCACTTGGATGCCAAAGCCTGTAAGGGAAAATCCACCATCTCATCCCCTTTTTATGACTGAAAAACTAAGACTCACTATTACACGCTACAGTTTGTGGGTTAGGACTTAAATCTAGATCCTGTAAATCCAGGTCATTTCCTGTCTATGCCTGTCATGTTCTTTTCAGTGATGATGTTTCCCTGTTTTAAGAACAGTGCTAATAGATTTATGGATCTTGGCAACAGTTAGAGAATGGAAATATCTATCAGTAACAACACCAGAATATAAACAAGATTCTTCCTCAAGTTATTAGCTTTCACTGCTGGCCTGGAAAATTGGAAGTTCATAAAATTATGAACTTAACTCTTCAAGTCTAGTCTTAGACGAATACTACCCTCTCTCCCTGTTTATTTTGCACAGAGTTTAAGATCTCACCAAAACCTTTATGGTATAGACAGTAGACTTGATTGACTCTTGCTTGAATAATTGTGTAAAAATCTCTGAATTCTGGCATTCAAAGATTTGAAATTCTCTGAGATATCCAAGATTTTTCTAATACAAAGGTAATAAAATACATTTTAAATTATTAGACTCTTTCCCAAAACTTTTCATCCTGCCAGATTTTCATTTCATATAAAGTTTTCAAGCAGCTTACCAAATTCTGGCTGAACACTCATGCTGGTCAATATAGGATAGCCCAAATGTATACATCTCTGTTTCCCCTTTAGTATGAAGTTTTGATTTTTTTCTATCATAAACTTATTGAGCAATGTGATTACTATACTTAGCATCTAGCACAGTACTTCACGCAGAGAAAAGAGGTCTTATCCCATGTTACTCTCACTCTAGCATGGAAGAGCAGTGCCGGTAGAACAGCCTGGTCAGAAGACCTGATGTCAGTGTCCCCGTGGTGGGAACTCAGACGAATTGCTAACCTATTCCTTCTCAGCCTTCTCATCTGTGCCATGAGCAACATCCACACTTTCTCCAAGACTTGCAGAGTAGGCAAGCAGATGATATGGTCATTAACGAGCTGAAGCAACAAAGGAATTAAGTATTAAATTCCAACTCACTGGTTTTGCAACTCTTAGCCAGTGATACTTACTTTACCTTTACAAACAATGATTAAACTTGGGCAATAGCACTTCTAATTGTATTCGGGTAGAGAGTGAAAGATATAATAATGCCTTTGATTAAACAACCTAAAGGATTATCTAAGTTTAATTATGGGTTCATTCTCTCTAAGAAAGTAATAACTATAATTATTGAAATGCTAAATTAATAAGAAATAAGCTTTGTGTTTCTCATTGCAATGTTTAAAAAGCAATAACCAAAACTGGGGTCAAATCTCAGCTTCTTACTAAGGAAACGATATACAAATTTTATACTCTTATTTAAAAAATGAGGATAATAACTGCCTTGAAAGGGGCTTTACGAGAGTTGAGATAATGCATATAAAATGATTATTAGCACAGTGCCTGTTAGTGTTACATAAAACCTGCTTAGGAACTTTAGGGTAGGTAGTAGCAGTAAACAAGTGGAAGCACTGAATCAGTCTTTATTTTGAACTTCTGTGAACTTTGTGTTAGGCTGTGATCACATGTTCCATTCAACTGAGTGGTACTCAAGTTTGGTCAAGTAAGGTTAGTAAAATATATAAACACCCAGTCCAAACAGAAAAATTCCACATCTCAAAAATCAACCATATTTTCCACTTAAGTACCAGAGACTTCAAAATAATAGAAGAATAGAAGATAGTGATTAAGCTTTTGATAAAGAATAAGAAACTGGGACCCCCGGAGAGGCGGTACCCAACCACATACATCTGCTTCTGCACCTGCCTGTGCACTGGCTCCTAGGAGCATTGTTTACAATGAGACCTGGACCTTCTCAACCTCCTCGACCCACCCGTGGGGTCATTCAAGGTGTCTGGGTCTGACGAGCCAGGCCCAGGCCAAGCTGCCGCATGGCTCTGGAGGTGCCACAGGCGGCAGAGCAGCCCCAGTGCACCCCCTGGCAGGCATTTAAAAACAACACATTTTAAATTAAAAAAAAAAGTGAACAAGATGTGGAAGGGATCGGGATTTAAGGTCTATTTCTGAATTTTGAATATACTGTTATGCAGTTACTAAATTATGTTGACGGATTTTTACGAGAGGGAAATGCTTATTTTTTTAGATCAGCAGAGCATACAATCGTTATTTTGCTAGAAATGTGTAGGAATTTGCCAAAGTGGGTGAAACTTGGGTGTTTTTCCTTCTACTCTAGTATATATTTTTCAGTCTTTTATAGTTTAAAAAAATACTTAAAATATTTTAAAGAATTTTTTGGGGCACCTGGGTGGCTCAGTTAAGCGTCAGACTTTGGCTCAGGGTCAGGTCATGATCTCAGGGTTGGTGAGTTGGAGCTGCGTGGGGCTCTGTGCTGACAGCTCAGAGCCTGGAACCTGCTTCGGATTCTGTGTCTCCCTTTGTCTCTGCCCCTCCCCCATTCACACTCTGTCTCTCTAAACAAGTAAATAAACTTAAAAAAATTCTTTTTTTCAAATGTTTATTTATTTGTTTTGAGGGAGTGGGGGGCAGGAAGAGAAGGAGACAGAGAATCCCAAGCAGGATATGTGCCTCTTGGCCTCGAACTCACAAACAGTGAGATCATGCCCTGATCTGAAGTCAGATGCTTAACCAACTGAGCCACACAGGTGACCCCAAAATACTTAAATTTTCTTAAAGCATCTTTGTTATCTTTACTGTAGCCTCTTTGGGAAAGCTTTTCTGGTTACTGAAGATTCATTTATGTCTTCATAACTAAAACTGTTAAAGCTAAACGTTTCTTTTTAAATGAGTGAGACTGCTTAATTTATTTAAAAAAAATTTTTTTTTTCAATGTTTATTTATTTTTTGGGACAGAGAGAGACAGAGCATGAATGGGGGAGGAGCAGAGAGAGAGGGAGACACAGAATTTGAAACAGGCTCCAGGCTCTGAGCTGTCAGCCCAGAGCCTGACGTGGGGCTCGAACTCACAGACCGCGAGATCGTGACCTGGCTGAAGTCGGACGCTTAACCGACTGCGCCACCCAGGCGCCCCAAAAAAATTTTTTTTTTTAACGTTTTTATTTATTTTGGGGACAGAGAGAGACAGAGCATGAACGGGGAGGGGCAGAGAGAGAGGGAGACACAGAATCGGAAACAGGCTCCAGGCTCTGAGCCATCAGCCCAGAGCCTGACGCGGGGCTCTAATTCACGGACCGCGAGATCGTGACCTGGCTAAAGTTGGACGCTTAACCGACTGCGCCACCCAGGCGCCCCGAGACTGCTTAATTTAAAAGGAACTTTTAATGGTTTTCTGTGATCCTTGATTCATCACAGAGTTACATACTGAGTTGATTTTTTTTCTTTTGTATTTCCAATACTCGGGTTCAAAGCACGTTAGAAGCATTTTTTTTTTTTTTAGAAACATTCATCCTAACCATAGTTTTCTTGTGCTGTAAAGAAAATTACAGTGTACATTTCCAAAGATGTTTATGACCAAACATTCAATAATGTGATTTTGGAAGACACGTAAAGTGACTAGGAAGGAATAAATTGCTTGGTGAGCCACACATGGTTGTTATTCAGCATGATTTACACATGGAAATCCATTGCTATTTTTTTCTTGACTTAACAATAGTCATAAAGCAAACGGTTTCCATATATGTTTGCTCTCTTGACCTTCAGTGAGGTTTTTGAGATCCTAAATGCCATATATTAAATTTGCCTGGAATTTTCTCCTGGAAAATAAGAAATTGTCTGTTTGAAAATTGAAAAGGTGCAAATGCTGACTAAAAGGTTGGTTTCAGGATGTGATCTCATTTTCCTTAGTTTTCAGTCTCCTGAAAAGAATGCTGACATGAGCTATGAAGAATAGAGATGTTTTGATATGTTTTGAGGCCTATTTGCTCTGTAAAATGTCTTAATTTATGTGGGTAAGTTTGTTTTATTAAGGCAAGGATTTTTCAGTCGTTTCTGTAGTAAAATGGAAAGAAAGGAAAATATTAGCTGGCATACTGTTACCTGGCATTCAACCAGTTTTAGCAGTAATTTTTACCAAGAAAGTCTTAGCCTGCACTTTTGTTATTTTAGTAGTGCAGAAATAAAGCTTATCTTCAAGTTATTTCTCTCATGTCTTAGCTTCCTATAGCCTCTCCCTTTATATTCTATCAGTAAATTATAAATTATTAAGCATATTGCTAGAGTACATTATTCCATTACACTGACATGTAAAAGTACAAGCATCTATTAAGAGGGCATGAAATAGATTTAATCTTGAGGGCTACATAATCCAGGCAAGTTGAAGCGACTTTTCAATGGCCTTAGTTTTAACCTTCCATTAGTTCCCAGTAATCTTAAAGTATCACCACCCTTTCATTCCAATTTAAAACACCTTGCAGATACCTGATGGTAAAAAGGCATAATGAATGCTCGAATGACTCAGACTGGATGCCATTGCATTGACATTCATTTCTGCATTATTTAGCATGATATACAGTAACTCATTTAATAAGCTCTTTGGAAGCCTCGATAGATAGAAAAAGGAGAGACTTATTCTGTGAATAAATTTGTTACTTTCTAGTTTGCTTCTCCTGAGTTAAATAGATAATGTAAATACAAGCAACTAGAGAATAAAGGGACACTATGTATAATGTAAATTAATATTTGAAAGAAGCTTTATTTCTTGTGACTAAGTGGCACGCTTTCTAAAACTAAAAAACAAAAAGTATCCTAAAAGCACCATGTGTACTCAGAAAATGTTCTCTTGTTCCAAAGACAGGACAGACAGGTTTTTATGGAGAAACCAGTCACAAAATAGATCTTTGGCAACTCCGATTTTCTAAATTTCCAAGTATGTTTGAGCTTTTCTGGATCAAGCATCCCAGTTTTATGATGAAGCATCTGTACTTTTCAGGAAGTCCCTTCCCTTTTAGTCCTTCTCTTTCTAATAGACTTAACAAAGTTACCAAAGGTCTGCAGTAAGTGAATTCAGCTTGATTGTGCAGAGTTTTGAAGAACTAAAATACTACTACTTGCATGTATCATCAGGTCACAGGTATACATCGGGATCAAACTAATCTAATTTTCTAATTAGTTACAAAATAGTACAAGTGTCGACTGCCGAAAATGCTGTGAAATAGCTAGGGAACTTTTAGAGAAGAAGAAAAAAGCAATTAAATATCAAGGGTGCAAAAAATCGTGTCATACTAGAACATTGGAGTGACTCTAGTAGTCTAGAAATGTAATACGATGAATTTAATAGGAATGAATATTATGTGCTATGTTAAATTTTTTTCAAAATGTATACAGTATCTTTGGGGCACCTGGGTAGCTCAGTGAGTTAAGCTTCCAACTTTGGCTCAGGTCATGATCTCATGGTTTGTGAGTTTGAGCCCCACATTGGGCTCTGTGCTGACAGCTCAGAGCCTGGAGTCTGCTTTGGATTCTGGGTCTCCCTCTCTCTCTGCCCCTCCCCTGCTCACATTCTGTCTCTCTCTCAAAAATAAGTAAATAAATAAAAATAAAAATGTATATGGTATCTCATAAGCCGGGGAAAGCTAAGTAGGCAATGGTGGCTACAGAATTCTCTTTACGTTGGGTTTGTTTAGGAGTGGTTGTCTGGTGGCAAGGAGGCTAGAGGAATTACCTGGGAGCTTCATTTGAGAAACAAGCTGTATTAATTAGCTTTTGTGGAGTGACAAATGACTCCAAAGTTTAGTGGCTTAAAACAGTAACCATTTGTTTAGCTCCTATTTCTGTGGGTTGGCCATTTGGGCCCATATCAACTGTATGGTTTTTCTGGTCTCATTCTTATGTCCATTGTCAGCTGCTGGTTGGTTGGAGGCTGGATGAGAGAGGAAGGCGTCCAATGGACCAACTTGCCCGTGTGGCCTTCTTCCAGGCTACACATGGCAGCTGGGAGAAGTTCTAAGAGGAGGAGTATAAGCACTCAGTGCCATGGAGACCCAGACTCAGAACTCACACGATGTCATTTCCACCAAATTCTGCTGATTAAAGCTAGTCTGGAAATAGACACTGTCCTTTGATAGGAAGAGCTGCAAAGTTACATTGCAAAGAGGGTGGGTGGACATAGGGAGGAAATAATCGCTGCCTTCTTTTAAATAGTCTGCTGCACCAAGCACACTCTTTTAATATGTTGTAGGTCAATAAAAATAGCAGTTTTTGAAAGACTCCACGTATTGAGAAAGCACAGCTCCTGCTACAAGCTGGCTATTCATTTAATTTATACAATGAGTCTAATAGCTGAAAAGCAGGTTTTGTGCTTGTACTGAACTATTTTTCAAGGTAGTGTAGGGGGTAAAGTAATGGGTTATAAAGTAAAAGGTTTTCTTTGGTTTCACAATAAGATAAAAGCATCCAAAATAGATCACTGAATCCATCCAAAAGAAAATATAAATCTACTTGACATTGTAGATATTTATGTTCTTACAAACAGTTAATGATCTTGAATAAAAAATTGTGAAGAGTAAATGAGTATAAATGCATATATGGGGGGGTTGTTGCAAAAAACTAACAGTTTTAAATATGGTTGTTTGAAATTTTAAGTTTGAACATCTATCTTATTTCCAGGAGCTCTGCCAGTGCCGACCTGGAGAAGGGAATTGTTCCTGCTGTAAGGAGTGTATGTTATGTCTTGGGACCCTTTGGGATGAGTGTTGTGATTGCGTTGGTAAGTTGACATGCAGTAAAGTTTAAAGTTTCTCATCACAGAATCCTTGACTTTAAGAGACTTTAAATAACGTAAGTGTATTTTATGTGTGTAGACTAGTGTGAGTATAAGCTGTAGTAGATGCATGGAACGTTAGTTCAATAGTATTTACATGTATGTGCATTTTTATTTTTATAGAAAAAGGTCTGGAAGGAAATTCAAAGTGCTTATTTTGGGGAAGTGCGAATGGAAGAACAATGGAAAAGTTTTTACTTTTTATTTTTAATTTTTCATAGTGTTGAATTTTTAATAAGAAGCATGTGTTGTAGTTGCAATTAAAATTAGGAGTTAGTGGGGCACCTGGGTGGCGCAGTCGGTTAAGCGTCCGACTTCAGCCAGGTCACGATCTCGCGGTCTGTGAGTTCGAGCCCCGCGTCAGGCTCTGGGCTGATGGCTCAGAGCCTGGAGCCTGTTTCCGATTCTGTGTCTCCCTCTCTCTCTGCCCCTCCCCCGTTCATGCTCTGTCTCTCTCTGTCCCAAAAATAAAAATAAACGTTGATAAAATTAGGAGTTAGTATATTAAAAATAGGTTATCTTCCTTTTATGTAAGACTTCAGTAAAAGATCCTTGAGAAACTGAAAGCTTTTTTTAAGGGCTTTCTGAGGAATGGTCTCCAAGAGGTATTAAGTGAAAAAAAAAAAAAGGCAAGGTGTATGAAAGTGTGTTTATGGAATGTTATCACTTGTGTTTTAGAAAGAAAACTTACATGTGTAGACTGTTGACAGGGGAAACATTCATCATTCTCCAACCAGTGAACCCTTTTCCATCCTCTGAAACCACAGTTCAGGTGTCCCCTTGTCTCACAAACACCCTTTTTTAAAAAAAAAAAAAATTTTTAACATTTATTTATTTTTGAGACAGAGAGAGACAGAGCATGAATGGGGGAGGGGCAGAGAGAGGGGGAGACAACAGAATCGGAAGCAGGCTCCAGGCTCTGAACCATCAGCCCAGAGCCTGACGCGGGGCTCAAACTCATGGATCGTGAGATCGTGACCTGAGCCGAAGTCAGACGCTCAACCGACTGAGCCACCCAGGCGCCCCCAAACACCCTTTTTTTGACTGAGATAAGATCCACTATGTTGTTCAGATTGTCTGCTTCTGTTGAGTTGTGTATTGCGTGCTACTATGATTGTTTTGCGTGTCTCTTCCAACAGTATAAACTCCTTCAGATCAAGGATGGTGTCATACTGATCTTTTAAAATTAAGTTCTAGGGGCGCCTGGGTGGCGCAGTCGGTTAAACGTCCGACTTCAACCAGGTCACGATCTCGCGGTCCGTGAGTTCGAGCCCCGCGTCAGGCTCTGGGCTGATGGCTCAGAGCCTGGAGCCTGTTTCCGATTCTGTGTCTCCCTCTCTCTCTGCCCCTCCCCCGTTCATGCTCTGTCTCTCTCTGTCCCAAAAATAAATAAACGTTGAAAAAATAAATAAATAAATAAATAAATAAATAAATAAAATAAAATTAAGTTCTATTTTTATCAAAGTGGGATGTATGCACATACCTAAGGTACATGCACATTGTACTTAAACAACCCCCTGGCGTCTTCTTCCCAATCCTTTGATCTCTTGCATCAGAGACAACAACTTCTGGCTCTTCGGTATTATGTTATTTCCATAATTTTAAATAATGTCCTTATGCTGTTCTCTTGATTCTTTGAATTTAGAAACTACTAGTTGACTTCTTATTATGGTAGATGATAATTTAGCTCTTGTATCTCTTATCTTCCCAGGATAGTTTTATCACTACTTCTAGTTAAATCAGTAATTACTTTAGCAATTCATTGAATAAATTAGTGTTACATACTAGTTTGATGCATGATAGTATGGAAACTCATTTATTAAATGGGCAATCCTATTATCTGTCTTTTTGTATTGAAGTATACTTCCTAAATGATTTCTTAATCTTCTAAACTTCATATCAGTGTTTGAAATTTTGGCTTTCATTTTTGATTTCCAAGAGCCCTTCTCTGCTTGTCCTTTCTGGGGAGCATATTTTTCTTGTGTTATAGATAAGATATTTTTTTATCTTTCTGGGACTGTTAATTATGGAGGTCAGTTGCTGTTGAAGTTTTCCCTTCTGCTCTTTGCATGGTTTCCATTTCCTCAAATGCCTGCTGATCCTTGGCCATCTATTGATACATATAAGTTAGGTACTCTAATAATGCTAATCAGGAGCCTTGTGCTCATAGACAGGGCGTGGAATCTAGTTTGCCTCCCTCTCAGATGGTTGCAGTCTTTTTCACTGAGGAACCCTCTGCCTGAGGATCTATAGATTTTTCTCTTTGGGATCATACAGCTTTTCAGGGAAGAATCTTTGAGTGTCTTGTCTGGGGTAGGACTGGGTGATATGGCTTCAAATATTCTGGGGTCCTGAGGGGTGATGTCAGTATTCAGAAAGCATGCTATAGTTTACTTTCTCTCTTTTCTTTTCTTTTCTTTTCTTTTCTTTTCTTTTCTTTTCTTTTCTTTTCTTTTCTTTCCACCCTCATCTCCACCCTCTACAATTTTTGGTATTCCCAGTCCAAGGCCTCATTGCTTTAATTTCTCTAGGGAATAAACTGTCTCATCTTCTACAGTTGTGGGAAAAGAGAGGCAGGGACCAATTTGGAGGCATAACTATTCTCAGAATAAGCTTGCTTCTGCCTTACTTGTTTGTCTGCAACTCCTGAGTCTTCCTAGAATTTTGTGGTGTCCACATACCTGCCTGTGAGGGAGACTGCTTACTCCGCCACATTGAACTTGTACATTGAACTCATAGGTTCCTCCAAGGAACCTACATTGAACCTACATTGAACTTGTAGGTTCCTCCAAGATGGAGTTAGTGTTTCACTTTCTTGTTTTTCCTTATTGTTTTGTAGTGAATTCTGAGAGAACTGGGGCAGAGGTGTCTTTTCTTCTGTCATCTTAGATTCATCTTGGTATCTCTAACAGCTAGTATAGTGTCTGGTACATAGAAGGTACTCCAGTGTTTTACGACTGTCAGATAAACGAGTTCTTACTGCATTATTCTCCCAAGATGGACAGTTTATGTCCTTGATGGTCATAATTTTTTAAATTTTGTTAGGGGGAAAAAAGGAGCTTTGAATTATTTTAGGACGTTAAATGTAAGTTTATTTAATGTACAATGAAAGTAGAAAAGAGAAAACAACTCCTTTAACCCCTAAATACATATATAAGCATTTAATTTAACATGGATACTAAATACACAAGTACACTTTTAGCATTGCCTGAAATATTATGTGTGTGTATATGTGTGTTGTGTGTGTTTTACACATCACACAATGGTAACAGTGCCATTAATCTTGTTTTAAAAGATTTTTTTCACACCCAACCTGGAGATCAAGAGTCTCATGCTTTGGGGCACCTGGGTGGCACAGTCAGTAAAGGGTCCAGCTTCGGCTCAGGTCATAATCTCGCAATTTGTGAGTTCGAATCCCAAATCAGGCTCAGTGCTTGACAGTTCAGGGCCTGAAGCCTGCTTCAGATTCTGTGGCTCCCTCTCTCTGCCCCTCCCTGCTTGTTCTCTCTCTCTTTCTCAAAAATAAATAAATAGACACTTAAAAAAAAAAAGTCTCGTGCTCCACCAACTGACCCAGCCAGGCACCTCCATTCATTTAGACACTAATATGAAGAGCCTCTTTTCTAGGAAAAGAGTTCTGTAATTCTTCTACTGAGAAAGAGTACTTATACACAGTCATATCTCTACAATTCTAGAAGCAACTGGTATGCTTCTGGGCTAGTTCCCATTTAAAAACATGTAATATTTACGCCTAAGGATTTAATAACTAGTTTTGAACCTTGAGTTCATAACATAACTTAACCTTTCCTTTAAAATTCAGTTAATCTTGGGGTGCCTAGGTGGCTCGGTCATTTGGGCTTCTGACTCTTGATTTCAGCTCAGGTCATGTTCTCATGATCGTGGGTTCAAGTCCCACAACAGGATAGTGCAGAGCCTGCTTGAGATTCTTTCTCCCTCTCTCTCTGCCCCTCTCCCCCAAATAAACAAATAAACTTAAAAAATTTAAAATAAAAATCAGTTAATCTTTCTGCTCTCTAGAACATTTCCATATTCTAGTTTTTTTTGTACAGCAGTATTCTCTTCCTTACAGGCAGTTCTCTTCCACACTAGGCTCTTGTGACGTCCTCTGTAAACCTGTGGCCGCTTCTCCCTTCTTAACTGAAACACTCCCCATACTTTTCATGGGTGAGGCACAGGCCTCTGAGAGGACCCAAATTAGAGTGCAGCCTTCCCTTAGAGTCTCATTCTGTGGACCTTTAGCACATACTTTGTCTAGCAGGCTCTCTCCAGCAACCTTGTATAAAAGAATTTGTTTCTCTTTCTGGATTTTCTATTAAGTTGCCTTAAGGGTAACCACCACAACTCATTTTCATCCTTGCTGTTCAACACATTCCCCAAATCCTGTGGTTTGAGTATCATAGATCCCTACCTACAGCTTTTGTTTTGTTTTGTTTTAGTGTTTGTTTTGTTTTTACTTTTCCAAATACACAGAAAAATAGAGAGTGCAATGAACTTCTGTGTACCTGCTCCCTAGCTTTGGCAGCCATACTGGTTTCATCCATTCCTTCATCTGTTGGACCCCCCCCACCTTTTTTTTTGTTGGACTATTATGAAGTGATTTCACTACATCTCCAAAGTACCTTAGCTATTCATCTCAAAAAAAATTTTTTTTCTTACACAATACAACGTCATTACCACATCTACAATAACCAGCAAATACTTCCTTAACACCTAATACCCAGTCCATATTCAGATTGCCCTAATTGACTAAATGTTGTTTATAGTTGTTTTAGTCGACTCAAGGTCCATAGTCCTCTTACTGTAGTAAGCTGTCGAGTTTCTTATGTTTCTAAACAGGTTTGTTAGGTATTGTAAAATAATTCTTCCTTCCCTCATCATCACTTTTTAAAGTTCTATTGACTGGAGTGCCTAGGTGGCTCAGTCAGTTAAACCTCCAACTCCTGATTTCAGCTCAGGTCATGATCTCATGGTTCATGAATTCGAGCCCCACACTGGGCTCTGAACTGACAGTGTGAAGGCAGCTTGGGATTCTCTCTCTCCCCCTCTCTCTGCTCCTCCCCTACTCACTCACTCTCTCTCTCTCTCAAAAAATAAACTAAAACTTGGGGCACCTGGGTGGCGCAGTCGGTTAAGCGTCCGACTTCAGCCAGGTCACGATCTCGCGGTCTGTGAGTTCGAGCCCCGCGTCGGGCTCTGGGCTGATGGCTCAGAGCCTGGAGCCTGTTTCTGATTCTGTGTCTCCCTCTCTCTCTGCCCCTCCCCTGTTCATGCTCTGTCTCTCTCTGTCCCAAAAATAAATAAACGTTGAAGAGTTAAAAAAAATAAAATAAAAAAAATAAATAAATAAATAAACTAAAACAATAACAATAATTTTTAAAATTCCATTGACTTGTTGAAGAAACTAGTGAGTTATGAAGGAAAATATATCACATTTTGGATTTGACTGATTGCCTCTCATATTTATTTAACTTGTTTTTTTTGTCCTATTTCCTATAGATTGAAGATTAGATCTAAAGACTGATTAGATTCAGGCTCAGTTAAGGAGGGTGGAATACAGTGGTAAATTATACTCCATAATATCTGGTTGTCCTGCTTTTAGTGATGTTCAAAACAATTGGTGGGTTCAGATGGTGAAAATCTGATCCTTTTGTGGGAAGTTTTCCATCAGGCTTTCACTTTGTAGTTTCACCCTTCAAACTGATAGATAACCTTTGCCATTATCAGTTTCATTAAATAATGACCTTCTATTATTATCTTTCCTTCTGCATTTATTAGCTGGAATTATTCTGTATAGAACTTTCTTACATTTACTACAGTCCTTTGGTTACCCTGAAATAAAAGATATATAAGTAAAATGTGAAATAAATATGTAATTCTCCATCTTTGTTCATTTTTAGAGTATTGACTTCATGCGCTAGCAAATTCCAATAGCATTTAATACATTTTGGCTTTGCTTTTTGGTAGGTTTTGTAGGGATGGGGATGTTTTAAGCATCATTGTAAACTCATGACTTTTCTAATATTTTTAGTGTTTTAATCAGTTGCTGTCATTATTCTTTTTGCTCATATTGTCTCATCTTTGATTAGTAGGAACCTCTTCAACTTGGTTCTTGAGTCCTTCTGATATGGTTTCTGTCCTTTTTGTTAGCTTCAGACAGGCTGTCCCAGGCTCATGTTATACATTCTCTGCCTCACTTATGGAATTAGCCATTTCCCTGGGGGGCTTTGGTTTCCAATAGAAGAAAATGGTAGGTAGAGACCATAGTCTTGGCAACAGGACTACTTCTTGCTACTACTGGCTTTTTACTAGTCCTTTTTCATGGGCAGAGCTAATAAATAGCTACAAGGGAAAACCTTTTTGAGTTTGTAGTAATATTGCCAATTCAAATTTAAGGTGACAGGATCTTCTTTTGATTTTACATCTGTAACTCTTCCACGCTGAAATTTTTGGTTTCTGACAACATTAATAGAATGACTTATAATACATCAACAAGACTATTAAGTGGCAGTTAAGATTGCTTTGTCCTTGCATATACACTGAGAATGTAAGCCCAAATACTGTCTTCCAAAGTCAGAGTAATTTTCTGTGAGTGGTTATGTGACCAATTTGATATAAAGTTAGGTTCATTTGCGTTAATTTGTTTTCAGTTTTTAGAGATTATTTATTTTCTTTTTTTAAGGTTTATTTATTTATTTTAGAGAGAGAGAGCAGAGAGAGGGAGAGAGAGAGAATCCTGAGCAGGCTCCACACTGTCAGCACAGACCTTGATGTGGGACTCGAATGCATGAACTGTGAGATCATGACCTGAGTCAGGGGTTTAACTGATTGAGCCACCCAGGTGCCTCTGTTTATTTCCTTTTTTGAATTTTTTTGTGCTTTGATTATGTAAAATATTTACACAATTAGAAAGACAAATGTATATAACAGTGGCAAAACGGCTCATTTCCATCTCTGTCACCTCCACTCTATTCCTTCCCTCAACTATAGACAAGGTGACCACATAATTTTTTATCCAAATTAGGACAATATTTTTTAAAGTTTATTTTGAGAGAGAGAGAGGGAGGGAGGGAAAGAAAGAATCCCAAGCAGGGTCCTGTCAGTGCACAACCCCGTGTGGGGCTCAATTTCACCAATCCCAAGATTATGACCTGAGTTGAAATCAAGAGTCAGACACTTACCCAACTGAGCCACCCATGCACCCTTCAATCAAAACCTAGAAACTAGGATATTTTTGAGAATTAAACTAGGACAATAGGATAAACCTGAACTTGAATTGACTCGAATTGGCGCAAGGAAATTGGGATGGATGGTTTCATCCTATCTATAACCATTTTTTTAAAACCTTCATAGGCATTCATATTTTGTTAAACAAAATATTCATTTGTTACATAAAACATTATGCTTCATGCTTTTTTCTTTCTTTTTATTAATTAATTTATTTTTTTTACATTTATTTTTGAGAGACAGAGCACAAGTTGGGGAGGGGCAGAGAGAGAAGGAGACACAGAATCCGAAGCAGGCTCCAGGCTCCGAGCTGTCAACACAGAGCCTGATGCGGGGCTTGAACTCACAAACTGTGAGATCATGACCTGAGCTGAAGTTGGATGCTTAACCGACTGAGCCACCCTGGCGCCCCACTTGTTTTTTCATTTTTTAAAAGTTTGTTTGTTTGGGGCGCCTGGGTGGCTCGGTCGGTTAAGCGTCCGACTTCGGCTCAGGTCATGATCTCACAGTCCGTGAGTTCGAGCCCCACGTCGGGCTCTGTGCTGACAGCTCAGAGCCTGGAGCCTGTTTCAGATTCTGTGTCTCCCTCTCTCTCTGCCCCTCCCCTGTTCATGCTCTGTCTCTCTCTGTCTCAAAAATAAATAAACGTTAAAAAAAATTTTTTTTTAAGTTTGTTTGTTTGTTTGTTTTGAAATAGAGAGTGAGAATGAGAGAGCATGTGGGAAGAGCAGAGAGGGGGCTAGAGAGAGAATCCCTGCTGTCAGGGCAGAGCCCTATGTGGAGCTCAAACTCAGGAACCAACAGATCAAGCCCTGAGCCAAAATCAAGAGTCAGACACTTAGCCAAATAGCCATCCAGGCACCCCTGTTTTTTCATTTAATTGAATATCCTGGAACTTCTTTCATATTAATATTGTTTTGGCTACCTACATAGAACCCCAACATTTTATGTACTCATTTGTTGATAGATGGACATTGGGTTATTTCTAATCTTTTACCATTACAAACAACACTATAATGAATAATCTTGTGTAGTCAAGTCAATGTAATATTGCTAGATATTGTCAAATTCTCCTCCAAAAGAGCTGTAACATTTGGTTTCTCGTGAAGGCAATATAACAGAACACCTGTTCCCTTACAACATTACCAAAGGCTTATGTTGTCAAACTTTTGCTGCTATTGTTACCAAAGTTTTGGATTTTTATTAATTTGATAGGTAAGAAATGGTATATTTTTAAAATTTCACTATCTCCTATTACTGGTGAGATTGAGCATCTATTCATATGCTTAAGGATGATTTATATTTATTTTTTTTGTGCATTGTTTGTTCATATCTTTTGCCCATTTTGCTACTAGATTATTGGTATTTTTGTTCATTATTTAGAAGCTTAAAAATATATTCGGTATATAACCCCAACATCTGTGTTATAAATTATAATTTTGTTTCACAGCTGATCATTTGTATTTTGACTTTCTTTGTTATTTTTTATCCTGAAACGTTTTTTATTTTATGTTGTCAACTCTATCAGTGTTTGTTTCTAGATTTTGAGTCATAATCAGGATTTCCCTGTACTCCCAGATAATACTTGTATGGTTTTATTTGTTTATCTACATCCAGCTGTCTAATACATTTGGAATTCACCCTGGTTTATGTATGAACTATGGATCCAGTTTTTTTCTTTTTCAAATAACTACCACTATTTATTTAAATATTATTTATAAAGGCATAAAGCTATTTAAAAGGCTCTCTCCCACTGGTTTAAGATGCCACCTTTATCATATGCACTTTCTTTATTTCTGGGTTTTCTCTGCTATGCCATCCATCTCTGTGTCTGTTCGTGCATCAAAACCACACTGGTTTGGGGCACCTGGCTGGCCCAGTCAGTAGCGCATATGACTCTTGGTGTTGTGAGTTTGAGCCTCATGTTGGGTGGAAAGATTACTTAAAAATAAAATCTTTAAAAAAATTGGAGAAAACCACATTGTTGTATTTATAGAGGCCTTGTACATATCTTAATATCTATGAAGGCTCGGCATCCATCCGTCGTTCTTCTACCCAGAGTAAATTAATTTCAAGTGTACACGTGTACACACTACAGTTGATAAGAGGATTCTTTTCTTCCCTTTCGACGTGCAAGAGACTTCCCAAACAGGCTTAGCTCTTGAAAACTGATTCTTGGGGTGCCTGGGTGGCTCAGTCGGTTGAGCAGCCAACTTCGGCTCAGATCATGATCTCGCGGTCTGTGAGTTCGAGCCCCGCATCGGGCTCTGTGCTGATGGCTCAGAGCCTGGAGCCTGTTTCAGGTTCTGTGTCTCCCTCTCTCTGACCCTCCCCTGTTCATGCTCTGTCTCTCTCTGTTTCAAAAATAAATAAGCGTTAAAAAAAAAAAAGAAAGAAAACTGATTCTCCTGAAAGTTATTAATATATTAAACACAAAGAACGCTGACTTCATTAATTAGGCTACTTTTTGTTTTCCCTGAGTTTTTTTTGTTTTTTGTTTTATGGGTTTTTTTGCCCTAAAGTACAGAAACAGACCATTGACAATATTCAGTTTTGTGTAAATGAAATGCTTTATTTTATATTCTGGATTTGGCATTAGCCTGTACTTTTAGAATAATGTGCAGCAAAAACAAGCGGGCCTAACTATTGTTCTATAATTTCACATAAATGGAATCATATAGTATCACATAGTGGTTTAAAATGCATTTTAGAAAATTATTAAATGATGTGTAATTTAATAGACTCTTTACTTAAACCTTAAAAGTAAAATTATCTTTTTTTTTTTTTTTTTTTTTGCAAGCAAAAAGAGGTTTATTTGGGAATAGCAGAGAATTGCAATTTGGGACATGCAAGCTACAGCAAAACCATAGGCAAGTCTGGAGAACAAAGGAGAGGAACACTCTTGTATGGAGGACAGGGAGGAGTTGGGGGTACTCTTGTAAACAAAAAGTCTGCTGGAGTAAACTAAGAGTTGAAAGTGCAGTGGCTTCTCACTGGCTGAGTTGAGACAGTCTCTCATTATCTGGGCGAAGAAATGGGAGAAGAAATCTGGGAGAAGAAAACCTTCCTCCTTCTGGGGTAGCAAAGTATAGGCTTCTTCTTATAGGGATTGCCACGGGCTGTAAGGAGTGGTTTGGTGTGAGAGCTCTCCTTTCTGGCCTCCTGACTAAAATGTGAAGTTTTCTTTTATTAATTTTCACACTACTTTAAGAAATTTTAACTTTGAGCCGTGTTTGATGTGCATTTAAAAATTGAATTCATGGCCAATGTTAAATTATAAGAAAAAATGAGTAACTTTCACCAGTGAAGAAAAAACATAGCAACCATCAGCTTTTTCATTTTTGAACACTTTTTTTTTAGTTTATTTATTTATTTTGAGAGAGAAAGACAAAGCACATAAGTAGGGGAGGGGCAGAGAGGGGAGAGAGAGAGAGAATCCCAATTAGGCTCCATGCTATCAAAGCCTCCCACACGGGCCCAATCCCATGAATTGTGAGATCATGACCTCAGCCAAAATCAAGTTGGACACAGGGGCACCTGGGTAGCTCAGTTGGTTAAGTGTCAGACTTTGTCTCAGGTCATGGTTCATGGGCTCGAGCCCTGAGTTGGCTCTGTGCTGACAGCTCAGAGCCTGGAGCCTGCTTTGGATTCTGTGTCTTTCTCTCTCTGTCCCTCCCCAGTTCACACTCTGTGTGTCTCTCTCTCAAAATAAACATTAAAAAGAAAAAAAAAGTTGGATGCTTCACTGACCGAGCCACCCAGGTGCCCCTTTTTGAACACTTTAAACAAGTGAGATACTAAATATGTCTCATGGAACACTGGAATTCAGTGATGCACTGTTTTGATAATGTTGGTTTGGAAACACTAGATTCTTTCTGATACTGAGGCCACTTTCAGTACTTAATGAAAGTATTATATGCAAAACAAACAAACAAACAAACAAAAAAACAAAGGATGCCTGCGTGGCTCAGTCAGTTAAGCGTCCAACTCTTGATTTCACCTTAGGTCATGATCTCAAGGTCTTGAGATAGGGCTCCATGCTGGACAAAGAGCCTGCTTGGGATTCTGTCTCTCCTCTCTCTCTCTCCTCTCTCTCTCTCTCTCTCTCTCTCTCTCTCTCTCTCCTCTCTCTCTCTCTCTCTCCTCTCTCTCTCTCTCTTCTCTCTCTCTCTCTCTCTCCTTCTGCCCCTCTCCTCACAATCTTTCTCTCTCTCTCAAAAAAACAAAAATAAAAACAAAAAAAATATATGTTCCAAGACGAGGCTGGGAAGCCTGCTGAAAAACTGCTTACCAACAAAAACTTGTTGAAAGATAAATGCCACGCTATTTCAGAGATACCACATCTCACCCAGGTGAGAGAAAAGCCTAAGAGAACTGCAAAAGAAGGTGGGACCTGTTAGGTAAGAGGCAGCACCTGCAAAACCCAGGAAAACAAGATTAGACAGCTATGCACTTGATACTTGGAACACAACCTTGAGCCTTAAGATAGGCTCTGCCACCCTGTAGATCACATGTTTCTTCTGTAATTCTGCTCCTTTATTTGCCTTATGAATTCCTTGAACTCTGACTTTGAATTCACGGCCACAGTTCTAGTACTAACTTCACTGGGTCTTGGCCTCTCCCTTTTGGGGCATCCACGCTTTTTGTTATGACTGTGCCTTTTTTTATTTAAAAAATTTTTTTAATGTTTATTTTTGAGAGAGGGAAGGAGAGAGAAACAGAGTACAGGTAGGGGGAGGGCAGAGAGAGAGAGAAGATCTAGAAACCAAAGCAGGCTCCAGGCTCTGAGCTGTGAGTGCAGGGCTTAACATGGGGCTTGAACCCACAGACTGCAAGATCATGATCTGAGCCAAAGTCGGAGACTTAATCAAGTGAGCCAGCCCAGCACCTATAACTGTGACTTTTGTAGCTCAGATCAGATCTAGGTGTACTCATTGGCTACCACACAGATTTCTCTTTTGCTTCATACCAGCATGTTACTTTCTAATATTAAAGAACATATATGTGCTAAGAGTTCAACCAAAATACTAGTATAGGAAATTGGGGTTTTTTAGTTATTTTTGTTCATTTGTTTTGAGAGACAGAGTGTAGGAGCGGCTGAGAAAGAGAGGGAGAGAGAGAATCCCAAGCAGGTTCCATGCCGTTAGCATGGAGTCTAATGCTCAGTTTCACAAACCATGAGATCATGACCTGAGTTGAAACCAAGAGTCGGATGCTTAACCTACTGAGCTACCTAGGTACTCCATTTTTAGTTATTTTTAGGTACGGTCAAATTATATTCCTAGTTCAGGAAGACATGAATAAAGTTAGAGTACAGCACAAAGTGCCTTGGTTGAAAATAAATGACTTTAGGTCCCTACCCTATGTTATCGTGTTTTTGTTTTAATTTTTGTTTACTTACTTTTTATTGAGGCGTAGTTGATGCACAGTGTTACATTAGTTTCAGTGTACAAATAGTGATTTGACAACTCTGTACATTAAGCTCTGTTCCCCACAAGTGTAGCTACCATCTGTCACCATACAGTGCTATTAAAATACCATTGACTATATTTCCTATGCTGTATCATTCGTCCTTTTGTGACGTGTTCATTCGATAACTGGAAGCCTGTACCTACCACTCCCCTTCCCCCATTTTTGCCCATCCCTCCGTCCTCCTCCCTTCTGGTAACCATCAGTTTGTTCTATGTGTTTATGAGTCTGTTGTTGATTTTTTTTGTCTGTTTGTTTGATTTTTAGATTCCACATATAAGTGAAATCATATGGTATTTGTCTTTCTCTGACTTATTTTACTTAGCATAATAGCATCTAGGTCCAAGTATGTTGCAATTCATTTTTATGGCTAATATTCTGTTGTGTATATGTAATACTCTTCTTCATCCATTCACCTACCAGTAGACACTTGGGTTGCTTCTATATTGTGCCTATTGTAAATAATGCTGCAATAAACATAGGGGTGCACGTGTCTTTTTGAATTAGTGTTTTCATTTTCTTTGATCCGGTAAGTGGGATTACTGGATCATATAGCATTTCCGATTTTAATTTTTTGGGGCACCTGGGTGGCGCAGTCAGTTAAGCGTCCGACTTCAGCCAGGTCACGATCTCGAGGTCCGTGAGTTCGAGCCCCGCGTCAGGCTCTGGGCTGATGGCTCAGAGCCTGGAGCCTGTTTCCGATTCTGTGTCTCCCTCTCTCTCTGCCCCTCCCCCGTTCATGCTCTGTCTCTCTCTGTCCCAAAAATAAAATAAAATAAAATAAAATAAAATAAAATAAAATAAAATAAAATAAAATAAAATAAAATAAAATAAAATAAAATTTTAATTTTTTTAGTAACCTCCATACTGTTTCCAACAGTGGCTGCATCAATTTACATTCCCAGCAACAGTGCATGAAGGTTCCCTTTTCTCCACATCCTTGCCAATACTTGTTATTTCTTGTCTTTTTTTTATTTACTTATTGTCTTTATTTATTTATTTATTTTGAGAGAGAGAGAGAGTATGCACATGCAAGCAGGAGAGGGGCAGAGAGAGAGGGAGAGAGAGACATAATGTGACGTGGGGCTTGATCTCATGAACCATGAGATCATAAAAAACCTGAGCCGAAATCAAGAGTCAAATGCTTAACTGACTGAGCCACACAGGTGCCCCTTTTGTCTTTTTTTTTTTTAAACACCTTGCTCTTTTTTTTTTTTGAATTTTTTTTGAATGTTTATTATTTATTTTTGAGAGACAGACACAGAGCATGAGGAAGGGAGGGGCAGAGATAGAGGGAGACACAGAAGCTGAAGCAGGCTCCAGGCTCTGAGCGGTCAGCACACAGCCCGACGTGGGGCTCGAACTCACGAACTATGAGATCATGACCTCAGCTGAAGTCGGACACTTAACCAGCTGAACTACTCAGGTGCCCCTTGTCTTTTTGATAGTAGCCATTCTGACTAGTGGGAAGTGATATCTCATTGTGGTTTTCATTTCCATTTCCCTCATGATTAGTGATGTTCAGCATCTTTTCTTGTGTCTTGGCCATTTGTATGTCTTCTTTGGAAAAATGTCTCTTCAAGTCTTCTGCCCATTTTTAAACTGGATTATTTGTTTTTTAGGTGTTGAGTTGTATAAGTTCTTTATATATTTTGGATATCAACCCCTTATCAGTTATATTATTTATATATCTTCTCCCATTCACTAGATTGCCTTTTTGTTGATGGCTTCCTTTGCTGGGTAAGATCTTTTTATTTTGGTGTAGTCCCACTAGTTTGTTTTTGCTTTCGTCTCCCTTGCCTCAGGAGACGTATCTAGAAAAATGTTGCTAAGGGCAACATGTCCAGGAGATTATTGTCTGTGTTTTCTTCTAGGAGCTTTCTGGTTTCAGGTCTCACACGTAGATCTTTCACCCATTTTGAGTTTATTTTTGTATATTTTGTGAGGAAGCTGACCAGTTTCATTCTTTTGCGTGTAGCTCTCCAGTTTTCCCAGCACTGTTTATTGAAGAAACTTTCTTTTCTCCATTTATATTCTTGCCTCCTTTGCTTATAGATCAATTGACATATAGATGTGGGCTCTCTATTCTGTTTCATTGAGCTATGCATCTATTTTTGTGTCAGTTTCATACTGTTCTGATTACTACAGCTTTGTAGTATGTTTTGAAATCTGGGATTGTGATACTTCCAGCTTTGTTCTTCTTTCTCAAGATTGTTTTGGCTCTTTGAAGTCTTTTGTGGTTCCATACAAATTTTAAGATTGTTTGTTCTAGTTTTGTGAAAAATACTATTGGTATTTTGTTAGGGATTGCATTGAATCTATATATTGCTTTGGGTAGTATGGACATTTTAACAATATTAATTCTTCCAACCATGGTTTATTTTTCCATTTATTTGTGTTTTCTTCAATTTCTTTCATCACTGTTTTACAGGTTTCAGAGTACGGGTCTTTAATCTTCCTGGTTAAGTTAATTCCTTGGTATTTTATTCTTTTTGATGCAACTGTAAAGAGAATTGTTTTCTTAATTTCTCTTTCTGCTTTATCATTATTAGTGTATAGAAATGCAACAGATTTCTATACATTAATTTTGTATCCTACAGTAAACATTTATTTTTAAATCCTTACTGACAAATACGATTTTCCATTTTATGGAAAATTTCCATTTTCCATTTCCTTTTAAAATATTCAGAGTATTTAAGAAAACAATGCATATTATTTAGATACATCATGGTTTCCATCAAATCCAACCATTTTAAGTGTTGCATTTGATTTAATACATATGCCAGAATTGATATGTCAAGGAACATAGGCTTTTTTTTACTTGGTTTTATTTTGCTTAATGATGTTTGATTGGCTCTGATGTTTATAATTGTTACCCAACAAGTACTTAAGGACACTGAAGACTAGAGTCATATGTGCCTATTCAGAGTTCACTTTTAAAGCTGATTTATTGATTTAGAAAGTAATAAGTAACAAAACTGAGTTTAATTTATCCATGTGACAAATAGCCCAGGGGCTAATTCCAAAATGATTCCAGTCACAATTTTCTGTTACTAATAGTAGCTGCTTATTTAGAGTGAATTTTCTTCAAAGATGGTCATTAAATATCCTTGTCTTTCCTTTCAACGCACTGTAATCTGTTACATATATCAAATATGAGTCATGGAATAATATTCAGGAACAATTTCAATTACCTTTTTTTTCCAAAATAAAGCTATGTTAGGTAATTTTTATTTAAGTTTTTTTTTCATAGCTATACCTTTTTTTCTAAATTAACCTTTAAAAAAAAAGGATTCTCTTTTGTGATACCCATTGGACTATTATTTTTAGAAATGATAATTGGTCTCACATTTCTAGACCAAATTGCTTATTATTTAAAATTCCCTTCGGGGCGCCTGGGTGGCGCAGTCGGTTAAGCGTCTGACTTCAGCCAGGTCACGATCTCGCGGTCCGTGAGTTCGAGCCCCGCGTCAGGCTCTGGGCTGATGGCTCAGAGCCTGGAGCCTGTTTCCGATTCTGTGTCTCCCTCTCTCTCTGCCCCTCCCCCGTTCATGCTCTGTCTCTCTCTGACCCAAAAATAAATAAACGTTGAAAAAAAAAAAATTAAAAAAAAAAAATAAATAAATAAAATTCCCTTCAGTTGTCATAAAAGCAGGTTTGGGAATTGCATTATGAAGTTATTTTGCTTTTGTATTTGTATATGAGCCCCAGACAAAGCAAGGGGCCTGCTTTCATTTAAACGATTTTTAAAGTTACTTATGGGCATAGTTCACCTTCCTTATCCAAGAAAGAACTTTTGAGTTTGTTTGTAGTATATGTCCTATATATCTTCTGCCTTTTAAAAATATCTTTTACAAAAATTTTTTAAGTGTATTTATTTTGATAATGAGGTTTAGTGGGGTTCATGGGGTCCAGAGCTGATGACCAAGATAGAATTCTTGAAGACGTCTTTGGTTCAAAAAGGTGATTTTATTGAAGCACGGGAACAGGATCCACGAGCAGGAAGAGCTGCCCCAGACCTTGAGGAGAGACTGCTTTTATACTATGGAGTTGGTGGGAGGTAAAGTCCAGGGGAAGTTTCCAGTGAGATTTTCATATGCTAAAGAAGACTCACAGGATAGTGGAGCCCTAGATTTTGTCAAGTGATAGTTGTTTTCCCTCTAGCAAAGCATTAGCATTAAGACAGTAGGGAGTTCCTGGAGAAAAGTTTTACTCTGCCAGCCTCAAGTATTTGTCAGTGGGCTACAGGTTACAAGGAAATTTAATTCTATCTGCCATTTCCTTCTGCCTTTGATTCCCACATCACTATGGAGGAGTGATGGAGACTTACGTCCTGCAGGTCTATGATCTCTATCAGTTAACCATTTGTTTTTTCCCTTTCCTGTGTTCTTGGGCAGCCAGGAGTCCCCAAGGAATATCACACATATCTCATCTAGGTGGGGGGTGGGGGGGGGTGGGAGTGTCAGCTTGCCTTTTGTTCCCTCATCACTGAGAGAGAAAGAGAGAGAACATGAGCAGGGGAAGGGCAGAGAGAGAGAATCCCAAGCAGGCTCCACACTGTCAGCGCAGAGCCCAGCACGTGGTTCGATCTCACCAACAATGAGATTGTGATCTGAGTCCAAATCAAGAGTCAGACGCTTAACCAACTGAGCCCCCCAGGCGCCCCTAAAAAGACGTCTTAAAAGGGTATCCTGCTCCAGTACAATGACCACACTTTGCACTCAGATTTTGGTTTCTAATATCATTCTCCAATAAGAGAATAGGGAGCCAGACTCCTTGGAGAAACAGATGGTTCTAACACTGAGGCAGGAAATAAAGAAGATAAGCCTGGAACATACTATAGTGCCAAAAGATAAGGAAGTGCTAAAAAAAAAAAAAAAAATACCCATATTGATTGATGTGTGAGTGTCCTGGTGGCTAAAAATAAGCAACAAAATAAAGTAATACTGGATCATAACTAACAGTATAAAATAAGTATTCATGAGTCTATACTGATATAAATATTTGATTAAATAAGTTAATTAGTGGAAGAGAAGAGACAGATCTCCAAGGCAGAATTCAAAATAACTATGTAGACGGTCTGCCCTCGAGAAGCCGGAGCAGAACTGTACCCTGCGTAGGTTTGGGCTGCTCATAGTCACTTCCCTCTAAATGGTGTGGGGGCGGGGTGGGGGAGAGTAACTTTGCAGTGGAGAAATCTTACACTATTTCAGCCAGGTGGTCAAGGTCAGCATCAGAAGCCATAAATGTTGTTGGTAGTGTGTAGCTTTGATTTAATTTGATGAAAATAGCACTTTACCTCTGTAGCCTTCCTCCCAATAGCCCATAGCCTGACTCTTATTGTGAGAAGAACGTTAGACAAATTCTAAAAGTGGGGTGTTCTACAAAATACCTGCCTAGTACTACTCAAAACTGTCAAAGTCATTAAAAACTAGTAAAATTGAGAAACTACCACAGCCAAGAGGAGCCTAAAGAGACATAATGGCTAAACACAGTGTGACATCCTAAAAGGGATCTTGGAACAGGAAAAGGATATTAGGTAAATACTATAGAAATCTGAAAAAAGTATGGACTTTATTTAATAATAATGTATCTATATTGGTTCATTAATTTTAACAAAAGTACCATACTATATACGATGCTAATAATAGGGGAAACTAAGTGTAGGGTTATTAGTGATACTCTGTACTGTCTTTTCAATTTTTCCATAAAACTGTTCTAAAAAAGTCTTTTAAGAGAAAGCGACTGTGGGAAGAGTATGTCTCAACCAGCACTTGGATTCAGCTGCTTCATTTCCAACATGGAAGAAACTTACATCAATTCCCTGGACCCTGAGAAGCTATTATAATTCCCCTATGATAAAAACCACCAGATCAGGGCCTGCAGGTTTCCTTATCATCTTACCAAGTGCAGAAATAATCATCCTGATGTCGCAAACAAATTGGCTACTTGTCCCTTCGATGCTCGCCACCGGTTCCTCGGGCCAAAATCAGCCACTATATCTCAAGCTGTGACGATAAAAGTTGTATTGAGCAGGATGTTGTCAACCAAACCAGGAACCTTGGACAAGAGACTCTGGCCGAGAGCACCTGGCAGTGCCCCTCCTTGCGATGAAGACTGGGATAAAGATCTGTGGGAACAGACCAGCACCCCATTTGTCTGGGGCACAGCCAACTACTGTGGCAGCAACAGCCCTGCAAGCAACATAGTTATGGAACATAAGAGTAACCTGGCTTCAGGCATGTGTATTCCCAAGTCTCTGCTGTATGTTCTGCCATGGAAAAACAATGGAAATGAACAGTAACTGAATATCTATTTCATCAAATGCCAGACCCTAGAATACTCTTGCTTCTTCCTGCTACCAATGGGTTCTTCATTTTTTTCCCTCCTAATCTAATTATGGAAAGATAAACTGTGACTTTCAAACTGACAAGTACCTTTTTCTTTTTTCCTCCCTGCTTTGACTTTCATTCATTTGATGCAGGAAAGAACCCTGAAACTCAGAAGAACTATTTCAAATAAAGCATCAACATAGATTTTTTAAAAAAGTCTTAAAAAATAGGTTACGGAGGAAAATAGCATGGACAATATGATCTTATGTAAATTTTATTCATGCATCTAATTCTCAAAATAAAGAGACTTTATTCATGTCAACATAAAGAAACCTTAGGATTTTTGTTGGACATACACTGAATTTACAGATACATTTTTGGAGTGTTGATATAGCTTTTTTTTTAAGTTTATTTATTTATTTTGAGAGAGAAAGTGCATGCAGGAGAGGGGCAGACAGAGAGGGAGAGAGAGAATTCCAAGTAGGCTCCACACTGTCAGTGCAGAGCCCGATGCGGGGCTCAATCCCATGAACCGTGAGATCATGACCTGAGCCAAAATCAAGAGTTGGATGCTTAACCTACTGAGCCACCCAGATGCCCCAGAGTGTTAATATAGTTTTAATGTTGAACCTTCCTACCCATAAGAATGGTATTGCTTTCTACTTAATATCTTTCTGTCTTTAATGTCTTTCAATAAAGATTTATTGTTAAAACAAAAAAAATTAAGTTTAAATGTTTATCAGTGAATTAAACAAACGACAGTAGTTTTGTTGATATTGTAAAATTTGGAGAGATCAGATGAGATTCTGCTGTTGAATGAATTAATTATAGTTAATTAGTGCATCTTCAGTTCAAGATGTCTTGATTCTTAGACCATGCATTCCATATATACTGTATGACTCCCTAAAGAGTTTTGTCTAGTGGAACACTTCTTAATTCTTTTTTAAAAAGTCAGAGTAGCAGTGTCCAAATTGGATTACTAGTCAGCCAAGGAATACTTTCTAAAAAACTACTAGCTAATGCTTATATAACATCTGTATATGTCAAGTACTTTCCATATATTAATTTGCTCCTTACAACAAACCTAAGGAGTATGAGAATGTTATTATCCTTCATCTGTTTGACAGATGTTTCCTTGAGGAAACATCTGAGAGTTTAAATGACCTCCCTAAGGTTAGACAACTAGTCTGAAAGAAAGCTGGGACTCAAGCCTGGCTTTCAAGTCTGTGCTCTGTGACCTGTTCTGCTGTACTACTTTTTGTATGTTACACATTATATGTTACTCGGCTTCTTGTGAAGATGAAGGCAAAGCTGGTGTCCTTCTAAAATCGTATAACACAGTAGCTTTCATTTGTAGCCATTATAACTATCACTTTTAAGCTAGTATATGATGTTGGACTTAATAGTTATTTACAACTATTAATTTTTCATGATCTCTGTAGATAATTGGGCTTGGGCACAAAGCTGTATTCTGTGAACTCCAAATTTTCTCTTTTATTTAGCCAGACCATCTGAGAACTGCATACTTAGACTACATTGTTATGGCCCTTCCTAATGTTGTCTCTGCCCTACTAGGCAATATGTGTTGAGTCTGCATTGAAAGGCATCGTATCGCTATGACAACTCGTGAGAGGACAGATGGTGGTGGGATTTTTATGTTTATGAAAACAGGGCATGAGTTCTAAAAGATTAAGGAAAGCTGCTCTAGACAACGCAGGTCACTGTTTCTCAGTTTCAGTTACTATTTGTCTCACCAGTGGCCTTTTTGGCCTCTGTGCTGACAGCTCAGAGCCTGGAGACTGTTTTGGATTCTGTGTCTCCCCCTCTCTCTCTGCCCCTTCCCCACTCGCGCTCTCTGTCTCTCAAAAATAAATAAAAGTTAAAAAAAATTGGGGTGCCTGGGTGGCTCAATCGGTTGAGCGTCCGACTTCGGCTCAGGTCATGATCTCACAGCTCGTGAGTTCGAGCCCCGCGTCAGGCTCTGTGCTGACGGCTCGGAGCCTGGAGCCTGCTTTGGATTCTGTGTCTCCCTCTCTCTCTCTGCCCCTTCCCTGCTCATGCTCTGTCTCTCTCTGTCAAAAATAAATAAACATTTTTTAAAATTTTTTTAAAAATTTAAAGAATAAGCTATTTCCTCAAGACGGGCATTGCACTTAAGTATGCAGCAAGTATTTTTTGCATGTTTCCCAGTTCATCACACAGAATATTAAAAAGTCATATATTCAAGGATCTCTACTTAATGAAACTAATAATTTTTATTTGCTCCACTAAGCATTGTCTTAAGTGAAATGAGCCTTTAAAAACAAACTAAAATTGGGACGCCTGGGTGGCGCAGTCGGTTAAGCGTCCGACTTCAGCCAGGTCACGATCTCACGGTCCGTGAGTTCGAGCCCCGCGTCGGGCTCTGGGCTGATGGCTCAGAGCCTGGAGCCTGTTTCCGATTCTGTGTCTCCCTCTCTCTCTGCCCCTCGCCCGTTCATGCTCTGTCTCTCTCTGTCTCAAAAATAAATAAACGTTGAAAAAAAAAAAATTAAAAAAAAAAAAATAAAAACAAACTAAAACTGTATTTGGTGGTGAAGAACACAATGACTGCTGATAACAGTTTGGTACCACTGCCTTGATTCAAGCTAGGTTGCCAAATGTTCTGCTCATCATTACTTTTGTGTCATCAGTGCCGACGTCAGACCTGTGAAACAAACGAACGAAGTCTTGTGAAAATTACTTTGACTGTATGATTCCTCTGAAAGGATCCTGGAGACTCCACAAAGTTCTTAGACTATTCTTTGGAAACTGCTATTCAAATCTATCCTTTTTTTAAAATCTGAAATATATTCAGTTTTTTAAAGAAAACTCCTAAGGAAGCAACAATTTTGCACATCTAAGTACGTCATTTAAGGTGAAAGTACTGTGTTGAATTTTAGGAAAATATAGAAAAGAAGGACCTTTGATATCAACTGCTATTAACACATATGTATTTTCCTCTAAAATATAATTTAAAAACTAAAGTTACTATTTACATACAGTAAATTCAAACAATACAAGAAAGTATATATATGAAATGTCTCCCTTCTTTATACCACCCATACCTCTCTCTAAAGTTGAATATTCCTCATACATACTTCCAATAAAGACATTTTATTTTATAAAAGTATAATAAACAGAATCCAAGATACCTTTAATTTTTTTAATGTTTATTTGTTTACTTTTGAGAGAGAGCACAAGCAGGGGAGAGGGAGGGAGAGAGAGAGAGAGAGAGAGAGAGAGAGAGAGAGAGAGGAGAGAGAGAGAGAGACAGAGAGAGAGAGAGAGAGAGAGAGAGAGAATCCGAAGCAGGCTCCAGGCTCTGAGCTGTCAGCACAGAGCCCAATGTGGGGCTCAAACCCACAAACTGTGAAATCATGACCTGAGCCAAGGTCAGACACTTAACCAACTAACTGTGCCACCCAAGTACTCCTGAATCCAAGATACCTTTAGAATAATTTTACTTTTACTTAGAGTAGAAGGCATCTTTTAATAATTTTTTTTTTCATTTAGGGAAAACAGGTGAATGATAAGTCTCAAAGAGCTTTTTTTCCTCCTTTTGTCAGTACTGGAAAGTTCTAATTTTTTAGAGTTAAAAAGAGTCTGTCTCCAACAAGCTTTAGAAATCAGTAACTTTAGTTAACCATCATTAACAAAAGATTGATGTGTACCACTTAATATATCAAAATATGTTTTAAGTGCAGTGGCTAAAGATCCAAGTTTGAAAACAGATCAGTATGGCCCAATGTTAGTGATGAAGAGGAAGGGTGGAGGGAGATGAATGGGAGAGGTGGGTAAGGACTAGGTCTTGGAGGCCAGGAAGGGAATTTGGATTGTACCCTAAGTATAATGGAAACCAACTGGAGAGGATGCATTGGCGATATCCGAATTACATTTTTTAAATGACCATTCTGGATACCTCTGCACAAAAGACAGACTTTAGGGTGTGAAGAGAGGAGATGGGGGATCAGTTAGAAGGTGGTTGTGGTAGTTGAAGTAACAGATGATAGTAGAGTAGACTAGGATTATTGACATTAGTGGAGATGGTGAGGCTCAGATTCAGAAAATATTTTGCATGTAAGTTGTCAGAGTGTGGTTTGAACTGGATGTAAGATATAAGGAAAGAAGGGAATTAATGCTAGACCTATGAGTTGTATGACTGAGGTGGGGTGGATTTACAAACCCTATCACTAAGGGGGTCTGGCAACAAAAGACCAGGGTATTAGGGGGGATCTTCAGTGTGAATATTGAAATTGTCAACAATGACAGTGGGTCTAGGGGTGGAAATGAAGTGGTGATCCAGGTATTGAAGTTATTGGTTAGTGAGGAAGAAGTATACCTGAGTGTTCAGAAGCTAATAGCCAAAAGGAGGGATAACAGATAGCAAAATTCAGTAACGTGCGTTTTAAAGGTCTAGAGTTTCTGAGGGAGAATGGAAGATAGAGTTTAAAATCCATCAAAATACAGTGCTTCTAGGTCTAGTCAAAATTTGATGGGGACTTGGTCTAGAGTGATAGCAGAAGAGATAAACAAATGTGGCCTAACTGGAACAACAATTAGATTAACTTGACCATACTTGGTGACACCTTGGGAGTGGGAGTTGAGAAATGAGAGCCAAAGTAGCCTCTGGGTTTCTGGCTTGTGTGACTGGATAAATTGTGACAGAGACCAAGATAGAGAATGCCTATAATAATGCCCAGGTATGTTGGGGAAGATGACTGGGACAGTTGAGTTTGAGGAGCATATAAGGTTTTCAAGTGGAGATGCCTTATAGGAAGTTGGATACAAGAGATTCTGGGGAAAACGGGATGGAAGAGGGAATGGGGGAGAGGTCAAGAGCCAGAGTGCAAGAAAAAGCAAAAGAAAATATGATTCATCATATTTTCATACCCTTAAAGCGAATGTGACTTCTGGTTCAACACAGTGGTCTATTTTCACACATGCTCTCCCTTGTACTTTTTTTTTTTAATTTTTTTTTCAACGTTTTATTTATTTTTGGGACAGAGAGAGACAGAGCATGAACGGGGGAGGGGCAGAGAGAGAGGGAGACACAGAATCGGAAACAGGCTCTAGGCTCTGAGCCATCAGCCCAGAGCCTGACGCGGGGCTCGAACTCACGGACCGCGAGATCGTGACCTGGCTGAAGTCGGACGCTTAACCGACTGCGCCACCCAGGCACCCTCTCCCTTGTACTTTTTAAACTCCAGTAAAATGAAATAAAAGAATACAACTGGAAATGAACTTTAACAACAAAGAGAAAGAGAAATTGGAGAAATACCTAAAAGGAAGATGGAGAATCTTGCTGTTTAGTAAACAGATTGGAAGCAACACCAAAACAATTTGCAGAAAAGGGGGTTATGGCAGGGTGAGGAGTGACTTTCCTAACTAAACCCCCCAGTGAATCTTCAGGCTCAGCTTTGACTTTTGTGACGTGTAAGAATGAGAAATAGACGTGAAAATAGAAAGGTTATTTAAAGATGTGTCTAAAGAACAGCTGTATGATTTGATACCCTACCCCCCCTCTCATTCTTCATATAAAACATTCAAAATAACCCAGGTTAAAAAAAAATGGAGAGATTCTCTCTAGAGAAAATGAAGGAATTAAGTTGAAAGGACTATAAGCACTGGTGTGTGGTTGGCACACCAGAGTCAAGATCCCCTCATTCAGGCATTGCAGGAGAGGAAATGTCTCCAGCCTAATAACCAGACCTGTGAACAAAGTAGAGCAAGTACCTTGAAGGAAAGAACATGGTACAGCAGCAGACCAGCTGACCATGGAGGAAATCTTTAGGAAATAAATCTTTAAGAAAACTGATGGCTATATTTTGGAGGAATTTGAGAAAACATATTATATTTTATTATTATATTATAAAAAACAGAACAAGAAAGCATCTGCAAATTTAAAATTTGATTAGAAAAATTGTAAATTAAGAGGGGTTGGAAGGGGCGCCTGGGTGGCTCAGTCGGTTAAGCGTCTGACTTCAGCTCGGGTCCGTGAGTTCGAGCCCCGCCTCGGGCTCTGGGCTGATGGCTCAGAGCCTGGAGCCTGCTTCAGATTCTGTGTCTCCCTCTCTCTCTGCCCCTCCCCCATTCATGCTCTGTCTCTCTCTGTCTCAAAAATAATAAAATAAAATAAATAAATAAATTAAAAAGGGTGGAAATAACATTGGAATGTCAGAGAAATATAGAGCAAACAGACAGATGGAAAATATGACAGGGAAAAATAGATACTCCAGAAAAGAATCAAAAATAGGAGGAAAGAAGCTGTCAAAGAAATAATAGAAGAAAACTTCCCAAGGCTGAGAAAAAAACATGCATCGTTAGACTGAAAGAATCTACAGAATGCAGAACAAGATGAATGAGAAAACACCTACATCTAAACACAGCCTCCTATAAGTCTTCCAATTGCCAAGTTAAATAATATTCTGAAAGATCTCAGAAATAACAATAGAGTGTATATACAAGGAATAAGAATTACACTGCAAGGGCGCCTGGCTGGCTCAGTTGGTAAAGCATGCGACTCTTGATCTCAAGGTTGTGAGTTCAAGCCCCACTTTGGGCATGGAGCCTACTTAAAACAAAATAAATCACGTGAGTAGAAAACCAGAGTCAAGAAAAGAAGAATCACACTGCCATCAGACTTCTCATTACTGTCACTGGACCAGTGTCTTAAATACACAGTAGGAAAATTATTTTGAACTGACAAATTATTGATCAAGAATGTGAATGTAAAATTAAAAACATTTTTGGACAGCAAGAACTCTTAAGTGTACTTTGCACACACCACATTTGGTGTGGTATCAGAGAAAATAAGGCAAAAGACCAAGAAAGAGAAAAACATGGGTTGAAGGAAATACTGGCTTTAACCAGGAGGTGATTTAAGGACAGTTATAAGATGAAAGCTACACAGGAGGCTGTTCTGTGGTCAGTCAGGAAAGGCTCAGTGAGGAACAAAGTTCATTATAAATCACAGGTCTCAGAGAGGGGGTCACTGCATGCCACCCAGGGTCATAGGGGAAGCACCAGCTTTTTATCAAGTGGCAAAAGACAGGAACAGGAGGAAAATCTGGGCCAGAATCTTCAGTGGGGTTTCCACTGGAAAGTAAAGGCAAGGCCGAGTGAACAGTTTAGAACTGGCCAGTTTGAATAATTCCCATGGGCTCTAGGCCCTAGAGACACTGGCTAGTTGCTTGGCACCAGGTCTGGCTTCATTAAGCGCGTGCCTCCTGGGGTGCTTGGGTGATAGAGGAGGTGTGGCTCAGGATTTGGTCAATTTGCATATCAAAAGCCTCCTTCTGGCTGAGTCCACTGCTGGCTTTAAGAATTGACTAGCCCAGGAAGGAGCAGTCTCTCCCCAGCCAGAAAGATGTTGAAACATCATAACACACAGAAAATTAAAACCATAAATAATACAGACGCTTAAGAGACAACTAGGCTGCCCGAAGCAATAAGTGAGGACCCTGAGAAGCCTATCTCTGAGAAGAAAATGTGTTCCATAGGATATCTAGCATACACTTGAGAAGCAGAATAATTCTTCAAGATTTGTTATAAGCTTGTTATCTGTGGTACAAACACACACACACACACACACACACACACATTCCAAGAAAATTCCTAGAAAGTTCAATACGAAAATATTAGTCCTAGGAATTAAATATAGCAGTTGATTTGCCATTATGAAAATTTTCACATCCAGAGAAGTAGAGAGAGTTGCATGATGAATTCCTATATACCCATCACTGGATTCAACAATTATCAAAAATAAGCTACATTCGTTTCATCTATCCTTTCCTCCCTTTTTTTTTCTACTTGGCACAGAATATTTAAAAGCAAACTACAGACAGTAAATAATTTTTACCCCTACATTCTTCAGTTTCAATCCCTAAAAGAAAATACATTTACTTTTTAAATCATAATGCCATTAAACCTACAAACCTACAAAATTAACAATAATTTCTTGGTATAACCTAACATTCCAGTTCATAATCAAGTTTCTCCATTTGTCTCAAAAGCATGTTTGTATAGTTGATATGTTCAAATTGATCCAAACAAGATGCTTATATGGTATCTGGTGTGTTGTTTTTTTTCTCATGCCACTTGACATATTGAAGAAACAGTATCAGTTTGCCTGTAGAATATCCCACATTAAGGGTCTAACTTTATTTCCTTGAGGTTGTCATTTAGCTTGTTCCTCTATCCCTCTGTATTTCCAGTAATTTGAAGCTAGTTGTTAAAAGTTTGGTTGGATTCAGGTTAAAATTTTTGGCAAGAAGACCTGATAGGTAATGCTGTATGAAATGTAGCTGTTTTTCAGTATTGTATGGAGTTCATGGAAAAAATTTCATTTTATCTTAAAATTAGAAATATTTTCTTCTGATAATACAGCATTGGACAAGGAAATCCTATCATACTGTGTGCTTTTCAATGAACAATGTTCATGGGGTCATGTTAAGGTAAACTGCTGTTTGCTGGTTTTCAACTTTCAAAATCAAGTATACTAAGACAAGAAGATTTCATTGTATTTAGGCAACAGAAGGTTTTTATTAAGTTTGTCAACATAAGTTAGGAGGAGTTGGGTGGGGAAAGTGGGAAGACACTGGCATCCTTATCTGCAAATGAGGGAATTAAGAGATGTGGAATAAGAATCAGAAGTTTAAGTATATTTAAGACTGCAAAGGAGTATTCTATAGTGTTAGAATAATATAATTATCAGAAACACAAGAAAGAGTCTAGTGTAAATGAACATAATCTTCATCTCTCATATAAGAGGATTAATAGAGAAGGTCTAAGATGTTTTTTACTGCTTCTGGTAAATTAACCATTTTTATTTAAATTCTCGTAGAGGTAACTACCAGAGAAACTTAAGAACAGACTTTTTTATTTTTCTTTTTTCTTTTTGAGAGACAGAGAGAGAGAGAGGAGAGAGAGAGAGAGAGAGAGAGAGAGAGAGAGAGAGAGAGAGAGAGAGAGAGAGGCAGAGAGACAGAGGATCCAAAGCAGGTTCTGCACTGACAGCAGAAAGCCTGACATGTGGGGCTTGAACTCAGGAACCACCTGTGGGAAATCAGACACTCAACCTGAAACCAACTGAGCCACCCAGGTGTCCCAAGAACACTTGTAAAGTGGGTGTGTCTGGGGAGTGGAATTGGGGGTGGGAGGAGTGGAAAGCAATGTTGCATCTTTATTGTACATTTTTCTGGACTTCGTGGTTGCTATTTAACCATGCACATTAAGGAAAGTAATAACTTTTCCCCTTAGTCTTAATAACCACCCTAAAATGTGGTTTCATCAAGTAAGCTCTACTTTAATATAACCTTAGTTTTCAAATGTATGAAGACACAGGTCAGATACATAAAAGAATTAAGCACACATCAGAAAAAATCTTTGTACTTAGTAGTTGTAGATCTACACTACAATAGTAGTGAATTCTGGCTTGCTGAAACAAATTGTATCAAAGTTCTATGCACCTAAAGGATTTGAAATGCTTGCCTTTTCAATGGTTGCCATTTGTTTCCTGATTTGAAGCCTCTCCTGACTGCCTTGTGCAGAGCCGGTTTCTTTAAAATTTAAAAACTTCACTATAGTGATAGAATGGCACAAAGTAACAAACTGCCTCAACACAATGATAGTGAAAATAACCTCTGTAGCCAACTAAAGAAAAGCTAACAATGATAAACTTCAGGAGGATGATAGATGCTTTCCAGAGAAGTTTTCCTAATTGTTTTAAGCTGTGAGTGGTTAGTAACTTTCTCCCCAGAAATTAATCCATTGTACATAATGAATATAGACAACTAAAGAATTTCCAGGGGTGCCTGGGTGGCTCAGTCATTTGAGTGTCTGACTTTTGATTTAGGCTCAGACTGTGATCTCACAGTTCGTGGGTTTGAGCCCCGTGTCGGGTTCTGTGCTAACAGTGCAGAGGCTGCCTTGGATTCTCTGTGTCCCTCTCTCTCTGCCCCTGGTCCCCTCACACCCCCTCTCTCTCTAAAATAAATTTGTAAAATATTAAAAAAAAAAAACTTCCAGAAATTTTAAAAGGTTGCTTTTCCTGAGCAGGATAAATCGCACGTCATTGGAAGATCAGATTTCATAACTCCCCATGCTTGAAAGAATTCAGAATTTGAAGAGTGCTTCAGGCAAGAAATGGAGGGTCAAAATCTGCATTGCCTAAGAAGAGTTTCTAGTGATGATCTCTCTGAATGTAATCCTAGCTGTAAAAAGAGAAAGATATGTGAAAGCTTTAAAATCATGCCATGGAAAAATATTATCTAGATAGCAAGCATTTACTTCATGCATACTGGTTTTAACACAGTGTATTCAGATTTAAACTACAGATGTTTTTGGCCTAAGTTTGTTAAATGCACAAATCTCTCCCCTCAAAACTTTTTTAATGTAATGAAATCTCTGGAAATGAGCCCTGAAGTTTGTTTAAAGTCCCAGTAGATGTTGAGTTTAGCTCTTCCAACCATTGAGCTCTGTTGTTTACCTTTTCATCTCAGATTACTAATTTTCATTCATTATAAAATCCGGCAGAAGAATAAATTATGTATATTTTATAATTCACGTATTCTAAGTATTATTTGCTTTTCAGTGCCACTTAGCAGTTATTTATAGAATGTGGTTATTGAAATCAGCAATGGATGTGAAATCAGACTGAATCATAATGTTGGCGTTAATCCTAGATTATATAACAGTGGACAAATGATTTAATTTATCTGGGCCCATTTCCTCTTTTATGAATAAAGGAGTCAGATTGACCCTTTAATCCATCATTCTGTGTCATCATCTAAATCATTAAGGGTTCCTGTGTATTAAAAGATTTTATGAAGAGTATAAACAACCTTGTTGTCCTCAGTTCTTGCCATGTCCCTTAAACGAGTAATGTGTGGAAAACATGAGATGATTTTCCCTTCCGCCTAAATTTATAAAATCTAGGAATTTATAAATTTGGTTTAACAGTTCAAAATTTTAGTCTGAGGAAAAAGAAAAACTCCATATTAGACCTAATAGATACTAAACCAAAGTGAAATATAATTTAGTTTTTAAAGTACAGTATTCATGAAAGAAAATCCAGAGGGCTCTGTTCCAGTTATTAGTACTGCTAAACAACCTACCCCCAAATGTAGTGGCTTAAGACAATAATAATCATTTAATTAGCTCAGAACTCGCATTCTGGGTAGCTCCCTTCTGCTCCACAATATCAGCTGGATGTTGGGCTATTATTGCCCAAAGGCTGGGGCTGATTAAGCATTTTCTCAGCTCTTCCCTTTATAACAAAATACCTTGGAAACATTTTCTATAGTCACTATCGCTAATTCCCCTCTACCGGTTTTACTTTTTAAGATTTTTTTAAAAAATGATTCTTTTTTGTTGTTGTTAAAATGTTTATTATTTTTGAGAAAGAGAGAGAAAATCAGCAGGGGAGGGGCAGAGAGAAAGGGAGCCAGACACCCAAGCAGGCTCCACGCCATCAGCACAGAGCCTGACATGGGGCTCAAACTCATGAACTGGGAGATCATGACCTGAGCCACCCAGGTGCCCCCAAAATAATTCATTTTGAAATAATTTCAAATATAGAGAAAATATGCCAGAAGGGTGAAGATTCCTGTATCCCTCACCTAGATTCCCCAGTTACTAACATTTTATCGAATTTGCTCCATTGTTCAGTACTACTCCCTCTCCATATACGCATACCCAACACGCATGATCATTCATCCTTTTTGAACCTTTAGAAAACAAGCTTTATACATGATATCCCATCACTACTAAATATTCTAGTCTGTGTTTTCTAACTAGAACATTCTCGTATATAACATTGTTACAACATTGCCATCCAGTCCACAAACTTCATTCATATTTTGCCAAATGTCTCAGCAGTATCCCTTGTGATACCTCTTCCGATCCAGGCTGCTATCCAGAATATGTGATGCATTTAGTTGTCATGTCTGTTCAGACTCATTCAGTCTGAAACAGTACTATGGTCTTTCCCTTGAGAGTTTTATTGAGCAGAGACTTTATGTTATGTAGGATGATCCTGGAGTACTTTAATATGTTCCTCATCTGACCTCCACCCACAAGTTTTAGCATCCATTGATGACTCCCATCTGAATCAAACACCTCTATGATAATTGCCAAGTGGTGATTTTCTATTTCCTTCATTCCTTCTACATTTATCAGTTGGGGAGCTTTTCCTTCATTCATTTGTTGGTAATATAAGGACTCACTAATTCCTATTTTATTTGTCAGGTGGTAATCCATTACTATCATCATTTATTTTGACATTAAAATTGTCTATTTGGCCAGTAGGAACCCCTTCAAGTTACATCCTGTGTTTTGATATGTCCCATTATTCACTGAGCATTTCCTTACTTTTTGGGATAGAAAGTATCCCAGGGTCATTTTGTACTTTCCCTGACCTAGTTCTGGAATCAGTCTTTTCTCAGAATAGCTCTGGTCCCTCTTAGTGGAGGTTAGGTATTTAGAAAACAACATCTGGGCACTTGATGTGCTCAATGCTACAGGGGTGTCATCACTTCTGGGCCCTCTCAGCCAAAAAGGCTAGGAAGATATCTACGTATATGTAGAAGCAGCCTAATTTTAATATGTTGGAGCTTTGATTGCAAGATAGTATTGCATGATATTCCAGTCAGGGAGAAAAATTAACTTTTATTTTCTTCATCCCTTCTCCTCCAGGTATGTGTAATCCTAGAAACTATAGTGACACACCTCCAACCTCAAAGAGCACGGTGGAGGAGCTTCACGAGCCAATCCCTTCTCTCTTCCGGGCGCTCACAGAAGGAGACACTCAGTTGAACTGGAACATTGTTTCCTTCCCTGTTGCAGAGGAACTCTCGCATCATGAGAATCTGGTTTCCTTTTTAGAAACTGTGAACCAGCCACACCATCAAAATGTATCTGTTCCTAGCAATAATGTTCACGCACCTTACTCCAGTGACAAAGGTAACTGCCCACAGCTGACTTTCTGTCTTGCCCCCTCACTTTCTGGGTGGTCTGTGAAACCTACAGTATCTTTGAGTTTGTCTAATTTTAAGTAAATTCTGGAACTTTAATGACCCTAATCCCTAAGTAGATAAGGAGGTATGTCAGGCATATAGTCACCACTCCTTCATGGTCACAGTGATAGAGGTTGTGTTGGAAGATAGATAATCTGGTTCTAATTTTGATGTTTATTTGTGTTAGGCTTAAATTGTTCTTTCCATAGGATAGCAACAGTGCTGCTTACTTCATATAGCATTGCTCACTGTCAGGTAATATTCAGAGTGTCCTAGGAAGTCACGTTTTTGTAATAGCATTGGTACCAAAAATGCTACTGAGGTCATCTGCTAAATTTCTTTATGAGCAAATTGGTATTACAGACGTCTAATCTCCAGGTATAAACTGTCCCCAGTGCTGTTGGTCAGAAGGGGAACTAAATGAAAGAATGACTTGTATAACTTTGAAAACCATATTAAAGAACGCTTATTAGTGAGGATAGGTCATTCCTTAATGTAAAGGGCATGTAACTTTTATAAAATCTTTGATATTTTCAAGTAAAAGGCTCTGCACCATTTTACTGTGGAAGAATATGGCAATGATGAAGTTTTTATTTCTTAAAATAAGAAATGAATTATGCATAAATAGTATAATTTGTATTATTTCTTATTTGGCTTTTTGTTGTGCCCTCCCTTATAACCCTGCCTATCTGAAATAGTATGACCTTTGGATATCAGTAGTAAAAGCAAAACAGCATTTGTTAATGATACTCAGAGTAAGCATTCTTGTTGCTTTTTGGTTATACTACCTTAAGAGACAAATTGCAGATTTTGGAAAACATCAGAAATATATGGAATATGCCTTATTAAGGTATTTTGCTACCATTTTCTCCACTAAAATGTAATCAGTATAATAGGCACTCAATGATAATTCATAAATTTTGTTCAAATATCATTTAATTTAATAAAATAATTAGCAGGAAGCCAAGTTTCCTGGAAACACCAACTATCTTTCGAGACAAAGTTTCTCCTCTTTGACACCTTCTCTAGGTGCCCCTGCTCTTACCTCTAGAGCAAATTAGCTCTATTCCTTCTCCCCATATTTGTGTTTTGACTTGTCTGTTTTTAACTTATAGGTCTACCATTTTGTACTTAGTTCCTTGGATTCTCTCATTACTCTTTGAGTCCATAATGGCCATTCCATAGTAGGTGATCCATAAATACTTGTTCAATTAATAAATGAAAAAAAGTTACTAATCACCTGGAGATTCAAAGCTCCCCTGTCCTGCTCAGTCCCTAGTCTGCCTGGTCTCATGCTGTACTGGCCTTCGTGTTTTCTGTCTTGACCTGATCTCATCTTCTATAGCCAGTGATGGTTCTGCTGTCTCCTGCTGCCAACCTTTCACTGCAGCGGGACTGGCCTCCACTCCGTTCCCCATGCGCACTGCACTGGTCTCCTTGTGACTTTCCTTATTCTGTTACCTGCTAACTTTGCATTTCACTCTTCTTCCTAATACAAGCCCGCTCTTTTCCATTAAACCTTTCCTTGCTATTCAGACGCCTGGTAATTTATCCGTTCTATAAATGGCTCTGTAAAATAACAGACTCTAATCATACACTCTCTATTAATATTTTTTATTGTCTTTATTTATTTCATCTACCCTATCCTCCTAGCTAGGTCATTATATGACATTAACCACCAGGAGAACTAAAAATTGAAACAATCAAAAATAGTTGTGTTGGAAAGCAAGACTAGAAATTGCTACTGATAATATGAGCGTTTTTAAATAGCTAATGCGGAATTGTGCCAAGTATTGCTAACCATTTTGCATCATTTGAATTAAGTTTGTTTTGTTTTTTTCATAAATTCTCAGTATAGCTTTAGAACAGTATTTTTCAAACTTCTTTTAGCCAGAGAATTCTCTCCTCTAAGGAAATCTTATCAGAAATGCCCAATTTGAGGCGCCTGGGTGGCTCAGTCAATTAAGTGTCCAACTTTGGCTCAAGTCACAATCTCATGGTTCTTGAGTTCAAACCCCTCATCAGGCTCTCTGCTGTCAGTGCAGAGCCCATTTCAGATCCTCTGTCTTCCTCCCTCTCTGCCCCTCCTGCTCACACTCCCCCCCACCTCTCTCTCAAATATAAATGGAAGGAAGGAAGGAAGGAAGGAAGGAAGGAAGGAAGGAAGGAAGGGAGGGAGGGAGGGAGGGAGGAAGGAAGGAAGGAAGGAAGGAAGGAAGGAAGGAAGGAAGGAAGGAATGAAGGAATGCCCAATTTAAAAGGCACAGCTCTGAAGCATAGCAAATGTTAAGCCTAGTAACCTTAACTTTGAGATCAAAGTCCAGAATCTGATAAAGTGACTAAGGAAGTCCTTTACCTTCTTCAACTGGAGTGGGAGACTCTGGCTTCTTTCTCAATATAATTAACAAATGTGATCTTTTTTCCTACACCTCATCCATTGTCCTGTGTAGACTAGCAGTAAGAGAACCAAGAATAACTATTAATATCAGACAGGTATTAAAGCATTTCCTGATTTTCCTCTTTCTTGCTCTGAGCTCTTAATTTTTTCTTTTTCAGAACACATGTGTACTGTGGTTTATTTTGATGACTGCATGTCCATACATCAGTGTAAAATATCCTGTGAATCCATGGGAGCGTCCAAATATCGCTGGTTCCATAACGCCTGCTGCGAGTGCATTGGTCCAGAATGCATCGACTATGGTAGTAAAACTGTCAAATGTATGAACTGCATGTTCTAAAGAAGGAGAAGAATGCAAACCAAAGCAATCTAGACAACAAGAAAGATATGAAAAACTATTCATTGAGCTCTACTGGTTGCACCGGCATGCTAGCTGGTTAAGAAGATAGAAAGAATTTGGACAGAGTTAAAGTATGACAAATCCAGTAATGTGTTAAATTATAATTATCACTGCTCTGGTTGATTTTATAGCCCACTGGCAATAAGCCCTTTCCTCTTAAATACATTTACAACTTTGATCATATGAGAAGCAAGTACACAGAGAATTTCTTGAAAGATCTGAGGTTTTTTGACAAAGCCTGATGTCATTTTTTTTCTAGCATTCCAAAAGCCTTTGGTTTTGAAAGTGTTAGAGCACATTAACATAAGTTATGACTTCTTCATATACTGCTCCTGGGACACTGAGTTCTTCCAGTCGTACACCAGTCTTCACTCACTGTACCTTGTCTCATTTATCTCTTCTATAAATAGGGTAGATAGTCCGATGAGAACTCACATAAATTTCACCATTAAAGGCTTAATTTCAAACCTTGTAATGTTGGTTTTAGAAAGTAAATGCTTACTACATTTTACAGTTTAAAACTCTTATGTAGTAGAATCCATCCTGTAATACACATGCTGACAGAGCTTTGAGGAAAATTTCTCCTTCTCTTACTTGGCCCTGCCCAAAGTGCTGATGTACGTAGTGATGAAGAATTCTGACCAAGAATTGCAAGGCACACCTATGACATTGCATTAAATATTCTGCTAGGGTGTAAAGAATTAGGAAGATAAGCATTTCTCAGACTTAAGGTACCAGCTTACGGAACACTCAGGATGGGAAGTGCCTGCCAAATCAGACTCCACTTAGAGCACCAGGGAAACACTTCGTCCTGTTGTACAGACAGCGTGGGCAGAGCCTTGTTCCTAAGCTGAGTGACAGGAGGAGATAAAGAGGAAACTCACCGGTGTGAACAGGGAAGGTTGAAAAAGCTGGCGATTCTTATGGGAAGCAAACTTAAACTATTTTGTTATAGTGTAATCTTTCCTTTAGGTTTCCATCTGGATAGAATGTTCTCACTACAAAGTATAATCAGACAGTGGGAGGTGAAGGGTATGCAATGAAAAAGAAATCTCTGTTTAAGATGATGTTAACTCCAAATACACTACAGACTATTTTGTTTTATATATTTCGATAATGATAAGCTTAAATACTATGTGTCCTTCATCATAATAAAATCCCAGTCTTCAAGCATGAATCTAAGACATAAATATTTATATTACAGAGACTCTTGACTATACAAAATTATTAATTTTTCAGTACATTATGAGTTACAAGTAACTTGCAGGAATATCTTTTTTGTATGTCTAAATATTTTAGTACATAAAAATAGATAATGCTCTTAGACACTTTGTATTTGTATTCATTATATGAACAATAGTTAGTTACAAAATCATATGTAATATCATAATTAACTATCATAAAATCTAAAGCCTTAATACCTTTCTGTTCTTTCAGACTACTCTAATGAATACTAAAGGTACTTTAGCCTTTTCAAAAACGTTTGGCCTTTAAAAAAAAAAGTTAAAATTCAGCTCTTGCGTGTATTTTTTTTAATAGGAAAACATTGGGATATCCTTTTCTTCCACCTAAAATGCCTCTGTTTAAAAGTGCCTTGAAAACATTTTGGCTTTCCTTCTTCATTAATGCCTACAAAGGTAACGGTTTTCTTAAAACCTTTTAAACTAAAAAAGAGAAAGTTTTAAAGGAATCTACATCCAGGTGCTTCATTTCCACTTTGGTATTCTTCAAAGTAATTTCATATCTATGAATATAGAAATCCTTCTGTGTTTATTGACAGTGCTCAATGTTGCCTTAACTATGACACTTTTTAACTGCATTTATCATCTTTATTAGGACTTCATTATTAAATTTTTAACTGTAATATCTCTTCTGCCTTTATACTGGGAAGGTAATTTCTTGAACCATATTGTATTTGAACTGATTTTCCTTACATCTATTTCTCCCAGTAGAAATCATCTCTAAATGCAATGGTTAATTTCATATTCAATTTTGCTTTGTTTTTGTGGTTTATGAAGGGATTGAAAGACAGAGTTTACCTAAAAGATCCCATTACCAGTTTATAATGTATTTCAAGTTTTTAATAATAATGTTTTCCAAAATAAAAGTATAACATTTCAGAAGCCAGTAACCCCACTAAAATTTAGACCCTTTATTACTATTCTAGATATGATTTACTTCTAACTTGAAGCTCTGGTAAAAATTCTTTTTTTTTTTTAAATCAAAAATTAGGTTAACTATTTTATAACTAGATCAAAAAAACCCTAAATCAGTAGGTATTATAAAAGCCATATATAAAAGTTTCTTTCCTAGGGTAAGACATGCCCCTGCTAGTTAGTTTTCCTGTCTCTCTTTGTCCCCATAGCATCTAATTATTGCAGAAATTGTACTCAAAATAGTGGCACCAAATCAAATGATAATTCAAATAAAGTAAGTCTTTGTTTACATAGAATGCTATAAAAGAGAGGCTTTCATTTAGAAATAATATTTCTAAAGCTTCAGGAAACAAAATTGGTAAGCTTTTAGAATATTTGAACAATTATTTATAAAGCAGAGTAGCATCAACATAGAGAAAAGAAACTAAAACTTCTGAAAAATGAGGTAGATATGAATAAGCCACATATTTAAAGTTTATTTTTTGTGAAAGCTTCCTTGAAGATTTTTAAAATCTATCCTACATTCCCCAGAGTCTATGTTAATTGTATTTCACATGATCTACAACATGTAGAATTACGCATTTTTTTCTTTGGTTGTCCCTATAAGCAAAAGAGTATTTTAATAAAAAATTGAAATGACTGTGTCCTGCTTTTTGCTAACTTCAGTGTAGAACAAACACTAGAATAAATGTGACATTTCTGTCTAGTGAAGTTCTAGTTTGAGGGAAGCGTGTACCCTTCACTCTGGATGTCCCTACACATTGTGTTGAAACAAAGGCTCTTTAATAGTTTGCTCTCTGCTTTTTCATGCGCTTTGTTCCAATACGGGGGAAACTTTGAAATGAAATACTTAACATTCTCCTTGTTCTACAAGGCTCAGGAGATCTATCTGATGGTTGGAAGGAGTCACAGGAAGGTCAAGGTAGGAAAATCACTCCCCGCTCTCCCACAGTGACCCTCATGGGATGACGTTATTAGAATGGAGAGCCATAAATGGTACCTTTATGATAGATTCAGTGTTGTTTCCCAGAATCTACGTTCTGACAGCTTGGTGGACAGGGCTTCTAGAGAGGGGAACATTCTAGAGGACAGGTTGCCAGCCGAGTGATTTAACGGAATGAGAAATCTAAGGAGTTCGGGGTAGAATTCATTTCAAGTAGGACCATACGTTCGATGAGGAAAGTTGTTCTTTTGCTGAAGCTGTCCAGTGGCGGTGAGTCATGTGACCCTGAGAGGCAGAGGGTCTTGATCTGAAGATGCCCAGTGGAGCGAGATCCTCTCAGCCGGGGAAGCCAGCAGGCCGGCAGGCTGCAGTATGGCAGGCCCACCCAGCGGCCCACGCCAGGCATGTTCTGAGTTCCTTAAGCTGGCAGACACTCCATTGGCTTATAGGTGTTAAGAGTCACGACTCTTAGGCCTCTTAGATTTTTCCTAACCATTTGAAAAAAAATTCATTTTACATCTTTTTGTTTTGAAGTCTGTGCTTGAGGGATGGAGTCAGCAGCAACTCCAGGGCCCAGCTTTTGAGATGAGAATTCTCAGTACAAAAGCAGAGAGAAAAATTTCTGCCCTCCCAGCGTGGTGCTGTGACTCAGAAAGAAACCTGGAAAAGTACAGAGCCCTCATCTATCACGGGGACCGAAATGTCCTGATTTGATTGAAGTTAGCCACTGAATTTAGACACAGACACCACCGAAATACTTCTGTGGCAATAATGATTGCATTGTGAGCCCTCCTGATGTACACGATGCCACAGCCAGAGTGATCCTTCTAACACAGATGTGCAGGTAATAGCTCCCCAACCCCAGTTCCAAATCCCAGTGAACTGCAAGGCCTTTGTGCCCCTTTGCCTCAGGGGCTCAAGTTACCTAGTAGGAGCAAAGCAGACAACTACTTTTTGTTTTTCAGCAGTCTCCTCTGCTTCAGTGGATTTTGCTTCTGGGGGGGTGGGGGTAAGCAATCAATCGCATTTGCCAGAAAATGGGAAGAGGCCTGGGTCTCCCAGACCATGGGGACTGTGCTCCAGGCCTCAATGTGCCCTGAAGGGTCCTGGTTCCAAAGTCAGCAGTTGCCTTCTTCCAGAGGTTTCAACTTACGGCTATTAGCAGCCCAGCCCCACCCTCCGTGTCTAGGGCCCCCAGACTTGCCTCTAGGATCCTGTGAGATGCAGGCTAGGTAACAGAGCCTTGCTCTTGGCAGATGTTGGCTGCAATAGGGCTCTGGGTCAGATTTTACTTGATTTGAAGAAAATGATGAGAGAAGACTTGTTGGAGTCCTGGGTTTGTGGAATGGCATTTTCTTCTCTCAGCCTTACCCACCGGCGGCCTCACTGTCCTCTCCTCCCGCCTCACACCCCCTTCCCTCATCCTCCTGTTCTCTCTGCTGCTGGCCTTGCCCTCCCTCAGCACACCACATTTATGCCACCCTTGGGGTTTGCATGAGTTGTTTCCTCTGCTGCCCTCTGCTTTTTATGCAGGTTTTGTTTGCTTGTTCTTATTCCCATCTGAGCTCAAATATCTCTACTACCATCTCTCAAGGAATGGCCTCTCCCCAGTCACCCCTCCTATTACCATTTTATTTTTCTAATATCAGGTAACTCCCCGAAAGTATTTATCGGTGACTTTTCTATTCTCCTCTAACTAGCATGTGAGGCCCATGAGGGTAGGGAACTTGATTCTTTATCACTGCCTTGAACACAGTTGTCCAGCACCCTTAAGTGTGGGACACATGGCAGACACAGATGCTTTAGGGATGAATGAATGATAGCAGGTCCTCTCATACTTCTGCTTAACATGCTGGCTCCTCAGATAAAGGCCCAACTCCTCAGCAGGTCCCTAAGTGCCCCATTCTGGTCCCGCTCATCCAACCAGGCCCACCTCAGACCTCTTCCATTTTGATGTGTGGTCATTGAACTCAACGGTCAGGGAAGATTCTTGAGACGGTAAGGTGCAACTTAGTAAGTTTATTTAAGTAGCATGAGGTCAGGACTCATGGGCAGAAAGATCTGCACATTTTGCTGTGTGAGGCTGGTGGTTTCATACTTAGTGATCAAAGGGAAGGGGGCAGGCAGGAAGTGTCAGATTACAGAAGCCTCTTTACATTTCTTTGAATTTCTGCTTGTAAAACTACTTTTGCAAGATTCCTCTGGTGCTTGTCATTCAGTTCGATATTAACTATAGGTGAGATTTGCAGGCAGGCGTGAGACCCTTTAAGAATGTAGCAAGCAGCACATATTGGATGTTTATTGAAACTACGCAGGCTTTAGGCCAGCCTTCTTGGCCAAGGGTAAACATTTTCCTGCTTCTGTCCCTCATCATATTCCCCCCTAACCAATTTTCGGTCCTTAAATCTTTAAGGTTGTTGAAGGGCAAAGGGCTCATCGTCTGTAACTTCTTCAAGCTGACAGGGAGTTGTAGAGATATTCCTACCTATGATCCAAAATTGGTCACTGTCTGTTCCTATGAATAATAATCACAGAAGGCCACTGCTTCAGAGTCCAGAGTGGATGTCAAGGAAGGATTGTTTCGTGTAGTAGGGATCATCTGTCAGCGGGGCAAAGGAATCAGGAACTGTTTACGTATACCTCGACAATAGGAAAGAACAAAGGGAAAGAGACACCACATTAGGATTAGTATAATAAAAATAAGAAGTGTGATAAGACCATAGTCCACCTCTAGATCAAGAATTTAACCAATCAATCAAGTGGCAATAGAGAGTCTTTAAGACCACCAATCTGGTTATTCATATCTGTAAGTAATCCTGTTACACTTTTGTCACCAACTGTATTGGAGACACAACATTCCATTTTAATAATGGCACATGTCCTTCCTTGTGCTTCTGTGAAGGCATCTAATGCCATTCTATTTTATAGAACTGCTTTACTCATGAGTTACTATCGTGCTTAATAAATAACGTAATGTTATCTTGAGAGTCATTTAAGGCCTTACTTGTGTAGCAGGTGGTGTTACCCATCATATAGATTGTTTTGTTTAGCAAGCAATCAGGTAATTTATAAGAGGCACTTTTAGGGAAACAAAAGAAAAATATAGGTTAATGGTTAGAACAAATTACAAACCCAGTGTCAGAGTCTCGCATGCTGCCAGTGAGAAAGATGTTTAGATGTCTTCAGGCGGAGTGGGAACAAGCAGTGGGAATCAGATGGGTTTTCCTGGTTTGTAATTCAGATGTCTCTGGTGATCCTTTTGAATGACCTGTAGTTCGACAGGCACAAAGACTGTACATGAGTTTTGGGCATTTTCTCTGAAGTTGACCTCAAGTTGTCCAGCAACTTGTTTTCAGGGCTTTTGGAAAAAAGGGCAGTTTTTGTTTTTAATGACTTTAAGTCAAGAGAATGGAAGAAGTTTGGAAACCTTAGTTTGGAGAGCCATAGCCAAATTCTTGAGGAAACCAAAAGAACTGAGGATCTAGTCTAGCTTATAATAAATAGTATTAAAATCAAATATCTACAAAGATGTATTACTGAAATGTATTTTCTTTCTATAATCACCCTTGTTTTTATCAGAGATAGCCACATCAAGACGAATTTCTTTGTAAAACAAGTCCAGTTTTGACAAATGTGGCCTAATTATTTACATAAACTCAGTAAGAATAGTGATTAATCTTACAGATCTTTAAAAAATCTGCTTTGCTAGAACTTTTTACAATGAATCTCCAGATTGAACTTTCAATAGCCTCTTGAGGCCAAAGCCAAGCCAAACACTTGCCATCAGAGTTGCCTGCAATAGCTATAGATTTGGGTGAATTTCTCTCTTCTCAAGGTCATCAACATATCCTGAGGTTCCTGCACCTGCCAGGAAGTAACCTTCTTTTACTCACCAGGTAAGGCTGCTGGGAACTCTGTAAGCAAGATATCAGGCTGATATTTCCAAGGGGCTTTTTTGGCTCCATTAAGTCAACCTTAGTTCCTTTAAGCTGCCTGGGCATATCTGAGTCTATGCATGGCCCTCGTGACATTCTAGTCAAAAGCCTTGGTAATATAACCAATGTTTCCAATGGTCCTGTTATAAGGAGAACAGAGTTTCATTGAACTTGTGCAAATAATTATATTCCCATGAAAGAAAGAATACTCATTGAGAGTTTCTGAATTTCAGAGGGTCCAGTGTTGCAACTTGTTCACAAAGGAATATTTTATCATAATTCTGTAAGTCACAGATATCCTAAGAGAAAACTATTAACTCTAGAAGAGAAAACATTAGAGAACCAGCAATGTTTCAAACAGGAGTCATAAAAACACTATAATCATCTTCCTCAATTCATTCAGTCCCATGTTACTAATTCTTCTTCTGTTTTGATGCAGCTCTCCCATTCGTTCTGGAAATTCTTATCCAGTTTAGTTTTATGATCTTAAAGATACCAGAAAACTGTTTGTTAGAAAATCCTTTTCATCAATCTTGAAGACAAAACTCATTCTGCAAGAGCATCAGAACGGTAACTATACAAGACAAAAGACTCAAAAATGGACATGGTTAAAGATCTGAAGAGAGTTTGTAACAATGCAGTTGGTGAGGAAATCTGGTTATTTCTGTGACATATAGTATTTTAATAATTAGAATGTCAAGTGATGACCTTATGCCAGGACATATTAAAACGTTCAGAATTTCATATATTTTCTAGAACAGTTACAGCATTTACCCAAAGAACGTAACCTAAGGTTTATCATCATTTCTTTGACAGTGCTTCCCAGGTAACTTAACATACCAAATAAACAAGCCTATTTAGTTGAAAAGACTTGGTTTAGGGACTTCATTTAGGGAGTGCCTGGGTGGCATCTGACTCTGCATTTCAGCTCAGGTCATGATCTCACGGGTTCATGAGTTGAGCTCCACGTCAGGCTCTGCGCTCACCATGAGGAGCCTGTTTGATACTCTCTCTTCCTCTCTCTCTGCCCCAATCCCCTGCCCCATCTCTCTCAAAAATAAACTTTTAAAAAAAGATTTCATTTAGAATTTGAATCTTGGGAAGTTTCAAAGCACATGGCTAAATAGAATCACAGATCAGTATAAAACTCAATATTTCATTAACCAAGCTGGCAATAAGAGATTCTACAGAAGGTTATACAGTTGTTCACAAAACTTACCTTTTTTATTGAGAAATTTTAACTTTCTGAAGTAATCAAAGGCCTGATAAAGACAAAACACAGAAGCTTTGGCTTTCTTGGCAGATAAAGAAAAAAAAAAACACCTTTGTTTACAATTTTTTTATTGAGAGAAGACCAATAATCCAAGAAAACTTTGTCTTTTTAACAGAGAGAAAATCAAAATTTCCATCTTATACCAGTGTATCTTTAAAATCCATTTATCTCAGTTTTAGTCCTGACCACATATAAAATTATTTTCCAACGATTTCCCTTCACAAATCTTCTACAACTTTCTTTTTCATTCAGATTTTGTCCTAAGCCCTTTCTCTCTAAATAACCCGTCTGATTTTAGGACACAAATCAAACACGTTTCCCTCAACAAAATGTATTCTCATTTCTTATACCTTCCTTGTACATTTCCTGTTTTCCTCCATATGGGGTTGCGTTCCTTAGCATTTCATCAGGCTTAATTACATTTAGGAGAACTTTAACTTAAGGAAACTAGTTGCCACTGAAAATTAATTGTGAACTGTCTGTTATACCAGAATTCTTTAGATTGGCAAATATGAATACATTTCATAAATTTCTAAAAACATGCTGTCCCATAGTACAACCATTCAATAAAGCATAAAATCATGTTTACCAACAGACTCAACTACCCTCAGTTTCTCTGCAGTAAGAAGCCGAAGGCAAAAACCTATGTCAGTAATCTTTATCTTGTTTGGAAGACTTAGATATCCAATGAATTCAATCCAGTTTATCATTTGACTTCACAAAACTTCTAAGTTTCAGGTTACCAAAACTTCTGGAGGCTATTTAAAAGTTCTACTTATAAACCTTTTTATTCAACCTACTCATTCCTAACAATTACCCCAGAAAACTCACGAGACAAACAAAATTAAACATCATTTGAAGCCATCTTCTGACAATTAGCTTTAATTATTTATTAGCTTTAATACAGAATATGTTGCATCTGTACCCACTAAAAGTCAATCCATTTGTCCCCCCACTGTCAATTTTACTTGAGGCAACTGAGGGGAAATCTGAAGGGTTGGTTTCAGTCCAAGGGAACCCTTGGGCCCCTTCATGCTGATTTGGGAGGAGCTTCAGTTTGAACCTCCAAAGGAGGTGGCCCCACAGCTTGGGGCTCTTCACTCCTTGACAGTGAGGATAAGAGGGGCAGGAGCCAATGGCTCCAGAGGCACTGAGGATGGTACAGGACATGGTTATGTAAGCCATACCCAGAAACAGGAGGAAGAGGAGGTGGAGGCAGAAGATGTAAGGTGCCACCAGCAAGGCTGGAGGGGACAGAAGAAAGAGGACTTTTCATCCTAAAGCTCATCAGCCCTGGGCAGATGAACAGATGCACACTTTCTTGCCACCAACAAAAAGTGAAAATAGGCAGCCCATGTCGGGCTGGGGAAGATAGGGAACCTCTCTGAAACAAAAGGAGTTTTGGCATCCCAAAGTAGACTAGCCACCGACTTCCAACATCATGGGCCATTAACCCAGAAATGAATGAGGGAGAAGCCCCCACATACAAGAAGAGTCAGGCAGCATTCATCTGGTCCCCTCAAGATATATTTCAGACCTGACACACAAAAGAAGAAGCAAAGAGGAGATGAGTGAGTCAGGGAAAAGAGAGGTGTGTGCAAGATCTTGGCAGCAACCTGTTTATAAGAGAGATGGGGTGGGGGCCACCAGAGAACATGACAGAACATAGGTGATGTGATGGATTAACAGAAGTAGATGAGCCTGAGATAGCTGAGCTGATGGTGATTGAGGAGTAGACAGGGAGGAGATGGGTGTTCTCAGGTCACCTAAAGGAGAATGGACAGATCAGTGTCTTGGTACAGGGTCATAAAAGCCTGACCATATCGGGTTTCAGTCCACTTTTCTGGTCAGACTTCTCCATCCTCTAGTTTATATTGAGGCCAATAGTGCTAAAAAGGAACAGACTTAGGAAGAAAGCATATGAGGTATCAGGGTTAAACTGGTTCCAGTTTCTCAAGATATATCTCAAGGGAATGTTGGATGGAATTGAGAATTTAGAGGAAAGACAGTGACAGTCACCTGGACTAGAGGCATCCCTGTTGAACCTCAAGAGCATTGCCTTGGATAGTCTTGGCCTCAAGGACATCTCCCAGAAACCACCAAACTATCATCCCTGGTGCAGAGGGGCATCCCCAACCTGCCTACCTCTTCAGCCTAGTGCGCCTCCTGGAGTGGGAGCCCCTGCCCATCTTTCCTTTCAATCAACATAAATTTTCTTGGGAGACAGGAGGTCTCCCCTGCACTGAGATTGCATTTAATCTGGCAAACCAGTGGTTTTTGTTTCCTTTTTAGGTCTTTTCTCGAGTAGATCAGAAAGAGGGAGAAAACAGAGGAGAACAGTGACTAAGCAACTCTCCAGCATAAGGAAGGTGAGAGTTGGAGACTCAACCTAAGGGTTGTTCAGCCTGTTACCTTGTCCCTTCATGGTCACCAAAAAGATGTTGCCAGGTGAACTGGAGACACCCTGGGTGCTGGAACCTTGACCCAGCTTGACCCAAAGGAGTTGCCAAAGGTTCTTGATCTTGTCATAAGAAGGAATTCAAGGGTAGATAAACAGCATAGCAGATGAGTAACAGAAGTGGGACAATTTATTAAAGTGAAAAGTACACTCTCAAGATCTGAGAGTGGACAAGCTCAAGAGCTGCACACCCTGGGGGTTGGATGTCTATCTTTAATTGACAGTTGTTAACTAGGGGGTGTAATTTTTTTTGTTTTTTTGTTTTTTTGTTTTAATTTTTTTTTTAACGTTTATTTATTTTTGAGACAGAGAGAGACAGAGCATGAACGGGGGAGGGTCAGAGAGAGGGAGACACAGAATCTGAAACAGGCTCCAGGCTCTGAGCTGTCAGCACAGAGCCCGACGCGGGGCTCAAACTCACAGACCGTGAGATCATAACCTGAGCCGAAGTTGGCCACTTAACCGACTGAGCCACCCAGGCGCCCCAGGGGGCGTAATGTTTATTATTTGGAGTGGGAAGTATGGTTTAGCACTCCCTCCCTTCCTTTTCTTTTCTTTTCTTTTCTTTTCTTTTCTTTTCTTTTCTTTTCTTTTCTTTTCTTTTCTTTTCTTTTCAAGTTTATTTATTTTGAGAGAGACACAGTGCAAGTTGAGGAGGGGCAAAGAGAAAGAATCCCAAGCAGACTCCTCACTGACAGCACAGACCCCAATGTGGGGCTCGAACCCACAAAACTCTGAAATTGTGACCTGAGCCGAAACCAAGAGTCGGGTGCTCAACTGACTGAGCCACCTAGGTGCCCCATTTGCACTTTTTCTTTAAATCCAAATTGATTCTAATATGTTAGGAGACAGCCCAAGAGGAAATCCTTTGGGATTGAGGAAGTCTATCCCATAGGTAAATCCCACAAAATGAGGACAGTGTATTAACTAACTACGAGTCCATTACCAAAATTCCCCTTGGCTTCCAAGTGGCATCCCATCAGGAATTTTGCCGTAGGTTCCTGGGGTGCTGAGTGGCAGGAATTGACCTTCTTCCTGATTCTTCTGACACCCTTGTATTACTTGAGAAGGGATGTTGACCTCCCTTTACTTCCCCCACTGCATCCTAGGCTACAGTAGGTGCTGGTAGGTGGACTGAAATGCTGCAAAGATTGAGGCTGCCTCTTTCAATTTTGAGGGAGTTGATATATTTGATGACCAATAACAATAGCTGTTGTAAGCCTAGCCTGTAGATATAGTATTAATGGATGGGATCCTGGCCTTCGTTGAGAAGGGGCAGCTATTTTATACTGTATTAAACATCCTATGACTAAGCTAGAAGACCTCGAATCTGAGAGCAGGACTGAGAATGCCAAATAGCCCACAGGTAGGAACAAATGAGAGACATGAAAAAATGAAAGTATAGAACTCCTATTTAATCCAGGTGACTTTTTCATGAGCTTTATCCATGATCCAATCCCAAGAGAGTAGTCTCCCATTGGGTGAATGCCCCAACTAGGTAATAGCTCTGACCACTCCCTTCCCACAAGCATGCGGTCAGATGTATCTTGAATTTTATACTCATCGAGGGATGATACCAGATTATTTAGGAGGGAATCTTACACAGAACTCTTAAAATTCACAGCCATCCTAATGACCTGTATGGCTGTCCAGTGATAGGAATATAAGGATTCAAAGAACAGATAAAAGAGGGAAAGCTTGATTTCTGAGCCCAATGCCATTATGGCCAAGGTACTAGTGTCCAGCCAGGTGGCAGGAGTTTGTCCCTTTCTCTAGTGTAGCCACAGGCAAGAGCTTCTCTCCTGAGCACTCAGACATGGCACATTCTGAAGGGTTGGACTATTCAGGACCTCTCTGAAAAAGAACAGGTAAGAAACAAAAAAGGGGGTTGGGGGGAGTGGCAGAGGGGGTGTAGTAAAGGAGACTCCCAAGCTGCACTGAAGCTCTTGGATTCATTTTGTCGCTATCCCGGTACAGGCCACCAAAAACGATGTGAAGTCATTGAACACAACCATCAAGAAAGAATTCTTGAGATGGTAAGATGCATCTTAGTAAGTTTATTTTAAGTAGCACAAGGTCAGAACTCGTGGGCAGAAAGAATTGCACGTTTTGCTTAGTGATCAAAGGGAAGGGGGCAGGCAGGAAGTGTCCGATTACAGAAGCCTCTTTACATTTCTTTGAATTTCTACTTGTAAAACTACTTCTGCAAGATTCCTCTGGTGCTTGTCATTCAATTCAATATTAACTATAGGTTACATATACTGGCAGTTGTGAGACCCTTAAAGAATGTAGCAAGCAGCACATATTGGATGTTTATTGAAACTATGCAGGCTTTAGGCCAGCCTTCTTGGCTAAGGGTAAACATTGTCCTGCTTCTGTCCTTCATCAATTTCATGATCCTACTGAACTGCTTTCAGGCCCCTTGTAAAGGATGTTTTATCAGGGTGGACACTTTTTCCCTTTGTGCCTACCCCTCACCCCTTTCACTGGCCAACCAAGGAAGGGCTCAGCTTAGCCTTGAACCTCAGGGAATTCTTCAGCAGCATCCCAACCCTAGTCAGGAAGTAACCAGGTACTGTGAATTGCCACTTTGCCAGCCAGTGTCCAGGTTTTCATTGGGTCATGTGTAGGTGTTGCAAATGCATCTTTGCTGGGTGGCTTAGGGTCTTTCTAGACTGCTGGTAGTCTAGGAGACTTGGAGACTAGGGGACTTCTCTAGCAACCTAGCAAGAAGGTCATGCATGTTGTTGATGCAAAGTTTTCAGTATCCTTGAGGGCAACTTTTGCTGCAGAAAGGCCTAATCAGAAATTAATATGCGTTTTAAAAATTAATGGTTAATTTATTTGATTTACAAAATTAAAAAAATTACCTCTGGGGTGCCTGGGTGGCTCAGTTGGTTAAGCGTCTGACTTCAGCTCAGGTCATGATCTCACGATTTGTGGGCTCAAGCTCTGTATCAGGCTCTCTGCTGTCAGCACAGAGCCAGCATGGAATCCTCTGTCCCCCTGTCTCTCTGCCTCTCCCCTGCTCATGCTGTCTCTCTCCCTCTCTCAAAAAACTAATAATGATAATAATAATAATAAACATTAAAAAAAACCCAGTTCTTCCAAAAGTTTAAAAACACAGCAAATATTATTTCTAACAGTTTAACATGTAGGTATATATTTAACAATCTAGTTTTCAAGGTTGTCCTTCAGTGTTTGCTGAGTACTTAAATTTATAATAAGTTGAACCTGTTGAAGGTTCCAATTCTACACACAAATTTAGGAAGATTTCAACTTAAATTTAATTAACTTAATTTTCAACTTAAAAGTAAGCCTACTTCAATTTCTCAATTACACACTTTAGATTGGATTTATGAGACTGTGCTCTAATAAGTGAAATCCTCTTCAACATGCAATTAAATATGCCAATTCTTAACACAAAAACACTGATAATATGGTTTTGATTCTTGTATCCTAGGTCCACTAAAGCATTCCAAAGTTAAAAAACAGGTTCCCCATTAAACAAGACAGCTAACTGAGGTTTCCTATGACCTCAGTAAAAATGGATGCCAGAGAACCTGTTAGCTGACAGAGGCCAGATTAGAGGACAAGACTTGAACGAAGATTTAGCCAAAGGTGCCCTTAAAAACCATGTGTTCGGGGCACCGGGGTAGCTTAGTTGGTTAAGCTTCCAACTTCAGCTCAGGTCACGATCTCACAGTTTGTGGGTTCGAACCCTGCATTGGGCTCTGTGCTGACAGCTTGGAGCCTGCTTGGGATTCTCTCTCTCCTCCCTCTATCTCTGACACTCCCTTGCTTATGCACACTCACTCTATTTTAAAAATAAATAAACATTTACGGGTGTCTGGGTGGCTTAGTCAGTTAAGCGTCCGACTTTGGCTCAGGTCATGATCTCAAGGTCCATGAGTTCAAGCCCCACATTGGGCTTTGTGCTGACAGCTCAGAGCCTGGAGCCTGCTTCATATTCTGTGTCTCCCTCTCTGCCTCTACCCTGCTTGCGCTCTGTCTCTCTGTCTCTCTCTCAAAAATAAATCAAACATTGTACCATTTTAATTCTCTCACTTATTGATCTTCTTTCTAATTGTTCTAGACTTATTGAAAATTAGGTACTGAAGTCTCCAACTATTGTTGTATTGTCTATCTCTCCTTTCAATTCTGTCAGTTTTGGCTTAATGTATTTTGGGGCTATAGTTTCAGATGCATATATGTATATGATTGTTATGTCTTCTTGATAGATTGACTCCTTTGTCATTATAAAATGTCCTTCTTTATCTCTAGTAGCAATTTTTTTTTTTTTGGCTTGAAAAGTTCCTGACTTTTTATTAGAAACTATGTAGGTCATATGAAAATGGAACAACCACTTTACTATTTTTTTCTTTTCTTTTTTCTAAATATAATTTATTGTCAAGTTGGCTAACATACAGTGTATACAGTGTGCTCTTGGTTTCAGGGGTAGATTCCCGTGATTCATCGCTTACATACAACACCCAGTGCTCATCCCGACAAGTGTCCTCCTCAATGCCCATCACCCATTTTCCCCTCTCCCCTGCCTGCCACATCAACCCTCAGTTTGTTCTCTGTATTTAAGAGTCTCTTATGGATTTGCCTCCCTCTCTGTTTGAAACTATTTTTTCCCCTTCCCTTCCCTCATGGTCTTCTGTTAAGTTTCTCAAGTTCCACATATGAGTGAAAACATGATATCTGTCTTTCTGTGACTGACTTATTTCACTTAGCATAATACCCTCCAGTTCCATCCACGTTGTTGTAAATGGAAGGATTTCAATCTTTCTCATTGCCAAGTAGTATTCCGTTGTACATATAAACCACATCTTCTCCATTCATCATTTGATGGACATTTGGGCTCTTTCTGTGATTTGGCTATTGTTGAAAGCATCTAGTAGCAATTTTTTAAAGGATTATTTTATCTGAATTTAGTATAGCCACTTCAGATTTGTTTTGGCTGCTGTTCGCATGATATCTTTTTCCAACATTTTACTTTCAACCTCTTTGCATGTTGGAATCTAAAGTGTGTCTCTTGGGGTGCCTCGGTGGCTCAGTTGGTTGAGTGTCCAACTCTTGGTTTCTGCTCAGGTCATGATCTCTCAGTCTGTGGGATCAAGTCCTGTGCTGGGCACTGCACTGACAGCACAGAGCCTGCTTGGGATTATGTTTTTCTCTCTATCTCTCAAAATAAATAAATAAACTTAAATAAAGTCTGTCTCTTGTAGACTCATATGGTTGGAGCTTTTTTTTTTTTTTAAATCCATACTACAAAACTCTACCTTTTAACCAGAATTTTTAATCTATTTATGTTTAATGTAATTACTGATAAGGAAAGATGTATGTCTGCCATTTTACTATTTCTTTTCTATATGTCTTATGTCTTTTTTTCTTCCTATGTTTCCTTCATTACTGCCCTTTAAAACTTTTTGGCATTAACTATGTATTTTCTAGTCTGTATTTTAATTCTTTTGTAATTTCTTTCACTATATATTCTTCTGAATTATTTTCTTAATGGTTGCACTGGGAATTACAATTAAAATCTTTGTACTTTATCTACTTCAGATTAGTGTCAATTTAATTTCAATAGTGTACAAGAACTTTGTTTCTGTGTAGCTCCATATCTTCCCCTGCTTTTCTTGCCCTTGTAAAGAAAACGCTTGATTCCTTTACTCATTACTGAATTCCACTCTCAGTGCTTCATTTCTGACTTGAGATGTAGGAGGGTTTTCCCACACATCAAGCAATTTTCTGACTCTGTGGTGGACCCCAACTACGTATTGTACAATTCAACTCAATTCTGACACTCTCTGCAGAGATAGCGTTAGATCCCACACAGGTTGAGGGCTCAGTCATGCAGGACTGCCTCCCACTTCAAGTTCAGGCTGTCACTCATGCCTCTGACTGGCTCTAAATCAGGGATTTCTACTACACTATCCTCAGATTTGACTAATTATCGAGAGCAGCTCACAGAACTCAGGAGAAAAAAAAAACAGTTTACTTACTAAATTCCTGGTTTATTACAAAGGTTAAAGGTTAGGAGTGAACAGCTAGATGAAGCTATACATCAGGTGAAGTCCAAAAGGATCCCAAGCACAAGAGCTTCTATCCCCGTGGAGTCTGGAAAGCAACCCCCTCCTACCACCCCTGGCCACACATGGATCCATTCTTATTCACCAGCCCAGAAACTCTCTGAATCAAGTCCTTTGGAGGCTTTATGGAGCCTTTATTATATAAGCAAGATTGAGTGGATCACTGACCATTGGTGACCACTGAGTTCAGTCAATTCAGCTGATAGGGCTGGAGGGGTGGGAGGGTGGGCAAGTAAAGTCATGGTATTAACATAAACTCACCTGTGGTTGAAAGGAGCTGGTTATGAATTAGAAAAGCCACCTTTATGGCTCTTATCACTTAGGAAATTCCAGGGTTTTTAAGACCAAAAAATCACAATATCACATCCCTCTTTTTTGATATTATTATCATACAAATTATATCTTTATATTTTGTATGCCCTTCAATACAGATTTATAATTATTCCTTTATGTCTTTAAATCAGATTGGGGGGGAAAGACTTATAAACAAAAAAATATATTTGTGCTTTTTAAAATACATATTTACCTTTTTAGTTACCTTTACCAGTGTTCTTTATTTCTTCATGTGGCTTCAAGTTACTGTCTAGTGTCCTTTCATTTCAGCCTAAAGGACGCCGTTTAGTGTTTCTATAGGGGCAGGTTAGGTTGCAAGTAGCAAAAAAACAATTCAAATGAGCCCAAGATGGGGGGATGTTGGGAGGTTCACATACCCCAAAAGCTCAGGCACACCATGGCTTCAGGAGTGGCTGAATACAGGAAACGGTCTGTCTTGTCTGCTGCTCTGTGCTGGGCTGGCACACCCCGAGGGAGCCGCCCCAGGAGCTGGCTGAGTACCAGCTAGCAGTGTCAGCAGAAATTGCTCCTCACTGTGTAGATAGCTCCAGAAGAGGTCCCAGGTGGCACTCCCGGGTCCAAGGGAGCCCTCCCAGATCACATGGACAGAGTGGGGGAGTAGTGGGTCTCCAAAGAAATACAGAGATTACCCGGGAAAGGGGCTTTGGGTAAAGTATACATAAGAGCTAAAGGTCTCAGGGCACCTGGGTGACACATTTGTTTGAGTGTCCAACTTCGGCTCAGGTCATGATCTCACGACTCATGATTTTGAACCCCATGTCAGGCTCTGTGCTGACAGCTCAATGCCTGGAGCCTGCTTCGGATTCTGTGTCCCTCTCTTGCTCTGCCCCTCCCTGCTCATGCTCATGCTCTGTCTCTCTCTCTCTCTCAAGAATAAATAAAACCACTAAAAAAAAAAAAACTAAAGATCTCCATCAAGTTAACTTTAGGAAATGTGTCAGCTTTATTAAGTTGTTCTCTTGAGAAAAACCACTTCTATACAAGGCAGACTTTAGACTTAGAAATCCCATTTTAAATAACTATTTAAAAAATAAAGGATGTGAGGCACCTGGGTGGCTCAGTCAGCTGAGTGTCCGACTTTGGCTCAGGTCGTGATCTCAGCTCATGGGTTCAAGTCCCGTGTCGGGCTCTGTGCTGACAGCTCAGAGCCTGGAGCCTGCTTTGGATTCTGTGTCTCCTTCTCTCTCTCTACCTCTCCCCTGCTCATGCTCTGTCTCTCTTTGTCTCTCAAAAATAAATAAGCATTAAAAAATAATTAAAAATAAAGGATGGAAGGAAGGAAAGAGAAAAAAGAGAGAAATAAAGAAAAGAAAATAGAAAAAGGGAGGAAAGGAGGAAAGAAGGAAGGAAGGAAGACAGACAGACAGACAGACAGACATGAGGTTTCCAGAGTGCTCCAAGCTCTTTCTCGACTCCATATTTTGGTGCATTCTGCTGATCCTTTCAGGAATTTACTCCCTAACTCTCCTCCCTCAGCACAACTGGAGCATTCTGAATTGTCCTTCGTCACAATTGTCCCCATTTGCCTCAACTCCTCTGGGAAGCCTTCATCGTCTCTGAAGCTGGCTTAGGCTTCCTCACTGCAACTCCTTCAAAATTCTCTCTTCATTCCTTCATGGCCTTTATACTCTGTTGTAATTGCTGGCTCCTTGAAGTTACACATGTACCTTGTTCACCATAATATACCCAGTAAGCAGTATAGTCTCTCTGATACTGGGTTATCAATGTATGGTTATTGAATAAATAAAGTCATGACTGAACAAGAAAACAAAAAACAAAAAGCAAGCAACCTGCAATTTTTAAAATTTAAGGCTTGGCAGGTTTTTTCCCTTGCCTGACATGTTAGAAATTCTTACTAATGTAATCCAGCAAATCAATCAAGAAGTACTCCTTTAGCTAAAGTATGAAAAGAACTTCTGTGAAGGCTAATTTGAATCTCAAGTATGTGATATATTTTCTGAGGATAAAAACATATATTTTGAGTTCTAATAAAGGACATTTTAAACACCCATAAACAATGATCTTTTCTTCAGTTGCTACATGTTGTACTATTATTTTAAGCTTATCCATAATATATAAAGAGATAATGCAGTAATTATTTGTTATAATTTTTATTCCTTTATCCAGATATATAGTAGGCATTAAAACTGGACAGTCAAAAGGTTTAAGAACGTTATCAGATCTAATACAAGGAACACAGAAAAACAGGTTACTTATTTTTAGGTCCTCAGGAAAGCGTACAAGCAACTGTATTGAATATTGCTTCCATTTGACATGGGTCTAATCGTGTACTCATTGCCTTGGGACAAAAGTCCAAGATCATGCTCTGTATTTTCTTTCTTTTTAATATTTATTTATTTTGGGGCAAGTGCAAGTGGGGGAGGAGCAGAAGGAGGGGGGACAGAGGATCAGAAGTAGGCTCTGAACTGACAGGCTGACAGCAGTAAACCCAATGTGGGGCTTGAACTCACAAACAACGAGATGATGACCTGAGCCAAAGTTGGTCGTTCAACCGACTGAGTCACCCAGGTGCCCCAGGCTCTGTATTTTCTTAACTATTTTGGATTTGCATCCTGTTTAAGTAGCCTTTCCCCCTGAATTATTCCTGAGATTTTCTTCCAAATACTGCTAGTGGAATTTATTTTAGTTTTTATTTTAATTCCAGTGTACTTAACATAGTGTTCTATGTTTCAGGTATATAGTATAGTAATTCAACAATTTTATACATTACTCAGTGCTCATCATGATAAATGTACTTTTAATCCCCTTTACCTACTTAGTCACCCTCTGGTAACTATCAGTTTGCTTTCTATAGTTAAGAGTCTGTTTTTTGGTTTGCCTCCTTATTTTTTCCCTTTGTTCATTTGTTTTGTTTCTTAAATTCCACATGATGAACTCATATGGTATTTGTTTTTCTCTGATTGCCTTATTTTGCTCAGCATTGTACCCTCTAGATCCATCCATGTTGTTGCAAATGCCAAGATTTCATTTTTTTAATGGTCAAATAATATTTCTGTGTGCGCACGTGTGTGTGTGTGTACCACATCTGTATCCATTCATCTATCAATGGACATGTGGGCTGCTTCCATAATTTGGCTATTGTAAATAATGCTGCAATAAACATCAGGTGCATGTATCCCTTTCAATTAGTGTTTTTGTATTCTTAGGGTAAATACCCTATAGTATGAATTACTAGATCATAGGGTCCAGTTTTTGAGGAACCTCTATACTGTCTTCCACAGTGGCTGCACCAGTTTGCATTTCTACAAACAGTGCATGAGCATTCCTTTTTCTCCACATCTTTGCCAGCACCTGTTGTTTCTTGAGTTTTTTATTTTGGCCATTTTGACAGGTATGAGGTGATATCTCACTGTAGTTTTTGATTTGCATTTCACTGATGATAAGTGATGTTGAGCATCTTTCCCATGTGTTTGTTGGCCACCTGGTTGCCTTTAGAGAAACGTCTGTTTGTTTCTTCTATTTTTAAATTGCATTATTTGTTTTTTGATATTGCATAAGTTTTCATATATTTTGGATACTAAATCTTTGTTGGATATTTCATTTGCAAGTATCAGGCATGTTTCTCATTTCATTTATTGAGCCTTTTATCTCTGCTATGTTATTACTTATCTCTGTGTCAAGGGTCTCACTCATGTCTTCCCTCTTTTCTCCAGTCCAATGAGTATCATTATGATCATTCCTTTAAATTCTCTATCAGGCATGTTACTTATATCTGTTTCACTTAGATTTCTGGCTATGGTCTTGTCCTGTTCTTTCATTTGGGATAAATTTCTCATCTTGTCATTTTGTCTAAGTCTCTGTGCCCGTTTCTGTGTGTTAGCAAAGTCAGCTACATCTCCTGTTATTGAGGGTAATGGCCTTATGAAGAGGAGGTCCTGTAGTGTCCTGCCATGTCATGTCCCCTGTTCCCCAGGGCCTGGTACCCAAGGTGTGCTGTGTATGCTTGGCTGTTTTGTCCTGGCCACTTTATCCTTTAGGCCAGCTGTCTGCAGAGGCTCTCTTTTGCCTGTTGTGAACAGTATTTTGTCCCTGGTCTGAATGTGGGGTGTTTTAACCAGGTGTGCTCTGGTCTGTTTGTGAAATGAGACCTGTGCCCACTGCCACCAGAACTGAGGCTCTGCAAAACGCTCACATCAGTAGATGTGGTGTTAAGAGGGTTTGGGCTCATCTTTTGGGGTTGACTGCACTGGGACCAAGGCAAACCTGACTGGGAGAGGTGGTTCCACTGGAGCATGGAAGCAGGGCTTGGTGCTGGTTCCTGCAGGTGGCCTTATGCTTTTGTTGATGGGTGGGGGAGGCACATGGTACCTGCCAGTTCCTTTGTCCCCAGAGGTATCTCTCTGGGAGCATTGCCTCTCTGGGATATGCTCTGAGATGAGCAAATAACCTCCTCACTGTGTGCCCCAGGTGCTCTTCAGAATGCTGTTTCCATGCTGTATGTCTGCAGGTGTTTGCCTGCCTCCGGCTTCTATCATAGTCATGCTTTTGCTGACCTTTAAAACTCCAGGCTTTAAGCCCCACTCACTTTCCAAGCCAAATGCTATTGGGAATTCATTTTCTCTGTGTGCTCCCCTGTGTGTTAGTCTGTCTCTTACCCTTCTCCGTGACCATGGCTTCCTCTCTACCACGGCAACCATGATCTGTTTCTCTCCCAAACTGCATCTCTGCACTTCCTACCTTCTTCCATGTGGCCTCTTCTTTACCTTTAGTTGTGGAGTTTGTTCTGCCATCTTCAGGTCAGCTTCTGGGGCACTTAGGATGATTTGATAGTTCTCTAGTTGTATTTGTGTAATGAGGTGAGCCTAGGGTCTTCCTACTCTGCGGCTATCTTCCCCACTGAGCAGTATAGATATTTTAACAATATTTGTTCTTCCAATTCATGAACATGGAACATCTTTCTATTTGTTTTTATTGTCTTCAATTTCTTTCATCAATGTTTTATAACTTTCATAGTATAGGTCTTCCACCTCTTGGTGAACTAAACCTAGTTAAGTTTATTTCTAGGTATTTTGTTCTTTTTGGTGCAATTGTAAATGGGATTGTTGTCTTAATTTCTCTTTCTGCAACAGATTTCTCTACACTGATTTTGTATTCTGCACCCTTACTGAATTCATTTATTAGTTTTAGCAATTTTTTTGGTGGAATCTTTTGGGTTTTCTATATATAATATCATGTCATCTGCAAATAGTGAGAGTTTTGCTTCTTCCTTACCAATTTGGATGCCTTTTATTCCTTTTTCTTGCCTGATTAGTGTGGATAGGATGTCCAGTACTATGTTAAATAAGTGGTGAGAGTGGACATTCCTCTTTTGTTTCTGCCTTAGGGGAAAAGTTCTCAGTTTTTTTCCCATTGACTATGTTGTTGGCTATGGGCTTTTCATTTAAGGCCTTCATTATGTTGAGGTATGTTCCCTCTAAACCTACTTTGTTGAGGAATTTTTTATTTTCTTAAGAGAATAAATTGAGGTATTCATTATCAAGCTTTTAAAATGCATACTTGTTGGTATTGGGAAATAAAGCACCTATTGGTAGAATCAATGTCTAGACTGGCTATAGCGCACAGACAGTTATTGACAGGAAGCTGTGGGAGTTTCTGAGTGTTTTTAGTGGTGGGTCAATTTTATTTGGAGGGTCTCTCAGCCTGTAGAGTGTTTGTTTATGGGTTGGATGGTCAAAGGGAGTAGACAATTAATCAGACAGTAATGGTACCTGTAGATAGTTGCTGCAGGTAGAGATTTTGCCAGAGTAGTATTCTGATGTTTTTGATTCTAGTGGTTAAACTTTTTATGTCTATTTCACTCATGGTGGCCTCTTTCTGCATGCATTTTGTACTTTTGGGGGGTAAACTTATGCTCAAAAAGGCTTTGTGCCATTCCTAGGAGAGCTGGGCTGTGGATATATACTTTCTGGGAAGATTTTTTTTCACTTCTGCAGCTGCTCCAGGGTGTTACCAGCCCAGAAATCCTTGAGATGAATTTAGATTTATAGGAGTAAACATAAATTGGGAGTAGAATTTGAACTCCGGAGCAGCAACAAGCATGCTCATGGTCATGAACTCTCAAGGAGACATTTGCCCCATATTGATCCCAGACCAATGCAGACAGTTTTTCTTTTGTCCTTTGTTCTCTTATTGTCAGAGAGAGAATTTTTTCCAGTCCTCACTTTTTTGGACTAGTCCCACCATGTTGGGAGGTAGGAAAGGGCCTCCAACCTATAATCCCTACTTTGTGCAGCCCTATGCCTTGTCTTGTCTTCTGGCCTCATTAAAACTTGAGTTTCTTGTTTACTTGAGATCAGCTAATACTCTCAGGGGAGAGGTAACATCAATGCCAGTGTGGCTTTTAGCTCTAACATCAAGTTTTTCTTTTCTAATCTAGGGACTTTCCTTAATTTTTCACAAGTGAAGCTATACTTTTTTTTTTTTAAGTGGTTATGTTGGATCAGCATTTCTTGTTATTTTCTATCTAGAACTTTTTTCCAGGATGTTAAATTACTCAAGACAGAAGTATGAACATTTACTTTTCAATATAAAAACGTATATTTAGTGGGGCATCTGGGTGGCTCAGTAGGTTGAATGTCCAACTTCAGCTCAGGCCGTGATCTCACAGTCTGTGAGTTCTAGCCCCACATCAGGCTCTCTACTCTCAGGGCAGAGCCTGCTTCAGATCCTCTGTCCCCCTCCTTCTGCCCCTCCCATGCTCGCGCTCTCTCTCTCTCTAAATAAATAAATAAACATTAAAAAATTACTATAAATACAAAAAATTAAACCACAAAATTACCCCTAAAAAGGGAATTCTTTTTTAATCTTAGGGTAGGAAAGGCCATTTTAATTATAATTTAAAAGTTTTACAGCCAGTAAAGAGAAATTGATACGTTTACTACAAATCCAAAACTTGAATTTGGGAAATAAAATAAAAATTCATAAACAATGAAAAAGACATGATAAATTGGAAAAATTTTTTTGATGTCAGGAAGAAAAAGAATAACAACCTGATAATAAAATAGTTGAAATATATAAATGGACTATTGAAAAAAGACGAAATGCCAATGAGTATTAAAGATTCCTAACCTCCCTCAAAACTTGAGAAACGCAAATTAGAATATGCACACATAAAATGATAGCATAGAAATACCATTTTCATCCAGCAAAATTGACAATGATCCACATTTTTCAGCTATGAAATTTGCAACGTTCAAAGAGTCGTATAGCACCTAACGTTGAGGAGGCTGTGGGAAACCAGTCATGTGTCATTGGGGGGAACGCCATTTTCCACAATCTCTCTGGGGGGAGGGGTACATTTGGCAGATAGGCATTGATATCCTATAGACATTGCTCACAAGGGCATCCACTAAACATTGTTTACGATGTAAAATATTGGACCTACATGTCCAACAGTGGTAATTGAGTAAGTGATGGTACTTTCATATAATGGAATAACTGTGAAGAATAGTGGATTCTCTCTAAGACACACTGTTAACAGAAAAAAGCAAGTTGTAAAACTATATGTAATATTCTACAGTTTGTGTAAAACAGAAAATTTTATGTGCATATTTACTTGTATGCAAATAAGTGTCTGGAGGTGCCTGGCTGGCTCAGGCCAGTAGAGCATGAGACTCTTGATCTCAGGCTCATGAGTTCAAGATCCATGTTGGGCATGGAGCCTACTTAAACAATTAAAAACAAAAAGAAAAACAAAAACAATGAAGTATCTGGAAGGATTCACAAGAAAAATGAAAACATTGGCTGCCTCCGGGGAAAGGAAATGAGAGGCTGAGGGACAGGGTAGGAAGGAGACTTTCATTTTATACCCTTTGAATAGTGAGCCAAGAGAATACATTACCTTAAATACAGTTTAAATTTTAAACAACAACATACATATTTTTTTTAAAAAAATCCTGTTTTGTAGCAAAAAAAAAATAAAATGTGTTTCTATGAGTAACTAGATATGCACAGTCTCTAATAAGAATGTTAACATGACAAAATGCTCATTGGGAGTCTTGATTATAACTGATAACCTCCACCTGTTGATCTAGTCTATGGATAATGACATATTTTTGTTCTCAAATTCTAATTAATAGTTTCCAAATAGGATCTAAGATTTGAGCAGGAAGATTGTAGGACAGGTAGTCATATGGCTTGTGCCTTTTACTATCATGGGATTTACTTCTTTGTCCTTATAGAGGAATTCAGTCCATCGCATTCATTTATTAAGTTTTTTAAGTGTTTATTTATTTTTGAGACAGAGAAACAGAGCGCAAGCAGGGGAGGGACCAAGAGAGAGGGAGACAGAATTCGAAGCAGGCTCCAGGCTCTGAGCTGTCAGCACAGAGCCCTATGTGGGGCTCAAACTCACGAACCATGAGATCATGGCCTGACCCCAAGTCGGATGCTCCACTGACTGAGCCACCCAGGTGCCCCCATCACATTCATTTAAACAGCTGCATTCCACTCCCTTAAACTAATCGGAACCAATAAAAATGCCAGCAAGAAACTCCAAACCTTAATTTTAAAATGCCATGAGAAGGATCTTTAGGAAGACTATATTTGTGATTACATAAAACATACTAACCAGTCGTTCACATCTGTTGCTTCATTTATAATCTGTCGGACTACTGCCTTTTCGCGGCTTTTCTATGTCCCCTGTTCCTCCTGCCCCGATAATGGGGCCTCCATTACATTCCTGACTTGGAATTTCCTTGCTGTTGCCAGTTTTATAAAGAGCTCAGTGCATTTGGCAGGACCCAGAACCCCCAGGGCGGGGAGGAGGAAGCACGAGAGTGTAATCATTTTAAGGTAATTGTTAATTTATTAAAGCAAACCTTGTCTATCCAAGTGTTTACAACTCTCCCTTTTGTGAGCTGTTCTGAATAGACATACCAGATTTCCTCCAAGGGACCTTTTTACACAAGCACAGAACTCAGAACAAAGAGCTCCTTCCAGAAGGGCCCAGAGCACAGTCTCTCAAGTGATTCCCGGGGCCAGTGGCAGAAGGCCAGCCATGCTCATGCTCCAGGCTCCAGAAATGGATGTGACCTCTCGAAAGAACACATTCTCTTACTGAGGAGGAATCTTGAAGGAAATTCAAGAGGTGCAGGTGTTCAGCAGTTCTGGAGATGAAATTCGAGCAGCAGGGCCTCTGCCGTCCCCTGTGGCCGCAGGGAAGTCTGTATGGGTGGAATGGGGGTGCCCACTTCCTCTCCCACACGTGGATTACCTAACATCTGTGGCTTTTTGTCATTTCTCTCGTTCCTTTGCCGTTTTCCATGCCTAGGTGAAAAACAAACATCTACTTTTCTGTTTAATGCTTGCTTTTCCTGCTAATAAGGGGCTCATAAAACAGATTAAAAATAAAACAATTCATAACTCAACCAGTCTCAAATTCAGATCTTCCTGCTGGAAAAGAGAGAAAACCAAGCAGATAGGCCTGGCCGTCGAGGCTTGGGGTTCTCATCTGGGGGCTTCAAGCCCGGACTGGTCGTGGAGCGTGACAGCGGCAAGCAGCATGTGGTCACTGGAACCTTCTGCCAGACATGTGAAGGCGCATCCACTGGGTCCAGAGCCCGTGAGTGGTGACTGCGCACCAAAGGGTGCCGCGTTACCAGCATGGAAATGCATCTTTTCCTATCATTCACATTTTAGTCGGGCTCATGTGTGTGTGATCTGATTGCACCCTAAGTTGCCCCACTGGCCACAGCACTGAGGGGCTAAATCAAAGTAACCTGTGTGACCTTGGTCCTTGTAAGTGGACCAGACCAGGGAACACAGGCATCCCAAGGCAGATTAATTTCCGTTGGTTGGGCACAAACATGGTGGGCCATAGCTATTCTCTCCTGGGTATTAGAACCAGGAGCTGCTGAGAGAATGGTGACTCCAGGGATGAGGGGTGTGGTGGAGGTGGGGATGGGGAGCTGTCTGATAGAATAACATAGGAGGACCTATGCAGCCCTGATGGGTCCTGTGCATGCGGAGATTGTGAAGGAACAGAAAATGGAAGGAGGTGTGAGAAGGAGAGAGAAGTTCCAGAAGGCGGTATGAGGAAGCTGGCCTGTCACAACTGCAAAGCCTCAGTACCTCCTGCTCCTGCTGCTGAGGCCTCTGGACCTGCCTTGATTCCAGAGTAAGCCTCATTCCTAATGGTTCCCAGCTTTTTCTATATCTCTGTGCAGGTGTTCCCTTGCAATGAACCTGTCTTTTTTTTTTTTTTTTTTTTTTTTTTTTTGAGAAATCTTGGTGAGCCTCTGTTCTCCACAGCCCCAAATCCTAACACAATGCTCTCTCGGTTTTTTTCTCTCGACACAAAAGTACCTATATACTTTTTCTTACAAAACTGGATCAGAATGAAATGATATTTTTAACTTGACAATATGTTGTGAGAATTCTTCTAAATGTCACTGAAACTTTATAGAATTTCCTTGCAAGGTACCCAAACCCCTGAATAGCTGTCATCACAAAGCAAAGTCCAACTTGCTGCCATCCTGCTGGAAAAAAGTATCTGCACAGAAACCCACTGAGGAGTCGAGTGAAACTCTTTCCAGGTCTGCTTTCCTCCGGCCCCAGCGCTTGGGTAGTTAGTGCCTTCCCAGCAGGCCCCCGGTGAGTAAGAAGTTGCTGTGGCCAAGATCAAAGAGGTTTTTGCCTGCTTTCTCCTCTAGGATTTTGATGGCTTCCTGTCTTACGTTTAGGTCTTTCATCCATTTTGAGTTTATTTTTGTGTCTGGTGTAAGAAAGTGGTCCCGGTTCATTTTTCTGCATGTCGCTGTCCAGTAGGAAACATGGGCCATTTAAACAACATTTAGCCACCTTATGCCTAGAACTATCGTGCTCCCATGGCTTTAAACTTCAGCTACTGAAGCATTTTTCCATGTCAGCTGCAGCCAGGATATACATTAGCCACACTATGGCCTTGGACCTAAGGACCTTACCACGGGGAGCCCTGGCATTTCTGGTTCTGTGTGGAGGCCCTAGCAGTCTCTTGAGGCCTCTGTGACCCAGCGGCATTCCTCACTTGAGCTACGTGGAGGTTGCATCTCTCCTTGGCCGTTGTTGACCCGGGCCAACCTCCACCCCGATCTTGTGCTTATGGGATGCGATGAGCATCGCTCTGTCACTATTTCAGAGGTCCTTGCCAGGAGCACTCATGAGTCAACACTGTGAGCGGGGAGTTTCTAAGGAATGCCCATTGTTGTGGTGCCTGGGTGGCTCAGTTGGTTGAGTGGCCGACTCCCGATTTCATCTCAGGGTCATGGGATCGAGCCCCACATTGGGCTCCACACTGGGCATGGAGCCTGCCTTGAAATTCTCTCTCCCTCTATCGCTTATGCTCTCTCTCTAAAAAAAAAAAAAAAGAAATGTCCATTATATTTGACCTCTAGCTGTTTGCTTTGTCTGACAACAGACAATTCGGCTTCCCAGGCACCCTCCTTCTTGTTTCATGGTTTGGTTGTCAGGCTGCCATTGAGAGGGTTAAAGCCATGATACCTGTCACCACCAGGCATGCAGTGTACTCAACCAGTGTTTGTTCCTGTCCCTTCTCCCTTTGTTTTCCCTAGCTCAGACAGAAGATTGGGGAAAAGAAAGGAATCGGAAGGCTGTAATGCTGGTATTATTCCATGACAGTGTGTCTTAGTTGTACGACAGGAAAACAAAGAAAAACGTTGCTCGCTTCTCACAGTGTCTGCACCTGCAATTACCTGTCAGCCAACATCCTTGTGGTCACATGGCTTATACAGCTGTCAAAACTCATCGGGCTGAACACTCCACACCTGTGCATTTTGTTGTATGTTCATTACGTCTTCAGCTTTTCTTCAATGAAAGTTCTAACCCCAGAACAGCGTCACATCCTGCACTGTAATGGGAGGATATGAATAAATTCGCTTTTCCCATGGGCTCTGTGGCTCGGACCTTGGGGCCTTGTGTTCCTGCCCCTCCCAGCCCCTCGCCCTGTCGCATTTAGCCAGTGTGTAGCCTGCCGGCTGATCCTTCTGCCCCTGGTCCTGGTGTCCTCAGTTTGTCCTCCTCAGCGCCACCAAATGACTTTTAAAATGCAAATATTTCTGTGTTATTCCTTGCTTTAAAGTCCTCAGTGACTTCTCATCTGCTAACGAGAGGATAAAATCCAAGTTCCTCATGACATACAAAGCCCTCCTCTGTGAGCTGGCTCCTGCCCACCTCCCCGGCTCCCGTGCTCACTGCTGCCCGACTCCCATTTCATGCTCCAGAAATACAAACTGCTTATAATTCCCCACACTCCCAGTTTGCCCCCTGCCGGACTCGTCCTTTCCAAAACTACTAAATTAGAATTGGTGCCAGGACAAACACATACTGTGCCTCTGGGCTTCCAAAACAGTGGTCACGTTTCATATATTCTCCTTAAATAGACATTTACTCCATTTTGTATCTGAGGCAGGCGTGAGGGTGGAGAACCAGGCTGGGGGCCACAGGCCATCATTTAAGTGCTAGCTTTGCCCCTTTCTGACTACCCATCCTTGGGCTGGTCACTTAGAATGGCTGAATCTTAACTTTCTATTATGTAAAACCAGGGTTATAAATATTCACCTTAAAGGAGGAGAAACACGTGAACTGCTGGATGTCAGGGAACTTTAGAAACTCTTCAGTGTTGTACAGATGCGTTGTGAGCTCCAGGCGACCTGCGTGCAGTAAGCAGAAAGCAGCCCATTGTGGGCCCTTAGCAATGTTTTGCTGGATGGGTTCTGTTTGAGAGTGTCTTGAATCCTGGGAAGAATTTTCTGTGGCCAGCTCTGGGCATGTAAAACCCACTACTGGCTGCTCCATCAAACACCATAAGGATTCCTTCTCCAAGGGCAAATTTAAAAGAATGCAGCATCTGCTCTTAATTATGGATGATGGTAACGGGAACACATCTAATATACTCCAACATGGACAGGCTGGGGAGGAATTCAGGGCACAGTGGACAGAGCACTGGATGCAGGAGAATGAGGTTCTACTTCTCTGCCACCAGCTTGACTTCCCTGGGCTTCATTCTCCCATCTCCCAGGGCTCGATTAAACTGCTAGGCGCCCTGCTGGTTCTCACGTTCTGTGTATGGCCAAGACAGAGTGGTGCAAAAGGGGTGCTGGAAAAATTGGGTTTTGAATAACATCCATCTTTAGCTCCAGGATTCATCAAGCCACAGATATTAATTGATCTATAATGTGTCCAGTACATAGTCCAATGTAACTGTTCTTAACAGAAGTGCCATCAATGAAATATACTAAGTGATAGCTCTGTCTATTCAGATGCCAATTTCCTAAGAGAAATCTCCTTTTTGTGGGACTAAGTGGTGCCTCCATTTATTATTATTTTTTTTTTTTCTTTTTTTTCTTTTTTTTTTCTTTTTTAATTTTTTTTTTCAACGTTTTTATTATTTATTTTTGGGACAGAGAGAGACAGAGCATGAACGGGGGAGGGGCAGAGAGAGAGGGAGACACAGAATCAGAAACAGGCTCCAGGCTCTGAGCCATCAGCCCAGAGCCCGATGCGGGGCTCGAACTCACGGACCGCGAGATCGTGACCTGGCTGAAGTCGGACGCTTAACCGACTGCGCCACCCAGGCGCCCCTATTATTATTATTTTTTAATGTTAATTTATTTTTGAGATAGAGGCAGAGCATGAGCGGCCGGAGGTGGGGGGGGGGGGGGCAGAGTGTGAGGGAGACACAGAATCCAAAGCAGGATCCAGGCTCTGAGCTGTCAGCACAGAGCCCGATGCGGGGCTTGAACTCACGGGCCGTGAGATCGTGACCTGAGCCAAAGTTGGACGCTCAACCTACTGAGCCACCCAAGCACCCCGTGGTGCCTCCATTTAAAAGAGCTACTGGGGCACCTGGCTGGCTGGCTTAGTTGGGGAGCATGTGACTCTTGACCTTGGGGTTGTAAGTTTGAGCACCACGTTGGGTGTAGAGATTACTTACAAATAAAATCTTAAATAAATAAATGCAGAAATAAAAGAGCTATAGTTGACCCTTGAACAACATGGATTTGAAGTACACAGATCCACTTAAATATCCAGATTTTTTCAATAAATACCCTATAGGACTGTAAGTGTATTTTTCTTATGATTTTCTTAATAACATTTTTCTTCTCTAGCTTACTTTATCATAAGAATATAGTGTATAATACATATACATAATATGCATTAATTGTATGTTCTCAGTAAGGCTTCCAGTCAACAGTAAGCTATTAGTAGTTAAGTTTGGGGGAGTCTAAAGTTATATGCAGATCTTTGACTACATGGGGGGCCAGAGCCCCCAACCCCTGCATTCAAGCATCAGCTGTGGTTCAAAACTAGTTATAGTCACAGAGTCTGGGAGCAGGGCTTAACGGGAGGAGGAGGACAGGGGAGCATCATGACTTAACTTCTTCTCAATTTTGCTTTCTATCTTTTGAATTTTGTGCTGTTTATATCAACTAAACTCTAAAATAATCACTTAAGTATTTACTGATGATATGGTGTCTGGAACTTTCTTTCAAATACTCCACTGGTGGCCAGGGGGAATGAATAAGTCCAGCCATGTATTGGTAATTATTAGAGCTGGGTGATGGGCATCTGGGGGTTCCTTATACTGTTCTTTCTACTTTTAGATATGTTTGATATGTCCCATTATGAAAAATTTTAAATAATAAACATTTCAATTTGTTGGAAAGTACACTTAAAATTAGTCGGACACTACAAAATTTTGCTCTATTTCACCTTTTCCTTGAAATTGTTGTTACTATAAATGAAAACAAAATGAAAGTTCCATATGATGAATCAGTTAAATTATTCCAGGAGGAATTAGAATGAGACACCAGGAACGACACTGGAGTCAGAGGTTGCCCCCCCCCCCAGGGAATGTCTGTGTCCCCCCACCAAATTTATACGTTGAGATCCCGCCCCCACAATGTCTAATGTTAGGAGATGGGACCTTTGGGAGGTGATTAGGTATGATGATGGAGCCTTCATCAATATGGGATTAGAGCCCTTATAGAAGAGATCTTAGAACTCTTTTTCTGCCACAGGGAGAAGTTAACATCTGCAACCCAGAAGAGGGTCATCACCAAAACCCGACCACACTGGTGCTCTGCTCTTGAACTTCTAGTCTCCAGAACCGTGAGAATAAATGTCGGTTATCTAAGAGCTGCCCAGTCTGCGGTACAATTACAGCAGTGAGAATGACTGAGGTGGCCCCCTTAACTCCTGCTGAGTGGCAAAGCCAGCTAAGACAGCCATGATCTGTTGCTCCTCTTTGCGAAGTGTATCAACAGAGACCCTCATGCCAATTGACAAGCATGTCCTCGGACATGCCGGGGCCACCTGGGGCTACTGACTAGACATGCATCTTCTGCAGACACTTCTTTTCTCATTAATTCTCCTTTAGGGAAAAAATGGAAGAGGCCAGGCCATTAACCAGACAGGGCCAGTAAAATGGAATCAGATGAGTACCCATGCAGTGCCTTCTCCTTTGTGAATCAGGAAAATGGGCTTTTATAAGTGCACCCCCAATGAAAGCTGCTGTTGTTTTTCTCACTGACTTAGCAATGCATACAGGAATGAATGTATAAACAAGAATTTCTGCCATTGGGGAAAACTGCCAAAATAAACATGGGCTTTGATATCAACAGTAATAGTCTTCTACTGCTGTTCTTAAATTACCACCATGGAATCAGTGGCTTAAAACAACATAGATTCGTTCCTAGAGTCCTGGAGGTCAGAAATTCAAAATTAATTTTATTGGGCTAAGATCAAAGTATCAACAGGGCAGGTTCCTTCTGGAGGCTCTGGGGAGCTTTCATTTATCAGGGGAGAACCCCTTTCCTTGCCTTTTTCACTTTCCAGTGGCTGCCCCAATTCCTTGGCTTCAGCCTCTCTTTTGTCTTCAAAGCCATAGGAAGAACGTGGAACATTAACTTTATTTCATGAGAAGTGATTTAAGACATTAATATTTAAATAAACATAGATATGTTATAGAGTAGAATGCAAAATTCTCACGTGTTTTTTAAAAAAAAATTTTTTTTAATGTTTATTTTTGAGACAGAGAGAGACAGAGCATGAACGGGGTAGGGGCAGAGAGAGAGGGGGACACAGAATCTGAAGCAGGCTCCAGGCTCTGAGCCATCAGCCCAGAGCCCGACGCGGGGCAAGATCATGACCTGAGCCGAAGTCGGACGCTTAACCGACTGAGCCACGCAGGCACCCCTCTCACATGTTTTAAAGATAAAAATGTAGAGATGCCTGGGTGGCTCAGTTCGTTAGGCGGAGATCATGACCCGAGCCAAAGTCGGCCGCCTAATGATCTCACAGCTAGTGAGTTCAAGCTCCACATCAGGCTCTGTGCTGACAGCTCAGAGCCTGGACCCTGCTTCAGATTCTGTGTTTCCCTCTCTCTCTGCCCCTCCCCTGCTTATGTTCTGTTTCTCTCTCTCTCTCAAAAATAAATAAACATTAAAAAAAATAAAAATAAAAATGTAAGTCTTCCAAAAGAAATGTACCTGCTAGCAGCATGGTTCTTTGGGTTTCATCCCAAGCCCCTTAGGTTGGTTGACTCTCTTCTACCTTTGGAGACACTGCTGGATCCAACTCTTCCACATGTGAGGAAGCACAGGTCCAAAAGGTAACTTTTTTTAAAAAATTTTTTTTCTAACATTTATTCTTGAGAGACAGAGACAGAGCACAAGTGGGGGACAGACAGAGGGAAAAGGAGACACAGAATCCAAAGCAGGCTCCAGGCTCTGAGCTGTCAGCACAGAGCCCAATTCAGGGCTCAAACCCATAAACCACGAGATCATGACCTGAGCCAAAGTCGGTCGCTTAACCAACTGAGCCACCCAGATGCCCCTAATATTTATTTATTTTTGACAGAAAGACAGAGTGTGAGCAGGGGAGGGGTGGAGAGAGAGGGAGACACAGCATCTGAAGCAGGCTCCAGGCTCTGGTCAACACAGAGCCCGACGTGGGGCTCAAACTCACGAACCATGAGATCATGATGCTTAACTGAGCCACCCAGGTTCCCCCAGCTAACAAGTTTTTAAAAGCACATGGGGGCAGAGCAAGGGCTGGGACGCAGCTCCCCTGACTCCTGGCAGTTTGCTGAGTGTTTGCTCCAGAGAACCCAGCTCACAAGGCAGAGTGCATAAAACTGGGTGGGAAAGAGCAGCCAGATCTGACTTCCTGAAGTGTCTCCTCTGCTGAAGGAGTTGCTTCCATTTGCTGTCTGGGCTGGCACATCCCGTGCCCCACCCACCTCAGACCTCTCTGGTGGTGTGACGGCATCTCCGAAAGGCAGATATTCTCAAGGGGAAATGAATAGGAATCTAGGGCATAAGTTGCCCACCTGCTAAATACTTGATTGTTTCCCTGGAAGAAAAGTTCAGCAGCGTTATGGATTGAATGTTAGTGTCCCCCAGATTTCATTTGTTTAAACTCTAACTGCCAAAGGGATGGTATTAGGAGATGGGGCTTTGGGAAGGGATCAGATTTAGATGGGGTAGTGAGAGTAGAGCTCCCATGATGGGATTAGTGTCCTTATAAGAAGTGGAAGGGACCAGAGGGCCACCCCACCCATCCCTCTGCCAGGTGATGACACAGCGTGAAGGTGGCTATCTGCAAGCCAGGAAGAGGGCCCTCCCCATGCAGGGAATCTTCCAGCACCTTCCAGCCTTGAAAACTGTGAGAAGTGAAGTGTTCAACTTCCAGCCTTCAAAACTGTGAGAAATGAATGCTTGCTGTTTAAGCCAAGTCTGTGGTATTTTGTTACAATAGTCCAATCCGACTAAGGTGATCAGGATTCTGATGGGGCAGATATTTACAATGTTTACAGGCATTCATATGAAAAAAAAACAATTAGTAATGCTTATTTAAAAAAAAATTTTTTTCAACGTTTATTTATTTTTGGGACAGAGAGAGAGACAGAGCATGAACGGGGGAGGAGCAGAGAGAGAGGGAGACACAGAATCGGAAACAGGCTCCAGGCTCTGAGCCATCAGCCCAGAGCCTGACGCGGGGCTCAAACTCCCGGGCCGCGAGATCGTGACCTGGCTGAAGTCGGACGCTTAACCGACTGCGCCACCCAGGCGCCCCAGTAATGCTTATTTTAAAACACTGGGTTTGTATCTGATACCAGCGTTCCTTTGGAAGACCATGTCCTTCAGGATTTGACTCACTTGAGAAAATAAGAAATCCATATTCTAGGCCTCCCCCTCCTTCTCTCGCCTATCCTCTCCTCTCCAGATACCCTAGATTTCCTTTGCTGCTCCCTAAAGCAGTGATCCTCAACTGGGGGGGGAGGGGGAGGTGAGATTCTCATTTTGGAATGAGATCTGTCGGATTCCTTTAGAAGATAAATATGTAACACTGCAGATCATGCTGGGACAGTATAAATCACAAATGGATACAAGCCTCCACCAGTGTGGGGCACTCCCCGTGGTGCATGATGGCCTGTGTGTATTTGTAGTTGGCAAGTTATCTTTGAATCCAACATGACCAGCACGGGTGTGTTACGAAGGCCAGAGAACTATGTGTCCTGGTGAACTATGTGCAGCAGAGGTGAGCCGTTGCCATGCAGGCGGGTGATCGAGGCTAAATTTGCTGCCCACACACCACTGAATGATTTGGAATGCCAGGGCTTTGTTTGAATTCGGTCAGCTTTTGACGGTTAGCACTTTGGGAATATTTTACTTCTTCAAAAAGACTCCATATGTCTCCCAGCAGGACCTATGATTTTCTATGTGCCAAATAAAAGGCACACACAGAGCAGTGACTCTGGTTTTGATAGGTAGCCAAGGCTGTCCAAAACCTAGTACCAAAATGTGGTAGGGTTGGGGGGGGGGGGTGCTGTTATTATCTTATCCTTGAGAAGCCCTTGGGTCAAGTCAAGCATCCTTTCAGGTTGCATATTTGTGGGTCACGAAAAAGAAACTCCATTCAAGAGCTGGAAAATTACTGAAAACTTGGATATTGGCAAATGGCAAAAAAAAAAAAAAGTTGGAAGTAGGAGTACAAAAGAGGTTTTGACAAGCTCCCTTGTTGAACAGCATGACCCATTTCAGAATTCACGAGGTTCCCCAAACTGGGTTTGCATGATGCACAGATGCTTCAAAGCATCTGTGAAGCAGCAAACGCATTGAAATCTTATTCAAAGCAAAACCACATTTGCATGACGAACATTGGAACATTGCTCTAAACAAGGACCAGTCCCTGGAACTTGATGAAACCCCAGGAATGCAGAACAACGTGGGTACTTAGAGCAAGTGGGACCAATGACAAGATGGTGAACAATTCCAAGAAAGCGAATCTTCCTTTTTTAGACGGTTCCACCTCTATCTACCTTGTGTGCATTTTGCATTCTTAGCCCAGGGAATTCGGCTGTCCCTATTCCAACTGCCACAGACCACTGTTAGAAACCAAAGTCCCTGATGCCAGGGTGCAAAGCTGTGTCATCCAGTACATCTTTAAAATGGCTTATTGTGTCAAGTCTCATTTGTCTTAACTCTTCATGTAAATAGCACATAGACATAGTCATGTGGGGCTTTTTTTGTAATGTCTGATACAATCCATGGCGATATTAACAGTGGCCACATTTGCAAATCACGGCTTCAGGCTTTTTGTTTTGTTTTACTAAATTAATTTTGTTTACCAGGAAGTTAGCTGTTTCCTCTGTGTTTGATTTCACTGAATTATCAGGTGCAAGCTCTATATTTACTTTCTTTTCTTTTTTTCTTTTTTTAACTTTTTTTTTTTAACATTGAGAGAGAGAGAGAGCAAGGAGGGGAAGGGAGCAGAGGGAGAGAGAGAGAATCTTAAGCAGTCTCAGAACAGAGTCTTACTCAGGGCTCGATCCCACAACCCTAGGATCATGACTCAAGTAAAAATCAAGAGTTGGATGCTAAACTGATTGAGGCACTCCAGTATTTACTTTCTAGGTTTATGCTTCTCAGGTAATATTTTTCATTTTTTATTCAAATGTTGCTATATTAACAAAGAGTAGTGATAACAATATGCTATGCAGACTACCTTGACTTGGCTAATGGTTTCAGCAGCGAGAATAATGGTTTCCCATTTTACATCCAAAGTTTCTAATTTTTCAGCTATTATGTAAGGTTTCTCTTCCTTAATCCTCGTCACCCATCAGTGTAAACTAGAAAATGAATCATCTTTCAACATTTCTCTCTTATGGTTGAGGTGCTTTTGTTTGCTGTTTTTGAAAAAATTATGATAAGATTCCACATTCTGAAATACGAATGAGGACTATAAAGATGTCTTCATATGCGATATTCATTGGTTTCACATCCATTATAACCACCTTGGTCTCCTTTAGCCAGGATTTTGGTTGTGAGCAGAGTCTTCTGATTACTGCTAAGCTTTGTAGAATTTCACAGCCAGTAAGACAAAATTGATCTAGGTGCTTTCCTTATATATTTATATGATCGAAGTGGTTCTGAACACAAGCTGCCTCTAAATTTAATTATTATTATTATTATTTTTTTGTTTTGTTTTGTTTTTCAACGTTTTTATTTTATTTTTGGGACAGAGAGAGACAGAGCATGAATGGGGGAGGGGCAGAGAGAGAGGGAGACACAGAATCGGAAACAGGCTCCAGGCTCTGAGCCATCAGCCCAGAGACTGACGCGGGGCCCAAACTCCCGGACCGCGAGATCGTGACCTGGCTGAAGTCGGACGCCTAACCGACTGCGCCACCCAGGCGCCCCTAAATTTAATTATTTATGGGGCGCCTGGGTGGCTCAGTCTGTTGAGCATCCGACTTCGGCTCAGGTCATGATCTTACAGTTTGTGGGTTCGAGCCCCACCTCAGGCTCTGTGCTGACAGCTGGGAGCCTGGAGCCTGCTTTGGATTCTATGTCTCCTTCTCTCTCTGCCCTTCCCCCATTTGTGCTCTGTCTCTCAAAAAAATAAATAAATGTAAAAAAAAATCTTTTTAAACTTAAATATTTAGGGCATAAATACCAGCCAGTATGAGAAAGCTCCCTGCCCGTGACAGTTCCCTCACATTGTTTTTCATTATTTTGCATGATGTCTTCACTTTCCAGAGTATTTCTGGTCCATGGCAAGAAGGCAAATTAAAAATTTATGCATAAACCCACAACTCGTTTAACCAACTGAGCCCCTATTTTTATTTTTATAATTACATGAGTAAAACACGAATTCATGATCATTGCAAAAGAATGCAACAGTACAGAAATATATGGAGTGAAAAGGGAAAGCTTCTTTACACACTCTCCTCCCATCTTACCCCTCCCACAGATCCTTCCAGACTTCTCTCAGAGGATTCATAAATTCGATAGATAACCTCCCACTCTAGTCCCTAGAAAAACTGGTCCCTCCTTCTCCTCCTCACTCACTAAGATCACAGAACCAAAAAGAATTTTATTCTGGAGTACCTGCTCAGCTGGAAAAGGAGGTACAATTTCACAAAGTATAGGGGGAAATCCCAAGCACTGCCTTGCACTTGGGCGGGCAGATGGTGGGGTTTGGGGGTGGAGTCTATTACAGGGACTAGAAGAGGGAACTGTTTGAGGTGATGAGAATCTGAGGGGAGTCTGCTTAGAGGAAGTTCAGGGCACCCACAGATCACACCTTCCCGAGCAACAGCCCTCCTCATCAGAATCAATCTTTTCAGGTCCAGGAGAAGGTGCAAGTTAGCAGGTACACGAATTCTTCTATGCCTTAATTTCCTTCCTGTAATTGTATCCATCCTTCTAGGCTTGAGGAGACCCAAGGTGACCCTCTGTCACTGGGTGTTCCGGCAGGCTCCAGGAGGTGGCCTTATGGCAACACTAGGGACACAACTGAGACCATTCCCAAGCAGGACATGCTCAGAGGACAGTGTGCAGACCCCAGCTCTCCTTGAGGGTGGGAGGAAGCTCCCTTCTTTGTGGGCTTTGTTAAAAAACAAAATTCAACCAAGTGAATTTTAACGATCTAATTGGCTCTATTCAACAGCTCGCGAATCAGGCAGCATCCCATCTAGCAGATAGAAAGGAGCACTGAGTAGCTGTACAAAGTGAAAGACTTGTAGGCAGAAGGGAGTAGGAATAAGGAAGTTACACCAGTAAAAAATCAGATTGGGTATTACACGGTCACCCCTTTAGGGGTGATCATCCTTTAGGGGCTGATAGGGGTCTATCAGGCAGATTACCTCACTAGCACTGATCAGGTGATTCCTGGTTGACTGCTTTAGGATTCCATTTCTGGGAGAACCAAAACTGTAATTAAGTGTGATTTTGGTGATGTGGGGCTTAGCATAAGGGACTCCATTTGGGGCCCAGTGGTTGCTTTTAACCTTTTTTTTTAACATGTATATGTCTCTGTGTGTTGTGTGTATGTATGATTCCATTTTTTTAAACCATGCATGTAGACACATATTTTTAAAGAATACGAATGGAATCACTGAATTTATTTTCCTGTGACTTGCTTTTTTCATTTAATATATACTACAGTATTCCATGTCAGTATATGTAGAGCCATCTTTCCTTTTTAACACATAGTACCCATCTTTTAAAATTAGAAGATGGTCGGGGCACCTGGGTGGCTTAGTAGGTTAAGTGTCCGACTCTTGACTTTGGCTCAGGTCATGATCTCACAGTTCATGAGTTCGCGCGCCCTCTTGCCCCCGTTCAGTGCAGAGCCTGCTTGGGATTCTGTCTCCCTCTCTCTGCCCTTCACCACCCCCCCCCCACCCTTGCTCTTGCTCTCTCTCTCTCTGTCTCTCAAAATAAATAAAAGTCAACTTAAAAAGATAAAATGAGAAGATGGTTGTTTGTGCTTTTCTTGTTTTGTTTTTTGTTGTTGTTTTTAATTTAGGATTAGGAGGCAGGCAATGAGAATGACCTAGAGAGGGCCAAAAAGAGACTGGTGAGGCCACGTGCTCGACACGTGATGACGTGTGGGAAGGAGCCTTGCTGCTGAGCAAGTGATGTCAGTGGCAGGGGAACATTAATATTACTTGGCCTCAGCCTCTACATCTCTGCAAAGGAAGGTGTGGAAAGTTGAGGAAAATCTCCTAATTCCATCCTTTTGAAAAATATCTTCATTTCATTTTAGGTCGCCATAGCACAAGCCTATCAAACTCTCAGAGATGTTTTCATGTTACATGACCTTCCCTTCCCTTTTATTTCTTTTTCTTTTCTTTCTTTTTTTTTTTTTTTTTTCCGGAAAGAATCAAAGACAAACTTCAAATGTTTAGAATGTCAACTTCATCAGTTCAATGCTTTTATATGTGTTGCTGAGAAAGAAATTCCCAGAAGCAAACATGTCAAAATGATTTCTGCGAAAGGGGGGTGGGTGGGGAAGCTTATTTTCAAATGTCAGTGGTGAACAATATTCTTGAAATAGAATTATAGCCTTTGAAAGTCATGTTTCTTAAAATTAATTGTCCCGAGATCACAGTTGTGCTTTTATTTCACAGAACTTTCAAAGAACGTCGAGTGTACTATTAGCTGACAATTTGTTTTTCATAAGAATGGCACTGGACCTCCTTAGTAGTTAGCCCATGTAAGTTAATAAAACGGGACTGGGGCGCTTGGGTGGCGCAGTCGGTTAAGCGTCTGACTTCAGCCAGGTCACGATCTCGCGGCCCGGGAGTTCGAGCCCCGCGTCAGGCTCTGGGCTGATGGCTCAGAGCCTGGAGCCTGTTTCCGATTCTGTGTCTCCCTCTCTCTCCCCCGTTCATGCTCTGTCTCTCTCTGTCCCAAAAATAAATAAACGTTGAAAAAAAACGGGACAATGCCGTGAACACCGGGCAGGGCTCAGGGCAGGGACCCAAGCAGATGTGCCTTTTGTGGTCCCCACTCTAGCTTGGAGCTTCTCCAGGACAGTTCTGCCTTTTTGCCTTAGAATTCACTTGTTTTAACAATTGCCAAGACATCAGGGGACACCTAGGAGTCAGAGATGGAGAGACAAAATTTGAATCTTCCTCAAGTCAGCGCAGAGGGGATTTCACAAAATGTGTCTCTTGGCAAAATGCCAATGTCGTTTTTCAGTTGTAGAACTGTATTTTCAGGGGCGCCTGGGTGGCTCAGTCGGTTGAGCGTCCGACTTCGGCTCAGGTCATGATCTCACAGTCTGTGAGTTCGAGCCCCATATCGGGCTCTGTGCTGATAGCTCAGAGCCTGGAGCCTGTTTCAGATTCTGTGTCTCCCTCTCTCTCTGCCCCTTCCCTGCTCATGCTCTGTCTCTCTCTGTCTCAAAAATAAATAAAAACATTAAGAAAAAAAAATTTTTTTTAAAAGAACTGTATTTTCAAATTCTCTTCACCAGCACAGGATGGCAGAGGACCCACCTGAATGGTTCATTCCATAGAGTCTGACAGGGAGTCTGATCCGGGAAGTGGGAGGCCTGAAAATTCTAGAACAGCATTTTCCACACCTGGAGAGGGAGCCCCCTGCTGAGGCCTGGATGGTTTCAAAGCAGTGACTTCATAAATCAGATGTATTGTGGCAGGGCAGCATTTCCCAACCGAAGGTTAAAGAGGCTTACTTTGTTACAAGTTAGAATGGTCACTGTTCTGTTTCAATTTTTAAAAATAATTCGGTAATTAAAAGCAAAATTTATCCTTCAAACAGAAAGTTTGAGAGCCATCAGATGCTGACCCAATGAGCAGGTCAGATGAACCAGCTCACATATGAGTTGTTTGGGGGTTTACCACTCAGTGGGCACAGCTGGCTCATTGGGTGGGGTAGATCATTATGTAGTTTTCATTCTTTTATCCTTAGTTCTGCACTGTTTAATTTAGTCTATATAAAACTATGGTGTAAAGTGAGGAAGCAGAGTGAAAGGGAAATCCACCGCATGGGAGAAAATATTTGAAAATCCTGTATCTGTTAGATATTCCTTATTAAGGAATCAAGATCCAGAACAAATAAAGAACTCCTAAAACTCATTAACAAACCAAACAACCTCATGAAAAGTAGTCGTCTCGAGTAGACATTTCACCGAAGAATATATACAAATATTTCCCCCAATCAATAACATGTATATATCTAATCACAGCCCTTGAAGTACCTGGCTGGCTCAGTGGGAAGAGCATGAGACTCTTGATCTCAGGGTCGGGAGTTCAAGCTCCACGTTAGATGTAGAGCCCACTTAAAAAAAATTAAAAAACAAATTAATGAAAATAAAAAGCCCAATTCGGCTTTTCACTTATAGAGAAAAAAAAAAGTCCTCTATTCACAATGTATGATTCTGAACAAAAAATAACAAATAGCAGTTTGAAGCTGTGCAGAAAATTTATAAAAATAAACCAACTGGCATTTTCTAACCAAAAACTGCAAGCATTTAAGACAGCTGCTCTGGTCTATTTTTGATGCCACAATGCTGATACATTTCAATCTAAATTTTATTCTTATTTAAACAAAATTTTATCAACATAATAAATGTAAATTGCTTTTTGAAAAAAAAAACCCACAGGATTTGTGATGGAAAGCGTCATGTCTCTTCCTACACCAGGCCCATTCTCCTGGGCAATCACTTTTTTAATTTTCATCCTTCTGGTAGTTACTTTCATAATTCTAAATATTGTGTCCATATCACTGCTTCTAGATTAAATAGATACTGTCCAACAGCTCCCAGCCCCCAACTATAAGGATTTAACCTACACAGTTTGGCCTTCTCGTTTCAATTTTTGATAGTTATTTTATTTTTAGTTCTTTTTTTTAACCTTTATAACTTGAAATAATGTACTTAGACCTCCATATCTTATTCCATTAATTTTATACAATATTTCTTGTCTCTTCAGGATGTAAAATGAGAATTCTTCTCCAAATTTTACCTCTCAAATTAAGTTTCTTAGTAAGTCTTCTATGGATTGTCTGAAGGTTATTTTTAGAAGTTGAAAACCATTAAACAGTTTATACATTATTGTAGCTATGTAGTGTTATTAACTTCAGAGATTTTTAAAATGCTAGGACCCTAGTTCCTTCTGTATGTGGTCAATGTCAGCACTCCAGAGTCACTGTCTTAGGTGACAGTCTTAGGATTGTAAGGCCAAAAAGATTCTCTTTTCTAATACTCTACCAATTGCTCAAAATTACGCTACTTTCTAGGTTGCTTCCGGTTTGAACCATGACTATCCTGTACAACTGTCTGTTTTTTCTGGAGATTCTAAATGCCTTTCTTTTTCTTGTCAAAAAAAAAAAAAAAAAAGAAAGGAAATGTGCCTCTTCTCAATAGGCTTTTGGGTCAGCTTCACTCCCTTATATCCCACATATCCCACGTCTTCTTTTTTTCTTGGCTTTCCTCTCATCTCAAGAACTACCTGTATGTGTGCAAATAGCTTAATTTACTTTCTCATGCAACTTGTAGGTTGACCATATATGGCATTTTAAATTGAAAATCATGTCAAATTAATGTCAGGACACCTTGACTTACCATTTGCTTCAAAATAAATATGTCTGTTTATTTTTGCATTTTCCTTTTCACTGCTTTATACATATATATACATATATATATTTATTTATATTTATATAAATATACATAAAGGGTATATTATGTTGAGGATATGTATGGATATATAGAGATATATAAGGAGATATATATATACATATATATCTATATACATATGTACACATATATGTATACATATATATCCTTAATTGCTCATATTTACTCTCTGGCCAAGTACACTTCATGAGACTACTCTTCACGAAGGGTTGCCATGCACTACAAGATGACAGAAGAGACCTTTCAGTAGTCAATTTTCCATTAATATGTTTCTCTGACAGAAATGATCATCTTAAACCTGTTGTACTGGAAGCTTTGCAGTCACGAGGCCACAATTTCTTACCTCCACATTTTACAACATTCTGTAGGTAGTAAAAGTGACAGAATTGTTGATGTATCAAAGTCCCCAGAAAATTTTAAGATAACAAAAAGCATTTTATGAGCATATTAGTGTTATTGAATAATAAGATAAATATAATAACTAAGAAGTCTGCTATTTCAAAGCTTAGGCAAATGAGCTGTTGTTTTCATGATGGAAGTTTTAAGGTGACAAGGGAGAAAATATGCATTAAGCAACTTTAGTAAAGTAATAAATATTAAGCAGTATACGTGAATAAAAAATTATATTGGCATTGTATTCCTAATTTTTGTATATATATAAGCTTTGTGATAAGCCAACTTTGTTGTCTGTATGCTTGATATATATTATAGATTTTTAATATTAGCCTATTATATCTCTCAACATTTTCAGATATTTATACTGTTAAACTTTCAAAAGTACATGTTTAACTCCTGATAATTCTTCAAGGGTTTCTATAAGTTCACTTTTCTATTTTGTTTGGTAATTCTTTAGTTAGTACAAATTTTTTATTTAGAAATGCTACTTTAAATAGGAGATTCAGGGGTGCCTGGTGGCTCAGTTGTTGAAGTGTCTGACTTCAGCTCAGGTCATGATCTCACAGTTTGTGGGTTCAAGCCCCGCATCGGGCTCTGTGCTGACAGCTCAGAGCCTGGAGCCTGTTTCAGACTCTGTGTCTGCCTCTCTCTCTGCCCTTCTCCACTTGCACTCTGTCTCTCTCTTTCTCAAAAATAAATAAACATTAAAAATTTTTTTTAAAATAGGAGATTCAAATATGTATTATAATTAAGTGAACCACACAATGACTACTTCATTTGTTTTAATTTTTTTCATGCTTACTCTTTTTTTAAAATGTTTACTTATTTCTGAGAGAGAGAGAGAGAAAGAGAGAAAGAATTCAAGCAGGGATGGGCAGCGCGAGAGGGAGACAGGATCTGCAGCAGGTTCTGCACTGACAGCAGAGAACCTGATGCAGGGCTTGAAGTCACGAACTATGAGATCCTGACCTGAGCCAAAGTGGGACACTGAACTTAACCAACTGAGCCACCCAGACACCCCTCATGCTTACTCTTTCCAGAGCATGACTATTCTAATTGGGCACATCTAATCAGTCTAATAAGACTAATCAGAATATCCTATTCTGAAAAGTCAAAACAAACACAACATGTTGTCAGGTTTTTCTTACCTAATTAATGTTCATCAAATTACATGATATCTGTAACTTATCAAATAAAAAAGTTGCCTTATGTATATGGATTTAGAAATATAATAATGCAGCTATTTAGGGGCACCTGTTAGTAGAGTATTTGACTCTTGATCTCGGCTCAGGTCATGATCTCACAGTTTGTGAGTTCAAGGCCCCAGCTGGGGTCTGTGCTGACAGCATGGAGCCTGCTTGGGATTCTCTCCCTCTTTCTCTTTCTGTCCCTCCCCTGCTCACACTTGCACTCCCTCTCTCTCTCTCTCTCTCTCTCTCAATAAATAAATAAACATTTTAAAAAATAATGAAGTTATTTAAATGTTTTTCTTATTATTATACTTAAAATAACTTTTCTATTACATACTATGCAAAAACTAAATAACTACCTGTCTATCTATGTATCCATGTATCTATGTATCTATCTATCTATCATCTATCTATATTGCAAGGACCAATTCTAGAATTTCTATGAAAATGCACACAATCTGGATTATCCAAAGTAATCTTGAAAGGGGCACCTGGGTGGGTCAATCAGATAAGTGTTCTGCTCTTGATTTCGGCTCAGGTCATGATCTCATGGTTCATGGGTTCCAGCCCTGTGTCTGGCTCTGTGCTAACAGGGCAGAGCCTGCTTGGGATTCTCTCTCTCCCTCTTTCTCTGCCCCTCCCCCACTCATTCTCTCTCTCCCCCTCTCTCTCTCTCTCTCTCTCTCTGTCTCTCTCTCTCTCTGTCTCTCTCTTTCTCTCTCTCTCAACCTCAAAATAAATAAATAAACATTTTAAAAAACCCAAAGTTTTTTGGTTTGTTTGTGCTGACAGCTCAGAGCCTAGAGCCTGCTCCGGATTCTGTGTCTCCCTCTCTCTCTGCCCGTCCCCTGCCTTTCCATCTTTTTCTCAAAAATAAATAAACATTAAAAAAAATTTTTTTTAAACCCAAAGTAATCTTGAAAAAGAACAAAATTTAAGAATTTATACTATCTGACTTTAAGAATACTATTAAGCTGCAATAATCAGTGTACTGGTGTAATGATAGACAAATTAGTAGGACTGAGTAGAGAACCTATAATTGACCCACATTAAAAAATATTTATTGGGGCGCCTGGGTGGTTCAGCTGGTTAAGCATCCGACTTTGGCTTGGTCATGATTTCAGTTTGTGAGTTTGAGCCCCACGTCAGGCTCTGTGCTGATAGCTCACAGCCTGGAGCCTGCTTCGGATTTTGTGTCTCCTTCTGTCTCTGCTCTTCCCCCGCTCATGCTCTTTCTCTCCTTCAAAAATAAATAAACATTTAAAAATATATATTTATTTATTCATTTTGAGAGAAGGAGGGAGAGAGTGTGCTCACACGGGAAAAGGGCAGAGAGAGGGAGAGAGAGAGAATCCCAAGCAGGTTCTGCACTGTTTGCATAGAGCCCAATGTGGGACTTGAACCCATGAACTGTGAGATCATGATCTGAGTGGAAATCAAGTGTTGGACACCTAACTGACTAAGCCACCCAGGCACCCCCAAACGGATGCATATTTACACAATTACTTGATTTTTACCAAAGCAGTTCAGTGAGGAAAGGAAAAGTTTTTCATAAAATGGTGCTGGGACAACTGGATATTCATATGGAAAAAAAATGAACCACCTGTACCTAATCCTTACAAAATTAATAATTTAAAATGTATCATGACCTAGACTTAAGAGTTAAAACTATAAAGCTTCCAGAATAAAACATTAAAAGGAATCTTCATGACCATGAAGTAAGCAAAGATTTCTTAGACAAGACCCAGAAAATAGTAACTATAAAATTAAAAGTTGATAAATTAGACGTCAGCAAAAATTTTTAAATCCTACTCCCTGAAATGCACAGTTAAAAAGATAAATAAACAAGCAAAAAGAAAATATTTGCTAAATATATATTTAGTAAAGGATGTGCATCCATAATATAGAGAGAACTCCTACAAGTCAGTAATAGAAAGACAAAAAAACTATTTTTTTGAAAAGGCAAATGATTTGAGCAGACACCTTCCAAAGGAAAACGTACTAATGGCCCATAGCAAATAAAAAAGGGGTCAACATCATTAGTTACCAGGAAAATGCAAATTAAATTACAATTAAGTTACCACTACAACTAGCCAGAATGGCCTAAATTGAAAACACTAACAACACCAACGTGGGGAGAGTTGAAAAGACAGGAACTCTCATACGTTGTTTGTTGGTGGGCGTATAAAATGGTGCAATCACTTTGGGAAAAGTTCTGATAGTTCCATAAACATCTATCTTATGATTCAGCAATTCAGTTCTTAGGGTTTTCCCCAAGGGAAATCGAAAACACGTTCACAAAAGGATTGTGCAGGAATGCTTTGTAAGGAGACAGTTCTCCGCGGCTCTCTGGTGTTTTGCACAGCTTGAGGCTTGTGAGCGAAGCACAGGTTGTCTTTTGTTCAGCGCTATGTTTGTATAGAGAACGGCGGTGGAAGATAAAGTCTCCCGCCAGGACCATCCGATTCAGGTTCTCTAAGCTCAAGGTTTGTCCCCTGTGACATAACTCCTGTTTGCTGTTGTCACTTGGCCCTGTATGTCACCCCCTGGAGATGGGCTTAGGGAAGTGGTGCAGATATTGATAACTCTGGCTACTGCCATTGCTGTGAGCAACAAAACCCTTTGTGTCTGGTTTAGCGATCTCACATCTTCTGCCAGCATCCTTGAACCTGTGTTGGGCTAGTCTGAATCCCGCAAGTGAGAGGAAGACTCAGACCCACACAGTTCTTGGCTGGTTCATAGCAACTTTTCCCCCTAAGCGGAAACAACCAAATGTCCATCAAGGGGAGAATGGAGGAAATGAATTGTGATACACTTACAGTGTGGAATATCCCTCGGTGATAACTAGGGATGAACTAGTGAAACACAACATGAATGACTCTCAAAAAAACACACTGAGTGGAAGAAGCCTTTCACAAAATAGTACTAACTGAATGATTGCACATATAGGCGGTTCTAGGATACGCACACCTAATCTATGGTGTATAAAATGAGGTCAGATCTAGATAAGGGTTGGATTGAGTGTTGCATTTTTCAAAACTCATAGAATGGTGGTACACTTAATATTTGTCTATTTCACCGTATGCAGACTTCTCTTAAGAGAATAAAGAACTATAGGCAAATATTAAGATCTACTTAAGTATATGCAAGCTGAAGTGTTTAGGGATAAAGCATACTCATGTTTGCAGTTTACTGTGAAATACATAAAAAAAAAAGGGGGGGGGGCCCTGGCTGGCTCAGTCAGTGGAGAACACAACTCTTGATCTTGGGGTTGTAAGTTTGAGCCCTATAGTGGGTATAGCGATTACTTGGAAAAATAAAATCTTAGGGGCATCTGGGTGGCTCAGTTGGTTAAGCATCCAACTCTTGATTTCAGCTCAGGTTATGATCTTGTGGTTTGTGAGTTCGAGACCCATGTCAGGCTCTGAGCTGACAGTGCGGAGCCTGCTTGGGATTCTCTCTCTCTCTTTCTTTCTCTCTCTCTCTCTTTCTCTCTCTCTGTCCCTTTCCTGCTCTTGCCCACACACTCTCTCAAAAGAAATGATAAAAAATAAAATAAAATCTTAAAAACAAGAAACACACTAAGAAATAAGATGGATTGGTGGGTGGATAGAGAACATAGATGGAGAATAGATAGATCTGTGATCAAACAAATACAGCAACATATTAATACTTGTAGAGTCCAATAGTGGGTATATCACTGTATAATTCTGCCAACTTTTCTATATATGCAACATTTTTCATTTAAAAAGTTGGGGGAAAATACACATTAAAAATTCTAATGGGGTTAGAGATATAGTTTATTGTTAGAGGAGTTTGTTAATGAAAATGACATTGGGAAATATTAATCAATGCCAGATACATCTATCTTTTCAATTCTTGCATATAAATCCAGTATAAACCCAGAGATGTCTCTCAGACACGAGAGTTAGAGAAAGGGAGAAAAGGGAAAGATGAAGGCAAGGTTTCCATCAATAGAATTTTCAGATGTGTCCATTAGCTGCATACACTTGACTAATAAATAAGAGAGGAGCACCTGGGTGGCTCAGTTGGTTAAGTGTCTGACTCTTGATTTTGGCTCTGGTCATGATCTCACAGTTCAGGAGATTGAGTCCCATGCTGGGTTCTGTGCTCAGATTCTCTCTCCTCTCTCTCTGCCCCTTCCTTGCTCATAAAATATTATTTATTTATCTCTCAAAATAAATAAATAGACATTTAAAAAAAAGAAGAAAGTATCTTTTAAAATGATCATGGACAAGTTTATTAGCAATATGATCTATAGAAGTCATCCCCTAATTCCACCAAAATTCTAATACACCAACCAAAATTTTACTAAGTAATTGACATTTATTATATATTAATTGTTTCAGTTTAGATAGCTCAGACTTATGACACTATTCTATCTTTACATATTATATGTGTGTCTTTTTAAACTTATGACATAATTTTGTTCATCTCTGTAATGCTTCTAATGCTGGAATAAATTATTGTATTATTTCCTTTGAAAAGTATATCATTTAGTTTGTATCGCAGTCCTCAGCAACACATTTTGGAAAAAAAGATGTACTACTTTTTTTTTTTTGTACTGCTTGTATTTTTAAGTAAAGAATTATATTAGAGGAGTTTTATAACTGTCTTCCTATCTATATCCCATGTAAGGAAGTTGGATAGGATGACCGTAAATCTGCTTAGCCCAATGGTCTGCTCTTTGCTCTGTCTTCTGAGCAGTGAAAACACACATCACAGCTGCTTTTTTTTTTTCCAAACAGAAAGCATCATTATTTTCTTCCTTCATAATGCATCATTTTCATAAATAGTTCAAACAAAGCAGAGACAGTGAACACATTCTCATACATATTCTGTCCAGATAACTAAGTTTGCTGTTTGCTGGATATCATGGACATTTTTCATGCCAAAAAATAAAAATACATAGTATTTTTAAAAGACACACTGTCTTCTGCCGCAGTGGATATACCGTAATTGATTTAATCAATTCCTTGTCATGGACCCTTAAGTTTCAATGTTTTAATTACTAAAAATAACAATATTATAAATATTCTTGACCATGCCACACTTGTCCTATTATAACATCGGAATAAGTTTTTGGATCATAGTTTATGCATACTTTAAATTTTGTTAGATACCCTAAATTTCTCTCTTGGAAGGCTGTACCAATTTACAATTCCACCAACGATGTAAGAGTTTTTTAGCTACTCCTTCAGCTTCTAGAAACCTGCAGCTCCTGTCTTGCAAAGTAAAATATTTAACAAAGGAACTCTTAAATATTCACTAGGGGGACATTTCTCATCCTTTATTTACCAGAAAGACTTCCAGCCATTTCAAAGACTCTATAAAGGTTATTTCAATTGATACTCCTTTGTTGTAATTAGACCCACACACAAACTTCCCAGGAGATGGTAACCCACTTTATTTTTAAAAGCCTGTCTAGTTTTAAAAGCTTTCAACAGCCACTCTAAGGAAATCCTTTTGATGGCAAACTTCAAAGACTTGTTTTGGTTAAAGCTCTTTTCTTTTTATTTCAACTTCAATAAAAAGATGGAATACCTGATTCCTTTACTTGAAAACTAGATTTTTGGTCATTAAAAGCATGTCTCCACAAGCAGAGCTGAATCCCACAGGACTGAGATGCTGCATTCATTCAACAAGGCTTGACCTTTCTCCTCCTGTTTGGAAAGCTCTGTGCTAGGCACCAGGGGAAGTTGTGGGAGGGTGGGAGGCTCAGGAACCTAAGGTCTGTTTGACCAAATGACAAAACAAAACTATTAAGTGCTTTGGAAATACTAGGAACTAAAATGAATGCTTTTGGTTGAGTCACAAATGGCATATTTGTGTGGTTACAACCAGAGCCAGAACCACAGATATAACAGTGAACCAGAAATTCTAATGCTCCATTAAACAACCCTGTGCAAATTACGCTTTTCAGGCTTGGTCCAATCCAGCCTGACCATAGAACTTAGACAGGTTTAGAAACTTGCCCAGGGACATCTGTAAGCGACAAACCCCAGACTCAGCCTCAAATCTATTTGACTTTGGGGTACATTTCACTGTCTTGGTTCATTTTTTCCCCCAGATTAAAGTAAGAATTTTCTTTTATTTTTATGTAATTGACATATAACATTACGTTACTTTCAGGTGTACAACACAATTTGCTATTTGCAAAATGATCGGGACAATAAGTCTAGTTAACACCCATCACCACACAGAGTTACAAATTTTTTTCTTGGGATGACAACTGTTAAGAACTATTATATTATTTTATATAGGTGCCAGAAAAACCTTACAGAGTAGTTAGTGTGAGGCTAACTTTTTTTGCAAAGGACCTAATTGAGTTAAGAAAATATGTTCATAGAACAGAGGTCAGCAGAGTAGAGCCAAAGGGCCAAATCCAGTTCTTCATTTGTTTTTCTAAATAAAGAATTTTTGGACCGTAGCCATACTCATTCATTTACATACTGTCTATGGCTGCTTTTGTGTTACACCAGCAAAATGGAGTGGTTCTAACAACAGATAGCCTGAGGAAACGTAGCAAACTTACTGTCTGGCCCTTTAAGAAAAATTTGCATACATACAGTAGGAATTAGGGTCAACATTCAAATTCAGTTCTGTCGGATTCCAAATAATTAGTGCTCGGTTACCTGGTCTAATTATACCTGCTCCTTGTGTGTACAAATTTTGCAAAGTTTTTGACAGTGTTTCTCTTTTTTTTTAACGTTTTATTTATTTTTGAGACAGGGAGAGACAGAGCATGAACGGAGGAGGGTCAGAGAGAGAGGGAGACACAGAATCTGAAACAGGCTCCAGGTTCTGAGCAGTAAGCACAGAGCCCAACGCGGGGCTCGAACTCACGGACAGTGAGATCGTGACCTGAGCCGAAGTCGGACGCTTAACCGACTGAGCCACCCAGGCGCCCCTGACAGTGTTTCTCTTATCCTTATAGACGTGTCAGAGTGCTGTGGTCTGGATGATAGTACATTTACCTCTTAATTCAGTGTCTGTGGGTAAATATCATCCCACAGTCACCCCAATTGAGCTCCTTTGACCTTCCTGGGCACTATAGTAATGACAGCCACCTGGCCTCTGTTACTTCGGGCCCCATCTTCCTCCTGAGTATTGATAAACCTGGCTCTGTGCTTTCTTACCATCATCCCTGACTTGCAGAGAAGATCACCGAACCCCTTAGTGTTGCCGGTGCCCCTCTAACAAGCACAATTCCAATGGTCTTGGTGAGTAGCGTGTCCTGGGACCCTCCTATGGGACGTAATCCTCTGGCGGGTCTTCTGGCCACCCTAATATATCTGTTCCAACATGCCCACTTCCCTCAACCTTTTTTTAAAGCTTATTTTTATTTACTTTGAGAGAGAGCGAGAGAGCAAGTGGGGAGGGGTCGAGAGGGAGGGAGACAGAATCCCATGCAGGCTCCGTGCTGTCCGTGCAGACCCGGCTGCGAGGCTCAAACTCACGAATTGTGAGATCATGACCTGGAGCCAAAATCAAGAGTTGGTCGCTTAACCGAATGAGCCCCCCCCCCCCCCCCCAGGTGCCCCTTCCCCCGGCCTCTTTATTCTTCCCTCTCCCACCTGCCAGGGAAACTCAGACATTTCTGCTTCCCTGAGTGTTGGTCACTGCTTTTTGCAAGGAGTGCTGATTGCTGCCTGAGCCCCAGGTTTGCCCTATTCCTTTGCCAGCCGGTTCAAGCAACCCTTTTGGTGGAATCTCTTTCCTCCATCATCAGGCCCAGCATGTCCCCATCCAGGTTATTGCCCTAGCACCCAGGACACGTGGTGGGAGCAGCTCAGGTTTGCCCAACCAGAACTTTGACCTTAGCATAGCAGACTGGCCTCTGGCTGAGAATTCAGACCTCCCTGGAGCACATCTATGTCTGCTCGAATGCTACAGGAGATAGGGCCCTCTTTGTATGCCACCAAAAGGGCCTATGACTCTTAGCCATTAACTGCTTATTAATGGTGCTGAGTCTCTAATCATCCCTCTGCAGGGTATTAATACAATTTATCAGCAACCATCTAATTCGACTGTCCTGGAGGACATGGTTCTCCTCATGTTTCTCAAATTCCTGAATCATTTTATCTGCAGGAGTGTTCTTCTCTCCCTGGAAATTTTTCCAGCTCGCCGTTGGTAAAATCTTTAGCCACCGGGTCACAACCTCGTGCCAGGCGTGTCTGTGCCCAACTACCACTCAGGATAGCATTTTGAACACCTGCCAAGTGGCAAGTCAATAAGTTCCAAATCTCATCCTTCCATCTGGTTTCCCAGGCTCCAATTTCTGTACAATTTGCAACAGTCTGAGTCCTCTGAGAGGCAAAATGCCAGCATGGGATAAGATGTGCAAGAGATTTTATTAGGGGAAACACTGTGAGAGAGAATGAGGAAGCTGGAAGAGCTCTCAGTCATGACATATGTATGACCCCTCTGAAGGAGGGAGGGACGAAAGGAAGGGAGGGAGGAAGGAAGGAGGGAAGAATGAAGAAATGTCCATAGATTACAGTGCAGTTCTAAGAAACTTTTGGCAAGACCGGGAGTGTCTTCAAGTCAAATACACCCCAGAGGGGAATCCTGCATCTTGTAGGAATGGGCTTGCCTTAGTATTCCTGCCACTCTGAGTCACCGACTGGGACACAGCCAACGGGGGAAGTGTGGCCTTGGGAAGAATGCAGTGATGTATCCAGAGGACATCATCTGGGACCGTCAGCCAATTAGGATCCCTACAGTCAGAAATCTAAGAGCTACATGCCTCCACTGTCGCACCTCAGGTGCCAAAGGAAAAGGGGGAAACTCCTTTTTTTTTTAATAGGAATTTAATTATTTCCACCTTTACTGAAGTATCATTGACATGTAACATACGTAAGTTTAAGGTGTACCATGTGATGATTTCATACATGTACGCATGGCAAAATGATTGTCACGATAAGGTTAGTTAGCTCCTTCCGGGGGAAACATCTTTTAGGGGAAACCAACAGCATGACACATTCAACAAAACAGCCCAGCCAGACCACGCAACAGGGAATGAGGTCCATAAGTGCCAAGCCCCACCTATATATACAAGCTTCTTAGTTTCTCACTTTCAAATACAGCTAGACTACCAAGAGTCACTGAACACTTGAGGAAAATCTCTGATCTGGAAATCAGAGACCAAAACAAACACAAACAATGGTCACAAAACCATCAAAGTCACAACATGAGAAGAATCAGAGATTATTCAAGGAGAAGAAAACTTTTGTTTTTTTGTTTTTTTCTTTTCAGACTCTACTTTGTATTTCCATTGCTTTTTAAAATTTTTTTATTTTTTATTCAATTTATTTTTTTAAGTCACATCCAAGGTAGTTAGCGTATAGTGCAACAGTGATTTCAGGAGTAGATCCTTAATGCCCCTTACCCATTTAGCCCATCCCCCCTCCCACGACCCCTCCAGTAACTCTCTGTTCTCCATATTTAAGAGTCTCTTATGTTTTTGTCCCCCTCCCTGTTTTTATATTATTTTTGCTTCCCTTCCCTTATGTTCGTCTGTTTTTTCTCTTAAAGTCCTCATATGAGTGAAGTCATATGATATTTATCTTTCTCTGACTAATTTCGCTTAGCATAATACCCTCTAGTTCCATCCATGTACTTGCAAATGGCAAGATTTCATTCTTTTCGATTGCCAAGTAATACTCCATTGTGTATATAAACCACATCTTCTTTATCCATTCATGCAGCAATGGACATTTGGGCTCTCTCCATACTTTGGCTATTGTCGATAGTGCTGCTATAAACACGGGGGTGCATGTGCCCCTTCAAAACAGCACACCTGTATCCCTTGGATAAACACCTAATAGTGCAATTGCTGGGTCTTAGGGTAGTTCTATTTTTAGTTTTTTGAGGAACCTCCATACTGTTTTCCAGAGTGCCTGCACCAGTTGGCATTCCAAACAGCAGTGCAAAAAGACCCTCTTTCTTTGCATCCTCACCAACATTTGTTGTTGCCTGAGTTGTTAATTTTGGCCATTCTGACTGGTGTGAGGTGATATCTCATTGTGGTTTTGATTTGTATTTCCTGGATGATGAGTGATGTTGAGCACTTTTTCATGTGTCTATTAGCCATTTGGATGTCTTCTTTGGAGAAGTGTCTATTTATGTCTTTTGCCCATTTCTTCACTGGATTATTTGTTTTTTTGGGGTGTTGAGTTTGATAAGTTCTTTATAGGTTATGGATACTAACCCTTTATCTGATATGTCGCTTGCAAATATCTTCTCCCATTCCATCGGTTGCCTTTTAGTTTTGCTGATTGTTTCCTTCGCTGTGCAGAAGCTTTTTATTTTGATGAGGTTCCAATAGTTCATTTTTGCTTTTGTTTCCCTTGCCTCCAGAGACGTGTTGAGTAAGAAGGTGCTGCGGCCAAGGTCAAAGAGGTTTTTGCCTGCTTTCTCTTCGAGGATTTTGATAGTTTACTCTCTTACATTTAGGTCTTTCATCCATTTTGAGTTTATTTTTGTGTATGGTGTAAGAAAGTGGTCCAGGTTCATTCTTCTGTATGTCGCTGTCCAGTTTTCCCAGCACCACTTGCTGAAGAGACTGTCTTTATTCCATTGGATATTCTTTCCTGCTTTGTCAAAGATTAGTTGGCCATATGTTTGTGGGTCTATTTCTGGGTTCTCTATACTGTTCCACTGATCTGAGTGTCTGTTTTGTGCCAGTGCCATACTGTCTTAATGATTACAGCTTTGTACTACAGCTTGAAGTCCAAAGAAAACTTTTAAAAAACTTGTTTTTTTAATGTTTAAGTGAGAGAGACAGAGTGCGAGTGGGGGAGGGGCAGAGAGAGGGAGATACAGAAATGAAGCAGGCTCCAGGCTCTGAGCTGTCAGCACAGGGCCCGACGTGGGGCTCGAACTCACGAATTGAACTGTGAGATCATGACCTGAGCCAAAGTCAGACGCTTAACTGACTGAGCCACCCAGGTGCCCCGAAGAGAAGAAAACTTTTAATATATGTTTCACTGCTAGGTTCGGGAAGAAAAGATAGGTTATTATATCCAAGAACAGAATAGGGTGCTATATAAAAAAAAAAATTTAAGAGAAATTAAAAGTATGAAACCAAAATGAAAAACCTCAAAATAAGTTGAAAATATAGTGGAACAAATTTTCCCAGAAGTTTAAGTAAAAAGACAAAGAGACAGAAAATAGGAGATAAAAGACGATAGAAGTAGGGGAGCATTGTAAGGATTCAACGGCAAATGGTAGGAATTATGGAAATACAGAATAGAGAAGTGCATGGTCCCCATGAGGTAATTCATGAAAAGATCCTACAACTGAAGTGCGTGAGTTTCCGGTGAAAAGCTCCACAAAGTGCCTAACCCACAAAAGAATAATATTAATCCCAGCTCAAGACATATCATTCTGAAGTTTCATAAAGCTATGGGCAAAATAGAGAGTTGAAAAGTAATTTTTCTTCAAGAAGGAAAATTTAAGGTGTTTGTTTACAAAGGATCAAAAATCAAAATAGCATTGGATTTTTTCCACAGTGACCCCAGAAGCTAGGAGAATTGTAGCCAAGTCTTCAATATTCCAAGGTAAGAATGATTTATAATCTGTACTTGGTCAAACCAAGTCAGTTAATTGTCATCATAGAAAAAAAGATACTTTAAAATATGTAAGGTGTGTTGGGGGAGGGGCCCATAGCTGGTGTATTAAATCAAGAATATGCAGATTATGACCTGCTGGGTGAAGAGGCACAAGCCACCCACATAGGGTTGACAGGGAACTCCCTCAGCATTTGAGCTCCCACTTTGGGAAAGAGAAAACCTGGGGTCCTTTTGATTGAAGAAAACACAGCTTTAATGCATCTAATGCATTAAATTACTAAATTACTAAATACTAATGCATTTAAGTAACATCACAAGATTTATTACTGACAGTTCCCAGAAGCAGGGGGTGGGGGGGAGGTAGGGGGTGCAATGAATGGGGGGCAGTCCTCTGTCCCAGTTCACTAGGAAGCAGAAGATACTTTTAGATGTTTAGATTTGTCTAGACCAAAACTATGATCCATAAGCTCCTGATCCAAATTAGTATTATTCTAAATAACCTCAGTGTTATCACTGATAACTGTAAAAAGCAAATGTTGTACTTTAAATTTAGGACATAAATTTTACCCTTTCTCCCCGAGAAATGGTTAAACAATGCACTGTCTTTACAGCATATGATGGAAATGGACATAGTTTCGCTATACTGGATGGAAGCTTGTAAGGTACATTTTTCTATCTGAATCAGCTTTGTAGTTTATTTAGTCCTAGAAAATCTTTAGGATTAGGGAGGACTGATGGGAGGACACCGGAATGCAGTTTATACCTACATTTGACTTATGATTGTTTCAACCAAAAGGTGTCAGTTCACACTAATTTACCGACTTTGAAGGTTATAAAATCATTCCTTCAGGAGCCAAGGAGATTCAAGAGTTTCTTGTCATAGACTGCAAATAAATGGCCACAAATTCTTTTCAGTGCTTATACAGTTCTGACACCTGTTGTTGTCATGAGTTCTAAATATTATATCTTTATATGACATGTAAAACTATAACATTTATTATTATATTATTAAATATATATATTACATAAGTATATATAACATTTATTGTATTATTAAATATCTGTTTACACATATATAATTATATATACATTATATTTAATAACATAAAAATAGGAAATTTCAACCATATAACAGTGCTATGACCCAATGAACTGTTTAGGTGCCGGTCCTAAGGATACAGGCAACAGGAGTTGATTTTTCTTTTTTCACTTTTTAAAAAATATTTATTTTTGAGAGAAAGAGACAGAGTACAAGCAGGGGAGGGGCAGAGAGAGAGGGAGACACAGAATCTGAAGCAGGCTCCAGGCTCTGATCTGTTAGCACAGAGCCTGAAGCAGGGCTTGAACCCATGAACTGTGAGATCATGACCTGAGCTGAAGTCGGACACTTAATCAACTGAGCCACCCAGGCACCCCGGCATTGGATTTTTCTACTTTGTTCATCCAAGGGTGGGGTTGCCTTTAGAATATTTAATTCAATTCTCATATCTTAAAAAAATAACAGCATTATTGAGATATAATTCATGTACCATAAAACTAACCCTTTTATTTTTTTTTAAAGTTTATTTATTTTTTTAGTAATCTCTACACACAATGTAGGGCTTGAAGTCAACCCCAAGATCAAGAGTCACGTGCTTTTATAACTGAACCAGCCAGATGACCCTTGACCCTTTTAAAGTGTACAATTTAAGGGGCGCCTGGGTGGCTCAGTCGGTAAGTGTCCGACTTCGGCTCAGGTCATGATCTCGCGGTCTGTGGGTTCGAGCCCCGCGTCAGGCTCTGTGCTGACAGCTCAGAGCCTGGAACCTGTTTTAGATTCTATGTCTCTCTCTTCCTCTGACCCTCCCCTGTTCATGCTCTCTCTCTGTCTCAAAAATAAATAAATGTTAAAAAAAAATTTTAAAAATAAAGTGTACAATTTATGAAGGATATTCTACTTTTTTGTGTTGCTGTTCGGTTTTGGTACCAGGGTGATACTGGCCTCATAAAATGAATTGAGGAGTGTTCCTTACTCATCTATTTTCTAAAATGGTATTAATAGATTTAGTATTATTTATTCCCTTAAAATATTTGATATATTTCACCAGTGAAGACATTTGGCATGGGCTTTTCCTTGTGGGAAGAATTGTATTTACCGATTCAAGATTTTTACCCTGATATGTCTATTCGTATTTTTTTTACTTCTTTTTATTTTATTTTATTTTATTTTATTTTATTTTATTTTATTTAGTTTTGGTAATTTGTTCCCTCTAGGAATGCCTCTGTTTTCAACTATTTTTAAAATTATTGGAATTATGATGTTCATAAGTATTCCCTTATAGTACTTTTCATTTTTGTAAGGTCTATAGTGTTGTCCCTCTTTTCATTTCTCATTTTGGTCATTTATACCCTTCTTTTCTTCTTAGTCTAGCTAAAGGTTTATCAATTTAATTTTTTCAAAGAATGTGCTTTTGGGTCTTTTTCTCTATTTCCTTTTGGTTTTGATTCATCAATTTCTATTTTTATCCTGTTTCCTTATTTCTACTTAATTCAGGCTTATTCACTCCTCTTTTTCTACCTTCTTGAGACGGAAGCTTAAATTATGGTCTTCCTTCTAATGTAAGCACTTAATGCTATTAATTTCCCTCTAAGCACAGCTTTGGTTGCTTCCCTTAAACTTGATATGTTGTATTTTTGTTTCCATACAGTTCCAGATATTTTCTAATTTTCCTTGTGATTTCTCCTTTGGCCCATGGGTTATTTATTTATTTATTTATTTATTAAAAAAAATTAATATTGATTTTTGAGAGAGAGACAGAGCACAAGGAGAGGAGAGGCAGCAAGAGAAGGAGAGACACAGAATCTGAAGCAGGCTCCAGGCTCTGAGCTGTCAGCACAGAGCCTGACGTGGGGCTTCAACTCAAAAACCATGAGACCATGACCTGAGCCGAAGTCAGACACTTCACTGACTGAACTGCCCAGGCACCCCTAGAAATGTGTTAATTTCCAGTTATTTGGGGGGTTCTTATATTTGTTTTTGCTAATTTAATTCCATTGTAGAAAGAGAACATATCTTGGATATTTTAGTCCTTTCAAATTTATAGAGGCTTGTTTTGTGACTTGCTATATATAATCTATTCTGGATGGTGTTTCATTTGTTTGAAAAGAATGTGTATTCTGCTGTTGGAGTTTTCTACATGTCAAATATTTCAAGTTGGTTGATACTGTAATGCAGGTCTTCTATGTCCGTGTTGACTTTCTGTCTTCATTGCTGAGAGAAGAGTTTGAAATCTATAACCACAAGTGAATTGTAAATTTATCCTTTCAGTTCTCATGATTTTTGTTTTACCTGTATTAGAATTTCCTTCCTTTTGAAAGCTAGTTAATGTTCCTTTGTGTGTGTTTGTGTGTGTATATATGTGTGTGTGTGTGTGTGTATATATATATATATATATATATATGGCATATATATATATATATATATTTTTTTTTTTATTTACCCATTCATCCATCAATAAACACTTGGGTTGCTTCCACTACCACAAACATGGATGTACAAATAGCTCTTTGAGTCCTTGATTTTGATTCTTTTGGGTATATACTAAGAAGTGGAATTGCTGGATCAAATGGTAATTGTATGTTTAATATTTTGAGAAGCCACCAATACTGTCTTCCACAGCAGGTGCACCATTTTATATTTCCTCCAGCTGGCAAGCCATGGGTTTTTTACCTCCCAGCAGGAATGAAGTCCATACCCTCTGGCAGAAAAGTAGCTAGTTTTCTTAGCTAGCCCAGTCCACACTAGTAAAAACTAGAGTTCTGCGGCAACAGGTGGGGCAGGACAGAAGCAGCCTCAGGCATGTCTTGCCTGAGTAGATGTCACAGACATCTACTATCTCTATTAGAATTTCTAGCAGTTTTTCAAGAATCGCTATTTCTCAAATTGTTGTCTGTGTTTGGTTTCAAGAGCCTTGAAATGGTTGTTTCTGACAATTTTGTCCAGTTATGTACTTGTTTTGTGTGCAGAGGAATTGTTGACCATGTCACATAGCCGCTGCTGAAAGATTCTCCCACAGTTTCTTTTTTCTTTAAAATTTTTTTTAATGTTTATTTATTTTTAAGAGAGAAAGACAGACAGAGTAAGAGCTGGGGAGGAGCAGAGAGAGAGGGAGACATGGAATCTGAAGCAGGCTCCAGGCTCTGAGTTATCAGCACAGAGCCCAATGTGGGCTTGAACTCATGAACCTTGAGATCATGACCTGAGCCAAAGTTGGCCACTTAACTGACTGAGCCACCCAGGTGCCCCGTTCCACAGTTTCTTTTTAAGTGGGGACCTGTATTAGTCATGTAAAAGAAATCCAACTAAATTAGTTAGGACTTTAAGAATTTTGAGTCACAGAACTTCCCCTTCTCCCAAACTGGCTGAAACAATATAGGAAATTGATGGCTCACAATTTTTCAAACTATTATTTGTTTATTTATTTTTATTTTTGAGAGAAAGAGAAGGCTCAAGAGGGGCAGAGAGAGAAGGGGAGAGAGAGAATCCCACACACCCGAGGTGGGGCTCAAGCTCACCAGCGGATTATGACCTGAGCCAGATGCTTAACCGACCGAGCCACCCAGGCATCCCTATGGCTCACAATTCTAAACAGTCTATAGGATAGTTTATAAGTTAAGTCAGACAGTTGAGGTTTGATAGTGCAGCTCTAATGATGCCACTACACGCCTAGTTCTCCTTTCCAGCACTCATTTGACAGTACTGACTTCATCTTCAGGCTTTATTGGTGCCTTTTCCCTAGATGCTATCCCTTCAGGCTTTCCCCTTGAAGGAACAAAACACTTTCCCCACTTTCAGACCTCATATACTCAACACCATACCAGAAGAGCAAGGAGGCTGCAGTTTATTAGAAGATCCATCTTAGGTCTCTGTGGAACTCACTGGTTCTGACTGGGTTCCATGACCATCTCAGAAACATGACCATCTCAGAAGCTGTCAGAGGGAACGGTTATGCTCCATGGCTTAAATGGGAGGAATGAATGCTCAGGAGGCAACCAACAAATGTTATACAACCACACAAATTAGCCCTAAATAAGAATAAATAAACAGCTGTATCGGCTCCCCCAGCGAGGCTCATACGCTCAAAGCACTTAAAGAAGAATTGGCCTTTGAAACTAAAACCAGAGTCTTCATGCTGTCAGCAATTGATTTCTCTTTCCAACCCACCCTCCCCTCCTGTTTTGGTCTCATTCATGGCTACTGCAGAAAAGGCTCACCTTATGAAGAATATGGCCATCAGCAGTTACCCCAATAAGCGGCTTTTCCCCCCTCCCTTTTCTTTGTCCATGTAGCAATTTCAAGCAAGGGCTCAATAATGCCCAACTCAGGTCAGTGCCTATCCCTTGGCCCAAATAGTGCTGCCAGAAGCAAAGAGTATTGTAACTGACGTTGTAACATGCCCATCTCAGTGGTCAGAGGACACTCTTCTGTTGCCAGAAGGGCAAAAAGAAAGCTTCTCCAGTAGTCAGGAAACAACGGGTACCAAAGACCCTGCTGGGGTCTAATTGTGGGAGGCTCTTGAAAGTCAGGCTGAGGGGGCTGAACTTTACTGAGTAGAAAACACGTGTGCAAGGGAGAGACCTATTGTCAACTTGTCGGTTTATCTGGGAGGTACTGGGCAGGGCAGATCACACGGATTCATCTACATAATACAATGAAGTTCTGAAGACAGTATTGCACGTAGGTATGTAAATGATCAGGAAGGCCATTTATCCCAAAGCATATCTTTCCCGATTAACCACCCAACTTTTATAAAACAAGAACACTTCAAAAGACCCGATTCCCAGCCACGCATTAGCAAAATAATTCTTCAAGCCTAGGAGCCTTGGGGGGAAATTTAGTTATTGTCAGCCTTCCCCAGGATTGTTATTTCTCCTTGCAACCTAAGCAGTGCTAATTCAGGTCTTCCTTTGCCAATGTTGAACCAAGGAGGGCGGTGGAAGACGGCAGTCCCACAGCACGGCACGCACCAAGGGCTGGCCCTTGTCAACACCTATTGTAGGAATTCTTAGAGGGGTCCCGACACAGAGCTTTAGGCCAAGTTTCGCCTCAGAGGCCCACGGAGCTTCCTTTAAAGAAAGCCCACAGCAAGAGTCCCCACCCAAGCAAAAGATTCCCCACCCAGTCCAAGGCCGGGAAGATGCCCCACCCAGCGGCAGGCTGGGCCGGCCTCCTAGGCTGGTTTAACTGGTTGGGACGACCGAAGCCTGCTGGCACAAAAGGTCTGCACTTCGGGAGCTGAGGAGCAGCCAGCCAGAGGGTGGAGAGGAAAGCTCTTTCCTTTCTCAAGACCACCGCAGCCGCTGCCCCCAAACCTCCTTCACTGATACTCGGAGGAGGTAGGTGTTACATCCCACCCAGTCCCCCAAGACCGGGGACTGCGCAGGCGCTCGCTGAGCACCCGCGCGGCGCGTTCTCTCGCGCGCTCCCTCAGCTTCCTTAGCGAGCCCCTGGGCCGAAGGAGGCGCGGTGCTTCCAGGGTGTTGTAGTGTGCTTCCTCGACGAAGGGCCCTCACGTAAACTGGGCGCTGGGCGTCGGAGAACTACGCCTCCCAGCGTGCCCCGCGCGAGGGCACAGGGCGTTTGCCCTTGACGGCTTTAGCCGTCAGCGCAGAGAGGAGGACCCGGGAAGCCGGCAGCGGCGGTAGGAGGGAATGCGCGTGCGCGCTGGGCCGGCTCGTCCCGTTCTGTCCCAATCATTGTAAACAGGCGGAGGCTGGGGCGGGGTGGGAATGGGGCGCCCGAGGCCGGCCAGGGGCGCAGCGCAGGAGGCGCCTACGGTGGCTGCGGCGGCACGGTGAGCGCGAGGAGGCGGCGGCTGCGGCGGGGCGGGCGGTCGCGCGGCGTCAGGCACAGGTCAGTGGCGGCCAGCGGTGGCGTGCGGGGGTCGTGGCGGTGCCCCTCGCCTGCCCGCGGGGCGCTCTCCGCACCCACCTCGCAGCGGCGTCTGTCAGGCAGCGTGCGGGGCTGGGAGCTCGCCGCGCGCGGGGCTGGAGTTGGGGGTGGGGGGCGTGGCTGCCCCGAGTGCGGGTTCATCCCGGGCAGGCTTCTCCCCAGTTCTCGCCCCCTTGCCGGCCCTTCCTCCCATTTGCCGGCCGGGCCTCCCTCGTGGTACCCGCGTTTGTGATTTGGTGCTCTCGGGGTCCGGAGGAGGAGGGTCGGGAACCGGGCCCCTCCCCCCTTGAGTCTCCAGGCCTCAGGGCAGCTCTTGGGCACCGGAACGGAGGAGAGGGGACTCTGTCTTTTATATAATCACTGTTTTTTCATCGCACCCGGAGTATTGACCCGTCTCCGGGACTTGCCCAGTGGGCTAGGAAAAGGCTCTTGATGTTTCCCACCGCTGGCATGGAAGCAGTGGAGCTCCTTTGAGTGCTTCGGTCTTTCGTTCAGGTTTCAGTGCGAATGGGGACAGATCTGGAGTTGAGAATCCTTCTTACAACTCATTCTCAAGTATGCTTGTGCCAAAAGGCTCTTATTGAGGTCGCACCCCCCTCCCCCTTTTAAAATTTATCCTTAGCGGAGTGGAACAGGTTTTACACAATATTCCACACCTCAGTCTTAACCTGAAATAATTACGCTCTTTCGAGTTTTGCGATTCATGACTTCCGAGCCTCCCTCTTGCCTAAGCAGCTTGTTACTTCTAAGGCCTAGTAGAGTTCTTGACAGTAATTAAAATGTGAAGTCGAGATACTTTGAATGTGCATGGTAAGAGAAGTGCAGTCGTTTGGACATGGAGTTCACACACCATCTAGCCTGATTAGAAAAGCTTTCCCTGAATTGTTTTAGTGGAGTGGGCATGTTCCAAGGCTGCTGCAACTTTAGGTAGCATTCCATCATCCTTGGGAGTTATTCATAAAATATTTAAGTGGTGATAAGGAGCAAGCTCGCTTTTGGTTTGGTGATTATGGAGGCAGCACTTCCAAATGAAAAAATGGGACTGCGAATAAGAAAGGTAACCTCACTTGACACGTTTCCAGTTATCTTGGTGATTTGATAGTTCCTTTCTGAGTGTCTTCCCGAAAATGAGTAATTGCTGTAAACTGTATTGGCAGTAGGAGAGGTAGGAAGGAAGTTAGTAGAGTGGTTCCCACTTTTCAAAGTGACCCGTAGATTTAAGTGGAGTAGGCTAGTTTAACAGTAACCATAGGGCGGTAATTCTTTGAACAAAGAATCTTGAGGCCATGTACCATAACTTAATTTGCTCTCTCTTCAAAATAATCTCTCATTTTAGGTCTTTCTAATTTAGAAAACCAGAAGTGTCAGAAAATGAATATTTAATTTGTATCGTTGTGTCTGCACAGCTGTTTGCTTGGCAAGGAGAGATTGGGCCTGAATGTAACCCCCAAATATGTCCTTTTTGAAAGGAAATTCCTGATCGAAACCTAAGTTAGTATATGTGAGAGGAATAAGGAAGAATGCAGGTCATTTAGTATGGGAGAATTACTAGTAATAATTCCATAGCAGCAGGTACTGTCCCAGGTGAAGAAGACTTCCAGATGGATAAGGCACTGCTCCTGCTTTCAGAATGGTCAGATTCTATCTCTGACTTGAACCGTTACCAAGTACAGTACGTTTTTAAGATTATTTTGACTGGACAAAGTGTGGGCGTATACAGGGTGTACAAAGGAGATAGTGGCCAGTTTCCTAAGGGAAGAGAAGAAGAGATTGAGAAAGGTGGCAGCGGTAAGGAAAACGTTATGTATAGGAGGGGATGAAAAGAGAAAGGATGGGCATTTAGGTAGAAGGAGTGTGAGCAAAAGCACAGTAGTAGTCTAAGCTGCCATAGTGAGTTGGCAGAGGCGAAATTATGGATAGTCTTATACACAGTGGAAGTAACTCCAGCTTTTATCTTGTGAGCAAATAGAGTCACTGAGACAGGATAAAGAAAAGAGAAGCCTAGGCCAGCTCAACCCATTAACTCCCTGCTGTGTGTTAGGTGTTGTGTTAGGTACCTCATGCTTTAAATTCTTAAACTTGAAGGTGTAGGCATGACGGAGGCAGAAAATGAGAGAAAGGAACTTAAGGCAGAAGGAAAGCTGGACATGATTAGAGAGAGCATAGAACACTTTTAAAAATTAGAAGTCGTTCTCTACAACTATAGCATTGGGTTTATGGTGGGAAGTAGCAGAAGATGAGGCTGCCTAGATAGATCCTTGAGCGTTGCATGCCATTCTAGGGATTCTAGAGGGTTTTTTTTCCTATAAATAATAATAGAGTTCATGGATTTTAATCAGGAAAGATTCTTGGAAGGTTTTCATTTTAGAAAGATCATTCTGGTATTACAGAATGCAGATTTCAGAAGGGAGGGAGGGGAGGTAAGGCAGGGTGCAGCGAGACTGGTTAGGAGTTTTTGTAATAATTGAGGTGACAAGTAAGACCCTACGTTTAAGGTAGCATCAGTGGAGATACACAGGAGTAAGTTCCTAGCACAAACATTTAGAAAGTAGAATTCATAGGATTCAGTTACAGTTGGATTTTAACTTAGGTGATTGAATGGACAATGGTAAAGTACAGTTGACCCTTGAACAATGCAGGGGGTAGGGGTGCTGACCCCCTCGCAGTCTAAAATTCATGTATAACTTTTGACCCCCTCAGAACTTAACCACTAATAGCCTGCTGTTGACTGGAAGCCCTACTGATAACACAAAGTCAGTTAACACATATTTTATATGTCATGTGTGTTATATACTGTATTCTTACGGTAAAGTTAGAGGAAAAAAGTGTTATTAAGAAAATTATAAGGAAGAAAAATACGTTTACAGTACAGTACTGTGTTTATCGAAAAAGACCACATATGAGTGGACCTGCACAGCTCAAACTCATGTTGTTCAAGGGTCAACTCTGTACTGAGACAGGGACTTCAGGAAGAGGAGCAAACTTGGGGAGGAACAGTATTTTAGCTTTTGGATATACTGAATAGGGAGTTAATCTATGAAACATTCAAGTGGAAACATTGGCTGCAGAGTCGGGTGTGTGGATTTGGAGTCTCCGAGAAGTCTTACTGTGCAAGTCAGCAGGCTGTATTCTAGGTGGTAGCTGAAACCTTTGATTTAGGTAATACCATGTAGGAAGAATTTACCAATGGAGAATAGTCCTGGAAATAGACAATGGAGAATAACATTTAAAGCCAGATAGAGGAAGAAGACCTGGAAAGGGAAATTCCTGTGTTTAGAGATGCAGAGAAATCATGAGAAAATGTCATAGAAGCCAAAATGGAATCATTTCAAAAGGAAGTTATACTTCAAAACCAACTCTCCAGGAAAAAAAAAAAATTAAAAAAAAAAAAAAAAGCTATGCTCTAACTGCTTTGAGAACTTGAGTTAAACAAGGATTGTTAGGAGTCTATTGAATTTAATAACTAAGATCAGTTGTAACATTCTACTTAATGCTTAACTTAAATTCTACTTAATACAATTAACTTTTGGGGAAGGAACTAGGTTTTATTGAATTGAGGAGTTAATAGAAGGTCAGAGAGTGAAGAAAATAAATGTAGATTATTTCAAGAATAAATAAGTCTTAGCTGTGAAGAATGGAAAGAGGTGTTAGCAGAAGGTAAAAAGGGTTAAGGGAGTGATTTTTAACATGGCAAAGATTTAAGCCTGCTTTTTTCAAGTGTACAATTTAGTGGTTTTTAGTATATTCATACAGTTGTGCAGCCATCTCCACAGTCAACTAGAACATTTTTATTATCACGAGGAAGAAACCTTTTACTCGTTGTCAGTCACTCACCATTCCGCCTACTCCCACCCATTAGCAACCACTAACCTACTTGCTCTCTCTGGATTTGCCTACTCTGGACATTTTGTATAAATGGAATCATATATATTATCATTTGTGACCGACTTCCTTTACTCAGTATAATGTTTTCGACGTTTATCATATTGTAGCATATATCAGGACTTAATTCCTTTTTATTGCCAAATAATCTTCCATTGCCTGGTTGCACCATGTTTTGTTTATCCAGTGATCAGTTGGTGACTGAGTTTTTTCTACCTTATGGCTATTGTGAATAATGTTGGTGTGAATATTCATGTGCAAGTTTTGGTGTGGATGTATGTTCCTCCTGGGTATATACCTAGGAACAGAATTGCTGGATCGTATAGCGACTCTTACGTTTAACATTTTGAGGAAGTACCAAACTGTTTCCCAAAGCAGCTGTACCATTTCATCATGCAGTGTAGGGATTCTGGTATCTCCATATCCTCACCAACACTTGTTATGTTCTGGGTTTTAAAATTTTAGTTATCATTGTGGGTGTGAATTGGTATCTCATTGTGGTTTTGATTTGATGATATTGACCATCTTTTCAATGGCTTTTGTAGGTCATCTTTGGAAAAATACCTACTCAAGTCCTTTGCCCACTTTAAATTGGGTTGTCTCTATGTTTTTGCGTTGTAAGAGTTCTTTTTGTTTATTCTGGATGCTAGACCCTTATCAAATAGATGATGTGCAAATATTTTCTTCCATTCTTTAGGTTGTCTTTTTACTTTCTTGATATCATCTTCTGATAGTAAAAGTTTTTAATTTTGATGAAGTACAGTCTGTCCATTTTTTCCTTTTTGTTACTCATGATTTTGTTGTCATATTTAAGAATCCATTGTCAAATCCAAGGATGCAAAAATTTAGGCTAGTACTCTTTTAAGAGTTTTATGGTTTTAGTTTTTATGTTTCGGTGTTGATTCATTTTGAGTGAATTTTGATGTGTGGTCTGAGATATGGGTCCGTTTTTTTGCATGTGGAAATCCAGTTGTTTCATACCCATCTGTTGAAGAGACCATTCTTTTCCCATTGAATAGTCCTGGCACCCTTGTTGGTAATCAGTTGACCATAGATGTTTGGGTTTATTTCTGGACTCAAATCAATTCTGTAGGTCTGTATGTTTATACTAATGCCAGTACTACATTGTTTTGGCTATTCTATAGTTTTGTAGTACCTTTTGAAATCGGGAAGTGTAAGTCTTCCACCTTCTTCTGTTTCATTATTTTTTGTGGCTTGATTCAGGGCCCATTGTAATTCCATGTTAAACTGAAGATCAGCTTTTCCATTTCTGCAAAAGAGATTGTTGAAATTTTGATAGAGTTTGCATTGAATCTATATATCCCTTTGAGTTAGGGCATTATTATTTTGTCTTAACATTGTTGAGTCCTCCGGTCTGAAAAGTCTATATTCCCTATGTTGTACCTTTTACCTCCACAAATGGAATTTTTTTAAAATTTCATTTTTGGACTGTATCATCATACACAGTTAATTTTCTATCTTCATCTTGTATCCTATAACTTTGTTAAACTCATTTATTGGCTCTAATAATTTTCTAGTATATTATTTTGGGTTTGCTATGTAAGATTCTGTCATCTGTGAATGGAGACAGTTTTACTTCTTCCTTTGCAATGTGAATGCTTTTTTTTTTTGCCTAGTTGTCCTGGCTAGAACTTCCAGTTCAATGTTGAATAGAAGTGGCAAGGACAAATCTCCTTGTCCTGTTACTGGTCTTAGGAGGAAAGCTTCCAGTCTTTCACCATTAATTGTAATGTTAACTATGGGTTTTTCACTGATGCCCTTGATCAGTTTGACAAAGTTCCCTTCTATTCTTAGTCTGTCAGATGTTCTGTTAAATGTTGGTTAAGATTCCTACATATTTTTTAATTTAAAAATTATTTTTCAAATTATTGATTTTCATTGTTATTTCATTGTGGTCAGGGAATATACCATATGTGCTTTCAATCTTATAAAATTTATTCAGATTTGTTCATGGCCTAACATATGATCTTTCTTTAAGAATGTTCCAGGTGCACTTGGGATGAATCTGTATTCTGCTATTGTTGAGTGGAGTGTTCTGTGGATTTCTGTTAGGTTTAGTTTAAAGTATTGTTCAAGCCTTCTCTTTTTCTTATTGATGTTTTGTCTAGTTAGTCTATACATTTTGAAGTCTTCAACTATTGTTGAACTGTTTTTCCTTTCAATTTAGTTAGTTTTTTTGTTCCATGTCTTTTAGGGTTCTGTTATTAGGTGCATATATGTTTGTAATTGTTATCTTACCGTTTTATCATTAAGTATTTTTCTTTGTCTCTTAGAATATATTTTTGTTTTAAAATTTATTTTGTTACTAGTATAGCCAGTCCTCCCAGCACTCTTTTGGTTACTGGTTGTATGAAATATCTTTTTATTTTCAACTTGTGTCTTAGAACCTAAAGTGAGTGTCTTATGGGCAATAGATAGTTTATCTTAAAAAAAAAATCTGTTTTGCTAGTGTCTGCCTTTTAATTTTGGGAATTCAACCAATTTATATTTGAAGTAATTATTCATTAATAAGAACTCCTGCCCTATTACTGTTTGTTTTCTATATATTTAAAATTCTTTTTATTCTTCATTTCTTCCATTATTGCCTTTTCTGTTTCTTTGCAGTGTACTATTTTAATTCCTATATTTTGTTTACTACATAGTTTTGAGTTAGTTCTTAGTGGTTAACCTGGGGTTATGATTAACATTTTAATTTGTATTAGTCTAGTTCAGATTAATAACAGGTTAATTTCAACAGTGTACTCCTATAGCTCCACTCCCCTTTATAGTGCTGTTGTCACAAGTTGTATCTTTATACCTTGTATGTCCATCTGATTTAAAACTGTTGCTTTATGCAGAGAAAATAGATACAAATGAAAAATACATTTATGCTATCTTTTATATTTACCTATGTAGTTACTTTTATTGCCGTTCTTTATTTCTTCATGTGGATTCAAATTACTGTCTAGTGTCCTTTCATTTCAGCATGAAGGGCTCCCTTCAGCATTTCTTGTAGGGTAAGCCAATTAGCAATGAATTTTTTCAGATTTTTTTCTTCTGAGAATGTATTATTTTTTTCTTTCAATTCTGAAGGATAATTATACAAGATAAAGATTCTTGGTTGACAGTTTTTTTCCTTCCAGTACTTTGATTATGTCATCCCACTGCCTTCTGGCCTGTATGGTTTCTGATGAGAAGTCAGCTGTTAATGAATGAAGATGCCTTGTATGTGATGAGTCACTTCCGTGGGCTTCTTTCAAGATTCTCTCTTTGTTTTTATAACTATTTGATGAAGATGTGCCTCAGTGTGAATTTCATTGAATTTCTCCTGCTTGGAGTTTAGTGAGCTTCTTTGATATATAGATTAATATTTCATTAAATTTGAGAAGTTTTTAGCCACAGTTTCTTCAGATATTATTTCTTCACTTTTCTCTCTCTTCTTTTGGGACTGCCACTATACTTGGTATGCCAGATGGTGTACCACAGATCTCTTAGGTTTTGTTATATTTTCTTCATTAATTTTTCTTTCTGATCCCCAGACTGATATATATCAATTGACCTGTCTTTAAGATCACTGGTCTTTGTCCTGCCTTCTCAAATCTGATGTTGAGTCTGTATAGTGAATTTTTCATGTCAGTTGTTATACTTTACAATTCCAGAATTTCTATTTGATTCTTTAAAAAATAATTTTTTAATTTTTATTTATTTATTTTTAGTGTTTATTGACTTTGAGAGAGAGAGAGCGCACACGTAAGCAGGGGAGGGGTGGAGGGAGAGGGAGAGAGAGGATCCCAAGCAGACTCTGCGCCATTAGCACAGAGTTCGATGCAGAGCTTGAACCCGTGAACCATGAGATCATGACCTGAGCCAAAATCAAGAGTTGGATGCTTAACTGACTGAGCCACCCAGGTGCCCCTAAAAGTAATTTCTGTCTTTTTATTAATGTTCTCTACCTGGTGAGACAGAATTCTTACGCTTTCTTTTAGTTTTTTAGGCATCATTTCCTTCAGCTTTTGAACATACTTAAATCAGATCTTAAAGTCTTTGTCTAGTAAGTCTGATACCTGGGATTCCTTAGGGAGTTTCCGGTGATTGCTTTTTTTTCCCCTGTGTGTGTGGGCCATTCCTTCTTGTTTCTTTACATGTGCATAATTTTTTGTTGAAATTGGACATTTTGAGTATTATAAAATGGCAGTTCTGGAAATTAGGTTCTCCTCTTTCCCCAGGGTTGTTGCTACTTGTAACTGTTGTTAGTTGTTTAGAAACTTTTCTGGACTAATTTTCTAAAGTATATATATTCTTTATTATGTGTGCCCAGTGAAGTCTGTGTTCTGTTAGCTTATTGGTCAGCTAATGATTGGACAGGTATTTCCTTAAAACATTTCATACCAAAAACATCTCCCAGTATGTTCAGAGGGGTGTTGTGCTACTGTTCAAGTATTCCTTGAGCACTCGGCCACTTTACAGCTCTGGTTAGTCTTAATTTCCTGTTTGTATAAAGGTCAGGGTCGTCCAGAGTGAGCCTTCTTGGTACAGTAAACTCAGTGAGATTCACACTGAGACTCTTAATCAAACAGTTGAAAAACAGAGAATCTTGAAAGAAGCAAGACAGAAGTGACTCCCCACATACAAGAATCCTCAATATCATTTAACAGCCAACTGCTCTGACTTCTTAGCAGAAACCATAGAGGCCAGGAAGTGGTGGGATGACATAGTCCAAGTACTGGAAGAAAAAAAAAAGTCAAGAGCTGGCAAAATTCCTGAGCATGTGCACAGCCCTGGGCATACACATTGCGTCCTAGATTCCCAGGAATCTGTTCAAGGTCTTTATTTCCCAAAACATCTCATCGCCCAGCCTTACCACTCAAGGTTTTTTGGTCAGTTTGTTTGCCCCAGCTTTTACTCATTGCATCAGGCAGCAGCGCTGAAAACATCTGCCTGTAAATGTTTTTGGCAAATACCCTTTGTGTCCTGTAGTGGCTTTAGCTTTGGGGAAAGTCTGAGGTAGCAGTATTAGGTGAGATAAAGCTCGACTTTTCAGAAAGTCTTCCAGGGAGCCCTTAGGTAGGTCAAAACAAATAGTTTCAGTTTGTTTGTGAATGAGGTTTGTTCTGCCGGCCAGTGCTGGGAACGTGTGCTGCTGTTTTCATGGCTGCCACTGATCTGCGGAGCTCAGGGTAGGACGAGAGTAAGTTAAATGCCACAAAGCTCTGTGTTTTTACCAAGATTTAGCGGTGTCTTGAATAAGTAATCCTGGGATTGCTGCAAGCTTTGGGTTAGTTTCTGCTGTTCTGGAAAAGTTGATTCTAACAGTTTTTAGTTGCTTTTATGGAGGGGTGGACTTTTGCTGTTTCTTATGCCAGCATTTTGCCAACATTCCATCTATTACACTACACTTAACTTTTAGGCTACCTGGTATTTGTATAGTTCAAGTGAATTTCATGTAGCATACAGTAAGCCAGCATATTCGTCTTCTCAGTGCTTTATTTTTAAAGGATTTTAGATGTGTATAGAGATGCAATGTAAATAAAGGTTTCTTGGCTGTTATAAATGTGATGTTAAGTATCCTTTTACTTATATTCTTGCTTTTGTGTGTTTGAGGATAAGGTTTTAATAGTGGAATTGCTAGGTGAGAATATTAATTTTTGATAGGTTTTGTTAAATTGCCCTTTTAAATGTATCAGTTTACACTTTTACTACTAATGTATTAGGGTGTCTCTTTCTACACACCCTTCCATTATTGGGTATCAGACCTGTTCATCTTCAGAAGATTTGCAGTTAAAAAAGAAAATGTCTTTAATTTCCTATTCCTTAATTTTTAAAATCTCTTTTTTGTGTGTTTTGTGTTTATACCCTCTACCATTTTTTTCTTTTTTTCTAAATTTTTAATGTTTTTTTAGATTTTATTTTGTAATATAATTTATTGTCAAATTGGCTAACATACAGTATGTGAAGTATGCATGTTTATTTTTTTTGAGAGAGAAAATCCCAAGCAGGCTCCATGCTTTCAGTGCAGAGCCTGATGTGTGGCTCTATCCCACAAACCCTGAGATCATGACCTTAGCCAAAATCAAGAGTCAGATGCTTAACCAACTGAGCCACCCAGGTACCCCTTGTTTTTCTTTTTTTTTACTTTTTTTTTTTTTAATGTTTATTTTTGAAGGAGGGAGAGACAGAGTGTGAGTGGGGGTGGGGGCAGAGAGAGGGAGACACAGAATCTGAAGCAGGCTCCAGGCTTTGAGCTGTCAGCACAGAGCCCGATGTGGGGCTCGAACCCACAAACTGTGAGATCATGACCTGAGCCAAAGTCAGACACTCAACCGACTGAGCCACCCAGGTGCCCCTTTTTTTTCTTTTTAAAAAATTTTATAAAATATTTGCCACATGTAGTGTCAGTATTTTTTTCCACGCTTCTTCTTGGCTTATTATTTTTTTAAAGATTAAGTTTTTTTAAAGTTCATTTATTTATTTTTGAGAGCATGCAGGCGCTCAGGGCGCAGGGGCAGAAAGAAAGGGAAAGAGGGAGAATTCCAAACAGGCTGCACACTGTCAGCGCTAAGCCTGACACGGGGCTTGAACTCAAGAACCGTGAGATCATGCCCTGAGCTGAAACCAAGAGCTAGATGCTTAACTGACTGAAACACCCAGGCCCCCCTCTTCTTGGCTTTTTAAATGTGTTTACGATGTTTTTAAAATTTTTTGAGGGGTTTTCAAAGGGACAATCACAAAGAAAAGGCAGGAAAAACCTCATTTTTCAGAGTGTTAGATGGGGGAGAAATATAGTTTAGAAAATTTCAAGTTTTGTCCAGACATTTTTTTTTTTTTTTAAGTTAGTGAAAGCTCGAGCGCCAGCATGAGCAGGGGAGGGGCAGAGAGAGAGGGAAAGAGAAAATCCTAAGTAGGCATCGGGCCTGTACAGAGCCTAATGCAGGGCTTGATCTCAGAGGGTGAGACCATGACCTGAGCTGAAATTAAGAGTCAGACGTTTAATCGACTAAGCCACCCAGGTGCTCTGTCCAGACATCTTTATACTCTTGCTTTTCTTATAGTTAATATAGTACACAAGTACTTACAGCACAAGTAAATATTGGCTAATCTTATTACTGCTTACTGAGTGCCTACTATATATGAGGGATTCCATTCTACTTAATCTTGCCAATGCCTTGCCAGATGTCAGTATTCTTTTGTACAGATAAGGAAATTTGGTCTCTGAAAGGTGATGGTACTTAGTCAAAACCCATAGTTGTGTTCCAGACAGAGTTAAGATTCAAGCCCAGATCATCAGACTCCAGAGCCCAATATACTTCCTATTTACCAAATTAGCTCTCTGTCGGGATATTTCCCAGTTTCCTTACAGAGGGAAGGGAGTCTGCATGAGACAAATATGACTGTGTTTTTCTCAGCCGTTAAAGATGCTGCCAAAGGAAGAACAACTTAATTTCTTGTATGTTCTTGCAGAGATATTTTATACACATACAAAGATACATGTATATCTTTAAACATGTATATCTTCCATTCTAAACAGTTGTAGTACATGGAGTAAGGGAATCAATATTTGTTGAGCACTTGCTGCGTACCAGGCACTAGTATTTCTATTTCTTTTCTTTTCTTTTTTTTTAATTTGTTTAATGTTTATTGATCTTTGAGAGACAGAGAGAGACAGAGCATGAGTGGATAAGGGGTAGAGAGAGGGAGACACAGAATCCGAAGCAGGCTCCAGGCTCCAATGAGCTGTTAGCACAGAGCCTGACGCGGGGCTGGAACTCACAAACCGTGAGATCATGACCCGAGCCGAAGTGGGCCGCTTAACTGACCGAGCCACGCAGGTGCCCCAACTAGGCCTATTTCTTTGAGTGAAGTCCTTAAAACTGATTGCCTTAGAAAGTTGTACAAATATTTAGATATGAAGCTTCTGCATGAAAAATTGTTAAAAACAAAAATACTAGTGAAACATTTGGAATTGCTTTCAGAGCCACCCAGGTGCCCCCAGTTTGGATACAGAAATACTGAAGAGAAAAAAGAGAGGGAAGATGAGGAAGAAAGCTCCTCTCTCCTATACTAGAAAGAAGACTTTGTAAGGAAAATTTATAAATTGTAGCAATTTTAAGATGTTGGCAATTTTAAGTAGTTTCTTCGGAAGTTAAAATAATAAATCAAGACCTTTGACGTTCCGCTTAGGAAAATCATGGGAAACAAAAGTGTGGATGTAAAACTGGAGAAGAGGCTCGTTGAAGTCTATATTGTTAACACGCTAGTGTGGTAACACAATTGGAAAGCAGCAGATACCATCCAAGTTTTTCAACTTAAGTTTAGTGTTTTAAGAAAATGAGCATATTATGACATTAAATTTAGCTTCCCTAGGTTTTCCTTAGGTTACTTTTTCTTTTTTTAAATTCACAGACTTTTTAAAAGCAGTTTTAGGTTCACAGGAAAATTGAGCAGAAGATAGAGATTTCCCATATGCCCCCTGCCCCCACATATGCATAGCCTGCCCCATTATCAGCACCCCCTTCACCCCTTGCCAGAGTGGTACATTTGCTATGCTTGATGACCCTACAGTGACACTTCATAATCACCCAGAGTCCACAGTCCACATTAAAGTTCACTTTGGTGTTGTACATTCTGTGGGTTTGGACAAATACATGACATGTACCTACCATTGTGTTATCACCCAATGTTTTCACTGCACTAAAAATCCTTTGTGCTCTGTCTGTTCTTCCTTCCCTGCCTCCTTCCACAGCCACAGCAACCATTGATCTTTTAGCAGTCTCCAGAGTTTTGCCTTTTCCAGGATGTCATATAATGGGAGTCACTACAGTATGTAACCTTTAAAATTTTTTTGTTTTTATTTATTATTATGTTAAAATGTTTACATATTTATTTACTTTGAGAGAGAGAAGGAGAGAGATGGAATCCCAAGCAAGCTCTGTGCTGTGAGCACAGAGCCCATCGCAGGGCTTGAACTCTGCTTAACTGACTCAGCCACCCATGCGCCCCAGTATGTACCTTTTTAGATTGGCTTCTTTCACTTAGTAACAGGCACTTAAAATTCTTCCTCCATTTAAGATTCCACTCATTTATTTTTATCACTGAATAATATTCTGGTGTCTGAATATATCACAGCTTATTTATCCGTTCCCTTACGAAAGGGCATCTTGGTTGCTTTTAAGTTTTGGCAATTATGAATAAATGTAATTCTCTAAGCCGCCATGAACATCTTATGTGCAGGTTTTTGTGTGTACATAAGTTCTCTCAACTCATTTGGGTAAATACCAAAACACCAAGGAGTGTGATTGCTGCATTGTATGTTGTATGAGGATGTTTAGTTTTATAAGAAACTGCTAACCTGTTTTCCAAAGTGACTTTGCCATTTTGCATTTCCACCAGCACTGAGTAATAGTTCCATATCTTCATCAGCATTTGGTTTTGTCAGCATTTTGGATTTTGGCTCTTCTAATAGGTATATAGTATTTTCTTGTTTTGTTTTTTTTAACTGAGGCATAACTGACATTTATTTTAGGTGTACAATGTTATGATTCCATATTTGTATATACTGCAAAATGATCACAAGAAGTCTAGTTAACATCCTTTGCCATACGTAGTTAACAAAAACATTTTTTAAATGTTTTTAATGTTTATTTTTGAGAGAGACAGAGTGTGAGTGGGGGAGGGTCAGAGAGAGAGCTCCCTCTCTCCCAGAATCTGAAGCAGGCTCCAAGCTCTGAGCTGTTAGCACAGAGCCAGATGTGGGGTTCAAACTCATGAACCGTGAAATCATGACCTGAGCCGAAGTCAGACGTTTAACTGACTGAGCCACCCAGGTGCCCCAACAATGTTAAAAATAGATATATCATTTTTTTTAATCTAGATTTTTTTTTTAATCAGGTTCATCATTTTAATTAGAAATGTTCCCTAATGATACGGAGCATTTTTCATATGTTTACTTGTCATTTGTATATTTTCTTTGGTGTCTGTTCTACCCCATTTTTAAATGGATTTGTTTTCTTATTGTTAAGTTTCGACAGTTCTTAGTACATTTTGGATAACAGTCCTTTGTTACATTATAGTCTTTTATGAATATTTTCATCCAGTGTGGCTTGTCTTCTCATTCTTGGTCTTAAGTCTCTTAATTTTTATATGTTTACCCTCCCCGCTCTCTTTTTCTTACAAAATATTAACTAAAGAAACTAAATTCCATACCCTTTAGATTTTGAAGCTTAATCAGATTAAGATTTTATTTGCTTATTTTTGCAAGGCTGATGTGTGTGTCCATCAGAGAGCACATTAAGGTGTTTCTTTTTTGCGTAAGATATTAGCAGCCATTGATAATCATTACCAGTACCCATTTTTAACTTGCTTATTAAGTGGTGATAGTCTTTCATTTCTTTGTTTATTAGGTGGAAGATTTTGATCAAAATAAATTTGCTGCATCAACACTTTGTAATGGAAGTTCAGGATAAATGCCTTTTTCCCCCTTTATTTACCAGCTATTCCAAATAATGAGATGGTTCTCTAGCATCCTGCAAAGTGACCAGTGAATTTTATTTTTGAGTATATTATGAACTCATGGATTTAAATATACTTGATACATTTTAGTTCATTGCAATTATTTTATTAATTTTTGACCAGTGGGATCATCTTCTAGTTGCCTTCTGAGTCATTTGGACTTGATTTCAAGCATCTTTTGTAACTTTATTTTTTTTTAATGACATGATATTTCAGTCTCGTCTTGTACATATCCTGCTCTGAGATCTGGTGTCAGCCTATTGGAAATGTCTAATAGTTCCATGTTATGTTGTTATGTTCACACAACTTAATGTGTATTTATGTCATGACAATTTAGTTCATATTTGAAAAAAATACACATAAATTGAAAGAGAGGATAATATTTTAATTTCACTCTTTTTTTTTTTTTTTCAACGTGTATTTATTTTTGGGACAGAGAGAGACAGAGCATGAACAGGGGAGGGGCAGAGAGAGAGGGAGACACAGAATCGGAAACAGGCTCCAGGCTCTGAGCCATCAGCCCAGAGCCCGACGCGGGGCTCGAACTCACGGACCGCGAGATCGTGACCTGGCTGAAGTCGGACGCTTAACCGACTGCGCCACCCAGGCGCCCCTAATTTCACTCTTAAATAACTAAATGGTTTGCCTGTGCCTTCTGGATACTATACATATTAATAACTTTGTAATCAGATTGGACATTACCACTGTCATTTCTTATCCCATGTTGATTTTCACATGGTACTTCAAAAAAAATTATAGCTACTATCCCCAAAATCTCACTGCACAAAAATATGCCATTGACAGGAATGTAGCTCAACCTAATGTTGAAATTGAATTTCTTTTAGCTGGTAGTTTGTACAGTGTCTGACAGATGTTGAGCACTGCTCTTTGTCTCAAATTGAAGATGCCCCATGGCTCTTTTATGACTTGGCTTATGATGCTCTGGGTGCCTCAGTGCACTGTTTGGGAACCATCGACTAGGTGTTTCTGCCCAGTTTCTGTTGCAACCAGTGGTGTGCATTTTCAGTTTGTTTGTTTGTTTGTTTGTTTGTTAGTAATCTGTACACCCAACATAGGGCTTGAACTCATAACCCCAAGATCAAGAGTGGCATGCTCTTCCTATTGAGCCAACCAGGTACCTCCTTTGGTGTGTGTCTTAAAAGTTATTGTTAAATAAAGTTTGTTTGTCCTTATACTCTCCAGTTAAATTCTCATGTAAGATTTCCTTGAGAATAGATTATCTGATTATGAAATGTGGCAGGAAGTATCTGATTATGAAATGTGGCAGGAAGGAGGCCTGTCTTCTCACCCCTCAAAAGGGTATACCATACTTCTAAAAATGTTCTGTTTCACTGATAAGTACCGAATGATATGTATTATGATTTTTTTTAATAAGAAAACTTTTTTTGTCCTGTGTATAGAATGACTGCTAGTGATACCACTTTGATTTTGTTTAAAGGCAAGAGTCCACTGTGGGTTTTCCCCTGATACTTAATATACATCTCTACTTTTTGATTTGCGCAGCTACACATAGGACTGAACTGTGTCCTTTCCAGCCTACCTTGTAGACAGAAGGTGGAATTATTTTCTGTATGTTTTGGCTGCTCATTTTCCAACACTTGACATTCGAATCCTTAGAGTCTGAACTTTCACTTTATTTTTTTTTTTTTAATTTTTTTTTCAACGTTTTTTATTTATTTTTGGGACAGAGAGAGACAGAGCATGAACGGGGGAGGGGCAGAGAGAGAGGGAGACACAGAATCGGAAACAGGGTCCAGGCTCCGAGCCATCAGCCCAGAGCCTGACGCGGGGCTCGAACTCCCAGACCACGAGATCGTGACCTGGCTGAAGCCGGACGCTTAACCGACTGCGCCACCCAGGCGCCCCTGAACTTTCACTTTAAATAAAGGACATAAGCTATGCTCTTTTATATTATTTTTTACCTTGAAGCATAGTTGACACACATTGTTACGTTACTTTCAGGTGTACAAGGTAATGATTCCACAAGTCTATACATTATGCATTGTTCATCACAAGCCTAGCTACCATCTGTCACTACACAACCCTATTACAATACCATTGACTATATTCCCCATGCTGTATCTTTCATCCCTGTGATTTATTCACTCCATAACTGCAAGCCTGTACCTCCCACTACCCTTTACCCATTTTGCTTAACTGCCATCCCCTCTCCCTTCTGGCAACCATTAGTTTTGTTTTCTGTATTTATGAGTCTATTTCTTATGCTCTTCAGATTTCATTCTCATCTGGAGGTTGATTTTACAGATTGCATTATGTTAATTTCCTGAACTAACTTGTTAGTTTTTCTGTTTTCTTGTCATTAGTTGTATAGTAGTTGTCAGCATTGAAAATGCATTCATTTTCATTATAATGAACTTCAGAATTTAAAATTTTTAAATTTTCTTTTACATGAATATCGGGCATATTGTTTCTTTTTTTCTTTTTTCTTTTTTTTAGTTTATTTATTTTGAGAGAGAGAGAGGGACAGAGAGAGAAGGGGAGAGAGATTTACAAGCAGGCTCTGAACTTTCAGCATGGAGCCCTGTGTGGGGCTCAAACTCACATGAGATCATGACCTGAGCTGAAATCAAGAGTCAGACAACACTTAACCCACTGAGCCACCCAGGCACCCGTAGGCGTATTATTTTAATCAGTGACACTGGTAATGTTAGAAAGCTGAGTAGAAAACATGAAATCACTATGTCATTCAGTGAATTTCTGTGAGTGGCATGTGGGACTCTAATTAAATGTTTGTTTGTTTGGATAGACACCTGGGGGTAGGGGAGAAACTAAAGATGAAGTCTTACAATATATAAGAAGGGTATAGAAAAGAAACAATAACTTCACATAAAGAGTAAAATCTCTATTAAGGTACAGCCCTAAATAGTTGTTAGTAGATTTGAAAGGACTAATTATGTAACAAGGGCAATTGATCTGTGGGGATGTGCATGAGAAATTGTCGTCAAGCTTGTAAATGTGAATACTCGTGTGCATTTACTGGGCATAGGTCATAAACCTCAAGCATACTATCATGGGGATAATCTCACTGCTGATGTTATGAACCCCTGTAAACCCTATCTGCTTCATCTGAAGGATTATATAGGTCCCATTTCGTTTATAAACTTAAAACATTTTTTTTTCTTGGACGGTAACGTTCATATTTTAAGAGAAATCCCTTTTTCTCTTTTATTTGGTTTTAAAATAAGATTGCCAGCATCCTTCTTTGTGTGTGTGAGACATGATTTTTTTAAGTTTAAAATTGTATCAGAATAATTCTTAAGATAGTTTAAGGTATCCGGTAGTGCTCGTGTAGAGTTACTACAGCTGGCTGAGACTGCCGTCCATCGAAAGGCCTGCCTGCAAAGTCAGTCCTGGCTGACACAGGAAAACTTGATGTTATGTTTTGCACAGTACATTCAACTTTTCCTAGATGAGAAGAGTGGCTTACTGTGTCTCAACTCTTGGTAAAAACAGTGCGGTTTCTGCTGAATAACCTGCTTTCTTTCTGGGAGTCTGGAGTCCTGTACGTGCTAGGCTCCACAAAGACCTTGGGCTCAGTCTAAGGAGCTGCCTGGCAGACAGCACTTCACACGTTACTGTTGAAAGAATTCAGCCTGTCTCTGTGAGCCCACTGCAGGAGGGCTCTTGGAAGCTTGAGCCTGGTTTCCTCTGGACTTCTCTCCATGTGCCTTTTCTTTTGCTGTTTTTGCCAACCTTTCATAGTAATAAATCTCAGCCTTGGGTATAACTATATGCGGAGTTACGTGGGTCATGGGATGATCTTGGGGACCCCCCCCAACATAGTACTGAACGACTTACAATGGAAAACGCTATTCCCTGCCTCATTCTTGCACCCCCCTCAGTCTTATTTCTTTTGTTATTTATTTCCTTATTTCTAAATAATATATTTACACTGCTGTTTTTTTAAGATACCAGTTGTAGGTGTTGTCAAATAACTGGGTGTTGTGGTAGATGAGGATTTAGGTCTCATACCTTTTCCAGAATTCCCTCCCTTAAGCCCTCTGATGCAATCCTGCCTGTCACAGAGCTTGATTGAGTCAGTGTTTATTGTTTTCATTATGATGACTGGACAAATGTGTAATGCTGAGCTAGGCGATAGACTACAATTTCATTTTCTCATCTGCCTTTTTCTTTTCCTTATAGTTAATGGTTGGTTACCTTCTGTTTTTATTTGTTTTTCTATTCTGTTCTTATGACCAATTTATTCCAAAAGCCCCAGCAGCTCTTCACCAGATTTTACTCTTCTTTTCCACATGGCCAGAGGTCTGTACATCCCACTGTGCTTGGGAACTCTTCCTCTTGTGTCACTGTGGACTGCATCAGTAGTTGGTCACAGGCCTGCTTTTCCTGGGGCTTCCTTTGCTGCTTTCCAGGGTTGCACTCAGGTCTTTGGAACTCAGGAGAAAGTGTATGGGAAGTACATTCCTTGATGCTGTGTGTCTGAAAATGTCTATGTTCTACCTGTACACTTGAATGGTTGTTGGAACTAATTTTCTTTTAGAGTTTTGAAGATATTTCTTCATTGTCTTTAAATTTCCAGTGTTCCTGTTGACATATTTGTCCTGATCTTTGTAAGTATTTTTCCTGGAGGAATCTCTTAGTAATCTCATTCTGTCCCCTTACGCTCTGAAACTTTGTAATGTGCTTCAGTGCAGGTCTCTTCAGTTACTATGTGGGGTGCTTAGTGGTCTCTTGTGATCTGAACTTTAATTCTGAGAAAGTTTCTTTCCACATCATTTGAAGAACAAGAATGTGTTGTGTGTCCAGATACTATTTACAAAATTTGGCATTCCCAAATAGTAGGTTAATGCTAGTTAGAGGTTCAGTAGGTAATGTATTAATGAGCCCGTATTTGGATTCTCTTGTGGAGATTTAGATTGGAGACTCTTAGTTTACAGCTTATTTTTTAAAACTATAAAAACAAGGAAGACCTGCTTCTACTGAGTTTTAGCCTGGTATTTATTAATAAAGAACGTTTATAAAATGCTGAATTTGTTTGACTTATAAACTAGTTAAGCAAGTTCTTGGTTTTCTGGCATAGGTCTTTTTCTGTGTAGATATTATCAAGTATAATAAAACATTAGAGTTATTCTCAGAAGCTCATTTTGGGAGACTTTAATTTAGTAATCTTTCTTTCTTCCCTACTTATATTACTTTGTCCTTTTGCATGGATGATTCTTATTACATGAGCTGATTAATACTGGTACCAGAGCAGAAAAGACTGTTTTAAGAATAATGTATATCGGGGTACCTAGGTGGTTCAGTCGGTTAAGTATCTGACTTGGCTTAGGTCATGATATCATGGCTTGTGAGTTCGAGCTTCATATCAGGCTGTCAGCTGTGTGCTGACAGCTCAGGGCCTGGAGCCTGCCTCTGGATTCTGTGTCTCCCTCTCTCTCTGCCCCTCCCCCACTCATACTCTGTCTCTCTCACCTTCAAAAATAAATGAATGTTAAAAAAAAAGAATAATTTTATTCTCTTAGTTCTTTGGAGAAAAGGTATATGTTTTTATTTTTATTTATTATTATTTTTTAAATTTTGGAGAGAGCAGGGTAGAAGAATGGGGTGGGGAGAGAGAGAAAAAGAGAGAGAGAGGGAGGGAGGGAGAGAAAATCCCAAGCAGGCTCCATGCTGAGCGCAGAGCCCTATGGGGCTTGATCCCATGACCTGGGATCGTGACTTGAGCTAAAATCAAGAGTTAGACACTCAAGCAACTGAGTCACCCAGGTGCCCCTTTTATTTTATTATTTCATTTTATTTTATTTTATTTTTCTATTCTATTCTATTCTACTTTATTTTATTTTATTTTTTATTTTATTTTTTAGGAAAAGTGAATGTTTTTAAACCATTGAGTCTAGTTTTATGAAACTTTTTCTTTGCTTTACCTCAGCGGTAACTGTCATAAAAGTGCTTTATACTTTTAGTACTTTTTGTCAGATACTGCAGAGGTAACACTTTTTACCTTTAGTATAGTGCAACTCCTGGTTCTGTACTGTATTTTATATGCAACATATAATCTTTAGTATTTTAATGTTTGTGCATTAATATTTTCAATTTGTTTAATGATTTTGCTGCTAAGATTTTGCCATCCCATTCCCATTTTTTCCTTTACAATTTTATCTTATTTTAAAGTTTATTTATTTATTTTGAGAGAGAGAAAAAGCGTGAGTGGGGAAGGGGCAGAGAGAGAAGGAGATTGAGTCCCAAGCAGACTCCACAGGGTCGGTGCAGATCCCAATCAGGGGTTGAACTTGCAAACGATGAGATCATGACCTGAGAGAAAGATGCCTAACTGACTGAGCCACCCAGGCTCCCCTCCTTTACAGTTTTAATTTTTTTTTAATGTTTTATTTTTATTTTTGAGAGAGAGAGAGTGCGACTAAGGGAGAGGCAGAGAGAGAGGGAGACACAGAATCTGAAGCACGCTTCAGGTTTTGAGCTGTCATCACAGAGCCCAGTGTAGGGCTTGAACTCACGAACCGTGAGGTCATGACCTGAGCCGAAATCAAGAGTCCGACGCTTAACCTACTGAGCCACCCAGGCGCCCCGTGTGTAATAATTATTTTTAAAGTGGACCTTTTGTAAAAAGCATACAGTTGGATCTGCTTTTTGTGCAGTCTGATTATCTCTGTCTTTTAAAAAAATGTTTATTTATTTATTTATTTAGAGAGAGAGGTGTGCGTGGATGGGGGAGGGGCAGAGAGAGGGGGAGAGAGAATCCCAAGCTCGATGTGGGGCTCAAACTCATGAACTGTGAGATGACTTGAGCCAAAATCAAGAGTCAAACACTTAACCTACTGAGGCACCCAGGCGCCCCATCCCTGCCTTTTTATTGGAATGCTTAGTCCATTGCATGTGATGTAATTACTGGTTTTAATTCTACGTGTTGTGATTTGCTTTCTGTACAATTAACCTTTTCTTTGGAGAATTAATTTTTTTCTCTTTTGCTTTTATTTTCCCATGTGGTCTCCATTGACACTCAGGTGGGGTGGCGTCACTACCACTGGGTGAGGATGAAAAATTCTGACTCTTCACTAGGTGTCCTGTGAGACTACCCAGCAGCAGTGGAGCAGGGTGCTTAGTTACTTACGGTTTGGGGGTGTGGGGTGGAGGTCCAGATTCTTCACCTGGTCTCCATAGACACCCCTGCAGGAGCAGAGCACTCTTAACCAGCTGGCAGGTGTGAAAGGCCCCAGCTCCCTACTTGTCCTTTTTTGACAACCCCCAGCGGGGGTGCTGGGCCACCACCTGAGGGCACAAATCTAATCTCCCTCTTACTGGTGCAGATAGGGGCAGAACTTCAGGTTTTTTGGTGTTTGTCTAGGGTAGACCATTATTATCTGGAAGTTTTCGTCTTGCAAGGCAGCCCCTTTCCTGGTCCTTTGGCTAGAGAGAGCAGGTTTTTGTTGTTTTATCTGTGCCTGTCTGGGATTCTGGGTTTCGGGCTTCTTGAGAAGCACATCTGAGATGTAGAGGCAAAAAGAAAATGCAGGGAACTCACAGCTCTGTTATTGTTAGAATCCTGAAGTCCCTAACCCACCAGCCTTCTTCTCTGCCTTTTGTCTTTTGTCTGTTTTTTGTTTATTTTTAACTCTATTATCCAGGATTTCTAGTTGTGCTTACCAGGAGGAATAGTGATAGGTATTCTTTCTTCAAATGTTTACAAATTTAGAATTAGGAATTTCTAATTTTTGTTTTCTTATCTTTGGCTATTTATACTTAAACAAATTGGACCATTTGAGGCCTGTTCTGCCCTTTTATTTGGTGAAGTTTAGGCTTGCTGCGGCTCCCCAGTTCTCAAAACAGTGTGCCTTAATGGAAACACCAGTTGTTGTTGCCTTTAAATCATCCTGTTTTCAGGCCTTCACCCCTTCATATGCTGCTACTTGCTGCCCTTCCTTTCACTCATTCCCAACTATAGGGAAGCAAGTCAACAAATATTTCTCTAAAGTAGTTTTTACAAGATAATCTGTTAAGCACTTTATGGACAAACGTGTCTTCTTCATCAGTCTAGTATGGAAACTGAGTAATGATAGTAAAGGAGCTGGGAGAATGTGTGTGAGTGTGCGCATAGGTGTAAGTTACAAAACGCCGCAGGAACACGGGAGAGAATGACCACATGCCTGTGTGGCATTTGATTGTGCATGTTCCTGCTCTGACTCCTTTCAGCATCAGTTTTGTCACTACTGGCTTTGGAATTGGTGATGAGTCAGCTCCCACATCAAGGCTGAAGTTCTCAGCTTGGCATTCGGTTGGTTTTCAGTTCAGCGTCCACCTTGTCCTTCCGAGCCTTCCCTAGCCTCCTTCCCAGGAACTGCTCCCGTCAGACCAGGCTTGCAGCCATCCTGCAAATAAGCCCCGTGTTTTCTGCTTGTGCCTTTAACTGTGCTGTTCTGGCATGAATGTCCTCTCTTCTGGGTGTTACATGCAAAGGGCAGCGTAGTGGAAAGAAGATCCCAGTTTTACTTCTTCCTTGCTGTGTGACTAATGTAAGTTACTGCGGCCCTCTGAGCCTTGGTTCCCTTGTTTGTGAACACGAAAAAGTACTTCTTTTCTAACACTATGTACTAAGGTTAGTTAATGTATATGAACATGGCTGAAACCACAGGAGCTCAAATAAAATTCGGGCTCCACTGCTTTGTTTCCTTAACTAAAATGTACGGCTAAAGGTCAGGTTCATTCCTTCTAGTCTTCGTCTCATCGGCAGACACAATATGTTGAGAACATGGAAAAAACTAAGTAGTTCATTAAGTAAATGCTTGAGTACTTCCCATAATGCTCTGTGTTGTGTTAAATGCTGGAGCTCACACATTTGCTGGACAGGACGAGTGGGTGTGCAGGCAGTGAAAACACAGCACGGTGCATGCAGTGCTGGAGGTGTGTTCCAGAGATTTGGGGGGCACAGAAAAGGAGTGATGAGGGAGGATTCCTGGAGAAAGAGTTGCTGGTAATTGACCTTTTTTTTTTTTTAAAACAGCTTTATTTAGGTGTGATTTACATACACATCAGATCCATCTACTCTAAGTGTATAATTCAGTGATTTTTTAGCAAATTAACCAGTGTGTGTAACCATCACCACAATCCAAATCTAGGCTGTTTCTGTCACTTCAAAAAGATTCCTCATGCCCATTTTCAGGCGCCATGTCGAAGGAGGGGTAGCAGTTGGCCATGCAAAAGTGCCGGAAGGAGGGCTGGACTCCCGGGAGTGAAGACAGCCTTGGCAAAGCCAGGGGAGCACGAGACCAAGTGGTGGAGTGTGGGTGGGATGGATGCCTGTAAGGGGTTTTATTTCTGTGCTGTACGGCTGTGTTCTTGGGGGCTGTCTTCTCGGGGGCTGTCTTCTGGCTCCTCCGTCTTCGGAGCTCAGTTTGCTCGCCTGTAATGTGTAACTGTTATGCTGTTGGGCCCCAGCTCCACCTAAATCCTGTGAGTGTCAAAACTTAGGATGCCTTCGATTGAAGAGAGAATAGAATGTACTTTTAAAAAACAATAGCCAAACAGAAAAACAGAAGAATTAGAGTGATGCTTACAGATCCTCTAATGGAACTCTCTCCTCTTTTTATGCAATAATGCATAGTGGGTACAAAATTTATGAAATGTAGAAGGGTAGGAAGAAAACTTACGTCACTTATGATCTTTCAATTCAGAGAAAATTGTTCACATTCTCGTTCTTATGATTTGTTTTGCATAAATGTTTATGTACTTAAATATTGATATTGTGCTGTAAATAAAGTTTTTCCCCACGTTATTAAATAGTACTAAAAGCTTGATTTTAAGTGCTCATGAGTTTTATGAAATTAAAAACATGCTCTGTTCATTTTTTTCAATTTTTTACAATAATAGTAATAAAAGCACATGGTAAGTTTCAAACTACATAGAAGGAATAAAAATCTTTCTCCCATTTTGCCACTTCCAAGAGTTAATAATTGTTAACTTTTTCTTTTCTTAATGTTTATTTATTTTGAGAGAGAGAGAGACAGAGTGTGAGCAGGGGAGGGACAGAGAGAGACAGAGACACAGAATCTGAAGCAGACTCCAGGCTCTGAGCTGTCAGCACAGAGCCTGACACGGGGCTCAAACCCACGAACCATGAGATGACCTGAACCAAAGTTGGATGCTTAACCGACTGAGCCACCCAGGCACCCCAATAGTTAACTATTTCTTACATGCTTTCAGAAATTGTGTGTTAATTTATATTCCATTATGTGGATAAATCGTAATTGAATTGATCTATTGATTGCCACGTAGATGATCATGTTTTTGCTTTTACAGTGCTAAAATGAATATTTTCACGTGCACATCTTTGATTTCTTACAAAAATGTATGTGAAGGATAAATTCCTGAAAGAGGAATGCCTGGATCAGAGAGCACATTTATATTTTGATATTGCCAAATTGCTTTTCAAAAAAGATTGTGCTAATTTATACTTCTGTTATTAGTAGAGAGTCTTATGAGTCCTTTGCTTATATCTTTGGGTATATTGGGTATTACATTGGGTATTACACACTTTTTTGTTCTTTGCCAGTCTGATATTAGAAAAGTAACTTACTGTTTTAGTTTATACTTTAAAAATTAAAACTGTACCTGAACATTATTTTTGCATGGATATTAGTCATTTTTCTGTGAATTATATCATGTCCTTTGTGTAGGTGTCTTGATTTGTTCATATTTTTACTGATTTGTAGGAGCTCTTAGCTCTTTAAAGAACTTAGCTATTGCACATTTTTTTTTTTTTTTTTTTTTTTTTTACAGTTTATTTATTTTGAGAGAGAGCTTGCAGGGGAGGGACAGAAAAAGAGGGAGAGAGAGAATCACACGCCGTCAGGACAGAGCCCAATGAAGGCCTTGAACCCACAAACCGTGCGATCATGACCTGAACTGAAACCAAGAGTCGGATGCTTAACCAACTGAGTCACCCAGGCGCTCTGCAGAATTTTTTTTTTTTTTTTTACATTTTCTTTTGAGTGTGTTCATGGTCAGATTTATTAGCCTTGTCATTTAGGGCTCTTGGATTTATTAAATTGCAAAATAACCTTAAAAGTGAATGCAAAGAGAAACAAGTGATTCTAATAGTTTTCCAAATGAGTATCATAAAGATATTAAAGTGGAATAAGAACTAATAATCCAAGTAACTTTTGAATAATGTACATAGACTGTGTTACCTCTGTCTAAAGAGGAAGAAAAAGTGACCAAACCTTGAACTCTTACTGCATTTGTCCTGTATAGTGTCCATTCTAGTGAATCTATTTAGTGTGTCTTTCGGATTGAACAAATAAGGGTTCCCTTGTTTCTTTTGACATAACTGCAATACAAAATAAGTTACTATTAACACATGAACTACCTAATATCATGCACTGTAGAACTATAATGAATGATCTATAATTGTGTGAATCATCAAATACATCGCTATAAATATTGTAAATTTTAATTCTCATTCTGAACTATTCATGTGTAGTTGTATTAAGCTGTCTGTGTAACTTATTATTCATGGTTGTTTTTTCATGACTTAAAGAAAAATAGATTGCATGTTGGATAGAACAGTCAAAATGAAACCCCTTCTTTTTAAGAGGAACTCTGTATTCGACTTTGAGAACTCTCTTTTTCATTTGGTTCATTTTTCTAATACTTAAAGGTGCCAGTGCTTTCTGCCTCTTTGAGAACTGAAATGTGTGATGAATGGAATGTAACTTGAGATGTTAAAATGAATGAGTATTTTCAAAAGGGTTGTAAAGAAAAATATTTTTGATTTGTAAATGCAAGGTTAATCGCCGTGTTTTGTGCGGTGCTTTTGTGTTCTGGTTGGTGTTGATGATCTTTTCTCCCTCTGTGCAGGTGTAATGGATAGGTAACAGAGAAACCCTCCTCACTGTCTCGTCAGGGAGGCAGAATGACTGAGTGCTTCCTGCCCCCCACCAGCAGCCCTAGTGAGCACCGCAGGGTGGAGCATGGCAGTGGTCTTACCCGAACCCCCAGCTCTGAGGAGATCAGCCCTACCAAGTTTCCCGGCTTGTACCGCACTGGCGAGCCCTCGCCTCCCCATGACAGCCTTCATGAGCCTCCTGACATAGTGTCTGATGATGAGAAAGACCATGGGAAGAAAAAAGGAAAATTTAAGAAAAAAGAAAAAAGGAGTAAGTGCCATTTTTCTCTACGCTTTTGGTATATTTTGGGTAAACTTTTACTCTAATCACTGTGCCTGCTGTCTGCAAAGATTCTTGTTTGGCATTTTCTGTTCTTTACTTTTCTGGGTCTCAATTTTTGTATACTAGAGTTGTATCTTAGGGTCTTACTCTTGTGAACAAAATTACTGAATTTCCAGAAGTGGTAAAGGTTTTTGTTAGAAGTTTCGTTAAATGGGTCATTTTTAAATAATGTATAAAAAGTAGATATTGAAATTTTACCCTTACAGAATATTACTTTCTTGGCTGGGTTGTGTAGGCCAGTGGGGGTACACTTTATTGGAACTGTGAAAAAGGTAGCTATTTGTTTGTCTTAAGCAGATTCCACGATGCATTCTCTGTATAGGTCCTATTCTGTAGGAAAGCCAAATTGTTTAAGCATAGCTCTTTAGTATGTTAAAAGCAAATGAGGTGCTCTGTTTTGAGTTTCATGTTATACTTAAGTCAATTTGTTTTTGAAGCATAGCATTGAGATAGAATGCACAAATTGTGTGCCACTTGAATGAGCTGTCACAAAATGGACATGCGTCCTTGTAATTACAAGCATCTGGAAATAGAGCATTATCAGCACGCTTAGAAATTCCCTCCCATTATCCCTGCAGAGGGAATCCCCCACACTTCCCAAAGGTAAGTTTCTTTCAGTATAGCTTGAAACTGCCTGATTTTGAATTTATGTAAGTGAAAGCATATTTCCTTTTGTGTCTAGTTTCTTTTGCCCAAAGTTGTATTTGTTAGATTCATCCGTGTTATTCCACATGGCAGTAATTTGTCGTTTTTATTACTGGATTTTGTTTCATTGCATTAATATGCTAGAATGTATCTATTCTCTTATTGGTCATTTGGGTTGTTTTCAGTTTTTGACTTGTGAATACTGCTTCCGTGAATGTCGTTGTACGTGGTTATACATTTCTGTTGTGGGATTGCTCTCGTAAAAGGCCATGCTTATTTTAGCATTAGTAGATCCTGCAAAACGATTTTTCAGAGTGGTCGTACCAGATTGCACTCATACCAGCAGTGTCTGAGAACTGCAGCTGCTCTGTATCGTGGTATTCTCGCCCTTAAGATTTCTGCTCTTCTGGTTGCTGTGGCGTTTGTGGTATTTTAAGTAGAGGGTAATTTGTGAAATTTTTAAATTTAATCTTCGTTATGAAATGGCTTATTAAGGTAGCTGGCTAAAGAAAAGAACAGGAAAATCATATTTTAAAATAACAACCAAACCAAAGTAGGATAACTGATAGGATATAAAACAAGTGTCAGTGTGTGAAAACCAGGGCTCAAGATGCAGAGAAGTGGGCTGATGCATTCGGCCGCCATCCAGAGATTAGGGAACTTTCCTGGTTCTGCCCTCTGCCCAGTTGAGACTTCAGCCCCTGCTGGTCTCCAGAAAGAACTTCACAGCTAGTGACAGGAGGGCAAAATGTGACAGGGGAACGGCCGGAGCATCTGAACGGCAGGGCCATTTGTGTCGTGGTGTCAGATTGCTTCAATAACAGGGACCAAATATATGAAAAAATCTAAATAAGAGGCCATTATTCAGATGATGATTTTTCATCATTTTTCATCATATATTATAGAAGGACTCCTTGCATTAGCCCTCTCTGCAGATCCTTTGTTGTGTGTTTACAATATTTGGTTTGGTTTGCCAAAATTCCACGGGCACACACATGAACCCGGTTACAAAGGTGACTGGCACGCCGCATTCGCCCTCTTGTGGTCAGGAGATGTCAGTGCAGCATCTCATGTTAGCTGAGAAGAAACCCCTTTCATGACTGGCAGCACCCAGGAGGGATTGGCCATGAAGTGAAAAAGCAAGGTAGCCAGTCCCAGGTGGCACTGTTTTTGGTCCTGTTTTCCAAAAGTTCATGGACGGTTTGACATGAAACAGGTGTATGACTTATATTCCCTGCATTTCTTTGGCAGCTGAAGGCTATGCTGCCTTTCAGGAAGATAGCTCTGGAGATGAGGCTGAAAGTCCTTCCAAAATGAAGAGGTCCAAGGGAATCCATGTTTTCAAGAAGCCCAGCTTTTCTAAAAAGAAAGAGAAGGATTTTAAAATAAAAGAGAAACCCAAAGAGGAAAAACATAAAGAAGAAAAGCACAAAGAAGAGAAACATAAAGAGAAGAAGTCAAAAGACTTGACAGCAGCTGATGTTGTTAAACAGTGGAAGGAAAAGAAGAAAAAGAAGAAGCCAATTCAGGAACCAGAGGTGCCTCAGGTTGACGTTCCGAATCTCAAACCCATTTTTGGAGTTCCTTTGGCCGATGCAGTAGAGAGGACCATGATGTACGACGGCATTCGGCTGCCGGCGGTTTTCCGTGAATGTGTAGATTATGTAGAGAAGTATGGCATGAAGTGTGAAGGCATCTACAGAGTTTCAGGTATTGGGCACATGGGCTTCTCTTAGGGGTTTTTAAAAATTCACTTCCATTTTTCAAAGGAAGGGAAAAGAAGAACTTGTGAGGAAAATTGTGGCATGGTTCCTAATGAGTCTTACTCATTTCCTCAGTCCTTCTAGTTGCACAGAAATCCCCCACACTGTGTGTGTGTGTGTGTGTGTGTGTGTGTGTGCGTGTGTGTGTGTGTGTGTTTTAGCAGTTTGCTTTTTTTGTGATACTCTCTTCTATCAGGAGCCTTGATACACGAGTTGTTCACAGTTTTCAGGAGCCCGGATGAGTCTAAACAAAGTATATGAGTCATGTCCCTTCAGTTGGGTGCCCTCAGACTATGCTTTATTCTTCTCACCTCCTTCCCTCTGAGCAGGGCTCAGTGTTGTGAGGGAGATCAGTAGGACAAAGAAAGATATCTCGGTTAAGGGACGCTTCTTGGCCAGGAGACACTTTTATTGACCTAGTCATAGAATGTATTTCCTGAGTTCGGCTGAAAGAACGTGAAATGTTACTTGCTAACTGTTTAGGCCCCAAATGTCAGTGTTTTTGTCAGCCATGTGCAGCTATTACGTATATTAGTGAAATTGATTTTCTGTTTATGTTTTCCATACATGTGAAAGTTCAGATTTCTTATTTGGCAAGGATGTAATTCATATTGGATGTCTAAAATCCAGCTAAATGTATGCTACTTAAAGAAAAAAGATTTTATTTCTTTCTTTTGTACTGTACAGGATGGAAGTCCTGACCTGTGGCAACATCTGTGTTCTAAATCATTACTTTCCCATGATTTAGTTCTTGATACTGGAAATTATTTATTTATTATTATTTTTTAATTATTATTATTTTTTTAATGTTTCATTTATTCTTGAGACAGAGAGAGACAGAGCATGAGCAGGGGAGGGGCAGAGAGAGAGCGAGACACAGAATCTGAAGCAGGCTCCAGGCTCCGAGCTGTCAGCACAGAGCCTGACGCGGGGCTCGAACCCACGAACTGCGAGATCGTGACCTGAGCCAAAGTCGGACGCTTAACCGACTGAGCCCCTATTATTATTATTTTTTTAACACATTTATTTCGAGAGAGAAAGACAGATGTGCATGTAAGTGGGGAAAGGGCACAGAGAGATAGAGAGGGAATCCCAAGCAGGCTTTGCACTGTCAATGCAGAGCCCGATGTGGGGGTTCCATCTCACGACCGTGGGATCATGACCAGAGCCGAGATCAAGAGTTGGACACATAACTGATTGAGCCACCCAGCTGCCTCTGGAGATCTATTTTATAAAACTTGTTGTTGGTCACACATTTTCGTGATGAGTCAAATCATACACGTTTAGAATATAGAGACATTACACTTAGTTTTTTCCATTGATTTGGTTAACACAATCAATTTTTAGAGGGCAGATTTGATATATTTGGCTTTTGGGGAAAGGACAGGCATCTCTGATAATTGGGGAACCCTTAACATAGTACCCCTTAGACAGCGTATCATCGTTAAGAATATTTTGGCTAACATGCTACCATTTTATAGAAAATATAATCCACAGATAGGGCATTGCATTTGAATTTATAATTCTTTAGTAACATGAAAATAAACAGATTTAAATGAACTTGAGAATTTGACTTTTAAAACTAATGATGAATTGATTTTTAAAGATTTAAATAATACCAACATAGCTGCTTTCTCTCACTTGAGTCTGATAGGAAGGAATTTTGTTTTAGGTGAAAGTTTCTCTGAAGAGTTTCTACAGCTTTGTTCAAAGGATTCTTTTGTCTTTGACCTATTTTTGATGTTTGCATTCTTTTGGAGTTGGAGTTGCAGAACTCTGTTTGTGTGTCAGAGCACTCAAAGGGAGCTGTTCCCCTGATCATTGATTCCTGGAGGCTGAGCTCCTGCTTTGATCAATTTTTTATCATTTTTTAAGCTCTGACAGTGTGCTGTATTCAGGATACCGTGGATTAGAGTTAATGGCTGTGACTTTTTTTTCTTTCTTTGAATGCTCATAAGACTGTTTTCTGCTGGAGAGTTTTTGGTTCTTATTCCTATTATAAGTGCTAGTTTTATTTTTTATTTTGTTTTTTAAAGTTTATCTATTTTGAGAGAGAGTGTGCATGTGCATGCACATGTGTGTGAGTGGGGGAGGGGCAGAGAGAGAATCCCAAGCAGGCTCTAATTGTCAGTGCGGAGCCTGATGCAGGGCTCGAACTGTCGAGCCATGAGATTATCACCTGAGCATAAAACAAAAGTTGGACGCTTAACCGACTGAGCCACCCATGTGCCCCTTTAAGTTCCAGTTTTAAAACACACATATCATTTTGTGTATGCTCTCTCTCTACCTGAGATGTTTTTTTAAGCATCCAGTCTTTAAAAAGAAAACAATTTTGATAACTTCAGAGTAACAACAAACCAAAGACATTCTAATTGTTTACTTGTGCAGTTTTCTGGGTAGGCACTATTGGAGAGGAAAATTAGATGCATATAAATACATGTGAGAGAGAGAAGAGGTCTTTGCTAAGAGTTTCAATTAAAGTTATCACTCACCATGTTTTAGTCATGTCATAAAAGTAAGAAAATGGGGAGTATTTTCTAACTTTTATGTCAAAATGAAGATTATACAGAAATAAGCTTTATTTTGTTACTTTCATATTTAGAGTTATTGATTTTATTAGCACTGGATAAGTGACACATTTTTTGTAATGCCTTTGGAAGGCTTTCACATAAGATAAGCCCAGATGTAATAAGCACTATTGATTATAAAATGCTCTTCAGGTTAGATGACACTTAAGCATTTGCACCTGGACCATTACAGTCTCTCAGCCTTAATCTTGTTTCAGGTAATTGGCCTAGAATTTCAAGTGTTAAACACAACAGAAAGCTTCCTTGTGCTTTTATGAGCATTTGCTGGCACTGAATCCATATCACTTAAATTCAGATTGGACTGAGGGCTTCAAAACTTATAAAATGTTGGAAAAACAGCCGTTTTGTGTGTCAGTGTTTCTGTGCAGTAAGAAAAACAAAACAATTGGATTTGAGAAACCCAAGTTTCGCTTTTTTTGTGTGGTGGTTCCAGCTGTGTTCCAGATTAAGAAAACATACAAAAATTCAGATTTAAAAATAGAAGTTAGGTGGGGATTATTTAATGGACACTTTTTTTTCACAGAGTGTGTTTAGATAGCAAACCCACCTTTTGTATTTATGATACAATGTTTGCTTATAAAAAGTAATGACCTACAACTTGTTGGAACATGCTTATAAATACCGAGTGGTGCTGTATGTTGTCAGTCTTGTGACTTGTTAGAAAAGGCCATTGGCCCTTTTTGGGGAGCAAGACTTATGCTTGGATTGTAGTTGAATTTTTGCCTGAATTTTTACCTACCTAGCTTTAAATGAAAAAAAAAAAAAAAATGTCCCTTGAATCACTTGGCATGTTTTAAAACTTAAAACGTTCCCTGATTGCTCTGACTTGTTCTGAATATTGAGTTTTCCTGGTATCATTTAGCTTTTGGTTGAATTCACCCTCACAGTGTAGTCTTTTATGTTATCATCCTTACGGAGGAATTGTACGAACCTCGAGCAGGTCATTGCTTCATAACTAGAGGTTTGGCTCTCCTCAAATCTCTTCCCACAGCAGTGGGTGTCATGGCGAAAAAAGTTGTGTGTTTGATTATTTTCTTGATACCCTCTTTCCCTTCGGAATTTGGATGTTTTTAGGAATTAAATCAAAGGTGGACGAGCTGAAAGCAGCCTATGACAGAGAAGAGTCTCCAAATTTGGAAGAATATGAGCCTAACACCGTGGCCAGTTTGTTGAAGCAGTATTTGCGAGACCTTCCCGAGAATCTGCTTACCAAAGAGCTGATGCCTCGCTTTGAAGAGGCTTGTGGGCGGAGCACGGAGAGCGAGAAGGTGCAGGAATTCCAGCGCTTGCTCAAAGAGCTGCCAGAATGTAACCATCTTCTGATTTCTTGGCTGGTCGTGCACATGGACCATGTTATCGCGAAGGAACTGGAAACAAAAATGAATATACAGAACATTTCTATAGTGCTCAGCCCAACTGTTCAGGTACATGGCCTTCCCTGCACACGTGCCCTCTGATTGCTGACCCTGGGGCGTCATTTTCTATTGCTAAATCGCACACCAAGCAGTTAACCAGCAAAAGTAGATACTAGAGTATTGGTCTTGTTCTCTCGGAACACGGACAGTGTCATGACTAGCATGTAGCTGTGCAATTTGAGTGTTGTACAGTCTTTGGTGTGGTTCTCCAAACCAATTCCTGATGACAGTGATCCCTCATGAGTAGAGGAGGAGCCCATGGTACCCACAGTTACAAAGTTCATCTGTAGACTTTGGGAGATTTCATTTATTTCTTCAGATAGCTTCATTAAGCTTCATTGCTTAATTATATTACACCCTATATCAGACTCCAGCACAGAGGGACCTGACATCATTTGTTTGGTCAGGGATTTATCCTGATGATTTCATTCATAAAGATAGATCCTAGAGAAGGATTTTATAGAATTTTAATCTGAGGAGGCATGTCAGGGAGTTGGTAGTATGTTAATTAGTGTCTCTTTACAGCATAAATACTTGGCCTTTGTTTATTGCTGTTGACTGGGTGCTGGCACAGAACGTTTATTGTCATTTAATTAGAGTTATACGGTATGCTCGATATTTTATTCAGGCCAGACACAAAAGGCAAAAAAAATGAAGAGATGACGTTTGTATTATTTTCAGCTCTCTTTTTGACCAGTATACTAGGTTATTATCAGCCATTGTTACAGTGCACTGTTGTTGTAAGGGTGTATTTTCTTGTATTCAAGATTCTTTCATCGCTCATTGACTATATTTTGGAAGCAAAATGTTTCTCAAATTTCAGTTTGATCGTTCAGACTAGTCAGAATTTCAGAATTTGATAAATATTATATTGTGACTTAATATTACTATAGTAGGGATGATAGTTTCATAGAAGGTTCAAGTGTGTTGTTAAGTTTTAGGTAGAAAGTAATTGATGTCCTGATCTCCTAGCATATGAACGTGATATTTAAACACTGGTTGTGCCTATGTGCCTGCAAAGCATTGATTTCCAGAGTAATGGCTCTCATGTCAAGCCCAGCTTGACAACTCCCGGTACTCTTCCTTGCCCTGTCCCTCGCTACACACACTGGTATGTGTTAAAGGTCTCAGAATAACTCGAGAGTAAAGAACATAAGATTTTTAAGATCAGTATTGCTAAAAAAAAAAAAAAAAAAAAAAAAAAAAGAGAGAGAGAGAAAATTGATGATCATTGAGTTCTGCATCCTTTTTCCTGTCCTTTTGTTTATTTATTTTTTGAAATTCCTTATGGTGCTTGAATACATGCTTGAATATATGCTGTTTTTCCATTCTCTTAAGTTGGTCAGTAATTAGCAGAGCATGTCCAGTCACTGCCTTGGAAAAAAGTCACTCCCATGTCTACGATTAAAGGATGTACTATGCAGCAGACACAAATTAAATGAAATAAAATGATAATTTGATTAGGTTTTTGGGGTTTTTTTGGTTGGTTTTTTTTTTTTTTTTTTTTTTTTTTGCAAATCTTTTTATTTATTTTTTCTTAGATTAGCAATCGTGTCCTATATGTGTTTTTCACACATGTGCAAGAGCTCTTTGGAAATGTGATACTAAAGCAAGTGACCAAACCTCTTCGATGGTCTAATATGGCCACTATGCCTACACTGCCAGAGACCCAGGAGAACATCAAGGAGGAGATCAGAAGACAGGTGTGTGTGTGCTCAGCCCCACCTTCAACCCTAAAGAGCCTACCTTTGCTCTGACCCTTTTGGATGATTATGATGATCAACAGGGATGGTTCGGAGGAGGAGCTCTTGTTCACTGAGCACTTTCTGTGGGTCTGGAAATTGTCGGGCTCGTTGTTCGTGGCACGCTGAGGGCAGAAATCTCTGCCTGGCCCTATTTCATGCCGGTGAAGTCAGAATATTGTGGTAGAAAGAATACAGATTTTGAAACCCAAAAGACCTGGCTTTAAATTCTTGCTGTGGTTAAAGTTAACTGATTTTTAGGCATACTGCTTAACCTCTGTTAACCTTGATGATCCCATTTTAAAATGGGTCATCTTGTGGTGTGGCATGCAGATTACTACCATAAATGAGATAATGGTGCCAGGCACGTTGTAAGGAGTCCAAAAGTGTTAACTTATCTGGACAGGGTTGCTGTTATCAGCCATGTTTTCCAGATAGAAATAAACTTGTGGAAATTAACTCACTGTGTCACGTGGCTTTAGTAAACTGTAGAACCAGAATTTGACCCCAAATCCAGTGCTTTTCCACCGTTCTGTTCTGACAGAAAATACCGTTCATTTGATGTGTGTGTGTTTAGCAAAACTGATTACGAAATTCAGGGCCAAGAAATCTACCTATATTTGATTATTGTTATACTTTTTATTTGCATACATATTATCAAATTTTTGCTTGGTTTTCTTTCCTTTTATCTGCTCTGAGCTCCCATCATTGGTTGTTGATGTGTTGTGGGAAAGGGATGTGAATGAACTGTTACTGAACCAATGTAAATTAATGATGAGAACCTAATGCCCAGGCAAAAAAGGATTTTCAGTGATAGCCTCGAAAAAATAATTCATGCCATTATATCATTCCCTTACTAATAATTGAAAAATAGTTGGTTGTACATCTTTAGAAATTTCATATGGTTTTATTTTGCGATGATGAGACATGGGATACCACTCAGTGTGTGGTATATTGTTTTCTAGGAGTTTCTTTTAAATTGTTTACATCGAGATTTGCAGGCTGGGATAAAGGATTTATCTAAAGAAGAAAGATTATGGGAAGTACAAAGAATTTTGACAGCCCTCAAAAGGAAACTGAGAGAAGCTAAGAGACAAGTGAGTAAATTTGGCATTTTGGTACGTCATGTCGATAATAGAATATAAACAGAATGCGCTGGAATTTTTTAAGTTAAGTTTCTCTTAAAACACAATATGTACATGTCTCCTGAAGTAAAGTTCCCTGAGTGTTCCCAGTTCTGGATTATTGATCCTTCATTTTGGTATCAGGGAAATGATTATTTAGGAAGTTGGTTTTTTGGTTTTTGTTTTTTTTAAGTCAAACATGATTTTACTAAAAGCTGTTTTGTCATTTCCTGCTTGGTTGTACTTGTAAACAGAAGCAATTGGATAGTGATACATTTCAGAGACTGCTGGGGAATTTGAAGCCTTTGAGTCAGCTCTTGGGAAACATGAGGAGGCAGTTTTATTCACCTCATAAAAGGAAGAGTAGCCTGTGACTCCTGCTAAGTTTGGGGCACACGAATCAGACTTTTCATCTCCTCTCATGTACGTTTCTTGGTTCTGGGGCCGTGGGTTGCCTGGCCAAAAGGCTGAGATCTCAGATCTCTGGACCCTCTTACAGCCTGTGTTCAGATTCAATGGCAGGCCCCACAGTACTTCCAGGGAACGTTAGTCAGCATCCATCAGGCTGCTAGAGCATGATCAGTGGTGGGTCACCATTGTGGTTGGGCTAACAGACAAAGACAGCTCATGTATTTATGTCGCTCTGAGATTAGAGATTTGCATTTATGTGGAAGTTAGCTTTGTCAGAGAGGAAACATGAGGTGTTTGCACATGCCTTCTAGGACTGGCAGACTGGCAAAAGCCCTTTGTGTGTTTTTCTTCCTTCTTTTCTCCTGCTTACCAGATTATCTGTCTTTTTTTTTTTTTTTTTTTTCCTATGCCTGTTGTCGTTCTCTTCATGCTTCAGTCTGGAACCAGTGACTGACCGATTAGCCCTCATGGTTGTAATTGTTACCCACGTGGCATTGCCTCTCAGACTTGAAATGAAGGGTTTCTGACCTGTGACAGGGATAACGGATGTTTGGTTTTCATTACTCTTGCTTCTCCTCTGTCTTGGATAAAAGAATTGTGACAGAGCAAACCAGAGGCACTTTAGAAAGGATGGATTACTTTTACTCTACCAATTTTCTTTATGCTATCTCTTTATAGCTGCTCGTTCATTTATAAAATTCTCAAAAGGTTTTGTCAAGTTGATTCCAACCTTGAGAAATAAATTATTTATTTATTTTTTTAATGTTTATTTGACAGAGAACAAGCAGGGGCAGAGAGAGAGAAGATAGGATCCAAAGCAGCCTCTGTGATAGCCAAGATCCCGATGTGGGGCTTGAACTCACAAACCGTGAGATCATGACCTGAGCTGAAGTCGGATGTTTAACCAACTGAGCCACCCAGGCGCCCCAAAAATCCTTTATATGTAGACAACATGACTGTCTACATACAAAATCTATCAAAAAACTGATAAGTGAATTTAGCACAATTGTGGGATACAAGAGTAGATACACAGAAGTCTGCTGTATTTCTGTATATTAGCAATGAGCAATCAGATATTGGACCTAAAGAGAAAAACGAAGACCTAAATAGGTGGAGTGATATATCTTAATATTGTTAAAATGTTAGGTTTTCTCAAATTTATCTGTGGATTTAATCCCAATCAAAATCTAAACAGGTGGGTTTGTAGAAATTAATAAGCTCTTCTAAAATTTATGTGAAAATACAAATGATGTAAACAATTGTAGAAAAAGAACAACACTGGAGGACTTGTACTACCTGATGTTAAGACTTGCTGTGAAATTCCAGTAACCGAGATAGTAGATGTTGGATAAAGAGAAGCATATAGAGGAGAAAGTCCAGAAATAGACCCACCAATATATGGGCAGTTAATTTTCCACAAAGATGATAAGACAATTCAATGGGGAAGGATTTTCTTTTCAACAAATGGTGTTGGAACAATTGAATATCCGTATGCAAAAAAAGAATGACCAAAACAAAATCCTTGACTCTTTCTACACAGCATATGCAAAAACTAAGTCAAAGTGAATCTAAGACCTAAAAAGAACTTCCAGAAGAAAGCATAGAAGATCTTACTGACTTTGACTCAGGTCAGGCAGTAATTTCTTAAATAGGACACAATACCCATGAACTGTAAAAAAAAAAAAAAAAAAAAATTGTTAGATTACATCTCATCAGCATTCTAAAACCTGCTCTTCAGGGGCACCTGGGTGGCTCAGTCGGTTGAGCACCTGACTCTTGGTTTCAGCCCAGGTCATGATTTCACAGTTCGTGAGATCGAGCCCTGCGTCGGGCTCTACGCTGATGGCACAGAACCTGCTTGGAATTCTCTCTCTCCCTCTCTCTCTGCCCCTCCCCTGCTCACACATGCACATGCTTTCTCTTCTCTCTCAAAATAAATAAACATTAAAAATAAATAAAAATAAAACATGCTCTTCAAAAGACACTGAAGAAAATGAGTATGCAAGGCAGAGGCTGTGACAAAATATTTGTGAAAACCCATACCTGATAAAGGACTCAAATATATAAAAAACTTAAGACAACAAAATTTTTTTTTTTAGAGTTTATTTTTTTAAGCAGATTTAGGTTCATAGCAAAATTGAGAGGAAGATACAGAGATTTCCCATATACCCTCTGCTCTCCCACCAGAGTATGGTACATTTGTTATAATAAGAATTCAGTTTTTAAAAGGGCAAAAAAGCTGGGGTGACTGGGTGGCTCAGTTAAGCGTCTGACTCTTGATTTTGGCTCAGGTCGTGATCTCATGGTTCATGGAATTGAGCCCTCCCGTTGGGCTCTGCGCTCACAGTGAGGAGCCTGCTTAGGATTCTCTGTCTTCCCCTCTCTGCCCCCCTTCCCCCTTGTGTGTGTGCACACTCTCTTAAACTTTTTTTTTTTAAAAAAAGGCAAAAAAGTTGAACAGGCACTTTACCAAAGATCATGTACAGATGACAAATAAGCACATGCAAATGAACAATGCTCAACATCGTTTATCGTAAAGGAAATACATATTGAAACCACAGTGAGATACCACTACACGCCAACAAGAATGATTAAAAATAAAAATACCAGGTGTTGCCAAGAATGTGGCGCAATGGGAATGCTCATTGTTGCTCTTGGTAATGCAAAATGGTACAGTAATTTTGGAAAACAGTTTGGCAGTTTCTTATAAAGTTAAACATATGGTTACCATATGACCATGCAATCCCACTTTTAAGTATTTAAAAGAAGGGAGCATATGTACCCACTCGAAGTATATATGTACGAAATGTACATAACAGCTCTGGTTATAATGGTTCAAAACTAGGAAGGATCCAAATGTCCATCAGCTGGTGAATGGATAAACAACTTGATGTACATTTATGTCATGGCATATTACTCAGCAGACTACCAATACAAACAACAAAATAGATGAATAGTAAAAGCATTATGCTGAGGGCACCTGGGTGGCTCAGCCAGTTAAGCATCTGACTCTTGCTTTTTTGGCTCAAGTCATGATCTCATGGTTTGTGGGTTGGAGCCCACTGTTGGGCTCTGTATTGCCAGGGTGAAGCCTGCTTGGGATATTCATTCTCTCTCTCTCTCTCTCTCACTCTCACTCTCACTCTCTCACTCTGTCTCCCTCCTTCCCTCCCTCCCCTTCTTTCCCCCTCCCTCTCTCTCAAAATAAAGAAACTTAAAAAAAAAAAAGCATAATGCTAAGTGAAAGAAGCTACATAAAAAAAGATACTTACTGACTGATTCAATTTATATGACACTCAAGAAAAGGCAAAACTATAGCAATGGAAAACAGGTCAGTGGTTGCCAGAGGCCAGCAGATGGTGGAAGAACCCAAGGGTACTTTGTGTGGTGATGGAAATGTTCTGTAATGTGATTATTGTGCCGGTTACTTAACTGTATTCATTTGCCAAACTAATTGAATTGTATACTTAAAATTGACAACATCCAAACAAACAAAAAGATCACAGAAGGTCATTTATATGGATGGGTTCCAGAAATGGTGAGCACGTTAACCGGAATTAAACATTTTTCACAGTGCGACCACAGACTAAGATGCACACCTTATTTTGGAAGCACAGTTAACAAATGCTCATCTATCCAGTGGGTCACCTGACTGTTACTGCTACTTTTGCAATTCTGGGAAGTGAGAAGGAAGTTTGGTGATGGTGTGGAATTGTTGAATATGTGTTACATAGGGGCTGAGCAGTTCTTTTTCATTTGTCTCACCCAATAGGAGTGTGAAACCAAGATTGCACAAGAGATTGCCAGTCTTTCAAAAGAGGATGTTTCCAAAGAAGAAATGAATGAAAATGAAGAAGTTATAAATATTCTCCTTGCTCAGGTAAGCTAAACTTTTTCTCTACTTTGCAAGATCCTTTCTTAAAAATAAAAATTGTACATAATTAAGGTATACAGCTTGATGGTTGATACACCTATACATAGTGAAGTGATTACTATGGTGAAGCTAATTAACATTGTTTCCTCATACAGTTACGTTTTTCTTTTGTGATGGGAACACCTGAAATCTATTCTTTTAGTACATTTCCACTAGTTAATACAATGTTATTAACTATAGTCGTCATGCCTGTATACTAGCTCTCTAGACTTACTTATCCTTTGTAATTGCAACTTTGTATCTTTTGACCAACATCTCGCCATTTTCCCCATCCCTTTGCCTCTGGTAACCACTGTTCTACTCTCTACTTCTATGAGTTCTACTTTTTTTTTTTTTTTTTTTTTTTTTAACATTCCACATAGAAGTGAGATCATACAGTATTTGTCTTTCTATGTATGGCTTGTTTCACTTAGCATGGTGCCCTCCAGGTTCATTGTCATAAATGGCAAGATTTCCTTCTTTCTCATGGCTGAATAATATTCCTGTGTCTGTGTGTGTTCATACACACCCCGCATCTATCCATTCATGCATTGACCACGAAGCTGTTTTCATATTTTGACTATTGTGAATAATGCTGCAGTAAACATGGCAGGGCGGGTATCTCTTCAGTCTTCTTTTCATTTCCTTTGGGTATATGCCCAGAGGTGGAATTGCTGGATCGTATGGTAGTTCTTCTGTTTTTCATAACGGCTAGGTTCAGTTTACATTCCTACCAACAGTGTGCTCTGTGAATGTGGTATATCACATTTATTGACTTGCATATGTTGGACCATCCTTACGCCCCAGAGATCAATCCTTCTTGGTCATGGTGTATGATCTCTTTGCTTCTGTGCTCATCAAGGATATTGACCTGTAATTTTCTTTTCTTGTAGTGTCTTTGTCTGGCTCTGGTAATCATAATGCTGGCCTTATAAAAGGAAGTTTGAGAGCATTCCTTTTTCCGTTTTCTTGGAAGAGTTTGAAAAGGATTGGCATTACTTCTTTAAATGTTTGGTAGAATTTACCTGTGAAGCCATCTGGTTGTGGTTTTTGCTTGGTTGGGTGATTTTTGAGAACTGATTCAGTGTTTGTATGACTCTGTTCAGATTTGCTATGCCGTCATGGGTCAGTCTTGGCAGGTACTGTGTTTCTAAGAACATACCCATTTCTTCTAGGTTATCCAGTTTGTTGGTGTATAAATGTTTATAGTAGTCTCTCATGATGCTTTGTATTCCTGCGGTATCAGTTGTAGTTTTTCCTCTTTCATGTATAGCTTTGAGTCCTTTTATTCTAGCTAAAGGTTTGTCAATTTTGTCTTTTCAAAAGACGAACTCTTGGAGTACCTGGGTGGCTCAGTCGTTTGTGTCTGACTCTTGATTTTGGTTCAGGTCTTGATCTTTGTGGGTTCAAGTCCCACATTGGGCTTTGCACTGAAAGCTCAGAGCCTGCTTGGGATTCTCTCTCCCTCTCCCTCTCTGCCCCTCTGTGCATGCTACTGTGCACGTGTGTGCTCTCTCAAAAATAAACATTTACAAAAATAAAAACAACTCTTAGTTTCATTAATCTTTTGTATTGTTTTTCTAGTCTCTATTTCATTTATTTCTGCTCTGATCTGTATTATTTCCTCCCTTTTGCTAATTTTAAGTTTGTTCTTTTTCTGGTTCCTTCAGCTGTAAAGATACGTTGTTTGAGACCTTTCTTTTTTCTTAATGAAGGCATTTATCACCATAAACTTCCCTCTTCGAGTTGCTCTTACTTTATCCTGTAGTTTTGACACGTTGTGTTTCTACTTTCATTCATCTCTAGATATTTGATTTCTTCTTTGACCCGTTGGTCCTTCAAGAGTGTGTTGCAAGACTCTAAATGGTCCTCATATATTATAATTTGAGAAGCTCAACCACAGAGGTGTGAGTCTTTTAAAGAAACTCGAAAGATGATTAAGTGGCTTTAATGGGATCATGCCTGTTGTATTTGTTGGTTTCAACTTTTATGTGGTGTTTGCTGAAGTGTTCAGGAGAAACTATCCTCCACTGACTGCTACTTACTGGACACTGTTCTAGATGCTTAATCTCATTTTATCCACACACAGGTCTGAGTTACAATGTTTTCCGTAACTTACAGGGGAGCGGTAATTAATTTGTTTCATGTTAATGAGATGGCAGTTTAAAAAAAAGTTTATTCTTTCATTTTGAGAGAGAAAGAGTGTGTGAGTGAGCGGGGGAGGGGGAGAGAGAGAATCCCCAGCAGGCTCTGCCCTGCCAGCACAGAGCCCAACGCGGGGCTTGAGCCCATCAACCATGTGATCATGGGCTGAAACCAAGAGTCAGACACTTAACCGATTGAGCCACGGAAGCGCCCAGACTTTTAATATTTTAAAATGTGTTTTTCCTGACCACAAAGTTTGGGATCCTTGAAATGTAACAGTATAGATTTTATCTGATTGTTGTTGCTGATAACACCTGTTTAGATATTTTCATTTTATACTTTGTGGGTGAACTCATTTGTTGGAGATGAATTGCTTTATTATTCATTCATTGATTTGACAAATAGCTCTTGAGTATCTACTGTATTCCAGGCATAGAGTTGGAAATGAGCTCCTTTCTTTCTCTGCATTTCTCAAGTCAGCCTCACTCTGTTCTGGAAACTCCCAGAGGTTAACCAGAAATGAAGTCCTAGGTTCTGATGGCAGTCCGTATATTTCCAGAAATTCACATGTGTGGGGTACCTAAAGCTTTACAAGTTCCATTCCTTTCCTGTCACTTTTTTTTTTTTAATGTTTATTCATTTCTGGGAGAGAAAGTGAGATAGAGTGCTAGTGGGGGGAGGGGCAGAGAGAGAGGAAGACACGGAATCTGAAGCAGGCTCTGAGCTGTCAACACAGAGCCCGATGTGGGGCTCGAACCCATGAACTGCAAGGTCATGACCTGAGCTGAAGTTGGGCGTTTAACTGAGCCACCCAGGCGTCCCCCTTTTCTTTCACTTCTGAGAAGGACATTGTTTTGCAGGAACACAGCTCTTCCCCCGAAGACAGGATAAAGTCCCAGATTATGTCTTTAGTTCAGAGTTTTTCAGTCTGACATTTTTCAGAACATGAGCTTTAATGGGTCCCCTGGGGTAAAGGGAAAGCATCTGTGTTTAGAAACACATGGGGAGGGGCGCCTGGGTGGCGCAGTCGGTTAAGCGTCCGACTTCAGCCAGGTCACGATCTCGCGGTCCGTGAGTTTGAGCCCCGCGTCAGGCTCTGGGCTGATGGCTCAGAGCCTGGAGCCTGTTTCCGATTCTGTGTCTCCCTCTCTCTCTGCCCCTCCCCCGTTCATGCTCTGTCTCTCTCTGTCCCAAAAATAAATAAATGTTGGAAAAAAAAAAAAAATTAAAAAAAAAAAAAAAAGAAACACATGGGGAGGGAACGCTGCATATTACATCTCTGAGAGCTTGCCCGTGCTTGCTGGAGGCTTTGAATACTTCCCTCTAGAATTTGACCCCAGTGGCGTTCAGGTTCAAACACAGGTGCTTATCCTTTCAATACCTAGAAGTTGAGAAGGAAATGCTGTAGACCCTTGCCTCAGACTCCCTGTTTTCCATAGCCTGACATTTCTGCCTCTGAAATTTTGTCTGCTTTGGTTCTTTTCTAGACTCATTTCTAGACTCATAGGTTGGAGGGGTTAGCTTCCCTTTGGTGATCCAGTTTTAGAAATGCATATCTGTGAAAGCAGAATATTTACTGTTTATCATCTCTGGGGACGTGGGTTGAGGAGGACGGTGGATTTTGGTGAGGAGGAAAGATTTCATCTGGGAATGTTTTCCCTTTACTAGGATTTGCTTTAAGGTAATACACCAGCTGTGTATCTCCTGGGTCCTTCTTTTCCTAGTTCTATCTTGACCCCGAAATAGATAAGAGAGGTTCTTACTGAGAAGTAGAAAGGCATTCAGGAGGGACTGGGAATCAAAAACAGACAGTCACTTGACCTTTGTGCCCAGGGTACTGGTTCATCGGGAGCCTTTGCAAATTGAGGACAGGGGATTCTGAGGTGGCATTTTTTGTCTTGGGAAAAATCTAGATATTCCTCCCAAATAACTTAGTCTACTTTTTCTCAGCCTTTCCATGACATTAGTTAGGGAAACAGGATTATGAGCTTTGTAGTACAAGCTTTCCCATAACTTGTGTTACATATGGGGCTAAAGAATTTAAGGCAACATAGGAGACCCCAAAAGGTGACATTCCCTAGACTCATACTCTCGAAGGTGCTCACCAGTGGTCATTATTTCAGGAGAACGAGATCCTGACTGAACAGGAGGAGCTTCTAGCCATGGAGCAGTTTCTGCGCCGACAGATCGCCTCCGAAAAAGAAGAGATCGAGCGCCTCAGAGCTGAGATTGCTGAAATTCAGAGGTAGAGGAAAGCAGAGGGTCTTAGTTTTAAGTTCGCAAGAATGCTTACTGAAAAATGCACGTAGTTGTTTCAACTCTCAGACTTCCACGCAAAAGAACTGGGCATCCGAACCAGTCAGCTTTACCGTTTCTTCCTAAGTGGCTCCACTGAGTGGACCCGTGGAGCGCTGGTGAAGGGGAAGGAAGGGCGGGAGGGCAGCGGTGCGCGCTCCTCTGCTCACCGGCTCTCTCGGCCTCCCGCCCGCAGCCGCCAGCAGCACGGCCGCAGCGAGACCGAGGAGTACTCCTCCGACAGCGAGAGCGAGAGCGAGGACGAGGAGGAGCTGCAGATCATCCTGGAGGACCTCCAGAGGCAGAACGAGGAGCTAGAAGTGAGCACCGGCTTCCAGAAAGTTTCCCTTAGAAGCGGTCTTCCTTTCGGTGGGAACGAGCGGGGAGGCTGAGGAGAGAGCTGAGGGGACGTCTCACCGGAGCCGGCCGGGCGCGCCGCACAGTGTGGCCTCAGCGGGCGTCCTTGGGCTGTGGCGGCTGCCCCGACTGCCCTCGAACCGCTGCGAAAGATCTGGGCTCAGTTCCCAGAGATGAGCAGAAAGAGCAATGCTGGTGGAAGAGGTCGAAAAGCCTCCTGACTCTCCTGTGGGTAAAATGGGGACAGAGCTTTCTCTTGTCCCTTAACCCTCGGAGCAGCCAGTGTGTCGGCCCCAGGGATCGGGGAGGCAACCGCGTGGTGAAAAGCAAGAGATTTCTGTGATCGCGATCGGAGTTCCCCTGCTTACCCCAGATTAATCATTGTCTCCAGATGTACCTCAGGGGTTGAGAGAGGAGAGCCGTTCTCGTCTTGCTCTAAGAACAGGGCGACGGCTTGCTTTCCCTCGTCCCGATGCACTCAGCTGCTGGGGCAAATCAGCCTCCCACTGCATAGAAGATAGAATCCCGCACAAAACTGCCGCCCACAGAAGTCCCGTGGACAGAGTTCAGAGGGGCTGCCCACCAAGGTCCACGTCCCAGGACACTGGCTACGGCCACGGGTGTGTCGTGGGAGAAGCAGAGCAGCGGTTGAGGCCTGGGCCACCGGGTGGCTTCCCTTCTTTACAAGGGCCTCCTCCCGTTGGCACTTTAGTTTGCTTTCCTAACACTTGGCAGACCACGTGAAAATCCTAAGTAGGAAGATCTGTTCCAGAATTGCAGTACTTGGGATCTAGGTGTAGCCGCTGTAAGAGAGGATACTCTGGCGGTTTGAACAAGACGGTTATGTCCCTCGCCTGGCAGACACGCACGTCTGCCACCCTCCACACGGGAAGCCCTCCCCCCACGTGGAAAACATTTGGGGTCCAGAGTGGCCTTAGGTCTTGCCCACTCTCAGCAGGAAGGGGGAAGGAATCCAAGGATGCCTCCGCTCATACCTTGTTAGCAAAGGCACAGTCACGTGGCTGTAGGTAGCCGCAAGGGAGCCTGGGAAACGCAGGCTGCGTAGAAATGCCACAGCACAGAGAGGAGAGGGTGCGCCGTGCAGCCAGTAAGTAGCCTGCTACCGAGGGAGGTTTGTAGGATTCTGGGATTAGCTACTGTCTCGCTACCTCGACTTTGCTGAATGCAGGCAGATAATCTAGCACTGATAGTTTTCTGTAGTTTGCTTCAGTAGCACAGTTCAGGTGTAAAGAAATGCCATTCACAAAAGACAAAGGACGTTCACTTTTGAGATAGATCTGGGATTTGATCCTGTCTCTGACGTCCCCCTCTAATTGCTGGTCAAGTCCCTCTCATCTTCTGCTTACTTAGGGCTAGTCAGGAGCCAGTTCAAAACATACACCTACTTGAAACACTGAAATATTTATTATTATTAAGCGAACTGTTTTCTCTTGGTACATTCATGTTTTCCAGATGTGTTCACTCTTCTGTAATTAGCAGCAGTTTCGTTCTTGAACTTTGTGCATTCGGGGTCGAGGTGTTGACGTGTCTCATTTGCGTATCCGTGTTCCTGTCTCCAGTCTCACAGCTGAGTTGACTAAAACAGAATAGATTGCTGTGTAGCACACCCTTGTTAACTGTTCTCTATTCCTGAATCTGTTCCTTTGGACCTTCTTGCTTAAGTGACGACTGTTCTTTTGTCGTTCCTCAAGATAAAGAACAATCATTTGAATCAAGCAATTCACGAAGAGCGAGAGGCCATCGTCGAGCTGCGGGTGCAGCTCCGCCTGCTTCAGCTGCAGCGAGCCAAGCCCGAGCCGCCAGGGCAGGACGACGAGGAGCCCGAGAGGCGCGGGGCCGGCCAGCCGCCCAGAGACGGCGCCCCGGAGACGAAAGCGGCTAAGGAGCAGGCCAAGCCGTCACCGAGCAGAGACAGGAAGGAGACGCCCATCTGAGCAGCCCAGACCCAACGAGACCCGTGCATCTTACTGTAATCCCGAGAGTCAGAGTGCACAACTCTGTGCTGTACATTCTGTAAAGATGTCTTTTCTCCTCAGACTCTTTCTTCTCTCACACGTATGACTTCTCCGCGTCAGGCTCAGGTTACACGGGAGGACAAAGCAGTGCACGCATTGTGGGCTTGTAGGGGACAGATGAGTTTTCCAGATAGTGTCAGCTTATTTGAAGATTAATTTTCCTTGTTAACTTAAAACTATTTTAACCCTTGAGTGGCTTCTTTTTAAACCAAAAATCGTCTTTCTTTGCTTTTTTATTACAGCAGAATCAGGATCTCTTTCTCTCGGTGGGGGGTGGGGTGGGGGTGGGGGGGTGGAGCCAAACAAGGTAAATCCTGTTCCTGCCTTGTGGATTGCCCCGTAGTGTCACCCTCCGGGATCTCTGCTTACTAGTCACTCTTGCTTGTGCCTTTTACACCTTCTCGGTGCAGATTCTATAATGGGGAGCTGCCTCAGATTTCCTGACTGGCCAGAATGGCTGTTACTGAGGTTACCTTTGCCCACCCTTGTCACCCTCTCCTTTGACGGCCCTAAACCAGTCCATGAACCTGAGTCACCGGATGGCCTGACCTGTCACAGAGCTGCCAGTGGAGCCCGCCCGCTGGCCCCGGGGGCAGCGTGGCCCCCGTGTAGGAGCAGCCGCCAGGCTCCTGCGGGCTCCTCGCTGCCGGTGATCACATGCTTTTCAGTGGGTTGGTCGGAGGTAGCCGCCTGACCTGAGGCCTCCACACAGAGGACCGGTTCCTTAACCCGGAGATCTTCTCGTGTGACTGATCTTCCATTAAACACAGGATGACTTAGATTGCTTGCTTGGGCTGGAATGTAAAAGTCTCTCTGCCTGAATAAGCCATATATGCTCTTAAACAAAAGTGTTCAATTACCCGTATCCTATGATCTCAGTGAACCTGCTGACGGACTCCCAATTGACAAGATTGAGCAATAGAAAAAAACTTTTCCTTTAAATGATAGCTGTGATTCCCCGACCCCGTTTTCTTGCTTCTGTAACTTCTCCGGTGACCGAGGCATCTGGGAGGTCAGCTCTCGGGCACCTTTGTTCAGTCACGCTCTGTCTGAATAAACGGCACCCGTGAGGTAGGTCAGCTCTCATGGCTGTGAAGATAAACCCCACGCACTCAAGGTGATGGAAACAAACCCCCCACGAGGGCTCTGTCCTCTCCTAGTTACTATTTATTTTCAGCACCTGTTTGATGCGGTTTTTTATTCTCTACCTATTGCACTGTTGTGACTTGTTGGCCATTGTTTGATTTTTGTACGAGAAAAAGCTTTGTTATAGAAATCAGCATACTATTTTTTTAAATCTGGAGAGAAGATATTATGGTGACTGAAAATATGGTCAGGTGTCAAATATAAACGTATAAAAGCCTTCTTGCTGTCCTGTCGGTCATATTACATTTATTTTATATTTACTGGCAATATCGAAGGTTTCTTTTTTGTTTGTGTAAACTCTAATTTCTATCAAGGTGTCATGGATTTTTAAAATTAGTATTTCATTACAACTGTCTCCGCATTCGTTAACTAATTTTTGCCAGGACCATTATTGATCAAACGAATAAATTCAACAGCCATTTGAGGAAAAACAAACCAACAAACAAAAGCATCTTGTTTTTTTGTGCACCTTCTTTCTTTGAAGTAGCGTCCTGTGGCTGACAAGGAGTTGGTCTGATACTGCTTCCAAGAGTGAACTAACCTTCTGTTTGGACTCTCCGTGTGTTCCTCGCCCCGGTGGACTTGGTGCCCCTCGCTGGTTTCTAGGGTTTACTGTGCTCCTTCCCAGTAGGTGCTTACCTGCTGAGGGAGCATGTCCGCACAGCCAGCCGACCGGGATCGGGTCTGCGGCTTCTTCTGTGAGCGACGTCCTGTGGACAGTGGAACGTGCCCTTCGAAAATGTCGCACAGGTCAGTCGGCCCAACGTGGCAGGAGGGCACGTCGGTTATCGCAAAGTCCCTTTCCTTTAGGGGCTGACATTCCTGGTTAAGATTCCATCGCCGGGAGAGCTGAACCTGTAATTCAGTGGTGGTTTGCTGACATGGGACTTAGCATAAGAGACTGTTTTGGGCCTCGTCTGGTTTCTGATAATTCCCACTTGATGAGACTCTCAGCCTTGAGAGATGTGATCAAAATATAAGGCATTAGTGCTTCTCTCTATCACTCTGAGGTTCTTGCAGTTTTTGCCAAATCTCTGCAGCGTTTCGCAGATCATGGTGTTGGGTTCACAGTCTTTAAGCTGGCCATTCTCTGTCCCTTTTCTCCTGTTCTATCTTAAGGAGTTTGCGTGGTGCTTAGTGGCTGCAGACACACAGTTAAAGCTTTTGAGAGATTCCGCGCACCGTGGAGCTACTGTGATCGTAAGCAGGATAATGCTGAGCGCGCTTATCCGGAGTGCACTTCGGAGCCCTTGTTCCCAAGACCCAAGTCAGTCAACAAAGATTTCCCTGTCGAAGGAGTCACGTAAGGGCCGCCTGGGTGGCTCATTCGGTCAAATGGCCGACTCTGGATCTCCGCTCAGGTCATGATCTCATGGTTTGTGGGTTCGAGCCCCGCATTGGGCTCTGCACTGACAGTGTGGAGCCTGCTTGGGATTCTCTCTCTCCCCACCCCCGCCCCCCTCTCTCTCAGAAAAAATAAAAATTAAAAAAAATTTTGTTTTGAAGGAGTCACTTAAGCCAGTTGGCTTGTACACAGACCTCATGTAGCTGGAGTGTCAACCTCCACGTAAGTGTCGATCCAAGTGCAGGGAGCACAGACACCTCCTTGCTCAGCTGCCGGATAACTGATGGCTTTCCTATCATGGAGCCCATCTTTGGCGAGAGAGCTGAGGGTTTTTTGTTGTCATTGGGCAGCTAATTGCTTTAGCAGCAGATTCTTCAGTATCTTCGGAGTTCAGGAGAGGTTCCTGATCATAGCTTCATTTGCACTTAGCCCGGTGAGTAGGGGAATCTGTTGAAGGAAGTGAATTTAGAATCGATTACGCCTCCTGGAAATTCTGGTTTGAGTCTGTGGCTCGGGACTGGACAGCTGACAGCCATGAAGGCCAGTCTAATTTCTGGATCTGTAGGCTGCTCAGGTGGTTTTATTCTAGTAAACATCTTGTGTCTGTTTCTTTGTCCGGAGCCTGGAGGCAAGGTCCCCCGGGTTTGGGGTTAACTGGAGACAGGGAGATGGAGCCTGAGGGTTAGGGAGCCTGACAGGATTGAGGGGGCTGAGCTTGTTCCAGAGAAACTGAGGCATCGGGAATCAGACATTTGTGATGGACAGAACTATAGGCTCACCAGCATCGTGGCAAATCCCACAGTTGTTTGGATGCGATTACCCACTTGAGAGAATTTTCTGGGCCAGAGGCAAGGCAAAAAAGGCCGAAGAAAAGAATCCTAAAGACCTTCATGATGTAAGAATTGGGAAAAGGATGGCCAGAGAGGGGGGGGAGAGTAGAAGGAAACACTCTTGGCCCTGTGTCTTGGGCTGATGTTGGCTCGATGACGGCTACTTGCCTTCCTGGTCAGTTTTATCTTGAGGTCTCCAGCATTTGCACAGGACCGGATGTCAGGTGGGGCCATCTTGTGAAATAAACACCCAGGGTTCAACGCCTTGCAGTTTGGCAGCACAGAGTACCTGGCGGGGCCTGTCCACGAATCTCACTGTTACAGAAGCATCGGAGTAGAGCAACTGTTTGTAAATGACAGAAGACTTCAACGGGCCCCTGCTTAAGGAGCCGACGGGTTCATCGGAGAAGGAAGTGGAGTTACTTCTGTGGCATACGATCATTTAGGGTAATAACTGGACACTGAGAGCTTTGACAGATCTCTAGAAACTTCGGTTTTCTGGTACATCCACACACGTATCACCTGAGGTTTACTGTACACACAAAACCAAAGCATTTGACAGCGCTTCCCACATATTTGAACATGTTAAATTAATGAGAGACAGCCTTTGAAATCTTCCAGAAGCCCTCTGGGATAAATCTCAAGCTAGTTTAAAGTTAAAAAGACTATTGAGAATTTTAAGAAAATGTTAAAAGATTTGAACATTTGATTAAACAGGATAACAGGTAATTATGAAATAATTGTATAACAAAAGTGGCAATAGGAGACGTTAAGGTAGGGGCGCCTGGGTGGCTCAGTCAGTGGAGCATCCGACTTTGGCTGAGGTCACGATCTCATGTTCGTGGGTTCGAGACCCACGTCGGATCCTGTGCTGACAGCTCAGCCTGGAGCTGTCTTTGGATTCTGTGTCTCCCTCTCTCTGCTCCTCCCCTGCTTATGCTGTCTCTCAAAAAATAAAACTTTATAATTAAAAAAAAATGTTACGGTAAATATAGAAAATCAAGGTAAATACAGGTGAACAAAAGTTAGCTTTCTCAGTATGACAAAGACTGGATTTTCTTAAGTGATCAAACACCTGATATAAGACTGTAGAAAGCACAGTAAGTTATTTGGGAAAGAAAAAAATCTTTGCTATCCAAAGGTTAAAAAAAGAACCACCACAAAACGACCTTTGCAGCAGTTGCTTAGGTTCCTAGTAGCAGACCAATAATCTAAGAAAACTTTGTCCTTTTAACAGAAAACCAAGTTCTAATTTTGTACCAGTGTCCTTTTGATATTAAAGCTCATTTTTTAAAAAACTTTATTCCAATCTTAGCCAGCTTGACCACATGTAAAATCCTGCGAAGATTCTCTTTCCACAAACCTTCTACAACTTTTTTCTATCCATTCGGATTTTGTCCTAGGTCTTCTCTTTTAATTCTGGAAAATTCAACCAATCATTTTACATTCCTTACCTATTTTCCATACACAGATGTTTCCTTCCGCCCTTATAATTTCTAAGTAGCTTTCATCACACACATTGAGAAGAACTTGGAAGCCTTAGATCTTTCGTTCCTAGTGAAAACTAAGAAGTAAGCAAATGTGGACCGTAAAGCCTGCATTCTGTGGACTGGCAAATTTATAAATACATTTTCAAAGTTGCTAAAAGCATATTCTTTCTCTTGGTAAAATTTCCAATGCAGCACAAAAACGGGTTTACTGATAGATCCGAAAGTCTTCACCTCCTCTGTAAAAGGAAGCCAAAGTGGTTAAAACCTTTGTTGAGTCAGTGTTTTGGTATTTTTATCTTATTTGGAAAGTGATCTAGATACTCCATGAATATCCATTATCTGTCTCAGTGTAACTTTAAGGCTTCAAGTTACCAAAAAGATTTTGAAAACTACTTTTAAGTAGACATACCAAAAAGCACAATTGTTGAAAAGTTCATTTATAAAGTTTTATCTTGCATCTATTTTAATTCACTTAACAATTTAGACCGGTCATTGAAATTATCCTGCAATTAAGCAGCTAACCACCATCTTATCTTTCTTGCTGACAAAATCTGTAACAGACATAATGTGAGCCTATTTGATTTTTAAGTAAACTAAGGTAGAATAAAAGTTATATGTACACATTATATTTAATGTTAGTAACTCTAAAGACATGCCTGTTTTAGTTAAACCAACCAACTTAAACTAGCTTTTATGTACTGAAGATTATCCTAGATCACATGAACTAGAAAATCATTTGGGTTAGTTCCTGTATTTCTGAGAGGATACTTGATTTACATAATACTTGTCTGTCTTTAAGCCAATTAAATAGGGCTCTTTACAAATTAATTTTGGCAACACCTTTTGGAGCTAAAAAAGAAATCACGTTTATAACGTATATACATTGACATACATAAACCTACAGACGCAAACAGATCTTGTAGCTTTCATTTTAAGATTTTAGCCGCGAGATAGCTAAATAATACAGAACTCACTAGTTTACAAAAGAACCAAATTTTGTTTCTGGCAGAATGGAGTAAGTTAAGGTTACCTGCTCAGATGGCTTAAGCTTTTCACTAATATCTGTGCAGAAGATGTTAAAATAGTTTTCTTTCCTGACAAGCATTACATCGGGGAGACCAGGTAGAGGACTCTTCCATCTCAAAGGCACAGAGAGCAAATGCAAGTTCCGCTGAGAAGGACTTTTGTTCCCTAAGTCCGCATCTTTCACAATACCTGCAGGCCTTCTGAGGTGAAGGGGGGCGGTTTTAGGGTTCATGAAAATGACAGGTGAGCTTGAGACTGTTTCAGAGCCACATTTCTAGTCTTGTGAAGGCTCAATCTGTAAGGCAAACATGTTTTTATTTATTTTTTAAAGTTTGGTTTTAGCAATCTCTACACCCAGTGTGGGGCTTGAACCCATGACGCTGAGTTTGAGCCGCTCACTCTTCTGAGCCAGGCAGGCACCAGAAGTACGGTTGTTTTGAATTCCTTAAAGAATTGGGTTGCAATCAGAATGATACCAAGAGGCTGCCTGCCCCACCCATCCAACTACATTATCTTTAAAAAATTTTTTTAGAGTGTGAGTGGTGGGTGGGACGGGGTGGGGGGCAGAGAGAGAGGATTCCAAGCAGGCTCCATGATCAGCCGGAGAGCCTGATTCAGGGCTTGCTCCCACGACCCTGGGATGTGACCTGAGCTGAAATCAAGTGTTGGATGTTCGACTGAGCCACCCAGGTGCCCCCAACTATATTATCTTCAATTTGCTTTTTTTTTTTCCTTAGAGACTACAAGTGGGGAGAGGGGCAGTGGGAGAATCTTAAGCAGTCTCCATGCTCAGCATGTGGGGCTTGATCCCACAACCCTGAAATCATGACCTGAGCCAAAATCTGAAGCCAGAGACACTCAAACGACTGAGCCACCCAGGTGCCTACAATTTTCTTCTTTGACATCAGGGAGAAGATCTTCAATTAAGACGGAAATCAAGATTCTTACTTTCTAGTTTTAGAGCTCTGTGTCTTTGGGATGTTTTAGTAAATACTTCCACAAAGACTTCAGAATATTTGTCTTTCCTTCAGGACCTATAGTTTCAGGTTAACTTTGGGGAGAAGGCCTAAAAAAGTTCCTATCAGGCTCTGAATATCAGCTTCCAGTTTGGCCAACTTCTGGCCATTTAGCTAATTTAAAAAATTCTTTCGAATAGCTTGTTGGGTTTTAGCTGAGACAATAAATATTCCTGTCAGTATTGAACAACCCCATGGACACAAGAGGTATCCCCAAAGAAGGTGCGTAAGATACTACCATCTGATTATCCTGAAGACAGCCAGAAGAGACAATTCCCCTGAGAGTTGGCAACAGAGGTTTGGACCCTAGCCCCAAAGGGAGAGTGTAACCCACATTTTTGTCCAGCCATACTTTTGGGGTCCCCATCCTGAAAGTCGACAAGCTAAGTTCTGTGGATACAAAATGTGACAGGCAACATAACTGTCCATGGGAGAGAAAGGATCGATAACCAATGGGTAGTGGAAAGCAAATTCCAAGTTACAGTTCAAAGATCTAATTTTTTTTTAATGTTTATTTTGAGAGAGAAAACACAAGCAGGGGAGGGGTGGGGGGGGGGAAGGACAGAACCTCAAACAGACTCTGTGCTGTCAGCATGGAGCCTGACATGGGGCTCGATCTCATGAACTGTGAGATGGTGACCTGAGCGGAAATCGAGAGTCAGATGCTTAACCAACTGAGCCACCCAGACGCCCCAGGAAGGTCTAATTCTTACAAATGCTTCTTGCCTGCCAGTCTGAATTTGGGAAGAAAGGGAGGGAGGGACACAGTAACATTTTACCTTCCTCTCTGGACCAGGCACCACAGAGACACGGGAGCGCTGACTGGTAAGAATTCTCACAGCTCGCTGGCTTCTGCCAGTTTCCCCAGGATCCTGGCTGCAGTAAATGCGTTGTTCCACCAGGTCTCTTCCTGCTCACCAGAAACCGTAGACGAGGAAAAATAATTTTCCTCTACTTTTAATGGTGAACACTTGGCTGAGACCCATTTTTCTCTAGGCATGCCATAAATGGATAAGCTTAGCTAGGTTAAAAGTCCACTGTGGCCACTATGTAACTCAAGATTATCCTTGGTAAGGTAAACCTGCTTGTTCAGCCTCACAGCAGATTTTATTCATCTGAGGCCTCACACGACCCAGTCCCGCCCGCTAAATTAGACTTAGTCCGACCCCAGACTCAGTCCGGTTTCCAACTTGGACCTAGTCTGACCTTGGATACAATCCAGTTTTCAGGCTGGACCTAGTGAAATCTGGATCCATTCTGGTTAAGTCAAACCCAATCTGGGTGGGGGGGGTGGGGGGGAGAGGCTCAAAGCCTGAAAGCTCACAAAGCAAAAACTGCAAGGGCCGGAGCTAAGAAGGAGTTACCCACCATCTCCAAGGCAACCAGAAAGCAGCAAGCTCAAGGGGCTCGATGGGTACCTATGCCTGGTTCCTCACGGGTCCTGGGGGCTGATGGGTGTCTCCTTCAGATCCCACATCTGACACCAGAACAGTTACAAACTAAGGCTTGTTAAAAATTTTGGGGGGCAAAAACTGATTTGAATCAGGCAATACCCCGTCTAGTAGACAGAAGGGAGTTTAAGGAACTGTACGAAGTGAGATTTTATAGGCTGCAGCAAGCAGGGACAAAGAAGTTGTAACGGGCCAAAAAAGCAGGTCAGTTACTGCAAAGTTGTCTTCCCAGGACGGCCTGGGTCCACTACCTTACAATTCCGTTTCTGGGAGAAGCTGAAACTTTAAGCCGAGTCTCGGTTTGGTGATGTGGGGGTTAAGTGACTCCACAGCATGCGTGTGCTGTCACCACACACCCCTGAGACAGAGGGAATGAAGTAGCCTCTGTGAAGGCATCCTGGGCCCAGTTCCGATGGCCTCAAAACAGACCCGGGGGAGGGAGAGACGGGCTCAATTCTCTGGAGTGCCCAGCTCCCACAGGCCAGAAACTGCTGAGGATTCCAATTAGAGCAAGCAAGAGCTGCCTCTTCAGGAGCATGTCTGTAGCCTCGGGATAAAGGCCACACCGAAAATTCTACCATTTGCTGCTGTTAAGATGGTCTCGGTGACATCTGCTGTCTGCTTCCTTAGCAGGGAGCAGCAGCACGGAAGGAGTGGCGAGTTCTCTGGAATGAAACGTGAACTGGCAGGCGGGGCCACCCAGGCACGTCTGTCCGAGGGCAGCTCCTCGGGCGGAAGAGCCCCCTGAGGAGTGATGCCGTCTCGCTCCCGGGCCTTCGGTCTTTTGACTTAGGCTGACCTTCTGGTGAGGTTGCCGTTGAAGTGCAGACGTCCTGGTTCCGTTTTACTTTCATATCAGCAGTGACAGATATTTGAATAAGGGTGTCCTGGCTTTTCTCTCCTCTCCTGTATTTTTATTTTTTGTCTGGTCAGCCCACCTCAGTGCGCTAACTGACGGGGCTGCTCACGCCTGAGACCCTGAGTGCTGCACAGGCCAGGGCCGTTCTTGCTTGAGGGGAACAGACGGGCCTCCGTGTACTGAAGAAACGCGGAGAAAATGCGGGAAGTGCTGACGCTACCAAGTAGGTGGAACTGGGGAGGGAAGGACGCATCAGGACTGACCACGTTTGGCTCTTTGCCTTCAATGTAAGATAGCGGGGAGCCCCGCCGAGCAAGCTCACGGTCTGATCACCAGGGGGCGGACTTATGTACAGAAGGAGGCAGCAGACGGGAAGACGGTGGGTGAGGCGAGCGGAACAGTCTGGGGCCACTGGAGGACACAGCCCCCCCGTCCCGCCATCCTGCACCTGGCTGACCCTCGCCGATCCCGGTCACCTGCCGGAGGGCTGGCTCTTCCCGGGCTTCAGGCTCGCCTACCAGCCGTGTCTGGTGCTGCCGTTGCAGCCACTGTGGCCGTGACGCCTGCCTGATGGCCAGGCACCACGTGGGCACCGCCACACACATGAATGCACTGGTTGGCAACTGAGGAAACCGACTCTAAGTATCAAATACTCAACCCTTTTCTTTTTAATGTTTGAAGGCGGAAGGCGGCGGGGGAGGGGGGGGTGGCGGGGAGGGGCAGAGAGGGAGACAGAGATTCCCAAGCAGGCTCCATGCTCCATGCAGAGCTGACATGGGGCTCGATCCCACAAACCGTGAAATCATGACCTGACCCAGAGTCGGACTTGAACCAACCGGGCCACCCAGGCACCCCTACCAGCCATATTTAGAAGCCAGAACCAAACAAAACCGCCAGAAAAACCTCAGAATAAATGGCTGTCCAAAACAAGCCAGCTGGCGGCCTTACGATGCACACACACGGACCACACCGCACTGAGAATTTTCCCGCGAGGGGGAGGGTGGGTGTCCCGCCGAGGGGGCAAATCCCTGCTGTGGCGGCACCAGAGGTTAAATGGCAGTGGGCACGGCCTCCCTGGAACGGAGAAGAGCGAGCCAAGCGAGACTGTGCCCTGGGAGAAGCTGGCCAACTTTCCTCCTGTCCGTGCCTGAGTAGGTAACGTTCCTGTCCTCCGATACTTTCCTTCCCAAACTCGTACCTTCCCAGGGCACTGGGCTACCGGCGAGCTCCAGGCTCCGCCATCTCTCAGGGACAAGAGCGGTGACAGTTTCCTCGGCCGCCCGACGAGAACCGCTCACGGCTTCCTCACGGAACACCGACAGACACGACCCAATACGTGCATTGTATCCAGTCAATAACTGCTGGCATCGTGACACAAAGTACAGCTGGTCAGGCTGAGAGATTCAGAGGCTACACTCTCTGACTAGAAACTCCAAGTATCTGATCTTGCCACGTTTAGATCGGGAACATTGGACTTAAATAAGCCTTGGAAATAAACCTGTGACAGCGGTGTAAAACGCTGCATGGAATAAAATCTGATCCCTGAATGGGACGCTCACCGTCCCAACTTTCTAAGAAAAGGATGCTTAAGGAAAACAGTTTCTGTAAGATTAAAACTAGTTTCTTCTCTATAGAAAACAGATGAAAGAATTCATTTGGCCTTGATGCAGTTCACTGCAGAAATTCCTTCACCAAAACGGGTCACTGTTCGAATTTGTGTTCACGAACGGGCAGATGTTCTAAGGCCAACACCTCCCCTGGGTCAAAACATTCATTCACATTCAAAGGATCACGCGGCCTCAGATTTGGGGTTTCTGGTGGGAGAATCAGAGAATTGGGCTTCTTTCCCCTACCCTACCCTCACCTAAACCACCACCTGGTTTCCTAGTGAGCAGCAGGTACGCGAACTCTGCCGGCTCGGACTCATCCAGGTCACTTAACCGTCAGGAACACCAAGAGGGAAGGGCCTGGCCTCCATCCACGCAGGGTCCCCACCCTGCTGGCCGCAGGTCCCAGTGCCGGGTGCAGCCGGGCCCCCTTCCTTCCCGGCCATCCTCCTCCAATGACCGACCCCTCCAGGTGGCCCTGCTCTTGACCTTCTCCACCTGGTATGAGGACTTTAGAAAGGCTCAAGAGGGAATTCACAAATACAACAGAACCACAGAGTCCTGCTTACTCACATGATTTCCAGACTCACCTTCTTTTCCTCTGGTTTGAGTCAGAAGATTATTAATCGTAAAGAGGCCGCTTGCATGGTTTCAAGTTGCTGGGAGTTCCTTTTCCTCCCATCACTCATTCCTTCTGTCTCCTGGAATCTTGCACGGAAACATTACCATACAAGGAAACAATCGCGTGCGTCCCAGAGCCTGAGCCGCGCTTTTTCCTATAGATGGTCACTTTCAAACGCCGCCGCCCCCTCTCGAAACTCCCTCCTTGGAGCTGTGTCTGTGAAGTATTGCTCCCTGAGGCTTCCCAAATATGCCACGCCTGCCGTTTCAGACACCCGTGTTCCCCTGACGCCGGAGAGGGCAGATTCTCGACTTGCTTCCTTGGGCGTATTCAGCTGCCAGTCTGCCAGGAAACAGATTCACCCAATGTGCAGTGGGGCGCGGACCCGACGGGCGTGGGAAGGATCAGTAACACACCGTGCACCCGACTGCCTGCCCGGCAAACTAAGAATCGCCTGGACGGACGTTCCGTGACAGGGTGCCGGCAGCTTGGGCAGCTCACAGGACATGTGCATGGTAAACGATCTCAGGAACTCAGCACTTGCCAACTCAGCTAGAGGGTTCCAGAAAAATGAGTGGTCTGGCATCACAGAAATACCGCCAAGACCTAAGGACAAAGATCACAGCCAAAATTCCACTACGCAAATAAGTCTGGTGACCTGGGGGCCGGGTAAAGGGGTGCCCTGAAAACTCACAGAAGCTCGCCCACTGATTTCTCCCAGACGAGGGGCGGGGCAGCCAAGGTCAGGTGCAGCACCATGACGCCGAGCGCCAGGCAGAGGCTGAAGAAGGGGGTGCTGCACGCTCCCAGCCTGCCTGGTGGGGGAGGCGAGGGCCGAGGACGGGAGACGCGCCCGGCAATGACCAACTGTACTGGCTGAGTAATGAGCTCTAGTTTTTGAAAAATAGTTTTCCTCTTCACCTTGTCGACCTGCCTCAAAAGTCCTAGAATCACAGAATATCTTCTAAGATTGGCCACCCCACGTTAAATACCTAGGAGGACACGATTATTACTATTTTATTCATTTTTCTCTTATGAAATTAGTTGGAGTATTAACTGGTTTGTAGTTTTTGCCTCCTCAAGGATTTCAAAGAACTGCTGAGTCGTCAACTTTACTCATTTGCTTGGTTTTGTGCCTTTGGAAGCCCACTCTTCTCCCTTAGGAGATCCTGTCAGCCGAGAGGGCGCCCTTGCTGTCCTGGGGACCCGGCCACCGCTCTCCATCACGCCCCGGAGCAGGACCAGCCACACCTCGGCCAGCCCACTGCAGGGGCTAAATACGGTTGAGAACCGAAGAGGTGACACCTGCAGCCTTTTCCTTATCTTGAATGATTGTCCACACCGGGTTGCTTTCATTGTCGTCGCTGCTCAACAGTGCAGGTGGCTTCTGTACGCACTGCCATGGACGTGAGTGGAATCCCAGCGTGGCCCCGGGGCACCTGGAGACCCCCAGGGCACCGGCTGCTGTTCCTCAGCGCGGCACCGGGCAGCAGCAGGAAGGCTCACGAGGAAGAACTGGCTGCTGCATTTGTCGGCTTACCCTGGGCTCAAGTTCTTTACCCCACAACATGCTGTTACTGCCACTGCTTAAAAGAAAACGCTGCTGTTTGTGTAGAACTGCAGTTGTACACTTACAGCAGTTGTACAATTTCAGGTGTAGTTTGTGCACCGGAAAGTTTAGGGGGCCAAGTGTATGACCAGAACTTAGCATCAGCGAACATGCACCCCAGAGATTCGGCTACATCAAACGAGGCCACACCCTCCTCCGATCTCTGCTCTGATCGCCCTCCAGGCCCCACGGACCCCTCATCACCTTCCTGTTCTCCACAGCCCGGCACTCGGCACCCGCTTCACATGCCACCCGCGTACTTCCTGCCTCCTCTGTCTCAGTGGAACTTGCTCACGTTTACGATCCTGGGATGTTAACGTGAGAGTGAAGGAACACAAGGCTTCTTTGTAATGATCTGTACAGAAAGCGGCCCACACGTTCCCAGATCCACGCACAAGGTTCAAGGGAGCCTGTCCTGCTTCCGCAACCCTGAGGAGTCCCTGGCAGCCGAGTCACCAAAACCAAAGCTCACCCACGCAGGCACCGCAGGGACTCGGGCCGAAGGTCTTTCAACCTGGGCCCATCAGAGGGACGGACATTTCTACGCGGCACTTCAGTGCTCTCATCGGAGTGCGAGACCACTCTGCCCCGGACGAGCGGGTTTCACTATCCTGTTCCTCGGAAACACAGAGGCTCCGAATGTTCTCCCGGAAACAGCTTCAGCACTAAGCGCCCGGTGCACGACGCTGTCTGCCGAGAGCAGAGCCCGGCCCTGGGTGGCAGGTGTGGATGGCAAAGAAATTACTAAACTACTTAAAAGACAAATATTTTAATCTAGTTTCCCCACTTTATACTAAATCATTGCTACAGGTCACAGACTGGATTTGCAGACACCTAGAAAACAATCGGAAGTGTATACATCTTTCTCTATAGATCTCATTAATAAATTTTATTTGGACAAGAGAACTTGTGCCACAACAGGTTAAACAGCATGATTAAAGACGGCAGCACTCCCCAGAGTGGTTACAGGCGTGTGCAGCGCGTGAAGGAAAGCCGCACCTCACAGCCGGTCGTGATCAAGGTAAAAACACCTGACACACAGCACACGTGCCAATAAACTCCTTCAGGTCATGACCAGCATGAAGAAAATCAGGACACAGATACTTGGCCAACGTTCTGTAAATGTGCACAGCAATATGCTGCATTTAAGAGTTAAAATCGGATTCTACTTTAGTGTTAGCATCAAGCCCTTAGGAGAAACCCCCGAAAATCTCCTTTCCCATTTACACACGTCAAAAACTATTCACACTTAGGGCGGACTGGGCAGAGGGCCACAGAACCGACAGGTCCTTGCCTGCGTGGAAACAGGGCTAATACTGAAGGTCTCTTTTGCATCCCGGCTCACAGCCGCCTTCTGGCTGCCACTCCACCTATTTAAATAAAACCAGGAGAAAGCAATGCAGGTCTCTGGGAATCTCCTCCCTTCCATAAGGAAAATGCTCTGCCAATTCAAGTTTCATTCAGTCAGGAAGACGGAAGGATTTAAGGCTTCGGTGACAATTATAATCCTCTGAGAAATTATTTTCCCTTAAAGTCAAGATAAGATAATAGTGTTTACTGTACTTTCTCTTGACTCTTAAAATCCCTGGTATCAGTGTAGGCAACTTGCACCTGCAATTAAGTCTGCAAGAGAGGAAGGTCTCTCCTCCTCCCAGAGGCTGTCCCAGATCACACACGTGTGGAGCGCCTGTCAGCCTGTGGCTCCCTAGGAAGCAGGAGGACACCGAGGTTCAAGCTTTCTAGTAGGTTGAGGAAGCGGTGCTCATGGCATCTTCAGAGATTTTGGTGCTGGCGGGATGGATGCTTGCGAAATACTTGACGTCACTGTCACGATCCATCTGAAGAGCCATGATGGTTTGTTCTACGGCCTCCTGATGACAGCTGGCAGAGGTTAAGAAATATTCTGGAAATGCAAAGGGCAGATTACAAATGAAATCGGTTTTATGGACATGTCAGTTTTATCAAGTATAAGTACACTAAGTTCTCTGTCATAACCCTAACTTCTCCAAGTATAAACACAAGCCATGCTGAATTATACGCAGTAATCCAAACTGATTTGTGTGATATGAAAAGACTCCCCAAACGTAAGAGAGTTAGAAGGTTCATCTTGATTGTTTTTAGAATGGACTAAAAGGCTGAGCGGTGCTAAGCTAATATATTAAAACTTACACTTGTGACAGCTATTCATTCGCTCAGGAAAAACACCCCAAATACCAATCATACATGCAGACTGAAAGCCAGTCTTCTCTAGCCATTTCCCTATAATTGCTCTAAACAATTTAACTGGATTCTAAAGGAGAAAAAAGAAACACTATTCATTTACCCATATTCTTATAAACCTATTACAAACCTCTTTCTGTGCTTCATTCATGAGTTCATGCATTTAAATGATATTTATTAGGTATTTTAGGAGGATTACAATAAAACAAGTGAAATCCTGAGCAGCTTATTAGGATTTGCAGCAAAGCAAATCCTAGGGGGCATTTGTCTTTCCCCTAATGAAGAGGAGGGGGAAACACAAACATGCCTCCTAGCTCCAAACACAGTAACAGATGTCAATGGGGGCCGACTAAAGGTGGTAATTTTTCATAATGTCTTAAGTGAGTATCCAATTTTTCATAATGTCTTAAGTGAGTATCCAATTTTTCAAACAGTAAGTTTGCAATTATAAAATAAATGCAACTAGAGTAGAAAGGCGAAAAGTCCCTGTTCTCTAATCTATGTCCTTTCTAGGGGGAACCTCCATTAACAATTTACAAATATATTCTTTTATTAGACTCTGCCTATGAACATACAATATTCCTGCTTAGCGACTTATCTATCCATGTAGTCTACGAACCTCCTCCCTGCCACGTACGGTTTTCCTAACACAGTCACCTACCCACCCACCTTTCTCTAGGAGGGTCTGTCTTAATGTCTTTGCAAGTAGCACTCGAACGTTTGGAACCCTATCATTTGCCAAGGTTAGCAAATGTGGCATCAGATGCACAGCAAACTGGTCCATGGGAAGGCAATCATCCTCAATGACAGTCTAGGGAAGAGAAACAGCTGCTTTAGATTTGCCAAGTCAGTCTATCAAACCATAATACCAGCTAGCGTTATCTTTTAGTGACAGCTTAAGTGCTACAGATTTTAGTTACTTCCTTTCTTTTTTTTTTTTTTTAATTTTTTTTTCAACGTTTATTTATTTTTGGGACAGAGAGAGACAGAGCATGAACGGGGGAGCGGCAGAGAGAGAGGGAGACACAGAATCGGAAACAGGCTCCAGGCTCTGAGCCATCAGCCCAGAGCCCGACACGGGGCTCGAACTCCCGGACCGCGAGATCGTGACCTGGCTGAAGTCGGACGCTTAACTGACTGCGCCACCCAGGCGCCCCTAGTTACTTCCTTTCAAACCAATATTCCAGGCACCTGGGAACTCAAAACAAAAATGACAAAATTTTAAGCCCCTGCAGACACACAGCTTTTAAGTGGCTCCACGCAGACCTGGAGTGTGCAGTCACATTCATTTGCATACATGTGCCATGGGCCGTGGACCCCTAGCACCCTCTAGTGGATGGCTGTGGGATGGGCAAGGCAGACACCCAACTCCAAGGAACAGGTGATCCTGTGGAAAAGCCACCTGGCAAAACTCTGTTCCGCAGGGATAAGAAACAAGGTGTTGAGAGGCCAAGAGTGAAAGAAGAAACTTAGCTTTAGATAGAGAAAGGGGTCACAAATGGGTAAGTCTTCACTTACCTGGCAGACAAAGACAAAGGCTTGCCGACCAGACCACTTGGGACATCTACCAAAGTTTTCTACAAGCTCATTGATGAGGTCCACTCCAAACGTGGGTGGCGTGGCCACGTGCAGCTTCTTCACCATCTCACTGACCTAAGAGGGTGAACACACACAAGTGAGGAATGGCTGCTAAGATCTTATTAAATAGTTAGCTGTTCTAAAATTATAAAAATTTTAACACATACCAACTTGTAGGAAATCCAACGAACAGAAGAAACTTTATCTGCACATAGATTCAGAGCAATGGGACGTAAATAGTCATAAACATCTCTGGGACTATATAATTCTAGAAGTAAAATCAGCTGTCTATAAAAATGAATTATAAAAATAAAAATATAATTACAATTTTAAAATAAATAAATGAAAACAGGTTAATCATGTAAATCATCTGTCCCACTGGACACTTGTCTGTAAGACAAGTGCATGCAAAGACTCATGATTAGTGTGGTCTCTCATGCATAGAGTTATTTCCAGTCTCCGTGTATCTGGAAATGCATCTAAACGCTATGCGAGTTCAAGAAGTAGCTCTTGCCTTCTGAATGTAAGGGAGACAACTGCGGCATTCTGTGTCCGCAGGGACTGACACAGAGCAAAGCATTTCCTAGTAGGTTCAAATGGGACACGGAACATGTTTTTTTCCACAGGTATTGTCCAGATACTGAGATACTTCCACCTATAAATCAGTTTTCTAAATAAGAAGTTCTGGCGGCATCAGGTAGCCTGGTGTGGAACTGCCAAGGCTCTGAGCAGCTTTGAAGGCAATGGCAGGCTTACGAGGGATAAGAAGTGAAGAGGTCCTCTACCTCTAGCGAGTGTTCCTATTATGTCTCGCGAGACCCGAAGACTGACAGTGTCCATGACGCTACTCTGAGTGGACGCAACAATGCCCTTCAAGAAATACCTCAGATACGAAAGAGACTTTTGCCTTTCAGGTTTTATGGTTAAGATTATTTACATTTGTAGTAGGCAGGGAATAAGCTAGAGGCATGAATATACATAACGCAGCGATGACCAATGTACCTGTGTATACATACAAACATAAATCCTTAGAGACAGGGGCACACTTATCAACTCTTATTTTGTGACACTGCAATCTTTCTTGTTGGCCTCCCTTCCCTGGGCGCACACCACATGAGCCAGTCTGGCATCAGGTAAGCAAAGTGGAGAGGCCCCTTAGCAGGCAGGAAATGACTGACACATGTTGGGGGACAGGCATCAAACCCCGCGCACTCCCCTCCTGGGTCCTTCTCTTTACCCAGCTCGAGCCTTAAGGCGCTGACGGAGGGGCAGCAGAGCCTGTCCACGCCTCGGTGCAGGCAGACACTGCAGCTGGGGGCAGAGGAGAAGAGCAAACTCTATTCCAGGGAAAGGGGTAGAGAACCTTCCGAGCTGAGACCCTGCACTGATAACAGGCACAAGTCTCCTTCTGCTGAGGAGGGGCAGGAGCCTCTGCCCAACACTGACCACAGACGCAAGGCAGAAACTGGATGTTACAGGGAGAGGGCAGAATTCTGAGAAAGCCCCGGCATACAGGGCCTCCCCAAATAACCAAGATTCTCTCCCTTTTCCAGCACGAGCCAACCACGTCCTCACAGCAGCCTACAGCCAGGGGAAGGGAAGAGACCCACCCGTTTTGCAGGGGTGCACGAGAGCTGAGGGAGGAATGCTAACACGTGAAAAGGCCCCCTGGCACCCCAGTCCCCACCCTCAGCAGAAGGCACTGGCAGGCCCCGGCGAGAAGAATCAAAGCGTATCCTGCACCGAAGGCAATCACAGCAACAACAAGCCCAAACCCAGCTTGCTCCTGAGTAGATGGACCCAACCCTCCACACTAAGGGCAGAAGAGGTGTGCCTATTTACAGTCCAAACCTGGCAAGCCAGAACTCAGTGGACTGACACCTTTAAGGTATGAAGAAAACAACAAACAACAACCCAACCTGGCAGTCCCGATTCTATATCCAGCAAAGATATCTTTTAAAAATGCAAGTGAAGTCTGGAATCCGGAACATATACAGAACTCCTACAACTTAACCCAACTTAAGATAAACCCAATTAAAAAACGGGCAACGGATCTGAACAGACATTTCTTTAGATTATATACGAATGGTCAACAAGCATGTGAAAAGGTGTTAAACACCACCGGTCATTAAGGAAATACAAATTAAGATGACCATAAAACACTGCTTCACACCCACTATAATAATGTCTATAATCTTTTTAAAAAAGGCAAATACCAAGTGTTGGGGAGGATGTGGTAAAACTAAACCACATTACTCATAGGAATGTAAAATGGTACAGCTGTTGTGGCAAATAGTTTGGTGGCTCCTCAGCAAATGAAACGGAATTATCAAATAACCCAGCAAATCCACCACAAAATAACTGAAGACAGATAGGTGTTCACAGAAAAACTTGTATTTGAATATTACGGGCAGTACCAGTCACTTCAGCCAAAGAAGTAGAAACAACCCAAACGTGTATCAAATTGAATGGATTTTAAAAAGTGGTACACAATGCAGTATTATTCAGTCACAAAAAGTAATAACGTTCTGACACCTGCTACAACATGAATGAATCTTGAAAATATTATGCTAAGTGGACAAATCAGACACAAAAGGCCACATGTGATAAAACTCCACTTATACGAAATGTCCAGAACAGGCAAATCCATACATAATAGGTTAACAGCTGCTAGAAGTCGAGGGCAGAGAGGGATGCGGAATGACTGGGAAAGGGTATGGTGTTCCTTTTGGGAAGATGGAATGTTCCAGAACCAGAGAGTGGTAATGGTTGCATAACACTGAACCTACTACATTTCACCAATGGCAAATTTGGTTATGTGTATGTTATCACAATAATAATAATAATAATAATAATAATAATAATAAATGGTGAAACAGGCTTAAAAAAAAGCTGAGAAAATTCACTGCTGTCAACACTTGCATTTCAAGACATATTAAAAGGAATAGAACATCAGACAGACATTTGTATCTACTCAAAGTAATGAACAAATCTAGAAAAGGTAAATAGGAAGTAAACATCCCTCCAAACTATAGTCCAATAAATTGTTAGAACTTACTCAGCCAGTTCAGCTCGAAAGCGCCAATTTCTACTATTATCTGTCACCAAAAACTCCTGAAGTTGATAAAGATATTCTCTTCTTTTGTCAATATGAAGAAGCTGAAGTGACAAAATGAAAATATGCACTAAAACAATATATGGGCATTACTACTTTTATCACACTGCTTGAAAACGACTACAATAAACAATATAGTTAATTCTTCTGAAGGAGAACAGATATAGTAGGTACATCTAAGTGTTCTAAAAACTGTTCATTTCCCCCTGATAATCCCATTTACCACCAAGAGTCTTACCCTCTTTTGAAATACTTGTTCCCTGGGCCACGTGTGACCTCCTCTGAACCCTACAGCACCTTGCGCACAGCTTTATGGTAGCAATGACCCACTTTGTTCACTGGACACCCTTGTTACTGCGAACTCTTTGAAGACAATAATGTGCTCCTCCTCAGATATATGAACCTAGTGGATGGCACCGTGATGGCACATGGTAGGTAATCGATATGTATTTGTTGAGTGAAAAGAGTGAATTTATCCCAGTAACTGCTCTACAGGTATGGTCAAGTAGGTTTATAGTCAGCAAGGGGGAAAACCATAAATGTGATACCAACAGAAGCAAACTTAACTGTACATCAAACAGGTAAGAATCACATAGAAAGAAGTACTCTGACTATACATGTTTGTGGGATATGCTCTAAGGACAAAGTGCTGAAGGAAATCTTGAATGTTACTGAATTGAGTTGATGTCAGAATTATTATTGGTGCAGTAATTCTGAAACTACTTCATGTATGTTGTAGAACTGAGCAAACGACTTAATAGATTCATGTTAAGAAAAGAGTTTTTTACCATGAAAGGAAAGAAAAAACATGACGTGGAAAAAGGAGAGGAAATCGTATGGGACGGGAAGCTGAATGATCGAGATGAACTCAATAATTTAAACACAACAAACCAAAAAAAGCCCCCCACCTCCCCCGCCACTCCCCCAGCTCCTGTCTGTCCCCTGAAAAGTAAAGGAAATGACACTATGGGAGCAGTGTGCATATCCAGTGCCTGGGTCTTGGCTTCTAAATAGCACTCTCCACTCTCTAAATACCAGGCTCCTTGGAGAAAGAGCTGACTCGGGACTAGGGGAGAGGAAGTCCTCAGAGGTGGGCCTGGAAATAAGGATGTGCTTAAATGTGAGGGCACAGATCAAAACGGGCACAGAAGTCAGCTTTCAGGGGTTCCTGGTAGCCAAGCTGATGTTCACAACCAAGGACAAAAATGGATTACACTAAATAGGAAAAGAATTCTGAGAAAAAGAGAGAGAGAGAGAGAGAGAGAGAGGGAGAGAGAGAGGGAGGGAGGGAGAAGACAAGAAATGTAAAGAAAAAAATATCTAAAAAAAATAAAGTTAAAAAAAAATCTGGAGTTCATACACTAAAAAACCTTCCAAAAACAGGGAGGGAGAGAAGGGGAAGATTAGCTTTACATGAGAATGCCAACTGATAATGGAGAAATTATAAAAATCGAAAATCAGATTTTTACAACCAACACAGTAACCACTGATTTAGGCAAGGACCATGTACAGATGCACAGATGCAAAAGCCCTGTGTGAGAGACATGGGCGAAAAAGACTCACCCCACCAAGTAATTATTATTATTATTTTTTTTATTATTTTATTATCTTTTTGAGAGAACAAACAAGCATGTGAGTGAGGGACAGAGAGAGGGGGAGAGAGAAGCAAGGCTTACCTAAAGCAGGGCTTGTGTTTTACCCGACACAGGGCTCAAACTCACCCAGCGTGGGGCTCGAATTCACAAACCGTGAGATCATGACCTGAGCCGAAGTCAGGTGCTTAACCGACTGAGCCACGGAGGTGCCTCCCACCAAGTAATTATTAATCACAAAGGTGAAAGGTTGTTACAACAGAGGAAACGTGCTGACATAATCAAGTGACCAGAGTCAGCATCACCAGTGATGATGTTCCTCCCGATAGGATACACAGGCAATGTGCCTGCAAAGAAAATCTGTGTGACCTGAGTCTCACGGTGTATCAATACTCAGACAAATTCAAATTGAGAGCATTCTGGAAAACAACAGGTGGGCCTCTTCAAAAATGCCAATGACAATAAAGACAAAAGTCAGGGAAACCGTTCTAGATTGAAGAGGGCTAAAGAGATACAATATTTAAATTCAATATGCAGAGGCACCTGGGTGGCTCAGTCAGGTACATGTCCAACTCTTGATTTTGACTCAGGCCATGATCTAATGGTTTGTGAGACTGAGCCCTGCATCTGGCTCTGCGATGACACTGCAAAGCCTGCTTGAGATTCTCTCTTCCCCCCTCTCTCTGCCCCCACCCCCTGCTCTTGCTCGCCTGTTCTCTCAAAATAAACATTTAAAAAAAAAGTAAATTCAACATGCAATTCCTGATTGGACTCTGATATTTAGCGGGGGAAGCTATAAAGGACATTACTGGGACAAGAGAAATTTCAGTGTGATCTGTATAAAATGTAACACCACGGTATCAAAATTTTTTTAAAAGCAGGATTACAGTACTTCTGTACCTCAAAACCTCAAACTACAAGAGCCCATTTCAAGGTTAAAGTCTAAAAAACAACAGTATTCCAGGACTAACAATTTTTAAGACGACAGCTGTTCATCTGCAAGGCCAGAGATCCACACCAAAGGACTGAAGACTACTGGGAAATTTTTGGACTCCTAAAATATCACAAAGCCTCCAAACTTAATGTTCATGGAATTTCTGTATGTATTTTCAATAATCGTATGTATGTATTCTATTACTGAATTGTATGTAATTCAATAATTTCGGGGGGGGAAGTACAAGTGTTTGTAGTCATGATAAAACACCGTTTAGAAATGAGATTTGGTGTAAATATTCTAAATTAAAAATTAAAAGAACACCAGCAAAAGTGATGAGAACAGGACTATTTCTTTTTTTAAGTCATTACATCTATCAACTCATGGCTACATTTTCTGACGCATGAACATACAGAGACTTCATCTTGGTGGGAATAGAAAATCAAAACTTTCAGTCCACAGTGGAACTTTAGTGTGTTTTTATGCAGAATAATTTAAAAGTTACCTTCAGAAAATCATGCAAATGTTTAAGGACACCTATCCTGACTTCGTCAAGGTCTTTCAAAAATCCATTGAAGATCGGAACCAGATCTGCAGCCGTCAGCTGATCTCCGAGAATAACTGCCAGCTCATGGATGGAGAAGGCTAATGTCCTACGAACCTTCCACTGCAGAGACAGAGAGGACCACGTTCACAAGCGAAGCACACAGTACTGAGTGCTTTCACTCTCAGTACATGAAGGCTAACTTAACATCGGAACGTTACCAATCTCTAACAACTAAAGCAGAATTGAAGTAATGGAAGTAACAGAAGTAATAGATCCTCAGTTTGAAATGTATGCTATGTATCAAAAACTGGCTGAGAAAATTTCAAAGCCCTGCACAGTACGTATTCTCTCCTTCCATTTACGAAGGGAAAAATGATTGGAAATCACTAATGGCATAATCTCTGTAGTTCTCTGAACCCCTGATGCCCGATTTACGGATGTGTCCCACATCCATCATCCTCGCTTGACTGTTCCCCTTCTGATTCCTGTACAGCCTATCTTGGATTAAAAAATAGTAATAAAACTGGTTGTTAAGGAAGTGACAACTAAGGAAATGTAAGAATAGGAAAACGTAGGGAAATTTACATTAAAAACATGTTTTTCTTCACATTGTTTTAACTGTAAAATGTTTACTTTGTTACTTACCTTAAAACACTCTGCTTGAGGAGAAGCTATTTACAGCAAGCACTCTAGACCCCGTTCTTGAAATAAAATTTTGTACCCACATTCAACACATCAAGCAGATGAAGGCAGAGGTGTTCAGATGGAGTGGAGGGGACGGAGAAGGCATGAAGCCCTAGCCATCTAGGGCCTTCCTAGTCACCAGGAACCCTGAAAGGTCTGTGGACTGATGATGGAAAACCACCAGCACTCTGGAAATTGGGCCTTTGTGGCCCCTGCCCAGTTCTACTAGTGAAGAAGCGTGTGAACACAGGATAAAGTCACTTCACCCGGACCCTGGCTTCCTAAACTCCTAGGTCAGTGGAGGAAATGAAACTATGTTCTCTCAAGATTACTTTCAACTCCTACCTTGCTTAATCAACAGCACGCTTCCTTGAAAAATGCATTCATTACTAACACATTTAAGGGAAACTCATTCATATCGCAGCATAAATCAGTCTAACCAGACTGCTTTCTTAATAACCGAGAGATTAAATTTCACTGAAGGAACAGATTTTGTGCAAGAGGGGCAAAATTTTGGTGTACAATACAGAAACCAGACCTAATGGCAGGGGAAGTTAAGTCAACAAAATCTGGGAAAAGAGCCACAAAAAATACACAGATATCCAGACAAGATGACCCGGGTCAACACTTCACATTTCATTTTCTTTCAGGGAGGGTGGTGGTGGTAGCGTGTGGGTCTGGACAAAGTGTGCACAAGTGCACACACAAGCACGCAGCACACACGGAACTTCTCCCACCTTTATTACTGCAACGCTCCCTGACCCAGGGCCAGAGCTCAGAAGTGCTAACACGACTCATACAGCTCTATTAAGGTCTTTAAAAAAAATCAAAGCAGCCATTTACAACACTATGTCTGGAATGAATCTATACATCAACTTCAGACAGCAACACATTTGTAAGTTAGGAACTTCGGCACGTAACTGTGATGATAATTTCCAAACGGTGGAACGTGGACCGTACAAAAAGAAACCTCTTTGGTATGACTTCTAAGCTCAGGCCCATTATCCCATAACACCAAGTATCTGCTGGACCATGGACAGAAATTCTAGTAGGTCTTGACGGGAAAATCACCACGCCTTCCATCCATGCACGTTGTGCTTATTCCTCAGCTGCCCTGCTCACCTGCATGTCTGACGCCAGTGTCTCATAGGTCTCTCTCAGGCAGTGCCAGTTCTGCCTGCCGAGCGTCAGGGCCACGCCGGGAAGGCTGTATGCGCAGTGCTTAGCAATCTCCGTGTCGACCGTCTGGGCACGAGAGGGGTCCGTCATAGATAAATACTGATCTAACAGAGCCTGAGGCACAACATCCTAATGAGGAGAGAGACACCACAGTGATTCATTTTAGCAGTGTAGACATAAATCAGGCAAACATATTTTTAAATCTATTAAATTTTTTGTTTTATTTGAGAGAGAGAGAGAGAGAGAGAGAGAGAGAGAGAGAGCAAGCGAGCGTGCGCGTGAGTACCGGGAGAGAGGAAGAGGGAAAGAGAGACAGACAGAGAGAGAATCTTAAGCAGGCTCCACACTCGGTGCAGAGGTCGATGTAGGACTCTATCCCACGACCTTGAGATCATGACCTGAGCCAAAATCAAGAGTCGGATGCTCAACCAACTGAGCCACCCAGGTGCCCTAAATGTATGAATTTAACATAGCATCTCAACTAACAGAGAAAAACCCAGTCTCAAAGTTTTAGGTATCTACTAACTGAAAAAAGGTAAGAAAAACATGCTAAGGGAAATACACAAATAAACAAAAGCAAACCTAGAAGAAAAATGGTTAAGATCTTAAAACTGGTAACAGCCCAAAGGATGATTAGAACTGATCACTAAATTTAAAAGAAACATTAAAAGACCAGCACATCCCAAAGATTGTAATGTTTGCAAAGACTGTAAAGTTTGATGTAACCTAGTACATGTGAGAAAACAGGCATTCATGTGCACTATTACCAACATGCATTTTTATAAAAACGCCACCAAAATTTCCAATTTTAGATGGGAATTGAGCAACTATCTATAAATATTTATTTTAAATTTTTTTAATGTTTATTTTTGAGAGAGAGACAGAGAGAGAGTGCAAGCAAGGGAGGGACAGAGAGAGAGACACAGAATCTAAAGCAAGCTCCAGGCTCTCAGCTATTAGCACAGAGCCTGACACGGGGCTCAAACCCACAAACAGTGAGATCATGACCAGAGCCGAAGTGGGCTTAACTGACTGAGCCACCCAAGCACCCCATCTATAAAAATTTTAAGCGTATAAACATCTAACCATCTGTATAAATGTGAGGAAAAGAAGGACATATACACAATCTTGCTCACGTATATGTAATGCAGCTCTGGAAGAATATACAAAAGAAATGCAAAACTGGTTGCTTTGGGGGCAGCCAAATGGATAGACGAGAAAAGCTGAGAAGGAACTATCACTGACTGCCTTTGAACCTTTTGAATTCTGAACTACGTAAACTTATAAATCTTTTAAAAGTAAAACGGGGCGTTGGGTGGCTCAGTCGGTTAAGCGTGTGGTCTCGCAGTTTGTTGGTTCCAGGCCTGCATCGGGCTCTGTGCTGAAAGCTCGGAGCCTGGAACCTGCTTTGGATTCTGTGTCTCCCTCTCTCTGCCCCTCCCAAGCTCACACACTGTACTGTCTCTGTCTCTCTCTCTCAAAATTAAATAAACATAAAAAAAAAATTTTAAGTAAATTAAAACTGAAATAAATTCATTAAAAGAATGAGACAGTCTGTTTTAACTTGAAAATATCTCTACAGGAGTGGTTAAAAGATTGTTTCACAATGCCGTGAACACCAATTTTATTTTCAGTAAACAGAAAAAGAACGTACACCATCTGACCTAGGAAATCTACAGTCCCAGAAGCCAATGCCACACATAATCACAACGAGTGCGGCACTGCTTGTGAAATCACAGGACTAAACCCGGAGGCGAGTAAGGAACCACAAAAGGCATAAAGTCTTTGCAAGACAGACGCCACGCTGCATGGACACTGTGCTCCCATGGCGGGTGGGGGTGGGGGTGATGGCAAGCACATGGAAAGATCAACGCACGCACGCACCAAGGTACAAACTACCATATTCCAAATATTCCATCAACACATTTTCCCACGTTTAAAATTTCTGAAACTGGAGTGTAACTTGTCACTGATGGCACTTCATGTGGCTTTGGGACATTTTTTCATTACTGTCATCCCTGAAATCGAGCTGTATCTTGTAATTCTTGGCAAATTAGGCATCATGACATACCTAGGTACAACGGCATGATTCTGTCTCTGACAGACAAAAAGGGGTGTGCATGCATGTTTCTGTGCCCATGAAACGTTTATGAAGAAATATATGAGGAGCTGTGATCCGTGGTTACTCCAAAGGATGTTATCACAGATATGAGAAGAGGAAGATTTCTGCTTGTGTTTTACTCTATTTGAATTTTCTTATCGAAAGTATGATATACTAGGTCTTGTTTTTAAAAAACTTACCGTTAAGAAGGACCAAATTCAGTGGGAAATGGGTTTAGGACAGGAATGGACAAGACCCACACCACATAAAGGCTTGTCACTCACCTGTACTTTAGATCTCCTCTCCTCATCAGGGCTAAAACTGCTGTTGGTGCTCAAGTCCGAGTCGTTATGAATATAGCGAAGGGCAGAGTCCATATTCTGTTAGGAAAAAACATTTACGTAAACAACCGTCCCTTCTTAAACCTTCACTTCACTTAAACCATCTTACTAAGTTACTTACCTTTCAAGACTGGCAGATGATATACATACATAAATTCTTCATGCTTTTAAAAGCTTGTAAACATACCTAAGACCTCTTAAGAACTTCCCTTAAGTCAAACTCGAATAGGTTGCTAAATGTATGAAAATGAATTCCAGAATAAGCTCATTAAAATGTAAATTTAGAAATAGTTTTGAAATGGTTCAAATATCTAAAATGAGCTTATTCATTAGAGAGTATTTAGAGGGGGCTTTCAGTCAACGTTTTAAAGGCCATGGGAGGTCATACGTAGCTTTTCTTCTACTGTTTCTATTCCTGGCTATCTCCTATTTCACAAATACACTTTTTTAACAGCGCCAATAAAACCTCCAAAACACACAAAACACCTTCTAAAATGCAGAGGTATCACAGTATTCAAATCTCCAATGCTGACAGGTGGCCAGGGTTTCATTCCGAAGCACTGGTATTATAAAAGATTTCTAACTCTACCAGATGTCACCTAACAAAAAACAAAACAGAAATCCACTGACACTCCAAGAACCCTCTCCATCCCCGGTGTGTATGTAGGCACTCTTTTCCTGAGCTTATCACTCAAGCTGCTCTGATCTGTGACCGTTGGAGTCTGGCACCCAGTGGTGTATTGCTTATCCTTTATTTATATAAACAAGGGATAAGAAATACTGATACCAAATGATGCTGGCTGGGGGGGGGGGGGGGGAATGCAGGAGGAGATCAGGGAAGGATCACACAGAACAGCTCCAAGTACACAGCGAAGATGATGCTAGTAACAGTACCCACCCTCACACTCCAGAGTCCAGATAATGCCACTGGCCCCTCCGCAACATGGCCTCAAGTCCCGATCTTCCGCTCAGAATACTGTGTTGCTTGCTGCAGTGAAATGGTCCGAGCAGAAACAAAGCACCTCTCCAAAAAGAAAAGGGAAGAGTTAATTATTCTTGATAAAGGGCTTTGTTTCCAGTAAGACTATTTCACTGCAGTGAGCTACGTTAACACATTGAGGCTACTCAAATGGTCGTGTAGACAGGATCGGGATTTACGTCTCCAAGCACTGAACATGACACTAACCTCACAAAGACAGGATGCGCTGACGACTACTTTTACTTTACGCCAGAGGGAGAGCTGAGGCAATCAATCAGCCACAAACGGAACGTACTGACGCGAAAGTGACCGGCTACAACTATTCCCCAACAGAAGACTTTTCGGACTGGAACTATTCTCACTGGATAAACGCTCGACTGAGTGCGTTACCTCAACGGCATCGCTGATTAAAGGCACGGAGGCGTCGTGAGTTGTTTTACAGTTTGGCAGCTCATTCGCACCCAGCGCGTCCTGCCCGTCACTCCTCTTCTCGGCGTCGCTGGCCTCCTCACGGGCGTCCAGGCTGGAAGCGCGCAGCGCGGCGGACAGCACGTCCACTTGCGCTGTGGGCGGAACAGGGAGAGGGCGTGTGAGCGGCAGAGCCGACAGTGCGCTTGCCAGTTTTTTCTCCGTTTGCATTACAGGTTATCAATGAAATGCACACTTTTGTGACACTGCCATCAGAAAGCTGAAAAAAAACTACTGTGGTAAATCATTAGTCCTTCAGGAGAAAAAGGAGAAAACTAATATGCTTTCATGAGATTAAAAATGTTTATCCACTACTGTACATTATTCTGCGTTAGTATGAAAGAGAGAAGCTATCTAGTTTTGGAGGTACCTCCAGTTTATTAAAAGGAGTCAATTTCAATGTAAGTTAACTATGTTTTGGTAGTGCAGGAATCGAACTGACAAGGCTTACTTACTAAGCTAGTTTAGCAGAAGAGCAGTCACACAAGCCCTGCCAACATAAAACAACGGTAATTACAAAGATTTTTGTTGCAATTACATTTCAACATCTCATATCTTATCCCAGTTTATTTTATTTTCCCCTAATTCCTGTTGAACATGCAATTAGTGACTTAGACATCCCAAATTGAGCGCTGTCTTGCTTGCAGCAAACCAAAATGACAAATTATAGCACTGTCTACATTTCGAGTTACATTTTCTTTTATAAAAGTGATTCAAAACTGAAATAAGGCATTCTTCCTTCCCCGAAAACAAATGAGACACTTAGCAAAAAAACAACAACAACAAAAAAAAAAACCCCAAAAAAACAGAAAAACAAAAAAACAAAAACACTGCTTAGAGTTCACTTTAAGTAACAATCCACCTGGAAGCTCAAAATATAGTAATTCATCAATTTTAACTTTGAAGTTAATTAGTACGAAGGTCAGAAAGTATGTCCCCTCTCTACTTAAAGATTATAAAAAAGCAATCAGAGCTCTCTCACTAAGACAATCGGTTACTGTGCTACAGCCATCTCTGACACTCAAGCCCAAGCACATTGGGAACCCGGAAACGGAGATACAAGAGACATACAGGATGAAGTTCTAGTCTATTAGGTCATTAGTTGCTAAATTAAGTAAGTAAACTGAAGGTGTTTAATCATAAAAAGTCACTCATGAAAAGTACGCTCATTCTTGTGAGAATTCCAGCTGTAATCTTTACTAATCCTTATCATTGGTTTAGGTCCCCCTTCTGGAATCTACTAAGTTTCCAAAACAAAATCACAACAGTACTAAAAGAGACCTAAAACACCTAAAATTAAACACCTAAAAATTAAACCTAAAATTTAAACCTAAAAATTAAAATGTTTTGTCCCACATAAAATGCATGCGGTGTGTGTGAGAGAGAGCCCTGATGGATTTTAATTCTGCTTCCCTGGAAGTAAGTGATTAATGAAAGCCTTTCAAGGAAAATGCCTTACGTGAGTCATTTATCTCTACATGGACCACATACTTCTCTTTCTCTATTTGCTAAAGACAGAGAGTGTGAACGGAGGAGGGACAGAAAGAGAGAGAGACACAGAATCTGAAGCAGGCTCCAGGCTCTGAGCCATCAGCACAGAGCCTGACAAGGGGCTCGAACTCAGGAACTGCAAGATCATGACCTGAGCTGAGGTCGGACGTTTAACCGACTGAGCCACCCAGGCGCCCCTCCCTTTGTCTATTTTGATGTTTGTGCGTTCATAAAAGTTTAAATGAGTTACACTGTGACATTACCTTCCTCAAAAAATTGATACATAAAGATCAGAAAGACAGAGCCTAGTGCTGATTCCTGAGGAACCCTGATCTGCTTCAATTCTCCAGCCAGAGAATGAGGCAGATTCTAATGCCTGGCTAATGCTGACCTTTTAGAAGGATCCACCACCATGACAAATTTAAGAAAACGGAACACACACGTCCTTCATCAAGATCTGCATTTTACTTATAATACAGATGGAAACCCCAGGAACCGGGGCTGGTTTCATCGTGGACTGGTGAAAGAAACACAGACCCTAGTGACTCATGCTCAGAAACAGGGACAACCTAGAAACTTCGAATTTTACTCCCTGAAGAAGCTGGTAGAGTTAGGCCAAACCTTTATAATCTCTAACTCTTCCACATATTATACTGGGGGGGGAGTCACAAACTCCTAACCATTCACTGATTTCAATCAAGAAACATTATTCTGACCACAGCTACCAAAATGGCTCAATTCTCCCACTGGGCCTAAATTGGGTAGAAATCTGTATTTTGTGAGCCTAGGCATTTTTTCCTTTTGTAGTCCATGAATCTAGCTAGAGTAAACCAAGCTGGCATCAATAAGGCTACTCAGAGTTCAATCCTGAATCAGCTCAGCAACAGAGATTTTGTAGCTGCCCTAAACAAAGACAGAAAAACCTCAAATTCCCTTGGTAAGTATTTTAGAAAAGGGGATCTCTTAACACCTTCTTCGCATTTGACTATTTCCCTCTTTGGTCTTCCATGTAGGCTACGTTTCTGTTCTAGAACACACAAAGCGTTCTTTTTCTGACTAGAAGATCTCATTCTAATCCCTGGAAACACTTGAATTTTTTGACCAAAAAACCCACAAAGAAAAAAAAAATCCCTGCTTTGAAGAAGGTTAAGAGTTAAAGTAGCAAGACCGTTAAGCAAAGGTTGCCTTAAAAAAAGAAACCCTAGCCTTGTTACTGCTTCCCATGACACTGCCCGCTGGACAGCTAGCAACACAAGAAAGGAACGACTGACACAGAGGCTTGGGAACTTGGAAACCCGACTTTTGAGCATATGCCCTAAAACACTGTCTCTGGGCAGTGTGCTTCCTTACCATTTTATAGCCCAGCTGACAAAAATCTACACATGCAAAAATTACACATGAACTACTCATGTAGTAGTTCCGTAGCTGGGCAGCAGTGAGTGTCCCAATTTTGGACTAAAGTTCTCTGCCTTTCAAAAACGTGGACATTTTCTGATGGTTTTGAAGGAAATGGCTACCCCAATGGCAGAATCAGAAACGAGAAAGCATCCAAAATTAAGGTATACCCCTTCAAAACACCCTCTGGCTATGGAAAACTAAGGCATGGTTACTGAAATTAACAGAAGTTAAACATGTCCTCAGATTTCAATAAAACTACAAATTCAAGCATTCTGTAGCCTAAGCAGAAAATGCCCAACACGGCCCACTGATACTTTACTGTAGAACATCTGACACAGGCAGTTTGTGCATCAAGTGTCTCATCCTTCTGTGCTCTCTGAGTCTGGGATTTCTGTCCGGTTTGCGGCTGCTACATATTTAGTGCTTAGGAAAGTATCTGGCACAATAGTAGTTGCTCAGTAAGTAATGTTGAGGGAACGAGTCCATGCACAGGTTATGCAAGTGTCATTATTACAGGCAGAAAGGATACCATAACAAATTTAAATTGCAGCAGGCTTAAGAGATAATTTAGAAAGAAAACTGACTAAATCACAATATAGTATTTGTGCTGAAATCTCTCAACTGCAGCCTGTAAATTTATGGTACTATTTTAAGTCAAACAGTATTAGCCATCTTTGGAAACACAAGGCCATATTCTAAAACTCGCATGTACATGTAGGTCTTTTTAAAAAGCACACTATGCATAGCACTTTTAGCTATTTATTAAAACATTTTAATGTTTCAGTTGACATTTGTTAGTGCTACGATGGCAGAGAACTAGCAGGTACTATAATGCAGTGAGAGCCCCCAGAACAGGCCAAAAAAGCTGGGCTGGCAATCTTTTTTTCATTAAAAATGGAGCATAAGATTCATTCAAAATAGCAGTTACTAAAGCCTGATCAACTGAATAAATGAATAGTAAAATTTGTAAAGCTAAAAGCTATAAATGTTTACCAAAAATTGAGTACCCTCAGCTATGAACATCATTAGTTTGAGGTGTAATTCTCTGTGTCTCACTGCTCCTCATCTGGGGTGGGCAAGTGTGGAAGGGGTGGAGACAAACTACTAAGGGAAGATTCTGACGAAGCTTCTGACAAAACAAAAGCCTCAGTAGTTGCTACATCACCAAGCTGTCATATACTGTGGAATCCTGGGTCATGGGTAAAGATCAGTGACAGAAGCCACACTGGGAAATGAGCAAAGAAAGTGGTAAGATTATTTTTCATAAAAAATAATCTACCATGAGATAAAAAATAGGATATTCTATTAGAAATATCCCATCCTCTGTTCTTGCCCTTGTTTCATTATATAGTAAAAAGGAATGATCAAAATAAATAAAAAGGAATGAACCAGTGATACATGGAATAACCAGGATAAATCTCAAAAACATGATGCTAAGCGACAGAAGTCAGACTCAAAAATGGCTTATATTACTTGATTACATTTATGTGGCATTCCACAAGAGGCAAAATGACAGGAACAGAAAACAGGTCAGTGGTTGCTAGTGGCTGGGCAGGAAAGGACTGGCTACAGGTGCACAAAGAAATGATGGTAACAGTTCTGCATCTTGACAGTGGTGAGGGTCACACACAACTTTATGTGCGTCTACTCTTACACAAATGTCCCTTCAGAAGGCTGGATTCTACAGATCTGAATTATATTCCAATAAACCTAACACAAAAGGTTAAAAATGAAACTGACCATCTGCCAATTAAATTAAAATAACTTTCAGGGGCACCTGGGTGGTTCAGTCGGTTAAGCATCAGACTTTGGCTTAGGTCATGATCTCACAGGCCATGGGTTCAAGCCCCACGTCTGGCTCTGTGCTGACGGCTCAGAGCCTGGAGCCTGCTTCAGATTCTGTGTCTCCCTCTCTCTCTGCCCCTCTCCTGCTCTGTCTCTCTCTCAAAAATTAACAAACACTTGGGGAGCCAGGGTGGCTCAGTCGGTTGAGTGACCAATTTCAGCTCAGGTCATGATCTCACGGTTTGTGAGTTCGAGCCTTCCGTTGGGCTCTGTGCTGACAGCTCAGAGCCTGGAACCTGCTTCGGATTCTATGTCTCCCTCTCTCTCTGCCCTTCCCCCACTTGTGCTCTGTCTGTGTCTCAGAAATAAATAAACATTAAAAAAAATAATAAACATTCAAAAAAATTAAAAAAAATAACTTTCAAATGTCAAGGATATGAATTTGTCTTTAGTCAAATCATTTTTCTCCAAGGGTAAAATTATAGAAAATCTCTGAAAATGATAAATTAAAGCCAAATGAAGATAACTATGATTTTAACCACCACTGATATAATGTTCAAAGTTTAAAGAAGCAGGTTTTGTATGTTTTAGAATACTAAAGGTATCCCTTTATCTGCTTTAAAGATGGGTATTTCCTGGGGTGCCTGGGTTCAGCATCCGAATTTGGCTCAGGTCATGATCTCATGGTTCTCGTGAGTTCAAGCCTTGCATCAGGCTCTCTGCTGTCAGCACAGAGACCGTTTGGATCCTCTGTCCCGCTCTCTCTCTGCCCCTCCCCTGCTCACATGAGCTCTCTATAAAAAATAAAAATAAACGGTAAAAGAAAATGGTATTTCCCAACACTGAGCAAACCGACAGCTTAGAAATTTTAGCTTCTGAAACTAACGAAAAAGGAAGAAAAGAAAACCCACAAAGTGACAGATCTGAAGATGAGTAGTTACAGGACTTTTCCAAAATTGTTTTTTGTTTGGAATACTATTTCACTGAGTGGTTACAGAAAGTCATGAGGAGGGCTTTAGTCTTCAAAGGGAAAGACAACACTTGCATCGGGTCCCAGCCCCAGTGGGCAGAACAATGGGGACTGTTCCAGCGTGCCTCATCTCCCACAGACTGCCTTAGAACATATTGCCCCTTAGAAAGAGGCCCCTCTTTATTCCAGCATCAAACAACCTTTAGGGCTATTGCTCACAATGAAAGAATCTGGGTGATACACATATAACCCAATGGAAAAAAAGTCAAAACTGAGAAAAAGAAATCCAGTTGACTCTTATACATGTTTACGGCTCTTAAAACACCACGTTCCACAGGAAACATATCTCTGTTACTAGACCACAGTCCCTTCTTAAAAAGGAACACTGCATCTGCTGCTATTGTATAAAAAAGTTAATGAAACCCAGAGCAAAATAGTTAAGGCAGGGCTCCAGATTTGAAATGGTACATGTAAAGCACGGTTTGAATGATGGTGAAAATTTCAGGGCGAGTGATTTGTAAATCAACAAATCTGTATATGTATGCTACCATCAGAAACACAGGGATGAGCTTGTCTAAATGAAATTTACGAAATAATCAGATTAAGCGTATTTACCAAGACAAGAACACATGACGATGGTGAAAACAAATTCTTAAAAGGCAATTTTTCTAGGAAAAAGGGTCACCAAATGATAGTTTATATCAGCTTTAGGGTAAAGAACTTGATGGACTCTTCCATACCTTTAACGTCTGGATCATCAATATGCGGCTCTAGATTTTCTATCATTTCTTCAAGTTCCTTTCTGGTGGCCATAGTGATATTTGAAGAACCTGGTATGGTGACTTCAGGTGTTTCTTCTGGTCTCTCTGGGCTGAGTATATTCCCAGAGCCCTGCTCAAGCTCTATATCTAGATCTATTTCAGGAAGAGGAGTCCTCCAGAAATGGAAGGAGTTGTACAATTCCTGATCTAAGAGAGCTGAATCTGGTGAGCTGGTGCCACCCTCTGGCCGTAATGTAGATTTGTAGTTAGCGGGCTTTTTATCATTCTCATTACTAGCTGCTTCCTGATGAGATTCTGAGGACAAAGTACAAAGTAAAGAGCTGTCCATTGGAACACTTATTTCACCTGGAGATTTCCTAGATGTTTCAGCATGTTCTTCCACCATGTTTTCCAGTTTGACACTGGAATTACTAATACTGGGATCTGAAGAAACATCCTCTGGCCTGATTTGTACATCCTCTGGGACTTCTTGATCTCTGATCCTTTTATTGTTTCAGTTGGGGAAAAAAGAAATGAAAGTATAAAAATAATTACTGGAAAAAACTCAATGAAAGATACTACATAAAGTATTTAAACAAGTTAAATATTAAAAATTAATAAGATTATCCACACAAACTGTGTAGTTTATGTACTGGTAATGCTTCTTTTTCCATCAGTTGTTCTGTGTTCAGAGATGTAAATATCTGTTAAGCATAAGTCTAGATATTAAAGTATTACAAGAGTTGGAAAAGATAACACTGTAGAATCCCAGGATTCTTAAATGCCATGCTAATTTCAATAATAAACTAAAGAAAAACTGTAGGAAGATAAATTCCTACAATGCATTTAAAAAATAATCTGATTCTGAGGATTATGGTATTGCCACTGCTCCAATGACATTGAAAAGCTGAGAAATAAAACTTACTTGTTTACATAAAAAAGGAAAAAACCTCTGTAATAGTGTTAGAAAAGATCCTTACTATCTGACAAAATGTTAAAATTCACTTAAGTGTAAATAAAGGTTTTTAAATTTCTTCCACTCTTTCCAGCTCTACTCCCAAAGATTTTTTTTCAAAACAGAGTCACGACTTAATTGATAAGGACAGATGGTACAAGCTCCTAAATTCGAGTCCACTGATTATTACCATCCATTGTCTAAACTAAAGCGCTATAGTAAGTTTGAATGTTTATCCCTTATATTTTATCTGATTCAATTAAATTTAACAAACACATATTGAGCACCTACTAGGAGCCAGGAAATGAAGCCAGTGCTGAGGATCCACATGGGAATGAGATGCAGGCCTTGTCAGGGTGATTACAATTGGAGGCAGACAGGAGAAACAAACATGCAAGCCAAGTACTTGCCACACAGAGTGGTGAGCACTGTGAATGGAGCTGAAATTCAAAGGCTTAGAGGAAATGACAGGAGTGGTGTTTGGAAGAACCAGTAAATGTTTACGAGGCTAAGGGGAAGAAAACACACTCAAGGAAGAAAAAGCATATGCAAAAGCAGGAGTGACAGAGTAAGTATTATATACTCAGAAAGCCACCAGGAGTTTCTTACAGCTAAGAGAAGGGAATGACGGGTGACCAGGGTGAAAAACTTCACCAGCACCACCATGTGCACTGCCAAACACCTATGGAATGGATCCTATGGGCTACAGGGAATAACGCAGGAATTAGGAAAACTGCATTTTACATGCGTTATTTTTGAGAGAACATTCTGGAAGTGGTGTAGGAAATGGGGTGGAGGTGAGACAGAAGGCAGAGGCAATGGGAAGGGCGGTGAGAGGCAATGCTGACTTTGTGAATGAAGGCAAGGCTGGGGCTAGAGAAGAAGTAAACACATTAAAATGATGACAAGGCCAATAGGGTAGGTTTACTTGTTCCATGCTGGGGACAGAAAACAAAAGGGAGGAATCTGGAAACTGCCAAATTTCTGGCTAGGTGTGACAGAACAGATCCTGGTAGCACCAAATGAAAGTGGAAAATGCTAGAACAGTTTAATGAGAAAGCTAACGGGGTTCTGGTTTGGACAGGCTATGTGAGCTATCTAGGGTGCATTCCAGGTGGGGATGCCCACGGGAAACTGGTCAGACACCGGGGACAGAGCCGGAGGTCACCAACTCAGAAGGATGTGTGCGGGGCTTTGATGCGTGCAAGGCGAGAAAGATCAATGAAAACACGATGGACACAGAGTAACAGAGCGGGGGCGTTTTTCTCGTGATGCCTGAGAGAGGTGAGCAGAGACGTAGCAAGTGCAGACATGGGAGACTGGCAAAACCGATGAGAAAGCATCATCTTTGGAGAAGAAAGAACATGCGTTTAAGAACACAGGTGCACAAATTAAATGGGGAAAGAGCCACCTCTTTCTAAGGAATATGAAAGGGAAGTAAGGATGAGTGGTGCAGGTCAATTTGAAGGTGAACGTGAGGAAAAAAAATTAAAGGTGCTCCCTTGAAACAGCATGTGCCTTTAAACAGACACAGTAAAACATACTAAACAGGGGGCTCACCAGGACCGAGCAAACCGATGGGGACGTTAACAGCTGTGTAATATCCCAGGTAAGTAGCCACCGAGAAATGATCAACTCCCCCCAGTTGGGCTTTATCTCATAGTAATGTTCACATTGTTTTCCAAAATATGTATTTTTAAAAACACGTGATTATTGTAAAGAAACTTCAAAAACATAGAAAAAAAATATGTAAGAAGTCATCTGAAAACATACCACACAACGACAGCATTTAAATGCTGGTGTTTCCCTTCTATTCTTAGGACTACAGTCAGTCAGGGTACACAGGGTTACAGTCAGGGTACATAGGAGAGTTGTTACGCCTGTGGGAGCGCTGGGCCCCGAGATCTTGGCCCTCGTCCCCAGTGCCCACACTGCACCCCCATAAACCTGGGTTCGGATTCCAGTTACTCCTTATTCATGCAGAAGGGATTGGCTTAGACAACCTGTAAGATTCCTTCCCTCTCCGAAACTGTTCCTGAAGCTAGTGCTGCCATGCCAAATAAATTTCTTCTACATGAGTATTTTCCAATCATGTGCTCCTTACTGGAAGACATCGTTTTACTTTTGTTTAAAGAATTTTAACGGGATAATTGGTGAAATTTGAATGGAGTCTCTAGATTACTGTATTGATGTTAACTTCTTAATTTTGGTAACGGGACTGTGGTTTTGTAGTCATGTCTGCATTTTGAGTAAACACATGCTGAAATATTTGAGAGGTAAAAAGAGTATCATGTCTAAAACATTTTCAAAAAACTCAGGAAAGACAGTGAAGCAAATATAGTAAAATATTCCCACTTGGAGGATCTGAAGGTATATGGGATTCTCTATGCTATTTTTGCTATTTTGATATGAAAATTAAATTTTTAATAATTACAGTAACAAGACATTGCTTGGTGGGAGTGTGGACTAAAGGGGTTAAAACTTGTAAGACTTCATCTGTTATCTGATAAATTAAAAACACCTGCATGTAAAATACACAAAAAGAATACAATTAGAAGCCCATTCAGGGGCACCTGGCTGTCTCAGCTGGTGCAGCATATAACTCTTGATCTTGGGGTTGTGAATTTGAGCCCCACATTGGGCATAGAGCCTACTTAAAAATGAATAAACTCATTAAAAAAAAAAAGTCATGGGGCGCCTGGGTGGCGCAGTCGGTTAAGCGTCCGACTTCAGCCAGGTCATGATCTCGCGGTCCGTGAGTTCGAGCCCCGAGTCAGGCTCTGGGCTGATGGCTCAGAGACTGGAGCCTGTTTCCCATTCTGTGTCTCCCTCTCTCTCTGCCCCTCCCCCGTTCATGCTCTGTCTCTCTCTGTCCCAAAAATAAAAAAATAAACGTTGAAAAAAAAAAATTAAAAAAAAAAAAAAAAAGTCATTCAGTATGTAAAACTATTCCACGGGCCTGAAGTTCCTTGATTACTACTCTTACCGTGGCATTAAGATTTTTAGGGGGGCCTGGGTGGCTCAGTCGGTTGAGCTTCCGACTTCAGCTCAGGTCATGATCTCACAGTCCGTGAGTTCGAGCCCCCTGTCAGGCTCTGTGCTGACAGCTCAGAGCCTGGAGCCTGCTTTGGATTCTGTGTCTCCCTCTCTCTCTGCCCCCAGCCCCCACTCACATTCTCTCTCTCTCTTAAAAATAAAATAAAAACATAAAAAAGATTAAATTTTAATATTCTTAGCCAAAATGAAGAAGAAGAATGGCCAAGTCATTCTATTTGCCTGATGTTACCATACTAGTCTGTATTTAAAACTCCTAGTAAGGGGGTACCGAGGTGGCTCAGTCGGTTGAGCACCCAACTTCGGCTCAGGTCACGATCTCGCGGTCCGTGAGTTTGAGCCCCACATCGGGCTCACTGCTGTCAGCCTGTCAGCACAGAGCCCATTCTGGATCCTCTGTCCCCCTCTCTCTGCCCCTCATCTGCTTGCACTCTCCCAAAAATAAGTAAACATTAAAAAAACAAAACAAACAACTCCTAGGATGGTTTTAAAGAGACAAAAAAATTCTTCCTACTATTAAATTCTGGGAAGAATGACTACATGTATGGATAACAGTTGCTTCAAATTGTCAAAAATATAAATTATCTAAACACTGAATTTTCCTAGAGCTAGGTTAACAGTCAATGCAAGATCAAGCTGCTAAATACCAAAATTCTGATGTTCTTAGTTGTCAGATTTCCAAATGCTATCATACAAGCAAACATTGTTTTGAAACCTGGGGAGACCTCTGATTCTGCAAAATGAGATAATTATCCCATCTCCTAAGAGATGTAGGTAATAAGAGCACGAGAGGATAAGCCAGAAATTTCTGTAACAGAATCTTAATTTTCCTTTAGTGTCTACTTAAGTTTCCCATTAGAGATTCCAGGTCTACAAAAATAAGTACGTTATATTTCAAGGAGAAAATGACCTGTGGGACATCTGGTTAAAGAAGTTCTATATCCTGACATGAAAGAAAAGAACATAAACCTCTTTCTAGTACTGTGAAATAAATAAATGGAGTTTTCGCATTAGTGAAATAAATTTGTACCAACAGCAATCTCACTTTCACACAGTTGGCATTAGGCTAAAGTGACAAAAACTGGCATAAGTGGCATAGCTACGTAAAGCTTCTGAGATTAAATTATTTCCAGAGCGCCTGGGTGGCTCAGTTGGTTAAGCGTCTGACTTCGGCTCAGGTCATGATCTCCCGGCTTGCGGGGCTCTCTGTTGTCAGCACAGAGCCCACTTTGGATCCTCTGTCCCTCTCTCTGCCCCTCCCCGACTCACGCTCTCTCTCGTTCAAAAACCAATAAGCATTAAAATACATTTTTTAAAGAAATTATTTCCTTACAATTCATTCAGGGTTTATTATGTGCCAACCATGTGCTAGGCTCAGTGAAAGTGTTCTTTTACATGAAAATAAAAAAACTAGATTGCCAGAGCAGATGGACTTGTAGTCTACTAGGTGATATCTGCAAATGCACAACTGAAAAGCTATGGATCAGAAATTAGAACTCTCATTCCAGTGCTAGTGTCAGCCAAGATGCAAAAGCTCTGAATTTCCCAAAAACCCAGGAAAAGATTCGTGGAGGTAGTGAGTCCAGAGACAGCAAGCATGCTGACATTCACTTTGTTACATGAGATATGGGTGGAACAGAACAGCTCTCGAACAGAAAGCAGGGAGAATCAAAAGGACATAGTGTATTCAGAGAATAATATAACACTTGATTTGACTAAGAAGAAAATGCTTATTTTACATAATTTAAAAATGCAAATTTAAACGTTTAACTCTGCTTCCGGAAGCAGCCTTTATTAATACCTTCAAAGCATTAATAGCCTGATCTAGGATGAGTGAAAGATAAATCTGGTATATAACGTCAGAGGTTTAAAATCCATTAATGCTTCAAAGTATTAAGTGATATTGAATGTTTCCAGAATCAGATTAAACTATATAATAAATAAATAGTAGTGGAAACAGGCTGTCAAAAACTTGCTTACTCTGTGAGACCTGAATTCCAGGAAAACTGAGAGGACCTTGAGAACAGGAACCAAGTTCCTGATTTCTATCTACAGGAGCTGGTTCATAGTAGGTGCTCAATTAATTTCTGCATAATCAACCAATCAATCCTAAATAACAAAACAAGTTTTATGACAGCTTAAAACCAAAGCCAGTACAGAATTAAGAGAGGGTAAACAAACTAATGGTTCTGACATGAGTAATACAGGGGACTACTTTTTTTGAAGTCAGGAAGTAAAACTACACAAAAGCTTTTATAGTACAACTCCCTCCTTAGCCGCAAATTCTCTTCCCTCCCCTATACCGTTAACACGATTCAATCAAGTCTAATAATATAGTGAAAACCCAATGCTACAAATAGTACTGACTTGACATTAAGACATGCTTCGTTACAATGGAAGAGGAATTAATTAAGGTTTGCAGGTAAAAGATAGCTACCTTCACACAGCTCTTCCAATAATGTTCTACACCAACAGTCAGTACAACTACTGGCCATGACAGCCACACCAACTATTTTGGTCAGTGAAGTTTTATTGGAACACAGCCACAACCATCTATTTATGCACTGTCTATGGCTGCTTTCATGCTGCAAGGGCAGAGCTGAGTGGTCGTGGCAGACATTGAAAATATTTATTTAGCCTTGGGAAAAAGGTTGCTGACCCCTGACCTGTACAATTCTCTGTAAATTCATATTTTCACTTACTAAACTCTCTCCAGATTTAAAAAAATAAATGTTATGTAATAGTCTTTGTACAATTAGGTAGTGAACAAGGCAGTGAACACTGACTTTAAAAATGAAAAACAGATAACATTCCCGCCCCCCCCCCCCCATCACTGGCAGCAGCTGTTTTTCAAAAGAACTGACAGAATTTGCTCGCTAGGAAGACAGGTTTAGAGTGATTTTCTTCCTTTACAAAAAACAGTACCTCAGGTTTGTTTGGCTATTCAGCAGGACAGTAGGAGAACGGGCAAAAAGGTAAAACAAGGCAGCAGAGAAGAAAGGAAGAACTGCCAAATCAAAACACCAAGAAAGCAAATATCACAGTATCAAGACCTACAGAAGAAAATGTCCATTAGCATCATGACAAGGGAGGGACAAGACACTATGGCAACTTAAGCATTATAGTAGGGACTGTTTCAAAACCAGGTTCTAAATTATTTCAAGTGCACACCTGTAAAGTGCATATTTCCCATGCACCAAGTTAGGCTTGAATTTTTTCCCCTAAGTATATAATAAATTTTAAAAACTAAAACTCAGAATGTCTTAATGTAAAAAAGGTTTAAAAATAAAAAATCAGAGTTGTCCTTTGTATCTTAAAACTTAGCTGCCCTATTACATTTACAGTTGATATTCTAGTTAATAAGCACATTAATTTGGTGCTAATCATTACAATGCTTTCCCCCTCCATGAGAGATAATCATCATTCTGCAGAGTTCAAGATCCACAATTAAATTAACTGACTGAAAGGAAAAATAATAGTAAGAAATGGACTATATACTAAAACATATTCCCAAATTAGGTTCTATCCCTTAAAAAACTACTCTTTAGGTTGTACAATCATTACTCTGTCTATTCTAAATGTCAACAGATGGCTTACTAGGTAACTAACCTGTTAAATAAACTTACTGATTAAAAAGCTATCATATCTATCTCTCATTTACACTTCTCTCCATGGCCGGGGTCAAGCTCACTGCTACATGCATCTTCATCTTCTCATTTAAGACACAAATAACCAGAGGCATTTAACAAATGTATTTACAATACAGCTCTTTAAAAATATTTACCCATTTTTACAATCGAGACAAGTAGCAAAGGCTCCAAAAAGAACATTTATTATGAAACAGAGGAAATGAAAATCTGTTCACAGGCAATAAAGCTGGAAAGTAAAGTTTAAAGAAATCATACCTATTTTTGTCTTCTACTGATGTATCTTCTGAGCTTTTGCTTTCTTCTTTAAAATACTGGCCTGAGCTAGACGGATTAGCAAAAGTAGATATGAAAGGTCCCAAAGACTGAAAAGCTGCTTGGCGAACCTAGGAGGAAAAAGAGGAGGTAAAAATAAGGGATTATTAACAATCTACTGGCCATATACTGAAGTATGGTTAAGACAGGAGTAAGGTATTCTAAAAAACTCTCCCAGATTCAGAACTATAAATCGTTCTTCAGCTAGGATTTAAGATTCTTTATAAACTATTCTGTTTTTTTACTTTCAACTTTAAAATCTGGCTTGAATATTCCAATCGTTAGAATATGAATACGAGAGCCCATAGAGCATTTGCGTGGGACTAAAGGAGGTCCTGCAGTGTTCTCAAGGAAACCAAGATTGCCAAACAGAAAATACAGGGCAATAAAGTAAAAAAATGTGATAATCCATTTCATGTTTTCTGGTAGGAAAGACTGTAATTTGCTTACTAAAAGGAAACAAGACAGATGCGCCAAAACTACAGACTTAATCAGAAATAGAATACTATTTCACAAAAAACTGGGTACACATACTACTGTTATCCATGAATGTCTCAAGTAGGAAAACTGAAAAAAGGTTATAGAATTTTATTTATCTTGTATTGTATTTCTGTATTATTTTTGCAATCAAGATCACAAAAAAAAAAAAATTGGGGGAAGAGAGGATTCATGAGAGGAAGCGGAAGGATGGACACAGTCTGACAGAGGTCACTCTGAGGGGAGAAAAACCACAAACCAATTTCTCTAAGATCCTGCCCCTGAGGCATATCAATACCAATACTTTTTCCATGGTTTAAAATGAGGATTATGTGGGGCACCTGGGTGGCTCAGTCAGTTAAACATCAGACTTCAGCTCAGGTCATGATCTCACGGTTTGTGAGTTTGAGCCCCGCATCGGGCTCTGTGCTGACAGCTCAGAGCCTGGAGCCTGCTTCAGATTCTGTGTCTCCCTCTCTCTCTGCCCTCCCCAGCCTGCAATCTGTCTCCCTCTCAAAAATAAATAAAACATTAAAAAAAAAGAAAAAAAAAACATTTAAGATAGCAAAAAGCAGCGTATGTGTGAACTTACAGATTTTTTCCCCTTTATATGGTAAATGTTACTTCCATAAAAACATAAAAGGTAACTTTTAAGATTATTTTTGCATGAGTGTAGTCTATTCTGGATACTGTTAAAACTCTGAGCTTGTCCCAAATAGGCCTAGGATTTACATATACCTCAAATGACAGATTTAAGGAATCCTTCATTTTAATATAAACATATTCCCAAATTACCAGGACATACTGCATGTGCAAACAATGATAAAATAAAGTTTCAAAATGAAAACTTCAAATAAGCTACATAATCTTTTCTATCAAGCTCATGTAAGACATTTTTTAAAAAACATTAAAATAGTACTAAGGCTTAACAGTCTTTCCCTTTATGTAGAGTCTAATTGAATACGGAAAGGTCCTGAGATCTATTTCAGGTGTGACAACATAGGAGCGCCACTGACCAGTGAAATGGTTGAAATGGGGGGGGAAGAAAAAGACCTCCAAAAACCCACAATTTTAACACCCAGGACATAGTCCTAGGGACAGGCAAACAACAAAAGAAGGAATATCTACTCAAAAAAATCTGTAAATATTCAGTAAAAAAAAAAACAAACAAAAACAAAAAAAACCTGAGAGTCTGTGGTATTTGAACCAGGGAGGTAAACCACTACTCCAAACTGTGGCAGCCAGCAACACTGGGCCCCCTCTCTTCTAGCTTCTAGCCAGAGGGATTTTGAGGTTTCTCCTCCTGCCCCAGCTACCTGATGCTGAGGCCAGGTCCTGGACAAGTACAGTGGGTGCAGGGGCTCCCTTCTTCTGAACAACGCCTATGGGTAGAATGGAAGCTCTACGTTGGATCTGGCTCAGAACACTGGGCCATGAGAATACTCAGAATACGGCCCCTGCCCCAGCTTATGGGGCCCCTCCTCCAGGACAGAGGAGCCAAGAGTACCTCTGGCTGCCCACCCCGAGGCAGCCACCACTCCCACTAAAATGCGGTCATCCCAGGGTGGCTGTGGGCATGCCCAGGGCTGCGCCTCCTGGAGGGGGAATAAGAGTCCACTAAAGCATTCCTGCCAGTCACTAAGCAAATAAGTAGAGGTCATCATAACAAGCCCCAGAGAGGGGTACCAGTCCCCAAATTTGCTGTGTTACCTAAAATGACCAGTTTCAAAAATAAATAAATAAAAGGCATGAAAAGGAACAAAAAAGTATGATCCATACACTGGGGGAAAAGTTAGGGAACAGAAATTATGTGTGGGAACAGAAATTACGTGTGGGAACAGTAAGATGTTGGACTTAGAAAAAAACTTCAAAGTGACCATTATAAATTATTGACAGAACAGAAACAAAGCAGGATTAAGGAAGTAAAGCAAGGTATGAGGACAGTGTCCTATCAAATGCAGGTTCATGAAGAGAACCAGATGGAAATTCTAGAGTTGAAAAGTACAACAACTGAAATAAAAACACCACATAAACTTAAATAGATCTGAACTGGTAGAAAAAAAGAATCAGTGAACACAAGGTGCATCATTATAGATTAGGCAAGATGAAGAACAGAAAGAAGAAAAGGAGGAAAAATGAACAGAATCTCAGAAAATGTGGGACATAAAGTGTACCAACATATGTACAATAGGAATACCAGAAGGTCGGAAAAGACAGTATTTGGAGAAATGATGGCTTAAAACATCCCAAATTTATTAAAAATCAGTAACATGCACAACCAAGAAGCTCAACAAAGTAGGATGAACCAATGGAGATCTATAAATACATCGTAGTAAAAATGCCAGGAGTCAAAACAAGAAGAAAATCTTGAAAGCAGCAAAAGGAAAGTGACATATCATTTACAAGGGAACCCCAATAAACACTAATTTCCTGGCAAAAACAGGAGAGACAGACCAGAAGGCAGCGGGGACAACGTATTCAACGTGCTCAAAGAAAAACCCCGTTAGCCAAGAATCCTATACCCAACAAAGCTATCTTTCAAAAACGAAGGCAAAATAAAGATATTCCCGAATGAACAGAAATTGAGAATTTACTGCTACCATATTTACATTACGGTAAATATGAAAGGAAGCTCTTCAGGTTGAAAGCCAGTTACCCTGGATGGTAATTCAAAGAAAAAAGAATGATCTCAAATTGATAACTTAATCTTCTACTTCAAGACACTGGAAAAAGAAGAGCAAAAGCAAGCAGAAGAGAGGGTATAATAAAGATTAGAGTGGAAGTTAATGAAATAAAGGACAGAAATTTAGAGAAAATCAGTGAAGCCAAAGTTGTAAAAGGCTGAAGAAAACAGAAAAACCTTTAGCAGAAACAAAGAGACAGGACTCAAATTACTAGAGTCAAAAAGAAGGGATATTACTACTAATGTTAGAGAAATACAAAGATTATGAAGTAAATACTATGGATCATATACCAGCAAATTAGAGCACTTACGTGAAACAGACGAATTCCTAGACAAACTATCAACTCTGACCCAAGAAGAAATCATCTGAGTAACTCTTTAACAAGTGAAAATAAACTTAATAGCCCTGTAACGAGCGAGTAGTAAAAAAAAAAAAACCCCAAAATCAAAACAAAACAAAAAAACCGCACACAAAGAAAAGTTAAAACTGAGATCGCATCACTTATTTCTACTCAACATTTAAAAGAGAACACCAATTCTTTGAAAATTCTCCCAAAACATAGAAGAGGGAGTACTTCCTAAACTTGTTCTATGAGGCATTACTGTGTTAACAAAACAAACAAAAGAAAACAAACAAAAAGCCATCACAAGGAAGCTACAGACCATTATCTTTTACAAAACTATGAAAACCCCTAACAAAATAGTAGCAAACTGAATCCAGCAACACAGCAAGAATTATTATACTATGACCAGGTAAGACTTACTAAAAGTCAGTTAACATCTAAAAATCAATATACCACAACATATCAATAGAATGAACATGATTTACATCTGTACTGAAGTTCTGCCCAGTTTAATAAACAAAAGTAATACAGTAGTTTACTTATTGCCTATTCCTAAAAGTATTAACAATAACATACTCTGAATAAATTGTTTCTTAAATTATGAAATCAAAACCATGTTTTATGTAAAATGTATTATTTTCCAAAAATGATAATTAGACAAAGCCCTACCCAACGTGAAGGATCACTGATCAAATTAATAAACAGTGCTGACAATTTAGTCCGCCGGATCTCTTGACATGTTGCGCAGGAAACCGCCATGAAGCATTCAGCACAAGCCTTCCGGACTCCCCACACATTGTCAGAACAAAGCTGGAAAAACCTGGGCAGCTATGCAAGGATAGGGTTTTGTTAGGCAGACAAACCAGGTTTCAGTGGTTACTTTTATTTCATTTTCTGTTTTTAAAATATTAGATTTTCCTATAACAATTTGGAAAAACCATGTAGCATTAACACTCAGTAATTTTAAATAAATCACACCTAATTCACAACAATGTTGACTATGGAAGAGCAAACCCAACAAATAAAGGTTAAATGTTATTCAAAAGCTTGTACCTAAACTGTTTTGCCTAACAGATGGCTTCAGAAGCTCTTCAAGTATGTTAACTTCTACTTTAAGCATGTATATCCCATGTACTCACCATTTAAAAATAACAAGCTGTAGGTTTAATTTGTCACTGAAATACTTGAGGGTTGCAGTTAAATTACGGACTTGTTTGAATAAAGAAAGAACTCATTTGTTTAATAGAAAATGGGAGAGGTAAAAACAAATCAATGGTTCTTACGCATCACGTACATTCAGTTTTAACAAACCATCATCTAAACGCAATTCAAGGGCCCAGGTTACAGAAATTTAAACTCTCAAGGTCATATTATCTTTCTGGTTTACGTTCACGGAATTGTGTTCATAAAATGTGGGGTGAATGTATGCACTGCAAATTCACGTGTCACTCTGTACCGTATTGCTTGCTCCTTTATTTACCCCTTTATTTCTGCAATACTTACCAACATCTCCTCAGTAGCTTGCTGGCCAACCACACTGCAAATATCTCCAAAATTGGCAGCACAGACCTGCCAACAAAAGCATCACTGACATTTCAAAATATTACAAATACACTGCTTTAAAAATAATCTTCTACGTTTCACGTATCAATACAGTAACCACTAAAACCACATGTTCTTAAACAAACAAAATGCCTAAAAAATACCTTTCGAACATGAAACATTCTGCAATCACAGCACATCTCACAAAACCTAGGGAGGATAAGACGCTCTGTAATGTCCTTCCCAACCATGGGAGCCATTTTGCACATTATCTAAAATGGATAAGAACAAAAGCACACTGAAAATATCTTCAAGTTAAGACTTTTCCAGTTAAGTTTGCTAACTTGTTAAAAGTATATACTTCAGGAAATATAAAATAGGATATGGCATCACACCGCAAACATCACAAAAAACATTCATCTTATTTATCCAAGTTGAAGACAGAAAAATAGATACTACTACCAATAAAATCAATCAATAATTACTAAATGCACAGTAAACCCAGAGAGAATCTGAAAAATTTCATTTTCATCTATAGTTTCAATCTTATTAATCATTTTGCCCGATAATTTAAAAGCAGAATCCTCTACATTTTCCCAGTAAGAAAATGAGTGGTAACTGTTCAACGGGAAAGATTACCCATAAGAAGAATGCGGATTTAGTATATTTGTGCTGCTAAGACTTATTTGGAGGCAGTCATTACCTTGCAAAGTCCCGTTTTAACAGAAACTTGTGCATAAGAGAACTGCCTTGGTTCCAAGGAAGACAAGGACACGGTTCCAACGCACAGTTTCAGTTAACGCAGTACCAGGCAAAGCGAGAATGAACTATGTTTGAAAACCTGCCCAATGTTATTTAAATAAATCCCCCTTCCCCACTCTCCCAGTTAGTACAGAAAGAAATCTGATGGCTTATTATTATTTATCTATTACATCTACTCCTAGCCATACAAATAGGATTAGAAGTAAATGGAATAGAGATTGCAAAGAAAGAAAACTCCATTCACACATGGCAGGACTGTCTAGCTAGAAAACCCCAAGGAATCTACAAAGAGGCCACCAGACAAATAAGTGTACTTAGGGAGTTTACAGCACTTATGTCAGAACACAAAAATCAAACGTATTTCTATAAATTAGCAACGAACTGAAAACATTTAACAGCAGTATCACTGACAACAATGTTAAGAAACACAGTTCAACAAATTACACACGTTCTGTTTACCCAAAACTACAGAACACTAATGAGATACATAAAAGACCTAAATAAATGGAGAGACCTACATGCTCACGGATTTTTAGGTGGGCAACTATCCCTAAATTGATCTACAGATTCAACACTATCCCCATCAAAATCCCAGCATCCTCAGAACTGGAGATAACATCTGAAATCTCCCAAATCCCAAAACCAGTTTTGTTTTTTGACTCCCTACTATTTCTAAGCATTTTCAAATTCTAAAGATCCAAAGTTATACTGTATCACTGATGTAGCATAATTAAATTCATCAGAAAGAATTATTCCCAAGACAGAAAACAATTATTAGGACCAGGGAATGCAAAACATGACTAAATAAACCGACCGGTAAAAGAATTCTGGGTTTCATACTACTGCTAAATACAGTCTTTTTACTACAGTTACCATGTTTCATTATTGTTAAATCCAATAAAAATAAAAGAGCAAGTTAAACTCTGAGTTCCCCCAAAACTGATTTCCTTTACTGAGGAACTTGTGAAATTAAGCAAAACAAAATAAAATAAAACCTATGTTTGGGATTTGACAGAGGTGCTGGTTGTACAACACTGTGGATGTACTAAATGCTAACTTAACTGTGTGCTTTAAAAAGCGGTTTTTGGGGGCGCCTGGGTGGCTCAGTCAGTTAAAGTGTTTGACTTCGGCTCAGGTCATGATCTCACAGTTCATGAGTTTGAGCCCCATGTCGAGCTCTGCACTGACAGCTTGGAGCCTGCGGCCTGCTTCGGATTCCGTGTCTCCCCCACCTCCCCCCCCCCCGCCCCTCCCCCGCTTGCACTCTGTCTCTCTCTCTCAAAAATATATTAAAAAAATAAAAAATAAAAAAATGAAAAATAAAAGGCAGTTTTTTATTATGTGAATTTCATTTCAATAAAAATGGTATTACTGGAAAGTGCCTAAATTTATTATTCACTTATACAGTGTGTCTAAAATAATGGAATCAAGAAATTTCCAAAGGAAACGGGACTAGAGAGATGACCTAATTCATTCTTCTAATGATCCAGAAACACAATACAATTTTGGTATAATTTTTTTTATATCAACAAAAGTGCAATTATATTATTTTAGATTTAAATAGTAAACTCTCACTACCCAAAGAGATTTGAATTTTTAGATGGACTTATTATACCTGACTTTGTTATGCACATAATGATTTAATCTGTGCATTTTTCTTATAATCACAATTTGTATCACACATATCATAAAACTACTCACCTGACTATTCTTTTCTGAAAGACCAGACTGTCAAGGGCAGGAGGTAAGATTTTTTTTTTCTTCTGTGTTTACACAGTGCTCAGAAAGTGTTCAATGGCAGCAACTAGAGTTTCACAAATGTTTCTTCACCCAACACAGGGCTGTGTTTTTGTTTTAACTACACTGATTATTTCTCCCATCTTATTTTTCCATAACAATGAATTTATAGTTACTTCTTACTCTCTTGCTGCATATCTGCTTCCTCAGAGCTCAGTGATAGAGCCCTCTAATTCACAGGTACAAAGCATAACATGGGGCCCGAAGAACACGGACCTGTTTTGTATGCCTATGTCCCTTTCTAGCCCTTTCTAATGATCTGTGGTTACTTTGATACTTAATATGTATAAACTCCATAGCACAGAATGCAGTGTAATATTTGAGCCATCATTATTTGTCAGTATAGTGACTTATTTTTACCTAAACGGAAAAAAATGCCTTCTACTTACAGCCACAGCTTCTGTTTTCACATCATCGTTGCTATCTGGGGCAGTGAGCTCTATGAGGACAGGGCACACTTTGGTCTCCACATCAAATCGCTCAATTAACTCCTGCTCCAGCAGAGCCAGCAAAGCTGCCTGACTTGTTTTTCTTACCTATGAAAAAAATCAGCAGTGTTAACAAAGTACAGACACAACAAAACTCTATCACTTGATTTTCACAAAACGGAAAACTTTTCATTTCAAAGGGATCTGTAAGTGGCAAAACGTTGCAAATAAAAATTGACGGCTATGTTTTCCAACTGTTGCAAACACAGAACCCCTGCAGACTGTGATATGACAAATGGTGACTCACAAATCAGCAAACTTTCTGAGGGACACCCATGAGGGTACCGCGGGAGAATGCAGCAAATGACACTGTCTCTAATGCATTAAGGAGACTCCCTAGATTTGGAACACTCTCAGTGTATCTTGTCTAAGACAAATGGTCATCTCAAAAAATGGAATGATGAGTGGAGGAGGAAAAAAAATTCAAATGAGACCCCCTAGGGTAGGCCATTCTACATACGTCATACTACACAAATTTCCATTAACACATAAATGGCACTCTTACCTGATTATTCTGATCTGCGAGATATCTAACCACAATAGGTAGTAAGTATTTGGAAAAAGCATATGGGATTGAAGGCCGGTTTTCTTGACAAAACAATGCAATGTGAGGCACCTGTTCCATCAGCTCTGCTCTCACAGTTGGCTCTATTGAAATAATAGAAATATGAGCAAACACATTCTCCCACAGTAACAAAATCTATGCATGGGCTTAAGATTAGGAAAGCTCTGGACTTCCATCCTCAGCATTCAAAGGGCTTACAAAATGTTCTCTGACTCTGGGATCCTTTTCACAATCCTAGGCAGGTCAACGCACGAGTGAAAGAAGACCCGACTCCCATCCCACACTTCTATTTTCATACAACACACTGAGTATGCAATCATTTCCTATCATGACTGAATTCATCCATCACCTACATTGTGCCACATATACTAGGGGTTAAATATCCAATATTCACATCAACAAAATATAGATTATCTATAAACTCAACTATTTAAGAGCCTCTTAGGACAAGCCATAAGGACTGGTTCCTAATAAATTTAATCACTGCCTGGAGAATTTATAGTTAAAATTATGACTAAAATGGCAAGTGACCGTTAAAGAAGACCAATACAGTAAGAGGAAAAAAAAAAACAAACAAACCAAAAACCCGAAGAGACCCAAGTAAATAGAGCACATTTAAGTGTGACAAATACAGCATTTCAAATCTCTGGTTTCAAAAGGGAAGTGTCTAAGAGTAATGGCAGAGAGGGGCGCCTGGGTGGCGCAGTCGGTTAAGCGTCCGACTTCAGCCAGGTCACGATCTCGCGGTCCGTGAGTTCGAGCCCCGCGTCAGGCTCTGGGCTGATGGCTCAGAGCCTGGAGCCTGTTTCCGATTCTGTGTCTCCCTCTCTCTCTGCCCCTCCCCCGTTCATGCTCTGTCTCTCTCTGTCCCAAAAATAAATAAACGTTGAAAAAAAAAATTAAAAAAAAAAAAAAGTAATGGCAGAGAATCAGCTAGTTATGTGAGGAAAAAAGGGTGATTCCTATACTACACAGCTTAAACTCTAAGTGAATTAAAGTTCCAAACTTTATTTTTTTTTTTTTAAAGATCAAAAGCACTAAAAGACAACATTTTAAAAAAATGTTTCACCTTGAGGCAGGAAGCCCTTCAAAGGCAAAGAAAACCCCCAAACCAACCAAGAGACCAACTAATTCCATTTTATAAAGGCTTCAATACAGACAACAGGTCCCATACTCAGTTAAAAGGCAAACCAGCCTGGGAGAAAATACACACATAACAAAGTATTAATAACTATAAACCAAGAATCCACCGTTCAAATGAATACAAGAAAGAAAATAAGGATACAGACAAGTAATTCATAGAAGAAATGCAAATGACTAAGACATACATAGACATGATGGATTATCAACACAATTCACCATATTAGACCCTGTTAGAACTTTGGCACCTATTAATGATTATATAAGTTACTTTAAGGTAAATATGCATGCATGGGGCCAGAGGAAATTTCTGACTTCAACAAATAGAAATTAATGAAAGTATCAGCAGAAAATGTACTAGCATTTTACAAAGCTAAGAATCTTATCAACAAACCAGTATGTGGAATTTCTATTACATGGCTGTGCCATTTGAAGTTAGACCATAATTGAACAAAACTAGTGCTTCTGCTTTGAAAAATAAAAAATTAGTTAAAAAAAAAAAAAAAAGACCTAGGCCTCTCCTTTTCCTCATTAACCCTGAATTTGCTAACTGACCTAATAGTTACATGTATTTTTGAAGTACATGAAGGACACAAGTTACAGTTTTAGTTGAGAATGAAATCAGTACGTTTTCTTTCTTCAAAGCCTTCTTAGGCAACGGACGAAAACGGAGCTGAGAAATGAACCCACTGTGAGCTGTCTGGGAGAAACTGAAGGGCTGGGGAGGGATTTCAGAGCTACTGCGACGGCTGAAGGGAGTGAAGGAGAAGGGAGTTGAGCCTAAAGTCTCTAACTTGGTGGGCTGGGCTGATCATGACATCCAAGTTAAGGACTACTGAAAAATATACAGTTGTAAAATTAATGCATATATTCCATTCTCCTAAGCAAACAAGGGGCTTAGAACCTTTAAATCTTCTGTCTGCCTTATCCTTATCAACTTTGATCTTGACTTTTTTTTCCCTCTAAAGTATAGATTTTTATGATTTTATATAGCAAATGCTTGGTTAGACTTACTACTAACTTACTAATTTTTTTTTTACCCTCATCGGTACATCTTTCATCCAACTCTTTTCTGGTTCAATTTAAAAAATCCATAAATACAGTTACACCCCAACAACATGACAAGCTTCAGAAGTATGAAGAAGCTAGACACAAAAGAACATATTTAGTATGATTCCATATAAAGTTCAGAGAGTCAAACCAACCTATATACTTAGTGGTCAAGATATTGATTTCCTTGGGGAACAAGAACAGGACAGAAATGAGGGGGTGCCCTGAAATGGTTTCTGGGATGCTAGTTCTATTTCTTGAGCTGAGTACCAATTACATGGCTTCATTTTGCTTTACTTCATGGGGCTGAAAATTTATAGTCCGTGACTTTTTGTAGTAAGTTTCATTCAATATTAAAGTAACAGAGTCCTTCCCAACAAGTGTTCCTGTTGCCCATGTTTTTCACCAAGTCAGTCCACACTGGTACATTATCGTTCTAAATCACAAAAACACAAACTCTCTAGTACGGCATACAGTATAAATCCTTACATAATCCAGACCCCAACTACCTTACTGAACAGCCTCATTACTTTAAACTGTAGACTCAGTAACCTACCTGTTGGGCAAATGGGCCACTATCTTGAACTCCTTAAACCTCTAAACCGGTCTTGTCTTCTCTTCTCCTGAGCATGCTCCTTCCCTTCTTCGTACTTCATCATTCTACTAAATCCAACTCAACGTCACTAACATTCTGAAGCCAGTGCTAATCCTCTCCATTATAATTTATTGTTTAGGAGTTAGCTGCATTCATCAAACTGTTAATTTGATGACAGAAATTCTTATTCACCTTAGTAACTGCTCTAGCATTTATCCTAGATTCTGGCATAGGACTGCACACTGTATTATGTTTACTGAATAAAATATATAAATGTCAATAGAGCTATTTCCCATGAACTTAACAACTTGAGAATATATATATCGTTTAAGTTTATTTATTGATTTTGAGAGTGAGCAAGTTGGGAAGGGGCAGAGAGACAGGGAGAGAAAGAATCCCAAGCAGGCTCCATGCTGTCAGCTCAGAGCCCGATGTGGGGCTCAAACTCACAAACTGTGAGATCATAACCTGAGCTGAAACCAAGAGCCAGACACTTAACCGACTGAGCTACCCAGGCGCCCCAAGAATATATTTTTAAAATCTAGCACCTGGGTGGCTTAGTCGGTTAAGCATCTGACTTCAGTTCAGGTCATGATCTCATAGTTTGTGAGTTTTGAACCCCGCGTCGGGCTCCGTGCTGACAGCTCATAGCCTGGAGCCTGCTTCGGATTCTGTATGCGTCTCTCTGCCCCTCCCCTGCTTGCACTGTGTCCCTAAACATAAAAAAAAAAAAAAAAAAAATTTTTTTTTTACATAAAGTTTACCCTTGAACAACTAGGGGGCTGAGGGACTGACGTCCTTTGTGCAGAAGATCCACATGCATCTTTTGACTCCCCCAAAACCTGACTACTAATCGCCTCCTATTGACTGGAAGCCTTACCAATAACAAACAGTTGATTAACACATAATTTCTATATTATATGTCTTGAATACTGTATTCTTACAATAAAGTTAGCTAGAGAAAAGAAAATATTAAGAAAATCATAAGGAAAATAAACTTATAGTACTGTACTCACTGAAAAAAATCTGTAAAACTGGACCTGTACACAGTTCAAACCCATGCTGTTGAAGGGTCAACTGTATATACATATATATTAATAAAAACCAGCACTATAGGTGGTAAACAGGTAAAAGAAAATAAACAAAAATTCCTCCATAAGGAATATCTATTTCTACTAAGTAGGAAAAAACCACAAAGGGATGAGCCAAAATTTTAAGTCAAATCGTTATATTTCTGACCAGTTAAAATTATAAGGAAAAACTATAATTGATGAGACTCTCCTAAAACCATTCTGGCACAAGCATACACATAAGCAAGTACATACAAAGAACATCATAATGAAAAAGATTAACTTACAAATATTTTTTCTACCCTATAGGAAAATAAAAATTACTTAATGCTTACGTAAATAGTAAAACATATTCCCACAAAACAAATTGCTCACCAAAAGACAGGCTCATCTAAAAATTTAAAAATGAGACTGCTGACATGACAAAAAGTTTGTTAGAAAGTGAGAAAGAACACATTTTAATAAAGAGATAATAGGCTAAAGAAAAAAATTTATTTACTTTTGAATCTTTCTAAGATGAAAACACGCTTATGACTTAAGATTATGTTAAAATGATAAATTGCATGTCATACATATTTCACAAGAAAAAATATTTTAAAGAAACTTAATATAACCATATTGCAAGCCTCAAATCAGGTTTACCTCTTTCTTAAGCAGACCGTTCTAGCTTTGCTTTGGAGACAAAAACCTTTAGCTTTACCATGTGTGACTGACATTTTTTTGCAAGTGAGAAAGCATACAAAAAGGAAGCATTTTATATTTGCCTCAAAAAGTTTACAGCCCACTCTGTCCCTTTTTAAAACTTATTCAAAATTATTTTTATGTTTTTAGTAATCCTACGATTAACATACATGATGCAAAACAGTATTTTTAGATTTTTCTGATGAGAAGTTTCCAAAATTAAACTAAACAGAGACCAACTATAAAATGTATGAATCTTAGGAACAGGATTTTCTTGTTACTGACACATTTGGGAATTTACTTAGGAAATCTTTTAAAGAAGTCTCATATCACACTAAGTTTTTTCAATAGTTTTTAAAAACTCAAATTTGGTAAAAGAAACCTTTCTCTGCATTAAAAATATACCTGAATCGTCAGCTAATCTGCTAATTCTTTCCAAAACAGCAATGCAATCTCTTTCATCATCACAGACTTCCCTCAACGTGTCCAGCAAACTCCGGGCCACCATTTGTCTAACAGAAAAAGAAAATAATATAGCATTTAGTGGAATTTTAGAATTTCAAAGTGTAGAATCTATATAGTTATAAAGAAAATTTTTTATACATTTTATAACATAAATTAAGTCACTGATTTCCTAAGTGACAAATGCCACTATGGATTTTATTTTACCAAGATGAGAGAGAATAGTTACCAAAATATTTTTCATCTTTAACTGATGTCACAAATTTCTAAGGTCACTGAAAATTCTATAAAATTTCAAGCGTGATCTTCAATTATCAAACAATGGGAAAATACACACACTCTTCATTATACAGATGACCTTCACACATTTTTACTAAATGAGTTTTACACATCTATACTCAAAAATTTAAGCAAAGACTTATCAGAAAAGTCTGATACAGGTGATCTGGGGACCACCATTGGAGAAACAATGCATTAGGAAGTGTGTCCCAATCCCCTTGAACATCACCTGGCACACAGTAGGTATACAACATCACCTGCTCAAAGAAGAATATACTCCCCTCAGTAATCGCTTTACACAATCATCAAAATTATGCCTAATAGCAAAAAAGTAATGGTATTTTTTGTTTTGGCCAAAAAGCAAAGAAAGAGTGCCACACGGTTACTAGGATTAAAGAGTAAACAATTATAAAAAAAAGCCGTGGCTGTGATTATTAATAAAACGTGGTGACTGAGACTGCACGTTAACAATACAACTTTAAACTAAAAAACTGTATGTATTTTCCTTACTGAAATTAATGTAGGAAAACCCTCCTTCCATTTCCATAATGAAAAGAATATGCATGTACCTGTTAAATACGTTCTCACTTGCAGCATACTTGTCCAGTCTCCCCAGTGGCGTCAACATTTCATCTTGTGAGACAAAGTCCAGGGCTGAAGGTATAATAATCACATCAGACTCTGAGCTGTAGTCATCCACACCAACTATCAGAGACATCAGAAATACTCCTTATAACACTTTGAAACTAAAAAGTATCCCTTGCCTGTCTGAAGAGCTTAAATAAAACTGCCTTTAATGTTTCTGGAGTGGCATAAAGGGTCACAAGTGACGCTTACATCAACTCGGAAGCCATGAATAACTGAAGGGTGCTTCCTCTCCTTTTCCTACAGATAGGTCTAGTGGTCTCTAGAAACACAGCGGTCAGAGGCTTCAGAAACAGCATGGGGTGATAACTGAGAACTCACATGTTCAATCAGAACACTAACAACTTGTAAATAAATAAAATGTCAAACACGGATACTCTTAATTCTGTAATGCAGTCAGAGAAAAATTCCCCTTATAAACAAAGATAAGAATTACAGCAGACTTCTCATCACAATAAAAGCCAGGAGACAGTAATCTTTAAAGTGCTAAAAGAGGAAGAAGAAAAAAAAGTCTAACTAAAACTCTATACCCAGTAAATAAGCATCTTTAAAATATCTTTGAAATTCGTATCTTTCAAATACAAAGGTACAATAGACCTTTTCAGAGACACAAAAGCTGACAGACATCATCACCGGCAAACCTGCACTATAAGAAATATTAAAGTAAGTCCTTCAAGCAAAAGAAAATTGTACCAATTGGAAATCCAGACCTACACAAAGGACTAAAGAGCGCCAGAAATGGTAAATAGGTGGGTAAATACTAAAGACTTTTCATATTTAAAAATCTCTTTGAAAGATAACTGTTTAAAGTAAAAATATGTGTTGCAAAATAAAAAGATAAAAAACATACTGTGGGGACTCTTAACTATAGAGAACAAACAATAGTTACCAGAGGGGAGAGGGGTGGGGGGATGGGTGGGATGGGTGAAATGGGTGATGGGGATTAAGAAGTGTACTTGTGGTGAGCACTGAGTAATGTACAGAATTGCTGAATCATTATATTGTACACCTGAAACTAATTTCACACTGTATGCTAACCAGAATTTAAATAAAAGTTTTTAAAAAGTACTGTGGGATTTCTAACACATATAGAAGTAAAATGTATGACTATAATAGCACAAAGGCAGGAAAGAGGCAAAGTCCACCTTCCTAACATTCTTACACTGTATATGAAGAGATATGTATTATTTGAAGTCAGACAGTAGTAAATTAAAGATGTATACTAATTATAAACTCTACAGCAACCATTAAACATCAAAAACAACCCCACCAAAAGTTATATAGCTAGTAAGCCAATAAACGCCATAAAATGGAATCATAAAAAACACTCAATCCAAAAGGCAGAAAAAGAGGATAAAATAAGAGATAGGACAAACAGATGAGAAATAGCAAGATGAGAGATTTAAACCCAACCATGTCAATTATCACGCTGAACACAAATAGTCTCAACAACCCAATTAAAAGGCAGAGATTTTCCAAATAGATGAAAAATAACACCTAACATGGAAATAATTGCTTACATAGCGCAGGAAAGTTTTATACAGGTTGTGCTGATCTACAACTCACAGCAAAGTACCTTATTTATTTTGAATCAGAAAGTTGTAAAAACTGCTCAGACGCTCTCACTTGGCCTCTGTTTTCTCCTTTCTCACACAGGTCTGTTGAGCTAGCATGGCCTCAAAAGCGCCTTTATGCAGGCTCTAGAATTCTATGACTATGACCAAACTGTTTCATCAGCCTCACACTTGTCAATCTTAAAGATAAACATTAATAACACTGACTCTAGTCCTTACAAAGCCTAGAGGGGCAACCATCGAACACTGCTGTGTTTAAGACAAGCCTGGCGCACTTATCTCTGAATGCACACTCCCAGGTCACACATTCAAATACTGATTATGTAGGTTCGGAGTGCGGCCCAGGAGCACCCATTTTAATAAATATTCCTACCAACTCAAATGCAGATTATTGAACTACCGTATTTGAGAAACATATTCTCAGAGGGCAACAAAATCTATTTTCCTTCAACTTCTGTCACCACTCTATCATGGTTGACAACTGTCTACAAAAGGAGGTGTTCCACTCTGGCATAGGCAATGGTGACAAAGCTTCATTTCTATTTCCCATTACTGCTGCCTCCTGCGAATATCTGTGGAATCATTCTGGCCTGAATCGTCCTTTCTGAATTCAAGATTTCTTCATCAATTCTTGACTGGACCAATAAAGCTCTGGAAAGCATCATTATGGAGGCCACAAGGATTGGTTACCACAGTTACAGACTGCACGCTTAGATCTTACCCAGTCATCCTGCAAACACCTACCACAGGTTATACAAAAGAAAAACACAAAAATAATCAATAAAAAAAAAACTATTACCACAAATGAAAAAAATCCTACAGCATATACCCTGAGTGATGGTACAGTAAATAATATCCTCTGATAAAACAGACAACATAGAGTAAATGTAGCTGTACTGCTACAAGGATTCTATAGTTTATGCAAAGTACAACACTAACTTTAAACAGAGTATGATAAATTAAAGACAAATTATAGTCCTTAGGAGTAATCTCAAAAACACGTAAGAAAGCAGCATAGCTAGAAAGCCAATAGGGGAATTAAAATGCAATACAAAAAAAATATCATTAACCCCAAAGAAAGTCAGGAAAAAAGCAACATGAAAAAAAAAAAAAGAAAGAAAGAAAAAAAAGAGACAAATAGAAAAAAGCAGACCCAAGGGTACCTGGGTGGTTCAGTCAGTTAAGTGTGGACTCTTGATTTGGGTTCAGGTCATGATTCAGGGTCATGAGATCAAGCCCCACATCAGGCTCCACACTGATCACAGAGCCTGCTTAAGATTTTCTTTTTCCCCCTCTCTCTCTGCCCCTACTGCACACACGTGTGCACATGGGCACGCACATGCTATCCCTAGTAGAAAAAAATAAATTGAAAAAGAAAAAGAAAAAGAAAAAAGCAGACCTAAACACAACCAGACCAATAATTACATTACATATAAGTGGACTAAACATTTAAAAGCAGAGATTCCCAATTAAAAAAAAGTAACACCCAACTACGGATGTCCACCATAGACATAGCTTTAACGGCAAAATTTCAACTAAGAGATTGAAAAGAAAAGGAATTTTTATTTTTTTATTATTTATTTTGATACAGAGTACACCTGGGAGAGAGACAAAGAGAGAATCCCAAGCAGGCTCTGCACTGTCAGCACAGAGCCCAACGCAGGGCTTGAACCCATGAAATTGTGAGAACATGACGTGACCCAAAACCGAGAGCTGGATGCTTAACCAACTGAACCACCCGGGTGCCCCAAGGATTTTTTTTTTTTTTTAAAGACAAAACATGAAATAGTAAGATAAGAAAGCTGGAGTGGTGATATTCTTAGACAAAATAGACAAAGACAAGGAATATTACTGTGGATGAAGAGAGACATTTCATGCCTCCATACCCCACCTGAGGGCTTTCTTTCTAGATAACTAAAGTTTACAGAAATTCACTATGACAGCAACAGCCCTTTAGGGTTTCATAGCTTTAAAAACTTAGTCTCCTCCACTGATGAAGTAAAAAAACCCATGTCATCCTTCCATGTTATTTGAAATTTCAAGTTTACCAAAAAGCATATAAAAACAATGATCACTCTGAAATGCTTCTTCAAATTATCTGACCTCCCCAAATTTCCATGCTTTCTCAGCTCCCTACACCAGAGAAAGCAATGTTCCATTTTCAGCTGTTTTAAATTTAGGGAAAGGAATGTCTAAAACATAAAAGTTGGACCCATTTTTTAAGGTGATTAATGTAACCCCTACATAGTTACAGCAAAGTGGTATGAAAGGGCAAAGGCTCTTTAAAGTAAGACAGATCTGGGTTCAAATGTCATGTTTTGCTACTTATGAACTCTCTATGTGGACTTACACAAATACCTAATTAATTTGGGTCTGCTTCCTCATCTATAAAATAACGCGACTTAAATAAAGGCCAAGACTTTTTAAGACACACAAAGATAATGTGTACAAAGTATGATATGGTGTCAGGCAAATAAGGTAAATGTTCTGTCCCACCTGCACGTAGGTTTCTTTCTAGATACAGTGAGTCTCAATGTGGTTTCCATGTGTTTTTAAATGTTGTCATCCACGTCAACCAGTAAGAGGGCAGCACATATACTGTTAAGTGCCAGCCACTCAACAAGAAACACAGACACAAACATTAGACAAAAAGTGTATGCATGTAGTATGCATGTATAAATATGTGCAGGTATCTATGTGTCTACATATATACGCTAAGAAAAGATACATGGCGTAAGCATACAAAATATGCTGTTAACTATTATATGTTGTTCATTATTATATGTCTAATCTGCCCTGGTGAGTGAATATAAGAAGGCTTCAAAAAGTCAAGCAATTCTTGGAAGGTATACTGGACTTTGCCAAGCAGGACAGAGGGCAGGAAGAGGGCATTCTAAGCAAAGAAATCTGAAGACAATGAGGAAGTAAAGGAAAACTATTAGTACAGGTGGGACACAAGGTTTATACAGAAGTGAGGCAGGAACAGCAGAGGAATGTGGCCAATCAAAATCAACTTAGCCATCTAATTTTTAAAAAGTAACATTACTACATTTTGCAAAATCCTCTTACCTGGCTAAATAAACCACATTACCACCCTATAATTAGGAATGGCATTTAAAATTTGCTAAGCAACAACTTAAATTCAACAGCAGTACACCTCTTTTGAGCAACAGACAATTCCAGACAGCATATATACTTACTCAATTGTGCTCTACTAAGACCTTATTAAAATTATTATTAATCAAAACCATCATTTTCTTTAAACGTGCATTTATTTATTTTGAGAGAGAGAGTGAGCAGGGGAGGGGCAGAGAGAGAGGATAACAGAGAATCCCAAGCAGGCTCTGCACTGTTAGTGCAGAGCCAGATGCAGGGCCTGAACTCACAAACTGTGAGATCATGACCTGAGCTGCAATCAAAGTTGGAAGCTTAACCGACTGAGCCACCCAAGTGCCCCCAGATCATCATTTTTTAAAGTTAAGAAGCAAAGATCATGCTGTCTTTTCCAAATCAAAAGACCCTTTGCCTTCACACACCTGGAAGCCCAGGTGTCACATTACTCCTCTTCCGATTACCTGACACTCTCAGCTTTTGGAACAGAGGAGAGAAGGAATACAGAGAAGCCCTAGTCCCCTTCAAGAGTACATTCTAATTCAGTGGAGACAATCCTGGTTGTACCTGCATGAATACCACAAGCAAACCTCCTTTCTATTCCTTGCTAACAATGCTCAGACATACTATAACTTCATGCTAATTTCAGGCTCACTCAATAAGAATTTTGAATGTGCTATTCTTAAATCTCAAATTCTCTCAGAAGATGTTCCCAGAACTACCCTCAAAAAATCAACTTCCTTTCCTCCTTTACGATCATACATGTATTTGATGAACTCTATAGCACCGTGTCAGAGGAAGCAGTACCAGCAGCCAGGAGGACAAAAGCAAGGGAGAAGTTTGAATAGTACACCTGACAACCATTCTACTCTACAACCACATATATGCTTAAGGGCAGGAGAAGACAGGGCGCCTGGGTGGCTCAGTCAGTTAAGCGTCCCACCTCGGCTCAGGTCATGATCTCACAACTCGTGAATCTGAGCCCTGCGCTGGGCTCTGTGCTGACAGCTCAGAGCCTAGAGCCTGCTTCGGATTCTGTGTTTGTGTCTCTGTCCCTCCCTCGGCTCGTGCTCTCTCAAAAATAAACATTAAAAATTTTTCTAAATTAAAAAAAAAAAGAGCATGAGAAGATATAAAAGTCCTTCAGCTGTCCTTGCATGCTTCTCAAAATGTAGCATCTCACTACTGCTGTCTGGATATATTTTTCCAACAACACTGCCTTTAAACACCAACCACCTCATTTAGGACTCACTACAGAAACAGTAACATTACAGTGGTGGAGGGAGAGTGAGGCCATATATACCATACTTTATGTGCAATATAAAGGTAATTAAGCACAATTCTGACTAGGTGGGTTTTTTCCTGACACACTGATTCTAGAATTTAAGCCTGCTATTCTCTAAAATGACTCTGTCAAACTTCCTCAAGAGGTAGTTCCCTTTACAGTCTTCACCCCAGGAAAAATAATCCGTCCTATTTCTCTTTCACTCTCGTGACCCCTGTCTTCAAGATCGGCAATAACTTGACAAAATTAGAGGGCCCTTCTTAGATTTATTATCTTACTTCTCTATAGCACTTGACAAGGCTGACTCCATATCCCAACACCCTCCTCTTAAATTCTCTTTTCTTGGGTTCTCAGGAAGTACACAATGCTGAGTATTTTTCTACCTTTCTAGACTGTTCTTGCTTGCTTCTTTCTGATTTCTTTACAGAGGGAGTTTCCTTCTAATTTTGTCCTCATATTTTACACACACGCGCGCGCACACACACACACCCCTCCTCCCCTTGAAAATCTCCTTCATTACTTACAATGCAGATTACCTCCAGGGTTCTCCTGCCATGACCCCCAGATCCATATTTGCAAGTACTTCATAGAATCTCCACCTCAATGTCACATTTGTTCTGAAAATTTAACTGTCCAAACAAATCTTATAAAAACCAGCTCTTCCTCATGACTTTCTCCCCAGTAACCTTGAGTTCTCAAACATGAAGTCTTCAGTTACCTTTTTTTTTTTTTCAACGTTTATTTATTTTTGGGACAGAGAGAGACAGAGCATGAACGGGGGAGGGGCAGAGAGAGAGGGAGACACAGAATCGGAAACAGGCTCCAGGCTCTGAGTCATCGGCCCAGAGCCCGACACGAGGCTCGAACTCACGGACCGCGAGATCGTGACCTGGCTGAAGTCGGGCGCTTAACCGACTGCGCCACCCAGGCGCCCCTTCAGTTACCTTTTTAACAGTAACTTTCTGGCTCCCATTATCTAATCAGTTTCTAAGAACTATAAATTCTACTTTTACAAAGTATCCTGTATTCCCACCTCCCAGTTCCCAACACCCTAACTCAGAGGCTCTGATGTTTTTTGCTGGGAGCAAACCAGGGCATCTGAACCTCACGAGGGACACAAAGATCTTCCTGGGAATAAATCAGACGGATGACTTTAAGGGATATTCCAGACCCCAACTTCTACGAGTACTTGTTGCAAAAATATGCCTAGTGGTTTAGATCCTAAGGCTTTCCCTTTTACAATCTCCCATACTCCCACTGGACAAGGAAAGAGGTATCTCTCAACTCCAAGGCCACTGTGTTACACTGCCCCAAGGCTGGAAAAAACCTCCACTGTCAAACAAAGGGACCCACTGAGATAATGCTGAAAGTGTTAAGAGATCAACTCTCTAAAGACTGTAACAAATACTTTTACAAGTCAGGTATTTTTCAATCCTTTGCTTTCAAAAAACTCGAAAGGCTGATAGATCATTAAAAATATAATTTAAAAAATTTTACCATATGAGTTGGACAAAATTCAAGGAAATCAGCGACACTGTTAAAATCCTTTCCATCAACTTATTTATGTCAACAAAACTTCTCAGTGCACATCGGTCTTAAAATAAAATAGAAATCAATGCTAAATATTGTCTCATTCTAGCAAATTACATTCATTCATGAATACGTAACTTTTCAAAAGCTCCATCCATTTCATTTGCCCATTCAATAAAATTTTGTTTACCAAGTGTTTACCATAATGTGTGATTTATTTTGGCTGACCAAATGAGTATTAATGATAATAATGGAATAATAATAGCTGAAACAAAAAAAATTTTAGTTTTCTGGCCGCAGGAAATTAAAATTTTCCATTTCTCTTTGTATACATATTTTTGATGCAAGAAATGTGATTATCAGTGAAACTTTCAAGTGTAAAAAATACATTAGGGGAAAATTTTGTGTAAGAGATGGAAAGAGATCAAGAAAAAAAAACAAGGTAAAATTCCCAATTTTATTCTTGAAAGTGGATGGACAGTGGGTATCAAAGTGCTGTGCTATGTACATTCCATTTTTAAAAGTTTAATCATTACATGTACATATTCATAACTGTTTTATTTCAAAAAATACTCAAACTTAAAAATGTATGAGATGGGAGTTTTTGAAATTATTTTAGGAGGTATACCGTAATTAAGTTTGAAGACCACTGCCCTCAATCGTGGATTTCGCATCCCTCACCCAAACCCGGCTTCCACAGCACAGCCACTTCCACCTTCCTCGCGCTCTACTCCATTCCCTGCACTCCCTGCCCTTCCCTTCCCCCCCAATCCCCCCAACTCGCCAGCAGGCAGCGCAGCCAGGATGAACCTACAGCTCTGGGGGCTCCAGGATCTGGCCAGCCTATTTTCCTCTCTGGCACACCGCCCACGCAGGGGGCCGTTTCCGGTCGCAGGCCCCGCAGCTCTCCCGCCTCGCAGCTCTCCCGCCTCGTTTGCTTATGTTTGCCCCATTTCCGCCATTCATCCTCATCTGAGTTTAAATTCACCTACTCACGAACACCATCCCGAAAGCACTTCCCAGTCTTTCTAATTAACATCTCTTCCTCCTTTGAATTCCCCAGTCTTGGGTGTCCCTGCTTTTATTCTGCCAGCAAGAGTAGTGTTGGTGCAGTTCTTTCTTCTTTGCCTTTTCCTCTGCCTGCCCTCGGCCCCAAATGTAGATAGATTCCCTGAAGGCAGAGACTGTCTTGTTAATCTTTTTATTCTCTAAAAAAGAGTCTAAAGCTTCTCCTGAATAATGTACATTCATTAATATTTGTTAGTGAAAGATAGCCCACCGGGATACTTCAGGGGACTAGGGCACTTCATCCCGGGGCGAAGGTAGTGACAAGTTCATTAGCATATTAATGCCTCTGAGAAGTACCATGCCAGAGAACTGGTTAATTTGTGTGACTGGACTTTCACCAAACTTCATCATAACATCCTTCTGTTCACCATACAGCCTCTAATAATAGCCTTTAGAACAGAAAAAAACAGGGGCGCCTGGGTGACGGTTAAGTATCCTACTTCTTGATCTCAGCTCAGGTCATGCTCCCTCTGGCTCATGAGATTGAGCTCTGCATGTCAGCGCTTGGGATTCTCTCTCCCTCTCTCTTTCAAAAATAAAAAAAAATTAAACTTTAAGGGAAAAAAAAGAGAGAGAGGAAAGCAGATAGTGTGTCCTCCCTTCTCCCCTTCAATTTTTCCATTGATACTGCTTAGACCACAAAACTTAGCAAATTTTGTTTTTCAATTCTTTACATCTTAGAAAATGAAAATGAGACACTCCCTAGAGACTTAATCATCTTTATAAGACTTGCCTTAAGGCGTGGGCTTTAAAATTGATATTTTAATAAATAACCAAATAAATAGGGAGGAAGGAGAAGCTCTTCTCTGTAAGGCAGACTGCCAGCCAGTAAATGTAAATTGATCCAAGTAAGAATCCTGGCTACATTCTTAACACTAACGGGTAAAAGTCTGTTTGGGAATAGCATATTTCCTCAGTGTCAAAGTATTCCTCTTACTAATTACAAAAGAACAGAATCTTTAAGTGAGAAGTCTTGCAGACATCACCTTAATCGGAGTGGTTAAAGAATTACCACCACCAATAACAGAGAGCTGACATCAGGTGCCTCTTGAGATAAAGCACTGAGAAAAAAAATCACAGTATTTCTTACATAGTATTCCTATCTTCCCCACAACCCCCCCCCAAAAGCATAGCCTACATCAAATCATGAGGAAACAGATAAAACCAAATTGACTCTTCAAAAACCTCAGTATCATGAAAAATAAAGGCCTTTAAAGAGACATGACAAGGAAATGCAATGCTGGAGCCTGGACTGGCAAGACAGTTGCTATAAAAAACATTATTAAACAAGAGGTGAAATCGGAAAATGGACTACTTATTACATATTTGTATTGTACTGATGTTACATTTTCTGAATTTGATGGCTGAGTATGAGAGAACGGCCTTGCTCTTCAGAGATCCAAGCTAAAGGTCCTGATTTCTACAATTTATTTTCAAAAGGTGCAAAGAAGATTAAGAACAATGTACACATTACATTGTGTGTGTGTATATATATATATACACGTGTATGTACACACACATATACATATGTATAAACACACACACACACACACAAACGTATAGAGAAAAATAGAGCAAGCTGGCAAAATGTTAACAATGGGTGAATGTAGGTGAAGGGTTTGAGGAATTAACTATAACAGCTGTGCAACTTATGCATAGGTCTGACATTTTTCCAAGTAACACATTTAATTTGAAAATAAATTTCATTATTTGACTGCAAGTAAGGTTTTATGGTCATATTTAGTTTGGCCAGGAGAACCAAGGCTCACCTCAGCAAGTATATGCTAAAGGTCTGCTCTGTGATGGCGCTCTGCTATAGGTAAAGAATAAAAATGTTAAGAGACTCTGGACTTACCAGGACAATGCAGGGGCAGCAAAATGGCCAGTAGGTTAAACCAGCCTACAGTCTGTTTTTGTAAATAAAGTTGATTGGCACACAGCTATTGCCCATTCATTTACATACTGTCTATGGTTGCTTTAACCTTATAAGAGCAGATCTGAGTAACTGCAAGAGACCATGTGGCCCACAAAATTTAAAATATTTACAGTCTGGTCCTTTACTGAAACTTTCCAACCCCTTGTAATGTAACAGACATGCACATAAGTCATTACTTGGAGGAAAAAAATGAATTAAGACAACAAATTTGAAGGACCATATAACTTAGTCCTCGTAAATACAGCCTCAAGCAACAGGTATGCCGTTTCAAATTTGTACTTTGTGACAACATAATGTTTATCAGGTATCTTTCCTTTAAATACAAAAAGTTTACTAAATCTTTAGCAACGATCTTTATTAACAAGTCATTTTACACTGAACTTAAGAATGATTTCCTGAAGTTCATTCTATGACATTCCAAAAAGCATTTTCCTAAAGTACACATATAAATAAAACAGCAGTGTGTTTATCGACTGTCAAATTAGTTACAAAGATCATGCTTCCTAAACAGTATTTGTCAGAGAAGCAATGTGGCCTGTCGAAGCCCTTCCAAGTGCGGATCTCCCATACATTATAGATGCGCTGTTTGTTCCCTTCAGTGAGTAAACATTTTCCTTACGGTCTTATTAACCCAATTACTTTGGTTAGTAATCCTTTTTTCCATAGGTAATCCAAATATAAAACTTGAGCTAATCTAGGTCCAAATTGCCACCAGTCTCTAATAGAGTCTTGAATTTGTCTGAAGTCTTGAAGTTATTTCTACCAAAAACTAACTTGATTTAAAATTTAAATGTAAATAGGGGCGCCTGGGTGCCTCAGTCAGTTAGGCATCTGACTTCAGCTCAGGTCATGATGGCACGGCTCATGAGTTGGAGCCCCGCGTCGGGCTCTGTGCTGACAGCTTGGAGCCTGGAGCCTGCTTCGGATTCTGTGTCTCCCTTTCTCTCTGCCCCACCCCTGCTTGCTCTCTCTCAACACTGAATAAACATTTAAAAAAAATTTTTTTAATGTACACGTAGATATGACCTATCAAATCTGACTTGGACTATAAATTCAAAGCACTATAATAAATTTAAATATAAATTCAGATTTTAAAATGGCCTCTTCAGGTGATTAGCTAGAGACAAGATGAGACACATTAGATCTCATCAACATTCTTATCAACTTTTACTCCAATGACTGACTCTCCCATACGTGGGTGCTTAAAACACACACACAAAAATGTATATTTTGTAAATTATACCATGTTCATGGCAGACAGGAGCAACTTAGGACAAAAATTATTTTACCTACCAGACACCTGGAGCATATTACTACCTTCACATCCTCTAGAACCTTTAGGAGGTTAAATGACCTACATACGTGATAAATTAAGGAAAGTCAAATTGGAAGGCAGTAAGAACACAGTAGTAAAATAAAGTAAGAAAGATTGTGTCACACAGGTTTATTAACCTAACACTTTCAAGTTAGATGACTGAGCAAATTATTTAACCATCAGATAAGCCTCACTGGTACCACTTTTGTAACTTTGTGGTTACTACATACCTCACAGGGGAATACTATAAGCAAGGTTATAGCACAGTGACCAACATCAGTATGAAAATGGTAAGTTAAAAAAAAAAAACAAGATCCAGAAATTTCTCCCACCTCCTGTTTGCAGTTAAAGAGCTGTGTTAGACGATGTCTAGGAAAAGAATATCCAAACCTACCAGATCTGAACTGTGTTCTAACCTCTGCCACCTTTATCTAGGAGACCCCAGGCCTAAACTTTCTATTGCTTAAGGGACAAATAATTACTCTGCCTTCTAGCTCTTGATTTCAGTAGTTCTGGGAACACTGGCTCACTAGAGGTACAGCACAGCTCAAATTTTAAAAGTTTATATGATCCTCTAAATGATAGAGCAAACCAAAATAGAAAATTCAACTTTTGTTCACCAGTATTCTTTTGCTACCGTAAAGAGTGACCCAAAAGGGTGAAATGTGCTTAGCAGGATAAAAATAAACAAGATGTTGCTTCTGTTAATTTGGTGATCAATATGAAAGTGAATTGAGTAGTCATTCAAACGTGCCTTATTGCAGTAGAACCAGCAAGGCAAATGTCTAAAAAATTTAATCATTTAAACTTTCATTATTTAGCACACCTTACCATAACCTTAGAGTCCTTCTGTTCATAGATTAAAACATCACACTTCAAGTATATGCCTTGTGAAATATTTATAGTTAAAATAAAATGACACCCGGGATATCTTTAAAGCACTCTGGCTGCCTCCTCTCTGCCTCCCCCCAACAAAAACCCAGATGTTAAAAGGGGATAAATGAAGGTTCAAGCTAAATGGTGGGTATATGATGGCTCATCGGCCATAGGTTTGAAATTTCTCATTAAAAAAAAGGCATTCACTTAAAATAAAAATCAATGTAACTCATATTAAAAAAACTAAAAAAGAATATCATAGATGCAGAAAAAGAATGCGACAAAATCCAGCATCCATTCTTAATTTCAAAAAAAGTTCCCTGAGTTTACTCAGGGAAGTTTCTCAACCTGATAAAGGGCATTTGTGAAAAACTAAATGGAACATCGAAATTCAAAACTTCTCCTCAAAATATACTGTTGAGACTGATAAGACAAGACACCGACCAGAATATTTGCAAATCACATACTCGAGGAAGGACTTGTGCCTAGAATATACAATTCTTATTAAGAAAATAATCCAATAAATGAATGGGCAAAAAATTTAAACAGATACTTCATCAAAGATATCTGATGGTAAATGAGCACATGAAAATAAAAGCATTATTAGTCATTAAGGAAATGCAAATTCAAACTACAAAAAAACAAACCAAAAAAACCTCTGTATACACTTAATAGGATCGCTAAAATGAAGACTGGGGGCACCTGCATGGCTCAGTGGGTTGAACGTCCAACTGCCGATTTTGGCTCAGGTCATGATCTCATAGTGGTGGGATCAAGCCCTGTGCAGGGGCTCCATGCTGAGTGTGAAGCCTGCCTGGGATTCTCTCTCCCTCTCTTTCTGCCCCTCCCTCACTGACACGTGCTTGCTCTCTCTCAAAATAAATAGACATTAAAAATAAATAAATAAACTAAAACGAAGACTGCCCGCACCAAATGCCGGCAAGGGCGTGGAGCACCTGGAACTCTTCCACACTGCTGGTGGGAGTGTAAAATGGTTACCACCACTTTGGAAAAAGTTCCTGAAAAAGGCAGCCAGCCATTCCACTTGCAGGTATATACCCAAGAGAAAGAATGTATATGTCCACACAGAGACTCGTCACAGCTTTATTTGTAACAGCCCAAAACTGGAATCAATCCAAAAGTCCATCAACCTTTTACAGATCGAGAACAGCTGAGAAAAGTGAAGGCAGTTACTCAAGATGATAAGTGAATGCAGAGCAAGGGCCAGAATCTGAACACAGCAGACCTAACATTTACAAAACCAAGAGCTCTCTCCTGGGCAGAGAAGCACATACCGAGATGTATTCCAGGATTACAGCATGATAAATGCTCAACCACCACCGAAGCTGACATCAATTAGGCCAGAGACCAAGCCTGCCGTGGAGTCTGGGGGTGGGGGGTAAGGAGCTAAGAAAGCTTGACTGAACAGTTAGGAGGATCAGAGGATGGATCTGGAGAAGGGGGACCTTAGGTGACCTGCCAGATGAAAGATCTGCGTAGAAGCACCCTCTTCAGAACTTACAGGGGATACAGGCCCTACAACCTTCGCAGCCCAGATTCCACAGGTGTGCCACCTCCTATTCCTTCCAAGACATCCCGTCAGATTCATGTTCAGATACGAAGTAAACGGAAAATACCACTTTAATTCCAGTCGAGGGACTGCCCACCCTACCATGTAGCTGCTGGCAAAAATTCTTTGCCCTCAAGAGAGAAAAATCCCAAATTCCAAAATAGAAGGCAAACGGAGGAGTGAAGAGTTTAAAATATAAATTCTTTGTTTTGATGAGAGGAGGAACTGAGGCAAAAGGGCCAGAAATAATAAATCAGTGATCAAACAAATGTGGTAGACTAATGAACTTTACCTAGCTAGGGCTATTTGTGTTTCATAGGCAGAAAGAGCAAACATTCTTTTTTTTTTTTTATTGCAGCTGCAAGCCCAGGCAGCTGACATGCATATTTACAAAAGGTTTTCCTCCTTTTTCCTTCTTAAAGAAAAAAAAATTCTATACAGAATTCTTACCCAACACATCATTAACTGATTCTATACACATGAGCGTATCACTAAAACCATTTTTAAGCATGCTTTTCTAGGATATTAATTATATTACCTCCAAATAAAGATTTCTCCTGTCCAGTCTTGTTGGTAACAATCAAAATATGTTACCAAGTCTCATGACTCACTCTTCCAAATCCCCATTTAACAACACTTCTAAATATCATGACTTTCAAGGGCACCTTCCTAGAGTTTGTTTAACTGATTCCCTGGCCACTACACAGCCCCAGTTTTTTGCTCCTTAATCCCTTAGGTGCCAAGGACTTTAAGAATCTTATCAAAACTAGTTTTCTTTTCTTTTCTTTTTTTTTTTTTTTAACTTTTACTTATTATTGAGAGACAGAGAGAGACAGAGCATGAGCAGGGGAGGGGCAGAGAGAGGAGGAGACACAGAATCCCAAGCAGGCTCCAGGCTCTGAGCTGTTAGCACAGAGCCCAACGCAGGGCTGGAACTCAAGATCCACGAGATCATGACCTGAGCTGACGTCGGACACTTAACCGACTGAGCCCCCCAGGTGCCCCCAAAAACTAGTTTTCAAAAAGTAGTCGGAGGGCCCAGAGACTCTTTGAAAGAAGTACAGCCCAGGCAGTTATACCCAATTGGTTCTGGATCCATCCTTAATTCACTCTAACCCAACAGTGCCCTCAAATCTGAAAAATACATGTAGTGTGAAAGATTTCCAAAACTTCCTCAAACATGAACAAGAGCTCCAAAAGCTCTTCAACATCATGCTAGTTACAGCTGAAAAAAAATTAACATAAAGACTAAACAAGCTAGATTACACCCAAGCTTCACTTGAATGATCTCTCTTGGTTAAATTAAACCATATGCAGATGCTAGATTAATTAATCTTCAAGGGTATCTGAAGCAAAGTTCAAACAAACTGCCTATACGACACGCTTGGGCTGCTCAATGTTGTAAATGGGCAAATTAAGAAAAGACTACTTCATATACAATATTTAGAAGCAGGAGGCCTACCTTAAAATTCTGGCCAGTAGTTAAGGAGTTTCATTTCTTCAGAAAATAATTTAGCCTCTTTGTGCATCAGCTGACTTACTAATATCAGAATACCACAGCCTACACCTCCCAGGAGTGCTGTGAAGAATAATCTGTGCAATAAAGCTAACTCATCCAATCTGACTTAAGTCCTATCTCACCTATTTTAGAAACCTAGTAAGTTACATTTGGAAATGTAAACCAAAACTGTATCCTTAGAAAAGTGACAAAAGAAACCTAAAATCTCTCTCTCTGAAAGTCTATGTGTGATTTTTGCATTGCCTGCCATTATTCAAGGAACAGAAAGGGTTTTCCCAGCCTGAAGTCACTCTGCTGAGATACCTATTCAAACGTTGAGTCACTGGCTTGCTTTCACTTTAAAATTCAAAGTATGTTTCATGACGCAGTATGGAAAGAATTACTTTTAACCTAAAACAAACTTAATTTTAATAGCACGGAATGATTTTCTTACCTTCATGACCTTCTGCTATGTACATACAATGCACCATCTTTCACATATTAGGATTTTGTTTCTTTTTCTCTAAGGACATCAGCCAAGTCAGTCTTTGACCAACCCTTTTCTCATTCTACCCACTTTTCTATGAGCTCTGTACAGACTTTGGGGCTTAAAACAAATCAGAAGACCTGACTCTTATCAAGGCTTGGCAATGCCCACCTTTCAAGATCTAGACCCTACCCAGGTTCCCTCCAAGTCTCCAAAGCTGCAGATCACCTGTACAGTAGTATTTGCTCTCTTCTTAGTCTAGGTTCTGCATTCAGGAAAGGCAACCAAGATTCTAGAGTTTGGCCAGAAAATAATTTCTTCCCCATCACAAAGACAGACCTAGACCTAAGCTTGGCTGAAGCGGCAGGATCTGGTTCATAACTCCAGAGGCGGGCCTCCAGACCAGTATTACTTAAGACAGAAAAATCAGGCTCCTAGGATCTGTTCTAGTCGTAAGGGCAGCCCCATGCTCCATTCTCTCTAACATCTCTGGTCCTCCACCTTCTCCAGGATGTGACAAGCTTTCTCAGCTTCTCCATACTTCTCTTACCTTTGACCTAGGCATCACAGCCAGATTTCCCCCTCATTCTTTCCCCCTTCATAATAGACAGCAAGTGGTCCTTCAAACTGGCCACATGTTCAAAGATTGCTCCTAAATATTCTGGATAGAGGTATCAACTGTAAAGACCTTAGCAACTGAAAAAAAAAATTATTCTAAAAAAATCTTTAATCAATTTATAAATATGCAAGTAAACTATTTATGCCTTCAGTAAACTATTTATGTCTAATATTTAATCCTAAATTAAAACGCACTGGGAACGAAGAGAACCTTTAAAAAGTTAATTGCAAGCATTAGCAGCATCTATAAATGTATTTATTCTGTACTGTAATGTTCAGCATCAGTATTTCCTTCTCTGCTTTCTTTTAAGCTTCCCTACTCTTCACTCGTAACCACCACCACATAATAGTCACTTAATCTACCAGGTACTGTTCTAAGTGCTTTTTCTGCATTAATATACGTAAGGTTCTAAAGAAGTCTTAAGTAGGCAATACTTACTATGCCTATTTACAAATGACAAAACTTAAGCATACAGAGGTTAAGTGAGTTGTAGGAGTCTGTCCAAAGTGGCAATCCCAAAACTGGAACAGAACAGTCTGGCTCTAGAGTGTTGTCTATTAACCACCGTGTTATATACTGCCTTTGAAATCTTCATTATCACATTTATATTAAAATTGCTTGTAAACCACTAGAGGGCATAGATTGTGACCATCCTTTGCAGAGCCACATCCTCAGTACCCTGAAGAAGTCCTGAGAGGCTCATGAATAAATCATTGTTGAGTTCTTCACAGGTGTGCTTTCCCCTCTACGCTAGGCTCCTTTATGGTCAATGAGGAAACTGACACCATGGCTCATCCTTAAAGAGTGCATGACACCTAAGTGAAAATAAAGGAATGTGCAGAAGTTGTTGCGCCACACATTCCTACCAAACACCTGCTGAAAGACAGATCTTCTCCTTAGTCTTGAACCTAATTAGGTAAATGAGAAGCCCCTGTTTGAGATAACAATCAGAGCCACCTCTCCAATCCTAACTTTGCAAGCAATCGATAGGTGCCTTAAATAACCTTATAAACTTACTAGCAGGCAGGTAGGTGGCCTAATGTAAAACATTAAGTGAAACGTAAAAGCTGTCCTTCACTACATTAGTACTGCTCCCTTTAAGAGCACTTCTTACTTAAAAAACAAGACCCAGAGTAGCAGAAGTTTGCGTGTGAGTGATTTGCGTTAAAAATAATCACTCTTTTTCGAGAACCCTTGTGAATAAATTCTTACTTCACTCAAAACACCTAGGAATTTAAAAATTAAGTTTAATTTGGCCAAGGGAAACCACATTAGACGATGCTATGGATTAACTACACAGTATTTTAAAAGAACAACTGCAGACTGCAACCATCTCTGAGTTACTTACCTAGGTATTAGCCACAGTAAATCTCAGCATCAGGCAGGCTTTCCCCTAAATACACCACAAATTCTACCAGGGTTATCATTTCAACCCAGAACAATTTCCAAATTATCTTCTGATGCTTAGAAAAGCACACACGAAATAAACAAATTCCTTTCTAAATATCAGTTCCTTCCTGACACTATTCTGGAAACAGTGTCAAAGTTTTTCTCTCTTTTTTTTTTTTCTTTTTAAACAAAAGACTCGACTCTTCTGAAACTCCCCTTTCTCAAAGAAAAGCTGAAATTGTAGTATTTAGGGAGGCCTGGGTGATTCGCGAACATTTGCATTAAAGAAATACGCCCTGTTAACCTCGTATCTCCAGCTAAGGCCACACCTTCGAGCCTTCCCGTAATCCACAAATCACAGGGGGGTGTCGAGGCAATCTAAAAACTGTTAGGAGTTGTAGGGAAATTACAGGTATGTAGTCTCCACACCGGCAGAGCCGAGGCAACCAAACCGGGGCGGCAGAACGCGGACCAGGCTCCCATACGGCTGGCCGCTGAGTGATACTTGAGAGCAACTCTAAGTAAACACACCTTCCTTCTCCGAGCCTCTTCCTTCCTGCGGGGAGGCTGGGGTGGGGGTCCGCGGAGGGCCCCCACCGGGAACAAGCACACCCCAAATGCCCATCTCAAATCTGGGCCCCGCCACTTTCTCCTCCCGGAACAGACGCCGAGCGGCCCCCCGAGCCCACGGGCGCCCGGGTTGGGGGGCGAGGGGGGGGGGGGGGGGAGATGATGCGAGGGTGGGCGGCGGGACAGAGCCCCAGCTCGGGCGTTAGACAGGGCATCCCTCGCCGCCCGCGGACCCGGCGCGCCGTTCCCTCCCCGAAGGGCAATGCTCCCTCAAGCTCGCGGCCCCGGCCGGCCCAGGGCCACGCCTCACCGAGCCCCGTCCCCGCCGGCCGGGCCCAGGCCGCCGCCGCCGCCGCCCGCCCTTCCTTCCCGGCCGCTCCCCGCCGGCCGCCACCGCCGCGACAGCGAGGCGGGAGCACTCACATCCGTCCGCGTCCTCCTGCAGGTCCTCCTGGAGCAGCGAGAGGTCTGAGCCGAAAGGAGAGAAGAAAGGCCCGGTCAGCGCCCCCGGGACCCGGCGCGCCGCCCCGCCGCCCGCCCTCCCGACCCCGCGGCGCCTCCCCGCGCCGGGACCCCGCGCCGGCCGTGACTACGGGCGGCGGCGGCGGCGGCGGGCGGGCGCGGGGAGGAGGAGGCGCCGCCGCCGCCGCCCGGAGGACAGGGGGCCACGTACCCGCCATCTTGTGGTCGCCCCCTCCTCCTCGGTCTCCCGGGGATCCGGGGCTACATGGAGCGGCGCGAGCCGGGGAGCCGGGGAGCGCGCGCGGGAGTGGCGGCGAGGAGGAGGGACGGGCCGGCGGGGGCGCGCGCGCGCGTGCGCGCGCGCGCGGGGCGGGCCGAGGGCCCGGGCCTGGGCCGCGGGCCGAGCGGCTCCCGGACACCGGGGGCGGGCGGGCGCCGCGGGCCCCGGGCCTCGCCCCGCCTTGCCCGGCCGCTCCGCGCGGCTCCGGGGCGGCCGGCGCTCCCTCCCCCCGCCTCCCTCGCTCCCGGCCCGGCCCGGCGGCGCGCTCACACCCACGGCCAGAGGCGCCCTCACGCCGAGCGCTGCGACGGGGGCGCGCAAGCTGCCGCTGGCCCGGGACCCTGCGGCGTGTGCCCGGAACCGGGCCCGGGCGGGGCCTCCCGCGGCCCGGCCCGCTTTATTGGGTCACCGGCCTCGCCCACCGCCTCATCGGCCTCTGCCCTTCTTCGCGGGAGCGCCGTTCGCCGCCCCGCGCCCCCTCCCCAGGGCTGCACGTACGTCGTCGGCGATCCGAGGCCCGGCTGAGGCCGAGGGTCCCACCCTCCGGGTGGAGGAAGCGCCGCCTCCCCGCGCGCAGGGGGCCCTCGCGAAGTGGCTGGTAACAAAGCCCGGGGCCCGGCTGCACGGTGGTTGAGTGACAAAGTCATCGTGGTGCAGCCCGCTTTCCCACCCAGGCGCGGTTAAGGCTGAAGCACAGGTTATTGCCCCCGTGTCCTGCCCATCCTTCGCTGACAAAGCGGGAAATGCTCCAGCAGGAGCGCAGGCAGGCCTGGGTTCAGATCTCCATTCAGCCATTTAACTTAGGTGTGTAACCCGTCTGTACGTGAAGGATGATGCCTGCCCCAGGATTTTGGGGATTAGTAAAAAATGTAAGGAACCCAGAGAGTACTTCCTATCTAGGAGATGCTCGATGAAGGGGGCCTATGATGAGCTTTTCTTTCTTTAGCTTAAATAATCTTGCTAGCACTTGAGGTGTATGCCTGAAATCACTATTACAAATTTTATTCCCAATTTTTTTTAACGTGTGTTAATTGATTAGCTCAAGTGCAAAGTGGAGGCTGAATCCAGGTTTTCTGACTCCGTTTCACACTGCCCTATCTTCAAGACTCTAAATCTATCTGCTACCCCACCTAAGACCTCGAAACTGGTAAGCTCCAGAAGTGGAGAGCAAAACACCCAATTGTTTAATTGATACCACACTGGCAGGTCTGGTTTCTTGGAGAGGAGAAGAAATTCCTCTTGTCAGCTTGTGCCTTTCCACAACGTGGTCTTAACCAAGGACACTATGCAGTTGACGCTTAAACTCCACAGATTTGAGCTGTATGTAGAATTTTTTAAAAAATTATATTGGAAAAATTTTTGGAGATTTGCAACGATTTGAGAAAACTCAAACAGCATAGCCTAGAAATACCAGAAAAAGAAAAAGATATTATTGTAAGCATGCAGTATATAATGCATATTATATACAAGTAAACTATGTTATGGGTAAGGCTTCCAATCAACAGTAAGCTATAAATAAGTTTGGAGGAGTCAACAGTCTTATGGAGACTTTTCAATGCAGGCCCGTGGGCATCCTATCCCATTGTATTGGTATGTAATGCCACTGAGAATCAGACTAAGGATCAGATCGATTCTCTGAAATCTGTAATTCTGTGTAATAAACTGGGTTCTTTTTTTTTTTTAATTTTTTTTTAACCTTTTATTTTTTTATTTTTGAGACAGAGAGAGACAGAGCATGAATGGGGGAGGGGCAGAGAGAGAGGGAGACACAGAATTGGAAGCAGGCTCCAGGCTCTGAGCCATCAGCCCAGAGCCCGACGCGGGGCTCGAACCCACGGACCATGAGATCGTGACCTGAGCTGAAGTCGGACGCTTAACCGACTGAGCCACCCAGGCGCCCCTATAAACTGGGTTCTACAGAGCTATTCCAAAAACTTGCCTTTCAGGTATTACAAGATGGAACACATCGTGTGGTATGTATTACATTTCTAAAAGCAACAAAAATCAGACAATCTAATTTTCTCATGTATAGAATCATTAAAACTGAAGGCCAAACTCATAACCTATTTCTTTCTTTCCCTTGCAGAATGCCCTTATGTGAGTTCAGCTGACACTAACTCTCCAAATGACAGAAATTCACAAACTATCGACAGAAACCAGTCCCAATTGACTCAGTCCATGACAGTCCTGCCCTGCTTATGGATATTTCTCTTGTTGACACTTACCATTTTAGCAATTTCTGGATAGAAAGGAGGAGGAGAGGATTTTGCTCTTTGCACTAACTGGTGCTCTTGTAACACCACAAAATCTACAGAGTGCCAGCTATACTTAAGCCACTGGGTATACAAAGATGAAGAAAGCTATCTGGACAATCTACCCGGAAGTTAGATTTATAATTCTCAGTGATGGTGATAAGATAGGGATTGTGTACCAATTGCTAGCCTGGGATGTGAAAAGACAAACTCTGCCTTTGGTGGCTAGGCCTCCGTAAGCTTTATCTCACTATCCTCTGGGAAGGCAGCAAAGGAGGAGGGTCTGTGTAACGTTGGTGTTCTTCAAGAACTACGCATTTATAATCCTGCCTGCTTTACATGTTACTACAGGTCCTTTCAGGCACTATCGTCTTTAGACATTTCAGTGAAGGTTTTCTTATTCACAGTTCAGCACAAGTACATGTTTTTTTACATTCGATTTTTCTCTCCTTTCTTAAAGATCAGTGGTTTTTAAACCGGCATTTATAAAATTCACTCTGTTCCCTCCTTATAAAAAGATGATATTTAAACAAAGAATAGCACTTATTTTTCTCTATACCCTTACCCCGATGTCACCTATAATGCAGTCTGTGGTTTCTGGAAGCTGTATGTTGTTTAGTGGTCAGAGCACAACACAGCGTATACATTCTGAATCTGTTTCGCCACTGAAATCTGTAAAATAGAGGGAATTGTCACAAGTCAATTTTATTTATTTATTTTATGTAATCTCTATACCCAACATGGGGCTAGAACTCACAACCCCGAGGTCAAGAGCCGTGTGTTCCCCTGACTGAGCCAGCCAGGCACCCCACAAGTCAATTTGTTAAAAAGTATTATCCAACTATGTGGCTACGAAGGCCTGAATTTTTCAGAGTAAGTCTTCTTTCAAATGCTAGTGAAGACTTCCATGAGTTGCCAAGAAGCCTTGGAAATCGATGTATTTGGCTCTTCAAAACCAAACAATAAATTTCATGGGGAAAAGATTGCCAATAAAAAAACCCTACCTGGGGCGCCCGAGTGGCTCAGTCTGTTAAGCGTCCGACTTTGGCTCAGGTCATTATCTAGCAGTTGGTGAATTCGAGCCCCGCATCAGGCTCTGTGCTGACACTCAGAGCCTGGAGCCTGCTTTGGATTCTGTGTCTCCCTCTCTCTCTGTCCCTCCCCCACTCATACTCTCTCTCTCTCTCTCAAAAATAAATAAACATCTAAAAAACATTAAAAAAAAAAACCTACCTGGCATTGCTTAATGCTATTCCATTTATTAATTTTTGTATTGGTAATCTAACTGTTTACTTTTTTCTTTGGAATTATCATTTCTGTGGTCATTCTTGAAACTGAAAATAGAGAAAAGGCAGATCTATCAGTTATTGTTTTGAATAATAAAAAATCTGTTTGAAAGTGGAAAAATACGAGAATGTGCTTTTTACACAGATTTTTAACATTCATTTTTATTCATCTCTGTGTTTTTTGGAGCCAGGTTGGTGAGATGTCCCTCTACAGACTGCCATTCCCAAGTAAAAATTACATTTTCCACTTTCAAAAAAAATAATTGCCAGTCTCCTACCAAAAGCCTTCTTTCCGTATTTTGGTAAATTGTATGAAGGTGAATATTTGTGTAAAATTTTCCTTTTCTTTCCTTGCCTCTCCTGGCCCCCTTTAAAGCTCCGTGTCAAGGTGACATTCCAAGAGGTGAAATCTTAGCCTTTCCTAGATCTTTCATAGTTTGGTTCTGTCTTTCAAAGACATTGGCTGTCTTTTTACTCACACCAGCTAAAGATGTTTTCTCAGACCATCCTAAAAAAGAAAGAAAGAGGGGCGCCTGGGTGGCGCAGTCGGTTAAGCGTCCGACTTCAGCCAGGTCACGATCTCGCGGTCCGGGAGTTCGAGCCCCGCGTCGGGCTCTGGGCTGAGGGCTCAGAGCCTGGAGCCTGTTTCCGATTCTGTGTCTCCCTCTCTCTCTGCCCCTCCCCCGTTCATGCTCTGTCTCTCTCTGTCCCAAAAATAAATAAACGTTGAAAAAAAAAAATTTAAAAAAAAAAAAAAAAAAAAAAAAGAAAGAAAGAATAGAGGGGAAAATAGCTACAGAACTGAGCCCCATCCAAGTCATCCCTGTTCAGGCCATTCTTTCTCTGTTTATAAGAGTTGAAGGCTGCCTGTAGAATGCAGCAGAACGTAAGCTCTGTCCCACAGTCAGCGTCTGCTGCAAGTTGCTTACAATCGGCTTGTTCTGAGCAGAATAGAGCATCCTGTTAGAGCCACCACTGTAAACCAAGTATAAAGGAAAACAAACCCCCCGTTTCTTATCCACCACGTGAGGTGCTCTGCTGTTTTCCACATTAGCAGATCCAAAAGGATTCCCCACTGACAGTGTTGTAGTTACTCCAGCTGCGGTATGGTATGGCACCCTCTACGGTTTGTTTCGCAAAGTTTAACTTTAGTGTCAAAACTAAGAGGTGAAAGTGACAAGCAATAAATCCATTAAAACAGCAGTGTTAATTTTCTCTGTGCCTTTCTCTTAAAAGGCAGAAAACGTTAGTTGCAATTCAAAGCAAGGGGGAAGAGCCTACCCCCGTACAGTATGGGGTGCTGATGAGATGTTTATTATTTTAAATCTGGATGGATGAGTCAAGTGGAACCGGGAAGAGAACATAGGTGAACCACATATTGAAACCCAGATGAACTCAGCGATTAAACCATACCCTGATTCTAAGGTCACTTCATGGTAATGCTGCCCCGTGGTTCTAGGGTTCAGAAGAAATTGCTTCCGTTCTCATTTCACTTCTGCGTAATTCTTTGTAACCAAATTGCTTGTGTTCCTGGTCTTTGATTCCTTCATCTGATAAAAAATAAATTAAAAAATTAGCACAATGACACAATACAATTTATGCACACGATAGCTAATACACTTTTTAACTTCGGATTTTGAAATAATTACAGATTTACAGGAAGTGGCAAAGAACGTACAGGGAGGTACTATGTACCTTCCCCCCACTTCCCCCTGTGGTAATATAGTACATTTGGAAACATTTTTGAGATATACGTGTCAGGCATTACACTGAGTGCTTTTTTTTTTTTTTTCTTGAAGTTTATTTATTTATTTTGTAAGTGAGAGGCAGAGAGAGAGGGAGAATCCCAAGCAGGCTTGGTGCCAGCATAAAGCCCAACTCAGGCCTCTATCTCACGAACCATGAGATCGTGACCTGAGCTGAGATCAAGAGTCAGTCGCTTAACCGACTGAGCCACCCCGGCGCCCTGATGCGGAGTGTTTTTATGTACTTCCTGATTTAATCCTTAAAACAATCTAATGAAGTAGGTATTGATATTACCATTTTTAAAGGAATAGAAACCAAAGCTCAAAGAGGTTAGGTAATTTGTCAAAAGTCAGATCACAAATGGAGCTAGAATTCAAACATTGGAATATCCATTCTAACAGCATTTTCTATATATCATCATGCTCATGACTTTTCCATCAAAACTGTTCCTCAGCCAATTTCTCTGACATCAGGGAAGCCTCCGTCCTTTTCCGTGTACAGTCTTGCCAACTGGGCCATCACCATTCCCTGCTGGTTTAAGCACCGAAACTAAGATCACCTTTTCACTCTTTTCTCACATAACATCTTGACCAAAGTATTAACCGCTTCACAACCATATTAGCAACTTTCTAACTAGGCTTTTTCAATTTACTCTGACCAAGGATGCAAAAATTTTCTTTCTAATATCTCGCAGCATCTTCCCACTAACTAGACTTGTTGTGGCGATCAGTTTGCAATGTGTACAAATGTCTGATCACTGTGTTGTACACCTGAAACTGATATAATATTGTATATCAATTACCTTAATTAAAAAAACTATATAGGGGCGCCTGGGTGGCTCGGTCGGTTAAGCGGCCAACTTCGGCTCTGGTCATGATCTCGCTGCCCGTGAGTTCGAGCCCCGCGTCGGGCTCTGTGCTGACCGCTCAGAGCCTGGAGCCTGTTTCGGATTCTGTGTCTCCCTCTCTCTGACCCTCCCCTGTTCATGCTCTGTCTCTCCCTGTCTCAAAAATAAATAAAACGTTAAAAAAAATTTAAAAAAATATAGTCTTTATACCAAATGCCCTTTGCTTCATTAGCTACCATTTACCACCATTTAACTCTACTGTTTTAAGCCAAGTTAACCTGGGTTAAGACAGTCTTGAACTCAGGTGCCAAGTCATTTCTCCTTCGAACTATGTTCTTGTTTGTTTGTTTTTTGTTTGTTTTTGTTGTTGCTGCTGGGAAGAGAGGGGGAGGGAGAGATTAAATCTCTTTGTGACATTTCTTCTTTTTGATTTTTCCACTTATAAAAATACATGTATAAAAATCCAAAACAATAGAAAGAAAAAATGAGAATTGCCGAAAATCTCCCAATTCAGATATTACACTACAGAACATTAGTATATGTTTACTACTTTAAAAAAAAATTTTGTTAATGTTTATTTATTTATTTATTTATTTATTTAAAAAAAATTTTTTTTCAACGTTTATTTATTTTTGGGACAGAGAGAGACAGAGCTTGAACGGGGGAGGGGCAGAGAGAGAGGGAGACACAGAATCGGAAACAGGCTCCAGGCTCTGAGCCATCAGCCCAGAGCCCGACGCGGGGCTCAAACTCCCGGACCGCGAGATCGTGACCTGGCTGAAGTCGGACGCTTAACCGACTGCGCCACCCAGGCGCCCCTGTTTATTTATTTTTGAGAGAGAGAGAGAGAGCATGAGCGGGGAGGGGCAGAGAGAAAGGGAGACACAGAATCTGAAGCAGGCTCCAGGTTCTGAGCTGTCAGCATAGAGCCTGACGCAGGGCTCGAACCCGTGAACCATGAGATCATGACCTGAGCCGAAGTTGGACACTCAACCAACTGAGCCACCCAGGTATCCCCTTTTACCTCCTTTTTTAAGCTTTCAAGATCCTACATAAAAAATTTTAAACACCTTTATCAAGGTATAAATTACATACTATAAAATTGACCCATGAAAGCATACAGTTCAATTGTTTTGAGAATATTCATAGAGTTGTACTACCATCACCACATCTAGTTTGAGAACTTGTCACCCTCAAAAGAAACATACCCATTAATAGTCACTCTCTATTACTCCCCCCACCTACCCTGCCCTAGGAAAGCACTAATCTATTTCTGTCTGGATGGATTTACCTGTTCTGGACGTTCTATATAAATGGATTCATAAGATATATGTGGTCTTTTGTGACTGGCTTCTTTCACTGAGCATAATGTTTTCAAGTTTCATCTATGTTGTAGCATATATCAGTATCCCATCCTTTTTTATGAATGAATCATACCTTATTATAGAGATATACAATTTTATTTGTCCACTCATTAGTTGATGGACATTGGGTTATTTCTACCTTTTAGCTATTATGAGTAATGCTGCTATAAACATTTATGTACAAGTTTTTGTGTAGATTTATGATTTCAGTTCATTTGGATATATACCTAGGATTGGAATTGCTGGATCACATGATAACTCTCTCTTTAGTATCTTGAATTGCCAACTGCTGTCCAAAGCAGCCACACCATTTTATATTCTCATCAGTAATGTATGAGAGTTCCAATTTCTCCACGTTCTCCTACATAAAATGTGCCTCTTCCAAAGTAAAACTGTCATTATTGATAAATGATGTGATTGTATATGTGGAAAATATAAGAATCCACAAATAAACTATTAAGAAGTAAATTTAGCAAAGTCACTGGGCACAAGGTCTATTCTACATGTGTCAGTGCCCAATAATTATATATAGAATTTAAAATTTTAGTGCCATTTACAACAGCATTTAAAAAGTCAAATCTTGGGGCGCCTGGGTGGCGCAGTCGGTTAAGCGTCCGACTTCAGCCAGGTCACGATCTCGCGGTCCGAGAGTTCGAGCCCCGCGTCAGGCTCTGGGCTGATGGCTCAGAGCCTGGAGCCTGCTTCCGATTCTGTGTCTCCCTCTCTCTCTGCCCCTCCCCCGTTCATGCTCTGTCTCTCTCTGTCGCAAAAATAAATAAACGTTGAAAAAGAAAATTTTTTTTAAATAAATAAAAAATAAAAAAAAAAAGTCAAATCTTAGGGACACCTGGGTGGCTCAGTCAGTTAAGTGTCCCTCACTTGATTTCGGTTCAGGTAATGATCTAAAGGTTGTGAGATCAGGCTGCATACCCAGCGCAGAACCTGCTTGGGATTCCCTCCTTCTCCCTCTGTCCCTCCCCAGCTCACGCAGGCTTGCTCTCTCTCTGTCAAAAAAAAAAAAAGTCAAATCTTAGAAATGAATCTAATGAAAGAGATGCAGGACTATTACATACAAAACTAGAAAAACATTATTAAGGGGAATCTATTAAGTTATTAAGTAAAATGTAAGGCTACATTAACACCATGAATTAGAAAACTCAATTTTGTAAAGATGTCAATTGCATTAGATTAAATTCATTCCCAGTCAAAATCTGAGTAGTGTGTGTGTGCGTGTGTGTATGTGTGTGCGCGCACGCATGTGTATCAACAGTCTGATTTATAATGTCTACGTGGAAATGCAAAGGGCCAAGATGAGAATAGCCAATAATTTTGAAGGATAACAATGAAAGGAGAGAAGCCTCCTTTACTGTATATCCAGACGTATATTAAAGCTACAAAATGAAGCATGTGTAGTGTTGGGTGGACATAACAAATAGACCAATAAAATAAAGAGCCCAAACACAGCCCCACGCATGTCTGGATGCCTGATTTACGACAGCAGCAGCGATGTCGAGTAGTAAGAGAAAGACAAAAGTAACACAGTGGGGTTGTAATGGAAAGCTGATGCAGAGTCAATGGGAGGGTCATGTGGGGGCAAAAAAAAAAATGAAGCTTGACCCCTACCTCACTATATACACAAAAACCAATTCCAGAGGGACTGAGATACAAATATGAAAGGTAAAACAATAAAGCTAGAAAAGATCTCGAAAATGTATCTTTTTGGCCTTGGGATAGGGGATGATTACTTAAACAGGCCCAATCACATTGACCATGAGAGAAAAAGATAAATTGGATTCTCTTAGAAGTTCTGTTATCCATTTAAAATAAAGGAGGGGGCGGGGGTGCCTGGGTGGCTCAGTTGGTTAAGCTTCCAACTCTTGATTTCTGCCCAGGTCATGATCTCACGGTTCACGAGTACCTTGTATTGGGCTCTTCGCTGATGGTGCAGAGCCTGCCTTGTGACTCTCTCTCTCTCTCTCTCTCTCTCTGTCCCCACCCCTGCCCCTTCAGCACTCTCTCCCTCAAAATAAATAAACTTAAAAAAAAAAAAAGACATTCTCTTATCCAAAGACACTATTAGGAGAGGGAAAACACATGCTATAAAGTAGAAGATAGTGTAAATACAAAGATATACAAAGAAAGTAAGATAAACAAAGAAAGATTTACAAAGAACTACACAAATCAATAAGGAAAGGACAATCAATGGGAAAATGGGCAATAGATATGGACATCATAAAAGAGTATATCCACATGGCTAAGAAACATATGAAAAAGCGCTTAATATAGTTTTTTTGTCAGGGAAATATAAATTAAAACCACCCACCAGAATAATGAAAAGCTTGAAAGGTAATACCAAATATTGTTGAGGATGTGGAGTCTGTTAATTTTCTATTGATGCTTTAACCAACTACCGTAAATGCAGTGACTTAAAGCATTTCGAATTTATTATCTTACAGTTCCGTGGGTCTGAGGTCTGACACAAGTCTCACTGAGCTATATCAAGGTTTCATTTAACAGGGCTGCATTCCTTTCTAGAGGCTCTAGAGGCAAATTCGTTTCCTTGCCTTTTTTAGCTTCTGGAAACTTCCGTGTTTCTTGGCTCTTGTCCCTTCACCTTCACAGCCAGCAACATTACTGTGCTTTGACCATCCCTCCATGGTCACATCCCCTCTGACTCTCTTCTTCCTCTCTCTCCCACATTTAAGGACTCATGGGATGACATTGGGCCCACCTGTATAATCCAGGATAATCCCTCTCTGTCAAGATTTTTAATTTAATCACAACTGCAAAGTCCCTTTTGCCACGTAAGGTAACGTATTCACAGGTTCTGGGAAGCAGGATGTGGACCTCTTTGCAGGCGGAGCATTATTCTGTCTACCACATAGAGCAACACAACTTTCATACAATGCCCTTGGGAATGTAAATGAGTTCAACCACTTTAGAAAATATTTGGCAATATTTACTAAAGCCAAACACAGGCAGAACCTATGATCCAGCAATTCCACTCCAAAAGGTAGGTACACATTATGCACACCATTATTTGTAAAAACTTCCAAACTAGAAAAAAAAATCCAAGTGTCCTTTAACATTCAGGATGGATACTTAAAATTGTGGTCTATTCATATCGTGGAATATTATATAGCAGCAAAAATAAATGAGCAACTGTCACATATTGCAAAATGAATGACTCTCACGGGTGTAGCATTAACTGATAGAAGCCAGATGCTGAAGAATACATTCTGTATGATTCCATCTGTTTGAAATTTAAAAACAGGCAAAACTAATCTTTGGTGTCAGAAGTCAGTTTAGAGGTTAATGCGGGGGGTGTTGAGGGGGAGGGGATGGGTGGATATGATAGAAAGAGGACTTGAGCAGGGCTTCTGGGAGTTAGAAGCCTTCCATCTCTTAACTTGAGTGAAGGTTGCACATGTGTGAACTCTGCGATAATTTTTCATGCTGTATCTTATGATCTGAGCATTTTTTTTCTGATTGCATGTTTTACTTTTATTTTACAAAGTTTTATTAAGCATGCAAAGTGAATATACTTAACTAAATATATACTCAATATACTTAATATGTGTGAATATACTTAACTAATATATTACTAAGTTGTACATTTCAAAATGGTTAAGATGATAAATTTAGGGGCTGCTGGTTGGCTCAGTAGAGCATACGACCCTTGATCTTGGGGTTGTAAGTTCGAGCCCCATGCTGGGTGTAGAGATTGCTTAGAAAAAAATCTTAAAAAAATAATTACTGGGGCGCCTGGGTGGCGCAGTCAGTTAAGCGTCCGACTTCAGCCAGGTCACGATCTTGCGGTCCGGGAGTTCGAGCCCCGCGTCGGGCTCTGGGCTGATGGCTCAGAGCCTGGAGCCTGTTTCCGATTCTGTGTCTCCCTCTCTCTCTGCCCCTCCCCCGTTCATGCTCTGTCTCTCTCTGTCCCAAAAATAAATAAACATTGAAAAAAAAATTAAAAAAAAATAATTGCTAAGGAAATAAATGATCATCTTCCAGAAAATCTGTGTGACAAAATCTAATCCAGCACTCAAAGAATTTCAAACACTGAATTTTTCTTTATCATCTTTAGGGAGAAATGAAGGGGAGGAGAAGGCGGATGGGGTGGGGAATGGCAGGGAGAGGAGGAGGAGGAAGAGGAGGCTGAGGAAGAGGAGGAAATGTTTACCTAAGTCAATTTGATTATGTGGTAATTATTTTGCTTTATCAAGCAAAGCATCCTTCTATGAGCAAGGTAAGCTTTGCCTCTCCCCAGGCAAATTAAAGGAGCCAGTATATACCCTTTGCTTTAGTCCCACCTATCTTTTCTCTCTCATCCTTCCATTTCTTCCCTCCCCTGTTAAGTCTTCGACCCTGCTTTCCTAGGCTGCAGTTTGTGGTTCTCAGTCTCCTTCCTGCACCTCTGAGCCCCTGGTGCCTAAAGCACTGGTGAAAGTCCCCAGGCCTGAACTTGAGAGAACAGGACATCTGAAGCCAATCACCGGACGGTCCCTCCATCCCCACAGTGACTCGCACACACCCAGGCAGCGTGGTGGTCAGTAGGGCCCAGGCTCCAGGATCCTGGCTCTGCCACTCCACGTCTGTGGATTTTTAACAATTGCCTCACCTCCTCCTGATTTGGGTTCCGTGTCTGTGAAATGGCCATGATAAAACAAAAGTGCCGTTCTCATGGGCCGTTGTGAGGACTGGAGGAGTTAGTGCCTGTAAAATGCAGAGACAGTGGCTGGCAGATGGTAAGCACTCAGTAAGTAAACCTAACAGAGAACTTATTAAAGAATCATCCATTCTGAGCATCCAAAATTACTGACTAAGGAGTAACGTTAGTAGATCTAGCTGAATTCTAATAAACTTGGCCTCTGATTGCTTTCTATTTTCAGCTGTCACTGCTTCAGAGCCTGGAAACGACAGCCCCCCAAAGTAATGATACTTAGGATGGACTAAGATCCCCATGCTCACAGAGCTCTCATTTCTATCTTTCAGCTGTTTTAGAAATAAATAATGCATATATTAGGGATGTAATGGCCCTTGGCTTGAGCCTTGGTGCTCGGCCCAACTCTGCTATTTAACTTCAGCTTTGCTTTCAGCCTTTGGAAGGCCAAACAACCCAGTGATTCCGGAGCGACATTTCTAGAATCCCTGAGAGGCTGCTGCTCAATGATCAAGTACACGCACAGCTTCCCAAAGCATCTAATCAGTGTGACAGTGTCGATATTCGGAATTACTGTGGTATGGATGTGTTGTTATTATCTGAAGATACTCTTTCAAATATAATTAAGCTTTCTAAATATAACTTGAAGGAAAATCTCCTTACGGACTTCCCACGTTCGAATTCTGCCAATCAAAAGTGCTACATAAACTTGTAATTGCCAGAGTAAATGCTGCAATATTCATTAATATTGTGAAATCTTTTCTCTAAAAGAAAGTGTTTTAAAAATAAATAAAGACAGTGTTTGAGAGAGTTTATTTTATTTAAAAAAATTTTTAATGTTTATTTTATTTTTGAGGGAGAGAGAGAGAGAGAGAGACAGAGTGCGAGCGGGGGAGGGGCAGAGAGAGAGGGAGACACAGAATCCGAAGTAAGCTCCAGGCTTCTGAGCTATCAGCACAGAGCCCAACGCAGAGCTGGAACCCACAAGCCGTGACATCGTGACCTGAGCCAAAGTTGGACACTTAACCAACTGAGCCACCCAGGAGCCCCTAGAGAGTTAATTTTAGAAAGAACGTTATATATTATGGAGCCAAAATTTTTTATAAAAATTTAATTACTAACATAAGGTAATAGAAGAATGATTATATCATGATTCCAATATTTTCAGAATTGTTTGTCTCGATTCTATCACTAATCAAAATAATCTGTAACAACTGCATTTGATTTAGGTTTTAAAAACTTCTCCTTAAGCCCAGAGTCTTTTTTAAAAAAATTTTTTTTTAACATTTATTTATTTTTGAGACAGAGAGAGACAGAGCATGAATGGGTGAGGGTCAGAGAGAGAGGGAGACACAGAATCCGAAACAGGCTCCAGGCTCTGAGCGGTCAGCACAGAGCCCGATGCGGGGCTTGAACTCACGGACTGTGAGATTATGACCTGAGCTGAAGTCGGACGCTTAACCGACTGAGCCACCCAGGTGCCCCAAGCCCAGAGTCTTTAAAAAAAAAAAGTTCTGTGTGAAAATCCCTTGTATCTTCTGAGAGTGATATAAAAATCATAATGTCAACTTTGCCACCTCATTTCCACAAGGAAAAAAAAATTCCAAAACAACATATAATAACTTCATGACAAACTATCCTTGATCCAAATAGATACACTAAAATGTGTCAACAGTCGAAAAGAAGAATTAGAGAAAAACCAGGTATCCCAAATACATTTTGTTCCTTCTAATAAACTTAAAAATAGATGCTGTAAGAACATTTAGAAGAAAACAATTCTTTAGAGATTTGAGCCCATAGAAACTAAACATTAAAATATAAAGCTTGCCAAATGTATGCTGCGGTGTGACAACCATTTTTTGGTAATTGAAGATATAATGTATTTATGACATTTTCCTGGGTACACCGCTCCTTTGAGAAAAGTCAGGACTGAAAACTGAATTCTGTTCTGCCATGCATAAACGATTGATGCCATGTGTTCAATGTGCTGGTGACAGTCTAGTCTCAGGAATATGCAATGAAATGACTACAAAAGTTGTCACAGATGACAACATTGACTAATTTCGTTCCTACGCTAAAGTGTCAAACTTTAAAATATTGGTTACTAAAATATTGAAGGGTAAAATTATAATCTTAATTAAATTTTGATAACATGTCACTGATTTTTATACTTCAGAAGTTTAATCTGTGATGGTGATATTCAGCTTCTGTTTCAGCTTTGAGTGAGTTTGGAGCTCTCCCCGCTTTGGCTGAATATGGTTTTTAAGATTGGGTTATTTGGTGTTTTGCCATGATATGTATTCACCGTGGTGGCCAAATGTAGACAATGAAGAAATATGCATATTTCCATGCATGTAATTTGACTTGCCTACAGTTTCTTTTGATTTTTCCTCACTATGTCCCAAATCAATATGGGTTGATAAGGGACTCTAGCCTATAACAAGATGAAAATATTTTCTATATGTATTTAAGAACTCTAAGAAATGAGTTCCCCCGAATTACAGTAAAAATTGTTTTATCTTTTTAATGGGCAAAGGACTTGAATAGAACTTTCCCCCCAAAAGATACAAATGGCCAACAAGCCTATGAAGAGATGCTCATTATCACTAAGTATTAAGGAAGTACAAGCCAAAACCTCATGATATATCACTTCATACCCATTAGAATGGTTATTATTTAAAAAAAAAGAAAAAAGAACAAGCATTGGCAAAGATGTGGAGAAACTGGAACCCTCGGGCGTTGTTGGCGAGAATTAAAAGGGCGCAGCTGCTGTGGAAAAAAGTATGGTGGTTCAACAAATTCAACATAGAATTACCATACAATCTGGCAGTACCCAAAAGCGTTGAAAGCAGAGACTCAAACAGATATTTGCACACCTATTTTCATAGTAGCATTACTCACAATAGCCAAAAAATAGAAGCAGCCCAAGTGTCCCCTGATGGAGGAATAGCCAAACAAAATGTGGTACACACACACACACACACACACCCTCATATCCTGGCCCCACACACAATCTGGGTGGCTCAGTCAGTTAAGCATCCGACTTCCGTTCAGGTCATGATCTCATGGCTCGTGGGTTCGAGCCCCGCGTCGGGCTGTGTGCTGACAGCTCGGAGCCTGGAGCCTGCTTCTGGATTCTGTGTCTCCCTGTCTCTCTACCTCTCCCCTTCTTGTGCTCTCTCTCTGTCTCTCAAAAACAAACAAAAATGTTTTAAAAAAATTAAAAAAAAAAAAAAAAAGGAAGGACATTCTGACACAGGCTACAACATGATGAAACTTGAGGACACTGTTCGAGGTGAAATAAACCAATCACAGAAGAACAAACGCTGTACGATTCCACTTATATGAGGGACCTAGAAGCAGAGTCAGAAAATAGAATGGTGGTGCCAGGGCCTGGGGGGGGGGGAGAGGGAAGTGGGGAGTTAGTATTTCATGGTAGAGACTTTCAGTTCGGGAAGATGAGAAAGTTCTGGAGATGGATAGTAGTGATGGTTGCACAACAATGTGAATCTGCTTAACGCCAGTGAGTTACATACTTTAAAATGGTATATTTCATGTGACGTATGTTGCACTGAAGTAAAAAGTATTTTGTATTTAAAAATGTACACGTTATACATGCTTATTTGACTACAATGGGCAGGGCGAGGACAAGTTTCTCCAGAAGAAGTAAAGGGGGAAAAGAATATTGATCAAGGTGCTTTGACTTTGCAGATAAAGCATTTTCCTAGTGCACCAGTAGGAAGTGGAAAGAGGCATTTCTTTGAAAGATCTAATGTCCTCCCCCCTCCGCCCCAGCCAGTGGGCCAGGGCCCAGGATTGGGAGCCAAGCTGGGACAAATACACTACTTTACGTGGTCCAGGATCAGGAGGTCTTGGGAGGATACACTCTAGAGCTTTCAAGTCCCAGGGTGAAAAACCGGGCACATGCCAAGTTCCCATGGGCCTCGATTGGGTCAAGGGGAGAGCGAATTAAACCCGGAACTGGATGGGAAATGGCAAAACGAGAGGTAACAAGCCGACCACATCTGTGGTATAGGTCGACGTATTACTTGACTTTTTTCAACATCCTAGAAATGCGGAAGATACCGCCGTCAATCCTTGGAAGGCAGCTGGGGTGCTGTGAGTAAAAAGGACCTCATCAAGCATTCAAATGGTTAGGCATGTCAGACAGGCTGTTTCTTATTACCTATAGTCCTATATTCGGATGCCATTCGTCTTAGTGATGGATAGAGTGGCTGATCATTGATCCAACTGGAAAAGCATGTGGAGCACCTAACAGCTGCTAGTGCATGACTGTTACATGTACTTAGCGTGTTTAGGGAGCAGGGCCGCCCTGGAGGCTGTATGGATCCCACCGCATGAAAGCGGAGCCTGGGAAAGGCCCAGTCTCCCCTGTTCCCGGTCTTCATCCCCTCGGCTTGTCACTGGAGTCTTCCTTCCCGACTTCCCTCTGGACGGATGACCCGCTGGTTAGTGTCCATGGCTTTTTTTTTTTTTTTTAATTTTTTTTTTCAACGTTTATTTATTTTTGGGACAGAGAGAGACAGAGCATGAACGGGGGAGGGGCAGAGAGAGAGAGGGAGACACAGAATCCGAAGCAGGCTCCAGGCTCCGAGCTGGCAGCACAGAGCCCGACGCAGGGCTCGAACTCATGAACCGTGAGATCATGACCTGAGCCGAAGTCGGACACTTTAACGGACTGAGCCATCCGGGCGCCCCTAAAGGACATTTAATAACTATGCCTGCCTGAGTGCAGAACCGCCAAGTGCCCAATAAAAGAAGCCTTTTTCCTTGCCTTTTGCGGCTTACAAAACCCCTTTATAAGCTATCTCACTTGTTAATCGAAACAGTCCTGTGAGATCAAAGGCCAGGTGATGTGCCAAATTATGGAGGACGGGCCTGAAGCTAATTAATTAATTTAAAAGAGGTGCTTTATTTTATTTTTTTAGTAAAATTTCTTGTCAAATGAGGTACTTTATTTTAGAGTAGGCTTAAACATTATAAAGTAGGTACACAGGCAACGCTGAAGAAACAAGGAACCTCGTAATGTTGAATTTTTAATAATTGTCATTTCTTTTTATTAAAGCTTTTTAAAATTTTTTTAGAGAGCGAGAGAGAGAGCACAAGCTAGAGAGAGGGGCCGAGGGAGAGAGAAATCTTATATAGTCTCCATGTTCAGCATGAAGCCTGACACGGGGCTCAATCTCCACGACCCTGGGATTATGACCTGAGCCAAAGTCAAAAGTCCAACGTTCAGCTGAGCCACTGAGGCACCCCAAATAATTGTCACTTCCAATTTTCAATCTCTATTTAAACAGTGCACATGGCCCCATTTACGCATATACTATTTTAGCGTGATTGCCACCAACGTGCTATCACATCTGCCTTAGTCCAGAGGACTCGCACAAGAATGCGTGACCAACTTTTGGAGCATATTCACTTAAATTGTATTTGTTGACTAAAGAGATGTTTATTTCAGAACCTAACGGATTCCAACAAGCATGAGATTGAGAAAATTATGTAACTGACATGCTTTAGTTGACCATGAATTCAAAATTTTTAGTGTTTATTTTTGAGAGAGAGAGAGAGAGAGAGAGAGACAGAGCACAAGTGGGAGAGGGGCAGAGAGAGAGGGAGGCACAGAATCTGAAGCAGATTCCAGGCTCCGAGCTGTCAGCACAGAGCCCAACGCAGGGCTCGAACTCACGAGCTGCGAGATCATGACCTGAGCTGAAGCCAGACGCCCAACCCAACGATCCATCCAGGTGCCCTAGATGACCATGAATTCAGTCGACCCCCTTGGGTTAGGTAGTTTAGCTGTCTGCTGAGCAAGTTGCATCATCCTTATAACAGTGGTTCTCAAACTGTAATTTGCTTGGGAATACATGAGAAGGCCTTTCAAAGCAGATTCCTGTACCCTACCTCAATTTAGCAGGTCTAGGGTCAGCCTGAGAATTCCCATTTCTGACGTAGCATCCTGATCAATGCTGCTCTCCTAGACGCCTCACTTTGAAGGCCACTGACACACCTAACGCTTGTGGGGAAGGCATGTGCTAATCTCACAAATTTGCATTAAATAACAATTGGTTCTTTCAGATTTTCAAATTTCCTCTTCTCAAATAGAATATGTATCACACAGCCATGAAAAAGTTTTAAAAGATCAAAGGGCTGCACCTTGAGAGAGATTTTCAAAACTTCATGTGTAAGAATGTATGATTGTTTCCATAGAAGACACCTTTGTATTGAAAGGAAAGGGGGCGACAAACCAAGGCCTGTGTTCGCAATCCCTGAAGACCCTGCTGAGAAGCCCGTGGACTGGCCGCAAGAGCAGGTCAGGGTCATGTGACCAGCTCCTTCTCCTTCCCTAACTGGCAGCCATGTTTACAGCAATCCACGAAGAACGCAAAGGAGATTAAAAAGACAGCAATGAAAAGACTGAATTACACTTCTCAAAAGCATCTATATCTTTGGGAATACTGGGGTGACATCGAAGATATGGTTTTGTAAAACTCTCCATTTTTACAAAATTCAAGAACAATGATATTGCTCTTTTTGGTAAAGGTTCAAGGGCAAGACTCGCTGTACCTGAATTGAATCAATCATTTGTGGCGTATGTTCTTGAGTCAAGGGAGGAGAAAACTCCCTGGAAGGTCCCCAAGGTTGCTTGTCTTGCCTTTAATTAAAGGTTTTTGTTTTGTTTTGTTTTGTTTTGTTTCCCTGGGAGTCCTATAAATCGGGGAATGGGGCTGGGCTATCTGCTGTTGAAACCAAATGAGCAACCTACCCTTCTGCCTGTATGTAATAGATGCAGAAAATATGAAATGTAGGGTTGAAAGGATAGCTGGGACCTAACTTCATCTCTGCTATCTATCAGCTGTGTGATCTTTTACTCACTTATTTAGAATACATACCATTACCGAGGCGCCTGGGTGGCGCAGTCGGTTAAGCCTCCGACTTCAGCCAGGTCACGATCTCGTGGTCCGTGAGTTCGAGCCCCGCGTCGGGCTCTGGGCTGACGGCTCAGAGCCTGGAGCCTGTTTCCGATTCTGTGTCTCCCTCTCTCTCTGCCCTCCCCCGTTCATGCTCTGTCTCTCTCTGTCCCAAAAATAAATAAACGTTGAAAAAAAATTAAAAAAAATAAAATAAAATAAAAAAAAAATAGAATACATACCATTACCAAAAGCTCTTTATCTGCCAGGTACATAGCTTATACAAAGGACTTTGTTTCTGTTGTAAAATAGGGATCATGCTAACCCACCTCCCTGTTGGGGGGGGGGGAGGGGAACCACACCCCCAGAACCCCTGGGGACTCTGGATCTATGAGGTGTCTTGTCTCTGTCTCCTCACGGCGAACCACCCCACCAGAGCCACTCCCGGCTGATGCGTTGTCCGGTGAGTGCGGCCTCCCTCGATGTGACTTTCCAAACTTCTGTTTTGAGGGCCAGACGAAACGCGAAGAGAAGGGCCCGGCAGCCGCTTTCTCCGCTCTAAGACACCACACACGTGAGGCCACTGTAAAGAACCTCACGCACCTAGAGCACGCCACAGGCAGTGGTAGGCACGATACATACACCCGCTTGGTCCACCTTCACACGTGCTTCGTGCAATGAAGCAGCTTGGCATTATTTTTTGCAGTCCCCACAAAGCCCCTAACAAAGTGCCTTATGCTTAGCGGGAGCTCAGCTGTTTACTGCAGTCAACTCAGCACCCTCAAATCGAATGCTTTTAAGCAGTTATTGTCAAAAGGAATTTGCAACTGTTCTTAAGAAGTACCCACTCGGGGCGCCTGGGTGGCTCAGTCGGTTGAGCGCCTGACTTCGGCTCAGGTCATGATCCCGCGGTCCGTGAGTTCGGGCCCTGCGTGGGGCTGTGCTGACAGCTTGGAGCCTGGAGCCTGCTTTGGATTCTGTGCCTCCCTCTCTCTCTGTCCCTCCCCCGCTCATGCTCTGTCTCTCTCTGTCAAAAATAAACATTAAAAAAAAAAAAAAGTAATCATTTTCTTTCCCTGCCCCCACCCCCCATATCTGAAAACAACAACAAAAATCTCTTGAGTTAAGCCTGGAACGGACATCTTTCATCTCATGCTGCCGCCACCTTTAGAGGCTCAATTACAATTTACCTCCACGGAAAAGAGAACATCGGTGGAGGCACAACTGAAAAGAAAGATGTGGAAGGCTAGTCCTTAAATTCCAGAAATCGTATCTTTTCAGGAAATTCTTTTGTGATCGTGGTCAACTCAGCTGATTGGAGAGTAGCTGTAATATGCCAGATTGCAAGTTTAATCCCTATACAGGCTCCACACTACGCAGTAGCCACAGATGCTTCCTTGCCCCAAGCAGCTGTTGGCCACTGAAGGGGCTGGGCCAAACTTGAGCCCGCAACTGAGTAGACCGCTGTGAATGTTTGGGAAAAGGACCCAAGTTCCTTCTCCTGGTAGATCCACAGCACTCTTCATTCTCCTTTATTTAATAAGCTGATGAGGACGTGAGTATCTTCCACTAGCCAATAGGTTGACCAGCCTTGGAGATAGTGCAGCGAAGAGATAGAAAGCCCCTTCTGATGTGAACCTATGTGAGCACTGAAACCGGCTCGAGCGTGCCCGAAGTCCCCATTAACAAGGTATTTCCTGCTTCCTTAACTCCCCAAACGAAAAAGTCCTAAGTGGATAATTATTATGGGCAACATTTCTGTGCAGAGAAATCAGGGTGATAGAGTGGAGCGAGGACACATTTAACCTGGATATAACCATGTTTTAACATCTAATTTCCAGGTTACTGGAAATACAAGAGAGAAGAGCCGGTGAAAGAGCATCTTGAGAAAACAGAATTCTAGAAAGTGGGCGATGAAATAGGACAGCAGGTCACTTCAACAAGTCAATGTCAAGATTCAGAGCAGCAGGGGCGCCCGGGTGGCTCAATCGGTCAAGCATCTGACTCTCGACTTCAGCCCAGGTCATGATCTCATCACAGTTTGTGAGTTCGAGCCCCACATTGGGCTCTGTGCTGGCAGAGCAGAACCGGTTTGGGATTCTGTCTCTCTCTCTCTCTGCCCCTCCCCTGCTTGTTTTCTCTCTCCCTCCCTCTCTCACTCAAAATAAATAAAAATTACCTTAAAAGAAAAAAAGATTAAAAGTAGCAGAGGAGTACTGTTCCAGATTAAAAGACAAGGTTAATTTCTTTTTAAGCAACCAAATGGAAAGCGTAATCTCAAATAGAATTTGGTTTGAATAAGTCAGCTGTCAAAGACAATTTTGATGCGGTTGGGAAAATTTGAATATTGGCTGGGTATTTGATGAGAGGGGAATTAGGTTTGGAGATAATACTGCTACAGTTATGTAGGAAAAATATCCTTATTTTTCAGAGGAACATTCTAAGTGTTCAAAGATGAAATGACATGTCTGTAATAGAAAACTTTTCAGGAAAAGATGAAGCAAATATGTTGGATATTTACTGTTAAATCTAGTTATTGGGTAGATGATACTACATTCTTCTCTGTACTTTTTTTATCTTGAAATTTTGAAATTTCCTTATTGGTAACCTGGCGATAACAATGAGGTTGCACGAAATTGAATATGCATGTGGACGTACTTCCTAAATGGGCACGGCGCCCGCATTTTGTTCCTTCTTGTTTATACGCCTGGCTTTTTAAAGACTTGAACCCCAGATTGCATGGCAGTTCATCATCTCTCAAAGTGATGTAGGTGCTTGTATTAATCCGGGTTCTCCAGAACCAGTAGGATGTATTGAGAGACAGAGACAGACATTGACAGAAAGAGGAACATTTAAGGAATTGGTGATTGTGGAGGCTGGCAAGTCCAAAATCTGTAAGGCTGGCAGCCTGGAGACCCAGGGAAGGGATAATGCTGCAGTCTGAGTTTGAAGGGAGTCTGCTGGTAGAATGCCCTCCTCTCCATGGAACCTGGGTCTTTGTTCTATTAAGACCTTCATCTGATTGAATGAGGCCCACCCACGTTTTGGAAGGCAATCTGCTTTACTCAGTCTAATGATTTAAACGTTAAATCTCACCTTTAAAAAAATTCCTTCACAGCAACATCTAGAATGTTTGACCAAATATCGGGGGACTCTGGCCTAACGAGGTTGACACATAAAATTAATCATCACAGTATTTAAAAAATTTTTTTCTCTAATTTCTTTTTGAGAGACAGAGTGAGACAGAGTGCGAGCAGGGGAGGGGCAGAGAGAGAGGGAAACACAGAATCCGATGCAGGCTCCAGGTTCTGAGCTGTCAGCACAGAGCTGGATGCAGGGATCACGACCTGAGCCAAAGTCTGACACTTAACTGACTGAGCCACCCAAGTGCCCCAACCATTACGGTGTTTAATAAAGAAGTGATTAATGAGAGAGATATCTAGTGTTTTGCTCTGTAGAATTCTGTGCAATTACAGAAAAGCAATGTGTTGCTGGTGCCGTTCTGAGTCATTCGAAGTCACAGCTTTCCAACTAGCAAGAAATATTTAGGGTTTTTTTTAAAAAAAAAAATGCGTCCAAATATAATTGGTGTCTTTCCTATAACTTCCTATGTAAAATTTGCCCTCAACCAAAGTATAGTAAAGCCGCCATTTGCCACAACAGGAATGTAAGACCCATGAGAATCTAGGCCTTTCTATCCCTTTACTGCTGTAGCCTTGGTGAGTAGGGCAGTGCCTGGCCGAGGTAGGGCATTCAGGAAATATTCACGAATGAATCTGTGACGATGGAACTGAACAGATATCGAAAGTACAATTAGTGAAGCGTGATTGGGATATCGCATGCGTGTAGTCGATGATAAAATTTAGCATCAGGCCACATATGGAGAAGAAACTCCGATTCAGTTTAGTTTGACACAATTTACTCCTTGCCTGGACATTTGGAGATCAGGTTTATTGAAGTAGCAATTGTAATAAAATATGAAGACCATGTGCAAATGTAGTGTCTATGGAATCTTTCGTATAGATGGAATTACATACTGAACAGTGAAATGATTTAACTTTTTCTAGTGAGAATCCTCAGTGGAGCCAGCCTTCGGGCTTACGTGTGGGCAGCTGTCTGGGGATCAGGATGGCCTTTCCCCGAATATCTCCCTGTTATCTCAGGGCATAAAATACCTGAAGTGCCTCAAACTGGGGTGTATTCCTTTGAATCTTGAGGGACTTTTAACTTCCAGTATTCTCCACCCACACAAATACCTCACAAAGGATCTGTTAAAGCTGTTCTTTTAGTGCTTTGCCGAAGATCGACTAAATCTATCAGTCAGCTCATCAACTGGGAGATGTCCCATGTTTCTTTTCCTTGGTGAGGGCTTTTTCCAGTTTTGACAATTGAGAAATACCCATAACCAGTTCTGCCCTGATAATTGTAGAGGAATCAAATCCCCTGAAAGCCATAGAGTTTTTACTTAGGGTTTTCCGCTCCCCTCCCCCATACATGGAGTTAGATTTACATTAGAAATAATCTTATTGTTTCCACATTCATGAAAGGGAAGAGTAACAACTGTGGAATGCTGTTGGATCTTCCTGCTGACGTGGTCTTCGTGGTTGCTAGGGTACTCACCCATATGTTTATACACTTATATAAAAATGACCTAAGAAATGAGGAAGGAACACAAATACTTCAGGGATTCGGTGATCATTTTCACAAGCCTACTAGATTCTTCTTTCATCCGTTCTTCCCAAGTCAAAACCACATATTTAACAGAAAATATGACCGCGAAAGGTCTACAGCAATTCACAGTTGTAATGTTGGATTCTGATAGAAGATTTGCTCAAATGATACAATTATACGAGAAAATGTAATTAAAAAAAAAAAAAAGACCCAGACCTGTTGGAAGAGTTTAAGGCTCCCCAATTGTCCGTTACCGTCTGTCATGAATGTATCTACTTCCAAATACCTGGCATTGAAGTTATGATACACAAGAACTTGCATTTTGACTAGAAAAACTGTTTAGTTCTTTTTCTCAGTTACAATTTTACAATAGTATATTAGTTTTAAGGTCACTCAAGATACAAATGGATTATCAGTGATAAAGTCGTATTCTCTGAGAAAAAAATTTCCATGCCTTAATTCTATTTCTTTTGGTAACAGAGACATTGGAAATGAATGGATTGCCGTGAGTGCCTTATCTTTGATACAACCAGAAGCAGAATAATAAAGCCGTCTCTGGGGCAGCTCTTAACCACACATCTCCCAGGGCTGCAGTGGAAATTAAATGCAACAAAGTATCAAAGTTCCCAACAAAATGCCTGGCATATTTTAGACACTCTCCCAGTATTAGTTTCCCTTGCTTATCCTGAGGGATTTTTACATTTGTGTATGAAAGATTGGAAAAGGAGAATGATGAGATAGATGGGAATTTTTATGAATCAGGCACAATTCTATCACAGGTCAGGCAGTTTTCCTGTGTTTCTATTTTAAATCAGATCAAATCTGTTAAAATGTTGTGTGTGATAGGACTGAACACATTTCCCTCCCTCTTCTTTTTTTCTTTTAATGTTTATTTTTGAGACACACACACACACACACACACACACACACAGAATGTGAGTGGGGGAGGGGCAGAGAGAGAGGGAGACACACATCAGAAGCAGGCTCCAGGCTCCAAGCTGTCAGCACAGAGCTTGACATGGGCCTTGAACTCCAGGGCTTCGAGATCATGACCTGTGAGCCAAAGCTGGACACTCAACCAGCTGAACCACTCAGGCGCCCCTTTTCCCTCCCTCTTCTAAGAAGGCCAACCTCTTCTAAGAAAGTACAAGTTCCTTGTAGTGTTAAGACTGTGTATGTATTGCCGCCCTTTTGTTAAGATAAAGAACAGATTACATGCTACATGTTCAAGGGCACATCTAGAAAGCAAATGTGCCTATACTCAGCATGACCAACGTTGTTTGCTAGGCAAAAATACAACTGTTTCCTCCTCTTAACTGGTATTCAGCTGTTTTGAGAAATGATCTATTTGAGAAGTCTAATAAATCACAGGTTTTATGTAGCCATCGTAAGTCAACCAGATTTTCTTTAAAACTGTAAGACAATTTTAGAGCAAAGTACCAGAGTTCCTTGTTATATATTCATACTTACACAAAGCCACAGGTATTTGAGGAAATGTCTTGTGGTTCTCTTCCCACACCGTGGCTCTGGTTCTGATGGACGTGTAAGCTCTTAAAAACCCCCTCTGTGTTCCCTAACACTTCATTTCACTAAATAAAGGGTTGAAACCTTATTGGTGAACATGGTTTTGCCTCCTGTTATAGAGACACCGAGCTCTCAAGTGTCCTCTCCTTCACAAATGACCATTGTTCCTCGCTGACCAGCCCCCAGCCTCTGCATCCAGAATTCAGGCCCAACGATGTCAGAATTGTGCTTGCGGGTAGTTACCTAGGTAATTTCAAGATACCCATCTTTCAGAATGTTGCAAAATGCAAGTTGCTAATGTGAGATTCTCTCAAATAACAGATAAGAAAGATTAAGCGAGATGCCACTGTCTCAGTTTCTGTAAAATAAAACCTAGGCACTGTCGCAGATGAGAGACGGGCACCAACATGCTGTCATTTGGGATGGCAGAAACAAGCCATTTGTGTCATGCATAAAAGAATAGTGACTCTTGTCCCTTGAAAATGTGTGATACTGTTTGGCATTCTCAACTATCTTTGCTGCTTTGCCGTCTGTATTAAATTTTTTCTTTGACCTATTGCCCTCGCTTACGCGTCCTTGTCTCTTTTAAACCCGGTTGATAACGGTTGTTTGCACAATTGTATCAGTTTTTTCTGCTCCAATTACATTAATAACTGAAGGCTGCAGAAGTCCGCCAGGCTTGGGCACCAAGGACAATTAAGTTGTTGGCTGTCTCTTGTGCCTCATTTGCTCCCTTCCAGTGAGAACGTAAATGCTTGGCACTAAGTGTGCTCCAGGAAATTCCAGGCTTCTGTCGAAGACCATTAGGCTGCGCCATGGGTTGCCGTGACGTCTCAAAGTCTAGGGCAAATAATATGAATAAGCAACATTACTGCCTCCCCATCTCTTATCAGAAAGTCAAACAAGGCAGCTCAGCATTGACAATGAGCCGTAAGTGGGCTGGAGGAACTGAAGGGGCTGCTGGAAATGAAGGGGGAAGTCACCGCAGCTTGTTTCCAGTCTCCTCCTGGCTCCTGGCAGCTGGCAAGTTGAACACATGCAAAGGGAGAAGGGCTTCTGGGGCTGGGCCACCACTTCTTGAGACCCTAGATCCATAGCTCTTTCCAGGCTAGGGACTCTGTAAGAAATATACAAAGCTGGATGCTCTCAGATGTGCCAGCCCCTTCTGGAGTATGGGCACGGAGGGACAGGAGGGTCGATTGCGAAGTGTCTGGGGGTAGCTCGGACTCCACGCCCGTTGCAGTGAGTGTTTACCGTGATACTGCGAGGAAGCGCCCTCTCCAATGATTGGACAGTGACGAGGGAGTTGAACCTAAGGTTCAAGTAGCAAGTGCAAGTAGCTTGCCCGAGGTTGCAGACTTAGCAAAAGTGGCAAGTAAGATTCTTAACAGAAAGTGCCTGATTATGAACCTTTAACACCTTTAATCCCGAGGAGCAAGACTAGGGAAGTGGAAAGAGCCGAAGACCTCAGATGGACAGAGCGCAGACGGCGCTCCAATTCCTCCGCCATCGTCTTGCCTTTGCCCCCCCCTCCCCCCCCCCCCCCCCCCCCCCCCCCCCCCCCCCCCCCCCCCCCCCCCCCCCCCCCCCCCCCCCCAGTTTCCTTCATTCCTCTCTGGCAAGAACAGAACTTGAGCTACCCACTGGAGCCTTCTGGGCCTGTCATCACCAAAGCCTTGCTCTGATGTGGCCAAGCCACGTGCGTGCACTTTCTCTGTGGCCCCAATTCGGTGTTGCTTGTTCTGATTCGACTTCATAGAGACTGTCCCGTGGGTGACTCACGGTAATCCCCGGATTACTGTATAATACAACAGTGAGCTGGGCAGTTGTTTATCTAGCTCTGATCTTGTTCGTAAAAATGTAAGGAATTTCTCTTCTTTAACAAGTGCCATTTCATCTCAGACCACTTTAAAACAAAACAAAGGTTCTGGTGACAGCTTAGAGACCAAGTGACTCCACCCTGTGGGCAGGAACCCTGTGGGGCCCTTATCTTCACCTTATAACTACCCTTGAACCACACCTGTCCCTTGTTCAAACCGAAGTAGGAGAGGCCTCGGGCAAGGAACAGAACTCCCTGTGCCCGGTTCAGATGGTTACCAAGGCAAGAAAAGGAAATGAATTCTGCCAACTCCCCACCTTGCCTGTGGGGATAAAAACTCAGGGTACCCATTTCCCACAAGGAAAGTACCAATTCTCTGCGTGAAAAGTTTCCAAACCCAGATAAGTGTATTAGGGAAAATAAGGGCTTTTTTTTTTTTATTTTAGTTTTTCGATATCGGATTTTATTTCCTTTTTTTCCCTTTCAATTTCATTTTGAAAGTTAAAGACGTTACTCTCTTATTCGCCGCAGTTCAAGGCGTTGCAGGGCAACTTTGTTCCAGAGCTGGGAGCAGAGGAGGCGTTGAAATAGAACAGATACTGTCGCTTTTGCTGATTGATTCAGGTCCCTGGTAGCTCGTGTCTCTGGAGAGTGAATGAATGCTTGATACATCAGGACCTATTTATGTTTCATTGGTGTCATTCTACATGCTCTAAAGTACCTCTGTCTGAAGGTTTATCATTCAGCTGAGCAATATTTACTAAGCTCCTACTCCGTGTAAACCCCAGGGCTCACTACTGAGGAGCAGACAAAAAATAAAGGTCATGATTCCTTTTTTTGTTTGTTTGCTTTTAAATGTATTTATTTAGTTTGAGAGAGAGCATGCGTGCACACAGAAGGGGCAGAGAGAGAACCCCAAGCAGGCTCCACACTGTCAGCGCAGAGCCCAATGCTCGGCTCGACCCCATGAACCGTGAGATCATGACCTGGGCCAAAATTAAGAGTCAGATACTTAACCAACCCAGCTACCCAGGTGCTCCTGTCATGATTCCTTCTCTTTTTTAATTAAAAAAAATTTTTTTTAACATTCATTTATTTTTGAGACAGAGTGCGAGCAGGGCAGGGGCAGAGAGAGAAAGACACAGAATCCGAAGCAGGCTCCAGGCTCTGAGCTGTCAGCACAGGGCCCGACGTGGGGCTCGGGGTCACCAACCACGAGATCATGACCTGAGCCGAAATGAAGAGTCAGATGCTTAACTGACTGGGCCACCTAAGTGCCCCCAGTCTGGAATTTTTAATTGACTATTTCTTTTGCTTTAAACTGATCGATTTTCAGCTATCTTAATGAAATCATTATAGTAAATTTCTAAATTATTGTAATACATACCATCTACCAGTTTCCTCTTGCTGCTGGTTCAAATGTCCACATAATTAGTGACTTAAGACAATACTTATTCTCTTAAACTTCTGGAGGTCAGAAGTCTGAAATGGGTCTGAGTTAAAACCAAGGTGTTTGTCCGGAGGCTCTAGGGGAGAACCTGTTTCCTTGCATTTTCTAGCTTCTGGCCGGCTGCCTGCATTTATTGGTTCTCATCTTCCTTCTCCATCTTCGAAGCCAACAGTGTGGCATCCTCAAGTATCCCTCCTTGACTCTGACCCCTCCTGCCTTCCTCTTCTACTTTAAAACACTTGTGATTAGGGGCGCCTGGGTGGCTCAGTCAGTTAAACATGAGACTCTTTATTTTGACTCAGGTCATGGTCTCGCAGTTCGGTTTGTGGGATTGAGACCCACATTGGGCTCAGCACTGACAGCGCGCATCCTACTTGGGATTCTCTCCTCCCTCTCTCTCTGCTCCTCTCTCGCTCTCTCTCTATCAAAATAAATAAATAAACTGAAAAAAATTTGTGATTATAGTGGGTCCACCTGGATGATCCAGAAGAGTCTCTTTAAAACCAGCTAACGAGCCATCTTAATTCCATCTGTAATCTTAATTCCCCCTTGCCATGGAACCTAAACACATACAAAGGTTCCAGGCTTTAAAAAAATTTTTTTTTTAACGTTTATTTATTTTTGAGACAGAGAGAGACAGAGCATGAACGGGGGAGGGGCAGAGAGGGAGGGAGACACAGAATCGGAAGCAGGCTCCAGGCTCCGAGCCGTCGGCCCAGAGCCCGACGCGGGGCTCGAACTCACGGACCGCGAGATCGTGACCTGAGCTGAAGTCGGAGGCTTAACCGACTGCGCCACCCAGGCGCCCCTAAAGGTGCCGGGCTTTAGAGTGTGGACATCTTTGGAGGGGGCATTATTCTGCCTACCCCCATGCCATATTAGAGATTGAATGTCACTTTAAGGAAATCCAGGGCAAAAGTTATCCCAAGAATGAAGTGGTTAGTTTAACAAAAACCACGCAGATGACCAAGATACTGTTAAGTTTATCTAAACAAACTGCTAATTGCTCCCAAACTGCTAACGCATGCTCCCAACGCCATTGGTTTCGAATTCAGCTTTCCCATAGGCTCCAGAGTTCCAAAAAGGGCACTTGGTGATTTTGAGTGCACTTCTGATCCTATGACGCTGACTTTAGGATAACAGAATGAATGGCATTCGTGTGTCATTTACTGTTGTTGGCCCGGGACAACCCTGGACTTGTTCTCTGCTCAGCCCCAGGGCATCAGCCGTGCTGCATGAGATGAGGGTGTGTGTTCCAGGGACATGACCTCCGTGTCCAACATGCCTGGCCCTGTCACAGGTACAGGAGATCCACAGGCAGAGTAGAGAGTCCTGACCTAGAAGGGAACCTAGAGATTGTCTGTTTTTTGTTTTTTTGGTGTTTTTTTTTCCCCCTCCAGCTTATCTTATGGATGGAGAAAACAAGGCCCCAGGACTCTAAGTGACTTTAAAAAGACATTTGGTAGTGTCAGAGACCAGAGCTGGAAGCAGACCTTTGAGGGGCCAAACAGAACCTCCTATTTTCAGCCTGCAAATCACCACAGGTGACATCTATAATTCTTTTAGAAGAAAACTTGCTTTTGGGCACCTAGGTGGCTCAGTCGGTTAAGCATCTGACTTCGGGCCAGGTCATGATCTCACGGTTCATGAGTTCAGGCCCCATGTCAGGCTCTGTGCTGACAGCTCAGAGCCTGGAGCCTGCTTCGAATTCTGTGTCTCCCTATCTCTGTCTGCTCCTTCCCTGCTTGCATTCTGTCTCTCTCTCTCTCTCTCTCAAAAATAAACATTAAAAAAATTAAAACATGGAAGAAAGCTTGCTTTTAACAAGAAGCTCGATGTCACGTAATGTTCCAAGACTAGAGTCTCATGATAACAGAACGAAACGCCTTTGTTCCAAAAGTATAAAGGACATAAGACGCGGTGAAATGAAGTGAAGGAAAAGTAACACAGTGAAGATAACGGTGAAGCCTGTATTCAGAAGAAGCTGCGAAGTGGGGCCAGAGAGGGACACGTGTCACTGCCTCGATCCCACCGCGAGGCGGGGGATTCATGAGGCCAGCTGCACCCCCGCACCGAGTGAGCTCAGCCTGCTGGCCCAAGGCAACAGTGCCACCCAGACTACGGACTTCTCCCCAGCCCTTGCTCAGGCCTTCTGTAGTCAATCATGCATCCACCCATTCATTCATTCTCAGGCCACAAGTCTGTAATAAGCACCTGCGCTGAGCGTCCGAGCAGGGGCGACCGGAGAAATGAGGTCATGAACACGCCTGCAGGCGTTGACTTCACGGAGCCTCCTGTCCCGTTGAGTTGTGGCGGTATGGAACTTTCATCCAACTGAGGCGAGCACACTCTGAGAAGTACCGCAGCTAGAAATGTTCGAGTGTGCAGAAGGACCTCCCCAGGGTGAGTCCAGAAAAAAGGCACTCAGGCGGGTGCCCTGAGAGGGGCTGCATCCTATAGACCAGCTCAGAGGCGGCTCTCTTTTCTGAAGAGTAAAGTCTGTGTGTCTGCTGCTTGGCACTCTTTCCCCCTCCCCCGGAAAGCATTGTCATAACTCAATGGATGTCTCGTAATCTGTCCATTTCAGCCCTTCCAGTGAGTAGATTCTATCCTCAGGCCAGCAATCAGTAAATATATGTTAATTGCTCACTGGGGCCCTGAGGTCAGGAGGTGCAGAGTGCTTCCTTATTTGACACTTCCATTAAAAAAATTTTTTTTTAACGTTTATTTATTTTTGAGACAGAGAGAGACAGAGCATGAATGGGGGAGGGGCAGAGAGAGAGGGAGACACAGAATCGGAAGCAGGCTCCAGGCTCTGAGTTGTCAGCCCAGAGTCCAATGCGAGGCTCGAACTCACGGACCGCGAGATCGTGACCTGAGCTGAAGTCGGACGCTTAACCAGACTGAGCCCCCCAGGCGCCCCGACACTTCCACTTTTTAAATGAACCCAGACCTGAACAAAGACGGAAAACATGGTACTCTCGGTGACAGTTTTGAAGGGACAACTCGTGTTACATGGTAGATTTAATTGTGGGGTGTTCTCCCTATCAGGGACTGGCAGTTTGATTCAAGAGTAGTTTGTCAGGGGGGTCTCCCATGATCAGACATCTGTGTCAGCTGTGTTTTAGAAAGAGAAATATATTTCCTGCATGAAGGCTATTGAGATGATTTATACGTTTTTAATGCAGAAAAATGACATCTAGTTGAACAATGAATCCTTTTAGGTATTAAATTATACAAAACGATTTCTGACAAATAGGCGTCAGATTAAAAAAAATACGTGGGCTACTTAATTCAGTTTCACATCATTTGACCTTGATATTCTGATTCATTGTCACATGAAATGAGCTTTCATGAGAGAGACCAATTTATTGTTATTACTTTTCTTTCTATTTCCTTCTTTATAGTACTCCTGAAATAGGGCTAGAGTTATTTTTAAAAGCACAGCTCTTTATGTGCATCTGATCAACAGCAAATAAATCTAGAATTTTAAATAAAGTAAATTGGAGGATCCTTATAAGCCTCACCATGGAGACCAGAGCGCAAACTGTTACCATGGAAACAGTTTTAAGTCCACTCTGCCTGGAGTTATGAATACCACACATTCAGGTATTCGCGTGGATCGGATATGATGCGAAAGCATTTTAAGTTTCTCACTGGAAGCATGACCTTCGTATCAAATGAACTTCAATGCCCTAGAAGTGCCCTCATCTCTGGTACAGGAAGGGGAAACCCATGGCTTCTGGACTCCCCACCCCCGGTCCTGATTGAGTTTGGAGTAGAGGCTAAGCAATTCATGTTTTACACAAGCTTCTCAGGCGCTGCTAAGAGCCAGGCCAATGTGAGAATCTCGCAAACAAGGGTCTGGGTAGGTAGTCATCAGAAATGGTGTCTCAGTTTGGTTTTGGTTCAATAAGAGTTTTTCCTGCTCTTTTATTTTTATTATTTTATTAATTTTTATTAATTTTCTATTTGAGAGAGAGAGAGAGAGAGGGTGTGAGCCAGGGAGAGGGGCACACAGAGAGAGAGAGAGAGAGAGAGAATCTCAAGCAGGCTCCATATAGCACGGAGTCCAACACGGGGCTCTACCCTACAACCGTGGGATCATGACGTGAGCTGAAATTGAGAATCTGATGCTCAACTGACTGAGCCACCCAGGCGACCCTAGAGATGTATCTTCATGTTGAAAATGAATCACAATAGATTACAATTTGTAAAAAGGTAGTTCTTTCCTAAGTGTTTATACTCAATTCACTTATCTTACTCTATTTGGTAATTGGACACATTTTAGCCATCGCTTTAAAAAGAAATGTTCATTTATTTATTTATTTTGAGAGAGAGAGAGTGAGTATGGGCAGGGGAGGGGCAGAGAGAGAGAGAGAGAGGCAGAGAGAATTCCAAGTAGGCTCTGCACTGTCAGCGCAGAGCCCAATGTCCAGCCTGATCTCCCAAACCGTGAGATCATGAACTGAGCCAAAATCAAGAATCAGATGCTTGATCGACTGAGCCACCCAGGTGCCCCTAGCCATCACTTTCAGAGGGATTTTTACAATTTAAATTCCCTTAGATATTTCCAACTATTTGTTTAATTATAAGCTACTTGATTTTTTTAAGGACCTCAAACTTTCAAACTTTCTCAAATTCTTAAATTTAACTTGAAATTTGAACTTCGATTGTCTTCAGTATTCTAACAGTACAAAAGCACCGTGAGATTTCACCAAAATCGTCACAGATCAAATAGCTACACATTTTAAATTTGAATCACTGTGCTAATTTCTCTGACTCTGACCACCCAATCGTTAAACACTTGGCAAGTAGACCTCCTTTCTGATCCACCGTCTGTGGTGGACCTGCCACCAAGATGTAGATTTCCGTGGAAACTCTTAGGATGAAGACCATCACTCTCGAGGTGGAACCCTCGGATACAATAGGAAATGTTAAAGGCCAAGATTCAGGATAAGGAAGAAATTCCTCCTGTTCAGCAGAGACTGATCCTCGCTGGCCGGCAATTGGAAGATGGACATCCTTTGACTGACCACGACATTCAAAAGGAGTCCATTCTTCATCGCGTGTTGAGACTTCGTGGTGGTGCTGAGAAAAGGAAGAAGTCTTACACCACTCCCGAGAAGAATAAGCATGAGAGAAAGAAGGCTAAGCTGGCTGGCCTGAAATACTATAAGGTTGGATAAGTATGGCCAAATTGGTCGTCGTTGTTGGGAGCGCCCTTCAGATGAACGTGGTGCTGGAGTTTTTATGGCTGGCCACTTTGACAGACGTTATTGTGGCAAACGTTGTCTGACCAATGCTTCAACAAACCGGAAGACACGTAATTGTATGTGGGGTAACGAAAGACATGAACTAAATGCAAATAAACAAAGCAAACAAGAACACTTTGCAAGCATATAAAATTCGAATTCACAAATTCCACAACACAAAAATGCCTCCATTAGACTTGATTTTCTTAAACATTTCTAGACAATTCTAACTCCTCTCGGGGAGAAAATGTCCTCCTTGCTTGTCAGTCCGAGATTAGGGAAGCAACAGCAGCGGATGGGGTCTGCTGAAGACGCATTTTAGTCACTATATATATATTAGGGTTTAGAGGTTTTTTTTTTTTTCTAGAGATCCTGGGCGACAGCCCTCGTGGGGCCAGTGGTCACCACTGCCGCAGTGGTAACATGGAGACTTGGAGCCCATGGCCTCCACCAATGGGGCTGTGTGTCCCAGCCAACGGATCTAGGCACCACAGGGTAGTGAGTATGTGGGGTTATACTTTTTCAAAATTATATATATATTTATCTTTTCTTTTTTTTTTTTTTTTAATAGTTTAAGACATATGGAAGTGATACTGTCATTTTAAGTCAGAGCTCTTCCATCTGAAGACCTGGGGATTGAGATGGGAGGAGGGGCCGGATGCTAGGACTCTCACCTGGTAAATGTGCCTTCTAGGAGAGGGTAATCATAACGGATATCCCCTTAAGGACAATAGGCAGCGGATTCCCAAATAACCAGGGTCTGAGAAGTAGTTCTCCATCTGGATTTGGTGAAAGAGGGTCATAAATTTGTGAATTCAACGAAGAGTGGTCTGTATCAGTGAGGGTAAAGGCTAAGCTGCTATGACAAAGAGCCCCCTATCAAAAATAGGGCTTTATTTGACTTTCACTTAAGAGCCCTATGGAAAATGGGCCAGATTGACCCAAGAGCCTCTGTCCCACGTGACGACTGTGTGACCCAGGTACCCAAATGCTGTTGCTCTACCACCCCTCAAGACTACTTACACTGGGGTTCTTGGACCTCCAGAGAGTCCATGGATAGAGTTCAGAAGCTCCGTAAGTTGGAATAAGAAAAAAATTACGTCTCTGCTTTATATGTAGCATTTTCTTCAATTCCAAGTATAGGCAGCGAACCATAGTACCATTAGCAGTGCTATTCTGCTAAAAGTACTATGATTATGAATTTATAATGAATTCATGATTATGAATTTATCACCAATACAAATAGTAGATATTTCATATCAGTTTCAATCATCTTGAAATATCACTTGTATTCATCATCGTCTTGAAATTATGGTAATTATCAGACCTGTTGCTACTTAGTTGATACATCACTAAAGACACGTATGGTATTTAAAAAAAATTTTTTTATTGCGTATTTAATTTTCACAGAGAAAGAGAGACAGAGCACGAGTGGGGGAGGGGCAGAGAGAGAGGGAGACCCAGAATCCAAAGCAGGCTCCAGGTTCTGAACCATCAGCACAGAGTCTGACGTGGGACTTGAACCCACGAACTGCGAGATCATAACCTGAGCCGAAGTCAGCCACTTAACCAACTGAGCCACCTGGGCACCCCAAGAAACAGTTTTTTAAAACGTTTATGATATTTTAATAGTGCATTCCAATATAATTTCTTTATAATTTTCAAGAATTTTGGGGGGGTAAACTCTACCCCCAACATGGGGCTTGAACTCACAACCCCAAGATTAACAGTTGCATGCTTCACCAACTGAGCCAGCCAGGTGCCCCAAGAATGATATATTCTATTTATTTATTTTATATTCTACCTTTTCACTGCTTTATATATATATAGTAAGGTGAATAAAATAAACACAGATCTTAAGTGTGTAAGTGAAATTATATGTTTTAATGGTATCAAAATATAGAACTTTTTCATTATTTCAGGTATGTCCTGTGTCCTTTTGTGGCACCCCTCTTGCAAATTATTCGGACCCCTGTATCATTAATTAGTGTTATCTGTTCTTTACATTCATATAAGTGAAACCATGTAGTATGTATACTTTTTTAAAAGACTTAATATATATATTTTTTGGAACAGTTTTAGGTTTACAACAAAATTAAGACGGAGGTACAGAGATTTCCCATAGCTACCCTGTTCCCACACATGCACGGTCTCCCCCATTAACGGCTCTCCAGGATGGTACATTTTTTGCCAAGAAGGAACCTATGTTGACACATCACAATCCCTCGAAGTCCATAGTTTACTTCAGAGTTCACTTTTGGTGTTGTGCAGTCTATAGATTTGGACAAATGCTTAATGATGTAGATCTATCATTATAATATCATGCAAAATATTTTCACTGCTCTCAAAATCTATGCTATGCCTCTTCGTCTTCCCCTGTGACCCCAGAGCCCTTTCATATCGCGATATAATTGGCATATAACATTACATTAATTTCAGGGTATACAACATCGTGATTTCATACTTGTATATATTGCAAAATGATAGCCACAAAGTCTAGCAAATGTATGTACACATTTGTGTTGGCTTCTTTCATTCAACCTAATGTCTTGAGATTCATCCCAGTTTTTGTGCCTATTGTTAATCCATTCTCTTTATTTTGTGTGGTATTTCATTTTATGAATAGAAACAATCGATTTACATATTCTTCTGTTGATGGACATGAGTCACTTCCTGTTTTTGACATAAATAAGGCCACCATGAACATCTATGTCTTTAGTATATCTGTGTGCTCATTTCTCTTGGATATACACGTACGGGTGGGGTTGCTGGGTCATGGATAAACCTATGTTTAGCTTTAGTGGATACTGCCAAACTATTTTTCAAAGTGGTTGGATGAAATTATACTCCTCCTAGCAAGCAACGTATAAGAGTTCCAGTTGCCCCACATTCTCACAGATATAAGGGGTTTTCTGTCTTCTAAACTTCAGCCACTCCCGTGGGTGTTTTGTGGTGTATTTTATTTTATGCACTTAATCTTCTGAGGAGGCATCCCTAGGTGTCACCAGACTCTAAGGTGTGCATTGCACAAAAGGTCCTAAGAACCCTGTATTAGGTCACAGTCATGGTCCAGCTATGACCTGGTCAAATGCCTGGTCAAAACTGGGCACTTTGGTTTTCCAACTCTAGGGAAGGACAGAAAGCAGAAGTTCAGGATGAGCAATTTCCTTTCAAGCAACGAGGAAGTTGCTCGTTGCTTAGTCACTTACTAACTTAGTCACTTGGCCACACCTAGCCTCCCGGAGCCTCCCTGTGCTCAGGCTACACTCTATTAATACAGAGGACAGGGTGATGGATTACTAGCAGTCTCCACCGCAAGATGCTATTGACTATCCCGGTGATTTTTTGGTGGGGCAGATTTTCACAGCGGCATAAATGAACCTCCACCTAGGGCGAGGAACTGTTGAATCACCCACTTACCCTGTCCTGACTTTCGGCAACATATTCCCAGGGCCTGGGGCAGTGTCTCCCAGGGAAGTCGGGCACCGGTTTCAGGCTCTCATGCTGAATTTGCCCCTCAGGCAAATGTGTAGATTGACTAAGTCTACGGGGTTCTCTCTACATAAGACATGACAACATTTGAGATGTGTCAGTAAGTACCTGCATGACCCAAGGGTGAGTAGGACAGTTTTATTCAGGTCTTGGGGAAGAATTGCTGACAGGGTTGGTACACGATGGCCTAAGTCATGCCTTTGTGAAATACCGTGCGTGACCCTTCACTCTTCAACAGCATTTCAAAAATGTGTTGAAACCTTTCCAGGAAGTTGTCACAGTGTCCTGACCAAACCCTCTTGGGTCATCCATGAATGTGGTTACCTACTTCTCAGATTGGGTACAGTGGCTACCCAAAGACATCTGTGGGCCTCAGAATCAGCTGTCCTGATTCCCTGCGCCATGCACTTAAATGGCAGTTACGGAGGAGGGCAAATGGTGAGGTGGGAAGAAGTGAGAACACGTCTGTGAGTGGAAATGCACAGATGGCAGCAAAACCACGTGGTTGCCTTGCTCAGGACTTCGGGAAGTGTCCGTTGGCCTGGATTCTACCAATGCCAAGTTGATGGAAGAGGCTTTGCCATGTAACTGAAGGCCAGCATTGAACCCAATACTCTTTTTTCATAGTAACCTCACACACGCCAGCAGGGGTTGGGATGGAGCTTTGAGTCCACAAGAAAACCCAAAGAGGGCAATGATAAAGAGATTAGATCTTGCAGTGTGAACCATATGTAATTTAAAACATATCTACTTGGAAACAACCAAAGAAAAGCAAAAAGCCAAACTACATCTGGGAAGTGGAGACTCACCCCAAGCCCCCTTCTCCCCACTGGGCGCAGTCTTGGGCTCCTATGTTTGTACCTCCCCTCTATTTAGCAGACATAGGCAGAGATGAGACTAGTTTTGATTTACAACTCAAGGAAGGGGCTGGGAAAATCTCTACAATGCTACAGAAGGTTTGGGATCTACTGACATCTGGGGGCAAAGGAGGAGGAATATGGTGCCACCAAGAAGGGGGGTGGGTAGGGATTTGGGGGGAAGAAAAGAAACTAAAAAGGCAAACAGCATTGGGAAGAAAGTGTGTTCACCCAAAGAATTTCTTCTATGAAGGGAAGTTTGGGCAGTGAGTCGGGGCTCTCTAGTATGACACAAAGGGATGTGTTAGTAAGAATAGAAAGTCTGAACTGCTGTCTTTATCATCCTCTCCCTAAACTCTACCCACAAACTCTGTACCATGTGGGTATTAATGCTGGAGACCCTGAGTTTGCTTGAGTCCGGTGTGATGTATACGAATGCCCCGGACATCCACCTTCCTCCCCACCCCCCCACTCCCCACAGCCCAGGAGCACTCAGGACACGTCTGTGGGTTGCACAGGTGTGCACAGTTCATCAAGGGGGCTTTGTGGAAAATCCAGCTCTCCGAACATCATTTGGTTACAGGGGTTGTTTAGACTGTACCTAAGTTTTGAACGTGTGAATTCCATTCAGGTTTGTTCCAAAGTTCTAGTTTGGGAAACATTATAAGTAGGTTTCTCATGAACACTTAGGAGGAAAAAAACACACAAGTGAAAACACCCCATTGGCTGGGGCTCTGCCGACAGATCTGAATAAAAGCTTCTTGGTTGGCACAAGAGACACTAGGATCTTTTGAAAGAAGCCTCATGCCTGCTTGGCAAAACGTGAATGTGCTGACTGTATGAAAAGAGCATATTATCCTCACTCGGCAATACACACAAAAAGTGTGTTTACGGGACGATAAAATTCTGACCGTAACTTAGTACTCTTTTTTCCCCTCATTTGCAGTATTTGGTTTAATTAAGAAGCGAAACTGTGAACGTTTTCGTGGCAATTTGGCAGTAAACATTTGTATCGAACGTAACATTCCATTTGGTGTTTGGGGGCAAAGTTACCAGTTCCCTCATGTATGGGTAAGTTTCTTGGAAAGTAAAAGAGGGTCAGTGTTGGGATCCAACCTTTTACTTGTTTTTGTTGTTGTTGTTGTTGCCTTTCTCCTTAAAAAAAATTTTTTTAGAGAGAGCGCAGGGGCCGGAGAGGGGCAGAGAGAGAGAGAAAGAGAGAGAATCCCAAGCAGGCTCTACACTCAGCGTGGAGCCCAACTTGGGGCTCGACATGGGGCTCTACCCTATGACCCTGGGATTAGATCTGAGGTGAAATCAAGAGTCAGATGCTCAGTTGAGGCACCCAGGTGCCCCGGGATCCAACCTTTTTCTTAAACATGGTAACGTGCTTGGCCGTGCTGAAGCGAGGCAGAGAGGGGGAATTGGCCCGGACGCTTCATCAACAGGACAAGAACCCTTGAAAAATCCATGTACAGGGAGGAAATTGTTGATAGCATCGCCAATCATTTCCAAACAGCATTTTATTAGCACTATTCTCACAGCCGAAAAATATGGCAAGAACACAGCCTCCATCTAAGATGTAACAGGGGCATCACAAATGAAGGGAGAGAGGCAATGGCATTCACTTGTTTGCTTCAAATCCTTTACTAACATTAACTTCATTAGAAGAAGCAGCTAATAATAAAATGCAACCATAGGAAAACTGGAAGAAAATATCACTGAATACTAATCAAATCTCAGGTGTGTGGATATGAGGAAGTCCTTTAAGTTTAGAAGAAATCACACAGCAAAAAAGATAGATATGCGTGCATATTTTGAAATTCAATATCTGCAAATAATAAAAAAGGTGAAAAAAGAAAAGATTGGAAAATATCACAGGTCAATGAGAAACAAGTGATTAATTGTTGCCTTAGATCAGGTTTCCTGGCAACTGGCTCAGATAAAGCTTTGGTCTACAAGTATTCTTGGCTCTACATGTCTGTCAATGGATGAACAGATCAAGAAAATGTGATAGATATATACAGCAGAATGTTTATTACTCAGCCTTAAAAATGAGGAAAGTCCTGTCATTTGTGACAACGTGGATGAACCCAGAGGGCATTATGCAAAGTAAAATAAACCAGACAGAGAAACACAGGTATTGCATTGTATCACTTACATGTGAATCTTTAAAAAATGTCAAACTCATAGAAACAGACAGCAGAATGGTGACTGCCAGGGGCTGGGGGTGGAAGAAATAGGGAGAGGCTGGTAAAAGGTTACAAACTTTCAGATATAAGCAGAATGAGATCTGAAAATCTACTATATGACTTGGTGACTATAGCTGATAACACTGTACTATATGATTGAAATTTGCTGACAGAATAGAACTTAAATGTTCTTACCAAAAAAAAAAAAAAAAACAAAAAAAAAAACAAAGGGGGAGAATCTTTTCACAATGTATACATATATCAGATCATCACATTCATACTTTAAATATCTTACAATTTTATTTGTCAATTATACTTCAGTAAAGCTGAAAGAACAAAAGGTTTATTGGAGAGGGTTCCAGAAAGAAATGTATGTGAGAGAGAGAGAGAGAGAGAGAGAGACTGCAAGCAGGAAAGGGGCAGAGACAGAGGGAGAGAGAATCCCAAGCAGGCTCCACCGGTTAGCACAAAGCCTGACATAGGGCTTGATCCCACGAATCTTGAGCTCATGACCTGAACCAAAATCCAGAGTTAGATGCTTAACCAACTGAGCCACCGACATGCCCCCATTTCAACCATATCTAAGTATACGGTTCAATGGCATCAAGTACATCCACATTGCTGTGCAACCATGACCACCGTCCATCTCCAGAACACTTTTCATCTTGTAAAACTGAAACTCTTCATCTATTAAGCGATAACTGACTCCCTCCAGCCCCTGGCACGATTCTCCTTTCTGTCTCTATGAATTTGACTGCTCTTGCTCCCTCATGTAAGTGGAGTCATATGGTATTTCTTTCGACTGGCTTATTTCGCTCATCCTCAAGGTTCATCCATGTTGTGGCATGTGTCAGAATATCCCTTCTTTTTAAAGCTGAAAAATATTCCACTGTATGTGTAGACCACATCTGGTTCATCCATTCATTCATTCATTCATTCATCCACCAATGGGGAAACCATTTTGTAATATTGTAAAACTAATACATGTTTACGTTTAGAAATGCAAACAGTTGAGAAAAGCATAAAATAAAAAAGCCAAAGTCTTCTGCTCCTCTTTATTGTTGGCATTCATCACAGTACGTCCTGTTTAGCACTCAATCATGCATCTCTCCAGAAAGTTTGTGTGTTTGTAGAAGCCTGCTCAGATGCTCACCTCATCTTTCTTTCTTTGGTCCCTAGACTGTTCTCTGAAGACAAGACTCCTGAATGTGTTAGATGTAAAACTGGCTGGCATAGCCTAATCGTAGTATAATATTAGGCTTTGACCCTATGTTTAAAATATATTTAAAACAAATGTATGTGAGATTTTTGGCCTGATCAATCCAGGCTTCTGAACTCTTGCCCCCTCCTGAGAAGAGTCATAGCTAGACTCAACCAATCTGTAAAGAGGAGGCCCCCCCACAATGGCCCTCTCTTTAGGAGAAAGCCTGAGGTGACAGCAAATGACTCACCTGGGGCTGCTTTTATTGCACCTGCTCAGAGCCAGTCACGGACATATGGCACGGACTTGGGGACCTTCAGCTATTGGAATGAACCTGCCTAAAGGGAGAGATACTGTGACTCTAAACTCCGCTCATGGGCTTTCTTTCCCCTTTTTCCCCCTCTGGGTCTCAAGAGACCAGGAACATCAAAGACAGGTTATTCTGAACATATGCTCTGAAATCTGAAGTCCAGGCTGTGAGGGAGGTTCCAACTTTCAAAGAAGACTGCTCTGGAATTTGGTTAGTTCTGAAGTTAGGCAGTAAGTCCTTAATTGTAATGCATCCAAAGAGTCAAAGTGGAATTTGCAGCAAGGCACGATGCTGGGTCCTTTGAATTAGAAGATGAAACGGCCACAGGGCTTTTTCAGGCTCTTTCTGCCCAAGGTTATCATGGTTTGGGCTGAAGAGCTAGATCCTAAGTAAGATTTGGGCCTTCTCGCCCAGAAAGCAACCCAGTCGGGAAGGGTGGGCCACAACCATGAGATAGACAGATAGTCAATCTACATGGGATAGACAGAGGGAAGTCATAAATACCAACTGGGTTAGTTCACTAGGGTTACTATAACTGGATGGCTTAGAACAGCAGAAATTTATTGTCTTGCAGTTCTGGAGGCCAGAGTCTGAAATCAAGATGTCCCCCAAGTCATGCTTTCTCTGTGGGTGTTGGGGAAGGATCTGTCCCAGGTCTATTTCCTTGACTTGTAAGATGACTGTCTTTTTTCTGTGTCCCTTCACATCATCTTCCCTCTGTAAGGGGCTATCTCTGTGCCCAAATTTCCCATTTTTAGTAGGACACCAGCCCTATTAGATTAGAGCCCACCCTAACGACCCCGTTTTAACTCGATTACCTTTGTAAAGACCCTATTTCCAAATCCAGTTACATTTTGAGGTACCAGGGCCTAGGACTTCAATATATCTTTTTGAGGGGACACAATTCAACTCATGATACCAGCCCAATCTCATAACCAGCTTCGGAAAAATAAATAAAGTACTTTCATCTGTATTTTATTGCTTATTGCCAGTGAACTAATTACTACCCTTTTCCCTTTTTAAAAGAAGTTATTATAACTTGTTTTTTTCCCCTCTGTCTTCTACGTCATGGTGAATGTGATATTGTTGCTTGAATGAGCCAATGACTTTAAGGAACAGAACACTGAAACAGAATCTCAGCAGAACTGGAGAAGCATGGGCCTGGCCTGCGATCCTGGCTTTGGGGAATGTGGCTCCATGAAATGACTTTTGTAGGCAGCTGCTGAATTTAACTTGGGTTATGTCCTCTTGGGGAGAGAGGGGTGCATAGGAGATTAGCTCAGTTGTATTAGACAGGGCCATCTCTAACCGGACAAAGGAAGCAGTGTATACAGAAAATAGAGAAGGCTGCCTCTCAAGGTCTTTTTCCAGTGGCCATGTCTGAACTAGGTGATTTTGCATAAACTAGACTAATAGGCTTCTGTTTCTTGTGTAATTTTAAATTTGTAATTGAGAGACCCAATGTGCGGTGAAGAATTAACCTAACCCCAAAGGAAGTCTGGCCTTTGCCCTCAGCTACTGGGAGGTGATCTCCTGGCCCTGGAATGTTCTGCCTGATGGGAGTGTCTTTGTTTGCCTAAGAGATTGGGCCACTGTACAGTCTTACAATGTGATTTATGATGGGGACTTTGGGCTACGTGGTATCAGCCCTGCCTCTGGAAGGAACTGGCAATGAAGGGTATCAAACAGACCTGCAGGGGCTGGAGACTAGAGGCCAGGCATGTAGGCAGTGGGTGATGGAGCCCCAATAAAAACCTTGGACACCAAAGTCTCTGGTCAGTTTTCCTGATTGGCAGTAGTCCAGGCATATTGTCATATCATGGCTGGGAGGAGTTAACACGATCCGTAGCAAATCTGGAGAAGATGTCCATACAGAAACTCTGTGTCTGGACCCTCCTGGACTCTGCCCCATGTGTCCCGGCCCCTGGCTGATTTTACTGTTTTTCTTTTTCTTTTTACATTTTTTTTTTAACGTTTATTTATTTTTGTGACAGAGAGAGACAGAGCATGAACGGGGGAGGGGCAGAGAGAGAGGGAGACACAGAATCGGAAACAGGCTCCAGGCTCTGAGCCATCAGCCCAGAGCCCGACGCGGGGCTCGAACTCACGGACCGCGAGGTCGTGACCTGGCTGAAGTGGGACGCCCAACCGACTGCGCCACCCAGGCGCCCCTTTCTTTTTAAATTTTTAAAAAATGTTTATTTATTTTTGAGAGAGAGAGAAAGAGAGACAGAGACAGAGACAGCATGAATGGGGGAGGGGCAGAGAGAGAGAGAGAGAGGGAGACACAGAATCTGAAGCAGACTCCAGGCTCTGAGCTGTCAGCACAGAGCATGACACAGGTCTCGAACGCACGAACCACGAGATCATGATCTGAGCCGAATTCGGGCGCTTAAGTGACTGAGCCACCTGGCCCCCCAATCTGGTTTTTTTTTCCTATAATTTACTAGGACTATCAGTATTATAAAAACTGAAGGTGGTTTTGGGAATGTCTCCAGCTTATAATTGATGTCAGAAGGAAAGACATTCTCTTGTGGGAACTGTTCTCTCTAACTGGGTTGTGGAGTAAATTCCTGCCCACAGGTTCTGGGAGTCCATGTTGCTGAATCATGTAAGTGGTGACTGTCTGAGGACAAGGTCCACAAATGCCTGCTGCTGAGATGCTCAGAGCTGACTCTTTTTCCTTCTGGGCTCGTTCTTTCTATGGTTCTGCAATAGCTAGTATCTTTCCAATAAGTTACATGTTTTTTCTCAAGCTTTTCCAAATTGGGCTCTGTTATTTGTAACCAAAAGAATTCTTAACTGCTCTAGAAGAGGTAGGGAGTGTTACAAAAGCATATGGTGGGGGATTTGACCACGGACATCTCCAAGGAATGCCTCTAAAGGATAGATAAAAGCTGACTTAGGTGAAGACGGGACAGGACAGAAGAACAAAAAGTGAGACAGACCTAAGTTTGATATGACACTGATCTGCTATTTCAAAAATTTGGGACATTGAGGGAAAAGGTCAAGCATTTATCCTGCCTCCCTGATGGGTTGTTTCACAGTAGACAATAGATGATGGGACAAGTTCTTCTTCTTTTTTTCTTTTTTTTATAAAGCTTTTATTTATTTATTTTTTAAGTTTTTTTTTTTAACGTTTATTTATTTTTGAGACAGAGAGAGGCAGAGCATGAACGGGGGAGGGGCAGAGAGAGAAGGAGACACAGATTCGGAAGCAGGCTCCAGGCTCTGAGCCATCAGCGCAGAGCCCGACGCGGGGCTCAAACTCATGGACTGCAAGATCGTGACCTGAGCTGAAGTCGGACGCTTAACCGACTGCGCCACCCAGGCGCCCCAACAAGTTCTTCTTTATAGAAGAATCAACATTAATGATTGCAGGGAGAGAGAGCGGGAAAATCACTGCATGTCTCCTCTAATGAAATATAGATGTAGGCACTGAAGAATGGTCTCTAAAGCCAGTTGGTGAACAGTTGATGGGGAATGTTCTACTGGATGGTCAGGCTGAGCACACCTGAATCACTGACCAGTCTTGGTGTGACTAGCAGTCAGATAACCAGAACTGAGGGCGCTTCCTCATGAGATGTGGTAGGAAACATACAGCCCCACCTTTGACGTATTTTTGCCTTGACCAAATTGAATCTGATTGTCAACAAATTTTTGGATCTAACCATCAGGTTACAGGCAATGTGGGGTACATTAAATGTTAAATGGCCAACAAGGATTCGATCAACCAAAATCAGATTGTGAGAAATTCTACGGGAAAAGTGTCCCAACGTCTTTAACAAATACGTGGTAGGAATAAAATGGAGAGGAGAGGTTAAATTATTAAAGTCTCAAGGAGCTTTGAGACCTATCAAATGCATTGTCTGGACCTAGTTTGAACCCTGTTTTGAACACCCTGACCGTGGAAAGACATTTGTAAGACAGTTGGGAAACTTTTAACATGGACTCTGTGTTTGATGATATTAAAGCAATTTTTTGAGAAGATAATGTTGTGGTTATGTTTGAAAAAAAAAAAAGAATGTTCATCTCTTAGAGTACATCCCAAAGTATTTCAGAGGGACTGTTATGGTTTTTACACAACATTAAAATGTATTGAAAAGCGACAGTGGTGAAAATTACGTGATACTAGCACCCGAATAGAGAGATCAGTGGACTGAAATATCACAAAGTCCAGACTTCATGGCTATAAAATAGCTGAGTCAGAGGAGATAGGTGAGAGGGGTGTAGCTAAAACAGAAATCGTGGAATAGTTATGATCGTTAAAGCTGGATGACAGGAAGTCGTTCTGTTCTGCACGTGCAGACAGCTTTTGCATGTTTTGTATTTTGACATTACAAATTATTTTGGGGAAACTGGGTAACATACCTCACATCCTACCTGGGAATAAATAACTCTTAACTGTAAGAACGGAAACCGAAAAGCGCTGGAAGAAACCATGGGAGGATTCTTTTGTAACATCAAAAACGTGGCAGGATTTTCTAAGAATGATAGGTTTCTACTAGCCTTTTGATGTGACTGCATTGCATTTGTTAATGTTTTATTAATGCTTTGCTTCTCTCATAAAGGATGTTTGATGATAGTTGACTTTTCTGTGCTGCCTTGTCAGCTTTTCATATTAGGTTTAGGATACGTTAAAATGAACTGTGACGTTTCCCCTCTTTTCCGACTTGGGATGAAAGTACCTATTTTGGAGATAGTTCTCCAGAAACTCGTTTATTTTTTCCCAGGGGTATCCAGCGAGTTGTTGAGTGTGTGCGTGTGTGTTTTTCTTTTTTCTGTCAGGATCGTGATGAGCTAATGAATTTGCATATATCCAATGTGTTTCGATCTTCCCTTCAAGTTGGTTCCTGTGTCTTTGACATTAACCTCGCAGTCTCTCGCAGTTTCCTTGTTTTCTGATATAAGACGTTTGAGGCTCATCTCATACTTCTCCTGCCCCGGGCCTGTTAACAGCTGTTTAAGAAACCCTGGTTCCGGGGTGCCTGGGTGGCGCAGTCGGTTAAGCGTCCGACTTCAGCCAGGTCACGATCTCGCGGTCCGTGAGTTCGAGCCCCGCGTCAGGCTCTGGGCTGATGGCTCAGAGCCTGGAGCCTGTTTCCGATTCTGTGTCTCCCTCTCTCTCTGCCCCTCCCCTGTTCATGCTCTGTCTTTCTCTGTTCCCCCCCCCAAAAAAATAAATAAACGTTGAAAAAAAAGAAACCCTGATTCCTTTCAGTGAGAAATGGTCTTTGGAGACCAGAGAATGAATGCTGGGTAACTCATTGTTACTGTTGTCATTGCTTCAAGGCCTTTTCACTTTAGAGCTAGGAAATGCATATTAATTGTTCTCAAAAAGAGAAATGCGTCATGAGTTCATACTTATCTTTCAACTCAAATTAAATACCTCATGGGCTTCACTTCTTGATTTTTATGTTTGTATCCTTATATTAAATAGCTTGGTTCTGAACTAATATAATTACTTTATATATACTTAGGTATATATATAAATACATACTATGCAGGCATACATATGTGTGTGTGTGTGGTATGTGTGTGTGTGTGTGTGTGTGTGTGTATAGTGTTGGCTTAATAATATGCCAACTTGGCTAAACAGAACTTCATTTTCCAGAATTCCCTTTCCAGTAGATCTCTGCTCAGAGTTGGACACAGGAGAAATTTGCAAGACATTTCGAAGTTGCCATGCTTAGTCTCAGACAGTCTGTGTAGACTAGGCCCTGTTGGAGCTCAAGCACATTTATGTGAATCTGCCACCTCGCCTGTCATGGGCAGGGTCCTCCAGCACCTAGGGGATCCGTCTGGGTGCCAGGTGTGAGGGGAAGAGGGTCAGAGGTAAGTCCTTGTTCTCCCCCATTCCGCGTGCATCCTTCTTGCCTGACCACAGCCCCATGACGTCAGGCTTAATACGAGGTTCAGAATAAAAAGCTGAATTGAGATTGGTTAACCAGATCCCACACTTGTGTAAGGCCCAATTCTTATACATGAATTCTTTATGCTACATCATTTCTAGTGGTTCTGCTTTTGTGATTGATTCCTGATGGTGCATACATACACACATCGTACATATGTAGCTATACATATATGTATATGTACATGCATATGTGTATATACACATATAAACATGCACGTGTGTATATCCTACTATGTGTGTGAAATAATTTAAAAACAATGCTAACATTATTGCTATTGATATCCATTTTAAGGTTTCTTTATGATTCTTTTTGTCTCCAACATTATGTATTCAATAAAACATCTTTCCTCCATGATTTAAAGTGCTACTAGTTTCCTATACAAAAGTTTCATATTTATTTGAGCCTAGTCTGGACCTCATGATGCTCCAGTCCGTTGATCTCTCTATTCAAGTGTCAGTATCACACAATTTTGATCGCTGTAGCTTTTTAATATATTGTAATATCTAATAGGAACACCCTCCTCTCAATATATTTTTTTTAATTTTTCAGATTTGCCCGGGTATTATCATTTGTTTGCCTTTCTTGTGAAATTTAGAAAACAATAGTTTACTTTTAAGTAACCCTATTACTATTTTTATTGCTTATATAAATTTTGATGATTATATATTTTTAGAAAATTATTCCATACACATAATTTCTTTTCACAGAAGTCTCACATATTGGGGCCTCTAGGTAGCTCAGTCAGGTAAGTGTCTGACTGTTGATTTTTGGCTCAGGTCATGATCTCATGGTTCATGGGATCGAGTCCCGTGTCTGTGCAAATAGCATGGAGCCTGCTTGGGATTCTCTCTCTTCTCTCTCTGCCTTTCCTCCACATGAGTGCTCTGTCCCTCAGATAAATAAATAAACTTAAAAAAAAAAAAGAAATCTCACATATTAACTCTGGTTATATTCCCTTACTCTGTCTTGAAATGGTGTCACTTGTTTTCTTGTTTACATCTGTCCACAAATTGTTTTTTTTAGGGTTCTTATATTTGTCTATCAAATGAAGGGGCACCTGGGTGGCGCAGTCGGTTAAGCGTCTTCAGCCAGGTCACGATCTCGCGGTCCGTGAGTTCGAGCCCCGCGTCGGGCTCTGGGCTGATGGCTCAGAGCCTGGAGCCTGTTTCCGATTCGGTGTCTCCCTCTCTCTCTGCCCCTCCCCCGTTCATGCTCTGTCTCTCTCTGTCCCAAAAATAAATAAACGTTGAAAAAAAAATTAAAAAAAAAAACAAAAAAAACAAATGTATAGCTTTATGTTTTCCAATTTATTCATCTTTGCTTTTGACTGCAAAATTCCCTTCCTTTGTTCTCCTTAGAGACAAAGGAATTAGAAGAAAAAGTGCTTGTGTATGAGAAATATGTTTGCAGTTTAAACAAGTGTTTTTTTTCACTCATTCACTGAATCATATTTAACGTCTTGAATTAGATGCTAGACAAGAGGGAAATTAAAATATCCTTTTTTTATAATGAAATAGAAATAGTCCAGCATAGAAATACTATCAGATTCACAAGAATGCTTTTCTGGAAATTCTAAACCTGAATTGGCAGGCCCTGCCTTCTCTCTGGCTCTGTTCATAATCACCTGGATGGCTTCCTTAGTTATGACCTCCCTGTCTTTAATGGAATAACAGAGTTCTTAGAGCTGGAGTTAATAATTCACAGGGATTGTTCTGAGATGCCTTAGTCATGGCTCTCTCACACTGGTGTCTCCAGACCTGCATCACCTCTGAACCATACCCTTGTGAGGAGAGAGGGTAATCATAAGACATATGGTTCTCTGGCTACCAATGAAAGGTAGTTAGATACCAACAAATACAAACATCTCATCCAAATGGTACTCACCTGCCTCTGTGTAAGTGCCATGCTGTCTTCGTACATATTTCCTCAAGCAATTTAATAATTTCTCGTATGTGTAGCAAATGGATGTCAACCAGAAATAAACTTTCCTACTGGAGCCGTTCATAAGGCAGTAAAAGATATTCCTTTCATCTCAGAGTTTCTGTGACGCAGGTGTTTCCTTCTTATTGCTTAATAGGAGAATAGTGAACCTGCATGGGTCCGTTAGCTTAGAGTCACTGCCATCTAATGTTAGAGGTTAGAAACCACACAGAGGTGGGTCTAACCCCCCTGAACTGCCCAGGGACTTGGGGAGTTTGAGGAAGAGGGTGGTTCCGGTTCTGAATCTCCCAGGCTCTGCTCTTCTCAGAGCCTCCTCAGAAGGTGTCATATCCTCCTCTGTAAAAGCAGAGCAATCATAGCATTGGGTGATGCTATTACTGTAATAAACAGGGTGACACATATAAAGTACTGAGTGCAGTGACAGGGGTATCACATCCAGTAAGTGCAGGCTTAAATTTTTACAACTTTCGCGGACACCTGAATACCTGGGATCTGCAATGCTTCAACGGTCATGGTGTCCCGGGTTCCTAGAATTAGATGGTAAAGAAAATAGAACAGTCTTGGATTGCAGAACTTTAGGTACTTTTTTTTTTAACTTTTTTTTTTTTTTAACGTTTATTTATTTTTGAGACAGAGAGAGACAGAGCATGAACGGGGGAGGGTCAGAGAGAGAGGGAGACACAGAATCTGAAACGGGTTCCAGGCTCGGAGCGGTCAGCCCAGAGCCCGATGCGGGGCTCGAACTCACGGACCGTGAGATCATGACCTGAGCCGAAGTCGGCCGCTTAACCGACTGAGCCACCCAGGCACCCCAGAACTTTAGGTACTTTTAACTTATCTCATGACACTAATGGGCTGGCATTGCCATCGGAGAAATGTTTAGGTGAAATTAGGGCAGTATTTCATAGTAAACCCCCACTTTTTACTTACATATCATATCTACTTGCACATCGTTCACGATGGCAAAGATTTTACTCCCTTCAAATAACATGGAAACAAAGGTCAATTTTCCATACAAGAAATATCATTTTGTGGGTTGTCTGCAGGGAGATGCTAGGAAGATTCTAGGGGACTTAATGCCCTCCCCGTGCAACTGTTTGCTTCCACCACTGAACATCATCTTCGTGATTTCTCTGGAGACAGTTCAAAGCAGCAAACTTATTTTTAACCGAAGTCCTGGTCCGTTATTTTTATTTCCTATATTCCTCCGCGTACTCCAGCATTAGGTCACCAAGAGAATTTCAATACCAAGTGACAGGGTTTTTACCTTGGGGCATCTACTGCTGACCGTTTGGTATTCACTGGACAGACAGCATTTGAAAGCCCTGACTGGATCAAGGGTCAGTGGAATTTTCTGGCCCCCGGGAGTACTCCTCTTCAAAAATAATAGATAAGGCCAAGGTCTATTGAAAATGTGTGGGGACAAATAAATTCCAGCTGAAAAAGGGAATTTTAGATACCGGAAAGGGAGACAAGTCCTATCGGGAAATGATAAGAAGTGGGAGACTGGCCCAGGGGGACTTCAAATTGCCTTCGACTACCCACTTCTCCTCAAAACTTGTTACCCAGCATGCTTACCCGATACCGTTTGAGTATCTTCTTCCACAGGGATGAAACTCCAAGAGTCTGCAACTCATTTATGGCCCAACTGGACACTTGCCTCCTGTTTACATCGGATGGGGAATCCATCTTGACTTCTCGTATCCTTGGCAGGAGGAAGGGGCAGTGGCAGTGGACTTGGCTACTGTACCACCAACTGGGAAGAGCTCTACTGTGTCTCCTTGACATTCTCGTCTCAGAATGCTTCTTCATTTTGGACACTTCCGGTCATGAAATGCGCGGGGGGGGGGGGGGCGGTTCTCACACCAGGGAATTCTCTAACACCACCTGGGTGTCCTACAATTTAACTCAATCCTGACACCATCTTCCTGGAGGTAATATCCGATCCCACAGAGGAAGGGCTCAGTCCTACAAGACTTCAGATGCCACTTCAGATGCCCATTCGAAGTCCAGGTTGTTACCTGTGCCTCTGGCCCGCAGCTGTACATCAGAGGTTCCTATGACCACCTCCTTGGGTTCCATCATGTGCTAGAAAGGCTCACAAAACTCCCGGAAACATTTTACTATTGCCGATTTATTACGAAGAATAACTCAAAGGATACACATGAACATCGAGATGGAAGAAATGTGGAGGGCACTGTATGGGGGAAGAGGCCCAGAGCTTTCATGCCCTTTTCAGGCACACGACCTCAGCCCAACTCTGAGGAACCCTGGCCTTTGGGGGTTTTATGGAGGTTGCATTACATAGACAAGCTTGATTAAATCATTGACCGCTAATGAGTAAGACAACCTCTAGCTCCTGAAAGTTCCACCCTCACTAATCCCATGGTTGGTTACCTTGACAACTAGCCCCATCCTGTGGTTGGTGATCTAAGGGCTTTCCAAAATTCGCCTCACTAATGTAAGCCCAAATGTGGTTGAAAGGGTCAACCGGAAAGGTCCAACAGAAGACTTAACCTTCACAGCTTTTTTTTTTTTTTTTTTTTTTTTTTTTAAATTTAGTTATTTATTTTGAGAGAAACAGAGAGAGTGAGAGTCAGGGGAGAGGCAGAGAGAGAGGGGGAGAGAGAATCTCAAGAAGGCTCTTCGTGGTCAGCGCAGAGCTTGATGCAGGGTTTGAACTCATGAAAGAAACTGTGAGATCAGGACCTGAGCCAAAATCAAGAGTTGGAGGCTTAACTGACTGAGCCACCCAGTTGCCCCTACAACTCTTATTATTTAGGAAATTTGAAGAGTTTTAAAAGCTCTGTGCCAGGAATGGGGACAAAGATCAAATATATATTTCTTGTTATATATCACACATCACAACAAAACTTTTGTTTATCCATTCACCTGTTGATGGACTTTGGGCTATTTCCAGTTTGGGGCAATTATAAATAAAGTGCTATAAACATATGTTTTCATTCCTTTTGGTGTTTAAGAGTAAAATTTCTGTTTCACATGATAGATAAATATTTAAGTTTTTAAGAAATGGCAAAACTGTTTTCCAAAAGAGCTGTAACATTTTGCATTCTCACCAGTAGCGTGTGAGGGTTCCAATCATTCCACCTCTACACCACCCCTTGAAATAATCTCTTTTTAATTTTGGTCATTTTAATAGGTGAGTTTTAATTTGTGTTTCCCTGATGCGTAACGATGTCGAATATCTTTTAACGTGCTTTTTAAATTTCCTATTCAAACCTTCGGTGAATGTTTATTCAGATCGTTTGCCCATTCTAAAATTGTTTTTGTTTTCTTCTCTTTTTGTTGTTGTTAAAGTTTATTTATTTATTTTGAGAGAGAGAGAGAGAGAGAGAGAGAGGGAGAAGAGGGCACAAGCAGGGAAGGGACAAAGGAAAAGTGAAGGAGAGAGAGAACCGCAGGCAGGCTCCGCGATCAGCACAGAGCCCCACGTGGGCTCGATCCCACAAACCGTGAGATCATGGCCTGAGCCGAAATCCAGAGTTGGACACTTAACCACCTGAGCCACCCAGGTGTCCCTAAAATTGTTTGCTTTCTTATTATTGGGTTTTCAGAGTTCTTTATGTATGCTACATACAAGTTGTTTATCAGATACACAATTTGCATATTTTCTCCTATGCTGTAGCTTGTCTTTATTGATTAGCTTAATAGTGTCTTTTGAAGAGCAGAAGCTTTTAGTTTTGAAAAAAATATAATTTATCAGTTTTTCTTTAGTAGGTGATGCTTCTGATGTGGGATCAAAAAACCTTTAAATAACCCAAAGTCACAAAAGTTTTCTTCTGTTTGTTCCTAGATGTTCAATGATTTTAGCTTTTACACTTAGGTCTATGACCTATTTTGGGTAAAGTTTTATATGTAGTGTGAAGTATGAAACAAAGTTCTTTCTTTTCTACACATGAATATCCAACTGTTTCAATACCATTTGTTGAAAAGATTTTTTTCTTCCATGAATTGCCTTGGTATCTTTGTCAAAAACCATGTGTTCATATATGTGTGGGTCTTTCCGGACTTTCTATTTTGTTCTACTGAGCTATTTGTCTATGTGCCAATACTATGCTGTTTTGATTGCTGTAGTTATAAAAGAAGTCTTCAAGTCAAGTAGTATTAGGCGTCCAACTTTCTTTTTCTTTTTCAAAGTTGTTTTGTCTACATGGGTTCTCTGTATTTCCATATGAATTTTAGAATCCTTTCCTCAATTTCTACAAAAAGGTCTACTGAGATTTTGATTGGGATTATGTTAAATCTATAAAGCAATTTGCGGAGGATTGACATCTTGACAATATCAAGTCTTTAAGTTAATGAACAAAGTATACCTCTCCATTTATTTAGGTCTTATTTAATTTCCCTCAGCAATGTTTTATAGTTTTGTGTATAGGTCTTGCCCATTTTTTTGGTCAGATTTATCCCTTTTTTAAATGTGTATTTATTTTGAGGGGGGGGGGGTGAGAAAAGAGAGGGAGAGAGAATCCCAAGCAGGCTCCACGCTGTCAGCACATAGCCCAACATGGGACTCAAACTCACAAAACGTGAGATCATGACTTGAGCCGAAATTAAGGGTTGGACACTCAACCTACTGAGCCACCCAGGCACCCCTTGTTAGATTTATCCTTAAGAATTTCATAATTTTTTATCTTACTGTAAACGGCATTTAAAAATTTCACTTTCTTATTGTTGTTATTACAGAGAAATGCAATTGATTTCCTAATATTGATCTTGTATCTTGCAACCTGCTAAACTTATTTATTAGTTCTAGCAGATTTCTTTTAATTTCTACACAGATGACCAATAAAGAAAGGGTTGTATTTGTTCCTTTCCAATCTGGCTATTTAATTAATTAATTAATTTATTTATTTATTAGATTTTTAAAAAAGTTTATTTATTTTGAGAGAGAGATAGCGTACAAGCAGGGGAGGGACAGCGAGGGACAGTCAAGCAGTCTCTGCATTAACACTGCAGAGCCTGATGTGGGGCTCAAACTCATGAACCATGAGATCATGTCCTGAGCCAAAACTCAAGATTCAGACACTTAACTGAGTCACCCAGGCACCGCTGCTTATTTTTATTTTATATTTTGCTTTTATCACATTGTCTTGAAGCTCAATATACTTGTTGAATAAAAGTTGTAAAAGCACAAATCCTTGTTTTGTCCCTAATCTTAGGGAAGAAAAACTTCAGTCTTCCACCATCAAGTATGATGTTAGCTGTAGGTTTTTGTAGCTGTAGATGTTTTGTAAGTTGAAAACATTTCCTTCTATTAGTAGTTAACCAATAATTTTTATTAGGAAGAAATATGATATATTATTACTTGAATGTGAACTGTGATGAGATAAATATGTCAAGTTAGTAGACTGTGTTTTTCAGGTTTTCCGTATCCTTACTGATTTTCTGTTTACTTGTTCTACCAATTATTGAAGGTTGTTGGAATCTCTGACCATAATTGTAGATTTGTCTATTTCTCCTTGCAATTCTTTCAGTTTTTATTTCATGTATCTTTCAGCTCAGTTGTTATGAGCCTAAACATTTATGATTATTCTGTCTTTTTTATGAATTGGTCCTTTATCATGAAATGACCTTCTTTATCCCCAGTAATACTCATTGCTCTAAAATCTACTTTGATATTGATACAGCCACTCCATTTTTCCTTTGACTAGCATGGCATATCTTTTTCCATTATTTTACTTTTAACCTCTTGTTTTTATATTTAAAGTGTATTTGTTATAGTCATGATACAGTTGAATCTTGTTTTTTTTTTAATCAAGCCTGAAAATCTCTGCCTTTGAATTAGAGTGTTTAAACCATTCACATTTAATGTGATTCTTGAAATGATTTGGCTAGATAGGTTGTCTTGCTATTTGTTTTCTATTTGACTCATTTTTCTTTGTTGCTTTTCCACTTTCTCTTCTGTTTTCTTTTGGATTAACTGAGTATATTTTATGATTCCATTTTATACCCTTGTTGACTTATTACCTATAACTCTTGTATTATTGAGGTAATTGCCTTAGGGTTTATAGGATACATCTTCACCTTATCACAATCTACCTTCAAGTGATATTATATCACTGCATCTATAGTATTACAGTCGTGTACTTCTATTTCTCCCCTCTCAACCTTTTTGCTATTGTCATACATTTTGCTTTTATATATGTTATATTCTCTGTACTAAATCAGTCTCATTTTTATGTAGCCAATTATCTTTAAAATATATTTAAATAGTAAGAATATGCTACATATTTACTCATATAAGAAACCATATCTGGTGTTCTTCATTCCCTTGTGTAGATCCAAATTTCTAGCCTGCATCAGTTTTTTTTTTTACCTTAAAATTTTTTATTATGGGGGCACCTGGGTGGCTCAGTCAATTGAGTGTCCAACTCTTGGTTTTTCCAACTCTTGATTTCGGCTCAGGTCATGATCCCAGGGCCATGGGGTCAAGCCCTGCATCAGGGCTTGAGAATCTCTCTCTTTCTCTCTCTCTCTCCCTCTGCCCCTCTCCCTCACTCATGCTTTCTTTCTCTAAAATTAAAAAAAATTGTTATGAAAAATTCAAGAGTATACAAAAATAGAGAGAACAGTATAGTGAACCTCCATGTATCTACTACCCAGTTTCAATGACTACTAACATTTTGCTACCATTTATGTTTTCTAGCATGTGTATGTTATACATTAAAACAAGTAAGCAAAATTATGAAAATAAAACACACATGTTCAAGTTACACTACGGAGCTATAGAGACAAAATCTTTGGATTGGAGCCCAGGAAACTGCATTTTAGAAACTTCTTGCCTAGCTGGTATCATTTGTTGCCTAAATCCAGGGTCTTGAAACTTTTTTTGATCTAGTTTTTTTGAGGGGGCGGGGATGGGGAAGAGGTTATTACAGGCAGGAACATAAATCAGGTTCCTGTTACTCCATTTTGGCAAGAAACAGAAGTCTAGAACCCCTTTTAAAATTTCTATATTTCTTTCTGAATATAGTAAATGAAGCAATATTAGATCTACATTCCAATAAGAAAATAAGAAAGCATACACAGTGAGGTTCCTTTATGTATAAGTGGGAAAGGCATGTGGTCACACATGTTATTTAAAGACATTAAAAATCAAGTGCAAAGAGCTGCTCCAGATAAATTCTAACCTCTCCTAGTAGGTTGCACTCCAGGGAAAGACCTGCACAACCAAAGGAAGAAAGGGATATAGTGATCAGCTAGAACATTCAGGAAGAACTCACATAACTGTCACAAATTATCTTTTCACTTGTGTTCTCTGTCTCTCTCCTCCTCTCTATCCTTTCTTCCCCCTTTCCCTCCCACCAAAATTGTAATATCTGGAACTGGCTTTAGAGCAAAAAGGGGAACTAGTTAAAGTGTTTATGTTAGTAGCTGAAAATTTGGCTTTACATAAAGAGTACTTCTTTAAGTAAAACAATAATATGAAAGAATAACATATTCAGTATTTCAAAATGTTCCTGTTTCCAAACCCAAACAAAAGTCTCTGAACATTCAACTTTCATAGTTCTGTTTTCACCAGACACTGGAAAACATTGAAACCACACCAATCCCTCAGAAATGTGTTCCTAACCACAACTCCATGTAGGCAGACAAACAGAATTTAGGTCAGTTCCTGGAAAAGAAGGGCTTAGGAGTCACATTTAACTACTTCATGTCTTTGTTCATTTGTTCTCAGTCTGTTTCTCTTCTTCTTCAGAGGTCACAAAGGTCACAATGTCAGTTCTCTTCCCACCTCTGCTCTGATTGTACGTCTAGGTTCTCATTGGTCTGCCTGATTTTCTGGAGACCTTCCTCTGGCTCCTAATCCCTTCCCAACTATGTCCAGAAAAAAACTGGGTCTCCTAGGTTCTTTCCATGATGACCCAATTCAAGCTGAGACAGAGGCTATTAAGTGGACAAACTGTTTCCCTCTGTGTTGTATTTTGGGACTCTTCTCCCATTGTTCCCAGTTCTGGGTGCTCTCTGCTGTAAGTGCCCCATTCTAGAGGCTGATGCCTTGTTCCAGCACAGCCAGCCTGCGGTGCAAGGGAGGTTGAGGTCCAGTCTCTTGGTTTGTGTGTGGCTGTCACTTTAGTGGGTGGAGCTCAGGTCAAGACCTGCCACGTAGATGGGACAGGCAGAGACGCCCAGCAGGCTGTAGACTGAAAGAAGAAATCAGAATGCTGACAGAAGCAAAAAGGAAGGTCCAGATGACTTCGTTCTTCCAAGCTCAGTGCCTTACTGCGTCTTACGTGTGTTTTCCATGAGCTATCCTTGAAGCTGTTCAATCAGTATCTCCCTCTAATTACTAGTCTTTTCAAGACTAAGTGAGCTCCCAAACTGGTTCCTATTACATGACACAAAATTGCTCCCAGAAATGTTTCACTTCAATGGATTATTAAAAAATAAATTATGTTAATTCCTGGGGGGATGTGAATGATGTAGTAATTTTTATTTTTAAATTTTTGTTTATTTTTGTTTTTTTATGTATTAATTTTTATATTTTGAAAGTTATATGCTAGAGAAGTGTTGTCCAATAGCTATATAATGTGAACCATATATGTAATCTTAAGTTATCTAGTAGCTAAATTTCAAAAAGTAAAAAGAAACAGGGTTAAATTAATATTATAATATATTTTATTTAACCCACAATATCCAAGATATTATCATTTCAATACGCAATCAATAAAAAAAGTTAATGAGATATTTCAAATTCCTTTTTTCATACAAACTCTTCAAAATTTTGGGTATTTCTACTTGGCAATGAGAAAGAATGAAATATGGCCTTTTGTAGCAACGTGGATGGAACTGGAGAGTGTTATGCTAAGTGAAATAAATCATACAGAGAAAGACAGATACCATATGTTTTCACTGTATGTGGATCCTGAGAAACTTAACAGAAGACCATGGGGGAGGGGAAGGAAAAAAAAAGTTAGAGAGGGAGAGAGCCAGATCATAAGAGACTCTTAAAAACTGAGAATAAACTGAGGGTTGATGGGGAGTGGGAGGGAGGGGTGGGTGGGTGATGGGCATTGAGGAGGGCACCTATTGGGATGAGCACTGGGTGTTGTATGGTAACCAATTTGATGATAAATTTGATATTTAAAAAGTTTTTTTTTGGGTATTTCACTCATACAGCATATCTCAGTTTGGACCAGCTGTATTTCACATGCACAACAGCCACACGTCGTTAGTGGCTATTGGATGGTTCTGGTGGCTTTCCCAAACAGGAACGACTTTAACAGTGAGAATCTAAAATGCCATAGTGAACTGATAGACACTGTTTCAAGGGAAGTGGGGCCCAAGGGTAATCTTCTTATGATACCATAGTGCAAAGGAAGATACCTCTACTCCTTCATAAGGTGGGCTCTCTAATGAGAGGAGCCTTCCAAAACTTCTGGATAGACAGAAGAGTACTCATTATTGGCTGGAAAATTATCAATTGCATTTCTATTATCTACGACTATGCTAAGACCTGAAGTTATAAAACCGGCAACATTTTCCAGGTTGATGGACATTACTGTCTCTTGAGGGAGAGAAGCACTTGTCAGAATCATGCAGACATAAATGTTATGGAGGAAAGGAAGTCAGAGTGATGACAGCAGATCCTTTGACTTGATCTAGGCTGGAGTTGGGGAAACCTTCCTTGGGGCAAAGATGTTTGGGCTGAGATCTGAAAGGCGTATAGGTGCTTACAGACCACAAGGAGAGGGAACCATCCCAGGAGAAGAGAGTACAGGTGCAAAGGCTGCAGGAGCCTGGCACATTCTGGGGACTGAGAGAACACCTCCAGGCCTGAAGTGTGGGGTGGTGAAGGTGGTGCAGTGTGGGGCAGAGAGGTGGGCAAGGGCCAGATCATACATGTTGTGTTAGACCAGGTTACATTTTTTTGCCTTTATCCTAAGAGCAATGAGAAATCATTGCTGGATTTTAAGCAAGGGACATGATGTAATCAGATTCCGGTTTTGAGAAGTCATTCCGATTATAGTGTGGAAAGTGCCCTGAGGATGGCAAAAAGGTGCCTTTGGGGACACCACACAGGATGCTAGTGCAGGAATCCCAACAGGAGGCCACGGGGTCACACATCCCAGGAGTGGCAATCGAAATGCAGAGATATGTCAGGTAGGTAAAAGACAGATCTTTGTAGAGGGGATTAGGGGAAGCTTCCAAACATTGCACCAAGATGAGCATAAAGGAGACCAGCCTCTGAGAGAGGATCATGTAGAGTTTAGGGGTCCAAGAGACAGGCAAGGTGAAAATGTCAGGTAGCTGGTTAGATATAAGAGTCTAGAGCTCAGAAGAAAGGTTAACACTGAAGATGATTTTGAAACCATCTGTGCATACTCCATTCTTTGGTCTACATGGTTTCTGTCACTAGAATGTAAAAACAGGACTGAGTCTTTTCTTTCTTTCTTTCTTTCTTTCTTTCTTTCTTTCTTTCTTATTAGACATTATTTGTTACTTAGAGCAGCTTTAGGTTCATGAAAAAAATTGAACAGAAAGGACAGAGACTTCCTGTACATACCCGACCCCCTCAACACACACAGCCTTCCCACTATCAACTTCCTGAATTTGAGTGGTACCTTTGTTATAACCACTGAATCAACAGATACATCATTATCACCCAAGTATATACTTTGTATTAGGATTCACTCTTGGCATTGTATATTTTGGGGGTTTTGACAAATGTCTAATGACATGTATCCACGATCACAGTATCACACAGAGTAGTTTCACTGCCCTAAAAACCCTGTGTGCTCTACCTGCCCTATTCATCCTTCCCTCTACCCAACTCCTGGCAACCACTGGTATTTTTTCTGTCTTCATAGTTTTAGCGTTAGCAGAATGTCATATAGTTGGAAGCATATAGTGTGTGAGGCTCTTCAGATTGGCTTCTTTCACTTTTAGCAACATGCATTTAAGATTCCTCCATGTCTCTTTATGGCTTGAGAGATCATTTCTTTTTAGTGCTGAATAATATTCCATCGTCTGGATGTATCAAAGTTCATTTACCTATTCACCTACTGGAGGACATCTTGGTTGCTTCCAAATTTTGGCAATTATGAATAAGGCTGCTATAATACCCATGTGCAGATTTTTGTGTGGGCGTGTTTTCAACGCCTTTGGGCAAATGCTAAGGAGCACAATTGTTGGATCATATAGTAAGAGTATGCTTCGTTTTATAAGAAACCACCGACTGTCTTCCAAAGTGGCTGTACCATTTTGAATTTTCACCAGCAATGAATGAGAGTTCCTCTTGCTCCACATGATTGCCCACATTTGGTGTTGACAGTATTTCAAATTTTAGCTGGTATTTTTAGTGGTATCTAATTGTTGATTTAATTTGCAATTCCTGATAATGTACGATGTTGAGAATCCTTTCGTATGCCTCTTTGCCCTCTGTATATCTTCTTTGGTAAGGATTCTGTTCAGGTCTTTTACCCATTTATAAATTAGGTTGTTCATTTTCTGTTGAGTGTTATGGGTTCTTTTTTGTTCTATTTTGCTCACCATTGTATACCCAGTGCCTAGGATTATACTTAGTAAGAGTTGAGTAAACGTACATTAACTGAATGAAGAAGTAGAAGCAAAATGGCAGGTAATCCAAGTTGTGAATAGAGATTAATTATTGAAATAGACAGTATAAGAATGAAATGAGAAGAGACTATCTAGGACCAAGATTTTGAGGATTTCGCTAATTTAATGTCTGGATAGAAGAGACTAATCAAATGACCATAGATCATAAGGAAAGGGGTTCAACATCATTAGTTATTGGAGAAATGCAATAAAAAAAAAGCCACCATGAAATACTACCCCATATTCATCATCATGGTTAAAAATCTTGAAAGGGCTAGAAATATCAAGTATTGGTAGGGACGTAGAGCAACTGGAATGCTTCTAGGGCAACTGTAAATTCAAACAACCGACTTGGGCAACAAGAATGCTCTTACTCCACTTGGGGGAATGTGAATTCATACAATCAACTTGGGAAACTGGTGACACCAACCAAAGTTGAATGTATTCATATTTTATGACCTAGCATTTCAAAACATTGTTTGGTGTGTATCCAACAGGCTGATACGTTGGACTTTATGATTCTATTTATATAAAATTCAAAAACCGGCAAAACAAACCTATTGCATTAAAAGCCAGTAGGTCATTACCTTTGGAGAGAGGTAGTTATTTGGAGGGGGATCAAAGTGGAGATGATTCTAAGGTTCTGGTATTTCCTGAACAGGGTGTTGGTTATATGAATGTGCTCAATGTGTGGTGATTCATAAGAGTGTTCACTTCATAGACTGTGAGCTTTTTCTGTATGCATGTTTTTGCCCTAATAAATTAAAAAATGTATTTAGAAAGAAAAAGATAAATCTGTTTGGAGTCTTCCAAAAGGAAGTAGTAAAGCTCTTTTTCCATCTCTTCAGTGCCCCAAAGAGTGTGAGTCTCTGAGGCATTATAAGAGCAAAGGAAACTACTAATAAAAAACTTGTCAGACATTTAAAATGTTGATGTTTTAACTCGGAACATAATACTGTTGTGAGGAGAAAACTTAATTGATGGTCATGGAATGATAAAAATATTTCAGAAATGGTCTAGGATATTTATCGGGTCATGAGTGAAAACACTTGGGCCTCCAAACTGTGTTCTACTGTTGGTTCTCATCAACGTAAATTTTGTCAGCCAGGACAATAACGCATAAATGAAATAATTTATTTTCCTGGACACTTAACTCTGGTTTTTATAAATTTCTTGTTGTTGATGCATATTGAAGTCATGAGTTGCTCTCAGCTGAGCTTGTGGTAATTGCTCAGAAATGCTGTGATGGTTTCTACCACTGAAACAGAGTTGAACATGGAAAGTTGTCCATAGAGTTTGTTAGTTTCTCATGAGCCCTCACTTATGCCCTGGATAGAGGTCACTCAGTGATTGTCAGCACCTGGAATTGTGGAATTGGGGTAAAACAATCAAACTTTACACCAGAAAGAAGGAATTTGGTAGCGTTAAGACAACACCAGAATGCTGTTCAGAAGACATTGTACCTTAGTCTTGCTACTTACTGAGTGACTATGGAGATTTACTAATTATACTTTCTACAGCTCAGTGTTCTCAACTCTCCATGGGGACGATTCATCGGCTTGCTAGGAGGGATAATGACCTCATATTCGAAAGCATGTAGCATGTGATGGGTGCTCAACTCAATGGCACCCTTGTTTCTTTCATGATAACTGAGAAGTGAGGAAAAAACACATGTTATAGTTGCATTTTTTTCAGAAAACAAACTTTGTGTTAACAGAGCTGTTGAATATATAATGTATTCCATTATGTAATCTGATGAAAAGTGCTTCAGCCTCACAGGATCTTGGTTCAAATCTTGCCTGCCATTTGCTAAATATCACCTTGAATATCACCTTAAGTAAGTTACTTACAGTATCTGAAACTTAGTTTTTTCATCACAAAACAGCAAATTGTTACTAGTTTTCTCACCAGCTACTGTGAGGGTTAATGTTGTTGTATGTACTAATCAGGGGTCTTTGTTTGCAAGTGAAACTCAACCACACCTCACCCAAACCAGAGAGGATTTATTGGCTCTTGTTGCCGAGGTCAGTCAAAGCAGAGGTGATCTGGTCTTGGGGATGACTGCAGTCTTGGACTCAGACACTTTAAGTCCCTCTGTCTCTTGGATCAATATTGGCACTTCTAATACTTCTAAAACAGATACCAAGAAAGGGACCCAATCCTGGCTTAAAATCTTAATTATAAATGTTGTCTCCTTTGAGAATTTTCGTGGCCCCCTGACCATGCTTTGCAAAAGTAAAATTTGTGACCTTGTGCCACCTCTCTTTTCTTCCACTGCAGGTGTTGGCATGGCCATCACAGCTCTTTCCCAGCTCTCTGAAATGAGAGAAATTGAAACAACCTTGAGCTTTCTTGGACTGACCTGGATTTAGCAATTCTTTGTCACCTAACAGTGAGTTCTTTTTCAAAAGATGCATTGCTGAGAGACTAAGATAAGGGGTACACTTGGTATTGGAGATTGGCCATCAATCCCAAGGCATTTAGTCATGTTCTCACCCTTCTGCAGATAAATACAAGTCAACCTGTTCATTTTTCTTTATGCATACGGGAAAAAATATATATACATGTGTATATATTTACCTATTATTTATAAATGCATATTGAATACTTTTTCCATGGGCTCATCAAAATCCCTGAAACTCTTGTTTATCTTTATTAACCCCTATTTTTCCTTGTAGTGTATTATGATATTCAAAAGCAAGCTTTGAGTCTAGGGAAAATGTGACTTCAGTCCTGGTTTCATCACTGACCAGCTGATATTTCAGGTTAACCTCTCATTTAGGTTTGGTTTCACTAAAGAATTATCTCATATACTGTCTGATTCACTCCAACAGTGCTATGGGGTATTATTACACACAATTTACATACAGACATCTGATGAGTATATGCTTGCTAATTATTGTTGTTTTTTATTTATATGTTCATTCTGGCCACGACCTTACTCTTCCAAAGAAGCAGATGTCCCAAACTCCCATAAAAAACCAACAATATGTAAAAGAACAAAGCACAGGCTGCCACCACAAAATATCACAGAGTAGGTCCTGGTTCAAACAACAGAAATTTATTTTTTTCACAGTCCTGGAGGCTGGAAATGATACCAGCGTTTGGCCAACTCAATTTCTGGTGAGGGCTCTCATCCTGGCTTGCAGACAACCCCCTGCCTGCTGCATCCTCCCATATCCTTCAGAGCATTCTGGCAGAGAGACAGAGAGAGACAGACAGAGAGAGAGAGAGCCTGAGCATCCTCTCTGATGTCTCTTCTTGGAAAGACAATCATCCTATCAGATCAGGGCCCTACCTTTATGACTTTATTTAACCATCATTATCCTTTCTATCAGCCCTATCTCTGAATACAGTCTCACTGGGGGTAGGGCTTCAACACACAAATTTGGAGGGGGGGCGGGTTGGACAAAATTCAGTCCATAGCACAAAACAAAATTAACCCCAAACTGAATATAAACAGAAACAACCAAACCTAACTGTACATCAAATTACACAACCACACAGAGAAAGCAATGGATGCCATTAACTTCAACTATGCGCGCTGTATAATCTTAGTGGATTTGAGGACAAAAAGATCTGCAGAGAAAACATGAATAGGCTTTGTAGGTCTGTTGTAGTTAATGGTATTGGTTTAGCGATGGTGGAACTATTTTCTCTACATTGTAGGATAGACATGTTTTGTATTATTGGGAACCAGGGTTCTCACTGAAGGGAAGAGGAAACACTAAGTCATGGGGGCGGGGTGAGAAAGAAGGGCTGTAGTTGTAATAGGATGAACTCAGGTTTGTTTGTTCGTTTAACCTAATTCATTGAAAGGGCCCATATGCTCTTTTCAATATCACTTAAACATTTAGCACCAAAATCTTGGTGTTTAAAAGATCGGGGATCGTTAGAGAAATAGCCGACTGCAGGGCTGGGGCAGGAAAAGCGAAAGGTGAATCTGAAACCCTCACGGTGTCAGATTACTTATTAAATACAGAGGGAAAAGCTACATTTACAATGGAGAAAGTGGTGGATACTATCTTAACTGAATTAAGATCCTTAGTAATGGGACACATTTACAACTGAGCCCCCTGCTCTGAGGCAATGGGAAGAATGCAGCACCTTCCGTGTAGTATTCTCGCCAAAAGGTTTAACCCGCATCTAATTAAGGGAAAACAATCAGATGAGTCCACAACGTAGAAGACATTTTACAAGACAACTCGCTTTTCAAAAATGTCAAAAATCTCGAAAGGTGGAACAAGGCATGAAACTGTGGTTTGTATATTCTATATTAGTTAATTACAGTGACAAATTATTATAACAATTTATTAGTGTAACAGTATTATTTTTATTAAATTTTTTTATGTTTACTCATTTTTGAGAGAGAGACAGAGTGTGAGTGGGAGAGGAGCAGAGAGAGAGAGAGAGAGAAGGAGACAGAATCTGAAGCAGGCTCCGCACGGTCAGCACAGAGCCCAATGCGGGGCTCGAACTCACCAACTGTGAGATCATGACCTGAGCTGAAGTCGGACGCTTAATCGACTGAGCCACCCAGGCGCCCAACAACATATTAATAAATTGCTTATCGAAGTTAAATATCTTGAGAATGATAATGTTATTGTAGTTTTATATGAGAATGTTTTTGTTCTTGGGAGATACCTGCGAAAGTGCTTAGAGGTGAAATGTCATGATTACCCTCATTTACTTACGAATAGTCAGCCAGAAAAAAAAAGTTTTTTTATATAATACAGTAAAAGAGAGAGAGAGAGAGCAAGTAAATGTGGCAAATGTTATCAGTTTGTGAAACTAAGTGAAGGGTATCTGAATAATTTGTTCAACATTTTGGTAGGTCTGAAAATTTTCAAAATGGAAAGTTTGAGGCAAAGCTCCAATGCCTCTTCCAGTGTAACACTATAAATTTCTCCATTTGGCAGCAGCTGCTTGGCTAGAACATTCAGGCAAGGCAAGAGAGGTTCTAGAGGGAGACCCTGATGCTATCCTCTGTTTGCCTACATTAGGTGTTAAGACAGATTGCAAGGTTAGTTGGAAATAAAGTGTAACCCTAGAGTCTAGAATCCGTGGTTGGAAGGGGGCTTAAGGTCATACAGTTCATATATGAATAAGTCATGGCGGAGGTGAGAAAGAAGACAGAGTGGTTCCAGGCTCTTGGATTCCATGAAGAAATACACACACACACACACACACACACACACAGAAGAACAAAACAAAAAAATGGGGGAACTGATGTAATGTCGCTAGCTCCGTATTTTGTCTATGAAGAGTGACATAAAAAATTAAAAACTCATCCATTATTCCATCTGTTATCATACTTGTGTCATTACACAAGCCATTTTAGTGAAATAATGACCTCAAGGAAAAAGGCGGTCTATGAGTTCAGGGTGAAAATTTTTTAAAAACCGGCTGCGTTCGGCCGTGTGAACGCACACAGTGTTCTTGTTCACAGTGGACAAGCCAAGATGCTTGTTGTAAGTTGCTAGGTAGTCACTGGGGACCATTATGGAGTCCCACCACCCTCCCAGGAGGGAGTCGCACCTGCCAGCTGGCTTTGCTTGGAGCCTCTGAGAGAGACGAGAAGACTGTCAAATCTTTGCTCAGAACATACTCAGACACCTCTCTGAGAGTTGTCTCTCCTATGGACCAACTGAAATGGGTCACTCTGTGGTTTCTACTCTTTGACTGCTACTTTGCCATCTGGAGGATGTCAGGATTTAGCTAGCTCAGTTTTTGCCCTCAAATGAGGTAAGGTATAAATCCCAAAAGAAATAAACTGGGTACCCATCTGTCCCCCTCTTTTTGAATACGCTTGTGATATTTGGAGGTGGCTGTCTTGTCTTAATTCATCTCTAGTTGTAATGCACCAGTCTTTCAGATATCCTTCTTAAGCAATAGGTTGGTTACTTGATATTTCACTATTTCTTGAGCTTCCACTGGTTGGTAGGACTGGTGTCATGCCCGTGTGTCTGGGGTCCTGCGAGTCTCCTTCCTAGACTAGTAATGGGCGCCTGGGTTGCCCTCCTGGGACACCAGAGTCTTGACTGGGATTGTCATTCAGGGTTGGGTTTGCCTGGAAGGATCTGTCTTAACTGAATTTCTTTGGGGTATGAGAAACGGAACCTCATTTCCCACTCACTTGAGTGAGGAAGGGGAATATACTAGGTTTCATGGGTATTTCAGAAATCCAAGGCAGTGAATGTGGATAACCTCATTCAAGCCCAACCTGGAGGGCTGAGTGGAACAGCTTTTTCGTAGACTCTCTCTCCCCCTTGAAACATGGTCAAAGCCCATTTGTCTCTCTACAAATTGGCCTCACGCCCTCTTCAACTTCATGCATGTGGCTCGTGTTATCGCACCTGGGTTTGTATCACCTTTATTCCAGCTGCACGCAGACACTGAATAGAACCTCAGAGCATCAGTTCCAAATTCCGGTGAGAAGAATTTCATTGGCCTGTTTTCAATCAGATATCCACCCGTGCCCACCTGGGGTCAGATCAGTGGCCAGAAGTTGGGTGGGTAGTAAAACCATAGCTGCCTGGCCCTCCCATCCTCCCAATTCCCCACTGATTTCTGGTGGAAGGAACATTCCTCAGAGGAAAGTGTCTTTCTAAACTGGGTGGAATTTCTAAAAAAGCATCTGCTGTGGGCTCCTTTAATTTAGTTAAGATTTTTTGTAAACATAGCAGTAGGAATGAGCGAGGAAAACTAAACTCCTTTCTGAACGAGCTGTGTTGAGTTTGCCATCAGTTAACTCAAACACGAATAGTGTAAATAATCTATTATTCTCTCGCCGGTCACGGTTGGGAGAATGAGATCTGTCCCGTCTCGTCCTGTTTATCTTGAACTTTTCTCCTGCTTGCCTAATGTCTGCTGTGGTATAATGTGCCAGTCTCTGCTGATATGGGCCATGGAGTAGGATTTTTTTAAAGACAAATCTTAGGGCTTTCACTCTGCTGCAGATTGGTGGAAGTCTGTCATATATAACTTGGGACCCACCCTTCCAGCTACAATGTACAATGGAAAGTATAGGAAATTGCCAGGCCTGTCCTTGGGAGCTCATGCCTGGAATCTCAGCCAGAGACAACCTTCAAAATCATCTTCTCCAACCTCCTTCTCAGTGTTTCCATAAAATAAATGGCACAGCGAGGTCTGGTAATGGAGGGATGACCACAACATAGTATAAAAAGTGAGAAGTCCTCTCAAGGAGGTATGATAAGGTCCAATGGGAAGTAAGAGAGGAGAGAAAGCTAAAATTTCAAGGCCACAGCATATGAACTAGACTTGAGAACTGGTGTGATGTAGACCAATGGTTCTTAAATTTTAGGTGCATCTGAATCACCTGGAGGGCTTGTTGAAACACAGAATTGGGGCTCTGAGTTAGTACGAAAGTTTCCCGGGTAATGCCCTGCTCCAGGGCAGGGCAGGGCTCCATGCTTTGAGAACCGTGGACTCAGAGATACAGAGACTGGGGCTTAGGCAGAGGCACAGAGGCCAATAAGTGGTGTGGGCTGGTACAGGTAAGAGGGGCAGACAGGATTTTGTAGAAAAGTGAATGCCATGTGAGGAAGCTCAGATTTTATTTGGTTAGGCAATGGGGAGCCATACCAGAATTTTGAGCCAAAGAGTCTTATTTATGTATTTATTTATTTATAAAAATAAAGTGTATTTATTTACTTTGAGAGAGAGGCAGAGAGAGAGAGAGAGAGAGAGAGGGAGAGAGAGAGAGAATCCCAAGCAGGCTCTGCACTGCCAGCGTGGGGCCTGATACGAGGCTTGAATCATGACCCACGAGATCATGACCTGAGCTGAAACCAAGAGTTGGATGCTCAATCGACTGGGCCACCCAGGCGTCCCCAAAGTGTCAAATTTAAAACAGAATCACATAAACAGGAATGAAGTGCTGACCCACGGCCCAACACGGATGGACCTTGAAGACTTTATGCTAAGGGAAGGAAGCTGGTCACAAAGGACCACGTATTGTATGATACCATTTATGTGAAATATCCAGAGTCGGCACATCCATAGAGACAGAAAATAGATCAGTGAGTGCCAGGGGCTGTGGAGAGGGGGCTGTGGACCATAGCTGCTTGATGGGTATAAGGTTTCTTTCTGAGGTGATGAAAATGTTCTGGAACTGGATAGTGGTGATAGTTGCACAACATTGTGAAGGCACTAAATGTCACTGATGGTAAATTTTATGTTCTGTGTATTTCACTTTATAATAAAATACCCCCCAGCGTCATATTTCTTAGAAAACTATTACGGATGTAATGCTAATAGGTAGAACAGCACAAAACTGTGTATATAGAATGGTTGCAACCATTTCAAGATGCAACATTACCTATAGAAAAAAAGATCAGAAATAACTCACCATTAACTGGGTGTATGTGTGTGTGTGTGTTGGATGGTGAAAATAATGTGCGATTTCTCCCTTGTCAGAGCATTTCTTAATTTTCAATAAATAACCAGATATTAATTATCCAATTAGAAAAATGTTTTAGAAGGGGAGGAAAAGGAAGGTACCAGCTCTAGGATAACTTCGCTGAGAATATCTGAGCGTTATCGGCAAAGGCACGATTGAGCGTGAGCTTTGGGACAGATGTGTGTCCCAGACGCTGGGAGGGCACCAGAATGAAGAAATAAGCCGTCCCAGGCAGAAGTGGTAACTGTCCACCACGCACCAGAGAGCACTGAGGTTTCTGTAGAGGCCTCCTCCTTGGCATTCAGTCTTTTCCCCTACTTCTCTTTGGTTTTCTTCCTTCGTTCAGCTGTCAGCATGTCTCATCCGTTCCTGTTCATTCATTCATTTTTCTCAACAAATGTTTGTTAAGCATCTACTGTGTGCCTCTAATACATTATCCAAGTAGTTAAGTTGTGAGCACTCAGTCCTTTTTTTTTTTTTTTGCAAGCACAGTCTTGTTATACTGGCCAGTGGGGTCTTCTTTAACACTGCAGAGTTTTATATTGCTTTTCTCTTTCATTTTCTAAACCAAACTGTTTTCTTTTTAAAGTTTTTTTTTTCAACGTTTATTTATTTTTGGGACAGAGAGAGACAGAGCACGAACGGGGGAGGGGCAGAGAGAGAGGGAGACACAGAATCGGAAACAGGCTCCAGGCTCTGAGCCGTCAGCCCAGAGCCCGACGCGGGGCTCGAACTCACGGACCGCGAGATCGTGACCTGGCTGAAGTCGGACGCTTAACCGACTGCGCCACCCAGGCGCCCCAACCAAACTGTTTTCTATTCCTGGTCCTGGGTGCAACCCTCTCTCTCAATTCCCCTGGATAGTGAGGAAGTAATGCCTTTTCTGTTCCACTTCTCAGATCGTGCCCTTGACTCAGGCTGGCTATTGCAATCCAGACGAGGTTCTGGACATCCTGATGGCATGGTCAGTAAAATCTTCCCCAAGTGGTGCCTTCTCCTCCTTGAGTACAACACTCCCACAGAAGAGCCCTGCTACTTTATTCTGAGCTGGCGTATTTAGCTCTGACTCATCTCTGCTTCTCCACAAGCTTCTCTCTACTTTTGCCACTTCTTGGTCACTAGTTTAAACCTTATAGCCTTAAAGGCCATACCTTTTCTGTGTTAGACCTGGATCTATTATCTCCACTTTTAGTTTTAATTTATTTTTAATTTTTTATTAAAAAAATTTTTTTTTTCAACGTTTATTTATTTTTGGGACAGAGAGAGACAGAGCATGAACGGGGGAGGGGCAGAGAGAGAGGGAGACACAGAATCGGAAACAGGCTCCAGGCTCTGAGCCATCAGCCCAGAGCCCGACGCGGGCTCGAACTCACGGACCGCGAGATCGTGACCTGGCTGAAGTCGGACGCTTAACCGACTGCGCCACCCAGGTGCCCCAATTTTTTAAATGTTTATTTTATTTATTCTTGAGAGAGAGAGAGAGGGAGAGAGAGGAAAGGAGGGGCAGAGAGAGAGGGAGACAGAATCCCAAGCACTAACAGTGCAGAGCCTGACGCGGGGCTTGAACTCACAAACTGTGAGATCATGACCTGAGCTGAAACCAACAGTCGGATGCTTAACTGACTGAGCCACCCATGCGTCCCTTTTATTTTTAGTTTTAAATTATCATGGCCCTCTCCTCACAGCAGTGGTGTGGGCCAAACCTACATTTATGTTCACAAATTCCCACGCTGTGGCCACAGCCATAGAGCTTTGAGAAGTAGTCTATTTCTTCAAAGGGTCATGGTCAGAGGCAAGTTCAGACTGTGGGGTTCTTGATGTCTCCTCATTGACCTTTTACAACTCTAGCTCCTGGCCACACAGTGGGTGCTAGTTAATATTTGGGGGAACATAATCAGGACCAGTATGTAGAAAAAATCAGTTAAGTATAGTGTTAGGGTATTAGAGTTCACTAGAGAAACAAAACCAAACTGATAGGATGTGTGTTATACACACACACACACACACACACACACACACATATATATATGAAGAGATTTATTTTAAGGAATTGACTCATGTGATTCTGGGGGCTGGTGAGTCCAAAATCTGTAGGGTAGGACAGCTGGCTGAAGACTCAGGGAACAGTCAAAACAGTTCAAGTCTGAAGGCTATCTGTTAGCAGAATTCCCTTGTCCTCTAGGGAGGTCGGTCTTTTTCTGTAACGGCCTTCAACTGATTGGATGAGTCCTACCCACATTATGGAGGGTAATCTGCCTTACTCAAAGTCCACTCATTTAAATGTTAATCTCATCTAAAAATACTTCCACAGAAACATCTAGAATAATGTTTGACCAAATATCTGGGTACTACGAGCTAGCCAAGTTAACACGTGAAGTTCACCATTATAAATATTGTTGGGTTTATTGTTTGCTCTTTAGGTAAGAACTCTAGGGCGTCAAGAATAATACTGTGAGTGGAAAATGCTGTGTTTTGTAGATAGGATCTCACGTGTTCAACAAATATTTATTATTTTTACTCTCTGGGAGAAACTCCTTAGCCCTGAAGAGATTACCAAAATGTTCAGAATACTATCCTGGACCTCTAGGAGCTTCCAGACAACAGGGAGGAATGGGATCTGTTCAGACAGCAGTGTGTGTGTGTGTGTGTGTGTGTGTGTGTGTGAAAATGCCAGCCAGCACTGACTCTCTCATCTTTGCAGCAAATTCTGTATTCTCTGTATCTAGCTTAGATATTTTGCTTTCTATTCTGCTCATCATTTTACCTGCATATCTCTGTCAATGGCTCAAACTAGAAACCAAGTAAAGGGCTCCCTAAATAGTAATGATGTCTGGGCTTGAATCCTGGATGTGACCATAAAGGCAGACCTTTACAGAGACCTCTTTGCCTCAGTTTCCAGAACAACTGCACCTTCCTCTAGGCAAGGGGACAGTGACATAATTGATAAAAGATACTTGGCAATGTGGTACCTGGCACGTAGCTAGCAATGAACACTCGATTAGTGTTCGCTCTTGTTGTTAAGAGTCCTCTTCCCTTCGAGGTTGTCATATTCAAAAGAGGAGAGAATTCCCAGTTATTCTGACCTAAACCTCCTAGGTCCTTTCCACCACTCCTTATCTTCTATCTGCCAGTGTGGTATATTTGGCAAAGAGCAGAGAATGTTCAGATTCTGGATCCCCCTTCTCACCAGAACCTAAAAGTAAGCTTCATACAACTATAAATCTTCTCATGGAGAGTAGAGGAGAAAATACACAGACGTTGCACCAGAGAAAAGATGTGCGAAGGCACCCACCTGACAGAATGGCCGGGAGGATATAAATGTCGAATCACTACATTGCACACCTGAAACTAATGTAATATTGTTTATCAACTATACCTCAATTAAAAATAAAAAAGGAAGAAAAAATGCATGATTCCAAAAAGGTCAAGCCAGCTTACAGTCCGAAATGACCATTTGGCTTTCTACCCCACTCACAGCAGCATGGAGTTTTAGGTTTTATGACTATGCTAACTTGATAAGTAGAAAATAGTTTCTCAATGGTTAATCTTTACTTGTGAAATTGAACATTTGGTTTGTCTATTTGCTTCCTACTTGTGTCTGCTCATTTTTTTTTAAGAAGAGTTTTCTAGACCAGTTTTAGGTTCACAGCCAAGTTATGCGAAAGGTACAGTAGCATCTCCTTACCCAGGGGGGATACATTCCAAGACCCCCAGTGGATGCCTGAAACCACAGATAGAACTGAATCCTGTCTTTATTATGTTTTCTCCTACATACACATACCTATTGTAGAGTTTGATTTATAAATTAGGCAGAGTAAGAGATTAACAACAATGACTAATAATGAAATAGAACAATTATGATAATATACTGTAATAAAAGTGTGAATATGGTCTGTCTCTCTCTCAACATCTTATTGCACTGTACTCCCCCTTCATTATGTGAGATGATAAAATGCCTATGTGATGAGATGAAGTGAGGTGAATGACTTAGTCATTGTGACATAGCTTTAGGCCACTACTGATCTTTGGATGATACATCAGAAGGAGGATCATCTGCTTCTGGACCACAGGTGATCATAGGTTACTGGAACCTTAGAGAACAAAACCATGAGTAAAGGTGGGGGGGGACTGCTGTTCAGAGATTTCCCATATACCTACACAGGCATAGCTTCTCCTATTATAAAAATCTCTCACCAGAGAGTACGATTGTTAAAATTAATAACCTAGATAACCATCATAATCACCCAGAGACCATAGTTTACATTAGGGTTCACTCTTACTGTTGTATATTCTATGGGTTTGGACAAATGTATAATGACACGTATCCCTCATTACATTATCATACAAAGTATTTTCACTCTTAAAAATCCCTGCGCTCCATTCAGTCATCTCTTCTCCCAACCCCTAACCCTTAGGAACCACTGATCTTTTTATACCCTCCATAGTTTTGCATTTCCAGGATGTCATATAGTTGGAATCATGCAGCGTGTAGCCTTTTCAGACTGACTTCTTTCACCTAGTAATACGCATTTAGTGTTTCACCGTGTCTTTTATGCCTTGATAGCCCATTTCTGTTTAGCAGTGAATATCATCCTGTTGTCTGGATGTACCGCAGTTTATCCACTCACCTACTGAAGGACATCTTGATTGCTTCCACCTTTTGGCAATTATGAATAAAGCTGCATGATTTTGGGTTGTATGGTGAGAATATGTTTAGTTTTATAAGAAACTACCAAACTGTCTTCCAAAGTGGTTGTACCATTTTGAATTCCCACCAGCAACGACTGAGAGTTCCTGTCACTCCACATCTTCAAGAGCTTTTGGTGTTGTCAGTGTTCTGGATTTTTGTAATTCTCATAGGTAGAGTAGTAGTACCATACAATCCATTAATTTGTTGTTCTAGCACCATCTGTTGAAAAGACTATCTTTGCTTCATTTTATTACCTGTGCTCCTTTGTCAAACAAAGATTAGTGACTATATTTATGGGGGTTTATTTCTGGGTTCTTTATTCTGTTCCATTGATCTATTTGTCTACTGTTTCATCAGTACCATACTGTTTTGATTACTATAGCTTTACAGTAAGCCTTAAAGTTGAGTAGTGTCAGTCCTCCAAATTAATTCTTCTTATTTATTTATTAATAAAAAAAATTTTTTTTAGTATTTATTTATATTTGAGAGAGACAGACAGAATGCAAGTGGGTTAGGGTCAGAGAGAGGGAGACACAGAATCCAAAGCAGGCTCCAGACTCTGAGCTGTCAGCATAGAGCCTGACGCGGGGCTCAAACTCACGGGCTGTGGGATCACAACCTGAGCCGAAGTCAGACACTCAACCAACTGAGCCATCCAGGTGCCCCCTTTTTATTTATTTATTTATTAAAAAAAATTTTTTTAAATTGTTTTCCTTTAATATCACGTTGGCTATTCTGGGTCTTTTGTCTCTCCATATAAACTTTAGAATGTTTGTCGCATCCATTGTGTTGAATCTATAGATCAATTTGGGAAGAACTGACATCTTGACAAGATTGAGTGTTCCTATCTATGAACATGGAATATCTCTCCATTTATTTAATTTTTCTTTGATTTCATTCATCAGAGCTTTATAGTTTCATATAGATCTTATGCCTATTTTGCTAGGTTTATATCTAAGTATTTCATCTTTTGAGGTAATAATATAAATGGCAGTGTGTTTTTTTGTTTGTTATGTTTGTTTGTTTGTTTGTTTGTTTGTTTTTTAGCAAGCTCCATGCCTGGAGTGGAGCCCAATGCAGGGCTCTAACTCACAACCTTGAGATCAAGACCTGAGCTGAGATCAAGAGTCAGATGCTTAACCAGCTGAGCCACCCAGGTGCCCCAATGATATTGTGTTACTAATTTCAAATTCCACTTGTTCACTGCTAGCATAAAAGAATGTGACTGACTTTTGTATATCAGCCTTGTATCCTGCAACCTTGGTATAATTGCTTGTTAGTTTCAGGTTTGATTTTATTTATTTATTTATTTATTTATTTATTGGGTCAATTCTTCCAGATTTTCTACATAAACAATAATGTCATCTGACAGGAAAAATTGTTTTATGTCTTTGTTTCCAATCTGTATATTTTAATTTCCTTTTCTTTTTTTATTGCATTAGCACGACCTTCCAGTTTGGTATTGACAAGGAGTGGTGAGAGGGAGTATCTTTGCTTCATACCTAATCTTTGTGTCTGTTCATTTTTTCTAATGGGGTCTTAGTTTCTTTCTTTCTTTTTAATATACTGATTCTTTTCATATTAAGATCATTAACTGAATCATGTATGTGCCAAATATTCTTTTAAGTTGCAGTTTAAAAAATTTTTTTTAATGTTTATTTTTGAGACAGAGACAGAGAGACAAAACCTGTGGGGGGGAAGGACAGAGAGAGAAGGAGACACAGAATCCGAAGCAGGCTCCAGGCTCTGAGCTGTCAGCACCGAGCCCGACGCAGGGCTTGAACCCACGCACCGTGAGATCATGACCTGAGCTGCAGTTGGACGCTTAACCAACTGAGCCACCCTGGTGCCCCTGAAGTTTATTTTTTAATTTCTTTTTTAAATGTTTATTTATTTTCGAGAGAGAGAGAGAGAGGCAGGCAGGGGGAGGGGATGAGAGAGAGGGAGACAGAGGATCTAAAGCAGGCTGTGCACTGACAGCAGAGAGCGTGATGTGGGGCCTGAACCTACAAACTGTGAGATCATGATCTGAGCCAAGTCGGATGCTTAAGCCCCTGAGCCACCCAGACACCCTTTCAACTGCAGTTACAAATTATATTTATAATATTTCCTGCATAAAGAAGGAGTTAACTTTTTAAAAAACATTAAACATTTTTATTTTGAGAGAGAGAAAGAGAGTGAGTGAGCGAAAGTAAGGGAGAAGTGCAAAGGGAGAGAGAGAGAGTGAGAGAGAACCCTAAGCAGGTTCCACACTGAGCGTGGAGCCTGACATGGGGATTGATCCCATGACCTGAGCCGAAATTAAGAGTCAGATGCTAAACCGACTGAGGGACCCAGGTGCCCCAGAAGGAGTTAACTTTTATGTGTTCAAATCTATCAGCTTTTCTTCTTGTGACTTCTGAAAGTAAATCTGCATTTTCCTCTCTCCATTTAGGAGAAATAGAGCCAGAGCCCTCCCACCTCAGCCTCTCCACAGCATACCATCAGATAATTTTGACACACTGTTTTTGAACAACTGCTGACGGCAGACCCAAGAGAGCTGCCATAGCCTGAAATTCAGGTGGCCACATGTGGGCAAAGGGAATAATTGTTTGGTCCACTTCCCAGAACGTTTACCTGAGAAAGGCCTTTTTGGCCTCAAAAATCCCTTCCAGCAGAGCTACGATGGGTTGGTTCTGAAGGGAAGTTTTAGTTCAGTAGAAGAAAACAACATTTGAGACATGTGTGCGGGAAGGTATGGAGTGGGCATCAGAAATGAGAGACAAGAGGGGTGCCTGGGTGGCGCAGTCGGTTAAGCGTCCGACTTCAGCCAGGTCACGATCTCGCGGTCCGGGAGTTCGAGCCCCGCGTCGGGCTCTGGGCTGATGGCTCAGAGCCTGGAGCCTCTTTCCGATTCTGTGTCTCCCTCTCTCTCTGCCCCTCCCCCGTTCATGCTCTGTCTCTCTCTGTCCCAAAAATAAATAAACGTTGAAAAAAAAAAAAAAATTAAAAAAAAAAAAAAAAAAAAAAGAAATGAGAGACAAGAGTAAATTATAAACCACCAAAAGGGGGAAAGGGGCCTTACTAGGGGGCTGGAAACAAAGCAATCTTTTCCCATTTCCTGTTTTTAAAAACCTAGTATGTCGTTCATTTCGCCGTTATTTAGCTGAAGTTGTAATTTGCATATTTAAGTCTTCCATGTAAGCAGAGTGCAAATTGGTGAGAGCTTATAGGTAATTTAGATGTTTATGGCTCTGTGTAAAGTGTTGGTGCTGCTTTTTAACCTAGGGTCCTTTCTATATTCAGAGCTGAAAAACGGAGGAAGGAAGTGAGGCTGGTTGGAAGTTAACACTTCCTTTTTAAGGATAACAGCAACCCAGAAACAGCTTCACAGGCTTGGGGAAGGGACTAGGGTGGCCAACCTGCGCATTTTACCTGGGACTGAGGGTTTCCCAGGATGCGAGACTTTCAGGATTAAAACTTGGACGCTCCCACGCAAGCTGGGACGGTTAGTTGCCCAGATCTGCTAGGAACCCCCCTCCCCTCCCACATCTAATGTAACCCTCCCCCCAAATAATGCAACAGCCTTTTCTATAACCACCTTTGACAGAGTATGAAACTGCAGGTCTAAGAGATTCAGGAACTTCCTTAAATTCACACAAGCAGGGGATGAAGGAACCTCCATTTAAACCTTGTGCTGTCTGCTCCAGTGCCCTTCCTATGCTACCACTCACTCTCTCATCTACTCATTTAAACATCTTCAGATGTTGGTTTATGACGGGTTCTGTCACATGGGCAAATCAAGGAAATCAGTGAATAACAATGAGTTCAACAACAATAACCACAATAATAGAAACACAATTTGCAAGAGTTCCAATGTGATTGGACCCTTAAGGCAGCTCGGTTAACCGTTAGACCAGGTACTCAGATCTTCTGAGAGGCACTTGGAGTTAGGGGATTATTGGCATTAGGCTCTTCCTAGTCCAAGGCAGTGTTGGGAATTCAGACAGAACAAAGATCTCTGTGTCTCTGTCTGTCTGTCTGTCTGTCTCTCTCTCTCACACACACACCCCCCTCCTGGTTGACTAGGTTCAAACTCTAGCCATCTTGATCACCTTCCCCCTTACTTGAGGACTAGGTTTCACTGTGTTCCAGGTTTGCCGACTCTGGAAATTACACTCATTTTCTTAATCAGAAGAGCAAGAAAAATAAAACAGATGTACTAAACTTCAGGCATTTAACAGCGTACTATAAACAGCCTGCTTATTTGTTTGCCCATTTCCATGGTGGGCTCTATGCCCGTGGACGTTCTCTACCTTACTTGGTTCCACGCCCAATGTCTAGCACATAACCAGCATCTACCATTTGCTGAATGGGTATGTAAGCAATTAAAGATAGAAATTCCTGAAGATGTAAGAGTTGCTTCCAACATCTAAAATCAGTTTTCTAGTTTGATAACAAATAATGTTAAAGACTCCCCCCACCCCCGCAAAAAAAAAGGTCAAACACAGTCTCTTTTAAGAAAAAGTATATCCTAAACTCTACGGTATTACTCTCAGCAATGGCAGCAAAACTTACGTGAATGATGGGAAAAAACAATCCACTGATGGCCTAAGAAATGAAACTGGGTTGGGTGCCTGGGTGGCTCAGTCGGTTGAGTGTTCAGCTCGGGTCATGAGCTCACAGGTTCGTGAGTTTGAGCCCCGCATCAGGCTCTCTCTGTGCTGACAGCTCAGAGCCTGGAGCTTGTTTCGGATTCTGTGTCTCCTTCTCTCTCTTCCTCTCCCTCCCTCATGCCGTCTCTGTCTCTCTCAAAATAAAGAAATAAACTTAAAAAAAAAAAAAAAGAAATGAAACTGGGTTGGGTTGACTGTGGTCTGCATCACTGTAATTACTTCCCAGTTTACAAGTAAGCAATGAGAGCGAACAGGACTCATTGGGTTATATACTATTTATGGCTTTCGGGAGGTGGTCTCCCCATTGAATCCACTCATTTATTTTTGTTGACGGCGTTAATATATATCTTGTATCTTCTTTTAACCCAACCCTTTCAGCTGATTCAGGGATTGGAAAGACTTTAGAGGCCAATAGGCAGGAGTGTCTGTGAAGTGGCTGGTTAGGGGAGGAGGTGCTCAGTGTTGATATCACCAGGAAGGTGTATCTGGAAAATCTAAAAACTACCAGTCAACACCAATCCTTTGGGAGAGCCCAACAGAGGCCTCCCTCGTTTTAAGTTAGGGTGGTCTGCTTGTTCTTGAGCACTCTGGAGTACTCCCATTCTGTTGGTAAAGGAGAAAACGTAGAAAGCGGGTCTTGACCCTCCTTCATCCATTTGTCTGAAGAGCTGACAACTCACTGACTTCTCCAGCTGCTGCTCCTGAACTTCTGAGAGATGCTGCCATCTTTCCCCACCAAGATGAAGACAAGAGTTGCGAAGAGAGAACAGTCACTCAGAGAGGAAGTGTATCCTCTTACCTACCAAGCTGGCCCATTCCCGGTGCCTGGGGACTGACCGTTCTCCTCACTACACATGGAGGCTCCTTCTGTTTTCAGGCATTCCCCGAAACTCAGAATCGCTTTTAGGCTGCTTTCTCCTTCTCCAAGTCTGTGGGTGCACTGTGAGCCCCTTTCTGATGAGCTGCAACACATTTGAATGGCTTATCCTTTTTCACATGCAGCCCCAATTTTGTGTCATGTTATTCCCACAGAAACTTATTTGCTACAAACTTCCCGAGAAGTCTACACAGCATATGATGTCGAGAATATTAGGGCTCAGAGCCCACAGCCAAGAAAGAATTCTTGAGGCATCTTTGATGCAAAAGGGTGGTTTTATTAAAGCATGGGGACACCACCCGTGGGTAGAAAGAGCTGCACTGGGCTTGTGATGGGTGACTGATTACACACTTTCAAGTTGGGAAGGGGTTGGGGATAGTGTAAGTCTCCAAAGAATTTTGGAAGCAATGTTTCCAGGATCCTGAGGGGGCTAGCTATTGTTAGGAAAAGGTCATTTACTACTGTCTAGTACAACCTCAGGCTTGAAACCCTTCACATACGTTATCAGTGGGCCATATGCTTGGAGGATGATTGCTAACATATATGGGGGGGGGGGTAGAGGTAAAGGAAGTTTCCGACGGAATTTTTGTATGTTAAAGTAGATTTACAGGATTCTGGAGGGTGGGGAGGTGGTTGGGCTAAGATTGCCTTTTGCCCTTAGGCAGCTGAGCTCCTAGAGGAATGTCACTTTGCCTGTCTTGAGGGCTTGTCAATGGGCTGTAAGTTGTAAGGAAATTTAATTTTTTCTTTTGCCTTTGTTTCCCCGCATCGGTATACACATTTTATCTACTACCTAAGCGAGATGTGCACCATTAAACATACCCTAGCGAAGCGCCGTAATTTTCAACGCCGTGATCATTCCCCAAATGTGAAGGGATTTCAGTTGTTTCATCCATTCAACGTTGCAGTGAGTACAGCTGTCCTCCCTTTATCTCAGCCGAGATGATTTTTTGTTCCTTTCGCATATGTCTTTGTTTCTTTTTTTTTTTTAATTTTTTTTTCAATATTTATTTATTTTTGGGACAGAGAGAGACAGAGCATGAACGGGGGAGGGGCAGAGAGAGAGGGAGACACAGAGTCGGAAACAGGCTCCAGGCTCTGAGCCATCAGCCCAGAGCCCGACGCGGGGCTCGAACTCACAGACCGCGAGATCCTGACCTGGCTGAAGTCGGACGCTTAACTGACTGCGCCACCCAGGCGCCCCTGTCTTTGTTTCTTTGTGTGCCTGTTTGGGTACAAACAGGCAGGCTTTGTGTTGGTTCCCTTTTTGTACTTATTTCTATGTTATGGTCCAAGAAGGGATTTGTTGGTTCAAAAAACATGACCAAGCTTCTGGCCCTTACTGGCTTTTGCTAATCTTTAAGGAAAGGATGCGGTGGTTTCCCCAGGCATTTTCCAGTCATCTGGTAGACTTTTGCAAAATACTCATTGGTGAATTACTCCTTTTTTTTTTTTAAGTTTACTTACTTCCGGGGTAGGGGGAGGGGCAGAGATTGAGGGGGGGAGAGAGAGAGAGAGAGAGAGAGAGAGAGAGAGAGAGAGAATCCCAAGCAGGTTCTGCACTGTCAGTACAGAGCCAGACGTGGGGCTCGAACTCACAAATCACGACCTGAGCTGAAATGAAGAGTTGGACGCTTAACCGACTGAGCCACCCAGGCGTCTCTGTGAATTACTCTTTAAAAAAAAAAATCCCCATGCAGAACCATCTGAGATGAAGTCTAAGGATGAGCATTTCAGGCTCAACCATCCATTATGCAAAGCCCCTGGGTCCTAGGGCCATATTGTGCATGACCCGGACATCCACAAAACAATATTCAAAACAGTTTGCATAGTGTAAGAGATCAAAGATCCTGCTGGAGAAAAGTCCTAGGTAGATGGACATTAAAAAAAAAAAAATCATTGCTAGTCACTTTTCTTTTTAGAGCATTACTAGTTACTTTTTTAACCCTGGTAAAACAGAAAGGATCCTTCACATAATATAAGGGTACCTTTCATATAGATGGGTAATTCCACCTGTGTATCCGTTTAGACCCTGACTTCTTATAAAAGGGATTTAGCTGTTAATTCCTTTATTTATGTTGAGTAAACGCTACGAGACGCGTGAACAAGTGTGTACAAGCTCAGGGCAGACTTTACTGAGGAGGTGAAATTTGAGCAGCTCTCTGAAGGATGACAGGGTTTCACCAGGTGGGCAGAGGAGAGAGGCTGGTTTGGGCAAGATGTGCTGAAAAGCTTAGATTTCATCTTGTTTGGTGCCATTGAAGACTTTAATGCAGCAGAAGGGCGGAACTCTGAATTAGTCCAATGACCTTTTATTTTACAAAGGTCTCAAGAAAACCTTCACGTCCTATTTTATTTTATTTAATAAATTCTCAGTTATGCATCAGTGAATTTTTACCCCTGCTTAGGTTATATCAGAACTACTTCATATGCAGAAAATACCAGAAGAGTTAGGACAGGCCCTTAGCACAGTAATCAAAGAGTATAATAATAGCATTCATAGAGAACATTATATCTTTAAAAAGTTGAGAGCTATCCAGGACCTTGTCACTCCCAAAATATGCGTTGTAGTGGCCATCGTCCTCCCTTCTGGGTGAGAGCCTTATGCATCACCTTGGGGTGATTGTGGGGAGCAGGTTTTTCATGAGGCCAATTTTTAAAAAATATATTTATTTACTTTTGAGAGACAGAGAGAGACGGAGTGTGAGCTGGGGAAGGGCAGAGAGACAAGGAAACACAGAATCTGAAGCAGGCTCCAGGCTCTGGGCTGTCAGCACAGGGCCCGATGCAGGGCTCCAACTCATGAGCTGTGAGATCATGACCTTAGCTGAAGTCGGCCACCAACCGACTGAGCCACCCAGGTGTCCCATGAGGCCAATTTTAAGCTCCTCGGGGTGACCTGGCTGAGAAGGGGAATATACCCATGAAGGCAGTCCGGTTGACAGACGAGGACTGCCACTTTGTAAGGCAGAGCACAGAACGTGACACACACAAGGTGATTTTTAATGGAGCTGGGAGTGGGGAAAAAGATAAACAGACGGGAGTAATTCTGGGGGTGCAGGAGAGGAGGCCTGGATAAGGGATTGTTTTGGGAGAGCCTAGACATCACACGGGCATCCCAGATGCCTAAGCTAGTGGAGAGTGGCATAGAAGGGGAGGGATCATGAAAGAGGGTAAGGGAATCGAAGAGAAATTTTGTCAGCTCATTTTTGTCTGGGAATGGTCCTGCCCTCTGTGACTTATTGAAGTGTATGAATTCCCACTTATGGAAAGGCTTGCATTCTGGTCCAGTCGGCTTTCGGGAAGTGAGAAGAAAGGCCAAAGGCAAGTGACTGTAACATGGAGACTCAAGCCATACTGTCAGGGACAGCGCCGGTGTTAGGGAAGGGCTGCTGTGGACCTTGGCCAGGGAACTGCTTTACCAGGACGTTTCTCTGCAACTGTGTTGCCATTGTCTCTGCTCAGCAAATCTGAAGACAGTGAGGTATTATGACCAGGGCTGGGTAATACTGGGTGGACCTCTTTTCCTGCTGCCCACATGAAAGACTACCCTTACTTTGGATACTAAACCAAGGACAGGGGCTGATACAACAATCTTCATGTTAAATAAGACGCGTATCTTGTCCACGGCTATTTTTTGAACCACGTAGTCTAGATTTGTGTGAATAACCCCCCACAAGCCTGCACTTGGCCAGGAAAGACCCTGCTGCGCTGGGGAATTTAATTGCCAATTGTCAGCTTGGGGCCTGTTTTGACTCTAGAGATGTAGGATTTTTTTTCTCTGGAGGTATCGATTCAGAAGCCCCCACTGTAGGGGGTCATGTGGGTTCTAGGTCGCTTCAACATGGCTGCAGGAGGAACAAAACCAGATAATGAAAGTGGGTGGTCTGCTGGGGGAATGAAAGGGTCACTGATCAAAATTAGCAAGTCAGGGGTGCCTGGGTGGCTCAGTAAGTTGACTGCCCGACTTCGGCTTAGGTCATGATCTCATGGTTCATGAGCTTGAGTTCCACATGGGCTCACTGCTGTCAGCACGGAGCCTGCTTCAGAGCCTCTGTTCTCCTCTCTCTCTCTGCCCCTCCCCTGCTTGTGCTCTCTCTCTCTCTCTCTCTCAAAAAAAAAAAAAAAAAATTAGCAAGTCAGGAGAGAGGCTTGAGAGTTTGGGACAGGGGATGAAGTGTAAGAAATGTTACTTCCAATCTGAAATACCAATGGATTATTCAGATGGATATGTCCAAAAAGCTGACAAGTATATAGTAGCAACAAGTGAGTCTGTCTGAGTGGGTGTGGTTCTCTGGGCTATGGATGGAGAAAAGGGGACAGTTTCCACAAGATTTCCTTGACTGTCTCAAGCCAGAGCCTCTTTTTATTTGCTGGTTAAGGAAAGTTGCAGAAGATCGGCCAGCAGCTACATATTTCTAGCTATACTTCTGAGGCTTGGGTGTCTGCCCAGGCATTTTCTATACTGAGCAAGGCAGCTTCCTCTCTGCAATGCATGTTTCCTTTTTCAGACAGGGACACATCTGTTTTGGAGGGAGGAAGAGATCATTGCTTCGGGAACCATTTTCAACTACATATAGAAAAATGAACTCAGGGCTGACAGTTAAGAAGTGCATGGGAGTACGTTGAAGCCCCGGCATGAAGAACTGCAGGAGCAGGTGGGTTGCAAAGTTAACTGTTCTGGGGCTTCATTTCTGCTGGGATCCTAGAGTGTCCGTTAACGACGGGACTGCAGGCCGATCTCGAAGTGTTCCCATATAAAGGACGTCGGCTGGCAGCATCCCCTTCGAGACGAGGAATGAAATCCTCAGGGACGCAGCCAGCCGTGGGGTCTCCCCACGGCGGACCCTGTCCTCCTTCCACCCCACGGGGCACTGCAGCCGGGCGAGGCTGGAGGGGCAGACGGCGGAGGGGCTGTGCAGAGCGGGGTCCGGCTGCTGAGCAGGTCTGACCGGGGAGGCACTCCGCCAAGGACTCCGCAGGTCCCGGGGGCGGCCCCCTGGTGGCTGACGCCGTCTGGGGGCGTTCCTGGGAGCTGGGGGCCGCCGAGGTTAGACCCGAAGTCCCGGGAGGAGCCGGCCGGCGGCCACGTGACCGACCGCGGCGGGGCCGACGGCCCAGAAATAGCAGCGGCGGCGGTCCCGCCCGCGGGCTGCCGCGAGCGAAAGGCGGGGACTGGAGGACGCAGGCTGGGCGCGGGCGCGGCGCGGCCCCGGCCCCGGAGGATGCTGAGCCCCTGCCCGGTCCGGCCCCGAGCACATGATGGCGATACGGGAGCTCAAAGTGTGTCTTCTCGGGGTGAGTCCTGCGCCGCCCTCCGCCGGGGACACCCACGTCCGTGCGCCCCCCCCCCTTCCCCCGGCCCCTGCGCCCCCAGTCCACTGCGCCCTCTTTTCCCAGACCGGCGGGGGTCGGGTCCGAGCCTGCCCCGGAGCTTCGCGCTCGTTCACCGCGGCCGGCCCGTCGCCCGGGAGCCGCTGGGGCCCCGCCGCGCTCGGGCCGGGCCGGGCCGCGCCGCGCCGCGGGACCCTCCGCTGGGACACGCAGAGCGGCCGCCGCTCCTCGCCGCCGCCGCGGTCCCTCCGGCCTCCGAGGGCTTTCTCCTTCGCCTTTGATAATTTCCTTCCGGCGGAAACTTTAAGTTACTCAGCCAAGGCTCCAGATCCTTTTTGCGTCTCGGGAGCAATTGGTTTATTCACTTTTTGGGGGGAGCGGGAGGGGGAGGGGGAGGGCAGGGGGGGGGGTAGGTGGGAGAGAAAGCCCAGCCAGACGCGAGAAAATGCGAGGGGATGCCCCGGCTGGAAGGTGAAGAGAAAAGTGCTGGAGAGCACTGCGCCCGAAAACTTCTGTGCAGGATGAGAAAGTTCTCCCCTATCACCGCTTCCCCTCCCCGAGTGGGTCTTTCTGAGGAGTCTGAGGAAATGTGGAAGAAGCCAGAAACAAAGACAGAAATACCCAAGCCCTTTGCTCTGGGCAGACCTGCCGGGTGACACAGGGCAGGCCCTGGAAGACCCGCGGCAGAGAGCTCAGATGATAGTCAGGGTCATTTCCTTTCGGGGGTGCCCACACCAAATTCCAGAATTTCTTCTTTTGAAAGAGATGGTTTTAAGCCGTGTTTTCAGCAGCCTTCGGCATTGATGCCTGGGGTACTGCCCCTGGCAAGGCTGGTCTCCCAAGAAAACCGTTTCCTACAAAAAGAACAGCAGAGGGGTAGACCCGTCGTTATTTAGAAGAAAGGCTCACTGGTCTGTCGAGATGGGAGACGGATGTCCTGGATGTACGGGAAGCCTATACTGAGGAAATGGTCCCAGGTTAGGACTGAATTGGACCAGACCAGCCAGGTGTCTAGGCCCCATCTAGGCTTCTTTGGCACTTCTGGCTGGACAACGTTCTCGACTGTCTTCCATCACTGTCATTCACACCAGATTGTCCGGTTCGCCTAGAATTCCAGGGGACCTGGCAAAGGCCCTCCCTTCTCTGTCACCCTGGGCACAGACTACCCAGTGTTCCTGCCCTCCTGCCTTGCTCAGCCCCAGCTGGGATCTGGAAAAGGATCCTGCCCCGGTCTTCCTCCGCTGACCTTTATTTGTGTTGCAGTGTGGGTTTTACCCTCTGCGGGGCTCTCCAACATGGTTTCGACATAAATTCCGGGAATCTCGTGTTTTCCTTGCGAGGGGTCATTCCAGCCTCATGTGTCCCAAGGAATCAAGAGCAACTTTGATGTGTATTGTGTGTGCCAGGATGGGCCTCGGGAGTAAATGAAGTAGGAGATGTTTTGGCTGCCCCCAAGTCCCCCCACCCCACGCTTTCTCCTTTGTCATCTGCTTAGGAGGCACAAGTGCTACTCATCAATAGGAATTATTTTCACTGTTCAGGGATGAGTCTCTGTATCCTTCTACAAGGAAATGGATCACTGGCCGTGCAATTCTGGGCAAGTACTTCAGTCGCCTCATCTATAAAATGGACGTCATAACATCTTCCCTTTTAAGGCAGAGGACTATACCAGATGATCTGCTAAGATACAGGGTACCATGTCCTGCTAACCTGTGATTCCAGGGTGACAATTAGTAAGCCTGGTGTATGAGAGAGCTGGAGGAAGTCCCTTTACTTCTTTTCTTTTATCTCTGCGAATGAAACATATCCTTTTAGTGGGCTTCCTGGAGACCGTGCCTCACCCTGGTTCTTTGCAGTGGCTCTGTTGGTAGTTTGGCTTGCGAGGACACAGCCCTGCCAGAGCAGAGCAAGAAGGTTTTTCTGGGCGGATGGAAGCTTTGAAGCATCATTCCTGTAACACCATGTCAGCGGCCTTCTTTTATTTATTTATTTATATTTTTACATTTATTTGTTTTTGAGAGAGAGAGACAGAGCACAAGTGGGGGAGGGGCAGAGAGAGAGGGAGACCAGAATCGGAAGCAGCCTCCAGGCTGTCAGCACAGAGCCCGATGCGGGGCTCGAACCCACGAGAACTGTGAGATCATGACCTGAGCCCAAGTTGGACCCTTAACCAACTAAGCCACCCAGGCACCCCAGCGGCCTTCTTTTTTGTGAGAGTGGCTCTAGGTTTTAGTCTTGTTTAGGTCAGAGGGCCAGTGACCTTATCCCCCACACTGAGTGAAATTTGTTAGGTCCTGTGGTTTGCCTGGGCCTGTCCTGGGTAAGATGTGTGTGATAGGCTGTATTCTTAGCTGCTCATTCCTATAGGGGGGTTCTCTGGGTGAGATAGCATTTGGGTGAGTTCAAAGCCATTTTAACCACCTTGGGTTCACTCTCTTAATTTGAGAGAGAACCTTGCAGGTCGGTGACTAAAAGAAGCAATCAAGAACAAGGCCAAAAGTCCTCAAAATTTTAGCAGGAGCCTTGGGCTCTTTTGGGTTCTCTTTGTCAGGAAGTCTCTTTTCTAGAGGCAGTCTTACACATGGCTAGCACTCAGCTTCCTGTTTTTCAGCCACGACATCTTCCTGAAGTCTCAGTCGGACTGAGACCTTAGAAGCCATGCCCTCTGTCATGTCACTTTCTTTTGTGCCCCCTTGAGAAGGTGATGGAGAATGCAGAGCTCCTAACTGAAGTCTGGCTGTCTCATTGGGGAGGCTGAGGGGCTAGTCTTTTTGTGCCCGGCCATCGGCCTTGAGTGTTCCGTGGCTATTCGAGGATGCACTTCCCATTTAAGGCACAAAGTGTGGGCAGTGCAGACTTTTATCCCTCTTAGCTGTGGTCTGCAGCCTCTGCGGGGTCGGAGGTTCCCAGCGGGAGGGTCATTCGCGACAGGTGGAATAAGCCAGATGACAGGTCTTCTCCGCCTGTACCTGTGCCTTTCACGACCATGCAGTTCAGCATGTCTGTCTTGCTTCTTTTGGTCAGTGCTCCCAGATGGAGTCAACAGCAGTCTGGGGAGCATTCCCTGAATGCTTTGTGCATTCAAACCAAGGACTCAAGAGCATTGGGTTTATTTAGGCTACCTGTTATAAATTCTTGGCTCTCGTTGCTGTCATGGGTGGCTTTTCTCGTGTTTATCCTAAGCCTTTGTGAATGCCCTTTCCTGGGATAAACCAGCTAGCCACGCAGGATGGTGTGCTTGCCAGGGGCACACGGTGAAAAGGGGTCCTTATTAGACACCCAGGACCCGTGGGTCCCGTTCTTGTCAATAAAGTGCCAGTCATCCCACTTTGTAATCTGAATTAGTATTATGAAACATGTAGCTTGAAAACAATGCCCTTAAAAAGAGCGAAGTATGTTAAAAAAAAAAAAAAACTAACAAAAACAATATCGAGGCAGCAGCTGTTCCAACCCCAAAGGTGGAAAGCTTCCCAGTGTGCATTTTTAACAGACATCACCACGTGGCAGAAAGCAAGGGGAGGGGGAGAGAGAGGGAGAGAAGGGAGAAGAGGAGGAGGAGGAGGGGGCGGAGAGGATCTTCCTTTTCTTCTATTATTTCCTCTGGGTGTGTATGCTTAAAAACTGCTTCCGGATGGAATCCCAAAGAGATTTATATTTGGGCTTTGGTTGTCTTGACGACAGTTTAGAGATTTCTGCCACTTCCTCAACAGCTTGAGTGGCATGGTTAAAACACAGCTGAGGGTGTCCCTGCCTCTGGTAAGGAGCTTGGTGCTCATCTTTCTGCTAGGATCCGGGTGATGGTTCATCACAGAGCAAACACCTGGGATTGGTGTGGCATCTGGGCAGCAGAGACCTCAGCTGTGTGCAGGGCCTTCCCGTGAGGGGACTGTGTGATCCCCAGAGGCTCTAGGACCCAAGGGTGGGACAGATAAGCAGATCAGTCAGAGCTATGGACCCTCAAATGGGCTACTTTGAGTGATAGTGAGCACTCCATCACCGAAAGCATTCATAAGACTAGGTGCATCTGGTTGGGTCATCGTGGAAGGATGGAATGCATAGGACGGGGAGGATTGGGCCAGGCACTCATCCGAATTCCTTTCAAGAGATTCTAACATAGGTCATTTTCATTTTTTCCCAGAAACCCCATTTCTTGGGGTGTGGGGGGGTTGGTGGGGGAGGATGTAGAGAGGCTAGAAATCTAATCTGTTTCTTACCAAACCTGATTCCTGTATTAAATTGAACCCTTTGTGGAAAGCGTGGTACTGGGTTGAAAATAAATATGAATGACATAGTGGGATGTCTTCTGGGAGCGCCCGAACTATGATAACACCGAGCACCCGCCAGGGTCGATGGACTCCGCCAGGGTCTGATGGACTCCGCCAGGGTCTCTTTGTTCCTTTTTTCTTCAGGGTCAACAATGGCTACATCTCTCTCTCAGCCTTCTGAGCTCAGTGCTCCCTGGGTTATGCGTCAGAGTCACTTGCAGGCACTTTCAAACTTCTTGTGGTCCCTCCCCATCCCTTGTGAGGCATGTGGCCCCCACCCTTTCCCCTGGCCCGGTGTCACTGTTCTCATGAATGTGTCTGTCGTATCCCTCGGGACTGCTCCAAGGCCATTGCCATTGGAAAATATAAAACTTTACTTTCTAAGATGCTAGGGCACAAAAAGATTTTGAGCTCGTGAGTTACAAAAGGTCTTCACATTTAGTTGTGTCCAACAAGTTAGATTACTTTTAGGGCTTGCCTGTCTCTGCAGATACTACACTTTGGTTTATCTTTATTTTTACAATTTCCAATACGTGCTTGAAAATGGAATAGGCATTCATCTGTTCAACCGCTCACCATCTATCTAGTGATTCTTTCATGCCAGGAGCTGCTGTGGGTGGCTGCAGGTAGGTAGGACAGCCATGAGCCTTGTCTTTGAAGCCCTCTACCTTTCCTGGGATGTGAGCACAAAAGCAGTGACCTAAATGACATCACTTGTACTCCTGTGACGGCACTTACCACAGAGCCAAGCGCAGCAGAAGGAATAGAGTAAGATTATGATACATACTGACCGCCATCCATCTTATTAGACGTGAGGACAGGTGAGGGGTAGAAAGTTTTTGCACCACGTCTGTTTTGACTGCCTGCTGGGCTAACTCTGCTGGAGACAGAAGACAGGGAAGACGGGGTTCTGGTCCCTGCTGGTGATGGAGAGGTTCCTGGTCGGGCAGGGAAGACAGGCACGTGCACAGGAACTAACATTCGTGGCCATGGCGATGAGTGGGATCCTGTCACATGGTACAGCGGGAGACAAGGAAGTTAAATTGAATACAGGGGGGCTGGGAAAGGAGGAATCTGGGAAGGTATCTCCAAGAAGGAAGGATTTGAAGAGTGCCTCAAAGAACACCCAGGGCTTTGACAAGAATGGAAAGTGGGTGTGGACTTCAGGCCTTGGGGAGAGCAGGTGGGACTCTGGTTCTCATGGTATTTTCTGGAGGGCTGAGGTGACTGGAAGGTGAGGGAGGCAGGGAGCACAGCCCTTCCACTCCTGGGCTGACCACCGTCCTGCTGACCCCACTACCTCCCTAGAATGGGGTCTTTTATTTTTAACTCCCTCTTTCCCTTCTTTTATTTTGAAACGTCTCAAACTCAAAACATTTGACAGAGCAGAGCAACGAATGCCTGTAAGTCTCTCCCCTAGATTCAGTGGAATAACATCTTGCCAATCTCTTGCTTTTTATTTCTTTCTCTCTCTAATGTATTTTTTCCCTGAACCCTCTGAAAGTAAATTGCAGACATTATGACACTTGACTCCTATATAATTATGTATCTTTTAGAAGAAAGGACGTTCTCCTTCACAACTGTAATGCCCAGAACTGAACACAGATATAATGGTATCGTGTATGTAGTTCATACTCAGAGTTTCCAGTTGTCCCCAAATGACCTTGATAGCTGTTTAAGAAATCCACAGAGACCATGTACTACATTTGCTTATCATGTCCCTCATCTAAAACAGTTCCCCTCCGGGGCGCCTGGGTGGCGCAGTCGGTTAAGGTCCGACTTCAGCCAAGTCACGATCTCGCGGTCTGGGAGTTCGAGCCCCGTGTCAGGCTCTGGGCTGATGGCTCAGAGCCTGGAGCCTGTTTCTGATTCTGTGTCTCCCTCTCTCTCTGCCCCTCCCCCGTTCATGCTCTGTCTCTCTCTGTCCCAAAAATAAATAAACGTTGATAAAACAGTTCCCCTCCTTTTTTCTGCCACGAATCCAGGCCACTTGTCTTGTAGAAAGTCCCAAGGTCTCAATTTTTCTAGTTGCCACCTCGTTGCTTCTTCTGGGTTGTGCATGTTGGTGAGCAGACAACATACTTGATGTTGAACGGTCTTATATGTGCTCGTGTATATTACAGTTTTCTTTCCCACTTACCTTTATGGCACTCATTCAACAAATTATCTCTTAGCTCCTACAAGTGCCAGGCAGTGGTATGTCTGAGACAAAGGGCTTTGACCTTATGGAGCTTACGTTTTAGCAGAAAGGTGGGAAAACAGATTCTCTGGCTGGTTAGAAGGCGGTAAGTGTTATATGGAACAGCAGATATGGCCCGGAGTTGGGGGAGGGGCACAGGAGCTCCAGGAGGGGAGGAGCAGGTCGGTAGGGTGGTGGTGAGGATGCTCTGTCTCTGTCAGAGACCACATGGGGCTTCTGCTTTACCTGGGGTTTGACTTCGGTTTTGTGACTTGAGTCGCATGGTGTGACCCCTGAGCTGCTGAGAGTTGACTAGGTCCTGAGGAACCAGAGTTGTCTTTCTTTTTTTTTTTTTTTTAATTTTTTTTTTCAACGTTTTTTATTTATTTTTGGGACAGAGAGAAACAGAGCATGAACGGGGGAGGGGCAGAGAGAGAGGGAGACACAGCATCGGAAACAGGCTCCAGGCTCCGAGCCATCAGCCCAGAGCCCGACGCGGGGCTCGAACTCACGGACCGCGAGATCGTGACCTGGCTGAAGTCGGACGCTTAACCGACTGCGCCACCCAGGCGCCCCCAGAGTTGTCTTTCTTGATGTCTAACTCTTTGTCAGCTGAAATAAGGAAAAGAAAAGAGGGACTGAACATCGGGGTCACTGGATGGGTTTCTCACTGTGGAATCTTCTGTTTCGACGAATCTTTTTCTGATCTATTTCCTTGCTTCGAATACCTCAGACCTGCTCTGACTTCTCTGGAGGTCATGAACCTTCTGCTCGCTCAGGATTTAACCCAGAAGGTAGCCTAGGCTGCTTTCAGTTCCCTGGGAGGCTCCTGGAAGAGCTGGATTACCGGAATTTGAATGAGCCCTGTTGGAGAGCCAACAGAATATAGGGGAAATCGGTTCCCTCCTATTTTCTCTGCTTTGCAAAGGGTAGCAGAGAGCTGGATCCCTTTTTATCAACAGTATTTGCTTTTCTAGAAGAAAAAGATACCTGCACTATCCAGTATCACTTCCTTTCTTCTCTCGTGGAGTCAGTATTCTAACTGGGATCTGCAGATAGAATGCCTAGTCCTAAAAGGTGCCTCTATCAAAGATTCCCCTGAAACGAAGGGAGAGAGAGGGAGAGCTGGTTCAGGGACAGAGAAAGAAAGACAAGAGTAGGGAAGGTGGGGGGAGATGGGCGGGGGAGAGAGACACCCATGCACACACCTGTGCATGAAGAGTATCACTTAGAACTTGCCCACTTGCCCTCTGATGGCAAAGGGCAAGTTTTGTTTTTTGTTTTTTTTCTGGTCAGACTATCAGCCAGGGTATTTAGATTTATGGCAAGCTTAATTAAGAAAGTCTTTTTGGGGGGTGCCTGGATACCTCAGTCTGTTGAGCATCTGGTTCTTGATTTCAGCTCAGGTCATGATCCCAGAGTCCTGGGATCAAGCCCTGCATTGGGCTCCATGCTGAGCATGGAGGCTGCCTGAGATTCTTTCCTCCTTTTCCCCCCTCTCTTTCCTGCTCGTGCTCTCTCTCTGTCTCTAATAATGATTTTTAAAAAGTCTTTTTTTTTAAGAAAAAAAAAAGCATAGCATCAATCCTACATATTTCATGGCCTTACCTCTCATTTCAGAAGTGAAAAATTTTCTAACCTTTTCCATAATAATCTTCTGAAGAGCTGTTTTCTTCATTATAAAGTAACACATGCTCATCTTTTTTTTTTAATTTTTTTTTAATGTTTATTTATTTTTGAGACAGAGACAGAGCATGAACGGGGGAGGGGCAGAGAGAGAGGGAGACACAGAATCGGAAACAGGCTCCAGGCTCTGAGCTGTCAGCACAGAGCCCGACGCGGGGCTTGAACTCACGGACTGCGAGATCATGACCTGAGCCGAAGTCAGACGCTTAACCGACTGAGCCACCCAGGCGCCCCAACACATGCTCATCTTAATTAAATTTTGAATCTAACTATGAGGTGGGACAATGATTGATTAGTGAAGTGATAAATGTTCATTTGTGATCACAAAGATGAGGGATCCAGGATGACGCCTTGAGCCTCATTTCTTTATAATGACATATCATTGTACAAACTTGCCACAGTCTTGTTTCCTGTCGTTAGCTGGAAATCCTGTGGGTATGAGGAAATCGTCCTACCTCCTTCACCTCCTGTTCCCCATCTTGCAACTCCTGTTCTTTCCTTGTCTCTGGTGTTATGTTCAGATGACCACTTGTAATTTTATGGTCGACCATCAAGCTCACTGTCCTGCTCTGTGTTTTTTCCGTTGTCTCTGTTCTTTCCTGCCCTGCAGGATCATTTTCTCCCATCGTCTTAATTTGTTTTCTTATTCTCCCCACTTCTCATCGATGAATCATCAGACTGTTCTTCTTGAAAGAGGCATCTAGGGCTTAGCTCACAGAGGGAATGTTTCTAGCCTGCTCTTCACTTGCTCCCCCACTGCTGAGTGGGGAGTGTATGCTGAGCTGATCCCGGTGACCTTCCCTTCTGCCAGGATAGACCAGAAAACCCGGCCAGCTTTACCCTTTGGAGAGTAATGCTGGCAAACAGGGATCTGTATAAAGTAAATGCGAGAAGTAAGATGATTCATTTTCAGAAATACCAAATAAAAGCTGTGCTGTCTAGTTAACAGTAGGTTTAAAACCTATTGGAAATAGGTATGACTCCCCCCACCTCCGCCCAGTGGAGTCCCAAACCCTTAGACCCTTCACTTCCTGGTTCTTCTTCCCTTCTCCATTCCGTGGGCTTGTTTTTCATGTGCTCCGCAGTGAGCATGCCCCAAAGAACTGAAGTCTGTGGCACTTCAAGGAATGTACAGTTGTTCCCATCAGACTACTTTTTGCCTTACATGGGCATAGGCGACTTCCGGGTAAGGCTGTAATGTCTGTAGTACTCAGCCAATGAGGAATCAGGGGAGGGGCTTGCACACTAGGAGGTAAATTGCCTGCTGTAACTGCCCCGAGTGTGCCTGTCCATCAGACATCCGCTCTTCCAAGAATGTTGATTAAAGCCTCCCTTCACTGTGCTCTGAGTCTCCACGACCCTCCTTTGTTTGGGGCAGTGGGTTTATTTTTCATAGTAAATGAGGGTTTAACTGAGAGCCGTGTGCCTTGAGAGATAAATGGAGCTTGCTGCATGGCTGGGAGGCTGTAGGCGCATAGAACAGTTTCCCAGAGAGGAAGGGACGATGTCCTTGAGGTTTACGCTCCAGCAATGTACTTGGTGTGATAGGGCGCACATGGGAAACAACCCCAGGCGACCCTGCGGGATGTCACATGATGCTTCGTTGCCTGATGTTTCCAAGGAAGGGCCAAGGAGTTTGGGAGAGGCCAGGGAGGGCATGTGGGTGCCCGCTGCTGAGCCACGTTGGCCCAACGCAGAGGAGGGAAGTGTTGGGAAGTGAGTGGGAGAGGCGATGCTTACCATACACATCCACGGACAGGAAAAGGTTCTAAAGAGACTCATTTGTCAAGTGGTTATCCCCGTGGGGCAGGGACTAATTTGCACTTATAAATAACTTCTTTCTCTTCATTGGTTTATTTAATGAGCACGCATTGCTCGTGTAATTAATTTAAAACCTATAAAAACTTCTTGCAGGGCCAAGGAGATGTTTGACGGGTAGAGATCCGTTTGGTTGTTACTGGAAATAACTGACAAATTGGTAATAAAACCGGAAAGTAATGTGGGTCAGACTGTGAGAGGTCGTTGAAACGTGAAGGTTGTGCCTGTAAGCTGTGGCATGCCAGCTCTGTCATCAACAGGACAGACACTCGAGTGGCTTCTCAGGTCACGCTGTGCTCTTATCTGTGCGGGTCATTATATAGCCTCGTGGTGACCACTTCAGTCGCAACAACTCTGCCTTCCCCACCGTTCCCGAATCTAGGGTTTCTCAAGATGGGGTTTCGGAAAGTAGCGGGTCTGTCATTCTGTCCCATGGGGTCTGTAGTTTTCTGTGCCCGTTCATTTCAATGCTGTTCTTTAAAAAAAAAATAGATAAAAGTACATCATGGATCTTCAGGGTGATCACCGTGTGGCAAAACTGTGTCACAGCTTCGGTGCCCGTAAAAGCTGGCTAATGAGATAAGAAGGGAGGCAGAGTACAGAGATAACAAATCAGACCCACGGTCCTGACCTTGTGGAGCAGACATCCAGCAGGAGTAAATTTATTTACTGCTTGTAAATACCTAGTACGGCAGATGGTGATAGGTGCTATGGAGAGAAGGCAGGTGGGCGCACTGGGAGGGCTGGTTAGGGGGTGGTTAAGTAGGGGCTTGAGGAAGGCCCTTGAGTAAAGACACAGAGGCAGTATTCCTGAGCTGGCAGAGGGGACCCCAGGGCTGGGGTGGGAGGGGCACGCCTGGTGAGTTTGTGTGCCGGCGGGTGGCCCAGTGGGGCGAGAGCACAGTGATCACTGGGAAGGAAGCAGGAGGCGGTTTGGGGCCTGAGCCCATGGCGTCTGGTGGGCAGGTTGGGAACTGTGGCATTTCCTGGGCCTCTGGTGGGCAGGGGGTGCTGTTGAAGGTCTTGGGCAGAGCAGTAGCCAAGGTCTGACCTCCCTTTTATGTGGATGGTCGCAGCTGCTGCGTGGAGGGTGGTCCGCAGGCAGGGAACTGGCAGAAGACCAGGTCGTGGTGATTTCTACCAGGGCGCGGCAGCCTCAGCGGTGCACGGGGTCCTGCGTGGGCTGTTTGAAGGTAGAAGCGAACCCTTTGCTGACAGATTATGTGTGGAGTAGGAGAGAATTACACCATCACATGGTGACAGCACGCTGACCTCAGGGTGCTCCCCAGCCCTGAGCTGTTTCCGTTAAACAGAGCAGCATTATCCATCACAGGAGATGGATACTCATCTGAATGTTGTTGGCTTTGGAGTTTAATTTGTATTTAATTAATATGTTTACCTTTATTTTGTGGTTTCAGAATAGCATAAGCAGTTTGTGTGTACGTTTATTATTTGTATGTATTTACTCCGTCGTTAATGTTTACCTTAGGATCCATGGGATTGCTTTTCCCCTTAAAAAAGCCTATGGAGTCTTCAAAGGGCCTGAGAAAAACTACTCTGACCGCTGAGGTTGGCTGGGGGCTAATGGAAGCTGTTGTCCTTCATGAAGTATGTTGGCAGGACTGTGGAAAAGGAGGCTGTATTTCCAGGAATCAGGGTCCCTGGGCATGCCTGTTGCGACGTGGAGGTGTGTGTATTGAGCTGTGCCCAGTGCTGGCCTAGGGTGCTATTCCTAGGGGAGTAAGGCCTCAACTGTCTTGCTCCTTTTTTTGATGTGACGCAGGCCACGGACAGCCTTGATAATCCTAGACCTTCCCAGGGATACCTGGATTCTGTTGAAGCCTCAGAGGGTATGTGGCTAAATAAAGCAAAGAATGCATTAGGCTTTTTAAAGAACGTTCTTCTCATAAAAGCATTATTTATATAGGCATGGGAGTCATGAACTCAGTCATTTAAAGATCTTCAAAAAAAAACAAAAATAGGGGTGCCTGGGTGGCTCAGTCGGTTAAGCGACCGGCCTCGGCTGGGGTCATGATCTCACGGTTCGTGGGTTCGAGTCCTGCACCGGGCTCTGTGCTGTCAGCTCAGAGCCTGGAGCCTGCTTCCGATTCTGTGTCTCCCTCTCTCTGCACCTCCCCTGCCTGTGCTCTGTCTCTCTCCGACTCTCAAAAACTAAATGAATGTTAATAAAAAAATTCAAAATAAGATAAAATAAAATAAAGACCTTCCAGAATAATTCGGTTTAAAAGGAACTAGTAATAAATACAGTCTATACGTTTTCAGAAGAAAGATACTTATTTAAAAAGATGAATTGTATTATTTGTAGATTGCCACCTCATGACTTAATCTTAGTAATGTAACCTAATGTACAATAAAAATAGACATATTTTTAAAATATGGTTGCTACAAAAAATAAAAAATAAAATAAAATATGGTTGCTAACCTTTTGATTGTATGATTTACTGATTTGAGTATGTTGCTGCTGTTAATGTGTATTGCGTTATTGGACATTTCACTTCCGTCAGCCCTGCACTTGTGGCTTGTGAATCACCACTGTTGTGTCACAGCTAACCACATGTGCACATCCTCGTCCTCGCTTTTGAGCAGGGTAGCTACACTCTGCCTGCGTCTTCGTACGTGCTTGGCTTCCTCCTTACAGGCACGAAAAGAATTTATAATTGCCCCTGCTCCAATCCCTGCAGGGTCAGTAATAGTTGAGCAAGATTGGTACACAGTCCTGGAGCTGAAACCAAAACACAATCCATTCATCCCCAATCAAGAAAGCACTTCAGAATGCCTTCGATTAAGAAGGATGTTGCTATACGGTTGAGCCTGAGTCTGGTGTATGAGTATCTCTGTAATCCCAACAGCTGCCACGTACTGAGTGTAACTCATGTGCCACACACCATCTGAGTGTCTCAGTTATCCGTTCCCGTATAACAAACTACCCCACACTTTGTAGCTTAAAAGAACAGTGCATTATTTTTTCACAGTTCTGTGGTTTGATTGGGGTCAGAGGGCAGCCCTTGCCTGGGGTTTCCTTGCTGTTTCAGTCGGATGCTGGCCGGGGCTGGAGCCATCTGCAGGCTGGGTCAGTCACGTGTCTGGTGCCTGGGCTGGGATGGCTGGACTAGCTGGGGCTACCCAAATGTCTCCTTCCATGTGGCCTCTCCATGCAGTTACCTTGGGCTTCTTCATAACCTAGAGTCTCAGGTAGGCAGCCTGAGGGCTGGCTGTCTCCAGAGGGAGTGTTCCATGAGCTTTGGGCAGAAGCTTCTTGTGACCTAGCCTCACCGATCCCAGAATGTCATTTCTGCCATATGTAATTGATGGAGCAAGTCACTAAGGCCCGCCTAGAAGCAAAGGGAGGAGATTTGCACGCTACCTCTTAATGGGAGTAATGGCAAGAATCTGTGGCCATCTTTAGTCTCCCCCACTGAGTAAGTACTCTATATACATTATGGTACTTTGGGACTTGTAAGGGTGAGTTGTATTATTATCCCCACCTTGCTGATGAGGAGACGAAAGCTCAGGGATTAGTAACATGAACAAACACTCTCTGCTAATAAGTGAGGCTCCATGGATTAGAACTAGCTTTGTGTGACCCCAGAACTCGGTGCGTTTAACTACTTTGCTGTGCCACAAACCTTAGTTGTTATTAGTCACAAATTACTTCTTTACAGCAGAGCACCACTGGTTCGATAGAATGGAATTATTAGAAAATACAAGGTGTTTTGGGGGCGCCTGGGTGGCCCAGTCTGTTAAGCCACCGACTCTTGATCTCAGCTCAGGTCATGATCTCATGACTCGTGGGACTGAGCCCTGTGTCCAGTTCTGTCCTGACAGTGTGGAGCCTGCTTGGATTCTCTGTTTCTCCCTCTCTCTCTCTCTGCCCCTTCTCCACTTGTGCATGCTCTCTCTCTTCTCTCTCAGAATAAATAAACTTCAGAAAATATTTTTTAAAAGTATTGTGTTTAAACACTAATAATAATTGAACCAGGTTTGAAGTACTTCCGTGGAAGAAAAGGAGGCAGACCGCCATGTCAAGGTCCTGGCCAGGTGTTTGGGAGGACTGATTCTCACTTCCGGGAATGTATTAACACGAAAAGGCCAAGTGCGGTGTCAGGATCTTGATGACGGCAGGGAGGTCCTAATGCGTCCCCAGCAGCTCTAACGCACAGCGACATCGACAGCACAGCAACAGCACCTGGTGTGGTTGTAGTGTGCGGTCTGTGAATGCAGTATGCCTCCTGTCCCTGATTTGCAGGTGTGAGAGACTGAGGCGTAGGGTGTTGAATGCTCAGGGTCCAGAGGCTGGCTGTGTGTGGGGAGTGGCCCTGAGCCCAGGCTTTCTGACCTTTTCTGCGTTTCCCAGCTCACCTGTCCAGGAAGCAGCGTTTTACTTTGCTCCTTTTATTCCTTTAACTCTCCCTTTGGATGCATAGTAAGCGCTCTGTCAGGAATGTCAGTTTGCAGAGATCAGTCGATCAGGAAGGCCAACCTGCTAGATTGGTGGGGCCTGTTAGATGTTAGAAGTTTCTAGGTCTGCCAGTACAACTGTCATCACAGCTGTGCCGGCCTCCTGCCAGGCGGCACTGCTGAGCGTGCATAAGCCTCTGGGTAGGCAGACGGGAGTACCTTTCCTGGCTTTGCCACTTAACTAACTCGATGATGGTAGCAAATCACGTAACTTCCGGGGCTCAGTTTCCTCCGTTGGAAAATGCTGACGCCTTGCATACGTAACCCTTCTGACAGGGAATCAATCCCGCCTGGCATATCAGATTCAGAAAATTCTTTTACCTCTTCCACAGTGAACCATTTGACATCCTGATAACCTCAAGGCTTAGGGGAGTTTAAATGGTTTCCGTGAGAGGATTCCAATTTGGAAGTTTTCTTTAATCTTCTCTGTTATGCGATCTGCAAGGCATAAGTGCTAAGTAATGGCTTTTGACTTAGTATATGATATTGTAGAAAAATATTGCATTATTTTTACTAACTTGATGAAGTTTATAATATACTCTTTAAATTTTTATATCAAGGTATAATATTCATACAAAAAAGGTGCACAGATCTTCCATGTGGTGAACGAATGGATTCTCACAAATTGAATAGACCCATGCAGACAGGCAGATCCAGAAACAGAGTGTGGGCCAGTCCTCCAGAAGCCCACCCTGTTCCTCCTTCCTGACATTAGCTGTCAAAGAGACAGGAAAGAAGAAAAGAAAAAAGAAAAGAAAAAAAGAAAGAAAGAAAACTAACCTGTTCGCCTGACTTCTAATACCATGATGTTATAGTTGGCTCGAGAACGATGTGGAGGTTAGGGGTGCCGACCCCCTGCAGTCAAAAATCTGTGCTTAATTTTTGACTCCCTCGAGAGTGAATTACTAATAGCCCACTGTTGACCAAAAACCTTACCAAGAACATAGTCGATGAACACGTTCTGTGTGTATTATATACTGAATTGTTACAATAATAGTACTAAAGTTTCTCTAGCTTTAGACAAAAGAAAATGTTATTAAGAAACTTATAAAGAGAGAAAATGCATTTACAGTACTGTAGTGTATTTACTGAAGAGAATCTGTGTGTGAATGGACCTGCACAGTTCAAACCTGTGTTGTTCAAAGGTCAACTGTATTTTTGCTTGTTTTTATCATAACATACTAACCGAAGGATCTGCATTATTTTAAAGTAATTATCTTAAAGTGGTATTTAATAAAACTTCCTATGCTCCTAGGACAGGGGTCTCCCAGTTGGTGGGCAGGGGCTGCCATCGGGTCACAGGGCTGCAGGGACTCGGAGGCTGGCCTTGGCAGGTGGGGCTGGGCAGGCTGCAGCCACCTGTGCCCATTTGTCCAATGCTAGACAACTAATATCATCTTCTGTGTTTGTTGGGATATGAAAGAGGTTGGAAGCCTATTTTAAAAAGTTTTTAATGTTTATTCATTTTTGAGGGAGAGAGTGAGCGAGGATGAGGCAGAGAGGGAGACACAGAATCCGAAGCAGGCTCCAGACTCTGAGCTGTCAGCACAGAGCGCGACTCGAGGCTCGAACTCACGAACTGTGAGATGATGACCTGGGCCGAAGTCAGACGCTTAACGGATTGAGCCACCCAGGAGCCCCCACGGAGGCCCATTTTAATCAATTAATTAAATAGGAAGCATTGTTAGTTGTAGATAAATAAGGTGCTCAAGGGTGTTTGAAAGCAGTTCTGGCAAATTTTCAAAATATCGTTCCTGTTTTTAATGAAGAAAACCTTCCTATGAAGAAAACTTTTTAAAGACCCTTCTTCGTTCAAGTTCTTTTTAATGACTAACCTTAATACATACTTGTAAAGAATAAAAATGGTACAGAAAGATACAAAAGGAAAAGTGAAAAGACTACATTTCTCCGGAAATGCCTTATGTTTCTTATGTAGTTCTCTAGATATGGTCTATGCATATGCAAATGTTATTTTCCTGCCTTTTTCACCTAGAGCTAAACGTTGACCATCTTTTCTGTCCGTATGTATTGATCTACCTCATTTTTTTTTTTTTTCAACGTTTATTTATTTTTGGGACAGAGAGAGACAGAGCATGAACGGGGGAGGGGCAGAGAGAGAGGGAGACACAGAATCGGAAACAGGCTCCAGGCTCTGAGCCATCAGCCCAGAGCCCGACGCGGGGCTCGAACTCACGGAGTGCGAGATCGTGACCTGAGCTGAAGTCGGACGCTTAACCGACTGTGCCACCCAGGCGCCCCTGATCTACCTCATTTATTTTAAGAGTTACATAGAATTCTCTCACAACAGTATATCATGATTTACTTAATTCATGCCCTAATGACAGACGTTTGGATAGTTTCATTTTGTTTTTTACAAATATTTTGCAGTAAAGTCTTTGTATCGAAATTTTAATATACATGTGTGAAATTTATTTGTAGGATAATTACCTGAAAAATGGAATGTTGAATCAGAGATATGTGAACTTTATATCTTTAAAAAGATACTGTAAAAGTAACCTCCAAAATATTGTACCAATTTACATTCCGTTTAGTGTTTAGAATATGACTTTTCACACCTTTTTAACACTGAATATCATCAGGGTTTTTTTTAATCTTTGCTAATATTATGAGTTAAAAATAATAACCTGTTCTGATTTCTACTTAGTAATGCATATCTTTTCATAAGTTTATTGACTGGTTTTTTTCCTATTCACATCACTTATCCATTTTTATTTGGATTGTTTTTCTTATTGATTTGTGATAACTCTTTGGAAATTAAGAAACCAAACCTGGGGCTCCTGGGTGGCTCAGTCGGTTGGGCTTTTACTCAGTCATGATCTCAAGGCTTGTGAGTTCGGGGCTGTGTGCTGACAGCTCAGAGCCTGGAGCCTGCTTCAGATTCTGTTTCCCCTCTCTCTCTGCCCCTCCCCCACTCATGCGCACGCTTTCTCTCCCTCTCTCTCTAGAATAAATAAGCATTAAAAAATTTTTTTTAATTAAAAAACAAAGAAACCGAACCCTTTGACATTTATATTACACTTATTTTCCTCAGTTCGTTGGTTTATATTTTACTTTGTTTACTGTATTTTATTTTATTTTTAATTTTTTAAATGTTTATTTATTTTTGCGAGACAGAGAGAGACAGAGCATGAGTTGGGGGGGTGGGCAGAGAGAGAGGGAGACACAGAATCCAAAGCAGGCCCAGGCTCGGAGCCCGATAAGGGGCTTGAACTCATGAACTGTGAGACCATGACCTGAGCTGAAGTCGGACTCTTAACCGACTGAGCCACCCAGGCACCCCTGTTTACTGTATTTTAAAAACCATACCAGATATTTAAAAATATTTAGTCAAATATGTCAGTCTTTTCCTTTGTGGTTTTGGTATTTTATGTCTTGCTTAGAAAGTCCTTCCACACTCTCATATTATAAAATTTGTTACCTATATTTTTATTTTGCTCTGCTTCTTTAATAGTGCATTTTTGCTTTAATTAAAAATTTTTTGATCAAATGGAATTTATTTTGGTACAAAGAGACAGGTTGGGATTTACTTTTTTTTTTTTTTTTAATTTCGAGTGTCTGAGTTTATTGAGTAATTCATCTTTATTTACTGATCTAATATGCTGTTTGTGTCGTAAATGAAACCGCCATGTGTAAATGCGTCTATTTCTGCATTCTATATTGTTCTATTAAAAAATCCATTGATTTTTTTTTTAACGTTTATTTATTTTTGAGACAGAGAGAGACAGAGCATGAACAGGGGAGGAGCAGAGAGAGAGGGAGGCACAGAATCTGAAAGAGGCTCCAGGCTCTGAGCTGTCAGCACAGAGCCCGACGCGGGGCTCGAACTCACAGACCGCGAGATCGTGACCTGAGCCGAAGTCGGCCGCTTAACCGACTGAGCCACCCAGGCGCCCCTCCATTGATTTTTGAATCAGTCATATTCAGGCAAACTTACAAATTGTGTAAAGGAGTCAGTTCGTGGTGCTGAACAGCATAGGGCGCCTTAAACACCCAGGGCGGCAAACAGGAACTCGTTAATTGATTTGCTCATTCAACAAATATTTATGGAGCCACTATTAACACTATTAGCTACTATTAACATGCAAGAGTTTTGCTAGGTGCTGAGTGGATGGTGAGTTTTGATTACCTATGACAATGCTCATCTCACTGAGAATAATAACCTGGAACACTGCATATATTGAATTAATTTGGTGGTTACTGGAAGACACTTCAATGAGTGAAAATTTTAGGGTAGCTAAATGGAAAGAGTGGTGTTGGGAGCGGAGTCTTAGCTGGGGTGGGACCTGGCTCTGAAGTGTGGTGGCTCGAGCGTTTGGATCGGTGGTAGAAAAATAGGCAAGTGGAGTGATGATGTGCACTTTCCACCATCTACAGCACTTGGGTATGTGTGAGCAGGATCGCTTCCACTGGAGCTAGTCCAGAAATTGCTGTGTCAGTGGGAATTGTGAGTCTAAGAGTTAGGGATAAATTGAGCTTCACGTGTAACACGGTCCATTTAAGATGGTACAAGATCCTAGCTTCTTTCTGTCCCCCAGATAGTGAGCAGTGCCGCGGTCATCTTGGCACCAGGTTTCCGAGGCTTGTCGTGTACGGACTGTAGGGCGCGTGCTCTGGTGAATGAAACGATGGCCCCACACTCCATCGGGTCCCACGCTGCTTGTTGCCAGTCACACCAGGGATAGGCTGCTTCCAGGAAGATGGCACTTTCTGTGCTCGGAGCTGCCCCACTCTTCAGTATCAATAGCCATTCTAGAGGCACCCCTTTATTCTGATTACTTTGTTAGCCTAGAATTCTGACTCCCACTCTCTGCCTGGGAGTTCCAACTGAACCCCAAGTCCCATCCCATCTTCCTGGGCTGTCATTACCTCCAGGAGTCAGCCCAAAGTGGGTGCGGCCAGAACTCCTGGGACCGTGCACCCTGGTGGGCCTCCCAACTCCCTGCCTCTGTTTGCTGCTCGATTGGTCAGATCCATGTGCCTTCTGGCACCTTCCACAGCTGGCCTCTCCATTAGTCTTTAGACTCTGGCCCACCCTCCCTCCTAGACTGAGAGAGCCTCAGAACACAGTCTCCTGGTGTTCTACTAGGTAACTAGGCCTCTGAGGTTGGAGGTGGTAGCAATCAGAAAGAAGCAACTAGAGAAACGTTTTTTTTTTTTTTTTTTTTTTTTTAGGAGTGGGGGTGGGGAAGAGTGGCTGGTAAAGTGAAGGTATTATTTTTAAAAATATAGGGGCGCCTGGGTGGCGCAGTCGGTTAAGCGTCCGACTTCAGCCAGGTCACGATCTCGCGGTCCAGGAGTTCGAGCCCCGCGTCAGGCTCTGGGCTGATGGCTCGGAGCCTGGAGCCTGTTTCCGATGCTGTGTCTCCCTCTCTCTCTGCCCCTTCCCCGTTCATGCTCTGTTTCTCTCTGTCCCCAAAATAAATAAAAAACGTTGAAAAAAAATTAAAAAATATATATATAAATTACTGGGGCACCCAGGTGGCTCAGTCAGTTGGGCGTCTGACAGCTCAGAGCCTGGAGCCTGCTTCAGATTCTGTGTCTCCCTCGCTCTCTGCCCCTCCCCCACTCATGCTCTGTCTCTCTCTCTCACAAAAATAAACATTAAAAAAATATAAAAATATATAAATTACTTAAAAACAAATTTCTGTTTCTTATACTTATGCACACACAAAAAATAGGTGGATGTTGCTGATATGTGTCTAATTCTCCCTAACTGAGAAGAGAGGAGTATATAAAAATGAAGAGGGGAAGGAATGTGTTCTGTTTTATAGGAGAGGATTGCTATGTAGCAGGGTACCTGCACCTGTTAATGGGACTGAAGGAGGGGAGGAAGGGGGGAGAGATAAGACAAGGTGAAGACCTCGGGCCTCTCAAACCCATTGTAGAAAGTAAATACAGCTGACCCTTGAACAACACGGGTTTAGACTGCACGCATTCACTTATGTGTGGATTTTTTTTCAGTAAATACAGTACAGTACTGTAGCTGTATTTTCCATATGTTTTCTTAACATTTTCCTTTCTCTTTTACTGTATTGTAAAAATACAGCGTGTCATACACAGAACATACAAAATGTGGGTTAATCCATGGTGTATGTTATCAGTAAGGCTTCCAGTCCATAGCAAGCTATTAGTTAAGATTTGGGGGGAGTCAAAAGTTGTGTGCAGGGGCTTGGCATTGTTCAAGGGTCAGCTGTAATCGTATCTATCAAACTGCCCATGCTGGGCACTGGGCATACTCTGCCTGTTCATCTTACCCCAAACCAGTAAGGTGCAACTCTTATCATCGTGGTCGTCCAGTTGAAATGGAAGCCCGTAGACGTTAAAAACTTGCTTAGGGCCCTGTGGTCAGTTAACGGCAGGACTGATGTTTACCTCCAGGTCCGGGGACTCCAATGACTGCTGTTAAGCCACCATGCCGACCGCCTCCTGTAAAGGGGCAGGATGAGGTGACCCATCTCGCCAGGGAGTGTGGTCAGGGTTTTGTACGTAAGTTGTGTGGAAGCTCAGGAGAAGCCTCAAAAATGGTAGCGGCCAGGGTTGATTCCCTGCCAGGTTTGGTTATTGGCGTGCCCGTCCTCAGTGAGGGAGGGGGAAACCCGTATGCCTGTCGTGTCTGCTCCCAAGGCTAACGTGCCATGCAGGATGGAGACTATCTGGATGAAGGTGACTTCAGTGGTGACATTTGAAGAATGAAGACATTTGGCTGAAGGGATTTTGAAGGTGACCTTGGAATTCTTTGTTACGGGAGATGTTGAAACAGAGCTGGGTGACCACGCTGGGGGAGCGTGGGCATGCTCACTAGCTATTTTCTTAAGCTCAGGGTAGCATTTTGCACAGGCAGATTTCTGGTCACTGGCGGAAGGAGAAGGAAGACCGTGGTTCTGGGCTGGGAGATGTCTGCCGGGAACCTTCTAGTAGTGGCCCGGGCCCTCATGCAGCCTTTGGGTGCTAACAGGAAGTCGTTGCTCTGCCTTTCCCATGCTGGCCTCCTAGAGGGATTAAGACGCTGGGTTTTGAAACGAGACGTTGAGGGTCTTTTGCAACATTCTTTTTAAAACTTGTTCAAGTTTGTTGAGAAGAATAGTCCAAAATAGCCGGATCTTTTATGAGAGCCAATTTCAGTGTAAGTGTGCGAGAGTGGAAAGACTTATCGGTAAGGGTCTGACCTAAACACTGTTTTACGGCGATTCCTCAGGCTCGCGCCTGCTGCGGTTACGGATTGGCGTCGGGGTCTTTTCTTTCGGCTCTGGCTACTCAAGAGTTACCGAGTTAGTACCGTTATTTTTTTGCCGTGGAACTCTCTTCTGTGAAATGGTGGGGAAATGGAGTCACTGTGAGCTCGGACGTGTATTACTTCGCTCTAAGGTGGAACCCAACACTTTCCCATTCAATTTCCCATTCACACATGAAATTCCTGCACGTGAATGGTGACATCTCACACATAGGACACGTGCTCACTGCTGTCTGCACTGAGAGGCCTTATCTTAGCCGCGACGTTCATGCTTTGGTCGCCTGTAATCCTCCAGTAGCATGGGATGGGAGACTTGGTTGGATCAGTTTCCAGATCACACGTAGAGAACGCTTCTCAGCCTGAAAGGTGTCCAAGCAAGGAGCTGCTTCTCCCCCAACCCCCAGTGTTTTTTTTGTTGTTGTTTTTTGGGTTTTTTTTGTTTTGTTTTTTGTTTTGAGAGACAGAGGGTGCAAGTAGGCAAGGGGCAGAGAGAGAGAGAGAGAAAGAGAAGCAGGGCTCATGCTCACCCCATATGTGACCGGAACTCACAAGCTGTGTGTGAGATCATGACCAGAGCTGAAGTCGGATGCTCAACCCACTGAGCCACCCAGGTGTCCTGCTGCTTGTCCCTGTGAACTAAACTGAGTGTTTTCTGGAGGTGAGTGCCGGACCAGGTCTGAGTTTTACAAACCACAAAATTAGACGAAAGGAATGTGCTAGACGTTGGCCTTTTACTTTAGGAAATTCCTTTTAGTGTTGAGGGAAGCAGATCCTGCCTTCTGAATAGAGGCTAGGGAGGCCAGATGCCTCTTCGGCAGCTCAGTTATGGGCACGACCAGTTGGAGGCACGTGTCCTGGAATCTGCCCGGGAACCAGGCGCAGAGGAGCTGGGATGGAGGAGGATGCATTGTCTGGGAACGGCAGTGACCTTTGCGGGCAGGCCATGGGGAACTGTGTCTGGCAGACTTAACCTTGCCGGGCTGACATCATGGTGTGGTTTTGGCTGGCACCAAAAGCAGTTTCTCCAGCTGTGCTCTCCACTTTCCTGAAAACCCCGTGAGTTAACCCGAGTTATAGGCCTAACCCCACCCCATGTTCGTGTCCTTCACATGTGGAGGGTTCAATGAACCATACTCTGCCGTTCATGCTGTAGTTATTAGCCTAGGTCCCCGTACGGCCTTTATTATTTTTTTTTCAATTCTAATTAATTTGTTATTTCTTCACTCCAGTCCCTCTACCCGGCTCTGACCAGTCCAGTGTGTTCATTGTGTCTTTTTGTTTCTGTGCCAGTATTTTTTTTTTTAATTTTTTTTCCATGTTTTTATTTATTTTTGGGACAGGGAGAGACAGAGCATGAACGGGGGAGGGGCAGAGAGAGAGGGAGACACAGAATCGGAAACAGGCTCCAGGCTCCGAGCCATCAGCCCAGAGCCTGACACGGGGCTCAAACTCACGGACCGCGAGATCATGACCTGGCTGAAGTCGGACGCTAACCGACTGCGCCACCCAGGCGCCCCGCTGTGCCAGTATTTTTGGAGTAAATTTCTTCCCTGCTTAAAGACACCATTTTAGCCTCCAACCCTAACTTCGGAGGGTGGTGAGGTTGTGGGGCCGGGTGGGAAGTGTGAGCACGGGCTTAAAGAAGTGTAACCAGCAACCCAGTTTGGCAGTTGTGCGAGTGTGGAGGAATAAGTCAAATTCAGCGACTGTCCTGAGCGGGGCTAGGAAAGGAGAGGTGGGGCGGGGATGGAAAGAGGATAAGAGTTACCCAGGAGGTCCAGAGAATCATCCCCATGGAAGAAGCATTTGTGCATGTCCTGACCACATGGCCCCTCAACCTGCTCTTGGCCTCTAGTCAGCCCCCAGTGTCCCGACCAGCCCACGTAGGGATAAGGGCCTGGCAAGGTAAGACGTACACGGCTCAGGGCCTAGAGGCTGCACGGCCTCTGAAGAGCTGGTTTCAGTGACCGATGCAGAAGAAACAGTGAACACAGCCAGGGGATGACTGAGTCTTAAGTCAGAAGGGGCGCTGGGAGGCAGTCCTTGGCTTTGGCCATGAAAGCTTCCAGGGGTGGCCACCATTTGCTCTAAGACCAAACCACCATGACCATGGGCCTCATTGCAGGGAAGGACTCACCAAGTGATCACAAGCCCGTCTCTTTTGCCTCAGCAGCGTGTGCCAGATGTGTTGCGTGTGATTTTATTCTCTCAAAATTGATGTCGTCTTTTTAAAAAGAGTGTTTTTTGTCTCATTCTTTTTTTTAATTAAAAAAATTTTTCTTAATGTTTATTATTTTTGAGAGAGAGAGAGAGAGAGAGAGAGAGAGAGAGACAGAGAGCAAGCAGGGAAGGGGGAGAGAGAGAGGGAGGTACAGAATCCGAAGCAGGCTCCAGGCTCTGAGCTGTCAGCACACAGCTCCGCACTCGAACCCGCGAACTGCGAGATCAGTGAGTGGGGGAGGAGCAGAGAGAGAGGGAGACCCAGAATCGGAAGCAGGCTCCAGGCTCTGAGCCATCAGCCCAGAGCCTGATGCGGGGCTGGAACTCACGGACCGAGAGATCATGACCTGAGCTGCAGTCGGCCGCCCAACCGACTGAGCCACCCAAGCATCCCTTTTTGTCTCATTCTTGACCCTCTTGATGTAGAAAGTAATGTCTTCATTGTCATTATTAAAACATTTAATTTTCATTCTAGTATCTAGATGGTCAACCTAGAACTTATGCTCTAGAAGCATGCCATCCACTGCTGTTACTGATCGTTTAACACGGGTCCTTTCTCCCCGGGGGGATGGTACAGGACCAGAGCTGGCCCAGGGCGTCCTTGTAGGTGGCCCTCAGTGACACTGGAGGCTGTGTGGAGGGGCCTTCTTGGGCATCCTACTCTTCTGCTTTCCTCCTGTTCATCTGCTGGCCAGTAGAGCCGACATTTCCCCCTGTTCGTGAGCTCGTACTTGTTTATTTATAAATTCCTTGATGGCTCAAAACGTCAAAAGAGTGGCATTCGTCCTGGGAATTTTTTTTGGAAATATTTGTAGTTTGTGTTAAAATGATAGCACGTATCCAAAGCCAATTCGGTAGATGTTTGTTAATAATCAGATTTGCCAAAGGCAAGGGGAGTCCCAAGTGGGTTACGCTTTCAGTTTCTAAAAAGCCTTCAGACCATGGTGATAATTAATTTGCTTTCAAACTGTGTATAATCTGTGTTAGAACACAATAATTTATTTTGAAAGCACAGCACTCTTTTTTTGTGTGTGAATTTCCAAGTTTTAGCCTTGTGCTAGGAAGGCTTTGGTGGCAGTGTTTTGAATTATTGTTGGATGAGATGGGGCAAGGGCTCATTATTTTTGTTTTTAAATCTGTGCTCTCTCTGGCTTGCTCTTTCAAATATCTGTCGAAATTTACTACCTTATTTGCCTTTTAAATGTTTTCTGTGCCAGTTGTAAGAACGGATCAATGGATTTATGTGTCTAACAGAGGTTCTGTTAATTGGTTTTGAATGGTGTGCCAAGGTGACACCCTCGGTTTTATGACTTTCCGTAGATGATGGATTCTGCTACTGTGACAAGGTCAAGCACGTAAAAATCCCAATCAAATGCCATAGAAAGCACAGTTCCGTATGTCAGCTAATTCCGTAGTAGTTTTTAGGGCAGCATAGCTGGTGAGTCCTGTTTCAATTGGAGACTGGCCTCGGTCATGCTTCTGCAGCAGGTGATAACACCTAATGCAACAGAATTCCTTATATAATATACTACGAATACACAGCACATATAATGTAAGTAGGTTTTGTATGCAATATAGATATAAAAGTATATTTTTTTAGGTTGTAGGAAAGGCTTGAGTGGCTGGTAGAGCAGAGTGTCTGTAACCCCATATATGGAGGACGCTCTGCTTTCCTTCTGTGAAACAACTTGTTTTCTGTATACTGCTTGGTGTTGGGTGGATAAATAATGCTGTTAATTACGTGTTCCCGGGGTGCCTGGGTGGCGCAGTCGGTTAAGCGTCCGACTTCAGCCAGGTCACGATCTCGCGGTCCATGAGTTCGAGCCCCGCATCAGGCTCTGGGCTGATGGCTCAGAACCTGGAGCCTGTTTCCGATTCTGTGTCTCCCTCTCTCTCTGCCCCTCCCCTGTTCATGCTCTGTCTCTCTCTGTCCCAAAAATAAATAAACGTTGAAAAAAAATTTTTTAATTACGTGTTCCTTCCAATGAGCAGACATATGTCATTCTCTACTGTAGCTCTTCACCAAAAATGTAATGGCCAACGTGCATTGCTTGTGTTTATTATTCCAGTCATGGGATAGTAGCAGGTGTCACAGCAAATCAATCTCGGATTGGTAATAGGTGATCACGAAGGCAGAAAACGGCAGGCTAGAACAAATGGACCCATACTTATTATATAATCTCAAGTAATGACGGTCGGTTCTGCTCGGAGGGGCTGAAATACCACATTGCACAAGGCATCCAGGCCGGGGTCTCTAAATAGGTCAGAGGGTTCCAACAGCTACCCCACCCCCTTCTGCTTCCTTTAAAAGCTCTTATTACTGAATGGTCATAAAAAGAGTTTTGTCTGTCCGAATGCTTAACCAACAAGACAGGATTACCAACAACTTGGTCCTGGCAGGCAGCCAGTTTGCCAGCATTTCAATGATGCTTGCTGCCATGGCAACCTCGCTGGGCCTTCCGCGTGTGCAATAGATGTGGCTGCTGAAGAAGAAGTGTGGCCCGGCAGGGCAGTGAGCAAGGCCCCGGTTCGAACGATGTCATGCCTGCCTGGGGAAACCATGGTGGCCACCTGCCCGGTAGCTATGGGTGGGTGGCATTTTCCAAATAAGGACATTGGGAAGAATATGGGTTTAAAGAATTGGATTGTGATACTGGTATAGTGTCATAGTATACAGTGCAACCTGATAAGTTCGGATTTGGAATTTGTGAGAATTCAGACACAGGACACAGGATGCATTTACCTTGCACCCCTTCGGAAGAAGTGGGGCGCTAGGCAAGTGAATAGGTTCAACAAGCTGTGAGGATAATTCTTCGCCTATTTAAAGGAGTATACAGGTTTTTAAGTTTCTTGGATGAGCAGCAGTGATTAGGATCTGGGCATGTTGCTGAAGCAAGAGACTCCAAAGTGTAGTGACTTAAGCAGGATGGCAATCATTTCTTTCTTCTCTGTTAGTCCTGGTAGCTGGTTCAGAGTGGGTTTGGTGGCTTATGGGGTCAACGCATCGTCTCTGCTTCTGTCCTGTTTGCCGGAGCTTAGTCCCGTGGTCGCCTGTACCAGCAAGAGTGACTGAGTGCCCAGCTAAACCTCAGGGTTCTGTTTCTAACAGATGAAGAGAGAGTGGGTATCACGGACCCCCGACAGTTTCCTCCATCAGCACCTTTTATGTTCCCACCAGGTCACTGCCAGGATATGAGTTCAAAGAATATGAGTTTATGCCTTGACTGGAACTTTGACTTGGTTCTTCTCTCAGATTCAGGACTCGAAGGGGAGAGAAGCAAGATGGGCCCGTGGAAGAGCAGATGACTCTAGTGAGACCCACCTGATCGAGTCCTGACTGTGTCACTTGCTATTTGTGTGGCCTTCGGTTGTGCTGTCGAGCCTCTCTGAGACTCAGATCTGTCACTTGTAAAATTTTGCTGACAATGTCTACCTCACAAGTTGATTTGCTCACAAACTTGACTTAATTTGCATTAGTGCGCAAGGATTGCATAACTTTACAGTAAAGATATTTTTGCTTTTCCAAATGCAAATTTTAAAATTCTGTTGATGGGCTAGTAATGCTCACCCAGAGGCAACTCATAGTGTCGTGACACATCCTTAGGCTCTGTCATACCGATGCTGTACGTGGATAAATACATAGCCTGAGAGAGGGAAATAGAAAAGCAGGTTTCTCTGGGAAATGATGTGTGACACTGCCTCACAGGGATCCGAGGGGCGGCACGTGGAAGCTTCCAGGCCATCATGAGGTGCAGCCCACACCAAAGGGCACATGTGCTCTTTGCGGCCTGCAGCCTGTGGTCCCAGGTGGGCCCCTGGCAGGTGCTGTTTTGAGGAGGTGACACTCTGCTGGAGCGCTGTGTGCTGTGATGCATGAGAGGTGGTTAATGGCACCCATGGGATGTGGCAAACGAGGTCCCTAGGGAGGTGGCTCCAGAATCAGGTGCCCAGCGCTAAGGGACAAAGACCATCATGAGAGCTGAAGCTGTGGAACTTATGAGGCTTTCCTTGGGTTAGAAAAGAGACAACAGGCCCACAATGGAGTCACCTGTGTTAGGCCTAGGTCAGCCAACTAAGACCTCATAGCTTCCCTAATTACAGTTTCAGTCTCTGCCAGGACTGTATGTAACCTTCACCCGGACAATCTGGAGTTACCTGCCAGCACTGGTGAGGTAATCCACCTGATAGATCCCTTTCGTCCCGAATACGTAGGTGACCTTGTCTGAAACAACCCACTCTATGCTAGAAACTTCCTTTTCCTGCCCTCTTCTGCCCATAAAATCCTCGTATTTTGTACGGCTCTTTGGAACTCCTTTCTATCTGCTCGATGGGACGCTGTCCCGTTCACGAGTGGTTGAATAAAGCCAGGAAGATCTTTAAAATGTATTAAAATGTACTTAGTTGGGTTGTTTGTTTTTAGCGCTGAGAATGGCCTGCCATTTTGTCCAGAGGGTCTTCCTTTCCATGCCCCGTGGCCCCGCAGGGATTCATGCCCCCTTGGGCAGGCCACAGGGAAGCCACAGTCTTCCTCTTCACTGCTGTCCTGTGTGCGTGCCCTCCCCCCTCCCCAAGCAGGGGGCACGCCTGTGCACACAGCCAGTTCTCCAGTGGGCTTTGCTGGCTTCCAGCTGTCTGTGAGGGGCAGTGGGCGTCATGGCGCCCTGACCAGAGTGTCCTGCACCTGCCGCGCGTAGCTTCCCCGTCTGCCTTATGGCCCATTGGCAGCCCCTGCTGCTGCTCCAGCCTTGGGAAGTGGCAGGAGCCTGGTAGCTCCCTCGGGTGTGGTGACTTTTCATATGAACCCTGAGATTGCCATTTTTCGGGGGGGATTTCATTTGGAAACTCTCACCTGGTTTTTCCACATGGCTCCTTCGTCTCTTATGAACTGAGCCTATCCCTCACTCAGGGCACACAGGCCTCTTGATGCTACAGGGGTCCCTGGGGCAGGCAGGGAAAGTGAGTCAGCAGCCTCTCAAGGCGGCTTCCGGGCCTGTGGTGTCATGGGGGGGCTCCGGGTCACTGCCCTCTCTCCTGTCCAGAGCTGACCTTGGATCTCACCGACAGCCTGTTGGTCACATAGAGTTGACCTCATCACTGCTGAGCACCCAGCGAAACCCAAGTCTTGACAGCTTCTCCCTGCCGGGAGGCCCGGGCTGACTGTTGGGAATGACAAGTGTGATTTAAGGCGGTCTTTCCGAAAGAGGACACGGCAAGATGAAGTTTTAGAGGGGTTCAAAGAATCCTAGGGTGCGAACTGTCTGTTGATGCGTCCCATTGAAGAGTCCCTGGGCCTTCTGGGAAGTTCCTGTCGGAACAATCATCCCATTCGTCCAGGCAGGAAGGGTAAAGAAATGCTAATGTGACAGAGCAACAGCCAAGTCCTGTTGAAGTAGCCCGGAGGGGGGCAAGGGTGCGTGTTTTTTCTTCGTGGCTTTTGTCTTCTGATAAAAGATATGTTTTTATTCATAAATGTAGATGGGGCACATGACCATTTATAAAGCAGCTGCAAACAGGCCCTGACATGCTTACCAGTGCAATGAGGACCTGTGACGGTAGCCCCTAGGCCTATTTTTTTTTTTAATTTTTTTTTTTTCAACATGTATTTATTTTTGGGACAGAGAGAGACAGAGCATGAACGGGGGAGGGGCAGAGAGAGAGGGAGACACAGAATCGGAAACAGGCTCCAGGCTCCGAGCCGTCAGCCCAGAGCCCGACGCGGGGCTCGAACTCACGGACCGCGAGATCGTGACCTGGCTGAAGTCGGACGCTTAACCGACTGCGCCCCCCAGGCGCCCCCCTAGACCTATTTTTGATACAGTTTTGTCTGAAATCATTTGTTTTCCTTGAATTTCGTGATTTTTTTTTTTTTCCAGTTCTGTGTGGTAACTTTCCCTAAACAGGCATTACTGGCATATGAGGGAACGACTGACAGATGTACAGATAGCCTATATGTTTGAAAATGTGCTTGAAAGTTATAAGCCGGTGTTCATTCATGAAAATAAGCAGGATATACGTAATATCTGAAGTATATATCACAATGACTTGAAAATGAAGTGTGTCGCCTTCAGTCACATAATAAAACCTGAATGTTTATACCTTGCCCGTCTGAAAAGTGTTTGAAAGTTAATTATTATTTTCTTGATTTCTAGCAGGACTGGTTCACGCCGGGTCTGATTGGTTTGAAGACTGAAGCCCATCTGATCTTTATCCCAACTCCCAGATGGATGTCGAGTTGGGCTCCGGGTGGGAAACTGCCAGGGACTTCACTGCCCACGTGTGCGTCCTGCCTCTGGGCTCCAGGGAACCTCCCTTCCCAGCCCATGTGCAAAACCAGTTCTGTTAGTCATCCCTGATACACTCTGAGTCCCCACAACCCCTCCCCGCCCTCCTCCCGGAAGCAGTGATGAGACTTTAGTGACAGCCACTGTGTAACCAGAGTGCGAGCCAGAAACTGTACCAGGTTGAGCTGTCGCACAAAGAAAACTTATTTGCAGCAAATAAGGAGATCACGGGGAAGGGGGAGATGGATGTCTTTTATTTAGGGTCAGGATGAATGTTTAGATAGGGAAACCTTGTTGCTGTATGTAGAGGCGGGCCGTAAGGCCACGCATGCGCCCTAAGGAAACATGCCCACACACCCTCGGTAGGTTATGTAAATGAGGCTGGCGCGCCTCCCTGGGCCTAGATTTTAGTAGTATAACGAGGTAAAAGCAGTTGCCGGTTGTCCCAGGGGTCACTCCATGGTCCATCTGCCCAGGTGCGAATCTGGGGTTTAGCCCAAGCAGTCTGGGTGGTCTGGGCCTGCTGGAGTTCTCTTCAGGGCGGTCACTATCACTTGAGGGGTGGTTTTGGTTTCCATTTGCTGAGCTAAGAGGTAAGCCAGAAAGAGGAGCTTAAGGCAAAGCTGTGAGACATAAGTTAGCGAGTACAAGCAGGCGGGCAGTAAAGGGCAAGTCTTGGGGTCTCGCTGGCGACAACCAGCATCACGTTTTGCCATCTTGCAGTATAAATTGTGTTTTGTGTCCTGTGCCCAGTGCCTTGGGGGCCCCTGCCTTTGAGGCCTGGGTCTTAGGGTGCAGAGAGATCTGGATGTTGGCCCACAGATTCCTCCACCTAGGACTCGCGTGGCCTGGGGTGATCGGTGCCTTCGGGGCTGCAGACTCACTTCCCTTTCAACGCCCAGGGCTCCCCCCCACAACCCCCAGCGCCCAGCTACACCGCGGGTGGTGGGGCGTCACGGGGCACCTGGGCCTGCTAATCGTTTTTCATTTCAGTTCTCATTTTTGTTTCATGGCAGAGTTGCCCCTGCTTGTTCCTTTCCTCATCCACACCTTTCATTTTTCTTTTTCTTTTCTATGTCATATTGTGACGAGATTTGGAATAAGCAGGGGATTCCTGGGTGTTTCCTCCAGTGGAAAACTGTCCTTTGTGTGGAGAGAGCGCACCCTTCAAGAGTATCCGACTCTAGCCTTTTTCTTGCCTTTGGTATGTTTTACAGCTCTTTAAGTCGTCGGTAACTGGTAGCAAGGCAAAACAGTTACTGTCCAGAGACATGGAGAAAAGCTCTTTGTGTGATTAAAATGATTATCCCCCTCCCCCCCGTTATGAAAAAATATCCAGTTTCTTGTCTGTCTGTAAATGTGTTTCAACCTTTAATTCGATCATTCCTTTAATCCTCGGAAATTCGTGCTTCTCTAACTTCTCTTTTGAACTGTTGTAACGTCTTACTAACACCCTCATTAATAATGAGGTCAATAAAGTCTTTAATATGTGTATTTTATATCTTAGGAGGGTCATGGTTCTACCTTCGGTAATTATTCTTTAACATAACGTTTTATGGTCCCGATTAAAAATAACAAAGGTGCTGTGCTTCTTTTAACCAGTGACAGGAATGGACCCTCGTAAGAGGAACTTGGATCCAAAAAGCAGAAGAACTAACTAATCCTAAGGGGTTCAGGACATTGGCAGGTTTTCTCTTAATAATTGTAAAAGTCAGTATAGACTCAAAAACAACCAATGTCGTTACAGATGAAATTAACAACGGAATTTAGGAAATAATTTGAGATGAATTCAAATGAAAACACAGCAGCGGGGGGTGCCTGGGCGGCTTAGTTGGTTGAGCTTCTGATTTGATTTCAGCTCAGGTCATGATGTCACAGTTCGTGGGTTTGAGCCCCAGGTTGGGCTCTGCACTGAAAATGCAGAGCCTGCTTGGGATTCTCTCTCTCTGCCTCTCCCCCTCAAAAATAAATAAATAAACTAGAAAAAAAGTACTTAAAAAAAATGAAAACACAACATCCTCAAACTTAGGGGATGTTATAAAAGCAGTGCTCAGTGGGAAATTTATAGCTGTAGGTGCCTATGAAAAAGATAGTTTTAAAGAGTTTATTTATGTATTTTGAGAGAGACAGAGACAGCACGGGTAGGGGATGGACAGCTCCACACTGCCAGCTCAGAGCCCGATGTGGGGCTCAAACCCACAAAACTGTGAGATCATGACCTGAGTTGAAACCAAGAGTCGGACACTTAACTGAGCCACCCAGCCCCCCTTTAAAAAGGTTTTAAATCAATAACCTAACTTTAATGAAACAGGAAATAGAAAAACCATAGAGAGAATTACTGAACCCAAAATTTGGTTCTTTGAAGATCAACAAAATCGATGAACTTTTAGCTAGATTGCTAAGAAAAAAGAAGCAAATAACTAAATTAAAAAAAAAATGACAGTGAGGATATCACTGCTGACTTTGCAGAAATGAAAAGAATTATGGGAGAATGCCATGAACGGTTGTATGCCAAGAAATTAGATAATCTAGATTAAATGGATAGATTCCTGGAAACAACCCACTGCCAAAACTGTCCCAAAAAGAAATAGGAAATCTGAAGAGACCTATAACAAGAGATTGAATCAGTTATTAAAAGCCTCCCAACAACGAATGGTTTAGGACCATATGTTGGTGAATTCTACCAAACATTCAAAGCATAGCATCAATCTCTCTCAAAGTCTTCCAGAAAATAGAAGAGAAGGGAACACTTCCTATCTTATTTTATGAGACTAGCATTGCCCTGATACCAAGGTCAAGATATGAAAACTACAGAACAAGATTCCTTACGATATTGATGCAAAAATACTCAGCAAATGGAATTCCGCAGCATATTAAAAGGATTGTATACCAAGACCAAGAGGGATTTATCCCAGGAGTGCAAGAGTGGTTCAACATGAGTTCAATCAATGTAATACACCATGTTAATGGAATGAAGGAGTAAAACCCACATGATCGTCTCAATCAGAAAAAGCATTTGACAAATTCCAACACCTTTTCATAATAAAACACGAAAAAAGCAAGAAACAGAAGGGAACTACCTCCACATGATAAAAGGTATTTATGAAAAACCCACCATCGTCAGTGGCGAAAGACTGAAAGCTTTCCTTCTAGGACAAGGAATAAGGTGAAGAAGCACTTTTGCTCCTGTGCTGGAAGTTCTAGTCAGAGCAATTAGGCAAGAAAAAGGCATCCAAATTGGAAAGGGAAAAGTAAAACTATCTCTTTTTGCAGACGACATGATCATAGATATAAAAAATGGGAAAGAATGCATACACATGCACACAGATACAATGACTACTAGCGCTAAAAAAATGAATTCAGGAAAGTTCAATTCACAGGAATTCACAGGGTTCAAAATAAACACAGATATCAGTAGTGTTTCTGTATACCAGCAATGAACAATCTGAAAAGGAAACTAAAAAAATGCTTTCATTTATAGTAGGATCCAAAAGAATGAAATCCATAGAAATAAATTGAAACAAAGAGGTGAAAGACTTGTACACTGAGAACTAAAAACATTGCTGAAAGAAATCAAAGACCTAAGTAAATGGAAATATATATCATGTTTATCGACTGGAAGAACTTACTATTATTATCATTTTTTAATGTTTACTTATTTTTGAGAGAGAGAGAGAGAGAGAGAGAGAGTGCGAGCAGAGGAGGGACAAAGAGAGAAACACAGAATCCGAAGCGGGCTCCAAGCTCTGAGCTGTCAGCACAGAACTGGACGCGGGGCTCAAACTCACAAACCATGAGATCGTGACCTGAGCTGAAGTCGGACACTTAACTGACTGAGCCACCAGGTGTCTTGAGACTTATTATTTTTTAAGGTATATGTGTTTTAATTTTTATTTATTTATTTCATAAAGAGAAAAGTTTAATAAAGTAAATGCTTTTTTTTTTTTTTTTTTTTTTTTGAGAAGGGGGTTGGGGCACAGGGAGAAGGAGAAAGAGAATCTCAAGCAGGCTCCGTGCCTGGCGTGGAGCCCAGTGTGGGGCTTGATCCCACAACCCTGAGATCATGACCTAAGCTGAAATCAAGAGTGGGACACTCAACCAATTGAGCCATCCAGGTGTCCCAAGTCAGCAGCACTTTTAACTAAATCTCTAAAAATCCATCTAATAAGGTATAAAATTTTAAAATCAAATTTTCAGAATTTTGACCTTTACTCAGAATTTTGTATTTTTTCTTTGAAGTTAAAAAAAATTGCATTAGTCAACACACAGTGTTATATTACTTTCAGGTGTATAGTACAGTATAGTAATTCAACATTTCCATACAACACCCTACGCTCATCACAACAAATGTACTCCTTCATCTCCATCCCCCATCCCCCCACACCCTCCTCTTTGGTGATCATCAGTTTGTTCTCTATAGTTAAGAGTCTTTTTCTTGGTTCCTCTCCCTCTCTATTTTTTTCCCTTTTGTTTGTTTTCTTTCTTAAATTCCACATATGAGTGAAATCATATGGTATTTGTCTTTCTCTGACTTATTTCACTTAACATAATACTCTGTATCGCCATCCATGTCATTGCCTATGGCAAGATTTCATTTTTTATGGTTGAATAGTCTTCCGCTGTCCGTATATACCACATCTTCTTAATATATTCATCAATTGATGGACACTTGGGCTGCTTCTATATTTTGGCTATTGTAAATAATCTTGCTATAAACACAGGGGTGCATATATTCCTTTAAATTAGTGTTTTTGTATTCTTTGGCTAAATACCCAGTAGTGTGATTACTGGATTGTAGGGTAGTTCTACTTATGACTTTTTGGGGGAACTTCCATACTGCTTTCCACAGTGGCTGCACCAGTTTGCATTCCCACCAACAGTGTGTGACTACACTCACACATCCTTGCCAACACGTTGTTGTTTCTTGCGTTGTTGATTTTCGCCATTCTGACAGGTATGAGATGGTATCTCATTGTAGTGAGTTGCATTTTCCTGATGATGAGTGATATTGAACATCTGTCGGCCATTTGTATGTCTTTTTTGGAGAAATGTCTGGGATTTTTAAGTGGGATTTTTAAAATCCCATTTAAATGGGATTATTTGGGTTTTTTTGGGTGTTGAGTTGTATAAGTTCTTTATATATTTTGGATACTTTAGTGGATATGTCATTTGCAGATATCTTCTCCCATTCTGTAGGTTGCCTTTCAGTTTTGTTGGTTGTTTCCTTCACTGTGCAGAAGCTTTCTATTTTGATGTAGCCCCAATAGTTTATTTTCGCTTCTGTTTCCCTTTCCTCAGGAGGCGTGTCTAGAAAGAAATTGCTGTGGCTGATGTCAACGAAGTTATTGCCTATGTTCTCTTCTAGGATTTTTATGGTTTTATGTCTCACATTTAGGTCTTTAATCCATTTTGAATTTATTTTTCTGCGTGGTGTAAGAAAGTAGTCCAGTTTCATTCTTTTGTATGTTGCTGAGCAGTTTTCCCAACACCATTTGTTGAAGAGTCTGGGGGAGACTTTTTATTGTTGAGATGGCAATAATTCCCGAAGTGATCCACAGAGTCAGTGCAATTCCTATCGAAATTCCAAAGGCTTTTTTCTGCAGAAATGGAAAAGCCAATCTTCAGATTCATATAGAATTCAAGAGCCTCCAAGTAGCCAAAATCATCTTTAAAAAGAAGAACAGGGGTGCCTGGGTGGCGCAGTCGGTTAAGCGTCCGACTTCAGCCAGGTCACGATCTCGCGGTCCGGGAGTTCGAGCCCCGCGTCGGGCTCTGGGCTGATGGCTCAGAGCCTGGAGCCTGTTTCCGATTCTGTGATTCCCTCTCTCTCTGCCCCTCCCCCGTTCATGCTCTGTCTCTCTCTGTCCCAAAAATAAATAAACGTTGAAAAAAAAATTAAAAAAAAAAAAAAAAAAAAAAAGAAGAACAAAGTTGGAGGACTCACACTTTCTGATTTCAAAACCCACTACAAATCTGCAGTAAATCTAAACAGTGTGGTACTGGCATAAGAAGACACATGTAGATCAAGGAATAGAATTGAGGTTCCTAAAATAAACCTATACATCCAGGGGCAGTTGATTTTTGACAAGAGTCCTGAGATCATTTAATGAGAGAGCAGTAGTCTCTTCAACACATGTGCTGGGACAACTGGATAGCCACATGCTTTAATGGAAACCTTACTTCATACCCTATATAAGAATTAACTCAAAATGGATCCATGACCTAAATATAGGACCTGAATCTATTAAATTCCTAATGGAAAACAGGGTTAAATCTTCATGACCTTGGATTTGCCAATAGATTCTTAGATATGACAACCAAAGCATGAGCAACAACAAAAAAAATGCAGAAGTTGGACTTCATTTAAATTGAAAAAATTATGCTCATCCAAGGACAATATTAAGAAAGTAGAAAGACAACTTACAGAATCGAGAGGAACTATTTGCAAATCAAATGTCTGGTGGGGATCTAGCATCCGGATATGTGAAACAGACTTACAGCTCAACAACAACAAAAACCAATTTAAAAATACACAAAGGATCTGAATACACGTTTCTCCAAAGAAGGTCTATAAATGGCCAAGAGTACATGAAAAGATGCTTGACGTCACCAGTTTAGAGAAATGCAAATTAAGACCACAGTGAAATACCCACTTCACACCCACTAGGATGACTGTAATTTTTTTTTTTAAAAGGAAAATAGGGGTGCCTGGGTGGCTCAGTCGGTTAAGCGTCTAACTTCAGCTCAGGTCACGATCTCGCGGTCCGTGGGTTCGAGCCCCGCATCAGGCTCTGGGCTGATGGCTCAGAGCCTGGAGCCTGCTTCCGATTCTGTGTCTCCCTCTCTCTCTGCCCCTCCCCCGTTCATGCTCTGTCTCTCTCTGTCTCAAAAATAAATGAAGGTTAAAAAAAATTTTTTTTAAATAAAAAAAATATAAAAGGGAAATAATAAGTGTTGTTAGAATTTTCATAGGTAGCTGGTGGAAATGTAAATAAGATGGTGCAGCTACTGTGGAAAACAGAAGTTTGGCCATTCCTCAAAAAGTTAAACATAGAATTACCATATGACCCAGCACGTTCACCCTGAGGTATCTATCTACACAAACAGTTGAAAAACAGGTACTCAAACAAATGCTTGTACACGAATGTTCCTAGCAATACTATTCATAGTAGCCAAAAGGTGGAAACGACCCAGGTTGTCTGGATAGATGAATGGATAAACACACCGTGGTATATGCAATATATTATATACAAGGGTGAAATACTAGCCTTGAAAAGGAATCACGTACTGATACCATGTAGATGAACCTTGAAAACACTATGCTAATTGGAAGAAGCCAGTCACAAAAGGTCACATATTGTACGATTGCATTTAGCTGTGTATGAAATATCCAGAAGAGATAAACCCGGAGACAGTGTAGATTTGTGATTGCCAGGAGCTGTGGGGGAGGGGAGAATGGAGAGTAAATTGCTTAATGAGCATGGAGTTATTTGGGGATGAAGAAAATGTTTTGGAACTGGATAGAGGTGATTGCACAACATTAAGAATGTCCTAAGGCGCCTCTGACTTGTTGACTTTATTTTATTTTTTTATGTTTATTTATTTTTGAGAGAGAGAGAGACAGAGTGGGAGAGGGGGAGGGGCAGAGAGAGGGAGAGAGGGAGACACAGAATCTGAAGCAGGCTCCAGGCTCTGAGCTGTCAGCACACAGCTCCGCACTCGAACCCACGAACTGCGAGATCATGACCTGAGTCGAAGTCAGATGCTCAACCAGCTGAGCCACCCAGGCGCCCCTGAGTTGTTGACTTTAAAATAGCTAATTATGTGTTATGCAGATTGCACCTCAACAACAACAACTACCACAAAAAAACCCAGGTTTAGATGATTTACACATTCGATATCATTTAAATGCGAGGCATTAGTTCCTAGGAGGAAGAGGGTTTAAGTTTAGATCAGCAGTATTAGTGTTTTCCCACCAAAACCACATAGAACACCTATGGCCAATGGCATTGATACAGGAAGCACACTCCCAGGGGTTTCCAAGGTTATGTGCAATTTGCAGTGAGTTTCCTATAATTCCACCTCCCAGCTTTGTTACACATTACTCATGACATATCTCACAGAGTTAAGGATCTGTGATTTAGGTGATGATTCATTTAAACTTTTGATCATGTGAAGGTGGCGGGAAGGGAACCACAAGTGTCGGGAGAAATGTTAGTGTAAAATGTTATATTTGTTTAGAGAGATTTAAGGAAGAATACAAACTATACACCCTAATCCCTCCACCCAGGTCACATCTGTTCCTGTGCGAAAGAAATACAAGGAATACTTTCTGTAGGATTACAAAATTCAAGTGATACAGGAAGTTACAGAATGAAAAGGGAAGGCTTCTCTACCTTGGACAATCACTGTTAATATGTTCTTGTGATTTTTTTTTTTAAAGCAATGTTTCATGCTTGTGTGTTTGTGCTTACACACATAGATTTAAATAGAAATAAAGAAAAGGGTGCCTGGGTGGCTCTGTCAGTTGAGTGACCCGACTCTTGATTTCGGCTCAGGTCATGATACCAGGGTCTTGGGATCGAGCCCCGCATTGGGCTCCAGGCTGAGTGTGACGCCTGCTTGAGATTCTCTCTCTCTCTCTCTCTCTCTCTCTCTCTCCCTCCCTGTGCCCCTACCCTGCTCATGCTCCCTCTCTCTCTCAAGAAGGAAAGAAAGAAAGAAGTCATTGCAGACTCACATATGACTTTTCTTCTATTTTTCTGAGATATAATTCATATCTAACAACGTATTAATTTTAGGAGTATAACATAATGATTCGATATATGTCTATATTGCAAAATGACCACCACAGTAAGGGTAGTTAACATCCATCGCCGTACATAGTTACAATTTTTTTTCTTGTGGTTTGAACTTCTAAGATCCACTCTATTCACAATTTACAAATATACAGTAAAGTATTGGTAACTTTAGTCACCATGCTGTGCATTACATCTCCAGGATTTATTTATTTTATAACGGGAATTTTCTACCTTTTGACCACCTTCCCTTACTTTCCCCACCTTCGATCCAGCCAACAATCTGTTCCGGCTTTTTTTTTTTTTTTTTTTTCAAACAGCGTATCTGGGAGCTCTTTTCATACATACAAGCACTGCTGATATACGTCATTCTTCTAAATGGCTGCCTAATCATCATGATAATGATTAGCATTTATTGAACATTTGCAATGTGCCAGCGCTGTTCTAAGTGCTGTAGATATATCACCTCATTGAATCTTCACAAAAATCCTCTGAGAGAGAGGCCTTACTACTGATTTTACAGACGGGGGAGCTGAAGCCTGGAGAGACTCAGCAAGAGATTTAAATTCCTCATGTCTGATCCCAAACCCCTGCTCTGACCATGACAACAGTCGGCTTCCCTTCACAGCGCATGGGGGAGCTGGGGTTTACCATTATGTACAGCATCCATACATTCTTCTCCTTGATTGTTGTTTTCTGTTTTCATTTTGCCAAAGTGTTTGTTCCCTAAAACGTGTGCGGTGCATCTCACGCTCCAGCCCGTGACCTCTTGGGGTCTGTGTTTTATTGTTGTTTTTCTCCTCCTAAGAGATCTAGCGAAAAACCAAGGAGAGTAAAACAATTATCATTAAGATTTGCAAACTTTTTCCCCAGAATGGCTACCAGCCCTTGATTTCTTGGCCCAGAAAAGAGAGTGTCTCTAATTTTTATAGCTTGGTGTGCATACAAAAAGAAATCTTTGAAATTTTTTTTAATGTTTATTTATTTTTGAGAGAGAGAGAGAGAGCGAGCGAGCGAGCAGGGGAGGGGCAGAGAGAGAGGGAGACACAGACTCCAAAGCAGCTCCCAGGCTCTGAGCTGTCAGCGCAGAGCCCGATGCGGGGCTCAAACCTATGAACCATGAGATCATGACCTGAGCCGAAGTCGGGTGCTCAACTGACTGGGCCGCTCAGGTGCCCCCGAAAAGAAATCTTTGGCGACCATTATTCTCACCTGTAGGGGCCTAGTTGTTCTTGTGGGATGCCGTATGGAAACACACTGTATTTGGTCTCTGCCTCACCTGCAGCACCTTGACTGGGTCCTTTGACCCTTGGGCTAGTGGGCTGTTGGCCGCTTCTTTCTTCTTTTTCCTTTATATGAGGTCATTGCGTCTCCCCAAACCGAGCTCCGGCTCAGCTAACAAACAGGCGTGACTTGGAACAGGTCAGAGGGTGGGGGTTGGGATGCTTTGTGAATTTGCGGCATATTAACAGATGAGGGCTCTTTCGGAGATACGCGTCGGCAAGAGCAATTGTGTACTGGGGATTTAGGTTTTGGCTTTCGTGGAGAAAGAATAAAACAGATAGCGTGGTGATGTCCGCCAGCCTGTTGGTACAGCGTTGCAGGAGCCCAAGCAGCCAGCCAGTGCGTGTCAAGAATCAAGAAAGAAGGTAACAGAAAACTCAAGGCTCCTAAACGGTTTTCCTTCGGTCAGCAAAATGGCAGGATGCTCCTGCCGTCCGTGTGTCCCGGCTGACCCTGTGTTCCTGGCTGCTGCAGATACAGTTTGCCGTTTCGATCCATTTAACAGGAAGGGATCCTGTCGTGTGGTGAAAATGCAGGCTTGGCATACGCCAGGGCTCTGGGGACTCGTTCTGCAATGTACTGGTCTTTTCTCGGAGAGGGCAGGCACACGAAATAGGGACTCTAAGCAGATTTGTCCGCATGTTTTCATATGCATCAGACACTTGGGAGGGTCTGTTTTGTGCCACTGTGGGCGAGGCACCAGATTTATGGGTAGGAAGCCAGAGTTTGAAATTAGCTGCTGTGATCGTATGGTTAAGTCGTGGAGGAGCAGAAGTTTGTGCTCAGAGTTCAGAGAAGGTCTGTAATATCTTTCTCGATCTCCAAAGTGGTCCAAACCACTAAGTGCAGAAACATACTTCCTTTGGCTCATCTGACCAAATTACTATCTGTAAGCTTTTGGTCTGGTTGCCTCAGTCGAGCTGTAATCTTCCTGCCTGGTTGAGATAGAATCCGGTGCGGGAAGTGGGGACAGAGTATCGTTGGTCCCCAGACTCAAAACATGAACAAAGGGTCCAAGTTGACACCAGAATAATGATTTTACTCCTGTCTTTCCTACCTCATTGTCTTTCCTTGCACATTTACTTTTCTTTCAAGTTTCTTTTCTCTTTTTTAATCATTTAAGTAATCTCTGCACCCATTGTGGGGCTTGAAGTCATGACCCTGAAATCAAGAGTCACACAGTCTTCCAACTGAGCCAGCTAGGCATCCTTCTTTCCTTTCCTATCCCTTCCCTTCCCTTCCCTTCCCTTCCCTTCCCTTCCCTTCCCTTCCCTTCCCTTCCCTTCCCTTCCCTCCCCTCCCCTCCCCTCCCCTCCCCTCCCCTCCCCTCCCCTCCCTTCCCCTCCCCTCTCCTCCCCTCCCTTCCCTTTCCTTGTCAAAATAAAGTCAATCAGTTGTATTGTTGTAAAGCTAGAATACAGAAGCAAACATTCGCTGGCAAATTAGAGGATGCACATAGCTTTCTGTAACTTAGATTCTTCGTGCATGCGTAGCAGTCATGCCTGTGGCCCGCAGCGTGGATGAAATATGCTTGAGTGTAACATGTGGCCAAGTGAGGGCTCCTGATGCTTTGGCCAGAGGCAGACGGACTTTGCTGTTGGCAAGGCCTGGACATCAGGCTGTGGAGATCTTTTCCAGGCGCTGCACGTCGACTTTTTCTAGGTGGGAGAACTCGTTATTCTGATGTATTGTTCTCCAACCACAGTGGTAGAGCAGCACATTATTAAGCTATGGTTTGGACATGATGAAATAATACTTATGTCAGAAACTGACTTCAGCTAATGCGTATAAAAAAGCAATTGTGTGATGCTGTGATAGGGCAGTGAAGAGGTCGAATGGAGAGGAGAGTGGTGATGGTGTAATGTGACCAGGGCTTATCTAGAAAGTCCTTAGAGATGTTTCCTTTAGGGGGTGGGGGGGGGGCATGTCAAGCTTCACATGGGACAGTTTATACGAAGGTCCAACTTAAAAAAGATACAGGGTGTCTCATGGAACCTAAAGGCAGGAATGCAGCGGGGCCTCAAGATGATAGGGAACGGAACGTCCTGGGTCACTAGCAGCCCTGGGGCTTGTGTCTTTGGGCTGCTTCCTTCCTTCTTCCGTCAGAGGGAGTGTAAAGATGGTTGCCCTCAGCTTCCAGCTCACGTGACACAGGTCTAGCTCCTGGGAGCTTCGTCTCTGTGTGGAAGGACACGCTGAGGGTCCCTTCCCAAGTGCTTGCTTGTAGTACAAGTCTCTTTGCTGCACCAGCGAGCCTTTTTTGATGAACAGAAATGTGGAATCTGGTGATGTGGAGGGGGCAGCTCACCAGCTTGAGCATCCAGTAGATTTCTGGGTTTTGAGAACTGACTGATACGCCGTTCTTTTAAAACTGCAGTTTCTGCATATGTTTTATATGTCGTATACTATCTTAGTACAGGAGCACATGTATACAGGTTGTGAGTAAATATACACATATTAGAGGATGTACGCAGTCGTCTTTTGTGGCTAGGGATGTGCAATCAGAGCAGTTTGGAGACTCTTACTTTATGGAATGGTGATACTACATATTGGGGTTTTTTCCCCCACAATATCTCTGGGAATATTCAGTGATTCATACAAGGGACCGTTTCTATCTTGAGAAGTATAAACTACACATTTTCTTTCCTCTCAAAAATGGACTTCTTAAAGAGATCTGTCTCCACAGATCTCGAGGCACCCACAAGTGGAATTTCAGTGTCGGTACATGAAGTTCAAATGTGCACTGATACCTGTACATCTTCGTTGAGTGGAAAGTTGGCCAGCGTGTGGGATTACCAAGTTGTCTGTTCTTATTTGCATTCAATTATTTTTTTAATACCAAAGTTAACCAAAGGTGTTCATTTACAAGTTACAAACTGCCTGTTACTTCACTTTGAGATTTCGTAGCTCTGGACGTTTTCCTTCTCAGTGTTTGAAGGTCCCACATACTGAGATTCTATAAGGTCTTAGGACTCAAATGTGGCCTGAAGATGGTTTAGTGATGGGGAAAGAAAGAACCAGGAGATGGAGGCCTGGGATTGGCCTTACCCCATTCCCGTGTGACTGTGAATTGCACTGGGCCTCAAGTTCTCCATCCATAAAATGGGAATAATGATACCTCAGAGTCACTATGAAGGGCAGACACAATAATGTGAGTCTGTCTGCTCTATAAGCCACAGAGCTTTTAGAACATAGGTTAAGGTAAAGATGGGCCATTGTGTTCGTTTCTCATGGACTTTTCAGGAAGGGCATATTCTCACACAACATGCTTGAGGGGACTTGTGGGGTGCCAAGGAACTCACCACTGGATCTGAGCAGTCACACCCCAGGGTGGGCGAGAGATTGTTCGCGAGTATGGTGCGTGGCTAGTTGCCTCTCTGTGTCATGAGGGTGAATTCAAGACAAAAGTCCACCTCTCTGGGCTGTTAAGACCTTGAAGTCCGGCTCCGTTCCTTGTTCCCAGGTTTGTAACCCGTGTACTTCTGAGACAAGAGGTATTCTATTGAATCTCCAGTGCCTAACACAGTGGCACGTATGGCTTAGACATGCAGGGTGTGCTTAGCAGGTGGGAGAGAAGTGCATCATCAAACTTGTTTGCATCTCCAGGACTTGTCACAGAATTGGGAGCCCAGACGGTGTTCGTCACCGGGTAGTAGGGTATGGGATGGAGATCAAGAGCTCGGGCCTCTGAGCACAGACCCATTCAATTGCTGAACCTCCCTGAGTCTGTTTTCCCAACTGTGAAGCATGATAATAGTCTTTCATAGATCTGGGTTGAAGATTAAATGAGGTGATGCAGGGTAACAACACAGAGTCTAGCTTAACAAAATGTCAACTGTCATCACCGTCGTGCTGAATAACATGATTAGTATGATTAAGAGCTCATCGGTGTTGTGATTTGGAACTTGGACGCTCAGAAGCTCCGTTTTCGCCTTGATGTCTTTAACTGTCTTCCATTCAGTTTTCCCTTGGTCATCCTTTGTGTTGCAGTTTCAACTTACCTGGACACGTGCAGTTGCTTTTTAGGGCAGGTTCAGTGCAGTGCCCTTGATCTTGACCTCTGTCTGTGGGAAGTTATTCTCTAGCAAGGTTTTAGGTTACTTTTCCGTGCTGGAGGGGTCGCAGGTGTTTGTTTAGACAAGGGTTGCACCAGAGCATTGAGGGCGTGAGGTTGACTCCACAAGTTAATACCCAGCGCGGCAGTGAAGAGCAGACCTGCAGTCACTTGCTTTCTTCTTGACCTTCAGCTGGTCTTTGAGTGAGGAGCAGTTGAGGATGCTATATAGGAGAGTGTGTTTCATTCAGAGAGTATATTTCCATGGCTTTACTGTTTACTGTCAACACAACACCTGTTCAGGTTGTTCCTGGGAAATTTGTCCACATCTGAGTCTGTTTTTATCTGCAGACACACTTGTTTTCTCTCCTTTGGAGGATGAAAGAGCAAAAGTGTCTCATCTTTGACCTTGGAATTTTCGGCAGCGGTGGCGGGGTGGGGGTTTCTGCTGACCTCTGCCTGGAGGCTGCAGTGTGGACAGGATTCTTCAGGGAGCTGTGATGTAGGCAATTTTGTGTTTCCTGGTCACATTTTTAAAAAAATGTTTGTATATTTATTTATTTATTTAGAGAGACAGCGTGTGAGGAGGGGAGGGGCAGAGAGAGAGGAGAGAATCCTAACCAGGCTTTGTGCTATCAGTGCAGAGCCTGACACGGGGCTCGATCTCACGAACCCTGAAATCATGACCTCGGCCGAAATCAAGAACCGGATGTTTAACTGACCAAGCCACCCCAGCGCCCCTCCTGGACACATTGTTAAGCTAATAAGTATAATATTTTAGCATTTATTTCCAAGGTGCATAGATTGAAAGTGAGGGTGGTAGTAATTCATTGCTTTTATTTGTATTTTGTAGTCTTTTAATCACTTGTGGAAGCACCGGTGGACATTAAGCCAGAATTCTAAATCATGAGGAAGTCAGGCTAGCATGATGGTGACGGGGGGATGTTTCTGTTCACATTCTGGAGGCCAACTCCCCTTCCTCGGACACATTCCCTTCCTTTCTTGCAAATGCCTTTCCTGATGCTCTTGTGATCATGAGTCTAGCCCTTGATCTAGCTGGTCTTCCTAAGTGTGGGAAGATTCCTAATACATCATAGGTCAACACCGTTATTTAATTGGAACCGTGCTAGGGTGAGGAGGATGGGGAAGTTGTGAGCAGACTGTCGCGTCCCCGGCTTGCTCTTTCTGCAGCCTGCAAGTGTGCGTGTGCCCTGTTTGACGAAATCGAAGTCGCTGTCAGCGAGTATCTTGATTAAGGGCTTGCTACGGGTAGTTATATTACCCCGGGTTTCGGCTTGGTGACCTGCGGGGCCTTGAGTGTTAGTTCACGTGAGTGAGTTGTCTGAGGATGCTAACTTTTCACATTTATTACAGTTGGGATGTAGGAACTGTTCCTTTTGTCTGCCCTGCAGAATCGAGCAGAGAGTACAGGCTGAGCTCCTGGAGAGTCTTAGCACTGACATGATCGACTTTGGCCACCGTCACTTGTGGATTATACTGGCACACGGTAGGTGCTCAATAAAAATGCAGCCAGTGAAAGAGCAGCCTCCTAAATGGCCTTTCTTCCTTTGGTTTCCTTCTGATCCTCTTAAAGTGCCACAACAGGGTGGATTTCATTGGTTCCCACTTTCCTCGGCCAACTTCCAGACTCCTTAACAGGGTTAAGACCGCGCCCTTGGCCTGTGGATGTTCTGGACTCTGTCTAGAGTGAGTGATGCTCTGGTCGTTAAATCATCCTGACCTGACTCCTGCCGGGCTTACCTCTCTCTCTAGCCTGCAGAACATTCCTTTGCATTCTCCTGCTCCTTTGTTTGCAGGTGCTTCTTCCTAGTGAGTGTATCAGCATTCCTTCAGGAAAGGGGAGCTACTACGTCATGGGACAGGATTTATTGCACTTTGTTGCCCTTGATATGAATGTGGGCAGTGCGGTGAGGGGAGGTCTGGAAGAAGGAGCTTGAAAATCAGAGGAAACCCCTCGAGCCAGAGAATCGCCAGCGTGGTGGTTGCATGGGGGCTCTCGCGGAAGCTCTGAGAAGCCGACATAGCCAACAGCAAGTGGCCCGCAGCGGGGTGGGGTGGCAGCTGTCTGTGGACAGCTGCTGAGGCTGTGGTTGGGAGAAAAGGCGGGTACCGAAGGGGGCTCTGCCGGGAACCTCTTTCTACCTGTGTGCTGAAACCTTCGGGAGTGTATAACAGCAATCTTGACTTCCTGCAAATTCCCTTTTTGGTCATTTCTAACCCAGAACCTTAGGGAGAAAGGGATCCTGGGAGATGTCGTCCCTGCTTTAAGCCAGGTTGACATTAGGGTAATCCAGGATGGTGCACGGCAAGCCAGGGTCGCTGAGCCTGTGGGGGTGTGTACACACGCGTGCATGGGTGTGCATGTAGGCAGCTGTGCGTGTGTGTCATGCATCTGTATGCGTGCACACCTGCGGGTGTATGGTGCGCGTGTTACACGCACACATGTGCTTCGCATCCGCTACAGGGAAATGTGTGAGAATAGCAGAAATAGGGAGATAGAGCCCCTGGATTTGAGAGCTTCTTTAGGTCAGTGGATCAACAGGAGAGGCCAGAGGAGGGGCAGAAAGGGCATCTGCCAGTCCCGAGGCCCTCCATCCGTATATTCTTGGGGGGCTGTTGGATCTTTGCCTCCCGGAAGAAAAAAACCTCAAACGTCCACTAAATTGAATTCTTGGACAGACTGTTTTCTCCCCATGCTCTGTTCCTGTTGCTAGAATCCAGCTCCCCCACCTCCCTTCCTCTGTTTTCCGGTCCTATTCCCTACCTTGCCTGGCTAATGCCTCCTTTTGGTTTCAGATTTAATGTCCCTGCCTCCACAAAGCCTTCCCTGATCTCTCAAATGTGGGTTCGATGTCCTTTTGTTTCCTCGTCATGGCACTTATCACGGTATATGACACTGTCCAGTTTATTTGTCTGTTCTTCACTGGTACAGGAGTTCCGTGGGGGTTGGGACATATGACCTTGCTGGGACTGATCAGCAGTCACCATTTCTTCCCTTCCCAGTGTCATACGGGGATAAGTGGCTGGCCTTCCCGATTCCAAGTTCTGAGCTGTGCGTGCAAGCATTATGCATGTGAGCATGTGGGGGTATTGATGATTCACCCGTCCCCCTGTGGGTATGGCCAGATGACCCCTGCTACTAGGCCCTCACTCTGAAAGTGCAGTACAGGGGGCAGGACCTCAGGTCGTGTAACTTCTAACATCTTCAGAGTTTGCCAGATAGCCTTGGTAGATGGGGACAGGAAGTGGGGCAGGAGAAGATTAAGCAGAACTCATAATCTTTGAGGTCAAGCAGTGTGCGGATTAGAGATAAACCGGCAGTGGTAACTTTGTCCTTTCTAGGGGTTGGCCTCAGTGTTGCCTTAAACACAGATGTTCAGAGATTGAGGGGGGGTTGGTGGCTAGCCTGTTGCTCAGTATTCAGAAGGGAAGGGAGTCAGAGGGCGTATGGATTCAGCAGATCTTACAAATATTTAGGTCATAAGTGACAGTGAGACGCTGATGAGGGACCTTCTCACCAGAGAACCTTACCTACCCACAAAGGTAACGTGTGATTTTGGGGATGCCAGGTGGCTGACACCCATGAATCATCCTATAGAAGGGTGACAGGAGTGGAGATGATGGTCTTTGCGTGTTGTGGCTTTGATGTGTTGACGTGTCTGTTATTAGGATTGTGTCTGCATCTGAGGCCCCCTGGCTAGAGGGGGGAGGCGGTGGTTAGAAAGGGGAAGCATCAACCTAAGGTGCGGATTATGTAAAGCACAGAGGTGAGGAAGTGAGCTCCCGGATGTGTCCTTCCTCCCTCGGGCTTCCCACAGAGCATGAACCATCCAGGCCATGGTCCATCTGCTGGGTGGGAGAACATTCCTGTGCTTCCCCCGCAATGTCTTGTCATGGCTCCTAAGGACCAAGTAAGGGTGTGTGGATGGAGGACGAGGAGGAGAGGAACTGAAACAGTCTCTGCCTCCTCCCACTGGTGTTGGATTCCCTGTTGACTCACTAGGTGGAAGTGATACCAAATGAAGGAGAAGGTTTCTAATGAGATGAAAAGATGCTTAATAAAATGAGGCAACCCTTCACAGGGAGCTGTGTGAGTGGTTACTCCAAGCAACTGTGAAATGTCTCTAATGAGATCTTGAAAGCAAATTCTGAAGTCCCCAGTTCTCTGCTCTCTGATCTTGCATGCTGTGATCTTTCCCCCAGAGGTTTACCCTTGAGATTGAATTATTGCTTTACATTGTAGCCCTGTGTCCACCATAACTTCATTGGCTGACTTTGGGGTTATCCTCAGTGCTTAAATCACTCTAAAACAGGTTTTGTCAGTTTAAGCAATGTAATATTTTTCCTTTCTCGTGGCCCTGAGAGCAGGTTCCTGGAGGAGTACTCAGAATCACTGCTCTTGGGGCAGAGCCTCGTGAGTCCCACACAGCTCTGCCGTCATCATCCCTTGGGGGCCAACTTCTCATACTCCTGATCTGCCCTTAACTTTCATTTCCTGCTCTGCAAAGTAGGCTTAACTCTACTTCATTAGGGTTGCTGCATGGGTTAAATAAAATTTGTTCAGAGTCAGTGCTTAATACACATTGTCTGCTACATCCCTATGAGTTATCCATTGCTGTGTAACAAGTTGCACCAGAATCTGACAGCTTAAGACAACACGCACTTAATTGTCTCACGGTTTTGTGGGTCAGGGATCTGGGCACAGTTCTACGGGTCCTCCGGGCTCCCTCGCTGGTTTCTGGCGGGATGCAAGGCTAGATATTTTATGAAATGAGTGGATTTTCTCCCTGGGAGGAGGGAAGCCTATGTCTCTGTCATTTGTTGAGTGACCCATCTTGCCCAACTGAGAGCCCACACATATGTTGCTTGTGAGGAAGGAAAGGTGGCCAGAGGACAGTTAGTTCCTTTGGCAGGAAGTATGATATAAGTAAAAAAAAAAAAAAAAAGTGTTAATTTTTTTTTTTAAACAGTTAAGATCACACCTTCTAAGACTCATTAGATAAACTGAAATTTCTGCTTAGCTGCACAGAGTTTGTACATTGGGACAAACTGCTCTCTCAAAAATGCCAAGAAGCAGCGGGGGCTGTTGTAAGAATAACGGAAGTGAAGGAGCTATGGAACTTGCCCTTCCCCTTTTAAAAATTGTCTTCCTTCTTCTTTTCGCTCATTCACTTATCTGTAAAGTAAGGCGAGAGGAGAGGTGGTGATCTGAGAGGATTTCTTTTTTTTTATTTTTTTCATTAAAAAAAAAATTTTTTTTTAACGTTTATTTATTTTGGGGACAGAGAGAGACAGAGCATGAACGAGGGAGGGGCAGAGAGAGAGGGAGACACCGAATCGGAAGCAGGCTCCAGGCTCTGAGCCATCAGCCCAGAGCCCGACACGGGGCTCGAACTCACGGACCGTGAGATCGTGACCTGAGCCGAAGTCGGACGCTCAACCGACTGAGCCGCCCAGGCGCCCCTGAGAGGACTTCTTTAAGAGCCAGGGGAGGAGAGGGATGGAGCCTCTGGTGCTCATCTTTCCTCACTCCCAGTGCGTCACTGACTCTGGCTTCCCTGGAACTTCTAGAACATTCCTCTGCCACCAGCAGGGCCGAGAAGGCACTCTACTGTGGGGGCCAGAGCACCCATGCCTGACCGATTTCTAAACTTCAGAGCCCACCGGATCTGCCACCTCTCGAATCATTTGGTTGGCTCAGCCGGTTAAAGTGTCTGACGCTTGATTTTTGGCTTGGGTCATGATCTCATAGTAGTGAGCCTGAGCCCAGAGTTGGGTTCTGTGCTGATAGCATGGAGCCTGCTTGGGATTCTCTCTCTCTCTCTCTCTCTCTCTCTCTCTGCCCCTCCCCCATTCTCTCTCTCTCTTTCTAAGTAAATAAATAAACTTTAAAAAAAAGTGGAAAGAGGACAATATTTTTAAATATTATAAATAGTTTCACACTAGCATTAGTTTCTTTGGAGTGTATGATGTCCCAGAAACATGGCCATCTCTTCTATTTAGACAGTTATCTAAGAGTCACAGAAGATCTGGGATGGAGTCTTAGCCTCGACACCCATGTCCTTGGACAAATTGCTGTGATTTCCTCCTCTGAAATGAGGATGCTAAGACTTAATCAAACGTGACCAGAGATATGAAGAGACAAGGCAGTTTAACCTTTCCACAGACAGTAGGAACCGACCCACAGAGGATGTAGATTATAGAATTGTCAGACATGGACTTTAAAATATGTAAAATATAAATATGTTTCATATGTTCAAGGAAATAAAAGTCATGATTTCGAGCAAGGAATTGAAAACTTTATAAAAAGGAAAATGTTACGAAAGAAAAAAATATAATAAATTGGGGCTCCTTGGTGGCTCAGTCGGTTAAGTGTCTGACTCTTGACCTCAGCTCGGGTCTTGAGCTCAGGGTCGTGAATTCAAGCCTCATGCTGGGCTCCTGGGTGTGAAGACTACTTAAAAAAAAATACAGTAATCGATGTTGGGAAAGCGATTAATGGGATCACCACCATGTTAGCTGCGTCTGTAGAAAGAACTAGAAATTAGGTCAGAAGATCTCTAAACTGATACTCCGACAAAAAGATGGGGAGGAAAAGAAAAGAATGTAAGAGATATGTATGATAAGGTGAAAAAGTTCAGTATAGGCACAACTGGAATCCCAGAAGGATAGCAGAGATATAGTAGAGTGGAGGCAATACTTGAGCTGATACCTTCCATATGAAATGCCTAGCTTGGTGCCTGGAACTCTCTATGTGCTCAGTAAATGTCAGCTTTTCTTATTGCCCATATTACTATTTTGCTCACTCCTGCTCCTATGAAAGATTTGTGCCCTAGGGAGTATTGCTGGCGTCCCAATCCACTAGACCATTTGTTCAACAAGATCTCCTTAGTCTCCCAGGGCGTTCTGCTTGCACTGAAAGCCTGGGTGTCTCCTTGCCACTGTCTGAAATCCCCAGCTTGAAATTAGAGTAAGTTTTCCTGTGGAAACAATAAGTTATCCTATAGATATAAACAGACAACGGTTTCTTCCGCCGTGTAGAGTTCAGCGGCGAGTTTGGGAAGTAATCTTTATTTATTTCCAGCATTACTTCCACGGAAGAATGCTGTCTGACTCCCAAATGATTAGCCAGCAAATACAGTCTTGGAACGTAGCCATCAGTCATCAGTCATGTATTGGGGGTGGCCTGGACAATGACCTTGGTCTGGTCACTCTAACTTCCTGTCTTTGATTCCGTTGTAAAGCTTAAGCCTGAATGTGAGTGTCCTGGCTGTAGGAGTTGGGCTTGATCTTTCCATCTCCCATCCTGGCATATTGCTGACCATACAGGCAGTGAATAGACTGATGGACGCACGGCTTCTGGAGAGACATGGTTTGGTCAGCGAATACAGCCCTGGAAGTGGGGAAGGGGTGTCTGAACCTTGATGATGCTTTTACTAGTCGTAGGACTGCAGGCAATTCCCCTAACCTTTTAGTATTCTATTTAAAAAAAAAAAAATTTTTTTTTTAACGTTTATTTATTTTTGAGACAGAGAGAGACAGAGCATGAACGGGGGAGGGGCAGAGAGAGAGGGAGACACGGAATAGGAAGCAGGCTCCAGGCTCTGAGCCATCAGCCCAGAGCCTGACGCGGGGCTCGAACTCATGGACCGCGAGATCGTGACCTGAGCTGAAGTCGGATGCCCAACTGACTGAGCCACCCAGGCGCCCCTAGTATTCTATTTTTTAAAAATTTATTTATTTATTTTGAGAGATACGAGAGCACGAGCAGGGGAGGGGGAGAGACAGAGGGAGAGAGAGAGAATCCCAAGCAGACTCCACACTGTTGGCACAGAGCCCGACTTGGGGCTGGAGCTCACAAACTGTGAGATCATGACCTGAACCAAAACCAAGAGTCGGACACTTAACCAGCTGAGCCACCCAGGTGCCCCACCCCTAACCTTTTAGACCATGATTTCCTTACATGAGAAGTGTGGACAATGCCATCTGTCCTCTGCTTTACAAAGGGCTGTTGTGAGGACCCGGGGAGATAGAGTAAGTGAATATGCGTGTCTGTTCCCTATTGAACCATCTCATTATCTCCTTGTGGGTTTCATGCTCCTCATTCCTGCTTATTTCTTTCTGTTATCTAAGAGGATGTTTTTAACATCTCTTCTGGTCACTTTTTGTATCCCAAGCCATGACATCTTATTCTCTGTATGTATACTTTCCATTATTCTCATATACATCTAGAAAACTGTGGACATGTCCAAGCTAGGTTCATTAGTGCCCACGGGGCATTGATCTAAATGCATAAATTCACTTAGCGCTATTTACATGCTTAACATTATGTCCATAAGCATTTTTGTCCCCATGAGGTAGGTAGAGAAGATAGTTTAGTGACTCTCAGACTCAGGACAGAACCGACCTCTTTCAATATGAAAGATTTCCTTTTGTCATACATGTAATTAGGTTCTCTTTGTAAATGGATTTCGAGATGTTTGTTGTAACACAAATCACTGACATGTTTCAAAATAACTGTGGCCGAAGGTATGGCAAAGTTATTTGTGGGAATGCTTAGGGGCTTTTAATTTGTATTGTATTTTCATCAAATAATTGTATGGTATTCTTTCCTAAATACAGTGGAATGCCTGTAGTTGAATTTTCTTGCATTGCTAATTCACTTGTTTCCTAGAACGTAGTGTAAAGGCTGAGATTTACTCTGCTTGGACAGAGGTCTCACACCACCAAAGGACATCTTGTAGAATGTGTGATAATAAAACAAGCATATTATAGACTTGAGTTTAATGATTTTTATTTTATTTATTTGTTTGTTTTTGCTTTTATGGCACTTTTTTTTTTTTTTTTTGGTAGTGATCACTGTGATTTACAAATATTGAACCCTTTTCTTTTCGGTGCCAAAGAGATTTAGGGCTCCGGGGCAAACAGGCCCATTAAATCTGTAATTACGATAAAGCTTTAAATGTCATCCAGGAACAAAGTACTTCAGTTCTCCCCTGGAAAGAGTGTTGTAGGGACAGAACTGGCGTTGTAGGGACAGAACTGAAGGGATGCACGGGAGATCTCCAGGGAGCTTACAGGATGCTCCGGGGGTGATGTGCAGTGTTTGGGCTTGAGTCCTTAGGCTGGCCAATTCAGGTTCCACAGAAGCAGTGACCTCTGTTGTAAGGGGTGTGTGTGATTGGGTTCTTCTGCAGGTTGCTCTGACATAAACTTCTGACACGCAGAGGAGTGGAATGGGGGTGTGTATCCTTTCCACCTTAGCCAAAGCTTTAAAAAAAAAAAAACAAAACTTGGTGGGTTCGTATGGAATTTGTACGGCCTTTCCGTGGGGTTTCTTTGGAATTAGGTGCAGACTGTGGAGTTGCGCGGGTTGGGATATGCTTGACAGGGGTGTATTCCTTTGTGTCAGCTCCTGTTCTCTGTTCTGGGTGGATCTGGCGTTTTGGGCCATGGGAAGGACAGGTGGTGCCATCGGGGAGCCCTGGCCGGGATAGCTGACACGGGGCGTGCTGGTGAGGCCGTGGGCCGGGCGCCCTATAGTCGCAGGAAATGGACGTTCTCTCCTCCATGACCTCCTCTCTTCAGTGTCGGCCACACACGCTTCCTCCCCCATCTGCCCCAAAGTGGAAGTAATAAGCACGTAACACTACCCCAAATCACTAGTGGCTACTCTCTGCATCTTCCTGTGGTTTGTCACCACAAGGCCATCTCAGGCGCTCAGGGAGGTGTGTCCAGTGTCCCTGAAGAGACCTTTGCTCCCCTGGGTCGGTCTCTGCGAAGCTTTTGACTTCGCTTACCTTTGGGGTCAAAAGGTCAAGCCATTTACCATCCCAAGGTTCTCCCTGTGCCTCTCTCTTTATTTTGTTTCTCTCCATGCATCAAATCTGGCTGGCCTCCACGGTCCTCCTAAAATCCTAACTTAGCTCCCTATCAACGTGTAAGACACTCAGGATTTTTTAGAAGTGTGCAAGGCTCAAAGGCCGAACACTTAAATAAATGGATGACTGAATAAAACAAATAAATAAATGCAAAAAAAAAAACAAACCCTTGCCATGTGGGTTCTCTCTAAACCCTAGAGACAGGTGCTGAAAGGATCATTTCCAGAGTTCACATTATAGGCAAATCATATTCTGCCCCTTTGATATTTTGGTAGGTGTGAAATTAAAGCTTAAGAGATTACTGTCTATACCACAAGTTATTTAACTTAGAGTGTGTTTTTTGGGCCATTTCTGATTTTTATAAGTAATACTTCAGTGAAATTTTTGTGTTTATTTATTTTTTTCTTCTTTTAACTATCTTCTTAGGAATGGAATTGCTGGGTCTGTGATTCTTGGTATTGTCTCTCATTTCCTTTCCATAGAAGGCATGTTGGCTTATAATGCTGTCACCAATGTGCGTTCCTTCTTAATTTCCAAAAAAAAAAAAAACCCTTCCAACTCGTAAAGACATCCAAAACACCCACAGGACAGTGCTTAGTGAGTTTGGAGAGGAGGAGAACGTAGGAGCATGTTGACTGTTGGGAAGAGAAGGGCAATGGTAGGGGATGGCCATTTGTTCTGGAAACACACCTTGTTTGAGTCCTACGGACTGCCTGCAGAGCTGGGCTGAAGAGATTTGGAGGCCTTTTTCAGGTTCAATAAAATAACATGTCCTCAACTGATTAGTGATGTCTTCCATTAGAGCAGGATTAGCGGTGGTGCTAACGTTGCCTCGGACCTTCCCTTCTTTTTCTGGAGACGTAGGAATGCTTCCTTGAAGCCTGTTGCAATAGTCCGGGAGTGAAGCAAATGGATGCCTCGTGTTTTACGTGATAGCAGCTGCAAGTTTGTGGTTGGTGATTTCATAACTACAGATTTACGTGTGATTAATAAATGTGACAGTTCGAACAGCAGAGACTGTCATGTTAGAGTAAGTGGTGGTTCTCAGGGGATTGCATGATTAGCCCCAGAAAATATCTTTTAAGGGATGCATTTTCCTTTTAAGAAGATGGAACCCATCGCTAGGCCTCAGCCTGTGTCTGATATCAACCATACAAATGAGAGTACAACAAAACACTGATTACCCCCAAGGGAGGATTCTACTAAACCTTATTCCTGGTTTGTGGAATCAGGACTGGTTTTATTCTAGTGCTTCTTCAGTAGCTGGTGGTATGTCCGCCTTTTATTACAAGTAAAAACCCCAGCAGGTTTATTTGGAGGACACACGATGCTACAGTGAAAGGCAGTAATGCAAGTCCTCCTTGCGAGTTCTAGAAAATGGACTTTGTGGGCAAGAAACTTACATTTGCCAGGGAGGTTGATTTGAACCTGGTAAGAGCCTCAGGGGGATTTCACTGGAGCTCAGAAAATTAGGTTCTGACTGGACCAGCCCGCTGTGTGACTCTGAGGAAGTCACACAGCTTCCTCTTTTGCAAACCTAAGAGACTGGACAAGATGGACTATGCTAGTCTCATAGTCTTACGAAATGGAAAAATATCGGCAGAGATGAGTTTCCTTCCGTCCGTGTAAGTCCACTAAAAATAAAGTAGCCTTTGGAGAATGGTGGGCAGCCGTGGTCCCCCTCTCTCATCCTCTCTCTTCTTCAGATGCCCTTCTTCCCCTGGTATGCTTTCCGCTTTTCCTGCTTTAAACCTTTATGTTATCCCATGCGACAGTCATGACTCATTGGCGTTTTCCTCTTGCGGTTGTGTGTCACCGTGCCCGCGAGGTTCCTGCAGGAAAAGGAACTCCCAAAGCCCAGTGATTCATGACACGGCCCTGTCTCCCGGCGGCAGGCTCCCTCAGCAAACCTGGAGCAGGGCCTTCCCCTGGTGGCCAGCTGGGGAACAGCTGGCCACTTCTGGAGCGTCACAAAGCCACTGGCCACAGAAGATTACTTGAAGCAGTTCTTTGTAAGAACACCGCCTTTTCTGAGACCGACTAAAACCTTGCCTATCCTTTTGTCCTTTTATTTCTTTTCCTGTCGAGGGAAATTTTGAGAGTGAGTTTGTAAAAAGAAAAGAAACACTGAGTGTGTTTGGCTGGAAAATGAACTATTCAATCTGAATTTGAGCAGGCTTGCTGCTTTAACTCTTCAGAAAAGCTGGTATTTTAAGCCCGAGTTATCAGTAGAAGAGGATGAGTTGAAAGGAATCATTTCCAGATGGCTGTTGAGTTTTTTCATCCTCAAGGGCATTTTGAGGGTTCGCCTTGCAGGATCATGGGGGCTGTTGGGGATCTGGAGCTGGTTGTTTTGAGCAGGGCCCCTGGGTAAAGTGAAAGGGTGGACACCCAAAACGGGCTTTCTAGAGCAGAGTCCTCACCGTGGCATGCACAGTCTCGCCAAAGCCCTCTAGGCCGAGGGCCAGTCACAGAGAGTAAGTGCCACGGTGGTTACAGGGGGTAGGGCCTCTGGGGGCCCGCGAAAACTGGAGGTATTCCGGAGGGGTGGTTTTTCTCAGCTTGGAAGCAGGGTGAGCTTGGGGGTAAGCCAAAAGGACATCAAAGAAGGCCTGATCGGGGCAAAAGTCGGGAGGGGCGGATTTGTCTCCTGAGCCCGGGGCAGAGCAGTCCTGCGCACCTGGGTGTGCGGGTACCCCCTCCGCCAGGCACCTCTCCCGGCTGCGGGAGGACCAGCGAAGAGCCGGAGAAAGAGGATTCCTACGCTGTGCTCGAGAGATGCTAGAGAGGGAGGGGAGAGGTGCTCGCATCAGTCTGCCTCCCTACCATGGGTGGGGTGCACAGACGGCAGAGATGAATCCTTTGGCATTCCTCGTGAGATAATAAACCCGAGACCTGTCTCTGCGGGGTGGAGGAGTTCTGACCGTGAGCTTGGGGACATAAAATATGTAAAAATACAGATCAGCGTGGTCAGCGGTAGCCATCTACCCGGCGGTTTGCAGAGAGCAGTTCGCCTCGTGAGACTTCAAGGGCAGGGCAGCCCCGCCCCTGGCTTTTCAGTGTCTCTGGGGTTGCATGGGCCGAAGGGACTGCAAGATCCCCTCCTCCACGGGGCAGGGGGGTGGGGCAGAGGGTGGTTAAAAGCAACGGAGATGAAAACAACTGAGTGGAGTTGTGGGTTTGGGGGAACTGTGAGGCATGTTAGCCGGAATCCATGCGGAAGGCTCAGCTCAGAAATAGCAGCGGCATATTGATCTGGAATCCGAGGAGCTGATGTTTTAATTCTGTCGCCACCTCTCTGAACTCTGCGCATCGCTGTGCATGCTGCCGATAAGCGGCTTTGGGGCTTTTTTTCAGTATGGCTCATAACCAGTGAAGGCCACTCTCACTGGGATAGGACACCCTTGGGACAGTGATCTTCTGATGAGTGTCACAAGCTGGGGCCCCTCTTGCTCTATGTTGGCTGGAATTGTCCCCTAAGCACGGGGGGTGAGGAATAAAAATAACTCAGCTTTCCAGCTGGTATTTCAGATCTCACTTCACATCACAGTGTAAGGAAAAGCACGTTTTCCCAAGTTTCAGCATTTCCTCCTGGATCTTTAGGCTTTCAGATCTACACCTTTAATAGAGGAGAACCATACCGCTATTTGTTCTTCTTGGGCTATGTCTGGTTGCCCGTTCACTTACAGACCTCAAAATGTCCCCATGATCTTTCAGATAAGCAACGTGTTGAGGAGGCCTTCTCTGTGTCAGTAGTCTGTGAATCTGGCGTCTTTGTGCCTTGCCACCCCTCTCAGAAGAGCAGTGACCTGCAGCTGAGGCCAGTTGCTTTGTTCTAGTATGTTCTACTTTCTGGGCAATCTCGGATTTTACCTTATACCTCTTCCTTTGAAATTTCCACTTCTACCATTGTATTGTTAATTTCTAAGGTCAGTCTTACTCTCTGAATAATCTTCTGAAATAGTATCCTACTCTTTTTTTGTGTGGGTTTAAACATCTGGTCTTTCTTAGCTGAACGTTTATTTTTAAAAGATTAAAATGTGCGCTGAAAGGTCTCTTTGCACTGGGGTTTGTAGACTGGTGCAACATGGCTTTTAGTTGGGTGGCTCCAAGTATCAGGATCTGTAGGATTTTCCTCTTACCCGGAGGGGACTCCTCACCTCTTCTGTCTGGGCTCACAAAGGGCAACGGGGGTCGCAAGCTCCCAAGCCCAGCCCTGTCTGATACAGATTTCCTGGAGACCCAGCTCCCACCTCCTCCTGGGGTTCAGGAGGGTTTGGCCTCTGGTTTTGTGGCCAGGGGCACCAAGGGTATGTTTTTGTGCAGCCTCTCAGCTGATGCTGTTTTCAGCCTTGTCCTCCAGTTCCTGATTCCTTCAGGGATTCTGTGGCATGAATTGTCTTGCTTCTCAGTGGCTCTCCTCCCCGGCGGCCCTGAGGGCTCCAGCTGCTTCTTTCGCAGTGACCACTTGGCCACGTGCTTTTGGTTGACGTCACTTGTCTGGTGTTGTCTCCAGATTTGTTTGACCTTGTGAATTTGTACCTTTTATTCCTTAAACCATTTGACAAGGGTTTTGGAGGGAGTGGATATGAATGCATGTGTTCCATTTCCAGTATATGATAGACCTCTATCCTAATCAGCTTTAAAGAATTATTTAACAGGGAAAGCACTGAGATGAGACCTTTATATAATTAAGCAAAATTGGAGGTTACTATGCAGCCATCAGATTCTGAAGAAAAAGTGCTAGAAATGCAGAAATTAGCATTCATAGGTCTTACAGGGTGATACCCAGAAAAATAGATTACATAGTTTTCGAGTGTTAAGGTTTCGAATAAAATCAGTTCTATCTCTACCAAAACAATGCGTTGTGCTTACCATACTTCTCCAGGCCCTTTCAAACATGTTCAAATTTCTGGAAATACGTATATTGTAACCATGCCAATTCTAGGTTAATTATTAACCTAGGGGACGTGTTTCTAAAGCTTATTTTTACCATACTTCTTTTCTTTCTATGAAAGCAATACAGGTTCATTATGGAGAATACTGGTAAGAAACAGAGGAGAGTATCCTCCTCCCCTACTCCCACCAACCAGAAATAGCCTTTCCTGCCCTCTGGTTCTAGGTGTATTATACTAGGTTAGAACTGATACCCTTGGTCTTCATGGCTCTGTCTTCATTCTTTTCCAGGACACCGGGGTTGGGAAATCAAGCATTGTGTGTCGATTTGTACAGGATCACTTTGACCACAACATCAGCCCGACCATTGGGTAAGTTCCCGTATGTTCTTCTCTTTCACATTTCTTCCCTTCAAAAGCACTTGGAGAGGTCACTTTGTGCCTGAGCCTGCAAGCTGGTGCAACATGGCTTTTAGCCGGGGCAGGGAGTTTCCAAGTATCCAGATCTGCAGAATCTGAAAGCAGTTTGCATCCCAGCCAGTGAGAATCAATCCCAACTGTAAAGACTTTGAAGGAAATGCGGGGACTTTTAGGCAATGTGTCCTGCCTCGCTGTCCCTGTCAGTAATTCTTTTTTCCTAGCCAACCGTCCTCTTAGGCTGCAGCCTAAAACCATCTACTTCATCTCCAAGAGCATTATTCTGCAAATCGTGCCAGCTTTATTTTGAGATGGACAAATCCCCAGAGGTCCTGCTCTAGGTACCCTGCCAATAAACCTGGAAACACTGTCTGCTCACACAGCACAGCTGTCCATGCAGTCCGTGGGGCAGATTGATTTTCTTTTCTGGATTAATCAGATGTCATTCTTATGCTTGGGGAGGGGAGGTGGATTATTCACTTCTGAGACCCCAACCTTGGACTATGGGAGCATTTTCCTATTCCATTTTCCCCTTCCCTACAGACGCTTTTGCCAGATGTGCTTGGCTGGGCCGTTTTGCAGGTGCTTGGTTTTTCGTTCTCTTAGAACTTGGCCTCGCTGATTTTTCTCCCTGAACATATCATGCTCTTTGCGGAGAGCAAAGGTTTTATTTTGTCTTCAAGGGAAATGTGTGTTTCTATATTTTAGCAAGGATTGACGAGGACAGGAGCGATTGTCTCTATCACTTGTAAGTGGAGAAGCTCCAGCGGTTGGTTGATAGGCCAGTGGTTGGAGTGGGGTAGGTGAGAAAATCCACTGCCTTTTGCAATTTAAAAATGGCTTAAAGAAACACGTTCACAAATATATGCATCAAGACCTGTGACGGCAAGCTAAGAAGTTAGCTGTGCCTGGTTTATGGATGCTGGTAGAGGACACACGACTCCCGGATCAGACACGGGGAAAGTAGCAGTTGTTGGAATATTATCAATTTGTTGGTTCTCCGAGCACTAGTCCCGTAGTGTAACGCGAAGAGGGTCAGATGACGCCCTACATGCAGTAGGTTGAGTCACAAGAGAGGACCCCCAAGTGTACAGATCCATAATAGGATCTTTCATAATAGGCGGTAAGCATGTCTGTGCTTCACTCCAGAGGGAGACCTTATTTCTCCCCTCCAAGGCTATTTGCTATACAAACATCCTTGAAAACACAGTCTGGAAAAAAGACTGTGCCTCTGCTTGCACAATGTGGACAATGGTAGAGATCCGTGGGAGTTGTCTCCCGACATAGGCACTTACATAGATCGGGGACAGTTTTATAGAGGAAATTCTTTTTATTCTTCTCTGTGATGTACTTTAAAAAAATTTTTTTTAGTGTTTATTTATTTTTGAGAGAGCAGGGGAGGGGCAGAGAGACAGGGAGACACAGAGTCTGAAGCAGGCTCCAGGCTCTGAGCTGTGAGCATAGAACCTGACGTGGGGCTCCGAACTCACAAACCACAAGATCATGACCTGAGCTGAAGTCGGACAGTTAACCGACTGAGCCACCCAGGTGCCCTGTGATATACTTTTATTCTTCTTAATTTTCCACCTTTGGGTGTTTAATAAAAGCCAAACCCCTGAGAGTGATTGACTCTGAGCGTGGTTTTCGAAGATGGAGGAGACTCTCACCTTTTACTTTTTAAACTTAAAAAAAGTCATTTTTAATAACCAATCTGTATTCCTTTTGTAATGATTTTTCTAAATAAAAAGGCAATGCATGTTCTTACCATAAATTATGGTAAATACATAAGTGTTAAGCATGACTTTTACACGTAGGTGTAAGCATCCTTGTGCCTCTAGTAGGCATATCATTTTGGTCATAGCATCTTGGTCAAAGCAAGTCATAACGCCAGCCCAGATTCAAGGGACAGGAAATAAATTCCACCGCCTGGTGGGAGGGGCGGCATTCAGAGAGAGAGCGGTATGGATCATTGGTAGCCGTTGTGGAGATAACCAGTCAAACCCTGTTAACTCTGCTTTGTCTAATAAATATATTGTGGTGGTTTGGGGTTTTTAAAAAAGTATGTATTGTGTGGAAATTCTGTACTTAATGATCTTTTTTTTTCTGTAAACCTAATACTTCTCTAAAACAAATAGTCCATTAACTAAAAAATCATGCCTTCATTCCTCAAATTATAATGCTCATTATGAAAAATTCAGACCATCCATAAATATGGAAAACAGAAAGTGACACTAGAGGATTTTACTAGCTCTCTGGTCCCATTTTCTTCATTAACATTATCATTAGAGTCCAAAGTGCGTGTTAAACATACTTCCTGTATTTTCTGTGTCTATGCAGGTATACAAATACATAATTTCTAAAACCAAAAATGCCAACGCATTCTACCTGACACACCACAGCATACATTTTTTTATCCTCTAAATCTGCCTTATTTTTCTTTCATGAGCACAGATTTCTTGAAAGACCATAAATGGAACACTTTGCATGCTGTCTGTGCATTTCCTTGACAAAGTCAAGATTAAAGCCTAATTTTTCAATTTATAAAAGTTTATGTTCATTCTAAGAAAATGCCCAGAATTTATAAAAATTGGAATCATAGTATACATATGGTTTTAATCCAGTTTTCTACTTAATATATTTTGAACATTTTCTTATAATACCAAATAATCTTCAGAAATACGATGTAAATACTATTTTCTCTGATTAGAAAAGTATCATATACTCATCTTAAAAAACAGAAAATGAAGAAAACTGTGAAGAAAATATAAAAACCACCCAGAGGGGCACCTGGGTGGCTCAGTCGATTAAGTGTCCAACTTCGGCCCAGATCATGATCTCACGGTTCGTGGGTTCAAGCCCCTCTGTCAGCACAGAGCCTGGAGCCTGTTTCGGATTCTGTGTCTCCCTGTCTCTCTGCTCGCACTCTGTCTCTCTCAAAAATAAATAAACATTAAAAAAATTTAAAAACCACCCATAATCAGCTGGTATATTTTCTTCCAGTCTTTTTGCTATGTGTATATAAAATCTTTTTTTTAATTCAACGTTATATTGTGAATTCCATGTTATTAAATGGTCTTTAAAAACAAGGATTTCCCCCGCCTCGGTGTTAGGAATATAGAATTGACATACATCATTGTATAACAAAGCAAGGATTTATAATGGCTGTATTTTCCATTAAAGCCATTTAGGTTATTTATAATTTTGTTTTACCTTTTAGATCATGTATGATGTACGTCCTGGGGCGTAAATACTTGCATGCACCTCTGATTATTTCATTAGGTTACATTCATAGCAGTGGAATAATTTAGTCAAAGAATAAGAACATATTGAAGGCTCCTGATGGATATTGCCAAATTGTTTTTCAGAAAGGTTGTCCTTATTTTTCTGTATACTTACCAGCTTTAGGTCTTACCTAAAAGATAGCTATCTCTATCTCTATCTCTATCTCTATCTCTAGAGATATCTATATCTATCTAGAGATAGAGATAGAGATAGATATCATCCTGAATTCCATTATTTTCCTCTAAACTTAAAGCTTACGCATTTTCTCATACCTTAAAATTTCTCCGTAAATGTAGTGGTAAGTGCTTTTAGCATTCAATGATGTGCTGATCTGCTTTCTTTCTACTTCATCCTTCACTTTTCCTCTGGAGTCAAGATTGAGATGGGCTCTTCCAGTATTAATCTGTTGTGCTTACCTGATGCCGTTCAATTCCCCAGTTTCAAAACCCACTCAAAATGTATCCTCTCCTCTGGGATTTTGAGAAAATGTTCCCAAACTCCAGCTTCAGACAAATAAAGTTAGCAAAGGACATACACATTTCTTGGAAGATGTTCTATATAGGTCATGGTGCTTAGCCTGCAGCTGGTGGGTTTGGTGTGCTGAGAACCTGGCTTTTAGATGCGTTTTGTTTAGCTGCACAGTGCTTTAAAATTTTTAAGCCAATAGCGAAGACTTGGGAGATTTTTACATAATAAACTTGCATTTCTGGCTTCTCTTAAAAAAATCTGTAGACTTGGCATAGACACGCTCACGTGGCAGGAGCCAGCTGGACCCGAGCCGCAGGCGCTCCGTGTGAGTGGGCGGGCTCTCTCCTTTCCGTGTCGCTGCCCCTGTTTATCGTCACTATTATTTTTATCAGTATTACGTTTACACCTAGCCTGAGTGGCTCATTTATATGGTTGCTCCCTGGTCCCGTAGACGCTTGAGTTCATGCCCGGCCCAGGGCCTGATTTTTCACAGTAATGTCGCTGGCCCTAAGAATCAGAGCAACGCAGTGACTTGTTTGGGCACATACAGCCAGCGAATAGCGGACATAGGACTCAGACCCAGTGAGTCCACTTTCAAAGTCCACTCTTGTTCTTCCCGCTGTGGTCAAACTACCGCTGGGGAAAGGCTACAAAATGCCATTGTGTCAGCAATGGAAAGCACTCATTCTTATGGTCTCTTGTGACTCACAATGAAAAATCTTGGCTTTGCTATTCAAGCAGATTGTGTTGACATCTTGAACATATATGTGTGTGTGTGTGTGTGTGTGTGTGTGTGTGTGTGTATCTCCCTTTCTGTTTCGACTTTTACAAGGTAATTGTGTGAATTCTCTGCCAGATTTCGGTTCCCACAGATAACGAAGTCAGTTCAGCATTGCCAACGCTCCCCCCTCGACCACTCTGAAAGATAAATCTGTAGAGACGAAAAGATGCTTGGGGTTCGTAAGATTGAATGCTAGCAAAGAAGCTGTTAAGAAAGACCCTGAATAACCCAAGGAGCAAGGATCGTGAGCTATAATTTCAAATCTTGGAAGACTGTTCTCGTGGCAGGAAATGAGGAGCAGAGAGGGGTGTATACCTGTGCATTTGTGTGTATGTGTGTGTGTTTATGTATATATGTGGTAGGCGTTACGACTCTACTAAAGCTGTTCTGCACAGACTTACTGAACATCAAGGGGGAATTTCACAGATGTCATTCCCACATTTGATCCTACAACAGCCTTCCAGATCATGCAAAGTAGATATTGGTTCTGTTTCTCAGATGAGGAAACTGAGGGGCTTTCTAAGTGCTCATTCCACCTAGTCCTCTGCATTCTGTTCCTGACTGTGCTGATAGACTCTTGACCATGGACAAGGCAGTCTTTTGGGGCTCAGATTCCACCCCCCCCCTCTTATCTGTAGAATGAAAGGGTCAGCCTGGATATTTCATGTTTTTTCCATTTCTAAAAGTCTCTGATTCTAAGATTTTATTAAAAAATTTTTTTTAGTAACATTTATCCATTTTACAGAGAGCTTGAACAGGAGGAGGGCAGAGAGAAAGGGAGGCACAGAATCCAAAGCAGGCTCCAGGCTCTGAGCTGTCAGCACAGAGCCCAACACAGGGCCCAAACAGAATCCAAAGCAGGCTCCAGGCTCTGAGCTATCAGCACAGAGCCCAACACAGGGCCCAAACCCACAAGCACAAGATTGTGACCGGAGCCGAAGTTGGACACTCAACAGACTGAGCCCCCTGGGTGCTCCTCTGTTTCTAAGATTTTATTTTATTAAAAATTTTTTTTTAATATTTATTTTTGAGAGAGACAGAGTGTGAGTGGGGAAGGGGCAGAGAGAAAGGGAGACAGAATCCAGGCTCCAGGCTCTGAGCTGTCAGCACAGAGCCCGACACGGGGCTTGAACCCACAAATGGTGAGATCATGACCTGAGCCCAAGTCAGACGCTTAACCGACTGAGCCACCCAGGTGCCCCTGTTTCTAAGATTTTAAAGGCATGAACTTAGTTTTCTAAGCCTGAAAACTTTAAAAAAAAATTTTTTTTTTTCAACGTTTATTTATTTTTGGGACAGAGCATGAACGGGGGAGGGGCAGAGAGAGAGGGAGACACAGAATCGGAAACAGGCTCCAGGCTCTGAGCCATCAGCCCAGAGCCTGACGCGGGGCTCGAACTCAAGGACCGCGAGATCGTGACCTGTAAGCCTGAAAACTTTTTAAGGGCAGGGTTGATGTATTATTTATCCTAGTGCCTAGAATATATTGAGGAATGAATGAAAATCTGGCTTACATCAGAGCTAAAACAAAACCAAGGGTGTTTATGGAAAGAATTTCTAAACAAAGTTAAAGGGTGAAGGTTAAGCCAGAAAAAAATATTATTTAAAATATACTATTACAAGAGGTAAGCATAAAGTACTCAAAAAGTGAATAAGAAAAGGGTGAACATCCCAACTGAGAAGTGGGGAAAGGTCACGAACTAAATATTTACAAAAGAAAAATACAAATGAGCAATAAACACTAAAATGACGTTCAAACTTATAATAAGCATAATAAAAATGGGAATGATGTATCATTTTCTCCCAATCATGCTGGGAAAGACTTGAAAGATGAGGATTGGCTGGGGAGAAGGTCATCTTCTACGTGGTCATGGGTGTGTAGGCTGGTCTCACCCACGGGGTGTCATGTCTGTTTCTGAGATTAAATCTAAGGAAAGAGTTGTATAAGGACACAAAGATGTAAGTAAAGGTATTTATTTAATCATTGCCATATCGTGGAAAATAGGTGACGAAAATTATCTTCAGCGGGGGTAGTGGATAAAGCCATAACATGGTGTAAAATATTTAGTCATTTTAGGGGTGCCTGGGTGGCTCAATTTGGTTGAGCCTTCGACTTGAACTCAGGTCATGATCTCACAGTTTGTGAGGTTGAGCCCCACAACCGGGCTCTCCGCTGTCATCTCAGAGACTGCTTTGGATCCTCGGTCCCCTCCCTCTCTGCACCTCTCCTGTTCGCTGTCTCAAAAAATAAATATTTAAAAAAAAAAGAAGAATATTTTGTCATTTTAGATAATGATGTTGATCCATATTCACAGAAATGGAAAGGGGTCCATGATACATAGAGTGGAGGGGAAATAAAATGTATACAGAGTATGATCAATTATGGAGTAAACATTGTATAAAAGTAATTTGGATGTGTACCAACTTACTAGCTGATGGTGGCTAGGTGCTGACATGGCAGTTGATTTCTGTTTCCTCCTTTGCTTTCATTTTTTGAGTTTCATTTTTGTGATGTACATATACTGCTTTTATAATAGGAAAAGTAACAAAGGTATTTCCATTTTTTAAATATGTTTACTCCTATTAGTAGTCCTTGCATATTTTAAGCACTTTATAAGAGAAGACCTCATGGGACAGTTGTGGCTTTGGTAAGATTGGGTCACATCACTTAGAAAAATACTTAGAATTTCCATTTAGTGCGATCGTAGGTTGATAAATAGAACTGTTAACTTCTGGCGCGCGCGCGTGTGTGTGTGTGTGTGTGTGTGTGTGTGTGTGTGTGTGTGTGTATTGTGGGGGTCGTGTGGGAATTGCAGGGACATATGCTTTTCTGCCTGGGACATGTGTAGTTTGCCTCGTAGTCCTGGGGAAAAGTCGGAGAAGTTGAGGAAACCTTACTGGCAGGGGGGCTGAGTGGTGCAGGGCTGAACTACGTACTGGAAACGGTGGTCGGCTGGGCCATGGGACGCAAGAGAAAAACAGCCTAACACCTTAACCCTAAAAACTCTACTGTGCCTCTCCTGGGAATAAGAACATAATGAGGACACCAGTATCACACCTGGTGTGATAAATCAATTAATTTTGATTTAATGATAACACATGACAGATAGTCTAAATATAAATGTTTCCGATTGTCCTAAAAATGTCTTTCAAAGCTATTTCCCTCCTAATTCCAGATCCAGCCAAGAGGCATTTGGTTGCTTTATCTCTTTGTGTTCTCTGAATCTAGATGGTAGAACAATCTCCCTGCCTTTTCTTCTGTTTGCTTTTCATGACTTATTGAAGCATTCGGGCCGGTTGTAGAATGCTTGCACAGTGCTCCGCATTCTGGATTTGCCTGATTTGTTTCTTCCTGATTAAATTCGGGTTAAATGGTTTGGGCCAGAATGCTGCACAGGTGAGGCGTTCATCACGTCAGGAGGTTATCACGTCTGGTTGCCCCACTGTTGGGGATACTCGTTAGTTTTTGATGAAGGGGGAGCTTTATCTCACAGAAAAAAAAGTCAAGGGCGTAAACTTTCCACGTATTGTATCTTTACATCTTTCATGAACATGAAGGAAAAGTTTATTAACAAGAAGTACACAAAAGAAAGCATCAAGTGTTTCATTATCTACTGAGAGTTCCAAATCCTTCCTTTTTCTTTCTTTTAATGGAGAAAACATATATATTTGGTAAGCCACCAGCCTTTATCCCTGTGTGTATAGAAGCAGGGTGGGAATGAGATATCGTATTTTATTAGTTGTAGCTAGTGTTGGATGCGTAGCATAGGTGAATATATAAGGCGATTTTCTGTTTGCGCCATTGCAAGGCCCAAAGTGTGACTTGCCCAAATATTAGATGCCCTTGTCACTCTTCATTGTTGTGATAATAAGTTTTTAAAATCTGAGGTTTTATTTTTTTTCCTGAGATTGGGGGCATATTATCTTAGAACAATTGGACATATTATCTTAAGACAATGTTTTTGGAAACACAGTGATTTGAATGCATTCTTTGCTTTTTTAAAGAAGTTTTCCTTCCCTAACCTAAACGTTCAGTTGGACTAACAGAAAATGTAGAATTTGGGGGCGGGGGTGGGTGATAAGACTCTAACAGCCCTTCTTTCCTCTTGGTGGCCCCAGGAGGGACCTTATGACCTCTTGCTGAGGCAAGATTAACTTGTCTGAACCAGGAGCCTCTGTGAAGATTGTAAGGGCACCTGGTAACGTGGAGATGTTGATTCTCTTTTTCAGGGCATCTTTTATGACCAAAACTGTGCCTTGTGGAAATGAGCTTCATAAGTTCCTCATCTGGGACACTGCTGGGCAGGAACGGGTAAGTGTACGTGGTTGTTGGCTTTCTAGGGAAAATACTGAGCCTGGTTCCTGAAGGTTTATTTGTATTTGGCAAGATTCTTGGTTGTAAGCGACCAGGAACCCAGCTTCTGTGATTTAAGCAAAAAAGGAAATGTGCTTTTCCACTGTGAAAAAGATGTATGGGGGTGGCTCTCTTGAGGTAGGGCTGAGTTCAAGTCCTCCAAATGTATTGTCGGAGGCACCCAACTCCATTCATATTTCTTTGCTTGCTTACCTCTAGACTGGCTTCATTTTGAGGCAGACTCACCTCCTTCCCTTCCCCAAGGGTGGCCAGGATGGCTCTGTCGGTGACTCCACGCCTGTATTCTGCCACCTGAGCAGTCCCACAAAGGACAGTACCTCTTTTCCGCGAGTTGCACCCCATGTTTCAGTGCCTGTGGGTTCTCATGGGCCGGGTTTGGGTCACGTGTTCCACTCTTGAACTTGACGCTGTGTAGCAGCATTTAAGGGATATTTGGCGCTCCTATTTGTAGAGCCAGGTAATACACTTACCCCTAGAGGTAGGGCTGCCATCAGCCCCACCTGAGCCACACTGGTTGGAAGTCTACTAGGCTTAGTTACCCAAGGAAAATCTGGGTTCCTTTACTGCACAATGGGCCAATGGACATCGGTTTACTAGAAACAGCCAATGACTTGTTTCTTATTCTTTTTTTTTTAATATGAAATTTATTGTCAAATTGGTTTCCATACAATACCCAGTACTCATCCCAACAGGTGCCCTCCTCAATGCCCATCACCCCCTTCCCCCCCCCCCATCAACCCTCAGTTTATTCTCAGTTTTTAGGAGTCTCTTATGGTTTGCCTCCTTCCCTCTCTGTAACTTTTTTCCCCCCCCTTCCCCTCCCCCATGGTCTTCTGTTAAGTTTCTCAGGGTCCACATAAGAGTGAAAACATATGGTATCTGTCTTTCTCTGTATGACTTAGTTCACTTAGCATAACACTCTCCAGTTCCATCCACGTTGCTGCAAATGGCCAGATTTCTTTCTTTCTCATTGCCAAGTAGTATTCCATTGTATATATAAACCACAGTTTCTTTATCCATTCGTCAGTTGATGGACATTTAGGCTCTTTCCATAATTGGGCAATTGTTGAAAGTGCTGCTATAAACATTGGGGGACAAGTGCCCCTATGCATCAGCACTCCTGTATCTCTTGGGTAAATTCCTAGCAGTGCTATTGCTCTCTTATTCTTAATTCCTTTTATGTGCTGAAAATATTTATGGGGAAGATTATTTAAAAAGCTTATATTTTTAGATTTTAATGTTTATTTTTGAGAGAGAGAGAGAGAGAGAGAGAGAGAATGAGCAGGGGCTGGGGGGCAGAGAGAGAGAGACACACACACACACACACACACAGAATCTAAAGCAGGCTCCAGGCTCTGAGCTGTTCACACAGAGCCCAACCTCGAGATCAAGACCTGAGCCCAAGTCGGACCCTTAACCCGCTGAGCCACCTAGGTTCCCCTTGTGTTTTTAGATTTTAAAAAGTGAGGTAATACCAGCACAGACTGTCTATAATAGGATTATTCATATAATAACTAGGGTGTATATTATCAAAGTCGAAAAGGGTGGTCAGGGTAAGTGACACACAGGGATTACCAATAGCCTGCCTTCACTGGGAGCTTTCAGGCTGCTCAAAACTTTCATCGGAGCTAATGATCACGGAGTAAAATAGTAAAATGGTCCAAGCTCACGTGTCACCTTCTCTACCTACCCTGTTTAAATAATATCACTTCCCCCTTTTCACTCCCTGCTCCACTCCATTTTTCTCCGCAGCCCTTACCACCTGCTAATATGCTATTTAATTCACTTACTGATTCTGTTGATTGTCTCTCTCTCAAAGGAAGAGAATCCGGGGTTCGGGATAATGCAGCATTTTCATTATCTGCTCCTAACAAATCAAGTGTGCGTTTCTATAATTTTCACTTCCTATAAATCCCTGTCCCAGCATTTGTCGATTAAGGCTACTCAGGTGTTCAAGATTTCTTTCTTCTTAATTAGGACGAATCTTGTGGCCTACAAATGCTAACCTCATTAGAACATCTTCTATTTTGCTGCTAAATTGAGAGCACCAACTTGCACACACGAAGCTGCTGCCACGAGCACCTCTTTAACTCTGTGGGTCAGCTGTGCATGCTGACTCCCGAAATGAGGTGACGAATCCGAGGAAGAAATGTCTGCTCAGGGATCTCTTCTTTACGTATCTACCTCTTTACATACTATGTATGCATACTTGCAGTACGTAGATCTGCTAGGTTTTTGGTTGGGGGGGGAGGGGTTTGGTTTTTTGGTTGTTATTTAAACTGAAGCAGAGGCTTTCTTGCTCCCATTTGTACTTTTGGCCATGAAATAGTTGCTTTTAATGTGCATAATAACTCACTTTTACAAATAGCTGGCTTTGTATTAGAAGTATTACTGTTTCTACAATTGGTGGGTCATTCCTAAGGGCTTGCTATGTTTCATGCCCTGTTCCGAATGTTTTCCGTGTACTAATAACGCACTTAGCCCTCTCACTGCACTCTGACGTGGGGACTACTTTCATCCCTATTTATAGGTGAAGTCACTGAGGGGTGGAGAAGTTAAGTAACTCGTTCAAGATCACACAGCCAATTAGGCGTAAAGCCGAAATAGGAATCCGGCAGTCTGGGTCCCGAGCTTTGTAGTTCTGTTCCGCTAGAAAAATCACCCAAGAGCCATGCGGCTGAAAGTGAAGTTGGCCAGAATCCCACCACCCAGATATTTGCACCGTTTTTTTAATTTATTTTTTTAGTTGAGGTATACTTGACGTACAATATTCTGTTCATTTCAGGTGTACATCGTAGCGATTTGATATTTGTATACATTATGAAATGATCCCTACAAGAAGTCTAATTTCCACTATTGACATTAGATGATCATTCTTCAGATATCTCACTATATGTGTTGATAACTTCATATTAAAGGGGTCATGGTTCTTTATAACCTGCTGTTTTCACTTGATAACAACGGTATTCCTGAAGAGAGATTTCTGTATGATCTAAACAGAGTATTTGACATTTCCTTACCTATAATTTTTTAAAAAATTTTTTAATGTTTATTTACTTTTTGAGAGAGAGAGAGAGAGACACACACACACACACACACACACACACACACACACACACACACAGAGTGTGAGTGGGGGAGGGGCAGAGAGAGAGAGGGAGACACAGAATCCAAAGCAGGCTCCAGGCTCTGAGCTGTCAGCACAGAGCCTGACGTGGGGCTCGAACCCACAAGCTGTGAGATCATGACCTGAACCAAAGTCAGATGTGTAACTGACTGAGCCACCCAGGCGCCCCTCCTTACCTATTCTAATATAATATTCAAGTGTTTGCTTTTGATGAAATCTGATACTCGAAAGTGACAACTGTAGTTTGTAGCTTGACTCACTGACCATCTCAAAGCAAAATAGCAATAGAAAATTTTTCGTATGATCATATTTCTAATTATTCTAATTGCTTTTCCTAAAATTTGTTAGAGGTTATAGGCATCTGTGACTATATTGCTATGTCTGTAATTTTAAAAGCATAGTATTGTATAGATTATTATATTATACTTGTTACATATTATATGTAGTATTATTGTGTTAGTGCTATATGTATTCGGAGTGTTATCTATTATTATAACGGTTAGTATTATAGGTGCAAGGTTTGATTCCATAGTAGTGCTTCAGGGAAGAGGGACTGAGTTTTGGATGATAACTTCAGGTGGATGCTTTTTAGAATGTAGATTTGTGGAGAGCGGGTGAAAAATGTCCGTTCAGCCTTTGTGGTCATCGATCCCTCTAACCCTCAAAGGCCTGATTTAGTTATCCTCAGACTGTCCTTGTCTGGTGTCCCTCCGTGCGGTCTCGCATCTCTCCAGTGATGGCAATTTTTCAATCATTTTGGCAGCTTGTTGCTGGATTTAATCGTGCTTGTAATGACGTTACCTAATGTTGGAGCTAAAAATACATGCCCTGCTGCTGCTTGTGCCTCACGCTATTTGTTCTGTCTCATTAATTGTTGGAGTCCAGTGCACTTTATTATCCCTCCTTATCTGTGTAGAAATCTGCTGCTCTTCTACTAAGTCTGTGTAATTTTAAACAAACAAAATCTCTTTGGATTTACGGTTTCATAATATAAAGACATAGACTTCTGTGTCCTCAAAGGGGGATAATGCTCAGGGCAGTGCTTTGCATCAGTATTTGTTTACTTGCGGGACGATTCAACCAAGTTCTGCCTCGCGTACACAATATTAACTCTGGACTATATTTTGGCACAAATTCGTACTCTTGAAAAATTACTTTTCCGTCAGAGCACTGGAAATGTAAAAGGATCACTCTCCTCCTCCCTCTCTTCGTAGAAGGGAGTGTTCATTCCTGATAATGCTTTTCATTCAACCATATATGACGGCCATCTTAGGATTCTTTCAATGGCAAATGCTAATCCGTAGGCTGCCTCTGTAAGAAAGTGTTTGAAAATTTAATCATTTTCAATTAACCAGATGATTGCTGAGTCCAATTTGTTAGAAACGTAACGTTTGGAAGATTTGTGCTTCCAGTTTGTTGCAACCAAGAGGGGTGTCCAGGGGGCGAGAGTGCCACTGCCGTGCCCGCGTTGTAGTATCAGTGCGGGCTTTTGGGGGTTTTCATCCTTTCTTCCTGGAATGAGTGGTTCTGGCTTCTGCTTTATGCCAAGCTGTGACAAGGACTCAACAGTAGGTTAGCAGATGCCTCTGGAAGGATGTACACAGGAGCGGAAGTGGTCCCAGAGGGGAGAAAGGAATTTATCTGCCCAGCTTCGTCCTCCTATCTCCCACTAGTCTGGGTTTGGGATTCTGTCCCAATGTGGCAGCACATCCATCTTTCCCGTTGGGTTTCCTTTTGACTCCCTTCTTTGTTTTTCCACATAAACTAGAATATCCTCATTGTTATTAAAAATGCCTCATCAGGGGCGCCTGGGTGGCACAGTCAGTTAAGCGTCCGACTTCAGCCAGGTCACGATCTCGCAGTCCGTGAGTTCGAGCCCCGCGTCAGGCTCTGGGCTGATGGCTCAGAGCCTGGAGCCTGTTTCCGATTCTGTGTCTCCCTCTCTCTCTGCCCCTCCCCCGTTCATGCTCTGTCTCTCTCTGTCCCAAAAATAAAAAAAAATAAAAAAAAAAATGCCTCATCAGTAGGAAATGCAACCTTCATGTTCTAGTTGTCTGCTTCCAAGTCATTCTGTTTTTGCTTTAAAACACTATCACAATCCATAAGATAACTCCCTTAAAATGTTGGTGTCTTGGAATAATTTCAGGCTTCATTTTCTTGATCTGATCCATCAGAGCAATATTACTCTAAGAACCTAACATGAACAGATATTAGCATCATCTTATTCTCTTGTTTCGCTTGGGTTGGCTGTCTGTCCGCCCTAGTGCCTCAGTCGTAATGGCTGCATGTATAAAATTTGGGCTTCAAATGCACCACGGTCAAATTCCACAAAGGTGAATTGGTAGTTCTTTTGGGAGCATGAAAACTCTCCCCTTACTCTACTTAACACATCTTAAGTTAAATAGATTGACTTCTGAAATCAAGCTCATCGTTATATATTTTTTAAGATGAAATTGGAGAACACACATACAGACTAAAAAATAGCCCCCCCCCCATATTTACCAGGAATTATGGAGCTTTGAACTTAATGGTAAAAATGACATGATGCAAAGATATGTGTAGGAAATTATATAATTTATTACTACTGTCTTTTGGGGGTTATTTATTTATTTTAGGGAGACAGCGAACAGGGGAGAGGGGCAGAGTGAGAGCGGGAGAGAGAGAGAGAGAGAGAGAGAGAGAGAGAGAGAGAAACCTCCAGCAGGCTCCACGATCAGCATAGAGCCTGATGAGGGGCTCAATCCCACAATCCCTGGTATCATGACCTGAGTCAAAATCAAGAGTCGGACACTCAACTGATGGAGCCACCCAGGTGCCCCTCTTTTGGGTATTTAAGAAAATTGACAAAACATTGGAAATGAAAGAAATGCCAAGTAAGAACAAATTGAACACTATACGGGACTGAGTAAGAGAGTATCATCTAATAAAAGATTGAGCTATTGTAGAATTCTAAATATGATCTTAAATACAACTTTATGTAGACTTCAGAATACGATTATTAACTGAAAATGACACGTTTGTTGTGTGTGAATTCTTTTTTATCTCCGTATTTGAAAATATTCTTGTACTTGCAGAAAAGTTACAAAAATATTACAAGAGCTCTCTTGCTGAGGTGGCTCTGTTTCGAGGTGTGGGTCTGTGCGCTGGCAGGGGGGACTTCGCTTGCTTGTTCATTCTGGGGTTAGAGAGACAACAGCTCCCCGAGGAAGCTCTTCTCAGGCAATACAGAAGCATGAGGGACAAAGGGCAGACGTGAGGCCTCTTCATGCTAGGGTTAGAATGGGCACATGTCACATGGCCTACATCCCGTTGACCAAGGCAAGTCACATGGCAGAGCCCAAAGTCAAAAGATAGAAACATGGCCTTTAGGGGAAGTGCAAATACTACATTGGCATAAACAGGGCATGAATTCATGGAGAAGTGAAGAATTGGTGGTCGTAATTTTGTCTTCCGTAGGCATCTGGTTCTCTTGCTCTGTGTACCTTGGAGGCTCAACGTCTCCCAGCCTGGAACTTCTTTTCAGACATCTACCTCCATCTTTTCCCACTGAACTTTACTTTTACACACTCTATGGTATTTTACCCCAAATGAATTTCCTGTTAAGAAATCTGAAATTATAGAAATAACGTTTGCCCCCCTGTGGCTTTTAAAATACAGTTGATCCTTGAGCAATGTGGGGGTTAGGGGGGTTGACCCCTCGCCGTTGAAAATCTATGTATAGCTTTGGACTCCCCTAAAACTTAACTACTAATAGCCTACTGTTGACTGGAAGCCTTACTGATAACATAAACAGTCAACGAACACATATTTTGTATGTTACATGTAATATACTGTATTCTTACAATAAAGTAAGCTAGAGAAAAGAAAATGTATTAGAAAATCATAGGAGAAGGGGCGCCTGGGTGGCCCAGTCGGCTAAGCATCTGACTTTAGCTCAGATCATGATCTCACACTCCGTGAGTTCGAGCCCCGCGTCCGGCTCTGTGCTGATAGCTCAGAGCCTGGAGCCTGCTTCGGATTCTGTGTCTCCCTCTCTCTCTGCCCCTCCCCTGCTCATGCTGTCTCTCTCTGTCTCAAAAATAAATAAAAACATTAAAAAAATTTAAAAAAGAAAATCGTAGGAGAAAATGCGTGCATAGTTCTGTACTGCAAAAACATCTGCATTTAAGCGGACTTGTGTAGTTCAGACCCGTGTTGTTCAGGGGTGAGCTGTATATTCATTACTTCCTGGTGCCTGAGGTGGTCCCTCTCTGTGTTTCTGAAAACAGCCCAATGAAGATAGCTGTGGTGTGAAATTCTCTGTTTACCTGTTCCTCTGGAACTCTTTTCTTGTTCACTTCCTCACCTGTTCTAGACTCACTCAGTGCTTCAGTCTCATAAGCTTCTTGTTTTCATTGCCCAGTTCACCTCGGAAGCCGTTGAGCCATGCTTTCATCTTTTTTTGGATAATCCATCCTGGAGTTCTAGTGGTTAGAAATAAAATTAGCTGATAAACGCTTTTGTCTATATTTGTTTCTGTGTGGATTATCAGCATGTAGAGTACTACCTCTAGTGTTTTTGGTTTTTTTTTTTGAGAAAAAATTTTTAGTTTATTTTGTTGATTTTGGAGAGCAAGAGTGTGAGTGGGGGAGGGGCAGAGAGAGAGAGGGAGAGAAAGAATCTCAAGCAGGCTCTGTGCTGTTAGTGCAGAGCCTGGCGAGAGGCTAGATCCCGTGTGAGATCAGGACCTGAGCCGAAATCAAGAGTTGGACACTTAACCGACTGAACCACCCAGGTGCCCCTTACCTCCCTTTTTTAAATACAGTTTTATTGAGATGTAATTCACAGACCATAAATACACCCATTTAACGTGTACAGTTCAGTGGGATCTAGTATGTTGACTGTGCAAGTGTTGCTGCAATTAATTTTACAACATTTTCATCATCCGCAAAAGAAACCCCGAACCCATTAACAGTCATTTCCCACTTCTTCCTGAGTCCCCCAGCCCTTGGCTGCTTTCTGCCTGTAGATTTGCCTACTCTGGACATTTCATATAAATGGAATCATACAGCCTGTTTTGTTTTGTTTTGTTTTGTTTGTGACTGGTTTCTTTCACTTAGGACAATGTTATCGATGTCCATCGACATTGTAACTTGAATCAGTGCTTCTTTCTTTTTCATGGCTGATTAATACTCCATCGTATGGATGCACTACATTTTGTATATCCCTCCATCAAGTGACGGACATTTAGGTTATTTTCACTTTTTGGCTATTATGAATAAGCCTGCTACAAGCATTCATGAGTAAATAAGTTTTTGCATAGATAGTTGTGTTTACGAATCGAAACAAAATCTCTTAGGAACATATCTAGGAGTGAAATTGATGGGTCATGTGGTAACCCTATATTTAGCATTTTGAGGGTCTACCAAACTATTCTCCAAAGTGGCTGCACCATTTTCTGTTCCTACCAGCAATGTATGAGGTTCTAGTTTCTCCACATTCCCACCACTTGTCTTTGCCGAACTCAAGGCTACAAGGATTTACTCCCGTATGTTCTTCGAAGAGTTCTATAGTTTTAGCTCTTACCTTCAGCTCTATGATCCATCTGTTGTTACTTTTTGCATATCTTACAAGGAAGGGTTTTCCACCTCACTCTGTACATTGATATCGTGCAAAATCAGCTGTCCCGACACGATTTGTTGAAAAGACCATTCTTGGCCCAGTTGGTTTTCTCAGCACCTTTGTTGATAATCAGTTGACCACAAATGTGAGGGTTTAATTCCGGATGCAATTCTGTTTCTTTGATCTAATTTTTACCCTTCTGCCAGTACCACATTTCCCTGATTGCTGTAGCTTTGGGGCAAGTTTTGAAATTAGGAAGTATGAGTCCTTCAACTTGGTCCTTCTTTTTCAAGATTATTTTGTCTATTCCACATCCCTTGCATTTCCAGAGGAATTTTAGGACCGGCTTGTGCATTTTTGCAAAACCCCCAGCTGTATTTTGATAGGGATCGTGTTGAATCTGTAGATGAATTTGAGGGTTACCTACTCCTTAAACCTTTAAGTCCTAAGCGATAAGCAAGTTACAAGCTGTTGTTCATTTCTAATTGTGGACTGGAAATGCAGCCTTGACCTCTGAATGGTACCTAAAGAAAAAATTCTGAATAAAATATTAAATCTTTGAAATGTTAAAATGCATAACAAGTTCACATAAAACTGTACATAAGGTTATATTTGTGAAGTTATCACTTGCAACTTACCAAACTTATCATTACATTCGAAATGTATTTTACTTGACTAAATTATTTTTTTAAAAGAAGGAATCTGTCTTCAAAATATTATTATTTGCAGCTGGTTTAGCTTTTATCAGCGCTATTATCTAACCCAGGACCAGATATTATTCCTTAATACATACTGACTCAAGATAAAGTGATATGCTGACACCCATTGATTCAAAGGCTTACAGTGACTCTCCTAGTGAGTGTACAAACATTTTTTTCCCTCCAATTTTGAGATAGTTCAAGCACTCCGGGAAATAATATAATAAATATATTTACACCACCCCGATTTGTTTAATCTTCCCTTGTTCCTTCTGTCCGAAGTTTTCCCGGAAGCTTGGGTACCTGAAGAAGGCAAAGTGACGCTGATGCCCTCTAGGAGCTGACGGTTTAGCTGCTCTGTTGAGACATTATGCTTATTCACCTCCTTTGGCTTGACCTTTGCGGCACCTACCAAATTGGAAAGGTTAGGTGATTGGACGATGTGAGCAGAGACAGCTGAGACACAGCCAGGCAGGGCCGTGGCCGAAATGCTGGGTCTCAGTGGGTCCCTGAGACAGAAAAACAGAATGAAGGCGGCCGATAGAGGAGGTCGGGTTCAGCCTGGACAAACACCCAAAGACGCTTTTTGCCATCTTTCATTCTTTCCTTGGTCCCGGACTCTGTGGTTAAGGAAATGGTTCACTTTTCACAGACTGCAGCTAAAGTCAGAGGAAATTTTGACCTTTGGAAGTCCTTGAAGAATGGGGCCTCTCAGAAGCTCAGAATGTGCTGCTCTTTGTTTCTCCTCTGCTTGCCCTGCAGCCACTGGAAATACAGGCCCAGCTCCAAGTGGCGCCGGCTAGGAGCCGACAGAACACAGAATCTGATTCGACAACACACAGAATCTGCTCCTCACCCACTGCCGGAGGGAAACTGCTTCACTCTATTGCACCTTTTCCTGTACCCACTCACTAGAGAACGATTTTTGTAGGAATTCACCTGCAGTGGAAGAGGGTCAGTACCCGGTTTTGCTTTCCTCTCCCCATCACAAGAGAACAGTGTTTTAATTAGTGCAAATTGAGATCCTGAGAAGGGAAATATTCCTTCTCTCCACCCTTTGCTCCCCTAACACTCCCGGGAAGGGAAAACCAGATTAAGATTATGCGGCAAGGAGAAACATCAGAAGCTTGCAAATCTGGCATATGCTGTTAAAAATGAAGTCAACAGCTCCTGATAGGGCGGTGCCACCACATCTGCTTTGAGAAGAAGCCTCAGGAATCACCGTATTTAAAAGTGGTACGGCTGAAGAGGTCCAGCGGTATTTAAAAATTGGTGACAGAGGGGCGCCTGGGTGGCCCAGTCAGTTGAGCATCCCTCTCTTGGTTTCTGCTCAGGTCATGATCTCGCGGTTTGTGGGTTCAAGCCCCACGGGGCGGGGGCTCTTCACTGTCAGTGTGGATCCGGCTCGGGATTCTCTCTCTCCTTCTCTCTGCCCCTCCCCCACTCGCTCCCTTGGTCTTTCTCAGAATAAATAAACTTTAGAAAATAAATAAAAGTTGGTGACAGAAACTGCCCAAGGAAGTGTGACTGTGGCATTCGAAGAGGGGCACCGGACGGCAGAGGTGTGGGCAGCCAGAGAGCCGCCTTTAACGGCATATCTGGTTCCCATTTGGGGGTGTTGGGTCATTTAGGAAATTAGGAGTTTCGGTGCAGAATGCCACTGGCAGGAGGGAAAGAGGAAGGACATGTCCATATATTAAAATAAATGTAGTAAGCCCTGAGGGAAACTCTCCAAGCACTTCTGCCCTCAGCCAGTGCGCTGGGAAAGCCGGAAGTGAGGGACCGGAAGCGGGAAGTGAACAGACAGGAAGCGTGGAGAGTAGAGGCTCAAGCCTACGTTGATCTTAAAAAGCAAGGCTGGGCCGCCCCTGCCTGCAAGTAGCCCCTGCCCCTTGCCCCTTCTACACCCTCTCTGTCACAAGAGACCTCACTGTTGTTCTTTGTTCCCCGGTGGGTGTCTCCCCCTCCTCTCTGGGCCTCCAGGGCGGCCTGCCCTGCCCCCTCCGTGGGGACAGGGTCTGGGAGGGACCGTGACGCCGCTAAATGAAGATGCTTCACAAATCGGGCAACGACATTTTACTGGAGTGTGTTTTAGTCTGGGACGCCCTAAGTAGCTTCTAATTATGAAGCATTGTCTCTGCCTCCTGGGTTGAGGCCAGTTTCCGTTCTCCGACGCTCAGAGGGCCAGGACTGCAGGCAGCGCGCCGGAGACAGGCGTCCCCGGGGCTGGGGTTGCGCTTGTTAAGAATCTAAGAAGCACTGTATCTGGTTGTGTTTTTCTCCTCTTTCCTCCCCCCCACTCCCCCATTCCCTCCTCACCCTCGCCTTCCTGCCCCTCCCCGTCCCTATTCACTTCTTTATGCACCTAATTTCCCAAGTCTGGTCAAGATACAAACCAAAGGGTGTATGAAGCCAGCGAATGCCATTCTTGACAAGGAAATGAGGCACATGGACTTCATTTAATAACAAAAGAGGGTGCTCCTGAAGGCCAGAAGGACGTGTCTAAGCAGGAATAGCTGGAGTGTGCTTAGAACACAGAGCTCCCTGTTTGGAGATACTGAAATCCAGAGCAGCCTCTTTGAAGGTGGGCCTGACTCCACCCCGTCCTTCCCCTTCTCTGTTTGTTTCCTATGGCTGCTGTAACAGATTACCACGCATTTGGTAGCTCGAAACAGCACAAGTTTACTTGCTCACAGTTCAGAAAGTCACAAGTCTGAGAAGAGTGTCACCGGGCTCATAACCAAGGCATAGGCAGGGCCGTGTTCCTTTCTGGAGGCTTCGGGGAAGAATCCGTTCCTGGCCTTTTTCAGAGGCTGCCCGCATTCCTTGGTTTGTGGTCCCTCCCTCCATCTTCAAGGCCGGCAGCAGAAGCTCTTCCATGCTCTGACTCTCTTGCCTCCCTCTGCCAATTGTAAGGACGCTTAGGATGACACTGGACACTGTATAATGGAGGATAATCTTCCCAGCTCAAGGTCAGCTGGTCAGCAACCTTAATTCCATTAGCAGTCTTAACCCCCCCCCCCCCTTGCCATGTACCATAACATATTTCCTGGTCCCAGGGATTAGGGTGTGGACATCTTTGGGGGCTGTAATTCCACCTGCCAACTCCTGCTTCCCCATCGCTTAGTACCTGTCATGTACCACGTGTTCAGCAGATACTTGTTGAATGAGTGAATACGTGTGTAAGCCCGTATCTGCATTACGTCAACTTAAGCAACATTTCGTTGCAGAGAAGCAACTGAGAAATGGAAAGACGCATGGAATTTGGAGTCAGAAGACTGTGTTCAAGGTCTAGTCACACCATTGAAGAGCTGTGTGTCCGTGGGCAGTTGATGTAACCATTCTGAGCCTATTGTCTCATCTGTAAAATGGAAACAGTCTTATCCAGTGAACTTGCCTTCACAGGATTAGGGACTCATCACAGGTGTTCCATCGTTACATATTTGTTGAGTCCCTGCTATGGCCCAGATAGGGGGCCGGGGAAGGGTCGCACGGGAGGTGACCCTTGAAAAAGGTGTGAATGAAGTGAGGGAGTGAGGATATCTAGTGGAGGGTGGTCCAGGCTGGGGAAGGCATGTGACATAAGCTTGAGGGCTCCACGTGGCTGCATGTTCAGGGAGCAGGGAGGAGGCCAGGGGCTGGAGAGAGAGGGCGGGGGAGACGAGCCTAGTGCCCTAGTGACACCATAGGACACAGTTTGGATTTAATGCTTAGTACTTTGGAAGGGTTTTGAAAAGTGACACAGTTGGAAGAAAAACGTCAGTTGCTTTACAGTTAAAATAATATGATGTCAGGTATTTGCTTCAGAAGGCTTTAGCGGCGGGGTGGGAAGGGAGGTGGAAACATGCCCATGGCCATGTATTCGGGGTGATCTTGAGGCTAGGGGATGAGAATCTGGAAGCGCATTGTACCATGCTCTCTTCTGGTGCGTATGTTTGAAATTTTCCACAATTAAAAAGTTAAAAATAGATTCGATGGTATGTGTAAATAACACAACTCGGAAGTTAAAAAAAGGATCCCTCTGGGTGCTGTGTGGCCAGTATGGAGGCCACTGCAGTATTTACATGCCGTAATGGAAACTTCCAGATAGTCCAGGAACGATGCACTCAGGCTGCACTCAGTGAACACAGCACACAGTCCTGGGTGCCCGGTGCTTTGGGGATGAATGAAACCACACGCCTGCAAGTGTGTGATTCTAATCCCTTTCTAGCAAGGTGCTGTCATAGACTCGGGAAGCTCCTCAAGGGTGCCCAGCAAGGCAGGCTTTCCTGCGGGCACCGTGGTGGCAGGGCTTCGGGACAGCCGGGGGGCACTGGGTTAGGCCCCACTGTGGGGCCCACAGAGCAAAGTGTCTTCTGCTCTGGGCGTAATCCCAGGTGATGTTGGCTTGCTGTCCCATCCTGCAGGGAGGCCTCTCGAAGATGGGATGTTTTCTGTGAACAGGAGGCTACACACAGGTGGGAGAGACCAAAGCAACCTGAGCAGAGTAGAGAGAGGGAGAGCCATGACCAACCTTTGTGGCATTTCCTTCAAATGAATGGTGACTGTGTGTGATGAGAAACACAGATAACTTAGGGACAGGGTGGGGCAGAGTTCTGGACTTTGAGGAAATTCCATTGGCTTGCTAACAGACAGGAATTAGAGCTGAGGTTCTCTGCAGTTGGGTATTACATGGGTGGGGAAAAATGTATTTCTGCATCATTTCAAGACCTTGACTTCTGTCTCCTACATTCTTCTAAGGATCAGAATAGCCTAGTTCATTGCCTTGTCTTTTACAAAACACGAATCCATGCCCTCCCCACCAACACCGTTTTTTTTGTGGAAAGAGGTTTGGATTTGGGTTGTTTCATTGTCTACTAGAGAAGGTTTGCACTGTACCTTGTCAAAAAGGAGTCACATGGAGGTCAGGTTACCTCTCAAATCCAGCTTCCTTCTGATACTTTGGCTTCAATACTTTGATCCCCTAATGCTGAGGACGCTGTTTGACTTTAATTGGCAAAATGAAAGAAAGAAGAAGGAAGGGGAGGGGAAAAAAATCCCTTCTCATTGTAAAAGTAATGTAACCTATTAAAATTAAAAAAAAATCTGGACGCATCAAAACAAGTGACGGGCTGCCTATAATGGCAGTTTTCAGAAATCATATCGTTAATAGTCTGCTGTATAATTTCCCAGCCCTTTTTCTTTTCAACTTTACCTGCTAACGGGTTTTAGGACATCTGAGTGGGCATATTAAATAGGCCTCTGCTTTTCTGTGGAGAGAGAGGGTCTGTGTAAAAATCAGAAACATTCTTCTGAATGGCACATAAAGAACATTCAGCGATGGTTTTTCCATTCAGCTTTTGCCAGCTGGGAATGTTGGGAATGTCAAGAATTTTCCTCTACCACTTCCCTCTTTGTTTGAATCCTAATGAACCACGGGATATGTTTTGGCTTCTGCCCTCGACTGTCCCTGGCCTCAGGGTTCTGTGGGATGGTGAGAATTTCTGATCCTGTGCTGGCACCAGAGGCAGAACAGCATTGACTCCCGGGCTGCATTGAAGCGACTCACCAAGGACACTGTTCTCTGAACATCGTAACACATAACCAATCCCTACAAGTTCCTGGACCTGATGCCAGAGCGCTCTGGCTTGGATAATTCTCATCTGGGGAGGCAGAGCCCAGCTGGAACTTGTCCTTGTTTGGAAACTTGATGGATTTTCCACTACTGCTCATTCTTGACATGCACGATTTTTTGCTGCTGTGGAATTTATGATGCCACAAACCTGCATTTAAGGAATTTTGCCTGAAGCAGACTGGGTGGTCTGGAGGATTTGGATATTTCCTGGAATAATAATTTCCACTGTGTGCTGAGTAGTGTGTGAATGTACACACGTACAGGGTGGTGTGGGATGGGAAGAAAGGACATTTGTGTTATAGGTAAAACACTCAGAAGAATCAAGAGCAGGGCAAAGGGAAGAGGTTTCATCCAGACTCTGTCCTGCCTTGGCCGTGAGTGTCATCACAGAGCTGGAAAAACCTTAGTTATCACCACCACCACCCCAACCCCCACAGCTACCCACAGTTTACAGAATAAAGAAACCAGAACAGAGTCAGGCAGCCAGGCATGGATGTCTCGACTCCCTTTGAGTCTAGATCTTTTTGTACTTTGCCCTTAAGGTGGGTTCTGAGCATACCTGGTCTCGAGATGTTAAAAAATGCTACTTGGGGGGCGCCTGGGTGGCGCAGTCGGTTAAGCGTCCGACTTCAGCCAGGTCACGATCTCGCGGTCCGTGAGTTCGAGCCCCGCGTCGGGCTCTGGGCTGATGGCTCGGAGCCTGGAGCCTGTTTCCGATTCTGTGTCTCCCTCTCTCTCTGCCCCTCCCCCGTTCATGCTCTGTCTCTCTCTGTCCCAAAAATAAATAAACGTTGAAAAAAAAAATGCTACTTGGAAAAAGGTAAAGAAAATTGAGAATTCTGAGTTAAAACCAAAACAAATAGGTTTCTTGACTATACTAATTTTCAGAGCTTCTCACTCACTAATAATACGTTGTAAATCTCCGAGGAAGCGTTATCATGTACAACGTTGGTCAAACTTACTTGGCCAAGAAACCTTTTTTCCCAAAAAGCACCTCATGGGCCCAGGGTTCTGCAGAAGACCCTAGGGAAGTACCAGACTGCTCTATCTTGCCTCTTGTGTCATCTTCTGTTTTTTCAGAAATGTAAATTTCACTGCTGCCTGGAAGTCCATTGTATGGCTAAGCCAAATTTACGTTTCTGGTCCCTGATCGTTAGACGTTGACATCGGTTCCGATTTGTCAGCATTACTGATGATTCTGGAGTGAATTTTGGTTACTCTGTGCCCATCTCTGATCATTCCCTTCAGAAGTGCCATTGTTGAATCAGTGTATGAACATTTTCAAGACTCTTGATATTCCTTGTCTGGTTGTTTTATAGAAAGATTATGCCCACTTTATCCTTCTCCCAGTTGCTGGAAGTGGGGGCAAGGTTAGCATACATCTGTAAAAGCTAAGTCTGAGCAGCTTGAAGAAGACCATTCCCCTCCCTCTTATTCTGTGGACATACAACAGTTAAAAAACACACAGTCACACACACGAAGGACATACACAGCCATTTCTTTTGAGAGTCAGATTGGCTTTTCATAATTCCCCGCGCTGCTTCTAAATAATTAAAGAGTTATCTGAGCCCTTTAATTTGGCATTCTAGATATTTTGTTGGATAGTTAAGAAAGAAGGGATTTTGAATTGGCTTCTGTCATGCTCATTTTCAAAGAACCTCTCAAGGTGAGATTTAAAAATTATATCAACCTCACATGATCGGGAAACTGTTTCTGGAAGAACCTTTTTATGTAAGTGTTTTTATCAGTCTTAATTCAGACTCTACGGAAATTGAGTTATGTCATGTCGAGTATTGAAGCTAATTGTGGTGCTTTTGTTTTTATATTTGTATGGGAAAGAGTATACACATTGTAGGCTAGAAGTGATTTATCGTTTTGTCCTCCACAAATATTATCCGTTGGTCAATGCATTATCGGGTTTCAGAACTGAGACTTGAACCTTTAACTCATTAAAACTCCCAAGTCCCCGGCAATAAAGTCATTTAAGTGGCTTCACCAACAGATTTATTTCAAAATGATTCCATTTGGGGGAAGGAAAGAACAAGTAATGCATTATATACAAAGATCTATTCAATAATTCATGAGACCTGCACACCAGTGACCATTTTAGATTCAGTTCATAGTATTGTAGCTGAAAATGAACTGTCTTAAGAAGATATCCACGATTTGCTCCTCTTTGTGCTTGAGTCCACAAGTATCTTGATTTTTGAGATACAGATTGTGTTCCTACGTGGTGTGTTTATATGGACCTTTCTTATTATGGAGGCTATATTGAAAAAAAAATGGGCGTTTTATATAATTGGGCTAAAAGGACACTTTATATGCATTCTTAACCCTTAGCAAAGCAGGAGTGTTTCAGAAATACGTTCCTTGTATCCTCCCTTTGGGCAGGAATTCTAACTTTATTCTCTACATGTGGATTGGACTGCTAAAGGACAGATTAAAAATAGATTTAGTGATGTCTAACAATTACAACAGACACTCAGTGTTGGGCACTGAATATGAAAGGCACACATGGTAAATGGCCTGCTGTCCTCCAGGGGGTCCTGGCAAGTGGCCAGGGCCCATCAGCTGGGAACTCCTGGGTTCATCCTGAGCTCCATTCAACCCGTTCCCTTTTCTGAAAAACCACAGAGGCCCCATGGCTATTTCTGTTCAAGGTGGAGGCTTGCACCAGGGCGGGAGGGTTGAGAAAGAGCCTGTTTCCTTCCACACTCTGGAGAGTGCTGCCCTAGCCCCCTACAGCGCATTACAAGGGATGCCTCGGGAACTAACGTACTTTAAATCTCCAAGTAGGATCATTTCAATTTGGCAAGGCTTTATTCAGCGATAAGTATTATGTGGGAAACCAACACGAATGAGTGAGATGGTTTTGTTGGAAAAGCTTCAGGATCTATCCTTCTTCCTTCCCTCCCTGCTCCTTATCCTACTCTCTAATAAAAATGGTTGCTTTTTCTTTTCAACTTAAAAACCTATGTAAGAAAATCATTGCAAACATTTATGCTCTACAGGCTCTCATGAGAAGAATGTACAAGTCACTAGAAATCCCACTGTGAACATTTGGAGAAACATTGTTGTAGCCGGAGACATAGACAGAACACCTCACATTCTATTCTAAATCATAGTATGCTTCATAAGCAGCTTCGAGACTGTTTCTTTCCCCCTTTAACTGTATGTAATCGTTTCCTAAAAATAAAAACCCTCACCATCATTTTAATTGTTGCAGAATATTCTGTTATATACGGACACCATTAGTGGATTCTCTGTGATGAACCGTTAGGTCGTTTTCAAATATTTGCTCCCATGTGTAACACAGGGATGAGGGCCATTGTGTGTGTGATGAGCTCCTTTAAGTGGCGTTGGTGGGCGGAACAATAGGCACATTTCAACTTTTGGCATATATTACCAACAGCGGCTTTTGAAGAGAGTATCTCTCTGTTTTTTAAATAAAAATTATATATTTAAGGTGTACAACATGATTTGATGTACATACACATAGTGAAATTGTTACGACAGTCAAAGTAATTAATATATCTTCTCACATAGTTACCTTTTCCCTTTGTTAAAGGATGATAACACCTGAAATTTTCTCTCTTGGCAAATTTCCAGATTCAATACACTATAATTTACCATAGGCATCAGGCTGTGCCTTGTATCTCTGCAATTTATTCGTCCCATGTAACTGCAACTTTGTAACCTTTCACCAACATCACCCCAACCCCTCCCCTCCCTGTTCCTGGTAACCGCCTTTCTACTCTCTGCTTCTATGTATTTATTTGACTTTTTTAGATCCCATGTATAAGTGAGATCATGCAGGTTGTTTTGGTTCTGCATCTGGCTTATTTCATTTGGCATAACATCTTTTAGATTCATCCATGTTGTTGCAAATGGCAGGATTTCCTTTTTTAAGGCTGGGTAATATTCCACTGTGTGTGTGTGTGTGTGTGTGTGTGTGTGTGTACACATCATCTTTTCTTCCTTTCTTCATTCCTCGATAGACACTTAGGTTGTTTCCATGTCTTGTCCATTGCAAATAATGCTTCAGTGAACATGGAAGTGCAGATATCTCTTCAAGGTATTGAAGAGATTTCCTTTAGGCATATAACCAAAAGGGGGATTGCTGGATCATATAGTTCTGTGTTTTTTGTGTTGCCTGCATACTATTTTCAATACTGGCTGCACCAGTTTACATTCCCAACAGTGCATCAGGGTTCCCTTTTCCCTTTTCTCCACATTCTCACCAATGCTTGTTATCTTTTTTTTTTTTTTAAAGAGAGAGAGCATGCACACATGAGTCAGGGAGGGACAGAGGGAAAGAGAGAGAGAATCCTAAGCAAGCTCTGCACTCAGCACGGAGCCCGACACAGGGCTCAATCCCACGACTCTGGGATCATGACTTGAGCCTACACCAGGAGCTGGACGCTCAACTGATTGAGCCACCCAGCACCCCCCCCCCTTTCTTTTTGATAACAGCCATCGTAACAGGTGTGATATCTCATTGTGATTTTGATTTGCGTTTCCCTGAGGATTAGTGATATTGAATGTCTTTTTATACGAAGGTCTTCAAATGCATTCCCAGGTAACATATGAGAGTGCTCCCCTGCCCGAATCCATACCAACTGTGGATATAGTAAATCTTTTTAATATGTAATAAGTTACTACATGCCTCTTCATTGCTTTTGTTTTCATTTCTTTTACTATAATTGAATGTTTCAAAATATTTACTGGCAATTTATATCTCTTCCTTGGAGATTTAGCTACGTGTATCCTTTGACCATTTTTCGCCTGAGCTATCTTTTTCTTACTGGCTTTTAAAACCTTTCCATGATGTATCCAGACGTATCCAAAGATCTATCCTTCAAAATATTCGTAGACTCTGTATGTATCCTCAGCATAATTATCTATCATGTTTAGAGATAAAGGGTTCTAGTGACCAATGGGACTTGATGTGCTCACATTTTGGAATGGAGCTCATCTGTGTCACTGTGTTCATTTGAGGGATGGCAGCCGTGTAGGCTGAGGGTGGCTTGGGGAGGTGTCCTGGATCAATGTTCCTCATTAAAGGCTCAGTGAGGGTCTTGTGATCTGTGCCAGTCTCTTCTTGTCCTCCCCTTGGCAAGCATCTTTTTCTTACCACTCTGTCATCCTAATGAGATGTCCGTGGATCCGTCGTATCAGATAAGTGATGAGCAGTGGAGAAAAGAAAATTCATAGAAGAGTAACATTTAAAGTAAAACGTATTTTTGGCCTTTTCCCAAAAGTGAATTTCATGGTCTATAAGCCACAAGCACATGTGTAGTCAAGGAGGAGAATTTATTGCCTAATACGAACCCTGGGAGAATTCTAAGGGGAGTTCAGGGATCTTATAGGGATAATGTAGGATGAAACTTTTATATTTTAATTTGAAGTTGCATGAAATGTGTTGACTTTGGCCTAAAACTATTCATTGTTCTTAAACAGTTTCATTCACTGGCTCCCATGTACTATCGTGGATCCGCTGCAGCTGTCATAGTATATGATATTACCAAACAGGTAAGAATGTCCCCTTCAAAACGGCCCCATTTGTGTTGATTCTCTGTCTTCAAAAGACCAAAACAGAGACTTGACTGCTTGTCATGCCAGGAGCCTGGAATGAGATTTCATAGCATGGTAGCCAGGGATAATCAACACCATCTATTGAGTTTATTCACCTGTATATAGTGAAGCATTTCAAATTTTTCTACCAAATTAAGTAAACAACAATGATCATTCATTTTTCAAATTGACCGTCTGCTCGTAGAGGCAAGGTCATGTCTGCCAAGTACCCCTCTCCAGAATGTCAGCCTTTTAAGTGGAGGAAAATGATTTGGTTAAGTTCTGCATGTTTTGTGATTATGGAATACTTATTTTCTATTAGTGTTTCCATCACACTACTTAAAATGTCAAGGATAATGTTTATGTATGTATTGTATATATATAGTATACCACATTTTTAGTTATCACGTCGGGGATCTAGGCTATCCATCAAGTAACTGCAGTGGTTTGCTGACTTTCTTTTTCCACTCCTGGAGTGCTGACTCAGCGCACAGGACTGCTGGTTTAATGATCCATCACTGTTACCGTCCATGAGTTCCTGACCACTTCTACCTAGATGTGCTGTCTACCTTGGCTGGTTTGCTGGAGGAAGGTTGGGAGTAAGGGCAGAAAGGAAATCAGGATTTCTGTGTCTCTCTCTCTCTCGTGTGTGTGTATTCTTTTTCTTCCCTGAAATAAGCACAAACATGTCTAGTCCTATGACTGAGTCTTTTTCATGCTGAGTCAAGGCTGTAATTTTCAATTGATGTTATTTATAGAAGAAAATTACTAACATGACTTTCTTCAGTTCATCAAGTTTCAATTTTAGAAAAGGAAAGTTCTACAGGTTATTTAAGTGTAACTTAGCTAATAAGTTTTGTGCCAGGACAGGGGTGGGGTGTTAATGTACATGAGTTTCCTGAAAATATTTTCGTCTATTAAATTGGGTTGAGTTTACATTTCTACTTGGTTGAAATACTGTGTTGGTGGGTCTTTCCAATGATTGATTTACACTTTGGGTTTAGGATTCATTTCATACCCTGAAGAAATGGGTGAAAGAGCTGAAGGAGCATGGTCCAGAAAACATTGTAATGGCTATTGCTGGAAACAAGTGTGATCTCTCAGACATTAGGTAAGACACATTAAAAACTGTTCTTGGATAGTTAACATCCTCCGTCTCTGAATGTCCGCATGTAAAAAGCTGTCATACCTGTGTTGTTAAGGCTGTTCTCCGTATAATCTTAAGGTGATGTATCAAACCAAACACTTTGGTTTCCCTCAGAGATACTGGATTGTTCACCTTTTTTTTTTTTTTTTTTTTTTTAACCAGAAATGAGATTTGCAGGGACCCAGTCTGTAGGGACTAGAGATTTGATGATAGCTCTATGGAGCCTGATAAGCTAGCTATTTTTACTAAATAAAAATGCTATAAAAAGGAATAGTGAGTGGCACCTGGGTGGCTCAGTCAATTAAGTGTCCTACTCTTAATCCCAGTTTAAGTCTTCGTCTCATGGTCGTGAGTTCCAGCTCCACATTGGGCTCCAAGCTGGGCGTGAAGCCTACTAAAAAAAAAAAAAAAAAAAGGAAGAGCCAATTTGTATCATCTATCTGTATTCCCCTGGTTAATTCAACTCTCAGCAATTCAGTCGGTGATCTTCATGAAGACAAAGACATCATGCCTCAGGTTTTGCTAATCCAAGGGTGATTCAGCCAACGTTTGATAAACAATGGAAATAGATCTTGTAAAAGCTCTTAACATGGCCTTTGGCAAATCCCTCTGTTTCTTTGGGATTTCAGACACTTTGTATCACATTGCATCAGGTTGGTTTACAATAACAGCCATAAACACCACTTAATCATTTGTTTTTCTGGGGACTGGACAAATGTCTAAACTCCCTAGACTTGGGTCAGATCTCTCCATTCTTTACTGTGACCCTAAAACAGCTTGCTTGTCTAGAATTGCAACAGAATCACTAACTTTTGTCATGGGGTTGGGGGAGGGCGGGTGGCTAGAGACCGTGTTTTGCTAGGGAAGGTTCTATCATCTGACACCATTGAGTTATAGCAAAAGCATGGCTGTAATGGTACCAAGCTTTGTGTATTGTGGCAGAACTGATAGAGTGGAAGTTAAGCAGACAGTTATTTAAAGTTGACTGGGATTATTTAGGATTCTTGGTGACATGAAACAGAGTCCCACTTGAAATTATTTTCAGGAAAAGGGGAACTTATTGGAAGGTGCTAGTATCCCCACGGTAAAAAAAAAAAAGCAAGGCTGCCTTTAGCTTTGGCATTTGATATGCTCCATATTTAGTCTCTGGCACTCTCTCTCTGTTTCTAGTTTAAATTGCCAATGGAAGGATCTCCCCATATCATGACAAGGCATTTGTGGCCAAGAGAGGGGATTTGGGAGGTACAAGATGATTTTTCCCCCGTAATCATGAGAATAGGGAGATAGGTGGTCTTGAAGAGGGGCAGCTCCTAGAAAAGTACAGCCTGGTCAGACAAAACGTGTCTGTGACATGTTGGCTTGGCTACTCATACCTGGAGACGTACCGTACGTTCCTTTTAAAAGGAATTCACTTTTATTTTTTTTTTTCAACGTTTATTTATTTTTGGGACAGAGAGAGACAGAGCATGAACGGGGGAGGGGCAGAGAGAGAGGGAGACACAGAATCGGAAACAGGCTCCAGGCTCTGAGCCATCAGCCCAGAGCCTGACGTGGGGCTCGAACTCACGTACCGCGAGATCGTGACCTGGCTGAAGTCGGACGCTTAACCGACTGCGCCACCCAGGCGCCCCAGGAATTCACTTTTAAAAATGCACTGGTATAGTATTCTCCTTAGAAGGCATTCTGCTTTGTGGCCAGCCTATATAAGCCTATATATATATATATATATATATATATATATACATACACACACACACATATATATGTGTATATATATATACATATACGTGTGTGTGTGTGTGTGTGTATATATATATATATATATAATTTTCAAAATGTCCCACCTAACAGAACCCATCCATCTCACTTTGAACTGTAAATTCACTCACAGCCCCTCCATCCCCAGTGGGAGACCGTCCAGGTACTACATCCTGTGGTGACATCATGGGCCTGCTGTCCCACTAGTTCCGGTTTGTGGATAAGTACCCTTTCGCCTCTAGTTTGGCCTCAGTGAGGTTGGAATGTGACTTCTCTTGCAGTTGTGGTTTAAAGTATGGAGTATATTGTATCCTTTGTTACACGCAAAGTTATGTTAGATGCTACTTGTCACTGGAATCATGCAGCAAGGAAATGACTCCCTTTGCAATTCTCTTTCAAACCCTCAATGAGAAAGGCTCGTTGGATTAAGTCACAGAGGAAGACTAGATGGATCTAATAAATTTTTGATTTTTAAATATTTATTAATACGTAATTTAAAATTTTAATTTCTTTATAAATATATTTCATTGAACTCATTTAGACACCATAAAATCCACCTGTCTCTTAGTGTACAGGTCAATAAATTTTTGTATAATTATAGGGTTGTACAGTCATCATCGCGTCTAATTTTAGAACATTTCCATCACCCTGCAAAGAACATGCCAATTTACAGTCTCTCCCAACATCCAGCTCCTTCCAGCCCCTGGCAACCACTAATGTACTCTCTTGTCTTTATAAATTTGCTTTTTCTGGACATTTTGTATTATAAATCGAGTCATGCACTTATGTGGTCTTTTGTGACTGGCTTCTTTCACTTACCATAATGGTTTTGAAATTCGTCTGTGTTGTCACACGCTTTAGCACTTCATTCATTTTTATGGCTGAATAATATTTCATTGTGTGGGTGTACCATATTGTACTTTTTCATTCACTGGTTGAATGAAACTTGAAATTTGAGTTGTTTTCACTTTTGGGCTACTTTATTTATTTACTTTATTTTTAGAGAGAGAGTGAGACAGCAAGCATAAGCAGGGGAGGGGCAGAGAGACCGGGAGAATCCCAAGCAGGCCCGGATCAGCACAGAACCGGACACAGGGGGTTCGGTCCCACGAACCGTGAGATCACGACCCGAGAGGAAATCAAGAATCAGTCACTAAGTGACTAAGCCACCCAGGTGCCTCATTGGCTACTTTAAAAAGTGCTGCTGTAAACGATCATGGACAAATTTTGTGTGGACATATGTTTTCATTTCTCTTGGGTATACTCCGAGGAGTATAATTTCCGTGTCACGGAAACTTTGTATTTAACAATTTGAAGAACTGCCAAACTGTTTTCCACAATGGCTGCACCATTTTCTATGCCTACTGGCAATGTATGAGGTTCCGATTTCTCCATGTTCTCAGCCAGCACTGTTTTTAACCTGTCTTTTGCATTATTGCCATCCTAATGGGTGTGAAGTTGTGTCAATGTGGCTTGGGTTTGCATTTTTCTAATGACTAATGATGTTAAACATCTTCCCATCTGCTTATTGACCATTTGTATATCTTCTTTGGAGACATGTCTCTTCAAATCCCCTGCCCAATTTTTAATTGAGTTATTTGTCTTTTTACTATTGAGTTGTAGTTCTTTATGTATTATGAATACAAGTCCCTTATCAGATATAGGATTTGCAAATATTTTCTTTTCCTTTTTGTGAGTTATCTTTGCAATCTTTATTGTGTCTCTTGAAGTACAAAACTTTAACAACCAATTTGTGATTTTTTTCCCTTTTATCTCTTATGCTCAAGTGATTGACTAATTAAGATCACAAAGATTTACTCTTCCGCTTTCTTCTTTTTTTTCTTATGCTTTCTCTTAAGAATTTTGTAATTTTAGAGCTTACATTTATATCAGTCATCTATTTTGAGTTGATTATTGTGTGTGTTATGAGGTGGAGGTCCAAATTAATCGTTTGTGTGAATATCTAATTCCCAGCACTATTTGTTAAAAAGACAACTTTTTTCCCAGTGAATTTTTTTTGGCACTTTTGTCAAAGATTAGTTGATGATAAATGTAAAATCTTATTTCGGGCCCTTGATTCTATTTAGTTGATCTATACTTCCTTATGCTAATGCCGCGTGATTTTGATTGCTAAGTTCGAAATATTTATAAGTCCTCCAATTTAGTTTTTCTTTTTCAAGATGGTTTGACTGTTTTGACTATTCTGGGTCTTTTCCATTTCCATGTGAAAAGGATTCTCTTCTCAATTTCTGTGAAAAAGCAAATGAGATTTTAATAGAGAATGTGTTGAATCTTTAGAACAGTGTGGGGATTATTGGCATCTCAATAATATTAAGTTTTCTGATCCATGACTGTAAGATGCCTTTCTATTTTATTTAAAGTCTTCTTTAATATCCTTTACCCATATCTCATAGTTGCCAGTGTACAAGTTTTGCATTTCCTTGTTAGCCTTGTCCCTAAGTGTTTCATTGTTCTTGATGTTACTGTGAATGGGACTGTTTTGTTAATTTTGTTTATGGTATGTTCATTGTTAGTGTATACAAGATTATGTTGTCTGTGAATACAGACAGTCTTACTTCTTTCTTTCCAGTAAAAGAAATCTTTTATTTCTTTTCCTTGTCTAATTACCCTTTCTAGACCCTCAATACAATTTGAATAGAGATGGTGAGAGTGGACATTATTGTCTTCTTCCTGGTTGTAGGGGCAAAGCATTTAGTTGTTCTTAGTAAGTAGGATATTGGTGGTATGGGTTATGTAGGTCCTCTTTATCGATGTGGGGGAAGTTCCCTTTTATTCCTAGTTTGTTGAGTTTTTTTTTTCTTATGAATGAATGTTGAATTTTTGTGAAATGCTCTTTCTGAATCTTCTGAGGTGATCATGTGGTTTTTGTCCTTTATTCTGTTAACATAATGTATTACATTAATTGATTTTCGAATGTTAAACCCCCTGCATTCCTGGGACAGATTCCACTTAGCCCTGACACTTTTTATACGCTGCTGGGTTCAGCTTGCTCATATTTGATTGAGGATTTTTATGTCTGTATTCATGAGAATATTGGTCTGTAGTTTTTGTGTTTTTTGTGAAGTCTTTGTTTGATGTTGATATATCAAAGCAGTAGATTTTGTAGAATGAGTGGAAAAGTGTTCTTTTCTGTTTTCTAGAAGAGTTTGTGAAAGATTGATGTTACTTCTTAATTCTTAAGTGTTTGATAAAATCACCAGTGAAGCCATCTGGACCCAGGCTTTTCTTTGTGGAAAGATTTTAATTACCAGTTCGGCTTCTTTATTTGCTGTAGATATACTCAGGTTTTCTATTATGTCTTGGGTTAGAGTAGTTTGTATGTTTTTAGGAATTTATCCATTTTATTTATGTTATCTCATTTGTTTGTGTAGTGCAGTATTCTCTTATAATCCTTTTCATTTCTGTAAGGTCAGTAGTAATGTCTACGCCTCTGTTCCTGATTTTAGAAATTTTAGCCTTTATTTCCTGCTCAGTTAGCTAAAAGTTTATCAGTTTTGTTAATCTTTTCAAAGAACAACATTTAGTTTCACTGATTTCTTTCCATTGTTCTTCTATGTCATTTATTTTCCCTCTGTTCATTATTCCCTTCCTTCTGTTTGCTTTGGGATTACTTTGCTCCCTTTTTTTCCTAGTTTTTCAAAGTAGAAGTTAGCATATTTATTTGAGATCTTCCTTTCTAATTTTGACATTTACAGCCATAAATTGCCCTCTAAGCACTGCCATAGCTGCATCCCATATGTTTTGGTATGTTGTATTTTTGTTTTTATACAATTCAAAGTATTTTCTAATTTATTTTCAGACCCATTTTTTTTTATTTGGTAGTGTAGTGTTTAATTTCCATGTATTTGTGAATTTCCCAAATTTCTTTTTTAAAGTTTATTTATTTATTTTGAGTGAGAGAGTGTGTGTACGTGAGTTGGGGAGGTACAGAGATTGAGAGAGAGAGAGAGAGAGAGAGTTCCAAGCAGGCTCTGTGCTAACAGCACAGATGCGGAACTCAAACTCACCAGCCGTGAGATCATGACCTGAGCCAAAATCAAGAGTGAGACGCTTAACTGACTGAGTCACCCAGGCGCCCCAGTTTCCCAAATTTCTGTTGATGGTTTCTAATTTAATTCCATTGTAATTTTAAAACATACTTTGTATGATTTTAATTATTTTAAATGTATTGAGGATTATTGTATGGTCTGGTGTATGGTTGATCCTGGAGAATATTCCATATGAGTTTGAGGCTAATAAATTTTCAACACCTATTTTTATATTTGCTATTCTTTTTTTTTTTTTTTAATTTTTTTTTCAACGTTTTTTATTTATTTTGGGACAGAGAGAGACAGAGCATGAACGGGGGAGGGGCAGAGAGAGAGGGAGACACAGAATCGGAAACAGGCTCCAGGCTCCGAGCCATCAGCCCAGAGCCTGACGCGGGGCTCGAACTCACGGACCGCGAGATGGTGACCTGGCTGAAGTCGGACGCTCAACCGACTGCGCCACCCAGGCGCCCCTATATTTGCTATTCTTCCTTTGAGAGAGAGAGAGAGAAAGAGAAAGAGCAAGCTTTCAGGCTTAACATTGAGGGCCTCCGCAGGCAACTGTATTTAGCTGGAATTTAATTATATTTTGTCTTTATTGTACTTATTTTTTAGAATTACATTTTTATGACAAGTGATGCTCGTGTTCCATTTGTGATAATGATATAAATTTTTTTGCAAAATGTTTAAAAAGTTGATGTATGTACATGACATGATTGTCTACATGGAAACTCCAAAGGGATATACCAAAAAATTCCAAAACTAATAACTGGGTTCAACAAAGTTTCAGGATATGCAGTATACACAGAAAAATCAATTATATTTCTGTATCTAAAAATGAATATGCAGAAACTGAAGTTAAAAACACAAACTCTTGACGGTTGCTACAAAGAAAATGAAATACTTCGATATCTACTTAATAAAACACATATGGGATCTGTATGCTGAAAATTATAAAATTCTTACAAAAGAAACCAAACAAGACTTGAATAAATGGAGAGACATACCATGTTGATGAGTTGGAAGTCTCAATATAGAACAGATGTCAGTTCTCCGTAAATTGATCTACCTATAGGTTCAGTGTAGTCCCTATGAAGATTTTAACAAGGGTCGGTTTTTTGTTTTGTTTTGTTTTGCTTTGTAAACAGAAACAAGTTTGTCCTAAAACTTATATGGAAAGGCACAGGTACTAGAAAAGCTAAAATGACATTGACAAAGAAGAATATAGTGGAAGAAATCACTGTCTTCTCTATTAAGGCTTACTGTATAGCTACGGTAATCAAGACAGTGTGGTGTTGGCAGGAGGATGTACAAACAGATCAACGAAACAGAATAGAGAGCCCAGCAAATAAATATGCTCGACTGATCGTTGACAAAGATGCGAAAGTAATTCAATGGAGGAAGGATAGCTTTTTCAATAAACAGTGCTGGAATAATTGGATAGCCATAGTGGAGGGGAACGTGCAAGCCAACCTCACACCATATGTAACAATTACTCTGAAATGAATCCTAGAGTTTCATGTAGAAAGTCAAACTAGAAAACTTTTAGAAAAGTTGCCAAGAGAACATCTTGAGGATCTGGAACTCGGTAAAAAGTTGTGAGACTTGACAGCAAAAGTACCCTCCATGTCAGGAAAAGTTGGTAGACGGGACCTCATCAAAATAAAAACATTTGTTCCGTAGGGGGCGCCTGAGTGGCTCAGTCGGTTGAGCGTCCGACTTCAGCTCAGGTCATGATCTCGCGGTCTGTGAGTTCGAGCCCCGCGTCGGGCTCTGTGCTGACAGCTCAGAGCCTGGAGTCTGCTTTGGATTCTGTGTCTCCCTGTCTCTGCTTGTGCTCTGTCTCTCTCTCTGTCTCAAAAATAAATAAACATTAACAAAACAAAACAAAAACACTTGTTCCGCGAAAGCTCCCGTGAAGAGGATGAAAAGCAAGCTGCAGACTGGGAAAAATGATCTGCAAACTGTATCTGACAAAGGATTAGCACTGAGACTTAACAGTTAAAAACCCTAATTTGAGGGGCGCCTGGGTGGCGCAGTCGGTTGAGCGTCCGACTTCAGCCAGGTCACGATCTCACGGTCCGTGAGTTCGAGCCCCGCGTCAGGCTCTGGGTTGATGGCTCAGAGCCTGGAGCCTGTTTCCGATTCTGTGTCTCCCTCTCTCTCTCTGCCCCTCCCCCATTCATGCTCTGTCTCTCTCTGTCCCAAAAATAAATAAACGTTGAAAAAAAAAAATTTAAAAAAAAAAAAAAAACAAAAAAAAAAAAAACCCTAATTTGAAAATGGGGAGAGTCCGTCCCACCCGAGAGAATATCAAGATGGTCAGCACGGGCCTGAAAAGGTGCTCGGCATCATCGGCAGACCTGTCGGAATTGGCAGAATAAAAGTGATAAGACCCAATGCTGGCAAGGACAGGGAAACACTGGAGCACTCCTGTGCTGCTGGGGTGCCCGTAAAATGGCACAGTCGTTCTGGAAAAACAGTTTGGCAGTTTCCTTTAAGACTAAATATGCAATTACATATGCCCAGCAATCATACTTTGGGTACTTATTCCAGACAAATGAAAATTTACATTCACACAAAACCCACACGTGAGGATTCACCGAAGCTTTTTTTTTTTTTTTTTTATGATGGCCCGACACTGGAATCAGCCCAGATATTCTTTGAAAGGTGAATGACTCAGCACAATGTGGTACTTCCGTGCCATGGGATCGTATGCGGCAGTGAAAAGGAACAAAGTACAGGCAACTTGGATGAACCTCCAGAGAAATGATGCTGAGTGAATAAAGCTGATCTCAGAGGTTTTATAGTGTATTACTTCATTTATATGAGATTTTGAGAGGAGAACATTTTTGAAATAGAGGACATATTAGCAGGGGCGCCTGGGCGGCTCGGTCGGTGAAACATCTTGTCTCTTGGTTGCAGTTAGTTTTGTGAGTTCGAGCTGCGCCTGGAGCTCTGCTCGGACAGTGGGGCACCTGCTGGGATTCTCTCTCTTCCTTTCCCTCTGCCTCCCCCACTTGCACTGTCTCTGTCTTTCTCAAAATGAATAAATAAAGTTAAAAAAAAAAAAAGAAGACATATTAGTGGTTGCCAGGGGCTTTGGTGGGCAGGGGATGGGGAGGAAAGTGGGCGTGGCTATAAAAGGACAACACGGGAGATCCTTGTGATGTTGGAACCATTTGGTGTTCTTCTCTGCAGTGGTGGACACGTGAACCTACACAGGGGTTAAAATTGTGTAGAGCTTATGGGACTCCTGGGTGGCTCAGTCGGTTAAGCATCCAACTTCGGCTCAGGTCATGATCTCACGATTCGTAGGTTCGAGCCCTGCATCGGGTTCTGTGCTGACAGCATCGGAGCCTGGAGCCTGCTTTGGATTCTGTGTCTCCCTCTCTCTCTGCCCTTCCCTCACTAATGCTCCCTCTCTCTCTCTCTCTCTCTCTCTCTCTGTGTCTGTCTCTCAGAAATAAACATAAAAAGTTAAAAAAAATTGTATAGAGCTTAACGCACACAAATGAGTACCAATAAAACTGGGAAAATCTGAATAAGAGTGTATTAATATCAGTATCCTATTCGTGATATTATACTATAGTTTTGCAAAATGTTACAATTTGAACCTGGACAAAGTGTACAAGGAATCTGTTTCTTATAACTGCAGGGTGGATCTATAATTATCTCAAAAAAATTAATGAACAAAAGGTTGATTTAGTTAGAAATAATAAGTAAATATTGGAGCAGTGGTATATACGTAGATTTGTGTACATATATACACACACACCACATATATGCATATCGTATATATTATATATGGTGGACTGAAGTTTCATAAGCACATTGGGTTAAATGATGAATTCAACCATTCCCAACACACATAGGGTGCAAAAGAAAAACAGATTAACTGTGTTAAAACTCCCATTTAGGAAAGCAGGGAGTCCTTGCTCAGAATGTAAACTGCCTCCCACTGGACAGGAATAGTCTGGTAAATGATAGGGCCTAATGGGCATCTGCTGTTGACACTTTTCCATGGCAGTGGAATCAGGTTCTTGGTCAGCCCGTCTGGCTGCTCCAGATTGTGCCTGCTGGTATGATTTTTCTGGGGAGTTAGCCAATTCTCTATACTCCAGACCTTATTTAGAGCTTGACCTTCTTTTATGCTAATCCTAAAACACTTTGCCTTTCTGTAATTGCCAGAAGGCTCTATTTTATTTTTCACTGGGGGGTTGGAGAGGGACCATGCGTAGATTTGACATGCGTGTATGAGCGTGTATATAGGTGGAGCCGGGGTCCTCTAACAGACTTTGGTTGTGTAAGCTTGTGAGTCCAGAAGAAGAGGTAACACTGGCGTGTTTTGAGAGCGTAGCGGAATTTAAAAGGAATTAACGCTGTGAATTTGACTTAGCCCACTTGAGACGTTTGTGAACAGAAGTGCTTCACGGAGGAGGTACCCGACCATCCAGTCACTGTGTTTTGAATTCTTGTGTGTTCCAGAAGACGATATAAAGGTCTGACCACACTACCCAGAGTGAAAGGCATTCAGAAGCATCTGGTCAAGTGAATTCAGGCCTTCTAGCTTGTTTTATTAGGCTCCTGACCTTTGTGAGATTTTCCTGAATATGTTGATGAATTCTAGACAAAATGTCCTTGTGCTCAGGTTACTGTGAAATTGGAGTCATATGCATCCTCTTTGAGGCAAGGAGGCAAACTGGAATTGGCCATGCTGTATGTATGACCGCCCATGCAGTAAGTGCTGGTTGTCACTTTTCTTTCCTGCAGTGAACATGTGCCTTGGAGAAAAGCTCTCATCACAGCTCTGATCACAGGAGAGTATACGGTTCCTGATGGGGCCCAAGAAACAAGGCCCCATCTCCTTACCCCCTGGGCCCTACCATCTGGTCGTGCTGAGGTAGGGATTGCAAAGTTGGGGACACTCTAGGGAAATACAGAATTGCAAGAAAATAAGAGAACCTCAGCTGAATTGATTATGCACGACCTGAGAGGCCCACGAACTAAAAGGACAGGGGCAGCTCAGAGCAGAGAGAGTGAGCTGTGCAATTTGCCTCACATGGGTGGCAGGAAACGCTGACATGAGTGCCACGTCGTGGTGGGTCACTGGGTTTTTGAACAAGTGATGCATGGGGCTAATTCCAGGTGGCTCGAAGGAGGGCAGATTTGGCCTGGGGTCTAGCTAGAAAAGAAACCTTCTCAGGAAGTCTGGGGAGCCCACAAGAGACTGCATGGCCCTGTCCTGGGCCTGGCAGAGAATTGGAGCAGACGAGTCTTGAAAGGAAAAAGAGAAAGAGGTCACCTTGCTTCAGTAGTTTTGAAAGTTCCACAAACGTAAGAATCATAGAGGGCACCTGTTAAAAATTCAGATTCCAGAATCCAGCTCCTGAGATTCTGATCCAATAATCAGAAGGCTGGGGATATACGCATTTTGTAAAGTGGTTCTTTTACAAGTGGTCCAAGGACCATCCTTGGAAAAGCATTGCCTTAGGTGATAGGGTTGATGACAGGGGGGAATGAGGAAGTCCTAGAACTAGCTGGGCACATGTCCAGCCTGTACAGGCCACACCTGCCTCCCTCCCACTCTCCAGACCTCAGGGAGAATGGAAACAGTGGTTCTTCACCTTTCAGGATCCAGCACCCCTGACTCATCATCCTGTCATCCCTTTAGAAGCACGGCCAGTTCTCTGGCCCCCCTCACACTGAGAGTCACCAGAAGAAGAGATATGATTGGGTTTGTCTCCATCTAATTAACATCAGGTTCCTGCTTAGGTCAGCACCTTGTACCCAGCCGCCTCCTGGATGGTGGGTCTTCTTCATATCCAGCCTATAGTTGGTTGACTTCAGCTTGGGCAAATGATTAGGGTCACCTGACTATGGCACTTTCACAAGAGGGGCTTCAGGTATCTCAGGAACCATCTTCCTAGTTGGCAATGGGGGCGAGATCCTCCAAGTCTTCAGAGGAAGAAGAGGTTATCTTATTCTACCCCTGACCCCTAAGCCAGAATTACCCCCTTCACGTTTCCCTGTCAGCTTTATAACCAAGCCTTGACCTGTAGCCATCAAAATAAGTACTTTCCTGTGAGAAATTACTTCTGTCCTACCCCTACCTTGTAGTAGATCCCAGGCCTGTTTCTTTTGCTCGGTCTTCTTTCCCTGATTTTGAACTCATGACCTTGTATGTGAACCCCCTTGGACTGCCACATATTAGAACTCTCCTTTCCTTTCTTGATCATTTAGACATTTGGTTTCTTTTAATGGATTCTAATTTGACCAATCCTTCAAGCTCAGGGGTCTCCCACTGGCTTTACCTTGGAATCCCACACCTCACCAGTACGTTGAGGCTATGAACAAATCAGAAAGGGTGAAGGAGGGATCATGGAGGAGACGTGTTGACAGGAGAGGGCCCTTCAGGCTTAATATATTTTATCTTGCAAATGGTAGCAGTAGGAAGTTACCCAACCAAAGTGATGATAGAAACAAGGGGTTGGAGATCGGGAGAGACCTTCTACTCAAGGGTGGTGGGCTCTGAAAGACCTGGGAATGGCTCTTCTACCCAAAGGTCCTCCCAGGAGATAATCAGGGACTGAGTGTCCTCTTGCCCTTCTTGGAACCATAGTCTCTGAGCTCTGGTATCTGTAAGAGCAACACCAAGAGAGATTGGTGGAGACGCTCCCATTGAGTCAAGAGTCTTCCTGAAGTGAAGAGGTTGTGCTCCAAGAAAAGAACATCTGAAGTAGAAGTGAAACTAGGGGGTGTTAGGAGGAAGGAAATTTGTCCTATCAGTTTTTAATCATTTGATTAACAAATAATTTTTGGTAGCTTTTTGTGTGCAGCAAAGTTCTATGGGAAGTACAAAAAAGGAGAAGAAAGTATTTTCCTTGTTAACTTCTCTTTGGAAAGCCAAGAGTAGTACACATGGGAGGAAAATACCTAACAAGCAATACAAAACTACATTTATTTTTTTTAAATTTTTTTAATGTTTATTTTTGAGAGAGACGGAGACAGAATATGAGTGAGTGGGTTGGGGCAGAGAGAGAGGCAGACACGGAATCCGAAGCAGGCTCCGGGATCCGAGCTGTCAGCACAGAGCCCGACGCGGGGCTCGAACTCACGAGCTGTGAGATCATGACCTGAGCCGAAGTCGGACGCTCAACCGACTGAACCACCCAGGCACCCAAGACTGCATTCAATAAAGCTCCAAATGTTATGGTGCAGAACAGACAAAAGAATTCAGGAAAAGGAGGGTCTGTGGTCATCTGGAGTGATTTGGAAAGGCTTACCGACGAAGTATGCCACTGCACTGTTAAGGATCAGTCAAGGAGGAGGAAATTCCAGGAAGGGAAGACAATAGCCAGAGGCGTGGAGGTGGGAGGGAGTTTGGCACGTGTTATGGGGGAGAGATCATGAAGAATACCTACCTGATCGTTAGCCTGGGGAATGGTGGAAGGCAGGTGGATACTGAGGGGACAGTTTATGCACAGTGTAAACGTATGCAGAGTGAGAGGTTTGAGCTTGATGTGCTGGCGCTTCTGCCTCCTCCTTGCCCATCTCTCGTACCCATGGCACCGTTGCCCGTCGGTCATGGCACTGTCTTCTCCTGATCCCGTTGCGGCCCCGGGCTCCTTAACACAATGCTTCCTGTGGTTACCACCAGTTAAAGAGATGAAACCTGTTTGCCAGCCTCATACCCCTTTAGACTTTCCCACGAGTACATCAACCATTTCCGGAATTGCCAGGCATTGGTTGTTTCAAATTTTTGGATAAACTTGAGCTCTTTAGCAGATAAAAATAGATTTGGAAATAAATATGTTTTGCTAAGAATATATACATTGCTTTTAATTCTTATATGTGACTCCAAAACTCGTTCCAGTCTTGATAGTGGGTCCACAGTGAGCATAGGAGTTTGTTTAAAATTATATTAACCAAGAAACACAACTTGAGATGCTGGATAATAAAAATCCAACTTATTCAGATCCTAAAAGCACAAAAGCCAGTGAACATCAAAAGCCGCCAAAAGGTCTGGAAACATCATGACCAGCATTAAAATGCACACAGTGTTTTCTTTACATGAGATGAGCAGAATCTGTGCTGTTAAATTGTGTGTTTTGTGCTCCGAGATGAGCCTTTCCTTGTTTGTACCTCTTTCCGATGCTGTGCAGGTGGCTGGGCCTGCATTTGATGCTGGTCTGGAAGCAGGAGGGAAGGAACTGAAGGCTGAGCTCCCCAGAGAGCTGAGGGAGAACATCTGGGATTTTTCTCTTTTTCAGTAATATTCTTAATGAAGAATATGTAAAACATTGATGTATATTTAAAGAAAATGGGAATTTTAAAGAATAAAATGAACAGCCATGTAACTCTGAGTAAGCTTTCCTCCCCAACCATATATCCTTCTCTCCCTCTAGAAGTAACCCTGACTTTTGGGATAAGCATTTCTTTGTTTTCTCTATGCTTTACCACTCATGTAGTAACAGATTTGGGTTTTCTGGTTTTTGAACTGGAATCTCACCGTATGTATTGTGTGACGACTTGCGTCTTGCTGTGAATATGCCCGGGAGATTCATCCCAAAGAATGTTAGCTGGATTTGGTACATTTTCATCACTGTATGCTATTCTAGTTTATGAGTATGACACCATTTATCCATCCTACGGTTGAGGGATATTTGTGTTATTTCTGTGGTGGTGTTACTGTGAATATGACTTCTTGGATATTCTTTGTTTTTTTTTTTTTAATGCTTATTCATTTTTGAGAGAGAGAGAGAGAAAGACAGAGCATGAGCCGGGTAGCGGCAGAGAGAGAGGGAGACACGGAATCCAAAGCAGGCTCCAGACTCTGAGCAAGCTGTCAGCACAGAGCCCGATGTGGGGCTCAAACTCATTCGTGAACCACGAGATCATGACCTGAGCCAAAGTCAGACACTTAACCAACTGAGCCACCCAGGAGCCCCTGGATAGTCGTCTACATCTCATAGTGCCATGTTTAAGCACTTCTCTAGATTCTGCTGTGTAAGAGTGTGCCTGGTCGCAGGGTGTGCACATGCTCAGTTTTCCTGGGTAATGCCAGTGTCTTCCAAAGTGGGGACTAGTGGTGCATGAGCCCTCCTGTTGCTCCGTGTCCTTGCCAGGTCTTGGTGCCATAAGATGTTGAGGCGTGGAGTGACATCTGAGAGCAATTTCAGTTTGCATTTCCCCAGTTACCAATAAAGAAGTTGGCGTCTTTTTACATGTTTAGTGGCCATTCAAGTTTCCTCTTACGTGAAGAGCCTATTCAAGTCTTTGCCACTTTTCTGTTTTCTGTTCTTTATCCTAATCTTGTTTATTCAAGGGATTTAATATATATATATATATATATATACACATATATATATGTATATACATATACAATATGTATATATATGTATATACATATGTGTATATATTATATATAGGATGCTATTCCCTTCACATAGGTATGTGTTGAAATAGCTTCTTCAAATTTATGTTTTGGCTTTCCACTCTTTATTTTGGCTTTGCATTATCAGAGGGCTTCAATTCCTGTGTAATAGAAATTATCAATGTTTTTCCTTTGTTATTGTTTTGTTTTTGTGTTTTGCCTGAGGGAAGAGTCTTATTTAAGATATCTTTCCCCATCCCTGAGATCGTGAAGACATTCCTATATTGATGATCTTTAAAAAAAAAAAACAAAAACAGAAACCTTAGTTTTATGTCCCTACCTGTCTTTAAATCACTTGGAATTGATCTTTGTGTATGCTGCCGGAGTTATCCCAGTTGTAAGCTGTATTCATTGGTTAGCTGTATTTGTTGTAAGTAAAGTGCCTACTTTTTCCCACTGATGTGCATGCCATATCACTCACAGGTCATGTGTCACGCCTGAATGGGGCTGTTTCGGGGGCTCTTTGTTCTGTTCCGTTGGCCTGTTTATCCATCTGTATGCCAATACCGTGCTGACTGAATTCTTACAGCTTTATTATAAGCCTTGATAAATGGTCTATCATCACTCAATGGTCATAGTTGGCCCCGGAGAGGATCTCATGAGGTTGGTTTGGAAGGAGATACGTGGCAGTCTGGTGGCAGTTAGGGGAGCGGTAGGACCTAAATCTCCATGTGGTGAGGTGTGTGTTGGGTGTGTGTGTGTTTGTTTTTATGGCTAATTAAAAAAAATTTTTAATTTGGGGATAGTTTTGTATTTATAGAAAAGTTAAAAAGGTAGTACAGAGAGTTCCCATACGCCCCACATCCCTGCTGCCCCTATTGTTATACTACAGTGCATTTGTCACAACTAAGGAACTGTGATTGATACTTCATTATTAATTAAAGTTCATGCTTTACTCCGATTTCATTAGCTTTTCCCTAATATCCTTTTTTTTTTTTCTTTTTTCTGGTTCTGGGATTCCATCCAGAATATCATAATACATTTAATTGTCATGTGTCTTTGGGCTCCCCTGGGCTGTGACGGGTTTTCAGACTTCCTTTGTTTTTGATGCCCTTGGTAGTTTTGAATAGTCCTGGTCAGGTATTTTAGAGACTATCTCTCCATTGGGGTTTGTCTGATGCTGTTCTCCTGATTAGACTGGGGTTAGGGGCTCGGGGGAGAAACACCACAGTGGTAAAGTGCTATTTTCGTTACTTACCACTTACCACTTTCTACTGGTGTTGTTGACCTTGGTCACCCAAGCTGAGGTGTTGGTTGTCAGGTTTCTTCACTGTAAAGTTACCCATCCGCTTGCCTTACTATACTCTTTGGAAGAAAGTCTAAGCTCACACGCAAGGGGTAGGGATTACGCCCCACTCCTTGGGAAAGGAATATCCACGTACATCGCTTGGAATTCTTCTGCAGGTGAAACTTGTCACCTCTACCCACTTAACTGATTTATTCAATCATTTATTTATATCAGCACGGACTCATAGGTATTTAGTTGATGCTTTAGGTTATAATGCAGTGCTGTGTTATTTAATCTGTGGCTCAAATTCTTCCAGCTTTGGCCACTGGGAGCTCTTCCTGTTGGCTTCTGTGTCCCTTTAACATATGCTCATCCTTTTGGTTTTTGAGCACTTCCTTACTTTCTGACACAACAAGATATTATCGGCGCATCTTGCATATTTTAGGCTTCAGCCCTAGAATTAGCCATTTCTCCAAGGAGCTTTGGTTCCTTTTATCGAAGAATGGTATTTGCAAACCAAGATCTGGGCTGCCTTGGCTTGTTGCCACTGGGTGTCATTGGTTCTAGGACCTTTCAGTGAGCAGAGCTAGGAAATGCATGCATACAGACTAACTTGAGTGTACACACATATCTGATCCTTGAACAATGTGTGGGTCAGGGGCACCAGCCCCCCATTCACCTGAAAACCTGCGTATAACTTTGACTTTCCAAAGATTCAACTCCTAATAGCCTGATGTTAACCGTAAGCCTTAACAACCAAATAAAGAGGTGATTAACACATATTTTATTTATGTATTATGTATGTATTCTTACAATAAAGCAAGCTAGAGAAGAGAAAATGTTATTAAGAAAATCATAAGAGAAAATACATTCTTAAGTACTATACCGTATTTACCCAAAAATCCACATATAAGTGGACCCGTGTACTTCCAATCATGTTGTATAAAAGTCAACTCTAATTATTTCTGTATCTGTCCATCTGCATCTATAGTAAGATAAACATAAGTTCCTATTGATGCTTCTGGACCCTAATTCAGGACCACATGGCTGATTCTAACCTTCTTTAGCGAGCAGGGGAAGGATGTTTTCTAAAGTTATTAACAGATATATTATTAAACAAAGAGGTAAGCTTTTTGTTCCTGGATATTTTCTTAGAAGATACAATAATCTGGGGCGCCTGGGTGTCTTAGTTGGTTAAGCGCCGACTTCAGCTCAGGTCATGATCTCACGGTTCGTGTGTTCGAGCCCCTCATCTGGCTGTGTGCTGACAGCTCAGAGCCTGCTTGGATCCTGTGTCTCCCTCTCTCTCTGCCCCTCCCCCACTCACCCTCTCTGTCTCTCTCTCTCCCTCTCAAAAACAAACTTTTAAAAAATTTAAAAAAAAAGAAGACACAATAATCTTTTTTTCCTTTTTCCTTTACATGCTGCACAAAGTTTCAGAGTTTCAAAATGTCACTTCCATTAAGAATTATAGCATCTCAATGACTTCTTTCAAATGGCACAATATTTACTTCTGTTTATGTACTGTTTACTTAGGCAGTGGACTGAAAACAGGGTCATTATCACCATCATCATTGTTAGCAGGAATTGAATTCTTACTCTGTGCCACACACACTATTATAAATAATTCATGTTAATCTTCATAATCCAGTGAAAGAGTCACTCTCCTTCTCCCTCCTTGTCAATAAGGAAACTGAGGCACAAAGGTTAAGGTGCTTGTCTCGGGTCCTGCGCCTACGATGGTGTAGAGCCCCGCTTTAAACCTGATAGTCCTCTCCAGAACGAGTGTTCTTGAAAAAAGTTCAAGTAGAAATCCGTGAGGGAGAATAATTTGCAAACTACCGAGGGAAAATGGCAGCTGATCATATTCTGCTCAGAGGTTTGGAGCTAGAGACTTTTCCTGTGGTTCTCTTTGGCTTCCCAGGACTAGCCTAAGTTTCTGTCTGGAGAAAGGGATGTTAAGAAGCAAAGGAATGGCCGGATCTCCCTAGAGAAACCCATGTTTTCTGCTCAGCTCTCATTCAGTTCTCACTCTGACATTTTCCATGAGAAACAATCCATTTAAGTCTGTGACGAGAACCTGACACTGCTTGTTTGAACTTGACACCAGGAATTTGGCCCCAGGTGAATAGCAGTTATGGATACACATTAATAAGGAAGCAAGGCCCCATGGGAACAGAAATTCTTTCCAGGGTACACATGTCAAGTGCTTAACTGTAAGCACTTAGGTCGCTATGAAGTGTTACTGTCCAGTCAGGCATTTACTGGGAAGGTGGCAATTAGTCTTCGTTTTTTAAAAGCAAGTTCATTTTGGTTTTAGTTGCACTCCACAGGGGAACCAATCTGGTTGTCTAGAAGAACTGGCGTTTTAAACTGCTTTAATTATTGCCGCGTTGATTATTGCTAAAATGGTTGCCTCGTCTACGTGTGACACAGATATCTTGCCTATTTAGAGAAAGTATGTGCTAATGTGACCTAACATGCCCTGTTTATTCATTTCAGTGGCTGCTTGAGGGCATGGGGAGGGCTGAGACCATCTCGTGGCACACAGCAGCCTTCTCAGACAGCAGCCCTTCTCTGCTGGATTCTGATGGAATGTTGTGAATGATTCCCACTGCTTTTGGCGAGGATACCTAAAACACGTGGGATGGCTTTGACAAAAAAGAATTCCACCAGACATTGAACAACTGTGTCCTGCTTACTGCTGCCCCACTACTTACTCATGGGTCTCTTGAGCTTGACCTTGGAAGGGGGCTGCGGCGGGGGGAGAGAGGAACAATATAGGGCAAACCTTTTTTTTTTTTTTTAATTTAATTTTGAGAGACAGAGTGAGACAAAGAGTGGGGGAGGGGCAGAGAGAGAGGGAGACACAGAATCCGAAATGGGCTCCAGGCTCTGAGCTGTCAGCACAGAGCCCGACCTGGGGCTCGAACCCACGGACTGTGAGATCACGACCTGAGCCAAAGTCAGACGCTCAACTGACTGAGCCACCCAGGCGCCCCTAGGGCAAACCTTTTTAAGTGAAATGTTCATGGCTTTATTCCGGGAATTCGGCAGAATATGAAACGCTTGGTTATTGCTGTTATGATAGTTTAGAAATGGAACATATACTCTAGAACCCACCTGAACCACCAGAAAGTTTCTTTGGGGAAGAGCTCACGAGGCCACTATTCTTTTATTGTATCACCTGTAAAATAGTGTCTGAACATTTTTATTTGATTATGTCCTGGTCTAGTCATCTTAGTACAGATTTCCAAACGTGTAACTTAAGAGTGTCAGGTTATGAATTGGATAGACAGCAGAAATACCAAACTCAGTATTTTATAGTCCACCCCCTGAAAGAGTTGTTCTCAAGCTATAGAATGCATAAGAAGCTGTTGGAAAGTTGCTCAAATGCTTATTTCTGGGACTTGCCTAATAGACCTTCTGGTTCAGTAGGTCTGAGGCAGGGAGGTGTTCATTTCTAATGATCCCCAAATAATCACCGAGATGGGCGGTCTGTAAAACACACCTGAGAAACAAGGCCCTGAAAGATTCACAGATGTCCTCTGGGGAGATCTAGAGAAGGCCGAATTGCACGTGACAGACTATAGGAATCTTGGGTGTTTATTCTCATTTTGTCTCTTTGCTTGTAGCATCAAGGGTGTTGTTGTTGTTGTTGTTGTTTTAATGTGTTTAATTTTCCAAGAAAATGAGGAGTTTTCTGCACCTGCTCTAAGCTACCTGGAAACTTCTTAGAGGATATGGTTTTTCTGCATTTAACCTTCCATGAGCTCTTTGAGATCACATGGCCAGCCTGCCAACAGTGCATGAGCATCACATTCTCTCTCTCTCTCTCTCTCTCTGCTCTAACACTGCAGATATTAAACTGTTACAGCTTGGCCAATCTGATATATGAATCATGTGATCCTCGTTTTCATAGGAAGTTTCTGAATCGCTAGCCGGATTAGGAAAACCATGATTGTCTACCTCATAATTATTCTTCACCTATGTACAAATAATAACCAATTAGAAAATCAATTTGACATTAAAACTCTCTTTATGCTAGCAATACAAATGTCAAATAGCTAGAAATAAACTTTTCTGGTGTGTGTGTAGTTTTTAAAATTTGGAAGTATTTTAAATCCTAGGAATGAATTTAGCAAAAAATTGAACAAGAACTCTATAGATAAAACTTAACAGTCTATGTTGGACATAAAACATTTAAATAAATGACAATGTGTACTTTTTCCTCGGATAGGAAAACTCATACTGCAAAAATGTCAGTTTGCTCTAAATTAAACCATGAATTTACTGGGATTCCACTCAAATTACCAAAACAACATTCAAGAAGTTTTACAAAATGATCCTAAAATTCATCTAGAAAAAATAAACAGATAAAAATAGTATTGGAGGGACTAATCCCAGCAGATGTTGATATCTATTTTAATGATTCGATAATAAAACAATATAACATTGTCACAGAATTGGACAGAAAATCAATGAACAGAGTAGAGAATCAAGAAATAGGGTGAAATACATAGATTCAGTATGTGACAAAGATGATATTTAAGTAAATATAAAAAGAGATAAATCATTTAATGGTTTTGGAATAATTAGCTAGTCATCAGGGGAAACGAGAAAAAAATAAATTCAAAATGGAGCAAGGGTTTTTTAAAAAATAATTATTTACTTTTGAGAGAGAGAGAGAGAGAGAGCACAAGCAGGGGAGGGGCAGAGAGAGAGGGAGACACAGAATCCGAAGCAGGCTCTAGGCTCTGAGCTGTCAGCACAGAGCCCGACGCGAGGCTTGAACTCACAAAACTGTGAGATCATGACCTGGGCCAAAGTCAGACGCTTAACTGACTGAGCCACCCAGGCACCCCTGGAACAAGGATTTAAGTGTAAAATAACAAAACCATAAAAGTTAGAGAAAGCAGATGACTGTTAAAAATAATCTTGAAATTGTAATGAACTGTTTAATCATGATACAAAACTCAGAAACCATAGAGGAAAATGATCAATAAATCTGACTATATAAAAACTACTGTGTGGCAGAGATCTAAACACAAGTGATAAGCTGAAGAAATGTGGAAAATATATTACAAAGGGCTAGGTTTCTTCATATGCAAAGAGCACTTATGAATAAATAAATAAAAAAATCCAAACCATCCAAACCAAAGTGGTTAGAAAACATGTACAAGAACGTCACAGAACAAGAAACATTCATGGCTTACGAAAAGTTGCTCGCTGTCTTTGAATACAGGTTCCTTAGAATTAATGTCAGATTTTTTTCATGCAGAAAGGGCTTCCAGTGTGTTGGATTTATGTTTACAAAATATGTTTACAACTTAATCTTGGGGTAATTTATCAAACTTAATGTATCTTATGAGTTGGCTGATCTAGCCTGTATTTACCCATTCTTCTGTGGAACAGTGATGACGGGCCTGGAGGCCTTCCTGTGTCGTAAAGTACAGGGGTTGACTCAAATAAACCCATGAAGGACCTTCAAGCTCTGAAGTAGTTAGAGCCTCGTGTTTACTTGTTTCCTCCACTTGCATCATTTCCTCGATCCTTTTGGTGGCATTCTCTAAGAAACTGGTGCTGTGTCACCATCCTTGCTGATGGAGCTTTGTCACGATTTGTTAATGAAATGTTGATACAGTACTTACTATGTGCCAGGTATTGTGTTGGGCACTTTATAAGATCAAATTTCTTTTTTTTTTTTTAATTTTTTTCAACGTTTATTTATTTATTTATTTATTTATTTATTTATTTAAAATTTTTTTTTTTTAATGTTTATTTATTTTTGAGACAGAGAGAGACAGAGCATGAATGGGGGAGGGTCAGAGAGAGAGGGAGACACAGAATCTGAAACAGGTTCCAGGCTCTGAGCGGTCAGCACAGAGCTCGACGCGGGGCTCGAACTCACGGAGTGTGAGATCGTGACCTGAGCCGGAGTCGGCCGCTTAACCGACTGAGCCACCCAGGCTCCCCCGTTTATTTATTTTTGAGACAGAGAGAGACAGAGCATGAACAGGGGAGGGGCAGAGAGACAGGGAGACACAGAATCTGAAACAGGCCGCAGGCTCTGAGCGGTCAGCACAGAGCCCGATGCGGGGCTCGAACTCACGGACCGCGAGATCATGACCTGAGCCGAAGTCGGACGCTTAACCGACCGAGCCACCCAGGCACCCCAAGATCAAATTTCTTAACATGTAGAATGGCTGTAGAGCATTCGCCCCATCTGGTGAAATGAGGGGCATAAGACCTGGGGCAGGGGAGGCACAGGTGTGTGGGGTGGGGGAGACACAGGCGTGGAGGCTCAGTGGAAGTCGCCTGGATCCATTGACTTTCAGGGGGAACCCATGGAACTGAACCTTCCCAATGAACCCCTAGTGGGGATAGAGCATTACTCTGCCTTTAGCCTGCTGGTTTGATCCCCCTCCCTCTCCGGTTAGGGCTGCAGGAACTCCTGGGGGTACGTGCCTTCCTCTGTCTGTGCCGTCAAAGGAGGAGGACCATGGAGAATTAAATACCTCTGAAATGAAAATGAGTCAGCTGCCATGTTGCCAGGTTACATCACGAACAACAAAACAAGGACCCTGGTGGGGCAGCACAGACTGTTGAAACTCTGGAGCCCACAAGAATGCTGTTTCCTGACCCCCCCGCCCCCCCCCCCTGCCACGGAGAGCCTCTGAGTGCTGTGGCCCGAGACACGTGACAGGTTGCTGGTGTGGACCGCGTTCAAATACAAAATGGGTTAGAGAAAGACTCCCCTTTTGTGTGTTTCTACCCCTAAGCCTGGCCAGTATTGCTGTCTCTCCCCATCACTCAGTTCTTGGTTCTGACCCTGACTCTCGTGTCTTCTGACAGTGCCTTGAATTTAGTGTTTTCCTGGTAACTGGACAGTAGCCTCCCCCATGGTCGCCAGCTTTCCCACTTTCTCTGCCCTGCATGTCTCCCACGGGCTCCAGAGGGAACCAGGCCTGGTTTGGCATCCTAACCTCTATCCTGACTACTTGGCCTGCCTGTGGCTGCTCTCCAGTGGGGGTAGGACCGCAGATGGTCAAGAAAGAAACCCCGGGTGATGTGATGCTGACATATAAGGTAGGCAGAAAACCATCAGCTCTGAAAAGAGGGCGAAGGAGCAGCGGTGGGAGGGGCACCCAGGGAGGACTCCCAGTCTACACTTCCTGGCTGCTGTGCAATAACTCTCGTGGGTGATTTCTAGGAGTCCGCAATTCTGTACACGGGTTGGTCTAGAAAGTCGAAAAAACAGTCTTTTCCATCAAAATTGACTAGCTCTGTTGAAACCTTGGGTTGGGCAAATTAATTAGTCTCCGTTCACCTGTTCCAATGCCTAGCACGATGCCCAGCATATGGCAGACGCTTGATAAGTAGTTGCCGCAAAGAATGAACAAAAGCCACTAGATGCCACAGTCCCCTGTAATCGTTATCGCGGGCCAGTGATGGCAGCCTTCCAGCCTTGAGGGTCGTGCAATGGGCCTCTGCTGAACTGCAGCTGGAGGCGTTCCCAGTTGGTTGCTCTTTTAAGAGCCTGCAAGAGTCTCTGAGGAAGGAAATCCTCACGGTTGTAAGGTTCTTCTTCAGACCGTAGCTATACCTGTTTGTTCCAAGCACCATTTGCCGACACCAGCTGGGTGTCCTGCCATTCAGTTCCCTTCTGACGGTAACCCCCTGGAGTTAGCACAGATCCCGCAAACGAAGGACTCAGTCCCACAGGACTGTCCCCACCCGTCCACTTCCCACACCAGATGCAGGCCTTGGTTAAGAAGTTAACCCCACTTCTGCCCAGCAGACTACCAGTTTGAAGGTTCCCATGTCCCCTCCACCTCGGTTTTGATAACTCACTAGAACAGAGTTCTCAGTCTGGAGCATGAGACTTAGGATTCCAATGTTCCTATAAAGGATACAACTCAGGACCAGGCAAATGGAAGGGAAGAATAGAGCCGGGTATGGGTTGTCACCATCCCAGCACCTCAACGTGTTCACCAACCAACTCAAACCTCTCCGAGCCTGTGTTCGCGAGTTTCCCCTGAGGTTTTATTATTTAGTCAGGATTGAATCCGTCTCCAGTTCTCCCCTCCCCAGGGTTGGAGAGCGGCGCTGAGAGTTTCAACCCTCTAATCGTGGGGTTGGATCTTTTTGGCAGCCAGCCCCCATCTGAAGCTCCCTAGGGGCCCCTTCCTATAAGAAACTCAGGTGTGGCATAAGGGGGGGCCTTTGTGAATAACAGAAGACACGCCTGCCACATAGGAAACTTCCTGGTTTCGGGAACTCTGTGCCGAGAAGCAAGAAGGAGCACATACGTATTTCTTTTTATATCACTGTAGAGGAAATATATTTTGACAGACCCAAGAGTGGTTGGTCCTTCTGGTCTCGGTTCATTGTTAGAAGGACTTTCGCTGGCCCTCCAGCCTCAGAGTAAGAACCTCTTCTTTAGGATGGGCTATGCCCTTTCCTTGCCTCCACCCTTGACTCCAGTGTATTACAGCGTGAGGATCTTTTGAACCTCACATATTCTTTGTCTATAGTGATGGAAAGAATGGCCTCAGGAACACGGGTGCCCGTTGGGTGGTTATGTTGCTCAAGGCCTGATGGGAGCCAAGTGGGGCAGAGCCAGAGGGTCTTCGATTAGACCCTGCCTCCACCCCTGGTTCACTGTGTCCCTTTGGAAGAATCATTTATTTCATGAGACCATTTCTAAACATGGAAGAATGTGAGCACACACTTTTCTTATCTCTCCATTTCAAGGTCCGGTGTTGTAGACTGTGAGATAATCAGCCCATGTGAGCTTTTACTCTTATGCTCAGGACGGATATTTTGGATTGTGTGTTATAGCCACTTGCCTTAATCCTGGCAAAAACTATGCTATTCCTCTTTCCCTCGCAAAGGGACTCAGGAAAGGGGGGCTAAGGAAGCATTTAACTGTATTGGTAATCTGCTCTCACTTAAGGGGTCTCCAAAGCTTCCTTGCTGGCCAAAATCACCCGTACCCCAGGTAGACATTAGCAGGACATGGCTTGTCTTACCTGAAACCACCTTTGGGCAGAGATGAGCCCCACCCTTCTATTTGTGGTTTGATAAAGACTGCCAGAAAGAAATGAAAACTAGGGTAACATGCCAACCTGAAGGCAGAAGAGCCCTTTTCTGGAATGTTTTAAATGTCAAATTCATTGCCATCAAAGAACTCAAGTTTCTTTTTTTTTCCCCCTTCAATCTTAGTGAGCAGCCTGGGGCTTGTATGTTGAAAACAATAGAGAGTATAGATTCAGGAGCATGGTTTTTCCCAGTGGGTCTTTGGTAAGAAAGATTATGGAAGAACAGATTCCAAGGGACATGACTCAAGAGGCTTTTTTTCTCTGGTTTGGAATCCAAGGGCAGCTGCCTTTACCACGGCTGCCTCCTTGGGCCCTTCTCCAGCTGGCACCCGAAAAGCCCTCCTCTCATATGATTTGGGGTCCGCAAAGAATTTAAATGCCAAGGACGATTTCCCCAGTAACTTTATAAGCCAGTTAAAACCATTCAGGAGGCATTTGGAGGGGGTGAAGCAACGGGAAGGAGGTGGGAGAGGGATACAGTCTCGTCACCCTGCTCCCAGTTTTGATTTTCTGTCCACGTTTCTTCTTTTCTGTAGCCATCCATCTAGTCCAGCATTGTATTTTCTCTCGGCCACAGTATGAGAGGGGCTTCCAAATTCTTCTCCTCACTCCCCACTGTAGCCTATTTTGTGTACCGTTTTCCCCTAGAATGTGGTGCTGACCCTGTTGCCCTCCTGTCCTCCAGTGGCAGCTGGGCATGAGACAGGTGTGGGGTGTCTTCTAGCCCATCTGCTGTGGTTCCTCCTGGCCACCCCCTTCCATCTCAGGGCCTCCTCTCCATTGAGACCATTCACTTGCAAATCCACCCTTTCCATCCAAGGCAGAGCTGGGTGCAGAATTGATTTTTAACAGTATCGGGGGATGAGGTACTCCCCTGCCTTGGGGCCTTTTTCAGGTGGTGGCATCACAAATTCTTATTCATGTTCTACGCCCTTCTTGGCCGCACTCCACTCATCTTCCCAGATTCCATCGATCGAAATGCATCGCTTCCTGTACTCCTGTACTTCCTGTATTTCTGTACACTTCCGATGATGCTGAAGTGCTTTATTGCATCTTTATTATCCCCATATTGCAGATGTTACCGTGTTGTGGGTTAGAGTAACTCTGGATGTTTGTCTTTGCTCTCAGGTAGGTTCCGGAAGATGGGGATTACTGTTTTCTCTAGCACCTACCAGAGAGACTGGTATATAATAGCTGCGCAATAAATACCTGTTGAATAAATGACTAAACTTCTAGAGAATGGGACCGGTGTCTTTTTAACCTTCAGATCCGCCACGGCATCTGCACGTTAAAAATAGATCAATAAATGTCTTTCTGGATTATTCATTTAAATATAGAGTTCACGTCCTTTGCAGGAACAGCCTCTTAAGGGTGAAAGTCCGGTTATGTCATATTGCATTGTAGCTATGACCCCATCAATTACCAGACCTTCAAATCATGTCACATACTCTCTCTGATTTGTGAAAGACAACATGCAAAAATTCTACAAAAGCATGTGTGTGTGCAGGACCATGCACACGCATGCACAAAATTTTGAAAATATATAATGAGTCATTTTTACGGGAAAAGAATTGCAATCAGCCCTAACTCTGAAAGCTGGAATATATGCTGCCATCTTCATAACGAGTTTTTCTAATGATCTAGAATTCTTCCCCTCTGTGACCAGGGACAGCATTTTATGCATGCACATCTTAACCTCCAGGGATGCCAGAGGCCAGATTTTAAAGTGTTCTCCCCATGCTAGGTTTTCGATACTTGCTGAGCAATCGAGTCATCCTGCAGGACAGTAAAGGAGCTGTTTCCACGTGAGCTTTTTGTTGGTCTGTTGGGTTATTTATATTTTACAAATGAGCATTCATTTCTGTCCGGGTGTGACCTCTTTTCCAGGGAAGTTCCCCTGAAGGACGCTAAGGAATATGCCGAATCCATAGGTGCTGTCGTGGTTGAAACAAGTGCAAAAAATGCTATTAATATCGAAGAGCTCTTTCAAGGAATCAGTAAGTACCTGAACTGCATTTTCAGCTTTGCCTGCATTTGTATGCTTCTGGGAGTCAAAGCATAAAATCACAGAGGGCTGCACTCAGGCTTTCCCTCGGCGTGAATTTGTCTGACGCCGCGGACATAAAAGTCTCAGTCTGTACTCGTGAGTCTGGACCTATATGTGCCTCCCGATTCTGAATTTCTATAGCTCTGTGCTTTGACCTGTTGATTCTGTGTTTTGTGAATCAAAACGAAGTACCTCTGTTGCAAAATAAGTCATTTTAATTAAACGGTTGAGTATGGGGCACCTGGGTGGCTCCGTCAGTTGCCATCCAACTTAGGCTCAGGTCGTGATCTCGCGGTTCGTGGGTTCGAGCCCCACATCAGGCTCTCTTCTGTCAGTGCAGAGCCCCCTTCAGGTCCTCTGTCTCCCCGTCTCTCTGCCCCTCCCCTGCTGGTTCTCTCTTCTCTCTCTCTCTCTCTGTCTTAAAATAAATAAACTTAAAAAAGGTTGTGTATGTGATAGCATTTTATGTTCGTATGTTGAGGGGAAGAGAAATAAAATAAGTAGCGATAAGGTATAGAAGACTAACGTCGTGCATTAAACGGAAGGACTCTAGCAAACAAAATAAACAAAACAAAAAACCCAAAAATAAGTTAGTGATTTCTTTTGCCTGGGGGTCATCAACAAAAACTGAGTCTCCACCCCTCAAAACCAGAAATTGGGGACTGGGCAGACAGTCGATTTTGTAAAGGTTTCTCTCATTTCTGATCAGTTAGTGGAAGGTCCGCTCTCTTCTTTGTCTCCTGTTCAGGGTCACATTATAATTCTCTTCCTTTATGCTGGTTCCCCATATGTAAGCTTTATTTCAGAGCTGTTTCCCAGCTGATGGCCAGATTTCCCCTTCACAGCTTCTTTGGTAAAGATGTCTGCGCTGGGTTCCCTCAGAGAGCTACCTGCTGACAGCTGTCTTGAGAAACTGTCCTGAGATGCCTCCAGAGCATAATCGGGGACTTTGCAGAGGCGTCCATGTTTACTGAGGTGCAGAGGCCCAGGGTCCCCGCCTCATGAAAAGTTGAACCCCTGAACAGTTGGCAGTTGTTCCCAAAGATCTTATCTGGCCCCAGACAATTCCAGAAGGGAATTCCAGAGGGGAAACTGACGGTTTGATCTCTCTTCTGCCTGAGGTCATAGTTGGCGGTGCTCTCAACGTCCGAGGGGCCTTCATTTCCCAGAACGGATTTGATTTCCTTTTAACTGGTTTTGGTTCCTTACTTTAGGCTCTGAGAACCCACAGCAGGGATTATTGTGTTTGTTTCTCTTGGCTTGGTGGAGAATTCACTGGAGATGGGGAACTCTGACTGGGGTTACTTACATGATACGGAAATGCGCAAGAACGCACAGCTAAGGCCTACACGGCCCAGCCTCACGTGTTCATGGGGGTCCACGTCACCTTCCCTCCCGTCCTCCTTCGGAAGGATTCGTTCGCCCGCTGTTATTTCACCCTCTCAACAAAATAGCGTCAATCCAAGTGCATTGACCTTAGTGGTTGAACTTGAGGGTGGTAGGCTGTAATTTTATGTTGGAAACCCTGGATCCCCAGACTCCTGCTCCGTCCTGAAAATGGGCCATAGATGGAATGCTCAGCTGTCCTCTGTAGCTGTGGAATGCTGGGCGGCCTCTTAAGAGAGTTTGGCTTGAAGTCATTCCATTAACCTCATTTTCCCTCGGATCAAACTCATTCTCTTCTGGCGGCGTCTGGCTTTTCTGGTGTGTTAGGCAAGTGGTGCGACCATTCAGCACTTTGTTTGGGCTAAAGGTTTTGCTTAGTGATGCTAGAGAGCTCCCGATGACATTGACCCCTTCCCTTTGTGCAGCTCCTTATATGTTCTAGAGCCCTTCCCCCAGCTTTAGCCCTGGAAGGCAGATGGTGTGGCCAGCAGTGCCCAGTGAAGGAAACACAGCGCTGTGCATACCTGAGAGTCAGCTTAAGGATTCTTCATGAGCTGGGAGACTTCCTGAGGCTTACACAGATCGTTATTAAAACGAAGAGCAAAATAAGAACTGCAAGGAAGAAAATAAGCCTAAGCCGAAAGTGTCAACATCTCCACTTGAAAGATATTTTTTTGGGCGGTCCAGCCAGTATACACCTGTTCACCCCTAGGAGGACTTTATGGCTCAAGGTGATGGGGACTTTGAGTAAGGAATTCCCAAGATCTTGGTGGTCCGCTTCATTTAAGAAAAAGCAAATGTTTTGCTTAAAGCAGTGGGTAATGATGGCTTCCAATAATTAATTCCTGTATAAGCCGTAGAACAGCTGTATCACTTCGTCTTACAGGTCAAAGAAACAAGTTCTTGCTTCTGTTTCATTATACTTTGGTTAACACTGCCTTACAGAGCACCTGGGTTCCTCAGTCAGTTAAGCCTTTGACTCTTGATTGGGTTGTGATCCCAGGGTCGTGAGATCAAGCCCTGCGTTGGGCTCTACGAGGGCTGCGGAACCTGTTTGAGATTCTTTCTCTCTCTCTCTTACTCTCTCTCTCCCCCGTTTGCCCCTGCCCTGCTCGCCCGCTCTCTCAAAAAAGAAAAAAAAAATTGCCTTAGCAAAGAAGCTTCTAGATACTCGGCCCACAGCAAGACCTCGTAGGTAGGTGCTGTAAGCGCTGGGGCGTCTTCACTCCTTCGGGTGAATTTCTTCACAACAGGGTGTTGTAGCCTAATTACAGGTTGACTTGAAATGCAGTACCAAGTACAACTAAATACACTGCGGCCGACTTTGCATTTATGTTTTCTCTCCTGCTCCTACTTGTGTTACATGTGATCCTCCTGTGCTCAAAATAGAATGGGGTATTGCTGACTTGTATGCTCCTCAAAGCAGTGTTCCAGAGACAAACGTGCCTGGGAGAAAGGATACGGTAAAAGTGGTGAGAGTAAAAGCCCTTTAAGAAGGTGTGTTTAAGCAAAATTAATTCGTATCGACTTGGGCGAAGAGACCAACGTTCCTCTTCTGTGTTCCCAGGGTGTTCATAAAGCAGAAAGGAGACCACTGTGTTTTCTGAGCAGGAGTTAATGTATTTACTAACAGGAAATTGTTTCACGAAATATTATCTGTTTTCAAAGGCTAAAGCTACCCTATAAAGGAGCCTGTAAAGGTGCTGTCCTGTTTTATTTGGGGGGGGGGGCGGGATTGGCACACGGTATGTCCCCACACTGTGCTCTGACTGGCATTCCTCCAGGGACCCTCTCCTCGATGACATTTTTGGATCTCCTTTGCCCCACTGCATATGGCTCATTCCCTTCCATGCATTTCTCCCCAGAGCTGTTTCTGTTCCTTTCTTGAGGTCTCATGCCTTTAATTTGAACATCAGTTTTCCTCTTTGAGTTAAGACATAATTCTTCTTGGCCGAGAAAATTGTGGCACCTTTGAGTGTGCCGGTTGGTGTGTGAAAGCACAAAGAATATTCTTGTTGCCGTTTACTCATTACAGTGTCACAAATGAAAACCCAACGCTTCTGGCCAACTACTCTCTGCCTGACTCTGTAATCCTGAAAGGCAGGATCCAGAGCTCCGGGCCTTGCCTCGATCTCCTCTTCCATCCACTAGCTTTCTCCGGCCATCAATGCGATGCTTCTCTTCTCCTTCCTGCAAACCTTAATTCCTCGAAGGTCCAGTTCATGTCTTTTTCCTTCACAAAGTCTTCACCTGCCCCAACTCTCGTGGGTGGCTCCCGAGGTTACCTCCGGTTTCCCCCGTCGTTCTGACACTTGAACACTTTTAAGTGGTTAAATTCAGTGAGCGCCTTAAAAGAACATGGTGTGCACCTCATGCAAGTTCTCCGCGAGCAGGTCTTGCTCTGTCGTGTTCCCCGTGAAGCTAAGACGCGTAGACAGGATAGTGCCAAATTCGGTTTTTTGAATTCGGATCTTCCTCCCCGCCTCATGATGTTCCCGGAGGTAGTAATTCAGCGTGGTCACCAGATCAAGTGAAACACAGTCAGTCTTCTACGGGGACTTAAGGTTGGATGACACCTGTCGGCAGAGAGCCAAATGGGTATATGACGACACGTTGTAATAAGTGCTTTGAAGCCAAAGAACAAGGATTGCAGGAATAGTGGCAGGTGGGGACTTGAGATCGGTGGGGGAGATCTTCCCAGGGAAATGATTTGAAGCTGGACCTGGAAAATGGGGAGAGTCCACTTGGGCAAAGAGCTCAGGAGGAGCCTCAAGTCGAGTGAGCACCGTGAGCTGAGTTCCTGAGGCCGGAAGCAGTGGGCTGCATTTAGCAGAAAGGAGGCCGCAGGACGGCAGGTGGCGAGCTCCGGCACCCCCGGGTGGGGAGGGTGGAGACGGAGCCAGGTCCTTGCTCGGGCATTGCATTGGGAAGAAGGAGGTGATATTCTGGAAGGCTCTCGAGGATTTTAAGGGGGGTGTGGCATAGCCAGTACACGCTGAACGATCACCCTTGGGGAGTGGACAGGGGGAGGAAGGTTGGAAATGGCTCCCCGATTAGGGTGCCGCTGCAGTCACACTGGAGAGAGGAGGCTGGGACCGGGAGGGGCGTGGACGCGAATTTCAAAAATTTTTCAGAAGTGGAGCCAGTAACACGGGGAACAGGCCGGGCTGGGAGGCCGAGGGAGAGAGCCGTGTGCTCCGTGCTCCCTGGGTCCCCGATCCTGGAATGAGGACGGCCAGCCAATGAGCAGGTTCTCTTGGGGCTGCATCTGTTGCGAGCTTGGCCGACTGGATTCTGGAGTGTGAGAAACACAAGTTTTGGTTTGTGGATTTTAATCATTTCAACTCCAATACCATTTTGTTGGTGGTGGTGGTGTTTTTAACTCTCCCTGAGGGCAAAAAGAGGTGGGGCTGCAGGCTCACCAGAAGAAGGTCTGTTTGGGGGTGGGACCTCGGCCAGACAGCTGTGCTTTTGTTCTGGTTAATTTGAATGGACAAGAGAACACAAGGCTTTCTTCTGAAAATCACATCTGGAGACACTGTGGACATCAAACTAGGTTTTTTGTTGGTTGGTTAGCAGATTGAGAACGAGGTGAGAAATATTTTTACAAGTGAATATAATTAGAGGTACAAGCATATTGGTTTGGAGAAATCCGAATAGAGTGTTCATTCGACAGGCAGGAAGTTGAGACTTGTGGGCAGTGATCAGGTTTTGTTCTGTGATCATTCTTTGCACGGAGTGTTAGCTATTTTAAGTGCTCTGGATTTTTGAAATTCTCCAGTAGTTACTTTTTGTTTGGAGCAGGAGAAAGAAATTTAAAAACAAAACAAAGCATTTGCAAATTTCATAGTACTGTAGCAAGCTGTCCAATGAAGGTAAGTTTGGCCATTAAGTCGCAGGAAAGGACAAAGACCTCCATCTCCTGTCTACTTTCTTACATCCAAAAAGTTCATTTAGGGACCGCAATAATAGGGGATGTCTGTGAAATAATGTAGTTTTCAGAATATGGACACATGGGGGTATCAAAAGCCCTGAACGTGCGTTATCTTTTGTCCTGATGATTCCGAGGCAGACACTGATCAGGGGTGCAAAATGTAGCAGTAATGTCTGACACCTAGCAAGTTCGCATTCTGCCCCATTGTTGAAATTGCTTACATGTATATTAACTCATCAGTACACCATTTGTCCTGTGGAATAGGCCGCTGTTGCCATCCCTGTGTTACACACTCGGACCTTAAGGCTTGGAGAGGTCTGTAACCTGCTCTAGGTCACAGAGCTACTAAGCAAGCAGCCGGTGTTAGAAGGCTGACAGGGCCTCCGGAACCATGCCTGCAACTTCTAGTCCGCCTCACTGCTCATTGCCTATGGCAGTTTAGGATAACATTATTCATAATGGTGAAAAACAAGAAATGACTTAACCGTCCCAAAGGTGGGAAATCGTTTAAAAAACAACAACAACAAGCCAACCACGATACACCAGTATAAACTAGTGATGTAAGATGATGATGTATATCTGTATTCCTGACATGAAAAGAGAAATTGCTGAATGTGAAACAGAAGTTACAGACTGGTTCGTATAATATCTTGATTTTATAAAGTCTGAACCATGTAGTGTATATAGTAAGTAAACAATGTATCCTGGGCAACAGGTGGAGGGATACATACGTAGGCTTAAAATGTGAATAGTGGTTGTTTCATGGTGGTGAGATTCCAGGGAACAGGAACAAAACCAAAAATAAAATCAGACTTGGGGCGCCTGGGTGGCTCAGTTGGTTAAGCGGCTGGCTCTTGGTTTCCACTTAGGTCATGATCTCCCAGTTTGTGGGTTCCAGCTCTGTGCTGACAGCGTGGAGCCTGCTTTGCGTTGTCTCTCTCTCTCTCTCTCTCTCTCTCTCTCTCTCTCTCCTCCCCCCCCCCCTTTCTGCCCCTCCCCTGCTCATGTGCTCTTCCTCTCTCTCTCTCTCTCTCTTTTGCTTTTGGGGCACCTGGGTGGCTCAGTTGGTTAAGTAAGTCCGACTTCGGCTCAGGTCGTGATCTCATGATCTCATGGTTGGTGGATTCGAGCCCTGAGGTTGGGCTCTGTGCTGACAGCTCAGAGCCTGGAGCCTGCATCGGATTCTGTGTCTCCCTCTCTCTCTGCCCCTCCCCTACTTGTGCTCTGTCTCTCTCTCAAAAATAAATAAAAATGTTTAAAAAAATTGTTTTTAAATCGGGCTTTATTTTGGAAAATTTGTTAAATATACATCAGTAAACCAAATACCATAGTGAACCAGCATGCACTCATAACCAAGCTGATTTCATCTCTACCCCCACATTCCCCCTCACTCTCCTCCACCTGAATTATTTTGAAGGAAATTCCAGATTTCACCTGTAAATATTTTCAGAATGTAACTTTTTTTATATAACAATTTCATTATTACATTAGTAATCACAATACCATTATCATATTAATATCGCCAAATATGGCTCATGTTTGCCCTAAATGGTTTCTTTGTTTGCATTTTACAGTTTGTCTGGATCAGGATGCAAATAAATTTCACACAGAGTGATCAGTTGCTATGTATTTTAAGCCTCTTGCGCAAGAGATTGCCTCTCCATGAGGGAATCATGCAATTTCTTTTTGTCGTTGTTTGTTTGTTTTAAGTTTATTTATTTATTTTTGAGAGCGAGAGCATGCATGCATGTGCACGGGGAGGGGCAGAGAGAAAGAGGGAGACACAGAATCCGAAGCCGGCTCCAGGCCCTGAGCTGTCAGCACAGAGCCCCATGTGGGGCTTGAACTCACAAACTGCGAGATCATGACCTGAGCCTAAGTCAGACACTCAACCAACTGAGCCACCCAGGCGCCCCTCTCCTTGTGGTTTCAATGCCCATCTTCTTAATGACTAACAACGTTGAGTGCTTTCTTATGTGCTTATTTGCAATCCTTGTGTCTTCTTTGGTGAAGTGTTGGTTTAAATTTTGCCTGTTTTGTATTGAGTTGTTTGCTTTCTTATTGTTGAGGGTTTTTTTTTAATTTTTTAGGGTTTTTTTTTTGTTACATTTACTTATTTTTGAGAGACAGAGACAGAGCACAAGTGGGGGAGGGGCAGAGAGAGAATGAGACACAGAATCCCAAGCAGGCTCCAGGCTGCGAGCTGTCAGCACAGAGCCCGACGCGGGGCTCAAACTCACAAGCTGTAAGATCATGACCTGAGCTGAAGTCAGACACTCAACCGACTGAGCCACCCAGGCATCCCTCTTATTGTTGAGTTTTAAAGATTATTTGTATATTTTGGATACGTGTTATCAGATATTTGTTTTTTCAAATATCATCTCTCAGATTGTGGCTTACCTTTTCATTTTCTTGACAATGTCTTTGGAAGAGCAGAAGTTTTTAATTTTGATGAAGTCTGATTTGTTAGATTTTTCCCTTGTGGCTTGTGGTGTGTTTTTTTTTTTAAGTTTGTTTATTTACTTATTTATTTTGAGATTGAGAGAGCATGCACACAGGGGAAGGGTAGAGAGAGAGAGAAAAAGAGAAAGAGAGAGAGAGAGAATCCCAAGCACACTCTGCCCCGTCAGCACAGAACCTGATGTGGGGCTCAAACTCACAAACTGTGAGATCACAACCTGAGCCAAAGTCAAGAGTTGGATGTTTAACTGACTGGGCCACCCAGGCACCCCTTGTGGCTTGTGTTTTTGTGTCATGTTTTAAGTGTTAAAATAAAAAAATGGAGGGGACGTATCCTATTCAATGGAATAATCCTTCAGTAATAAGAAATGAGCTATCAGGCCATAGAAAGATGTGCATGAATAAATGCGTCTTACTAAGTGATAAGAAGCCAATCCGAAAAGGTTACATACTATAGGATTCCAACTACGTGACATTCTGGAAAAGGCAAACCTATAGGGACAGTAGAAAGATCAGTGGTCACCACAGGCTCACGGAGGGAAGGCGGGAGGGATGAATAATGGAGCACAGAGGATTTTTAGGGCAGTGAAACTATTCTATGTGTCACGGTGAATGCCTACCATTATGCATTTATCAAAACCCAGAGGATGTTGATAAAATGAGCCCCAAATGAGCCCTAATGTAACCTGTGGACTTTAGTTCGTAATAATCAATGGTGGTTCGTCACTCGTAATAAATGTTCCCCAGTTGTGCAAGTCGTTAAAAGGGGGAAAGTTGGGAATGAGGGGGAGGAGTCTTAGGAGCTTTCTGTACGATATGCTCAACTTTTTCTGTAAACCTAAAACTATTCAATCAATGGAGTCTATTAATTTCAAAAGAAAAATAAAAGGGAAAGATGCCCTTGAATGGTAAGGAAGCCTAATGATTTTCGAGTAACTTAGGCCTCCCCGTTTTGAAGATAACTGGCATCTTGGTCTAACAGCCAGTGGTGACCTCCCCCTCTTCCCTCTCTGTGAATGTCACCATTCCTTCAGCAGCCTAGACATTTATCTTTGATTTTCTCTCTCTTTTTTTTTTTGTTTTAATGTTTATTTATTTTTTGAGAGAGAGACAGAGCAGAAGAGGGGCAGAGGGAGAGAGACAGAGAGAGAGAGAGACACAGAATCCAAAGCAGGCTCCAGGCTCTGAGCTGCGAGCACAGCTTAACCTACTGAACCACCCAGGGGCCCCTATCTTTGCTTTTCTCTATCCCTCTCGCCACCCTACTGCCAGTCAATTGTCACATCCTCCCAAGTATCTTCCTGCAGTCCCGTCCATCCTTGTTTCCTACTTCTCTTTCTAATATTTATTTGTTTATTAATCTTTAACCTCTACCCGCAATGTAGCAATGTAGGGCTTGAACTCACAACCCTGGGATCGAGAGTCCCACACGCCTCCAACTAAGCCAGCCAGGTGCTCCTCTACTTCTCTTAATGTCACCAAGGTCAAGGCTGTCCTCATCTTTGACCTGGACTTCCTGCAAGCCTCCTGGCGAAACTCACTCTGTGTCTCCTGAGTCATTCTGATCCTATATAGAATGTTAGCTCATTTCTTGGGTCTAGACTCTGACATTCAAGGTCATCTGGTAATTCCAAGATTATCTTCTTTACAGCAGTTAAAGGGCAGTTTTGAACGACTCAAGTGGCATGAGTGTCCCCCCTGTCCCCACTGTAAGGGCAGTGTTCCATAGAGACGCCCCTCTCTAACTGGAGAGGCTTGAAGGCCATTATCAAGGCTAACTACTTTCAAGTCCCGTTGGTCAGTTTACTAATCAGGATGATTCGGAAAATCAGGATCAGGAAATGGAAGTTAGAGAGCAATTATGGCAGCACCTCTCACACTCAACAGAAAATGGCCGAGCCAAGTAAATCCTAAACTGCGATGAAAGGGGAGAAGAATGTGAACAGCAGAATTAACCGGGGAGGCCTCCAGGCTCGTGCAGGGAATGGCCCGTCCTGCACCCAAGAAGGAAGGACAGCTGTAGCCAAGCACGCTGTCTTATTTTTGTTGTGTGTGAAAGCGTTTACGGTCCCCTGTCCAGAGCCATGATCACATTTATAGGCTTGCAATTTGTTTTTTCACGTATCGCATTCCTGAGGAACCGTTTATAAAACCTGTTTTTCCTCTGGGCTGTCAACTTTCGGGAAAACTGAATTTCAAAAAAGACAAAAAAAAAAAAAAAACCCAAAAACCAAACCAAAACAAAAAAACGGCCCTTGAACTTTTCCCAAGCAGAATCTTACACAATCTGAACCTTGTTAAAATAAACACCCTGGCCTGGGATTTCTGCTCAAGGATGACCCATTACGGAGATCGTGTACTCAAAGGACATTTTTAAGAGTGGAAACCCACAGAGGATGATGCTCAGGGCCTTTTCAGATGTTTGTGTCTCTAATATATTTGTCCTATTCTATGCCCATGTAATTAATACCGATTCAGTTGTGTGATCACCTTGGTACAAAATGCCTTGGCTGTTTTCCAGAGCCATTCCTTTGTCTAAGTGCATTTCACCTTTCAGTAAGTTCCAAATAACTCCGATCACAAGATCGGAGCTCTTGTGTTTTCACAGCACTATTGGCTTCCTTCTCTTTTTCAGGTGCTTGCCTCGTCGTTATGACTCAGCTTTCCTCAACCTCTGCCCTAAAATGGAAGCATTTCCTTTCTTCTCACTGTTTGAAGCGGGGATGGGTGGCCCCGTCCCAGGTTGTGTTTTGTAGGAGAGCAGGACGGGTCCCGCTCCTAGTACCTGAGCTCTGCTCCCCATGCAGACTCCACCCGAGGGGCACCCAGGCCCCGTTTATTGCCATTAGTTCCTCCCACATTGGTAGTGGCCATGGAGGGATATGGACAGCAGCTGTCAAGTTACTGTCTCACATTCTTTTTATAGGCGAGGAAAGGAAGTCTTGAAAACACTAACTAGCTTGTCCGAGTTCACGTAACCGCGACACCACCTCTCAGATCTCAGCACTCTTTTTATCAGAGGAGAAGAATGAAGTCTAACTCTGTCTTTGAGAAATACTTTGTTCCAATCAGTGAGATTTTGCATATTCTGAAGATACATGGGACCCGGTGCCTCTACGAAGCCAGGCTGAACAACTGATTCGAAAACACTGCTAACAGTTTAAAACAAAGGAGTCTGCTTGAGGCATGATGTGGGTCTCCTGAACCTTGTATTCTAAACGTTGTCGTGGTTACTGCCCGTGGAGGAGAGAAGTGGGAGGCAGGAAAGAGGGAGGAGGAAGGACAGAGCAAGGCAGATGGGGATGGGTTGCCCGGACATTCATTCCCATTGTGCCTTCCATATGCCCTTTGTCTCTAGATTTTCACTCTACCTTTGTCTCTAGATTTTCACTCTACCTTTGTGACTTCAATGTGTATTGTATGCATAAGGTTCTTTTGTATTTGGGGTGCATTTCATAGGAAAAACCTTACGCAAACTTACAGCATGAGGCATGTGGAAAAAGTCAAAGATGAGAGGGCTAATAGCGTAATTCTACTTTGCTGACTTTAGAGGTAACAACCGAAGAATACCCTGAAGTTGATGTTGGCATAGGATGTTGATTCTGATATTGTCAAAAATAGTAATCAGTGAATGGTACTTGTCTTAGTTAACTAGGGCAACGGCTTCCACCAATCAGAGTTATAATCTTGGCCCCAAGCGTTCCAGATGCAAAAGCAAAAGCCCCTGTTGCAGCACCGAACACATCCAGGAGGCACCTGAAATCTTACACATTTAAATAATGATATAACTGGGCACCATCATTCCTCCCAAACACAGCGCTTCCTCTTGGGGAGGAAGTAACGCTTGATTGGCAAGATCTGACCTAAACAAATCAGGCTATGGGTAGTCGTTGGGAACTTTCCCCTCTATCGCTTAAGATTGACAAACTAGAAGGAGCATTTTGTTTACTTCCTTTTAATTATGACTAATTAAAAAAACAAAAAAACACCACAGCGTGTCCAAAGGAGAAGAGTACGTACTGACATTCTCAGTTGCTTCTGGATCAGGACTGAGCTGTTTGGAGACCCGTGTGCAATAGCTCTGCATAGTTTGGTCGGCTGTCCGGGAACTGACTGGAGTAGTAGCTTCAGAAGTTATTGGAATCTTCTCATCCGCTTCATAGTGAGATGAAGAGTTCTACCATTGATTTCGGATTTGGGCCAACTGCCAATGACCTTAACCTCTCTGCTCGGGCTTTGATGAGTGGCCATATCACCCGATCTGCGCAATACATCAATATCTTTGTCATCGACTCTTTCTGCCTCTTCCAGGCAGTTTGACTCTTTATAGTCCGCAGGTAACATCCACTGGCACTGAAGGACTTTGTCTTTGGAACTGATTTCCCTTCCATTTCTAATCCCTGATTATTTAGTGAACTGATATGCTGATGAGCTCATCTGAACAAGCTTTACTTTTTACGGGGCCTAGGAATGTAGCACGGAGGGCTAACGCGGGGCAGTTAGAAGGACACGGGCTTCGGGACCCATCAGAAAATCAAGATGTAGGTTATAATTAAAGAGCCACACGCGCCGCTTGCTGTGGATGTGCCTTTCAGCATGTAACCGGAGATGTCTGAAGCTTGGTAAAACAATGATACTAACAGCCATCACGCCGACCTCCAGGATTAAGTGAAGACAGTGTCTGTGAACATCTTTGCAAACTGCGAGGTTCTAAACAAATTTTATTTCCGGATCCCGTCGCCTTTTGTAGAGGCCGCTTTATTGACCTAAAACTCACATACTATACATTTTCATCAGTTCGAAGTGTACAATTCAGTAGCTGTTAGCATATTCACGGAGATGTTCATCTAAGAGCACAGTCAGTTTTGGCACATCTTTATCATCTCGGGGGGCCTGAGTGGCTCAGTCGGTTGAGCGGCTGACTTCTGCTCAGGTCAGGATCTCGCGGTTTGGTTCTTGATTTCGGGCCCTGCGTTGGGCTGTCCATTGTCAGGGTGGAGCCCTACTTCAGATCCTCTGTCCCCGCCTCCCCCGCCCCTCCCCCACTCACGCGCGAGCGTGCACACTCTCTCTCTCAAGAATAATTAAACATTAAAAAAAGAGACTATCTTTATCATCCCCAAAAGAAACCACATACCCTTTCGCTACCACCTCCCCGTCCTCCACGATCGCCTTTTTAATCTTTACGTTGTGTTTCTTTGCAGAGACTCTAGGACACTTCTTAAAATTACACTAAGTAAGAATAAGCTTATTTGCACACGGCAGGATGCAGGATGGGGAGCTAGGTGTTAACAGGTGATATTCTTAGGAAGATTACAATTCCCAGTCGGGTTCTACTTGGAGAAGCAGAAAAGATGAGCCCTCACAGTTACTGTGGAAGCCTTGCTGCCATGCAGGAGCTCATTCCGGTAGGACAGACCCGTGGGAGGGCTGGAGAGGAAGCAGTGGGCCCTTGCTGGTGTGGAGAAGGTGGCTGGGTGAGCACGGGGTTCCAGATCCAGGGAAATCCACATTCTCAGGAGGCTGCTTCTGTTTTTCCTCAACTTCCTAGACAGGAGTCCAACTTCATGCAGCAGAACAAGGAGGCAAGGAGGGAGGGAGGGAGGGAGGGAGGGAAAAGAGCCCGGGCCCCTCTACTCCCTGTACAACCCAAACACTAGGGGGAGGTGTTGAAGCAGGGGCGCAATGCGTATGTGGTACCGACTAGAGTGAAGAAACTCAACCCTGGCCTCCTCTTTGTTCCAGGTCGCCAGATCCCACCCTTGGACCCCCATGAAAATGGAAACAATGGAGCCATCAAACTTGGGAAGCCAGCCACGCAAGCCAGCCGGCGGTGCTGCTGACCCGTGGGCCATGGTCCACAGTACTTGAAGAAGCCAGAGCCGACCTCCCATTCTCGGCAGCCTGGCACCCCACATAGGCAGAAGTGGGGTGCTGGCTTGGCATCCCAGAAGACCTGCAGTGGTGGGGCAGGAACTGTCCCTGGGAAAGGCTTCTAGAAAAATCCGCCACACTGCCACAAAATGGCCTTTGGTGCATGAAATGCAAACGGGAGGGAACGGGTGTTAGGTCACGAGCACAACTGATTTGGTATTGTTGTTGTTGTTGTTAAAAACCTTAAAATATTCTTAAATTTGTACAGCAGCCACATCGGCTTAATGTGTGTGAGAGTCCAAAGTGGTGATCCATTCTGATTTCCTGTGCTCCCCAGCCCCATTTCTTTAAGTTCTTCAGTGCCATTGCCTCTGTTTCCTGACCAGCCTTCACTGAAAGGTTCATTTAATTTCATTTCATTTCATTTAATTTACCTTTCAATGGAGTGTAATTGGCCCATCACTCAAGCTACAGACTTGAGCCATGATGAAAGTGGAGAAAGATGCATTAGAAACTGTTGTCTACATCTCTTTTACTTGGTGCCCGTTTTCCTTCAGTCATATATAAACACACCAAATCTGACTAAGATATCGCATGCAATTTTGGGAGTGGGAGGCCTAGTTTGAAAGAATCATTTAAGTAGTTACCGTGTAAGCGGTGACAGATGTAGGATATAAATATTTTTCCAGACACTGTCTGGTATGATCGTCTCCGCAGTAATAAACGCCTACCCTCTTAGGGAAGGTTAACGCACAGACTATGATTTTACTAAGACAGTATGTCACGGCGTCATATCTAGGGGGCAAATTAACCAGGGGATGTTCGAGTCTAGGTCTTAGGGCACACCCCGAATAATATCAATTAATAGGTTACAGGAAAGCCAGCCAGAGGGAGCACCAGCACCTTAAGATTCTAGACCCCCGCCATTACAGAATTGGAGAAAGCGTTCTAGAAGACGCCAGGCTTGGGCAGGTGGGCGCTAGGGCTACCTGGAGGTCCCACCCTGGAATGCTAATTAGCTGACAGTAGGCTTTCATAAAACCTTCCCTTCTAGATGCCCTGTCTGCTCAATTACTTAAAGATGCCTGAATCCGATGGAAGGAAAGGGAGAGAAGGCATGGAAAGGAAGAAAAGCTATTTCCATTGGAAATCCAAATCTTATTACCATTCGGACGTCCATCAATATCTGGGATCAAGAAGCCCTTGGCTTCCTATTAGGGCTTATATTGGAGGGAAATTCTTAAAGGATGTTTGGATCCATGCCTTGCGTGGGGGTAATCAGGCAGCCTGGTGACAGGGCTGGCTGGTTCCCTCTTTTGGTAGGAACATTCAAGACCCAGCAAACTTCAGTAGAAAACCTATAATGTAAAAGCCAGGAGAGAGATTGTGAGCGGACAGAAGACCTCAAACTCCTAGGAACCCAGTGCGAGCTGCTGCTTCCGAGTCCTGTCATGGCTGTGCCCACCCTGCTCTAGACAGGTTAGAGGTGCTGAGATCACCGCCAACAAAAAGCGAGAGTCGCTGAGAGACCGCGGCCAAGCTGACGCTAATTTATGAGGACTGCAATCAAGAAAACAGGCGGGAATCGCAGACTGAGGTGTTCTGTTTTGTTTTTAACTCAAGAATATGCTGTCAGTCGGATAGCGTCAACTGTCACACCCCGATGGCAAAAAGTAGCGTGACCATCTTAGGATGTGCAGGCTGGAGAAACTTACTTTTGGTTCAAGAGGGCCTCTTAGCTCTCCCAGACAGGCACCTCAAAAACTGGTAGCCAGTGGCACTGGGATGTCTCAGCAGGGCCCCTGCTGGGCTTTTTAGAGTTTTCTCCACATCGTCAATCCCGAGTGACTGTCGCGCCCCTTTTGAAAGTTAAACAACTGGGGCTGCAGATGGAACGACCCCTTTCCAGGTGGCACGCGGGCTTGTCGTGGAGCCTTTCCTCATCCAGTGGTCCCTGAGAACCTGGGTCTGTCTCTAGACAGCTGTTCTGGTGGCCCAGCTAAGGTGCTAACACCTCCCGGTGGGGTTCACAGCCTTGGTCTGGGCCTTCGGCGGTTGCAGCTTGCATGAAAATAGCTGATGTTAATCACATGCAGCGAGCGAGCAACCCACGTATGAGCCCAGGGTTTTCTTCCAGAAGCACATCGAGGGTGTGAACCACTCCTTTACCTTTCTGTACCGCCTTAACTATTCAGGCCAGTCAGATGGCAATAGATACATAATCAGTACTCCGAGCGGTTGGTGAAGAGAGTACACGGCACTTGGGCACAAGCATTCATGCAAACACAGAGTCTTCTCTGAAGACAGACGCTCGCGCTTTGTCCACAACGAAGCTTTCCGACTTTCTTTGGCCTCGCGATCACGTTCTGGCTGTTCTGATAGTTGAATTATAACCACGTGATATTACGTAAAGGCCCAAAACGTCAAGAAGTTTCACGTGATGGAAACCCTTCACATAATTTTCCAAACTTTGCTTTTCTCCTTCCGTTTTCTTTCCTTTCACGGGCGTGTATATGTGTAAATATGATTTTTGTATTTGTTACCACCGACACGTAATCCATTTCACCGGCTGGGCCTGGCTCGTGCCTATGTGTTGTACCGTGTAGGCACGGGTTCTCACGGGGGTTCTTTCCCCGTGGGATCCCCCACGATGGCGCTGGAGTCATGCAAACGTTTTATGTAGGTACATAATTGACTTGCCATTTTACGGTTGAAATGGTACATCAGGGTGCCGAATGGGACGTTACCTTGCAGACGAGAGAGGGTTGAAGGCCTAAAACTAACTTCTAGCCAACGAAAGGGCTGTGCCCCCAATGAGCCCTGAACTCATTTTCTGAGGGAGGGTTGGATGACAGAAATCTTTCCTTTCAGATCAAGGAGTGCAGCGTATGGTGGCTGAAGCTGAGCCCCTCTGGCGGGACGCCACCTTGCTCTGCAGGGCTCACAGCGGGCTGAATTACAAGCCAGCTTGTAAACGAAAGGGCTCGGAGCTGTATTCAGACCCATTTGGTGTCCAGGGCGCTCTTTCAACCGCCATCGTTGAAAGCAGACCCAGTGATCCAGTGTTAGTGCTCTGCCGTGTAAACCGTTCCTTTTTCTCGTGTTTTTAAAAAGGGCTTCTGTCTGGGCTGGACCCAGTTCTCACATATAGAAGACACTGCGGCAGACGATTAGGGTCTCTCCACCTTGTATTCTATAGTAAGCCATTGCCCTCAACATCGCCCAACTGTATCTGTTATTTTGAGTTTAACACACACTGATTCATACTAATAAATATTGTAAGTTTTACCGGCTCTGTCTTTGTCTTCTAATGCCCAGCAGGGTAGTTTTCTTTAAACCACAGTCACCTCGGAATAGAGAAAGGCGATTCCCCGGAGACATTTGCGTACCTGTGCACACGAGGACGTGTAGAAGGGTGTTGGCTGGCGCTGTTTGCAACAGCAAAGTGTCTTCCCCTAAGGAAATCAGTAATAAAATGTGGCACGGTCACACGATGAAAACTACAGGGTAATGAAAATGAATGCAGGACCTCTCACACATCAATATGTATCTCAAAACAGGATTGTGGAGGGGCACCTGGGTGGCTCAGTCGGTTAAGCATCTGACTTCGGCTCAGGTCGTGATCTCACGGGTCGTGAGTTCGAGCCCCGCGTCGGGCTCTGTGCCGACAGCTCAGAGCCTGAAGCCTGGTTCGGATTCTGTGTCTCCCTCTCTCTCTGCCCCTCCCCCACTCACAAACATGTCTGTCTCTCAAAAATAAAATAGAAACATTAAAAAAAATTAAGGGGCGCCTGGGTGGTGCAGTCGATTAAGCGTCCGACTTCAGCCAGGTCACGATCTCGCGGTCCGGGAGTTCGAGCCCCGCGTCAGGCTCTGGGCTGACGGCTCAGAGCCTGGAGCCTGTTTCCGATTCTGTGTCTCCCTCTCTGCCCCTCCCCTGTTCATGCTCTGTCTCTCTCTGTCCCAAAAATAAATAAACGTTGAAAAAAAAAATTAAAAAAAAAAATTAAAAAAAAAACCAGGATGTGGAGTGTGGGGCTACATACTGCACACTCCCAAGGGAAACACTCTCACCGTGGCCTGTGTGAAAGACCTTCAGGAGCTATGCAGTACACAGCCTGAGCAACAGAGCTGTGGCCTGAATGAGTCAATAAAGCAAGCTGAAGAAGTACACAAGCATCTAAATTGACACAAAAACAATAATGTATGTTGTTTGTGAATGTGTGTGTGTGTGTAAAGGAGGCATTAGAAGGAAAAACACCGATTTCTCTATCATGCTTACCTCTGGGGAGGCAGGCAAGCAAACAGCATCAGGGAAGGGAACGAAGGGCAATAAACGAGCAGTAATTTTTATCTGCTTCATGATAGAAGACTCTGAAGCCAGTATGACAAAATGGTAGCGTCTGGTAATTTCAAGGTATGTGCTTTATCAGTGCATTTTGCCGTGTTAATTTTTTTCAAAGGGAAAGGCTATGGAGCCAAGAAGCAAAGAAGGATTAGGTTGACTTTGTAAACAGGCTGGAAAGAATTCCTAAGTGTCCTTGCCAACTTCATGTTCTCAGGACGTTTTCTGAGGCTTACGTATGCCCCCCCCTTCCACTGTCTCGGCTACCCCCGCCTGCCCGCCAGACACGCGGACTTTTTTTTTTTGCACACCTGTACATCCGGTGCCTTCCAGGCAAAGCTTTGTTCGATTCGTGGATGGACCTGGAACAGAGTGTGAAGAGGGAGGAAAGTAGTGCCCCACTTTCTCAGCATTCAAGTTTCCCCAAGGCGCGTGCTTGGAAAGCTGCCTTCAAAATATCATCAAACAAGAAACCAAACAAAAACCGCCATCACCAAGAGACCTGGTGTTCCAATTTTGTCAGGAAGAAGAGTCTTTCTTTCTCATTGGCTAGGAAGTCGTTGCCTATTCATGGCAGTTTGGGGAAACGTTTTAGAACAATCCGATGGATTGCTGGATTTAGCCGCCAAATTTTGGCCTTCTGTGTCGGTAACATTCTACACGGAGATTCCCTTCTCTCCTTGCTCCCTCGCTTTCGCTGTGTCCCACCTTGGGGGTTTACTTAATAGAGCGCACGGTCTGAGGAGTTGTGCACTGAGGCACCTTTTACGTTTCTACAGAACAACTCTGGTTATTTATGGGCTCTGGAGAACGAGGGCAAAAAGTCTAGAGCTATCCTTAGCCGAGTATGGCCTGGGGCTACTGTAAGTAGTCTTTAAACATTTCCTGCTCAGACAAGCATCATCCCAAGAGCAAGGCTTGCTGGTTAGAAGAGGAGGGAGTCATCCTAACTTAATGAGCATCTGTCTCCAGGAGCGTCTTCCCTGAAGTTTTAAGACAGTGCAGCAACATGACGTTCCACTGGCTTCTTGCACGTATGTGAAGCTACCTTCTCTCCTCTATTCCGGTGTTTATTGACACAGCACTAGACAGATAATACCAAGCATGGGCAGGTGTACTGGAGACGGGCACTCTCATGCTGGTCAGAGCATAAATCGATAAGTCTTCTACAAAGTGGCTTGACAGTGTGTATCTGAGACATTTGAAAGACTACATCCTATGACCCACTAATCCTGTTCTTCTATTTGTAGGAATTAATTTCAGTATATGTACTTGTGTTTGTGTGTATGTGTATTTATATATGTGCATATGTATGTGTATATGTATGTATTATATATATAACACACACATACGTTACCTATTAATGCATAACATATTCATCCAAAACTTAGCGTCTTAAAACAATGAACACCTATTTTTTTAAGTTTATTTATTTATTTTGAGAGAGAGTGCAAACTGGGGAGAGGCAGAGAGAGAGAGAGAGGGAGAGAGAGAGAATCCCAAGCAGGCTCCACGCTGTCAGTGGGCAGCCCAACGTGGGGCTCGACCTCACGAACTGTGAGATGGTGACCTGAGCCAAAATCGAGTCGGACACTTAACCAACTGAGCCGCCCAGGTGCCCCAACTATAAACACCTGTTTCTTACAGTTTCCGTGGGCAGGATTTGGGAACGGCTTAGCTGGGTGGTTCTAGGTGCAGGGTCTTTAACAGGTGAATTTGAGATGTTGGCTGGGGCTGCAGCATCTGAAGCCCTCACCGATTCCCTAATAGGAGGGAGGCAGGAGGCCCCATTTCCTCACCGGGTGGACCTCTCCATCCACTGCTCAAGGGACCTCACGATGTACTAGCTGGTTAGTGCAGATTTATTCACTAGTGTTTGTCCCAGTATCGTTTATTAATAATGAAAACTTGGAATGATGCAAATGTCCTATGATAGGAAATCGAATAAATTGTAACCACAAAATAGAATACCGTAACCCTTAAAAATTACAGTGTTAAAAATCAGCGTTACCGGCTACAAGAGTCAGAGGCATGAAAATGTACTCTTGCTTTTTCTGTAATAACTTCATTTCTACCTTGAGCCCCTGTTCTGTCTAATGTGGAAAGCTGGATATGATCATCCAGCTAGTTTTACCCCATAAACTCTGGCTTCCGTCACTGTGGGCTTAAGCGCACTGTCACGATTTAACCTTCACGTGCTCCCAAGGGTGGGTGACGTGTTAAGGATGCATCTAAGCTCCCAGAGAGCTGCTGTAGTGTTTCTGGGTCTCACTGTCTGGCCAACACAGAGGTCTTTCTCTGTCCCCCTTGTGCACCTGGCCCCCTCCAGTCTGCTTCTGCACCCCGCTTAAAGGTCCTGGGAAGATTTTGGATGAGAGCATGAGCTCCCCTGGGGTCCTCAGAGATTGGTAGGGCAGCAGCCTGGACTGTGTCGGGTGGGCTTTGCCAGCATTCCTCCTCTATTGCTGGGGACCCCGATGACTGCCTGGGTGGGGAGCACAGTTCTCAGTCCCTTTCTGGGAGGCCAGTGGGAAGCTGGTGCTGGGCCCACCTCACCCAGATTGTGTCTGCATGTAAGCTATCTCAGCTTCTCCGCTGCTCCCTTCCCATAGCCCAGGGGGTGTAGGAGTGGGGGGAAGCAGGCCATAACTTTACACTAGCTTTCTCAAGCCTTTCCCTTTTGAGTTCCAAAATCCTCTGTTTTATTGCAGACTTTATTGAGAGTGAAGGGGATGCTGTCAATATCAAGCTGGTACAACAGGATTAAGTTGGATAGTCTCAGGCACATTGGGACACAAGGTCATTCTGGTCCAGCCTCTAGCAAGATGGAAGGTGGGTGTTGGGGAGGTGGGACAGAAAATTCAGGAGTTCCTGGGTAAGTACCTCATCACAGCTGTCTTGGTAAAGTCATCCATCCATCCATCCATCCATCCATTTATCCAACAAGTATTTGTTGAGGGCTACCATGAGCCGGTGCTGAATGAGCCCATTCAGATGTATACAATTTCCAAGCTTATGAAAGAGGAAACCGACATAAGGGAAAGGACGAGAAAACCAAGAATGGCAGGAATGAGAAGAAGACATTCTGTTGAAGGCAGACAGGGAGGCTTGACTGGGGAAAGCATGGTGACCACAGGGGTAGGAACCGGGGCTCGGAATCAGCCCACCCCTTACTCATCATAAGATCCTGAACAAGTTACTTGGTTTCTCTGAGCCTCAGTTTTCACCTGAAAAACGGGGATAGTGCCCACATCGCGGATTCGGTGTCAACACTAAGTGAAATTGTTGTGTAAGGCACTTAGCCCAGACGCCTGGTAGCCATGATTATTGCCATTGGCTTCGACCTCTGCCCTGGATTTGTGAAGTTGTCATTTTCTTCTGTTTGTTCCTTTCCCTGGAGCCATGTGGTGTGGAGATTAAGATCAAGAGGTCTAGTCCCCCGAGTCCGACCCCCAGCTCTGTGTGCTGGCAGTGGGATGTTTAGCAGATTAATGTCGCTGAGCCCCGGCTTCCTCGTACGCAAGATGCAGAAAATAATTCCTATGCACACTTGTCCACAATCCTGGAGTCCAAAGAGCTTCACGAGCGGAGAGGTTTTTTTTCTAAGTTTGGTACGGACTCATCTGGAGTAGAACTAGATCCGAACTGATGAGATGCCATTTGTCGTTGAGTATTTATCCAACCAGGGGTGCATATCTACACCTTTAGTTGCAGAAATACTACTGGTTGCTTAGAGGATCCCATCCCTGACTCCGCTGGATTTTTAATTTTTTTTAAACGTTTATTCATTTTTTTTTGAGACAGAGAGAGACAGAGCATGAACGGGGGAGGGTCAGAGAGAGAGGGAGACACAGAATCTGAAACGGGCTCCAGGCTCTGAGCCGTCAGCACAGAGCCCGACGCGGGGCTCGAACTCACCGACCGCGAGATCATGACCTGAACCGGAGTCGGATGCCCAACCGACAGAGCCACCCAGGCGCCCCAGGATTTTTATAAAAAATCCAAACAAAATTCGGAATCCTGCCAACACCTGGGCACAGGTGTCACGTAAGGTACGGAGAGCCCTTCGTACCTGCCTCTTGGGTGCGTCACGAGGATTCGGTGAGAGCGCGTGTGAGAGGCCTTCCTATCTGGCAGCTCCCAGGCAGCTGCCGTCTCCACTCGCAGGGCTGCAGGGGTTTCATTGTACAGAAAGCACTTCTTACCATCCCAGCACCAAATGCTCAAAACCAGTAACAGCTAACATGGATATAGCGACTGGCCATGTGCCAGATATGGTCCTCGGCGTTTTACATCCCATTGCCTCTTTTTATTTTTACAACCCTCTTTATCGTTCTTCCATTTCTGTTATCACCTCCATTCTACACATGAGGAAACTGAGGCACAGGAGGGTAACTAAATTGCCCAAGACCATAGACCAGTAAGAGACACAGAAGTCAAACGTTAGCTACGGTTCGTCTTTTCTCGTGTTTTAATTTTAAAAAACGAGGGGCGCCTGGGTGGCTCAGTCGGTTAAGCGGCCGACTTCGGCTCAGGTCATGATCTCGCAGTCTGTGAGTTCGAGCCCCGCGTCGGGCTCTGTGCTGACAGCTCAGAGCCTGGAGCCCGTTTCAGATTCTGTGTCTCCCTCTCTCTCTGCCCCTCCCCTGTTCATGCTCTGTCTCTCTCTGTCTCAAAAATAAATAAACGTTAAAAAAAAATTTAATAAAAAAAATGAAAAAGAATACTTTTTGAGGTAAAATTGACCTGTGACATTAGTTCCTGGGACAGGACATAATGATTCAATGTTTGTATACATTGCGAAATGACCGCCATAATAACTCTACTTAACAGCCATCACCACACATGGTACAAATTGTTTTTCACAAGAAAAAATGAGAACTTTGAAGATCTATTCGCTTAGCAACTTTCGAATATATGATACAGTATTATAAACGATGGTTACCGTGTCATATGCCCAGGACTTAATTCTTTATAACTGGAGCTTTTGGCCACCTTCTATTTTCTCCTTTCTTTGCTGTCATTGTAAGTACCATAAATACAAAAGATTGAAAGAAGGGGCGCCTGGGTGGCTCAGTCAGTTAAGTATCAGGTCACGATGACCTTTGGCTCAGGTCACGATCTCACGGTTTGTGGGTTCGAGCCCTGTGTTGGGCTCAGTGCTGACAGCTCAGAGCCAGGTGCCTGCTTCAGATTCCTTGTCTCCGTCTCTCTCTGTGCCTCCCCTGTTTGCAATCTCTCTCTCTCTCTCAAAAATAAAAATAAAACATTAAAAAATTAAAACACAAAAACAAAAAGGATTGAAGGAAAGGAAATCTACACTCATTGAATCCTTCTCCTAAACGAAATACTTTCAAGTTGTATCTCCTTTCAGCCTTAAAACCAATCTGAGGGGCGCCTGGGTGGCTCAGCGCGTTGAGTGTCTGACTCTGGGTTTCTGCTCAGGTCGTGATCTCACGGTTCGTGTGATCGAGCCCTGCGTCGGGCTCTGTGCTGACAGTGTGGAGCCTGCTTAGGATTCTCCCCTGCCCCCCCCCCCGCCCCTCTCTCTCTCTCTGCCCCTCCCCTGCTGGTGCATGCTCTTCCTCTCTCCCTCCCTGACCCCCCCCTTCTCAAAAATAAATAAATAAACTTACAAATCTGAGAAGCATGCACAGTTATTCTCATCTGTATGGAAGGAGCATGGAGCCCTTCCTGGCTCTCAGTTTTCTAGTCAGTAGGCTGGGTGACATCCATCCCTGCGGAGGCCCACACTCTAATCCTTGCACCTCGGGAGGGAGTGCAGGCTGGGGGAGCTCAGGGTTAACCAGCTCAGGCTACCAGAGCTGAAACACTCCATCAGTGAGATTTGCTAATTTCAGGGAACTATTATCTGATCCCGAACTGCAGGTGTGGCTCTCCTTGACCCCCACCTCTCAGGCAGCTCGGGGATTTATCTTTTCTGTATCCCTGACCTCGATATTGACACCATTTGCTCAGCCCTGACTGAAGTTCTTAACTGGCCTTTTGAAATGACTTTTGCATCAAGGCCCCGCGACTCTGATGTTGCCCTGAATATGCGCCTGAGAAGCTGGCGCAAAATGGTGTCCCCAAGGGGGCCTGGACGACCCGAGAGTGGCCAGGCTTCCTCTGCTCTCCTTCACCTCGCATTTTCTCTCCATTTGTACCTATTCTCTCTCTTTTCCTCATCCCTTGGAAAAAGATCCCAACTCACTTCTAAAGCATGTCCCATGCTTTTTTTTTTTTTTTTTTTTTTTTTTCTTTTCTTCTTCTGTCTTAAAGCCCGCCTGCACGATTTCCCACCTCTGGTCAACTTACATCTACCCATTTGATCAGCTGTCATCCATTTTCCTTGCCCCCCCCCCCAAGCTACTCTTGCCTTGCATTAATGAAATCCTTAAAAAGAGAATCTCGATCTTCTATTATTCACTCCTCACCCGAATTTGGAATTTGGGATTCGGAAGTCTGCCCTTTCAAAGGTTATGGAGGGACGACCTACCTCCTGGCCCCACTGCTGACCTCTGTCTCCTCACTCTCCCTGCATCCCTGTAGGAACTCGAGGCTGTTGACCTCCCCTCCAGCGGTTCGCCCCTTCTTTGGCCAAGATTCCCTTGCAGGTCCCTTCTGCGAACTCGTCCTGATTCCACCCCATGTGTCCCCCTTTTTTATGATTTCATCCAATTTTAGGATTGCAACTACTGTGTCCAGGTGTTTGGCTTCTGAGTCGTAGTCTGGTCTGGCTTCTTTCCGGAGATCAAGCAGAATTCGATTCCCAGCTGCCCCATGGGTGCCCGCGTGGTGTCCTGATGCCCCGTCGGGCACGCACAGCCTCCTCCACCTGGTCCCCTGTCCGCTTCCTGCGCCACAGTCTCTCGGTGGCTCAGGCCTCAAACGTGAGAGTCCGTGTCAGCTTCTCCTAGGCATGTGCCAAACCATCGAAATTCTATTTCTGGAATTTCTTGAGCCTTTTAGCTCTCTTTCCCCTCTCCGAGTGTCGGCTTTTGATATATTCTCTTTCAGCTCTTGCGATGGCTTCTTAACAGATCTCTGAATTCTGTCCTTGGCCCTCAAGTCTGCGGCATATGCTGCCCGTGAAACTGCTAAAGTACAGATCAGATCGTGGCATTTCCTCACACCTTTGTGCGACGCCCTACTGCAGATCCAGTAACATTCCAACTCCGTGACACGTGCTGAAATACCCCCTCTCATCTGGGCCCAGCCCCTGTCTCTGCCCAGCATGGGCCGGGGCCCTCTCCTGCCCACCTTCACCGCATGGTGGCACGGCCCCTCTTTCCCTGCCAAAAAGGCCATCTCTGTTTGCTCCTCTCTCCTGGCAGTGCACCACTTGGTTTCAGGGAGCTTTCTCACCTCTTCCCCCGGGGGAGTAATAGCCCAGATCATGACCTGAGCCGAAGTCTGATGCTCAACCGGCTGAGCCACCCAGGCGCCCCTGGGGTAGTACGCTTTTTGCGCTAAACATGGAGTCCGGTATTAACTTATTTTAATTCTCCACACTCAGTGCTGTAGCAGAGGGTCAGGAAGTTAATCAGGAGGGTCGGGAAGGAAGGGAAACTCACAGGCAAGTTTTTCTTGAGTGCCTGCTGCATTGCAAACCAGGCCACCAACCGAAGATGCCAAGGCAATCTCTCTTATCTTATCTTACACTTGGATTAGGCGGGATCTATGGATTTCTGCCATGTGACATCACTTCACTAAATGTGTGGTGCTGACAGGAAGGGATGGGTGGCCAGGACGATGTGTCGGGGGGTGACATTTCAGTTTTTCATTTCACTTACTTGCAGTGTTCTGATTTTGTTCCTGGTATGGATGGGTTGGAAAAGTCTTATGGGGAGAATTTCCTTGGCCACTTTCCTGTTACTCTCTTCAGAAGCCAAGCTAGAGATGGTGGTCTGCCAGATGCTAATAAACATAATTTGAGCAAAAGTGTATTTTAAGTTAACGGTTTTAATGTAAACCTTTGATCGTTTCTTATTATCCATCTTGTAACCCATTCATGTCTTTCTCCATCCATTCAGTAAGAGCCCACAGAATACCACACTCACTTATGGTGAGAGTGAGCTTGGGCCCTTCCCGGGGACCTGAGCGCCAAAACCACAATTAATGTGCTGAGACATGTTCAATGGGAGCCATTGTTTTGCTCTGCTCTGCTGAGGGTGCCATTCCACTGGCTTGCTTGTCTGGCTTCCTTTAGAAGGTGGGTATTGTGAGATCCAAGGAACCATGTATAACAGAGCAAAGCCCCTGCCCTAGGAGTGATGAGCTGGGGTCATGTGCATGTTTAAAGTCTCTGAGAAGCCTATGGGTATTAAAACACCATCAAACTGACAACTAACCTGAATCTTACCAAAGCATCTCCAGAGTTTTTTAGTAAATACTCACACAGGAGAGCTTTTAACGTTATGCAAAAAGTCTCTCCAACCATAAAAGTGTTGAGCGTTAAATACCAGAACAAAGGGGCTGAGTAAAGCCAATAATCCACTCTTCCTTGAACAAAACATAGATAGCATTGTGTCTAGAACTGATGGGGAATGAATGGGGTACTGAACTCAGAGAGCCAGGTACAAAGGCATAAGATCCACCTTAGGTAAAATACTGATGGTTCATGACAAATCCTCTGTATGCCCAGTCATTTGGAGGTAGAAAAGAAGAGCATTTGCTTGGTCTTTAAGAAATTAAGTTCTTTCCCATTAAAAAATGTCCATTCTTGACATTTTGGATACTCTAGAAAAATAGAAGGAATAGTAAGCAATTTACCAATCCACACAAACACTTAGAACGTCTTAGGAGTTTTCCCAATGTTTGCTATTATGACACTGAGAAACCAGGTAAAAAACAATTTTCTAATAGATGTTTAAATGGATTTATGGCTTTATTTATTTTACATGAGCCCACAACAACTTCTTTCAGATTTGGGGGATGTTCTAAAGGTAATAGGATATCGTGGGTGAGCCTGGTAAAATTCAAGAGACACCGAATCCAGCTCTGTATAATGACTTGTCCAACTGATTGCTTTCTGATCTCTTTAGGGAAAAATACTTAAAGCGGTCACATCGACGACAAAAAATAGGATGGAAATGTAAGACGTAGATCCCTTTTTGCTTAGAGCAACCAGTACTGAAATGAAGGCTTTTATGACGATAAGCATTCTTGTTTATATATATACATATTTTTTCTTTAATGTTTATTTATTTTTAAGAGAGAGAGCATGAGTGGGGGAGGAGCAGAGAGAGAGGAAGACAGAGGATCCAAAGCGGGCTCACTAATGGCAGTGAGCTGGATGCGGGGCTCGAACCCATGAACTGCGAGACCGTGATCTGAGCCGAAGTCACATGCTCAACCGACTGAGCCACCCAGGGTCCCCAAGCATTCTTCTATTTTAGCACCAGGCATACAATAAACATGCTGTTTTGATCTGATTACAAAATAATTCTTAATACAGAGTGACTCTGTGTGAATGAACACGCCTCTATTGAAGTAATAGTCTCTATCAGTTAACAACTATATGATTAGAACCACATAAAACTGTAGTTGAACCTTCTAGTTAAATCCCTTCAGAGGTGCCTGTTCTTAAGGAGCTGACATGTCGCTGCAGCATGAGCCACCTGCATGAAAGATGTCATCCTCATGGCCCATGGTGGCCCTTACTGCCCCGCATCAGGACATGCAATAACTCCCAGCTGGTGTCCCGCCTCTTTGACGTGAAGTCTTACAGAACATCTCAAAGATTAATGCAACAAACCCACGTATGAGTGCCCACCATATAGAATTAACAAATATTAACATTTGATTTCGAAGCATTTGTGATATACAGGCACACACATATTTAATTAAGCAAAATGAAATTGAATATAATAGACAAAGCTGAAGTCCGTTTTGATCTTTTTCTCAAACCCATTTCTCCTCTCCCTTTACCTGCTCAAAGCAATTAGTATAGTGGGTGTTAGGCAGGGCCTTCAAAGCCAAGTTTTCTCTTTATTTTATATATTTACATATATTAATACATACAGATGCATATACATGTATATCTGAATAAACGGTCTTGCTTACGTTTTGGAATAGAAACCCCATTTTGTGGTGTCTGCTTTCCTCATTACAACAAATGCCCTAAGGAGGTAGCCCCCGGGGTCTGCTCGTTTCTTTATCCCTGGTGGATAGCCTCATTTGCGTCCTACGTAAATACTCAACAAATGTGGAACTGAATAATATCTGCCAGTGTATTATAAAATATTATGAAGTTGTATTAATTGGTGTTTTCACTATGGTGGGTACACACACACACACGCACACCTGTGCATGCACTTGGATCCCCAGAATAGTCCCAATAGCATTTCTCTGGCCATGGAGCTCTTTCTTCTATGGGGGGCTTCTGGGTCTCTTCACTGTGCTCCCCGTTTCACATGCTTATTCATCCTTTCCCTCCCCCATCCTGCTCTAGCCCCCTCTGGCCATCTGAACCCAGGCCCCTGAGACCCTTGGGTCTCTGCCAAGGTGGCAGTGGCTCCAGAAAGCAATTGCAAGACTGCCTCATATCACGGTTGCCACCAAAGGCACATGGCAATGACATCCAGCTGATTCTTTCTGAGTGCCAGCCCTTGACCCTATTTTGGGCTCATTTTCTGGAGCTCTAGATGCCCAGAGAAGACAGTGTGCACCCCACCGAAGATGGAAACCTTCTCTCCCTACTCCCTTCTGTCTACTCCTCAGTTACAGCTGCTTTGTGCAGCGTCGCCTTCCAGCTGAACAGGATGCCCTGCTCCATGCACAGCCTGTTAGCTCTCATCCCTATTCTCAAATGACTACTTACTGCAAACACCTGCATCTCTCTCCGGTGGCTCAGGTGCCCCTGCAGGGGACAGGTAGAGCAAGTGCACGGGCAAGCACAAATGCCAGACTTGATGCTCCCGGAAAGAGCACCCAAAAGGAAGGAAGGATCGCTTGAGGTATGCTTTGTACTCTCCCCCAGTCCCCAGTGGGAGTGACCCCTAGTGCGCACAGTGACAGCTGGCTTGATTCCCCCCCCTGCCCTACCAATGTCTCCTGGGATCATGTCCCAAATAAATACCTGTGCTCAAATTCTTGTCTTAGATCTGCCTCCTATAGTTTAGTTAAAATGCTTTATTATCTGTTCAGTGGTCGAAAGAAACAAACCATTGACACAAAAATCAGCATGGGGGATCTTAAATACATATTGCTAAGCGAAAGAAGTCAATCTGAGAAGGCTACAAATTATATGATCCCATTTATGTGACATCCTAGAAAAAGCAAGGCTACAGAGACAAATCAGTGGCTGCCATGAATTTGCAAGAGGGTGAGGGTTGACTAGGTGAAGCACAGATTTTTTTTTTAGGGCAGTGAAACTATTTTGTATGGTCCTGTAGTGATGAATAATAATAACACTCATTTGTCAAACATAGAGGACTCCAATGCACAGAGTGAACCTTAATGTATGCAAATTTGGAAAAAAATTCAGTCCAGAGGGTAGGGGATCCCAGAATGAAATGCAGAATGTGACAAAAGAAAATACCTACTACAAATGTATGGCATAATTTCATTGAAGGGGTGGGGGTGGGGGGGAAGAGGCCGACCTAAGTAACTTTGGAAATGACTAGAAACGATAAGCCTATAAAGACAAAAGGAACCGTACAAAAGCGCTGTGTTCTAGGTGATGAAGCTGTTTACCATGGAGGGACAGGTTAACCATTCTGAAACCATTATATGTGTCTACTGGAATTGGACAAATAAATAAATGAGTGGCAGACAGTGGGGACCAAGTCACTTTTGGAATAGAAGTTTACAGACAAGCTTGGGGGAAAGGCTACAATGAACCATGTGGTACTGAATTAAAGTCAAGGACATCAATATGAACTCATAGTTCGCTTAATACAGATACTGACATAGAAATAGCAATAAAGGTGTGTGTGTGCACAGGTTAGTTACATCTATATCCAGTTCCTAGTTATGCTCACTGAGTCTAAAGGCAATGGCACCCAGTATCAACAAGCACACCCAGCTCAGATTTTGTTTTCTAAACACCATTCTGCAATAAAAGGAAGCAGGGCTCATTAAAGAAATGGACGATTCTGGGGATATGGCAGTGAATCTATAGAATGAGCTGGAGCATCTTGTAGTTCCAGAAGGCAAGGACATGCTCAACAAACAAAACTACAGGTGTGTGTAAATCAAAAGGACACGGGAGCCAAATGAAAGAGTTCTCAGTGGTCAAAGCTGAGAGGATGTGAGCAACAAATAAAGTTCATAGTTGTGGATTATAACCCAAGGTATAAAACAAATGTCCATGAGTCGACACTAACGTAAATAAATGAATGGAACAAATAAATGGAGGATGGGAGAGACAAACCTCCCAAACAGAGAAATTCCAAATAAAATTATGTAGATACCCCTCCCTCAAGGAGATGGAGCATAATCCCCACCCCGAGTATGGGACTCGAACCCATGAACGATGAGATCATGACCTGAGCTGAAGTCGGACGTTTAACTGACTGAGCCACCCAGGTGCCCCTCTAGAATTGTATTCTAAGAAAATAATTAAGAATATGTGAACACATTTATCTATAAATCCTTATTGTTGTATTGCTCACACCGGCAAATAATAAAAACAACCTTTATATCCATCAATATGAAATGATTTAAGTAAATTGTAGTTCATCCTTTAAAAAGAACATTAGTCAATCATTAAAAATGATTATATGGGGCGGGGATTGGCCAGCTATGTCCTTTGGCCACCTGCCTGTTTTTGTAAATAAAGTTTTATTATGACACAGCCATGCCCACGTCTATGGCTGCCATATTAGTTTGCTAGGGCTGTTATACCACTGACTGGGTGGCTTAAGCAACAGAAATGTATGTCTCACTGTTCTGGAGGTTCAAAATCCAAAAGAGAGGATTCAAAATATATTCTTCCATGACAAGGATTACGGTAGTATAAATCCAAGAAAGACAAGAATATACATCACAGTGTTGATAACGGTGATCCTTGAAGATTGGCACTTTGAGTGCCAATCTTATTTTTTTATTCGTGTGTTTCCTCACGTTTGTATCATGAATATGTATTATTTTTGTAATTGTAAAACCAAAAAGTTGTGCCAGCCTAGTGTGTAAAAACTAGACTGTCGTGTCGTCATGGCGAGCGTGGGGTGGAAATGAATTTCCATGCAGTGTTTATTCCAACTTCTAGTGTGGCTGCCTGCACTGCAGAGGCTGGAAATCTGAAGACCACATTTTTTGGCCTCCCCTAGGGTTCTGGATTCAAAACCGATTCCACCAGTAGGTGGACCCGCACGCGAAGGAAGCCATCATCTTGCAACTTTGTCCTCCCTCTGCCCTAGCTTTCCAGTTCAGCCCTAGTTTTGAGCTGAGAGGGAGTTGGAGCGGTGGCTCTCTCACCCTTGGTTGGCAGCTGGAACAGAAAGGTCTTGAAGTCAGCCATTTTAGCGGCAACTTTCTGATTCCTGCCTTCCTGATATCATGAAGGTCGCACCCCCTGACAGGCCAGGTCTGAAGCCCTGCTCATTTTTCTAGGAATTATTCCAGGATATCTAGCCCAAAGGCAGCCTTTCCAGCTACGTTATAATTAGATAAATCTTTCTATGCCTAGAATAGCTGATGTATTGTTTCCCTCACAGAACCACCACTGACATAAGGGTTCAGGAGCAATTTGGGGGCCAGCTTGTGCTAAAGGAGAAAATACATTTTAAGGGAAAAAGATACATTTTATGACAAGTTGAATGAAAATGATTCAGAGGCGTTGATATTTCCGGTTGCTTGGAATCCATCTGAACTTCAGACTGAAGAGGAGAAATAATTCGAACAGCTCTGCCAAACCTAAAACACAGCTCAGGTCCCCAAGTATGAATGTACCATGGTCACAGATCTCCTCACTTTCATGAAGATGTGCAAATATACTATGGCTTTAAAAATTTCCTACAGTGGATCTCCTTCCTCCACGAGCCTTGTCTCGATGGGGATTCGAGGAGGGAGGGGCAGGAATTCAATCTGCCTGCTTGTGGACTTTCAGCCTGATGCACGCTTTCTCATTCTGGTAGCAGCTCAGTATTTCCAATTCCTCCCCTTTCTCCACAATATCTGGGTGCACAGGGCCGTGCAGCCCAGTTGTGGCCCGGCCCTCTGGCTCCGATTCGGCATGTAAAGTGGCTAGTCTGGCCTGCTGCCTCGACTCAGGACTGCTGAGGACCACCGGGCCCATCTAGGGGTTGGGGCACCGTGCTCTCACCCACTGGTTGGACCTGTCACTCCAGTCGTTGCCCTCTCATGACAAATCCCCCTTCATAGTGGCTTCTCGCTTCTTCCTCGAGGCTCCTATAGGTCTGCCGGTCTTCGCGGGACGCTCGCGTCCCCGGCACTGGCTGTGCAGGATTTCCAGATCCCTGGCATGGGTACAGCAGGCTGTGGGGCCAGGAGCCTGCGCCAGGCCCAAGAATCCAGTCACACCCTCTGCCAGTGACCCACGCTGCCATGTCGATGAGCAGTCCATGTGAATGTGGGTATTTCCTGGCCTCCCCAACGGAGCCCAGGCAAATATTCCTCTGCTGTCAGCTTCCCTCTGAACACATCTATGTACCTGTTCTCTTGGCTCCCCATCTATTGGGATGGAAGGTGTGACGTTTTCACCTCTTCTCAGGGAATTTCTCTGCGTCATAATCTACTCCCTTCCAAATAGTCAAATCGAACACCTGACGGTCAGGCAGGACTTTGCAGAGGAGGGTAACGTGATTAGGAGGAAACACTTAGATGGTTAGAGCGGGTGAGTCAGAAAGGGACAGCTGGAGCCGGAGAGTCCTAGAGGAAGGTTGTAGGAAAGGTGGTTTCGAGTTACCATGCTGGGCAGGGATTTGGCAAATGGCACAGTTCGGCGTAGCGTTCGGGGAGCAGGCTTGGAACCCGCCCATCTCCTGGCTTTGTGACCTTGAGCAAGTTACATAACTTCTCCAGGGCTCAATATTCTTGTTTGTAAGGCGGGGATCATAATGGTACTTACCTCAGTGGTTTGTTGTGTTATAGGAAATAATGCCTATGAATGCACATCAGGCACCGGGCACAGCCTAACACACGGCACGGCCACCATAACCAAGGCTGTCACGAGACTCTCGAATACTACTGCTCTGAGTACAAAGAAGGAAAGCCAGCCGTGAGTACCACCCGAATGCAAGTCGTTACTCATATTATGATGTCAGGCAGGAGAGGCTGGAGAAAGTTGGAGGGTACAGCCTCGTCTCCACTCTGAGGCACGTGTGAAGTCTGAGTGGATATGGACAAGGAACAGGAAGTGGAAAGTGATAGAGCTGGAACCCCGGAAGATCCGAACATGAGTCCAGAGAAACAAGAAGCCGATCAAGGTGATGCTAATGGTAAGGCGGGAGGGGGAGGTAGGGGTGCGGGGGCGGGGGGGGGAGGTCACCTTAGGGACCTACGTGCTCAAGGAGCAGAGCGCAGTATTAAAGCAGAGAAAAGTTGTAGTTTAAAAAAAAAACAACTCTACCAAAAGATACGCGTAATCACGTGCCGCTTGGCCTTCTGTTGAATGTGATTTTTCAGAGTGATGCGTCATTCACAAAACTACATTTGTGGGCTCTAACCATGGCATTGGTCTTCCCTGGAGTACGTGATAAGAATTTTTGTTGTTGTTTCTTCTTTTGCATATTTACTTATTTACTTTTTTGTTCAGAAAGTCCATTATTACAGGGCCTGTCCAGCCACGTGACTCCCCTGGTCCCAGAATTCTTGGACACAGCACACATCCAGGAGAAGGCCTCGGCTTCGGAGGCCGACAACATACAACACATGCCTGCAAAGCAATCCAAAGGTCCACAGCTCAAGGTCATATTCCCACCAGCACAGGGCGGTAACATCTTCAATTTCTCAGCAATGACCATGCAACCCAAGCAGGCTGGCACCCCCAGTTTTTCAGCAAAAATCATCCCTCGCGAGCAGGGCAGTATCCCCAATTCTTTAGCAAAAATGATCCTGCCCAGGCAGGCTGATACCCCCAATTCTCCAGAAAAAATTATCCCGCTCAAGCAAGCTGGCATCTCCGATCCCTTAGCAAAACCCATTCCACCCAAACAGGCTAACATCCCAAGTTTCTCAGCAAAATCCATCTCACCCAAGCAGGTTGACACCCCCAGGTTTTCAGCAAAAATCATCCAACCCAAGCATGGCAGTATCCCCAATTCTTCAGCGAAAATGATCCTGCCCAAGCATGGCAATGCCCTCAATTTCCCAACCAAAATCACCCAACCCAAACAGGCTGATATCCCCAATTCCCCAGCAAAAAGCATCCCACCCAAACAGGCTGGTACCCCCAATTCCCCAGCAAAAACCATCCCACCCAAGCAGACTGACACCCCAAATTTTTCAGGAAAAGTCATTCTACCCAAGGAGAGTGATACCCCCAATCCCTCAGAAGAAAGGATCCCACCCAAGCAGGCTGATAGCTCCAATTCTTCAGAAAAAATTATTGCACCCAAGCACGGTGACACCCCCAGTTCCTCAGAAAAAACCACCCTGCTGCAGGAGGATGGAATGTCTACTTCCTTAGAAAAAAACATCCCACCCAAGCAGGATAACATCCCCATGTCCCTGGCCAAAACCATCCTGCCTAAGCAGGGCAACAGTCTCAAGTTCTTAGCAAAATCCATTCTGCCCAAACAGGCCAACACCCCTAAGTTCTCAGCAAAACCTTTCCTGTCTAAACAGATCAACAGCCCCAAGCTATTAGTGAAATCTACCCTGTCCAAACACATCCCCAACCCCAAGTCCTCCGAAGAAAACATCCTGCCCAGAGAGGGTGACACCAAGTGCTCAGAAGACAGCATCCAGCCTAAGGAAGGTGATATCCCCAAGTCCTCAAAAGAAGCCATCCGGCCCATAGAAGGAGACGTCCTGAAGGCATCAGGGTCAATGGAGCTTCTGGAAGTGGACTTGGTGAAGATGATCCTAAGCAAGGAGGACTTCGAGTTGGCGCTTAAGGAGGCTGGGGAGAGGCTGGTGGCCGTGGACTTCTCAGCCACGTGGTGTGGGCCCTGCAGGACCATCAAGCCCCTTTTCCATTCCTTGTCTGTCAAGTACGAGGACGTGGTGTTCCTGGAAGTGGATGCTGATGAGTGTGATGAGCTGGTGAAGGACCTTGAGATCATGTGCATCCCAACCTTTCAGTTTTATAAGAAAGAAGAAAAGGTGGGCGAATTTTGCGGCGCCGTTACAGAAAAACTCGAAGCGATCATTGCAGAGTTAAAGTAACTGTGGATTCTGAAAGCATTGTAGACAGTCGGCTCGTGATAGTTTGTGATTGCTTTTTTATTTACCAGAAAAGGTGAGGCGTAACAAAAGTGTGTGTCTGAATGGCCCCCTGCTCATAAATTATTAAGTATTAACTCCACCTTTTCGAAAAGTGGTAAGGCACTGAAGCCTACTGTGACCATGTCTTCATTGGTAGGAAAGGGTGATAGTAAAGTTTCCTTTGGTGGAGATTGGGAGTCCACCTGTCTCGTATTTTTGTATTGCGATTTGTTTGGGAACTCACCCTTGGAAATCCAGCTCATTTGGTGTTTGGGGCAACAGTGGAAATTTAGACAGTTCTTCGGTACAAGTACATGATTGAAAGATGAGTGGAGACTACTTTTCTCATGCTCACATATCTTTTGGGGTTTCTGATAGGAGACTTTGGGAAATACAGAATTTGAAAGATCCACAGATCATGCCTAACCTCCTCTGGGTGCAGGGAGTGCTCTGGAGGGCTCTGGAAATCCCATGGCTTCACCCACCCCGCGTGGGATTTGTGGCTGGCACAGCCAAGCTCAAAGCCAGCTTCCCAGATCTCGAGTGCAGGCCTTTTACTACTAATCGCGCCCACAAAAACCTCGACAGAGCCCAAAGCTTCTGGTTTCTCAGACCGAGCGCTTTATTACTCAGGTCAAAGTCAGGGTGATCCTCAGTGCCATTATGACATCAGCTCCCCGGTGGCAGATTTCTTACTTTGTCTCCTGGTAACTGGGTTTCTAAAACCTGCTCCCAGATGTCTCAGAGCCCAAAGGCCCAGGTCTGGGTCACAGATGGTGGCTTGGTCCAGAGTTTTGTGTTTACAAAAGAAAAATCTGTATGGGATACGCACACCTATACTAGCAAATATTTAATGTATACGATTTGATGAGTTTGGACATATGCATGGACTTATGATATTACCACAATCAAGATAATAAACATACCCATCGCCTCCAGAGGTTTCCTTGTATGTCGTCTTTTTTGTTGTGGTGGTGGTGATGGTAAGAGCACATAATATGAGGTCTAACCTCTTAACAAATTAAAAAAAAATTTTTTTAACGTTTATTTATTTTTGAGACAGAGAGAGACAGAGCATGAACGGGGGAGGGTCAGAGAGAGAGGGAGACACAGAATCCGAAGCAGGCTCCAGGCTCTGAGCTGTCAGCACAGAGCCAGACGCGGGGCTCGAACCCACGAACCGTGAGATCATGACCTGAGCTGAAGTCTGACGCTTAACCGACTGAGCCACCGAGGTGCCCCAGTAGCCTCTTAACATATTTTTAAATGCACGATACTGTGTTGTTAACTGTAGGCACGATGTTGTACAGAAAATCTCTAGAACTTATCCATCCTGTATAACCAAAACTTCTACCCACCAAGGAACAACTCCTCTTTTTTCCCCTTATTCCTCATCGGCCACCATCCTATCCTGTCTTCTGCGGGTCCAAAGTGTTTTAAAGAATTTGAACTAGTTGTCAACATTTCAAAAACCAGAATTCCCTTTAAAATCTTGAATTCTAGCTTTTCCTGAAAAATTGTAAAACCTGGCAATCTGGGTTTGCATCACCTCAAGAAACCAACCTCCTCTTAGAGGCTGAGTGGCATTACCTCCCCTAGGTGGGGCATGCATTCTCCAGTCCTCTGGCGAGGAACCTGGGTGGCTTCCTTTACGCAGTTGTGGTGGCAATCCCTATCTTAAGTTGACTGTAGGAGGGGGCTGCCCCAGTCACTCCCCCTTAGTATCTCAACCTAGTAGACTCCTCTGAGCCCTGAAAAACAAACCCCTAACAATAGAAACAAAATGCCATGCATACCTGGCCTTTTTTCCAAAAACATTTGGGATGACCTACAAAAAGCTTTAATGATAAAGCAAACAAATTAGTAAGGAAATTAAAACCAGGAAGATGGGTAAGATGTCATCTGAAGGCTCGTTCTGTTTGAGTGGGAAATTTTGTCCTGAGCCTCTTAGCCACGTGGAGGGGTGAGGAAAGGGAAACTCAGGGATACCCAGATGTCAGCGCCCCAAAGGAGAAAACATTGGAACTTGAAAAAGGAGTCAAAGATTTCCCATAATGAAATTCTTGCATGAACACTTTCGTCTGGGAACTTCTGGATGACGTTCTCGACAACATTTTGTGTCATAAATTCAGAAACAATTCTCATATAGTTATTTCTGGTACTAATCTCTCCTAAAAGCCAAAGCTATGATCATAAACCACTTTCCAATGAGAGGATTTGGGATTCAGGGTGTACAAGTATGCAGCTTTTGATTTTCATATAAATGGACTTCGGCTAATGATCCATTGTATCTGTTCTTTTCCTCTGGTAGAGAGACCTTCCTCTGACTTATTTCTCTCCGATGTGTTCCTGTTTTCCATATATAACTTTATCTGCTAAGACATTTGTGAATTAACCCAATCCCTCTGCTACCAGAGCCCCATTTGTACAACTTAGCCCCACAGCACTTTAGACCGTGTAGTTTGGAGGACCAAGGACTCCCAAATCTAACATTAGTGAGTTACGCCAACAGCCATTTCTGGGACTGTAGTATTGAATTTTTTTTTTTTTTTAATCATAGGTCTCTTTAAAAAAAAATCTTTTTTTAAAGTTTTCTTTATTTAAGTAGTCTGTACACCCAACATGGGGCTCAAAGTCACGACCCCAAGGTCAAGAGTCGCATACTCTACCGACTGAGCCAGCCAGGCGCCCCTATCCTGCGTCTTTCTATATATTTAGGTTACTACGTGATGGCATGGACAATGACCTAAAGAAAACCCTTGAAAATAATCGTGGTAGATTTTTCAGGTGGTTTTATACTATTCCTGATATAAATCAAGGGAGGAAGACAAAGCACAATTCTGAGGGGCCAATACAATGTGGAGCAAATGTGAGGCTCTCGGACAATCTAATTTGATCCAGGAACAAAATCTAAACTACCAGAGAATCGATTCACGTCCTTCAAACTACCCACCCTAAGCACCATTTCTCTGGATTGTTTGGATAAGAGTTAAACAGTAACCAGGTCAAAGTCATGTTCTCTGGCACAAAGCTTGAGTATGGACATTCTGTTTTGCTAATTAAGAGTCATGCGCTTTAAAAAAATGAGCCAAGCAATTGTTATAACCTCTAATACTGAGCATGCAGGAGAAATAAGAAGCATTACTAATGAGAAAGAAGATTCTAGATAATCATATTGGCTGCGAATGATGATAATCGAACTAGAGCCCTAACAAGATTCAGTGGAAAACCTGTTTGGTTTGGTAAGAAAATTCAACAAAGTGGCAGTATTCAGGGTAATCTTCAAAAAAAAAAAAAAAAAAAAAAAAAAAAAACGCTTCCTTTTGATTCAATGATAAGTGATTGGGTATCATTATGGAAAAAGGTCTCCTTTACAACAGTGACAGAAAATAAAGTATCTGGCAATAGTCCTAACAAGAACAGTAAAGATTATTAAGACTAACTCTAGGGGTGCCTGGGTGGCTCAGTCCATAAAGCGCCTGACTTCAGCTCAGGTCATGATCTCCCAGTTCGTGGGTTCCAACCCTGCGTGGGGCTCTGTGCTGATAGCTCAGAAGCCTGGAGCCTGCTTCGGATTCTGTGTCTCCCTCTCTCTCTGCCCCTCCCCTGCTCATGCTCTGTCTCTCTCTCTCTCAAAAATAAATAAACATTAAAACATTTCTTAAACAAAATCTGGGAGAACTGAAATAAGAGGGAGTAAGCATGCGGCTCAAGGACAAGGATACTCAGGCAGCGTCTACAAATGCAGAACTTAACCTGGGGCTTTGTGTTCTAGTTGAGCACCCTGGGCCTTCCCAGCTTTATGTTACAGTCTTAGAGACTAAATCTTGAGAAGTTCTTCTGTTTGGAGATCAAGTGCCTAAGTGGTTGAGGAGGTCGTGGGGGATGTTTTCATTTTATGCTGGCGAGTGACAGAGACCCAACTCAAACCTGCTCCAGCAAAAATGGAGAGTGTATTGGATTTTGAAACCGGAAATTCTAAGGGGGGGTCAAACTACTTCCGGGGTATGTGGAGGTTCAAACAACATCATCAGGACACTGGTGTTTTCCACCTCTCAATTCTGCTGCTCATTTGGGTTTTATCATTGATTGCTTCCATGGCTCATAATCACAGATGAACAGTGAGTCTGTTTCCTCATGACTCCAAATAAATGTCCCTGGAAAGACTCTCTCTGATTGGCTGGGTCATGTGAGAATCCCTGAACCATTCTGTGTATTTGGCGGATATGGGGTACTCTGACTGATCAGGTCTGGGTCGCTCTGTAACCCTGGAACAGGGACAGTGCCATGAAACCACAAGAGCTAAGCCGGTTACATGGCAAGTGGGAGGAAGGAAGATTTGCTGTCCAGACAAGCATACCCACATCATGGGGTCACATTTGGTGCCACTGCAACTAGACCGGGAACTACCCTAAAAACGCAGTTAGAATCACCCTTATCCCAACTTATGAATTCCTATGAAAAACTCAACCCAATGAGAAAAGGCGTATCAAATGCACATACCAAATTCCTTTTAAACATGCCTTCTCACTTCATTTTAATCCGATCTGATTTCCTTAAGAACTAAACACCACTCTGTGAACTAAGTCATAACTTGGAGGCTTGCTCAAATGACAAACGATGACATGTGAGTTTCGCCCAAGATGTCATATGGAATATAATCAAAAGAGAATACAAAACACTTACGAAGCAGATGCTCGGAAAGATGCAAAGAAGACAGTGTTGGGGTCTGTTTTTCTAAGTGAAGCTTTTGGACTTTATTTTTCTCTAAGTGTGAGCAATTCGATTTAACGGTGGAGGGTCTACATAAAATACTCGTTGGGTGCTCAACACTTGGGTACCTTTTTGAGGCAGAAATGTTTATTTCAAATAAATCACATTCAATAAATATTTACAACTTTTTCCATACTGTTGCCTAGAGAATTCTCTTGTGATTTTTGGCAGATTTTGAAGTTTCCCAGCTCGTATAAGAGAACCGCGGGATGGCACAGTCAATGGAGATAAAAGTTAACTGAAAAAAATAAGCCAAAAGGTACAGGAGGAATCTTCAGATTTTCGAAGAATAGTGGCACTTTAGCCAGGAGATCCTTTAACACCCACAGTAAAAATAGTTGCCCGGAGCAACAATGACCATTGTTGGGATCAAGATAGCAGGGAGCGAGAGAAAGCCCCTATAGCTTCAAGGTTTGGGAAAGTAAGGATTTGCAAATTCCAGGATGGAAAAAAGATGACTTACTTGAAAACGAAAAGGCTGATATTTGACAATGATAAGCACGAGGACGTTAAGGTTGGTAAAGACAAGCAGTGACTGAAATGAACAAACGTGAATTGCGAGCACTGGAAGAAAACAGGATTGTTCTACCACACATCGGTTAGAAGTGTCTTACTTTTACACATGCAAGTTGAGAGTCATCTTCTCTTGGGCTGAGATGGTGATTTCAAGGAAGAGGGAGATCTGGCTTGGGGAAGAACGGAGAAGGGCACAGAGCGGTTCTGCAGGTCTTTGTTGCTGTTTTTCCTAAATGCCCCTGATGGGTCGCTGGCCTCTGGAGAGCCACTGCCCTAGTGGGGCTTGAGGAAGATGGAAAGAAGGGCTGCTTCTCTCTCCTGTGCCCCAGGAAGGCCGCAATGCCTTGGTGTTTGAAAGGCAAAGCTAAATGCAAGCATAATGACTCAGAGATCAATATCTTTCACCGACTTTAGGAAGGTACAGAAGGAAGTCACCAGTTAGCTAATGATTCTTAGTTTAGAAATGGCAGATGAGGTGAGCTGCCTCCCTGGGAAGGCTTTAAAGAAGATTTCCCTTAAATCAGATTTCTTAATCTCCCTATGTTCATTTCCCTAATAAATGTGATCTCTTTCTGTGAGCCCCAAAGTACTCCTACGATAAAGATGCTTACTTTCAACTAATCTCTGTTTTGGCATCTGAGGTTTTTAAAAAAGTATTTACAAATCCAAATTATAATTCTACTCCATTCGGGATCGCAAGTTTCAGATGTATACATATCCATAGAAAAATGCTAAAATAAAGTTGGTAGTTGTATAGGTTGGATACCAGCTGCCATCATTCATACTCCACAGGCCCCATCTGTGTACTGATTTTTTTTCATATGTTCTTAAACACACACACACACACACACACACACACACACACGAGATTTATCATGTGAGGTTCAGATACTATGCATGTTTACCACTGGTGTTCATGTTGAAGGCAGAAAGATAGGTATACATGTCAGTAATGAGCTCTACTCATAGCCAATGGGTGAACTGTTCTGAATGCAGGGAATATTCAGAGCCCATAGGCTGTCCTCTGGGAAGCCTACTTAGAGGTGTTCATGAAATGGAAAACTCCTGTGTTTGTAATTAAAATCAATAAATTGATTTTTAATTCTTAGGATTCTCCTATTCTTTATTGACTTGCTTAAATACGCACTCTTGATAACTCTAGTTTATCCCCTGGGATGGAGATTCAATGCCTTTTCAATAATTCAAGTGAAACATGTCCAAATGTCTCCTCTCCAGGAGGGATAGGGCTTGAGCTGACCAGCAAGCGAATAGGGAGTTCCTGAAGGTCAAGGGCTGAGAGTAGAGGTCTCTCTCGTCTCAGGCAGCAGAGATGCCTATACAGCTGAAAATGAAGCACTAACAATGAGACCCAAGAAACCAGGAGGGGACTATAGAAGTTGCCCAAACCATAGGGGTGATCAGGGGGTATAAAAGTCAAAATGTGGTTACTGGGCATCGAGACAAGATTGGCTCGGGTGAGATGACATGTGGAGGGTGTGTGGAGTGGAGGAGGCCATCACCTGGGACAACCACTGGTGAATGGGGCAGACATGCAGAGTTGGGTTGCCTTGACTTCAAGAGACTTGGTCAGAATGTACAAGATCTTAGCATTTGAGTGCCACCCTAGCAACACACTTACTATGTCTTTTCTAAGTAGATCATTGGGCTGCACCAGAAATTTAAAATCATATTGTTTAAGAAATTTTTAGAAACTGTAACCAGATTATGTTTACCAATCTCACTGTAAATTAGGTAATAGAATGCATGTCCCAAAAGGTCTATTTGAAATACAAGATATTTAATCCCATAATGGAGTTCGTTATCCCTTGATAAAAGACAGAACAAAGTTTACTAATGTGTGGGGGGAAAATTGGCAATTTTGGGTCCTTGACCGGTGGGGTAAGAATCATCGCACTGGGTAAGACTAGGGATGAACCTATTAAACTGCCCCCATTCCCCAGGTCGTAATGGTAAATCAGGGCAATATTGCATCACAGAGATTCATGCCTGTGTTAAAGCCTGAAAGGATACAGGGTAGTGGTCTCTCCTATCACATCTTCATTTGAAGAGCCAGTCTGGCACCTGCAGAAAACGGATGGTAGAACACCACAAGCTAAACCAAGCTGTAGTTCCATTGAGGCTGCCGGACAGAAGCAGTATTGATGCTAAAGCAGATTAATAAGGCTTCAGGTACATATTATATGGCCAGTGATTTGGCAAATATGTTCTTTTCCATTCTGGGGGAAAAAAAACCAGTAACAACCCAACAGTAACCTGTATTCAGGTGGAATAGGCAGCAACATTCACTGACTGTTCTGTTCCAGGGTGTTTTGAAGTTTTCCATCCTCTGTTATAACACCATATGAAGAAATAGGAAGTGCCTGGACATCCTGTATGCCAGTGATCCATGACATTGATGACGTGTGATGGAGCAGGACAGCAGGAAAAGCTAGTGTCCTGAAGGCCTTGACAGGATGCTGGAAATTCAGGGACCTGTCATTCAGGAAAGTTCTCAGGGGTCCAGTGATCAGATGGGCGCTGAGATACGTTCTCCGGATTAGAAGATAAATTCTTGTTTTTGCATCCCCTACCACGAGGCAGAAGCACAGTGCCTGGTATGTCTGTCTGGCTTCTGGATGTAACGCACTCCACATCGAGAATACTGCTCTGGCTCAGATGACACAGGAGAAAGGCCTCCAGCTCTGAGTGGGGCCCCAAGCCTTGCCACGTGGCCCATAGGATCCAGCAGAGTCTATGGTGTTGGAGGTGTCAGTGGTGGGAGAAGAGGCAGTCACACAGCTGATGGCAAGCCCTGGTGTTTTGGGGCGTGATCATATCACCTGCGGCAGATATTCCAACACTTTTTGAAAAACAGATCCCGGTGTGTCACTGGGACACCCGGTGACTATACACCTGGGACTGCCCCTTAGGAGCTGTCATAAAGATTTCTGTCAGATCCACCACGTCGTAAAGTTGGACGGGCCCTGCAGCAGTTCATTACGAAAGATGGGCGTGATACGCTGGGACTGAGCCCAAGCAGGAAGAAGAGTACCATTAGATTGTCTGAACAGGGAGCTCAAACTCCACGCCACTCGTGGTAGATGCCCCAGCGCCCCACCACCAGCTCACATCCGTGGCCATGTGGAGGTTCTGTACAACCAGCTCAAGAAGAGGAAAGAGCTCAAACTTGGTTTACACATCATTGGTTAGCTCAGTATATGGGTGCACACTTCAGAGAAGATAATTAAAAAAAAAAACACGGTGGAGATGAGAATCCCAGGGTATACTTCTCTTGCTTTTGTCCTGTAGCCCCCCCTCTGCAAGGCTTTGGGGTCAGCAAGGATAGATAAACTGCAGGGAAAGGAGATGAAGGGATCTAGCAGTGGGGTCCAAGGTTGGTCTAAAACCGTTGCCAAGAAGTCCAGGTTCATCTACCCATCCCAAGTCTTTTTTTTTTTTTTCTGAAATTTATTGACAAATTGGTTTCCATACAACACCCAGTGCTCATCCCAAAAGGTGCCCTCCTCAATACCCATCACCCACCCTCTCCTCCCTCCCACCCCCCATCAACCCTCAGTTTGTTCTCAGTTTTTAACAGTCTCTTATGCTTTGGCTCTCTCCCATTCTAACCTCTTTTTTTTTTTTTTTCCTTCCCCTCCCCCATGGGTTCCTGTTAAGTTTCTCAGGATCCACATAAGAGTGAAACCATATGGTATCTGTCTTTCTCTGTATGGCTTATTTCACTTAGCATCACACTCTCCAGTTCCATCCACGTTGCTACAAAAGGCCATATTTCATTTTTTCTCACTGCCACGTAATATTCCATTGTGTATATAAACCACAATTTCTTTATCCATTCATCAGTTGATGGACATTTAGGCTCTTTCCATAATTTGGCTATTGTTGAGAGTGCTGCTATGAACATTGGGGTACAAGTGGCCCTATGCATCAGTGCTCCTGTATCCCTTGGATAAATTCCTAGCAGTGCTATTGCTGGGTCATAGGGTAGGTCTATTTTTAATTTTCTGAGGAACCTCCACACTGCTTTCCAGAGCGGCTGCACCAATTTGCATTCCCACCAACAGTGCAAGAGGGTTCCCGTTTCTCCACATCCTCTCCAGCATCTATAGTCTCCTGATTTGTTCATTTTGGCCACTCTGACTGGCGTGAGGTGATACCTGAGTGTGGTTTTGATTTGTATTTCCCTGCTAAGGAGCGACGCTGAACATCTTTTCATGTGCCTGTTGGCCATCCGGATGTCTTCTTTAGAGAAGTGTCTATTCATGTTTTCTGCCCATTTCTTCACTGAATTATTTGTTTTTTGGGTGTGGAGTTTGGTGAGCTCTTTATAGATTTTGGATACTAGCCCTTTGTCCGATATGTCATTTGCGAATATCTTTTCCCATTCTGTTGGTTGCCTTTTAGTTTTGTTGGTTGTTTCCTTTGCTGTGCAGAAGCTTTTTATCTTCATAAGGTCCCAGTAATTCACTTTTGCTTTTAATTCCCTTGCCTTTGGGGATGTGTCGAGTAAGAGATTGCTACGGCTGAGGTCAGAGAGGTCTTTTCCTGCTTTCTCCTCTAAGGTTTTGATGGTTTCCTGTCTCACATTTAGGTCCTTTATCCATTTTGAGTTTATTTTTGTGACTGGTGTGAGAAAGTGGTCTAGTTTCAACCTTCTGCATGTTGCTGTCCAGTTCTCCCAGCACCATTTGTTAAAGAGGCTGTCTTTTTTCCATTGGATGTTCTTTCCTGCTTTGTCAAAGATGAGTTGGCCATACGTTTGTGGGTCTAGTTCTGGGGTTTCTATTCTATTCCATTGGTCTATGTGTCTGTTTTGGTGCCAATACCATGCTGTCTTGATGATGACAGCTTTGTAGTAGAGGCTAAAGTCTGGGATTGTGATGCCTCCTGCTTTGGTCTTCTTCTTCAAAATTCCTTTGGCTATTCGGGGCCTTTTGTGGTTCCATATGAATTTTAGGATTGCTTGTTCTAGTTTCGAGAAGAATGCTGGTGCAATTTTGATTGGGATTGCATTGAATGTGTAGATAGCTTTGGGTAGTATTGACATTTTGACAATATTTATTTTTCCAATCCATGAGCAGGGAATGTCTTTCCATTTCTTTAAATCTTCTTCAATTTCCTTCATAAGCTTTCTATAGTTTTCAGCATACAGATCCTTTACATCTTTGGTTAGATTTATTCCTAGGTATTTTATGCTTCTTGGTGCAATTGTGAATGGGATCAGTTTCTTTATTTGTCTTTCTGTTGCTTCATTGTTAGTGTATAAGAATGCAACTGATTTCTGTACATTGATTTTGTATCCTGCAACTTTGCTGAATTCCTGTATCAGTTCTAGCAGACTTTTGGTGGAGTCTATCGGATTTTCCATGTATAATATCATGTCATCTGCAAAAAGCGAAAGCTTGACTTCATCTTTGCCAATTTTGATGCCTTTGATTTTCTTTTGTTGTCTGATTGCTGATGCTAGAACTTCCAGCACTATGTTAAACAGCAGCGGTGAGAGTGGGCATCCTTGTCGTGTTCCTGATCTCAGGGAAAAAGCTCTCAGTTTTTCCCCGTTGAGGATGATGTTAGCTGTGGGCTTTTCATAAATGGCTTTTATGATCTTTAAGTATGTTCCTTCTATCCCGACTTTCTCAAGGGTTTTTATTAAGAAAGGGTGCTGGATTTTGTCGAAGGCCTTTTCTGCATCGATTGACAGGATCATATGGTTCTTCTCTCTTTTTTTGTTAATGTGATGTATCACGTTGATTGATTTGAGAATGTTGAACCAGCCCTGCATCCCAGGAATGAATCCCACTTGATCATGGTGAATAATTCTTTTTATATGCCGTTGAATTCGATTTGCTAGTATCTTATTGAGAATTTTTGCATCCATATTCATCAGGGATATTGGCCTGTAGTTCTCTTTTTTTACTGGGTCTCTGTCTGGTTTAGGAATCAAAGTAATACTGGCTTCATAGAATGAGTCTGGAAGTTTTCCTTCCCTTTCTATTTCTTGGAATAGCTTGAGAAGGATAGGTATTATCTCTGCTTTAAACGTCTGGTAGAACTCCCCTGGGAAGCCATCTGGTCCTGGACTCTTATTTGTTGGGAGATTTTTGATAACCGATTCAATTTCTTCGCTGGTTATGGGTCTGTTCAAGCTTTCTATTTCCTCCTGATTGAGTTTTGGAAGAGTGTGGGTGTTCAGGAATTTGTCCATTTCTTCCAGGTTGTCCAATTTGTTGGCATATAAGTTTTCATAGTATTCCCTGATAATTGTTTGTATCTCTGAGGGATTGGTTGTAATAATTCCATTTTCATTCATGATTTTATCTATTTGGGTCATCTCCCTTTTGTTTTTGAGAAGCCTGGCTAGAGGTTTGTCAATTTTGTTTATTTTTTCAAAAAACCAACTCTTGGTTTCGTTGATCTGCTCTACAGTTTTTTTAGTTTCTATATTGTTTATTTCTGCTCTGATCTTTATTATTTCTCTTCTTCTGCTGGGCTTAGGCTGCCTTTGCTGTTCTGCTTCTAGTTCCTTTAGGTGTGCTGTTAGATTTTGTATTTGGGATTTTTCTTGTTTCTTGAGATAGGCCTGGATTGCAATGTATTTTCCTCTCAGGACTGCCTTTGCTGCATCCCAAAGCGTTTGGATTGTTGTATTTTCATTTTCGTTTGTTTCCATATATTTTTTAATTTCTTCTCTAATTGCCTGGTTGACCCACTCATTCGTTAGTAGGGTGTTCTTTAACCTCCATGCTTTTGGAGGTTTTCCAGACTTTTTTCTGTGGTTGATTTCAAGCTTCATAGCATTGTGGACTGAAAGTAAGCATGGTATAATTTCAATTCTTGTAAACTTATGAAGGGCTGTTTTGTGACCCAGTATATGATCTATCTTGGAGAATGTTCCATGTGCACTCGAGAAGAAAGTATATTCTGTTGCTTTGGGATGCAGAGTTCTAAATATATCTGTCAAGTCCATCTGATCCAATGTCTCATTCAGGGCCCTTGTTTCTTTACTGACCGTGTGTCTAGATGATCTATCCATTTCTGTAAGTGGTGTATTAAAGTCCCCTGCAATTACCACATTCTTATCAATGAGGTTGCTTATGTTTATGAGTAATTGTTTTATATATTTGGGGGCTCCAGTATTCGGTGCATAGACATTTATAATTGTTAGCGCTTCCTGATGGATAGACCCTGTAACTATTATATAATGTCCTTCTTCATCTCTTGTTACAGCCTTTAATTTAAAGTCTAGTTTGTCTGATATAAGTATGGCTACTCCAGCTTTCTTTTGGCTTCCAGTCGCATGATAAATAGTTCTCCATCCCCTCACTCTCAATCTAAAGGTGTCCTCAGGTCTAAAATGAGTCTCTTGTAGACAGCAAATAGATGGGTCTTGTTTTTTTATCCATTCTGATACCCTATGTCTTTTGGTTGGCGCATTTAATCCATTTACATTCAGTGTTATTATAGAAAGATACGGGTTTAGAGTCATTGTGATGTCTGTATGTTTTATGCTTATAGTGATGTCTCTGGGACTTTGTCTCACAGGGTCCCCCTTAGGATCTCTTGTAGGGCTGGTTTATTGGTGACAAATTCCTTCAGTTTTTGTTTGTTTGGGAAGACCTTTATCTCTCCTATTCTAAATGACAGACTTGCTGGATAAAGGATTCTCGGCTGCATATTTTTTCTGTCTAGCACCCTGAAAATCTCGTGCCAATTCTTTCTGGCCTGCCAAGTTTCAAAAGAGAGATCAGTCACGAGTCTTATAGGTCTCCCTTTATATGTGAGGGCACGTTTACCCCTTGCTGCTTTCAGAATTTTCTCTTTATCCTTGTATTTTGCCAGTTTCACTATGATATGTCGTGCAGAAGATCGATTCAAGTTACGTCTGAAGGGAGTTCTCTGTGCCTCTTGGATTTCAATGCCTTTTTCCTTCCCCAGTTCAGGGAAGTTCTCAGCTATGATTTCTTCAAGTACCCCTTCAGCACCTTTCCCTCTCTCTTCCTCCTCTGGGATACCAATTATGCGTATATTATTTCTTTTTAGTGTATCATTTAATTCTCTAATTTTCCCCTCATACTCCTGGATTTTTTTATCTCTCTTTTTCTCAGCTTCCTCTTTTTCCATAACTTTATCTTCTAGTTCACCTATTCTCTCCTCTGCCTCTTCAAGCCGAGCTGTGGTGGTTTCCATTTTGTTATGCATTTCGTTTAAAGCGTTTTTCAGCTCCTCGTGACTGTTCCTTAGTCCCTTGATCTCTGTAGCAAGAGATTCTCTGCTGTCCTGTATACTGTTTTCAAGCCCAGCGATTAATTTTATGACTATTATTCTAAATTCACTTTCTGTTATATTATTTAAATCCTTTTTGATCAGCTCATTAGCTGTTGTTATTTCCTGGAGATTCTTCTGAGGGGAGTTCTTCCGCTTGGTCATTTTGGATAGTCCCTGGTGTGGTGAGGACCTGCAGGGCACTTCCCCTGTGCTGTGGTGTATAACTGGAGTTGGTGGGCGGGGCCGCAGTCAGACCTGATGTCTGCCCCCAGCCCACCGCTGGGGCCACAGTCAGACTGGTGTGTGCCTTCTCTTCCCCTCTCCTAGGGGTGGGATTCACTGTGGGGTGGTGTGGCTCGTCTGGGCTACTTGCACCCTGCCAGGCTTGTGATGCTGGGGATCTGGCGTATTAGCTGGGGTGGGTAGGCAAGGTGCTCGGGGGCAGGAGGGGCAGGCTTAGATCGCTTCTCCTTAGGTGATCCACTTCAGGAGGGGCCCTGTGGCAGCGGGAGGGAGTCAGATCCGCTGCCAGAGGTTTGGCTCCGCCGAAGCGCAGAGTTGGGTGTTTGCGCGGAGCGATCAAGTTCCCTGGCAGGAACCGGTTCCCTTTGGGATTTCGGCTGGGGGATGGGCGGGGGAAATGGCGCTGGCGAGCGGCTTTGTTCCCCACCAAACTGAGCTCTGTTGTCAGGGGGCTCAGCAGCTCTCCCTCCCTTTGTCCTCCAGCCTTCCTGCTTTCCGAGCAGAGCTGTTAATTTCTGACCTCCCAGACGCTAAGTCGCGCTTGCTGTCGGAACACAGTCCGCCCGGCCCCTCCGCTTTTGCAAGCCCGACTCGGGGGCTCTGCTTGGCCGGCGAGCCGCCCCTCCGCCCCGGCTCCCTCCCGCCAGTCCGTGGAGCGCGCACCGCCTCGCCGCCCTTCCTACCCTCTTCCGTGGGCCTCTCGTCTGCGCTTGGCTCCGGCGACTCCGTTCTGCTAATCCTCTGGCGGTTTTCTGGGTTATTTAGGCAGGTGTAGATGGAATCTAAGTGATCAGCAGGACGTGCGGTGAGCCCAGCGTCCTCCTAAGCCGCCATCTTGCCGCAACCTCCCCATCCCAAGTCTTAACTTGATTTGAAAAGGTTTGGGAGCAGGGGCTATCAATCAGATAATTAAAAATATGCTGGTTTTGAAGTAATCTTTGAAACACATAGCTTTCGAGGGGGGGAAACAAAGCAAAAGGGAAGGGAATTTGTCAACATCTAAAACTATACATAGAATTACCTTTGATCTAAAAATTTCATTTGAGTTTTTAGGTCAAATTCCAGACCTCCAACAATATGAAAAGACATATATATATATATAAGGTTGTTCACTGAAGCCTTGGTTGCTTATCACAAAATATCAGAAACAGCCTAACTACTCATACAAAGGAGAGCAGTTGATAGTATCTGCCCTGTGGAGTACTATGCAGCCGTAAAAAAGAGTGAGGAAGCTCTCTATGAACTGATATGGAGTGATTTCCAGGATATACTATGTGAAAAAAGCGAAGTATGAAAAAGAATATAATATTTAGCCCTTCAAGTGAAAGTGAGGGTTATATTAGAAAATACACATGTATCTGCTCCTTATGCCAAAGGACGAAAAAAAGAATATTTTTTGACTCTAAGAAGCATATCCATGCTTCACATACCCCAAAATTAGTAATTGAAGCAAAGAGGAGAGGCAAAATGGAATACAAACAGTAAAAATGAATTTAAGTGTATTATAAGTGAATAATACAATCATAGTGAATAATAGAACCATAGTGAAGGAAGTGAGAAAAAAAAAACACGTAAGTAACCTTGGAAAACAGTATGCTGACTGTATACTATAAAGTATAATTTTACTATAAAGTAAAAGACAATATGAACTGTACAGAAATACCCTGCCCTAGTCAGTAAATCTGTTTTTCACAGAGGTATGGGTTAGCGATTCTGAGATTCCTCTACGTCCATTCGAGGATTGAGCAAGTAAGTACATTTATTGTGGGTAATGAGAGTTAGGTCTCCTACTATCTTACATGAAAGAAGTTGCAAATAAGGAGGAAGAAGTCTAGAACGAACTCTGGGATGTTAGATTGGGATGGAAGGCATCGGTATGATCATCATTTTTGATGTAGATAGATAGATAGATGATTGATAGATAGATATAGATAGATAGATAGATAGATAGATAGATGATAGATAGATAGAAACTATATGGATTTCCTAGCTTTGTCCATGAAAGGGCCTGAAGGCAATGACATTCCAGTAGCATGAGCACATCTAGGAGCCAATCTTGGTTTCTAACCAAGGTCCCAAGATCAGGACCTTCAGGGATTTAGCAGGGAAAATATATGATGATCCTGAAGGAGCCCCCACTGGCCAAATGTGGGACAAGGTGATCAACAATATAAATGATGATAATAGTGGGTTATAATAAAATAAATTTCCATGGGTCCATACTTAGATAAATAAGTGGATGAATAAGTAAAGAAATGATGGGAAAGGGACAGTTGTTCCTTCCAGCAGATTCCAGTGAGCAAATGTGGAAGGAATGATGGAAACAGATAGTCTCTGGTTCCAGGCAAGACTCATATGGATACTAAAATATACGAGTGAAAGTTTGATTAGAAACTGCGGCTGCAATGTCTCAAAGTGTCTTGTTACAAGATACTTATCACAAAGGGAAAAATAGCAACTTTCCAGTGAGGAACCTGGGAGACACCACCTTAACCACACGAACAAAGTTGTGAAAACCAGGAATAAACTGGCATTATGGACATCTGACTGAGTGCACTGAGAAGGGCCGGCTATCACTACTGCAGTATCCTTGCTAAAAATGCAGAACCTCAACCCAATCAGGAAAAAAAATCAGACAAACCCCAAATGTGGGGCATTGGAAAATAATTGGCCAATACCCTTCAAAAATATCAAGGTTATGAAAGTCAAAAAAGACTGAGGAATTGTCCCAGTTTGGAGGAGATGAGGGAGAGATCACAGCTAAATGCAAGATGGGGACCTGAATTGTACCCTGGACAAGTCAGAAGACATTAATGGGAAAACTGGAGAAATTGCAAGAAGGTCTATGGGCTAGTCAACAATATCGAAGCAATATTGTTTTCCTGTTTTTGGTAATTGTTCTAGGGTTATGTAAGATATTAATGTTAGGGGGAGCTGAGGGAGGGCAAGGTGTAAGTTGAACTTGATGAACTCTTTTTGCAGCTTTTCTGTAAGCCTAAAATTATTTCCAAGGAAAAATTAGAAAACAATAAATGTATATTGAGTACCTTCTGTATCCCAGGCCCTGTTCTAGATGATGGAGATACAGCAGTGAACAAACTGAGGTCTCTGCTCACAGAGGCTACATTAAATTCTAGACCTCACGTTAATCACTGACCATTTGTAATAGAGACAACAAGAATACAATCTTTACAGACAGAATTATTCTGACTCAAGGTTTACATAATTTATGGTGACACGCCGCTTCCATCTCAATGGTTTCATAAAAGCCAACGTACAATCAAGGACCGAGCATTGTTTACCACAATGCCAAACAATTTTGGAATTTATATGCCCTTTCTAAAATTGCATGGGGACTAAGTCTTCTTGGTGAGCATAGTCTAATTTCAGCGTAATGTATTTCTTCTGAAACTGAACCATGCTGGTAAGATTGATGTGTGATAAACCACACATTATCTGGATTGCACTTTAGGTGTAACTATAGAAATGTAAAGAACAATTCATACACATTGAATCCATGGCTCGCAACTGAATTTCGATTTCATTTCCATCCTTCAGCTTTATAATTCTTCCAAATCTGTGATTCTATTGATTTTTCAACCAGATTAAAAATAGGAGGAATCATATATCCCAGGTGCTTTGTGCTTGGATTTATTTGTTTGAGTTGTGTCCAATCACCCTCTGTGGGTGAGGAAACGGCCAGAGGCAGCCTGGTGGGTCGGTTGTGATGCTGACTCTTGTCCCTGACCACAGAGTGCAATTGCAGGGGTATTGAAGAAACCCTGTAAGGTGAAACTGGCCAGAAATGAGGATGGGTGCTGTAAGTCTGGAGTCAGAGCTCTGATGTTTAGGTGACTTATTCTTTGCCCGCGTGTGCCGGCACTGGTGGATCAGTCATATAAAGGGAGTGGAGAGGAGATAAACAGAATGCGAAAAAAAAAAAAAAAAAAGGCAACGTCTGTGTTTTTCCAAGGATCCGAGCATTTTTATCACATCTGTAAGGAAGTAAAATCTTGTGAACCACTGAGGCTATGGTAAATTTCTCAGAGCCTTTTAATTCTAACCAAAATGTCCAATCTGAGGAAGCAGCTCAATGAATGTCTTCCACAAGTTTCCATGGCCATGCAATTGTATCTAAATAAAATCAAATCTACATGCTTGGCTTCAACTTCTTGCAAACATGCTACAAATTGGCCATGGCTACTAAGTAAAGTACAAGGAACATTGCACTAAGGGCAGTACCTAGAATGCCTACGGTGTAGAGCACTTCCCCTATAACATCGCGCTGTCTACTTGACTTACACATTTCATGGCACAAACTGTCCAAATGAATGAATCAGTGGAGTCCAGGCACACCTCTGGACTGACCTGTTTAGTCCATGCCTTCCAGCCTTTCTCCACCTCACGGGAGCAATGGTTGCGGAGAGTGAATTTATACTGAACTTTTCAGTTTCCTGACTGGCAGCTGGTTAGGTCTCAGGTTGGGTATCTATTTCATCACTGGGTCCCCATCCTCCATTGGGCCCATTGGCTTAAACCACCGATTTTACTAAATCTCTGCAATAAAAATAAGTGATCCCCAAATAGACTAATATTTCTATTTTTAATGTAATGAATAAGAGCTTACTTACTATGCCGATAGCATATAATCCAGACTGATGTGACAGCACCAGCATCAAAGCTCAATGAGAAAAGCCTAAAGGGAATTTTTCTGAAAGTGAGTATTTGTCAAAGTTTGCCACTGAGTTTCCAGTGGAACAATTCAATGTCTTGATTTTTATTTTCTTCATATGAATGTATGGTCTGAGGTATCCCAAGCTATATAATTTCTTAAAAAGGAGTCAAAAATGGACATTCATGCCTACCTATGAATGAGCAATTATGAAGTAAATAACAATAATGGTAACATTTATTGAGCCCTTACACGTGCCAGGTATTGTGTACAGGTATATACAAGTATTGTCTCATTTAATTTTCACAACAATCTTGTGAGGTAAATGGTTTTATTATCCCCATATAAATGACAGAGACAGAAATTGAACCCAGATTTGAGTAAGCCTGAGTTCTCATCCTCAAGCTATTGTTTAAAATGGCCAGGATAGGGTCTCCTGTTTGGCTCAGTTGGTTAAGAGTCAGACTCTTTAATTTTTTTTTAATGTTTACTTTATTTTTGAGAGAGAGAGAGAGAGAGAGAGAGAGAGAGAGAGAGAGAGAGAGAGAATGAGTGGGGAGAGAGAGGGAGACACAGAATCTGAAACAGGCTCCAGGTCTGAGCTTTCAGCACAGAGCCCGACGCGGGGCTCGAACCCACGGACTGTGAGATCATGACCTGAGCCGAAGTCAGACGCTTAACTGACTGAGCCACTCAGGCGCCCCTATACGTCAGACTCTTGATTTCAGTTCAGGTCATGATCTTGTGGTTGGTGAGTTCCAGCCCATGTCTGGCTCCACACTGACAGTGCAGAGCCTGCTTGGGATTCTCTCTCTCTCTTCCCCTCTCCGTCTGTCCCTCCCTCCCATCTCAAAAACCAAAGCAAAACCCAACCCTACAAATTAAAACAAAACCAAACCAAACACAAACAGCCCGAGAGAAGCTACTGAAATGCAAGGAGATAGTAATAATACTGTTACAGAGTGAAACGAACAACCTATTTGTGCTAAACAAAACAAATGTTTTTAGCCTTTCATTTTATTGTGGTAAAAGTTATCTAGATGACATAGAATTTACCAGGTTAACCATTTTTAAGTTTACAGTTCAGCAGCATTAAGCGCATTCACACTATCTTGCTGCCATTACCACCATCCATGCACAACTGAACAGAAACTCTGTAACCATGAAAATCTAACTCCCCATTCCCATTCCCCGCCCCCCTGCTCCCCAGAAACCACCATTCTACTTCCTGTCTTATTTCACTTAGCTTAATTAATTCACTTCCTGGCTAATTTCACTTAGCATAATGTCTTTCAAGTTTCATTCCTATAGGAGCATGTGTCAGAATTTCCTTTTTAAGGCTGAATAATATGGTCTTGTATGTATCTAGCATGTTTTGCTTAACCACGCATCTGTTGATGGACGTCACGGCTGCTTTCAGCTTTTGGCTATGGTGAATAATGCTGCCAGGAACATCAAATTTTTTTGTTCTTGGAGGTAAACAACAACAACAAAACACCACCACTACCACCCACAACAACAACAAACTGCAAAACACCCTCCAGAGAAAATAAAGTGCTCTAGTAGAAAATCTCAGAAAGGTGAGTGAGTGAGTGTGAGTGTGTGTGTATGAGTGCGGGCCTGTGTGTTTATATGTACCTGGGTATAAAAAATGGCACGATCTGGGGCGCCTGGGTGGCGCAGTCGGTTAAGCGTCCGACTTCAGCCAGGTCACGATCTCGCGGTCCGTGAGTTCGAGCCCCGCGTCGGGCTCTGGGCTGATGGCTCGGAGCCTGGAGCCTGTTTCCGATTCTGTGTCTCCCTCTCTCTCTGCCCCTCCCCCGTTCATGCTCTGTCTCTCTCTGTCCCAAAAAATAAATAAAAAACTTTGAAAAAAAATTAAAAAAAAAAAATGGCACGATCTTGAAAGGGCCAGATACCTGCGACGCATTTCCCGACTCTCAAGGATTGAATGACTTCTGACAATTCTTCCATAATCCCTTTCAATTCCTTCCCTTAAAGCCCACCACGCATTGGATTATGCTTAAGTCCATTTTTTTTTTTCCAACGTTTTTTATTTATTTTTGGGACAGAGAGAGACAGAGCATGAACGGGGGAGGGGCAGAGAGAGAGGGAGACACAGAATCGGAAACAGGCTCCAGGCTCCGAGCCATCAGCCCAGAGCCCGACGCGGGGCTCGAACTCCCGGACCGCGAGATCGTGACCTGGCTGAAGTCGGACGCTTAACCGACTGCGCCACCCAGGCGCCCCGCTTAAGTCCATTTAGACCATCAACATTTTCAGGACTGAAAGTAAGTATTAGTCTTCTTTGTGTCTGCCCTCCCCTATACCACAGGACTTGGCCCAAAACAAGTCGTCAGCCAGCAACGGGAATAAAGGAAAACAAAAAAAGGATCCTCATTATTTTCAGAATACCCTAGGAAATTATTTCCGGCTTTTAAAGTTTCTCATGAAGAAGATAACATTTGGTTGTGGGTTTAAATGTCCAATAATGTACATATATATGGCTTATATTTCAAAGGAGATATCAAATTTTGTGAACAATCATGTCACCATCGTTAAATGCCAAGCACTATGCTAAGCACTTTATACACATTGTACCTTCTAGTATGTACAGCCAATATCGAATGTGGGATGTATTGTTGCCATGTGATAGATAAGGCCATAGTATTTAATCATATGACAGGGATGGAGTCTGAATTCCAGTCTGTCTGATGTCCAAATCTATGTTTTTCACCCCACATCTACTCTAGGTTTTGTTAAGGCTATACAAAGAAGCCTGTGTGTTCAGAGACTATGAGAAGTCAGGCAAGGTGTCAGATGTGGATTTTATGTTCATAGGCATCTTTTAATTTCTTCTTGCTGGGTTGCCTTCCAGAATAACTGTATTCATGGGAGAAAACACATTAAAAGCCACACTAGGGCCTGGTGACAATGGGGGAGACAGACATCCTCACTCTGTTCCTGATGGAGGTGTGAGTTGTTACAACCTTTTGGATAAAAGTATGCAATATATATTGAAATAGAAAATATCTTTGATCCAGTGATCCCAGAACTGGAAATCTCCCTGTGGAAATAAAAGCATTCTATGATAAAGATACACATACAAGGATGCTTATTGCAGTGCTGTTGGTTGTGATAAAAGCCTAGATCAATTTACATATTTACCAGTAAGGGAGCAAAGAGTTCTATAGTAGGGTAATCTATTCTATGGATTTAGCTGTTAAAAGACTGAGTTAGAGGGGCCCCTGGGTGGCTCAGTCGGTTAAGCGTCCGACTTCAGCTCAGGTCACGATCTCGCGGTCCGGGAGTTCGAGCCCCGCGTCGGGCTCTGGGCTGATGGCTCAGAGCCTGGAGCCTGCTTCTGATTCTGTGTCTCCCTCTCTCTCTGCCCCTCCCCCGTTCATGCTCTGTCTCTCTCTGTCTCAAAAATAAATAAACGTTAAAAAATTAAAAAAAAAAAAGACTGAGTTAGATCTATGCCAAGATCTGGCCAGATATCAACAATATACTGCAAAGTGAATAAAGCAATGGTATGGTAATATGTTAGAATTCGTGTTAAAACACACACACACACACACACACACACACACACACACACCAAAAAGCAAACTGGCTATGTTTGTATAAGTATGGATAAAGTTAGAGAGTGATAACACAACTCAGGCAGTTAAACGGGTTACTCTAAGTGGAGTAGAAATTGGGAGGTGTAGGAAGAAACTTTTTGTCCATATGCTTGTGGATTATGTCATTTGTTACAATGACACATGTTGCTTTTACAGTAGAAAAGATTAACTGAGAAAACGCGTAGTCTTCAAACGATTTTTCATAAACAAAGATGATTAATCTCACAGTCTTAACTGTTTTAAATGGTTATAAAAAGAAAAACCCCCAAGATAAGTCCTTTTTCTAACTCTTCTTCCAGCCTCGATTTTATCTGGGGAGACTCCCATCTGCCTTCTTTGAGAATCTCTATTTCTCACGGATGTCTGACAAATATGCCACAATAAGCGCCACCAATTAATCCACATTTACATGACATTGCATCCCAGTGATACTTCCGGGCCTCGTACCTGTTTTGGTCAGTGGTCGGTCTCTATGATGTCTCTCTGTTTTAGACCCATGTTTTTGTGTGCACTGACTCAGGTTCATTCCTGGTTTACCTGCAGCATCCTTGTTACTCAGTCAGGAGTCACTTGCTACTCAGCAGATTTCCATCCTGTTGACCTCCTTCTTGATCCACTCTTGGCTTCCCCGCTGCCTCCCTCACTGCAATACTCTAACATCCTAAGCTGAAAGAACACATCGAAGGGAAGCAGGTGCTTATAAAATTTGGGGGAGGGGTGGAGAAGCAGGCTCTGGATGAGGCTCTCCAGGAGTGACTCCAGGGCAAGACTGACCTGCCCCACCTGGGCAGCTGCCGTCTCTGAGGCTGCACCTCTTGCCTCTGACCCAGGGCTCAGGACGCTGGAGCCAAGAAAGGGCCGCTGCTCCTGCTGACCTGTAACAACGGTCTCTTGACATCCAGGAAGCAAGCTAGTAAATGGCTGCTGGAGTGTTGGTGCAGAAAACTGCAAGTGTCTGGGGGTCCTCGCCTTGCCTCAGCAGAAAACAGCCAGAAGGGACAGAAAGCTGGCCTTTACTCTCACGTCTAACTTTCAAATCTCGTTGGAGTGTATTTTACTACTCCAACTTCCTTCGAGAACAGAATCCTAGCCACAAGAGAGCTACTTCATGTTTGTCTCTCCTGCTTGGATGTAGCCCTACAGGGGCAGAGACCATGTCTACTGGCTCACCATTATGCCACCAGCACCTACCACGGTCCCGGGCACACGGCAACAATTCCACATGTAGCATGGATAAGGCAACAATGCTGGATCCAGGCACCACCCTAAGCTCTCCGTGTGTGTTAACTCATTTCATTCTCACAACAAGCCTCAGATGTAGGTATTTGTAGCCTCCCCAGTTTACACCTGTAGAACAGGCACAGGGAGGTGATGTAAGCTGCTAAGATCATATGGTGGTAAACAGGACTTGAACCAAGCAGTTCAGTCCCAAGGTCTGTACTCTTACTCAACACGCTTTACTGCCTCAATGTTTATGGCAGGTATGAGCATTTCAGTGTTTACTGAGTTGTATTCCACTGAGAATAACTGATCATATACAAATTCATAATCACAGAGCACCTTTATAAAGTAAAGTTTAACGTGTTTAACTATGGAGAAGATGGTTATACTTTGTTACCATAGGTACTGGTAACTTCTTTTTTATTTTTATCCTTGCCAAACCTATGAGATAATCTGTCCAAAGGTGAATATTATTAGTGATTCAAGTGCGTCGAAGTAATATTCAAGGACTTCATACTTCTGAGACTCATAAAAACTTCTTAGTAGCTAGAGAAATATACTTGAGTATACATATACTCAACATATATGTATATATACTTTCTCTCTTTGCTAATACCTTAAGAGAACTTTATATAAAGTTCTCTTTACATATATATATATACATATATATGTGTATATATATGTGTGTGTGTATATATATATGTGTATATATCTATATATCTATATATCTATATATCTATATATCTATATATATAAGACCTTAGAGAGGGATTGCACACGAGTGAGAGAGCAAGCGCAAACAATGAACATTGTTCTCTTAATCATTTTCAGTTTTCATTTCGTTGCGGCTTTGGGAAAGGCAAAAATGCACAGGATGGAAAATTGGGCAACTTCTCCCCCATAGTTTAGCTCTATTACTGCCATGAGATGTTCTCACCTGCGTTTTCATTTCTCTATTTAACAACAAAAGTAAAACTTGCTGATATTCAGTTGTTCTGAGAAGAGTGTGATGATGTTTGTAAGGGTCTTTGAACTGCTGGAAGAAACGTATTCATAAATACCAAAGCAGAAGCCACTTAAATAGTGCACTATTTAATGAGGAATAGACGATTCAGGAGGACTCTTGAGTCATTATTAATTTAATGCTCTAAAATAGTAATAGGGGAATTATTCCAAAGATGTTTCATGTATTCTTAGACTACCAGATAAATTCTTATGGAGTTTAAGACCTATATCTATATGATATTTGAAGCCATACTGAGAAGGCAAAAACGGTTGATCCCAAAGGTGATGACTTAAATGGACTGGAAAACTGGAATACATCCAATTCAGGCTTCCTATTGAATTCATGGTGAAGGGGCAACCGTTGTCCCATATGGAAGTGACTGAGAACTTCCTCAGCATGTTATTCTTGCTAATTGCTGTTTGTACACTGGGATTCCCAAATACTTTCCGGTAAGAGAAATGTCTGTCTAGCCGTGGAGAGGCCAGTTCAGCCAAGGCTAATTTGCCCATGGATAACAGTTCCGAGGCAAGCAAAGATACTGGAAGTTGTGACAGCTTCGGGTTGTCGGTTCACAACTAAACATGTGTGAGACACCATCCTATGGAGTAATTGTTAACCTAACCTTTTTCTTTTTTTAAACCTTAAGCCCTCTTTTGATAAACATACAATCGTTGTATTTTCCTTTAATGATGATTGAAATTTCAAAATAAATTTTGTGAATAAAAAGAAATCAAAGGAAAGGTAAATTTAGAATATACTTTTCAAACTATTTAAGCACTCCCATCCCATCCTCCGAGGTTTTTCACGGCTTAAGATACATTCTTCTTGTGTAGTGCAATCTTCTGCGGATGCTAGGTTAGCTATTCTGGAGAGCTATTCCCGGATGGGCTTTGATACATTTTTTGCACTTGAAAACTTTGGACTTTGTGCCTAAGCTTAGATTACTGTTCATTTGCTCATTTATTTTCAAGACAAACTGGGCTCCTCCTTCGTGGTGGTAGCATCAATATGTCCTTTCTTTTGTGGTGTTTCCTAGAGACTTCAAGTAGTACTGGACAGATTTATTTACGGCACGTTCATTTGTTTCATTTGATGTTCCTGTCCCTGATTACCCTGGCAATCGGGGAAAGATTTGTCACCACCTTTGCTCACGAGATTTTCCTCATTTGGTTCAGTTTACTACACGCTATCATAACGATGCAGATGGAATTCATTTCCAATACGGGAACGTGAACAACTGTTTCGGTTTTGGTCTATCATTAATAAAACCCAAGAACAGACGCCAGCAACTGAACGCTGTAGATTTTGACTTCTATTTCTAGCTTCGTAAATGTGCCTTGTCAGATTTCTCCAACGCCGCGTTTGCTTCCTAAACGTGGTGTGTTTCCTCATTTGCTTTCCATCACTGGATTGAATTCAGGAAGCAGTAGACGTTGGCTTGGAATACGACAGAGAATGTAGCCCTACCAACAGAGGGATGGGTCGATTTGGAGAACAGATTGACAAATCCTGGCCTGTTTTCCACAGGGCATATTTTATATTTCTAAGCGGGAGATCTCGGGTCAGTTTTCAAAAAAAAAATTTTTTTTTTCCTTCTTAGCACAGACGAGACGATATCTGAGAGCCAAAAATGAGCGTCAGCGAGCCCCACCCCATTCGCCGCCAACGGACCTCAGTCTCCTTCCCGCCCACAAACAGCCACTACTACAATTCCCAGCAAGCATCGCGCAGTGCCGCACAAGGGCCAGGCCCCACTGGTATGCTGGGAGTTGTAGTGAATGAACCTGACCACTCTTTCCTTCCACTAGGCATTCTCACTTGGAAGATGGTGATGTGCTGCTATAGCAGTTACTCCACTCTCGTAATCGGAGCTAAACGTGACCAAAGATTGCGCCCTTCTGCCCTGCGTTGCGCATCGCGTCGGTGCCACGGGGCTTAGCTCCGCCCCCTGCCCACACCCGTTCCCCTGACAGCTCGAGCTCCCGGCGGCCGAGAGGCCCAGATTGCGCAGGCGCACCAGCCGGCGCCGCGCTGGGCAGGACTTGAGGGCGGGACGAGAGCTAGGGGCTCCCGGCCGCCGGGGCGCGCACGTAGGCACGCAGGGGCCGTCACGTGGGGCGCCGAGGATCGCAGTGCGCGTGGCCGCGGCGGCTGGTGTGGGGTTGAGTCAGTTGTGAGACCCGGAGCTGCTGACCCAGCGGGCGGCCCAGTGGCCCGGCCACAGAGCGGCAGGCGTTGGGGGTTCGGGAGCGGTGAGCTGGCCGCATCATAGAGCTCGGCCGAGCCGGCGCCGCCGTCGTCCCCCGCCCCCAGCTAGCAAACCGCCGCCGCGGGCGCGCCCCCGCTCTGCGCTGTCTCTCCGATGGCGTCCGCCTCCGGGGCCATGGCGAAGCACGAGCAGATCCTGGTCCTCGACCCGCCCACAGACCTCAAATTCAAAGGTAGGCAGGGAGAGGGCAGCTGACCGGGGTGGGGCGGGCGGACGGCGAGATTTAGGGTGGGTGGGGGGGGTAGAGGGAAGGTCGGCGGCTGGCCGCGAGTGAGCGTCCCCTCCCCCACGGCCCGGCACTTTCCATTCTCCGGCTGCGCCCCGCTTCTGCCCTCGGCCCGCCTGCTCCGCGCCCGGCCCGCTCCCTCCCTCGCCCGCTCGCGCCTCGGTGCGCGCGCCGGCCGGGGCGAGGCGGAGGGGCCCGGCCCTGGCGCCGCCGCCGCCGCCGCCGCCATCTTGCGGTCCCGCGGGGGCGCCTCCCGGGTGCTGTCCGCGCCGCTGCCCGCGCCTGGCACTTGTCCTTGGCCCCCGAGGGCCGTCGGGCGTTGTCTGGGAGGGTGTGGGTGGGCGGTGACCTTAGAGCGTGCGCTCTGGTCTGCGGCGGGAAGGGGGGCTCTGGGGGTGGCGCAAGTGCGTCGGTCGCCGGCGCCGGCTGTCAGCGGCGGTGGGAGGCGAGAGGCGAGGCAGCGGTGCGGCGGCCCTGGACTCGGTTCCGAGAGAGAACCACCCTTCGGCCTCGAGCAGGGCCTGGGTGGAGCCGGCCCTCGGCCCTCGCAGAGGGAGTTGCTGCCTCCCTTTTTACCTTGTTTAGAACTCGCTGTCAGGTACCTGGAGCGCTAGGGAGGCGGAGAAGCCCGTGAAGTTCTCTGGTTATGACTTACCCGGTTGTGTTGGCAGAGACCCAAGAGCGTGCGGGCAGGAAGGCTATGCGTCAGCCCGGGAATTGATAGTAGTAGGTTAATAGTAGACGTCTTCCTGGTCCTCCCGTGTGACATTTCAGCTCACCTTCTGTGCAGGGCGGACCTGGTGTTTGTCTGCTCTTGTTTAGCCCCCTAACTTAGCTTATTTCCTGCGGAATCTTCCGTATTGGTGACTTTTGCCTTTGCGTTGCGGTTTATGTGGGGGCCGATGAGGTGTTACTCAGCTCTGGAGCGTCCTTGTATATTTTGTAGCAACGCCTGTGATGAATTGTTAGTCCGATTTTGGTGATTCCTGAGGAACAATCTAAGGGGCCCCTTGGCCCATTTGGGTACTTTAGGGAAGAGAGTTAAACTAGTTTCTTTTTAGGAATACTGAAAGTGTGTGGAGATCCAAAAGCAGATTCCTTGCTGTCTTCGTTTAAGTGTATTGCGAATCGCCTTTTGGATGATTCCTTATCTTGTATTTCAATTTCAGCAGCTCCCATGAGAAAATTTTTGTGAAATGTGTAGCTATTCCAGTGCTTAAAACAAATGAAATCCTTTGCTGTTGTACAAGATTGAGTCCAAAGGAAAAACAATTGTTTTCCATAGGAAATGTTCTGAATAGTTTCAGGGATTTTAAAATACTGTCTTCTGGTATTATGAGAGTAATATTGTGTAACTTCTTTATTTTGTAAGCTTTGTAGTACATTTCCAAATATCTTTGAGTGGAAATGTAAGTGAGCTCCTTTTCTAGTAAGGGTTTCAAGACCACTCTTAAATATTTTGAGGGGCACTAAGTGCGTCTTATTGTAACAAGTTCATGTGTGTGGCATGCTGTCACATAGCTTTAGCTGAAAGGAAAAAAAAACACCTTTGGGGAATCATGAAATTAACTTATTTTAGGTAGACATTATCTTTGGTTGGAGGAATTTAATGTAAATCTCTATAGTCGTATATAACATATTTTTGAGAAGTTAAAAGAATTTTTGCTTTTACTTTTTGACAGGCTGAGTTTACAAAGTAAATTTCTTTTACTAGTTGAGCATGTGTGTATTACCATTAGGGACTTAGAATCATTAAAAAGCCAATTTTAGGCCAGGAAATGTCTACAGTGTTTGAAGCTTTCTCCCTAGAGAAGTTGTAATGTTGCCATAGTAAGAGACTAATAATAGTGGAGAACAAGCTAAAAAACACAAAAACCACCTAAAACCCTACACAGTAATATTCATATAGTTCACTTAGTTCAGGTATTGAAGAGTTATTACTTATGATTATAGAACAGGTTCTTCTTGTGTTAGGATGAAAGTAATTCACGAGGACCATTTTTAAAAGTTTGGACATCTATAACCACTTTTTAAAATTGACTTTAAAAAAAGTGTTTCATTGAAATGTTTATAGAAACATATTCAGCTGGGCCATTTAGCGAACACTTACTGAAAGCTTTGTGCCATCCCTAGATTTGATTGAGACTAATTCAAGTTACTAGTTTCTGTTTAGGCCTTGAGTGCTAAACAAGGTGGGGAAAGGATTTACAGGTTGTAGTTTAATGGGAAAAGTATACGGTTAAACAGTAAACTGTGTTAGGTTTTATCTTTGCCCTTGAAGAACTCTGAGACTAGTGAGGGAGACACAAAAGGCAGATAGGTGCTGTAACAAGAGGCAAAACTTGAATGAAGAAAGAAGCCCGCCCGTTGGGAAGCTTTCTTAGAAGAGGCTTATTTTCATTTTGGGGGGAAGGATTGGGCTAGGGAGTGGTTGTTTACTCAACCCCTGATGGGAGAGAACATGTGGCTTATACTTAAGTACCCTGTCAGTTTGCTGTGTGCTTCTGTTCTAGGGTGGGATAAAGGAGAGGATTGGGAAGGAGGAGGGATAGGATGAATTGGGAGGTGACCTTTGGTGTCATTTGATTCTTTCTTAATCTTATTCTTCTAGTCAGAGGTAAATCATTTGCTTTGATGTATTCAGTTGCACAGTTCAACACTAGGAGACTCATTTAGAATCAACAATGTATGCTTAGTTTGATAAGGCTATAAAGTCATTTCATTCTGACTTGCCCTAAATCACCTGTAAATTTTAGTTTAAGTCTATTAAAAGATAGTTTGCAAAATTCTTTATCATTCAGTAGGTTTATTCGAATTAGTTTGAACTCTACGTTTGACTAGGATGGATTCTCTTAAGTGACTCATTTAATCATTCTGAGAATAGGTGGTGAATTTTTCTGTCACATGCCTAACAATCATCTTGGTACGAATTATCAGCATTTTGCACAATTATGGAGAAACAGATACCAGTTTAATGCATTTTTTAAATACCTTTGTATCTTACTTAAAAATTTTGTTTTAGGGGCACCTGGGTGGTTCAGTCGGTTGAGCGTCCAGCCTTCGGCTCAGGTCATGATCTCGAGGTTCGTGAGTTCAAGCCCCACATCCAGACTTGATTGCTGTTAGCCTGTCAGCGCGGGCCCGCTTCCGATCCTCTGTCCCCCTCTCTCTGCTCCTCCTCTGCTTGCATTCTCCCAAAAATAAGTCCATATTAAAAAATTTTTTTGTTTGATATGATTGTCAATGTACGAAAGTGCTTTTATAATGGTGTGACGAATTCTACAGTAGCTCTTCTGTTGCATTGGTTTAATGAAAAAGAGGTAGGCATTTTCAAATTATGTTGAAACCCTGGCAGTAATTTGACACAGAATTCAGGTTTGAAATTTGATGTTAACATATGAGAGGCTATTTTTTTTGTCCTTAAATTTTTTACTATTATGAAATTTCTTCCTTTGTAGTATACATTTTGTTTTTCCCACTTACTAGTAGTTTTGGAGAAGAGTTGGAAGAAGGAAATTTAGAAAATGCTAAAATAAATTGTGAACATATTCTTCCTACTAATAATCCGAGAAAGGAAAATAGAGCGAAACCGTTGTGTTGAAGGTGGCCCGTCACAATATCATGCCAATAAAGAAAATTAAGCTTTCTGAGGACCCCAGGAACCTGTGGTGTGTCAGCCAGAGCATCTTTGAATAGCACGTTACTAAGAAGTACAAATGAGGATAGAGAGTACTTTTGCTCTTGGCAGATACTTGGCACATTTTTAGGTGTTTCGCATCAGCTCCTATTTCACAGTGACTGCATCAGATCCCTGAGGTGATTTCCCCCCTTTCCTGGGCCACGGATGACGTCTTACTACTCCATTCCTTAAAAGCTTTCAAGTAGCTCTTGATTGCCCACTGGATAAAAGTCTGATTTTTTTTTTTTTTTTTTTTAGTGTGGCATTTCAGCCCTTCCATTTTGTGCTGTCTTCTCTTGTAACACCTGCTCATCTGCACACATCCATACTTTCTTGCCTGAGAAAGAAAAACCCTCCTCATATCCAAGCTTGTTTGTTCTGCTGTTTTTGTTGATTAAGGTAAAATCCCTCATGACTCACGCTTAGACCATGTTCCCTCAGATATTTTCCCTCTCATGTTTTCAACCACTGGGTTCTTCTTTTCAACATATAAATACACTTAATTTTTTCATTTTAAAAAGAAGCAAACAAAATACTTCTTTGACTCCCAACTCCGTCTGGTACATGTCCCTCCCTGTCCCTCATTTCCTTTGCAGTCAGACTTCTTGGAAAAATAGTCCATGTTCATTCACTATCTGTCCTGTATCTCACCTCCTGTTCACTGTAGTACTACTCTCTCCTCACTGCTTATTGATTGCCAGCCACATTGATCATTTCCAATTTTTATCTCTCTTTGGCACTTGACATTATCGGCATTTCCACTTTTTAAGCAATTGTTTTCACTTCCATATACTTCTAATTTTCTAATTTGCTCCCTTTATTGTCTCATTTGTGGGCTTTTTAAATGCTAATGTTTCTGAGGTTCTGATTTGTTTTTTGTTTTATCTCTGTAAACTTTCCTTGTTCAGTCTCATTGTTTTGATGGCTTCTCTTTCTTTTCCTTGCTCTCTTTGCACATGTTGGTACACACTCAAATTTGTATTTTTTTTTTTTAATGTTTATTTGTTTAATTTTGAGAGAGAGAGAGCGCACAAGCCAGGAAAATGGCAGAGAGAGAGAAGGAGGCAGAGAATCCAAAGCAGGCTCCAGGCTCTGAGCTGTCAGCACAGAAGCCAGACAGGGGGCTCGAACTCATGAACCCTGAGATCATGACCTGAGCTGAAGTTGGGTGCTTAACCGACTGAGCCACCCAGGTGTCCCTCAAATTTGTATTTTAATTGGGACTTTGTTGTCAGTTTTAGAATTACTTAGTGACTATCTGGATTTGAGTTGTAACTCAGACACTTCAAACTCAGCATATCCCAAACAGGTGTTTTTTGTTTTTTTTGTTTGTTTGTTTTTTTACAACCCAAGCCTGTGCGTCTTCCCATCTTTTTAATATTTTGGTGGCATCGTGATTACTCATACAGAAATACTCTGTATGTCTACTAATTAAAATCTGTATTTCTACATCCCAGGGATAATTCTTGAATCTGTACCCTTTAATGAAGCTTTACTTTTAAATTCACTTATTTTAATTTGTTTATACAATAAAGATTTGACTTTCTGCTCTGTGTAGTAAGTGTTGAATAAGTGTTAGAATTACAGTTTGAGTAAAATACAATCTTTGTTTTCATGAGGCAGTTCTAATGGGAGAGATAGACACTAATTGCCTAATTAGAAGAAGGAAATGTAACTATGAAGAGGAGTGTAGTGCTATAAAAATGTAAAAAATGGGGGCGCGTGGGTGGCTCAGCCAGTTTAGCGTCTGCCTTCGGCTCAGGTCATGATCTCACAATTCATGGGTTCGAGCCCTGCATTGGGCTCTATGCTGACAGCTCAGAGCTTGGAGCCTGCTTTGGATTCTGTGTCTCCATCTCTCTCTGCCCCTCCCCTGCTTGCGCGCTGTCTCTCTCTCTCAAAAGTGAATAAACGTTAAAAAAAAATTTTTAAAAAGTAAAATATCTTCCTGGTCAGGGAAGACACAATTGGACTAAGATTTTCTAATATGAGTAGAAGCTGTTAACCTAGGTGAAAAAGAAAGAAAAATACAGTAGAAGCAGCATGTGTTTACAAAGATCCTGTGGCAGGAGGGAACATGAAGCGTTTACTGTTACTTAACCTGTTAAAGTAATATCTCATGTTATTTACAAGGCTGAGTCAGTGTAACAGTAGTGGAGACAGCCAAGGTGAGTGTGGTGCTGGTTTGTAGGTTGACTAAAGTTTTGTTTTTATCCTAGCCCACTGAGAGATTTAAGTGGGTGGAATGGTAGAAATAGAGGGAATGGAGTGATAATCACATTTGTATTTAAAAAAAGCCATAATTCTGGGGGCGCCTGGGTGGCTCAGTTGGTTAAATGTCCATGGTTTAGGCTCAGGTCATGATCTCACAGTTTCATGGGTTCCATGCTGACAGTGCTGAGCCTGCTGGGGATTCTCTGTCTTCTCTCTCTGTTCCTCCCCCATTCACACGGTCTCTGCTTCTCTCTAAATAAATAAATAAATAAACTTAAAAAAACATAATTCTGGTAACGTAAAGTAGTATTAGAAGGGAGATAGAGATGAATTAGTTTCCTCAGTACAGGCAAGAGGTGACTACTTGGTTTGAGGGACTGGTATTAGAGATGGGGAAAAGTTCAGGAGGATCAAGCCAGTGAAACTTGGTGGTCCATTAGATATGCTCACAGAGAGTACAGGTATCTTGGCCGTCTCTGAGATTCCTCGCTTATGTAACTGGAGGAATGGTGGTGCTGTGTGCTGAGCTAAAAAAGGAAACACTGGAGGGGCGCCTGGGTGGCTCAGTCGGTTAAGGGTCTGACTTTGGCTCAGGTCATGATCTCAACAGTCCATGAGTTCGAACCCCACGTTGGGCTCTGTGCCAACAGGTCAGAGCCTGGAGCCTGCTTCAGATTCTGTGTCTCCCTCTCTCTCCCTCTGCCCCTCCCCTGCTCACGATCTGTCTCTGTCTCTCAAAAATAAATATTTTTAAAAAATTAAAAAAAAAAAGAAACAGTGGATATTTGAATGAGGACCACATGCATTTTACTTGGGGTTGTGGGAGAGTGGTAGGATGAGGATCCTCATCTCATTAGGTATGTTAGATGTGTTTAGGACCCTTCAAGATATTAATGAAAAGGTAACTAGTAGGTTTTGGTTATATGGTTGTGTTTTTCAGGGAGAAGTCTGGGCTTTGGGGAATTATTTATTTCAGGTGATTATCTCTTGTCTTTTCTCTACTAGTCTGTAAACAGGCCTGCTTTTCTCTAGTGTCTCTCTCTTTAGCCACACTGCTGCTAGAACTACCCTTTGTAAAATGCAAACCTCATATTCTTGCTCCCTTGGTTTATAAAGAACCTGGCATATTTTCCCATTACGTAGATGAAAAAGTCCAGAATCCACTGCCTGCCACCCCATTTCTCTTCTACACATAGCTTTAGGTTATATGAAACCATTTTCCCAAACACTTTAAGCTGTTGCAAGACTTTGCACATGCTCTGTCCAGATTATTATTCTCCCTCATATCTGTCAAGGAGTCTCCAAGAATCTCTTCCTTTTGTGAAGTCTTGGATTCTTGCAGTCCAAGTTGGTCACTGCTTTCTTCGGGCCACTATTGAAGCCTGTGCTTATCTGTGATAATCAGCACTTACATACCACATAACATAGTATTTATATTTACGTATTTTTTCTCTCCCAAACTTTAGGTTAACTACTTGAGGATATATTTATTTCTTTTATTTTTACATCCATGGTAACAGGATCTGCCATGGGTGATTGCCCAATAAAGTTGATGTATTGATAGGACTCCAGTGGTTTCTCCTATAATTCCCATGTTTTTCGTCTTGGATCTTTTTTCTGTAGGGTTTTTCATCTGCCTTTGCAGGTAGTTGTGGTTTTAAAATTTTTTAGTTTCGGGAAAGGGATAATAGGGTATTTTGTTAAAAGCTGACTAACCATAGATTTTTTTTTCTTTTTTGTGCTTCACCTTTTTCATTTGTGGAGTGACAGGCAGGATTAGGTGATTTCCTGGGTGTTCTGGCCCTAAGGATTTTGAATATGTGTGACATCTGAGAACAAAAAGAAAACACGATTTTTCAGTAAAGTAGACAAATAATATACAGTAAAACATTGGTTTGTGAGCGTAATTTGTTCCGGAAACCTGCTGTAATTCAAAGCTCTCATATATCAAAGCAAATTTAACCATTGGCTCAGTTGTGATCATGTGATGTTCGGCATCATGTACTACTCGTATCGCAATATATCACTCGTTTATCAAGTTGAAATTTATTGAAAATGTTTGCTTGTCTTGCGGAACACTTGCAGACCTAGTTACCCACAATCCAGGGTTTTACAGTGTAAGGAATTGGGAAAACTTGAGTTATACTTCAGAGTTTAATATTTTCTGATTGTCAGTATTGGTAATTTTCTTATTGGTTTACTGCATTAGTTACCTTTTATTAATTTTATATTTTAGACTGAAAGCGAGCAGGGGAGGGGTAAAGGGAGAGAGAGAGAGAATCTTCAAGCAGGCTCCACATCCAGTACAGAGGCCCAGTGTGGAACCTGTGGGGCTTGATCTCACTACATTCAGATCATGACCTGAGCTGAAATCTAGTCAGATGCATAATGGACTGAGCCACCCAGGTGCCCCTGTATTAGTTACCTTTTAATTTCCTTTAAGTAAGTCCTTCCTTTACCATGCAGAGATGTTCTGTGAAGAGAGTTTAGTAAGCACCCTTTTATTTTTTTAGACGCACTTCCTGATCTTTTTCTTGTGCTTTTGTATCTTAACCTTGATAGATTCATTGAAGTCTTATCTGCCTTTCAGAGGAGAAAGTGGTTAATACAGGATGGATCCTCAACCTTAAAAAGTTGTTTTGGAAGAAAATTAAATGTAAGAAGGGAGCTATTGTATGCAAATCCTTGTTTATTATAACTGAAATGGGACACAGATTACTAGATAAAAAGTTTAAAACTTCTTATGAAAGCTTTCAAACATTCATAAAAGCATAATGAACTTTTATATACTTAAATTTCATATACTTAAGTTTAATGATTATTAGCATTTTATATTTGTTTAGTTTTTGTTTGCTGTGTATTTTTTTTTTTTTAATGTTTATTTTCGAGAGAGAGGGAGAGAGAGACAAATCGTGAGTGGCAGAGGGACAGAGAGAGGGACATAGGATCCAAAGCAGGCTCCAGGCTCTGAGGTGTCAGCACAGAGCCCTAGGTGGGGCTCGAACTCACGAACTGTGAGATCATTACCTGAGCCGAAGTTGGACGCTTAACCTACTGAGCCACCCAGGCGCCCCAGCTGCTGTATAGATTCTGGATAACGACATTTCAAACCTAGATACTTGAGTTTGCTTTTCTAATAAACAGACATTTTCTTTACATAGTTGTGATGTCATTATCTTAAAACCAAAAATAATTATTTGACATCATCTAATATTTAACCTGTTGAAGATTTCCCCAATTGTATGTACTTCTATTTTTTATTTTTTAAAGTTTATTTATTTTGAGAGAGAGAAAGCGAGCAGGGTACGGACAGAAAGAGGGAGAGAAAGAGAATCCTAAGCAGGCTCTGCGCTGTCAATGTATAGTCTGAAGTAGGCTCAAACTCAGGAATGGTGAGATCATGACCTCAGCTGATGCTTAAGTGTCTGAGCCACCCGGTCTCCCCTGTATGTCTGTTTTTTAGCTGGTTTGTTCAGCTTATGCATTGCATTTGTTTGTCGTGTATCCGAGTCTTAATTTTAAACACTGCTTCCCCCACTTTTTTTTTTTTAAATCATACTCTTGTTGAGAAGATCAGGTGGTTGAATTGTCAAATAGTCTAGGTATGTGTGGGATGTCTTTCCTGTAAATTTGGATTTAGATTTGAGGGCTTGATTAGATTTAGGTCAGTATTTGGTGGTAAAAATAATTCATGGGTGGAATTGTGTCACATCAGGGATAGACAGTGTCTGGTTTTCCCAGTTTTAGTGATGTTGATTGGTGGTAACAGCCTTACTTCCGCATTAAAAAGTTGCATAAATATGAGCCTGTTTATGGTAATATGTGCAAGAAAAAAGATTGGAAAGAAAATGTTAACAAGTCATTGGCTCTACTTTAGGATGTGAGTGTCTTTTGTATTTTTACTTTTCTGTTTTCCAGGACTTCTACAGTGAACTCTTTTTTTATACAGTGAACTCTTTTTTTTATAAGAGAGAAAAACTTAAAATTGTTTTGTTACTAGATAGCTTCGGAAGATGAGATCAGAAGGTTTTCATTTGTCCTTCCTGTATTACTTTGTTTAATTTTTAATTAATATTTTAAGTGTTAACAGTCTGAGGTCTTAATTTTTTTTAATAATAGGGCAAGTTATAGAAAGGTAAATAGAAAACAAGTCCAATGTTTGCAACCTTCCAGTAACAGATCACAAATCAAGGTATATAAAGACAAATAGAAAACCATGATTATCTCAAAGTAGATCTTATTTATATATCTAACTCTAATTTGTAAATCATAACTATATAAATGTGTCGTTTCTTTGAGCTCTTGCTATTGGCATCAATTGATGGTCTCCTGTAAGAAGTATGACAAGTTTGTTTGGGGGTATTTACTTCTCTGAGAATGGCTTCTGTTTATAGATTCTGTTAAAGAGCCAGGTGGCTCTAAGCAGCAGATAGATTTTTAGGATCCCTCTTCCCCCAGTGTTGATTGTTTCATGGTGAGCACCTAACCCAGGGCCAGCCAATACATATGCTGATGACTGATTAGTCAAAATTTTGATACCGCCCCTTTAAACACACTTAGTTTAGATGCTAGGCTTTAGGTCTTTAAAGCAGGCTGATTTGTGCCACGTTTAAGCAGAAGCAACTCCGTTGAGAGAGAAGAGGGAGAGAAAAGCAGGCCAGAGATCTTGAAGTCCCAGGAACCAGTTTCTCTTGAATACAGCCTCTTCTTTTGAGGCCAGCTATACTTCATTTCCTGTGTCCTAGAGACTCTTTATATCTTTATAATCTCTTAAGTGTGATTTTTGTTCTTCATAATAAATTCATTGATTAAACAAGATTGGACTTCATAATTTGTGAAAATATGTTCAACTTAATGATTGTCCACATACTTCACTTTATGAAAATAATCTAAAACCAGTGTCTTAAATTTCTATGGGAAAAAGATTCACATAGATGTTTTTGAAGACTTGTCATTGATATGACATAGTTTGCCTGGTTGCTTTTCACTGGCATTTGGAATGTTCTTATAACTAGAGTAATCGTGAACATTTTGTACTGTTTTCAAAATTCAGGTTTAAATGAATTAGTGTAGTTAATGTGTATTTTAGCTTTTTAAGGGTGTGATTAAATTCAGTTACCATTTTTACAAATAGATATTAACTAAAAAAGAATTAACATGAGAGGACTTTAAAATACTTAGCTTGCAATACAATTTGTTAGGTTTCTTATGGGCCTGCGTTTTTACAGCTTTTATTTTGTAGCTCTGTGCTTCCATACATATCCGTGTACATACATATATCCATTTATATATATTTTTACTTTAGTACTTGGATAATCTGACATGAATTGGAGTGACTACCATACTTTTTTTTTAATTTAAAAAATTTTTTTTAATATATGAAATTTATTGTCAAATTGGTTTCCATACAACACCCAGTGCTCATCCCAAAAGGTGCCCTCCTCAATACCCATCACCCACCCTCTCCTCCCTCCCACTCCCCATCAACCCTCAGTTTGTTCTCAGTTTTTAACAGTCTCGACTACCATACTTTTAAAGGAATAGGGTATCTTTGTTTCCTGTTTAGTTGTTTTCTCTATTAAAAAAATTACCTTTATAACTTATCAGGGAAGATGAATCACTTGGTCTTGTTTGCTGAGTACTTTTCCCACTGCCAAAAACTTCAATAACAGTGAAATCCTCAGATGTGTTTTTCTGAATCTTTTCAGTTTTCCTCCAGCACGTTACAAATAAAAGATTTCATGAACAAATGAAACTAATATGTGTACATGTTTAAAAGTCCCATCTGATTATAAAATAAGTGCTTAATGTAGAGAATTGAAAAAGGATGGAAAAGTGTAAAGCAAATAAAAATTACTCAATCTTACCACCTAGAAATAATCTCTGTTAACATTTGATATATTTCTTTTTATATATTTTGTGTGTATAATTCTGCATACTTATATTCTGTATTTTTGTTAATACTACCATTTCTCATAGTACAAATATTTTCAAGAATTTTAGATCTGTAAATGGTGCTAAAAACATTTATTTTAATTTCTCTCCAAATATGCATTTTCCTTTTATTTCCTACCATCTTACTTATCTAGACTTTAAAAACTTTTTCTAAACTCTTCAGATAGGGAGCACTTCTATTTTAATAAAGATGTTAAATTAAGTAGCGTGCATCCTTTATGTTTGGCCGTGAATAGAAATGTTCTCTTTCAAATAATTTTTTAGGTGTGTGTGCATCTTTTCTTTAGTAGATGGTTACACAGTGGAAGGACATAATTTGTATAAAGTTACAAATCAGAAGGATACTTCATTTCTGTGAAAAGATAATTTATTGTTTATGCTCTCCTTCCTGTTTTCAAGACACTGGGATTGTTAAAGTCAGAGTGAACAGCCTATGCATCAAAAGGTCTGAAAAAACACTTCTAAAATGTTTACAATAACTTTATGCAAATGTTAATAAGGCTGTGAGAATTTAGGATTGAATTATCTGCCATTTTACCATGGAGTAGAAGATAGGCAGTAGGTGAAGTTGATCATAATGTCACTTTATTTTTTTTTTTAATTTTTAATTTTGAGAGAGAGAGAGTGCATGAGCAGGGGAGGGGCAGAGAGAGTGGGAGACACAGAATCCGAAGCGGGCTCCAGGCTCTGAGCTGTCAGAGCCTGATGCAGGGCTGGAACTCATGAACCGTGAGATCATGATCTGAGCCGAAGTCGGATGCTTAACCAACTGAGCCACCCTGGCGCCCCCGTAATGTTACATAATTTTAAAGCCCAGAGGAGCCTTGGAAGGTCATTCTGTCTACTAATGACCCCTGTCTACTGCAGGGGTTAGACTGTCCTGGAGAAGTCAAGTGATTTGGTTGGGGTCAGTCACCTGGTTAATAGTTTTAGCTCTTAAGCCTCAAAACCAGTGTACTGTGTTACAGTTTTTATGAAAGTCATAGTACACCATTGATGACAGGAACTAGCCCCTCCCTCTCCAAAAGGCTTCCAAAGGAACAAAGAAAATAGATGTTTTGACTTTTTACTTAGGTGCTTTTCCATGTGAAGGTAATGAGTGAGTATTTAACTGTGTGATCAGAACACTACTACATTATTTGAAAGTGGTAGAGGAGAAATAAGACATGGTTCCTGCTTATTGATGAATTCTTTCAACTATGATTTTAAGACCCTAGAATGGGAACATTGATTTTTTCTTTTTGAATGGCTACACACTTCTGTACTCAGTGTATTTTGGAGATTTTTTTGTGATGCACTCTCATCATGTATTCATGATACATTATTAATGTCAGGATCCATATTTTTATAATTAATGTTAGTGAAATTTTATAACAAAATATGTTTAGTGTTTTTAAAACCTTCTTGAATAGCATTGACTCATTTTGTTTTCCAGAAAGTAGTACTCTGTTTATTTGGACAAAAATATTTGTACAATATAGTATTTATTCACTACCCTCTCTGCCAGGGATTTTTACAGCTGCTGGGAATATGGTAGAGAACAGAACAAAGACCCAGTCTTTGTGGACCCCACATTCAAGTCTGAGATTTCAATGTGTTTGAAAAAAAACATAGAAAATGAAATAAATTAAGGTGACTTCATTTTTAAAAATTCTAAAGAAAATGTTATAGGGCTTTCTTGGATGTAAAACACAGGATATTTTCTCAGTGTTTATGATACTTCAGGAAATACTCAGTTGTTGACCTGTATATGGGACCAAGGGAAATATATCCATTTAAAAATCATTATCATATATTAATGATTTGACTGCAGTTTCATGCTTTATTGCTGCAGAAATCTGCCTGGAATGCTTATGAATTAGGAAGTGATTGTAGCTAGGTAGTTTGCATAAAATACGTATAGAATTTATGAGAGTTCAGGCTCTGGAGTCAGACCAGGTTTGACGATCAACTTCACTGCTTTGTAGTTTATGACAGGTGTTTTAACTTGTTGCAGGCAAGTTATCTGTAAAATGGGGATAATAAAGTGTCTTGTTAAAGCCTATGAGGGACATAATTCATGCAAAGTTCTTGATACAGGGTGAAGGCTCAATAAAGGCTAGCTGTTATAAAAATTTTTTTGTTGTTAACACTATTTTTACTGTTACTATTGCCATGCTACTATTACTGTGCAAATTCTTAATTGATATTCTGTATACTATACTGTATCTACTTCACATACATAATTTAGTATGACAGGTATTCAGTGTCATCTTCATGTAACTGGAAAACTGTTTAATCAGTGATATAGCTATTAATTTGCTAAAACCTGTGGAAACATTGAATAAAGTGTAGTCATCACCTGCTTTGCTGCAGCAGAATTATTTATGTGTTTGAGCTGAGCATCCAGCTTTCCTTATTAGAATTTTTACCTATTCTGTTTCAATAAAGGAAGGATGAAGGAGTAAAAATGTAATGGTCAACATAAATGACTTATGAAGACCTGGAGTCGTAGCATTTGAAACAGAACATACAGGGGCGCCTGGGTGGCGCAGTCGGTTGAGCGTCCGACTTCAGCCAGGTCACGATCTCGCGGTCCGTGAGTTCGAGCCCTGCGTCAGGCTCTGGGCTGATGGCTCGGAGCCTGGAGCCTGTTTCCGATTCTGTGTCTCCCTCTCTCTCTGCCCCTCTCCCGTTCATGCTCTGTCTCTCTCTGTCCCCAAAATAAATAAACGTTGAAAAAAAATTAAAAAAAAAAAAAAAGAAACAGAACATACATATTTCTGACATTTTTGTCATTGTATGTTGATGAAAAAGAATTCATGTGACTGTCCCAACGATACTTCCAGTGTGTATTTACTTAACAAATAATATTGAACAGCTACTATGACTTAAGGTCTGTGTTAATTACTTCAGTTCATTCAAGGAGGAAGTGAATGTTTCTTTTTAGGGGAGCTTGTAGTTTTGTTGGATAAGACATGTATATAAAAAAGTAAGTGAGAAGTGCCATTGAGAGGTGTAGACTATGTATTGTGTGAATTGTATGGTCAGTCATATTTCTCCTCCAAGATTCATGCTTTGGTTCATTGCACTGTCTGTTTTTAATCATACAGAGGCTGCTAACTGAGTCTGTTCCTTATAGCCAAGAACTCAGAAAGATCTTGTCAAGAACTAAAGGGTCTAAAAATAGAGTGTACTACAATTTTATGAATATTGGTAGAAAAGATATATGTGATCCCCGGGTTTAGAGACAAAGGACTTTATTCTTCATGACACTACATACAGCACGAACTTTATATTTGTGTTAATTTCCTTTGCCTCCTCAAAGGGCAACACACAGGGGTTCAGTTTAGGCAGATGCTGTTCCCATAGTGGTTCTGTGTCATAGCTGAGACTGTCCCTTGAGCGTAGGGAGCCTGAATCTTTCCTAATGGGCTACATGGAAACTTACCTGACCTTTTTTCTTAGAGGAAGACCTATTTTACTAGCCAGTAAGCAAACCTGTTCTCTCCTTAGGAAGGAGACATTGTTTTCCAAGACTGTTCACTATTTAAAGACATCCTTGAGAAGATAGTCTGGATGAAAGCCCCAGGGCCTCCTATTGGCAAAACATGTAGAAATGCTAGAGGCCAGTAGAGACTTCTCTCCTAATAGGCCTCTGAGTAGGTCATCTAAGTGGAAGTCACACAATAAATTTCATATATTGGAAAAAAAAAATAAATGGAAGTCACAGAGTTCATGAATTAATGTTCATGTATGTTGCCTGCTTATTTTAAGCTTCATCTCAGAGGCATTTCTTTCCTTTTTCTTCTCTCTCTCTCTCTTTTTTAATGCTTTTATTTATTTTTGAGAGAGGCCGGGAGGGAGGGAGGGAGGGAGGGAGAGGGCATGAGCAGGGGAGGGGCAGAGAGAAGGAGACAACAGAATCTGAAGCAGGCTTCAGGCTCTGAGCTGTCAGCACAGAGCCTGATGCGGGGCTTGAACTCGTGAACTGCAAGATCATGGCCTGAGCTGAGTTGGATGCTTAACCAACTGAGCCACCCAGGTGCCCCTCAGAGGCCTTTTCTGTTTCTAAAATGCTCTATGCTCTGTACTACTGCTTATCATGAATTAAAATTTGATTCTTTTCAGAGTAAGCAAATAGTGAACTCAAATTGATACGCATATTGAGGTGTTTAGTAGAAGTGAGTGTACTGACGTCTTCAGCTTATTTTGAAATGCATTAAAAATAAGATGGATGGGCAGAGAGATGAAATAGATAAATCTTAAATACAGCAAAATGTTAATTGTAGAATCTAGGTAATGGATATATGATTGTTTACAATGATTTCAATTTCTTTGTATGAAAATTTTCAATACAATGTTGGGGAAAAAGCCAACTGTTCTCTTCCACAACTCAGTTTTCTTTGCACCTAAACTCATCTTGACATTTCAAGAAAACTTCAATGGCAGTTCGTATCAAAATGCGGACGGGTGACAACATTTAAAAAAATTCTTTAGTCAGAGTGGTTGTACTTTTTTAAGCTTATTGGGGTTCCTTTTAAGATTGTGGGTTTGGAGAATAAGGGTCCCACTATTTAGAAGGAAATCATTGCTCTGAATGCTAACATTTTAGGTATACTGAGTATAAAGGGTATTTCATGCTGGAAAAATATTTTTAGGTAAAGGAGGCAGGCCATTCCCACTTGGGACCTCCTTCTGGATGAGGTGACTTCAACTTGTGCTACATTTTTGAGATTTTAGCTTCCAGGTTTTTACAAATTTATGTTCAGAGGTTTTTTTACATAGAGACAATATTTGTGTGTGTTACATTGCTGATTTTTAGCATTTGTTTCTGGGTATAGGACTTTGGCTATAACAAAATAACAGTTGTAGTTGGAATAACAATTGTAAGTAATAACAATTGTAGTTGGAATTAGAATACTTGGTGACAGAAAATGTGGTGGCTGCTTAAAAGTGAGACTAAAGGAGGAGACAACCCATGTAATTGTAAAAGGTAAGGTTATTTTGACTGTAGGTTTTTTTTTTTTCCAGTTGATGAGTACACATAAATGTAAACTATTTTGTGTAATTTTCTTGTTTTATATGGAATATAAATAGTGAAATTTACATATAAACTAAAATTTCATCTCTAACATAGGATGTATGTATGGTAGCTGTGATTGGTGACTAGTATACTACGAGGTCATCTTAAAATGGATGCTTTCATCAATATCACTCATCATCAGGGAAATAAAAATCAAAACCACAATGAGATACCACCTTACACCTGTCAGAATGGCTAACATTAACAACTCAGGCAACAACAGATGTTGGCGAGGATGCGGAGAAAGAGGATCTCTTTTGCGCTGCTGGTGGCAGTGGAAGCTGGTGCAGCCACTCTGGAAAACAGTATGGAGGTTCCTCAAAAAACTGAAAATAGAACTACCCTACGACCCAGCAATTGCACTACTAGGCATTTATCCACGGGATACAGGTGTGCTGTTTCAAAGGGACACATGCACTGCCATGTTTATAGCAGCATTATCAACAATAGCCAAAGTATGGAAAGAGCCCAAATGTCCATCGATGGATGAATGGATAAAGAAAATGTGGTATATATACAATGGAGTATTACTCAGCAATCAAAAAGAATGAAATATAACTGGAGGGTATTATGCTAAGTGAAATTAGAGAAAGACAAAAATCATATGACTTCACTCATATGAGGACTTTAAGAGACAAAACAGATGAACATAAGGGAAGGGACACAAAAATAATATAAAAATAAGGAGGGGGACAAAACAGAAGAGACTCATAAATATGGAGGGTTGCTGGAGGGGTTGTGGGAGGGGGGATGGGCTAAATGGGTAAGGGGCATTAAGGAATCTACTCCTGAAATCACTGTTGCACCATATGCTAACTAATTTGGATGTAAATTTTAAAAATAAAAAATAAAAAATAAAAAAAATGGATGCTTTTAGTAAATTGTTTGTAAATGTTAAATAAACTAAGCAGTTACGTTAGACACCTAACAGGATTTTCCTCAATACAGGGATTGTTAATAGTCCTCAAAACATGGATATTGGTTTTTACATAAATTGCTTCAGATGTTCACTTTCTCATCCAAACTGCTTTTCACTGTTGTTTTCAGGTTTTTTTTTTTTTATAGGTTACATCAAGGATCAGCTTTTCTAAAAAAAATTGTTTTGCATAAATGAAAAATATGTATGGTTTGTAGAATTGTCAAAAAGTGAATACCCATGAAATCACTGCCTAAGACAAGAACTAGAACTTGGCTATTATTCTAAAAACCTTCCTTGTACCCAATCCCAGTTACTATCTCTTTCTCTGCAAAGTTGATCCCTATCCTGACTTTAAGGTAATTCCTTTTTTCTTTCTTTCTTTCTTTCTTTCTTTCTTTCTTTCTTTCTTTCTTTCTTTCTTTCTTTCTTTCTTTCTTTCTTTCTTTCTTTCTTTCTTTCAGAGAGTAAGCACACAAACTGTGCATGTAAGCGGGGGAGGTGCAGGGGGAAGGGGAGGTGGGAGAGAGAGAGAGAGGGAGAGAAAGAATCTTAAGATCTTAAGCAGGCTCCACGCCTAGCTTGGAGCCCGGAGGTAGGGCTCCATCTCACCACTGTGAGATCATGACCTGAGCTGAATCAAGAGTTGGACACTTAACTGACTGAGCCACCCAGGTGCTTCTACTTGTTTTTCTTTTCTTTCCTTTTTCTGTCTCTTTTCTTTTGATGTTTTATCTATTTTTGAGAGTGAGAACACAGGTGGGGGAGGGACAGAGGGGCGGGGAACAATATCTGAAGCGGGTTCTGCACTGACAGCAGCAAGCCTGGAAGTGGGGCTTGAACTCACAAACTGAGATCATGATCTGAACTGATGTCCGATGCTCAACCACCTGAGCCACCTAGGTGCCCCTACTTATTTTTCTTACTGGTTTAACCACTTAAGCATTGCAGAGGATAAGTTTTCAGTCAGTCAAGCAGATTACTGAGGTGATGCAGTGGTTTTTAACCCTGTTGGACATTAGTACCCCATTTGTATATTTTATATTCTTTAATACTTGCTTTACTATCTCAAAATGAAATTCATATATAAAATTACCTACCAGCATAAAAATGAAAGTTTTAAAGTTTTTTTTTTTTTTAATGTTTATTTTTTTGAGAGAGTGTGAGCGGGAGAGGGATAGAGACAGGTGGGGACAGAGGATCTGAAGCAGGCTCCATGCTGACAGCAGCAAGCTTGAGGCGGGCTGGAACCTGTAAGCGGTGAGGTCATGACCCGACCTTTAGTCGGATGCTTAGCCATCTGAGCCATTCAGGTGCCCCCAAATTAAAATTTTAATATAATACCCTAACTATACCCTAAAAGAGAATTAAAAAAATAAATTTATAATGAAATATGCCTTTTAGTGTAAATGTTTGGGCATGACTATAACAAAAGACGTAGTGAACTAGCCAGGTACTTGTAACCTTCCTAATAACAAGTAAGTTTGGATTTAAGAGAATTCACCAGTTACCTGAATTGGACTGACTGGTTTTCTTTAACATTTTGAAATAAGGGCAAAATAAAATTTGTGGATAGGGATAGAATCGGGTATGTCACCTACAAATGTCTCCTGACTGATAACAAGTGTGTTGTGGTGATTCAAGTGTCATGAGTGGTATTACTGTTGGTAGAATAATTTTCTGTGATGGTAAATGTAACCTTTTCAAGAGGAAGGAGAACAAATTTTTCCTTTTTTACACAATAGATCTATTTCTGGAAAAGAGATTTTTTTCCAATATGAATTTGAAGGCGTATTTGATAATTTGAAGGAATATATGATAATTTGGTCGGATGAGGGCATGATATACTTCATTGTATGGGACTGCCCAGGCATTGCAGAATGTCTAAGATCTTCATTCCTCTTCTCCCCCCACCAGTAGCACCACCCACCCAGTCCTGATGTTAGACAAAAATACCCGTGAGGAGAATCACCCTTGGATTTAGGATTTGGTTGTAGTGCTTACAATAAATTATGTAACTTTCCCTCTATTTTTGAGGGTCTGTAAAGGTGGATTTCATCAGGTCTTTCTAACCTGTAGGCTCAGGGATCTATGATATACCCCAGCACCCCCCACCCACCCTAATCTTCCTGTCTCACCCATATTCCCCCCCAAAAATTCCATGTAAAATTTTTGTGAACATTTCACTCACATGTGTTATTTTCTGGGGTAGTATATAGGTTTCATCACATTCTTAAAGGGTTCTGTGACCCACAAAAGTGGACCTGATGTTTCTTTCCAAGACCTCTTATAACAGTTAAATGTGGTCATTCTTATGCTAAAATTCATCAGTAACTGCTGATTTTCCATTTTAACCGGGGAAAATGGGCTCAGACTCTGAACTGTCTGCAGGGAGTTATTTCTACTGGGAGAGCACTGTTAAGATGCTTGGTTATAGGGACACAGTGGAGCAGAAAATTTCAAATTCATATGTTAGGTGGGCTTATTTGTTTGTAAGTAGGTAATTTCACATTTTACTCATACGGTTAACATGTCCAGTTAAGAACTTTGTTTTAAGTTGGTGGGCTTTTTTCTTTTTGGTGGGCTGTTATCTTCATCTTTAGACAGTTTGCATATAAATTTTCAGTATTATTTCAGAGTTCATATGTTGATGAAAATTGATATATGGTCATTTTCTAAATCAGTTTTAAAAGTCAGTTATTTTGGGCACCTGGGTAGCTCTGTTGGTTAAGCGTCTGACTCTTGATTTTAGCTCAGATCATTATCTCACAGTCCTGGGATTGAGCCCACCTCAGGCTTCTTGCTGAGGTGTGGAGCCTGCTTGGGATTCATAGTCATTCATTCATTCATTCATTCATTCATATTCTTTCTCTCTTTCTGTCTCTCCCCCTCTCTCTCCCTCCCTCTCTCCCCGCCCCCTCGTGCACACACACACTCTCAAAAATTAAAAAACTTATTTTACCTTATTTTGGAAAATTGCTTTCCTCTAAAATTGGGATCATTTAAAAAATCTTACGTATGTTATAAAAGTATAGGATTGTTCAAAATTAAAGTTTTGTGAAAGGTTTCTTTTGTCATGTTACTAATAAATTGTTTTTTTGGCCATGCTTACTACTAATGTTAAAGTCCTACTTGAAATAGTCCTTTAAAAATTTATGTATTCTCAAATATCTGTAGTAACTTCTGAATTTTGAGAATATTAAGAAATGGAATCTATATCTTTAAGACCCCTAGTTTCATCAGTAGTTTAAACTGTGTTGCTAGCCAATGGTATTGTGGGTTCAAGTGCAAAATGGACAGATTGCAATATTCCCCTGTACCTCTCTTTTGCTAGTGTATGGTGGGATTGTTAAGTAGCTGCTTGTTGAAAAATGCAAGCATTTAGAATTAAAGAATCAAAGGGAGTAAGATAATATACAAATTAAATGATTTATTTGATCATGTAATTAAAGGTAGCCATTTAAAAGATCATACTTCATATATATATATATTTTTAAAAAAGACCTATGTAACTGTTGATTTAAATGACTTTTTCTTTAATTTTTTTTGTAACTGTTTCTCTGTCTTTATGTTTTCTGCTAACCTTTTCTCATTTCTGTCTCTTCCCTCTTCCTGGTTCTAAGTCTTTGTTAGAAAATATTTTATAACTTAAAACTTCAAGCATAGAATAAGATTATTTCACTCCTTAGTACTTGAAATAAGTACCTTTTAATGGCCTGACTTTGAAGTCTGTTTCTTTTCCTCTAGTTGCTCCTGCACTCTTCCTAGTGCCTCTTTTCATTCATTTGACTGTATTTGTTGTTCCCCATCAAACCTTTGTCTTAGATGGTTTTCCAGTATTCAACTAAATGGGAAACTACCTGGTAGAGCTGAAAATTTCTCATTCTGGGCTCCGAATGATAAAGTTTTAAAAGACATGCTTACTCTTGTTTCCTTAAATAAAGATAGCCTTTGTAATAGTAGTCTTTGATTTCAGCCTTTTTGCTTTTCAAAATATATAACTTAATGGGGCGCCTGGATGGCTCAGTTGGTTGAGCATCCACTCTTGATTTTGGCTCAGGTCATGGTCTCACAGTTTCGTCAGTTCTGGTCCTGTGTTGGGCTCTGCACTACAGCTTAGAGCCTGCTTGGGATTCCCTGTCTTCTCTCTCTGCCCCTCCCCTGCTCGGTCTCTATTTCTCTAAATAAGTAAGTAAATAAATAAAAACATTAAAAAATATAACTTAAAACTGATTGCTTTGAAAATGATTTAAAATTGCTTTTGTGTTAGTTATAAGTTATGTGGTTATTGTTTCCTCTTGGGACATACTTTTTAAATTTATCTTCTATGCCCAATGGAAAAAGTATTCATTTTATTGTCTGAATTGATGTACATAATGCCCTACAGTTTTGTTTTTTTGTTTGTTTGTTTTTTTTGCCAAGGTAAAAAATGGCCACAACCTTTCTTTTACCCCCCCTTTAACAAAATGAGGTTCTAGTAGTTTAGGACTTACTCAGTTTAGGCAGGACTGGATTACCTTTCTGGATTCTTTGTTTTATAATTTCACGTTTGGGTACATCACCAAAACTTAAAACTTTGTATTTAGAGCATTTGACACAGTGCTCGTAATAAATACTTAACAAATATGTGAGTGAATGGATGAATGAGTGAATGAATTGAACCTAATTGAGATGTGAAGCAAGAGCACTATTGTCATTGGATGTAGTATCTTCAGATGTACACATTTTTGCAGTTTTCTTGGTAAATGGATTTAAAGACCGGCACTGGTTTGCAGACCACTGGAAAAACCTGATCTTTTTAGTAATGTGGTAAGAGCACACTATGTATAATAAAATTGTGGGCTTACTTCATAAATTACAATGTTTGGAATACTTTTTATTTGATAGAAATAATACATGTTCGTGTAGAAATTTTGTAAAATATAATAAGGGAAGAAGAAGAAAATAAAACTCTTGTAAGTGTAGTACCTGGAAAGAAGTACTGTTAGTGTTTTGATACAGTTAGGCACACAGATTTCATTATATACTTTAAATAAAATTGAGATTGTATACATTGAATTTTGAATTCTGCTTCGTATAAGTGTGAGTCCAGTTAAATTTTTTTTCTGTTGTTGTTTTTTAAACCTTACAGGCCCCTTCACAGATGTAGTCACTACAAATCTTAAGTTGCGAAATCCATCCGATAGAAAAGTGTGTTTCAAAGTGAAGACTACAGCACCTCGTCGGTACTGTGTGAGGCCCAACAGTGGAATTATTGACCCAGGGTTGACGGTGACTGTTTCAGGTAGCAAATCATGTTCTGATTTTGAACAGTATTAAATTCCGACATTTTTATGGTTATGTTTAATTTGGTCTTAATTAATAGAGTTTCATCTGGAGGGAGAGAAATTGTTTTTAAGTTATTCTGGCTTGCCTTTAATTATGTTCTTCTGTTACCTTACTATATGCCAGCTGTTTTAACATTTCTCACCCTTACCTTGTGGTTGGGGGTGTCTGTGGTCAATTTATAAGCAATTATTTTCAGTTTAAAATTTTATATCTTTTATTTCTACAGTTTACTACCACATTCTCTGCTCTATTTTATCTTTGAAATAGTGTGTCATTTTTGTGATTGATCCTTCTCTTCAGATCTCTAGCTATTATTACATATTGCATGCAGCTGTACAAGTATTATTCAGAATCTTAGAAATGTACAGTGCCTCTTTTTTGCTGGTTGTATCAAATTAGACGAGTGTTTCTGCCTTTTATTGTAAATGCCAAACAGTTTAGTTTCATGACTCCCTTTTGTGTTTACTTGTAATCCAGGGAGTGTGCTTGGTTCCTTCTCTGTAAGGATTGCTTACTCCTGCTGTGGAGTCTGTGCTGGTGTCATCCTTAATGCCCTCCATAAACTTCCTTTCTTCCATCAGACTTCCCAAGATAGTTGTCCTTAACAGTATTACCTGACATAGCTGAGAAATAGGAAACAAGTATGAGAATGGGGGACCTTAATTATGGGGGACCTTCTTAGGCTTCACATGGAGACCATTTACTCTTCCTTACTAGCAGTAGATTTCGCTTCCCATTATATGTCACGATAACACATGGAACAAGAATACACATGGACCTCCCATCTCTCACCTCAAAATCTCTGGGGGCATGACCCAGCCACGTATATGTTTTTTTTGAAAAAAACAAAAACAAAAACAAAACATGCTTGTGTGATCCTGATAAGTATTCCTAAGATAATTGTGTCTCAGTTGCCTGGTTTTTACGTCCACAGCAGATTAAAAACACCAAATTATGCAAAGAGTGAGGGCCTATAGCAAGCAGATGGAGAGTGCTTAGAAGTAGAACTTGACTGCAAAGGCAGTGAAGGACACACTGCCGAGTTCTTTGTGACACTGAATCCTGTTTCAGTATGTAGACTCAAAGACTCAGAGCTAGGAGTCCTTCTAGAAAAGATGTTTTTAGTGAATCTTATGATGTGGTAGCCGAGGAGGAATGTGTTGGTGTTTGTCCAAGTTGTCAGCTGATGGGAAAGATAGATGGAAAAGAAGATAAAACAATGACTATACTCATTCTGGAAGTTGCTCTCTAAATCTTTACGCCTTTTGGCTAAATTGGAAGACAGAATTGTTTCTCTCCATGTAGTTTAAAATAGTTTTTTGGTGCTACCAGTTTTATCCTTAGGAATCCATAAAACTATTCAGAATGACTTTTTCTTTGAGGGTTCTAGATTGCTAAAGTTCATTGTATTAATGTTTCTAAAGAAAAGTTTGAGTTGCGCAGGCCCAATTACATGTGGGTTTTTCCCTGTAAAGACAGTATAGTACTATAAATACATTTTCTCTTCTTTTTGATTTTCTTGATAATATTTTCTTTTCTCTAGCTTACTTTATTGTAAGAATACAGTACATAATACATACGACATACAAAATAAACGTTAATCCATGATTTATGTTCTTGGCAAGGCTTCTGGTCAACAGTAGACTATTAGTAGTTAAGTTTTTGGGGAGCCAAAAGTTGGATGTGGATTTTCAGCCGTATGGGGGGTTGGCATTCTGAGTCCCTGTGTCGTTCAGGGAACAGCCTGTACTTTTCAAAACATTCTCTCACGTAGCCCCTTGTGTTGGGCACTTGTTGTATTAAAAACTCTAGACATACTAGTTACTGTTTCCATGGTGTGCCTTTAGATCTTGTCCACTGAGAATTTCGCTCTTCAATTTTTAGTGTATTGCCTTCCCTTAAGGAGTCACTCAAACTGTTCTTCCACTGGCAACTGTTCCTTGATTGACTGTGCTACACACTCATTTCTTTTTTTCTTTCAATTGATGTATTCATGTATGTATGTGTGTATATGTGTATATATTTATATTTTTAGGATGATGTAACTCTTACTATATGGTCTGCAATAACTTGGACTATAACTGTCATTAAGTCACGACCATGTTTTTTCAGTTCCTAGTGATGAGCCTACAGTGATTGCTCAGTGAAGGGTATTAATGGACATTCATTGTGCTTTATCTGGATTCTGAGACATCCTTGTGCGTTTTTTTTCCTGCTATGTATTTGGCCCTTTAAAGATTTTTTTTTAACCATGATGGGAGTTAATGGACTTCTTAGATACACCTTAGAAATAAGATTTTCTTATATGATTGGTGTTTCTCACCATTGTTTAATTGCATTTGTTTTTTTTTTGAAAGTGTTGACACACATATATAGAAGGTATATCTTAGAAGTAATTTACCTGTTAACAGGGGAATACTTTATACAATACCATATACATATTTTGTGTAACTGTAGATCCATTCTTATAGCCATTTATTAAGTTTATATTACATAATTTGGCATCAGTTATAATCATATGGAACCTCTAAAAATCCTTTAAAAGGCTACTGAAAAGCTTAAGTGCTTAGAAATATTTGAATTTGTAATTAGGACTTAAGAAAAATTCTTGAAATCATGAGAGTATATACCTTTTCCTCGTATACCTTGTTTTTTAGAATCAGATATAAACAGATTGGTAGACTTCCTGAGTAGGTGTTTATTTAAAATCTTTTTTTCAAAAATTAGTTAAAAAATTTTTTTTAATGTTTTTATTTATTTTTGAGAGAGAGACTGAGCAATCGGGGGAGAGTCAGAGAGAGGGTGACACAGAATCTGAGAGGCAGGTTCCAGGCTCTGAGCTGTCAGCACACAGCCCGATGTGGGACTTGAACTCAAACTTGTGAATCATGAGATCATGACCTCAGCTGAAATCAGCCGCTTAACCAACTGAGCCACCCAGGCACCCCTCAAAAATTAGTTTTATGAGAATGCTAACAAGTGGTTGGGAGTTTTGAAGTTAGCTTTTAATTTCTCCTTTGCATATCCTAGCTAATTCTAAAAGATACTATCACTAAATACCAAAATGAAGCCTTATATTTATGCCTAGTTTTAATAAACAATTTACTAGATTTTAATCTGAGTTTACAGGTATTATCATAGTTAATGTCGGCAATATTTAGAAAATTTACCCAAACCTAAATTTAGAGGGGACAGTTATAGGTTTATATTTATTTTTTATTTTTTATTAAAAAAAAATTTTTTTTTCCAACGTTTATTTATTTTTGGGACAGAGAGAGACAGAGCATGAATGGGGGAGGGGCAGAGAGAGAGGGAGACACAGAATCGGAAACAGGCTCCAGGCTCTGAGCCATCAGCCCAGAGCCTGACACGGGGCTCGAACTCCCGGACCACGAGATCGTAACCTGGCTGAAGTCGGACGCTTAACCGACTGCGCCACCCAGGCGCCCCTATATTTATTTTTTAAATAGCCATTTATTTTGTGGGTTGTTAAAATAGTTGGAGCTATAAAGGTGATTCTGGATCCTTACTGTAAATAATCCAGTATTAGGTTTCTTGAACTCTTTCTGGTTTTCTTTAAATTGGCATATTAGTGAATGAGGTAATAGGAGTGATAAGAAGCAAACACATTCAGAATACACAAAGTAATGTGTCCTTTCTTCTTATTTAGTAATGCTACAGCCTTTTGACTATGATCCCAATGAGAAGAGTAAACACAAGTTTATGGTACAAACAATTTTTGCTCCACCAAACACTTCAGATATGGAAGCTGTGGTAAGTATAGATGTGAAACCGAATTTATTTTGGGGAATGTTTTTTAAACCATGGATTTGTATAGTTCTCAGTTGAGAAAGCTAATTTTTAAAATAAAAAAAACCTTGTAAATCTGTTTATTACAGATAATTTCAAAAATGAAAGAATTTGGAATAGTAGAAATACTATTTCTTAGAAACACTTTAGAAATGCTACTACTAAGAATGCTGGCGATAGTAGGTTTCTTTAGGATTTTGTAAACAGTTCTGTGGCGTTGCTTGATAACAGTGGCAGAGTGATCAATATCAGGGTGCAGCCATGCCTCCTGACTACCCCTGCTTCAGACAGCTACGGTTGTCCCTGAGGGGAAACTTATTTGTCATGGTCATGCTTTCTCTGTCTCATGTTTGGTTTTGTTTGTTTGTAGTGGAAAGAGGCAAAACCTGATGAATTAATGGATTCTAAATTGAGATGTGTATTTGAAATGCCCAATGAAAATGATAAATTGGTAAGTAGGAAAATGTAAGAAGATTGGAGGCTGTTCTCGTTTACTTTGAGATGAATTTTGCTTCTGTTTTTGGCCTTTTTGGGTTGTGTAATGATGCTGTTCTACTTTATAAGATTCAGTGCTTTATTAAGTTTTTAAAAAACTTGAGACGCTTTTTTCATTTTATTTTATTTTTATTTTATTTTTTTTTAAAAAATTTTTTTCAACGTTTATTTATTTTTGGGACAGAGAGAGACAGAGCATGAACGGGGGAGGGGCAGAGAGAGAGGGAGACACAGAATCAGAAACAGGCTCCAGGCTCTGAGCCATCAGCCCAGAGCCCGACGCGGGGCTCGAACCCGCAGACCGCGAGATCGTGACCTGGCTGAAGTCGGACGCTTAACCGACTGCGCCACCCAGGCGCCCCAGCTTTTTTCATTTTAGACATTTTGTCCATTCAAGAAGAAAAATGCTTTTAGATAACAATCTGCATGATGGAGAAGAATCAGTTAATTCTCCCCAATTTTTGCCACTTTTTAAACCACTTCAAGTTCTTTAGAGTGAGACATATATATGCATAAATATAATTAAATAATAGACATAAACTCCTTTTTGACAACTGTGTACCAGCAATCTGGGGATAAAAGATGTAATTTACATGAACAAGTAGTTTATTCCCAAGTTTGGCTATTGCCAGGTATTTTACTTACTATTGATTTTGGTCAAAATCCATATGATTTTATTTCTTAGTAAGTAATTTTTGTGTTGCTTTTGGGTTGATGTGAGGCAGATACAGTTTGGAGGACTGAGAGATATATGTGTGTAGTTTGGAAAGTTGTCTGTGATTGTATAGGATGAGTTGTGGTCAGTTTCCCTATTCCCCTTCTTAAATTCAGATTTTAGTCTTTTTCTGTGATTTGTAGGAGGGACTAGACAAAGTTGAGTGAGTTTTTTCTTTTGGTGACTTAATATATAAAATAATGTGGGTAAATAGAAATGTTGAGTACAGTTAGGTTACAGTGTGACATGACTGTTGCCTTGATCTGGAAGCCATTTGCCCTCTTGAAAAGTAAATTCCCAGATTAGATTTATACATGGGCTCAATTATTGGGTTCCTCTTTTAGGATAAGCTGAAATGAAAGAGTCCCTGAATGGTAACTAGGTGTCAGTCAAATTATTTGTGTTTTTTAATGCCCTTTTAAAGGCATGTTGAGGTATTTGCCAAGAATAAAAAATGTAAATGCATATATTCTTACTGGAAAGTGGGGGTTCAGTGGCATGTTTATGCTTCCCATTTGTAGTCTACTCTGTCTTTTGCCAGTGCTGCTAGAAAGCTCATAGCTTGCATAGCTCTTAGTATTGGAACTGAGAAAACGTAAATAGCACATTGTCTGGGTTGACTAATAATATGTTATTTTTTTCCCAGTTTTATTGAGATATAGTTGACATATAGTATTGTACAAGTTCAACGTGTACAACATAATGACTTAACATACATATATTGTGAAATGATTACCATAATAAGTTTAGTTAACATCCATTATGCCATTTAGATACAAAAAAGGAAAAAAAAATGTTTTTTTCCTTGTGATGAGATCTCTTAGGATTTACTGTCTTAACTTTCAAATATACCATACACCTGTGTTAGGTATAGTCATCATGTTGTGCATTACATCCCCAGGACTTAATTTGTCTCTTAATTGGAAGTATCATACTTTTTGACCACCTTCAACAAGATCCCCCATCTCCCTACCCCCTGCCTCTGGTAACCACAAATGTGATCTCTTTTTCCATAGGTTTGTTTTGTTTTTGTTTTTTAGATACCACATATAAGTGAGATCAGACAATATTTGTCTTTCTCTGACTTACTTCACTTAGTACAGTGCCCTCAGGGTCCATCCGTACTGTCACAGATGGCAGGATTTCCTTTTTTGTGATTGAATGATATTCCATTTTATTCCTCTCCCTCCCTCTCCCCCCATATATATCACAACTGCTCTATTCACTCATCAGTCAGTAGCCATTTAGGTTGTTTTTTATGTTTTGACTGTTGTAAATAATATTGCAGTGAACATGGGGATGCCAGTATCTCTTTGATGTAGTGTTTTTATTTCCTTCGGATCTGTTCCCCAAAGTAAAACTGAATGGAATAAGGATTGACTTACTTGAAAAGCACACTTGGATATTTCCTCACTTGGAGTTGTATGCTTTTATAATTCCTTAATAAACGTAGTACGAACTGGCTTTTTATCTGGACTTCTGTTATACTCTGTGTAGCAGACAGTTTGAGAGGCTAACTGTGAAAAAGGCTGGAATGCAAGTACTTGATATTGTTGATTAAGAGGAAAAAGCCAGACCAGAAGTTGATGGAAGTGATATGGCTATGATAGTAGTGCCTAGCTGTTTCAAGTACCCCATAGAGGAGACTAGTAATCCAAGAAAGTGGTTTTGGATCTGCTAAAGAGCTTGAGTAAGTACCGAGTGGAATTTCTGGAGTCCCATACCGTGGAGCATGAACAGAAATAGTTTGGCCCTGGAACCTTTTCAGAGCAGGTATTATTAGTAACCTAAGGTCTGTTCAGTAATTTCAAAGTACTTCCAGACACTATCTGCCTCTGAGCCTAGATGAACTAGCTGCAGAATGTATTTCTGCTAATAGAACTACTTGGACTTGTGGTGTCGTTATTACCTATTTAAATGGTAAGGAGTAAGTATTAAAGGTAATGATTTTTTTAAAACCTTTTATTTGAAAAAACTTCAAACAGTTACAAAGGTACAGTGAGCCCGTTAACCCCTGACCAGCTTTAAGTTACCAGTTTATTGTTAACCTTCTTTTATCTAACCCTCACCACTTTTCATTTCACGTATTAAGACAAACCCATACGTAATATAATTTTGTCTGTAACTATTTTGGTATATGTCATTCAAAGGTAACTTTACAAAAAGGAAAAATAATTTAATGACTGTACTATTCATCAAGCCTTTAAAATTAGTTTAAGGTATCATTTAATATTGTCAAACTATTCAGGCAGCATTCAAATTTGTCTCACAGATGCCATTTGTTTTGCAGTTTGTTTCAGTTGAGATTCAAATAAAACCTACATACTGCTATTGGATGATATGGGTGCTGAATCTCTTTAATCTGTAGATTCCCTCTCTGTTTTTCTCTTGCAAATTGTTTGTTGAAGAAGCTGGCTTTGTCTTACAGACTTTTCCCCATAGACTAGATTTTGCTGATTGCATCTTTTTGTGGTGTCGTTTAACTTTTCTTGTTTCGTATATCCTAAAATCAGATCTAGAGGTTTGATCAGATTTTGATTTGTTGTTGCTGGCTGGGGAGAGGCAAGACTGCTTTGTGGGTGTTGATACATTCTCTCAAGGAGGCATATAATGTTGGGTTGTTTTTTGTTAAGTTCACTAACCACTGGTGTGCAGTGTGTGGGTGAGTGGTTCTCAGCCAGGGATAATTGCCCTTGAGGGGACATCTGTCAATCTGGAGACATTTTTGGTTTTCTCAACTAGGCATCTAGTTGGTAGAGGCCAGGGATGCTGCTCAGCTCCTGTGGTGCCTAAGACTGCACTCACAAGGAATTATCTGGCCCCAAACAACAATAAAATCAAAATTGAGAAGCTATAGTTTAGTATATTAATTTATTTAAGATTGCATAATGATATTTTGTCATTCTTCATTTTATTAGTTACATTTGTAGACAGAAATTTGGCTCATCTAATATTTGGTTATTTATTCAGTGGTATAGAGTTTGCAAAGGCAAGGGAAATTTCCTGTCTTTCTCTTGAGTTCTGGGTTTTCAAAAAATGAGTTGGTCACAAGCGTCCCTCTGATGTGACTACAATCAGTCAGCCTCCCTTCCTCCTTCTTTCCCTCCCTTTTTCCCTCCCTCTTTCCCACATTATTATAAACTCATGTACTTGAACATGTTTGTGTTTCAACTCCTTGCAGTTACTATCAGTATTAATCTCATATGTAGGAGCCTCCTCTTGTTTGTTCCTGAGTCCTTTTACTATAGTTGTCTTTGGGAATTTTTTTTTCTTTTAATTGGAAGTTTTTATTTAAATTTACTAAGTTAACATATATGGTAAAACTGGTTTTAGGTGTAGAATTTAGTGATTCATTACTTACATATAAGACCCAGTGCTCATCACAAAAGTGCCTCCTTAATATCCATCACCCAGAGAATTTTCTTGATGTCTAGTATGGCAAGATATTTCCAGGCCCAGACCTGGAATCATTCCCTTCTTTCACAAGCTCTGAAACTTTTCAGTGGGAGATGGTATTTGAAGACCACAGTCTGGGCACTGGGGTAAAACAATGATTTTTAGTTTTGTCAGACTTTGTGTAAGACCATTCTTTTGGCCAAGATTAGAATGGGAACCTGATTGTCATTTGAAGACACTTCTTTAGATGGTAAAAGTTTAATGTTAAAATCATGTTAGCAGCACATAGGATGATGTGTCTCCTTTTATTTCTTATGGTAGTGATTGGATCTTATGATTGGGATATGTTTTTGGAGATGTAGGATAACTTAAAATGTGCAAAATCCAACCCTGACCCTGGGTACCCAGCAGGTATCCAGTGAATCACGTAAGTTGCAGTTGTCATGTATGGACTCTGTTGGCTTGCTAGCCTTGCTGTCATGATTCCTTGATGGGTATTTTTTTTTTTTTAATTTTCTTCACATTTATTTACTTTTTTTTTTTTTCAACATTTTATTTATTTTTTTGGGACAGAGAGAGACAGAGCATGAACGGGGGAGGGGCAGAGAAAGAGGGAGACACAGAATCGGAAACAGGCTCCAGGCTCTGAGCCATCAGCCCAGAGCCCGACGCGGGGCTCGAACTCACGGACCGCGAGATCGTGACCTGGCTGAAGTCGGATGCTTAACCGACTGCGCCACCCAGGCGCCCCGATTTACTTTTTTTTTTTTTTTTTAAATTTTTTTTTTCAAAGTTTATTTATTTTTGGGACAGAGAGAGACAGAGCATGAACGGGGGAGGGGCAGAGAGAGAGGGAGACACAGAATCGGAAACAGGCTCCAGGCTCCGAGCCGTCAGCCCAGAGCCCGACGCGGGGCTCGAACTCACGGACCGCGAGATCGTGACCTGGCTGAAGTCGGACGCTTAACCGACTGCGCCACCCAGGCGCCCCCCGATTTACTTTTTTGAGAGAGAGAGAGAGAGAGAGAGAGAGAGAGAGAGAGAGACTGAGCACAAGTAGAGTAGGGACAGAGAGAGAGAGGGAGACACAGAATCTGAAGCAGGCTCCAGGCTCTGAGCTGTCAGTGCAGAGCCTGACACAGAGCTTGAACTCACAGACTGAGATCATGACCTGAGCCAAAGTCGATACTTAACCGACTGAGCCACCCAGGAGCCCCTGATGGGGATTTTTAAGTGTTCGGAATTCACCTTTCCAGTTTTGCACATAAAATGAGACTTTTAATATTTCAATATATCAGTATTTCAAATTTATACACTTCAAATGTATACAAAAATTGCATCTATACTATCTAGAGGTGGCCTTAATTGAGTAATGTGCTTGTTTTAAAAAGATGGACTGAAACACAGTTGTTTTATAAGGCAGTATTTCCCAAAGTGTATTGGGTTGAAAGGGTTATGTGGTCCAGTGAATTTGGAAAAATACTACAAGTACTATGTCTCCCAATAAACACATTGCACATATGCATATTAATGGTCCTGAATAAAGGAAATATGTTAATCCAAAATTTGTTTTTTAATGTAATGTAATTCTCATAAATAACGATGTTCTGCAAAATACGCTTTGGAGAAGCACTGATTATTACTGCTTAAATGCATTCTTGTAGTGCTACTAATCTGCAGATGCTACAAGAAATCTTCATTATTGAGAAGGACAACCTGAGAAGCACACCCCCAAGTTCTTTCAGAGTGGTTAGGTGACTTTCTGTCAACTCACCTGTTTAATACTGCTTCTCATCTTTTGTAGAAAATAAGAAGCCTCAAAGTAACCAAATCTGGTATATAGTTTTTGCTTATTTATTATAACTTTATGTATAAAGTTTTTGTTTGTTTATTATAACAACTATAATATGTAATATTTAACAATTGAGAAAATCTTATATATGTAAATATATATTTATAAATATAAATAATATATAAATACATATAAAACACCCTTTTTTTATAGTACTTTATTCATGTTGATAACTGTGTCTTGCCATTTCCAGGTCAGTATTGTCTATAGATGAAGTTTATAAACCTGTTTAAATACCTTAGTATGTTTGACATACTAGCTTCTTTCTAGCATTATAGATGAAGTTACAAAATTACTTAACACCCTTTTTCTGTATATTTACCTTCAGTTTAACGTGAAGCTTGCTGTTAGGAAATTAGGGCATTCTTCCTCTTCTTATTTTAAATGTTTATTTATTTTGAGAGAGAGAGAGAGAATATGTGCCTGTGCGTGCGAGCAAAGGAGAGGCAGAAAGAGAGGGAAAGAGAGAATCCCAAGCAGTGGGGCTCAGTCCTCCAGACCATGAGATCATGACCTGAGCTAAATCAAGAGTCAGTTGCTTAACTGTCTGAGCCCTGGAAATTAGGGCATTATTCAGTGGTGTTATACTTAGACAAAGTTTGTTAGTTTACTACAAATAAATTGATAAAATGCTATATGAAGCTGAATCCTCACTTTGACAAATTGATTAAAGATGACACTCCCTTATTCAAGGAAAATACATTTAAAAAATGTTATGAGGGGCGTCCGGGTGTCTCAGTCAGTTGAGCGTCTGGCTTCAGCTCATGTCATGATCTCACAGTTCATGTGTTGGAGTCCACGTCGGGCTCTGTGCTGTCAGCTCGGAGCCTGGAGCCTGCTTCAGATTCTGTGTCTCCCTCTCTCTCTGCCCCTTCCCTGCTTGCACTCTGTTTCTTTGTCTCTCAAAAATAAATAAACATTAAAAGGTAATGTATATTTTTAAAAGTAGAGTACAAATACATTTTTTAGTTTATAGTTAAGATCCCTGTAAATTCCTTGATCATTTGGCCCTTTGTTCTTTTTTAATTTATTAATATGTTATAAAAAGTATGTTAATTTAAGCACAATTTCAGTTTAGTTTTTAACTAAATTAACTAAGTTGTTGGTGACAACTTCAGGTTTAATATACTTTCTTTAAGGGTGACATATGTACTTTGTATTTAGCCTTATTTACTGGTCAGAGCAGTTGAGATGTATATCCACTTAGTGGTCCCTTACACATTTAAAGCGTTGATCATTGGCATTTTTGATCTTTAGTAGTCAACTCAGAAGAATTTGGTTAGTATCCACAAAGCAGATAACGCAGTAGCTGTCAGAGTTGCTGATGCTGTCTTCTCCAAGTTGCTATCCTGTAGATAGCAGGTTTCAAACTCTGATGTTGAGTCAGTGTATCTTACATTAACCACCCCATCCCACTTTCCCATTGTGCTCCCAGCACCTTACCCATCTTGCTCCCAAAAGGAGTAGATGGGCATTTAATTACATTATGTAAGTGAACCTTACCTGTTTGAGGATCTGGATCTTTTAGGTTTGCTGTTAGTTTTAAGGCATTTACATGTTCTAAGAATAGTGGAAAAGGAAGTGTTACTCTTTTGTTGATTTCTTTAGGTTTGTAGGACCTTGATACTGAATATATAAAAAAAAAGACTGAAGTTCTGTGGTAAGAAAGGTACCGGCTTTAGAAGTGTATAGTGCTTGGGTTCTTGTTTTTAAAATTTTTGTAATTTAAAGAAATCATTTCTTGGCAAAACAGTTCTAATTTATTTGAGCCATCATTAGAGTGGGCTTCTTTTTGGGACATAGTTCTTTGATCTGCATCATAGATGGAGTGACCCAGGATTTCAGGAACCTTTTTGTCATAAATGAAGGTGCTACTAATAATTATTCCAGGACAGCAAGCATTAACTAATACTGTCCTTAAGTGTGCTAAAATTTGTGGTCATCCTAGTTTTAGGGAATGCAGGTCTATTGGATATATTTCAGTAAATTAATGGCAGAAAGTCTTTGAGTTGAGTTGTGTTCAGCACAGGAGCCATTCAGCATGTTCCCTGAGTTGTTGACAGCTGGAGGAGGCAGAGGATACTAAAGTGTTGACTATTTTATATTTTACAAAGTTGGGTTCTTGAATTATTAGCTCTTTTTAGTTATTATCAACTGTGTATTATGAAATCTAGTGTTTATTTGGTGGAAGTGTTTTTTTTCATGATTGAATGTGGTTTTAATTAGCTTGTTATTTGTGATGTTTTATCACCTAATTCTTTGTGTTCAGTTAAAAATTATTTTGGTTTATTTTGAGGCCTCCAATTATTCTTGATGTTTGCCAGATTTCCTAAATGTATTGCATTTCATTTATGCCCTCCATTTAATATATGTTAATGACATATTTTCTAGGAAAAAATATCAGTTTATCTTAATGAAAACTAATGGATTGTCAAGAACAAGGATTTTCTGTGGTCTTCTGTATAAAGATATTTTATGATTAAATATACATTGTTTTGTATTGAGACAAAGAACGGATTGGGGACTGCATTATTAAGTGAGATGGAGTTCTCATAGTCATATACAGTGATCTCTAGATGTCAATAAGTATTATTTATGAGTGTGTTTCAACTTTTTGGTATCATATTATTTTCATCTATATTAAAGGAATTTGAGAAAATGGGAATAAAACTATGGAGATACTGGTAAACCGGAATGTTAGGTGCATCCTTAAGTTTGTTTATTGGTCCTGGGAAGGGTGTGTGTGTGTGTGTGTGTGTGGGTGGGTGTGTGGGTGGGTTTTGAGTACAGGACAAGTTTATAAAATAAATTTTTTGAACCTCAAGGGGAAAAATTCATTTAATTTAAAATTGTTCAGGCTGAGTGTCACCAAAGGTAAGAAAATATCAAGTGCTTGTTTTTCAAATATTGACAAGGATTGATTGGCAATGAAAATTAAGAGTGCAAAATTAGAAGGTATTCATTTTAGGACAACATGAGGTGATCATAAATTGAATAAGGATTATACATTTAATTAGTATAATGCAAATTGATCTTAGGTAATTTTCTTTGGGAAATAATATAAAAAGCTAGTTCAGAAACTTTTGTATTTTTTGCTTTAACATAGTTATTATTAGTGTTCTATCTTAATGCATAATATATTTTTATAGAATAAAATGTGAATGTTTTAGAGCCTAATGATTTCTCTGTTAGTCATTCCCAGTACCATGCAGGAGAAGTCAGTTTGTGAATCTGAGAATATGTTTCCCATGCTACCTCAGGGTATAACTCCACCAGGGACTGCTCCGGCTGTCGCTTCAATGAGCAGCATCAACAACACAGTTCCAACACCTGCCAGTTATAATACGAAGAATGACCCCAGGGGACTCAGTGTGTTCAAACAGGAGAAGCAGAAGGTTTGTTTTAGGGAGCTAACAGCTATAGGAGTCTGCTAGTGTTACTGGTTACGTTAATGTAGTTACCTAGCACGTATATGGTATTGAGTGTATTATGTGAAGCAGATAGAATTGACATTTTAGCCATGTTTAAAAATACAATAGAACCACAAATTGCTTGAAAATCATGCACCGAAAGTATTCTCTGTTCTAAAAAAGCAAATTGAATACTTAATAAAATCTCAGTAGTGAGCAGGACAAATGGAAGTTGAACATTATTATGAAGTTGCTATAATTTTTTCTTTCATTGAGATTTGGGGCTCATTCTCTAAAAAAGGAGTTAGGAGTTTATTTGAATAGATGAGCAGTAAAGGTAGGAGCTGGCAAATGTTGCTATCCAGGCAAGTATTTTGTCATATATATTTTTAAAAAAGATAAATAAAATTACTATTTTATATTTTGTTATCAAACACGAATAATGGTAACCCCTCTTTAACTGTTATTGTTAGTTATTTACAGTACCCATGGTAGGAGGATTTGTGGTTAAACCCTAAATATCTTAGGTCATAGTTGAACGTGTGTGTTTGTATGTGTGTGTGTGTGCAGTTAACATTCACTCAAGTAAGATGACAGCACATCAATAAGATAAATGGTGGCTTTGGGTGGTGTAATGGTTGCTATATGATTCTCTTTACCGTTGTCTGCTTGCTAGAAACTTCAGGAACCCCATAGTTTGAACAGGTTGGTTATACTTTGATTTGGCTTTGCAGAGAATATGTATACTAAGGCTTAAAAATTTGATCCTTTATCTGAATGTCTAATACTTTATTGATTTTGTGATTTTAGTTACTTATTTCTGGGAATCATGATTCTACAGAAATAGTAAATTGTTTTTTTTAGAGTGAAAATAAGTCTTCAGTAACCTTGTTATTAAAATACTCTCTCTTCCCAGGTTAAGGCCTTAATTATGCCTCTGACAGTTTTATGCCATAGCTGTTAATGTTAGTCTTTTAATTCCCTTTGCATACATTTATACCCCTTAACTGCTAATACTCACAAGAACGTAACCCTGTAGTTAAATTCTTTAGCTCCTTTGTCCTTCTCAGGGCTCCACTTGCAAACACCTGTTTTGCCTTCTATTTTACTTTTCCCCTTCTGTTTCCAATCCCTTGCTCTCTTTTTCTGATTACCATTAACAGGAATAATTTAAAATATTAGAATTGAAATTCTGAAGGTTGTTAAAAAGGAATACGGAAGTGAATTCTATAATACATGGATGGAAAGGGATTAATGCAGAGAGGCTCAATAATCTAAAATAGTGGAAAATGTACAAGATATGGCATAGTTTCTTGTCTTACTTGATACCATGGCCTTGACCTTCCCATTTATTCTAGTTTGCAGTGTTAAATATAATGTTCATATACTGTTACTATTCATCAAGTTTCCTAAGAGTCAGAGCATGTTGAATCCTTCTAGTGTGCTTGTTTCATGGTTCTCAGAGCAACCAGTCTCCTCTTTCTGGACCAGTTTCTGAAGCAACTCTCAAGGAATGAGCTATTTTCCTGGAGCCAAACCTCACTAATGGAGCTCCTGAATGGAAGTATATACTTACAGTCCCAGCAGCCTTAGTGTTCCCATCAGGCTCTTCAGATGGTTGCTACATGAATGACTCAGCCCCCTGCCCAACTCCCTGTCTTTTTTTTTTTTTTTTAAACTCCCAATTAAGTTAGGTTATATATGCTTATACTTTAAATATACACAAATAAATTAGATTTCATTGCATCTGCTACGTATGTTGACTGGTTTGTAGGGGGCCTAAATAATAGTATCTGGTGGCAGTGTACTCCAAGTAACTTGTTTTATGTCTTACTTGATTCACTGTTGAAAATGTGTTTAAGCTGCACTGTATCCTTTGTGTTGTATATGTTTATGCTCCACAAATTGGTTATGACATTTTCCTTTTGTTATAAAAGCAGTATAATATTAAGAAAAATTTCAGTGAAAAAGAAAAATCAAATTCTACCAACCATGAGAGATATTTGTTGACATGTTATTTAAAATGCTGGAGAGAGGGAAGCTACCCATCAAATGTGTAACAAGAGTGAGATGTTTATTTATTTATTATTTTTTGAGAGAGTGTGCACACATGTACACACAAGCCGGGGAGGGGCAGAGGGAAAGAGAGAATATCAAGCCGGCCCCACACTGAGCATGGAGCTCCATGGGCTCCATTTCATGACCTTGAGATAGTGACCTGAGCTGAACTCAAGAGTTGGAGGCTTAACTGACTGAACCACCCAGGCATCCTAAGTAATTTTAGTTAGGCACAGAATAGAGTAATTAATTTCACCATGTCATTTAAAATGATAAAACATATACATATAAATGGATAACGATAAAAATGTTACAGTGCATGCTGGTTTTATAAAATGTGCATATGAGAAAATATTGGAAGATACTATTTGAATTTTTTTTTTTTTTAACATTTATTTATTTTTGAGAGACAGAGACAGAGCACTAGCAGGGGAGGGGCAGAGAGAGAGAGAGGGAGACACAGAATCCGAAGCAGGCTGCAGGCTCTGAGCAAGCTGTCAGCACAGAACCTGATGTGGGGCTCAAACCCATGAACTGTGAGGTCATGACCTGAGCCGAAGTCGGATCCTCAACTGACTGAGCCACCCAGGCGCCCCTGGAAGATACTATTTAAATAATAGTTGGGCTGAGTTGATGAGATTGGTAGTTTCCTCTCCTTCCCTGTCATAATTCTAAATTTTCTGGAATTTAAAGAATTTATTTAAAAAAGCCAGTTGTGAAGATTTTGAGGATTCTACATTTTAATTTTTTTTCTCTTATTGGCCTCATGTATCTCCTCTTAATTTTTAGTCAACATTCTGGTATGAGTCTGTTTTTTTCCAAATTCTTAGAACCTGAGGATTCTTTAGTTGCCATAGTATTGACTGTTGGTTTCATCTTTATAGAGGAAGGCAGTGAACTGCCCTTATTTTCAGAATTTGGACTTGTTCTAGGTTGGAATTGGAGCATACTTGAAAAGTCATTTTGAAATGAATTCTAATTACTGTTAAGGGAAAGAGGAAGAAGATTGGTGGAGAGAAGATAGATCTGATACAGATTTTTAATAATAGAGAGGGACAAGGGAGGATAGGGTGAAGAACAAGAAAGCTAGCAAGAGAAAAACTCAGAGGAGGAAATTGGAAGTAGGCTTCTTAGAAACCCATCACAGCCTGAGAAGCTTCTGAAGGAAAATATAAAACTCTTGAGTGTTGACAGGTCAGATAATGTGGTGTTGTACATTGGAACCTCATTATAACATTATTAATTTTTAATGGATTTAGGGATAGTGATCAAATCACATTCCCTTCATAAGTAATACTAGTTTTACCCCTTGAACAAACAACTATTTACATTTAATATAAATTTGGAACCTGGGATGGTGTGATAGATGTATAACCTATAATTAAATCTTAGGACTGTGGAATGCCATAAACTTGAAGTGTTTTTTTAGAGCTTATATCTGAATAAAACAATTTTTAAAATCTAACATGTTAAATTTCTAGCAAGTAAAATTTTAGTTAAAGAGATGATTCATTGCACTAATAACTGTTAAGATGTGTGTGTGATGGTATACATGACATAAGGGCAAAGGATATTGAGGCACGTTAGACCACAGGCTCAGGAACGCTTAATTAGGCACTGCCCTAGATGTTTACCTGTATTGGGTAAGCTGGTAAGAATGACAATTTTGGGGCTCACAGTTTTAAAGCTGTCTGAGTGCTATGGTGATTCCATATTAAGTTTCATGAGTTAAAGCAAACAGTGTTCAAAATGATTTGAAAGAATCATTTACGTTTAACTCCCCTTCTCTTTTTTTCCCCATGATATGTTTGTGTTCATTATCTCCACTCTAGTGTTTATATCCTTCAGTTATTTTTCCCATTAATAGAAGTTAGGTTTTCTTTTAAATGTTTTTCTTAGGTAGTCTCCTAATTTTATTGGAATTATTACGATAATGTCCCCCCCCCCCCCGAATCTCATTTGAATTGCAGAATCAGAGCACTAAAAATGACCTTCATATTTGGATTTTGGTTGGCGTCAGTCAGCATACTTTCATTGAATAAGCACTCTTGGCCAAAGTGCTGGGTTTAGGGGTAAATGCAAAGAGAAATGATTCTTGCTCTCCTAGCCTTTGAAGTGTTGTAGGAAAGAACATCAAAAATACATTATTATAATATATGATAAGTGCTATGGTAGAGGTAAGTGCAGAGGGTTTGGGGACTAGAGGAGGGAGTGGGCTGCTTATTTTGACTTCTCTAACTGCCGACCTTTATTGATTTAGTTCTTCTAAAAATTGTTCACAGATGACTGTAATGTTTGGAATTAAAAAAAAATTTGTATTAATGGAATCACAACCTCAAAAATTTGCATTTAAATAATTTTTTTGAAAAAGTGTGGAGTTTCAACTTGTATTTATTTGTTTCAAATCTCTAAGGAGATTTGGTTAGTTAAGAAAGTCCCACTGTCTTTGTAATACAGAATGATCTGGAACCCAGCAAAACTGTTCCACTGAATGCCTCTAAACAAGATGGACCCATGCCAAAACCGCATAGTGTTTCACTCAATGATACTGAAACAAGGAAACTCATGGAAGAATGTAAAAGACTTCAGGGAGAAATGATGAAACTATCAGAAGAAAATCGACACCTGAGAGTAAGTTGCTTTTTGAAAATAAGTTGGGTTAAATTAAGGCATAGGATATGTGAATATTATTAGGCCATTTTATCTGTCCGTTTTTAAACTTATCCTTGGTCAGTTCTTTTTTTCCAATTTGATTATGTCCTTGCTTCCTACCCTGGCCTCTTTTACAGTTTTACCATGGCTTCTCATTGCCTGCAGGTTCCTTCCCTACTAGATGTCTTAGTTATTTGTGATCTGGCCTGTGGCATTAAGCTTCCTCTCTTGTTAGTAACTTCCTTCACATATGCCCTAGTCATGTGAAGCGCCTGAAATGGTGCTGCCCCACAAAGTAGGGACATAGGAGGCTGTTCAGCACTTGAAATGGGGTTTGAATTGACACACGTTGGGAGTGTAAAATACTCCTTGATTTATTCGACTTAGTACAGAAAAGTAAAATAGATCTTTTTTATATTGTTATTTATTGAAATAGTATTTTGGTTATATGGGATTGAATAAAATGGAGTATATTGGATTGAATTTTGGTTCTGTTGGATTGCATTTTATTATTAAAATTCATTTAACCATTTTCTTTTTACCTTTTCAACGCGTTGTTAGAAAATGTAAAAGTATGTAAGTGGCTCACATTTGAAGCTCAGATTATGTTTGTATTGGACAGCGTTGGACTAGAGTATCCTGAAGAAGCCTCTCTGATTATGATCTCTTTTTTGCTTTCTCAAATTTTTCCTTCTGACTGGAATGCCCTGAAATCCTGTTCTGCCCTGACCAGCATTTTCATACACGTGCTCTTGTCTTTTGGTACTCGGTTCTTGTCATCTTTTCAGTATAACCTTTTCTAGGACTTTCTTCCCCTTAGAAGACAAGAAACATGGTTTTGGAATGCTGTCTCCTTTGTTTCCGTGAAGACTCTGTCAAGTTACTGTTCCTGTTTGTCGGAGGTCTTTCTCCCTCTAGTGGGCGGTAGTGCTTTTGGGGGCAAGGACTGTACTCATTCATCTTTGCATTCATAGAACATGCATGCAGTAGTCATTCATATATATGAATAAATGGATGAACTGGTGAATGAGGACTAATTTGAATATGTGTGGAGTGTATTAATAATACGCCTTTGAAAAATAATTACTTATTTCAAGACCTGAATACTTTTAAATTACCTTTTTAGGCTTTGAAGCTTTTTGTATCAAAAGTAGATGATACAAAAATATATAGAAGTAATAAATAAGCTAAATGAAGGGACTTAATCTACATTTGATTATTCCATCTGTTAGATGTATATAGACTATATGTACTCTGGATCAGAAGCACTGTATCTTGAATTGATCTGTGCTGAAATAATTGTCTATCTCTTCCTGTTTCACAGTACCTCTCAGGGGCCCCCAGCACCTCTCTGGATAGTGGAAAGATTATCTTCATTTCACACCTAGATCTACACACCATAGATTTTTAAGGATGCTGTTTTCGTTACCTTTATTTTATCTGCCATGACTTCCGTGGCACAGTTCTCTTCTTTGATGAAAGATGTGCTCCTTAGCATACTCAGTACATTTGTTCCTCTTTTTGCGGGAGGGGAGAAGTGGAAATAGTAAGAATAGCATAAGTAGGGCAGGGCTGGAAAATAGGAAGAGTGGACAGGGAGAGAGGTGAGTGAGATTTGGGTGCTGGTCTCTCTTTATAGGCTGATGTTCTGTAGGAGATGTTATTTGAAAAAGCATTCTGCTGTTTCAAAGGTGAAACAAAAGAACTTGAAGACCATTGGCTTATAGAATCAGTTACAGGCCCGTTAACATTTCATACATAAGGCCCATGATAATTTGTTGGCAGATTAACTTTCTTGAACATGTCTGATCACTGTTCCTTTTTATCTCTCTAGGCCTATGGTTCTTAATCCAGGCTGTGCATCTGAATCTCTTAGCGCTTTTTAAAAATACGTATGTCTAGGCCCTCCCCAGACCTAGGAAATCAGAATCACTAGGAGGATTCTCTAAAGTTCATGCCAGGTTTGAGAATCATTGTTCTCTTCACACAGGACTAATGAACATAAGACTAAAAAAAAAATCCCACAAACCCTCAAAGAATCTACTAATTGCCCGTAAAACAGTATATGAGCTGAGGTGGGACTCTTTACTTGGTATTAGTAAGCATACTAGAGGAATCAATGTGAGAAAAGAAAAATTAGCTTGCACTAAGGAAGTAAAAATCTGCCCTGTCATTCATCTGGCTGGGATGATGGACACAGATAAAGTCAGTTGCCTAGGTAACAGGTATCAGTATTTTTCCCAAGGTCACACTGTGGCCGGTTAAGGGTCCTCCTAACAACTTCCTACTTTGAGTGACTTCTGCTTTCTTACTGAGAAACCTTGTCCCCTAAAATCATACTGTCAGAAAACATTGCTGTGTGAAATCATACCAGTAAGAACCAAGCGACCCACTCTTCTCTAGAGGATCTGAGTCACTTTGACACAGAGAAGCAGCCTTTCTCTCCAGATCTAGGGGCACGGTGTCAAAAGAGGGGGTGGGTTCTGTGTACAACATTCCGTAGCTGTTGAAGTTTGTTGTTTCCGAGGAAGCAGGATTTGGTGGTTCCTTTGTAGTCAAGACCCAGTGCTGACACAGGGGGCCTCCTGCTTTGAGTTTATCAAAACACTTGTTACTTAAGTTTTATCCTGAAATTCCCTCTTCCTCCAAATCTTGTAAAATCCTGCCTTTTCTTTTTGGCCAGATAGTCCCTGTGCCTCTGCTGTGTGGATGCCCTGGTTGCAGTGTGTCCATAAACCTGTCACACCACAGCGTTGTTCCTGGTGGTCTTTGGTAACCAGTGTAAAAAACTATGGGCCACCACGGAAATCAGTGCATGCACAGAACTCTTCCTTACTTGTATTAGTACATTTTAGCAGGGTGTTTTTCTTCTGTATAAATATAGCTGTACCTGATTTTTCAGTTTGTTAGGAGTACAATTTTCAGCTCTAGTTTTTAAAATCACCCTAGAAAGTCTTCTTAATGCTGGTTAGTGTGGTTAATCCCTGTTCCCATCCCAGCCACGTGCACACTGATCTGCTTTCTGCCCATAGATTTTTAGTTCGGCAGTTTTACCGTGTGCATACTTGTTTTTAAAACCTCTTTTTGTGCGTATGTTTTTTTCTAGGATGAAGGCTTAAGGCTCAGAAAGGTAGCACATTCGGATAAACCTGGATCCACCTCAGCTGCATCCTTCAGAGATAATGTCGCCAGTCCTCTTCCTTCCCTTCTTGTCGTAATTGCAGCCATTTTCATCGGGTTCTTTCTAGGGAAGTTCATCTTGTAGAGTGAAGCATGCAGAGTGCTATTTCTTTTTTTTTCTCTTGACCAGAAAAAGATTTGTTTACCTACCATTTCACTGGTAGTATGGCCCACGGTGACCATTTTTTTTTTTTTTTTTTTTTTTTTTTTTTTGTGTATACAGCGTCATATAGGCTTTGCCTTTAATGATCTCTTACGGTTAGAAAACACAATAAAACAAACTGTTCGGCTCCTGGACAAATTGTATATTACCAGATCATCACTAGCAGATGTCAGTTGCACATTCAGTCCTTTATGAAATTCATAAATAAAGAATTGTTCTTTCTTTGTGGTTTTAATAAGAGTTCAAGAATTGTTCAGAGTCTTGTAAATGTTATTTTAATAATCCCTTTAAATTTTATCTGTTGCTGTTACCTCTTGAAATATGATTTATTTAGATTGCTAATCCCACTCATTCAGGAAATGCCAAGAGGTATTCTGTGGGGAAATGGTGCCTCTTACAGTGTAAATTTTCTCCTTTACCTTTGCTAATATCATGGCAGAATTTTTCTTATCCCTTGTGAGGCAGTTGTTGACTGAGTTTTTCATCCTTACAATCCTGTCCCATGGTATTTAACATAAAAAAAATAAAACTGTTAACAGATTCTTGCTCGATAGCTTGTTTGTGTGTCGTGTCATTAGGTGGGGATACCACGGAGTCCACTGTATGGTAATTTGAAGTTTATGATGCATAATTTTATCTTGTATTGAAACCCTTTCATATATTACAGTATTTGTAGTTAAAAGTCCTCATTCTGTTAAGGAAAGGAATTGATAACATTTCAAGCTACTTTTGGTATTTTGAAAGATTACAATCAGTTTGTCTTCAAGATAATATAAAATAAGGAAACCCATGAGAATAAAAATACTGTAATTTTAGTCAGTTTATGTGTATGTGCCTTGTGGCTCTGTTGCATTTGATTTATCCCATTCTTAACAGTTTCTTCTAGTGTCTTCTCAAGGAAGACTAATTCTTCGTGGTTCTCGTCAAGTGCTTTTTAACCAGCCTAATAATTACTTTTATTTTAGGACATTTCATAGTAATAGTTAAAAGTAGCTGTTTTTCCTGTCCAATCTGACATCAAGAGGAAATTTCTGTTACGGAAATTTGGAATTACTAAGCAAGCCTTGGGAATTTTCTTTGTGGAAAATGACCTTATCCTTTGCAAATCTACCTGTCAATGTGAAACACATTTTCAGTATAAATATGCATTTTAAGGTATGATGCTTTCATGTACTTAGTCTTACGTATTCATTAATTTCACTTGTGCTAGCATAGAAAACTTTGGAACCAGAGACAGTATATTCGGGTTTTCTACTGAGTGCAGTCTGTCACAAGTGAGTCTTGATTCTTGAAAATATGTGTTAGTTTTGTAAAAGATGCACTTCTTTCTGAAAGGGCAATTGGACTTTGGGACTTGATGTGGTACAATGAAGTATGTTAGGCCCAGGTCTGTGTCTACATTTTATAAACGAGTGGAATGTTCCCTTGAAGTATTTTGGTTGGCCTTTTCATTTCAAGTATGTTTTGAATTTGTCAGGTCACATGTATTGTGTCATTGTGCTCTATGGTATCTTTTAGCAAACCTCTTGCTTGTGTGCAAAAGTTACTAAAAACACAAGTAATGCCTGTCCATCACTAGCATGCTACTACAGGTAATGTTTCCATTGTTGTTCCAACCTTTTATAGTCACTGTAAAATTTCCCTCCCTTTCTGATAACTGGAAAAGCATGCTCACGAAACGTGTTGCATTTTGTCCCATACATGCAGAATCAGTACTTCCATGGCTTAAAGCTCTCTATGTAATCAGCATTATTGGTGATAAGTATCAAGCTTAATATTTCATAGGTATAATTTTTTTAACAATTTAAGTTCTCAAAAATTTAGCAAAATCCCGTTTTATGGGAATGCTCCTTAGAACTCATTTATTTCAGCCCCTTTGTTTTATAGTCATGGAATCTGAGGCCTTTCTGAGAATCAAGGGAACTTGTCTTGTGTCTCACATGTAGGTAGAGGCAGGCTGGAACTAGAAATCTGCTCTCCTGACTCTAGTGTCTTTTCTGGTAACTTTGCAGAAAGAAATTTGTTCTAATTTGACATGACTGAAATTACAAACATAAGATGCTATTTGATAAACATATGTGAAATTTCCCATCATGAGATTGTATTCCAGGCTTCTGTTGAATAGTCTCATGTATGTGTTTGGTTTTAGTGTTTTGGTTAGAAATCCCCCCCCCCCCCCCCCCCCGCCCGGGAATGAATACTGTGAAATAGAATGTATTTTTAGATAGGCATTTTACAGAATGCATTCTGCAAAGGTTGATTCTGGGGTAGATTGTAGTCTGGGCAGCATCTGCAAAATAAAGTATACATGGGCTTTTTAACTGCTTTACATGTTGGGAGATGCTCTCGTTGTATAGAAGACTTAATTTCTACTCTTTTTAATTGCTGTATCAAATGTGATCAGATTATTTTACTACCAACAGTTACTTTGAAAGACTCCAACTGTATTAATTGACTGATAATATATAGATTAAATTGTTTGTCTTCACTCCTTACATGTTTAGAAATTTTTGCTTTGTCTTCCTGCTTACTTGTGTATGTAAGCATGAGGGAAATCTGTTGCTAATATTGAAATCACAATCAAGTAACTAAGGCCTTAAGTTCATATGTGACGCTAAATGCACTACCTTATTTCATTCTTTCTATAACTAATGTACCTTAACTCTGCCCGTTCTTGTATTTACAAGAAACATATTTAAGAATTGTATTCTGAGTGTGTGGTTTGTTACCTCTAAAAAAAAAAGCGATGACACTTGGAAAAAAAGTATGTGTTAATTTCAAAAAAAAAAAAGGTCAAACAAAGTATTTTTACTTTCTCCTTCAAGTATCTTAACTAAGAAGTTCTCTTAAAACTGATACTATCTGCTTTGGGGATTTCTTTTGGATTTTAATCATTCAAAATACACCACATTGAAAACCAGGTTTTATCAAGATAAACACAAAGTTCTTACCAGGGTACTTTGAAAACATTCAAGTGATGATTTTCCTAGAGCTTTGCACATTCCTATTCATTGACTTTGGTGTGTGCATAGATTTTTAAAAATTAACCTTTATGAGAGGGAAAGATCAATGTTTACCGTGTGGAAAAACAACCAAGAAGGTAAATGATCTTTATTTTCTAGCTTTCAAAAGAACTCAAACTATTGCGTGAATAAATAAACTATTTAAAGATGGGGTGAAGTGTCGTTTTCCTTTCCAAGAAACAAAAGAAAAAAAAAAGGAATTTGATTTCAACAGATTATGATGGTTTGTATGTGTATGTTCTGTTACATAGTAATAGTCGGTCTCTCACTGGCACTTGAGTTCTGATGGCATATCGTCTTTTGCTTAGTGACCTAGAGGTAAAGTACTTTTTAGTGGGAAGTGGGAACAGCTGGGTTTTTCAGTTCTATGTTTGATAGCCCGCTGTTATTAGAAGCCATGCTCCTGGAGAGTTCTGTGCAGGAACAGTGGCCTCTTGGGATTGCTCAGCCTGATGGAGGTTGGTGTGAAGAAGTTTGAACATCTATCCTTAAAAAAAGGAAATTTTATCTTCCTACGTTTCTGACTATAGAAATAATATATTCATTTTAGGGAATTTGGAAAATAAATTGTAAAAAGGTAAAAAGTCATGGCAAATCCTGCCATCCAGCAGCATCGATTTGTGTGAACATTTATTTCCCTGTAGTATTAATTAAGCCCTTTAAGCATAATCATCATGCATACAACTTTGTATCCCATACTTTCCCTCAATCATTTCTCTGTAGTGTATTGAAAACCAAGTAGAAGTGATTGCAAAATTGCTTTATGTTTACAATCACGTTCTTGGCCATAAGGTTATGAACATTTTATGTATGATGGAAAGCTTGATTGGTCAGGTGGGTTCCCTTTCTAGTTAGGCACATCCTCCTACTTACCTCATTTCTTTTGTTGTAGAACTCGGTTTCTTATTTTCCAGTTCCTTTGTATTAACACCCATCTTGAAAGAAGGTGCAGGGAACTGTTAAGATAACTGTTCATTCTGTTTTTAGCATTGGTATTCAGCTCCACTAGTACATTAACTCATGTGAGAAGCTTAAGAAAATAAAGATACTGATGCTTGAACAGTACGTCCAGTGATAGATAATTGGCCTGGAGTGGTGGCCTGGCATGGTCATTTTGTTTTTAGCTCTAGTCATTTTAATCTGCAACCAGACAACTGCTTTATATAGGCTTTTAAATGCCAAAGCCAGATACAAATTAAGTTTATGTGAGACTTAAGTCTTACAGTATGGGGAAATTGCATTTTCAGCATTCTTTGTATATTAATCTTAAAAAAGTAAGTTGCAGGAGTCACCTTTAGGTATTGCTTAATTCCAGAGCTATCTGTAAAAGTTAAGATTGTTAAAACACAAGCAAATAAATGTTTTGTAGATAAATGGGAGCCATCTGCAAAAGTGAGAAATTTTATGGGATTCACTTTTAATTACCACTTTGCTGACAACCCAAGTGATTATCTTTACTCACCTGAGAAATTTATTTTGCCTGTCAGATATTTCTCAAAGCATGAGATGGTTTTCAAGGTTCCTACAAGTATGTGCCAGGTATTTTATGTCAACTCATTTAATCGTCACTCAGATCCTTATTAGTGTGTTAAAGAAGGGTTATGTAACCAAGGCTGGAGTGGTCCTTTAAGATTTAACCATTATAGCCGTGCCTGGGTGTCTCAGTCGGTTAAGCGCCCCAACTTTGGCTTAGGTCGTGATCTCGTGGTCCATGGGGTTTGAGCCCCACGTTGGGCTCTGTGCTGACAGGTCAGAACCTGAAGCCTGCCTTTGGATTCTGTCTCCCCCTCTCTCTCTGCCCCTCCCCTGCTCATGCTCTGTTTCTCTCTCTCAAAAATTAAACAGAAAAAAAAAAGTTTAATCATTAAAGTATCTGAATTTTGACATGGTGTAAATTCTTAATACTGTTCTACAAGGAACAAAGGGTGCCAAGTAATACAGATATTACTTGAGGAAAAATACACATTTTTTTGAGGGAGAGAAGTTACACCTAAGTTCTAAGAAAGTGTTACGGAGAGTTGAAATTGTAAGTGATTGAAAACTGCTTTACATACCTGAGCAATAAGAATTCCTCATTTTAGTACTTTCTTGTTTCAAGGAGTAGATGTCTGGTAGGAGTTACAGAAAGGTGTTAGTACGGTTTGGCGGGGGCGGGGGGGAGGCAAACTTGGTTTTTGTGTGCTACGTTAATCTAAAAGTATATCCTTAAATGTGTAATATGTAGGTAAATATATGAGGGGTGTATCATGCCACTCTAAACTTAGGGAAATATTTCACTTGAGAAATTCCAACTTGTGAGAAAGCAAAGGAAAGTTTTGTTGCAAAGTATTTCGATGCCTTTTGTTCACTATCAAGCAAGGTTTATAATTTTACTGAAGTAAACTTTAGATTTTCGCTTAAAAGTTTAATGATCATATTTAATGATCATGTTTAATGTATCAGATAAGTGAATTGTCTCCTCAAGGGAGAAATGCTGTTGCATTTTGCGACTCCCATGGAATTTGTCCTTTGGGGAATTTCATTATATATGTTTTAATATATGTAAGAAACCATGATTTCTTAGATTTTACTGCAGTGAGGCAGTGTCTTAATAAGAACTGTAACGTTAATTGGGTAAAGTGGTTCTTTTGTAAGGTAAGTTGTGGGTGGAATGGGAATTTCGGGGGGTTGACTATATTGGAACATATGCCAGAAGTGCAAAAATTTGTGTGTTAATCATGTTTGCATGGCGATGTAGTAAGAGACTGCTCCTGTTACTGAGAACAAGTCTTGTGACATCTTTGCATTTAGTTGAGGTAATAAATGGTATAAATGTTTCCAACAAATGGTGTTTTAAACTACTTAAATGTGTAAATAATCCTTCCCATCCAACTCTTGATCTCTTAACTCCAGAAAAGTACACTGCAGATGCCAATAGATCATGGGATTTTATGTTCATATAATGTGTTCCCCATCTTGTAGTGTGGGGATCGGAGGGGCTGTTGTGGCTGCAGAATGGTGTTATCTTTTGCTTTGATTTTACTGTTATCATTATGAAGTTTTCCCCAGGTTTTGTTTTCCCATTTAGGTGTTTTTTGTTGTTGTTTTTTTTTTTTTAAGGAGCAAGTCCTCAAAAATAGTAACTGAAATCTCCTTTATACCCTTCCCTGAGCACATTTTCCTTTGTCAGGCCACTAGCATGAGGTTTGTGTGTATCCTCCTTGTCCGTGCATAGATTTTACTACATATGTATGTAATAATCTGTTACGTAGTGTGTTTTGTCTGTTTTAAAATGTGACATAAGTGTTTTTTACTTAGAATATTTCTTACTCACCTAAAATTTCTTATTCGGAAGTCCCCACGCTTTGAAGTAGGGTATCCTCTTCATATACTTGTGTGTATATGTTCATGACCTAACTAACACATTCCACTCTATCAGCTTGGATCTGTGTTTCTGTTGCTGCTTATGCTACAACTGAAATTCTGACACTAATACCTACCAAAGGCCTTGCCACTGCGGAAGCCGCTGGCCAGGGGACAGTTGGTGGGACAAATGTAGTCCTAACAGCTATCCGCTACTATGTGTTACTGTGTATGTACATATGCACACATAATTTCAGTTAAAAGATTTTTTTTTTTTTTAAGTTTATTTTTGAGAGCGAGCGTGCGAGCAGGGGAGGGGCAGAGAGAGAGGGAGACACAGAATCCGAAGCAGGCTCCAGGCTCCGAGCTGTCAGCGCAGAGCCCGACGTGGGGCTTGGACTCGAGAGCCGTGAGGTCGAGACTGAGCCACCCAGGCGCCCCCATAATTTTAGAAGTAAAACAAGCCTAAGGGAAAAGACGAGGTGCTCAAGTACACTTGGGAGATCGCATTACTGTGCATCTTGGCTGTTTGTGCTTGGAGACTGCGTATGTGCGCGTGTGTGTTGTTAGGAGAGTGGTTTCTCTTGTACATTCCTAAAAATAGAAAGATGTCCCCCCCCCCCCCCCCCAAACCCTGGAATTCCTACTTCTCAGAAAAGACATGGAGCACAGGACTTGCGTTCCCATGGGCAATAATTTGCCGGGGCCAAGTAGCAGTTCCACCTACAGTTCTCTCTTCTCGTGCTAGTGACCTGCACAAGCACTGTCTGCCTGAATATGTGACTCGGCTGAGATACTCCCTGCATAATACCGAATTCTTCCCCTGCCCTGCGCACTGGTGAGATTGCGAGTGGGATGTACAGTGGGATCTAGGGGGATCCTATGGTCAGGAGGCAAAAGAATACTTACCGACACTTGTACCTAGTCAACAGGTGTTTGGGCCCAGAATGCCCCCAAAACATGGTCAATTGGAACAGGCGTAAGGTTTGAGGAACAAGAAAAACTATTTTTATGGTGTACCTACTGTATCTCAGGTACTTTATTTACACTATCTCCTCTTCAGAACAAGCTTTTAAACATTTTAACAGAGAAGAACTTGGAGAAATGAACTTGTCAGTTCAGTGGTGGTCGATTTCCCACCACTGGGCCCGCCCCTGTGCCATATGGCTTTTCAAACAGGGAAACGATGCTGTGAGCTAGTCTTCATGGCATTAATTCACTTACAAAGAGAGCTTGCTTCGGTCTTGGTCACTCTATTAGAAGTATAAAATATTGTTTCTGCTTTTGAAGATCTTGGCGAAGAATACACCTACAGCTCATTACACACTACACTAGTGGCCAGAGGGTGGGGTGTGGCAGCAACAAGCTTGCAGAATTTAAGGTATTTTGGAATTCAGATTCTTTATAGCTGGCCTTTCAGCCAGTTAACCTAGATTGATAGCTTTATAAGTGGTATTTATAGCATTATAGTTTCATATATTAAGCATGAGTAGCCTGGGAAGGAAGCATATGAAAGTGGTTAGGAGCACGGGATCTGGAGTGATGCTGTGTAAGGCTGTAATTTTGGCTTGGTCACTTTACTAGTTATGACCTTGGGCGTTTTATTTCTCTGTGCCTCAGCTTTCTCCTCCGTAAAGACAGGATACTAACCAGGCCTGCATCCCTGGGTGCGCAGGGAATAGAAGAGGTGCGGCTCCTGGAGCAGAGGGTGGCATCAAGCTCAGCGAATGTCAGCAGTGACTGTTTACGTACACGTGAGGTGGGAAATTGGGCAGTTGTCGGACGGGTTATTTGCCTTAAAAATTAAACGAGGTATCCAGACAGCGGCTATTTGGCTTGGAATTTTGTTTTTGAACTTAATAACCAGTTCTGCAGTTGAAGGCATTATCTGGCCACATAGACGCAACGGACTTTTATTGAGCACCTGTGGGGAGACAGCAGGAGAGACAGCGTGGGTTTCTGAGGATAGACAAACTTGGATTTGGAACTCAGCTGTGCCCTTGATGGGACATGTGCTCTTGAACAAAGTGATGGAACCTCTCCAAAGTGCAGCTTTGTCGCCAATGATGCCATCCGGTTTTCACCTTCCTCTTGTAACCTTGTAGGGTTGTGGTAAGGACTGTAAGACAGTTTGAAGAATGTAGCATAGTTTCTGGTACCTAATAAACATGGAAATTGCATTTTTACTCTGTCCTTCAATCACGTATCAAAACGATATGGCAAGAATTGATGAATTTTAAGAGGTGCTTAATGATCATGGATGATCTTGAGTTAGAAAATGTAAAAACACTTTAAAATTTAAAAGAGGCTATTCTTGTAGGTAAGCAGCCTATGGGTGTCAAGTGGGACGCACATTTCTTTTTTCTGAATGTGAAGGTGACATTGATTCATTATAGAAGCTTGGAAATTATAGAAGAAATATATAGTAGGACAAACTTCAGGATCCCACTCCCCAGAGACAGCTTGTTATTAACAGCTTTTTAAGTGTCTCGGTGAATATCAGATCTATGTAATGTTTTATTTAGTGTAAATATATATTAATAGTAGCAAAATCAACATGGATGCTTTTGTAAACCAACTGGCAATTAACTTAATTCACTTCTTACCTGGATACAGTTTTTGAAATTGTTTAGTACAAAACCACCCAAATACGCTTCAGTCAGTTTAACCAGTTGTTAGCATTTTGCCCCACTTCCTTCAATATTTGTGCTCTCTTCACACCTAAATATATATACACATTTTTCTGCGTACGTACATATGTGCACACACATGCATTCATGTATAACATACATGTATACACACGTACGTTCACAAATGTGCATATATACCCATGTTCTGTTTTAAAACCAAGACTAATTTGCAAATAGCATTTGGCATGCATCTATGACCCCTAACCACGTCAGTGCGTATTCCCTAGGAATGAGGCCTTTCTCTTGCATAATCCTACAGCAGCTGTCACCTTGAATACACTGAAAACTGAGAGAATACTTACTTTTCCCAAACCCATCGTCCACATCCATCCAATGTCATTTAGCATTTCCTCCGGGGCCAGATCCAGGCTGGGGTCCCATGTTGCATTTAATTGTCGTGTCTCTTTGGTGTCTAATCTGAAACAGTTCTCAGCCTTGATCTTTTATTACATCGATGTTTCTGAAGAATACAGTCATCCCTCACCTTTATTTAAAATAGAGTATCTTGGGGTGCCTGGGTGGCTCAGTTGGTTGAGCGTCCGACTTCAGCTCAGGTCACGATCTCGCGGTCTGTGAGTTCGAGCCCCGCGTCGGGCTCTGGGCTGATGGCTCAGAGCCTGGAGCCTGCTTCCATTCTGTGTCTCCCCCTCTCTCTGCCCCTCCCCCGTTCATGCTCTGTCTCTTTCTGTCTCAAAAATAAATAAAACATTAAAAAAAATTAAAATAAAATAGAGTATCTCTCATTGGGCTTTCTTTGACATTTCCTCACGATTAGGTTTAGATTCCAGAGTCTTAGCTGGATTACTACAGAAATGGTATTCTGTCCTCAGGACCTCATGCCCAGGGACACGTGAGGTTCTGCCCCTCATTGTGAAGAAGGCACAGAAAGAGGATGGACACATTCTGGACTTCGGCTCTGGAGTCACACTGCCTAGGTTCGAATGCTGGCTTTGCCCTGTCACCCTTGGGCAGCTTTCCACATTGTTGTGTCTCAGTTTCCTCCTCCGTGAAACAGGGATTTAAAAAGTGCATTGATACCCACCTCCTAAGGTTCTTTGAATTTAATGACTTAACCTAGGTAGAGTGCTGAAGAAAGTGACTGGCTCATAGTTAACACCGTAGGTACTAGGCATCATTGTCCGTATTGGTTCTTCCAACCATATAATTATTACTGTTATGTTGAAAAGTTAAGAAACAAAGCCTCAGAAATGCTAAAATGCTATGTGCATTGTGTCAGCTCATACAGGTAGGATTCTAATTCTCGTAAGCTACCTACTGAGCTTTCCTTATTCGTGATAATCTCTATTTTGGTTTTATAAGATCTGCAAACACACGCGATTTCTACAGACGAGGTTTGGGAGATTTCGGGAGAGCACATTGTTGTCTCACATGGTGACGGAGCCTCTTGGAGAGAAGTTGGGGTCATTCCCACACTCAATCTCTCTAGAGAAGTATCTATGTTGTGCTCTGGCTCCGCCTTTGACCAGAACTCATTCATTTGGGAGGTAGTGATTATTGTTGAAGTGGGCACCACCAGATGAAACAGATTCATATTATTTTGAAAGATCTTGGAACATTTGTGGAAAATATTTAGAGCTTTATAAGGATAAAAGGGCACTAATTTCCAAGTTGACTCTCAGGCACGGTGATAAAATTTGAAGTTTTCCTTTATGTGACTTTACAAGTGTGTTTGGATAGAACTGTGATCACTTGGGACCTGCATATCCCTTTCTCTTTCTTCATTTTTGGAGGAGGCTTCCTTTCTGTGCATTGGCACAGGCAGAGGAAACATGCTGAAAACAAGCTAGGTCTTCTCTCCTTTGCATAGATATTCACGTGAAATGATGTAGGTCTCTAGCAACGTCAGTCGTCTGATTTTGGGAAAGGATTTGATTCCGTTGATTTTGTAGAGGGGAAACCCTGCAATCCAGAAACCCTCACTGCAAAAAGTGAAGTAGACGTATAAGCAGAACCAAGCCCCGTCCAGGTGGCCGTCGCCCAATGGCGTGTATGGAATTCCTGGGTATTTTCCACACCATGCTAGCAAAACACCACCCATTTCCTACCTGCCCTGACTCCTGTCTCTCGAGTCATTAGTGGGTCAGGGCAGTGAGGCGGAGAGAATGGAAGGAGGGCAACAAGCTGAGCTTATCGAAAGGAAGAACTGAACCAGGAAAGATGGAAACAGTGCAGTTGGTTTTCCTTTTTTTCTTTTTAAAAACTGTTTTTACATTTATTTATTTATTTTTTTATTTATTTATGAGAGTTAGAGTGAGACAGAGAGTGAGCTGGGGAGGGGCAGAGAGAGGACACACAGAATCCGAAGCAGAATCTCATGAGCCATGAGATCACGACCTGAGCCGAAGTCAGATGCTCAACCGACTGAGCCACCCAGGTGCCCCTGTGACTGGTTTTTCAGCCAGACTTCATTCCCTCTTCTTTTCGTAGCGAAACCCCGATGCCCTTCTGGGGAACTATTAGTGTCCTGTGGCCGCCGTAACAAATGACCACAAATGTAGTGGCTACAAACAACACAAATTTATTACAGTTCTGGAGCAGGTTGAAAGTCCAAAATCAGTCCCTGGACTCCCAAGTCTGAGCCATTTGCAAGGTTGCCTTCCTTGAGGAGGCTCCAGGGGAGAACCTCTTTCCTGCCTTTTCCATCATCTAGAGGCCGCCTGCCTGCTTGGGCGGGTGGCTCCCAGCTCAGCAACCACATCACACTGACCTCTGCTTCCGTATCACCCCTTCGCTTGCTGTGACCCTCCTGCCGCCTTCTTATAGACCCTGTGATGACAGCGCCCACTTGGATAATCCAGGATTATCTCTTCATCGCAGGGCCCTTCACCCAGTCACGTCTACAAAGTCCCTTCGCGTAAGGCAATATCTCCACACGTTCTGGGGATTAGGACGCTGGCATCTTTGGGGGCCACTCCTCTGCTGACCACAGGCACCATCGTTTCCTCACTCTCTGAGTTCTTTGGGTTGGACCCCACCTCCAGCAGAGGGGAAGTAGGAGAGCTTAATCTAAACCAACTGGTACAATCCCATTGGTTCAGAGAGGAGTGTGACACAGCCGATGGAATAAGACAAAACTGCACCCCTTAAGGGGATTTCAGGTTTGTTTTGTTTTTTTGGTTCAGTCCATCCCTTTCAGATTAGTTTAGTCTTTCTCATGTTCAGCTCAAGGTTCATCACCAACTCTACTGTCGCCTCAAAGATTTGGATTTGGACCAGGGCTGCTTGCTGGTCGTTGGGTCTCAGAAGCACGCTGCCCCGAAGTTTTCCTGTTTTATTCTGATCTCACAGTGTCCTGCCATCTCCCCCCACCTCCACTTGTCTCTCTAGACTGACTTTCTGCTCCTTCCTTCACTCGGTCCTGCTGGCCTGTGGGTATTTGTGGAATACTCCAGGACATTCTAGGCTCAGAGACCGACATTGTTGCCTCTGTGTGAATGCTCCCCTGTGTCCTGTGGCTCACCCTCACTTCTCTCAGGCTTTCACTCCGGAGACCTTCCCTGGTCTCTCCAGCCCAAACCGTACCACTCTGCCTCCTTCCGTGTACTCTGTTCCCATGTGTCCCTCACTCCCATTGAATATGCTGCGTACTTGATCTGTTTATTGTCTGCTCTAACACCAGAATGAAAATTCTGTAAGAGCAGGGGTTTTACGTCTTTTGTTCACTGCTGGGCCCTCAGTGCCTAGAACTGACTGATGTATAGTAGGTGCTCAATAAACGTTTATTTGGGGAGGGTGACAGGGAGCCAGAGGGAGGGTACAATCATGCATGCACACAGGTTAACAACGTAAAATGCATTCTTCCTATGGGATTTGGTTAAAACCCCACCTTGCCTCAGTCTGACTACAGCCCTTACCCTTCTCCTTATCCTAATCTGCACAGAGCTTCAGAATTCACCATGTGTGATCAACAGACTTCTTCTAGGGATGGCCGTTGGCCACCAGGCTCTCACAGAACCCTACATATCAAATGCAGAAGAGCCAGGAGGAGGGGCTGGTTTCCTTCCTCATTTTCACATTTGTTCTGAATTCCTCTTGCAACAGCTGCTACCATTTCTAACGCACCCCATTCGTGCCCACTCTCCTCCTTGCTCCACGGCTGTTCTCTACTCATGGCCTCATGGCTTCCCGTTACCATAACATGGCGGCTCTTGGTTCCACACCCTCCTCTCTCCCTGCTCTCTCCCTCTCTCCCTGCTCTCTACCCTGCTCTCGTAGCTCCCAGTGACTTCACAGGGTGGGGTTCTAGTTTCTGATCTCCCCTCTCTGGTGGCTCTGCCGTCCACACACCTCTGCCACTCACTCTCCAGTCTTCCTGGAGGTGGTTGTCACCACCAGGACAGAAATACCCCGGGGAGCTTGGCTGCAGATACACCACTTTGCAACCATGGCTGTCTTTTCATCTTCGTGCAGAAATACCTGCTGTGGCCATAATTTTTGACCCTAACTCTTCGAGCCACAAAACGGACCACTTCCTCACTAAGAAGAGGTTTTTTTTTTTTTTTTTTGTTTTGTGTTTTTGTCCTCATTTAGATTTGGTTCCACTGTCCATGATTATAATCCTGCCTCAACAATACTTGTAACTTTATTGCTTCCACTCACCATCCCCATCTAGCAAACACCAACCCCTCTCTGGGTTGAGAGAGCCATCCAAGCCCCAGGGAAGGTTCTAGAAAATGCAGAGCATTTGGCTCGGGCATCCCTTTCATTTTAATTTAGGGCCCTTTCCATACTGCATTCAAGATGAGCACGTGGGTATAAAACCAAACAACTTTGTCTTTAGGAAGTGAACTTATGCTGGCCTCTTAATGATCGTTGGGACCCCAGGGACTGGGTCGAGACTTTTCTGGAACGGTATTGATGTGCCCATTGGTAGTTATTCTGGGAGGTGGTTATTTGGAAATGAGGTAAGCCTTGGGTCTTGGGGAAAGAGGGACTTCCGGTGTTCTTCGGACCCCAATCCAAGAACAGGGAGGCAGCGCCAGCTTGGGAATCCGGGAGCTGCCCATGCTCTTGTGGAACTTGGTTTCTTCTGACCAGGGAGATATGCTGGCAGGGAGGCCTCTGGGGGTGGGGGGGTTCTTTCCAGCCTAAGGGGACATGTGTGTTCTTGCCTTACTCTCAAGCAACGGGAGCAACATGAGGAGAGGAAGGCCCCTTCCCTGATCAAGGGGCCTGGGGATGTCCAGGGGGCAGCCCCAGGTGCACTGCGTGCTTCGTGCTTGACCCCTTAATCCTGTTATGAAGATATGTGTGGCCTTAATTTGCTGATTGGGTCAGATTTATATAACAATTAGTGTTACTCGTAAACGGTATCGGTTTGAAATAGGAATCAGCTCGCTGAGTTGTTTTAGGATCATAAAGCTTCCCGAGGAAGACACAGATCACCAACTAACTCCCGAGAGTGACCCTCGCAGATCTTCCAGAATACTCAGGGGAAATGCACGTCTTCTCTCCCAGCATCACATGGAAGAAGTAGCTCGGGGTTCTCCATCCACGAAATGTTGGCGATTGTGCTAAATCATTTACTCTTACGGAATTCTCTGTAATATCTCAACCCCAATATTTCAGCTATCGTGATGCGTTTGAAAAGGGAATCACAAGCACTTCTTTGATTCAAGTAACACCTATACTCGGAGGGTTTGTTTTGTTTTATGCTTTCTAAAACTAGGTTAACTACATTTGAGTTCTTAATCTCCAAAGCTTTACTGATTTTATATGGGCTAAATGGCCCTGCTGAATTTCAAGGTAAAGGAGGAAGGCTTCTTGGAAGTTCTGATGTGCCGCACTTGGGCAGCTAGGTTGTCGGTGGGGGTGGGGCTATGTTCCACAGAAGGAACTGGGCCAATGGCTTGTCTCAACTTTGGCGTTCAGAGTACATTTTGTTTAAACTTGGCACCTCCAACACCATGCCCCTCATATCCTTTCATTTTTCTTGAAGTTAAACAATAACCACCCGAAACACCTACTTTTCACTTTTTAAATAGTAAATCAAAGGCTAGGGACCTCTCAAAATGAATTTTTGCAAAATTTAATCCTGCCACCAGGTGGCAGTGTGGTCTCATGTCTTGAGGCTTTCAGGATGATGAAAAACCCAAGTTGGTTTATCCCAATTGCACTGATGTGTGAATTCCTCTTAAAAATCCACGTGGGAAACAAAATCAAACTATTATGTTTTTCACACAAATTTTAATGACCAACCGAAGGAAGTGTTTGTCTTGATTTTAAGGATAAATACAAAACTTCTCACCCCTCGGAATATATCAGATAGTTGATATAAACTTTGTTTTCCCATTATAAAATTGGGATAATTACAGCAATAATGTGGGTGAACGCTTTAATCATTGATTAAAAGATATTATAGAATAATATCTTTAATTTCATTATTAACTTTCACCTGTGTGACTTACTTTGTTGCAGGTATTAATTTTTTATAATGGCTTATAATTGCATAAGGTGTTTATTTTTACCTGGTCCTCCCCTCAGATGTTGAATTGCTTTTTGATTTAACGATTGAAATTGTTAAATTCTGACTTCCATATGTAGCCTCCCTCCCTCCCCAGGTTAACATATAAATGGCCGGTCCTACCTGCCACTTGTGAAATGGAAACTTTGGCCAAGGGAAGAGCAAAGCTTGAGCAAGGGCTTAAAAATAATAATATTTAAAAAAGCAAAAACTCCTCAATTTCTTATTGTAAAAAAGAATGTATTTCTTTGTTTTCCCATTTTGCTTGATTCTCTGTGTTTGTATTTAATTAGGCAAAACAGCCACCCGTCTCAGTCTTGAAGGAGTGGTCTTGCGTAGGTGATGAAACGTCTCCTTCAACCTAGCCCTGGCTCTTGAGCCTTTGTGTTGCCCAGCTGCCTGATTTATTCTTGGTACGTCCCCGTGGTTGAGGGTGTGTGAAGACCCGTCTTGATGTGGTCTTTTTATCCTTTGTTGTGAGGAAGCAGTTCATCTGGTTTTCAGAGGGAAATAACCCATATGTGACTATAGATGAGGTGTGTCCATGGGAGGAGGTGAGTTCAGGATCTTTCTAAACCACCATCTTGTGGAAATCTCCACAATGCTGTGTTTTTGTTTTTAGTAATTTGTCGCTTTGTATTTCTCCTTTGGTCACCTGCTTTATTCTGATAGAGAGAGTGTGTGTGTGTGTGTGTATGTGTGTGTGTGTGTGTGGTGATTTGGTGGCAGTGGGGTAAGAGGTTCCTGGCTCCTGGGGAGCTCTGGGACCTTGGTAGGTGGGGCCTTGGTAGGGCAGTTGCTCTGCCTTGGTTACCTGTAGGCAGGCCCAGTCTGTGCCTTCATGGAGAACCCGCACATCAGGCTTCTCCCCAGCTCTGCACGTGTTTTCCTCTGAAGGATCTTCCCGTCATCTACAGATGCTGCTCCCGCCAGATCCACAGCACCCTTGCTCTGGGAAGGCCCTGCTCTCTGACTGCTGGGCTAGCCCAAACTGTACTTGGTCCCTCAAGTAGCCTTGTGTCCCCTCACTGCCCAGCCCCCCTCTGTGCTCTGAGCTGTAGCCTGACCTTGCATCGTCTCTTCCACCCCCAACTCCTAGTCTAATCATAATGATGGGCGGGGGATGGGCTTGATTTGAGTTCTCCGACTTTAGTCCTTTATAAACGAAAGAAAATTGTAATACACTTCCCAATGGATGGGTCTCTTTTCCAGGCCTTTTGTCCTGCTAAAGGGCCAAGTACTTGCCTTCTCTTGCCCCAGGGCAATAAATCTGGAACCCACAGAGGAACATGTTTTAAAGGAGGCCATTTATTATTTATTTAATTTTTTTACTTTTTAATTTATTTATTTTTTAATTTTTTTAACATTTATTTATTTTTGAGACAGAGAGAGACAGAGCATGAACAAGGGAGGGTCAGAGAAAGAGGGAGACACAGAATCTGAAACAGGCTCCAGGCTCGGAGCTGTCAGCACAGATCCCGAGGCGGGGCTTGAACCCGTGGACCGCTAGATCATGACCTGAGCTGAAGTCGGACGCTTAACCGACTGAGCCACCCAGGCGCCCCTTTACTTTTTAATTTAAATCCAAGTTAGTTAACATGTAGTGTAACAATGATTTCAGGAATAGGATTTAGTGATTCATCACTTACATATGCCACCCAGTGCTCATCCCAACAAATGTCCTTCTTAATGCCCCTTGCCCATTTAGCCCATCTCCCCACCCCCACCCCCCCCTGCCAGCAGCCCTCAGTTTATTCTCTGTATTTAAGAGCCTCTTATGGTTGGGGCACTTAGGTGGCTCAGTCGGTTGGGCGTCCGACTTCCGCTCAGGTCATGATCTCATGGTTCGTGAGTTCAAGCCCCGCGTCGGGCTCTGTGCTGACAGCTTAGAGCCTGGAGCCTGCTTTGGATTCTGTGTCTCCCTCTCTCTCTGCCCCTCCCCAGCTCATGCTCAAGCTCTGCCCCTCTCTCTCTCTCAAAAGTAAATAAACATTAAAAAAAAAAAAAGAGTCTCTTATGGTTTGCCTCCCTCTCTGTTTTTATCTTATTTTTGCTTCCCTTCCCTTATGTTCCTCTGTTTTGTTTCTTAAGTTTTAAGGGAGGCCATTTAAATGCATGCTTTGGGAATTGCTATAACTGTCTCTATGGCACAATTGTTTTGTGTTGGTCTCAGCCTATCCATAGTAATGCTATTGGCTAGGAATGCCTGGGGCATCACTCACCTGGGCCAGTACTACTTGGGGCAAGACCCTACTGACATTTCCCCAACCAGAGCTGATATGATGGCTGGAGTGGCTCTGTGGTTGTCATTAGGATTGCAAGCTGCACCCTCAGCAACAACCATCCGAGAACTTTGACAAAACAAGGCTTATTATCCCACGTTCTGGAAGGTACATGTCACACCTGGGACTACACAGTGAGGTTGTGGGGAGAGAGAGAGAGAGCAGACCTCAGGTTTTGCCTTCGCTGGGGTCAAGGAAGGGATGCCTAATTTATTAGCAAATTTAAAATGTAAGAAGAGCAGGTCTTTAAGGACTGGAAGGGAAAAACGGGGTCACTCAAGTGGCCGGTTTTCTTTTCTTTTTTTTTTTTTTTATTTAAAAATTTTTTTTCAATGTTTTATTTTATTTTTGGGACAGAGAGAGACAGAGCATGAACGGGGGAGGGGCAGAGAGAGAGGGAGACACAGAATCCGAAACAGGCTCCAGGCTCTGAGCCATCAGCCCAGAGCCCGACGCGGGGCTCGAACTCACGGACCGCGAGATCGTGACCTGGCTGAAGTCGGACGCTTAACTGACTGCACCACCCAGGCGCCCCAAGTGGCCCGTTTTCTAGGTTACCCAGGGCTTCCTGAAAGGGGAACGTCATGGCTGGGGCAGCCTGGCCCTTTATCTAGTTGTGTAGCTGGCCGCGTGTGCTTGAGACAGATGTCCTTGAAGTGGGTGCCTTAGTGATCAAAAACTAATTGTCAGGCGCTTCACCTACACAGAGGCTGAGCTGGGATTGGAGACTGGGTATCTGTTCTCAAAAAGCAGGCTTCTCCCACCCTATAATGCCTGGGAAGGTGGGCAGAGGCTTGAAGGTCTCTGGGTAAGGGAAGCTGGTCATATGGCCAGCATGTGGAAGAGAAGGCTGGTGTTTCTTTTTTTTTTTTTAATTTTAAAATTTTTTTAATATAAAGTTTATTGTCAAATTGGTTTCCATACAACACCCAGTGCTCCTCCCAACAGGTGCCCTCCTCTCCTCGATGCCCATCACCCCCCCCCCCCACTCCCCATCAACCCTCAGTTTATTCTGTTTTTAAGAGTCTCTTATGGTTTGGCTCTCTCCCCCTCCTGTAATTAAAAGGGGCATCTTTCCCTTGCCTGACATGGTTTATTAGGAAGAGGGGATTGCCAGCATTCTCCAGAAGTGGTTGATTCTGCTGAAAGCTGTCTGCATTAGAAGGGGGAACGAGGGTGGGGGGAGACAGAGGTGTCACTGGGGATGTCTGCTTCTCATTAGGTTGTTTTGAGGGGAGGGGAGAGGGGCTAGGTAGAGTTCATTAATATCATTAGTTAGTTCATCCTAAGAATGAATGAATGCATGTCCTTGACCTACCTCAATGGAAGCGAATGAAGACTTCGGACCTTTCCAATTCAAAAATCTGATTTCAACTTTTGGGGAATAGTTTTGTGTTTATTCCTTAACATACCATTTCTAATGATGTTCTTTGACTTCTAAGAGAACACCTTTTATTGACCCTAAAGAATAAAGCAGTGTCCAAACCATGTGTCATAAATTTAGCCTGCAAGCATCCGGGAAGAACCAACCAACCAACCAACCAACCAACCAACCAACCAACCAAAAAACTAACTAACTAACTAACTAACTAACTAACTAACTAACTAATAATACCATATAGACTTTTAGAGAATAAATGTAACTTTTAAGAAGATGTTTACTGATTAGAATAAGGGCATTTTGGAAATCCAAGAAGGCATTACACTTAACCTTGACAAAGTTAGGAGAATGGATTTCATGTGTAATTCCTTTTGCTGTAGTAGCAACATTACCACTTGCCTACCCAATATTCATTCTCTCCTTTTTTGCTGACAGCAAGGAGTCAGTAAAACCCTGCTTTCGTTTAGGGTAGCTTTGTGCCCCACTTAGAAAAACAAAAAAGATATTTCTTGGTCTCCTTCGTAGTTGGGTTGAGAGCCATGGGATACTGTTCTTAACGATCAGAAGTAAGAGGAAGACTTCTGGGAACTTCTGAGATGTTGAACGGTTTTATTTTGGCTTCCACTACTTTTCTCTTGTGTTATCTTCCCTTTTTTCCAAGGTTAAAACATGAATTTGGTTGGCTTTACCTCTAGGAGCTATCTCGAGACCATGAAGCAAAGACTGAGAGGATCACAGAGCTGTCAGCCCTGACGTATTTGAGCTGCTGAACTCATGCCAACCGCTCTCCTCCTGGATTTCATATACCCTGAGAAAAATGACCCTAATTTATTTAACTGACTCGTGGTCAAATTTGCTGCGTTTCGAATCTATATATGACGTTCCACTAACATCAACATGCATACACTTCTTCTATTTTTCTTTTTAAAACACTTTCGCTGCCATGTGCCCATATTTTCAGGAAGCCTAGGCTCTTCCTCTTCAGTTGCCCTCCCTCTCCTTTTTTATTTTATTTTATTTTATTTTATTTTATTTTATTTTATTTTATTTTTCAACGTTTATTTATTTTTGAGACAGAGAGAGACAGAGCATGAATGGGGGAGGGGCAGAGAGAGAGGGAGACACAGAATCCGAAACAGGCTCCAGGCTCTGAGCCATCAGCCCAGAGCCCGACGCAGGGCTCGAACTCACGGACCGCGAGATCGTGACCTGGCTGAAGTTGGACGCTCAACCGACTGCGCCACCCAGGCGCCCCGACCTCCCTCTCCTTTTACCCCCCACCCCCACCCCTCACAATTGGCCAAGGGTATCCATCATGCTCCCAGGCAGAAAGCAGACAGACAGAACCTGAAAAACCCAATTGTCCACTGGTAGAGTCTGTTGCTCACCACGTGATGTTGTTGTTGAAAGGTGTTCCCAAGCAGTGTGATGCTTCTTCACCTGCCTTTTCTTGGAAAAAATGTATCTGAAAATGTCGTTATTTCACCTGTGTTCTTGAAGGATTTTTTTTTTTTTTTTTTTTTTTTTTTTTTTGCTCAGTATACAATACTTGCTATGTAGTTCATTAAGTTCTTTAAAAATATCATTCTAGGGCGCCTGGGTGGTGCAGTCGGTTGAGCGTCCGACTTCAGCCAGGTCACGATCTCGCGGTCCGGGAGTTCGAGCCCCGCGTCGGGCTCTGGGCTGATGGCTCGGAGCCTGGAGCCTGTTTCCGATTCTGTGTCTCCCTCTCTCTCTGCCCCTCCCCCGTTCATGCTCTGTCTCTCTCTGTCCCAAAAATAAATAAACGTTGAAAAAAAATTAAAAAAAAATATCATTCTAGGGGTGCCTAGGTGGCTCAGTCAGTTAAGCATCTGACTTGGGTTTCAGCTCAGGTCGTGATCGCATAGTCGTGAGAGTGAGCCCCCCCATTGGGCTCTGCCCTCAGCCTGGAGCCTGCTTGGAGTTCTCTCTCTCCCTCTTTCTTTGCCCCTCCCTCACTTACACACACACACTCTCTCAGGTAAACATTAAAGAAACCCACAAAAAATTAAAGTATCATTCCGTTGCCTTTGGTTTTTACTGTTTCTGTAAGGTCAGCCATTAGTTTATTTATTGCCTTTTTAAAGGAATTGATCTATTTACCCATACTTCAGACTTCTGTAAGATCTTCTCATTGTCTTTGGTTTTTAGCAGTTTTATGATGATGCCGTGAGGGGTGGGTGTTTTTGGTTTTTGCTCTTGTATGTTTATTTTGTTTGGGGTTTGAAAGACTTCCTGACTTTGCGACTTCGTATTTTTAAATCTGTTTTAGACGATTTTCCAACATTATCTCTTCAAATATGCATCTACCCAAATTCTTTCTTCTCCCCTAATGAGTTTCCAATTATTTGTATGTTAAACTTCTTGATGTACATCCTGTATATTTTATTCTTTTTAGTGTTTTACTTTTTTTTTTTTTTTTGCCTTTCTGTGCTTTATTCCTGGGTATTTTCCTCTGATCTACCCTCTAATTTACTATTTTTCTCTTCAGCTATGTCAATCTGTGGTTAAACTTATATACTAGGTTTTGAATTTTGATAGCTGCATTTTTCAGTTCTAGTGTTTCCTTTTTATTTTTATTTTTTTAAATTTTTTTTCAATGTTTATTTTTGGGACAGAGAGAGACAGAGCATGAACGGGGAGGGGCAGAGAGAGAGGGAGACGCAGAATCGGAAACAGGCTCCAGGCTCTGAGCCATCAGCCCAGAGCCTGATGCGGGGCTCGAACTCACGGACCGCGAGATCATGACCTGAGCTGAAGTCGGATGCTTAACCGACTGCGCCACCCAGGCGCCCCTAGTGTTTCCTTTTTAATTTTTTTTTTTCAACGTTTATTTATTTTTGGGACAGAGAGAGACAGAGAATGAACAGGGGAGGGGCAGAGAGAGAGGGAGACACAGAATCGGAAACAGGCTCCAGGCTCTGAGCCATCAGCCCAGAGCCCGACGCGGGGCTTGAACTCGCAGACCGCGAGATCGTGACCTGGCTGAAGTCGGATGCTTAACCGACTGTGCCACCCAGGCGCCCCTAGTGTTTCCTTTTTAAAACAATGTCTAGTTCTCTGACAAAATTCAATATTTTGTCTTTTATCTTCTGGCACCTGTTAAGGACAGTTATTCAAAATTCTGTGCCTTGTGCTTCAATTATCTGGAACCCAAAGGGTAAATTTCCTTTTTTTTTTTTCTTATTTTCTAGTATGCTTGGTTGTTTTAATTTTGATGCCAGTGACTGTATACCAAAAAAGTTAAATAATTTGGGCCCTATAATGATTTTTATGATCTTACAAAGAGGATACAAATCAATATAACCTTAGTGCATTCTGCACAGCTAGAATCATCAGAGAATTTTAAAAATTACTGCTCTTGGGGGCGCCTGGGTGGCTCAGTCGGTTGAGCGGCCGACTTCGGCTCAGGTCACGATCTCGCGGTCCGTGAGTTCGAGCCCCTTGTTGGGCTGTGTGCTGACAGCTCAGAGCCTGGAGCCTCTTTCGGATTCTGTGTCTTCCTCTCTCTGACCCTCCCCTGTTCATGCTCCGTCTCTCTCTGTCTCAAAAACAAATAAACGTTAAAAAAATTAAAAGTTACTGCTCTTGCACTCCACACTCAATGATTATGATTCAATTAGTCTGGGGTTGGGTTTGGACATCAATATTTTGCAACTGCTCCTTGAACGATTCTAATGGGTACCAGGATTGAGATCTGCCGTAACATAAAATATGATGAAGATCGTACAAAAGGGAAAAATAAAAGCTTAGCCACTTAATCTCACTTATGCATATAGCTGCAAAAATACTACTACCTTCAATTCAGCTGTTGTCGAAAAATAACGAACTTTGACTACATTGTAGTGACACATGAATGATTCCCTCACAGGAAGTTTATGAGCAGAATTTATTGCATTACATTTCCCTATGGGGAAAACTCACGGGAATCTATCAGTAGATGTTGAAATTTTAACGACCAAACAAAAACTTTTTAGTAGAAGTGGAGGAAAATTACTAAGACGTAATAAAGTCTATTTGGTAGGTATTAATAATGCTTACCAATATCTAGTTTCTTCTCCTTAGGTTCTACTTCTTAGTCCCCTTACAGCTCACTCAGTGGACTCATGTGATTCGTTCTGGTTTATGAATTGCACGGTAGTATGTGAGGGTGGGTGTGAGAACACTGTGTTCTCTTCGTCTACTGTGGTGGTCCAAGAGGCTTGGCATTGTCACGGCAGAATAATAGGATTGGAACAGCCTACTTTTTGCCACCTCGCAGAGAACAGAGTGTGGTTATCCAGACCCACAACTGGTTTTGTGACAATGCGAAATAAATGTGTTAATCCGCTGGGACTTTGGGGTTGCTTGTGAGTATAGCAGAACCTCTCTTGACCAGGGATCGTTGGAAAGCTTTTCCTGCAAAGGGCCAGAGTGAATATTTTAGGTGATGCAGGTCACTATGGTTTCTGTCACAACTATTCCACACTTCCATTGCACGAAAAACAACCGTAGATAATACAGAAATGAAAAAGCAGGGCTCTGTTTCAGTAAAACTTTACAAAAATGGATGGCGAATCCGGCCCATGGATCATAGTTTGCTGATCTCTGCTCTTGACTCATACTTTTGGCTACTCATATCTTATTATAAACATAATTCTAAGCCATTTCAATTGTAAATAGGAACAAGCTGGATCGTCCACCATTGCCACTTAATAATATTACTTTTTGAGGGGGTAGTTAATGCAGTGTGAAATTGAAATTGAAATAATTGGCGTGAATATTGGAAAGTAAGATTTTTTTATTTTTGCTGATAATGTAATTATATACCCAGAAGATTCAAGGGACCCTGGTAAAAATGATTGGGCTTCATAGGACACTTTAGAAAGATGAATGATTAAGCGAATATACAAAAGCCAATGACTTTGTCATATACATGTATATGATACACATATATCCCAATAGCAAACCCCGCATGATAATGAAATGGGAAGTATCCGTAATAGCAGTGACAATTACACGATGAAATGATTAGGAGTAAGTTTAACAAGGAAGATATAGCATCTGTATGAAGAATAACAAAGATCCAGACATCCCATGATGAAAAGATTTAATATCGTAAGAATGTCAGTTTTTTCAAAGTTATATTTCAAAAAACAATATGAGAATACCAAGAAAACGTGGAAAAATAAGGGGTGCGTGTGATGGTAGATCAAGCAAATATTAGAATGCATTATAAATCAACAAAATAAAAATTATGGTGTGGGGTGTAGGCAGGAGTAGGGAAGGAGAAAGAAGCAAAAACTAAATAAACACGCAAAACAACAAATGAACAAAACCCAGAGCTCTATTGAAAAGGGTTTCCTTCATGTACCATTAATGTAAGATAGGATCCAGTTAGGTAAAATTACATGTGTGTGGTTATAGGTGTGCATATATGTATGCCGAAAGGTTTGTATGAGGGAACGATCGCCCAATTGTCAATGACGTGTATCTCAGGATGGTCGACTATCTCAGGCGTGAATTTCTCTTCTTCCTTGTAGTTTTAGGTGTTAGTGATGTACTGATGATGTGTTGCTCATCTACCCAGAAAAAAAAAAAATAAAGGTTTTAAAATCATAAACAAAAAGACGCCACCAAAACAAGAAAAGAAATGAGATCATACAGATGCCACATTTATGGCTTTACACACCGATGGCAGAAGTCACTGGGAACGCGCTGCGCTTTCCTACAAAGCCCCCTGAGTGCAAGTACGACTCAGCAATCAGTTGGGCTGTCTGTCCTTCCGGATCGGGTGACTTTAGTAGTGAAACAAGGTAAAGAATTGTACGGAGCAGCCGTAAGCATATGCTCTAGTCCAGGGTGCCTGGGAAGGTAGTTCATGCAAGAGACGCTGGTATTTGAATTCGCCAGGACGGCAGAATTGCTAACTCTCTGTGAAAAGTGGGCAGTTCAAGACCCAGCCCTGGTAAGTCTTCCAGAGGGAAAATTGCTGATCTCTCACCTCTCGGGAAGTCTTGCCAGTGGTAGGGGCACCTTGCCGGAGAGGCGTGTGAGGTCGCCGGCTGTAACGTGGGTGATAGAGTGGTGATGTAGTTGCAGTCAGTTCTCCCAAGCCAGAAGATACTCTTTTATTTTTTATTTATTAATTTTTTTAATATTTATTTTTTATTTTTGAGAGAGAGAGAGAGAGAGAGAGAGAGAGAGAGAGAGAGAGAACAGGAAGAGGGGCAGAGAGAGATGGAGACACAGAATCTGAAGCAGGCTCCAGGCTCTGAGCCTTGAACCGTGAGATCATGACCTGAGCCGAAGTCAGACACTCAGCTGACTGAGCCACCCAGGTGCCCCTTCTATTTTTTATTTAAAAAATTTTCTCTGGGGGCGCCTGGGTGGCTCAGTCGGTTAAGCGGCCAACTTCAGCTCAGGTCATGATCTCGCAGTCCGTGAGTTCGAGCCCCGCGTCGGGCTCTGTGCTGACAGCTCAGAGCCTGGAGCCTGTTTCAGATTCTGTGTCTCCCTCTCTCTGACCCTCCCCCATTCATGCTCTGTCTCTCTCTGTCTCAAAAATAAATAAACGTTAAAAAAAAAATTAAAAAATTTTTTTCTCTTAATTTTTATTTATTTATTTTTGAGAGAGAGAGAGAGAGACAGAGTGCAAGCAGGGGAGGGGTGGGGAGAGAGGGAGACATAGAATCCGAAGCAGGCTCCAGGCTCTGAGCTGTCAGCACAGAGCCCGACGTGGGGCTTGAACTCATGAACCGTGAGATCATGACCTGAGCCGAAGTCAGACACTTAACTGACTGAGCCACCCAGGCAACCCTAGAAGATACTAACTCTTACTTAAACTTCTCTCATTTCTTTTCCATGGAAAGTTCAAAATTCTAAAATTCAAGATGTTAAAACGTTAGAGATTTAAATTTGTCCATTTTTTTTTCATGGATAAAGCATATTAAATTCTGCTCTCGGCATAGAATTCAATTCAGCAAGCATTCGTTAAAAAATTAATATTTAAACATTTAAAAATTTAAAATTTATGAAAACCTTTCACTCATTCTTTCTGTCATATTAAATCCCAGTTTTTCTTTCTGCTTTCGAATGCTCTCCAAAGTCAGGCAGCTGTTATCTGCAGTTTTATTCTTCAATGAAAATTTTCTCAAAAAAAAAAGAAAAGAAAAGAAAAGAAAAAAGAAAAGAAAAGAAAAGAAAAGAAAAGAAATTGTCAGTCAAGTAGCACAGTGGATAAGGGGAAAGTCTTGGGGCCAGTGGGCTTGGGTTCAAATCTAGTACTTTCTGTGTGACCGGGAACAATATACCCAGCCTCTGTACGCCTCAGTTTTCTCATCTGAAAATGGGGCTCCATTAAGAATTACTTCACTGGGTTGCTAGAAAGAGTAAATATGCAGTTTGTTAAGCACTTAACAAAGAGCCTGACGCTTGGTTAACACGCTCAGTAATTCTAGGTGACTTCCAATGCATCATCTTTGCAAGAGATTTTCTAGGAAATAGAAGATGAGTTTTGGTGTTATTAGGGTGGGAACTAGGTACTGTGAAATTATTTTCCAAGAATACATGTCAATATACATGCTTGACAGCAGTATAAGTAGGTTCCCATCTCTCTCATTGTTGCTGGTGCTTTCTACTGTCAGATCAGCCCTGCCCAGCGCACGAGGACATGTCCCCACATACTAAATATCTCCCTATTTAAAAGTTTGGAGTTAAGATACGAAGCATCTAAGTAAAACTGGGACATCTTGGATATCTTAGATAGCATCTTCCTCTGGAGAATATGGCTTCATACTGACCTGGAGAACCAGATGTGAACTTAGAATTCTGATTCCTTGGAGTTCTGTGCTATGACGTGGCAACACGGAGCATCGATGGCGTCCTTGGCCTCTTCCTATCCTCTCGTCCAACCCCCAGCTCCATCCTGCACTGCCAGAGGCCTTGCACGCACACGCGCAGGGCCCCGCCCAGCCACGCCTCTTAGGGTACCACACACCCAGGGACGTGTGGTCTGCTCTCAGGAGGACAGCCCCAGGGAAGAGGTCCGTGCAGGTTCTAGAAGCAGACTTCTCTGGATAGGGTAGGGCTCTGGGTACCCCAAGGTTGGGGGGTGGGCACGGTGTCTCTGAACACATCTGTTGGCTCCGTGGACTTTTCTCCGCTGGAGCTGGTGGAGGGCCACGGTGGGCCCCCAGAGCTGTGATGCTTGGTGAACTTAGAGCTTTTGTCCATCAGAGGGTGCACAATAGTATCTCCTTGTTTTCATTTGCGTAATTCTGATTATTAGGAGGTTGAGAAATTTTTCATACATTTTTGGAATTTTTCTATTGAGCTGATGTTTTCCCTATAGACTAAGTCTCTATATTTTTATTTATTTATTTATTTATTTATTTATTTATTTATTTATTTAGAGACCTAGAGAGCCAGCGGGGCTGAGAGGGGCAGAGAGAGAGAGAGAGAGAGAGAGAGAGAGAGAGAGAGAGAGAGGGAGAGAGAGAGAATTCCAAGCAGCCTCAGCGCTGTCAGTTAACGGCTGATATGGGGCTCGATCTCACAAACCATGGGATCATAACCCGAGTCAAGACCTGGCCTCCTAACCGACTGAGCCACCGAGGCGCCCTCTCTACATGTTTTGAATACATAAAGATACTTCATCTCTTAATAAGTATCGCCATTTTCTCCTCTCAGACTGGACTTTGTCTTTTGACAGGCATTTTAAATTTTGATGATGTCAGATTTATCACTTTTTTCCTTGTGATTTTGTTTAAGGAATCTCATTATTCTGAGGTTGTAAAAATAATATTCTATTTTTTTTTTCCTAAAGATTTTACTCCCATCTGGGTCTTTAATCTATTTGGAATTTATCTAAGGCCTTTACGTGGATTTTCACATTGAATCCTGGCAGCCATCTGTGAGTTAGGCACTCTTATTTCCTAGTGGGCAGATGATTTGAAAGCTCAGAGGGGTTAAATGACTTGCCCAAAGTCACACAGCTGGTGAGGGCAGAGCCATGAGTGGATTTCAGGTTGCAATGTGCTGGGACACACACAGGATTATTAAAACTCTGGGGATTTCTAGGGAGAACGATCCAGGAAGTAAGGGTGATGGGAATTTTGATTGGACAGCTAGCTCTCATGGACCAACAGGTAAAGCCATACAGAGGATTGTCTCTCTCCCTCTCTCTCTCGCCCTTCCCCCACTTGCTCTCTATCTCTCAAAATAAATCAATTAAAAAGAACAAACAACCATATAGAGACCCAGTCAATAAGGAAAACATCAACTCAGTAGGGCCTCGTGGAGACTGCAACACAGCTTAGGAATTGCATGGTTGTTACAGTTTATCTATTAAACGCTACCACAGCGTGTTACGTGCCAGTAATTGCTCTAAGCATTGCATAAATATTGACTCATTTAACTTTTATAACAACCCTATGAGGCAGGTACTGTTATTTGTCCATTTTCCAGATGGGAAAAACTGAGGCACAGTCAGGAACTTACACAAGGTCACACAGCCCCCGCTGGGTGGCAGGACCAGGATTCAAACCGAGGTTGTCTAGTTCCAAGTCTGAGCGCGCAGTCACGGCTGCGCTAAAGACGGAGTGCGGCCCCGCGGACCGTATGGGGCCCCTCCACCGGCTGTGTCCTTCATGCCAGGCTTCAGAGCTGTGCCTTTTGCTCATGCCCTTTGTCCCTGCTTCTACTGCTCTGCAGCCGTTAACTGCCTCTTTCTCTGTGTCTCAAGGGCAACTTCCCCAAAGAGGAGACCTGGTCTTCATCCAATACAGACATCTGTCTTAGCCAAGCTCCCGAGCCAAGCTATCTCTGGGTAGCCAGGAGATTGGCTGTTTTTAGGTGAGGTCCCCAAACATTCATGGTCTAACCAGTTGCTGTTACGGTGGTGGGGTCCTGAGGTCCAGCTCATGGCCTAACTGGGCGGCAGGATGGGGATATGGCACTTCTGTCACAATGGGGCTGTGGCATGGCAGGATTTGGGAGTGCAATCAGTTTGTCCCTGGGACCCAGGCGTGAGTGAAGCATAGGGCTCAGTGCCAGCCCGGAAGCAGGACTAAATCCTCCCAAGGGCATCCAGCGTCTCGTCCTGATGTGGTCTGCGATTTTCCTAAGTGTTCCACAATCGTGCTCCACAACTAAACATGAAGACCACCTTGCCTTTCTGCTGCACATCTCTGACTTGGTGTATACAGCTCATCTGTAAAATGTGGTGGATTTCCTTAGTAGGTCCTTAATAGATTCCTTAACAGATTAGCAGTTTTGATGGCCATTGCCACATACACATCCTGCCCCTCGGACTGGTGGACGGGCAGGCACCTTATTGTATACTGTGAAATCTTACGGAAACAGGCTTCTCCCACAGGTCACCGAATGACCTATGCAGGTGCATGTTTGCTGATTTCCATAGAATGTCCTTTAGCGCCAGATACTGTCAGAGGCGATTTTCCTTGATTGGTCAAAAGCACATTATGTAGTTTGTGTCTCACTGCCTGGGACCGTGCTAAATGTCCCAGTCATAGAACTGGAGGTCAGCAGAGTCAGAAGTAACTTTACTAGGTCTTGAACTGACGTATCTTCTAAACTCTGGCTTTTGCGTGCCCTCTGATCAATGCTCTACCTTGAGCAGAATGTGGTATTTGGCCATTATTCCCTAGAGCTCAAGGACTATTTCTCTTAAGGCATAAGAAAAAAATAATATCCTATCGAGTCCTTTCTGCACTGGTGCAATAATTGTATAACTTAACTCATGAATGAAGGCAGAATAAGTGGGTATTACCAAATACTAGCAATTAGACTTCTTTTCATTTGATATTTGAATAGCTTAATGGTAATGTTTACTGAGCACTTTATCGTTAGGAATGCTTTCAGCTCTAAGTGTCAAAAATGGATTCACAATTGCTTGAAGAATTGGAGTTTATGATTTTTTTCATGTAACAAGTCTCAGGGTAGGCAACTTGCTGGTATTGCTTAGCAGCTCAATGATGTCAGAGGCGACATTCTTGAAGTTCTCTTGGCCTTTCTTTCATGGCGGTAGAGATGTAGCTCCATCCCGGTGTGTGGTAAAGGCGGGAAGAGGGGGAATAAACAAGGGGTGATGCTGCAGGCTGCTGTGTTTTACTAGCCAGATCTGCGTCACACGGTCACTCCCGGCTTCTATCTGCAAAGGAAACCGGGAAACAAATAATTCGCTTGTGTAGACTTCATAATAAAAACGAGCAAGGAGGGGGCGGCTGGAGATTTGATGTTGGGTGAGCCAACAGTGTCTTCCACGACCATCTGCCATGCACATACCTATGCATACATATTATCATTCATCTTAACAGCAACTCTGGGTGATGAGTGTCATCGTTCTAATATATGAGAAGCCAAACTCAGTAGGTTTATAGAAAGTGATTGAAGGGCTGGGATTTTCTTCTGGGCCTATCTGCTCTGTGCCTCCCTGTGTCATGTCCCTCTTTAGGAGTTACTTGTGCATATAGAACTCTGCTTCTCTGTCTGTAGCGCCCTCTCCCCAACCCACAAAGAGAAGGTTTGTTATTGAGGAGGGGTTGGACAACAATGGCTGTTTCTTCCCTACCAGTTACCAGTTGAAGCAGAGTGCACTTGCCTGTGATCACATTCGAAATCATTCCAAAATGTAGAGGCCCAAGATAGTACATACTTGTTGCTCTTGCTGAGGTATTTCAGGGTCAGCCAGGTGGTTCTTCTGGTCTTGGCTCTGTTCACACTGGCATCCAGAGCCAGACATGGGTCAGTTGGATTCTCACGTAGGGGAGTTGGCTGGCTGAAGGCCGGTGGAGGTCTCTTGAGTCCTTGGCTCTGAACTGGCCAATTGCATGCTATCGCTAAAGCAAGTCATGGCCAGCCCAAATTCAACAGGTGGGATATAGAATCCATTTCTTTTTTTTCATTTTCATTTTCATTTTCATTTTTTCTTTTCTTTCCTTTTCATTTTTTCTTTTCTTTCCTTTTCTTTCTTTCTTTCTTTCTTTCTTTCTTTCTTTCTTTCTTTCTTTCTTTCAAAGAGAGAGTGTGAGTGGGGTGGGGAGGGGCAGAGGGAGAGAGAATCTTAAACAGGTTCCATACCCAGCATGGAGCCCAACGTGGGGCTGATCTCACAACTGTAAGATCATGATCTGAGCCAAAATTAACCAATTGAGCCATCCCCTAGAATCCATTTCTTGATGGGAGGAGCCACGTTGTCACAATGTGAAGGGAGTGAATGCAGGAGGAGTGGAGAATTGGGATCACTTTGGAACTGGTCTGCTAATAGGGATTTTAGCTTTTGAAGTTCCTGTTATGAAACATGGCTGCTATTACTAGAGTCTTGGGCCTCATCCTGGTGTTACGATTGTAGTCATTGCTGAATAAAAGTGAAACTCTTGTCGAGGTTTCATAGAGTAAAATCACTTAAGAGAGTAGAACGTGTAGGGACATTCACGCATATCAAAGAGTAAGAGAAGTGACATAGATCAATTCTTGGATTCTAGCATTTTGTTTTTAATTTTTAACCCGGCTTTGTTGTGATATAACTGACATACAACATCATGTAAGTTGAAGGTGTCCAGCATGTTGATTCGAGACATTTTTACTACAAAATGGATTACCACCATAATATTAGCTAACACTTGCAACATGTCATATTATTATTATTATTATTATTATTATTATTATTGTTTATGGTGAGAACATCTAAGATCTACTCTCTTAACAACTTTCAAGTATATAGTACAGTATTGTTAACTGTAATCACCATGTTGTACATTAGGTCCCTAGAACTTGTTCGTCTTATAACGGGACATTTGTAGTCTTTGATCAACATCTCCTCATTTCCTCCATCCCTAGCCCTCTGGTAACCACCATTCCACTCTCTGTTTCTATGAGTTCGATTTAAAATTTCACGTGTAAGTGGGATCATACAGTATTTGTCTTTCTTTGTCTGACATCTCATTAGCATCATGTCCTCAAGTTCTATCCACATTGTCATTAACAGCATGATGTCTTCCTTTCTCATGGTTGAATAATATTCCATTGTATATATTGTATATATTCCAGTGTGTGTGTGTGTGTGTGTGTGTGTGTGTGTGTGTGGTGTGGTGTTTATCTTACATCTTTATCCATTCATTCATTGATGGACACTTAGGCTGTTTCCAAATCTTGGTAATTGTGAATAATGCTGCAATAAACATGGGAGGGAAGATATCTCTTTGAGATCCTCTTCCCACTTCCTTTGGATATACACCCAGAAGTGGGATTGCTGGATCATATAATAGTTCTATTTTTAATGTTTTAAAGAGCGACCATAGTGTTTTCCATACTGGCTGTACCAATTTACATTCCTGCCAATAGTACATGAGGGTTCCCTTTTCTCTACGTCCTCATCCTCTCCTATCTTTTTTTTTTTTTCAACGTTTATTTATTTTTTTTGAGACAGAGCATGAATGGGGGAGGGGCAGAGAGAGAGGGAGTCACAGAATCGGAAACAGGCTCCAGGCTCTGAGCCATCAGCCCAGAGCCTGACACGGGGCTCGAACTCCTGGACCGCGAGATCGTGACCTGGCTGAAGTCGGACGCTTAACCGACTGCGCCACCCAGGCGCCCCTCCTGTCTTTTTGATAATAACCATTCTGACAGGTGCAAGGTAATAAATATCTCATTGTGATTTGATTTGCATTTCCCTGATGATTAGTGATGGTGAGCACCTTTTCATGTACTGGTTGGCCATTTTTATATCTTCTTTGGGAAACTATTTTTTAGATTTAATTATTATATTTTTAAAGTTTTTCTTCATTTTAGAGAGAGAGAGAGAGAGAGAGAGCAAGGGAGAGGGGAAGAGAGAGAGGGAGAGTGAAAATCTCAAGCAGGCTCCACACTCAGCACAGAGCCTCATGTGGGGCTCCATCTCAAGACCCTGGGATCATGACCTGAACTGAAATCAAGAGTCAGATGCTCACCCAAATGAGCCACCCAAGCACCCGGGAAACTGTCTGTTTTTAATTGGCTTTTTTCGCTCTTGAGTTGTAGGAGTCCCTTATATATTTTAGATATCACCCCTTTATCATATATATATGAGTTGCAAATATTTTCTCCCATTCTGTAGGTTGCCTTTTCATTTTGTTGATGGGTTTCCTTTGCTGTGCAGAAGGCTCTTAGTTTGATATACTCTCACTTGTTTATTTTCGCTTTTGTTGCTCTGGTATTTTAAGTGAGCACAAAGGAATTTTTTAAATTAGTTAATAGAGAGAGGAAGGAAATTGAGAGTTCAAGCTGCCTTCTGTGGCGTTGCTTGTCAGGCCATGACAGGTTGCATATACTTAGGAGCTCAAAGGTCATAAATGACTGAAGCACAAATGACTGAAGCACAAACAAGAAGTCTAGCTCTGCTGTGACTGCAGAAGGAACGTGGGCGATGGGACTTTGGGGCAGTGTGCCTGCCTCCTGTCCTGGAGGCTCCGTCCACCGCCGCCATCACCGGCTGTTGATGATGATAAATGAACTCACCTCTTATCAGGTCCGTGACTGCTTCCCTGATAAGCTCCCAGAATGTATACCCAGATGCTCTTATGAGAAACCTAATTAGTTTGTTCCATACAAAAGAAGTATGTGTTGAAAGTTTATGCAACTTCTGAGGTCCCAAATAAGCAGCCTTCCCGGTGTCCTTATCAAAATGCCGCAGCTGTTTTTCGTTTTTTTCCGTGGTACTGCTGCTTAATTGAAGCCCATCAGCCAATCCTCTCAACTCATCATAATCTGCTCAACTGTTTCCAAACCAGGTTTAGAGCCTGAGACAACGGAAATTATATATGACACAGTCACTACCCTTCAAGGAACTGAGAGCAGCGGAAGTGAATATTCAGGGCATAGCTGGGGGAGAAACCAAGCCGGGCAGGGCCAGGCTGAGGACGGCAGGCGTTCTGGAAGGGAGGGGTCTGTGTGGGCTGGTGCCAGTTTGTAAGGCTTCATGGAAGGGGTGAGGTGGAGCCTGGCCTGAAGGGAGCAGTAGGATCGGCGGAAGGAATGAGCGAGGGCATTGGCCGTGGGAATGAGCAGAGGGGGTTAGTGGAAAAGTGCAAGGAGGGGGGATTCAGCTTGTATAAGTTGAGCACAATGGGGATCCCAGGTCCATTGGGTGAGTGAGGCAGGACCAACTCCTGCACTGGCAACAGAGGACAAGGATCCCGCCCCCTGTGGGGGTGGGAGTGTCACAGGACCTTGGGTTGGGGCCGGTGCAGGATCACTCCTCACATTTCAGACCTGTTGTGGTGGCGGGGGGCGGGGGGCAACTCACCAGCTGGGACAAACGTGCCACCAAGTCCTTTCTCTGCTGTCCTCCCTGCAAGGGGCTCAGCAAAGAGCAGGGATGATTTGGGGCAAGTTTCTGAACCTCCTGTCTCGGTTTTCTCATCTATGCAATGGGAAAAACGATACATGGTTGGGAGTAGAAGTGCTTGGCACATTGCCTGACAGAAGCATTTGTGCAGTGTGTATGTGTGTATGAAATATATTAAATATGTACATTTATACTTATAAAATACTTAATATATTCTTCTCATAATATAATTAAATTACATAATCAATATAATATGCAATGAAATATATTAATACATCCAAATTACAATCACATAATTAAATTAAATTAATCAGAACTTTATATACTGTTATATAACATGCAAATATATATTTACAACTATATAAAATGTATTGTGATGCATAATTTGTTTATAATATGTATTGTTTATATTTGTGTATGTGTTACAAATTGTATAATTTGTAATGTGTTTGTGTTTGTAAAATTATACGTGTATTGATATATTGTATGTAAATAGTAACTGTATTTATAAAGTGTATTTTTATTTTATTTTGAAAGAGAGATGGAGGGCAAACAGGGGAGGGGCAGAGAGAGAGGGAGACAGAATCCCAAGGAGGCTCTGCGCGGTCAGTGCGGAACCTCACGCGGGGCTCGAACTCACGAACCTTGAGATCATGACCTGAGCTGAAGTCCAGAGTCAGATGCTTAACCAACTGAGCCACCCAGGTGCCCCTAGTAAGTATATTTGTATCTGTAGTTATTTATAAAAATTCTAAAATCCGCTTATAATGATCCCCAAACTCATGGCTTGTCTCCGGTTCCTTTTTCTTATGAAACCTGTACTTGGGGAGAACAGATGGATTAAGGATGTATCTGCAGGTGGGTAAGAAAAAGGCACTCCTTCCGTGTGGGATGCTCCACTTGTTGGTGCCTGCACATCACCCCCATTTCATCTCAGCTCGCGGCTCTGTTTGCAGGATGAATGGCCAAGGCCGCAGGAGTGAAGCTGCTTCCTGTCAACCCCCCCCCCCCCCCCCCCCGCTAGGTTAAGAGCAGCCCAAGGCCCAGCCGGGTCTTCTCCCCTCAAGTCCTGTGCCCGTCCCAGGACACCATGCCACTTGGAGGCCCGGTAGGATTTCAGTGGACCTTCTTCTTCAGCCCGTCTGTCTCTGACTGCAGATTCTTGGCCTCATTTTTTGGACAAGATTTATCTCATGTGTTTGCTCTTAGGGAATTCAGAGCTCCACCAATACTGGGCCGAGGTGGGCCCGCTGTGACCTGTGAGCTGTGCCGATGGTCAGGCATGCCCAGTGTCACCACCAGGTTGGACCCCTGGCTGAGGCGTCTACGAAGGGCCCACCGGAGTGGCTTCAGGGACAAGCCAGCACACCTTAGAGCCCACATGATCACCCTCCACCACATGGAGCTGGCATGCCGTCTTTGCCAGGTTTATTTTGTATAAAAAGAATGCCACCTGGGGAATGTTTCCTTTGTTCCGTCTAGAATGGTCCAGGCCATTCTAGACATTTTGTTGACTTGGTTAATGGCATCAGGCTTACCTTTGTTGTAAGTGTTATTTCTGCCGCCTTTTAGATACCACAGAGCTATTAAACACAGGGAGGAAAAGTAAAGCTGGATTTCACCCCCCAATTCACCAACGTTACAAACAAGGTGCCCGCTGTTTATCTCTGAAGGTGCATTTAGAGCGGCAGGAGCGCAGACAGACAAATTGTCGGGGTCCACTTGGGCTCTTTCTCTGAGCAAACAAAACCCTGGAGCGCAAACACAGGCCTTTTGTTCTCATGGACGCTGTTCCAACCCAGGGCTGTTTCACTGGAGGGACAGCTTCACCCGTCCCCTGGGTGTGATGAATTGCCATATTGCCTCGGGGCATGAAAAGTGTGCCGGCTCCTTCCCTCACCACCTTTTGCCAGGTGTGACTTCGCTGTCCCCTCCCACGGTCAATCTGCTTTCCACTCCTCATGCCCGGGCTTGACCACTGAGGAGCCTCGCTCGGGACAGCCAGGGGAGACGACAGTGGGCCCTATTCCCTAGGAACAGGGTTGCTTTGAAGTGTGTGGTCTCTAAGCCCACTTGGCCACGATGAATAACAGCATCCCCCCAACACACACACACACACACACACACACACACACACACACATCAATATGTTTTTTTTTTTCTACAGGTAAGTTGTTGAGAATCGTCGAGGCAAAAGCTCATCACAACTGTGAAGAAATTCCTTCTTACGAACTTTCTTGTCCTCTTAATTGGCAGGAAGTGAGTTTCTGTAAAGCAGGTTTGAGATTGCAGGAGCAGATGTAAGGCAGTAAGAGTAGGAACGGACCCCCGTTGGAGCCCGGCTTTCGCATCACGCAGACATACTCTGTCCTCTGTCAACAACGCTTCCTTCCTGCGCGCCCCGGATTCTGGTTGCTTTTTTAATCCATGCCACCAGAGAAGGCAAATGCCACAGAGTGTCTATTTCTCTTTCAGGGTTCAAAATATCAGTCACAATGTTGTAGCCGATGACCCTGGGTTGGCCAGTCAAGGAAACGCAGCCCAACCCACCACCGTCCCCAGGCAGTTTGGAAACAAATCGAATGGAGGGCGGGGATGGAGGCCTGGAGGGCGCAAAGGGGAAATTGTCTCTGGCAGTCAGTCCGGGGCCTTCTTACGCTGTCGGCGCGCTCTCTGAGGTTTCTCTGTATTTCTTAAACATGGCTTTTAAATGGGGTTTGTGATTTTGTAACACCCTGAATTAATTTACAGGCCTTTTGAAGCAAGAGGAGTTGTGCGGTGAGGGTGAGGGTTGGCCTCTCCTCTGGGGAGAGTGAGGCAGAGCCGGCCCCGGGACGCTTCCCTGGGGGTTTGCACACCCTCGACCTGGGGGGTAGCCTTGATTTCATGTTTCCTGTGTTGTCTTTAGACCACTTTCCCCCACTTTGGTTTGGAAAGTCACCTTTCTACAACTTCCCCTTGACTTCAGTAATCTCTTCCCAAGTGGCTAAGGCCCTCCTGTTACCTCAGCTTTTCGGTCAGAACAACTCACAGTGGAGTGCTGGAGGCTCCCTGAGTTGTCTGCATGGCACAGAGGAGAGTGTTGGGGTGACACAGGCCCTCTCTCGGACGCGTGGGCCCTGACACGGAGTTCCTGGCAGGAGTGAAGGACATGGTCTCACGTAGGGGTTGACAGAAGGTACCGACCTTACGGTCACTTTTTCCTTTCCTCATAACTTACCCTCTGAGTGGGGAAGGGACGGTGGTTCCTCCCCGTCCCAATCCCCTGTCCCTTTGACCAACTTTCATTTTGTGATGGAAAAAAAGAATACTATTTACTTAGCATTTTCAACGTGCCTGGCACTATTCTAAATGCTTCATGGAAATATTAACTCATTTAATCTATACGACAACCCTGTGCGGTAGATACGCCCCTTTTTGTTTTTGTTTTTTTGTTTTTTTTTTTTTAATCCTGATTTTACCAAGGAGAGAACTGAGGCACAGGGTGGCTTGTAGCTTTGCTTAATGATACAAGCCTGGGACCATTACGGAGCTCTCCGTGGTGATGTTCTGGGCCAGGGTCCCAATCAATCCGCCATGTTGGCCTCCCTGAGCTCACACCTCAGTCCCAGCCCACCTGAGCTTGCTGGGTTACTTATGTTTGAGGACTCATTTCAGTCAGTTGCTTCATTTCACTTCAAGGTCACGTCTCTGCCTGCAAAACAGAATCCATCCCAGGGTACCGCATGGAGGGGGCTGACGCGCAAGGTGACACGACCCATTTAAACAGAAAGTCATTATCATTCATTCTAAAATGTCCACTCAGGGGCGCCTGGGTGGCGCAGTCGGTTAAGCGTCCGACTTCAGCCAGGTCACGATCTCGCGGTCCGTGAGTTTGAGCCCCGCGTCGGGCTCTGGGCTGATGGCTCGGAGCCTGGAGCCTGTTTCCGATTCTGTGTCTCCCTCTCTCTCTGCCCCTCCCCCGTTCATGCTCTGTCTCTCTCTGTCCCAAAAATAAATAAAAACGTTGAAAAAAAAAATTTTAAATGTCCACTCAGCTCCAGGGCAGGTGAGCCAGGAGGTCACCATAAGGTCAGCCTCACTGTAGATCTGCTGCTTTCACGGGCTTCAGACCCCTCACATATCCTGAAAGCTTAGGAAATTCAAAGTCAGTCGGCCCATTGTTCTTCAGCTTCTTCAAATTCTGGCATAACCGCCAAGCTAATCTATTTGGAGGAACACAGAATCAAAGCCCGAATAAGCATGTTCAAAAGAAAAAAAAAGGTTTTGAGTTTCTCACCGAAGGACAATCCTGAAGATGCTCTGGGGAAAGCTGAATAGACATTGAGGTGAATCTGGGACAATTCGGTGAGTTTCTCACCCAAGGACAATCCTGAAGATGCTCAGGGAAAAGCTGAGCAGACAACTGAGATGAATCTGAGCCAGTGCCCTGGGCTACACTGCTTTATGCCATCATTACTGTTTGCCTGGTGGCTCTGAATAGGCCTGGTTCTCAGTAGGACCTCCGTCTGTTGGTGTCAGTAGAGAGTAAATGGCGGGATGAATAGTATAGTATATAACCGGCATCTTGCCTTCAGAGGACTGCAGCCCGGAAGCCGTGAGGTGCTACCTTCTTTCCTTCCTCGCTTCACTGGTCTCCTCAGGTGGGGGCTTTCAGAATTCCCTCCCTTCAGCTATGTTAACATCTCTACACTCTTCCTGAATCTTTGACCCTCCCCACCCCCCCACCCCCCCCTTCTCACTCTCAGAGCAAACAGAAACTATGGGAGAGAACTTTGAGAACTTTCTGCTACCAAATCTACAACGTTCCTTCTTCCTCGGCTCTTCTCTTGAGAGCTCCTGCTGCTGTGGAGGAGGTGGGGCGGCTCCTCTCCCTTCTCGTCTCCACAGGGACTTCTCTTTATGATTGGTTATTCCTCCCCACTTGTGCCTTCCAGCTGCTTCTAGGGCGCCTTCCCATCTGTATTCATGCTTGCTTAGGTCTCATTCGCAAGTTCAACAAAAATGCCCCCCACCGACTACAGGCTCCTTCCCTTCATGGCCAAACTTCTTGAGAGTTCGTCTGCTCTCCTCACATCTCATTCATTTCCTGATTCTGTTGCCACCAACACGGTTCTTTTCTTTTTTTTTTAAATTTTTTAATGTTTATTTTTGAGAGAGAGAGACAGAGAGAGACAGAGTGAGCATGAGTGGGGGAGGGGCAGAGAGAGAGGGAGACACAGAATCCGAAGCAGGCTCCAGGCTCTGAGCTGTCAGCGCAGAGCCCGACGTGGGGCTCGAACCCACGGACTGTGAGATTGTGACCTGAGCCGAAGTCGGACGCTCAACCGACTGAGCCATCCAGGCGCCCCACCACCGACACGGTTCTCAACAAGGCCACCGATGACCATCTTGTGGCTACAGCACCAATGACACTGCTGGTCATCTCTGCCTTCCCTGACACATTTCCTCAGCTTTTATGACATGGAGGACCCTCTTCTGGTTTTTCTTCCCGTCGGTCTCCTTGCGGGTCTCTCCCTCGACTCTCCCCTTGATGTCGAGCTTCTTGGGGGCTATGTCCTGCTTTCTCCTCTGTTCCCATCCTACACGTTCTGCTGATTGATTGTTTCTCTTCCCAAGGTCTGAAGTGTTACCTGTGTCCTCTGACGACTCAAATCTAAGCGTCTAGTCTCGTTCTTTGTCCTGCGTTCCGGGTGCGCATAACCCACCCCAGTGCTCCTCTCCACGCAGTGTGTACGGATGCCTCAAACTCAGCATGTCCCAAATCGAGCCTTTTATCCTTCATCCATAACCCACTCCTTGACTATTTCCTGTCTCAAGGGAGTGCAACCTCTCTCCACCCAGTCACCCTTGACTTCTACGTTTTCCTTGACTCCCTGCCATCCGACCGGTCACCACGCCCTACAAATTCTATGTCCCGAATGCCTCTGGAGTCTGTGCCTGTGTCCCTTTACCCACTGTGTCCCCCACACCCGGGCTACCATCAGCTCTCACACAGGTCACGGTGTCTGCCTCCTGGGTGGCTGTGCCAGGTATTAGTAGTTTCCAATGCATTCTCCAAACGGCAGCTAGAGGGATCTTTTAAAAATGCACATTATCAAGTCACTCCTCTGATGAAAACTTCCAGCGGGTTCCACACATTTAGGAAGAAGTCCAAACTTCTTAACGTCGTACGGATTTTCATGTCTTGGCCCTGACTGCTTTTACTCCCCTCTTCTGCCCCTGCTTGTCTGTGGCAGATTTTTACCTTCTTCAAGGAATAAAATGTGGGGCTGTCTAAACCCCCCCTCTGTCCGTGGTGATTTGACCCACCGCACGCAGTGTGAGCACCTCCCTGTGCATTCCCAGGGTCGTTGATGGGCCCCAGGGAGGGGAGGGGTGCAGTCCGGGAATGTCACCTTCCTTTGGAGCCTGTGGTGAGTGTTTGTGGTCTCAAGACCTCTGGAGTGTCGCCCTGAGGCTTACCAGTTTTATGTCATCTTAACTGAGAAAGAGGGAGGGGACGAGGGTGGTGGACGCTTCCCTATTTAAAAGCACCAAACCTGACAAAATTTATGTGGACGTTGTAATGATTACTACGCTGAATTAATGAACTCTATCCTCTCCCTTTTTTTGGCTGGAGGAACATAACAATCCCAATGAAAGGAAACAGATGTCGTTGCTTTGAGCATTTCCAAAGGAAACTGCAGTAAAATATGAAGCATCACCGTATAAAAGCCTGCTGTGCAGCGGAGATGTGCTGATATTGTTTTCATTTGCCAGCTGTGTGTAAGTGGAGTTGGTGCCTCTGGCCAACACCGCCCCCACATCAGAGTCACAACAGCGACAAAGTCATGGAAACGTTCGGGGAGAAACTCAAACTGCTTCTCAGCGCGCTCGGCTTTCCTTTTAACGAAAAGCCACGTCAAAGAAGTGAGTCCAAAGGAGGACGTGAGGGCTGGCAATTAAAAGTGATTTATAAAACCCCCAGGAGGGGGAAAGAGGGTCATCGGGAAGAACGATCTTTGGCGATCAATTTATAAGCCCAGCTAGCAGGCAAGAACTCTGGTTCACCCTTGACAGTGAGCGAGAGCCAGTATTTGTTTCAGGGAGGGCTTGTCGCTCAGGCTCACTTCAGTCAGAGCCTCTGCGGCTGACCCTCCTGTTCGACCTTCTGTGTTCAGGGCGTCGGACTCCTTCCGCGGTGGCTTGATGTCCTAGGACGTCCTCTGCCGGTGCATCTGGGAAGGGGAGGCTTTTTCCTTCTCCCAAGTCAGGGGGTCAGTGAGTATCCTATTACCCCTCTTACAAGCTTGCTCTCCTACAAAATGCAAGCGCTTCCATACGTAGTTCCGTCCATTTTTTTATTTTTTATTTTTTATTAAAAAAAAATTTTTTTTTTCAACGTTTATTTTTATTTTTGGGACAGAGAGAGACAGAGCATGAACGGGGGAGGGGCAGAGAGAGAGGGAGACACAGAATCGGAAACAGGCTCCAGGCTCTGAGCCATCAGCCCAGAGCCCGACGCGGGGCTCGAACTCACGGACCGCGAGATCGTGACCTGGCTGAAGTCGGACGCTTAACCGACTGCGCCACCTAGGCGCCCCCCGTCCATTTTTTTAAAGAGGTGCCAGGCTCATATTTGCGACTAGCCTCTCCCTCTTCTTTTTTCTTCCTTTTTTTGCCTTCCCCTTCCCTCCTCTTCCTCTCTTCCTACCAGTGCAATTTAGAGACTGGAAATCAAGGAGGAAATGGAAGCTTGTCCTTAACACCTGCAGCGGGAGAAGCTGGTGATCGTGCTGATACTTTCTGGTGACAGAATCTAGTGCGGGAGCCCACTCGTGGTGGGGGAGCCCGGGGACGAGTTGGTCTGGGCGGGAGATCACTGATTTGCGGGGCTTTCCCCCAGCCTCACCAACACCCGGAGGCCCGTGAGCTGCAGCAGTGCATGTCTCCACCCCGGAGAGGGCCAGAGCGAGAGGGTGGCCCCACGGTCATTGTCACCCGAGCAACTTGCTTTGATAGATGCCTTCATTCTTTCAGGCTGCCCGGATACCAAGGGGCTTGAATTAATAATTGACTAAAATTCATAGGCCAGTAATTGTCTACATGAAATGTGGTCTGGTCTTCATTTCAACTTGACGGTTCTTGTTCTCCGGCTGGATTTTTTTGTTGTTGTTGGTTCTGAGGAAACATTAGAAGGATGTGGATGGGTGTGCCCTAAGTGATTTGTGGTTTAGCTGTCTCCTTTTAAGTGAAAATACCCGGCAAACAAAAGGCCCAGCCTGTAGGCCCAGAAAACGATTTGCAGAAGTCCAGGGTCTGGTAATGGGATTTAGCGGGTACAGGAATAAGACAGGCTAAAGGTTGGTTGAGAATAAAGTTGATATTCAGTACTGTATTTATATTACTTATGTATTTATTTTGTTATTATTTTTTAAGCGTTCATTTGTTTTTGAGAGAGAGAGAGGGACAGAGTGTGAGCAGGGCAGGGGCAATGAGAGAGGGAGACAGAGAATCTGAAGCAGGCTCCAGGCTCTGAGCTGTTAGCATAGAACCTAACACGGGGCTCGAACCCAGGAACTACGAGATCATGGCCCAAGCTGAAGTCGGATGCCCAACCGACTGAGCCACCCGGGTGCCCCAAGAGTGTAATTTTGGAAGGAGAGTTGTGATCGTCTGATTCTGGCTTAGTTGGGCCCCCCCGTGGCTTACAGCTGGGGTCTGCCAGGGACACTTCTCCTTAAAGGGGTCATAGTGAATGGGGGCGCCATGAGAGGAGAAGAACCGATCCATGTGGGCGTCCCAAACCACGCTGCAAGGGAAACTGGGGGAGGCCTGTGATTGGTTCTTGGCGAAGAGCGCTGAAGGGCCACTGGGCCGTTTGGGGGCACATGCCCAGGCCAGGACACCAAGTGGTGCTGCCTCAGCACGAGGGACCCCCTCCAGCAGATCTCTTCGAGGGGATGGAGTTTTGATGACCAGCCCATTTGTAAGCATCAGAGAGAAGCCTTGTCCAACCACGAGACTTGATGGTTTTCAAATGGACAAAGCTGATTTTAATAAGTTTGAGTGAAATCTGATAAGTAGATCAAGACGAATCAAGCTCCTGTGTAGTTCTAAAGGGCTGCCTGGACCTACAGCAGTGGGGTGTCAACTCTCCCTCCGCCTCGGAGACTCGTCCGGTTGGATACATCCTTTGCAGTCTTGACCCGCCTGTGGCCTGTCTGCCAAGGCATTTCCTCCCGCCTCTGTTTCAACGTGTCCGCTTCCCTCTCAAGGAGGCGTTTTCTTGCTGGGAGCAGATGATTACCTATTCATAACATTTGTTGGAATTGGTACAGACAGAATTCAGTGCGTTTCTCTCTTTTGACTTTACCATCAAAAGCCAGAGATGGGGAGGGCATCTGAACTGACCCAAGTTTTGGGAGAACAGTGCGGCAGCTCTTCCTTCCTGGCTGACACTGTGGAGGGAAATCCAAGCAGACTCCAAGAAAGCCAACAAGCAGGGTAGAATTAAAAACCCCGTCGTTCCAAGTTTCTGATCTGGGGCCAGAATACAGGCCGTTGAAACTGTGTGGGCAAATGCTCCTGCTTTTGCTTCCTGCAAGAGACACAGAGGGGCAGGGCTGGTGCCCTGGCGAGGGCCAGGGCAAGTAGCTAAAGAACAACTCTGAAAGTGGTGTAGATGTTTTCTTAAGTCTACAAGAAAAAGAAGGGGAAGGAGGAAAAGTACCTTGAGATGAGCTGTTTACCTTCCCCCAACCTGTTGAAAACAGGAAGGCAGAATTGCACAGAAGGAGATGTAATGCCGAGTCACATAACCGTTCCTCACATTGACCCATCGCTTATCCTAAAGTCAAAGGCACAGACACCTTCCCCCCCCACCCACGCCGCCCCAGGGTGGACAACCAGATTTCACTTTACTGTGTATGGCACTGTGGTTCTTGATATTAATGATACCATTTGGACAGAGACTCCCAGGAGACTCCCAGGAAGGTTCTGTTGACTTCAGCTGGCCTGGCCTGGCTGCCAGCGCATGGACCATATCCATCCCATCTGAAGACTCTCACTATTGGAGTCACTTTTGAGGTTGACATTTTGAGCTAGGCTTTCCAGCTGGGTCCCAAGCCCCGGGCTTGGCCAGCCAGTGAGTAGGACCACAGAAATGGGGATGTGGCCCCAGAAGGGGATCCGACCCCGGCCCTGGGACATGAGAATGAAATGGAGGGGCTGTGGGCCTTGCACGCACGTGTGCGTGCGTGTGTGCCTCTGTGTGTGTGTGTGTGTGTGTGTGTGTGTGTGTTAGGATGGATTGGACAAGGCAGGGAGAGGAAACAAAGGAAAGATAAATGGTGAAGAAGAACTTGGAAAAAATTGAACTAGATTTATTCTGACAGTGTGTGGGCCTACAGCTGTAACATTAGAAATCACTTCCCTACAGAGGAATTCACTTCCTGAGCCTTGCACAGCTTCATGAGCCTGGCATGCGTATGAGAACAGAACCTAGCAATCTGAGAAGGGAAAAATGACAGCTTGCACAACTGTGGCGTGAAACCACAGCTGGTGATTTTGTCAGCACAAGGGGCTCCTGGGACTCGGGCCCGGCGTGGCAGGGAGCCGAGACCACTGAAGCATTCACTCCCAGTACTTCCGGGATGGGACCTTAAAGAGGGGACTGAAAAAAGTGTTTCGTGGTGGCCACATGGCCTTGAACTCTGGATTAAAAAAGAAAGTACAGGGAATTTGGGATCTGAGGATGAGCCCAGGATCGGAGCATCCACAGAAGGTCTTTGTTCAGGTGATCCTTTTCTAGAAATGGGATGTCCAACTGACCAGCACAGACCCGGGTTCTCTCTCCGATCCTGTCTGCAAGAATATCCACCGCTCTAACGTGTTGGTGGGTACGTACCATGAGCTCCGAAATTGTGGTTGATTTAGTAAATGAAAATCAAATCCTGGTACAACTGGGAATTGCTCTGGTCCCCTGGGTCAACATGACATGAAGTCTTTCCCAGTTTTGTTCTGTATTTTTTTTAATGATATTTGCCTGCTATCGTTAGCTCTCTTGCACTATATGTAGCTTTCCACGAGTGCAGCGTTTGTGACTTCTCAGCCTGTGGAGAGCATAGTTCCATGCCTTGTGTGTGCCTGGCCCAGATCCATGTTAAACTGACTTGAGTTTATACGTAAGTGACCATTCATTAGGGAGTAACATTTCCTTGTCCAGACAAATGAAGGAAGAGGCTCTGACACTTGGCCTGTGATGTAAAATTGCACCTGACTCATTAACTGGACATTGCAATGCTGGGGAGACTGAAGCAAGGTTCAGCTACTTGTAATGAGAATGGATCCACTAAGCCCTGTGAGAACGGCAGGTCTGTGGGCCACAGGGGGTCCACTTTGTGCTACTCAACGCTCAGCTCAGGAAGCATCTACCTACCTGCCTCCCAGTGTACCATTGCTCAGATGGTCAGGTGCATTCGGGGAATTTTCACCTCCCCCGCCAGCACTGTAATGGCAGGTGCAGAGCAGACCTGGTCAGTTCCTCCATTTGGGTCCTGGGTCGATGCTGACTGTCCTTCAGAAGGTCTGTACAGCTTTGCTGCCTGAGGACACCCTGTGTGCAGTGCCCTTTTCCCTAGGTGTACGTGGAAAGGAGGTTGTACAAAGACCCAGGGAGTAGAGGCTCTGATTTGTGGCGTTCTCAAGGGCAAGCCTGCACCTTGACAGCTTCCAGGTGTTGAGAATCAAGTTCTTCGGAGTCACCATCTCTTGTCCTTTTCAACTCTGCAAGGTAAGTATTAATTTCCATTGACTACACTTTATACGCAAGATGACTAAGTTACTGAGGTGGCAAGGATCTGGCTCAAGACTCTACAGCTTTCCCATGGGCTTTGTATAACCAGTACCTAGCACAACAGGTATACGTTGATTTCCATTCAATTTCATTTCTCTTAACCTTCTCAAATCTTTCAGCTTGGTATTTCTGTGGGCACAAGGAAACACACTCTGTTCTCTTGCGGGGCAAAGGTAAATCTAGTGCTGATGATGTAGAAAATAGTAATTAGGAGGATACAAAGGAAAAAGCAAAGATTGAAGAGGGTTGGGCCTCCAGATCTTACACTTCAAGCCCCCCCCCCCCATCTTTGCACATGGAACCTTTGTTGTTCCACGTCCTCACTACCTACTCTGAAGCTCCAAGGGAGAGTCGGTTTCATATGTGCCTGGTGGCGTCCAGCTCCATCCATCTGATCACGGACTCCTGCTCACACAGAGGCCACACAATGCCCTAGGCCCCTCTCTGCTACCTCAGCGGAACGTTTGCGCTGCTCCCTGAGCTTTATTTTTAGAAGCCTCCCTGGAGAGTGCATCTACCAATATTGTATTTCAATCTATGATGTGCTCGGTACTCCACCTCGTTAGCTCAAGTTCAGACGGTTTGCCCTAGACAGTTGTTCCAGGGCTGGGTTGTCACTTTGGCGCAGTGTCTTAAATGTACTGGGACTGGGATGGTCTTTGTAGTAACTTGCAATGGGGTGGGAGTAGAGAGAAGAGCCTAATGAGAGGCCTTTGAGATGCGCTCCATTTCTTTGCCCTTGAGTAAGACATGCATTTTATTTAATCTTTTTACAGCCACAATCCTGCCATCTGGCCTTGGGGCAGAATCGAAAGAGAGCTCTGCCTGAAGACCCAAGGCAGACTATGACTCACATTTATATTAAATGGTAACTTCCCCCAAAGTCCTCATTAGTCAAGAGACACTATCATGTTGCCATGGGCAGCAGTGCTTGATAAAGAGCACTCCTGCATTTTCCTCCCATCTGTGTCCTCAAAAGAATTCATAAATTAGAATTTCATGCTTATTCTTATTTCTTTACTGCCACATGCAGTAACTACTTTGAAGTCCCCAGGGCCAATAGATCATGGGCATTCAGTAAATCATATCACTTCTTTAGCACATACGTTCCTCATTTTCATAAGGACAGGGTTGAACTAGGTGACCTTTAAGGTCCCAAATCCAGACTATCTGAGAGAATCCTGACATCCAATGAGTACCTCCAATGGCTGAAGGTGTCAAATTTAGGGTAGGGGGCACACCATCGCTCATCTTCTGCCCAGATACGCAGGGGGTACAAAGGACGGCCTGAAAGGCAGTGGTATTTGTATTTAAAATTTATGTCATAAAACACCATCATAAGATCACATGTGTCTCCCAGAGCTGGAATGTTCTGGTGTTTCTTGAAGGTCTTAGCTAGCTGTCTCCTGTCATGTGGAGCCCCAGGGGCAGAGTCTGAAGGTCAGGGCCAGGAGATGAGCAGACTTCCTTCCTTCTTTCTTTCTTTCTTTCTTTCTTTCTTTCTTTCTTTCTTTCTTTCTTTCCTTCTTTCTTTTTCTTTCTTCTTTCTTTCTGTTTATAATTTTGTAAAAGTTTTTATTTATTTATTTTGAGAGAGAGAGAGAGAGAGAGAGAGAGAGAGCAAGTGCACAGGAGAGGCAGAAAGTGAGAGGGAGAGAGAGAATCCCAAGCAGGTTCCACACTGTCAGTGCAGAGCTCAACGCTCTACTCGAACCCAAAACACGTGAGGTCATGACCTGAACCGAAATCAAGAGTCAGATGGTCAACCGGCTGAGCCACTCAGGCACCCTGAGGAGCAGACTTTCATAGCTTTATCTAGCATCAACCCTTGAGGTAACTTAACTTACTTGGATCCCCTGTGTCTCAGTGTCACTTGGAAATGGATAAGGATGCTCTTTGATATTCCTATGTCCACAGGTTGGTTGAAGGTTTGACTATGAATATCAGCATTTGTAAGGTGCCTGCCAGTTGATAGAGACTTTCACCTTCGTAATTTCTTTAGTCTTCCTACTTACCAGGAAGACTAGGTATTATTATTATTGCCCTTCTGCAGGTGAAGTCACTAAAGCACCAGAGAGACTGAGTGAGTTGTGCATAATATTAGAGTAAATTAGTGGCAGATTGGAACCCGGCCAGATGTTTCAATTCAAGTCCTGGGCATTTTCCCTATGCCACATGGTTGCCCAAGAAATTCTAGACTAAATCTGTCCATAACTTTTTTTCAAGTTGAGGATAGCCCATTTGGCGTTGTTCATTGTTCTTGCCTGCCTAAGTAATCACTCTGCATATGGGTTCTCTGGTTCCCGCACCTGTTTACACTGGCCATCCTTCTGATCTCATTCACATGTTTCTGTTACCTGGTGCTCTCACTGAAAAGGAATTTTGGCAATTACAATTATTCTGTAGTGTGATACACCTGTAGTCTCCAAGGAACGCTAAATAGATGTTTTTGGAAAATTATCAAGGAAAGCAAGGAAGGGTCCATCTTGATACATACAAAGAACACCTTTTGTCCATATAGTTCTCATGTCCATCTTCCCAACCACTCATGCATCCTTCCAAATAAGCATCCATCCATCCATCCATCCATCCATCCATCCATGTAAATCATTCACCCATCCTTCCATCCACTTATCCATCCATCCATCCATCCATCCATGTAATCATTCATCCATCCTTCCATCCACTTATCCATCCATCCTTCTATCCTTCCATCCATCCACCTATCCATCCATCCATCTGTTCAGTATTGATTGCACACCTACTATGAGTTGGACACTCCAAAGGGCCTCTATATTATAATGTAAAACAAAAACTACACAAGACCTTCCATCATGGATCTTACAGTTCACTGGAGGGTATAGAGAAATAAATAGGCAAGTACAATTTTGTGTGAGAAGTGCTCTGATAGAGGGAGTATTGGGAGTTATGAAAGGATGCATGAAGGAGCCTTTTCCTTCTCTGTCTTTTAATTCTTGAATAGATTCTACTTTCCTTGAAAGGCATTCTGTGAAGATTGATGTTTCATCAAAGGGCATTATGCTTTTGATATTGGTCATTGGTCACATTATGCCTTATATAGTTATCCTTTTATGAACATTCTCTCCCTTTCTCAATACACACACACACACACACACACACACACAGAGCTATTTTTAGGGAAGATTTTGTGAGACATGGAACACAGGGCTCTCCCTTCTATCAGATCCTGCACTCCTCTGGTACCCAGAGCATCAGGAGACAGCACCTAGGAGGACAGCTGTGCTCACATGGGCACAGTAAGCAGTGTCAAGGTGGGTCACCCTACCCCAGTCCTCAGGGTCATGGGCAACGACATGAGGGTCTGAGAGAAGAGGGGGGATGGTAGGTGTGGCTGGACGTCTGGCTTGGGAGCATGGAATGTTTCCTTTGGATGGTCCTAGGAGTACTTTGGGATGGGGCTGCTGAGGATCCTGCCTGCATGCTTAGGGGAGAGGGTGTGGGCTGGGGGGTCTGCTTCACACACACTTCCTCAGCTGGATCCTAGGGCTCATGATGTCAGAGGCCATGTCTGAGGCACCCCATCCTTTGCAGACTTTTTGGCATTGTGTATATGTGCCAGGCTCTGAAAAATGAAGCATCGGTGAGCTCTCTCTGGTTTGTGGAAGTGTTATACGGATCTGGGCTCAAAGTGTGGCATTTGTCACTTATGTTATTATTATTATTTTTTAGATTTATTTTGGGAGAGAGCGCTTGCAAAAGCAGGGGAGGAGCAGAGAGGGAGGTAGAGAGAGAGAATCCCAAGCAGTCTTTTCACTGCCAGTGCAGGACCAGGTGTGGGGATCGATCCCGCAAACTGTCAGATCCAGACCTGAGCTGAGATGAAGAGTGGGACTCTTAACCAAATGGGCCACCCAGATGCCCCTGTCACTTATTAACTGTGGCTTTGGCCCAGTTACCCCCAGCGAGCCTTCCCTCCTGTTTTTGGCGGCCACACCCTCGCACTTGACTTTACTCTGAGCTTCTCTCCTGCCACCCCCACCACCTTGACATGTCCTGCTTGTGCCGTCATCCGGGCGACCCCCGTACCAACTCTTCTGTTGTCTCCGTGTTCCATTTGGAATGTCCAGAAAACTTTGTGGTGGCTTCCCTTCGGGCACTTTGCACGCTTCTACCTTTGGATAAAGCCGGTTCTGCACAGGGCTGACTTTCCCCTGTGGCGTGTGTCCTCCTGGTCAGCAGGGGAGTGTGAGGCAGGAATTGGGTTTCGTGCAGAGAACGCTGTGCATGCTGGACCCTAAATCGAGGAACGCAATGCGTCTTCTGCAGCATTCTCCTCTGTAAGGATGACTCAACACAAAGAGGCAAGGGTGGCTCATTTCTATAACCATTTCTGTCTACTCAAGGTTTAAGATTCCTCTAGATGCCGCACAACAGAAAGCACTGGGATAAGCACTTACCCTTTTTTTCTCTTTTGAAGTTTATTTATTTATTTCAAGGGAGACAGAGACGGTGTGAGTGGGGGAGGGACAGGGAAGGAGGCAGAGAGAGAGAATCCCAAGCAGGCTCTGTGCTGTCAGCACAGAGCCCGGTGCGGGGCTAGAACTCACGAAACCATGAGATCATGACCTGAGCCGAAACCATGAGTCCGACACTTAACTGAGCCACCCAGGTGCCCCGAGCACTTACCTTTTGGACTGCTGTTTAGAAGACCTTCAGCTGGTTGGCAGGCTCCGAGCTCACCCCTGACTTTCACTGTAAAGCTCTTTCTTTCAAAAGAACAAACCTGGGACTCTGGGCCAATATATCATGGCTGGAAAGAGCCACTGAGGAAAAGCAAGAAAACAGCAAGCTCAGTCATCAGCATCAAAACTGCTGAGCATTTTCAAAAGCATCTCAATAAAAGTCATTCCAGCTCTCGCATCACTCTGGCCGTGCCTAGTGCTTCAGGCAGTGAAGCTCATTCTGACGTTATGTTCTCCCCTTGTTTATTTAGTTGGCCTCCGAGGGCGGGGAGAATTTTTCTCAGCTAATCCATTAGCTAATCCGTGAGCTAATCTAGCTCACGATGCCTGCAGCCCTGCCTGCCTGAAGCGGGCACCAGCCAGCCCTTGCCCGGCCAGGAGCTCAGGTTGGAGCGGAGAACGCCATGCAGATGGGGTGGGGGCAGGCAGCGTGTCGGCTGTTCTCGTCCTGAGGGGAGATTCCTCGGCACCGTTGGTCCCAGATCTTTCTAGGCCAATGTGATGGAGATTTCACAGCGTCCAGGACTCATGCCGCCCAGTGTGCGCGTTGAGAGTTTGACCCCACATAGTAGAAATGCCAATATCCGTACAGACCGTTTTGGTTAGTAAAACGCTTTCACACCCAGGGTCTATCTGATCTCAGAACAATCTGTGAAGTGGCTGGGCAATTATCAAATGCAGGATGATTATACTTTTTTGGTGGTGAGCTACAGAAGCCAATTTTGGCTAACTGCAGCCAAAAGTGGGTTTATCTGGAGGATATAGAAGACTCACGTAACTGAAGGAGCAGTTGAAAAACCAGCCAGAGATGAATCGGCTCATCGTGTCCATCCTTGGGACCCTATGGTTAAGAGTCGAGGATCGGGGGAGAGAGTCTCATGGGCCCAACTGGGGTCAGTACCCTGCTCTTGGGTCAGCAGAGCCTTTACCGACAGAGCCCTGTCAAGACTCAACAGGGGAGGGCGCATTGGATCCGAAGCAGAGGAAGGTTATTTCCCCCAACGAATTTAAGATGCTCTTACCAGGGAAGGGTTATGGAGGTTGGTGGGTCAATCACAACAGTGTATACCATTGTCCCCATGTCACAGATGAAGAAACAGAAGTGCCAAGAACGTTAGTGATTTGTCCAGGGAACCACAGAAGTAAGGTGAGGGTTGTAATTCAAGCCTTCCAACTGAAGTTTGGTGAGCTTTTATTTTTTCCCTTCCCACTGCTGATTTTATCGTGGAGACGGTACGAAAACAGCGAAGGCTGCTTTGAGAAGACTCGCCTGTCACTGCATTGGTATAACTGTTGCCCGTTTCCTCCCCGATCTGTCCTCAGTGCGTTTTCTTTGTCACCTGGCTTCAATCCCAGTGTCCTTGCACTGTCCCCACTTACCTGCAAGGCTAGTAAATTCTGTTGACTTTGGTATTTCTGGTACGAATAGCAAACCACCGGAGTCTGTGGGTCAGGAATTCCCTTATTATGATACCAGTGGACATTTAGAAACACAACGGCAGCCGTTTGCTCAAGATCTAAAAATCACTTTGACACTGTGTAACAGAAACCGCTGGGACGAGCACTTAACTCCCAAAACTACATTTTGAAGTCAATGCCATGCTTTTGCTGGGGTGAATGGATGGGTGACTGTGCAGTGGGTGCATTGCAGCGTATCTCTGTTAACGGGCTTTTCTTTGGACAGAGTAACGGAGGTGAAAACTTCACAGCTCCATATTGAGTGCCTGCCAGATCGCTCTTTAGTTATAAGTGCCCAGAGTAGGTGGGGCAGATGGCTATGGAGACACAGGCTTGAAGTCACATGATAAATCAATCAAGGGCCCAGAACAAAGTCCACTTTTCCTGATCCCAGAGGCACTGTGTTAGGTCAGGTGCATGGTGCTGCTTTCCAGATGACTGCACAGTCCGTGTGGGCCCCTCAGTGAGCATGTCCCTCTCCTGGATGGTGAACGAGACAGGAGCGATGACCCACAACTGACAGATGGAGGTCCGAGGGGCGGCAGAGTGTGTGGGGGGCTCAGGGCTATGGAACCCTTGATGGCTGGAATGTGGGGGACCCTGGGGGGCTCTGTGTTTAAGCTGCCAAGAACGTTTTCTGTTTTCTGGATGGAAGTTTGGATTGTTCTTTGCAGGTACCTCTTCGTTTGGTGGGGGAAAGTCCTCAAAGGGTCTCTTGGTTGTGTGCTAGAGTTCCCCAGGGAGCCCCTCACAGCCATATAGAGGGAAGTGACCCTTTCCTGGCATTCTCCTTGGTTCTTGCCTGTGACCAAGCTAAGCCATGCCAGATCTGGCCGAGAGCCAGATCACATTTACTGCCCTACCCTCATGCCCTTTGGTTTCCACAGGCCCTGGGTAAGGGTGCCTGTCCCCATGGGTTGGTCAAGAATGGTGACAAGAATCATGGAATGGCACAGTACTCTGCCAGCTGGCATCGTAATGGCCTGGACTCTGGGGAGAAGTCCTGGCTGACTCCTTTCTTTCTTTCCCAGTGTTTGGGGAGCACGTCCAGTAGGAGCAGCTCTCTTGGCTCCCAGCTTGAGACTTCAGGTGAGCTGCCTGGGACCCCGCCCATAAGGTTATTCTGATTTGCCAATACTCAGATATTGTTGGAGCCTTATTAAGCGAAGAAAAAAAAATATCCATTTATGACTCAGTTCTTAAAAAAATTAAAAACAGATTTTTTTTTAATGTTTATTTATTTTCCAAAGAGAGAGACAGGGCATGATCGGGGAGCAGCAGAGAGAGGGAGACACAGAATCCGAAGCAGGCTCCAGGCTCTGAGCCATCAGCACAGAGCCCGAGGCCGGGCTCGAACCATGAACTGCGAGATCAAACTGAGCCAAAGTCGGATGCTCAACAGTCTGACGGAGTCACCCGGGTGCCCCCCCCAAAAGAAATTTTTGAACTTAATCTGATAGCATAGACCAACAGAACTACACTCTGCATGTTATTACTCTGACAACAAAGCTGGTCTTGGACAGGGTATACCTTTTCCCTCTTGCTGATCTTTGGAGAGGCAGAGGCCCAGGACTCTGGAGAGAGGCACCCACGGCATGCTGATAAAAGCCCTTCTGAATTCCATGGTGGGCAGGTAAATCATGCAGTTCATCTTTCTTTTTGGGGCACTCACAGAGCAGGAGGGAAGCCAGCAGTGATTAGTTTGGGACCCATTCGGCAATAACTGTGCTGTCCCTCCCAGGCAAGCTGAGGGGTCTAGAGGGCTTAAGCCTGTGGACAACTGTGTGCAGTTATATCTGGCATTCACGTCTAAGATTTTTCTTTTCTCTTTTGTAAGTTTCATCTATTATCCCCAGTTCCTCAGTTCATTGTAGCCTGAGCTCAGTGTTGGGGAAACTGAGGCATGGCCCATTCTGGGGGCAGGGGCATGGGAAGACCAGCATGGCTCAGGGAGGGCACTGTGATATGGCAGAAGGTGGTCGGCCAGACTTCCTGGTAACAGGACAGTTGGCCAACGACAGCAAACTCGTGAGCTGTGTAAATGTTCTCTGGGATTTCCAGAAGCAGGTAGGTGGGATGGAGGCTGCATTATTGCTCTTTGGCCCTAATTAAGGGACGTCTGAGTAGCACAGAGCCGAAGGGTTGCATGTCCTGCAGACAGCTGCCCTCTGCTTCCCTTCGTTCTGTGATCCCTGGGGTCTGTGTGGTCCCCTGCACCGCTCGTCTCTCTGAGGATCCCGCTGAGTGGTGGCATCATTCCTTGACCCTCCACTGCATCCCCAGAGTCCCAAGCCTCACTCTTCCTCTGCGATGACAGGTCACAGTGACAACTGCGTGTGGAGGAAAAGGCGGCCACACCCTGCTCTCCCATCCCTCGGACAAAATTCCAGCTCGCGTTGCCCACCTCCCGGATGATCTGTCAACGGCCTTTCGGGAACCTGAATGACCATAGCGTCAGAGAGAAGAGCTTTGCGTTGGGACTGGAGGCGCATCAGAGAGTCTGGGACCCCTGTGCCACTTATGCCGGAGAGGATGCGATTAGTGCCACAAGAAAATGCCTCAGATCCAACGATGTTGACAAACTAATTCCTTAAAAAATAGATGGTTTCTTCTTTGGGACATAAGACATCTTAGATGCAGTGTTGAGTAGTATTTTGGATCTTTATTTTTGTTTGTAAACTCTTCTTCCACATATGGTTTTCGGTCTACTTACAAAGATCTTACGATGCAGAAGAAAAAGCAGTTGTGAGAGTTAGAGGGGACATAAAACAAAGGGTCAAATCAGCGATGCGGAAACCAGGAGAGGGCCAATGCCTGCCTTCTTACCCACGGACGAGCACAGAGCAGCAGCCACCAGTGGGCATGTGACTCCCAAGGCGGAGGTCTCCTCGGCTCTGTTGGTGAGCTTGTTGGACACCCGCCTACATTTGCCTACGGAATTTTTTCAGAAAGGACAGAAATACTCCCACCTGTACCCTCACTGCTGTGAGTTGCCTCCATTTCTCTTGGGTGCTCCCCTATCCACGGTCTCTTTTTCTTCCGTCATACGTACTCCTGATTGAGACCCACCGTGCTGTGGCTTCAAGCAAAGGGTCATCAATCTGAGACTCTTGCTTTGGCATCTTTCCGGAGCTCTAGACTCCAGTTTCGAACCTGTTGCAGATGCTTCCAGTTCTAGGCCCCACAAACACGTCCCGGGCAGAATTGGGTTGTGTTGCCGCATCTGTATTTTCTAAGTTGGCGAATGACATCTTCTGTCTAGAATGCCCCCCTCCCCTTCTTTCCCAGTTTTGGGAGTTACTTCCAAAGGTCCTTCTCAAAGGTCACCATCTCTCTGTTGCCCTCACCAAGTCATCAGGATGGAGTAGTTGTTCTCCCCTCTGTGTCCTTGGGTCCCCTGACCCCTCTTGTGGTCATTGTGCCGCGTGCTGCCATGATCCTTTGTTTTTCTGTTTATGTCTTATTCTAGAACTTGCTTCCACTAAACACATATGCCAGGATCCGGCGCAGAGTTTAGTACATAGGAAGCAGTCCCTAACTGCTTGCTGGTGAATGCAGGAGTGGGTAAGGCGAACTCTCTTCCTGCAGCAGGAAAACTGTCACTGTTACGAAGCGGGAAGAGGCAAGCGCTCAGCTCAGGGGAGCAGAGCAGCACTGTGACTTCTCACGCTGTGGGGACAGGAAGGTCTGTGGGAGAAAGATACAAAGAACTCTTACAGAGGTGATAGTACGAAAAGCAAAGCATGGTCTGGGTTTTGGTTTCTAATCTCCGGGAAGAGCTACAGAAAACTGAAACTGTGCTCCAAAACTTAGCAGTCAACGTCATCCACCCCTACTGGGATAAAAGTTTGCCTGGGGCTGACTTGATGCGTGGCTGTCTTCACCTCTGAAACATCCCAGAAGCACTCGAAGCTGGTTGTGTCCTGGGAGATGGCTCAAAGCAAGATCTCCTTCAGCCTGGGAAACACTAGGACTCGATTAAGTTAAGCATCGATAGATAGGTTACAACGGTAAAGGAAAAACTGAGAACTTTATATGAGTGATTAAATATTAAAAAAAAATTAAAAAAAATTATTTTTAATGTTTATTTATTTTTGAGACAGAGAGAGACAGAGCATGAACGGGGGAGGGGCAGAGAGAGAGAGGGAGACACAGAATCAGAAGCAGGCTCCAGGCTCTGAGCCATCAGCCCAGAGCCCGACGCGGGGCTCGAACTCACGGACCGCGAGATCGTGACCTGAGCTGAAGTCGGACACTTAACCGACTGAGCCACCCAGGCGCCCCCCTAAAAAATTTTTTTAATGTTTATTTATTTTTGGGATGGAGACAGAGCACGAGTGGGGGAGGGGCAGAGAGAGGGAGACACAGAATCCGAAGGAGGCTCCAGACTCCGAGCTGTCAGAACAGAGCCTGGCGCGGGGCTCGAACTCATGAACCGTGAGATCGTGACCTGAGCAGAAGTCCTTCCCTCAACCAACTGAGTCACCCAGATGCCCCAATGCGTGATTAAATATTTCTGTTCCTCTAAAGCTTGCCCCCCATTACGTGAATACACTATAGTTAAATGTTCATTGCACTAATGGAGAGATTGTGGTCAATAGTGAAACACATCCCAAAAAAAAAAAAAAAAACAAAACCAAAACACTATTGAAAGCCTGATTCATCTTTAACATACTAAAGATGGCTCAGGGTGCCTGGGTGGCTCAGTCGGTTAAGTGTCCGACTTCAGCTCAGGTCATGATTTCATGGTTCGTGAGTTCAAGCCCCGCATCAGGCTCTGTGCTGACAGCTCAGAGCCTGGAGCCTGCTTCAGATTCTGTGTCTCCCTCTCCCTCACTCTCTGTGTCTCAAAAATAAATAAATGTTAAAAAAATTTAAAAAAAATACTAAAGATGGTTTAAAATAGTTAAAGTGTCTGAAAATATTTATGATGTATTTTTAGACTTTTTGATGGGCAAAGACCCAAAGATAAGCAAATAAAACCATTAAGGCTTTTCCAGGGTGGACAAAAGTGGAAAAGGGGATTTTATCCAGTGGATAAAATCATGAAAAGCTTGAACTGAGCTAATGCTCGATCTGGCAGCCAGAATGTAATTTCAGGGCTCGTAAGATGTTTAAACATACTGAGTAGAACAGTATTTTATAGGCTGTAATATGATAAATACATAGAGGCAGGCTAAATAAGGGATGCTAAGTTGTGGGTAGGTGACATTAGTGAATTTCCTGACAGATGACAGAATACTGGGTTGGGTGAACCACTGGTTCTGTAGCTGTGTGGCTTTCGTAAGAGTGAATGCAGTTCACTCGCCTGCCTGTATTACCCCAGAGAGAGAGACACAGGTATTGAAATATTTTCTTGGAGATAAAAAAAAAAAACCCACCACCACCAATTTTTGGTCATCTTTATAAACACAGGCTCTCATTTTAAATCTGAGACTCTCTTGAAGGTGAGAAGCATGGGATTAAGTAGGGACCCCTGTTCTAACATCATTTGCTCTATTGAATATATCCTTATTAGGTGCATATATCCTTAGGGGCACACCTTACCATTTTAGTGCGAATTTTCAGGAATCCTGTCGGGGAGAGCTGGTGCTTGAGGGAAGAAAGAAGCGTGCTGGAAAAAGACAGAAGGAGGACAGGTCAGTGGTGGGGGAAGCCCCAGTCTCCAGGAGACAGGAGACAGGAGACAAAGCAGCTAGCAGAGGGGGGTGTCCAGAGGGTGAGAAAGGGATGTTGGGCTCTAGGTGGGGACAGCCTCAAGGGACAAGGCTAGAACCTGCCTGTTTGCTGGGGGCCTGGGTACAACCCCCCCCTCCCCCCCACCCCTACCCCCAACGCCCCCAACCACTCTTTCAGCCGCTTCCATACACTACTGGCCGGGAGCAGCTTTCCTTTTTCTTGATTAGATTCAGGATTACACTCTGAGTACAGGCTGGGTCTCCCGAGGAGGGGGAGCCTGTGAAGACGAGCTAGCAAGGCAGCTCTGAAGGCAGCTGCATCTCAGAGTCGGTTGGGGCCAGGCATCCATTTCATTTGTGGTTTCTGGGGGCCGATTTCTCTTTAGGTTCAGGTTCTTCTCCTTCTTCCGGTTGGTAGCTTCAAGGTTATAGCTCGACATTAACAAAACTAATAAGCCCTCAGAACAGGGAGTGTATGCAGAGGGACTTCAGGCAGACTGTGCAAGGGAAGGGAAGGAGAAAGGCATGCACATTTGCTGAGCCCCTCTGGGCGACCCGGCCGTTCGTCTGGGACCCACTGCACAGGGAAGGAACCAAGTGTGCTCCACGCGCTGATACATCACATGCTGGAAGAATCTTGCCCGGTAGAACCTTTTACATCCCCATGGCATAGGTAAAGAAACAACGTCTAGGAGAAGTTGAACAATGTGCCCCTGGTCACACAGCTAAGAGATTGAGCTGGCTTTCAGTTCAGGTCTGTCTGACTTTCATGTCTGCGTATTACCTGATGCCTTGGGACCAGAAAAGGTGTTTTTTATCCCCTGGGGCTTGGAGAATAATCTCAAATCTCTGGTTCATTGTGAAATTTCTTGATGAAATTTAAGAGAGTGGAAATTGAGCATTAGCTCTGAAATATACATTGGGAGAGTCAGTCCATGGAAACAAATGGAAGAATATATTATAAACCTAGGCCGTTGTGTAATGGATGATCAGTCCAGTTTCATCAGTTCAGCTTGGGCTTGACTTTGTGGTTGGGGAACACATGTGCTGAGGGCGGTCTACCAGTTAGGGGACGTGTAGGACTTTCTAGATACCTCAGCATCATTATAGACCAGTGGGTATTGGCTTTGCCATATGCTAAATATTTAGTTCTATTGCTTTCATTGCCAGGACGGGGCTTGCCATTTTGTGTTTTGGCTCTTGTAATAATATCTGGAATGATCTATAGAATGCATTAATTAACAAATATTTATTGAGTGCCTACCATGTGCCAAGTACTGGGCTACATTCGGAGGTGGGCATTGCATGCTCTAGAACAATGCTGTCCAATAGGATTTTCTATGATGATAGAAATGGTCTTATCTGCATTGTCTTATATGGAAGTTACTAGCCTGTTATGATTAATGTGATTGAGGAACTGAATTTTTAATAAATTTTAACTAAGTTCAAATAGGCCATGTGTCCAGGGGTTACAATATTGGACTGTACAAATCTAGATTAGTCTTGTGTTGTATTTTGCAAAATTACAAAAATGGAAAACATCACATCTACTGGAAACATATGTTTGTTAACATTTTAGTAAAATTTTATGTTATGTTCTAATACATGATTATGATTAATGCCATGAGTAGATTTTCTTTATTTTCTTTCTTTATTTCTTTTTAATTTAAATCCAAGTTAGTTAATATATAGTATAATAATGATTTCAGGAATAGAGTTTAATGATTCATCACTTACATATAACACCCAGCGCTCATCCCAAATGCCTTCCTTAATTCCCATCATGAGTAGATTTTCTATGTATTGATTTATTCAAAGACATTTAGGTGGTGTCTTCTATGTATTAGGCACTATGCTAGATCCTGTAGGAGGGAAAAATGATGTGTAAGACCTCATCCGTATTATGAAGAAGCTCACAGATTTGTAGATACGTGCCTATACCCACACACGTGCTGTTACACATCCACACATACAAATACCAGGTAACCAACTGCCGAGGGCCCTTAGGCAAGTATGTCTCTCAATCCTCTCAATCACAGATAGCTGACAGTTCCATTCATCAGATCCAAACAGCAGGATCCAGAGGAAAATGGCATTTCCTTTTAAGAATAAGGAAACCGGAAGTCTCCCCAGCCTATTTCCTGTCATATTTTCTTGGCCATAATTTCAGCACATGTCCATATGTAAATCCATCCTGGCAAGAGGAAGGGAATTACCATGACTGGATTACACTACTCAGGGTTTATTCCTGTGGGTTCCTTAAGGACAGATACCTGAACAAAAATCAGGGACCTGTTGGCAAGGACCTGGGGTGGTGGAATGGATGTTGAATAGGCAATCACTGTCCTTCTGAAAATTTCCCATCCTCTGAATCAGAATGGGCTCCTCCAGTCACCATGCTGAATTCATTCCCTTGTCACAGCACTCAAAGTGTAGAGTGTGATGTGTTTGCTCAATGGCTTGATTTCCTGTTGACTGGGTACCAACAACACCCCTTTCTCTGCTAATTGTGAGCTACTGAGGGGGTCGGACCTGCTTTCTTCACATTTGAAAGCTCCACACCCAGCCCAGTTCCTGCCATACCCAGAGCTCAGTAAAGATTTGTGGGACCGGATGTACATTTATTGAAGCACTACTCAGTTCACATCTTCTTTCCCGATTTATTCTTTCAGAGACTACACCTGTTGTTCTGGACTGCAGCTGGAATTGGAAAGGAAATCTATTTCCATGAATGGGGAAGTGTCAGAGTGAGCAGGCACGTGGCAGCGGAAGCATGGGAATAGTCTCACGAGAATAGCGTCAAAGCACAATGATTGTCAGAGACTTTAGAAGATAAACCAACCAACCAAACAAACATATAGAAGTTACATGTGCTGTTAGTGCAGAAGCTTCCAGATGGATGCAAGAATCAAAGCCTTCAAGAAGCTCATGTAATTGGCACTTGGAATATGTCTATATTAATTTGCATGGACCATAAAAGCAATCTTATCTAGAATCTTCCATTTACAGCCCTTGTTATTTTCTCCCTTCATTTTCACCTCTTCTCTTCTGCCTGGCTTCCTAACTCCTGGGTATCTGTCTCTGGTACATCTGTAGCTTCTCAGCTAGGATGTTTATGGGGTGTCAGATGCCTACATATCAAGAACTCTTCCTGTCTCTGGGAATTAGATGTTAAGAGACAGAAAACAGGGCACAAGACCATGTACACCTTAGCTCTGAGTTAGATCATCTGAAAGCTATGTTCCTGGACCTCGTTATCTTGGCTTCCCACAGAAAAGCATCCAACAAATTAAGATTTAATATCATGTCTCCAACTTTTATGGAGGGCAGCTGACACAGAAATGTACTTGTGAAGAACAAAGCTGGGTATTTTACAAAAGCATAGTGGAGGATTTTATCATGTCACCCAAAGTCCTTTTTATAAGAATCTGTAAGATTTTTGATTCTCTAAGTGAACATTATATTGACAGCGACGAGTATATCCCATACAATTACAACGGACTCAGGGCTGAATTTGGCTTCCAATGGCAGCATCTGTCATATCCTGGTGACTGGTGGCATCCATTTATTTGTTCCTTTCAACCGATTTTGATTCCGTTTTTATTATTTATTTTTCTGTTGTATATTGTGGTTAATTTTCTAAGTTGCGTCCGATGTTTCCAGATATGTGTGCATGTGTTTTTGCCTACTTATCTACCCATCTACCTACCTACCTATCTGTTTACTTACATACCTACCTGTCATCCCAGCTATGTGTGTGGTACGTATCTCCATCAGCCTGGACTTCATTAAAGTAACTGAGTTGTTTTTCTTTTCTTTCTCTGGCCTGATTATTCAGGTTATTTCCTACAAATAATTTGGAGGACACTGAGACAGATGTGCAACACAGCAGTGTGGGGTGGGAGATCTGGGTCCTGTTCCAGCTTTGCCTCCTGTTAAATGTCTCACCCTGGGTAAGTCATTTATTCTCTAGGTGTTTCAGTTTGGTCATCTTTAAGATGGGATAATTTGTATCCACTTCTGTTGAACAGAGTCAGAATATGTATTTTGGTGTGTTCACATATATAAGGCTGGAGAGAAAGTGGTTAAGAGGAAGCCTTTGGCCAGTGGCCTGGGCAGTTCAGTTGGCATCTTCAGGTATACATGGAGTTACTTGAAGGTCTTCCAAGTGTTTCCCTCCACAAACACTAACCTTACCACCTTTAGATTCTTTTTTCAGGATCCCATAGGAAATTTGTGTATTTCATGGGTTGTTGACCCAATGGAGTAAGATTTCTATTTCAATTTATCTCTGTTCCACTTATGCTAAAACTCAAGTTTAGATTGCTACTAGCTTAAATTCAGTTAGAATCTGTAAGTTAGAATGGCTTTTTGGAACATAATGTCATGGGTAGAAGTTTTCAGATGAGCACATCTTCTGTGATTGTACAGCATAGTCCACAGTTCACTGACCCACAGCAGCACAGATTTGGTTACCTTTTGATGCTTCAGGGCATGTGGCCTTTTAGGAGAGAAATGAAGCGCTCAAGTGAGAGGTGTAGCATAAATAAGTTGTAGTGGAGAGTAGGGTGGGAGGGTGGGGGAGGTTTCTGGAGCACTTAGTATTCAGTATCAGGCCTGAAATGAGCTTTCTCCATAAAGAGTGTGGGAAACTGGTGAGAATTGGGCTTTTAGCATAAGAATAGGCTGAAATTGACCTGTGGAACTTGGGCCTCAAAGCTTTTTGCAAAATATTATTGTTTGCATGGCTTGGAGGAGACTCAAGAGTGACTTAGGGATTTCATGTGGATTCCCAAGCAGGAAGCCAGACCTTTCATTGCTTCCACAAAATTCCACCAACCTTCCATCAAGATCTTTGGCTTTGTGGGACAGATAGGTATGTATTACCACTACCATTTTATAGATAAGGAGAATGAGGAGCCAGAAAGGTTATGTGACTTGTTGAAAGGCACACAACTAGTGACTGGCAGGGCTGGACCTGGGAGCCAGTGTTGGGAGAGAAAGTCTTCCATGGGCCACAAGTGCACCTGTCTAGTGGGCCCAAGACTAGTCTTTCTCCCAGGATGTCTTCAGAGTTGTTCTGATGCCCTCGAGAAATGAGATAATGTCTCCCTACTCTCAGCACCTAAAAAGCAGACTTGTTTACTGTTGCCTGTGAAAACAGTAGATTCCCCAAGTATTCCTGGGCCATGATACAAGCCCACTTTACCTGTCATACTGATCTGGGCCCGGGGTCATGCCTGTGGACCTTTAGAGCAAGGAAGCTGGTGCCAACATGTTGATACTGGTTCCGCTGCTGTGTCATGAGTAATATAGTCCTTTATTTCTGACCCAGGAGCTCATGTCTCCTGCCAGCATCCACAAATTAGAATTAGGCTAACTTGTTAGTGTGTAAGTGAGTAAAGTCACATCTTAGACCTGACATCTAGCTTCCTGAGTCCTGGGCAGATTTCCTTCCGTAAGTGTGCTTTCTGTAGATAACTCAACCCAGGGGAAGGAACGGTGGTCACAGAACTCATCTGGTGATATGACTGGATCTGTGCCAAGTTCCTTCCTTTTGATTTTCTGGGCCTGGGCTTCTGTTAGCAGGCTTTCAGTAGGTCTCTGTGGTAGGGAGTTGACTGGTTCATTGGTAGAGATCCCTAGAAGCCAGCGGAGGCCAGCCAATGGAAGTGATAAGGAAAGAGCAAGGAGGAAGAGGGAGAGTGGAAAGGGAGAAGGAGGATCATTTGTCAAAGACATTTAGGGTCCCGTTACCATTTTCTGTACCTGTCATACTGTGCCAAAAAATAAAAAAAAAATAAAAATAAAAAATAAAAATAAATAAATAAATAAATAAAGGTGGGAAATTTGCTCTGCTGAGGCAGCAGCATCCTTGAGGATCTGGGGAATGGGAAGGGAGGCCAGGACTAGTGGCATGTTGGGGGCATGGTGTGAGGGAGGAGGGCTGCCTCTCCAAGATCTCACCTGGGGAGAGATCCCACTGTTTGGACTAGGGTAGAAGAGGGAAAGCAAGGCCATGGCAGTGTCATGATCTCACCCATAAAATATTGAGGTTAATTTTCACTTTGCTGACTAATTCTTTGCAAGAATCCTAAAGAAATCTTAGTGAGGAGAACCCTAACCAGGAGTGGGTTGTTCCAGGCCCTTTAAGCTTGACGAGCCTCCTCACGCACATGTCCACAGAAAGCGAGGCCAACTCTGCCCAAGACTTACCGACCACTAAAGAAGCCTGAAATGATAGGTGGTTTTCAAAATAACTTTCCCTTCATCAGCTGAAGTAGATAGGCCTCTGTCATAAAACCTTTAATTGTTCATCAAATATTTGACTAAAATTGAGTAGTTTTCTTTCAGGGGAAGTTAGCATTCTTAAATCAGTAGCAAAGGAGAGGTTTGTAAAAGATTTACCAAAGCGCTCTTTGTGTGTATGCGTAATGGTTAATGGTCAATAAATAGACACTTCTCTTTATTGCCTAGAGATTCTGTCTAATGTTTAATTTTTAAAAAGTGTACCACTTATATGAGGCATCTAATGTAATCAAACTCATAGAAATAAAAAGTAGAATGGTTGTTACCAGGGGTGCCGAGGGGAGGGAAATGGTAGGTTTTTAAATGGGTGCAGGGTTTCAATTTTGCAAGATGGAAGATTTCTGGAGCTCTGTTGTCCAACCATGTGAATATACTTACTGCTAGTTTATGTTATGCGTTTTGTGTTTTTTATCATAATCAAAACAATGGTAGAAGCCATCGGTGTAGAGTGAGAACACAGCATTGATTTTATAGTTTTAACGTCCTTGGTTGATTTAAATTCAAGTGTTCATGCTGTGGGAAGAAGCAAAGTTTAGAAAAGGAAAGACTTCTTTTTCACTGCAGTTTAGAGAACTCCTCAGTCTATTGACAAGTAGCGATTCGTTGAATGTCAGCTCAATCTACGGAGGCATATATATATATATAGCACACGCAAGTACGGAGTTTGAATACACTTCACGTTTCACTAAAAGTCATTGCGTGTTTTCTTGTGTGAAAGGGAATCATACCAATGCTTATTCAGTTTTCAGCCACTATAAAAGATCACTAATGAAGGAAAACACTTCCGGATTTACATTCAAAGGAATGAAAGCAAGGTCCTGAAGATATAGTTGTTATTTCCATGTTCATAGCCACATTGTTCACAACAGCAAAAGGTGTAAGCAACTCAAATGTCCATTGACAGATGAATAGATAAGCAAAATGTGGTCTGTACATCTGTGGACTATTATTCAGCCTGAAAAAGGGAGGAAATTCTGATACATGTTAAAACATAGGTAAGCTTTGAAGACATTATGCTAAGTGAAATAAGCCAGTCACACACAGACAAACACTGCAGGACTCCATGTACATGAGATGCCTTTCGTGGTCAAATTCAGAGAGACAGGAGTAGAATGGTGCTTGCCAGGTACTTATGGAGGCAATGAGTGGGGGGACTGGGGAGTCATTGTTTAACGGGTATATCATTTGTTTTGTAAGCTGTAAAGAGTTCTAGAGATGGACGGTGGTGATGGTTACCCAACAATGTGAATGGACTTATTGCCACTGAACTGCACACTCACAAATGGTTAAGTTGTAAATTTGATGTTCAGTGTATTTTACCAGAATTAAAAAAAAAATAATGATAAATGATGCTAAAAAAAAGAAATCACAGATTAAGGGAGAACTTCATCAACGTTACCATTTATTTCTGGAAGCCACTGGCCCAAGCTCATAGGACGTTCTTCCTAGCACTTCACAGGCCAAACCAATAGGGTCTAACATGATCGAAATATGTAAGTCTTTCTGACACCATGGTCGTCTTCTCTGAGGAGCTGGAAGGTGGTTGAGAGAAACAGGACCTGCCTCCTGCCCCATTTGGTATTCTTTCCGCATTCTGGAGGATTCACAGTTTTCCAGTGTGCACATGTGTCAGGAAGACTCTCTATTATCAAAGATACTTTCATCATTAAAGAAAGCCCTTGCTTCAGCCATAGATAATCATCTCTGAATGAGATGATTTCTTCAAATGTTTCATTTGTAAAAATCGGTGTTCCTTAAGTGAGATTATCACCATATTGACCCAAGATGTCCGTTTGGTATTGTCCTTTGAGCCTCGCTAGGGTAAACATACCAACTGGACATTGGCCCACTCCCATCCAAGTGAACGTGATCCCCACCACCAGTCTCTGTTGACAGATGATGGTGTGATGGGTAAGCTGTTCAATGAGAACACTTCCTTTCTCTTGCAACCACAGAATCCTGTGTTGCTTTGTATGCAAAATTCCTGCCCAGAAAAGAGAAGTTTGGGTGGTTAAGTCTACTGGGAAAGCCATGATGATTGGAGACATGATTTAGTCCATATTAAAAAAAAAAAACCCAAAACCCTGTGTTTCCCTGACCAACATTTACCCATCAGTATTTAGTTGAGTTAAAGGAAGGAAATGATGAATTTAATCTAAGTATAAAATAAATGAATATTAATCTAGAGCAGGGGCAAAGCATGGCATCATAGAAACAAGGCACTTTGTCAAGGCACTGCAGCCTTGGGTCCCCTCCTTGGTGTTCATATCTCAACTGATTTGTTAATTCTAAACGAATAGTTAACCTAAGGTGGAAAAATCTGTGAATGTTAGGAGCTCTGTCTGTCTCTACATTGAGTTGTTTTGATCCCCTCAATTTTTGGCTTTTATTCTATGGTGATGCCCTATGCCCTATTTACCCTGTGGTGATGCAAGTCTTTCCTTCCTCTTGCTGCAAGGACGCATTAGCACAATCCAAAGAGGAAGGTTCTATAATGATTATCATCATCCCCATCTTACAGCTGAGGAAATAGAAACTTAAAGAAATAATTTGTTTCACGGAGATAGACCTGGGACTTAGCCCAGGGAAAGAGATTCAATAGCTTGAAGCCTATCCTGTGTGCTGAGTTACCTTATGTCATTGGAAAGCTGGCTATTTCCTCCAGCCTCACTCAACAAGGGCCATGTGTGGTTGCTTCCCAGAATAGGGAGCCCCTGTACTGCCCTCAGAGACCTGTGGGCACAGTGAGTGGTGTCTCCTGACTGGCTGAGAGAGGAGGAGTGCTGAGAGCCTCGGGGCTCAAGAGAGATGATCTGGATGTAGCTGAAACAAGGTCTCAGTTTGGTATTTTAGTCTCTTCTGCCTGAGGTACTAACAGACTTCTTGCTGGCAACACTCCTCCTCTTGTTGACGTACACAGTCTCTTCCCAGGATGCAAGCTGGTTCTGGAACATGGAATCGAGTAGCCTTGGCCATGTGTCACAATTAGGATCTAGAACCCCAACTCTGTTGTCCCCACAACCTATGTTTCTTTGTGGGTTAGAAGGGTTTTCTCTTTCAACTCCTAAATGTGAGTGGGTAAGAGAACTGTCTGCCCACCTTAGGAGCAAAGGGAGCTCCTGAGCCCTCCCAGAAGAGTAGTGTTCTGACCCCTCCCTACTAGAGCAGGACACACCCCCTCGCCCCACCCAGCAATTAGCAGGCACCCCTACACTTATACCGGATGAAAACAGTAATGACCAGATCATGACTTTGGCAACACAGCTTGCGTAATGATCGAAGCAAATCCTTGCTAAAATGTTTCTGCTTCATTCCAGGCCTCCAGAATTACTTCTTTGGACTTTCCCTTTATCATTCGTGTCTAGTTTTAGGCTCACTAACCACATATTCTTTGGATTACATTCTCTTGACCACTCTCAGAGGGCACTGTTTGCAGTGATGTCTCTCCATTTCACATCTGTTATTTTTTTTAATGTGTGCATTCTCTAGGTTCTGTTGTCTGCTACACTCTTTTCTCTAAAACATATGATTACTATAAGAAAAGTGTTAAATGACAATCTACATAGGTCATTGTGTGATGTGCTACAATATTCCTTAGCTATTGTTCCAGGTTTTGAGTTGATGCTACCCAATATCATCCCCTCCCTTCTCTGTCTTTTTCCCTGGGAGTTAGTTAGTATCCATCCATCTCTGGGTCCTGAAATTTGAACAGATGCATTTCCTTCACAAATAGTCCATTTGGTCCTGACTCGAGTGTCGCCAACTGTACAGTTGACTCAGATAGTACCTTACTCACTGGAAGACTTGGACTTGTCTCCATCTACCAGGACCCTTTTCTTCTCCCAAGACAGTTGTCTTGAGTCTGTTCATTATCAATGCAGACACTTGGATGAAATTTATCTTAATTTCTTTCCTTTTTTTTTTTGAAGTTCTTATCCATATTCTAATCGCTTTGGGCTTCCAACTGCAATTTCCCTTTCATGGGCTTCTTCAAACACAGTTCTCCAAACTTCAAGTGGTTTAGACTGAACTCAGCCAGAATGAGCTGGGACTCTGGAACGTGTGATGTTAGGATACCCGACACTTCCCACTGGCTTACAGTTGACTTGAACATTGAGTCCCGAATCCCCTAGACACACAAGTAGGGCACTTCTGCCTCATACTAGTTGTTTCTCTGACCACTCCCTCCTCCTTCCTGTTTGGTGTGCTTGCCACTGAGTTCTAACTGGGCCTTTGTGACTATGAGCCCGCATCTTCCGTGAGAGGGATGACAGGTGATTCGGGTGAGGGGGAGTGGGAAGAGAATCAGAGAAGGAAAGTGGCTCATTTATGGCCACCGATTTCCTTCACAGATTTATGGCTGGTTCTCTCTCACACAAGGCCACTGCTGGAAAACACTGGAGGGAAGTATATGTGGATTAGAGCAATGCTAAGGTGTGAGCACACCTGTGCAAATTGTATAGGGTATGACAGAGAGGGCTGGAAGGGAAGAAGAGAGAGAATCCTAGGGTCGTGTCGTGGACAAGAAAAGAAGATACGAGGCGGGGGGTCCAGGATATTGCCAGTTCTGCACCTGTCTCACAGTTTTGTACAACTAGAGACGTCAGCCATACCATGAAATTTGGGGCAGTTTTCTTACATTAGGAAGGAGATAACGTCATGACAATTCCTAGCATAGGCGTTACAATGATCTGAATGTGTGTGTCCTCTTAAAATTCACATGTTGAAATTCTAACCCCCAATGTGACGGTGTTGGGAGCTGGGGCCTTTGGGACGTGATTAGTCCGTGAGAGTGGAGCCTTCATGAATGGGATTAGTGCCTTTATAAAGAGACCCCAGAGAGCTCTCATGCCTTCTTGCTTGCCAAGAAGTTGGCGACCTGGAAGAGGCCCCTCACAAGAACTGGACCACACTGGCACCTTGCTTTTGGATTTCCAGCCTCCAGCACGATGAGAAATAAATTCTGTTGTTTTAAGCCACTTCATTACGGCCGCCCAAGCTGACTGAGACAGGCACTGTGATTTGCCAGGAGTCCTCAAGTTTGGGCAATGTTCTGAGTAGCTTTCCTTGAGTTGAAGGGGGAGGAGAAAAATGACTGAGTTTGGTTTTGTATTTCTGATAAATAGAAATTGAAACAGATCTGCGTCTTTGGCCCTCTAAAGTTAGCCTTCTAGTTCTGCAAGCAAAGTCATGGATACGAACGGGTCACACTCTTTGCAGTGAGGTGAGGGCTTGCTTTAAGTTCCTCTGCTCTGCCAACGATATGTGAAATTCTTTTTCTGCTCAGTGTTCACATATGGTAAGAAGTGTTCGCTCTTGGAACCAGAGTGTTCTCACCAGGAGCCCGGGGCCTGGAGCCAACGCCCTGGGTTTTAATCCAGGCCCCGCTGCTTCCCAGTTGGGTGGCCTTGTGCAAGTTGCTCAGTATCTCTCTGCCTGAAGCGGGAGCAGCTACACCATGTGCAGGGCCCTGTGCTAAATGAGAATGCGGGGGCCCTTCCCCAAGATCGGTAAGAGAACATTCCATCAAGCATGGGGCCGTGAGACCACACAGGTTGTCCTCCGTGGAGCACGCCCGGGTACTCAGTTCCGCATGTAGCTGAGGACACTGATAACAGCTCCCTCTGAGGTCACTGGGTGAACCCAGTGTGCCGCTACCAACAGAGAGTTTAGGGTGGGTGCTAGTGTCGCTCAGGGGTGTGACACGTGGGTTCAGAGAAAGAGCCCTGTTCTAGGGTCAGTCAACCGAGGGCTTAGCCAGGCTGTACCAGGCTTGTGGCGTCTCAGGTAAGTGTCTTCAGGCTTCTCGTGCGTCCCCTTGTGAAATGGATGCTCGCCCTGTGCCCCTCACAGAGTTGTTCCAAGGGCACTGCCGAGTGCCGATAGAGTGACCCAATCATGCAAGTGAGCTGGGCTGCCTGGTTTCGGCACCAGTACCCCGAGTCCTAGGAACTCCCTTTATCTGAGAAAATTGGGTGGCTGGTCGCTGCATCTGCTGAGTTTTGTCAGGTTCTTTTTTAAAAATTTTTATTTTTTTAATTAACGTTTACTTATTTTTGAGACAGAGAGAGACAGAGCACGAACGGGGGAGGGGCAGAGAGAGAGGGAGACACAGGATCGGAAGCAGGCTCCAGGCTCTGAGCCGTCAGCCCAGAGCCCGACGCGGGGGCTCGAACTCACGGACCGCGAGATGGTGACCTGAGCCGGAGTCGACGCTTAACCGACTGAGCCACCCAGGCGCCCCTGTCAGGTTCTTTACTAGGCCACCTACGCACCTTGTTTCATTTAATCTTCCCTGAATGTATGCACGAGGTGGAGAGCATCACCTCCATTTTGCAGATGTGAAAGCTGCGTCCTGAGAGGTCACTGGTGGTGGCTGTGGGGTTACAACTGGGGCCAGATTGTTTTACTTTTGCAAGCCCGTGCTTTCCTCGATGGGTGGTATGCATCTGAATCACTACACAGCCCACCCCAGGTGCACTTCTAGAAGAACGTGCATTCAAGAACGTGCATGTCTAACAAGTTTTGGGGGGATGCTCATGAAGCGGGTCGAGGGTTTACTCTGAGAACCGCTGCTCCGGACCAGGGTTCCCAGTCTCGTTATGCACACAGGAGTCACCTCGAGACCTTGAGAAACGTTGATGCCAGGGTCTGCACCCCCCCCCCCCCCCCAGAGATTCTGATGTTAATTGGTCTGAGGTGTAGTGAGGACATCAGGGTTTTAAAAAATTCCCCAGATGATTCCAGGGTGTGGCCAGTGTGGAGGCTACTGCACTGTACCACATTATCTCCCGATATTTGAAGATAAAATGAGGCAATGGGTGTCAAACAGCTTTGGGAACAAAAGCGGGTGCTATCTCTCCTACCTAGAGAGAAGCACCGACTCCAGAACTCCATCGGCTTAGAACCCAAACCAGATAGTCAAATGCGTGCTTGCGTCCTTATACAAGATTGAGACAAAATCAAGATCAAAGAAAATGAATAACAGATGTCTGAAACACGTGGGAGCCTTAAAAGTGGTTTTCGTCTCTGACTTTGAGAAAAATGTGAGCTGGGATTGGATAAGAGGCAACTCCCAAGGCCAGCTGGTGCCCTTGTCCTAAGGTGTCCGGCAGAAGCAGAAGGAGGTACCGGGGGGCTTACAGACCTCCCATGTGCAGACTGGAAGCTCTCAGTTCATTCCTATGACTTCCCGTAAGAAAATGCTAGCTAGCTGTGTGCCCATGTGATCGTGATGCTGGGAAGCAGACTGAGGGGAAGGTGTTTAAGGAGTGTTAGTCCTGCTGAGATAGGGATGCCTGGCATCTGGGGATAGAGTTGACAGATTTGGGGGAAAAACAACCCCCCACCCCAAACAAAACAAAGAAGAAACAAACAAAACTCCCCCAAACCAACAGCCCACAGTTGAATTCCAGATAAATGAGGTAAAAGTTTTTGCTATCAGTACGTCCCATGAAACATTTGAGATGTACTCATACTAAAATAATATTTGTTGTTTATCCGAATTCCGATTTCTTTTTTTTTTTATGTTTATTTATTTTTGAGAGAGAAAAGAGAGGGAAAGAGAGCAGGGGAGGGGCAGACAGAATCCAAAACAGGCTCCAGGCTCTGAGATGTCAGCACAGAGCCCGACGCGGGGCTCGAACTCACGAACTGCGAGACTGTGACCTGAGCTGAAGTTGGACGCTTAACTGACTGAGCCACCCGGGTGCCCCATCTAAATTCTGATTTCCGAGGGTATCTTGTGCTTCATCTGGTAGCCCTATTTGGGGAGGGCTTTATTTTATTTTATTTTTTTTCAATATATGAAGTTTATTGTCAAATTGGTTTCCATACAACACCTAGTGCTCATCCCAAAAGGTGCCCTCCTCAATACCCTATCACCCACCCTCCCCTCCCTCCCACCCCCCATCAACCCTCAGTTTGTTCTCAGTTTTTAACAGTCTCTTATGCTTTGGCTGTCTCCCACTCTAACCTCTTTTTTTTTTTTTTTTTTTTCCTTCCCGGGGAGGGCTTTATTTTTGCCAAGGTTTCCCCATGCTCCCGGGCACAGTTCTTATATCACCCCTCTGACTAGTTAGAAAAGGTATTACTCACGAAGAAACACTCTGGGGAGCCAAGTTATCTGTTAGCAAGATGGAGAGACCAGGTTTAGAACGTAGTTTTGAGTTTTCTCCTCTTCATTACACTGAACCTCATAAAGAAAAACAATTCCAGGAGCCAAACTTGGCTGAATGGCGTGGAGTTGTGTGTCTTAGATTCACTTCCGTTCGGGGATTAGTGACGTCCTAAAGAGACTGCATACAGTTGGAATCAGATTTGCCATGCTTCTGAGGGGACCCGTGTGGGGAGTAGCCAACACCCCCTGTTGGAAGCCCTTCTTGTCCCCTCCAGGGATTCTGATGTCAGCCACTTGGGGGCAGCAAAGGGCAGCAGATGTCCATGGGGTGGGGGGGCGGGCGGTGGGGAACCTCTGGGCAGAGGGGAGGTGGGTGCCCTCAGGATCAGAACAGCTCCGTGGAGCAGACAGGTCCACATGGTCGGGAGGCCTGGGCCCAGTGCTGTGAGGTTCAGCCTCAGAGTGGCCCAGCAAGCCTGAAGTTAGTGAAAAGATGGCCCAGAAAGAGGGAGGGAGGGTCTCTGCTCTGATCAGACAGACCTTGGAGCAAAAGAGCTCCAAGGGGCAGTGCTATCCCGATGGGATGTTGTGGGAACATTGACTGTTCCGTTAATGCTCAGCCTGGGGCGGGTCATGTCTGGTAGGGGTTAGGAAGGCCAAGAGTTATTGTCACAGCTCAACCAGAGGAGAAATAAACTTCGATTTCTTCCTGTTTTAATCGGCTCCCGTTCTATACTTGACTATTCTTTCGTGCCCAGGGTTGCTCAACAGACACCAAGGCCGGGTTTGGTTCTGAGGGCCTGAGACCAAACATTAGTTTAGCCAGGGTGAGAAAGTGCCCTTTGCAGTATTGATTTTCAAGCAGTAAATCTATCTGTGTACATGTGTGGGAAATCAGACCCCCTGGACCCAGCCGCCTGGATGGGCCTTCGGTGTTTGGGCCTGTTTAGGGGCCTGCAGACACATTTAATGCTGGGAAGCCCAGGGAGCCTTGTGACTCGCACCGATACCAACTTTCCAACCAGTTACTGAATGAGGAAAAAAGCATGGGTTCTAGGAATGTGTGTGTGTGTGTGTGAGGGATATACATATGTTTATGGCGTGTGGAGTTTCTTTAAAAACAATTTTTTTAAATGTTTATTTATTTTAGAGAGAGACAGAGCACAGGCAGGGGAGGGGCGTAGAGAGAGGGAGACAGAGAATCCAAAGCAGGCTCCAGGCTCTGAGCTGTCAGCATGGAGCCTGATGTAGGACTTGGACTCACACAACACGACATCGTGACCTGAGCTGAAGTCAGACACTCAACTGATGTAGCCACCCAGGCACCCCGTGTGTGCAGTTTCTAAATGGCGAGAAACTCCGGTAGAGTTTTGACTCTCATACCATCCAACAGATATTTTCTTTTTCATCCTGTCCTCTGATCATGAATTCAGTGGGGCAGATACTGGAGAGCCTCATCTGGTCCTTGGCCAGTTTTTGCTCTTGAGTCTTCCATGGGTTTCTTTTTGCCTGCGTCCGTCTATTAGACGGGCTCCTCAGAATATTCTCACATGCCTTGGGCTCTTCCATGGCCCAACCATCTTCAGGGAGACCTCGGGGAGGAAACACCTTACCCTTCATGTCTTCTACTGCAGGCCTGAGACCCACACCCTCCTCAAACACAAAAGACCAATGCTAGACAGAGGGTCAGGCTTTGAGGTGGATGTGAGGCCTGCGCCCAGGTGCCATACAGCTGACAAACGGGCCCAAGAACCCACATTTGTATGACTTACAGTTTTCCTCCATTACCTCATTTGATCCCAGAACCAGAACAACAAAGGTATGTGGTCCTAACACATTCCTCCACCAGGAGCCTGATAGAAAATGACTTTGAGGTAGATAGAATAATTTTGGCCATCTCATTTTCACACCTGAACTGAGATTTCTATCCCTGCTGCTGATGCCAAGCGGTGGGGGGATCAGCAGGCCTAATGAGCAGGTGTAGAGGAGTTTGGAACGTTCCTGGCTCTTTAGAAAAAAAAAAAAATAAGTAATTAAAAGTTATCCCTTTGGGTATGGCTATGTTCTTGTCTACACACATGGACAGTTTCTCTAAAAGGACGGTTTTCCTTTCCCTACTCCATCGGCCAGTTGAATCCTAAATTTTCGTATGGTAAGGAAACAATGCACCTTGTGGCCAAACTAGGAGATCCATACAAACAAAGAAAAAACAAAAGGAAAGCTACGCACGGTTCCATTGTTCTGCCACAACCCCCGTGGCCAGTTTGGTAGGATTCCTCTTAGACTTTTCTCTGGGCACACACAAACACACCCTCCGGTCTGCACATGCTGTTTGGTATTCCATTTTCCCCTTCGGTGATGTACGGTAAGCATTTTGGCCTGTCGTGAAATATCCTTCTAAGCATCACTGTAACGATTGCGTACTATTCCACTGCAGACGCGCCGACTTACTTAACACCCTTGGATGTTTCATATCTTGAACGTCCAGAATGGAAAATAGTCAGCCCCGTCCAGGAAGGGGCCAGATCTTTTATTCTGAGGAAGTGATTGACGCAAATTTCCGTGGGACCGCGCAGTGACACTCTCCATACGAGGGGGCCTGGGGAGAAAGAGCCCTCCGTGTGAGTCCTCGGCCAAGTCTGCTCCCTTGGGATCCCGGGGTATCAGCTTTCTCCCGTGGTGCTTGGCTCCGTGAAGCGTGTTTGCCTGAGTGTGACCTACAAGCTTAAGGTATTAATTCATGCCCCCCCACCCCCGCCCCGAACTCAGATTAATATCTGATGTGAAATTACTAGGGGGAAAAAGATGTGCTACTTACCCACAGAGCCCTGCACTGCAGGAGGATGTAGAAGTCAGAGGAAGAGATAAAGTTACATCCCTCGGGCATTAGCCGCTCGGCGGTTTGGAGCACATGCCTTTGATAATCGGCATTAGTATCTCTTTCATGTCACTGAACACAGAACGAGGCTGCATCAAAGGGGCTGTTTCAGAAGAGAAATTGTTCAACAGGCTTGACTGGGTGGAACAATGCTGGCCGGGGCAGGGGTGGAGGGTGGGTCAGCGCTCGGGGGCAAGCGGGGGAACGTGTTGCCTCGGTGGAGGCATTGGTGGCTGTCCCCAAGCTGCCCCATCCGTGTGCTCGGTGACCATCAGCGTGGCCAGGAGGAAGTGCTCGGTGGCCAGGGGTTTGTTAGGCTGAGCCTAGGAACTGCTGCAGACCTCAGTTACACAGCCTCCCGGATTTTTTTTCCTCTCCCTAATCCTGACTTTTTCTTAATGTTAATCTACTAGTAGATACTTCGTCCTTTCACAGACACACTTGAGCGTCCAACAAAAACATGGGAAAGAACAGCTCTTTGTTCGCTTGCCTTCAGGAATCCGGCTCAGTGAGTGCCCCAGAAACCGAAGGGCTTTGGAATGATTCACAGTTTTCTTGGCTGGAGCCTCCCAGGGCCAAGTGACCTGCTGAGGTTCGATTTAGTGCACGTGCGACATGGTTTTACCCTTAGATCATCCAGGCAGACCTTGCCTCTAACCCCCGCCAAGGTCCTCCTGGCCTCTCGGCGTTGCTAGCGCTATTTGGTCTTAAATGAGCTTTGCTTTTCTTTCAATGTTTACATTCTAAACGATGTAAAGTGGAGAAAACGCTACTAAGAATTCCTGTATGAGTACACATGTCGTGTTTTAAACTCTTGAGACCCAGAAGGAAGACGCCAGGCAGCACATTTGATTGTTTCCACCGAACGGGGTTAAACAGGATAGGTGGTCCCACTGAAAACCTCCTGACTGTTGTTTAGAAAGGAGCAAAAGCTTGGTTCGAAGCATCTGCGGTCGCTAATGAAAGGTTCAAAGCCATCTGGTGAAGTTTTATGAAGGCTGCGTGTTCTCCCTTCTGTCCCTCAAAGCTTTTCTTGTCCTCGTTTCTCTTCTGTCACAGTTCATTGGTCTCGTTCATTCTTTCACTACTTACCCCCCCCCCCCGATTTTATTATATATTGAATATGTTCCTTTTTTTTTTATTGTATGGCTGACACATAATGTTACATTCGTTTCGAGGGTGCAGCACAGTGACTGAACATCTCTGTATGTTATGCTGTGCTCGCAAGTGTGGCTCCCATCTGTCACCACACAACGCTATGACAATACCACTGACTATATGCCCCACGCTGTGACTTTTATTCCCCTGACTTATTCGCTCCATGACTGGAAGCCTGTATCTCCCACTCCCCTTCACCCATTTTGCCCATTCCCCCCCCCCCCCCCCCCCCCCCCGTCTTCTGACAATCACCAGTTTGTTTTTTGTAGTTACGGGTCTATTTCTGCTTTTGTTTATTTGTTCTATTTTCTGGATTCCACATATAAGTGAAATCACGTGGTATTTGTCTTTCTGCATCTGACTTATTTCGCTTAACATGATGCTCTCTAGGTCCCACCACGTTGTCACAAATGGCAAGACCTCATTCTTTTTACGGCAGAGTAATGGTCTATTCTCTCTATATGGAATATGGGGGTTACAGGTAAGGTCTGCCTGGTTGATCTATCTATCTTATGTATCTCGCATCTTCTTGATCCATTAATCTATTGTCGGACACTTGGGCTGCTTCCGTACCTTGGCTACTGTAAATAATTGGACTACCACACCTAGGCAGAAAGCTCAGTTGTAGAAAGGATCAGAGCTGCATTTCAGGTGTGGGGTATGAGTAGGTACCAGGGGCAGGACAGCATATTGCAAGCTCTTTAGGACATGGACCGGCCTTAATAAGCAGTGTGGCCTGCCGTGGTCTCGGTAGTGAGACAAGTCACCCCGGGGGAGGAAGGTGGGCTGGTCAATGTAGACATAACCAGCTGGAATGGATGGGCACAGAGGGACAGTGTGGGACGTACATCTGAGGGGTGCAGAGAATTTTGTCTGTTTGGATTCATCCTTTAGAATCACGGGTCACAAAGATCTCAGTGGGACACTTGACAAGTATAACCTGGGCCTCAGCCACCGTAGGGTGAACTATTTCGCCGAGTAACTAATCTAGTCATAATTGTGGTGAGCAATCTCAGAGTAAGCACCCGAAGCTGGGGTGGTTTTGCCGTCCTCTGTAAGACGTCAGCGCTCGGTGAGTCCACATCCAGAGCTGGTCCTGGCACCTGTTTCCAGGCTGGCCTGTCGCTCTTTCTCACACAGTCTGGCAGTCTCCTTGACGGGCACTGGCTCGTCTCCCTTGTGTTCTTGAGCCTTGTACGAAGCCTGTTGTATCATGAGCCAAGCCTGACCCTAGGGTTCTCTTCCTCCCGTCTCTCTCTCCCTTTTTTAAAATTTAATGTTTATTTTATTTTTGAGAGAGAGAGAGAGAGAGAGAGAGCACGCGCAGGTGGAGGAGGGGCAGGGAGAGAGAGGGAGAGGATCCCAAGCAAGCTCCATGCCGACAGCAGCGAGCCTGACGTGGGTCTCGAACTCACGAAGCATAAGATCATGACCTGAGCCGAAGTCGGAGGCTCAACCGACGGAGCCACCCAGACGCCCCTCTCCCATCTTTCTTGTTGCTCCTTCTCAGATGTTTCTTCCTCCTTCTCCCCTTTGTGCACATGTCTTTCTCCAGTACTTGCCCTTGTCTGCCTTTTTGTCTCCTTTTTTAATTTTTAATTTTTAAATTTTTAATTAAAAAAAATTTTTTTTTTAATTTTAGAGAAGGGGGTATTTGGAAACAGACACGCACAGGGAAAACACCATGTGAGGGTGTAGGCAGAGACGGCGTGCTGCATCTACGGGCCAAGGAAGGCCAAGATGGCCAAGAACCATGGGAAGCCAGGAGAAGGGCCCGGAGGAGAGTCCCCCTCACAGCCCCCTGAAGGAACCATCCCCTGCCCACACCTTCGTCTCAGACTTCCAGCCTCCAGAGCTGTGAGACAACACCTTTCTGTTGTTTTCAGCCACCCGCCTGGGGTCCATAGTTACAGCAGCCCCAGGAAGCTAATCTGGGGCCCGTGTTCATAACGGAAGAAAGTGCGAAATCACAGTTAGAGGCTCGTGAAAATAAGAATGTAGGGTTTTTTCCCGCAGTAGGTGTCGGACCCCAGGTCTGGTGCACAGGGCCCCACACAGCCTGTGGTGGACAGGATCCCACACCTGAGCCAAGGACGGTCACGCCTCAGAACTACCCTGGTGCCACCTGGAGGGGCAGACGGCACCGTGGAGCTGAAGGCACTGGGGGGACAGCCCCCACGCTGCCAGTCACTCTTGAGAGGGTGTACGTGTGTGTCCCTCCTTGCTTCTCTCTGCTCCGGCTGGCTGGCCGGCTCACAGCCGAGCTGGGGCCTGGCAGTCAGGCTGGGGTCGAGCAGAGGGGGGCGTCTGTGAGCTGCACCCGTTTACCACTTTGGGGGATAAAATGTGCTTGTTTTGTTTTTGTTTTAAGAGAGAGAGGAAGAGCGCAAGCAAGATAGGGTCAGAGGGAGAGACAGAGAGAGAATCCCAAGCCGGCTTCGTGCTCATTAGAGTCCAACGTAGGGCTCGACTCCACAACCCCGAGATCGTGACCTGAGCCGAAATCAAGAGTCGGATGCTCAACCGACCGAGACCCCCAGGTGTCCCTAAAATGTACTTTTTAATTGTATTTTTTAAAATTTTAAAAAAATGTTTATTTTTGAGAGACAGAGAGAGAGCGGGAGCGGGAGAAGGGCAGAGAGAGAGGGAGACACAGAATCTGAAGCAGGCTCAGCAGAAAACATGAATTAGACACTTCTCTAAAGAAGACATCCAGATGGCCAACAGGCACGTGAAAAGATGCTCAACGTCGCTCCTCATCAAGGAAATACGAATCAAAACCACCCTCAGATATCACCTCACGCCAGAGTGGCCAAAATGAACAAATCAGGAGACTATAGATGCTGGAGAGGATGTGGAGAAACGGGAACCCTCTTGCACTGTTGGTGGGAATGCAAACTGGTGCGGCCGCTCTGGAAAACAGCATGGAGGTTCCTCAAAAAATTAAAAATAGACCTACCCTATGACCCAGCAATAGCACTGCTAGGAATTTACCCAAGGGATACAGGAGTGCTGATGCATAGGGGCACTGGTTCCCCAATGTTTATCAGCACTTTCAACAATAGCTAAATTATGGAAAGAGCCTAAATGTCCGTCAACTGATGAATGGATACAGAAATTGTGGTTTATATACACAATGGAGTACTACGTGGCAATGAGAAAGAATGAAATCTGGCCTTTTGTAGCAATGTGGATGGAACTGGAGAGTGTGATGCTAAATGAAATAAGTCAGACAGAGAAAGACAGATACCATGTGGTTTCACTCTTATGTGGATCCTGAGAAACTTAACAGAAGACCGTGGGGGAGGGGAAGGAAAAAAAAAGAGGTTAGAGAGGGAGGGAGCCAAAACATAAGAGACTCTTAAAAACTGAGAACAAACTGAGGGTTGAGGGGGGGTGGGAGGCAGGGGATGGTGGGTGATGGGCATTGAGGAGGGCACCTGTTGGGATGAGCACTGGGTGTTGTATTGGAACCAATGTGACAATAAATTTCATATTGGAAAAAAAATTTAAAAGTACAATTAAAAAGGGGCGCCTGGGTGGCTCAGTCAGTTAAACATCTGACTTCGGTTCAGATTATGATCTCACGGTTTGTGAGTTCGAGCTCCGCTTCGGGCTCTGTGCTGACAGCTCGGAGCCTGAGCCTGCTTCAGATTCTGTCTCTTTTTTTTTATAACATTTAAAAAAAATATTTATTTATTTTTGAGAGAGAAAGAGACAGAGTGTGACTGGAGGAGGGGCAGCGAGAGAGGGAGACACAGAATCCGAAGCAGGCGCCAGGCTCTGAGCTGACAAAACAGAAACTGACACGGGGCTTGAACTCACAAAACGTGAGACCGTGACCTGAGCCGAAGTCGGACACTTAACCGACTGAGCCACCCAGGCGCCCCCCTCTCTCTCTCTCTTTTAAAAAAAATGTATCCTCCTGTCATTCCGGTGATTTCAACAATTCCCTTTATGCAAGCTTGCCCTGGAGGCACGTAGGGGAGGATCCACATTTTATTTCACGTTTGTAGCTCTATGGCCCTGGGTATAGTGCCTGGTATATACCTGGATAATGGTGGCATCAGAATGAAGCTGGCCGATATTGGAGCTCTATCTTGGCTAGTGGTTTTACCTAGAAGTGCTGTGAGCAGGGAAAGCTATGCCCAGGTAGAAGACGGCACACAGCTCCCCACGTCCCCCGCGTCCAGCTGATGCTCCCGGGGACACCCGTACCCAGGTCTGAATGAGTATGCATGGCAGTGGCCTTTTGAATTCATGCACTTCCGTTACAACTGGAACTCTTTCCTTGGGAGGTGGAAATAAAATAGGGAGGTCCCACATAAGCCACGGGTATTCGAGGCCCTGTCATTTGGCTTCTCTGTACCAGTGACGTCAGACAGGGTACGTCAGTTCCGAATGTAGCTGTATTAATCAACATGTGTCCATCAAACGCACATCATACAATGCCTGACCCCTGGATGCAGGGCAATGACGTGATTAGTACTAAGAACACCAAACCAAAACAAAACAACAAACAACAAAAAAAAGGAAGAACGACTTAAAAAAAAGCCAAAGAAGTATAAAGACAGACTCCCTGATTAAGTGATGGGGGGAAGATTCGATTTTAAATCGTTTGACTGTTAGGTCCCTAAAAACACCACATTCTCTGTCCTGGAAATAGCCATCTTGGGTTGAGTTCAATAAATGTTTATCGAGAGCAGCACATGTATATGTAGGAAGTATGTAAACACAGGTCATTGAATGCAGGGTATGCATAAGGTTCTGTGCTAAGGGCTGCTGGGATAGAAAGGTAACCAAGGCAAATCTGTTTCTCCCGAGATGCTCAGTCTGGTTGGGGAGGCCAATATGGCAACGTGCAATTTACAGAATCGAGAGCCAAGTGCCTGCTCTTTGTGCTCAGGGGCATGGAATCATGGAGAAAGGACCCTGAGCTTCGCCTTGGTGGCAGGGAAGGCTCCCCGGGGAAGAAGGTGCCCTAGGGTTTTACAAGAATGGTGTTTCTCTATGTCAGCATATCATTACTTATGTCCTTGCCTCTTAAAAGATGATGGAAAGGGAGCTCTGGTGGTCTTGGGCCAGAGCTGGTTTGGCAGGTTGAAATCTGGAATAGTAAGCCAACTTTTTCCTGGATTGTCTAACGTACTGGATACCTTAGGACAAGCTTCTGACTCCTACTCACCCAGCTTTAGTTTACCTTTCTGGAAGCGCTGCTTGGCACCATGTGCCACCAGCTGGCATCGGGGAAGTCTGGGAGCCCGTGGCAGCCTCCGCTGGGTTTGCGCAAAGATCTCTGTGTTGCCCGCTGCTGGCCAGAAGGGTGCATGTGCGTGCTGACACTCTGGGGTGCTCCAGCCTGCGTGGTGTGGCGTGGCAAGCTGGCCAGGGAATTGCCGAGTCTCTCCGGGGCTAGAGGTGGAGAGAGTTGTGAACTGATATCCGGAGTGAGCTGCGCTAATTAACTGAACACTTTGCTGAAATCAAATATTCATCATTTACTCAACCAGGAGTGGAACCAATGTTATTCAAAAGAACCCGGGGCGCCTTGGGTGGCTCAGTAGGTTGAGCGTCTGACTTTGGCTCAGGTCATGATCTCATGGTTCATGGGTTCGAGCCCCACGTTGGGCTTTGTGCTGACAACTCGGAGCCTGCTTGAGATTCTCTCTCCCTCTCTCTCTGCCCCTCTCCCATACCCACTTGTGCTCTCTCTCTCTCAAAAATAAATATTTTAAAAATCCAAACAACTAGGAGAACAAAAATCTCTAACCGTAAGCCCCAATGTATTAGTTTGAAACCAAAACTCTCTATTTTCAATTTATTGAACTAGAAAAAAAACGAGGCTCCAGCATCCATTTAATTCAGCCGCTCTCCGTTTTGCTTGGCTTCCTGACACCCAACTCCTGAAGGCAGGTGGAAGCTGTCCTTGCCTCCACTTTCTTCCCATTTTGGCGCTCAATTCTTTCATCTATAAAACAGAGATGATAATATGTGGCCTGCCTACTTGACAGTGTTCTTGTGAGAGTCAACTTGGATCATGCTAATTATTCACTTTCCCCCAGTGAATTTCCCCCAATTATTCACTTCTTCCCCCAGAAGCACAGAGACCAACATCCCAGTAAGACTAAAGATGGTATTTGGTTTCTTGAAAAGCTTAACACAACGGGTACTTGTAGGTTTCAGGTCAAGGGCACCCACCATTCATTCCAGAGCTATTTTATGTGCATCCGTGATGTGCCAGGACTGTACCGAATGCTGGGCGGACCTATGAACAGGGCAGACATGACCTTGTCCCCCACAAGCTTAGTAATTGCGACGTGATGTGAAAATGCTGTAAAAGGGGAGGGCCTGTTGCCATGTGAGTGTGTGCGGTGAGTGATGGCAGGCCCAGGAAATCTTCTCAGAAGCAAAGCTTCAGGCAGAATCTAAAGGAGACATGAATTAATTAACCAGATAAAGGAAGAGGGAGAGAATGGCATTGGGGGTCTCAGTGAAAACATCTACAGATTTTGTCAGCACAGTGCCAAACATTTAGATGGCTGGTGGCTCTGACACTTTAATCTGGTTTTTGTTTTTTTTTTTTAAAGTGCTGACACTTGGCTTTCCGTACACAAAATCGAGGAAGCCTCCCCGACGATCAACCATATAGACATCCAAGCGCAAGGCAGCGTTTAGCTGGTCAATTACCACACTAAGTGGTGACACTCCCAGGGTGAAACAGATGTCTGTCTACACCTGGGGTGGGATCCCAAGTCACGCAGAAGGAATGCCAATGCTGTCCGCACTGAGGGCTTCATGCACGTGTTGTTCACTTGTGGAGAAATGGAAGAACTCTCCTTTCCAGGGGCTGGTCGTGGCTATCATTCCAGCTCCCGAGACAAGACCCTGAAGTTTTGGCCCCAAGCACTGCCAGATAAAAGAGGGTTAGCAAAAGAGGATTTTCCTTCAGCAAAACGGGGGGGTCAAAGTGTAACAGTCTGTAACCGAAAGCCTAGTGAAGACTGATACTTCTTTATTTCCAGCTGAATTCAGGGTGTCTTCTGCTATTTCCTCACGTTACTTGCAGATAGGGCGACCAACTGTCATGTCAGCCTGGGAACAAGGCTTCATGGGACATGGGGCTTTTAGTGCCCAAACTGCAGCGTTCCCACCTAACCTACTGATAGAGTTATCAGAGCAGGGGAGTCGTGTTTTCCAGGCGAGGAAAATACAAGACGTGTAAATAGTTCTGCTATGTTCCATTCTGCCAATGTTTTCAGGAAACAAAGGTCCATGTGTTTGGAGAGACACATTTGCTGCTCTCTGGCCGACAGGCTCCGTGCCCTTTGGGTATGGTCTCAGAGGGCAAGGCAGAGATACGCTCAAAGTAAGCAAAGTGGCTTTAAAGTGAAACACTCCAGGAGAAGCAGAAATGATTCAAAATATGGGCATATCTCTTTCTAAGTTAAGAGGATGGGCCTAGGCATGCCTCGGATGTTGGCCCGACTCTATACACTGTCATGTGGTCTTATGCGAGCTGCTGCACTCCTTTAAGTCTTCTCTGGGCAAAGTGGAGATATGACCCTTGACCTCATTGGGCCCTTGGGAAGATCAAAGAACAGAGTTTGAAAAACACAAAGTAGGGGCATGTGGGTGGGTCAGTCAGTTGAGCATCAGACTCTTGATTTTGGCTCAGGTCATGATCCTGGCATCATGGGATTAAGCCCTACATTGGGCTCTGCCCTGAGTGTGGAGCCTGCTTAAGATTCTCTCTCTCTCTCTCTCTCTCTCTGTCTCTCTCTTTCTCCCTCTTCCTTTCTCCCCTGCTCACTCTCTCTCTCTAAAATAAAATAAAAACTAAAAAAAAAAACCACAACGTAGTTCCTCAATAACTGTAACTATTGATATTGTTGTTGTTGTGTTTATACTACATTTAGCTTAGAAAGCTGCATGTTGGCTAAATAATTAAATATGGGAAATAGTCTAGTGTCTATTTAAAAAATAATATCTATAGATCAATTGACACCGGTGCTATTGATGAGGACATGGGAGCCCTTAGGACTGGCTTCTTTTGGTGGTCCCATTTCACATCATAAATATATATGGAAAGATATCTGTATTTCTTATTATATTTCTGAAAAGTTTTAAAAGGTTTTCTATACGTTATAAATTTTTTTCATTTAAAGCAAGTGATCCATTTTGTTTTTCTGATTTTAAGTTTATTGTATTTGCATATACAACTCAAGAGTTGAGTTGACTTCCAATTGACTGATTTCACATTGTATTTTTTTTTTTTTTAACGTTTATTTATTTTTGAGACAGAGAGAGACAGAGCATGAACGGGGGAGGGTCAGAGAGAGAGGGAGACACAGAATCCAAAGCAGGCTCCAGCCTCTGAGCTGTCAGCACAGAGCCTGACGTGGGGCTCGAACTCACGGACCGCAAGATCATGACCTGAGCTGAAGTCGGCCGCTTAACCGACTGAGCCACCCAGGCGCCCTGCACCTTGTATTTTATAGACTTGTGCCATCCAATACAGTAGCCACTAATCCCGTGTGGCTATTTAAACCTAAATTAATCACAATTAAATAAAATAGGGTGACATCAGTGCAAATGGTGCAGTAAGGACCTCTGAAAAGTCTTTCTGCCGTAAAAGCAATGGAAACATTGGCAAAAATAGTTAAGAATCAACTTTTTCAGAACTCTGGAAATGAACCAAAGGTTTGCGGCAACCCAGAGTGTTCAAGAAAAATAGCTGAATCTCCGTAAGAACAGTGAGTTTTATGATGTTTTGACTTGCACTGTTCCTACCACCTTTCCCCAGGTACCCTGCCCTGGCTCCATAGTTGTCTTGAAAACAGATAGCCTGTGATTATGGTAAAAACCAGCAGTCTGGCAGCCACTAAAGGGGCCAGAATGGGGTTGGAGTTCCTTCAAAGTCCTGTTTCCAGAGTACTGTCGTTATTTGACCCATCTGCTTGTTCCCTGGAAGACGCCATTCTCACGGCTGTCTTTATGTGACCTGCCAAGGAGCTTTCCGAGTGTGAACAGCCTTTTCCCCAGGGGTGTTTGTCAAAAACAATGAGGGGCAATTGTTGAACATCTCAGCTACCTGAGGCACTGGATAACAGTTGGGACTAATAAAAGGTTAACCAAAGAGCTTAAAAGGTAAATCTAAAGAGTGCAATGTCCATATGGAAATTTGAAAAGCTCCAGGGTATTCCTGGGACTACAAAAGGCCATGTGCAGGCGAAAGGTTGTAGGACCGCCCAGAGACCTGCACATTCCCAGGAAAGACTTGATAGGACCATAAAGTCTCATCTTTGACTGACTTTGTGGCTCTGTGCAAGTGGGAAGTGAAGGATAAGGCAAAGGTGTAAACTGTCTGACTGAGGCACACAGAGCTCCTGGCAAAGAACGGAAGACTTATGGGTGCTAGGCACTTAAAGAAATCTCTTTCTAATCATTAGCTGACTACAGAGCTAACTAGCAAGGACATGCGAGGCCACACACAACAAAAACTATAGAATTAGTTCGGGAAAGTCACTAAAAAACAACAATAGCAATGAACAGCAACAATGAAAATTCTGGGGATGGGGGAGAAATTGATGTTCTGAGCATTATATTTAAATATAATACAAGCATTATATTACATATAATTTCAACCAAAAACTGCAAGACAAGTAAAAAAACATGAAATATGACCTATAGAAAGGAAAAAAAGCAATCAATAGAAACTATCCCCAAGGAAGCCCATACATTGGACTTATTAGACAAACACTTTAGGTCAACTCTTTTAACTAGACACAAAGAGCTAAAGGAAACTGTGAGAATAATGTCTCACCAAATAGACATTATTAACAAAGAGATAGAAATTGTAAGAAAGAACCAAATAAAAACTCTGGAGTTGAAAAGTACAATTGCTAAGAGTCTGAAGAGCAGAAGGAAAAAAGAATGAAGAAAATGGACAGAGCCTAAGAGACTTGATGAAAACCACCAAATGGATCATCAAAAGCATACTAGAAGTCTCAGAAGGACAGGGTGGGGGGGGGGCGGTCAGAGGGAAGAGAATATTTGAGGGAATAATGACTGAAAACTCCCTAATTTGGATGCAAAACATTAATATCCAAGAAGCTCAATGAAGTCCAATTAGTATACACTCAGAAAGCCACACCTGGACATAGCATATTAATACAGTTAAAAGCAAAATACAAGAGAGAATCTTCAAAGCACCAAGACAGAAGTAGCTCATAACTACAAGAGTTACTTGAGATAAAGAGCTGTCACATAATTATCATTTGGCGGGGGGGGAGGTGGTGGTGGGAACAATTAAGTGGATGACATATTTGAAGTGCTGAGAGCAAAACACTGTCAGCCAAGAATTCTATATCCAGTAAAACTATCCGTCACAAAAATGAAGAAGAAATCAAGACATTCCCAGATAAACAAAAACAGAGAGAATTTGTTACTAGCAGATGTTCCCTATAAAATATGAGAGGGAGTCCATCAGGCTGGAATAAAAGAACAGTAGATAGTAACTCAGTCCACACGAAGACAAAAAGCCCTGGAAAGGCAACCACCAAGGTAAATATAAGAGATACTGCAAATACACTTTTGTTTGTAAGTCCTTTTTCCTCTCTTACCTGATTTAAGAGACAACTGCATAAAGCCATACTTATAAATCTGTATTTATGGGCGTGCAAAGTATGAAGATCTAATTTGCATGATAATGATGGCACAGATGAGGGAAGAGGGGCAAGGGCTACCCAGGTGTAAAGTTTTGGTATGCTATTGAAATTAGGTTGGTATTAATCTGAGCCGGGTTGTCATACATTGAAATGTGAGTTGTACTCTCTGGGGCAACCACTAAGAAAATGACTTAAAAAAAACCCCCCAAAACCAAAAACCAAACAAACAAAGAAACAGCGAAAGCAGTGACAAGGGAATTTAAATGGCACCATCCCTTGTGCCGATTACCCAGCACAAAGCAGCTCCACAGAATTTTTCCAAACACCCACCCTGGTTTTGCGTCTTCCTTATCCTACGGAACAAGAAGCTGCTGCGAAACGGACTTTGAGTTGTGCATAGTTTATTCTTTCCCAAGCCATATTCATTAATTATCTAACTAAACACCCACATCCATGCATTCACTTATGTAAATATGCTTAAAGATAACGTACACGTTTTAAATAATACATATACGTGCATATTTAAGTACTTTATTTTAAGGAAGGTCAAAACTCCTCTACTCCCATCCTTATTTTCTGGAGTTTCTCTCCAAAGAGCAATAGCTCTTAACGATTTCTTGTTGATCCTTCTAAAGAATTTTAAGTCAAATATTTTCATCTAATGTATACTGTTTAAAAACGATGTGCACAAATGATACCATATGATATGTTGGTGGGCATCTTGCTTCTCTCATTGAAGATTTCTGCCTTATTTTAAAAAAAATGTTTATTTATTTTGAGAGAGACAGGGGGAGAGTGAGCAAGCAAGAGAGCACGAGTGGGGAAGGGGCAGAGAGAAAGGGAGAAAGAGAGTCCCAAGCGGGCTCCTTGCTGTCAGTGCAGAGCCCGAGGCGGGGCTGGAACCCATCAACCTTGAGATCATGACCTGAGCCGAAATCAAGAGTTGGATGCTTCACCGACTGAGCCACCCAGGTGCCCCAGGAAGATTTATTGGTTATTTTGGATCCTTGACCATGTAGGCTGACCTTAATCTCATTCTTTCTGTTGTGTACATGTTCTGTTGTGGGGCTGAATCATAATTTATTATATGTCTTCTTGTACATTTAAGATGTTGTTACTGTTTTTGTTATTACAACGAATGCTGTAGTGACCATCCTTGTACAGACACACTGGCATACTTTCGTGAGGCCAATTCCTAGCTGAGAGATTCCTGAGTCAAAGGCTATGTATATTTCAAATTCTGATAAATTTTGCTATATTGATCTCCTAAAAGGATACTCCAAATTACATTTCTGTCAATAATATAAGACAGTATCTATGTTTTACCCTCCCTAATACTTGGTATTATTAAGCTTTTAATTTTTTTTTTTTTTTTTTAGAGAGAGAGAGAGAGGCAGAGGGAGAGAGAGAATCTTAGGCATGCTCCACACTCAGCACAGAGCCCGATGTGGGGCTTGATCCCACAACCCCAAGATCGTGACCTGTTAAACTTCAAAATTTATGTGAATAGATAAGTAGACAGTATTTCAGGTAATTTGCATGTATTTAATTTTGAATGAGATTGAGCATCTTTTTCGGGGTCCGTTTCTATTTTTGTTTCTGTGACCTGCCTGTTTGGCTTTTTACAGAGGGTTTTAATAAGCTGGTTATCTTTTTCTCATTTAGGTGTAAGAGAAGCCGGGTTTTTGAAGCTCAGTCACACATACTGAGTTTGGGAAAATTCTTAATCTGTACTGAATTCTCTTGCCTTGTGTATGAAATGGGAGTAGATTGTTATGCCTCCTGGGGGTGTGGGAGGGAAATGCCTTGCTCATCTCAATAAGCATTAGTCTCTCTCCATCTTCAAAGCAGTGAAGATGCATATCCAATTCTCCTTCTGCTTGGAATCTCTCCATCAGTCCTCTTCTGCCATCAGCCAGAGAAAGCACTCTGCCCTTAAGGGCCACCTGGATAATCTCTCTAAGGGTCAAATGTGTCATAACAACATAATCTAATCATGGGAGTGGTAGCTCATCATACTCACACATTGGGCAAGGAGTCCTGGGATGGGGTCCTGCAATGTAGAATTCTGACTTCCACAGAAGTGGGACTTTTTCCTTCTTTTTTTTTTTTTTTAATTTTTTTTTTCAACGTTTATTTATTTTTGGGACAGAGAGAGACAGAGCATGAACAGGGGAGGGGCAGAGAGAGAGGGAGGCACAGAATCGGAAACAGGCTCCAGGCTCTGAGCCGTCAGCCCAGAGCCCGACGTGGGGCTCGAACTCCCGGACCGCGAGATCGTGACCTGGCTGAAGTCGGACGCTTAACCGACTGCGCCACCCAGGTGCCCCAATCTTTTTGAATGCAAGCTGGGGCAGAGCTTGGCTAAAAGAGCAGGGAATGCTGTGGGTAGAGACGGGAAGGGAGGGTTGGAGCTCCCCCACCAAGACCTCTACTGATGGCGTGCCCCAAACCTGGGATCACCATTTTGGAAGTTCCAAGTTGAAGGCATTAAGGCTGTTCCTAGAACTCAGATGCTATACTGCAAAGGGTAAAGCATCAACCAGCCATCAACCATAAACAGTTTATTGGGATACGTTTTGTTGAAGTAGAGCGCTGACCAAATGAGCCACAGGACTAATTTTATTTTTTATTTTTTTTAAGGTTTATTCATTTTTGAGAGAGAGAGAGACAGAGAGTTGGGGGGGGGGGAGGGGTTGGCGTGGAGAGGCAGGGAGAGAGAGAGACACAGAATCCGAAGCAGGCTCCAGGCTCTGAGCTGTCAGCACGGAGCCCGACACAGGGCTCGAACTCATGGACGGCGAGATCGTGACCTGAGCCAAAGTCAGACGCTCAACTGACTGATCTACCCAGGCGCCCCACGACTAATACATTTTGATAAACTAGGAGAAAAAGAAGCAGATCCAGGAGTAACTGAGCAGTTAGCTCACCTATACAAGATCATGCTGAGATGGGATTCAGATCCAGGTCCGCTGGATTCCAAAACCCAAAGGTTTTTCTTTATAAAATCCTAATACCACTGTTGCACATCAAGCCAGCCCAGGAGAGTAATCACCGTGAAAGAGCCTAGCCCTCTGGCTTCGCCTGTCCGTGCAACCACCAAGGGTAGCTCTGCCTTTGGGAAATCCAACTACAGTGGTTTCCCAGCCTCATGCTGCAAAGTGATGAGCACAGGCCTTTGAATGAGTGTACTCTTACATCTGTACTGAAAGACCCCAGAGCTTCCTACCATATTTCACAGCAGAATCTCACCTTTCTGAATACTGGGCCTTGAATGTCAAAAAAGCATTTTGGTACATGACTTTTATGAAAAAAAAATTTTTTTTATTTTAGTTGAGAGAGAGAGACACAGAAAAGAGAGAGAGAGAGAGTGGGGGGGGGGGCAGAAAGAGAGGAGACACAGACTCTGAAGCAGGCTCCAGGCTCTGAGCTGTCAGCACAGAGCCTGACATGGGGCTCGAACCCACAAACCATGAGATCATGACCTGAGCTGAAAGCCAGAGTTAGACGCTTAACTGACTGAGCCACCCAGCCACCCTGAAAAGCTTTAATTTTTAATAAGTAGCTCAGGTACAAACAAGAATTTTACCTGTCCGGCTAACTGAGCTTGTCAGAAGAGGCACAGCCAGGTACATGCAGGGGGAGGAGCTCATAACTCCGTTTTAAAGGAAAACTATCTTGGAAGCCCCAAATGGAGAAATGGGTTGGTAAATTGTGGTGCACGAGTATAATGGAGGATCGTGTGGGCCAATAAAAATGGCACACGTACATTCGTATCGGGAGCACAAGCGAAATGTGCATTCGTGATGATGACAACGATGGGCACAGGTAACGAAAATGTGATCGCAGAAATGGACACGGTTGTCTTTCATATTGTTTAACGTCGTCTATTCAATTATTTTGCGGAAGTGTTCACTGCAGGCTCCATATTAAAACCATCCATAAAGTTTGCATTTTGTTTAGATACTGGGTTCTGTAACACATTTTCAGGAGATGTAATTCCTATCGCAAGAGACTGTTGGCCAAGCGATGACAGAAATCCCAAGAGAAATCCTGAGAAAGATCGTAGGATTTTTGGCCAGAAAACGTGCGTTCGAGTTCCAACGTTAATGACAAAGTCGGGCATTGGCAGCTATCTTAACTTCCTCTTGAGCTGGTTTTCACACGATTAAGACGAGAATAACAACAGCAACAATAACCATTTTTGCCTCAAGAGTTGTGCAAATGGTTATATGAGGGTAATGAAAATGAAAGTACTTGATAGACTATAAAATGTCATGCAAATAGAAATTATTTTCTTAAGCGGTTATGCTGAGCGACATCGGGAAATGTCCACATTGAGAAATCTTACCCTGGGAGCTATTTTTTCTTTTTTAAGTCACCTATGAGCTTGGAAACTTCTCTTTGGTCTGTTTAAGAGCGAGTTCTTGTAACTAAGCATCTCTCAGGCTTGTGTGTGTGAGACAGCATCTCCTGACAGAGGATAGAATAGCCTCAGGAGTGCCCCTCAACCGAAACCATGTCCCCTGGCCTTGACCTTCAACAAGCCCCCTCTCCTCTTTTCTGTGCAGGAAGATGTGAAAAGACCACCGGGACAGGAGGCACATATCGCATGGAGTATCTGTTCCCTTCTTCCTCCTGACAGCTGTGCAGATTGTATGTCCAGCTCTGGTTGCAGACCTAAGGTGTCAGGTGGCCGTTCCCGTGTGCGCCGGCCAGCTCTTCCTCAGGCCTGACGGAATGCTTGTGCGGGTCACTGCCTTGACAGGTGTCTCATCCTGTCTTGCTGGAAAGACTCGGCCAAGTGCGGAGAAAGCAGCAGACTCTGTTGTTCTCATGAGAAGACAGCAAGCTAGTGCCGCCCTGGAAATGGAAGGGGAGAGTTAGCCAGATTCTTCCAGGAAAGCCAAGAAGTCCTAGCTAATTTCATGGTCATTTCCACACTGTTTATCAAAGAGTCTCTGCTCCAATGGAAAGCTCCCAAATATGGTGTTTTCACGAGCCTGGCTGGGATGTGGCCGAGTGCCTGAGACATATAAATATTTACTAAATAAGCAAATGCACTTGGCAATGCGTTTCTGCCTTAGCATTAGCACGGTGGTCATTGACGTTAATTCTCAGAGCGGGACCATTTTATGGATTATTCTCAATAGGGGCTAAGAAAACATATCAACGTCCAGAGCTTTTGAGGTCCACAGAGCCCCTGGGGGGGGACATCCACATTTTTCTGAGGGAAGGTGACTTTTTATGTGCAGAGGGGGCGGTAATGACTCCACTCTCTTGCGAAGCAGGGCAGGGCAGAGGAGAACGTGGCAAGCAGCGTTAGCCTGAGTCAGACTCAGGGTCAAGTCTCAGCTTTGGCACACTTCGTGACTTCCTGTAAATAACTCCCCCTCTCTGAACTCCTGTTGTCTTATCTATAAACGAGGGGCAGCAGTCCACATTCCATGGGGTTTTGTGAGGATTAAGGGAGATGATGTACAGAAAGCATCTGGCCAATACCACGCACTCATGAAATACTAGTTTTCCTTTCTTTTGAATTATCGTGGTTTTTTTTTTTTTTTTTTTTTTTTTTATAGCTTCGGGTTCTCCCAAATCTCACATTTCTTCCCCAGGATGTTCTTCTGCAACGCTAGTGTATGTATGTAGTGAAATTGAATCCACATGCTCCTCGATGCGTATAGTCAAAACATTAAGACGTTATTCCAGAAGATTTGTTTGATGTTCAAAAGTTCTATAGTGGCAGCATTGGGAGAGTTACATCAGTAATTGCTTTTTATGTTCTGTTCACTTAGACCAGTTTTGAAGATAACCACTGGCCTTATATGATCGTGAAGCCTGGCACGTGATTGCATCTCTTTTGTTACGAAGTCTGGTCACGAATATTTTCTCATTTAATCACGAAGGCAACCCGGCGTGAGTGCGTGAGTTTACGTGTGTGAGTCTGTGTAATAATTACAACGTTATCCAACTTTACAGATGAGTAAACTGGGTCTCAGAGGGATCAAGCAACCTATTCAAAGGCAAAAATCTGGTATTTGACAAAAGTGACTTTCAGGTCATGTGTTCGGTCTCCGGATCTAGAGCGTGCCACAGTCCCCCGGGACCGAAAAATTAGAGGTTGTTAAATGTGATCCCTCTCTCCTTTTGGCTGTGTGTTTCTTGGTGTTCTTTGGGAATCCCCACAGAGGTTCAAGCATTTAGGCAGATCCCGTCACTCATTGCGCAGTGACCAAGTTATGAGGGGTTGGGCTCAGCGCAAATTTTGCAGGCTGAGCGATTAAAAAAAAAAAATCTGGCAAGAATCACAGAATTGAGAGCCAAAGGGGACCTTTAGAGGTTGTTGCATTCCCGCAGATATTCATTACTTCATTCAGCAGCTTTTACGGAGGTCCTGCCGTGCCCCAGGCACCATGCAAGGTGCTGGAGATTCAATGTCAACCGTAATGGATACAGACCTTGCCTTTGGGGACAAAGCGGTGGTCTTCCATTCACTTTTCTAAAGTCACAGAAGAAGAAAACAGACACAGAGAAGGAAAACCACTTTGCTCCAGGCCAGATGGCTGGTTAGTCACTGGCAGGTTCCCCAATTTCCCACTCCCGACTTCTCCCCACTCCCACCATGGCCACCAACTTAGAACAGCTCCAAACCCCTGGATTTTTCTTCCTATTCCTCTGACACGGTTGATGGGCCCATCTGATGGATCCTTGCAGGAGGAAACCCAGAGCAGCTTCCATGGAAGGGGACCAGCGGGGAGCTGCTTCTGGATCACAGATGCTGGTCTTGTCAAGTTGCTGATGCCACATCCCCCCAAAATGGGTGCTAAGAAAGCAGGTCAGGGCACGCTTCCCCTGGCCTCCTCTCTGTGCTTGGGATGGCCCAGCCCCGGTCTCTGAGTGGGGCTGCTACTTCCCAGGGGAGGAAGGCCAGCCTCAGAAGAGTTCAGATTCTTTTAAGTGGTGCCTCAGAAACCTAGAAAACAGAAGGAAATAACCCCAGATCACAGATGGGGGGCAAGTCCTAAGGCATCAGGCCCCGTTCCGCTTAAATCAAGACATCCGGTCACTTTGCTTCAGCAGGACAAAGAGTCTTTTCTTCCTAAGCCAGGACTTCATGTCTTTAATCTTTCCCAGCAGAAAAGAGTTCTCATTACGTCTACATCTTATCACATAACTGTATATCATAAAGATGCTGTTATCACCTCTGCCTTCTGATTAACTGGCCCTGAGTGATTCTAGCCCATGTTATGAGCTGTGCTCTAAAAACAATGACAGTCACTCAGCCATCAACAGAGGCCAGAGTCGCAGGCACTGTTGAGTAATCTTCAGGAATCTCTGCGGGCTCTTCGTAATAAACAATGACGAGAGAACAGTTCTTTGTCCAGACCATGGCTAAGAGAGCCTTTCTGTGCTGATATGGTTTGGCACCTGCAGCCAGAGCCTGAGAGCCTCCAGAAAACTCCATTCCAATATGTGGCCTCACTTGTTGGCTTTATTTCCTGTGTCAAAACAACAGAAGTGAATAGAGATACGGCACCTGGTGTCTTAGGTGGCCAAGTAGAAAATAGGTGATATCCCTTTGTAGGTCAAAAGCACGCTTTGGAAGGGAGCCTGGGGCTGAAGGTGGGCATGGCTTTCAACTTTGAATATGTGAAAATCCAGAGGCAGGCATGGATATTTGAAAAGCGTGTCAAGGATTATCATGATTGAAATGGTAATGATGGTGATGATCACGTGATGGCGACGCCAGCAATTCCCAGTTTGTGATCAAGGTTATGGTGGTGAACTCACTCGCTCCTTGGGCAGCATGGGTTATGCCAATGTTCAGACCTGGCCCCCTGGCAGACTTCCCTGGCCCAAGCACACCCCAGGGAGGCGGATTTAATTGTTCCAGGGGAAGGTGAGCCTGGGCGTTGATGCAGTTTCTGTTCAAACTCTCCGGGAGATTTTCACGGGCAGCCAGAGTTGAGAACCTCTGCCTTTGATGAAAATCACCCAATCTGGTGGGATCTGGAAGGAATACACAAGTCCGTGACTTGTACATGATGTGAGGAGTGAGCAAGGGGACAAGGGAGCAAGATGGTCTAAGGAAAGGACCAGAACAGTGGGCACGGGGCCTGGAGGAACACACAGGCTTTTTTGGAGAGACAGGATGGTGGTGGGTCTGGCAGGAGCGCTGGGTGGGTGGTGAGAAGGAGCGACTCGAGGCTGAAGCTTCAGGTGGAGATAGTCTGTCACGGCTCTGTGAGCGACGCTGTGTGAATTAGACGCTCCTCCAAAAAGCCGGCTAGGGAACTGGCTTTGAGCAGAGTAGACGACATCAGATAGATACATCTCGAAGAATCAAAAGAGTGTGTGACTGCAATGTGGACAGTGAATGGATGGGAGGGGGACACAGCAGGTTTGAGGCCAGGGAGAGGCTGAGGCTCTAACCCAGATGAGGGCAAGGGTGGCCTGAGCAGAGAGTATGGCCATGGAAGGGGATTCACATTCTGTTGGGAGATGGAGTTGGCAGGGTTTGCCGATCGACTGCACACAGAAAGTAAGAGAACGAGTCCAGGATTCCCCAGAATCCTTCCCTGCTGCTCTCAGGCTCCATTCACATGCCCTTCCTCTCGAGCCCAGTGGCTCCAGACTTCTCCTTCTCCTGCCCAGCTGCCCTCTCCTGGCACTGATGCCCTCCCCCCTCCCCCCCCCCCCCCCCCCCCCCCCCCCCCCCCGGCCCCCTGCTTCTGGCCCATCAGCCCCAGGAGCAGTGTGGCTTGTTCCTGAGAAGTGATCCTTCCTAAACTACTATGGCTGAGAGCGTCCGTGCTGTTCTCCAAGGGTATGTGCATCTTAATCGGAGAGTTCTGTGATCTTCTCATTCATTTGGAGAGGGTCCCAGCACGCGGGGAGGAGGGACACTTCTGGAGTTTGCCTGAAGGTCTGGAGTGCTCTCATTTCACGAGTGGGGGGGACTTTACCTCTTCCCAAACTTCAAGATGTCCCCCCATCCCATCCTGCCCCATCCAGTAGCTCCGCCTCCCGTTCCTCCAGACACCAGCGACATGGGGATCTTAGCCGAAGTCATGCTTGTAAAAGCACGCTTGTAACGGAAGGACCCATAATTCACGGGTCATACAAACGCCTAGTTAAATCCGATTGCTTGTCGGACACCAGGTTCTGAAAGTGTCGCTGTGGTGACACCGTTTCTAGGCCCGAGGTCCCTTCATCTGTGCGAGGGGTGATGGTCTACTGGTCGGCTCGCCGTGCGATCCCCGGGATTAACACCCCTTAGAGTTTACACCCTGTTGTTTTTGCGAAAATACCTTTGGTTTAGGAGAGGATAAGAGGATCCTGCCTCGGAGAAAGTTTGTCAAAGAGCTGCATTATCTGCGTCAAAAAAGTAAATGATGCCAGGGGAGAGGACGAGAGGGGGAGAGTGGCACATGACATCACAGAGGACGCAGGCTCCATACATCCGGTGAAGATCATACGAGAACGCCTGGAAGATCCAGCTTGTTTCTCTGATGTGCCCAAAGAAATGTTGCAGGCGAAACCTCAATTTCTCTAGGTCCGAGAGGGTGCTGGGGGCAGAGACAGCAGAGCTGACGATAGCTCTGCAGCCCAGGGGGCTGCCCACGGGTGCCTGCCACAGAGACAAGCTGACAGGATGGGGGCCACAAATCTGCTTCACTCCCTTTGGCTCAGGGACGAGGCGGAGACCAGAAATACTGGTTTGGCGACACAAAACGTATTCATCTAACCAGGAGCAAGGCGAGCGCAGCAGAAGGTACGGAGAAGTATTCGTATATTGAAAATAGAAGACACAGCCCCTTTGCTGCAAAGGCTTTGCAGGGAGCCTCAGCCTCTCGTCTTCCGTTTCATTCTGGAGTGGTTCCTGCGTCGGAGCTAATGCCTGGGACACAGGCGTGCCTGACGGTGTCCGATGCTCAAGGCCATGGTCGTGCTGATGCTTCTTCAGGGCCAATCAGTGTCTGTTAGCAAACTGCCCTGTGGAGGCCCCATGGGGCTGCTGTTCCGGGCATCTGCGGACCGTGGACCTCTCAGAAGAGCTCTTCAGCTTTTGGTCCCCCACTCCCACCCCCCACCAGGTATGTGTCAAAATGGCCTGAGCTGGGGCAGCGTGAGTGACAGGCACTCGGCAGGCGCCCTTCCATAGGAGTCTGACCTGTTCCTCCTCAGCCACAGTTGTGTATGTACCTCAGCTCATTCGTCCCTTAGAGTGAGTTTTTCCCTCACTTTCCCCTGCAAGTCCTTCCTTACTGTGGGACCAGAGAAGCCCGGACCTCAGGAATAACACATTTCAGGCAGCTGGGTGGGATGCCCACCGCCCCAGAGGGTCCATAAACAGCATTCTGCAGAATTCGGATTCTCCGAGGAACAGAAGGATCCATATCAGACTTGTCGCGAGGCTAACGTGAGGCATGTCAAGGGCCTAAAGCAATGCCATTTACTGGCAGTTGTTCACTACACGGGGGATCCACGCCTACACAACGCTCACATTTTTTTTTTTTTTGTAATGTGCATTTATTCTCGAGAGAGAGGGAGACAGAGAACAAGCAGGGGAGGGGCAGAGAGAGGGAGACCCAGAACCTGCAACAGGCTCCAGGCTCTGAGCTGTCAGCACAGAGCCCGATGCGGGGCTCGAACCCACAAACCGTGAGATCATGACATGAGCCGAAGTCGGACACTTAACCGACTGAGCCACCCAGGCGCCCCACACAATGCTCACTTTGGGTCACAGTGTCAGAGGGGAGCGGGGTGGAGTGTTTCTGCGTTCTGTGTGGCGTCGACCTCTCACCACTTTGCAGGCTAAGCCTGCTGTCACTGTGGCTGGGTGAAAAGGATGCCAAGCTCACGGTCCGCTGGGGCAGCAGGGCTGGACGTTGCCTTGACCGGTCCCGCAGGACCTCTGGATGGCGCTCCGTGTCTGTAAGTTACGCCGCGCACAACTATGACATCTGAAAAAGTCACTTCCTGGGACCGTGTGAAAATGCGAGCTTTAAGTTGAGAATTGTTGTCCGTTCAATCATCACGTTGGCTGTGAGAAACAGCATGGAACCGCTTTACAGGGAAAATGTGTCTTTTTAGAGTAAATATCCACAGACAGAGAAACGTGAAGAAGCCAAGTGATAACTTTCAGCTGTTGCTTGGCCATCAGCCAATATTACTTTTTATTTCCTCCTTTTATTGGAGGTTGCTACTCCCTCTTCATAAAGGAGAACGCGGAGGCCCAGGGAGAGAATGGGAAGGAACATTCTTGTGGCTGGTGTGGTGAGGCCTGAGCCTGGCCTGAGAGGCAGGCTGCGTGGCTCCAGGACACGGCACGTGGTTGGGTTTGCCTTGGCCTCGGAGGGGTCGGGGGTGACAGGGACAGTTCTGTAAGTGCAAGTCTTTCCCAAAGCGCCTCCTGCCCCCTCTGCCACGGACGCTCAGTTGGGGGGTAAATTAGATTAACGGGTCCCCATGATGAAAATGGGAAGGAGAGAGTTCAGAGCGGAGTTTAACTTCCTTCCTGGAAAATAGCCCTGAGCTGTGATTTGAAATAAGAGATGCTCTTTAAGGATTAGTTGTATTTTCAAAAACCACATCAAATGGAAAACCCAGAAGCACAGAAACTCTGGGCTTGGCCTTGGGTTGGAAGACGTAGCCATGATGTGAACTAGCCGTGACCCAGCAGGAGATGGCCGGGGCCTCGCCTGAGCCCCCCCACCCCACCCCCAGGGAGTCCAGAGAGTAAACACCCCAAGAGCAAAAGGCTCAGCCCAGCTCCTGAGTCCACGAATCCCCCAAACTTAGAAGGGACTCACATGTGCCTCTTTGGAAGGTAGACTAGCACAAACATGGGACCAGAGACTTATAAACTGGCATGATTCATGGCACCTAAGGGCGCCTCAGAAGCCTTCATGGGTACTGATGGGATTTGAAGAGAGAGCTCTCGGTTATTTGGCGTTGTCTCATAATGTATCGGAAGGACACGTGGCTTTGGAGGGACAGGGCATTTCTATAGTCTGACGGTAAAATCCAAGGTGCTTGCCTCACCGCAAGGAGGTTTGGGAAAGGGGGCTCCATCCGGTGCAACGCCCAGTAGCAGACCTGTGGGCCGGGCTTAAAGGTTCACCACGTCCTAATGTAAACAAAGTGGCTCCAGGGGCTGTTCCTCAACCATCCTTGGGGATCGTGATCAGTCCACTCGCTCACAGTTGAGCCCGTGTGATCTTTGACGCGTTTTGGCTTGCGGCCTCCCGAACCCTGAACACCCTGGGGAAAACGAAACAGCACAGCAACGGCGCTTCACATCCTACGGGAGGACGTTGGAGTGCTTGCTCGCTGCCCTCTGATCCCTGCGTGGGAAGGAGAGGTCTGTCTCTGCCTGCTCTGTTCTGCTTTTGCTGGGTCGAGGGAGATGGAAACAGCCCGGACTGGCATGGCTCGGAGAAGGCGGGGAGTGGGGGGAGTGTAAGATCCACATCAGCGAGAGAGGAAGGAAGGAGGCACAGCCAGAGCCGGCCGGCGGGAGGGAGTTTTCTTTGGCAGCTAAAGGGAGGGAAGGGATGTGGGTGGCATGGGGAGAGACACGGAGACATAGGCCAGAGGATCATAAAATCAGACTTCGCTCTGAGTCTTGAATGAGACCTCCCTTTGCCATCTTCCCAGAGATTGCCACGAAGATTTAAATCGCCGTTGGAGCGCTTTCGGTTGCCAGCCTGGTGTTTCCGCTGAACGGGACGGCGAGCAGTGGCTGGCTCCAGGAGAGAGCAAGCAGGTGCCCCTGTGCGGCCTGCCTTTCGGCACTGGCCTGGGCGGGGGGTGACATTTCCGTACGGGACTCTCCCCTCCCCACTGCATTCTGCAAGGGCCTGCTTACCTGGTGTGCCTGCTGTAGACGCCTGGCCGTGAACAAACCACGGCTCGCCGAGGCCACTTGGGCCGTACAATAGGTAAAACGATAAAGGCTATTTAACCCAGGCCTGCTTCTTCTCGCTCGCTCGCTCTCTTTTAATGGTGGGAAAATACACAGAACCCCAAATTCACCCCCTTAGCCACCTTTAAGTGGACAGCCCAGTGGTATTAAATTGCATTCGCGTGGTTGTGCAACCATCCGCTCCGTCCGTCTCCAGAACCCTTTTCATCTTTGCAAAACCGAAACTCTGTACTCATTAGATAATACCTCCCCATTCCCTCCTCCCCTGGCCCCTGGCAGTCACCATTCTACTTTCCGTCTTTATGAATTTGGCTGCTCTAGGGACCGCATAGAAGTGGAAACATACCGTGTCTGTCTTCTGGGGACTGGCTTATTGCGCTTAGTGTAGCAGCCTCGAGGTTCATCCATGTTCGTCGCAATTTCCTTCCTTTTTAAGGCTGAGTAACAGTCCAGCCGGGTATAGACCACATTTTGTTTCTGCATTTGTCTTTTGATGGACACCTGGGCTGCTTCTACCCTTTGTTGTTGTTGTTGTTGAATTTTTTTAATGTTTATTTAGTTTTGAGAGAGACAGAGACAGAATGCGAGTGGGTTGGGGCAGAGAGAGAGGGAGACACAGAATCCGAAACAGGCTCCGGGCTCCGAGCCGTCAGCCCAGAGCCCGACGCGGGGCTCGAACTCACGGACCGCGAGGTCGTGACCCGAGCCGAAGTCGGACGCCCAACCGACCGAGCCACCCAGGCGCCCCTAATTCTGTTACTTTTTTAATGGATTCCTCTGGGTTTCCCTGTGTATAATCATATTCTCTACAAATAATGACCATTTTGCCTTACATCTCCCTTCTTTCTCTCTATTTTCCGGCACGATACCCGAGAGCTTCACTGCTGGGGCAAGCTGATGTTGGCTTCTGCTCTGCAGTAGATATTTCGTCATGTCAAAGAAGTACCATCTGTCCCAGTTTCACTTAGGACTTTCTGGTGAAAGTCAAGAGCCAAGGGTTAATGCTCTGAAATGCCTTTTTCAGCATCTGGTGGGTATTAGGTTTTCTGTTGGAATCCTTGATGCGGCAATCATGCTAAGGACTTCCTAAAACTGGCCCGTTCGCTATCTCTACGTTTGAACCCCAAAACGCTCCTGGGTGAGGTGCTGTGCCAAGGCCCTGCCCGACGTGCCTGGGAACTGGGCCTGCAGAGGCCGTGGCAGGCTTCCCAGGGAGGGCTCAGGATGGCTTATTGTTTCTGAATTAAACAAATGAAGAATGTGATTCAATTAGAGGCAGCATAATATAAACCAAGATGGATTTATATTTAGCCAGGCAGAGACATGTGGGAAAGAATGGAACTTCCTTCGGCACAGGCTTGGAAAGTTGGCTTTGAAGGGAAGGAGCTCCGTTCTTCCATGCTGTCTTCACCTCCCCCAGACTCGCCCCCAGATGTTTCCCTCCAGATATTTCAACGTCTTGGGAAAGCATCATGGTTTAGTGGAAAGCAAAGCTCTAAAATTTTCATCTAGGAGCCTCGCTGTCTCTGCTAGAGACGCCTGTAAGGACAGAAGCCACGTTGTCCTGGTTTTCCCTGTTTCCAGATGGGTGGATGGCACCTCCGAGTCAGCCAGTGTGGCTTTTAAGAACAGATTAAAAAATGGCGAAGGTGCGAATACATTGCATTTACATTTCCAAACCAATTCCTAGAGAGCATTAGACAGAGAAACAAAATCCTCTTTGTGATAAGCCTCCTTGGGTTTCCTTTTGGCAGGAAAACGAGGCGGGAGGAAAATTTTGTGAATTTTTCTTTGTTGGGAAGGGTGAATGAACGTGGAACCAACCACCGAATAAGGATCACCATCCTATGACTCTCTGCATCTTTACCAATGGGAGGGAGAGGGGCACACTTGGTTCTTTCTCTTCCACACCTAATTCTTTGGGGTGGTACGTAATGTCCTCTGTTTTGCTTGTGCAAGGGTCTGAAAGTACTTTGTGTTCATTCTAGGATAGAGCAAAGAAGTAAATATATTGTAGATAATGAAAGCTACATTTCTCCCTGTTGGAGAAAAGTTATAAATGAGCGAAGGGGGCAGGCTAGAATAAACCCTAGGATATTGGATTGGAATTGAAGGTCTCGGAAGGAACTCATGTCTTTAATATGCATATATGTCGACAAATCACACGGGTAGAAACTTTGTAAATGACAGATTTCGTTGCACACAGTTGAGAAAAGGATGGGCTATGCCATCAAAGTAGCTGAGACAAATGGTTACCCTTAGGAAAACAAATAAAAAGGATGGCCTACCTCGTAGCATAACAAAGCCCTATTCTAATTGGATTAAAAGCAAAGATGAAATTAAAAGATGTTAAAACATCAGAAAACATTATAACAACATGTCATTACGCCATTTGGGGGGAGAAGATTTTTTTTTTTTTTAAATGAAGACACAAAAAAGCACAAGCATAAGTAAGAAATAATGATAGATTTGACTCCCATCAAAATTAAAAATTTGGCTCATCAAAAAAATGTTGGCTCATTACAAGAAAAAGGGAAGGGGCTCCTGAGTAGCTCAGTTGGTTAACCATCGGACTCTTGATCTCAGCTCAGGTCTTGATCTCAGGGTTGTGAGTCCAAAGCCCCGTGTCGGGCTTTGTGCTGGGTGTGAAACCTACTTTAAAAGAAAATGAAGATCAGGTCACAAACACTGGATGAGAATGACTGTAATACATGGAAGTCACGAAGGATTAGTACCTAAAATATGTAGAATCCACTGGGCCTGACCTTTCTGGAGAAGGCAGTCTGTTCCACAAACAGTTATTCGTCCAGTGGGAGTTGCTCTAAGGGAAAGGAGGAATCAGGAGGGATTATTGACACAGAGCTGCAGGGGTGACTTTATTAAGCAAGAGGCACCTTGGAATTTATAGTAGCAGGAAAGCAAATGAAAGTTCAGGGCCTTGGTCGATTAAGAAAAAATGAAGAGTGGTTCATGCTTCTAGACTAACGGGAAGTGGCCAAGTGGTAACGTGAGGGTCTCCCTTTTTTTTTTTTTTAAGTTGATTTATTTACTTTGAGAGAGAGACCCAGCTGGGGAGGGGCAGAGAGAGGGGGAGAGAATCCCAGGCAGGCTCTGTGCTGTCGGCATGCAGCCTGATGTGGGGCTTGAACTCACGAAGCATGAGATCGTGACCTGAGCTGAAATCTAGAGTCAGACGCTCATGACTGAGCACCCAGGCGCCCCAAGGGTCTCCTTTTAAACAGGGAATGAGCGGCAGGGGAGAGGGATCCAGACCCATGAGAAGCCAAATACGGGGACCACCCTTCAGGTAAAAAGAAAGTTTTGGCTGAGCAGAAATAGTAAGTCTTCCTGGATAATAATTTGGACCTAGGACTCTGCATGTATGTGAGCATTATGTTGCTTCTGGAAAGAAAGAAGAAACTTGTTAAAATATGTATTGTTTTTCCTATTCATTATGCTTTTCTAAAAAAGGAAAACATCCTCACTTTGTTTCTATTTCCCCTCTGCTCCCCGCCTTCCTCCACCCACCTTCATCCCCTCTCTTCCAGAAGGCTCTCCCAGGAAGGCTCAGCTGCTTTGACCAGAGACCTGCTCTCACACAGGGCAGCTGGGTGAGAATACAGGTTGTCTCAGGGAGCTTCTGCAATCATCCTGTTTCGTGAAGATGAGGAAAAATGAAAAACTTCCTTAAAAAAAATTGGTACTAAGGCTTGTTTTCTTTTCTAGACCTCTGGAAAACATTCAGTGGTACTGTGTAAAGGAAAAACGAGTTAATAAAATTCTTCCTAGCTTGTTCTTATTTTTGTATCCAGGAGTGAGTGGAAAAATCAGACCTTTTCATGATCACTGACCCCGTGGCAGTTCGGGCGTGCTCTTGTCTGTGTATAGAAAGCATGTCAAGACTGATTAAATTATCTAATTAAAATAATGACCGCAAAGCGCCTGTTTATTTTGGCCTGAGAAAGGTCAGCTTAGCCAGCCCCTTCTCTGTCCCTCTGAGGAACCCCTTCCTTCCTTGTCACAGGCTCACACAAGGCCCACACGGCTTGGCTCCCAAAACCTGCTTCTGGAAAAGCGAGGGTAGGACCCATGTTCACCAACGGGGACAGGACTGACTCCAGCAGGGACAGAAGAACACTTGAGACAATTTCCTTGTCAGTATCTATTCAGTAAGGAGACGGCAGACACGAACAATTCGGGCATTTCTTAATTTTTGTCTGTACAAAAATTGGCAACTGTTTGATTGACTTGAGCTGACTGTAGTCTTGATTTGCATTATGAGGATAAAACTTACGAGCCACAAAGCACGTCCGCAAGTAACAAGTACAGAAAAATGCCAGAGACATTTCTATTGTTGTTTTGAGACTAGTAGGTAGCTGGTTGGACTAATTTGTCATGAAATTGCTTGGCAGTCTTGACTCGTGCGGCACAGCCCAAGGAGAGGCACTACTGGAGTTTTTGTGGTCATTACTTTGGGCCCCAGTCTGCTACTGAAGACAGGGCATTAATGATGGCTTATTATATTCAAGCCAGTTCAATTGTTCTTTTTTTTTTTTTTTGGCCAGGAGTAAAATTTGGGGCATAAAATATAAATATGCTCTGCATGATTTATTTTAAATTTAAGCGCATCACGAAATGCACTGAGCCTGTCCTTTGCTATAAACCTTGCACAAGGTATAACAACATATGTGTGGACATCAGAAACATTCTGTTGGGGCGCCTGGGTGGCTCAGTCGGTGAAGCGTCCGACTTTGGCTCAGGTCACGATCTCGCGGTCCGTGAGTTCGAGCCCCCTCGTCGGGCTCTGTGCTGACAGCTCAGAGCCTGGAGCCTGTTTCAGATTCTGTGTCTCCCTCTCTCTCTGACCCTCCCCCATTCATGCTCTGTCTCTCTCTGTTTCAAAAATAAAATAAACATTAAAAAAAAAAAAAAGAAACATTCTGTTAGCCTCGCAGTTATTGTCAAGGGCTTCCTTTGGGGGTGTTGGTCGACCAGCCTATAAATCCTTAGAATGGAGGCTACAACCTTTGAGAGCCAGAGTGCTAAGTTTCATTCTTATTTCCTTCTATCGCACCCGGGAGAAGAGGGACTGGTGCGGGAGCACTTTGCAGAAGGAAAGCCAGGCCTTCTGCTGAGCCTTGAAGGATATGGTAGTTCTCACAAGGAAAAGGGAGACGCTCACGTGATGAATGCAAATGGCCTCCAATACCACGTTGGTGTTTCCTCCTTCTCCCTCCCCCACGTCTTGATTCATTTTTCTTCCTTCAGCCTTTAATAAGTATCTTCTATGACAGATCAGTGATGGCTCACTAACTACATATTGTTTTAATGCTCCATAATATTAGCTGGTTAATATTTTCATGAAATTTCTTAAAGATCTCTGTGCAGCCATCTTCCTTTGAGATACGGGAAGAGAAAAAAGGCCAAAATGTCAGCTCCTCTGGGGCAATTATTTACAAAACATTATCATGATTGTCTTTTAATTTTGGGTGTTCTTCATTCTTTTGTGCAGGGCTAGATTTCCATCTGGTATCATTTTTCTTCCTCCCAAAGGATTTCCTTTAACATTTCTTGCGATGCAGGTCTGCTGGGAATGAATTCATTCAACTTTTATATGTCTGAAAAAAATCTATTTTGTCTTTATTTCTGAAAGTTTTTTTTTTTTTTCTTGGATATAGAGTTCTAGATTGACAGCTTTTTTTCCCAGTGCTTTCATGATGCCGAACCAGTGACTTGCATGGTCTCTGCAGAGAAAATTGCTGTAATTTTTATATTTTTTCCTCTGTACGTAATGTGTCCATTTTCTATGTTTTTAAGATTTTTCTTTTTACCACTGGTTTTAAGCAATTTGATGCTGATGTCCCTTGGTGTAGTTAGTTTTCTTCATTTTTCTTGCGTTTGGGATTTGTTAACCTTCTCGGATCTGTGGAAAAAAATGTGGCCAGTATTTCGTTGATATTTTTTTCTGCCCCTACCATTGAGGATTCCAATTATATATATATTAAGCCTATGAGTTTCATGACACAGTGATGTTTTGGTCATTAATTCTTTAATCATTTTTTCCGCCAATGGTCCATATTAGATTATATTGCTAGGGTTCAACTTTCCTGCATTCCTGCTGTTAATTTCATCCAATGTATTTTTCATTTCAGATATTATAGTTTTCATCTCTCGGAGATTGATTTGAGTCTTTATTATATCTTCCATGTCTTTCCTTAACATGTTTATGCCTTCCTCCACCTTTTGGAACATACAGAATTATAATATGAAATTATGGTACTTGTTTTAATGTCCTTGCCTACTAATTCTATTTTTGGGTCATTTCTAAATCTGGGCATATTGATTGATTTTTCTTTTCATTATGAGTTCTGTTTTCCTGCTAATTTGCACGGGTGGTAATTTTTGCTTGGATGCTAATTTTTGCTTGGATATTAGACATTTCACCTGGACAGTTTACCTTGTAGAGTGCTGGGATTTTTGGTATTCACTTGAGTAGTTTTGGGCTTTGTTCTGGGATATTATGTTACTTGAAAGTCACTTAACCCTAACGAGGATTGCTTTTGAACTTTGGTGAGATCAGAGTATTCCCTGGTCTAGGACTTATTTTTCCCTACTCCTGCCATGCTATACCTGATGGTCTGTATGATGTGACATTGCTCACTCTGGCTGGTGGATATACGAAGTAGTTCCAGGGGTCCCTCTGCTACTATGTCCCATGAACGCAACTGTCCTGGCTTCTCTGATTTCTCCGCTCTCTCTTCTCAGTTTAGTGAGACCATAGGGCTCAATTCGGGCTTCCTCTCCCTGCCTTGCAGCCTGGACACTCTCTCCAGGCCGTGAGCTAGGGCAACCATAGGGCTCATTGGTTTGTTTCCCTCTTCTCAGGGATCGTTATCTTGCATTGTCTGTTGTCCAATGTCTATAAACCGTTATTTCTTCTATGTTGTCCAGTGTTTCCGTTTTTCAAGGTGAGAAGGTAAATCTGGGTCTTGTTATTCCGTTGTAGCAGGATGAGCGTTATTTAAGCACTGGAATATAGGACACACGAAGATGGAATTGGCCTCTGTTCATATGGAGCTTATAATGTAGAAGTGCAAAGGAGGTTTTACATATTAATTAATTAATTCGTTAACAAATTTCCTTGGTTCCCTACTATTCTAGGTTCTTACATTCCAGTGGGAGGAGAAAGCAAACGGATGTTAAATATAATGAACTTTAAGGAAAGATAAAGGAAGGTGATGAGGTGGGTGGATATTGATGTTTTAAATAAGGCAATAAAGGATAGCACCTCGGCGGAGGTGGAAATTGACTGGAGACTTGAATTAAGTGAGATTGCCGGCCAGAGGAAGAAGCTTGCAGGCAGGGAGAAGAGCAAGTATTAAGGTCCTCAGGCAGGAATGTGCTTAGCTTATTTAAGAAACAGAGAGAAGGCCAGTTGCGGCTGGAACTAAGCGAGTGAATGGGTGAGTGAATGGTAGGATTTGAGGTCAAAGGGATTGTCAAGGGCTACATCTTGCAGGCTGTGTAGTTATGACAACCATGAGAGCATTGTGAAAGGGGACCAACCATGTAGTGGGCTCCTAGCTTTGTTTTTTTTTTTGCCAACTCTTGCTTCAGTGAACCACTTTTAAGGACAACTTAGGAAACTTAATTTATAGCCCCCCGGCTCTGCTAATTAATTAATATTCTGCGATTTTTACTATTATTTATTACTGTACTTTTCTATCCTTTATTCTGACAGAGACGCTTGATAATCCTTACTTTGTTGAAAGTGTAGTTGGTTCATAGGGAGGGTATGTGGTATAAGGTCAAAGACCAAAGCAATGCGGCCTTTTAGAATTATAAATCAGAGCCCTCAAATCTCGGGAGGAGGCCCACGGGTAGAGTGAGAGTGGCATTTGAGCTGGTTTTCTTTGTGGTAGGATTTGTTTTTATTATTAAAAATTTTTAAATGTTAAAAAATAGAACTAATATATTTTCATGGTAAAAAATACAAACTGAATGAAGTCCCATTCCCCAAAGATAACCGTTGTGAATAGTTTCTTGTTTATCCTTCCAAAAACTTTCATAGCTTTTAAAAGCACCGATTTGAGTCTCTATACTTTTTTGTTAAACAAAAACAAGCTGAGTTTTGCCCTGCATTATGTATTTTTTTTCACAACACTTTTCCAGGGACCTTTGCATTTCAGTGCAGATGTAAAACAAATAATCCTAAAATTTGTATGGAAACTCAAAAGATCCTGAATATCAAAAACAATCCGGAGAAAGAAGAACAAAGCTGGGGCATCCTTCTTCCTGATATTGATACTATAAAGCTATAATGACCCGAACAGTATGATACTGGCATAAAAATAGAGAGATCAATGGAACAGAACAGAAAGCCCAGAAATAAATCCACACATATATGCTCAATTAATCTATGACAAAGGAGGTAAGACTCTACAATGGGGAAGAGACAATCTCCAATAAATGGCATGGGGAAAACTGGACAGCCACATGCAAGAGAATGAAACTGGACCACTATCTTACACTGAACACGAAAATAGACTCAAAATGGACTGAAGACTTAAAATTTTTTTTTAATGTTTATTTTATTTTTGAGACAGAGAGAGACAGAGCACGAATGGGGGAGGGGCAGAGAGAGAGGGAGACACAGAATCGGAAGCAGGCTCCAGGCTCTGAGCCATCAGCCCAGAGCCTGACGCGGGGCTCGAACTCACGGACCGCGAGATCGTGACCCGGGCTGAAGTCGGACGCTCAACCGACTGAGCCACCCAGGCGCCCCATGAAGACTTAAATATAAGACCTGAAATCATAGAAGGAGTTAGCATCCAAAATATAGAAAAGACTCATAAAACTCAGGATCAAAAAACCCAATAAGCCAATTAAAAAATGGGCAGCCAACTTGAACAGGCGTTTTCCAAAGAACACATACAGGTGGCCAACAGACATCATTACCCATAAGGGAAATGCAGATGAAAACCACACAATGAGATATCACCTCACACCTGTCACAAAGGCTATTATCAAAAAGATAGGCTATAACAAATGTTGGTGAAGATGTGGAGAAAAGGGGACCCTTGTGCACTGTTGGTGGGAATGTAAATTGGTGCAGCCACTATGGAAAATAGGTTCCTCAAAGAATTAGAAAGAAAAAAAGAACAATTGTACAAGCCAGGAATTCAATTTGTAGGTATTTATCCCCTCCCCCAAATGAAATCACTAATTTGAAAAGACACATGTGTGCCTATGTTCACCGCTGCATTATTTACAATAGCCAAGATATGGAAGCCATCTAACTGTCCGTCGTTAGATGAGTGGATAAAGAAGATGTGGTGGATACATACCCAATGGAATATTAGTCAGAAAAAAGAATGAAGCTTGCCATGTGTGACAACATGGATAGATATAGAGGGTGTGACGCTAAGTGATACTTTAAAAATGAGCTGATTTTATTCCCCATCAGATCTTTTTCCTAAGGCTGTGTTAAAGATCTTTGCATCTCCGTGCTAAGGAGACTGTTCTTTCTTTCTAATGGCTCCAATAAGTGTATTTACTATGTTTCATTCAACTAACCCACTATCGGTGGCGTTTCAGATATTTTTCTCAGCAGTTTTGTTGCAGTGGTATTCTTGTCGGTTTTTATCTTTATGTAGTGTGTTGCCTAAAGAGCTTCATCATTTCTTTGTGGGAATACACCTGCATTTACTATTTCCTTTTCTAGAGTGGAGTATTTCTCCAGCCTCATCCTTGGGTCACCCTGCCTTTCTTCTCGCCCACCCACTTCCTTCGCTCTATGCTCTGCTATGTGGAGATACAGTATCCTCTGTGTCCACTAAATGAATAAACGGGTGACGGAATGAATAGTGACCCAAGGAAAACGCGAGCACTTCTCACGGCAGCTCTTTTGCTCAGGCTCCTGTCCTCAGAATAAGGCGACCGGCTGAAGCAAGTACGTCTGCCATAAGGCTGAGTGGGCTTCAGTGAGGCCAAATCCCGAGCTGTCTTCCGTCATATTTTAGTTTTTGCATTCAGTGGATGTCTTCTGAAGCATGAAGTCATTTTTAAGAGCCCTGGCATTGGGGTGCTAACCAGTTCTCCAGGGAGCCCTGGTTGGTCTTAGCATGGCACCTGCCGCTAAGAGGGGTGGGGGAAGGGAGCCGGAGAGGCCAACTATAGAGATACAATTCCAAGGAAAACCCTTCCCACTTTGCATTGTCGGGCTCTGCCATGATAGCATATCATCATGCACTCCCAAAGGGGAACCAAGTCAACAGTGCAAGTGGAAAAATTGTGTCCATCGTGACAACGGGGTATCTGACACTTCAGACTTTTAATTCTGTGTGCTAGAGAGAGGCCTGGTGATGCTCTGTTGTCAGACCAAAGGACAAAACATGCTCACCCTGCCTTTGTACCTCAGACTCCCCTCCTGCCTGGCCGTTTGTGGACAGAGCATGTGACACGTGTTAGAGCAGGGGCTCTGTCTTCTACACTGGCGGGCATTGCTGCAGAGCCTGGCTCCACACCGGGCACGTGGCCCACCCAAGGTCCTTGTGCAACCAACCCAGTGGCGGCTGGATAATTCAGCCTCCGGTGGACTCGGGGGCTTGACGGAGTGCCAGGCAGTGGGAAGTTGGGAGAACGGAGACAACCAGGCTTGCTGGTTGATCTCGTCAGTGCTTTTGATTTATGTTTGTTTATTTATTTATTCCGAGGCAGAGATAGCACAAGCGGGGGAGGGGCAGAGAGAGAGGGAGAGAGAGAATCCCAAGCAGGCTCTCAGCTGTCAGCGCAGAGCCCATTGTGGGGCCCCAACCCACAAAATCGCGAGATGGTGACCTGAGCCAAAACCAAGAGTCGTAAACTTAACCGACTGAGGCGCCCTGCTCTTGTCAGTTTTTATTAGGATGCTGAGGTCATCTTGGTGCAGTTTGTATACGTAAAACACACATGCCCACACACACGTACCCACTTTGTGTGGTGTGTGTGTGTGCACACAAAGTGAAGCAATGTTTCTTGCCTAAAAGTAGATGTGAACAAACTAGCCTTCTTTTGATTTCTTAACCTCTACCTCCAATTCAACATCTATGATTCATTGTTCCATTTTGGCAAGGAGGAAAGATGACTTTCTTTTCTGTAGGCGAAGCATCTGGTTTTTTTTTTTTTTTTTTTTTTTTGGTTTATCTGCAGATGCCGCTAAACACTGTTTAACTGGGTGTTCGGCTGATGAGAGTGGCCAAGATGGTGGGCCAGTGGCATTAGCGTTTGGGGTGGAAAGATAGAAAAGACAGGAACCCTGTCACAGAGGCTTCAGTGTGTTTGTGTATCTCGGGGCCATTCCGGGGCCATTCTCTCTCTTGGCATGGGTTTGGGTCGTCTGGGCCTCTGCTCTCGCCCCATCCTGTAGCTGACAGAGATCTAACTCAATTTACCCTGCGGTTCTTGTCATTGACATCGAGGGAGTGAACCTGGCCAGGCACCGTATGAGAAACCAAATTCTCTTTGACCCAGTATTCTTTCATCTTATCTGTCCTTAAAACTGCAACCCCCCTTATTTTTAACACAAAACATATCGACAGTGCATTGAACCCTGTGTCCTGAGTCAGGCTGCTCCGGAAAGATCCCTATTGCCCCAACGGCACCAGGACGTACTTTGCAGATGAAGGTTTTATTGCATAGCCTTTGGGAAGCCGTATCTTACACAGCAGATACTTGGAAAAGTTCACTCAGGGTGCTGGTGGCTTGTTCCTGTTTTTCATATTTCTGAGTAGTGTGTATGTAATACATACGATGTGATCACAGATTTCAATCACATAGCCTCCAAGATGAGTAAAGGCAATTAGATAGGAGTATGTTTCAATGTTTGGTGTTTACTTGTTGTTACCCATATAAATGTTCTATAACTGATAGTTATTCTAAAAATTAGATTGGTGGTTAATTTCACTTGCCAATGACTTGAGGTGATTTTTATATAACATCCCTTAAAAAGTTAGAATTAGAGGGGTGCCTGGGTGGCTCAGTTGGGTAAGCATCTGACTATAGCTCAGGTCATGATCTCACGGTTTGTGAGTTCGAGCCCCGCGTCGGGTGCTCTGTGCTGACAGCTCAGCTCAGATTCTGTGTCTCCCTCTTCTTTCTGCTCCTCCCTGCTTGCACTCTCTCTGTCTGCCTGTCTCTCTCTTTCTCCAAAATAAATATGCATTTAAAAATTTTTTTAAATGTTAGAATCAAAGAACAAAACCAACCGGATATACTTGATTCACTCGTTCACTCAGGTGGGTTGGTCTAAACGGCCTTCCAGATGATCAAGAACACGGAGCAGTATCTGTCTATTCGGTCTAAAATCACACAGACATTCATATTTTCTGTGGATCAAGAAATACAAATCCATGCCGTCTACAAATTCCGTAGAGGTTAAACTTCGCCTCATAAATAGAGGTAGGCTTTTAAAACGGACAATCAGACACTCCAGCTGCATGCTGATAAAACTGCCATTCCTCCCTATTTTTCTTAGAATCTAGCGGGCATTAAAAAAAATAATGTTCTGCCTTCTTGAGCTATCAAGTCGGAAAGCCTGTCTCAGCCGGGTGAGGGTGAGGTGCCTCAACTCCAGGCATCCAGGCAGCAGCCTGTAAATCTTGCTGCCTTGCTCAGCCGGAGGTCCCACAGGAAACACAATCCTTCCTGCTGGCGTCCAAAGTAAGGGATATGGGACACCTGCAGAACAGGCACTATGGGCCCTTTCAGCCTGATGTCCTGGGGCAGACACGGGGTGCTTTGGCCCCGTGGGGGGCTTCCCTCTGGGAGATCTTGATGCGGTGGGGGTGGGGTACAAGGGTACCCTTGTACGAAGCCTTCGTACCCAGTCCGAAGCCTGCTTGGGATTCTCTGGCTCCCTCTCTCTCTCTTCCTCCCCTGCTTGCACTCTGTCTCTGTCTCAAAATAAATAAATACACTTAAAAAAGAGAACAAAATGCCATATCAACAGAAGAAAGGAGATAATAAAGATTAGAGCAGAAATGAAAGACATAGAAACTAAAAAAAACCAAAAGAACAGACCAGTGAAACCAGGCGCTGGTTCTCTGAAAATATCAACCATGTCGATTGCCATAGTTACCATTTATTTCTCGTGTGCTGTGAAATCAACCAACCCCAAAGCATCACAATCCTTCTTTTCCTTCAAAGCTCCCCATACATACGCTGTGCACTCCAGGCTGGGACCTGCCTCCCTGAACTCCAATTCCTGCACCCTTTTCACCGCCCCCCTCCTCCTGCACCCATCACAGACCCCTTACTCATGCAGCCCTTTCCAGTGAGACAGAGGTACTGCTTCGGGTTGTGCAGGGGGCAGCCAGTGAAGCAGAGGGCCCCCCTCCCCCACCGTGGGCATGATGGAGCGAGGGTGGAGAGGAGACAAGAGAGAGGAACCCAGGGTGCCTCGTCAGAAGGAATAGTGAGATGGAGGAACATCTACAAGGGCTGGAGCGGGACTGGGCAAAACCCTGGTCTGCACTGGCTTTTATGTTGATGGTTGAAGGTACTCTGTGCCTCTGAGGACCAGAAGTGTAAAGATCTGAGTCCTGGTCCCAGCTCTGTCACCGTGTTCTAGGGGGATCTCAGGCTGATCACTTCCCTTCCCCCGGCTTCAGGCTCCTTCTCTGATGATGGAGCAGGCCAGATACACTTGCAGGTTTCTGCTGCTTCTAGAACTCTGTGCATCCCATCCTTACCCAGGGGCCCGAAGGCGAAGCCATCCTCGGTTTCCACCGAAATGTGATCTGCGAGGGCCGGCCCAGGCAGACGCTGATGGCCGCACAGGGGAACCAGAACAAGGGATCCTCGGCTCCAGAGAGAGTTAGTATGTGACCGAGGTGCAAGGCGGTCCCGCACCCCCAGCACCTCACACTGGTTATGAGAGGCCATGGGAGTGTGCTTTTGAGATGGCTTCGTTCATAAACACCGGCTCCCTTCCCATTCCTCCGATTCTGACTCATCTGGGCTGCGCACCTTCGTTCTGTCGGTGCGGGATTTCCATTTGTTGGATATGCTTAAATCTTTTTTTAAGGGGTTGCCTTTCTCAGTATTTTGGTTCTTAACTTCTGAAAGTGTTTCTGCTTTTAATAAGGTGGTTTCCTTTTTATTTGCTCGTCTCTTTTGCTGGGAAAGATCAGAGTAACGACCTGTGCTGGTGGAGTTTCAGATTTACCCCTGACAGTAAGAGCCACGGTAGTAGCTGGGGAAAAAAATTACTGTGAAAAGTCCCATCTGCCCCGTTTCCCTGCCCCGTTTTTATAAATAGAGGGCCCATGTTACAGTGGAAACCATAATATTGCCCAGGTAATAAAAACATCTGGGGTTTGACTCCTTTTTTTTCTGTCTCCAGATGGCATTTATTACTGTCTTGGGATCCGACATACCTGTTTTTGCCAAGCAAATCGTGTGAGGGTAGTGAGAGAGGTCTTTACTACCCTTCTCCCTTCTCGAACTTCTGTTGAACCTCCGTCCGCATGAGTCAGGCCAACTAGGACTGGGTTAGCCTCCTCTGTTGGTTTTGAGTGCCTTGGATGTATTTTTCCCACGGGATTATCAGCTTCTGCGTATTTTCGGCCTCTCGCCTCCTGTGCAGTGTATGAACGTTGGGCACAGGACGTCTTCTTTATGTCCTTGTTTGATCTCCTGATGGTGGTGGAAAACCTCCCTGCATGTCGCATGCCATTCTGGTAGGAATGTGTGCATGGTCTGCAGACTGTTCACGGGGACACTGTGGGTCACAAGCAGGACCACCAGATCACTTCGCAGAGCCTCCGGGTTCTCATTGATGAAATGGGAATATCCGTTTAGCGACCTCATGGGGCCGAGGCCGAGGCCAAGTGGAGAGCCGCCCTGACGCATTCGGAGAGTTCCCAATCAGTGATGGTGGTGCTTCCAGAAGGCGGAGCTGGGGGCTCACGGGACTCGGTGTCCCTCTGCCGTCCTCGCCTCGTGTCTCAAATTAAGGCTCAGGTAGAAAGTGCAAGGGCCCAGAACACGGCGCCTATCCCTCACCATCCTTGACAAGAAGAGGAAGGCACTGGCAAGGGTCTAGGCAGCTGATCGGTCTGGTTTGCAGCAACCATGGGATGTGGTCTTTGCAGGGTGGGTAGCTGGCTGCCAGACGCTCCCTTCCTTCCTGCCCGGTGGCTCCCCTGCCTCTCCCACGGCGCCTCCGTGCATTGGGAAGGGGGAATCTCATCACCGACCTGGGGTTCTTTAACTCAAGCTCTGCAGACCTCTGCTTCGGGGCCCTCCTTGCACAGAACAAACTAAATGAGAGTCGTCAGCCCAAATCCTTCCATGTTTCTATTTTACATGTGACACATCGCTAAGGCCATAAGGCCATTTCCTCGTGGCTATCGGGGATGGAAAGGCTTTAAAACTCAAGTCAGTTTACATGCGAGGGAAACGAAGCCCGGAGACGTTGAAAGGCTTGCCTGCAGTCACACAGCTTGTTACTTGCAGAACGGGGACCAGCACTTAGCTCTCCTGCCTCTCAGCCACCTCTCTCCTGCCCTTCTCGGTGCTTCTGCACGAAGTGATGTGCATGTGGACTATAACTTGGCATATAATGTATCCACGTGTGCACGCTTCTCGGTGTATAAACGTCAACTTGCAAGCGTTGCTGTCGGAGGTCGAGTGCCCTGATGGAGGGAGGGCAAACACTCAGAGGTTCTGAGTTCTGGTCCCGCCTACACCAACTGGCCGGGCTCCTGGGCAAATCACTCTGCCCCTCAGGGGTCCCATTCTTCTCGCTTTAGAATAAAAAGTTTGGATTTCAAGTCCTTCCCCAGCTTTACAAGATGTTTTATAGGGACCCCCCGGGTGGCTCAGTCGGTTAAGCGGCCGACTCTTGGTTTCAGCTCCGGTCATGATCTCACGGTTTCGTGAGTTCGAGTCCTGTGTCGGGCTCTGGGCAGAGAGTGTGAAGCCTGCTTGAGATTCTCTCTCTCCTTCTCTCTCTGCCCCTCCCCAACTTGCACTGTCTCTTTCTCAAAATAAAGAAATAAGCTTTAAAAAAAGTTTTATAATAAATACTGGATCTTTTTGAGAAGGGAGTAGTTACTCCTCAAGTTGCTGTTGTGATAATTTCAGATTTTCACAAGTCAGTCCTCTCGGAGATGAGCTGAAACGCTAATGGTGCACAGCTTTGACCTACACAGGCGAAGGGCTCTGGCAGAGTACGAACGGATGTCTATTCTATCTGCCGCCAGGCAGGATATCCCTGCTGGCCTCATCGAGGAGTCAGGTATGTGTCCTTTTGGACACCTGTCTTCCTGTACGTCCCTTCCATGCTGGGCGCCTCGGCAGAAAGACGTGGCCCTGGGGCCTGAAGGATCAATGACAGCAGTCACAGGTCTTACTGGGCTGTAAGGGGACTCAGCTTCAGTCTGGACCTTACCCACGTGTGCAGTGCGCTGGTTACTTCCCCACTAGACCCGCAGTGGCCCTTAGAGGCTTTTTAGGAGACACGGTCTGCAAGGATGCTGACCTGTGCAAAGGCCCGAACGTGGTCAGTTCTGTTATTCATATTAACCAAGGGAGCTGCCTTATAAATAATTCAAAGCTGCTACAAATCCACAGATCTTTTTCACATTGCCTGCTTGCAGCTCTCCCTAAATGTTGACTGAATGACTGAATACATTAACATACAAATGAATATTTTGCAGTAGGTTTTAGTATTTGGACTTGCACATCTGTGTGTTGAACGTTCTGAGGATTTGCAGCAGCCGTCACCACATGATGAGGCACACTACCAAACGAGGCTCCACAGGCCAAGAAAACCAGGGCAGGCCAGAAAAACCGGGTGGCAGGGAATGGGCCCATCACCTCAGCTGAAGCCTGTCCAGCACAGAGCCTGCAGGCTCCCGCCCCACGCCACGCTTGCCATGGGTAGTTAAACACCTCTTCTGGGTCTCTAACGGGCAGCGTGGCCCCGCAGAGATGTTCTCGCCCCAATTCTCAGACCGTGTGACCATGTTGCGACCCAGGGAAACTGAATAAGAAGTGGGTGTCAGTTTGTGGCATCGGATTTGTGGTAATTTGTTACTATGGCAGCATGTGAATAGGGGAGCACTGCCTTCAGCTCTCAGGACCCTGTTTTCCTCTGCCACAAGTGGAAGGGGTTGGGCTAGGTCTCTAACACCTCTCCTGGCTCGCGAGTCATAGGATCCACGGTCAAAAATTAATTGAGTTGACAAAAACACAAGTATATCGTGAAGTAAGGTTGTGGACTCAACCGGACTGGGTTCCGAGATGGGCTTTTAACAAGCGGAAACCTCATTTACAACCTTTCTGTGTTTTGTTCCTTTTCCGTAAATAGGGAGAGCAACACTGGCCTCACCGGGTTTGAAGGATTAAACGGGAAAACGGGTGGACAGAACCTGGCTCATACTGCGTGTTATTTTAACGGTCTTCCATTGCAAGTTCGGCTGCCCAGAGAAATGCAAGGGCACATCTCAGCCACTTTCAAGGTTTCTGTCTTCCTTGTACTTTAGATGTGAGCCAGAGCTCTAGGGACAAGAAAATGGCCAGGACTTGTTATGGTTACGAGGAACCTGATCGGCCCATAGAGCTGCCAGAAACAGCCACATTTACTCTTTCCTTTCAGGTCCACCAGCTGGCGGAGAGCCTGGGCCAGTTTGCCTGCCACTGAGGGCAGCCCACAGAATGGGGCACTGCTGACCAGCCTGGGCCAGGAGCCCATCTCTTTCCTTCCTGGGTACTAGGAGTTCAGCTGGCCCAGTTTCATGGCCACTGTTGGCTTCATTTAGGAGGCTGGAATCATTTTTTCTGACATTTGGGATAGTTCTAGAACTTTCCAGGCTCTCTGGGATGTATATTTCCTGGGATTTGTAATTCAGAAAGCTGACTGCTTCAGGGAGAGACATTTTTTCGGGGGGACTCTTTGATTTTCTGAAGCTGGAGTTTACCATATTTTACCTGTCTTCTTGACATCACCTCTGGCAATAGGTCAGTCATTTCTTGGGGGTGACAGGAACCTGAGCATAGGGATGGAAAACACAATAGGCTCTCATAGACTTCCTGTTTCCACTGCTCTTGGCTCTCTCTGCAGAGATCACTAATGCCTGTGATGTCCTGCTTCCCTGGAACCTTCTGGAAGCAGCCAGAACCAGAACCCAACTAGTGAAGAAACCCATATTATTTTTTACACTCTGGGAGAGATGTGATTAACGACCAACAAACACCACCAGTTGTCCATCTGGATAGGCCCCGCTTTGGAAATGGTAGAAAGAAGCCCCTTATTTAAATGTAAGTTGGGGAATAACCAGCCCTTCTTCAGTAAAATCTTGACCTTCAAAATGGCATCTATATATCCATTAGTGCGTATGTAGGAATTTTAGCTTTGGAATACCTGAGGGACTTTTCCTTAATTGTGTCAGTCCCTTCTCACTGGACCCAGCGGGGTTTAAAACCCCAGAACAGTCCAGAAAAGAGTTAAGTTGAAGTAAAACATATGGGATTAGCAGGCACTCTGCAGACTCAGAGCCGAGCAGTCCAGTCAAATTCTGACACCTAATAGCTGTGTGACTCTGGGACAATTACTTAACCGTTCTGTGCCTCACTTTTGTCAGCTAGAAGAGCTGTTATGAAGAGAAAAGCAATTTTCATTTGTAAATCTGTAGAGCTTTCAGAGCTTTGCCTGGCCCATGCAAGTATTAGCTGTTAGTGTGGAGTCTCTTATATTTTTTTCCTGGGATTTGGAATTCAGAAAGCTGACTGCCCCAAGGAGAGACATCCCCCAGAGCTAACTCTCTTCATCCAAACACACCAGCATGACCCTAAGTGGGGATGCACTGGGATTAACCTCAGGTTATCCTTCTGGTCCCCGCCACTGTGGCCCAAAGAGTCTCTCTCTGTTGGAACTGGCTGGCGGTGGAATTCTGCAGACCAGGTGAGGCCACTGCCTTCTTTCTCATGTGCCAGGATTGCTATTCCAGATGGGCAAACTTAAAAAAAAAATACATTTCTAGTACTCCGTTAAAAAAAAAATTATGTCAATAAGTTTATTGGCTCAAGATCAGCAAAAAGAAAAAAGGGAAGAAAAAAAGCCCTGCCTTTCAACAGAGCAATCAAAAATGCTGAATATGCCTCCCCCCCCCCCCCCGCAAGACTTATTTATGGCTTTCTTTTTAGAATTCCTTCCTTTGGTGGTTAAGACATGCACGATGTCTTTGAAGTGGGCGAGGCATGTTTTCTGCATGTGTGAGCGGCTGTTTGCCTCTTTGCGGAGCTGGTTCAGATGGACTGTTTTTCCTTACAATTTCCAGTTGTGGGTAGAGGGATCTTGCACGGGACTTTGCCCATGATTCGGTCACGGTGGACAAACGAGGGAATTTCCCAGGTGGGATCCTTGGCTCCACCGAGAGCAGTGGTCTTCAAATGCTCCTCGCACGCAGCCTTTCCGCCAAGGCTTTGTAGGCCTGGGGGAAGGCGCTGCACTGGGACAGCTGACCCAGGATCGGTCCGTCCTTCTTCCTGCTTGCGCCTACACCGCTTCTGAGTCAGCAGCTGCATTGTCAGTCATACACGTGAGCAGGCAAAGCCCACCACGTGAAAGAGGATGTCAGTGTAACCGGGACCCTTTTCTTGTCCGTCCTAAGGTCCACGTGTCCCCAGATCCCTCGGGGATTATGTCTTGATTCTGATGATGCCTCAGCTCCAACTGTGACTTAACAATGCTCACTCCAGTCGCTGCTTTTCTTCTCAAAGCAACATCTGCGAGTCTGCGATTAGATGTTGATGAAGTGTGATAACACGTGAAGAAAGTATGACAAACAGAGTAAGCACTCAGTAGACCTTATTGTATGACTCTTGTTACCCCATGTTGCTTTCACCGGGATTCCAGAGAAAGAAGCTGTCAAAGATGGCCTCCATGATCTGTCAATACCACAAGTCTCTCTCGGTACGGCTTCTTTCCCTGAGCCTGTCAATATTCCTAGCGCTCCTCTGTCTTATGGAAAAAAAAAAATCCAAAGTTCTGTGGTTCTACATTCACTGTGCCTCCTATACATTCTCTCTCCTTTCTTATAAAGTCAGTAGCCAAGAAATGGACTCTGCCTATTGACGTTTCCTCAGGTTCCCTTCATTCTTCGACCCTCCGTTTCCAGGCTGTGGCACCAAACCCACTCAAACCATTGCTTCTTTGCACTGCCTTGCGCAGTGGTCTCTGGCCCACTGTGTCCATTGGCGGCTCTGTGTCATTTGGTTCTGTGGCCTGCACTGCCCGTGGCGGTGTCCAGAAGAGTGGCCAACTGGCCAGAGGGTTATTTCAAGAACACGTGAAGCATGAAGCAACTGAATTGTTCATTTAGTAATTATCTAAAATTCAAAATTAAAAGCAGATACTGGATTTGGTGATTGACCAACTTTTTAAGTATGACTGGAACAGCTTGGGCCTGTGAATGTAGTTTTTCAGCTGGAAATTTTATGCAATCTAAACACTGTTCAAGCATCTCTGATGCAACTTTAGCATCCGAACTGAGATGTGCTGTGAGTGTAAAAATATGCATCAGGCTTCTGAGATCTGGTTTGAAACAAAGAACGTGACATTTCTCAGTACTTTTTAATTACATTTTGAAATCATAATATTTTGGCTAAAGAGGGTTAAACAAAACGGGTTATCAAAGTTGGTTTCACCTGCTTTGATTTTCTTCTCAGTGTGGCTACAGAAACATCATGTCTTGCACTTTTTCTTAATCAGACGGCGCTGCCATGGGTTATTTGCTCCTGGAAACTCTCTCCTCCTTCGGCTTCTGAGCCCCAGCCTCTCCTCTTCCCTCTGCCATCTTTCCTGAGAGTGCTGATAGTCTCCGCAGCTGCTCCTCCGTGTCGGTGCTTCCCAGAGTTCTGTCCCGGGTCCTGTTTTCTTGTCACACAATCTGTTCTTGCTGAGTGACTCCCCCCACCCCCCTTTGCTGGCATGTGCACAACCTATAACATTTGCAGAAGACTCTGCAGGACAACTCCAGGAGAATGTCCTCCAATATCTCAAACTCCACCTGGCCCCAGTTCCTGTTTCCCTCTTGCCTCTGAATCTTGACCTTCTCTTGGATGTCCCCTTCTGTGAGTCGTGCATTTACCATTTGTGCCAGAAACCAGGGCCAGGCCAGAGTCGTCCTTTTTCCTCATGGTCTGATTTATCAGATACTAAACACACAGCTTCTTTTTACTGAATGGGCTTCCTCCCTCCTCTTCTGGCCTGTGCCTGGCCTGGTGGGGCTGTGGTCTCCCTGTCTTGGCTCCTTCCTCTTGTCCAGTCTCCAGATCTAGCCAGGACGAGGCATCTAACACATAACCTGACAGCACTCCATGCTTGATACTCTCCACCAAGCCAATTTATTAGAAAAATTGCTAAATACTTTTTTTTTTTGGATCATGCTAATTCATTTTCTAAAATTAAGGTAAAATCGACATGTAACATTATATTACTTCCAGGTATGCAACATAATGATCTGAGATTTGCATATATTGCAAAATGATCACGATAAGTCTGGTTAACATCTGTTACCACAGTTACAGATTTTTTTTTTTCTGTGATGAGATCTACTGTCTTAGATCTTAGCAACTTTCAAGTATGTAATGCAGTGTGGTTAACTATAGTCATGCTGTACGTTACATCAACATGACTTACTTATTTTAAAAATGGAATTTTGTACCTTCTGACCACCTTTACCCAAAATGCTTTCTGATGTGCCAGCTACCTACCTAGCACAAAATCGGAAGAGGGACATAGGAGAATAGAGAAGCACAAGGTGTAAGTCCAAATTTTTGTCCTAATTCCTCAGGGCAGCATAAAAGCCCTTAGTATATCTCTCCATCTGTATCTGCCAGACCCTCCTGCACCTGATTCTAGCTCTCTCTGTGCCAACTGGTTTCTCTCAGTGCCAGGCTGTTCCGTGCTTTGCCCAGCAGGCTTCCTCTGCCCAGACACCCCAAACCCACCCATCGACATGGTAAGACAGATGCTGCCCTTCTCCAGTTTCTTTACTGATATCTCCCCCCCCCCTCCCCCCCATAGGACTGAGCATTCTCTCTTTGGGCCTCTTTGAACTGCTGGAGACTTCTGTCGTGCTACCTAATTATTACCATGACTTACCAGTTTGGCTCCAAATGACCTCGTATGAAGATTAATATCCCAATTACGGCCAGATCACAACAGATCTGATCCAGAAACTCAATTGCCCCCAAAGTCCTTGTTGGTTCTCTGAGGGGTGGTCTTTGATTAGCTGGGACTCAGGTTTGCCCATGTTCTTGTCTCCTGTGAGACCTCACAAGCTCTGTGAGGTGATTCTCTTGGCCCCCTGCCAATCAGGAGCCATCAAGGAGGGAGGTGGCCTTGGAGCAGTGCAGGCAATAAGAGGTGCATGGTCGGTCTCCAGAGAATTTTAGAACATTGATGAAATTGACCAAAAGTCAGTTTATTACCTCACACTAGCAACTCTAATCAATGGCAGAAATAGACTATTCCTTCCCGCCAGGGTGGTCCTCTCCCACTGTAGCCCCTCCCTTACTTAAAGCATTTGTCATTTCAACTTATCCCACTGTCTTGTCATTTCTGGTTTACTTCTCTACATCATCAGTTAGATTGTATATATACATGTATATATATGAGGTCAGCATTCTTTTTTTGTCATTGCCTAAAAATTTTTTTAATTCAAATATCATTCACATACAGTATTATATTATTTTCAAATGTTCAACATAATTGTTAACAACTCTGTACATTACTCAGTGCTCATCACAGTGAGTAAACTCTTAATGCCCTCCACCTACTTCATCCATTCCACCCACCTCTCCTCTGGCAACCACCAGTTGCTCTCTATATTTAAGACTCTGTTTTTTGTTTGTCTCTTTTTTTTTCTTTGTTTTGTTCCTTAGATTCCACATATAAGTAAAGTCATAAGGTATTTGTATATCCCTGAATAACTTATTTCACTTAGCATTATGCCCTGTAGGTCCATCCGTGTTGTTGCAAATGGCAAGATTTCATTCTTTTTTCTTTTTAATTAAAAAAATTTTTTAAAAACATTTATTCATTTTTGAAAGACAGAGAGAGACAGAGTGCAAATGGGGGAAGGCCAGAGAGAGAGGGAGACACAGACTCCGAAGCAGGCTCCAGGCTCTGAGGTGTCAGCACAGTGCCTGACATGGGGCTTGAACTCATGGACCGCGAGATCATGATCTGAGCCGAAGTTGGCCACTTAACCAACTGAGCCACCCAGGAGCCCCAAGATTTCATTCTTTTTTTATGGCTGAGTAACATTCCATTATATACCATATATATACTCTGTGGTGTATATGTATACCATATCTTCTTTATCTGTGTATCTACGGATGGACACTTGGGTTGCTTCCCTATCTTGGTTATTATAAATAATGCAATAAACATAGCATACATATATCTTTTCAAATTGATGTTTTCATTTTCTTTGGGTAAATACTCCATAGTGAAATTACTAGATTATATGGTATTTCTATTTTTAAGTTTTTGAGGAACCTCCAGACTGTTTTCCACAGTGGCTGCACCAGTTTGCATTTCCACCAACAGTGCATGAAGCTTCCTTTGTCTTCACATCCTCGTTAACACTTGTTGTCTCTTGTTTTTTATTTTAGCCATTCTGACAGCTGTGAGGGGATATTTCCTTGTGGTCTTGATTTGCATTTCCCTGATGATTCGTGATGTTGAGCATCTCTTCATGTGTCTGTTGGCCATCCGTACATCTCCTTTGGAAAAGTGTCTGTTCATGTCTTCTGCCTATTTTTAGATTATTTGCTTTTTTGGCGTTGAGTTGTATAACTTCTTTACATATTTTGGATATTAACCCCTTATCGAATATATGATTCACAAATATCTTCTCCTATTTGGTGGGTTGTCTTTTTGTTTTGTTGATGGTTTCTTTCCCTGTGAAAAAATCTTTTTATTTTGGTGTAGTCCCAAGAGTTTAATTTTGCTTTTGTTTCCCTTGCCAAGGGAGATGCATCTAGACAAATGTTTGCTACGGCTGATGCCAAAGAAATTACTGTCTATGTTTTCTTCTAGGAATTTTATGGTTTCAGGTATTGCACTTAGGACTTCAATTCATTTTGAGTTTATTTTTGGGTATGGTGTAAGAAAGTGATCTAGTTTCATTCTTTTGCTTGTAGCTGTCCAGGTTTCTTAGCACAATTTGTTGAAGAGACTGTCTTTTTCTGATTGTATATTCTTGTTTTCTTTATTATAGATTAACTGACCATATAAATGTGGGTTTATTTCTGGGCTTTCTGCTCTGCTCCATTGATGCACATGCCCATTTTTGTGCCAGTGCCATACTGTTTTGATTACTACAGCTTTGTAGTGTATCTTGAAATCTAGACTATTTTTTCAAGATAGAGGCTGAATTCTATATTTACCTTTTTTGCAAGGCTCGCATAGAGTCTAACAAAGGCAATGAGAAAATTTTCTTGAATTGATAAATCAATGGATTTCCTCAATTTACCAGAATATCCTTTGGCAGGAAATCCTTTGTCCAAAAAGGAAGTGGTAAGAAGACAAATTCATAGTAGGGATTTACTTCAAATAATCTTGTATATTCTAAGTTTATTAGAGATCCAGTCAATAATTTATACCTAGCTTTTGTTTTTGTGGTATTGAAAAGGAATTCTTGCATACAGAACATAAATTTGAAGCCCTTCAAAATCTTAGATCAACAATGGAAAACATTATTAATTATTTCATCCATGACTATTTATTGTTCAGCATGTGCTAGGCCTGTGTTATTAGAGTCAAACAGGAAAATAGACCAATATATTTTATTAAAATTTTCACCAATGACAGTAAAATTGAGCTGGGGAATACTGAACTTACTCGGTTAACCAGACATGTGATTTTGCAAGGGTTTCCTGGGATAATGTGGCATAGTTGCCCAGAACAGTGAAGCTCCGACTCCATTCATCATCATGACTTGGACACTTCAATCAACTAATGGAAATAAAAACCACCACACTTCCAGGCAATCTATTGATTTCTGGGTCCTTTTGTTATTCATAACAGAGATCAGAAAGTTTTTACACATCTGGACAGATTTTATTCATCAGTGTGTGTGTGTCATATGCAGGCCTAGAAGAAAGACTTGCCAGGTTTCATCAACCAGAGCCTTTAAGGACCACGTGAGATGTCTCATTTTCTTTTTAGGGGAAGCCTTGGTGTGTGCTGCCTTTGATCTGAGCCTGAGATGGCCTTGAATTAGGGCAGAGTGGGATGCCCTACTCTGCCCTGGTGGGATGCACCATTCAAATTGCATGGGTGAATATGGGGGGGGGGAATCAGTGGTTACTTTGGTTTAATAATTTAAAGCCACATTTTAGAATAGTAGAAGGTGATTTACTTTGAAAAGCCTGTCCAAGGGGCGCCTGGGTGGCGCAGTCGGTTGAGCGTCCGACTTCAGCCAGGTCACGATCTCGCGGTCCGCGAGTTCGAGCCCCGCGTCGGGCTCTGGGCTGATGGCTCGGAGCCTGGAGCCTGTTTCCGATTCTGTGTCTCCCTCTCTCTCTGCCCCTCCCCTGTTCATGCTCTGTCTCTCTCTGTCCCCAAAATAAATAAAAAACATTTAAAAAAATTTTTTAAAAAAAGAAAAGCCTGTCCAGTTTGTAGATGAGTGACAAAATACGAATCTCAGTGTGTCAATAGTGTCAATGTATTTTGGGGCGAGATTTGCTGCCTGAGCAAGAAATAAGGGTATCTCATGCATGGTCACGTCTCTAAAAAGTCCCATGAAAGTTTATGTGAAATAGGAAACGGTAGAAAATATTAAAGAAGCCTTTTCAAAATAGGCTTTAGCATACAGATTGGATCTTAACCTAAGTAAGTCTGGCGTCAGTCCTATTGAAATCAGGTTTTCCTTTTGGGTTCTAGCTAATGAGATGTGAACTGCAGAAAGACTAGTAAGTGTCCAAAGTCAAGTCAAACCACTTAGAGGGGTAGATGGGGTAAAAACAAAACAAAAAAAATAGACAGGCTGCCATAGGAGAAATTTGTATGGGACTTGGAAGGAGTGAGGTAGAGGCCATTGTCATGATCAGTGGGTCACCATTGCAGACAGAGCCCCAACTCCCTGACCTGCTGGCTGACCTTGTTGGGTGGGGCAGCAGTCAGATCTGAACGGCTCTGGCCTCCCATGAACCTCTTCTTCTGTCTCCAGTTTATTCTCCCTGTCACCCATGTCATCATGGCTGGAGGAAGCGGGGAGGGACAGATGCCATTCTCCTCTGTTCCTGGTCTCTGCCACTTCCACCCTGCTTCCCTTCCTGGGGGTTGGCCTGCTGACTTCTGGTCCATGGTGCACCAGGGGCAGAGGTAGCTGACTTGCACAGATGCCTTGTCCGGCTCTCACGACGGTGGAACGGCCATGCCCTGTAATAAAGCCTGTATTCCACGTCACTCAAGGCGGTGATCTACTGCTCTGATTGCACCCTGGCTGAAACATGTGTTTGTTCCCTGTCTCCGAGAAGAGAAGGACTTGGAGGAAGAAGGCAGCCACTCTCCTCTGTGTCAGAGATGACTGAACGGGAGTGTTGCTCTGGGACACAGTGAGATAATGGCATTAGCCCTAAGCTGCAGTCCCTGGGAGACTTTGGGAGTGCCGGCTTTGGAAAACTTTGGAAATAGGCAGAACTTGCTCTCTCTACAAGTGTCACATTGCTGGGAGGTGGAAGAACGAAACAGCTTCTCAGCAGCTCCTGATGGGAGATAGCTGTCGAAGAGCAGTGACCTACGAGGCAGGAGCCCCAGCCCCCCAATTACCACTGCGGGTGGTTAGACCTCTGGCAACTTGTCGAATCGCTCTAGCACCCAAGGAGGGATCAAAATATTGGGGAAATAGCGATTCCTATGTTGTTGGCTGTTCAGATGGTTAAGCAGCCCGATTTTTGTTTAAATGCCACGCAATCCACAGTGTTACGCAAAAGTTATTTTTATTGATGTGTCCGTTAAAATAGTCAACTGGGTTCGTGTTTCTCTATCTCTAGCAATGCTGTGGAAGGAAAGAAATCAATGGGTTGGCAGTCAAATTGTCCTCAAAACAACTCACGAAAGCGATGACTTTGCCACCTGGTGAGTGGCCATCTGGTACTCTGTCACAGGGATGGTAGGCATCCCTCTGTCCCCCCCTCATCAGGCCAGGCCCAGGTATTAGCTAGACTGTGTACCAACAGGAATCTGCAGGGATCAGGAGGCAGGGATGAACATAAATAGATCCTTGGGTCGGCAGGAGAGATCTTCACCACCTTAAAGCACCAGAAACGATTTTCTCACAGTCTGGCCTCACTCCCCGGCAGAAAGAATGGGATTTGTTATTTTTACATCTCTTAAGAAATTTAAAGACCAAACTCACCGGGGCTCCTGCATGGAAATTTCGACCAGGACATATTTCTCAAAGACTCGTTCCCATTGCGTTACCATTTCAGACTAGCTGAGTTCATAAGCATCTACTGTGCAGTCTTGAACTCATCTCATTTTGGAGGTGTTCTGGGAAAAGTTTGACATTTAACGGGGAGAGCTGTGATCGGAAGCTTTTAGGTCAGCAGCCTGGAGCACGGAATTGTTTTGGTGACTGTTTTGCAGGCAAGATTTTGTAAAAAAAAAAAAAAAAAAAAAAAAAAATCACTCATATTCTTAAAGGCCCATCTGTCTGGGGCAGGAGCATATTTCGCCTGTGAGGGTAGACGCGATGATGTCCCAGCTGGCGTGATAGTCACGGGATGAACTGTTTTCCAAAATGCTGAGGGGGGGTGGGGGGGCACACAGGGTGAGGGCGATGGCTCCAAAGGCTTCAGGAGAGGTTGGGGAGAGGCCAGGGCCCTGGTGAGATGCCCCTGGAGGCGAGGTGGTGAGATGAGGGACCCATCCCGCGAGTTTGAGGTGGCACCTACCTTCTCCGAACCAGAGGGCTCAGATGTAGTTGTGGCCACTCCTCCATGGTGGCGAAGGGGTTCTGACAAGTGGGGGCTGGGGTGCTGGAGGGTCTTGAGGCCCTTGATTGGCTGGAGGAGGGGCGGCGGGGGATGTGGCCCTAGAGGAAGGACCATTTTCCCTTCCTGTCCAGAGCTGCCCTGCTGAGCGGTTCCGCAGGGACATCTAAATCTAGGTGAGCCTGAGGCGGAAACTCTGAAGAGTTGTGTCCTCTACTTTGCTTGCGATAGGGTCGTAGTAAATATTTACCAATTGGATTTGTTTACTCTGGAATGAGGACGCTCCTATGTCACCCCCCACGCCATTGCAGTGGATTTTAGTTTACTTCTGATGACAGGAATGCAGCTGGCCACCAGGTTTCCTGATTATTTTCCATCACTCGAGACACATTTCACTTTGCAATTTGAAAAGGCAGTTTGGTTTGGGGGGTGCGTTTCTCATCCTGAAATGCACAATATAATGAAACAAACTTGCTTAACCTGCTGAGGATGCACGTGAGCGGTCTGAGACGGTGAAAAGGAGCTGGAATATCTCACTTTTCCCCACCTGACCCCCCCACTGCTGACCCTCACCAGATGGTCCCATGGGGTGTGGGTGTGGGGGGCGACGAAGGAGGGAGAGGGAGAGGAGGATAAAAATGAAGAAGAAAGGAAAGAGGCAGCAAAGGAGAGGGGAGGAAAAAAATAGATGAGAACACAGAGGGGTGGGGGCGCGTGGATGGGAAGGGGGCAGATACGGGTGAGTGTGACAGAGGCTACAGAGAGAAGGATTTTGAATGTTTCCAGCTCTGTAAAGAAATTTAGCACACCATAAAACTCTTTCTCCAAAAGCAATCAAATCAACACAAGAGCGTGACTCCCCCTTAGCCACACATGGCCACTCCAAATGCAGAGCAGAGTGGCCCGTGGCTGGGGAAGATGAGGTAAGACAGGGCCCTGGGGCTGTGGAGGCTGTTGGCCCCTTTCCCGGGAACCTAAGACTCTCCCAGAGCCCACAGGGTGGCGGGACAGGGGACAAAAATTCCTATCCAGTCTCTGTGCATTGGAGCTGGGCGTTCTGCCAAGAACGAGTTGTCTTCTCGGGCTGCTTCTTAAACAGCATTGGGTTCTGGGACTAGTGGCCCCGGGGGACGGGTGACCAGAACATAGACCGGCTCTTGAGGAGTCCTATGAGCAGATGCAGATTTGCTCAAAGTCATCAAGCACTTACCATGTGCCTGGCAGGGTCGCAAGTCTTCAGTGTGTTTTTATCTCTTTGGACCTCCTCACCCCCACTCCGGGGACCCTTTGGCAGTGGCTGCTGCCCCGTGCTGAGCCCAAATGGAGCTTCGACTGTATTTGCCCGATTTGGACTCTCTTGGTCGCCGAATGGACACCATGACCGCAGGGTTGCGGATCTGGAAGGCAGGCTTTGGGGCTGCCTGGGGCTTGTAGCGCTTGACGTATGCAGGTGAACCAGCAAAACGGTGTCCCGAGCAGGCTTCACACAGTTAAGAATCCTAACGCAGGAGTGAGTGGTCTTCTTGGCGTTGGTGCCTCACTTTGACCAGGGTTTGCCGTCAGATTCCTGGGAGGGCAAAATGTTATCAGGAGATCAATCAACCCGTCCCCTCTGCTCTGGCCAAAGCAGAAATCCCCAGTTTTGCAACATCCTTGTTCCTTTTTCGCACGCAGGGGGAGAAGGCGGGAGCTTTGCTTAGTCTCACTCTGATGTGATGGGCTGTGACCGCTGGTGGTACCTGCCGTATAAGAAATGGCTGGGAATGGTCATGGAGCATTTTCTTGATGGTATGACACAAGCCAAAAGTCTGCCTTGGTCCACCGTCAGTCCGTTTCCGGGACACCGATGAGCCAGACTGGGAGTCTCCAAAGGCCCTGGTTCTGATGCTGAGTTCTGCTGGTTCCGTGGGCCACCTGCTCCTGATTACTGGATGCAGGGATTCTCTCCTGCGTTCGGCTATGAAGGCATCTGATAAAGCCCGGCTGCTTTACTGCCTGGCTGATGCTGATCTGCGGAGAGTTTTTAATTGCTTTACACGTCGGTGCTTATCCCTCTGGGCGATAAGAAACCAACAAGACTGTCTTGGCAGGAGGGGCCCTGAGCCATCAGCATTGTTCTCCACCTAAACCACTGGGTGTGACATGGGACTTTGGGTCACAGGTGGGGTCCATGTGTTCTCTGCTTGGAGGCCATGACCTCCTGTCCCTGGAGATGGGGTCCTCCAGGGCAGAGGCGCATAGAGCATTCTGGGGCAGCTGGAAAGGGGAGGCCACTGTGTTTTTTGTCCCGGGTCTTACCCCGGTGGCTGCTGGAGAGGGGCCTTGGGGGCAAGGAGATGTGGGGCAGGTCCTGGCCAAGTGGGAAGAAGCAAATTCACCTCCGAGGGGCCAGCCTCACCTCTCAGCCCTTCTCCTCCCCACCTTTCCCCCCTCTCTTCCCTGCTCGTCTGGGTCTCTCTCCTCCTCCTCCTCCTCCTCTTTTTCTGGCCTTTGTCCAACTTTCCAGGCACGTGATTTCCGTGTGCTCCTCACCCTGTGATATGCCACCCTCTGTGATATCAGGGCCTGTTCCCCCCAGCTCCTGTGTTCTCAAGGGGCCCCTGGACCAGCCCCACTGCGAGCTGCTCTCTCCTAGCCTGTGGGCAGGCCATTCATTAGCAGAGAAGGCCTTCCAAGGACCCATGGCTTCTTTGGAACTCACAACGAAACAGGTTCTGTAAGGATTAGTGAGGCACCAGCTTTTGTGCAATAACAGCTAATCCCTTGTTTTCATAACAAGGTTGGGAGAATCTGTTTCTGGCTTCTCCAGCTTGTTTGTTGATTCTAAATAGCTGCAGTGCCCGTGGCAGGGATGGGTAAACTCCATCCATGACTCATTGGTACCCCTGTCTCTGCCTCACAGGTGTTACTGCTGTCCTTGGAGCTGGCCGTCCTCTGATCACTCAGCTGTCCTCGGTCCCGGATGCATGTGGAAATCACCAGGAGCTTAAAAAATTACTGATGTCTGGTCCCGCCCCGAGGCTTCTGATTTAAGTGGTTTGGATGGTGGCCTGGGCATTGAGATTTTTTAAATATCTCCTGGTACTTCTCATATGCAACCATGAAGAAAACCACTGCTTTCTGTGAATTCAGGAAAGACTGAAGGTTGGTCAGGGGCCTGGAACAGGGTGGGGGAACAGACCCTTTGCCGCGTTCTCAAATGGTTTCACAAGAGTCCTGTCTCTCTAGGAGACCAACATCTTGCACTTCTTGTTTATTCACTCAACAAACATGAGTTGAGACCTTAATAAGTGTTAGACTTTAGGGAGACCCATGGAGAGGACACGAGGTGGCTGTCACAGAGTTTACCAGCTCTGGGGAAAACGGAGTTGAAAAGACATAATTGGGACACTCTGCCATAACTATTTTAAAAGAGATTATGTATAAGCTCAGTGGAAGGAGGGCTGGGTTGGGGGTAGAGTTATAGCATGCTTTTTAGAAGTTATAATCCTTATTTAGCAGAGAGAGAGAGAGAAAGAGAGAGAGAGAGAGAGAGACTGAGCAGTTTAGCACAAGTTGTGTGCTCTCAGTTACTCAAGGTCAAGGGAGAGACAAGGTGTTGATTCCCCCAAGGTCTGTCTTCAGATGTGTCTGATAGGCTTCTCCCTCCACAGCTAAGGAGATGACCTACCATTGCATTATGGGATATTAGATATTATCTGGAGAATTAAAATGTTTTTACCTACTGTCCCACGGATCTGATACTCAGTTCTTAGGAATGCACTATGGGTCATTGCTATTGGACATGTGGCCTGTAGACCAGCAGTGGCAGGGTCACCTGGGAGCTTGTTAGAAATGTAAATTCTCAGGCTCCCTCTCAGACCTACTGAATCTGGATCTCTGGTAGTGGGGCCAGGAATTTGTATTTGATGAGTGCTGGAGGCAATTCTTATGAGGGCCGGTGTCTGAGAAACTCTACCAGAGGTCATTGACTCGGTTCCCAATGGGGTGATGTGATAGGTTGCATTGTTATTCCCGATCTTTCACCCTCTTGGGATCCACACCTTTTCTATGCGACTCTGCAGTTCTTTCCACTGGAGTAGAAGTATATTCCCTTGCTCTGACGGTTGACAATCTTTGGCAATAGAAGGCATTACATGTTTTTGCTTGCCCCTCTGGGAGCTTCCAGCTTTCACATGGAAAGAATGCCATCAAGAAGCTGCTGCCTCTTCAGCCTAAGGCGGCGTGACTGCATGGAGCAGAGCTTCCCCAGCTGGCCTGTAGACTGTAGCCCAAAGCGGAATTTCCCTAGCTGAACTGTAGATCTCTGACCCTGAGAATAAATGCATAGTATTGCTTGCCACTGAGTTCTGGGATGGTTTGTTATGCAGCAATAGCTGACTGATACAGCTGATTGACGTGGGTTTTATATATCCACGCAGACAAGATTCAGCACCCCAGAGGTGAAGCTATTGGTACCAGGAAGTGAGGCCAGCGTCTGGGGTTGGGGGTCAGGGGAGGCTGTTTGTGCCCAGGGGCCCCGAGCTCTTTGCCTCATGCGTTCTCAGTGGCTGTCCCTGAAGTTCCCTGCTTCATTCTCCTGGTATTATCCGTTCCGATCCCTAAGAGAATTTGATGAACTATGCCATAGGCCACAGGAACCATCATTTATCACTCAACCTGAATTATGTAATGACTTCCCAATGGATCTCCTTGCTTCTACGTATTCTCCTAGTGTCTCCTCTCAATGGAGCAACCAGACCTATCCTTTTAAAATCTAAGTCAGATAGTGCCACTCTTTGGCTCCACACCTTTAAATGACTTCCCATTCTACTCAAAGCCAGAGCCCTTGCCGTGCCTACGTGAGCCTGTGTGTTATGGCTCCCTGTTCCCCAGGGATCTTCATTCCTATTATCATTCCTTTGTTCATCCTCTGGGCCCCTCTGGCTTCCTGTGGTTTCTTGACCAAACAAGCTTGCTCCACCTAAAGATTTTTGCAACCGGTGTTCCTCTCACAACCACACTTTCCCCTGGCTCTGGGAAATGCCCACACGGCCGTCTCCCTACTTTCTTCACTGTCTTGCTCAAATGTCATCTCACCAGAGAAACCTTTCCCTTGAGGCATAGAAATGGCAATCCCTCCTTTGCCCCATATCACACTCTTTATCTTCCTTACCCGACTTTCATTTTCTGCTGAGTCTTTATATCCATCTGACGTGTTATCTATTTATCTGTTTTCATACTTAGCAGCTGCCTTCCAGCCTCCAGAATACAATATTCATGACAGCAGGGAGTTTGTTCACTGCTCCATCCCCAGTGCCCATAACAGGCACATAGCAGGTGCTTAACAAATGCTTGTAGAGCGGATGAATGAAAAAATGAATGAGTCATAAGCTAGACTGTGGTTTGGGAACCCCGTGGTCAGAACATGGCTGCCTAAATTGGCCCATCAGCCGGGCCTATGGTCAGGGACATTTCCCCCACGAGGGGCTAGAATTATGCCAGAAGCCAGAACTGATTATGGTTAATTATTAGACTCTGTCACAGGAATGTTTTTTTTTTCCCTTTTTAAAAAAAATGTTTATTTATTTTGAGAGAGAGAGAGAGAACGAGGTGGGGGGGGGGGTGGAGAGGGGAAGAGGGAGAGAAAGAATCCCAAGTAGGCTCCACATGGTCAGCACAGAGCCCTACGTGGAGCTCAATCCCACAGACTGTGAGATCACAACCTAAGCTGCCACCAAGAGTGGGATGCTTAACTGACTGAGCCACTCAGGCCCTCCTTTCACAGATGTGTTTTAACTCAAAATTCATCTCATGTGATATCCTCTCCCTGTCAAGAAAACTGTTATCAGATACCGAATCATAATTAGATTTTCGGTGAGCTGTGAATATGAACGAGGGACCCAGGATGAACCGGTAACTTAACAGTTTCAGGTAACTAGACAAGTTGACTGAATAATCGTATCAGTTTCTACCTCCCGGGAGACTTTCCAGTGGGAGCCAGAAAAGCTCCCAGGACGAAGCTCCCCCACCTTCCGGGACAGTGCTGGGTAGGGGCAGTGGCTGACAGGCTTGGGAACGCTTATTCTCTGCTTTTGGGGAGGGCCTGTTGAAGTCTCAGGATAGGGTAGGCTTTGCTGGAGTTATAAACCCTGACGTGTCAGTGGCTTAACACAAACGAGTCGGTTTCTTGCCCGCGCCGCATCTGAGGTGATCCGACGTCTCTCTCAGAGGCCCTTCTCCAACTGGGTCTCGGGGACCCACAGAGATTCTCACTGCGGCTCTGCCCCCTGGGAGTTCTCTGCTTCCGACTGTGCAGATGTCAGCGGTCGTGGAGAAGGTACACCTGTTCCCCACTGCCCTGGTCTTGCTGGGGCGTTACTGCTGCTCACAGGCTCGTGAGGAAGGCTCAGGCATGCGGGTCAAACCCAACTTTCAGGGAGGCTGAGAAAGGTGTCTTCCAGCATTCCTTGGGCAACGGAGCTGGTGTGGGGAGCACACAGCGGTGTTTCTGTTATTCTTCTATGTACGTTAACATGTCTCTGCTGTAGGTCCATTGAATTATGTCATACATGGCAGTCTTATTTCTTTTTTTTTTTTTTTTTCAACGTTTATTTATTTTTGGGACAGAGAGAGACAGAGCATGAACGGGGGAGGGGCAGAGAGAGAGGGAGACACAGAATCGGAAACAGGCTCCAGGCTCCGAGCCATCAGCCCAGAGCCCGACGCGGGGCTCGAACTCCCGGACCGCGAGATCGTGACCTGGCTGAAGTCGGACGCTTAACCGACTGCGCCACCCAGGCGCCCCTGGCAGTCTTATTTCTAACAAGGCAAGTAGCAACCAGGAACTTACTCCCGAAATAAATCAATAAAAGCTGAGCCACGTCGAGGAGTGAGGAGTGAGCGCTGGACAGTTGCTTGCAATGGCAAGTAAGCCCCTGGGAGGTGGGCATTGAGTGAAACATTCACAGATAGGTACAAACTTCCTGTTTGTGCAAATCTTTTAGATGCGTATGCAAGTCACTGAGATCTTTTTTTTTTTTTTAATGAAATACGTGTTACCAATTCAGTTCAATGACTAGAACAGAGGTGACGTATTGCCAATTTTTGTTAGCAGTTTGCATTGCCTTAGCATTGCAGATCACTGGATCTTGAAGGATATGAGAGGTCACTGAATTGAATTCCTTGACTGTTAAATATGGGGTAACTGAGGCATGGGGATGGGAACGACGTCCTCAAAATACAGCAGAGCTGGCCGGTTGACTGGATCACCTGAATCTTCCCGCCCCGACTCTGGGCTTCCTCTGGGACTTGGGTTCTTCGTCAGGTGCAAGGAAGGTTCCTGCCGAGGATGTCAAAGATGCCCCAGGGTATCGGTGAGCCTGAGGGGTTGTGCTTTCTTCTGATCTTTTAGCCATTGCCCCAAGGCAAACCTAGAAGGAGCGAGTGGCATTTGCACACACAATTTCCATGAGAGGGCAGAGACCTGTCTCCTCATCCTGTTGGGGCTCCCTTCCAGGTGGAACCGCAGGAAGCAGCAGGACCGCGTTCAATAGCCTTGGGGAAAAACACTGGGGCAAGATTTCCTTGTGTCCCTCGCGTGGCACTTGATTCACTTCCTTTGCTTTATATATAGTTTTCCAGGAATAGGAAGAGGTGCTTCTCACCACAAAGATATTAATACCCCGAGCAGAGAATTCGAAAGAAAACAACCAGGGATGGAAACATCAAGTTGGATGGGAGCAGGGTGGAGAAGGAGAGAGAGAGATTGAGAGAGAGAGAGAGTGTTTCACTATCGTGGAGGAAAGTTCAAAGAGATAAGCCAAGGCCACTTTCCTGTGTAATCAAATGATCTGTCCTCACAAGAATTTTCTATAGCCTACTAGGTGATACAAAACATAGCTTATTATTATTATATTACATACAGTACATAATATTATGATTATATATTTTATTATCTGCTATTAAACATGTCAGAATTAGCTGACTTTGGAAGAGCATTGGGAATAATTAGCAGTCATCCGCCATTCACCAGGCAAGTTGGCCATACCTCCCTGCTGCTAAGCCACGGTAGTGGCTTCGAGAGAAGACACAATAATGAGCCCCAATAATAAGGCAGCCCAGAATCAGAGCTGTCCTCCGGAGCCCAAGGCACCGTTTTAGGAGGACAATTTTGGGGCAACTCTATAATGGAAAATCCCCAGTTCCGTGAGCATTCAGGGTTGAAATAAATGCAGACTTATTTCATCTAGGAAGTTTAATTACTAAGTGAAAAACGTAGTCTTTCTTCTGTGATTGGAAAATTTAACTAACATGGAACAAAGGAGAATTTCTTTTTTTGAAGCTAGCGAGGAAAACTACCAGTGTTTTGGTTTAGAGGAACCAGTCTTTTTTTGTTTGTTTTTACTCTATTTCTGACAGAGAGAGAGAGAGAGAGAGAGAGAGAGATACAGAGTGTGAGTGGGGGAGGGGCAGACAGAGAGGGAGACACAGAATCCGAGGCAGGCTCCAGGCTCTGAGCTGTCAGCACAGAGCCCAATGTGGGGCTCGAGCCCACAAACTGAACCGTGAGATCATGACCTGAGCCGAAGTCGGACGCTTAACCGACTGAGCCACCCAGGCGCCCCGGGTAGCTAGTCTTTGACTTCATCCTAAAATGAAACCTGTCAGACCATAGCCGTAGACACGCAAACACATTTTTGCGCATCTTCATGTAAGTCCATAGAGGTGGGCTAAGGAGATATGTATATAAATGCTGGGGAAGGCAGGAATGTGGGGTTGCCACATAGGGCTTTGCCAAAGGGAACTTAGGTACATGTGTGCATATCGGGAGAGAGGAAGATGGGCATCTGGGCTTGGCACCAGGATAGGAAAGAATACAGAGGGGGTCCGTCCCACCTCCAGGGACATCCTAACCTACAAGAGATGCTCCGTTGGGGGAGCATCAAGAGTAAGAGGGTCCATGTTTTCTGAGGGTTTTGTGCACCTTGGAGGCATGGCGTGACGAGATGTCATCTAACTGAGAAGTGTTGTCACCTCCGGGAAACCTACCGCCTGGAGTGTTTTAGGGGACAGTGTAGATGCCCAAAGTAAAAATGGTGCAGTAGATCTGCGTGAGCAGTACTTACTGTGTGTAGGACCTAACTCTGGCCATGTGGATGCAATGTTCTGTGCTTTTCTTTTTTAAAGTAAAAGTTTGGATGGTGGTTGTAGATCTTGCAGAATCCCTGTGGGCTGGACAGTTGGTTGTCAGCAGTGATTGGGAGCCGGACTTGAGGAGGGCGTAGACCTTTGTTCTCTTTGGATCTAGGATGGCTGGGAAGTCACACACCATGTGGGCCTCTGAGATACAGTCAGTAAAACCCACCTGGGGGGCTTTCAAAAGTGCATGTACCTGGATTCCATTCTAGCAAGACTAACGCTGAATCTCAGGAGGTAGAATGGGAATCTGGGCAACATGAGTCCGAAAGGAGCCTTCAAGGGCTTGCAAGGCCATTAAGGCTGAGAAATACTGTCAGAGGGCTTGGGGGATTGAAGCCTGTCCCCCCCAGAATTCATGTTTACCCTGAACCAGAGGACGTGACCTCGTTTGGAATCAGGGTCCTTGCAGATGTAATTAGTTGAGTTCATGCTGGGGTAGGGAAGGCCCTGAGTCCAATGACTGGGGTCCTTATAGGAAGAGGTGAGCACGGAGGTGCACATAGAAGAAAAGGTCAGGTGAAGGTGGAGAGGACATTGGCATGACACCATGAGCAGAGAATGCCTGAGGTCACCATAGGCTGGAGAGGCAAGGAAGGATCCTTACCCTAGAGCTTTCAGAGGGAGAACGGCCTGGCTGACATTTTGATTTCTAGCTTCTAGCCTCTAGGATTGTGAGAAAATAAATTTCTGTCATTTTAAGCCACCTAGGTTGCTGGTAATTCCAGCAGCCCTAGGAAATGAAGGAAATGAATACAGAGGGGATTTGTAATACCTGACTTTAGGGCCTTTCTTTTTCTTTCTTCTTCTTCTTTTTTTTTAACCAAGGTGCTAACGGATTTATATGCAAAGAATCTCATTAGGGGCTCATGTTCCCCCAAGAGGGGAGCGGAGGCTAGGCAGCCTTTTTCTTTCTGGGTAGCTGCAGAGACTTAGTCTCCCCAATAAGCGACACTGTAGGGGTGAGAAAGACTGTCCAGACACGTAGTGGAAGATGCCCTTGGTGGATAAGAAGACGTGTTTGGAGAAGAGTCCATCACTCTGAGGAGTGTGCCCACCATTTGGCTTCTCAGAGCAAATGGAGGTGTGGCTGTGACTGCTCATCGGCAGGGAGGTTGACCCTAAAGCACAGCCACAGGTGCATACTGTAGCTGTCCTTGGCCTTCTCCAGAGGGACGTGCAGCCATTTTGCAGGGGACTGCATGTTGAGGAAGGGGAATGAGTGAGACTTTGAGAGAATTGTTAGATACTGGCTGTGAAATGCTACTACCTCTTAGGGACTCAAAAGGCTATGGCCCATCAGCCGGAGCAGGGGATTGTTACGGTCAAGCGATTAACAGGATTTTGACTCAGGTCCATTTCACAGTGGGCCGAGTGTGTCTCTGAACCCATTCTATGCTTATATCTCCAGTTCTGGGCTACATAATTGGAAAAGACATACTCAGTGACTGGCAGAATCCCCACATTGGTTTCCTGACCCATGGGATGACCTAAGGGCTGTTATGGTGGGAAAGGCCAAGTAGAAGGTTCTAGAACTGCCACAGAAGCATTACGGCATTCCGGGAGGGACTGCAGGGGTTAGTGCTACTATTAAGGACTTGAAAGTCAAAGTTAGCAAATTCGACAGTGTTTTCATTTAACTTTCCTGTTTGGCTTACGCAGATGACAGATGGATTTTAGGAGCCAACGGTGGGTCATTGTGCATTCAGTCACGTGGTGACTCCAATGGCAATTGTTATTCCACATGTGTACATTTTTCACATCTTCTAGCATCTGACATGCAGCTACCAGGATTTTGCCGATGCCTCTTCCCCTCTATACATGTTAGTGAAGGTTATCAGAAGCAGCGTGCGCTTAGCTGGCAGGGCTAACAATGTACCTTCACTGAAACAAACTCGTCTCTAGTCCTCTGTCATAATCTAATCCACAGGGCTCTTGCTCGTCCCTCTATCCCATGGGACATCATACTGATCTATTATACTGATGGCCATTGACGATATGCTGATTGGACCTAGTGAGCGAGAAGTAAGTTGGGGGACACTGACCTAGACACTTCGGTGAGACATATGTGTAACCGAGGGTGGAAATGGATCCCATAGAAATGTAGGAGCTTTAGCTCAGTGAGACTTTCTAGGCGCCAAAACATGCTGAAAGAGAATTCTCCATATCTTGCACTTCCTCCACTAAGGAGAAGACACAAGTCTAGTGGGTCTTTTTGGATGTTGAAGGCAGCATGCACTTCATTTGGTCATGTCATCTGCATCATTCATTGAATGACTCCACAAGGTACCAGTTCTGAGTGGGTCCCCCAACAAAAGAAGGCTCTGTGGTAGATGGCTTGGCAAGCTGGGTTGCCAGGTTGACCTTGCGATAAAGGATATTTTATGACGCTTCATGTCTCTGACACATGGATGCTATCCTGAGACTTTGGCAGCTCCTTGTGAATGAATCAGAGAGAAGCTCTTTAGGATTTTGGAGCACAGCCATGCCGTTCTGCAGATGGCTCTTCATTTGAAAAATAGATTTTGGCTCATTACAAGACTCAGTCTCTATGTCTTTATAGAGCAGAGACTGAACACTTAACCACGGAATCCATACTGTCCATCATGAACTGAATGTTTTCTGACAGACCAAGTCATAAAGTTGGGCAGGCACAGCTTTCTGTCATCAGTTGGATGTAACACGTACAATATCAGTCTTGTGATAAGCCACATGTAAATTATACAAACAAATGGCTCAGATACTCATGGCTCCCAGTCCTGCTTTATTGCCTCTTCTTTCTCAGCATCCACATATGGCATCACTGGGGATTCGTTATGACCAGGTTAATGAGAGGAAAAAACTTCAGTCTTACCTTATAAAAGATTGATGGGGCGCCTGGGTGGCGCAGTCGGTTAAGCGTCCGACTTCAGCCAGGTCACGATCTCGCGGTCCGTGAGTTCGAGCCCCGCGTCAGGCTCTGGGCTGATGGCTCAGAGCCTGGAGCCTGTTTCTGATTCTGTGTCTCCCTCTCTCTCTGCCCCTCCCCCGTTCATGCTCTGTCTCTCTCTGTCCCAAAAATAAATAAACGTTGCAAAAAAAAAAAATAAAAGATTGCATGACGTGGTCCTCCAAAGGTGGACGAAGTAACAAATAGGATTTTGTATGCTGCTTTAGGGAGAGACTTAGTCTGTCGTTGGTCATGTGATGGTAGTTGCATCATTTTGGGCGAAAACATAGTTTTGTTATCATCCTTGCTTGGGAATTAAACATGATCTAAGGGGTGCCTGGTGGCTCAGTCTGTTAAGTAGCCAACTCTTGATTTTGGCTCAGGTCAGGATCTCACGGTTTGTGAGATTGAGCCCCGTGTTAGGCTCTGCACTGACAGCACGGAGCCCGCTTGACATTCTCTCTCTCCCCCTCTCTGTCCCTCCCCTTCTTGTGCACTCTCTCTCTCTGTCAAAATAAATAAGCTTAAGAAATGATTTTAAAAGGTATATATGGATGTCTCATTGAAAAAGGGTGGCCTGTGGTGGTTTTGTGCGGTGTTAACTTGGCTAAACTGGAAATATGTTCCCAAGGGTCATTGTGTGGATGTGAGTTAGACACACTCAAAGAGAAATCGTGTGATGTTTGAAAGGTGGAAAGAAAGCAGCAGCCATTACTTTCTGAAGATAGTTGTGGTTAGATGTGTTGAGAGACAAATGTAGGGACACGAGTGGGTTCCGGGCTGTTCTTTCTGCTCCTCAGGGAGAGTCCGTCAGACCGTTGCTGGTGGGGCCCACACTATCCTTGCTGTGTCCCACTCCACATCCAACTCACCTTCCTGACAGCTGGCCCTGCTGGCCACCAGTGAGCGAGACCTGCCTTCCACAGCCTTCTCCACGGGCTCTTCTCTTGGGAGATGGGCGTGCCTGGTCCCAGCAACCCTGGCAAGTACTGACTTGTCCATTGGTGCCAACCCTCTCCAGTTCCAGTTAAAGAATCCCTCTTTTGGAGCCTTTTTTCCCTAGTTTTCCCATAATCGTATGAGGTGTTGTTTCTCTAATAAATAAGAATTGTTGGTGCCTCGAGCTTGGAAGAGAAGGAGAAAGTCCCCAAATCCTTGAAGAAATGAGGACAAATCTGGCCATTGTCAGGGAAGCACAGCAGGAACCAGGTCATTGACCCGTCTGCCTTCGCCACCTTTGCTGCCCTGCAGGCACACACCGAAACACATCTCAGTAGATGTCTTCAGCGTGAAGTTTCCACCTCAGTGACCTGAACCTTCGGTGTACACGTTTAGGCTGAGAGGCAATTGTGAATCCAGACCTATTCACGGCTACACTTCAGAAGACAGTAGGAGCCCCATGCACCCGTCTTGGCAATCTGAGTTTGAGGTAAGTTATGTAATAGTGTCAACAGTAAAATCTTGCGTGTGGGATGGAGAGAGGAAGCTTCCAGAGTATGTCAGTGGGCGGGTTGTTGAGGTCGAAATCTCAAGCAGTCATATTAACTCACAGTTTAGCAGTAAGCAACATGTGAGTTGGGAGCCTCAGGGAAAACTGTCGAAACATGTGTCTGGAGTCTCCAAGTGCCACGAGGTAATCATTTGAAAACTTTTCACCCCCGAAAGAAACGCTCATGGAGCTGGGATCACAAAAGCAGACTTCTGAGATAAATTTGGAAATATTTCTTATCTAGACCCCCAAACAAACAAACAACCAAGCAAACACAAAGCCCAGGTGCACTATGGGATTCTAGAAGGACTTAGTTGCAGAGATCCTTAAACCTGGAACTTTTAGGAAATTAATTGAGCACCATTAAATGTGGCTATCTTTCCAGGGGGACTTTTTAATGTTTAAGTCATGGGGAGAGCTAGTTACTAAACCAGAAAGGTGGTGCTTTTTTAAGAACTCTGACAAAATCAGGAAATTTAAGTTCTCATCTGGGTGTTCCCAGAAGAGTCACTTATTCTCTTTAGGTCAAAGTTTATTCATCTGTAAAACAAACAGGTTGGGCTAGATCAGAGGATAGATTAATCTCCCGATTCAGCTCTAATCAACTGGAGACTTCAGGGCTGAGGGGAAGTGTTCTGGGAATGACGTCTGCCTTGGCCAGGCAGGAGCCTGTAATTGAATGAGAACCAAGCCTTTAGCCTGGGATCTTGGATGTTCAGCCTCACCACTTACCCAGCTTTGTGACTGAGGTTCAATTTCCTCACTTTCTGGTTCCCAAATGCCACTCTGCTCCGATGCCACAACCAACTGGGTGCATTTAAAAAATACTGATTTCTGAATTCCAAAATTGGAATTTCAACAGCTACAGTTCTTTAGTTCAACAGATCCAGTTTGGAACAGGGATCTGTGTTTCTAGAAACCTTTTCAGGTAATAGTGACTGGTAGCCTTATTTCAAAATCCCTGCTCTAACCACCACACACACACACACACACACACACTCAGGTTATTACTCTTAGACACTCCATGTATGTAATGAAGTCCATTTAAACACAGAATTCTAATTTGAAAAAGAGAGAATTCCTTCGTCTCATATAAAATGAGTTTATTCACTTATGCCCCTATCTCTGCTAAAGGGTTTGAAGTGCAGAAAGTCTCAGAAGTTCTTCATCTAAGGACACCTGGGTGGCTCAGTCGGTTAAGCCTCTGACTTTGGCTCGGGTCATGATCTCGTGGCCCATGGGTTCGAGCCCCGCGTTGGGCTCTGTGCTGACAGCTCAGGGCCTAGAGCCTGCTTCTGATCCTGTGTCTCCCTTTCTCTCTGCTCCTCCCCCACTCACTGTCTGTCTCTCTTTCTCAAAAATAAATAAACGTTAAAAAAAAAAAACCAAAAAAAAAAAAAAAGTTCTTCATCTGACTTTCCAAAAGACTACAGGAAAGGCTCGCTTGGAGGAATACAGTGGAGACGTCCGGCATCTGGACATTCCTTCTGCGTGATGGCACACATCTGGCTCTTTGGAATGAGCAGGATGTTTCCTTTCCAGTTTCCCTCCAGATGTCTGAGGATGTGAAGATACAGCCCAAGAGGTGAGCAATTTATCAAGCGTCACTGACTAATTAAAAGCCAGGGCTCGGCAGAAACCTTGCCGGCTTCATTATCCTCATCCTGTAAAAATGCCCAGGCTTTTTCATGCAGACACACGCTTCGGTCAATCAGACAGTGGACTTGTTTGCTCCCTTCGCTTTATCCATCCAGGCCTAAGAGGCCCACAACTAAGTGAGAGATTGGCGTGCACGTGCAAACGGATGTCCTGGAACAGAGGGGTGAAGAGGGGCTCTACAGAGGGGCTTCTATAGAATCCAAATTAAGCTAATGCCATTCAAACTCCTGCCCAGCTATGTTGGGCCTCCTCAAGGTTGCCGAAATTGAATTCAAAAGCCAAAAACGTATGCTAGCCCGGCTCACAGAACAACTGCCTATTGCAAACACACGGTTTAGCAATGCGTAAGATGCTCTGGGGTGACACTTGGGGTTGTTGATTAAGTGGGATAATCAAAGAAACATCATTCCATACCCTTGCCCTTGCACACCCGCTCACATCCAAAATAATTTTTTTAGAAAAAGCACTAAGAAGGGGCGCCTGGGTGGCGCAGTCAGTTAAGCGTCCGACTTCAGCCAGGTCACGATCTCGCGGTCTGTGAGTTCGAGCCCCGCGTCAGGCTCTGGGCTGATGGCTCAGAGCCTGGAGCCTGTTTCCGATTCTGTGTCTCCCTCTCTCTCTGCCCCTCCCCCGTTCATGCTCTGTCTCTCTCTGTCCCAAAAATAAATAAACGTTGAAAAAAAATATTAAAAAAAAAAAAAAGAAAAAGAAAAAGCACTAAGAAAAAAAAATCACTAAGTGAAATAAAAATCTCTGATGAAAATACTTCCTGGTCCCAAAGATGGAAATTAAACTTTGAATTTGATTTTTATAGATGTCCGCGGAAATGCCACATAAAGCAAGATGCTGTGCACTTCGGGATTCTTGCAGTTTTGGGTGCCATGTCTGAAACGAAGGAGGTTAAGATCCTCGGCCATGAAGAATCCAGTACAGATATCTCTAGGGGACAGCAAAAGAAACAAACAAATCACGCTGGAGACATGTCTGTTTCATCAGTCAAGGACGCCTGTGGACACTAGGCGAGGGCCAAACCAAATGCCCGCGCTCGGAAAATACCCACTGGGCTGAGGAGGGGCAAGGGAGGAGGTGGTCAAAGATAGCCTGTAGGCCCCCCTCCAAAACCCCAGCTTGGAAATGCTTTGTTACAGGCAAGTGTCGGTGGCTTAGGTTCGAGTGGGTGAAACCTGGACCAAGAAGGTGGTCCTGCCGAGTGGAGGAGATGAAAATGTGCAGCACAGAAATCCTTATAAAGGGTGCTGGTGCTCAGGCAATTTCAGCGTTCTGGAGTATTTTCTTTTAGTGCGTGCTCCTAGAAGAACTCCTGGCTGTAAGAGGCTGTGCAGATAGGCGGAGGGCACCCCGGCTCGGCTCTCTGGGTTTTGTGCTCAGCCTTGCCGTTAACTCCCTGCAACTTGGGGGACTCACTCCACCTTCCGAGTCTCCGTTTCTCCTTATCTGCTTCGGCAGGTTCCCTTTGCAAGAGGAATTCCTGGCAGAGTTCTGCTTCTTTCCCCTCCTCCTTCTCCTTTGTCTGTAACCACGTTCCTGCTGAATAAATCCGTCCCCATATCCTCACGGACACAGGCCTGAAACCCTTCGAGATGTACTAACGGCAGGCAGAGTGTGTGTTTGGGGAGGGGGTGGCTGGGTAACGCTGCTGCGTGTGGATTGCAAGGGGGGCAAAAAACCGTGCAGACAGATGCGTTTCTCTTTCTGTTCCTCTCTGGTGGAGGTTTCCCCCAGGCTTGGCCTGGTTGGAGCAGAGCTGAGCATCAGGACCTTCTGAGTTCAGAAGGCAAGAAAGAAAATGCAATCGGCAAGGAGTTTCTCTTGCTCACACCCCATCCTGAGTGTGGCCTGGTGGCGGGGGCCGTGGTCTGAAGCAGCGCTTCCCAAAGTGTGCCCCATGCCCTCCACCTGGTTAGCAGCCAACATTGCCCAGATTCAGGGAAGGAGTGTGGGTACAGCGGCAGCGGGGCGGCGGGGGGGCAGGCTCAGTCTTGGTTCATTTCCCAGTGGATTCTTGCTGTGTTTCTCAATCATTTTTTTCATTATCACCTCCCTTAGGAGAAAAACTAGCTTCGATTAAAGTTCTGCCTATTGAAGGAAATGAAAATACTGAGAAGTAAGCTTTGGATGGGTAGCATTCACCTTTGGAAAGCCACAAACCGTGATGATATCTGTGGTTTTTGGCCCCCGAGAATTAATTTGTGCCCCATTAGGGGTGATGTCTCCCACCTTGAGAGGGCATGCTTTGGAGGTCCAAGCAGGTGTTTCAACAACATCGCCTGGTTTCCAGAGGCCATACCTGGCGTCTCCTTCTTCTTTTCCTGGGACAGATGGGAAACTGTCCCAGGAAAAGAAACTCATTCCTAATTTGCTTGGAACCCGATCAGGTTTGTGATAGAGATAGCAGATAGAAGAATTATTAGTGTAGGGAGGGGATTTGGAATAGGTTTTAAGAGGAAGGGTTTACATTTTAGTTCTGCCAGTTGTTGGCTAGTTAACCTTAGGCAAGTTATGTAACCTCCCTGGGCTTCACTTTCTCAATCTGTAAATTGGAAATAGTATGACCTCACTGGGTTTTGGAGACTCTTTAATGATAAAGTACATGACATGTGCTTAAGAGAGTGCCTGGCACCTATTTACCTTTTCTTGCAGTCCCCATTTGTTCATTTTCACGATTAATTTTTAATCTGATTACCTAATTTCAGGCATGTGAAGTGATAATAAGTAAGTGTTCCCAAATAACACTTGTGTGTTTTTGCTTGTTGGAGGGTGGAGTGGGTGGGGTGGTGCTGATTTCTCCTTTAAGGAATGATTAATGGCAAGAATTCTTGGCTCTTGACTTTGGTAAACAGGAGAGTAGCACTTTTCTACAGCCTCCCAGTTAGGTCATCTTGTAAGCCATGAAGTTATTAGGAACCCACGTTTTAAATCTTGGCTCTATTGCTTGAAACCTGCGTGAGCCGAACAAGTTCCGAGACATTGCTGGGTCTCAGTTTCCTCTTCAGTGAAATGGGAGCAATCGTGCCTACCTGACACGTGGTGATTCGATGAGGTCATCCATGCCAGATGGCGGAACTTGTTAGCAAGGGTGTCTGTCTAGTCTCGTTAGAAAACCGTCCAGGGAAGTCTACGTGTCTTAAGTGGTCTGACTTCACCCTTAATTGCAGTCCAAGCTGCTGTCGTCCGCAGGGCACTTCCCTGGGATGCGTGTAGGGAAGTGTGCTATCTCCCACCAGGTTCGAACAAAAACACCCATGACCCCTGTCGCGGCTGGCAGCCGCTCTCACAGCCGTGGGGCCACCCGCTTAGGATGAAGCCGGCCGGGTGGGTGTGGGACAGGGAGAATAGGAAAGGTTTGCATTGCTGGTGGCTGTGCTGAGTCACTTATCAACCAGCCCTGATACTCTCTCTCCCGCTGCACTTCCGGTTATGTGTCATAATAAGAAACAGCCTATTTCTTTATTGCGTGAGGAAGTCTGAGTGCAGGTTAAAAGCCCCCCAGTGAATACATCTAGTTTCCAAAAATCATTACAACTTTGGATTTTATTTAGCTCCTCTTTTATTTATCCACTCTTTTTTTTTTTTAATTTTTTTTTAAATTTCTATTTGAGAGAGAGAGAGAGAGGAGAGAACATGAGCGGAGGGGGCAGAGACAGAGACAGAATCTGAAGCAAAGTCCAGGCTTGGAGCTGCGGGCTGTCAGCACAGAGCCCAATGCAGGGCTTAGACTCTCGAGTGGTGACATCATGACCTGAGCTGAATGGAGTTGGACGCTTAACCGACCGAGCCACCCAGGTGCCCCTATTCATATTCACTTTTCTATTCATGCGCTCAATTATTTTTCCTGAGCCTTTGTGTGAATAGCGCCATGCCACGCAATGGGAAACACAAGAACTTAATGCTCTGCCTACCTCCCCAAGAAGCTTAGATTAGACACGTATCTTCCTGTGAGGAGGAAGGTCACGAATGGAGCCACTAGTTGAGAAGACCCTTCAGGGAGGGGCTCCCACGAGACACGGCATCGAGGCAGGACCGCCTGGTTGAGTTTCTGGAGGGCAATGGCCGGTCAGTTTGGTTGGAGAATTCATAGAAGACCGTTAAGACAAGAATCTAGGGAGTCTAGAATTAGCATGGCATTAGCCTAAAGAGTTTGCGTTGTTTTTTAAATAGAAATAAGAACTCACTGAAGACTTGAGGTCTAGAGTGATAGGATGCAAATAGCATTTTCGGAGGAGTAAGTTGACAGACTTGTGGAACCGAGATAAAGAGGTTGGAGGGAGGAGGCCCAGTTCGGAGGGTCTATTACCTAGGCCTCCTGCACCCCCGCCCCGCCACTCCTTTCAAAGTGACAGAGGTGTGCGGGGACCCCCCAGGGGAACACTGGTTCTGTGTGTCTTGACTCCAGTCTTTCTGGAGACAGTCCCAGGTTATCAGTAAGACCCACTCTGGAGCCAAAGCGGGATACAAGGATGTGAGGTATTTTGTTTTGTAATGTGGGAGATTGGTGTTAATTTTATTTCATTTCTCCTTATGTCCAGTGCACGGAGTTGGGTTCATCACACTCCTCAACTCATGGCCCCTGAGAGGATTGAAGGAAGGTTCTCAGTTTAATATTCTGAGGTAAACCAGCCCATAATTCAGGTGGTTGGCCTCTCGATGGTCCTCATCTTTTCTGTTTTCGTCCGTATTCTTAAACATGTGAGATAACCCAAAAGTATTTAGACTATTGGCTCTGCCTTTAGTGAGGTGGGCCCGAGTCAGAACAAGGTCTACTCTTCCAGATCATCAGATCTTCAAAGCCCTGAGTATCTAATAATCACCTTCTAGTGTATTTCGTGGTCTGATTCGCTGCATTCGTTATAAGTATGGGCGACTTTACTGTCATATCACTAAATGGTGTTCATCTGGTTTGAAAAAAAAAAACCTCGAGGCTTCTCTGTTACTAATTAGCGATTATAAATATGCCCATCTCCCACTCTTTTTAAAAAAATTTTTAACGTTTATTATTTTTTTTTCTGAGAGAGAGAGAGAAAAACAGAGCATGGAGCAGGGGAGGGGCAGAGAGAGAGGGGGAGACACAGAATCTGAAGCAGGCTCCAGGCTCTGAGCTGTCAGCACGGAGCCGGATGTGGGGCTTGAACTCGTGAATTGAGAGATCATGCCCTGAGCCGAAGTTGAACGCTTAACAGACTGAGCCACCCAGGCACCCCTCCCACTCTTAATATAGACGGTCATATATTCAGCAGTGACAATAGTGCTACTTGCTTCTTTCCAAGTGTGTATTTATTCCCTCATTTACAGATGCAACAGACATTTGAGCACCTACCGTGCGTCGCATCGTTTACCAAATGTGGCGGCCATTTGGAATCCACTGCCCCCCTTCCCTTCCCTATTCAACATGTCTATAGTGCCTCCTGCTCCCCTGAGACTGCTCCCAGCTCTCAGACCCCATGGCTTCCTTACCTTGCACCATGCCTCAGTGCTGCTGGGTTCTGTCGATCACCCCTCCCTGAACTGCTTCCCTTGACTGCTGATTTTTGCTATTCTTCTCTCCGATGACTTATCTCTTAGATGGAATTCTTCAGACTTCTGGCCTTGGTACTCTTTCTTTCTGAAGCCATATCCCTAGCTGGTTCGTCTCATCCTGTGTGTCCATGACTCTCACATCTGTCTCTCAAGGCTGACCTTTCCCTGGAGATCTGTCCTCTGCCTCCACTCTACCCCTGGGGGCCACTTCTCAGTCTTTATCTGAAAAATGAAAACGTCATCCTCCCCCAGCCCCCTCTTTTCCCATATTTTTGCCCTGGCTAATGGAGCTCATCACTAAAGTCAGCTGACCCACGTGGGGTGTATCCACAAGACAGAGGCTGCAGAAGATTCTTGCACCTCTGGTAACTTGCTTCTATTGACTGAGGTGTGGGCCACAGAGTTGTTCAGAGTAAAATGCTGAACGTTGGTCTCTTCTTATACATAAGCATGATTGTTCCCAAAGAACATGTCTCCTTAGCTTGAGATCTTTCTGGATGGACAGCAAAAGGGGTGGGGCTAAGGCCGCTTTGTCAGCAGTCCATGGGCGGTTTGCTTCTTTGGGTGACCTCTGTCCTGGATGTCAAGGAAGAGGAATATTTGGGAACCAGTCCCGTTGTGGCTGTTCCTGGGAGTTTAGTCAGATTAAGCACACTCAGAAGATGAAAACGGTGGGTTTTCAGGAGAGCTCTTGCCCCTGTGGCCTCATCTGTGGGTCCCCCAGAGGAGCCATTCCGAATAGCTTCTGACAGCACAGTTACACGGGCTGGGCTGGGCTTTAGTGCCTTTGCACAAATTGGAGTCTCTGCTGACAACGGTCGTTCATTCATTGGTCCCTCAAATATAAATGGAGAGATGACTCAGCAGCCCCACTCCTAGGTATATACGTGAAATAATTGAAAGCAGGGACTCAAGACGATATAGGCGCCCTTTTCACAGCAGCCAAAAGATGGAAGCAGGCCAAGTGTCCACCGACAGACGAACGGACACACAAAATGGGGGGGGGGGGGTGACGTACACACAAGGGGAAATTATTGAGTCTTAAAAAAGAATGAAAATCTGATACATACACAACATGGATGAACCTCGAAAGCCTTATGCTAAGTGAAATAAGCCAGACAAGAAAGGAAAAGTATTGTGCAATTCCAACTTACATGGGATATGTAGAATAGGCAAGTTCAGAGAGACAGAAAGTGTGTAGAGGTTACCAGGGGCTGGGGGAGGGGAGGGGGGGAGCTATTGCGTAATGGGTACAGAGTTTCTGTGCAGGATGACGAAAAGTTTTGGACACAGTGGTGATGATTGCACAACACTGTGGATATAATCAATGCCCCTGAATAGAACACTTGAAAATGCTTAAAATGGCAAATTTTGTTATATATATTTTGCCACAATAAGAAAATATATAAACGGAGAGAGAGCGTGCGCCAGGGTGCATTCACGAATGTGAATTTCTAGGGCAGGAACCTTGCCTGATCTGACTGTGTATCCTCTGAGCCCAGCACACAGGAAGCAACTAAGAAGGACCTTGAGGTTGGGTCTTGAGAGAGGCAGTGGCACGTAAATACATCTAATCTTTCTATTTTATTATCCTGGAACTTAGGTACTGTGCTGATTAGGTCCCTTTTTGCTCTAGAAATTGTCCCCTTCTGGGTGGTAGGGGCACCTTCTCTGGAGAGAAGGATTGGCCGCGGCTCGGTGAAGTGTCATCTGGTGACAAGCTTTGGATAAACCTGGAGGATACAGGGCATGGTTTGTTGAGGGCGCATGCGGGGATTGGATTTGGAAAGTCACGTGAAGAGGGGTTGGGGATGTCTCGATTCTCAGCTCAGAGCTTTGAGGTAGAGAGGCCGAGGGCTCCTGGGCAGGGGAGTGTTATAGGAGAGTGTGGGTTGAGAGAGGTGACCTCTGGGGACCAGATGCACTCTTCCTGTGCAGGCTGGGCTCTTCCAGGCAGCCTCCAGCAGCCACACGTAGCCTTGTGGCTTCAGCGCACAGCTAGGCACGGCCTGTGCAAAGGTTGTGATTATGTGGATCAGAACCGGCTTTTCCCTGGGAGGAGGGGAAGGATGTCTCCTCTTTTTCTTCTTCAGTTTTTCCTGAGAAAAAGAAAACAACAACAACAACAACAACAAAAAACAACCAAACCCCAAAAACAAGGAAGTACTCCTCCCTGTGTCCTTCAAAGCGCTGTGGCATCTTCAGATCTGGGTACTTGAAAGCTAAAGCTGGTCATAATTTCCGATGGACATAATGTGCATTTGAAATTCTTTTCCACATCAAATTAAATCTGTCTTGGACTGATTTCCTGGAAGTGTTTTTCATTAGAATAATAGTCCTCAGCTGAGAGATCAGATACCGCAGAAGGGGAAACAGGAACAGGGGACCATCAAGTACATCCTTCAGGGAGATACCCAGTGGTTGCCTCTGGGGGACTATTCGGGAGAGACCATCCCTTCTCTAGGCTTGTACCAGGGAAGACGTGCTGGTCTGGTGGCCCACCAGTTACTCCAGTGATACAATCTTTCTTTCTTTCTCTTTCTTTTCTTTTCTTTTCTTTTCTTTTTTCTTTTCTTTTTTCTTTTCTTTTCTTTTCTTTTCTTTTCTTTTCTTTTCTTTTCTTTCCTTTTCTTTCTTTCTTTCTTTCTTTCTTTCTTTCTTTCTTTCCTCTTTTCTTTCTTTCTTCTTTTTCTCTTTCTTTCTTTCTTTCTTTCTTTCTTTCTTCCTTCTTTTCTTTTCTTTTCTTTCTTTCTTTCTTTCTTTCTTTCTTTCTTTCTTTCTTTCTTTCTTTCTTTCTTTCTTTCTTTCTTTTCTTTCTTCTTTCGAGACATAACCAGCAGGGGAGAGGGGCAGAAGGAGAGAGAGGGAGAATCCTCTCCACACTCAGCACAGACCCCAATGTAGGGCTCGATCCCACGACACTGGAATCATGACCTAAGCTGAAATCCAGAGTTGGACACTCACCCAACTGAGCCCCTAGGCACCCCGTTTTTAACTTAAAGTGTAAACAAAAAAGGAATTGGGTTCAACTAGGAAACCACCCACTAACCCCCACCCCCACGCCCCCCACCCCTCACCCCCAGCCAACCAAAATCCATTGCGTCCCTACTGGCTGCGCATCCTTCTGTCGCCAGGAATATAATGGTTAGTGAGACAAAGTCCTTGAAAGAGAATAAAGCTCACAGGAGGAAACCCCAGGGACCAAGACAAAGCTCCGGGAGTATCTGATGACTCTTTTTTCTGGTCTGAAATGTATCCTTCTGTGGAAGGCAGATATGCATCCTCTGCCTTACCTACAGAGGGTTCCAGACTGATGGAGGAAATCCTTCTGAAATTCTTTCCTCCTCCTCCTCTCTGAAACATGACTTGTTTACTGCAGGCTGTTAACGGCCTTGAGAGTGTCTTTAATCCTCAGCCAGGGTCTTTAAATATAATACATCAATAACAGGTAATTATTCTCTTTGAACTTTTTGCTCCTTTCCCGTATACCCTGCGGGGTGAGCTTGGAACTTTTAAGCACTGTAACAGATTCTTCCTATCAAAGTGTCAAAACTCATAAGGCATATGTCAAAGAATTCGTTTGCTTACTTTAATCTGCCTCCCCTCCTCCCTCCTCGTACTTCTAAGTCTCACCACAAGCTTTGTGGATTACTGTGCTGAGGGCCAGTCTTCAGCCTGGAAGCTTTTCTTTAAACCAGGACCACCTCGGACCCTGAAGAATTTGCCCCCACGCACCCAACCTCGTCGCCCTTAAGAACCTCACGCGGTTGAGTTTGTTGCTCCTGGCCTGTCACGTTATTCCTGTTTCGAACGTGTCCAGGAAAATCCTGTCAAATTCAAAACTTCCTTTTGCCCCAAACCCATCTTTGATCTGAGAGGCCTGGACACAACCGGCTCTGAGCAGCTCGCTCTGTGCACGCTGGGGCCCAGGAGCTCTTTTTGCAAGCATCTCAAGGAAACAAGAAATGGTTTATTTGTTCCGTTGGCCGGGATGAGTGATGGATGGCCTGCTCCTTACCTCTTGTGAACTCCTGGACCAGCCCTGTCCTGAAGCCAGCTTTGTCACCAGGGAGCTCTTGTCATCTCCTTGAGTACTCTCTGTGGGCTGTGGATTGGTCTGCTCCATGGAAGCCACTGGCATAGTTTTCCACTTTTTTTTTTTTTCTAACAGGTTGGAGTAGCCAAGTGACTGCTCTAACCTTATTGCTACATCATTGTGTTAAGGGTGTCAGTTTGGTTCTCTGTTCAAATAAACTCTTTATTGCCCACACAAGGGGATTTCCAGACATCAGCTAAAGTGGTACACAAATGAATATACATGCTGTTCACTCAGAAATTGAATGCTTAGGTGTGCAGAGCAGAGGGTCAAGGGGTTCTGTCAGAATTTCCTATCTCCGGCTCGCCCGAGGGAATGAAATCAATAGCGAACTAGGAACTCATTTTAGGTGTAAGGAATTAGCCAGATTTAACTAAAGAGAAACATCGAGGCTGTTACTTGACAGGGAGAAAGTTATCCACATTTCTATACCCCAAATAATCAAATTGGATAATTGAATTCTGCGATGTTACTCAGATGGTTTCCTTGCTTGCTAAGGATAGAAATTCACTTTGAATGTAGACATAACAAGATCTAACAGGATGTTCTGGAGTCTCGCTGGGGAATAATGACTAACAAAGTGGAAACTTTCACTCTTAAATCTGATTTCATCCCTGACCTTGCTAGTGACCTTTGGCCTATGGCCTCCTCTTTCAATATCTGTTTCCCCATGATTATGATGGTTATACAGTATCAAAGGGGCCTTTACATGTCATGAAGCACTCATACGATAAGCAATATGTTTATAGTGAAGAACATCGAAGAATTTAGATTCTGTCTCTCCAGGATGTCAAAACGTCCTTATTTAAATCAATGTGGTGAAAAAAAAAAAAAAAAATCAGTGTCTGGATGTCATGAAGATCAATGAACTAGCGAGCTGACTGTAGTTTTCCTTTATCCAACAGTTATTTTGGCAAAATGTGATAGAGCTTGAGTGCGCCATGTGCATAATTAACAATGGCTGAAAAACAAGGATAACGTTGTGCTCGTAACCTTCAGGGAGGGGCCCGGTGTTTGCCCTTGAATGAGCTCAGCAGGGAGGGTGGGCTGGGAGCTCTGTAAGGAAAGAAGTCAGATTGAAAGCTCCCGTGTTTTTGAAACTTCAGTGAGCAGAGGGACATCTGGTAGAGAAGATATCAACAGTTTCCTGTTCTCGGCTTTGTTATTTTTCCCCCCATTCTGATTACAGGTTAGGCTTTCACGGGCTGGCCTGGCCAGGGGCTGGGAGACGGAGAGTTACGGGAGTGGGTAGTTGATCACTTTAATTACAGGCCCAAGGGTCTTTGAGGGTATTTCTTTCCTTGGGATAATCTTCAGCAGCTTTGTTAGCATCTCAGACCCATGGATTCTTGTCATCACCACACTGGATTCCCACAACTGGCTAGCTTTCGAGGGAAAGAACTGTCAAAAAATGTGTAATTCATCAGCATGAATTCCTAAACAAGTATGAAGAGTAGCCATAAATATTGATTGACTGGTAGTTTAGCGTCAAAATGAATTCCTTATCGCATTGGAATAATCAGACTATAGGGTATTAAATCAATTAGCGAGTTTGATAAATTTTAGTCATTCGAGTTAATTTGTGAATAGAAAGACAATTCAACATAAACAGAAGGTAGCAGCATCTTTTTTTGTTCAGTAAAAATTGAACGAAGCGGTTACTAATTGCTTCAGGATGAATGCTTTTGATGAATCTAACTAGAAATAAGTAAGTATACATATTTAAAAAAATCTTCGGCTCTACATAGCGAGTACGTTTAAAAGGCAAGAAAAACTGGTGCCAGCTTCACTGACATGAAGGAATTTTAGCAAATCATAGGCACGCTCCATATTGTAGACCCGGGGCTCCTTAGCGTCCCACACATTTGTAGGACTCAGATCCCAGGAACGATGTTCTGGGTGGGTCAGACTATTGTTTCCAACTCTAGGTGCCATGTTTCCAGATGGATAATATGAGCTGGAGCGCAACGAGAAGGCGCAAGATAGTGAGGAGGTCTTGAAATCATCTCAAATGAGGAAGAGGTTGATGTATTCTGTGCTGGAGAAGACTTGTGGGCATATCACATATTTGCCTTCAAACAGTGAAAAGACTCTTGTAGAGAAAGGAGGAGGCCTTTTTCATAGGAGATTGACTAACATTTCAGAAAGCGACAATTCCTTTCAATATAGGAAATATCTGCCGAAGCACGTAGTTTCCCAACTTTGGAGTGGGCTGTCTTCTAACTAAGTTCCTGTTCCCTCATTACTTCTATAGGTAGGGATGCTGGAGAAGAAGTATCATGTAGTGTGAGGGAGTGCGTATAACATGATTGAATCTATGTATGGGTTGGTGGTTCACTGTGTCTCCTTCTCCACTTGCTGGAAGGCCCCCATAAACCCTGCTCCCATCATTAATAGTACTATTCCAAAGATGAGATGAGTGTTAAAGGTTAAGTTTTAAAAGACAATCAAACCATGACTCCCATATAATTTCAAAATGAACATGTCTCAAATTTGGACTTAGCTCATAGACACATGTGAGATTCACCGGATGTTAGGACTGGTTCAAGGGGCACACATCTAGAATCAGATAAGGAGCAAAGAAACGAATTTACAAATGGAGGCAAAGCTGGCAAAACTGGGCAATATCCACGGGGCTGTAATCAACGGCATTCCATTGGATACAATCTACATTTCTGTGGATAGGAGTAAGTTGCGTTACTCTCGGTTAATCTTCATCTCTACTGAGTTGTGAACAGTCTAGTCAAAGTCAAACATCCTCAGAGGAGTGTCTGTTCTTCTAATGAAAAGGTGTTCAGCAATCTCTTCTGACTTCTTCAGTAATCTCAAAATCTTCCACAATGTTTTCCTACGTGAGTTAACATAGAAAAAGTTCTCCCTAGAGTGCCTGGAAAACGGTAAGTGTTCAATCAACATTACGTATTATTATCATTGCTGTTATTTTTACCCAAGTCCTGGGTAGATGAATCACCTAGCGGTTGATGTGAAAAACTCTTTGACCAAGGTCTTGACCGCCATTTTTTTCCCCCTTCCCTTTGGAGGTGACACACATCAGCTGCCACCTTTCATCTCTCACGAATCCACGCCTTTTGTGTTAGGAAATCTTTTTTCCAATGTGCATGCCAAAAGCATCCTTATCCTTGATTCCTTCCAATTCCTAGTTACCTTTTGTAGGAAAATTTCTCTCTGACTCAAATGTGTAGTGAGGTGTAAGAAAAATTCTAATGACATTCCTAAGTTAGGGAAAGGACAGACAGTAGGGTTTTACTAAAGTTATAAATGATAAATTTTAGATTCAGTTGTCTCAGCAAACAGAAGCCAAATATCCATTGCTTAGGGTTGTTGAGTATTCAAACATAGACACAGGAATAATATAATTTAGACAATTTACACATAGAGTTGGCCCTTGAACTATGTGGGGGTTAGGAGTGCTATGCACCTACTCAGTCAGAAATCTTCGTATAACTTTTGTCTCCCCCAAAACTTAACTACTAAAAGCCCACTGTTGACCAGAGAAGCCCCACCGATAACATAAAGTTGATTAACACATATTTTGTATGTGATATGTATTATATTGTTACAATATAATAAAGTATTCTTACAACAAAGTAAGCTAGAGAAAAGAAAATGTTAGGAAAGTCAAAGGAAGAGAAAATACATTTACAGGACTGTAGTATATTTATTGAAAATAAAGTCTGTGTTAAGTTGACCTGTGTAGTTCAAACCCATGTTGTTTAAGGGTCAACTACATATACGTATTATTTAACTTGCCTTTGTATGTATGTATGTATATATGTATATATGTCTCTATCTATCTATCTCTATCATCTATATCTATCTACCTATTTATCTCTATTATCTATCTATCTATCTATCTATCTATCTAATCTATCTATTTCCTAAGGAGATCTATCTATCTATCTATCTATCTATCTATCTATCTATCTCCTAAGGAGATCTATCTATCTATCTATCTATCTATCTATCTATCATCTATCTAATCTATCTGTCATCTATTTCCTAAGGATACCTGTCTATCTATCTATCTATCTATCTATCTATCTATCTATCTATCATCTATCTATTTCCTAAGGATACCTGTCTATCTATCTATCTATCTATCTATCTATCTATCTATCATCTATCTATATCATCGATTTACTAAGGAGATCTATCTGTCTATCTATCTATCTATCTATCTATCTATCTATCTATCTATCTTTATTCTATTCTATCTATCTATCTATCTATCTGTCATCACATGTACCCACATGAGTATTTAACTCATCTACAGGCAAGTACGTGTGTATGACTTGCCACCTCCACCTGAGTCCTGTCATCCATGGTTCTGAACCATGTTTTGTGATTGGAGGCACTGCTGTTGCTTGTAACCATGGCTCACAGGTGATATGTGTCCAGTCTTTCTCAAAAATCCAGACCCAGGTCAGGGGAGGCAACAGTGGGGGGGGGCAGAGGGAGCTGGAGCCCAAGGAGAGCGATAGCATGAGAGAATGGATGCCACACAGAAACCATTGCTCTGGAAAGATCGCTACCAAGGAATTTGGACAATGTTTCCCATTATGTCAATTTATCCAGAAAGAAACTCCTGCTGACCCCCATGGAGATATCCCATTACTATGAGAAGTAAAATGTCTATGGAGCAAAACAAAGTTGTGCGAGAGTTGATGTGTGTGTGTGTGTGTGTGTGTGTGTGTGTGTCCACGTGGCAGGCCTGAGGCAGTACTGACTGTTATCTTGCCCCAGAGAGCTCGTAGCTTCTGTTGGTCATCGTGATGAAAGTTGCAGCTTTTCATTGTTGCAAAACAATAGAATGGAAAAGTACATTTTATGATTTTTGTAACTTATATGCCTTTGATAATTCTATCCCATTCCTGACAATTATGCATGCTTTCCTTATCGGGCAGCTTGGAGGAAAGTACATCCCTGCTCCCCTGAGGCCCCATCTGTCACAGGTTTGTGTCCGATCTCATTGGTAGAGGCAGAGACCCTCCCTTGGGAACCTCAGAGATACATTGGAAAGATCCTAAAAATATCTGTAGGACTATGTAAGAACAGTATATAATTATGTGTTTTAGTGTTTAAAATGGAAGATGATTAAACTCTTAATCACCAACTTTTGGTTTAGGACTTATCTCTCACTTGAAAATATTTTAGGGGCGCCCGGGTGGTTCAGTCCGTTAAAGTGTCCGACTTCGGCTCAGGTCATGATCTCACGGTTCATGAGTCTGAGCCCTGCGTCAGGCTCTGTGCTGACAGCTTGGATCCTGGAAGCTGCTTCAGATTCTGTGTTTCCCCCCCACCTCCGCCCCACCCCTGCTTGTGCTCTGTCTCTCTCTGTCTTTCAAAAATGAATAAACATTAAAAAATTTTTTTTAAATAAAATATTTTAACAATGCTTTGTCTGTTGAGAATTTTCACAAAACATTTTCATTTGAAAACTTGCACATAAAATTTCCTGGGTCCAAGTCTAAATAGAAGCACTATGGCTACTCGTGTGTCAAATAAAGATCTGTTTATGTTCTTGTACTTTTCAGTGAGGACGTGTGTGTTTGGCTTGGGGGTTATTTTATATCACCCCCCACTCCACTCAATTGCATATGAAAAATCACAGGATTAACCTCTGGGTGTGGATAAGGGCCAACTCAAAGGCCACTCCACCTATAAATCAGGGAACTGGAGGGCTTTATTTGATGTGCCCAAACCTCTCCCAGAGAGATGATGTGTGCATGCACACAGAGCAGACACTGAATGCCAAAAATGCTTCCCAGAGTGCTTTGGGACTTGGCCATCTCCTGAAGAATTCTAGACATCTATGTATTCTTTATTGAGCTGTGTTTATTTACTTTTCCATGGCAGTGAAATCTCTTTCAAGACCTTTAATGGCCTCAGCACCCTCTGTCCGGTGAGCTTTACGTGTGATCCTGGCTGGGATCTGCTGAGCCCATAGCACCTGGGTCACATAACTGTTCCTGGTGCCAACACACGTTTTCTTTCACATCGCCATTAACTCAGCAGTAAAGAAGGGAGATTGGCTGGTGAAAGTGTCCTGGGTCCTTCAAGTTTTACTCAGGTTTCACAGTCCCTGTAATCTGAGCTCCCTGTACTGAGTGGTTTGGTGGTTATGGTAAGATGACTGCTTTATTCTGACCTGTCCACTAGACAGTCGTGTGTGTGTGTGTGTGTGTGTGTGTGTGTTTGCACAGCCTTATAATTGTTCTGACGGAGCTCAGAAAGGTCCCGTGGAGGATGCCTCTACGTGGATAGGCACACACAGCCAGAATCTCCACCTGACACATAGCCAGCTTGCCCGATGCCCAGGCCTCCTGGTCACCTTGACCCCCAGCAAGAGAACGATGGTTCAGTGCATCCACAGCAGAAGCAACGCGTAGGTGGGCCACTGCCTCTACCTGGTCTGAAAGCACCATAGCTATCTTAGGGACATTGCAAGAAGGGTGTCCGTGACAAATAGGGGAGTTAGAGACCTCCCCTCTCAAGGCCCGGTGGCTGTGGAAGACACAGAGTTGTTCTGAAGTTTATGGAGGCAGCTATCTTGCACCCCACGGGCCATGGGCTGGGGAGGAATCAGAATACATGGAGGGTTTCATGCTCCTTTTAAGTAGTGCGTATATGCACATTTTTGGTGTAGCTATTTATAAGTACATTTATGTCTCAGTCGCTGTGCTTATTAAAGACATAAATATTTTACCTCTTAGCAAAGAAGAAAATAGTTTTCACAGATTTCCTGGCAGGCAACACCACCACCTCGCCAGCCCTTTTCATCTGCAGATTTCAACCTAATAAAGCATTGATCTAGGGAACAGAGCTTGTCACCCTCCCGAAAAGTGCAAAACCAGGTTGATCAGGGCGCAGGGGGGCTTGCTTCCAGCTGATGATGTTTTAAAATGTTACTGGGGAGATGTCAAAATAGAAAGCAGAAGTCGAATAACAAAGCTTAAATTCTCCAAGGTGTGAGAGTGCTTGACTGACGGGAAAACATCTTTCTTGCAGGTCGTCCGGTTACCCGTGTTAATTAGGTATTCGCCGTGTGGCAAAATTCTTCTTCTGGCTCCAAGACCTCATAATGAGTTAGTTCTATACCCAAGCCTCAGAGTGAAAAACCCTTCGGGTATTGTAGACACCTGCGGGCAACTGTGGGAAGTGGCTGGGTCTGAAGGCAGAAGACTGTCTTTAGGAGCACCTGGGTGGCTCAGTCAGTTAAGCGTCTGACTCTTGATTTCTGGCTCAGGCCATGATCTCACGGTTCGTGAGTTCAAGACCTGTGTCTGGCTCTGTGCCGACGTGTGGAATCTGCTTGGGATTCTCTCTTTCCTGCTGTCTCTGCCCCTCCCCTGATCACATGATCTCTCTCTCTCTCTCTCTCAAAATAAATACATTATATATAAAAAAAAGAATATTGTGTTTAAAGAAGGATTCTCCTGGGGGAGCTAGGGAAGGGGCAGGGATGACAGGAAGAAAGCCTGGGGGTGGATGTGTTGAAGGAGATGGTTGCTTAGCCAGCTGGGACTTACGAAGAAGGCAGACTAAGGAGGGTACTTCAAGGAGCAAGAAAGATAATCATCACTCCCTTTTCTCGACTGGGTCCCAGCCACTATGCTGCTACGTTTTTGGTGCCTTCTCACCAAATCCTCTCCACGACCCATGAGTGCGGCCTGGCAGGTGCACGGCTGCCCTCCTGGCCCACCCTCGCTCCACCGTCCTGCGGTGACACGGTTCTCTTTCTCTCCCCTCCCAGGTGAGGCTGCTTCTTTTTCTTCTCTGGCTCCGCCCACACGGGAACTGGAACTCCCTCTTCCCAGGCACTGCTGACACAGGGCATTGTGTGTAATAGGCTTTTATCACCGATTTGCCGATAGCGGCGGACAGAGATGCCGCACCCTTGCACAGCGCCCAGCCTCGGGTCGCCGACCGATGCTCCAGCTCTTAAAGCCTCCTGCCGCTTCTGCTTTTGCAGACTGGGCTCGGCTCCCTCTCATCTTATCCTTTGCTGACTCCTTGTCAACTCTCTCACCGCAGCTTCCCTCCCTGAGTTAGAGAGAGAGAGTCCTCCAGCTACACCAGCCCTTATCCCTAAAACCAGGGCCTGGGGCTTCGCATAACCGAAAGCCCCCGATTCCCTCTACTCCTCCATGGGGTCGGGGGCCTCCGCTTCCCCACCAGGTTGTCTTTCTGGAAGCGACACTTTTCAGTGTGTCAGTGACAGCTTCCACACCAAGTCCGGGGGTGGGGGACATTGTTCTGCCATGCCAGGAGATACAATTATTATTGTTTTGTTTTGTTTTGTTTTCCTGACCCATGCCTGTTGCGATTCAATCCAATTAGTGCTTCAATTACTAGAGAATGTAATTTTGCAACACACGCAGGGTAGGGCTACCCTCAAAAATCAAGGGCTTTTTGCCACCCCACCCCCACCCCCCACTGGTTACCCTACTTTCCTCAGCCTGAGTCTGTTTGCTGCCCCAGGACCTTATGTTGGCCTGCGTGTTAGTGACAAACCAGCTCATCATAAACCCAAACCCAAAAGCTGGGTCTGGGAAGAACCTGAGAGTGAGGGATTTCCGAACGTCCATTGCCCTGGGATAAGGGCCCAGCCCGGCTATGCGGTTGATCACGGATTCTGAGAAAGATGCAAATTTCCAGAGATTCTTCCTCTTGCAAGATAGCTTAGACTCACTGAAAACAAACTTCTTGTTTAAATCGAAGAACGACACCCCCACGGCAAAGTGCATGTCTGTTGGGCGTACAACACAAGAACTTGTTACAACTGAACTTACCTGTGTAACCAGCTCCAGGATCAGGGAACAGAACATTCCAGAAACTCCTAGAGTCTCCTTTCAGTCATTACTGCCTTCCCTCCACGTGGCCACTGTCTTCCTTCTCTCACGTCATGCTTTTGTGATTCACCTGCGCTGCTGAGGTACATCAAGGTTGCTGTTTGGTGTACAAGTTCGCCGTTTTTCATTCATTTATAGGCAGAATTTCATTGTGTAGATATACTATAGACACCCTATTAATTCATTCTCTAGTTGCCGGGCGTTTTGATTGCTTCCTGTTCTGGAATGTTATGAATAAAGTTGCCTTGAACATGTCTGCGGTGGTCACGTACACGTATTTCTGTTGCCTATGTATCTGAGTGCAATTGCTTGGTCGTAGGGGATGTGCATGTTGAACTTCGGTGTGTATATCATCACACAGCTTTCAAAGGTCAGTTCCAACATATACACTCACTCAGCAGGGTATGAGAGTTTCGTATGCTCCATATTCTTGCCAACCATTTGGCACTTGGCATGTCTGTCTTTAATTTTAGCCATTAAGTGGGGGTGTGCCCTTAGCACCTCCCTGATTACTACTAAAATTCAGTATCGTTTTACAGGTCTAGTGACCATTTGGATATATTTTTTTTCTGGTAGAGCGCCTGTTTAAGATTTTCGCCTATTTGAAAAATAATTGTACTATCTTCTTTTTTTTTATTTCCTTGTAGAAGTCCTTCCTGTATCCCAAATTTAAGAGTCCTTTGTCATATAGATGCATGAAAAATAGCTTCTCCCACTCGATGGCTTGACTCCTTCCTTATCGAAACATTGGTAAAATGATTATTTTCTATTAGGCAAACTATTATGAAATTCTTATTTATCTCTGGGAATGTTTCTTGCCTTAAAGTCTGTAATATTAGGACAGATATACCAACTTTTCTTTAGTTATTGTTTGCAGGCTTAATCCTTCCCCTCCTTTTAATCTTTCTTTACTCATTTAAGGCATGACTCTTGTAAGCATTAGTATTTTTTTTTCCCATTCCAGCTGATAATCTTTGTCTTTGAATTGAAATGTACATTTACATTTAGTGTAATTACTGATATAATTGGCTAAAATCTACCCTTTTTCCTATTTGTTTTCCATTTGCCTTCCTGTTTATGTTCCTTCTTCTTTCTTTTATTGCTTTTCTTTAGGTTAATATGTTTAAAAATTCAGCCCTCTCTTCCGTTAGTTACATGTTGCTTTAGTGTGCTTTTAGTGGTTATTATAGAAATGATGATACCCTTCCCTGACTCACTAAAGTCTAACGTAAATGAATTCTTTACCCCTTTCTGAATGGAGTGCAGTTAGGATACTTTAACTCCATTGTTGTATGGATCTTAGTCTATTAATAGTGGCACTCTTGGTTATGGATGCCTGAGGACCTCATCTGGGCTGGTACGTCTGGTGGTGAGCTCTCACAGACATTTCCCCAGCTGCAACCAACGTTGTGGCTGGGCTGGCCCTTGTGGTCCTTTTTAGGATTGCAAGATGCACCTCAGCAACAACCATCAGAAAACTTCGAAACATCAAGGTTTATTACTCACAAGTCCTGAAGGATGCACAACACGCCGAGGGCCACACAGTGAGGTCACTGGTGGGGAGGAAGAGGGAGAGAGGAGGGAAGTGAGAAATACAGAGCAGAACTGGGGCTCTGCCTTTATTGGGGTCAAGGGTAGGGTGCCTAGGGTTTTTCTTTTTTCCCATGTTATTTATTTTAGAGAGGGAGCACACGCACAAGTGAGGGAGAGGGGCGGAGGGGGAGACAGAATCTTAAGCAGACCCCATGCTCAGCATGGAGCCTGACGTGAGGCTTGATCCTATGACTCTGGATCATGACCTGAGCTGAAATCAAGAGTCAGATGCTCAACTGGGCTCAGCCCAGGTGCCCCAGGGTGCCTAGGGTTTTGCAGGCTCACTCTGCATCTGGGAATTAGGCTAGGAGAATGGAAAAGCAAGGTCACTCAAATGGTTGGTTATCTGGGTTTACCCAGGGCTTGTAAAAAGGACTTCCTTTTAAAGTTCTGGGTGCATCCTGGTTTCATACCTAGTTGATTTGCTAGTAGCTGTGTTATATGGCTGGCAGTATGTTTACTCCAGATAGATGTTTTTGAAACGGATGCCCAGGCAATCAAAAGCCTAACGCCCGGGACTTATATCACAATTAAAAAGCTTAATATCAGACACTTACACTGCATATATATATATATATATGCACACACACACACACACACACACACACACACACACCCATCTCTGTCCTCTTACGTTGTTGACGTGTGCTTTAATTTTACATGTTTAACCTCTTCAGGGCAAGATTATTGTATTACATAGTCAGTATTCATTTCTTCTGACCCCCTACACTCATTCCTCCTGCATTTTCGTGTTCCTTCCCGGAACCATTTCTTTCCGCCTGAAGGATTTACTTGTGCTTCTGAGAGGCTGCTGAGCGTCTTGATCCAGTTGAGGACTGAGGTGATTCAGGGGCCAAGCTAGGTAGCAGTCCTTGTGAGGCTGGTCCATTCCTGGTTCCCTCTTGCTCCTCAAGTGTAGCCTGTGGCATCCAAATGGACAACCCGAGTTGCTTCCCAGGGCCTGTTCTTTTTGCTGAGTGCAGGTTCTCTTTGCACCGTGAGTTTGCAAACACCTCTGCTCAACTTCTGAGCCACTGCCTTTGCTTATCTTGTCATATAAGATCACGTTGCTGATCTGGGACCCCCGACTCTCAGTCGCTAACTCTTCCCCAAGGCCATGCCTTTTGCAATGTTTCTGATGCGGTGTGTGTAGGGGTGGAGAGAGGAGGGGCAGACTCTCAAGGAGGGGAGGAAGCAGGAGAAAGAACTGGAGGGGAGGAGGCCTTTGGGTAGCTCCGTGCCCGGGGGCCTGACCCCGTGACGAAGTCACAGACCAGGATGAGAAACCCTGCTTTGCGGTGTGGCGGTCTGCCCAGCAGGCGCCGGGAGCCTCCGCAGCTGGCACCACCTTTCGGCGTTGATCAAACTGAAAGCCAGTTGCAGATGGACGTGACATTGTCCCATCAGCTTTCTACTACTGAGTGTATCGACCAGAGGAATACTAACTACGGGACAGACCCTCATACTAGGTATATACGCCTCTCAGAGGGAAAATGACAGGTGACAAACATCAAGTCAGTATTTTCACTTGGAATCACAAATTCCCCAGGCCATCGGATTTTATTCCGTGGATGCTCATGTTTCTCAGGTTGAGGGTCTGGGCCTCTTGGGGGGGGGGGGCAGCTATTCAGATTCCTGTTGTGTGCATCACCTGTGGTCGTCCGGGGCCACACGCAGGTGCTGTTAGCCACGCCCTCCGCGTTGGATTATCTGCCACATGGACTTCTCTTGGAGGACAAAAAGGGAAATGATGACTCTTGGTCTCTGAGTGACACCACGTTTCATGTCACTTTCTCTCCAACCGTGAGAGTCGCCTCTGATCCCCAGTGCAAGCTACTCTGCTTCCCACCGTGCATCTCCCAAGAATCTCCTTCCGGAGTCAATTTGAATCCTTACCTGTGCCCTCCGTACGTTACCGCCCTAGGGAGGCAGGATGGCCAGATGCCGAAGCGCACCTTCTGGCGTCAGAGAGACCCAGCTCTGCTCCAGCTCTGCCAGCTAATGGCGGTGTGAGCGTGAGAAACTTACCTACCTCCGTAGTCCTCAGTTTCCTCATCTGTTAAATGGGACAGGAATTTAGCATTACTGGAAAGTCTGATGAGGTAACAGTTGCAAAAGACCGACTCCAGTGTCCCGCACAGAGTCAATGCTCAGTAAATAGTAGCTGCCGCGGTCGGCGTGGTAGTGGGAACCTCATTATCGACCTAAACTCAGATACTATTGCAGCCACGCAAACGGCTCTTTCCCCTTAAGTTTTGCACGAACACGTAAAAGCGTTTCAAGGCTGGCTCCTCTCATCTTATAACCTGCTCCGAACTTGTGAAAACAGGAGCCTGGGCTGCCTTCAAGTCTCCTCTCCTGATATCATCACTGGACGGCCAGTTCACAGGCTCTGTCTTTGGAAACTTTCTTGGTAATTCGAGCAGACAGGCTCGTCCTCCCTCTTGAGTGCTACCGTGGTCATTTTCCACCCCATCACAGGGAGCTGACGGTTTATGGGTAGAGCTCATTGTACAAGCAGACTATAGACTCCTCTCGGGCAATGGAGTTCTCTGTAGGATGTGAGCGGGGTTGGATTCCTTCAGAACAGGCATTTTCTTTTGTCTTTCCAACAAGATGATCATTTAAAAGAGAGAGCATGGTGGTTACAAATAGCTTTGATTGCTAAATGCATCTTAGATCATATTTATGTTCGGAAACAGACCATTCTAGTGGTTGGGGTGGAAACTTCCCAGGGGGATGATGGTGGGCAAAGGGTTGGGGTTGAAGCATGGAGTTGGGAGGGGGGAATCCTTAGGTCACCTGCTTCCTTTGGTAGGCCCGGAGTCAAATCCTATCGTGCCAATTCTTATGTCTTAAAGAAGTGAGCTCAGGGTGGCTCCGTCCTTGAGTGTCTGACTTGGGCTCAGGTTGTGATCTCCCAGTTTGTGAGTTCGAACCCCACGTCAGGCTTGCTGCTGTCAGCACAGAGCCCACTTCCGATTCTTCTGTCCTCCTCTCTCTCTGTCCTTCCTCTGCTCATGCCCTCTCTCTCCCCCAAAATAAATAAACATTAAAAAAAAAAAAGGTGAGCATAATGGTTCCTACTTCTCAGTGGGATGCTGTGGGGATTGAACAATAACCTGCAGGGCTGGCCACAAAATAAGTGCTCAGTAAATAGTAACTAAAGTTAATAAGCATTGATTAATGAATTGCATTAACAAATTAATAGGGACACCTAACCTTTTGGACATTTCCTTTTAGGGTTTGTAGCCTAAATGGCAGCTTCCCTTTGACCAGATCCTATTCATCAAATGCCTAAGTGAGCACGTGTTTAGCTGAGTGTCATCCGAGAAGAACTCTGTAGACCGGGCCTTTCCCTGCAGCCCTCACAGTCATTAAGCAAGTGCAAATGAATTAGCAAGGCACCCTTATGAAAAACAGACCGGCCAAGAGGGGCCTCTCATGTTTAATACATTGCAGACCCAGTGAACTGGAAAAATAAATTAAGACCCACAATGCTATTGTTTTTTGAAGCCCTTAATAAAATTCCTTCCCTTTTTACTAAGGGGCGAGGACATATGTTTTAAAACTACGCAATGCTTTAAACATCACGGCACCTTCTTACAGTTTTTCTGATCACTTGCACCCATCTTGAGAGCATCACAGGCATTTTCTTTTGTCTTCCCAACAAGATGGTTGTTTAAAAGGGAGATCATGATGGTTATAAACAGCTTGAATTGTTAAATGCATCTGAGATCATATTTATGTTCCGAAGTGGAACATTCTAGTGGTCAGGGTGGAAACTTCCTGGGGAGGGGATGATGGTGGGCAAAGAGTTGGGGTTGCAGCATAGAGTTGGAAGGGGATTCCTTTGGTCAGCTGCTTCCAGACTTTTCCTTTGGTGGCCTTGGACGTGGTGGTCTCAGTCTAGTCTGGCACTTCCCTTCAAGAGACAAGCTGCCCAAGATGGCTTGGCAATGCCAACAGGTTCCCAGACTTGGAACACAGTGATGAGGAGCTCTGTCTGCTTCCATGCAATAACAAAGGTCCCTAAGTTACGCTGCTTCTGAATTGGCCATCTTAAGTTTGTCTCATCCCACCTCCTTTCCTGCACAACCTGCCTATGTATCCTCACTGCCCGCCTCCAAATATATTGGTGCCATATAATGACTAAACGAATCCCGGTGTTAGCCTCATTTACACGTAGTCTGTGAGATGCACTTGCTATCAAATCACATGGGGAGATTTTCTCTGCCCCTGTGCTTCAGGTCTCAGGGGCTGCCTCCTCTTTCCCTCTTCATGCTTCCTTATCACTTCTGCTCTTCTCCATATCACTGGGCCAACATAAGCAGCATAAAGGATGATGGATTCGAGAATTGACCTTGAACAACAGGAGCGTGGACTGCGCGGGTCCACTTATACATGGATTTTTCCCACAAATATAGTACAGTGTTGTAAATGTATTTCTTCATGATTTCCTTAATGACATTTTCTTTTCTCTACCTTACTTACTGTAAGAATACAGTATAGAATACACATAACCCACAAAATACCTGAGTCAACTGTTTCTGGTGTTAAGTAAGGCTTATAATCAAGAGTAGGCTATTAAGGGGCGCCTGGTGGGGGGGCTCAGTCAATTAAGCGTCTGACTTCGGCTCAGGTCATGATCTCGCGGTCCGGGAGTTCGAGCCCCGCGTCGGGCTCTGTTCTGACAGCTCAGAGCCTGGAGCCTGCTTCGGATTCTGTCTCCCTCTCTCTGCCCCTCCCCTGCTCACACTCTGTCCTTCTCTCTCTCAAAAATAAACATTAAACCAAATTGAGTAAGCTATTAGTAGTTAAGTTTTGGGGGGAGCCAAAAGTTAGATGCAGATTTTTGAGCAGGAGGGGGTTTGTGCCCCTAACCCCTGCGTGGTTCAAGGGTTAAGTCGTTAGAACCCTCCAGGTTATGTTCATTCCCTGGACACTGGAAAAGTGAGTGATATGAGGGGGGGACTTCTTAAATTTCCTCTAGCCAAGTCTGGTCTCACTTTTGTGTCTTTATAGCTGTTTTCTAGAGATAGCTCTCTGCTTCTCCCTGTATTACTCTTTCAGACCCACTTCATACCCTATGTGTGCAATCTTGAGTGAACTCTATTCCTTCTCCATTCCATCCAGTTCAACCCTGTCTAGTTCAATTAATCCCAAACCAAGTGCTGTCAGCATTGGGAGCCAGCCACTGGGGCTATTTGGTCTCTGCCTTTGGGAGCTCAATTAACCATTGTAGCAATTTGTTAGTATGAATTTAACCCATGTTAATTTAGAAAACCTGAAAGCTAGAGCAAAGCACACCAAAAAATGGAAATAAAAATCACTTTTAATCACATTCAGAGATGACACCGTGATAATTTTACTTTATACAGATGGGCATGTATATAGTACATACACGCAAATTTGGATTCTGATGTTCTAATTACATGTTCATTACACACGGCCTCGCATCATTTCCTCTTGCTTTATTCGTAAGAGTTCTGTCGGGACAAGGAGGCACAACACATTCTTCGCTTTTTGGAGTCTCAGTTTCTCCCAGGTCCAGGGCGTGTTGTGGGTCCACACAACCACGCAGGGGAGACTAATCATCTCCTACAGCCTGGCTTGCTGGGAGAACCATCCTGTTAACCAGATAAAGGGTTAACCAGAGCAGAGTGTCAAAGGGCTCTCAAAAATGCAGCCCCTTTGCAGAGGGGCCTCAAAGCCTCTTCCCGAAGGAGGGAAGGAGCGGGCAGTTAAGAGGAGCCTTATCTGTGAGAGCGATCATCAGGAAAAGTTGTACGTTTTCTGCACTACAAAGGCGCTGCTTTCTTCTCTTCTGCTCTGACTGGAGCTCTTGAGATTGAAGAAAACTGTTGGCCACAGTTCTAAAAACTCCAGATAAAGGCTTTGATTTGTTAATTAAATTTTTACTATCTGCATTTGATATCTCAGCCAAATTGTATCCGCCGCAGGAACAACAAGAAAGTCCCTCACTTCAAAGGGGCGCCCACTCGGTGACCTGTAATTATGGAATTTACTGCGGGGTGAAGCGTTGTCTGGGGTGCACCTGCCTTCCTAGAGCCCTCCACGCGGCCCCCCAGGGACAGCCGCTCATTCTGGCCCTGGCTCCTAGCAAAGGCACAGGGGCGGAGCCAGCACACCTGCCCACGCTGGGCGGCGGGGGACCCTAGTGAGGAGCAGGTGTCAGCCGGGAGGGGGGCCCCACCCCGCCCAAACGCGTCTCGGCCCCGCCCACAGACAGCCCCCGCCCACCCTGAAAGCCTCCTGGAAGCCTTGGTGAAACATGGCTTGTTTAATGAAAAAGTTGAAAGGCCGGAGCCACTCTGGCTGCCGGTCCCAGGCAGAGTCTTTTCCTTTCCTGTGAGCTTGACCAGAATCTCCCTCTGCTTGGCAGGGGCCACACCACCATCAGGCCCTTTCATTCCCTCTGTGGCGTGGATATTATTAAAGGATATTTAGAGGTCCCTATACAGGGCTGCTTCCGCAGACCTCTCCCCATTCAGCACTGGTCATTTCTTACACGCATATAATCGAAACCCGCAGATTTCCTTTATAGGCGTCCCTCTCCGGTGCTTGGCATAAGCTTTGCCTTGGCCATAAGCAGAGTAGAGCCAAGTTTTGAGATACCTTAAACAATCCTGTAGGACTTTCTAGTGGACCACTTCCAATGCAAGCTTTGGTGTTACTAGTTTTTCCTATTGTCCTTCATTTTTGTTTTTAAAATTCAATGTTGGTAACATTGTGTTAGATACAAAGTGGCCTCCAACCCATTTACGAAAGATGCAGAGGTATATGGTAAAAAGTACAACATTCAATTAAAACTACTTGGGGTCCATACAATTTTCACACAGTGGGTTCGGATAGATTTTTTTTTCCCCCTCTCAGATGAAAGTCCTGGTTGTTTTGACTCAGGGTGGACCCAATCATGACTGCAGACTGATCTGTATAAGGGGGAATTTATGCCTACAGGAGGAAGGAAGGGGGAGAAAAGGACACTTTCTAGTGACCGTATGCTTTATCAAAGGGTGCGATCTAACCTGACATAAATAGACGTTGAGCTGTTGGCCTGAGTTTGAAAATGCAGGCTTGCTGATAATCAGACTCGTTCCAAGTCATCCCATCTCTCTTACCAACGGGTGCTACTTACCAGCCTCCCTTTGTTGCCCGGGCTCTCTTTGGAGGAGGAATCTGCTTTCGTTCACTCCTGCCGGGCTCTTTCTGAACAGTGGCATCTGAGTATCACTGGAAACGTTTCACCAAAAAAGGATCTTAATGGTGTCGGCATATTCTAAGGTAGACCTTGCCACTCTGAGAACCTTCTAGAAACCACGAACTCTTTCTTCTAGAAACCACGAATATCCTTGTCTGGAAGCCTAAAAGAGAACACACGGCACCACGTCAGGGAACCACAGAATTTAAGAATTTACCACGAAGAAGAGAAACCAATGGCAAGATGGCAGCAGTAGTACTGGGAAAGGGTGTATATGACATCATGACATTCAATGTCTTATAGACCAAAGCCAATAATAATCTTTTTCGGATCATTAAAATGGTGCTTTCACTTCTTTTTTTATTTTTTTTTTTTTTAAATTTATTTTTTTTTTTTTCAACGTTTATTTATTTTTGGGACAGAGAGAGACAGAGCATGAACGGGGGAGGGGCAGAGAGAGAGGGAGACACAGAGTCGGAAACAGGCTCCAGGCTCTGAGCCATCAGCCCAGAGCCTGACGCGGGGCTCGAACTCACGGACCGCGAGATCGTGACCTGGCTGAAGTCGGACGCCCAACCGACTGCGCCACCCAGGCGCCCCTCACTTCTGATGTTTATTAACACTTATACATTGCAGGCTCCGTACTGGGGAAACTCCTCCTGTATATTACTCCATTTAATCCTGACAACAACTTTGTGAGCCAGGTGATATTATAGCCAACGAACAAACAAAGGCTTGGAAAGGCCGACTTCTGACAAGGTCGCATGATGCCAAGGTTTGATCCCACGTATAGTCGGTACCTTTCTCTTCCATATTACACTATTCCCTAAAATGGACAGACTAGCCTTCATGGGAAATAAGGGTGTCTTTTGGACGCACTAAAATGTCAGAGGGTTGAGTTCCTCTTTGCTGAATGCTTTCTGAAGGGTTACAGAATGTAGGAGTAGCCGAGGTCACATTCGACCCAATATTGGAGGGCACGTACTATTATTTTCTAACGAATTAACTTCATAAGCCCAGGAATTTCTGCTCCTCTCCCCCAGATAATAATGTTTATAATTTGTCTGTAACCTACGAGAGATTTCTTTTTGCCAAGGTCAAGAAATAATAGATAACTTCAGATCTACAACAACAAAAATCACAGAAGGACTACTTACAGGAATGAAGAGAGGAGGAGACAACAGCCCCACATTCAAAAGCTCAAGAGAAAAATAAACATGTCTTTTTAAAAATGTGCATAGAGTTGAGAGGCCATAAGCTAGAGAAATGAAGATTATGCTATAACATTTAGTGTATTGGTGGTCCCCAAACATCTTCCTGTAATTATTGGAATGAAATCAAGAGTGCCTTCAAAACCACATATGGAAACAGATGTATCTGGTGTGCTTTGCATCGTGAATGTTTCTTGTGGCTCTGAGTCCAGAGGTGGGTTAATTAATTATGCCTGTTGTGAGCTAAATGTAAATATTAGAATTGCGTTCATCCAAAGTCTGCCCATACGCTCTTACACACCACCCTGCATGATTCAACAAGGATGCATGGCACGCAGGCAAGGTCAAGGACGCAGGGACTCCTGAGGTGAGGCTCTGTCTCCAAACCCCTGAGAAGAGACACTTTCTCTAGAGGATTTTTACCATATGACACCACCCGGTGAAGGGGACAGCTGGCTTTTCCTGGGTCCCTTTCCCTTCCATTTGTCCCTAAAACAAATATGGACAAAACAACTCATAACTGAAAATTGTCACGTCTTTGGACAGGGGAGGTGCTTTATGCAAACTGACCTGGTCTCCTGTATTCTTTTGCGACCACCACGAGGGGAATTGGTCACATATTCATATTATTTCTAATTTATGATCTTAGGTGACACTGTGGTTTAAGAGGAATAAGAGATCAGAGCTGCTGCGGAGTTAAAGTATAATCGTAGCGATTATTCCCATTATCTATTTGTGATCCCCATATTCTACTTCTCACTCAACCCTGGGGGATTGAGGAGGTCTAAGAATCATGTGATTATCTCCTGCCCCATCAGAGAAAAATCTGCTTTAACTGCGGTCATTCATGCTTCACAAAACGTCACGAAAACTTTGGGGTTATTTGACATGAGTTCTGGTTTCTTACCGGTCTGGGGGCCCGGAGATAACAACAGACCACGCGATTAAGATTTGTATCCTCCGTAAGTGCTAGAAAACAAAGTTAAAAGTCATTTGAAGTCTGTCTAGTCATCAGCTCTTGAATGGCCAGGATGACAAATTAAGACAGATACAGATGGTCCAGGATCAATGTCAACAGGGCTGATAATCTTCATCCGCTCTCTGTGTCTCCAGGGTCTTTCATGAGGTGAGCTGAATGTTCCAATAAAACATGGCAGTGGACTGCTTCCAGATGCTGTTCTTCCCAGTTAAAGGCAAGCTGGAGGCTCTATCCTGCAGAGGATGTACCTAGCACAGGACTTCTTGACTCTCTTTTTCATTCTAGGGAACAAGTTAATGAAAACCGCATATGCGTGTTTTGACAGATCCTTGCAATTCACATCAGTTTGGCATATGCGGACTAGAGGTGACTCAAAGTTCCTTTAACACGAGGCTTGGGGAACTCCCCATCTTCAGCCTTCATTCCTGATGACTGTAGAAAACAATTAGCCGATTGGACAGGAAATTCCTGGACAGACCATCTGAATGGGTCAGCGCAAATGGGAGGAACATGCAAACTTGGTTTGCTCATAAAAAAGAAAACAGATCACAGTGGAGGCATACGTGTGGAGAAGCCAGGGCAGTGCTGATGGGAGAAGGCGTGAGGTAGCACAGTTCTGAGCTTTCAAGGGAAGGAGGATGAGAGCACTAAGGCACAGAAGGTGAGCTAAGCAAGTTGTGCCTCCTTGGATCAGCAATGACGCAGCCCAGTGTCCTGGAGAAACCAGGTACCCCCGGCACCCTCTGCCACACGTGTCTGGGTGGGAATCCCTACCCTGCCACTTAGGTGTCATATGACCTTGGGCAAGGTCATCAATGGTCAGATTGAGTTATTTCCCTATCTGATAAACAGGGGCTGGTGGCAATGTCCACTGCATAGTGGTTATTAAGAGGATTAAATGAATTAGTATGTATATGTCCTGAGAAGACTTTCTGCTGTGTGCTTGTCGCTTTTATCTTCATTATTATTACCAGATAAGAGACTGAATCTGTTTCTCGTGAACTTTTAATATCTCCTTAGCGTGCCCTTCCGTTGATCGGAGAATCGATAGGGTAAAAGCAGACCTCTATGGCAATCTGCCAAACGCACCACCATTGTCCCATCTAGATTTGGAGGGAACGACACGAGACAGGTGCACTGCGTGTTGAGCGAATACGGGGTATGGAGTGTCTCCACCAGAGGGTCTATGTGTGGACCCTGAGAGGCCATCAGGACACAGCCTTTGGCTCTCCCTGGAGCCAGTAAGGTGAAGAGCAGGAGTTCACATCTCAACTCTAGCTGTGTAACCTGGCACTTTACCAGCCAGTGCTCTAGGTTCCTCACCAGGAAAATAAGAGTAATAAATAGCGTTTCCCTCCAGGGGCACTTAGGGGGATTATGGGAGTTCATACACGTAAAACACCTAGAATAGTACTTGACATACTGTAAGCACCATATGAATGTTAAGTATCCCTATCATTATTTTTATTAACAGCAGACAGGGACCCAGGTTCTTGGGGACATAGCCTCTGAATGCCAAGTGGGAGAGCTAGTATTCACTTATTGATTAGCCATTTAAAAATCTAACATTTAAAAGTATTTACTCCACCAGACACTCTGCTGGGCTGTGAGTACAGAAGTTCATGGGACTCGGGCCTTTGAGTAGCACCAGAGATGGGGGGAGAGGGTAGAGCTGGCTTCACTGAGGGGATGATGAGCTGGTTCTTACACAATGGCAGGTGTGCACCAGGCAGGGAGGCTGAGAGAAAAGAGGTGAAAACGATAGAGTGCATTAGGGTTTGAGGAAAAACAATTGTTTGTTAGGGCCAAAGCATGGAGTGGACGATAAAAGGTGATGAGGATGGGGAAAGAGAAGAGCCAGCTCAGTGGAGCATCTTTTTTTTTTTTAATTAAAAAAAATTTTTTTTAACGTTTTTTATTTATTTTTGAGACAGAGAGAGACAGAGCATGAACGGGGGAGGGGCAGAGACAGAGGGAGACACAGAATCGGAAGCAGGCTCCAGGTTCTGAGCCATCAGCCCAGAACCTGACGCGGGGCTCAAACTCACGGACCGCGAGATCGTGACCTGAGCTGAAGTCGGACGCTTAACCGACTGCGCCACCCAGGCGCCCCCAGTGGAGCATCTTTATGCCACATGAGGTTGACCTTGTCCTGAGGCAATGGAAACTCATCAAGGGCATTTAGAGGAGAGACATCACATGCTCAAGGTTCTGATTTGGAGTTGGTGCTGAAAATGAGGCTGGAAGCAATGAGTCTAGGAGAGAAGGCAGCCTGACTGGACCAAGGCAGTTGCATCAGGGGAAGGGGGCAGATTCAAGAGATATTTACGAGAAAAGGGAGATGTGGTTTCATGAGTAAGACGAATGAGAGATAGACAGACAGAGACAGAGAGGGAAGGAGAAATCAAAAGTAAATTTCAGGTTTATAAAGAGGGATTAGTGAGTTTGTTTATTTATTTATTTATTTATTTATTTATTTATTTATGTTTTTATGTTTTTACTGCGTGGTGGCATTGGGAATAATTCAGAGGCAGTGAACTTTCAGAATACTGAGTCTGATTAAAGTAGGCATTAACATCGGATCATCCTAGACTGCTTTTCAGTTCTTGAGTCTCCAGTTCTTAGGGGAGCCATTCTCCTGCCCCCATGAAGTATGCATGGCCATATGACTTCTTCAGGTTAACAAAAGAACATTTTAGCGCTGGCGCTCTTGTGTGTTCCTTTCCCTCCCCCTGCCATGGGAATGATGAGAGCCAAGAAGATATGGAATGTCCTAAGATTGGGCAAAACATGGGGGGCAGCTGCCGTGAACAGTCACCTAGACCTGCAGAGGACTTTGCATCAGTGAGAAAGAAACTCTCGTTTTGTTGAGCCATTGAATGGGAAGGAGGGAGAAGATTTTACTGCGGACTTAGAGCTGGCCCGGAGTCACGGGGTTCTTTTTCTCTCTGTGTGGAATCAGTGGGATTTCATAAGTTTGCTGATAAAGTTATAGTATTTTAAAAATCCTCAGAGACTGAAGTTTTTACCCCTAGGAATAGCAGCCAGGTGGTAGAAAAATCTGGAACACAGCAGATTCTCAAGAAACGTTCCCCCCCTCCCTTTTTTTTCCAAGTTCCAACTAATACTTATCTGTTCTGACCTTTCCTCCCTTTGCCCAGACGTAACAAGTGCTGGTTATATAGTCTTTATTTGTATGTTTCCATATATTTACTGTTTACTATCTCTGGCCTTCCATCTGGGAATATTTCCTTCTGCCGGAAGAAAGCCTCTCAGTATTTCATTTAGTGTGGATCTACTTGCCACTTGCATACTTGGGCATCTGTTGGCATAAAAGTGTCTTTATTTAACTTTTACTCTTAGGGAACATTTTCCCCAGGTGCAGTGTGCTACTTCCTCTCGCTTTTTGTATATATCGTTCTGCCTTCCATTGTTTTTGTCAAAAATCAGACGTGAGTCTAGTTACTGCTTGTCAAAAATTATTTCGCCTCTTTTCCTCTGGTCGTTGGTCAGATTTCCTTTTTGTCTTTCTGGTGTTCTGTAGTTTTAGGGTTCATAAATAATCACTAATTAAGCAATTTGTCATTCTCTTACTTAAAAAATATTTACCGAGCATATCCCCCACAGCTTGGCATCTAGCGGGGAGAAAAGACCAGACAGTCGGCAAGCTTAGTGTGGAGGATCACCGCGCCCCTGGGGGCAAGCCCGGGTGCTTTGGGAAGATATGCTTCCGGGGTTGTGTTTTCGCCAAGCTCTGAAGGACCCAGTAGGGGATCAGCAGGTAATAATCAGTAAGGGATGAGCAGAAGCTAGAGAGAGAGAGAGAGAGAGAGAGAGAGAGACAGTGATTCTGAATGTAGGGTCTGGATGCAAGGCTCCAAAAGAAGAGGGCCCGAGGGGCTTCGTGAAATTACAAGTAGGTCGGAGTGCCGCACAGCAAGAGGGTATGGGCCATGAAGAAGGGTGGCCAGGCACGAGGCTTGCTTATCAAATGCCCCCCTCTGGCTGCAGTGTCCGTTTTTAGCTTCAGACAGATGTTTACTTTCTACATGACCTCTCTCCTAGGATGATTCAAACCCTCTCGAGCTCAGCTTGTCCGAGGATCTGGCTGGTATTTCCCCAACCTCAACCTCACCTGGAATGCCAGCCATGTTGGTTCAGTTGCGTGCAGTGGAGAAGAGGGCATCGTTCTCCGTGTGGCCCGGTGGCCCGGTGTGATTTTGCCCCTCCTCATCGCTGTGGTCTTAGCTCACACCGAACATCGTCTTGTCTTCTCCACTCCAGCTGTGGGGGCCTTGTTTTCAGTTTCTCAAGCGCATGCTCCCTCCTAATCAGATAGATCTTATAATTGGTGTTCCCGCTTTCTGGAAAGCTCCTCCCTCCACCCCATCACTTCCTTGGGGAAGCCATGCAGCCCTCCCCCCACCCCCATTACTCATTCTCATTCTGTATCACGTTTCCTGTCACAGTGCACGCACAGCTTGGGATTGGGCGTTGACGGGTGTGGCTCTGTGTGTGGTGCTGAATCCCCCGCTAGCCGAGTTTCAGGAGGGCAGAGCCCACATGTGCCCTGTTTATTCTCAGGACCTGGCACGGAGAACCTACTCGATAAATCCTTGTTGAATGAGTGCCCCGTAGCTCTATTAAGGAGTCTGTGTGTTATCTGTAGGGCATGGAGGAACCACCAGTGTTGCAAAAGGGAGGATGATTTCATGAGAGGTTTTGCACTGGGAAACCCACTTTTGACTACCCAGTGGACCAAGCATTGGACTGGGCCAAACCGAAAGGGAAAGAGCCTTAAGGGTTGTGATACGGGTACCTGTCTGAGAGACAGTAGCAGTGGCTGTAGAGAGGAGGCTGGCAGGTGTGAGAAGTCCTAGCAAGCCCCACATGATGAGATCTGGGGACTGAATGGAGGGGACAGGATGATAGCTGGATCTCTGGCTTGAATCCATGGGCCAATGGTGGTTCCATTTATAAAACAGAGAGCAAAGGGCAGAAGGAAGAGGAGTAGGAAAGGAATGGCTTATTGACTTGTTGAATCAGAATGTAGGTGCTTAGGAGGCCGCTGATCTTACTCTCAGGTGAGAAACTGGCCTTGAAGGTATGGGGTTGGGATTTGTTATAAAATCCATCATAGAATGCTTCATTTACAGTCTGCCTTAGCTCTGAATAGCTGACTACCCCCAAGGACTTACTCAAGAGTCACTTTATAAATCCTGACAATCAAAATATATTTCTTGGGGTGCTTTTTTCATTTTTATAAGGAAATAACAGCTAAAATAAGTCAGAGGTCAGTCTTAATGTAAAACTTCCTGAAGTGATTTGAGCCTGGGAGCTCATTTGCCTTTGACTGATTCTGTCAGTTGAATATAGACTTTTCACCAAAGCTGGAGTGGGGCTGACGGTGGAGGTCAGAGAAAACTGGACTGGCCAAGTTGGCAAACACCATTCTCACCCAGTGGGACCCCAACCCCCTGCCGAGAACCGTCTATTTAGGCCGCTCCGTTTTGCAAATAATTGCTGTTTGGTTTTCAGCTTTCGAGATGAAAGCACCTGAAAGATCAGTCATAGGGCAGATTCAACAAGGGAAACATTAACTAGATATCGACCTGGATCCCCTTCATGTTTGATGAGTAACGTATTGAATGGTCAAGCAGAGTTGTAACCAACCCAGAAAGTCGATATTGACTTTTGGGGGCGCTAATCAATGAGAAACGGAGACGTCCTAAAGGGGAACTGTTTTCACGCAGGTGGGTGAGTCAACTGTTCTGAGTACCATAGCTAATATGGCCAGTGGACATGGTGACACCCACCCTGATTGGTTTGCATCAAGCAAGGTGAAGGGTACAGAGGCGTTCGTTTGGAAACAGCCGAATTCTCTTCCGGGTGCTGCTGCCGCTTAACATCCAGAGTTCTTGCTCTGTGAGAGCTCAGAGTATTCGGCTGGGGTTTGAGTTAAAGGGAGAGATTTCATATCTTGCAGGGCGGTGGACGCCCAGACGGAATTCTCACTGAGGAGGCACAGCACCCGCACGGGCACCAGCCACTCTCCTGGGAAACCAGGAGGTCCCGTCGATTTCACAGAGTTGGATTTATCAGAGAAAAGTCATGCTAAGGAATCCTTTGCACATTCCTGGAGTCTCCCGAGACTTGGCTCTCCTCCTTGGGATTTTTTTCCTACTCAGTCCCTCAGGAGGCCACCAACATGCACCTACTCTGACTTTCCCACCTCGTGACATTGCAAGAGGTATCAGCATCTTGAGTCTGCGTGTTGAGCACGTAAAAGGTTCCACTTTTTTTCTCATAAACCTTCCAAAATCACAAACTGATTTCATGACAAGATTCTCTTCTCTACTGTACTTTCTTTAGTTCCCAATTCTTCACTTTTATCGCTAGGGTCCGATAAATAATTCAGATTAGCAGCAACCATCGTATTTGGGCAGCTCAGAGAATTCTCACTTTCAAACCGCTTACAAGCATTGCCTGCTTGTGGTGAAGGAAAACCCTCAGAGCCCAACGTGATCGACATGCTGGTATTTTTCAGGTAGTGACATGGATGCAAATAGCCAAGTCTTCCCATTGCTCTGAGCCTCTCCCTGACAGACAATGCAGTCATAAAGGCTATTATGGTTTCATTGCCCAATATTGGAACATTATTCACCATCAAACTCACTTGGCTCTTGATTGTGTTATTGAGAAATTTGAAAACAAGTTGCAATTAAAATTTATTTATCTATTGTCATCTATCTATTATCTATCTATCATCTATCTATCTATCTATGAAAGAGCTCTGGGTCATTAGATTTAAAAAGAACAACTAATCTGAGTTCCGACTTTTCCTTGTTTCACGGGACTAGTCATGTAAGCACCTGGCTTCAGTTTCTATGACATGTAAAACAAAAATTGAGCATGTGATTTTCAGGGTGATTTCCAGCTTCTTCCGCCCCTCCCCAGTTTTGTGATTCTCAAACATTCCTGCTGCCTAGCCCTTGCCTCACCCCGTTCTCAAGCCCTCATCCTGCACTGGCCCAGCCTTTAAGGTTGTGCTTTGCCTGGCTGCCCTTCCTTGGGGTCTGCCCATTCAGACCCCATGGGTCCCTTTCCCCTTTATAACATGGGCACTTTCTCCTGAGACCACGCTCCTGGCTGAGGCCCAGTCACAGTGTTCCCATCACCCCTACTTTTGCAATTGCTGCCTCCACTTCTCCACTCAGCCAGCATAGGAAAAACACTTCGAGTAAGCCAAGTTTGTGTTCCACACCCCTGCATCTCCCCTGGTATGTTCCCTTTCCCGCCACCTCCAGCCTATCTTCCAAGCCCTGAGCCAGTGATCTTAATCTGCACAGACCCTCTTGTGAAAGAAGAAAGCCACGTGATGATCAAATTCACATGGACATTCTAACAACAGTGCTATTTCCTCCTTGGGAGGATCTCACATCTATTGTGCATCTCATGAGCACCAGGCTCGCCTAACCACGTGATGGGGTCAGTATTCTTGTCATAGCTCATATGATTGAAGCCCTGGGCAGCCCCCTCAGGACTGTTGTGGGACTCAACCAGCAATGATTGGACAGTGCTTTAAGATAAACCGTGGACTAATGTTTATGCAAGGTGTTCCTGGAGTGGTCCTTTGACACTTGGAGTCATGTAGTCTTAATATTAACATGACACAGAGGTGGCTTTCCTAGTTCTCTTTCAGCCTCTACCATTTAGTTCAGTCCTTGAGAGACCAGGTTCCCTGCAGCGTCTTGGGGGCCAGCTGGCTTCGCAGCTTCCTCCAAGATCCCTGGATGGGTCTCACGTAGCACAGGACCTGCTCCCCACAGTCAACCAGTCTCTTTCTGGTATGGCGAGTCCCTCACATGATTTTTAGCGTCGTTAGCTTTGCTAAGGTTCATTATGTTAATATCATAACTCGCTTCTGTAAAGCGAAGAAGAAAAGCATTCAGATGCCAAACATTTATTAGGTTCCTACAATGACACCTAAATATTCACTGCAGAATCTAAAAGTGTGCAAATCCAAAATGGCAGCCTACCAAACCAAGTGCGTTTGTTGGACTGTTGCTTGTCAAGCCAAGAGTGGATTCTGAGACATCAGTTTGAAGCCGTCTCTCTCCTTGTATTCGGATCTGGGCCGGGGCTGGTGCAAGCTTCCCTTTGGATAGCTACATTTTTGTGGGAAAGTGTCCTTAACTCAGAAGGGGGCACCGCTTTTCCAAGGGTGAGAGAGATCTTCACCACTGTCATCCTTTGCCAGATGGGTTGGTTTTGCCTGGTTTTCGACAGAGAAGATGAAATTGTGTCTGGGCATCTTAAAATCTACCCGGCGTGAAAAACAATTATTTACTTTGTTTTATGCCAGTTTTTAGTGAGGAGTTGCTATTTGAACTAACAGCTCGGGCTTGAGCAATGTGTTTGAGGGAAACAATAAGTAATTTGGGGAATGTGGGAAAGTTAGAAATTTTCATGTTACAGGAAGACCACCTGTTTTACTGGGGAGGCACAGAGAGTTTCTCCTTTAACCCAGTGTTTGAAATGAAAATGAGATTAAATATGTCTGTTCGGGGCATTTTGAAATGAGTCTTATCAAAATAAGGGAGGTAACAGGAATGGAAGGGAGAGAGGAAAAAAATTTCTTGATTTTCTGTATCTCGGTAGGAACTGACATGCACTCAAATTAGTTGGGTCACAATGTTAGATGCCTTCGTGGTTGTTCACATCATAAGGAGACACTGCCGTGTGTGACACTAACCACATGCAAGTAATGTGTGATCAGATATATCCCAGGCCACAGACCGTCTGAAAGCTTCTGACTCATTTTGTTAGTTAACCTCTTGGAAGGCAATTTGGAAGCTACATTTGATTACAAAAAGCCCTTCTCTACTTAGGTACTTCAGTGGGGATTTGAAATTCTTTTGGTTTACTTCCATTTTCATGATTAACTCTTGATACTCGGGCGGTCGCCTTGTCCCAGCCACATGCACAGGTGCATTGAGCGCCAATTGGCAAGGCACCGCTTAGAAATTGGGCAAGGGACAGAGGTGAAATAGAGGGAGGCCAGTGATCCCAGGAGATGTGAAGTCCTGAGCCCCAGCCTGTAGTGATGCTCAGAGGCAAGCATCTGGGCGCTTAGGACATGTGCAGTAGTCAAATCTGGTGTAAGTATCTACCAGCCTTGAAAAGGAAAGGTGCCGTCCCAAGTGTGCACGGCGGTCGTGTAGATGTCCCTCCTGAGTCTGACTGTGATGGCCACTGTCCTAACTGCTGGTCATTTGCTCAGACACAGGCCTGGCCTCGTAAGGGCAGAGGTGGGGAGAGGACATTTCAGTAAGGAGGCTGTCAGGTCAAAGTGAGAATCTTTCATTTGGGGTATGATCCAAAGGGCTCTCCCAGTCCCCGAGGCCAAGCTCCAGGGACACACTGCCAGCACATGCTGACATTTAAAAGCAACAGACAGCTTGAATTAATCACACATGAATGAAATCACAGCAGGCCTCAGAGTTGATACCTGAGCTCTCCTTTGGCAACTGAAGTCATAAAAAGCACACTGAAGAGGGGCCAAAGAGAGTGTTAAAAAACCTAAAAGGAATAAGAAAATGTTTTGAAGAGGAGTTTTTTGAAAAGGTGCCTTGACAAGGATGGCTGGATAATGGATAATCCAGTTGGCCCCTTAGTATCGTTCAAATGCAGGTCGTGAGCAAATCTGCTTGTAGTTAGTGCTATCCCTGGGGAGAGCAAATTGGGAGTGATTTCGACAGGCTAGTGCTTCTCAACCTTTCTGACTATGACTTTCGCATCTTATCCTGATACACACACACACACACACACACACACACACAGTCTCTGTGTTAAACACACGCCGCCTCAAAAAGAATTTCATGAAACAATACTTGCCCTTGCTATATACACTGTGACATTTTCTAGTCTAGTCTAGTCTTTTAGTCTTGTCTCTTCGTGAAATCATTCAACAACTGCTGTGCAGCATTTTATCAAATTCATTTCCAGTGTATTTCACTGTCTGTTAATGTTTTGAAACCTTCCGGTGAAAATTAGAGTCTTGAGTGCTCAGCCTCATGCAACCTGGGTTTACATCTTCTCCCACGGCAACGATCACTGGAAGAGATGGAGGGATCCGCAAACTAAGGTCCAGGGCGACAATCTGCCCTGTGGGCCGTGTGAGTTTCACGGGCACACAGCCACGCCGTGCCTTCACCTGTTGTCTGCGGCCGCTTTTGTGCGACAGCTATGGTTGAATAGTTACAACAGAGCCCGTGTGACCTGCAAAGCTGAAAATATTTACTGTCTGGCCCTTCACAGAAAAAATTTGCTCACCCCCATCAGTGCCTCGGAACGTCTGCCTCGAAACCACTCAGCTTAGCCCTTCTACAACCGTATCTCAGGCTGCAGGCTGACCTTTTGTGTTCCGTCTCCCTTTCTGGCCTTGAGGATAAGTTACCTTTTTTTTTTTTTAGCGTTTATTTTTGAGAGACAGAGACAGCGGGGGAGGGGCAGAGAGAGAGGGAGACAGAGGATCTGAAGCGGGCTCTGTGCCGGCAGCAGCGAGCCCGATGTGGGGCTCCAACTCAGGAACTGTGAGAGCATGACCTGAACCAAAGTCAGACGCTTAACCGAGTGAGCCAGTAAGACGCGCCGGTCAAATTGAACAACAACTTTGGGGTCAGCGGGGGACACCGAAGACAGAATTCCCCTCCCTGCTTCCCATACTCCTGCTAGGTGGCTACTGGAGTAATAGTTGGCCATGGGAAATCCAGTGACCGTGCTGCTGTTGGGTGATCGGGAAGCGGATGCTGAGGAGGAGTCTGGGGTGCAGGAGCAACATCTGTGGAAAGAAAGGCAAAGAAACAGGCGGGCAGAAGGAGTTGTTGAACTGCAGGGTAGGCCTGATGAAGCCTCAGCCAACCTGCCAGGGAATGCAGGAGGCAGAGTTGTCCTCGGGCGGGCGGGGTGCTCATTTCCATTCCTGCTTTGTCTGTTCCATGCCTGGTGACCTCCGAATGGGCATGACCTCAGGTGAGGCCTGCTGACCTTGTGGATGGGAGCCCTTCTGGAAGGGCGATCGGGGCTGTGCATCTGTTGTTTCTCTGTCTACCTCCGTGCCACTCGATGGTCCCGCCCACACTCTTGGGGGGCAACTCCTCCACAATCCGGGGCTCCTCTCTTTCTCAGGCGAAACAGAGCAAGGAGGCTCATGGGACATATTACAGCACCCACTGCCACATTCCTTCATTTTCTGGAGTCTCAGCCACCACCTCTGTAGTCTTTGTGTCTCACCTGGGGGCTTGACTTAGAGACTCATTCCCGAGGTCCCGGTCACCACCTCTGTCTCCAGCCGGATTTGTTATCCTCGTCCACATCCAGTCACACGCTGAGGGGCCAGCCTACTCTTCTCGTCACCACTGTATACCAGCAACCTCACCTCTGCCTATGATCAGGTCCGGATGGTGACTCCTCTCCTTGACTGTGTAGGTGGCTGTTGAGATTACGATTCACGGAGACTCTTGCGATGGTGTCCAAGTAAAAGCGTGCTCCCTGGAAGACCAAGACCCGTTGCCGCGCACAGCCCAGTGTTTTGGGCATGGGAGACAAAACCTCCCCTCGTGGGTCATTGGGGGTGATGGCAGGTGGGGCCACTCTTGCTATTATCCCTTGATTCCTGGACCCATATATTCACCCTTTTAGGGGTGCAGTGCAATATCAAGGTCTTTGATTCTGTGTGTATCCTGTGTGCCTGGGGTATGGCATGAGCCTTCGTGAGTGTTGCTTCTGAGCTGGCCCTTCAGCTATGCCTTCAGCAGGCTGACCTCTGGGAGGGGAGATACGGGATGTGGACGCGGATCTCAAGGTCACGGGCCCAGTCCCACACCTTCTTTGCTGCACTGTGGGTCTCCTGGCCTGAAGCGATGGTGGATTAAATCTTGCATAAACGCTGGCACAGTGGTCTGGCTGAGGCTCTGAAGGGCAAAGCTAAACTCAGAATACTGGTTTATTCTTGTGAGAACGAGGTCGCTCAGCCCTGGTACTGTTCTATTGGCTTTTTTGGCTGGATCATTCCTTGCTGTGTGCTGTTATGGATCGAATGTTTTCATTGCCCCAAATTCATATGTAGAAGTCCTCACCCTTGATGTCATGGTATTTGGATATGGGCATTTGGGGGGTGGCTAGGGCTGGATGAGTTCATGAGGATGGGGTTCTCATGATGGGATTAGCGGCCTCACAAGAAGAGACATTAAAGAAGTTGTTCTCAGGGCTCCTGGGTGGCTCAGCTGGTTGAGCTCCCAACTTCAGCTCAGGTCATGATCTTGCAGATCGTGGGTTTGGGCCCTGTATCAGGCTCTGTGCTGACAGCTCGGAGCCTGGAGCCTGCTTTAGATTCTGTCTCTGTCTCTCTTTGCTCCTCCCCTGCCCACGCTCTGTGTCTCTCTGTCTCTCAAAAATGAACCAAACCTTTAAAAATTTTTTTAAAAAAGGATTTTTAAAGAGGTTGTCGTCTCTCTCTGTCTACCCCCTGCCCTCTCTCTCTGAACCATGTGAGGACAAAGTGAGAAAGCAGCTGTCTGCAAGCCAGAAAGAGACCTCTCGCCGCAAACCAAACCTTGCGGTCCCTTGATCTTGGACTTTTCAGCCTCCAGAGCTCTGAGAAAATAAATTTCCGTTGTTGAAGCCCCACAGTCTGGGGATTTGTATGGCAGCCTGGGCTAACACAATGTGCATTATTGGATGTTTGGCAACATCTTTGGTTTCTACCTACTGGATGCTGGTGGCATCCTCCAATGGTGACGATTAAAAATGTCTCTGGGGGGCGCCTGGGTGGCGCAGTCGGTTAAGCGTCCGACTTCAGCCAGGTCACGATCTCGCGGTCTGGGAGTTCGAGCCCCGCGCCGGGCTCTGGGCTGACGGCTCGGAGCCTGGAGCCTGTTTCCGATTCTGTGTCTCCCTCTCTCTCTGCCCCTCCCCCGTTCATGCTCTGTCTCTCTCTGTCCCAAAAATAAATAAACGTTGAAAAAAAAATTAAAAAAAATGTCTCTGGACACTGCCAAATATCTCTGGGGACAAAATTGCCTCCAGTTGAGAACTACTGGGGTGCAGCCCAGGACTGCGTCTCTCACTTGTGCTCTTTAGCCTCTATGAGTTTGGGATTGGCAGATTGGGGATGAGCGGAAGGGGGGATTCATTCTGGAATTTGGCTCTCACTTGGTCGCTTCTGGAGTCTCATTCTGTGACTCTGTGATAGCCTGCAGGCAGCTGAAGAAGAGATGTCTGGGACGAGAACAGGAACTACAATGAAACTGGTCAGGCCGGCACTGGCCCTTGGAAGGCACCTTTGCAGCTCTACACCACTTTGGAGGGACAGAGCCCTATGGTTCACCCTGGTCCTTTAACCCCTGCCTTCCTGAGTGTATTGCCACACTGGCTGGCAGAGAAACAAAGCTCAGTATCATTAATGACCTGATTTCTGCCCAAGCTTTCATAAACGTTGTCTTGATTTGGCCATCGTTACCTGGAAACTTCTGACAAATGGATTTTGGAAAAGCTCTTCTTTCTTTCTTTCTTTCTTTCTTTCTTTCTTTCTTTTTTTAGACAAGCTTGGATGAGACAAGCTTTCAAATTTGGACTAAAATCAGAGAGAAGACTCTGGTTAATTGCCCTTACCTTACCTGGGACTTTTGAGATGCTGAAGACAGAAAATATTCCATAGCCATATACTGAGAAATCATTTCCATCTGAGGCGGTTTGGATGAACCATCTTTCCAAGAAAGGGATGATGTGTCTATTTCCAATGGTGCTTTCCCCCCAAATGGACACAGCAATTGCAATATTTCATAACTTCCCTCTAGATATTAGTTTTAAGCATGCCCCTGCTCTTCTCCAGGCATTTGTGGAACCATTAGAAACACAAAGTCACATTCAGAGTTTATGGATGGGAAGGCACCACACAACACGTGTGGATTGTTACATGGAGACCCCTACAAGGTGACAAGGTACCTGAGTGCAGACCCCACCCCCTCACAGCCACTGTGAATATACACGTGGGACCCAGGGCTGTGCGGATCTCCCTGTGCCAAGTTTCTTCATGGTCTTTATGGCAGATGTGATGGGTGGGAAGTGGACGGGAATCTTGTTCCACTGTCTTTCCTCTCCGCCTCCCTGGCTCTATGGAGCCATCAGCTCTTTACTTTTCTCAATAACTGTGTCTTGTCTGAGTTATTCTCGACCACAGCCACACATACGGGGAGCTTGCATTGATGGGTTGCACCTTGTCTCTTGTGTTTGTCATTGTTGTTTGCTACTGATTTTTATTGCATCCTTCCTGGGTCCTCCAAAGACTGTCCCAGATTCCTCCAGCCCATCTACAGTGCTGTGTTGTCCCATCCCGATATACAGGCAGATGCTTTGGTGAGTGGCCCAACACGTCATGACCATCAGCCACCGTGCTTCCAGTACCTTCCTGATTTCTATTCTTTGACCTTTTCCTGCTCCACGGCCTCAGGTCTCATGTGTTCTGGGCATGTTTGCTCTCCACGGGCTGCTGCTTTGACCTGCCCCACTTCCTTTTCCTCCAAGACTTTCTCCTCGGTCGTGTCACTGAGTCTGGCCAGTGTGGGCAAAAGTGAAGCCTTCCCAAATGTGATCCAAGCTCTCTCCTTCTGTCTTTTGCTGACCAGACGCAGGGAACCCTGGGGAAGACTCTAACAGGTGAAGAGGGAGATGAAATATGGAGGAAGGGAGGGACTCTGAGTCAAACGACTCAGCCCATGCCTGCCTCCTCCACTGACCCAGAATATAAATGTCTATTGGGCTGAGCCTCCAAGATCTGCTGGTTGTTTGTTACAATGACTAGTCTACCCTGTTTCCTGCCCCTTCATTCCCAGTCACCTGAAGCCACTGGTTGCCTTTTCTTACCCGTGGGCCCTGGACTAGCTCCCTGGGGTTCCCGGACACTGAGGGAGTTCTGTCCTCTGTGAGTTCATATCCATGGCAGCTTGGGTTCTATATTGGTATTTGCCCATTTCGTCAATGCCCAGAAGCAAGATCTCTCCTTCCACCACTTTTCTCTTTCTTCTTCTTCTTCTTCTTCTTCTTCTTCTTCTATCTTTTTCTTCTTCTCTCTTTTTTTTTTTTGCTTTATACCATTTGCATTGGTAGCATGCACATAGATTCCAGTATTATCCCCCTAATCCAGAGCCTGCCTCCCTCGTTCCAAATGTCTATTGTGGCTCCAGGCTGCCTGCGTGACTCTCCAGTTGTAGAATGTTGGAGGCTCCTGGACGCCCCGCCACCTGCTGGCCTCCTGGGAGCCTTGACATCAGCCTGCCGTTGCCATGAGCTGAACACCTCACGGTCCAGCGCTGTGCCCCAGCGCCCCAGCACTGTCACTGTCTGATCTACTTCCTGTAATACCTGGCTTTCATAATGGCATTTACTCTCCAAGATCAATCCTTGCCCCTCACAGGGGGACATTTGAACCCTAAGAGGAAGGGGGGAGACTTCTCTGGAAGGGCTGAATCACTCTGCATGGAAGGTCTGGCATCTGTGTGGTGGTGTCTCCGGGTTTGTGGTTGTGGAGGTGTGCCCTTGGTGTGTTTGTGTCTGTGGGGAGGTACCTCTGTCCATGTGGAGGCGTCTCTGAGCATGCGTACAGAGGGCTGCTGGGGGCCTTCACAGCCACTCTCCCTCCTGGGCTCTCTCCTCGCCCATCAGCTATGAACTGCCACTTTCATAATACCCCAGATTCATTACAACTCTGAGTCTTTAAAGACTTTTCCTTTTGGCCCATAATCCAATGAAATCATTTTTTATGTTAAATCTTGCTGTGTTGTAAGTGTTGTGCCTGGTGTGGGAGAAACCAGATGAGAAAGCCCCAGGCCCTGTCTTTGAGGAGTTCACTACCTAGTGGAAGGGAAAGGGACACGCACACTAGCAACCTTTATGTAATGTGGCTTGTAGAAAAGTCAGCACGAAAAACAGAAGCCAAAATACCATAGGAAAAAGCACAGTCAGATAGATAGGGTCTAGATGCACTTCCGGATTTTTGGCTGCACTTCTGGATTTTTGGCTGCATTCCTTTTGAGAGCTATCTGACCGCTCTCTCCTGGATCATGGTGGATGGCATGGGTTTTTTGCCATCCTTCACTGTGGTCTGGCCTTGCTCTTCAATGCACTCTTTGCGTTTCTCTCTACACCTAGGCTCTGCTTTCTTAGGCTTCGCTGGAGTAAATGCTTCGGTGAAACCATGCTTCGTCAGCAAGCAACTGGGCCTGTGCATTCCAGTCCTCCTGGGGATGTAAACTTGCTCACCTGCCTTTGATCCTGTCACCTGCTCTCCAACACAGCTCGGCTGCCTTCAGTGTCTGTGCCTGCTCAGATCTGTGTGTGGACATCTGTTTCCCAGGCGAAACCCAACACTGGCTGCGGTGGTGAGATGTGGGATTGGACAGGCACCCAGAAAAGCGTAGAAATCATGTCAGTAGTAACCATAATAATAATTAATAGTCTGGATAATAATCATCTAGCTGCATGGGCAATGCACTTGAAAGAATATTCTTTGGGTGTTTTTTTTTTTTAAATGTACCAGATGGGACAGGAGAATTGGGCTTTTGAAGATACAAAAGAAACTCAAAAAGGACCAGTCTGGGATCTATGTTGATTTCACTCATGTTAATAATGACTATTTGGTTTCCAAACTTGGAGCCATTGAACTTTCTGGATTTTTTTTTTTTTCTGAGATGGTTGAAAAGTACAACTGTGGAAAATGAAGTGATGAGGACAGACTGTGGGGCCCAGCTTTACTCACAGACTCCACCATGTCTTTCCTTCGAGATGGGGGGCACATGGCCTCTGTTGGCTCTGCCCTCCTGAGTTTTCAGATCCACACAGAAGATTTTAAGAAAATGTCAGTTGTGGGGCACCTGGGTGGCTCAGTCGGTTAAGCGTCCGACTTCGGCTCAGGTCATGATCTCGCGGTCCGTGAGTTCGAGCCCCGCGTCGGGCTCTGGGCTGACAGCTCAGAGCCTGGAGCCTGTTTCAGATTCTGTGTCTCCCTCTCTCTCTGACCCTCCCCCGTTCATGCTCTGTCTCTCTCTGCCTCAGAAACAAATAAACATTAAAAAAAAAATAAAATGTCAGTTGTGAACTTTGGGTATGTGCCTGTCTGACTCCAGATTTGGGCTTCCCTCCTCATAACCCAGCTGTCTCCTTGCTGCTGGAACCAGCTTCCACTTTTCAGGAGTATCGGATCAAATAGGTGTCTGTCTTTCCCTCTGCATTCCTCTATTCTCGAAACCCTAACATTTATTCCAGTCTCTCTAACATGGAAAGCTTGTCCTTTTTCCTGCAGTCATGAGTTTATCCGAGCCTCCAGCCCATGATTCCAGAGAGGGGCCCAGCCACCTGCGGACTGACTCCCAGGCTGATGGCGCTCCGCCCCACCTGGCTTTCCACTTGCCCTGTTCCACCCATCTGATGGGACAAAGTCAGGACAAGAATGGATGCTTGGGTTAGCCCCTGTTGACTGTGACCTCATTCCCTAGGTGTTTGTCTGGTTTTTCAACTTCTCAGCTTCTGCAGTTAAGCCTAGGTGACGGTCTGTGGGTTGGCTCCAGACTTTATACATTCCCCACTTTCTATAGTGATAGAAAAGTCCCAGTTTCTGATGGAACATGCCCAGAATAAAGACATTTCCTAGCCTCCTTTGAAGCTCTCATATGTGCAGAAGTAATATGGGAGACCTTCAGATAGTGCTCTAGACCGGGAGCTAGCAAGCTTTTCTTTTAAGGGGCTAGATAGTAAATATTTTAAGATCTGCAGGCCATACGGTCTCTGTCGCAGCTACTCACCTCTGCCACTCTCGTGAGAAAGCAGTCAGAGAGAATAAGAATACGTAAATGAATGAGTATAGTTGCGTGGCAATACAACTTTATTTACAAAAACGAGCCGCGGGCCTGATCTGGCTCATGGGCTTATGGTTTGCTAAAACTCACGAGTACACCAGGCAAGATAGAGCAACAAGATAGAAGGGGTTTCGTTCTCCGACACCTTCAAGTTCCACATCCTGGAGTGCTTCCATGGAGACTTCTATGAGAAAGAAATAAATGTTTATCTTCCTCAAGCTACTGTTTTCATTCTCTGTAGTGCATTAAAGAGGGCTCCATATTCGTTGCTGCTCCTCCCATTGAGAAGTGGGGTCTAATTCCGTTCCTCTCCAGTCTGCCCACATGACTTGTTTGACAAGTTGAGACTCTCTCTCTCGGATCCCTGAGCTATCACGAAGGAAGTCTGACCACCCTGATACTGCCATGCTGGTGGGCTTTAATGGGAGCTTAGGTGGGCCAGCTGAGCCAGCCTTCCACTGACCCTGCCCGAAGCCAATTTGTTCCCTCCAGAACAGCCCATCCACCCCTGAATGACCTCTGTTGATGCCCCGTTGGAAGGAAAAGAACAGCCAAGCCCTGCTCGAATTCCTGACTCACAAAATCATGAGATATATAACAAAATGGTTTGTTTGAAGCTATTTGAAACTTTCCTCTAAGTTTTAGAGTAGTGACGTCAATGCCTCCCCTATCCTAGTTGGGCTGATCTTACCTTCTATTTCATCCTTTATGTTTCTTTTGCCACACCTAGATACTTAAGAAGCTAGAGAAATGATTTGCTGTTTAAAATGCCGAGGGAAATGATGGTTCAATTGGGTCCTAATTATACAGAAGATGAAATTAGACATCTTCTAGAGGAAGTAACAATAGAGCCATAAAGCACAATACCAGTGCTTACTAAATAGTGCGTCAATGTCTGATTTGTTCCTTTTTTTTTTTTAATTTTTTTTTCCCAACATTTATTTATTTTTGGGACAGAGAGAGACAGAGCATGAATGGGGGAGGGGCAGAGAGAGAGGGAGACACAGAATCAGAAGCAGGCTCCAGGCTCTGAGCCATCAGCCCAGAGCCCGACGCGGGGCTCGAACTCACGGACCGCGAGATCGTGACCTGAGCTGAAGTTGGACACTTAACCGACTGCGTCACCCAGGCGCCCCTCTGATTTGTTCTTTTAACTCTAAATTTCCATATGGGAAAAAGTAGAAAAGCATGGGCTTTGGAGTTAGACATAGTTTTGAATTCTGTCTAAATCACTCATGAACCACATAGTCCTGGGTCTCTTATTAGACTACTCCAGACCTTAGTGCCCTAGTTTTAAAAATGGGGGTAACGTGGGGTGCCTGGGTGGCTCAGTCAGTGAAGCGTCCAACTTTGGCTCGGGTCATGATCTCACAGGTGGTGGGTTCGAGCCCCATGTCGGGTTCTGTGCTGACAGCTCAGAGCCTGGAGCCTGCTTCAGATTCTGTCTCTCTCTCTCTCTCTCTCTCTCTGCCCCTCCCCTGCTCATGCTCTGTCTCTCAAAAATGAATAAACATTAAAAAAAATTAAATTAAATTAAAAAAATGGAGACAACGTTATTTATCTCATAGTAGTGTTATGAGAATTAAGTATGCCAATTTATGCAAATGTCTGGCAAGCCAGTGGTCAATGAACACAATTTTCTCTACATCCCATTTCTGTGCTGTCCACCAGCCACATGTGGCTACTGAGCATTTGAAATGCAGCTAGTTGGAATTACAGTGTGCTAGCAAGGCAGAATGCATACTGGATTTTGAAGACTTTGTACAAAGAAAGGAAAATATTTAATTTTAAAATATATTGATTGCATAATAAAATAATATTTTGAGTACATTGGGGTAAATACAATATATTCTTTTTAAAATTTATTTATTTATTTTGAGAGAGAGAGAGAGCAGGGGAGGGGCAGAGAGAGAGAGGGAGAGAGAGAATCCCAGCAGGCTCCACACCGCCAACATGGAGCCCAATGCAGGGCTCGAACTCACAAACTGTGAGATCATGACCTGAGCTGAAATCAAGAGCTGGATGCTTAACCAACTGAGCCACCCATGTGCCCCTTCAATATATTCTCAAAATTAATCTTATTAGTTCCTTTTTACATTTTTCATATGGCTATATAGAAAGTTTAAAAGTACATACATGACTCACATCGATAGCTTGCATTATATTTGTATTGAACAGTGCTGTTCTCGATGACTGGAAATCTAAGCTAGTTTTAGACACTTTTTGAGTGAGGGTGTGATGATCTCATTTATACACAATTTTATTATTTATATGTGGCAGATGTCCGGGGACCTTACATATCTTTTTCTCCTCCTATCCCCAACACACAGGAAGACGACAATTCTATGCAGCGACATTCAATTGACTGTGAGACCTTCTACAACTTTTGTATCCCTTGCAGAGTTAGCGACAGAAGTGTCGTCTCTCAGCCTGGAGTATTGAGCCACTGCGTGAAGGTAGATGCTCTGAAGAGTTGCCTGGATCTGGAGTAGAATTTGCATGAATGAAAAATAAACCATTGTCTTGTTAAGTCATTGAAGTTTGGGGGTATTTGTAGCCATAGCATAACCCAACGTTTTCTAATAACGTGTGTTTTCTGATGAACAAATTCAAATGGTCAACTTGCTTTATTTCTAATTTACCTTGTGCACATAGATTCAAAGCGAATTTTGGAAAAGCAAAGAGAATTTTTTGAAAAAGTGGATTAAAAATTATTTTGTAGCGTAGTTGACATCTGACATTATATAAGTTTCAGGTGTACAACATAGTGAAAAAGTCGATTTTTGATGAGTAATATTTTATGGGGAGAAAGCTTGGCTGGGACTTCGAAATCTATGGAAAAAAAATAGAGCAAAGCGTGAGAAGCATTGTTGTCTAACCAAAAGAAGAGTGTTTAGCTCAAGTCCATCTTGTCTCGTTTTTAGACATTAATAGGCTGATAGAAAAATCACAGGACCGAGTGATGTATGTTCTAACATGTGACACCCACGTAAGAAGTTTACAGGTAGTGTGAAAGATAACACAAAAATCAGAATGTCTAGGGATGTGGCAGATTGTCTCTTTGGAAATAGTGTTGGCATCTCCACAAGGGAGAACCGTAACTGGCTTTCTGTGCAGGTATCAGGTTCGGGAGTCACTGGAGATCAATTTTGAAGTAGGCCACGTCTATTATAATCCTCCTTATGGATTGTACTTTGTCTTTTTCCTTCCATGTAGGAATGTCAGTTGGTCCTCAGAAGGCACAAACTTCCAGTTATAAGATAAATAAATACTAGGGACGTCGCCATGGACAACACGGTCACCGCAGCTAACACTGCTGGGGGAGATGCAGCAACGTTGCTCAAAGGGTAGATCTTGAGCGTTCTCACCACCGGAAAACAATACTGATTTTTTTCTCGCTTCTTTTTGTATCTGTATGAAATGAGAGGTGCTAACTAAACTTATTATGGCGGACATTTCATGATACATGTAAATCGTTACACTGGACGCTTTCAACGTCTACAGTGCTATATGTAACCATATCTCAGTAAAACTGGAAAATAAAAAAATGCTGCTACTTGGAATTCCTTGTGTGGTCTGGAATTCGGAGCCAAGGATTAGGACTTGAGTTGTAACATGGAAACCTTCCCTACTCCGGTTCCTTACCGTCTCTCCTTCCGAAGGAGAATGCAGGCCCTGGGAGCTCTTCAAAGAGTGGGGGCAGGGGTGAGGATGTTATTCCTGTTGCTTCGGGGTGGAGTCAAGAGGGCTGACCGTTCTGGATGTAAAATGAATGCAGTTAAGTCTCCCTACTGATGGCAATTGTGCAGAGCTTGGATAATATGTAAGCCAGAGTTCAATCATTTGTAAACACAAATTCATGAAAGCACAAGAATGATGTAATCAAGGCAGTTATCAAATGAAGTTATAAATACTCCTGTTATTTTTAAGACGCAAAAGGTCGAGCACGATGTTCCCCATGGAGAAATGTGAAAGACACCATCGAGCAATCGCAGTTTGTTCACAGGGTCCTTTTTTGAGAGAAAGGAGTGCCGTCCTCCATCTGATGAATGTTCGTTTCTGGTCTTGTGAGAAACATCAGCAGAGCCAGTCTATAGGAAGTCATGTGGCTTTAGGACCATTAACATGAGGGTAAATATTGCCTTTCTTAAAAAGGAACCACAGGGGCGCCTGGGTGGCGCAGTCGGTTAAGCGTCCCACTTCAGCCAGGTCACGATCTCGCGGTCCGGGAGTTCGAGCCCCGCGTCGGGCTCTGGGCTGACAGCTCAGAGCCTGGAGCCTGTTTCCGATTCTGTGTCTCCCTCTCTCTCTGCCCCTCCCCCATTCATGCTCTGTCTCTCTCTGTCCCAAAAATAAATAAACGTTGAAAAAAAAATTAAAAAAAAAAAAAAGGAACCACAAAAATGATGGAGTCCTTCCTAGTAATTCACATGGTAGCAGGGACGTTAGAGTCTAAAAATGCAAATATTTTGTCAATAACTTTTTTATTTAAAGCATTTTTTTAATGTTTATTTATTTTGAGAGAGAGAGAGAGAAAGTGTGTGTGTGTGTGTGTGTGTGAATGCGTGAATGAGAGGGGAGGGGCAGAGAGAGAGGGAGAGAGAGAATCCCGAGCAGACTCCATGCTGCCTAGGCAGAACCCAATGTGGGCCTTGAACTCATGAAACCGTGAGCAAAATCAAGAATTGGATGCTTAACTGACTGAATCACCCAAGTGCCTCTTGTTGATAATTTTTTTTTTAACGTTTATTTATCTTTGAGACAGAGAGAGACAGAGCATGAACAGGGGAGGGGCAGAGAGAGAGGGAGACACAGAATCTGAAACAGGCTCCAGGCTCTGAGCTGTCAGCACAGAGCCCGACGTGGGGCTCGAACTCAACGGACTGTGAGATCATGACCTGAGTCTAAGTCGGACGCTTAACCGACTGAGCCACCCAGGCGCCCCTTGTCGATAATTTTTAAAGTCCATACATTTCTTTTTGGTATTGGAACAGTGTGATTTAGTGAATTTACTCTTGTGTATTTTTTTATTGTTGTAAAAGTAATATTTTAAATATTTAAAACAACAAAAAGTTAAGATTTTAAAAATGTTTTTGTGTTCTGTTCTAGTATTTGTTCATATGCATACTTATTTCTAGATGATTGTACAAAAATGTTTGTATTTTTTCTTCACACTTATCATAAAGATTCTCCAGGGTTCCTTAATCTTTATAATTATAATTATAGTTTTCGATGGCTAGACAGCAATGGTAAAGTACATTTACCGCAATTTATGTAACTGTCGTAGACACTTAAATTGTTTCGCATGTTGTGCTGGATAGGAAACTTCAATAAACATCTCACAGATGACTAAAATTTGTTTAACATTCTCTAAGCTCAACTCCCCACGGGCCCCATATACTGACTTATCCACCATAAATTACTGTGGGAATAGGCCACATCTAACTACTGTCTCCCCATCAAAGTGGACTATTTCTATGCTCTTTTTCTTTGGTCCCATTTTTGACAAGAGCCTTAAGACAACGTGGACGGACCTAGAGGGTATTATGCTAGATGAAATAAACCAGACAGACAGAGAAATATTGTGTGCTTTCACTTATACGTGGAATTAAAAACAAAGAAAGAAACAAAGAACAATGGAGAGAGAAACAGACTCATAAACACGGAGAACAGGCTGGTGGTGCCCAGAGCGGTGGAGGGCGGGAGGATGGGTGAAATGGGCAAAGGGGATTAAGAGGTACAGACTTCCAGTTCTACAATAAATAAGTCACAGGAATGAAAAGTACAGCCTAGGAAATATATTCAATAATACCCTAATACACTTATCGTGGCGAGTGTTTAATAATGCATATAATTGTTCAATCACTATGTTATACACTTGAAACTACTGTAATATTATATGTCAGCTCTGCTTCAATTTTTAAAGCAGAGCCTTCCTATACTAGTTTGAGCTAAGATACCTATGTTAGTCAGCCTCTACTAGGCAAGCTGTTCTAACAAGTAAGCCCCAAACCTCAGGGGCTTTCAGCAACAAAAGTTCACTTTCGCTTATCTTACTTTTGATGAGGTAATAGATTTAGTCTCTCTCTCTTTTTTTTTTTTTTTACAAAAAGACCAGAGAAGGAGTGTGCACTAAGAGAAAGAACGTTGCTTCTCTGCTCCTCGAAGAAACGATCTTACCTGGTTTGTGTCTCAGGACTGTGTACACAAAGATGAAAAGTACTATTGTTAGGTGATTTGGACAAATGGGGTCGCCTGCGCTTTGTGTTCTTTGACGAGCAAGAAGAGTATGGCGATCCCTTCTTTCCTCCTTTTGCCTCCGTACCGAGGTGACCTCAGGGGTCCAACAGCCCTGGCCATGATCCAGACCCACTGTGGAATCCTACCCCAGGGGAGGACACTGGTATGAATGAGCTCAACTTGTATCAGTGGAATAATATGAGCTATCTCGGAGCCCACTTACAGCACTTAATATTTTTTTCCATTTTCCCGACTTAGAATATAAACAGGAATACGATATACAATAATGGGAAAATTTTGTCAAGAGTTGGATAAAGCTGGCATCACATACCACAATAACCAGGGGAATAGGGACTATTTTCATAGTTTACATGTTACAGCCACACAAAGGTATCGAGAGCATTATCAACAATTCGAGGGATTACTTAAAAGACAACCGACTATCTCCGTGTAGATTTCTTGTCTGTCTGTCTCTCTTTCCTCCATTTGTTTTGTGAGCGTTAGGGGAATAAAAAAGAACAACAACAACACCACAGGTGCCTTTTCTTCTCTGTTGCCCCAGGCCTCCTGGAAAAGCCTATCATTGACTCCCTGGGACAGAAGCACCATATCTAGAAGCCGCCTGCCCAATTGGAGGTGCTGATGAACAGCCGTGGACACGAGCAGCCCTGTCTGCTGGGTTTGGTCTGCATGGTGTGACTGTGAACTGGGGGATTTGAGGCCCTAAGGGAGGGTGAGCACTTGGGGAAGTGAGCCGAAGCTTTCAGACCTTGGCCCGTGCACTGAAGGAGGCTGAATGTAGCAGTGATGCTGTTGGCACCAACTGTTGGGGCTTTCCCGGGGAAAGACTGCACCTGACATCTCTTTTCTCCAGTTCGCAGGTCGTAGACTTGCGCGGCGTTTGCACGCCACGAATCATTTAGGCAACTGAAAAGAAAAGATAACTGTCACAAACCACACACTTCAAAAACAAGGTCGGGCGCCTGGGTGGCTCAGTCGGTTAAGTGTCTGACTTCGGCTCAGGTCATGATCTCACGGTTCCTAAGTTCTAGCCCTGTGTTGGGCTCTGGGCTGACAGCTCAGAGCCTGGAGCCTGCTTTGGATTCTGTGTCTCCCTGTCTGTCTGCGCCTCCCTCCCTCTCTCTCTCTCTCCCCGTCTCTCTCTCTCTCAAAAATAAATAAACGTTTAAACAAATTAAACAAAAACGAAAACAACGTATTCTGATTACAAGATTTCCTTATCGTCCAACACATTTTAATGAATTAGAACATGTTCAACATAGATATCTTCCAGATCTGAAATCAGTGAATAAAAGGAACCTGGGTCTCCCACTGCCCTTGCTGGCCAGGGATATGTAGGCAACAGCTTCTACATTCTTTCGAGATGGATTTCAAGCCATCCTTGGATTCCTGCGTCAAGTGCAACATCTTTATGATTTCATCTGCTTGTTCATACTGTGAACTTAGTTTGCCAATGTTTTGAGCTCTGTGCTTTCATAAATGTGACTGGGCTGTAAATGTTTTGCACTGTACTCCCCTGGAAAGGCACTGGGGTCTGGTGTCTTTTGGGTGTGAGACTTTTGATTTCTAGATCAGTTTCTGAAATGGTTATGTGATCACTTGGGTTTTCTATTTCTTCTTGAATAAAATTTTCATTCATATTTACATTTGATTTAGATGTATGTGTAACTTTATATTTTTCTGGGAAGTTGGCCATTTCTTCCAAGTTTTTCAAGTTGGAAGTGTGAAAGTATAAAAAGTATTCATTGTTTCTTACTGGAATTTTAAAAATCTTTATAGTATCCACTGTTGTATTACTAATCTTAGTAATTTTGGTTTTTTTCCTCTTCGTTTAGGTAAGTCTGGTTGGATGTTTGTCCTACTTAGTTTTTTCAAAGGTTAGCTTTGGCTTCTGTTGATCTCTATTATATATTTGTTCCCTATTTCATCAATTCCTGCTCTTATCTTTTTATTTTATTTTATTAAAAGGTTTTTTTTTACTGTTTATTTATTTTTGAGAGAGAGAGAGAGAGAAAGAGAGAGAGAGTGAGCAGGGGAAGGGCAGAGAGAGGGAGACACAGAATCTGAAGCAGGCTCCAGGTGCTGAGCTGTCAGCACAGAGCTCAGTGCAGGGCTTGAACCCATGAACTATGAGATCATGACCTGAGCTGAAGTCAGACACGTAACTAACTGAGCCACCCAGGCTCCCCTCCTGCTCTTATCTTTATTGTTTACATCTCATGACTTCTTCAAGTTTTTGAATTGAGCAATTAGTCCACTGACATGGATTCATTTTTTTTTTTAATTTTTTAATACCTACTTCAAGGCAATAAATATTCCTTTATGCATCACTTTTAATACACACTGAAATACTTTCACTTCCATCCTAAAAATGTTATAATTTCTATTAAGACTTCTCTTGGGGCACCTGGGTGGTGCAGTCGGTTAAGCATCCGACTTCAGCCAGGTCACGATCTCGCGGTCCGTGAGTTCGAGCCCCGCGTCGGGCTCTGGGCTGATGGCTCAGAGCCTGGAGCCTGTTTCCGATTCTGTGTCTCCCTCTCTCTCTGCCCCCCCCCACCCCCGTTCATGCTCTGTCTCTCTCTGTCCCAAAAATAAATAAAAAAACGTTGAGAAAAAAAAAAAGACCTCTCTTAACCTGGAGTTATATAAGAGTGCATTTTCAGTGTTTTCAAATATATCTATTTAAACGACCTTTCAGTGTGGGTTTCTAAAATAATTGCCAATTTGTCAGAAAAAATTCTCTTCCATTTATTAACACTTCTTTTGAACTTAATGTGTGTGTGTGTGTGTGTGTGTGTGTGTGTGTATTTTCCAAATCTTTGATGTGTACTTGAAAAGAATTTATTCGTTGGGTAAACAATAATTATATTTATTTATCATATTCAACCAACCTCTTAGATTTTATTACTATATCATATGTAAGTAGCCCACTTAACTTTTGTTGATTTATTTATTAATTTCTCAGACAGGCATGCCATGTATCCTGCTACAATTACAAATTTGTCCATTTCTCTTAAAACTTCTGAACACTTTGCTTTGGAGGAGAGCGGCTATGTTGGCTCATGATTGCTGTATCTTTCTGACAGATCATACTTTATATTTTACAGATATGCATGCTGTCATTGTCAGAAACGACTTATCTTTCAAACACTGCATTTCAATTTCAGTGTCGTCTCAGAGCCTGGATGAGAAGGTCAACCCCATTTATTCACGGTGTTCAGCAGATACATATGGTGGCGGATGCCAGCAGAAGGGGGGGGGGCGGCATTTCTGGGCCCCGTAGACGTTTTCCCAGAGCGTCCCAGACAGTAGAGCTTGAGGCAGGTGCTGTCACTGAGTAATTTCCCTCTTGACGTGTGTGTGTCTCACTGTAAACGCAGAGGCTCCAATAGGTTTCTGAAACAAATCAAACGTTGAGCAGCTGGCGACCCCAAGCCCTTCCGCGATCAGAGCAGCCACACCGTGAGGGCGGGCTCCTCGCAGGACCACACCTTGGTTGATCCTCACAAGTACTATCGGTGGAACCAGAAAATAGCGGGTTTGGGTTTCCTTGCTAATCCCTCCAACCAGTGTTACTGTTACCATGCTTGGCCTGGTGACTCACGGATCACTTTCCCAGGAGCTGATGAGATTCATTTTGTGAGCCCGTCCCCTTCACTCCGGGGAGAAAGGAAAGCAAGTCGGCTGGAGGCTGATTTGGCGCCAGCTGCTGTGTTTGCTAGAGCAGGGGCTGGGACAGAGGTCCCTTGGGAACTCGGTAATGGCCATCCGCAAGCCCAATGGGGAATGGTCCGGGATTTGTTGCTTCCAGTACTTATATGTGGAACATCTCTCAGCTGATCGGTGACCACTCAGCAAGCACCTTGGAGACCTGGTCCCAACAGGTGCCCTCCTCAATGCCCATCACCCACCCTTCTCTCCTTCCCACCCCCCATCAACCCTCAGTGTATTCTCAGTTTAAAAAAAAAATTTTTTTTTAACGTTTTTATTTATTTTTTGAGACAGAGAGAGAGAGCATGAACAGGGGAGGGTCAGAGAAAGAGGGAGACACAGAATCTGAAACAGGCTCCAGGCTCTGAGCCATCAGCACAGAGCCCGACGCGGGGCTCGAACTCACGGACCGCGAGATCGTGACCTGGCTGAAGTCGGACGCTCAACCGACTGAGCCACCCAGGCGCCCCAGTGTATTCTCAGTTTTTAAGAGTCTCTTATGGTTTGGCTCCCCCCTTCTCTATTTTTTTTCCTCCCCCTCCCCCATGGTCTTTTGTTAAGTTTCTCAGGATCCACATAAGACTGAAAACGTATGGTAAAGTTTCTATGGAACCACAAAAGACCCCGAATAGCCAAAGTCATGTTGAAGAAGAAGACCAAGGCGGGAGGCGTCACAATCCCAGACTTTAGCCTCTACTACAAAGCTGTAATCATCAAGACAGCACGGCATTGGCACAGAAACAGACACATAGACCAACGAGATAGAACAGAGACTCCAGAATTGGAAGTCAGCTGGACGTGTGCTGAGTGCAGCCAAAGGGCCCCGAGGGCTCTGTGCTTGTGGCGATCCGGGCTCGGGCTCAGGAGACCTGTGGAAACACCCCATGATGGACACAGCAGGCACTCAAAGATTGCTTCCATATCTCTTTTCTTCTCTGAAGAAGTGTCTCTCTAAAGGCCAGGTTTTCGTACCCTGGTATAGGGCTACGTCTGTTAAATTCTGCCCATGAAAAAAAAATTAAAAAAAAAAAAGGGGGGGGCACCTGGGTGGCGCAGTCGGTTAAGCGTCTGACTTCAGCCAGGTCACGATCTCGCGGTCCGTGGGTTTGAGCCCCTCGTCAGGCTCTGGGCTGATGGCTCAGAGCCTGGAGCCTGTTTCCGATTCTGTGTCTCCCTCTCTCTCTGCCCCTCCCCCGTTCATGCTCTGTCTCTCTCTGTCCCAAAAATAAATAAACGTTGAAAAAAAAAATTTTTTTTAAATAAATTCTGCCCAGTCCACGTTACCAAGGACCGGTCCGCACACCCTCTGTGCTTCCTGTGTAAGCCCCACGGATGAATGTGCTGCAGAGCCTGTGGCCAGAAGATGAGGGTCTAGGGCAGGGTCTGGGGGGGACCAGGAGGCAGCTACGGTGCAGAGTTTCCACCGAGAATGCACAACACTGAGGGGACAGCCGAGCGGGGAAGCCATAAAGACAGAGGTGTTCTAGTGGCTGGAATGGCGTGAGCAAAAAAACAAAAACAAAAACAAAAATGGCAGAGGCAGGAGATGGCCGAGCGTGCAGAGAGAACTATATGCCAGTTGTCCAGAACACACGGAGGGGCGTCAGGGGTGGTCTGCAGCAAGAGGGTAGATGGGTGGTCAGGAACCTGGCCTGGCCTCGTTGCTGAAGGCTCATGGGCAGACTTACATGTAAGAAAGATTATTCGGGGCTGCGGTGTGCAGATAGAGTGGAGGGCAAGGCAATCCTATCCAGTCAGGCCGTCACTCCTGACGTGTGGGCGGGGGTGGGGGTGGCAGAGGGGTCTCACCGAACTCTCTAGTCCTGGCTGAAGTCTAAGCTTTGCAAATGTGCTCCTTGGAGCCTAGGTCCAACGGCCGGTGTTCCAGCCTGAGCCCCACAGCTTAGGGGCCCCCACTCTTGTTCTTCTTGCTGGGCCCCTCTCACGGTGGGGAGGGGTTTGAAACGCCACGGAGACGTGCCCACCCAGAGCCTGTGCCCCGTCCTCTAGACCATGTTTCTGGTCCCCAGGGCTGCAAGCTGACCCCAAAGGCAGGGGCTGTTCACAGGCCAGTGTGCCCGCAGACATGTGTGCACTTCTCCGGGAGGGCCAGGATGGACGGAGGTGGGAAGAACAGGCCTCCATTGTACCCTTGCCCCAGCCTTGCCCACGGGGTGGGTGGGCCTGCCTCAGGCCTGGGGTAGGGGGGCAGGATCCTGTGAGCACCCGGGTTCCAGTCCCACTTGCCTGTTTCCAACCATGGCTGTACCACTTTGCACCTGTTCTATCCCCAGGCCTTGGGCTAAGACGTAGCCTGAATAACCACTCCGAGGCGGGACAAAATGCATTTGCAAAACCACTGGCCGAAATAAACTTCCCTGGCTTGTCCAAGTAGAAAATCCAATTTGATAAGGTTTAGGCGAGAGCTGAATCGGAAATGTCATCAAAGCATCTGCCACCCCTGCATTTCTCCAGCCACGGCGGGATCTTTATCAACAAAGTGAGGCTTTGTCTCCTCCACATTTCTGCAAGATTTTGAGGAGCTTTTGATCTCGTGGTCGCCACGTCTCACTCCGATTTCTTGTCCCCTTGAATTCCCGATGGCTTTCAGGATTTGCCTTCTGTGGAGATTCTCTAGGGTTTGGGGTTTTTTTTTTTTCCTCAGTGTTGACTTCAAGTTGGGACAAAGCCCTTTTCCTTCTAGTCCCCAGGCAACTGCAACCCAGGCTGTTGTGTGGGTGAAGATCGGGGTGACGTGGGGGCACAGTGAGCCCATGGCAGGTGCAGGTGTTCTTTGGTCACTGGATCACTCCAGACAGGATTACGCGCTGGCTGACGTCCTCTTCAGGGTCCTGACTGCTGCCACGGTGCTCAGAACCCCATCTGCCCCAAACCCCTCACATCTCCTGCCTTCTTCCTATTTGTTGGTTTCTTTCTTGTCCATTTACAAATTGTCTTTAGCTTGAGAGATAGGCTTCAAAGCCTGATAGGTGAATTTCAGCCCCTACCAGAACCTCTGCAGGAAAGTTACCTAGAAGGAATCACAAATCCGATGTACAAAACGCTAGGACAGCTACAATTCCTCTTTTGGCCTTTTCCAAAATCTCTTCTACCTATCATCTGTCCCTTAAAACCTCTCTGTTCCTTCTTCCTTCCAGGGAACGATGTCTCTGTACTCGTTCATGCTCATTCACACTGACACACGTTTGCTGTGTGTGCGTCCCAAGTGTCACCCGACAGCCATCCAGTGTGTGAGCACCAGCCCGTGGGTCCCCATTCTCTGAAGCTCATGCCTGAGACCCCTGGAGCCACCCTGCACATCACAGTGCTGGCCCGAGGGACGGTCCTGTCCCCAGGGAGCTCTGCCACTGCATCCTGAGCCTGAGCACCAGGGCAGCCTCTGGGGGCTTAGCAAAATGCACTCCTCATAAAGCCCCTGACTTGTTGATTCTTCCTTGCCTCCTGGGAACGTGTTTGTTTCAACACAGCACAGGAAGCCACAAAAGCATGGAGCCTGGGGTAGAGAGAGAGAGAGAGGGGTCAGGGTACTCTCAGGGTCGCTGAGTGAACCCAAAGGCCACTCAGAGGCGGGGTGAGGGTGGGGGGGGACTGGTGACACCCACATCACTCCCACGTCGAAGCCCTCCCTGCTTGGCTCTTATGCCCTGGCTCTAATGACTACAAGCCCGCTTTCTCCCCAGGCTCTGCTTCCCACACAGCTCCCGGAATTGGTAGCTGGAGCTCTCCTTTGCTTCCTGTGCCTAAGCATTGGCCCTGGGAACATGCCTGAGGCCATGTCCTTGGACTAACATTCCATTCCGTTCTCTCTTTGTTCCCTTTGACCCCTTTTCCAAGACAATTTTGATGCTACCCTAACTGATTATTCTGGCCCCAAGGTTTCTCCTCCCCAGTCCCTCGATGGCAAAGTTCCCACTGACCAGCGACTCTTCCTAATACACACCTCAGATCACAGACTTGTATCAACAGGTGTTTCAAAACAGAATGAACCTAGACATTTTGAGCCTACCTTTCTCTGGCTCAGAAATCTTCAGTGTTTTCCCCTAGTCAACCAACAAAGACCCTATAAATCAAACAAGCCTCCAGCGGTATGGTGTCAATGTAACTTTCCCTCTTTGTGAAGTTTCCTCGTAATTAACTTGGTGGTGGAACACTTTCTGCAGAAAACTGGATGTGGAAAGCATCCAGAACAGTGCCTGACCTGAGTAACAGCCAACTAAGTGTTAACACAGGTCCACAATCCCTTATTTGAAAGCCCCAGGGCCCAGTGTGTTTCAGAATGCAGAATTTTCATACTTTGGAGAGGGAATATGGTGAATATGCCACGTATTATATAAATCTTACAACAGGGCCTGGGGCTGCGCCCCATAATTGAGCATGTTAATATTTCTGCAGAGAAATGTACGGCTATTCATACTAAGTAGGATGAACAAAGATTAAAAATAGCCTCGTGTTGATTCAGGTCAGGTTTTGCTGCTAAATGAAGTATGAAAAACCTTTGTTGTTTCAGTGCTTTGTGAATTTCAGACTAGTGGCGCAAGCACCCTGAGTCTTTCCGTTACTATTGCTGTGAGCTGGGGTGGCCGAGGCAGGGCGGCCTCAGAGCGGGGCATCGGCTGGGGCTTGAGGGGTGGAGGGCCCCAGATCATGGAGGTGGGGGTCAGAGGATATTCTAGGCAGGGACCCTGGAGGAGTAGAGGGCAGAGGCAGGGCAGCCGCTCATTGGGCGAGAGCCATATGCCGGGGACCAGGAAGGCACGCCAGAAGGCACATTGTCTTGGGTTACCAGGGTTACTCTGGGAAGTATAAACATTCGGCACCGCCAGGCCCTGCTGGGAGATGCCTGCTGTGTCAGAGACGGGTTGCTCTTCAGAGCCAGAATCTTGGAGCGTCACTTGGCCATTTACCCTTTGATTAATTCACAGAATGGTTGGAACCTTCCATTTACATGAAGAGGACTGGGCAGAGGGTGAAGTCACTCACCGGCAAGACACGACGAGGCCACAGACGGAGCTGCTGGTGACAGGTCTGGGAAAGCCTCATCTTGCCAATGGCCAGACCCTCCCTCCCTGGGCGTCTGACGCCGTCTGCATCTGCTGAGTTTTATGAATGCCCACACCGACTTTTCTTCAGTCCCAGGTCACGTGGCCCGCGCTCTATCGTTTTAGTTATTAGGGGATACGTCATTTTGAAATATGACATTATAAATTAAAGTCAGTCTTTTTATTTGGACTTAAGGTTTACCTTATTCCCAAATTGTCTTTACGTCTATTTTCATATCTCATTCTGGCAGCAAGTTCTAAAGAACAGCTTGCCCTCACCCCCACCCCTCCTTCTGCTCAAAGAGAGGCAAAAAGCCTTTTGTGTTCATACGAGTCTGGCCAGGCACCGGGGCTCCCTTGAGGGCCCACGAGGGGGGCGCGGAACCCCAGAGCTTCTGTCTGCAGGGGACTCACACATCTGGAAGGGGGGTAGGCTGGGGAAGGGAGTGCTGGTCACGACCAACAGACGGTGCATTTTGGTGGCGGTACAATTTGGTCTCTAGCTCTCCCATCTTATCTGGGTACTTCACCTGGCATTTCACAAAACGCCTATGCTGCTTCTCATTAGCAGCAGAGCGAGTAATGCAAATACGTGGGTTGCTGACAAAAGCCACTAGCGTTCCCAACTTTCAGACTAATAACAACCTTAGTACATGAGCGCACCTGAACTCTCAGCAACAATTACAGCAAACACACGAAAAGAGAAGTCAGGCAGCGGGAGCACATTCATCTTCAGGTTACCACGTTCTGAATGATACGGTGTCACGGCCCATCGGGGACCTCCTGGAAGTGGTGGGGGGGAGGGAGAAGGGACAGAGTTCGAACTTGGGGTGCTGGCTGCATGTTGGAGTCACCCAGAGACAAAGAGCGGCAATAACAACACAACATCAAGCCAAACGCGGGTGACTGGGCACTACCTTCCAAAGACTGTCATTTAGTAATGAATAATAATTATATTGCGATTTAATCATCGCTGTGGGGCACGTCCCCCAAATGGAAAAATGTAAGCACTTTCTAGGTAGTTCTAACACGGCACCAACGTAGAAAACACATTCTTAATTCTATTTCCTTGTTCGACAAAGTGAAGTCCAGATGTGGTTGGTTAACGAGGGGCACCTGGGTGGCTCCGTCGGCTGAATGTCCGACTTCGGCTCAGGTCACGATCTCACGGTTTGTGAGTTCGAGCCCCGCGTCGGGCTCTGTGCTGACAGGTCGGAGCCTGGAGCCTGCTAAGGATTCTGTGTCTCCCTCTCTCTCTGCCCCTCCCCAACTCACACTCTGTGTCTCTTAAAAATAAATAACCATTAAAAAAAATATAAAAGGTTAACGAACTACTAACCTGGGCTTGAAGGGAAGGTTTGGAGTAAATGAGAGATTAAAACTCAAGGTCTGATTTGCCAGCACTATTAGAGGGCACCGGGCCAGCCGTGTGGGACTGGGGGGCTTTCTGGGACTCGAGACCTTCAGTTTTAAAATGAGGCCCCCTACCAGATCTCCTTGAACAAGAATGATAACCTTATAAGCCCACCGGGTTGTACGGCTGCCACTGAGAGCAACCTCCCTTTGTGTGTGTGGCATCTCTTGGTTCATGAACGTGCACGAATCTACTTGAACTTGTTGGATCCTTGCTACCTCCCTGCCAGATGCGTCGATTCCTAGGGCGGGTAACACTGGACTCATTTTATAAACGAGGACACTGCCGTTAAGTGACTCTGCCAAGACGGATAGATGAAAAGTAGACCCAGGTCTCTTGATTTAGACAGCTTCTTCTTTCTACTGACTCATGGCCTCCGAGACTCTGTACCCCGAGCAGTCTGATCTTAAGTCATGAAGCATCAAATGTCAGATTCATGCCATCCCCCCAAATGGAAAAGCCAACCACGAGCTTCCTTTTTACCTAGAGCTGTAACCCTGTAGGACTCTAATGAAAGCTATTGCATTTGGAGGTGCGGAGGCGTGTTGGAAACGTGGATATGCTTTGCAAGAAGAAGTCGTGTCTGACCCTCTCGGGCAGAGGAGGGACACCTGTTATGAAAGAAGCATCTTCAAGTTGTCCCAGTTGTAAAATTTGTTCCTCTGGTTACTTGTCCTCTTCTCCCTCTAGAATATCAGCTTCTTGAGGGCGGAATCTGGCTTGCTTATGGCTGAATTCTCAGTGCACAGAGTGTAGGGTGATGCGAGGTCGCGTTGGCAGTATATTTTTTTTTTTAATTTTTTTTAATGTTTATTTATTTTTGGGACAGAGAGAGACAGAGCATGAACGGGGGAGGGGCAGAGAGAGAGACACAGAATAGGAAACAGGCTCCAGGCTCTGAGCCATCAGCCCAGAGCCCGACGCAGGGCTCGAACTCACGGACCATGAGATCGTGACCTGAGTTGAATTCGGACGCCCAACCGACTGAGCCACCCAGGCGCCCCAGGCAGTATCTTTTAATAGCACTCAGCTCAGACCACGTCTGGCAGGGTCTCCAATGCCATGTCCGTAGTCCTACTGGGGCAGAAGCCTCAGGCCCTTCCAGAATCTTCCTTTTGTCCGGGGTAATCCAGTGAGACTGATGAGGTCACAGGTTATTTACACGAAGATGCTCTTGATATTCTTGGGAGAATGATTCTCAGTCCTTGGTTCCACCTTAGACACACCATTTCTCAAATACCATTTACGTTACCTTAAAATGGGGTGCTTCCCCCAGAGCGGGGAGAGACTCTCTGTTCATCTCTCCGTGGAATCTGCCATCCAGATAGCACAGCATCCCGATGCCAAGCTGTTAGCTTAGGTGGCCTTTGCCTCTGCCTCTGTCGGCTTTCTTCCTCTTGCTCCTTATAGACATCACAGTACGCTCAGGGAATATTTTCCTGAGACACTTATATGGCCAAAGATTTTATAACGAGAAGTTCCTGCTGACATTTTTGAGGGTAAATGAGATGGTGTGCGTCTCTTCATGCAAAAGATGTGTTTCTGGAAATGTGTCTGTAGAACTTTAAATGTGTATCGTTTCCCCAGCAGCTGATCATTTCTGAACTCCCCTTGGGCCCCCCCCCCCCCAGTGTCTGTAAAAGAGACACGAGAGAAGTCTGCCACAGAAGGAGGCTTGAAAGGGAAGGATGCTAAGGCATGCTAAGCCTCAGCTGCACAGTGCCCCTGGCGGGCAACCGTCCAGACAACGAGGTTGAGTGGCCACACCGTGTTGCTCCCCTGGCTCATCCCCAGAGGGCAGTGGGGAGTCTTTGGGCATTCATGTCTTGTGGGGCTGATAGAATTTGCTCAGACCGGTCCTTGGGGGAAAGACAGCAGAGGCCACGGAGGGAAGGGACTCCAAGGAGCTGAGACAATGAAGAACCAGGAGAGGGGCCTACACCCTGCTCCCTGAACATCTCATTATGTGCTCTCTGCTTGCCGGCCACACCCTCTCTGCATGCTGGGTGCTTCGTCCCAGACCCCCGCAGCTCCAGTTCCAGGATAGGACTGGTCAAGTGCCCGTGCCTCACGCTCTGTGTCTGAATTACACAACCCAAGTGACCAGATGGGAGAAACAGCAGCGGGTGGAGAAGGTGGTTCTGCCACCATCACGTTAGCGCAAAGCTTGGATCACAGTGTGCAGGCAGGCAGTGCCATCGAGGCCAGTGTAACCTTTAAGCCCTAACACTGCAGGAATTGAGGGTGGAGGCATTTTTTTCCCCCTGGGAATGATTACTTTCTCCCCAGGCTGCTGAAAACCAGGAGAAGACAGAGAACTGGGATCCTAGAGAAGGAATGGGGATGAGGCTAATAAGTCAAGAGAAGGTGGGGGGTATAGAGAGAACAGGGGTGGAGGAAAGAGTTAAAAAGAACAGTGGAAGAGAGAGAGGAGAAAAAACACACAGAAGACTGTGGACAGACGCATACGTTCCCTGAAATTCCTGCTGTTTAGGTCTCTGAAATTTTCTGCCAGGCCACCCTGCCAGATGGCAGAGTGAGTCCGGGGACTCCCTTATCCCTCCTGACAGAGGCGTGGGGGCTTGGGAAAGCCATCAACAGCCTCGGCCGCCTGGGGGATAGTATTTCCTTCTGAACAAGCAGGAAGACGTGGGCAAAATAATTCCCAGGCTGAGACCCTCTCCCTTCCACATTCAGGGTCCCTGGAGGTAACATTCAACCGACCATGTCTCCTGGGGCACCTAGCTCATTTGTTAGAAGGCTTGCAACATTCTGTCTACTCTGCCTGTGGACTAGGTCCAAGCCCCGAGGTATCTGAGGAGCTCATTCCAGAGAGGAGAGACTGAAACTTCTGAAGAGGTGAGTACCCAACAGAACTGAGGGAGCTGGTGTTTGCATCTTACAGTGGCCCCTGGACATTAGCCTCGGAGGTGATCATTGATGTTATAGATAATAGTAGCCCAGCAGCACCATTCTTTGGAGAATTGTGAATGTTCTTGCCAATCGAAAGAGGGAGGAAGAGAAAGAGGAGAAGCAGGAGGAGCGCAGGGGGAGAGGGAAAAGAGGAGGAGAAGAAGAGGGAGTAAAAAAATAATAATAAAAGGCAGCCAGCAGGTGTGAGATCCTGTGTCTCTGTGTCTATGTGTGTATCCCCCCGGAACTTGGCCCAATGTGGGGTAGCTGATGGGCAATGTAGCAAAGCCCCTCGTAGGGTGTTTCTATGCATAGCTGTCCCTCCCCAGAATGTAAATAATCAGTCTAATGGAACTGAGAGGCTAACGATAAACTGTATTTCTGAAATAATGAAGTTCTGGGTTTTAATGGTCTCATTGCAGCCATCATGATGCCACATAGGTATCTTCAAAATTGTACAGACCGTTTATTTTTCAGTTCACGCTATACCGTTCAGGATATTTCCATGACATTGTTTTTACATGTGCTCGAATAAAAAAAAAAAAAATTGCTTCTTACCGGATGACCAAAAGATAGAAAGGTTTTAGCACAATGTAGTGTAACAATTGTTTGAATTTTCTAGGGCACCGTTATGTTCTAGCTTCACGTTTTCTATGAACCTAAAGGACAGGGAAGGATGATGAACTGATGAGTTCTTTACAATGGGAGATGAAAAGCCCAATTAGGTCATTTTGTCCGATGTGGGAGAGAGCGCTCCTGGACGTTTGCGGACACTTTGTCTGGTTCCATTCAAAATGACTCAGCTAATGAGCTTTCCATGACCTGTCTTTGGAAAAGCGTCCACAAACCTACAGGGCCTCTTGATTAGGAAAAACTTCTCCTATTTCCATGAATTTTCTGGTGTTTCTGTGTCATTAACTGAAGTTCCTTTTCATTGTGTCATCATAGTTAGACCCTCAAAATACGACATTCTAAAAACTTTTCGTTCTCTGACGTTGCCCTGTTATAACTTTTTAAGGATTTTCATGGACACCTCAGAACTCCTTTTGACGTTCGAATTGTTTCTCCTTTTCCAGAGGGCTTAGAGTTAGAGTCAGAATTTTAGGAGACTTTAGCTAAAGTTCAGGGACCAGTTCTGCTACCCAAATTTGAGCAAGACTTATGTAACTGTTGGTATATCCTGGTGACGAAGGAGCTAGGATCCTCGTCTGCCTCTTATGAGCCGTATGACCTTGAGCAAGTCACATGACCTTTCTTTCCAAGCCTTAGTTTCCTCATCTGCAAAATAGAGATAATCGTAAGCGAAGGGTTGCCCATAAGTTGTTACTGGGATAAATAGAGAAAGCATTTAGTACTGGGTCTGATGTTAGCTACCACTATTATTGGAAATATAAGTCTAGATCTTTAGAAGTCTTGTAGGTATTTAAAATAGTTGCAGTTTGATGTCCCACTTCGGCTCACGTCATAAGCTCACGGTTTGTGAGTTCAAGCCCCACATCAGGCTCTGTGCCGACAGCTCAGAGCCTGGAGCCTGCTTCAGATTCTGTGTCTCCCTCTCTCTCTGCCCCTCCCTCTTTCACACTCTGTCTCTCTCTCCAAAAACAAATAAACAGGGGCGCCTGGGTGGCTCAGTTGGTTGGGTGACCAACTTCAGCTCAGGTCATGATCTCGCAGTTTGTGAGTTCGAGCCCCGCGTCGGGCTCTGCGCTGACAGCTCGGAGCCTGGAGCCTGCTCCGGATTCTGTGTCTCCTCCTCTCTCTGCCCCCCTCCTGCTCACATTCTGTGTCTCTCTGTCTCTCAATAATAAATAAACGTTAAAAAAAATTAAAAAAAAACCCAAATAAACATTAAAAAATTTTTTTTTTAAGTTGGCATTTGGGGCTTTGGCCATCTTACTTGCCCTTCCCCTCCTTCTAGTTCCTGTCCATCTCTTGTGCAGAAGGGTCTTGCTTCTGAAATAGTCATTACTCCGGGCTGGCCCGGAGCACTTGGTTAAGGTTGGGACTCCTAATGCTGGATCTTCTAACCAGCTGCAAAGAACATGCAACTTTCCCTGTATCATCTCAGCTTATCTCCTCCGTGGCTTCCGGATGAGTCACCTGCCTGAGTCACTGCTGAGGTTGTCCCCTGCTCGGCAGGTCTGCACAGTCTACTCAAGATAATCCCTGTTGTCTCCAAGGACCGGAACATGCCTCCCCGTTGTCTCTGCAGGGAGCCTGCCAGCCCGTCCTCCCTTCTGATTCAGTGGCTCCCACGCCACCGTGGTTAGGATGGTTGTCCTCTCCTCTCCTCTCTGTTGCCAACCATGCTGCCCGCTGACCTCAGTGCTGAGTGAATCCCACTGCCAAAGCTCCGTGCCAAGCAGCTCTCTCATGTGCCTCTGCTTTAGGATGCCGGCTCCACTCCAAAGGGGATTGACTGGCATCCCAGGGCACTGAGTGGGCTCTCACCTCAACCAGATACTTGCCCTCATATCAGGAAAGACCCCTTCTTACCCAGTACAAGGTCGGGAAGAACAAGGACTCATCTTGACCTCAGCAGCTAAGTGTTCTTAGACCTGGAGGCCTGGGCCAGCCTCAGAGTGTCAGCCACTGATCTTTAACGTGGGGTTCCTGGGTGCCTCCTGTCAACGCCAGCCACGCTTGGGCGAGTCCGCATTTGCAGAAAGGTCACGGCTTCTCGGGCCACTCTGGGTCTACGGCTTTCACCTCACAAGGGAAAAGTTGCTCTCACCCTGTCCCGTTCAGGTGCTTGTATCAAGGGAGTTGCCCTCCATCTGCTGGGACAGATTTTTAGATTTTTCTGGTTGTGATGCAAATTAGACGGGCAAGAAATGCCTGGGTCCTGGTGTAGCCATTCGTCACGTCCGGTCAAGATCACCATGACTGCCAGGCCTTCCTGGGCCAGGCTACTGATCGCAATCACTGATTACGTTATCGGTGTTCCATTGGAGCTGCTCCTGACGCTATCACCAGAGTCCATGAAATCTTACACTGTTATTAATGGCATTGGGCTGTGTTAGGCTAAATCTGCCAGCATTTTCTGTGTCATAAAGCAGCTTGGTTTTGGTTCCATTATGATCTTATGGTCTTCCCCATTTCTCATGTTCATTCTTGCAAAAAGAATCATGGTGACACCTTGGTCATCTGACCTGGCCAATGTCCAATTCCTAGTGGAAATATATTAGGAATACTCTTTTTGCCTTTGAAAAAGCAAACAAATGTCAGCTTTCTCATAGTAATGTCTAAAGGGACCAACATTCCTCTCTGAAGGAACAAAGCCCTCAAAATAGTCTCAAAAGTAGAAAGGACCTCTAAGGTATTTCTATTTTAGAGGCTCATCTGCCCATCTGTCACATGGAGGGCAGTCATCTTGACACAAATACCCGAGTGTGACAAGTGTCACGGAGTAAGAGTGGGTTTTCCCTTGAATGGTGAAGGCAGATCTTTCTTCTGGAAAAATAGACGTGTCCAAGAAGCTAGGAGGCTGCAGGAGGTGCTCAAAGGAGTCCTGACAAGATGGCAGACAAGAAGCCTTCTCCTCTGTGCACCCCCTTTAGTCAAGGCAGGTCAGCTCTTATCTAATCTATATATGTATGTATCTGTGTGTATGTGTACATATGTATATATTTGCATGTATGTGTATATGTATATGTGCACGTGTGAATATGCATATATGTATGTGTATGTCTGCATACAGTTTAAAGAAAGTTTGTCGGGCTCTGTGCTGACAGCTCAGGGCCTGGAACCTGCTTGGGATTCTGTGTCTCCCTCTCTCTCTGCCCCTCCCCCACTCACACTCTGTCTCTCTCTCTCTCCTTCCAAAATAAATAAACATTAAAAAAAATTTCAGAGTCGTTATGAAGCTTCAGAGAAAATGACGGTGGCTCCAGGGGGATGAGTTTCGGTACATACTACCTTCATTTGGAGACTTCAAATGATATTCTCACACTACATCTCAAATGTATGTGGATACTGTTGTAATTGGTAAATACAAATCTATTTACAAATTACTGACTCACGACAGGTTTCTGTCATGACTGTCCTCTTGCATGTTTCCAATCAGTGAATCCTAGAGATACAACTATCACCACATAGAACGCACAAAGGTATTTGTTGTTCAGGTGCGACCTTCAAGCTTGGAGAGATGGGGAACTCCTGCCTTCTCTTGGTTAACTCTCACACCTCTCAAATGAGCAGTAATAGCTGTCCCACTGAACAGTCCTTTGTCATTATTTTGTTCCGATATTCAAGTGGGATAACTCAGCATCAGCCATTCACTGGCTACACCAGAATAGCCTCGCCTGCTGGCCTACGAGGTGTCTATATTTGGTGAACAAATATTCCCTGGACTCTGCGTGAGGGCTCTTGACCAAGCCTCCCTTACATCTGACAGGCACTTAAACGGATCCAAAATAAAACAGATGCAGGTCATTTTCCCCTCCCTGGTCCCGGTTGCCATCCTGGGCCTCCTGGGAGAAGTGGAAGGGCGTTCCCAGAAGCCCACGCCTCAAGCAGAATTAGATCCGCTTCCTCCCCTCCCTTGGCCTTGGAGTCAGCTGGAATGTGGGCGGGAAGAGTTAATACACTCTCCCCCAAGGCTGCTTCGCTGTTCGCAGAACCTCATGCAAGTGGGCACTTGGCTAATTTCAGAAGTGAACCCATTTCCCTGGGCCGCTCTTGAGCATTTTTATAGATAGCAAATGGATCCTTACATGTGACCTTCACAGTGTCACAGGTAGGCTCTGAGACCACTGCTCGTTCTAAGTTTACTTCTGTTTCCACGATACGATAAAGGGACTTCCTGACCGTCATTCTTAGCTGGTTCTTGGCTATCTCATGGATAATTCTCCTTGCTGTGTGGTTGAGAGGACACAGATTCTCCGTTGAAGAGAAGTCCAAGTCTGTGAAACAGTGTGTGGGCAAGAAGAAAAAACATGAAGCACCATATCAGTCATTTTATATTTTTCTGAAGGAGACGGAAGGGTAAGTAAGATATGTAGAGTAAGAACAATATGAGATATCTGACTTCAGCAAATCAGTGGAAATACCATGTTCCCAAATTTCCTTCAGAGGCAGCCATTTTGTCTTCTTCCATAAAGCAAGGCATAGAGGGGTGAAGTCCACCACAGTTCCAGGTAGGTTTTTATTTCTAATAATTTCCAATGAAACAACTTCCAGCTGCAAACCCCGATTCATGTCATGTTCCCAGACAGGGCTTTCTATTGGGGTTTTTTGAAGAAGTGAAACATGTTCCATGTAGATCCCAGGTCGTTCTGGTTTAACATGTATTGTGGGTACACGGTCTTTAAATATCTCCAGAAAGATATTTTACCTGCCAGTAAATATCAGTAACATCAGAGTGATTTGGATCTCATTAGGCAGTTTATTCTAAGGAGTGATGGAATTGAGGCCCAGAAGAAAGAATCTGAGTGAGCCCATTCATGAATATTCAGAGTCTTAATGAAGCTTCAGAGAGAACGACTTGGAACCAAGGAAAACAAAGGAAGGCGGGGTGAGCTTTGAACACGGGAGTTAGGGGAGTTAGGCAGTCACCCTCCCAAATACTGGAAAACCCTTGGCCCAGAACCAACTCCCCAGCCTCCTGGTGAAAGCGGCCGCTGTGTAGGTGAAGGGCAGGGCATGGCATTTCAGTCAGTCGTCCTCAGTGGCGAAAAGCTTATTTATTCCGGTATTATGTTTACGCGGAGAACTCAGGAATGGGACAACATTCTCCTGGAGAATACAGAGGAGGATTGAACCCACAGCCAGGTAAAGGGTTCACATGATGATGGCTTCAGCAAGTCCCGGGGTGCTTTCTCGGACCATAAGCAGGCAAACAGCTGAAGGTCACAAGTGTTGAGAACTGGTAGTTCACCGCCCCCCAAACCACCACACGATTGTGTCAAATAAACCGTGGGAGCCAGCCTTCCCATCTGAAGGAGCCAGTGGTGATGGGTACTGCTCTCCTAGGTCACCTTTAGGGGAAGAAAAAACTTGAAGCACAGCTCACAGGGACACAAAGAAGAAACCGGTTTGCTCCGCTTGAGCGATGGGCACTGAGTGAGCTCTGCCCTGACTTAGGGGGCCCTGGACACCCCTCAGCAGGTTGCACCGCTGAGTGAGGGAGCTTGTGGACCGAGATGTTCCTGGGGGAGGCGGGGCCCCCACCTCACTTTTGCTGGGAAAGTCGCTGTCATTTTCACGAGGCTGGAGACTTCTGGCCTTTCAAGACCCTCGGCCCCGGGTTCCAGCGAGCGGAGGGAACGCGGCCAGGTGGGCCGTGGGGTTGCAGGGGCTGCTGCTGTCACCTTCAGCCTGCCCCTCCTTGTACTGTTTCCTTCACTTTGGGAGTTGATGTCGTCACCTCTTTGCAAGTCCTCCTAACAAAATGATTCTTTTTAAAAAATATATTTATTTATTTATTTTGAGAGAGAAAGAGCACAAGTGGGGAAGGGGCAGAGAGCGAGGGGAAGAGGATCCCAAGCAGGCTGTGCCCTGTCAGTGCGGAGTCTGACGCGGGGCTCAAACTCACGGACCTTGAGATCATGACCTGAGCCGAAATCAAGAATTGGACGCTTAACCAACTGAACCAGCCAGGAGCCCCGAGAGAGACAGACAGAGGGAGAGATTGAAAGAGACAGAGAGAGAGAGAGAGAGAGAGAGAGAGAGAGAATTTTAAGCAGGCTCCACACTCAGCACAGAACCCCACATGGGGCTAGAACTCATGAACCATGAGATCATGACCTGAACCTAAATCAAGAATCAGACGCTTGCTTAACCAACTGAGCCACTCAGGCGTCCCTCCTATCATAAAAATTCTTAAAACTGCTCTCACACATCATCTATACCTGATGCAAATATAAATGCATTCCCAGCACTAGGCATTTAGGGCTTCGGGCATGGGAAAGGGTGTCCGGGTCGGGGACGGTTTTGGAGAGGGACAGTTTCAACATCTCAGAATCCTCAGAGAGCAAGGAGAGGCTTAGTTGTCTGGGCAGGTGACATGAGGACCCTGGGTTCATCCGCATGGGCCCGTGCCTGACCGAGACCTCCATAGAACTCACTCTTCCCCAGGATGGGCTCCAGCCTTGACTCAGGCTGGCTGTGGACCCCTTGACTTGTTCTGTTGGATTCACATGTCCAAGGTGGCCCTGGACCTACGTATAGGAAAGGCACGCAGGGGGTCTGTGGCCTTGCCAGCTGAGAACAGCAGGACATAAACCCCCCGGAGGATTGTGTCAGGCCCCATGGCCGTGAAAGCAGAGAGGCCCTGGTTGGGGGGGGTGGGGAGGCGGGGGAATGGTTTTGCCATCTCCAGTTTCCTCTTCCACATTCCAACACCCTTGGCTCAGTTGGTCCTTTCCAGGGAAACCGAAGAATAAATGGAGCTACTACCTACTCACTTCAAAAGGAAAAAGTTTCTTTTATCTTCTGTGGTAAGATTAGGAGGCCAGGCACATTTACTTGTGTCTGAATACTTTAAACACACTCTTGGGAAAACATAAACAGGATTTATATGAAATGCTTTAATCCCCCCAAAGAGCAGTGAACTCTTTTGAAAGGGCACCAGCCATTCTGGAGTTGGGTGGGATAATACTTGCTCACGCCTGTTTCTCACCTATGACTTGGTAGTGGCCGAAGTTCAACTGCAAACATCTCCAGGATACCTCCCGGATGCAGGTGACGGACTAGGGAAACAAAGATGTGCGGAAGTGGTCTGGGACCGTGACGAGCTCGAGATCCCTCATTTAAAGACCAAGCTCAACTTTTAATTTTTAAAAAAAATATCTATTTGTTTTTGAGAGAGATGGTGAGAGCGGGGGAGGGGCAGAGACAGAGGGGGCCTGAGGATCCACAGCAGGCTCCGTGCTGACAGCCGCGAGCCAGACGCGGGGCTCAAACCCGTGAACCGTGAGATCATGACCTGAGCCGAAGTTGGACACCCAACTGACTGAGCCACCCAGGCACCCTTGTATTTTTAAGTTTTAACTGACCTGACTTTCTTATCCGGTGAGTCTAACTGATTCTCAGTAAGTTCCTCAGGAGGTTACTGCAAACCACATGTTCCTAACAATGGAAGTGTGGATGGAGTTTTGGCAAGTTGAATCACTGATCCATATGAACGCTGGGATGTCGTCTCTGTCTCCCGAAATACGATTGGCGAAAGGTCTTCCTGTGTAAAGACAGGAGCCCTTCCCATATCGGTCCAGAAAATCAGGACTTTCTCAGCCTCACAGAACTTACTGGGAGAGTAGATTTCAAGATTGCGTCCCGCCGTGGGCTTGTGTGATGGAGGAGGAAACTGGGGCCCAGATAGGTTCAAGTCCTACCCGATGTCACACAGCCAGGCTGTGTTTATTTATTTATTTATTTTTAATTTTTTTTTTTTTTTAACGTTTATTTATTTTTGAGACAGAGAGAGACAGAGCATGAACGGGGGAGGGACAGAGAGAGAGGCAGACACAGAATCCGAAACAGGCTCCGGGCTCCGAGCCGTCAGCCCAGAGCCCGACGCGGGGCTCGAACTCACGGACCGCGAGATCGTGACCTGAGCCGAAGCCGGACGCTCAACCGACGGAGCCACCCGGGCGCCCCAGCCAGGCTGTGTTTAAAACAGAGCGTGTTTGCACACTTAAACCCAACAGTGTGCACTGTGACTGCACATTGGACTTTCCACACCATTTCAAGGGCCTAACTGAGGCCAGCATTTACAAACTTGGTGGTAGGAGAAAAGATACACGCACTCTCACGGACGCACATACACTCGCTCACATGTGCACGCACGCTTTTGTTTTTACAGAAGAAAGGACACCTGGGAAAAGGAGTGCTCCCTCCAACGTTTACATCCCAAGAAGAGAGGGCAAGTACTCCATTGACTTCAAGTATCTGAAGTACTAATTTTGCTTTCTTAAAATTACACAAGTTCAGGGGCGCCTGGGTGGCTCGGTCGGTTAAGCGTCCGACTTCGGCTCAGGTCACGATCTCGCGGTCCGTGAGTTCGAGCCCCGCGTCGGGCTCTGGGCTGACGGCTCGGAGCCCGGAGCCTGTTTCCGATTCTGTGTCTCCCTCTCTCTCTGCCCCTCCCCCGTTCATGCTCTGTCTCTCGCTGTCTCCAAAATAAATAAACGTTAAAAAAATTTTTTTTTTAATTACGCAAGTTCTTAAAATAAAGTGGGGATCGGTGTGAAAGTCAGGGGGGACAGGAGAGGAAATGGCCTAACTATCTCTTTTCCTCCTTATGAATTAATGTCTCTGTTGTCTGGGTTCTGTTATGTCTTTGGAAATAATAACTGGAGGTTTATTTTCGTTTTATTTATTTATCAGTTTATTTGTTGGCTGTGCCGTCTGGCTGCCCGTGGCCCGCGTTCACAGTGGGGCCCCGGGACTGGGCCTGTCCGGAAGAACTTCGGGGAGAGTGTTGTTTGCTTTCTGCATCTGAATGAACATCTGCCAGAAACTCACAGCCCAGCATCCTCTATTTGTTTTTAGAGTGCGGTCACTATTTTTTCGGACAATGCACCTAAGCCTGAGAGATTTGGGCCCCCTTGTGGGTGGAAAATGATCCAGGGCACCCCCAAGTAGCATTTTCTTCTTTTGCTCATGGAGCTAGCTGTTCCTGAGGGCCCAGTGGTGGCTGGCAGGAAGTTAGTGCCACCCTGGCTCCCAGTGACGGAAAGGAAGTCGGAGGACCCTACCTCCCAGAGACGCGGTTCCTTTGGCCGTGTCCCCTGCGTTAACACGTACATCACAACATGGTGAGTAATGCGAGCGGGCAGGCCTCGGAAAGGCTGACGGTAGGGTGCTAGTGTGGCTGAGCCCCTCCAAGTGGGAAGGGCTTATCTGCCTTAGTCCTGGCCTCTGTGTCACTTCAAATGGGACTTAAAAGCAATTCTCTAAGTGGATTAGGTCTAGAGATTAAGTTGAGTATCCTGTGTTGAAAGGCCTGGATTTCACTCTCTCCCGAGACCAGTCTTTCCAATACTTGGGCAGCAGCTGCCGGGCGGGCGACCCCACTGAGGAGAGACGGGGAGAGGGGAGTAAGACACCATCTTTTCACCCTGGCTTGTCCACTCACCTCCCTTTCTTCCAGACCTGCACCAGGGCACCACGCACGACACCTCCCAGGGCCTTCGAGCCCCACCCCCACCTTTAAGGGTCGGGATGTCTCCTAGACGGTCACTGGGAAGACTGGTTGTCATGAAGGTGTCAGAAGGCTCTTCTTCGGGAAATGTTCAGGGCTCCCAGAGTCACTTGGTAAAAAGGCTGGAGGGATTCGTTGGACATCAGAAGTCATAACCAAATGTGGAGTTGTACAAGAACCTGAGATTCACAGGCTGCTGGTCACTCCAGCAGTGATGAGCAAGAGGAGGGAAGAGTAGCAGCAAGAGGGATCTAGGGGTGAGGCTTCCTAGGCTTCCTCAGGGTCTCTCTGTCCTGACAAAGCTCAGAAGAGGAAGGAAGGGGGACTCGTCTCTGCCCGGGAGTTGGGCACATCGTCACCCTCAGATGCCGAGGGGATAGATGTTTTTCGCCAAGATGGAAGTTGCTTGCTAGACATCCTGATGTAGAAGGCGCCTTTGTTAATCGTATATTGTTTTCAAATTTTCTACTGGAAGGGCAAGGAATTGGAAAGTGTGCAAACATTCAAGTACCCACTGTGATTTAGTCGTATAGGGATTTTCCATGAAGTTCATTCGTACGCCCTACGGCAACACTTGAGCTAAAGAAAGTTGATTCCACGGTGCAGATATCAGTTGAGAGAACCTTGGGAAACTGCTTCGGATCAAGTCCCTAAGAGGTGACAGGGCAAGGAATCGAACCCAGGACGTTCAGGTTATCCAGGACTGACTGACGTTATGATGCCCACGCTGTGCGCTTATCAGACGGAGGATGTGGATTTTCCACATCGGTTGTGGAATCCACGTTTGGCTCAGGGGACAGACCGGCACCCTCCCCCATACTTGCCTTTGCACATGGTGGCCAGCTGTGGCTCCCGCCCGGGGGAGAGATGGAACAGAGCCAAGACTGAACATCAAAGGCTAGCAGGGAAGTGTGCCTGCTTCTTCCTGGCTCTGGCCTCAATTGCATGCTTTCTGGGCCGTATGAAATTAACCATGGCAAAAGGATTGGGGGAATCCTGTTGTGGAGGACAAACACTGTTTTCCCAGCTTTGTCCAATCCAATTACAACTGTCGATTGGTAGGCAGGTAGTGGATGGTGAAAAAAGCTCCAGAGGTTTCTTTATAAGGAAGTGCTTATGACTTTCCTTGGGAAGTGAAAGAATCCTTGACCACACAGTTGAAACTGCTTAAAACAAAAAAGCAGAGATCAAAGCAGTGTAAATTCTTAGTCACTTAGCAGTGCCATGGAAGGAGGTGATCTTACCAGTTTTTCAAGGAATTGGAACAATATAAAATATCCTTCACAAAATTCTGTGGAACGTAATAATTCCGAAACAGAGATCTACTAAGCCCTCATGCTGTGCTTTGCGTAAAGTTGCACAAGACCCCAGAGAGCTTCTAGCCCAGTGGGAAGACACACATTTGAACATTCAGAGTCCCAGACAATCAGGACCATAGCTGAAGTGAGCACAAAATGCTTTAGAAACAGGGAGAAGAACATGGATGGCTTTATTTGGGGGAGTGAAGAAGACCTCGGGGTCTTCCCAAGATTAAAGTATTTTAGCTGAAGGCTGAAGCCTGCCTGAGCAAAGGGAGAAAGGCGTTTAGAGCTGAGAGAGCCACGTACGCAAACATGCGAACATGACAAGGGGGCTGATGTGTTTGGGACCTGGCTTTTGGACCGTGATTCGTAACATAAATAAATGATCATTGTTGTCTACTGCAAGTGGAGAGTGTTGAATTTCAGTTTATTAGGCAATAAAACAAATTTTACTATATGGTATCGGGATGCACAGGCTTTGGGTTTAAGAAGACTGGGTTAGAATCTTGGTTCTGCCACACTATTTGTTCATTCATTCACTCACTCATTCATTCATTCATTCATTCAAATACATCATCAGGCAATATGCTTGGTTCTGGACATAAAAAAGTGTGCGGGGACATAGTAGCTGCTCTTTAAAGATCTGACAAGGGTAGAGGTAAAGTGACATGTGGAAGGATACAGAACGGGTGCTTTTCTCAAGTCCCTGTGAAGGCAGGGGGTAGAATCAATGATAAGGGTGGGGGGAGTCTTCTTGGAGAAAATGACCTTTGATCTGAATTTTATCTTATTTTATTGCTATTTTTTTTAATATATGAAATTTATTGTCAAATTGGTTTCCATACAACACCCAGTGCTCATCCCAAAAGATGCCCTCTTCAATAGGATCTGAATTTTAAATCTGAATGAAAGTTAGGAGGTCACAGAAAGGTGGGACAAAGGGAGAGGAGAGAGCATTCTGGGCAGAAAGGAAAGAGATAAGGAATCCTTGTGTGTGGGAGGATCTAGAAGCAAGCCTGTGTTCTTGGGGTGTGAAACGTGAACAGGGGTGGGTAGCAAGGGCAGGGTCGATGACATCTTCAGGGCCAGGTGATGGTGGGATCTGTAGAGCGTGAACTCGGTGTTTCACTCCGGTTGAGTATTAGAATCACCATGGGGTGCTTTAAAAAGGTAAAATGCTCAGCCCCGGTACAAAAGGTCTATTTAATTGGACTGGGTCTGGCTGTGTTGCTGTTTGTTTGTTTTTCAAACTGGGTGACTCACGTGCACTTAGGGCTGAGAACTGCTCCTGTGGGGGGTCGGGAAGCTTTTGAAGAGACATGGGTCAGTAAAGACATGGGCTAGTCAACTGTGTAACAGAGAAGGGTCTTTCTGATTAAAGTCTGGAGGAACTAGCAACATAAGCAACAGGGACAACATTTTGGAAGTGAGCATCCATATTGGGGATGATGAGGGCTCGGAGGGGGCAGCGGTTATAGGAATAAAGACAGATGGGAGGAGGTGATTCTGAGAAGCATTCAGGAGGTAAAATCAGCAGGGGTCAATTGATGATATCGAGGTGAGGATGTGGGAGGGCATAACAATGGATCCCACACTCACTGCTGGCTATCCGGTAGGATGGCCACTTCACACAGAAGACACCCAGTTAGATTTGCATTTCAGATAAGCAACGAAGTTTTTTAGAGTAAGTATACCCCGTGCAAGATTTGAAACAATATACATATATGTATATATTCCCCACTCCCACCCCCCAAATCTGACAATCTTAGTCCCCGGGCTAAGGTAGAGACATCAATTAAACAGAGAATGTATGGGAATTGGACAAACTCTGAAGTTGTGTTGACAATGAATCCAGATCTGGACTTGGAAACTTTGCAGTGTGCAGGTAGAAATCTCTAGTTGGCAGTTGGATATAGATGTCTGAAGTCTGCAGAGCTATCCAGGCTGAAATCATCAGTGTAATTTTTTAAATGTTTGTGTATTTTTTTGAAAGAGAGAGAGAGAGAGAGAGTGCATGAGCGGGAGAGTGGCAGAGAGAGTGGGAGACAGAGGGTCCGAAGTGGGCTCTGTGCTGACACTAGCATGCCCGATGTGGGGCTGAAGTCATGAGTGAGATTATGACCGGCGCTGAAGTCAGACGCTCAACCGATTGAGCCACCCAGGTATCCCACCATCAGTGTATTTATGTAGAAGTCAAAAACATGCAATGGGGATGAGTTTTCTCGGGCACACCAGACGGAGGGGGAGAAGTGGCAGCCCACGATGGAACCCTGCTTTCTAGGTCACTTTGAGCAAGTCATGTAACTTCTCTGAACTTCAACTCCCCCCAGAGAATGATAAAGCAGAGAATAATAAAACCTGTGTCATAGGCTTGTCATATACGTGTATAATGCCATGTAAGAGGCCCTGGGGACCTTGCCTGGTTCCTCCCATCAACATTTGCCTTGCCATTATCAGCATTGGTTAAATAGATCACATAAACCAATGAGCAAAGACAAACTGGTGTCTATGAAGACAAATATGTCAAAATATTAGCAAAATAATATTATTAAGACATAAAGACAAACAACAAAAATAACAAAACCCCAAACTATAAATTATTTTATGAAGCTCAAATAGTAGGAGAACTCAGAAGGGTAATTCCTCTGTTACAATATCAATTTTTAGCAATTTTATTCTCCAGAGGATGGAGTAAAGGAAGATAATTTGCATCCCCTGAAGGCACCCTACCAATGGTGTCTGTAGTAAAGAGCTTATTTGCTTTTTCTTTAGCCTTTCTGGGAAATAAATGTTTAAAGATAAAAATAATACTCATTTTCTGTAGCAGGAGAAAGAATGCTAATTGTCTGAATTGGCCCTCAAATATATACAAATTGGGTGTGCACTTGTGCACACACGTGCATGCACACACATGCACACGCATGCACACACGCACACCCCCCCCCCCTCTGATCTCTCTTCAAATTTTGTCTGGACACGTTAGCCACACAATGAGTCACTGTTTGTTCTGTACATACAGAAAGAAGCAGGACCACCAAGGCTTTCTAATCTTGTACCAAAGGTGGGAAACTAATGCCTTGATGAAAAGAGAAGGGAACATAGAAATGTTTGGAAAAGACTCAAAAACACTAATTCCACAAAGGACTCCATTTAGCTCGTCTTGCGTACTGTAAACACTTTGAAAGAAACCTATATTCGTATAGGTGGAATAAGTGTTTATTTCAAGCTTCTATTTGATCTGCACTTTCTGTTTGTATTCCAGTGGGTAACAGAGTAGTACCTTGTGCATTCCATCTGACCATGAAATTGCCAAAATCTTTTTTAAAATTTTTTTTTTTACAACGTTTATTCATTTTTGGGACAGAGAGAGACAGAGCATGAATGGGGGAGGGGGCAGAGAGAGAGGGAGACACAGAATCGGAAACAGGCTCCAGGCTCCGAGCCGTCAGCCCAGAGCCCGACGCGGGGCTCGAACTCACGGACCGCGAGATCGTGACCTGGCTGAAGTCGGACGCTCAACCGACTGCGCCACCCAGGCGCCCCTACAATTAGGAAATAAGGAAGAAATGCAGGACTCACCCTTAGTCTCTGAGCTTCTGGAAGAAAGGGGCTGATTTAAATATATGAATTCAGTTTCAAGAAACCCCAAAGGAGCAGGTAGCAGCAGCTTTGTTTATTTGCTCATTCATTTCATACCAGTAGGCATTAAAGACCAACCAGGAGTTTGGTCTTGTGAGGCAGGAATGGGGGTAGACGGGCAGATAACCAGCTTCCTATTATTACACAATGTGATAGGGCTGCACTTAATGAGAAGAACAAAGTGCTAAGAGAGAAGACCCTTGGATTAATTCTGCCTGGGTGGGTACCAGAAGGCTTAGCCTGAGTTTTCCAGCTGGTTGGTTCCTCATACAGTCTTAAATTTAGAGGATTAAAAAAAAAAAACCCAAAAAAAACCATTGCCTGATTTGTTATGGTTCAATACTCTCCTGGCAGAATTAGTCTCTGCCTCCCCTAGGCAACCCCCACACTTATTTCATGCCTCCACGATGGCTAGATTCCTTTGTATGTGTCTACATGGCTACCGCCCAAAGCATGGGCTTGGGCTTCGTTCACATGCACCTTACCAGCACCCAGGTGCGAGCTGCTCAGTAGGTGTTTCTCGCACATTTGCTGTTTATATGAATGAATGCCTGTGTGGAGCCATACTAGAAAACAAGAGTCTTCTGGACAAGGAGTTTTCTCACCCTTCCCTCACCCACATCTCTTTGCTAAAAGAAGGGCAATGCAGACATCTAGAAGTGTCGTGAGTCAGAATATTTGAGGCTGTTAGCTTCCATTTCTGTGTCTTTGCTGGGGAGATGCCACCCTTGTGACAGGACAGTAGGACGGATTCCAAAAGTGGTAAAGAAAATGGTGGGACTGGTGAACTCACCCAGTGAATTAGGATTGCCGGGAGCCTTCCTATTATCTATCTCAAACTGTCGCAAACCACTGACTGGCCCATTAAGAAGAATTCAACCCAACTGACTGATTCTCAGTCTGGGAGCGGGATGAAGAAGAAACCACCATTGTTGTCAGCCCAAGAAGCCATTCGGTTGCTTTTCTGCCCCCCCCCCACTTTTTTTAAGTTTATTTTATTTTGAGAGAGAGAGAGAATGAGGGAGGGGCAGAGAGAGGGGAGAGAGAGAGAATCCAAAGCAGGCTCTGTGCTGTCAGCACAGAGTCCAACGTGGAGCTCGATCCCATGAACTGTGACATCATGACCTGAGCCAAAATCAAGAGTCAGACACTCAACCGACTGAGACACCCAGGCAACCCTGCCCTTAGTCTTTTGCCTCATTCTATTCAGAGCTCTAAGTGTTCTTTGGAAATAAGCAGAAAACTGTAATAAAGTATGTAGCATTCAGTAAGGGCACATAGAAAATTTAAAAACCAGCCAACCAACTGGATTTCCTTTCATATATATTGGTTTAAAAATGTTCACGGGGCGCCTGGGTGGCGCAGTCGGTTAAGCGTCCGACTTCAGCCAGGTCACGATCTCGCGGTCCGGGAGTTCGAGCCCCGCGTCGGGCTCTGGGCTGATGGCTCAGAGCCTGGAGCCTGTTTCCGATGCTGTGTCTCCCTCTCTCTCTGCCCCTCCCCCGTTCATGCTCTGTCTCTCTCTGTCCCAAAAATAAATAAACGTTGAAAAAAAAATTTAAAAAAAATGTTCAGTCTGAGAAATCCTTTGGGAATTATGATCATGACGGCAATCATTTCACTTGGTTTAGCCAAGAAACAACACACATAGTCTTTCAGTTTGACTAATGAAGGCACATGGAAGAAAACAGGGACGAGATAAAGGGTGATAGGAGAGCCCAGATCACACTGCACTTCAGATTCTTCTGCACAGATGTCCAGCTTCTCCAGCTTATCTGATGGAGTCACGACAACTCTGTATGGAACCCACAAAAGGTTTCCAAATATCTTCTAGATCCAAGGTTTATTCTGAAGTCCAGATATCATCATCTTTTATGCCCTGTGCTTTTTTCATCACAGAACTAAACTGGAGTCTGGCACTTTCCAGACCTGTAGACACAACCCATGGATGTGAGGAGAGGAAGGAGTTGGGATCTCCTCTGGGGCCAATCTTCCCAGACTCACCAGTGAAGATACAGTTTTCATTTTGGGCCAGGATCTCAGCTTCAAACTCTTATTCCCATCCCACCACATTAAAAAAGAGAAAGAAAGAAAAGAAGGAAAGAAAGAAAGAAAGAAAGAAAGAAAGAAAGAAAGAAAAAAGAAAGAAAGAAAAAAGAAAAAAGAAAGAAAGAAAGAAGAAAGAAAGAAAGAAGAAAGAAGAAAGAAAAGAGAACACTCAAAATACTGAAGTCAATTTTACAGCTGGGAAGAGGCACCATGGAGAGGCTCTTCCTACCATACCTGTTTTTTTAAGTTTATTTATTTATTTTGAGAGACAGAGCAAGAGCAGGGGAGGGGCAGAGAGAGAGAAAGCAAATCCTAAGCAGGCTCTGCGTTGTCAGCACAGAGCCCAGCAGGGGGCTTGAACTCACAAACTAGGAGATCATGACCTGAGCCCAAACCAAGAGTCAGCTGCTTAACTGACTGAGCCACCCACGTGCCACTTTACCATATTTGTTTTACTGTCCTGCCTCCAGTCCTCCCTCAAGCTGCCCTCCACGTATTGCCGCCAGCACAGACACGTGTGGTTCTCAGTGTCACTGACCCAAAAGCGAGCCCACTTGTTTCGGGGGAGACCCGACTCCCAGACATGGCATCCGGGCCACTCTGCACGCTGGCTTGATTCAATGTGTCCTTCTTTCATACTGAATCCCTTTCTACATTCTGTTCTGTCTTGTCCCAACAGCTTCTCCTTGCTCCTCTCTCATGATCATTTTTTTCTGGACCGTGTTACTGGGTTTCCTGAAGTCTGTCCTTCCACCTCTGTCCCTTAGGTGCAGCAGCTGAGAGATTAAAACAACCCTCTTCAGGTGAACCAGGGAGGAAGTAGTACCCCAGGATTTCCTTTTACAAGGTCAGCTGGTGTCTTCTTTCTCCGGGTGTCTGTATTAAAACTGCCTTGATGGTCCTTGTTAAACTGAGACTTAATTAAGAAAACCGAGATGCTTATTATTCACGAAGAGTTGAATGAATGAATGAATGAGTCGTGACTTCGTGATGAAAGCAGACTCACTTCAAACTCTCTCTGAAAGTTTTCTAAGAAATATATACATTTAATTCAGAATTGAGAACACGTTTTGCCATCGCTGATAAGAGCATTTCCTAAAGATCAGAGGAAACATTAATTTATGTATCCTCTATACATGTATGTATATGTCATATACATACATAATTTAAATGTGTGTATGTCTTCTTTTGGAAAATAGAAAACCATGATTTTCAGATACCTTTTAAACTTTTTTACTCTTAGGACTTACAAAAATTCTCCAAACCAAAATTTAGTAGCCACCAGATACAGTCAAATTATTTACAAAGATCCTGATTAAACAAAATGTACTAGCCTGGAAACAATTATTCCATACTTACAGCAGCAAAATGCAGTTCAATTACAGTAATTCTTTCAGATCCAACTCTTCAGAACTGAGATTTCTATTTTTATGTTTCAGTGAAAGGTTTTGAAGGTTTTAACTGACCGGTTCAATTTTTTTTTTTTTTTTTTTTTTTTTTTAGAGTACTGTGGAGTATTCATCCAGGTAAAATCTTATTGCAATGGGTAATTCTTCATCAAAGGTTTCTACGGACTATTTTGACATATACTCCAGGAACTCTACAATAACGGATATATTTTGTGGTTGTTCTTTACAATGGCTAGTTGAGCTTCATCAGTTTCTATATCCTGCAGAAATCACGGAAGATTACGTGATGACTGATAGAGCCAAGAAAGGTCCTGAACTGAGTTATTTGGGGTGTATGTTTGCTCTAAAGTAAAACTGCGCTTCCAGTTCTCAAATATAGCAGCCAACCCCACCTATCACCCATCAGGTGAATAATCATTGTCATACAAGGATGTTGGAGAAAAAACAGTGTGGTTGTTCTGTGGCGTTCCTTCAACTGGAGTTGGCCCTCGACACATGGGAAGTAACAGAAAAATGACACCGTCTCAAGGATGGAGACAAAAACTGTCTTGATTAATCAAAAAAATGTCATCTCTCCTCCTTCTCAAATAAGCAGCTGTGGGGACACCTGGGTGGCTCAGGTGGTTAAGCTTCTGACTTCAGCTCAGGTCGTGATCTCACGGTTTGTGAGTTCAAGCCCTGCCTGGGGCTGTCTGCTGTTAGAGCAGAGACCGCTTTGGATCCCCTGTCCCCCTCTTTCTCTGCCCTTCCTCTGCTCATTTTCTCTCTTTCTCTCTCTCAAAAATAGATAAATACACTTTAAAAAGGTAGCTGTAGAAAAACTTAAAATAATAATTAAAATAATCTCAGAAAGCTTGAGATAAGGTTGGGTCTAGAAAATTCTGTGTACTCTTACATGTATATAAAGGCTATGGATGTCTTTCTGATTTTCTTTCCAAGATAAATAGATTAGTGGTTATCAGCACCTGTTGATTCAATTAGGAGCTATATATTCAATAGAATCAATTCCCTTTTACTGAAGTGGAATCTTTCAAAATCTGAGATACCATGAAACAATTTTTGATGGCTCTTCACAAAAATCAAAATGGTTTTTCATATTAGTTTAGTATCATTTTCCTGCTTTATGATTTTCCTTCATAGATGTCATTAGGCATTTTTTAAACTCTAAGACATTTTCCTGTAATTTTGCATTTATAATATCTGAGAGGTTTCATTTTTTGACACAGAGCACCTGTTGTGATCATTTTCATCAAACAAATGTTACAGCTAAAGTCCAACTCAATTAAAAATACTCTTGTAGGGGGCGCCTGGGTGACTCAGCCGGTTAAGCATCCGACTTTGGCTCAGGTCATGATCTCACAGTTAGTGAGTTCAAGCCCCACGTCGGACTCTGTGCTGACAGCTCAGAGCCTGGAGCCTGTTTCAGATTCTTTGTCTCCCGCTCTCTCTGTCCCTCCCTTGCTTGCACTCTGTCTTGCCGTCTCTCTCAAAAATAAATAAACATTTTAAAAAAGTACTCATGTAGAAGGTATGTTCTAAACTGCTGTGAAAAGTCTTGGGACTATTGAAAGTTTCAGGTGTAAACTTGATAGTTACAAGATGGTCAGTGGAAATCACATGAGGTCTCAGAAATAGACCAGCAAAACATCATTTTTCAGGAGATAGAGGTGGTGTTGACTTAGCCTGGTGTTTATTTTCCGAACACCAGAAGAAACTCAGGAGGACACTTTAGAAAAGGAAGGAAAAAAAAATGCAATGTCACGGCCCAGGGGAGATGACCCCCAGAAAGACTTGAGCTTGGAACGAAGTAAGGTCCTCAGATCTTGTTGTCCTGACTCTTACTAGGATGTGACCCTGGCGAGTCCCTGAGCTTTCCAGTAAATGAGACAGCTGGATTCCTTGTTGCTGCAAAATTCTATTACCCCGTGACTCTGAAGCTGGGTCCAGGTGAGAGAGTGTGGCTGTGCAATCCTAGGCCAGAGTTGCTCCGGGTTGGCGTGAACCTGCAAAAAAGGAGACTGGTGCTTGTTTGATGCTGGAGAAGTGGATGCCTGTCAGGATGAAGACCCTGGCTTTGGGACCAGGGTCCCAGCCCCTTCATGGACAGGGATCTGATCTGAGAGTACGGCACTCTGTGTTTCTGCTGCCTGGTCTGTAACATGGGGTCAATAGAGCCTCCACCTTCAGGTTGTGATGACCGAATAACACAACTCAGGAAGAACCTGGGTCAGAGTGCTTGGCCTAAGAACAATTTGCCAGGTCGAAGGAGCTTCTCGGCTTTGCCATGCAGGCCACCTACTCTGATCTGGGCTCCTTGGCTTCTTGTCACTTCATCTCTGTTTCCTGGACACTGGACGTGCCACAGGCCCCTGACCCTCTGTGTTAAGATGGCCATTCCAGTTACCCCTTGGATTTATAGATGGAGACAACAGGGGTAAGGTGATGTGGACCTGGGTTCCAGAAGGTCCAGAAGGTTCCAAATGGCGGATGAATGTGGTCGTGTTTTAAGGAGTTAACTGAAGTATATGGGGACAGTGACTCTGGAAGGGGTTGTCGCCCAAGTATAGGGGCACAGCTTCAGGGACAGGGAAGGGGAGATTAGAGAGAGCTGTTTGTCTGCATGTAGTTTAGCAATGAGGAAGGAAAGAGGAAGGAGGCTCGAGCTGCCTCTCCCTCTTCCTAATCCCTCCCTTCTTCAGTCCACACTGTCACTAGTGATGTCTGTCACCTCCCTGTTTACAAAGCCTCCACAACTCCCCACTGCCCACAGGATGAGGATCAAGCACCTCACTATGGCAGGAGCTAGGCTCAGCCGGCCATTCTAGCCATCCTCCATTACTCAGCCCTTATGTGCATCATCTCTTGGACCTGGTTGTTAGCCACGCCCAGAGCGTAGACTTTCTCTGAGCTTCCCCCATGCCTGCTTCCTCTACTGGGGGCCCTTCTTACCTGGTAAGATACTACTCATTGTACAGAATGCAGTGCAAACAAAGTTCACCTTCCCACGCCTCCTGGCTCCCACCACTTTGCCGGCCAGCACGGACGGATCTGTTCCTCCATACCTGATTCACGGAAGTTGCTGAGTTCACGGGTACCATGGTGGCTTCTCCTCATCTGACCATGAGGTCTTTAAGGACGGGGCCATGATCCCATCCTCTTGTGCATCTTCCACACAGAGCCAGAACTTGAGAAAGTTGGTGGCAGGGGAGGAACGGAGGCCAGGTACTAGCGGTCAGGCCTTGATGGGGCAGGTGGATGACAGGATGCCAGCTTTCCCTCGAGGACCAGGCATGTGTGTGGCAGAGGAGAGGTCAGGCCAGGAGGGGAGCAGGTAGGAAGATGGAATCCCGGCTGCTGCAGGTGTCACTGGACCCTAAGGCAGAGACAGACCTGGGGGTGGGGTTATTTGTGGGCAGAAAAGAAGAGGAAGAAGCACTTGCAGAGGCTGTTACTGTGGAAGATGTCTTGGGTCTCCAAGGACCCTATAGGTGAAAGATGCCCCAAGGAAGTTTCTTAGTTAGCTCAGGCTACTGTAAGAGACTTCCATGGACATGGTCACCGTTCCGGAGACCAGAAGTCTGACATCAGGGTGCCAGCGTGATTGGGTTCTGGTGAGGACCCCCTTCCAGGTTGCAGATGCTGACTTCTCATTGTGTCCTTACGGGGTGGAGAGCAGACACAGGAAGCTCACTGTCCTGTGTCCCTTCCAAGGGCACTAATCCTATCACGAGTGCTCTACCCTCTAACCTTGAGTCACTTTCCAAATCTATGCCATTGAGGAGTAAGGTTTTGGTATATGAATTTTGGGGAGGGGACACAAACAGTCAGCCCTTACCAGGAGTCTGGGAATGATAGCACTAACCTTCCTTATCAGGATGAAACTTTACACGAACCAGCTATGCCAATGATGATAATCCTGGGCATTTACCGTCCAACTTCTACTGTAGAAGTCAAAATTGGTCTTTCCAAAGCACCTAACTTCTATTTTTTTGTTTTTGTTTTTGAGAGACAAAGCTCAAGCACGGGAGGGGCTGAGAGAGAGGGAGACAGAATCTGAAGCAGGCTCCAGGCACTGAGCCATCAGCACAGAGCCCGATACAGGGCTCAAACCCACAAACTGTGAGATCGTGACCTGAGCCGAAGTCGGACGCCCAACCGACTGAGCCACCTAGGCGCCCCCTTAATTTTGATTAAAAAAAAATTATTTTTGAGAGACCGAGTGCCAGCAGGGGAGGGGCAGAGAGAGAGGGAGACAGAGAATCTGAAGCAGGCTCCAGGCTCCAAGCTGTAAGCACAGAGCCTGGTGGAGCTCAAACTCACAAACCGTGAGATCATGAGCTGAGTCAGACACTTAACCGACTGAGCCACCCAGGCGCCCCAATGCCCAATTTCAATTAAAAAAAATTTTTTTTAATGTTTATTTATTTTTGACAGAGACAGAGACAGAGACAGAAAGCAAGTGGGTTAGGGGCAGAGAGAGAGGGAGACGCAGAATCCGAAGCAGGCTCCAGGCTCTGAGCCATCAGCACAGAGCCTGATGCGGGGCTCGATCCCACAGAGCTGTGAGATCATGACCTGAGCCGAAGTCAGGCGCTCAACCGACCGAGCCACCCAGGGGCCCTGCCCAATTTCAATTTTAATTGTACATCTGTATCCCTGGAGGCTCCCTTCTTTCACTGTTGTTTACTGAAGTGGGTTACAAGTAGTATATATATCAACAACCTGCTAGGAACAATGGTTCATAACCTTGACTCTTTAATTTTCTTGCACATCAGATGGCAATGGCTCCACACCCACGGTCCCCACGGGCTCCAACTGCTCGTTCCTGTCGGCAACCATCAAAGTTAGGATTGTACTCAAAACGATAGCTTTCTTTCTTTTGGGTGGCTGGGAGGAACCAAACGATTAAAGTTGTAGAACATTGAGATAATTTTCTTTCTTTCTTTTTTTTTTTTTTTTTTTGGTCAGAACGTGTGGCACCACGTCGTGAGCTGTTACTACGTTTGAGGACGTGCTGGCAACCTGGTCCCTTGGCTGAGACGGTCGCCTGAGAATAAGGCCCGAGGAGGCCACAGCTGGGCCCTTTCCTCTGGGCACGATACGTTCGTTCTTAATTAGCTGATTGTGAGCAGAACTGATTTTGTATGCCGGCTATTGATACAAACAGCAAAGGGCTTACAATTACCCGTGAAATGTATTAGTTGGGGCTGACGTTTTCTGCACTCGCTTTCCACATCTCCCAGGCTAAGGATTTCAAGATCGACCACGGAACTGAACAACCAAAGCAAAGATTTGCTCTGGGTGGACCGTCTCACGTGTCCCACAGCAAGACGTTAGGTCTTGACTGACTGTGATGGGGTAGATGTGCCGACGAGCCCCCCACGCCCCTTCGCACTCACCAATGACAGCAAAAAGCTCTAGGCAACCCGCAAAAACAACTATCTAGCAGTTTGAAAAGTAAACAGGAGCAGGCAGCAGTGGAGAAGAGGCAAACTTGGAGAAATAATGCCACACGAGAGCAGGTCCCAGTCATGGATACTTTAATAGAAAGCTGAATATTTTTTTTTCAACTTTTTATTTTTTTTATTTTTGGGACAGAGAGAGACAGAGCATGAACGGGGGAGGGGCAGAGAGAGAGGGAGACACAGAATCGGAAACAGGCTCCAGGCTCTGAGCCATCAGCCCAGAGCCCGACGCGGGGCTCGAACTCCCGGACCGCGAGATCGTGACCTGGCTGAAGTCGGACGCTTAACCGACTGCGCCACCCAGGCGCCCCAAAGCTGAATACTTTAATAGAAACTCTATCTTTGTTGCCAGAGGAGCTAGGAAAAGGGGGCTCTGGTGATGAAAAAAGGGTAAGATAATCCCAGAGGGGGAAACCAAGTCAGAGGCTCTGCTAATTCTGTGTATAAATCCACACACATTTCAGCCTAACCCCCGAGCCACCCCTGCCAAGGGCAGACTGAAACCAGCCTAACAGGTGGATCAGTTTCCTGAGGCTGCTCTAAAAATCACCACAACCCTGGTGGCCTAAACCAACAGAAATCTGCCACACACTTCTGGAGGCCAGAAGTCTGAGATCAGTTGTACCTTTTGTTAATTGCATTTCATTAAAATTATTTTCTTTCCCCCCAACGATACCGTAAGAACGCGAAAGAGCAGGCCTCAGGCCAGGAGGAAATATCGACAAAGGATTTGTGTAGAGAATACATTTAGAACTCGTACAGCTCAGTTACAAACAACCCAAGGAAAAAGTGGGCAAAAGAGTGGGATGCTTCCAAACGAAGACACACGAATGTCTAGTGAGCACAGGAAGCTGTGTTCAACATGATTTGTATCAGGGAAAGAAAAATGAAATGTATAACAGAATATCCACTTGCTCTCTTTGGCTTGGTGACAGTTAAAAATACAGAAGCTGCCGGGGCACCTGGGTGGCTCAGTCGGTTAAGTGTCCGACTTCGGCCCAGGTCATGATCTCGCGGTTCATGAGTTCAAGCCCCGCGTCAGGCTCTGTGCTGATGGCTCAGAGCCTGGAGCCTGTTTCCGATTCTGTGTCTCCCTCTCTCTCTGCCCCTCCCCCGTTCATGCTCTGTCTCTCTCTGTCTCAAAAATAAATAAAACGTTAAACAAAATTAAAAAAAAAATACAGAAGCTGCCAAGTGTTGGTAAGGCCATGGAGCATCTAGAACTTCCGTAGGCTGCTGGAGGCCATGTAAAATGGTGCAGCCTCTTTGGAAAACCTATTGGCAGTTTCTTTCAAGTTAAACATAAGCCCACTGTATAGCCCCGCCCAGCCTTTCCATTTGTAGTAAGTCTTTACCCAAGAGAAACAGAGACATAAATCCCATAAGTGAATGTTCATGGCGACTGTATTTGAAATAACCCAGACAGGATACAACCCAAACGTTCATTGTAAGGATAAATGAAAATGATTTTCTCCTTTTGATTAAGGGCAAAGAGACCATGTTCCCTTTCTGTTCTTTTTAGAGTGTTTTCTTAGAGACGTAGCAAATCTGAGTCCTTGCTCTGTTTGGAATAGAGGTACATGTTTCTAGAGAGTGAGCCCCGTCTCCAGCGTTGCAACGTAAAGGTATTTCTCTGGCCTGGCCAAGCAGACGGCCCTCAGGAATTAGCTCAAGACTCTCTCACAGGAAATGTGGTAACGAGCAGTGGTTTAGTCCTTGGAAGATAAGAGACATTTTTGTTTTTCATTTTCTTTTGCTGCCTATAATGTGTCAGATTTCCCCCCAAATTTTGCAGTCGGTTTTTGGCTACATGCATATAAACTTATTAAAGCTGACTCAGTAATAAAGTGTGTTTTGTGTTATTGGTATGGTGGGGTCTTTTGGGAGAATCTGATTGCTTTATGCCCCCAATGCCACTCACAGCTGAATGGGTTCACATATTGTTATCTAGTTATATGATGGAGTATTGATCAGCAACAGAAGAGAATGAATTATTGTATTCATGCAACAACATGAACGAATTTCAACATAATTATACTGTAGCCCCAAAGTGAGCCAGGTGTCTCCTCCCCATCCTCTGGGCTTTTATTTTGGCCTCAGTGTTTTGGTATTTCCCAGTGCAGAGCTCTTGGACCAGAAAGAACCATACATTTCCTTCGGTTCTTTATCTTATCTCAGGATAATTTTTCACAGCCAAAGTGGAATTCATAATTGGAGAGGGTTGGACCTCGGTTTCATCATTTTTAAAAACATCTATAAAAATATGCAGGGCCCTCACCCCACCAAGTGCCAGAGATTCTGGGAGCAGTTTCAACGTCTGGATTTGCAAACAGGTGCTGACCGCAGAACTGCCTCCCATCACCTGGGGGACTTTCTTAAAAATAGCTTTCTGGCCACCTCTGGGAATTGTGGTTTAATAGATCTGAGGTGGCGGTGGGAATCTATATTTTTTTGAAGGGTCTCAGGTTAGTCTAATAAGCAGCAAAGTGTGGGTACCTTACATGCATATATAAGGGGGCTGCGTGGGTAACTTCATTGACCACAAAACCCCATCTTTTTCTGCCCCTCCCCCCTTTGCTTTCATCAGCTGGCTGATGCCTGAAAAGCCCCTGAAGGAGCTTGCAGCAGCCTGCAGCACAGGTGCCAAAGGCTACCCGCAAGCTGTTCCCACTATCCTTGCACTTGGTTTTTATTCTTTTTAACAAAGTCTCTGAAGTCCATCAAAATGCAAAATCATTTAGGCAGATGTAGCGAATTAGGGATGGCTAAACATCCCTGGCCATTCTTCCCACTATGAGGTCGATGTCCCCACTGCCTTGGATTTTGGAGAAAGAGAATATGGCAGGAGCCATGCTGTGCCAGTTTCCGGGACCAGACCTTAGGAAATTGGCAGCTTCCACTTCCTGCCTCTCAAACACTTGCATTTGGAATCGGCAGCCATGTTGTGAGAAAGACCAAGAAGCACCGTGGAGAGGCCCGGGAGAAGAGGAACCGAGGCTGGGCGGCCAGCCCATAGCAAGCACTGGAAGTGATCCTCTAGCTCGGGACACTCACCCCAGCCAATGCGTCGTAGATTAGAGCAAGCTGTCCCTGCCAGGCCCAGACGGATGGCAGATTCATCAGGGAAATAAATGATTGCTCTTGTTCCGCGGTTGTTTGTTATGCAGAGAGGGGTAGCTGGAAGGGAGACCGATCAAAGTTGTTGGTTATTTCGTATAACCTCTCTCTTGTCCCTGTCCTGCTCCTAAGCACCTATGTGATGGTGGACCAGTGGCTGATCTTTACCAACCTCAATTTTCTGTATTGTACATTTGGGTAACATCGGACTAAACAGTTAAGATAATTTGATTTGATAATTAAGATTTGATAATGTGAGAGTTGGTGATTTTTATCTTCGTCTGAATGAAAGTGTTGGTGAATAGGTTTGAATAGGGCACAGAGAGAGGGACAAAGCTTTCATTCTTTTGGGGAAGTCTTCCTCAACACTGCCTCCCACCACCTTTGGGACAAGTGCAGGTCTTGGTTCTTACCCAGCACGCACCTTACCAGAGAATTGGCTACAGTCTAATAAAATTGTCTCTGTTTATCTTCCCCGCAAGCAAGGATCATGATTTATTCTACTTCATCTGTCTAACGCCCAGAACCCAGCTTAGTGGACAATAAGTGCTTAATAAGTATTTGCTGATTGAATAAACGGATAGAGTGTAGATGGGTGGATGTTGAAAACAGATAGATGAAGTGAAAACCGTTAATAAGAAAAGGGCTAGAAATTCGAGCACAGCGGTTCTCAAGGAGGGCGAGTCAGAGAGTGTCTAACAGCTCCTCTGGGTTTTTGTTTTGATATTTAATAAACCTTAAAGAAGTGTATGAAATATTGAATCATTTATAGGCAGCATGTGTTAAAAAGAAGTTGGGGCACAATGTGTTCTAGCTACTTCACTTCTGCCTGAGGCTGGCCCATAATTGCTACCCAGGCAGGGGTAGCCATTCTGCCACTCAGAGACCACCGTGTTACCCCTGATAAGAATTTCAAGACATCTGGGAGCAAGCCTAGAGCAGTTCATCCCATTTACCAACCTGCCTTGACCTCTCCCAGATAGACAATGTGGGGCTTGGCCTGGAAAAGGTTTAATTCTTTTATTTAGTGCCATGGAGGGTGTTGGAGGGGGTGTCCCCCTGGCCTCTAACCACGGAGAAACACATAATAAGGCTTTGGGTTCAGGTGCTGCTACCGTTGCCCCAGAAATGAAGTCGGGTCCATGCATCCTGGAGAGAGCAGCCAGGAAGGCTCTCATTCGGTGTGGGGAGGTCGAATGCAGGTAATAGTTGGGGGATTTCCTCTCCTGCGAGTAAAAAGGTGTAGCCACGCCAAGTATAAACACTTACCGTCAGATGCTTTTCAGATTTATCCATAACACCAACATGTGGTTTGTGTCCTACTGGGAATTTAAGGTGGGATTGCATTAAGAGGGAGGGTGAGTGCTTTTTTCCCCCTTCTGAAATTTGTCGCTTGCCTTTAAGCTGTACGGTCAGGAAGAACTGACTTGCAGAATAAATGCTGAGATGCCACTCTGCTCTCTGGTTTTTTTTCTCCCTCATATATTGAGGAATTCAAGGTTTCAAGGCCACAGGGGGTTTGCCAGTTTCTTTCTAATTTGTCCAAGAGGTGTGTCTATTCTTACATGGACTTGTAGTTCCGACTTATTAAGGCTATAGAAACATCCCTTCTCTTCTGATTTCTTTCTTTTTTTAAATTTTTTTTCACGTTTATTTACTTTTGAGACAAAGAGAGAGACAGAGCATGAACGGGGGAGGGTCAGAGAGAGAGAGGGAGACACAGAATCTGAAACAGGCTCCAGGCTCTGAGCTGTCAGCACAGAGCCCGACGCGGGGCTCGAACTCACGGACCGCGAGATCATGACCTGAGCCGAAGTCGGCCGCTTAACCCACTGAGCCACCCAGGCGCCCCCCTTCTCTTCTGATTTCTGAGATGAGCAAATACACATTCTTTCTCTGTCTTTTCTTTTAGGTTTAAAGCATTTCAGGCCCGTGGGCTTAAAAAGTACTTTTCTTATGTCTGTTGAATATTCTCTCTTTAAATTATGTTCTTCCATCTTTGCTGAAAATAAAAGCCAATCTGTTTGTGTTAGCTATAAACATATATCATAAAGGAAAAAAAAAAAAGGAACCCAGGTGATTTAGAGGGGCAGAGAAAAAACAGGATAGTAGATGGAGATGTGTTGGTAAAATGATGAAACCAGAGTTGAGACACAGAGACTTAGGACTGAGCGAGACAAAACGAGGAATATGTATCAGTCAGGAAGGATGAGGTTATGCTGTAATAACAAAGATCTCCTTGATCAGGGCCTTCGAACTATAAAGGCTCATTTATCGTGTGTAAAATTCCCCTGTGGTGTGGGTAACGTTAGAAAGCAATCATCCTGTATGTCACGTTTTGTCAGAAAACATAAGACCAAGGCCTAATTTCAACATGTGAAGACATATGTCTTCCTGTGTGCCAGAAGCAGAGGGGAATCAAGTATCAGCGAAGAAAAGTAATGACCACTGGAGAAGATAAAGAGGGGGAGTCTTGAGAAGTGAAGACAGAGTGCAGACCACAGTGGAGACACATTCAGGGGCACTCCGGGGCACAGAGTCAAGACTTCTGGGTATCAGGACTTAGGGAGGGCCTTTGTGGGAGTCTAATGAATGTCAGCCTTAATCCCACCCAGTTGAGAAATGAGGCATGGGAGTCTTCTGATGGCATGCTGAAAGGTCATCTTTGTTTTTGACAAGGCTGATTCTGAGGACTGCCTTAGTGTGCCTGCGTTCTGTACCCCCTTCCAGGAGGTATGGTGGCCTGACTCAGGCAACACTGTGGGGAGAAGTGACAGAGCCAGCCTCTGAGTGGGAGACGACGTGAGGCTGCTACACCCACCCACCCTCTTAGGCCATTCTTTTCCCATGGGGAGGAGCAGGCGTGGAAGTTACACTAACAGAGATGCCTTCAAATGAAGGAACATCAAGAGGAAGTGAGAAGCATCCCTTCTCCCCAACTGAGACATGGAGAAGAAGCAGCCAGTTCTCATGGAGGCAGTTCTGCCTAAATGCAGGGGTGGCCATGGGCCTTGTTTTCTCAAACACAGTGCAGCTGAGAGAGAGAAGGTGAGGGAGACAGAAGCAGATAGAGACAGAGAAGAACCCATACGGAGGAAGAAATACTCAAGGAAAGATAAAGACCCAGAGATACTTTCGAGACAGGAAGAGGGAGAATAAAAGGGGACTCAATGAAAAGCAGACAGGGAGGGAGAGCAAGAGATCGCATTAGAGTTCCTAGGGCAACCAGGGCAATAAATACAAATACTCTTGTCCTGTGTGGGTTAGGAGGAATTAGAGGAGGCTGGAAGGCAGACTGAAGGTGGCTGTAGTTGGGCTGCACACCTGGTTTGTCCTCCAAGATTCTTCGTCCTGTAGCTCTCGTCCTCCCAAGCTCTCAGTATGATGCTCTTGGTGATTCATTGCTTAGAAGATAATGTAGGGCCATCTCAAGACAGATCTCGTAGGTCACCAGTGAACCCCTCCTTGCTCCCTAGAGCCCAGCTCTGGAGGATGGGAATGGGATGGGACTGGGGGGAGCCGTGGGCCACTGAGATTGCACCATCGCTTCATCCCTAGGCAACTTGGTTGTGAGGGGTGATTCTTTGGATTTCTCTTCCATCCCTTTTGACAACCATCTAAAAACGTTGCTAAAATTTAGCCTGATTAAAGCAGCATCCATTTGCAGCTGTGCATTTTTAAGGGTTCCCATTTGCTTGTTTGTTTGTTTGCCTACCCAAATCACACAGCACACCTTTGAGTTCATTTTCCCATCTGATTTTTAAACTCAGAATGTTAAAAAAAGGGGAGGTGGGATGGGAAGTGGAAATGGTTTTCTCACAGGAGACACTGAAAAACCACTGAATGGTTTTCTCACAGGAGACACATTCCAGTTTCTGATGTTTGATACTAGTCAGCGTTATTGTCTCGTCTGTGTATATTCTTGTTTCAAAAACATTCATTTATTTATTTTGAGAGGTGGGGGAGTGGTAGAGAGAGAGAGAGAGCGAGAGAGAGCAAGAGAGGGAATACCATGCAGGCTCCATGCTGGTAGCATAGAGCCCAACACGGGGCTCGATCCCACAACCGTGAGATCATGACCTGAGCTGAAATCAAGAGTCAGGTGCTTAGCCACTGGAACCACCCAGGTGCCCCTGTCTGTGTATATTCTTTTTGGCTGGTAGCAAAAATCACTCTCCAGGCCTGAGATGATACACGGATGTACATCATCTTGGTGAGGTTCCCAAGCTGAGTCGTTTACACGATTGTGTATACACACCCCCATAGAGAGCTTTCTTCAAAATGCTTGCTCACATTTGGCATTTAAAGAATATCTGAAGTCGTTTACTTCCTTTTTGGCCTTGACAGAACCCATAATACATTTTCCCAAGCACTTTGCCCCTTTGCTTTTAAAGCGATCTATTTTCTCAGGGAAATGCAATCCGTATGTCTCTGACTCATTTACACTTAAGTCATCAGACTGCTGTCTGGTAAAGGCTATTGGTGTTCAAGGCACCCTAGGAGATTGTCACAGAGCTTTACAGGGTATGGGACACACAGTGGCCATCCCCTCCTGAGTCAGACCAATACTCCTCCCCTCAGTGTTTCAATCCAGAACTTAAGTGATTTGGGCCAACCTAAATGTGTGTCTCCTTTCCCAGAATGTGTGATTGATGTCTATAACCTTCATAAGGACTTAATAAGAAAAACATGGGCTGATTTCCCACCTCCCACATCTCCACTTCCCCTTTCCTTAGAAAGTGCTCGGCGTTACAAATAAATTTGGGCAGACAGATGACTTTAAGGAGTTCTGACTGCAGTCTGATTATAAAGGTCTAGCCTGGTCTTGGGTTCAGCTGAAATTGGGCTTCTGCCATTGACACAACTTTCCTTCTACTTGGGGAAGACTCATGTGCATCGTAAACAAAGAATAAACAAAACTTGGATTAACTAGGAGCCAACCTTCCACTGGGAACGCAGCCAACCCTTACACATAGTTCCCAACCTGCTTTGATAAGTAAAAGGCAAACCCTAGTAAAGTGCTCTGATATCAGAGATTTATTTAAAACAAACAACCGACTAACTTGGAGGGGTTGATGCCTATCCTTGGGTCTGCACGACTTCCCACATCTGTATCTAAGTGCTGAACAATGAGAAGCCTTCGCTCTCAGAATGATTGCCCGGGGCACAGCCAGATCCTTAATCATCACAGAAAAATTCAATTGTGTTCAGTTCTGTGGCAGGAAAATAAGTGCACGCATATGTTTTAGAAACGTCTTCCACATGGAGGATGGAAACAACTAGAATTTTCTGGTTAAAACAAACTTAACCTCCCAAATTCAAGTAACCATAATATACCACTGCCTCTAGTATTTTTAAAAAATGATGATAAAAGTCACCATTTATTGCTGGCTTGCTATGAACTAGGAGCTCTATGTGCATTATCCTTAAGTCTCATCATCCAATCCCTTTCAAGAACTGATGTCTCCTCCATTATATCGATGGCGCCAGGTGGTTGCCAGTGAGTGGTGATCCAGAGCTCAAGCTCTTTTCCTGAGACCCAAGCTACTTCTCCCAAGGTGTTTTCATAGAGGCTTGAGTTTCTTCATTCTGTGGAAATTCTGCTCCTGTTGGAAGAGGGATTCCAAGGTTTCTTCCAAAATAGCCATATTTCAGCCTTCCTCCCCGGGTTAACCCAGGATTAAATCAGGTACCGTCAGAGGAATCAAGGCTGTACTCTCTTTTTGGTAGATGTAAGGAGAAATCATGGAGCCGTAGCCATCACATTGGGAGGAGTTTGGAAATTCCCTTATACTTCCGTGAAAAATGATTTTGGAGGGGCAAGAGCGTCACAAAGCAGGGCTGCCCAATTCGGGGGGCTGGGTGTGTGAAGGATGAAGCACACACCTGTCCAATAGAGGAGGTCACTGGGTTTTACAGGCAGCCTCCAGCCTAGTGTTCATTGGTCCATCTATGGTTGGGAAATAACCATGCCTGTATCCCCCAGCTACACTAAAGGGTAAACGAGAGAGCATATGAAATGTTTTATTATAGTGTCCGCTCATGACCACAGGCCCTGTATTAGGTAAATCAGAATCTCTGAGCAGTTTATGTTTGACCAAGGGAATGTTTTCCCCATCATGGAATGACCACTTTGGTTTTCTAATATGGCAATCAAAGCTCTAATCATGGCGGATCTGTGGACTGGCTTTTGGACAAGATAATTTTTTTCCTCCTTTTGTTTTCCTGGGCTTGATTGATATCAGCAATGGGATTTTACCGGGTTTAAACACATCCCACTGCATACGGTCTGAAACTGGTCTGCAAAATCAAACTGGATATACATCTAGAGGATGGTTCTCAGGCTCCCTGCCACTGGCCAATCCATAAATCCTAGACAGAAGTCCTGTCCATTCCACTTCTAAGGCCATTAGAGAAACAGATGTTCAGATACCTGAGTTCCAAAATGCAGACCAAAAGAACATCTTTCTCAACATTTTTCAGTCCCCTAAAAATGTGTGTGCGTTTTAAAAGTAGGTAAAGAGCTGGTTTTAATCTTGGCTAAACTAAGAGAAACCGTTAAGGCTATTTACCAACCCAATTAGTTATCAGTAGTAAGATAGCTCCGAGAAAAATTCATGGCCAGTGTAATGGCCATGGAGATTGGCCTGGAGATTGCTAGGTAAATGCCGACTTTGTAGTCACGTTTTGAAACAAGCTTCTCTTCCTCAACACAGTGCAGTGCCCGAGACCTTGCACGTTCTGTTTCCCATGTACGGGTGACAGATTCTGCTGGCTACTTGGAGTTGGACGTGGTCAACCAAGTGGGAAAGATGAAATATCGGTTGGATTTTTGACATTCTGTTCTAATTGGGAGAGGCTGAGTCAGCTGTAGTGTGTGCGTGCATGTGTGTGTGTGTGTGTGTGTGTGAGAGAGAGAGAGAGAGAGAGAGAGAGTGAAAGAGACGGAGGGAGAGACAGAGAGATAGAGATAGGCAGAGACAGAGAAGAGAGATCGATTCTGCCATCCCCATACATCAGGGATGCATGTATCCCTGAACATACATGCTTGAGCATATGTCTCAGGGAAAATTTGTGGCTTCCCTTGCCCTACAGTCTTTCAGATGAGACCCAGGTGACAAAAGCGAGCATGCCTTGAATCTTCACGAAAAGCAATGCAACCCACTCACTTGAGTGAAGAAATGAAATGGGAATGAGGATTCCCAGAACCTACGACCTTGCTTGATCAGCGGGAAAGCCCCAACTCAACCCTGACTTTCAAATATACATTTGTCGGTGTTCATTTAACAGGGCTCTGTGCACTGCTTTGATCTTCTTACATGAGAAGAGTAACTTTAAATTATAAAAGATTACTTCTGATGACAGGAATAAAATTGATCTCCTTCCACCATGCTGGGCTTTGCAACCCCTCTCACATTCCTGAGCATTGAGCTTTCCAACTGAGTATTCGAGAGCTGACAACTCTGGGGAGAGACATGTGTAGAAAACAAGGCCTGGGCAATGGGAGGCAGACAGCAAATCCTCCCAGTTATTTTGGTCTTCATTTTGAGCAAGCTTACGGGAAATGCGTGGTCTTGTTCTTTCCAGCCACACGTACTGATGTCGAGCACACACAGTACCCTGCCACCGTGTGCTGGGGTGAGGAGAGTCCGCTGCCGAGATGAGGAGAAGCGTGAAGGGAGGTGGGGAGGAGGTTAAAACACATTAACTTCTAAGGCTCCTTTAAATTGTACCATCTTGAGCAAAGAAAAGGCTGAATTATGTAAAAGCTGGCCAGGTGCCCACATCTGGCAATGGTCAGAGTGTTTTGTAAGCAGGCAGTTTCCACACAGCATGCAGAGCTGGGTCCACTCTGGAAAGAATGATGAGGCTGTGAAGAAGTCCATGGGACCTGGGCCCCAGACGGATACCCCTGGGGTGAGGGGAGCGTCTGATCTCCCAGGGCAGCCAGGTGAGGTGAGTTATGTCCTCTGTGCTAGGACTTCATCGGGACTGTGTGAATTCCTGCTTGAGTCGAAAACCATCCGTCCGTTCTGGTGTCGGACTTTGAAATCAAATTTTCTCCAAGTCTTCCAAAGGTCTTGGAGGAAATAAGACCCTCTCCTGTGTCTGGAACTTTAGTCTTTCTGAGTAGACCACTCCCCTGCATTCCCTTGCCCACCCCCACCCCCCACCCCAGATGGCAATCGGTCATTCCCGGAAGCCGCACCACCCCTGTGGCCCATTTGTTAGCTTCCTTCTATTTGCTGCTGTTAGGCCCGGGTCCTGCCGGGGCTCCCGGAGCCCTGGACCAGGGATCTGAGAGCACAGCCAAGCGGCATCCACGTGGGTTTTGTATGTTGGGGGCATATGTCGTAAACAAGTCCTTACCTGGCCCAGTTTCTGTAGTTTGGACCCACCAAACCAGCTGAGGTAAATGCAGACATTAAGATGTGTATTCCTTTCTTAGAGGAACAAAAGAAGAAAATGTGTCAAGTGCGCACTTGGGGACCCATTTAGCCCAAGCCCCCAGCCTAGCGTTGCGCTCTAGGAGACAGACCAGAGGCATTCACAGAGGGGAACGCACCCACTGCAGCCAGGCTTGAGTGTGTAGAAAGAAGCACATGGCTCTCTGTAAGGGCAAAGGGTCCTGGAGCCTCTTTTTAAAACCGGCCCCTGAAGTATGTGATATGATTTAGATATGTTCATAAAAACAGCCCGGTCGGTTTCTGTTAAGTCAACGGCATTTGAATTGCTTCTCGGATATTTAGCTCTTGCAGGATCCTTTATGACATGGCTGTGTGCAACGCTGCATTTCACAAAGTCTGGCAGGCTCTGCTATTTTCTTCTTTACCCAGAGGGAGTGGAGACAGAGAGGAGTTGAGAGGGTACCTACTAAACCCTGTTTTTCACTGCTAATCTCACACTTTGATGCCGAATGACTTAGCTACTATTTTACAAGAGTTGGATGCTTAGCTGACCGAGCCCCCCGGGTGCCCCGAACCTTCAGGTCATCTTTTTTTTTTTTTTTTTAATTTTTTTTTTCAACATTTATTTATTTTTTTTGGGACAGAGAGAGACAGAGCATGAATGGGGGAGGGGCAGAGAGAGAGGGAGACACAGAATCGGAAACAGGCTCCAGGCTCCGAGCCATCAGCCCAGAGCCTGACGCGGGGCTCGAACTCACAGACCGCGAGATCGTGACCTGGCTGAAGTCGGACGCTTAACCGACTGCGCCACCCAGGCGCCCCTTCTTCAGGTCATCTTAATAAAGCCCGTGCCAGATCCTCCAGTGTGGCTGTGCAGGGAGGGGCGGCTGTAGCTCAGAGGTCACGTCTCCAAGGTTCACCTGTCCTTGGATAGCTCATTGCCCCGACTACATTATGGGTCTAGAGATGTTGGCATCCTCTTGATCTCCCAAGCTTCCCAACTTTCCTCTGGGAGCTTCTTCAGTCCATACAAAAGGCATTGCTCGTCTGGAGGAATTAGACAAAAAAAAAAAAAAAAAGTTCGAAAAGTTTGCTTTCAGCTGCGATGTAAAAATCATTAGGTACAGTCTGGATCAGGATTCCAGAGACAACGCCATAGTGAGCAGAATTGTCTCACTTCTGTCAGAGAGGAGGGAAAACCAAGTTCAAGCCACTGCCCGATTCTCGTGCATCTGAGAGAGAGCTTTTATTCTTTGGCTTCTAGAGCCACAGAGATCTACTTCAATGAGTAAGTTTGAAGAATGCCCCACAAATACTAGCAGTATTTTTTCATGCAAGGAGAACATAACTTTCGTTACTTTTTTTTCCCGTCACTGGCATTACTTCGTTCAGTCACCGGCCAGTCATATGGAACCAGATTGCTGGATTTTTATCACGCTTCAGTGTTTTTGAACACGTCCACGTGAGCCTTTTCTTCGATCTTCATATTAGCCCCATGAGGTGGACTGGGCAGGACTATGAAATAGAGGAGAAAGCATGGCAGCACCGGTGAGTCACTCGCCAGTGACAGAGTGTGGATGACTTGTGACCGGAGCCTGCTGTTTGTCTCCTTAGCTCAGGTCTTCTTCAGTTAGTTCCGCAAGCAGGCCAGCTGGGAGCTTCCCATTCACAAACATTCCCTGAGCTTGGATAGGATCCTTCAGGTCACCGTAGTCTGGTGTCTTTTTATATCTCACAATTCCATAGGAACTCTTAGTTGTCCAGGTGTTTAAAAACATCACTTTATTTTTTTTAAGTGTTTATTTATTTTTGACAGAGAGAGAAACAGAGCATGAGCAGGGGAGGGGCAGAGAGAGAGGGACACACAGAATCTGAAATGGGCTCCAGGCTCCGAGCTGTCAGCACTGATCCCGATGCGGGGCTCGAACTCACAGACTGCGAGATCACGACCTGAGCCGAAGTCGGATGCTCAACCAACTGAGCCACTCAGGCACCCCTAAAAACATCACTTTAAAAAGTCCTCTGAAACCTTTTCCTTTGATCGTTCTGGGGTCACCCCTCCCTCTGGACAAATGCATTCTCAGGGCAGAGGACGGAATAAGAGAACCCACCAGATTAGAGAAGCTGACCTGACTGGAGTTTACTGGTTGGTGCCCCTGGAGTCTGCTGTTTAATTTGTGTTGGCTTGTTTACCGCTCAGAGAAATTGCCAAACGTGCTTTTCCTGAAAAGATGTTTTTTTTTTTTCCTGTTAATTACACTGACATCCCGTCCAATCAACTCCGTTGAATCTGTGTCGTGTGTTCAAATTCCGGAAACTCTCATCTGGCTGCAGACACATCCGTGCAAAGATAGTTCTGGGGCCTCGGGCTTGCAAGGCTGACACTTCCCTTCCGGGGCCTGGTTCTCCTGGCTGCTTCCATGGGACATCTGGGGAGCATTACAGGCCACACTGAAGGGTTCAGGGAGGAGGTTATCCAAGAAGGGCAGGTCTGACCTGATGGGGACATTGGGTGAGTTTCCTATAGGCTGCGGTGCCTGTCGTTCAGACACATTTGTTAAACACACACCATGTGCGGAAGGCATTAGGGTCCTCATACTCTACCTGGAGACACCCACAGGGGCACTGTCACCATGCTGCAAATATTAGGGCTGGAATGGAAAATACAACAGCCAACAACAGCTGCGGTGAGAGGTGTGGCCCAGGGGGAGAGAGCCTGCACAGAGGCCTGGGAAAGTCAGGCGCCAGGGCCACTTGTCCCTTTGACGTCAGACTGCATTTCCTTGTCTGTAAGGTGGAAAGGCTGGCCTGGGTGAGTTCTGAGATCCTTCCAGCTCAAGTGGTCTCTAATGGCACCGTTCCACTGGGAAAACACAAGGTAAGAAAAGCCCTTTGGTCCCGCCACCAAAGTTAAAACATTCTTTTCTCCAAATAGAAGTTGCTAGTCTAAATACAGAGGCAGCTCCGACCGGGGAATGGAGAACACGGCCGAAAGCAGATGGTTGGGTAAAAGTCGTTTTGGGTTCATGCCACACTCCTGAGGAGAATGGCTTTGCAAAGGATATGCCAGCCCCCCGCTCCCTGCACACAGCCTGGTGGCTGGTGCCCCCTACTCTGGTTCCTCCCTCTTCCTGGCCAAATCCTTCTCCTGACTCCCAGCTTTCCCGGGTGAGACTGTAGCCTTACCCAAGAGGCCTGTCATTCACGCACAGGTTGGTGAAGGAGCTCATCCAACAAGCCACGAAGTGAGGGTGTCTCACGGGGCAGGAGGGCGCCCCTGACAAGAAGGACACAGGGGGGTGGCCCCAGGGGGCTGAGGCGGGTGGGGGAGCCTGCAGGGAGGGTCTGCCCAGGGCTGCCTGCTTCGAATTCAAGGAGGGGCTGGCTTGGCCAGGGCACAAAGAACAGGCCCAGGGCTCTGTTCACCCAGAAGACCCATGTGGTTCCATTCAGATCGCTTTGGGATAATAATGCAGTTTTCTTTTGTTGTTTGGCTTGTTTGTTTGTTTTTTAAGAGTTCACATTTCCTGTGCCCAGGGTTTTCCAAACACCCCCATGCACTGCCCTTTCCAGATGGAAAGGCCTTTGAAGGAGTGACTCCCTCCGCCCCACCGCCCTCGCTTCCCCGTCTCCCGCCCCGAGCAGAAGCTCCCGGGCAGCCTAACAATGGGTTTTATTTTGGAGCATTTTCTGTTTTTCAGAACCGGACGCACTGGAGAATTTTCTCCTGGTGGAAGTGCAGTTGCTTGAAGGAACTTTTGTTTTGAAAGGGAAAAACCAACCAAGGGAAAAAGAACAAGTGACATTTAGAGGCCTCAACGATGCCAAATGAGAAAGAAGAGGCCTTCGGGAAGGGTGATGCGGAGGACCGCGAGCTTCTGGCTGGCCCTAGGACATCTGGGGAGGGCCTGGCCTTGCCTGCATCCCAGCCACCCTCTCCGCATGGAGAGGATCTCTCTTCATGAAGTGGTCCCTCCACCTACCTGTATTTGTTACATGGATTAGCTGCTGGGTAACAGATCTAAAGAAAGAAGGTAGTGCTGTCAGGGATGAAGCAGTAGGATGTTATCTTACACTCCCCTGCCTATTTTATGGGGAACCTTGTCAGCATGCCCCCTCCTTCTGGCAGTTTCCGAGGATGAGCACTACCTGGGCGGGAGCCCTTCTCCCAGACCTTCGACATCCTCGTGGCCCGTCTCAGAGACTCCACGCATGCACTTCAGCTTCCATCTTTGTTCACTTCAGAGCTGGGGGATTCTTCAGGGGAGAAATGAGGGAGACACTGGGGGGAAAGACAGAAGATGAAAATTCTGTCTTTTCCAAGGTAGCCTAGGTCTCTCTGTCTCTCTGTCTCTCTCTCTCATCTTGAACCTACCTCTGGCTACAAGCTTTCTCCCATCACCTCTGCTTCCAGGTGCTAAACAAACCTGGGCACTGCCTGAACCACTGCGCTCTGTCCTGGGCTCCTGGGCGCACTTTCCTCTGCAAGTCATTGGTCCGTGTGTCTGGTGGGCAATGACCTCTATGCAGCCCCAACTCTCCCCTTGAGTGTATCCCAAAGTCTCAGCCTAACAAGAAAGGAGTGGGAAACTGCTTTGATCTCCATCCCAGCTTTCCCTGAAAATCATCTGGTGTTTGGATCTTTGATTCCTGTGCATAATTCTCATTTGGTTCAGAATCTACAGAAAGACTGCAATTAATAACGGCTAAGAGTTACGGAGGATTGAGTCTGTACCAAGAAAGCACAGGTTTAGAGGATTTCGGTAAAATGTACCAAGTCACTGGCCAGTTGATGGTGGGGCCTGCATGACCCTTAAGCTCGTGCTTTCAAGAATTCCGTGTGACATTCAACAGAAGCAAGAAATGAACAAGTGGGACCACATCACACTAAAAAGCTTATGCACCGCAAAGGAAATCATCAACAAAATGAAAAGGCCACCTACCGAATGGGAGAAGATATTTGTGAATCATGGCTGGTAAGGGGTTAATATACAAAACAGAAATGATAAAACTTAAAACCAAAAAGAACAAAAACAATCTGACTAAAAAACAGTCAAGATCTGAATAGACATTTTCCCAAGGAAGACGTACAGATGGCTAACAGGTACAGGAAAGGGAGCTCATCATCAGTAACCATCAGGGAAATGCAAATCAAAACCACAATGAGCTATCACCTCACACCTGTCAAAATAGCTATTATCAAAAAGACGAGAAATACATGTTGGCAAGGACGTGAAGAAAAAAAGGAGCTCTTGTGCACTGTTGGTGGGAACCTAAATTGGAGCAGCCACTCTGGAAAACAGTGTGGAGGTTCCTCAAAAAAACTAAAAACAGAACTAGCACATGATCCAGCAATCCCACTTCTGGTTATCTATCCACAGCCAATGGAAACTCTCACTTGAAAAGATAGATGTACCCCATATTCACTGAAAGATTATGTACAATAGTCGAGATATGAAAGCAACCCAAGTGTCCATGATGGATGGATAGATAAAGATGGTGTGGTATATGTGCACAATGGAATATTACTCAGCCATTAAAAAGGAGTAAACCTTGCCATTTGAAACAACATGGGTAGACCTTGAAGGCATCATGCTAAGTGAAATAAGTCAGACTGAGAAAGATAAATACTGTTATGATCTCACTCTTACGTGGAATCTTTAAAAAAAACTCCAAAAAACTGAGCTCATAGACACAGAGAACAGATTTTGGGGTGGGTAGAAATGGGTAAAGGGAGCCAAAAGGTACTAACTTCCAGTTATAAAAGAAATAAGCCATGGGGATGTAATGTATGGCATAGTGACTACAGCTAATAATACTGTATTGCATATTTGAAAGTTGCTAAGAGAGTAGATCTTAAAAGTTCTCATCCTAAGAAAAACTTTTGTAACTCTGTGTGGTGATAGATGTTAAATGGACTTATGGTGGTGATCGCTTCACGACAGATACGAATATTACATCACGTTGCACACCTGAAACTAACATAATGTTGAATGTCAATTATAACTCAATTTAAAAAACAGAGTTGAGCAATTTAACTTGGGAAAGAAAAAGAATTCTATGGGACAAAGAATCTGGGGAAAGTCAAAGGCAGGAAGCTGGAGAGAGACCCGCAGACGGTCTGAGGGAAGGCATCCCTGGGGCCCTTGGGACAAGTATAAGTACAGTTCCTGTCCCCATGCCCTTGCTGACCCATGCCAGCTCTCATGCGACAAGAAGCAGGGATTTATTAGGCCATATGGCTTGGATTTTCCGGGGTATCCCTGATTTCAAATATTCTTTCTCGTCCCCAGATAGTTCCAAAGTGGCTCTAAAAATAGAGTTGACGTGAGTGTAGAGATTTTTGGAAGCTTGGGCCATCTGCCCAAACTTTGAAAACATCATTGTTCAAGGATAGAAATTCATAAGTGCCATTTCAGAAAATGAATCTTCCCTCTCTCACTTATCCTTTCCCGGTGTCTATGGTAAGTGGAGTTACGAGAGAAAAAATAAGTTTAAAAATTAAAAAAAAGAAATTCACCAAAGCATTTCAAATACGGTGTTCATTTTATATTCCCAGCCTCTATGGAGTTGAAAGGCAAGGCCAGCAGCCCCCCTACCAGCCCATCATAAGCCCTCTTGGTGGGGTCCTTCCTGCAGCCTGGAGGGTATGAAGCTGAGAGGCTGGCTTTAGAGTGGCTGTGGGAGAGCCCTGGGGTCACCGTGCCCGCAGGTGGCAAGGGGCATCTCCTGCCTTTGGCGTGTGAGGGTGTTTCTGACTTTGCTGACCTGGGAGCCCCAGAGGGATATGAGACTTTGTGAAACTCTGCCTGGAAAATTCTCGTAGTCTGGGAGGTGTGGCCTCTCTACTCGGAACCCCTTGGTCCGAAATGCTTGTGAGATCTTTGTTGTCTCAAGTGAAACTTCCCAGACAGTCCCATTAAGGCTTCATTTGCAGAAAGGAACTTAATCTCTATAGCTTCCAGTATTGCTGATGTCCACCTTTGGGGGGCTCCTGTCTTGCTGAACTGGAGGGAATATTTTGGGCAATGTGCAATGAGAGGACTCTGGAAAGGGGATGAAGCCAAGCTCTTTGAGTTTCAGGCTAGGACTGTCTTCTGGCTCTGTGTCTCCCAGTGACTCGCTTGGGAAGGCTGTACTGGCTTCCTCCGCCCCGCCCCCCCCCCAGTAAGGTCTCCTGCAGGACTGAGCCTGACCAGGTGGGGCTGACTCAGTCCTCCTGAATGGCCTTGATGGCTTGTGGGCCTTTTGAACAGGCAGAGTCCTTAAAATTCGCTGTGTCCTTTTAGGCAGAACCCCAAGACTTCACAGATCTCTCATCCCTTGACAACTCTCCACTTTCCAAAAGGCTCCTTAGCTTTTCTTACAGGCTTGCCATGGCCAACAGCTGCTTGGGGTCCTTTTCCTCTAGTCTTCCTCTTGCCCTGTAATACAGCTGAGTCAAAAATTTAGGCAGAATGGAAAAGAAAGAGGAGGGCCCAGAATAGAGCATTTCTCCTTCCCGTTCATTCTTCTGCAATCACAGAGCCTCTGTGGATTTTCTCACCTGCACATCCAGGAGGTCCAGGTCCAAGTTTGAGAAGTGCTGGAGTGGGTTAGTGGTATTCTCCCAGGTTTGCAAAATAAAGTAAGCGGGCTACACATGAAATTTCTACCCACAGAAAGCGTTAGGACAGCCTCTTTGGAAGCATTCTTTGAGGGGTATGTCATTTACTAGGAAGCTCATTCTGGATAATGCCATAAAAAGGCTTACCTTAGCTCATATGCCAAATCTTTAATCAAATAACAGTGTATAGCAGGAGCCTGCCAAGACTTGCTGGATGAAAGCCACCGTGATTTCTCCCTACACAGCTATACGTAGATGGAATCCGATGGATTCCACACAGTATGAATGAGTAACAGATCAGAGAAAGCTCTTGGCAGATCTGCTACAACTACCTTAGATGAAAAAAAGATTGTTTCTTCATATTAATATTTACATGTCGTGGGGTCATTGCCATTTGGCTGGGCTTGCTGCTTGAAAGAACAAATGATGACATTCTGACCTGAAATGCTGCTGCTTTTAAGAAAGCCCATACACATACTCTCCAAACCAGTCACAGACTAGTCATAAATGATGCTCAGCAGACAATGTTTACGGACTGGAAAAGCTAGGCAAAATATCCATGACCATTCCAGAGGGAAGAAAAAAATTGACGAAAAACTGTGCTTGCCGCAAAAATCTCACCTCAAACTTAAGATGTTGATAAAATCTAACTAACCTAAATTTCAAATTAGACTTTTCAGATCTTCTAAGAGGAAAAGGAAAATGTTGCATGACATCTTCCGTTATTTGATTTTTTTCCAATAGCTCCTATGTATGAGAAAATGGTCTGTATGCCTTTGCCTGCACAGTATACATTTTTCAATATGGTTTCCCTGCAGTGTTGGTTGAGGAGCACAGTTGACCATTTAGAGGGCCACCTGGTCTGAATTCCAAACTCCTGAAGCATAGTCTCCAGAGACCCACAAAGATTCTGAGGTTTCCAGGGTTCTGAGAAGTAGGTGTAGAGGCTACAGAAGATGAGCATCTATCCAACCAACATGTCAACATCCAATTATTTATTTACTCATCAAGACAGGGTGTTGAGGGATGTCTCTGAATTGGTCTTAGAAAAATGTGTTCCATAGGAAGTTAGAAATAATTCCTTGCTGACAGGAAATAGATATGACATATTCATGAAAAAGATGGACTTCAGCGAATTAGGACAAAGAATTCCTGACCCAACATGACAGCTCAGTGCATGAGTCCCATGTTGAACATGAAGTCAGAAGCTATCTTGAATGTGAAAAAGGCTTATGATGTGTAAGCTGCTTGAGCGCCCCAAGAAAGCGTCAAAGAGACTGACCTGCCATGTTTTCCATGGGATTGCCATGGGATCATGAAGAAGGCACGTGGCTGAGGGACAAAGGGACTTATTGTCTCATTTTGGCCATTGCTTCAGGGGTGAAGGACACTCAAAGGATCAGGAATTTGGCAACTAGGGAAAGGGGAGTTTTTCAGGTTAATATACCAACTTCTTGTCAACGTTGATGTATATTGTTTCATGTTAATGAAATAATAATATCCTGTGCCAAAAGTCTTTACGAGAGATGGCAGACAGGGAAAGAAATAACTATCTGATTCAATTTAGTATTTAATACAAGTCAAATATGTAGCAAACAAGATGGATTATTCATAAAATAATGAATTGTAGCCTTTCATGTATCCAGGAGTTGGCATGAAGGTCATTCATTCATTCAGCAAATGTTTACTCATAGAAGGGTTTTTTTTTTCCTGTGCTGCGTGGGACACCTCATGTTACTTCATCAATGGCTAATTTCATGTGGAAAATGGCCAGTGGTTTCTGTGTCCGCTCTGGAGCATGGAAAGAAACATTGATTCATGCCAGACTGAAGAAGTCACCCCCAAGACTACTGTCCTCAATCATTCTCTAGATAAGTTATGGTATGATGTTAACCACTGTGACTTCCAAAGCTATCATGCCAGTGACTCAAAAGAATGGTGGTTTCTTGTCTCTCATGTAATAGTTTCCAACGGGTTTTCCCTGTCAGTGAATAGCTCTTCTCCAAGTAAGGATGCAAGTCCCAGTTCTTTTTCCTCTTGTGGCACTGTCATTTTCAACTCGTGACTTTCAGGCTCTCCTCCCTCATTTGCATAAAGCCAGAGGTGGAAGAGCATGAAGGCAAGTGTGTAGGAAGTTTTAAGGGCTCGATCTGCCATCACACATCACTTCCTCCCGTGGATCAGAACTCAGTCAATACCACCTGCCAAGCCACAGGAGATGCTGGGACAGTCTAGCTGTGTGCCGGTGAGGAATACAACAGACTCTGCCACAAAATACGTGGTGGGCCAAGTGCTGGGCTGAGTGTCACAGGTTTGAATGGTATGCACATGTCACATGGAACTCAAGTCACTTGTCAGGTTCACAGCTGACATACAAGTGGCAGAACTGAGACTGGACCCAGGCAATGGGACTTCAGAACACACACTCTTCACCACTATGCAGTCTGCTGTGCTCTATGCTCCAGTCACACCCCCATCCCAGAAACTTGGTGGGGGGTGCTGCTCTGAGCACAGCCTCCTGCCCCTGTCCACGAAGGTGCTGAAGGAGTGGTTGCAGCCTCCACAGTCAGTATGTGGTGTGTGTATTGGAGGGACCATACAGGTGCCTTAGGTGAGGTTTTTCTCAAATTGCAGAAATATGTTAAATGAAACATAATTTAGGAAGAACTATAGGAGACAAAATAAAATCTCTTTTTAAAGACCTCCAGGGGTGCCTTGGTGACTCAATCCATTAAACAACCAACTCTTGATTTTGGCTCAGGTCATGATCGCCAAGTTCATGTGATTGAGCCCCACACTGGGCTCCACACTGTCAGCGTGGAGTCTACTTGGGATCCTCTCTCTCTCTCTCTCTCTCTGCCCCTCCCCTGCTTGTGCACTCTCTCTTTCTCTCTCTCTTTCAAAAAAATAAACTTAAAAAAAAATAAAGACCTCCAGTGAAGGCAACATCACAGCTTTCTGATGATGTCTTCATCTATAACCAGATTAGGAGTTTCCTCTTTTTATCTTATGCTTCATGTTATGGCACAAATTCTAGCTCCCTCTTCACTAAAGATTGAGAACAGCTGTCTCCTTTCCAATTTATTAGACATAAGATTCACTTGTATTAAATTTCGTCTTTTTCCCCTCTCCAGTCTACAAGTATTTCACTTCCTTGCCTCATCTCTCCCCACTGGATCTCCAGTTTAGGGCTAACAGCATGTTGAGGATGGTCTTGGAGTTCATCTTCCATTGTGCCATGGGACCTAGGAGTGAACACAGAGCAGTGAGCTAGGGCCTGGTGCCATAACTGCAGAGCTGCTTCTGCCCCTAACTGTGTGACCCTTGGCATGTGACGGAAACTTTCTGCACTTGAGTGCCCCCATCTGAAAAAGAAATGGGCAAGATAATTTATTTCTAAATTTCTTCAACTCTGAAGCTGCTTTGAGTAAATCTTAACAGCTCTATTCCAGTTTTTAAATCTTGACAGAGAGCATACCAGTTCCAAAAAAGAAAAAAAAATCTTTGTTAAAGTTCTGAATCACTTGATTTTGCACTTTCTGGCTGCCAGAATCTTGACCCCAATCATCAAGTAAAACTTGTCCAGTTTAGATATCTATATTTGATCATCCAGTGTGTGTGTGTGTGTGTGTGTGTGTGTGTGTGTAACTCAGATGATTCAAAGTCAGATACAAACGACATGATTCAGGGGCACCTGGGTGGCTCAGTCGGTTAAGCATCCAACTTCAGCTCAGGTCATGATCTCACAGTTCATGGGTTCCAGCCCTGTGTTGGGCTCTATGCTGCCAGTTTGGAGCCTGGAGCCTGCTTTGGATTCTGTGTCTTCCTCTCTCTCTGCTCCTCCCCTGCTTGTGCTCTCTCTCTCTCTCTCAAAAATAAATAAACATTAAAAAAGAAAAAGAAAAAGGAATAAAATACATGATTCAAAAGTCAAATATAAAAAAGTATAGATTGAGGATTCTGACTCCCACATCTTCCCTTCCACCCTGTTCTCTATCACCTCATTATTTCCTCCCCATAATCTCTGCTTCCCATATATTATTCTACTAGTTCTTTATGGAAGTATGAGCAAATGTGCTCCTCTCATCCACTAATTCTTATTATATTATCTGTACCTTTCCTTTATTTATTTCAAATGTTTAGTTTTGAGAGAGAGAGTGTGAGTGGCGGGGGGGGGGGGGCAGATAGAAAGAGGTCAACAGAGGATCCAAAGTGGGCTTTGAGCTGATGGCAGCAAGCCCAATGCAGGGATCAAACTCACGAACTGAGACGTCAAGACCTGAGCTGAAGTCAGACACTCAACCGAGTCAACCAGGTGCCCCATCTTTTATTTTTTTATTTGAGAGAGAGACAGAGAGAGAGACAGAGAGAGAGAGATAGCTTGAGCAGGGGAGAGGGACAGAGGGAGAAAGAGAATCTTAAGCAGTATCCATGAGTAGTGCAGAGCTCAATGTGGGGCTCGATCCCATGACCCTGCGATCATGACCCGAGGTGAAATCAAGATTTGGATGCTCAACCAACTGAACCACGCAGGTGCCCCTGCACCTCTCTTTTTTTGAATTTAGTTTTGATTTTTTATTGAGATATAATTGACATGTTTTATCAGTCTCACGTATACAACATAATGATTCCATATACAATCTAAGGATCATCATGATAAGTCTAATTGACATCCATGATCACACATAGTTACAATATTTTTCTTGTAATGAGAACTTCTAAGATCTACTTTCTTCACAACTTTCAAATAAACAATACAGAATTGTTACCTATCTGTCACGCTGCTGTACATTATATCCCATGACTTATTTACTATATAACTGGGGGGGGGGGGTTGTACCTTTTCACCACTTTCATCCACGCCCAGTCCCCTGCACTTTTCCCTTTTCGCTAGGCTCTGACATCTTTCCACGTTTCTCTTTAGACGGTGTCCTCACTGTTTTCTCATAGCTGCATCGTGTTCCTTTGTCTAGAGGTATCATGATTTAGTCAGCTTGTCTCCTGTAGATGGATGCTCGGCTCATTTCCAGTCTTTTGTTATTACAAACAATGCTACGATGGATAGCTTTGTAAATATGTGTGCAAATCCTTCTGTAGGATAAATTCCCAGAAGCAGTATTATGAGGTCAAAGAGTAAATGCACTTGAAGGTCCACCAGATCTTGCCAAATTGTCCTCCATGGGGCTTTATGGTTCTTACATTTCCATCCTCGATACAGGAGAGTCTCGCTTTTCCACAACCTCCCCGTTGGGTGGATTGTCAAATCTTTGGACTTTTGCCAGTCTGATAAGTGAGAAATGGTAACTGAGGATGGTTTGGATTTTATTTGCTCTTATTAAGAACAAGTAACTCAGAGCCCTTTGAAAGCAACAAACAGATATGTTGAAAATGATGGAGTCACATCATGGTAGGAACCATATTTGACTTATTACTTATGCTCTAAATCAGAGTTTCTTTACCTGGCTGCACAGCAGAATCACCTTTTCACAAACGTGGGAGCCTGGGTCCCACCTTAGCCAATGAAAGGAGAGACCTTGGAGACAGAGCTTTAGCTCGTTGTGCCTCAAGCTGAAGTTCTCTGGGTCGTGAATCTGTTTCTCTTTTTCTAGCTGTGTTCTCTGTGTGGCATCTGGGGCCAGCTTCTGTATTCTCTTTTTCCTTAGCTGCAGAGGAACATTCTAAGTCTTTTCTGCAGCAAGCATGGCTTCTCGCTTGGGAACAAAGCTGTGAAGAGACCCCATTGAATGGCGTGTCCCAACAAGCTGCGTGTAGCATGGGAAGCGGCCACCATGGAGCATCGGCTGTTCAGCCCTTCCTGCCCAGTGCCTGTAGGCTCCACCAACCCTTAGGACCACAGGTTTGCCTCTCTCTTTCTCTCTCTCTTTCAGAAGGAAACATTAAAAAAAGGAACAACAGGATTCTAAGGCTGGCTCATGTTCACAGTTACGCTTCTGTCCTCCTAGAACATTTCCAACTTAGCTAGTGTAGGACTACTCTGGATTTTCAGGACATATTCCAAATGCAAATCATCTGTCTTACCAATACGTACATATGGATGTAAATACACGGATACTCATCCATATCATAGAAATAAAATTGTGAGGTTCTGCACCAATTTCAAAATCATGTCCTACCACGGAGAACTATGGCTTAGGAACTTAGCAAAGTGGTGAAAAACCTGGGCTTCATCTCTAATACACCTTCCAGAACTGTGGTGACTGGAGGGGCTAAGATCCTCCTCTTTGGATGCCAAGGGAACCTCAAGATTTGCACACGGACTGCAGGTGGTAAAACGCTGTTGCCCTTCTCTCTCTTGCTCTGCAGGAAAATCAGTTCACTTCATTGCCCTTCAAGCAGGGAAGACAACTGGTCCCAGTGAGGGAGGTCCTTGTGGGAGAGAAAGGGGATGTGCTTTGTCTTTCAGGGCAGGAGGGAGCTGTCCTACAGTCTTGGGGCTGGCCGGGGGCTGGCATAGACTCCAAATAACCTGCAGAATTGCCTGCAGTGAGTATGGAGCCAGAAGCCCAGCAGCAGCACCCTCTTCCTGCTCCAGAGAGTTTACAGAGGCACCTCATAACCCAACAGACTTGATTCCATCTAACTTCAGCCACTCACAGGATCAGCAATAATCTGTTCCATTGGTAACACCCTCTGAAGGGCATCTGAGGCAAGTAAACCAAGAATAGTAGCATTTATTGAATGAAAATGGGGCTAGTAAATGGGAACTGTATCTATAAGTAACATCATTTTCCATTCTGTTTCTAATGTAGTTATTTCTGACTACCTCTATGGCTTGGAAAGGTGGTGTTAAGAGTTTGAAAATGAGCAAAACTATCACTCTTACTGTCTTCAAGGTCCTAGACTTCATCTCCCCCAAGAACAGGGAGAAGTTCATTCCCACGGAGAGAATAGTTCCTTCCTCTCCTTCAGCTCTGGTCCAAAAAGAATAGTCCTCACTTTTGTGGATGCCACTGAGGAAGGTCAAACAAATGTGTGGAGAGACATAGAAGGCCAGTGGACAGGGATACTTGCTGTGCTGTGATTCTTTGGAGCAGCTGTGGAGGTCCCTGGGGACACCTTGCCCAGTGTAGAGCCCTGACCTGGGCATCTCAGCAAGATTAGTTTCCCCTGGACCCCAAACACCCATGAATAGAGACCACACATTTCGGTTGGCTGTGCTGTGAATTCAGAAATTTCTTTTTTTTTAAGTTTATTTTTATCTATTTTGAGAGAGAGAGATAGAGAGCCAGTGGGGAGGGGCAGAGGGGGGCGGGGAAGAAAGAGAGAATCCCAAGCAGGCTCTGTGCTGTCAGCACAGAGCTAATTTGGGGGCTCGAACTCACAAACTATGAGATCATGACCTGAGCCAAAACCAGAAGTCAGATGCTTTAACCGACTGAGCCACCCAGGCACCCCCAGAAATTTCTCTAAGAACAGGGAATATGTGAAGTTGTATCTGGTAATCAAACAATAAAGGGGGGACTGGGGTGCCTGGGTGGCTCAGTCAAGCATCTGACTTCAGCTAATGATCTCATGGTTCACAGGTTCCAGCCCTGTGTCAGGCTCTGTGCTGACAGTTCAGAGCCTAGAGCCTGCTTCAGATTCTGTCTCTCTGTCTCTCTCCCTGCCCCTCTCCTGCTTGTGCTCTGTCTCTCTCTCTCAAAAATAAACATTAAAAAATTTAAAAAAAAATAAAGGGAGGACAGATTTTTGAAATCGGCATTTTTTGAAGCACTCAATGGGGCACAATTTACTTGCCTCCATGAAAAGTCTCTGAAAACATTCTATCTCCATGGTGCAGAGTAGACATTCATTCTTTGCGAAGTTTCCAAGCAGGAACAGATACCAGACAAGCTAGTTGTTCGGCATCACAAATTCAAAATAGTTATATTAGCTGTATTTAAAATGTTTTACCTGGTTATTTGGGCACCCACAAAGCCCAACCCAACACGCCTGATTTTCTTCTGGTAGCATCTAGAAAAGTTGATTTTTTTTTTTTCTGTTTGGCCGCCCTCTTCTTGACCTCCCTTTTCTCCCCAGTGCTACTTATAAGATGGCCAACCTCTCATTCCAAATAATTACTTAGTAGTACCAGACGCTGCTTTTTCCCACAGTGTGTCTCCCCCTTCTCCATGATTATAAGACAAAAGCAAGCGACGTTTCTCAGAAAAGAGCTGGAAAATTGGAACCCAGAGAAGTGTGTGCTGCTTGGTGACCCAAGAGTCCCCCAGGGGTACCAGATCCACTTCCCACCTCCAGGGTTTCCCTTTCACAGTCCCCAGAGAAATGCCACCAGTGCAATTTTCTGCATCTCATTCCAAACTCACGAAGGTTCTCATTATATTTTCAACATGAAACCTCAGCACTCAAAACGAATCATTTAGGATGACAAGGAAAAGATATGAAAGCCTCTGGTAACTGGAATAATTAGAGGAACGGAATCCCCAACTGCACCGACTTGTCCCTTCCATTTTGAGTATGAGGACGGGCCAGAGAGCTTGGTTCACACCCAGAACCTTCCCCTGGCTCTCTGTGAGGCCTTGGGCAAATGACCTTCTTGGCATCCTGGAGAGCTTCATCTTTCTTTTCAGTAGTCTTGTTGGGAAAGGCAGGGGTTTAGAAACTTCTGCAGGAAGCTGGCCAATGCTTAGGCTTTTCAAGCTTATCTGGTGTCCTCGGCTTGTCCCAGGAGGGAGCATAAGTAGTATTGCCTTTCGAATGTGACCTATAGCTCAGCCGTGTCACTCTCCAGGATTCTGAATTTATGCCTGCCAGAGAAGTTTGTCCGGCGTTTAAATTAGGTAGAATTTCACAGAACCAGCACACCAGCAGGTTTTTAAATAGAATGTCTTCCCAGAGATAGTTGTCCATACCCATGGGGAAATGCACTGAGCTTTTCCAGGGAGGAGCTGGCCCGATACCCAGCCTAGTAGAATCCCAGCTGAGTCTTGTGCAGAGGTTAAGGCCAGCTTTCCGGGGAACACAGTAAGTTCGGGAATTGAATAGTGGCCAGACAGGTGTTATTCGGTCCAGAATTATCACAGTCTTTGTTATTTGCATCATAAATGTGCACCCAACCTCATTTACTTTTAGTCATTAGAAACCTCCTTCCCTGCGGGATCCATTAGTGGGAAAGAGAGGCTGATTTCAGATACGGGAACTGTAGGAGGTAACTGATCGCCTGGCCTACCTGGCCCAGGTGGAGGCCAACCAGGAGACTGTGGGGACTCAGCCTGTGTGGGAAGAGTGGGGGGCTCCAGGGACACAGGCTGGAATGCACCATGGACCTACAAAAAGCAGGGCAGAGTGACAACCTAGTGAGGCCAGCACCGGGGTCGGGGGTACTCACCATGTTGGATGTATAGTTTGCAATCCAGAGGGTGGAGACGTGAAGGTCCTTAATGATACTGTGGTTGGAGATCGAGAATTTGGATTTATTTTCTATCACCACTGTTAAAGGAGCAGCAGTTATAATTTATGAAGTGAAATTCATCAACACACTGAGAGTAAAAAAGAAAGAGAGAGAGAGAGCAAAGCATAAATAAACTATTCTCCAGGAGGTCATGGGGTGGAGTTAAAGTTTTTTGAAGCATGGGTTTGGAGCCAATGAATCATTGTGTTTCACTCTTAGCCCTGCCTCTTAGTGATGGTGAGACTTGAGCTCTGAGTCTCAGTTTGCTTGTCTTTAAGGTGGGAAAGTCATACACAACTGATGAGAGAGCTGTGGGTGTTACATATGAAGCTATCTATCACTTCATGGTTTCTGAAATGCTAAATCCCCACCCCCTCTCCTTCCAATGAATGGAGCACTTTAAAATTCAGTTTTCTGCTTAACTAAGTCAAATCTCCTTTGGTTCAGTCTTTGTTATAATGCGTTTCTGAAAGGCATTAGTTAATTAATTCTGACTTTCGCCGATTCACTCAAAAATCCAATCCAAATTCACTCAAATTAGTCCTGTATTATGAATATTCATTCATATTGTGCTTTATTGTGAGTTATTAGAGAGGCAGGAGACTGGGATGGACATGAGCTGTAAGGAACTGTAGATGTTTTAAAATTCTGTTCCCAGTTTGCTCATTTATTTATTTTTCCAGAAAATGAGTAGCATAAATAAAAATGTAATTATTTAAGAGTTTTGATTAGTTGAGTTTTTGCCATATATAACCACTCATTATCTGCCTGTCTGTCTAATATTTATATACATCTAATCCATCAATGGTATGAGGTCATGCTTTGGGCACAATTTGATTATGCATCTCTAAGTTATTTCATGACATTTGTGAAGTTGATTTGTACATCATTAATAGGATGGAATGATTTAAAGTCCACAGAGAGTGGCACCTGGGTGGCTCAGTCGGTTAAGCGCATCTGGCTCTTGATTTTGGCTCAGGTCATGATCTCAGGGCTGTGAGATGGAAGCTCATGTCAGGCTCTGTGCTGATAGCGCAGAGCCTGCTTGGGAATCTCTCTCCTCTTTCTCTGCCCTTCCTCTGCTCTCTCTCTCTCTGTCTCGCTCAAAATGAATGAACATTAAAAAAGATAAAATCCACAAAGAAACGATGAGTAGACTGGTTCCTCATTCTGTCCATCAGCATTTGCTGAGTCACACTGAGCACTCTGCTCCAAGCACTGTCTGAAAGTGGTAATGGTTGTGGGAAGGGAAAATCAAGGGAGATCTCAGACCATCAACTGAGTCCAACCAGGAGCACATGTGGGGTGTGGCAGTGCCTCCTTCTGGGGTTCCTAAAAGGAACCGTGGGGGCCGTGTAGGAAGCCCATGCTGGAAGTAGCAATGGGAAAAAGTGTGCATCCCATTATCTGTCAGATCCGCTCGCTGCTCGGGTCTGGCTTAGAGGATGGCGTCCATGAGGGGTGAACTGAGCATGTGCAGTCTTCTCATACTTAGGGTTTCCCCCTACCGGTCATGACCATTTGTGGGTAATAAAAACATGGACTAGCATTTACAAAAGTGAACAATGAGAATAGGAGGTGTCTGAGTGGCTCTTGGGTAGTGAGGCTAAGCATTATTTTATGAAACCTGTATTTCAGTTGTGTGTATGGGTATATGCCTGTGTCCTGTGTTGTGACATAAAGTGTGGTTCTTATCATGGGTCAAGGTCAAACAAGAATGAAATGTCACCGTGTTGACAATGGGTTCCCCAGTGGAAGTAGTTAGAATGGACTTTAATCTCCTAGAAATCATGAGTGCCAACATTTAAAAGTATCCAACAAATGATATGCTTATCTTATACCACATTCCTTCATATGCTCCTTGAGCAAAAATAGAAAGATTATGATAGTCAGAACTCTACTGTCCATGAAAACAGAAGAAGCTAACACTTTAGAGCAGGAACCAAGCTCTACCTATATGGGAAAGCCTTCTTTTGTGCAGGAGGGGACAGGAATAATACTTTGTGTTCTTAAGGTCAGTATTACTATTGATCAGCTTGGTGGATCATCTGCTTTCCAACATCTCCTTGAATGCATTGCTCCAAATGACAGAATGTCCAAACTTTCTTGAAACTGTTTTTAAACCTACACCTTTTTATTTAAGGTTAGCATTTCCAACAAAATCCTGGAATCATTTCAGTTTCCATTCTAGACATCAATATATATAATTCTTCATTCCAGACTCAAGCTAATCAGCATAGCATGGAAACTGTTTAGTCCTGGAAGTCCTGGATGGGAGGGAAGGGAAGACCAGAGTTTTCACCTATCCACCCTCCCCTGTGTCCTCCGCTGGTTATCTCCCCTCCTCCGACCTCCTGTTCTAAGCCACAAACTGAGAAGGTGGGTCCACTTTGGACCATCTCTGAAGTTCCTCTCAACCTCAATCCTTCCCTCTTCTATTCAAGTTAATTGTTCTTTTTATGTCTAGGAACAGTAGACCCCACCCACTTCCTTTCTCTCTCACATTTTCTGCTTGAGTGTGGCTAAAAACACAGGCTTACTCCTGTCTCCAGGGCAAGATAAGCTTCTGACGGCTGGTAGTAATACACATCTAATTGGCGCACATCAGGGCCATATGGACTGCTTTGGAGGTTGAATAAATGCCAAGGTTGATTTAACGGGGTTATTTGGAATGGGGGAGGTTGTCTGTATTTACAAATTATTTAGTACTGGTAAAGTATCTTTTCTCCCAGAAATATAAACCATTTTTTCAAGCTACCCTTCCATGCTCTCTAAATTCACTTAATCCCATTCAGTGTAGAACACCTCCATGGCTCTTGACTCCAAGGCATAAAAAGAAAGGAACCTAATAAAAGCCATAAAATGTTAGGCTAGTGATCCCCCCTATCAGTTTATCTCTGTCCTGGGTGCTGGGAGATGTGTGCTGAGTGAGTTTTGCACTTTTCCTATATGAAGTTGATCTCCAAATATTAGTGATGCCTATAGAATATTCCCAAATTTCCCTTAAGATCCTATTAATTAGGCCTAGTATGCATGAATTATCTGAATCTATTTTGAATCTATTTATAATTTTCCCTGACATCCTCAGCATAATTTGTTCCATATGCTTACAGCTTGCGTAGTAAACAATATTTCCTTCTATTTGTCACCAAGACAACCTCTCTCAAACTTTAAGGAGTCTCTGTTGTTTAGCTTGTTGCTTTTGACTGAGCTGGGCTTTCCCCTGGCATCATCATCCCATTGTCTCACAGCCTCTGTTCCCAGGCATCAGAAGTCCATCCCCATGGTGGAAGACAACCCATCCATGTCCCTCTGGACTTTTTGTGGAATGTTCTTCCTGATGCTTGTGGGCAGAATTAGCCACAGCATTCTAGAGATAAGCCTTGATGTTGAGATTCACACTTTCAAGAGAATAATTTCTCGTGCTTTCTGAACTGGGTTTCTTTGACATAAAGACCCAGAATAATGTCTGGGTTATCAATTAACAACTTATGTGAATTATACACTGTCCAAAATAGACCTCATGCTTGAACAGTAAGGTCCCTAGCTTACCCACCGTAGCAAAATAACTCATTGAAGACCTATCGTAAATGTACTCCAAGAGCGTTCCATACTTGTAACAATCTCATATTCTAGTTGGAGAAACTGCCTCATACACACACACATGTGAACATCATGAAGGACTCAGGGTTTTAACTAGGTTTTAAAAGATATGGTAGAATAAAAACCAACAATAAAAGAAGATTAAAGAAAGAAAACTGTTGGATGTCCCTTAGTCTTCATTGCCACAACTGGAGGCGGGAATGACCATTTCCATTGGTCAAGATGCAGAAACTGACTCAGAGAGATTGAGAGTCTGTCCAGGGCAGATCACTGCCATACTTTTTGGTCAAGATCATTGGATCCTATTCTCCAAGGCCCTCATGGCGATCAGAGAATTCAATGGGAACCCTTTGCCCTGACTTGCCTTGCACTGTGCTTCCTGAATATTCTCTGATCTTCCTGGCTTCTGACATCCTGAACTGCTTTCCCAGTTTTGGTCTTGGTGCCCTTGTGACCTAGACTTGGTTCTGTGCCCCCAGTGTGCAGTCTCTGTGTTCCTTCCCTGTCATACCATGGACTGTATCTGTGGCCACTGGGTCAGGCTGCCCAGATCCCACTCATCCCAATCCTACTTTGGGGACCCGGCTTCCATTACAGAAATGGAACTCTGACCTATTGGATTTTAAAGTTTCTGCTTTCCCCTTCAATCCACATCACCTCCAAGGGAAGAATGACAGGGCGTTTCAGATGGCTGAGAACACTCAATGCATGATGTCATTGAGGCCCATTACTAGCCTTCCCAGCTCTAACCCTTAGGAACATGTTGGCTGCCCCTCATTGCTTTCGCAAGACAGAGAAACATAACATGCAAGTTGCCCAAGAGCAGTTGAAGTGGAAAAAAATCCTTGATTTCTTTATTTTTCTAAATCAAATAAAATCCGACTTAATTTCTTACTCAGAAAGCTTAGAAAAAATTAACTATCAGTCTCTTTTCAGGGCTTTCCTTGCCTCTAACTGCCCCTCCCCTGCTCCTGCTCTACCTTTGGATTGTACAAGACACTGGAGAGGACCCACCCTGTGGCCTCTGCTCTGCTGTGGTGCTTGCCCTGAGCTCACTGATGCACCTTAGGTGGGCAGTTCTTGGGTCACTCCTAGTCAGGCCAGGAAGACCCCTTGACAGCTCCTGAGAGAGATGAGATACAGTAACTTACCAATTCCACTTTCTCCCCTGGCACACATATATCTCACCTTGTATAGAAGTGAGGTTGAGGTTAAAAGACTGTTTCTCGCCAACGGGATATGGCAGAAGTGATGTACATCACCTCCCAGAGTGACCCCAGAGTCCATGTGACTCCCTACACCAGCTCTATCTGCCGGAACTTTCTGCCATGATGGAAACTTTCCATACCCATACTGATCACTATGATAGCCACTAGCCTTATGGCACTGAAGATCTGAATCTTTAGTTAATTTTTATTAATTTAAACTCAAATAACCTCATGGGTCTAGTAGCCACCATACTGGGCATACAGATCTACCCTCTCATCCCCCTTCTGCAATGACCTTGGAAGTCACGTGTTCTAGAAGGCATAACCACAAGATAGAAGCGGCCCAGGTTCTCAGGTCACCACACGAAAGGCAACTGCCCGGGAAAATTGCTAACTTAGAGCAGCTTGACTCACTTTATGTGCTGTGTGGAGCCACAGAGTTTTCAGGTGTATTTGTTAATACAGAGTGACCTGACCTGTGCTGACTATGGCGGCTCCTGGGGCCTCACAGGTGCCCACGTTGCCATCCCATCAGGGTCAACTCCAGCCCCGCCCACCAGCCAGCTCTGACCCCTGCCCTAGGAAGCCCATTTCCCTGCCCCTGCCCTGTTCCTTTCCCATTGCTTTGCTGGTCAATCCCTTCCCTCTTCAGCCTTCCATCGGCCAGACTTTATCCACCCCTACTCTGGGTCAACCTGGCTTGCTTATCCTCAGTAAGCCTAGACCATGAAGATTAAAAAAAAAGTCTTATTTTGGTTTTTTTTTTTTTATCCTAGGCCCTGCCTAGTGACCTCTCTTTTTTTCAGCTCTATTCTTCCCTAGAGTCTGCCACCGAGAAAAACAAAGTACAAAATTTCTCAATAAGTACTATACTGCGTTAAATTATTAATAAATCATCTAGTTTTAACTACAATTGCAGAGCTCTGGGAGTAGAGATAAGGGAAGAAATTATTTTCCTTTATTCGTGCCAAGTTGGCACTTTTGTCAAAGGCCTGAGATCCTGGCATGGGAAGTTCCACAGAAACAATTTATTTAAAAGTATAACCCAGCTGGGCAGGCCACAGAGAGCTCAGCTCTCACCCCACACCCACCCTGGTCCAAAATCAGCATCCCACAGAACAAACCCCATCCCCACAGGGTCTTAGGAAGAAAGGCATATGTTACTGAAATTTTCAGTAAAATTTCTTGGAGAGACAGAGAAGGAAAGTCACAGCCCATACTTCAGGGTGAATGGAACTCCCCATCAAACATTTCTTTTATTCCCCACCCCTCAAGTTTCTCCCCCTTGCCAGCTGTTTCTCTTCTTACTCATCCCTCTCCTGGCCTCTCAAATTCCCTCCTAACACCCCGAACAATTTCCTTTCTCCCTCAACTTGTGTTACTCGCTCTGCAAAACAACATCTCCCAGAGCTGGTCAAACAGGGAGGACATTTCCTCACACATGTCCTTTGTGAGGGGGAGCTCACCCGCCACCCACTGCCCACCCAAAGCAGTTCAACAAAAACAAATAATACAACCTCGCTATTGTTAGAGAGGGATGTAACCATTGTAAGCAAAGCCTAACCATCTGCTTTTTTCTTCCTTTCGGATGGTCTCATGCCACCATTTGTGTGAGGGATACCTTTCCCGTGAGCCACTGTGGCTGAAGTCCTGGGATCTGGTCCTTTGAAGAGGATCTTACTCAACCTGCACTGTTTGTCCTCTGGCAGCTACAACACAGCACAGACCAGTTCCCTGCCCCAGAGAACCTGCAGCTTTGACTGCAGCTGGTGGAAGGAAGCTTGCTATCCCAATGCCGCTGTTTCCGCTGCAACCCTCATTGTTCCTAGACTTAGTTACCACATGAGTGGTTCAAAGCAATAATCTTCTTTTGCTCTCATTTTGGAGTCCTGTGTTTTCCCCATCCGCCTCTATTATCCTGAGAGCCTTATTTTTCCTCTTGATCCAAACCAAACACTGTTTATCAGTCATAGGAAGGGCTTTGCAGGGTTCCTGCCCACAGTGCGGAGTGATACACAGAGCTTCCTGTGCAAGCATGGCCCTATTCCAACACAGTGGAACGGGCTGCAGGGCAGATCGGCGTCATAAGCTGGAATGGTCTGTGCCAGGGCCAGGGAGTCACATCTGTCCTTTCTCTGCCTGTCACCGTGGGCCAGAGAGGGCCTCAGACACAAATGTCAGAGCCTGAGTGCCTGGACCTTTCTTAGGGAGGACCTGGTGTGCATTGAGGGTAGTTCCGATAAAGAACGAGAAGAGTGATACTATGGAGCACTGTGTGTCTTAGAAATGTTTATATGCTTCCAAAGCTGCTTTAAACATGATGACACACACAGAGAAGTTCCATTTTTAGAGTTCACTGGAACCTAACGGGCTTGGGGAGGGTGATCTTGAGCACTGCCCTTAGAAGGGGTAGTGCTATGAAGGGCTCCTGCATGATTGATGAGGAGAAAGGAGACCGCCTTCCCACCCAGTGCTCCCATTTACCAGGCATGTGACCCTGTGAAGTTCCCTCATTTGCCAGGGTCTCAGTTTCCCTATCTGTAAGTTGAGAGAACTGGACTCAAGGTTCACCACTCTGTGAACTCTCCATATTATGAGCATGCTGTAGAGTACTTACTAGAAAGGCTTGGCTCACAGGTTAAATGGTGGCCACTTATTGAATCACTCAGTAGGGACAACAATGGGCATTGGGAATACAAGGGCAGCTAAGATACGGTCTTTAGCCTTGAGATGATCACAGTCCAGTATAGGAGATACACAAGTGGACAGATAGTTATGATTCCATATGTAAGTGGCATAGTACATAGAGGTAAGTACAAGGTGCTTATAGAAGCATAAAGGAGGGGTGTACTGCTGCCTGAAGAAGTTAGGGTGGTTTTCTAGAAAAGTATGATCTCCCTTTTGAAGAAGAACACATTGCCAGGCAGAGAAGGGGCTGAAGGAGGCAGGGGAGGTGTGTTTCAGGAAGAGGAAACCACCTGAGAGAACTGTTCTTGGAAAATGACCATCATCTCCCCACCCACCGATGGGGGCCACTTCCCACATCGGTGCCATAGGAGTCCAGCCCCCGGTCACACTGAGCGGACCAGGGATAGATATCTGATTTCAAAGCAGCTGGTTTATAACTGGGACAGGGCTCTATGACTTGCAGCCTGGATGGAGAAGCTTCAGGCAGAAGCTAGCATTGTTGTCTCTGTTGAGTGACCAAATTGGGAACCAAAGATCGCTGTGCTTATCTGGGGGAACTGAGAGAATGAGTTTGCATGAATAGTGGTGCTGAGGGAGTTGAGGTTGAGCCTGGGTGTACAAAGTCATGAGGGAAAATGAGCCATGGGAGAATGGAGTAAGAAGGAGAGACCATGAAGGAGAGGCCATACAGAGGAAGCAGAGCTCTCATGCATGGTCTTCCATTCCCTCATTCTGGGAGACCCCAAGAGGAGACTAGCCTCCAGCTCCTGGAACCTTCTCATTTCTGTTCTCAGGAGCCCTGTCATTGTGTCAAAATTCTTTTCTTTCTTTTGGATTTAATCTTATAAAATTAAAAAAAAATGTATAGACAAAATTTTAACATACCCACATAGCTATTACCCAGAATTAGCAAGTGTTAAATATTTGCTATGTTTTTTTTCTAGATATATACATTATAAAACAGAAGAAATTACAACTTAAATTTAATGTTGAATATTCTCTGTTTTTCTTCCTTGGTCTCTCACTCTTTTCACAAGAGGAACCAATTAGAAATTTGGCCCATATAGGGGCGCCTGGGTGACTCAGTCAGTTAAAGGTCAGACTTCAGCTCAGGTCATGATCTGACAGTCTGTGAGTTCAAGCCCCGCATTGGGCTCTCTGACAGCTCAGAGTCTGGAGTCTGCTTCAGATTCTGTGTCTCCCTCTCTCTCTGCCCCTCTCCTCCCACTCATGCTTTGTCTCGCTCTGTCTCTCAAAAATGAATAAATGTGTAAAAAAATTTTTTTAAAGAAATTTGGGCTGTATCCATGAACATTATATAAAGGGGCAATGCCTGTATCAGAAAAGAAAGACTTTCCAGAGGTGGAAGCTTCCATCCATGTCTCACTGACTAGAATCTTGTCACGTGGCCACTCCAGCATATGAGGGAAGCTAAAACCAAATGTGTTTTTTGACTGCTATTGTTTGCTTAATCTGATGTACTGCTTGGAGCAAAAAATGATTATGTTAAGATGGAAAGAGAGAATGAATTTGGGGTGACAACAAGCTGATTTTACCCATGAGGTGTATTTATCAATTTGTAGCTGTGGCTCTGGCAGTTCTTAAGATTTTCTCCTTGTCTTTAGTGTTTGTTCCACAGTCACAGGACTGTGACCCTGTGACTCCATTTATTTGTATGGATTCTGCTAAAGATCCAGGACATTCTTTCACATCTGAAAACTTCTGTCTCCAGCTTTGGAAGACTCACTGTCTTCTCCACCACCATTTGCTTTTTCTGAAACATCTTATTCCAACCTCTCAGCCTCTGATTTTTTTTTTAATGTTTTCCATCTTTTTGCCTCTTGCCCTATATTCTAGGTGATTTATTCAAAGGCATTTTCTAGTTTAAGTATCTATTGAGTTGTGTCTAAATTTCTATTCAATTATCCATCTAGTTAGGTTTTTTTTGAAACTAATGATATAACCTATTTTTCTACACTTTTAATATGTTGTTTTTCATTTTGATTTCTCATATTTTGTAGGGTTCCATTCTTGCCTCATGGAATCCTTTTTTTCCCCTTTATTTGTGAACTCGAAAAAAATATTTACTTTGTGAAGCAAGATTGACAATGAATTTATAATTATTGGAACTGTGTGATGGGCGCATAGAGCTTCTTTATTTTCTCCAATGCATGTGTTTGAAATTTTCCATTTAAAAGTTTTAATGATGAATCTGGGGTTATAAGCCAATAAGAACATTATTTTTCAAAGTTTACTAAGGTGCTGTTTGCCTGGTATGAGGCTGTTCTCTGATGTGTAAAGAGAAGATTGATTGAGACCCCTTTCTTTTTTTTTTTAATGTTTTCTAATGTTTATTTATTCTTGAGACAGAGACAGAGCGTGAACAGGGGAGGGGCAGAGAGAGAGGGAGACACAGAATCCGAAGCAGGCTCCAGGCTCTGAGCTGTCCGCACAGAGCCCAACGCGGGGCTCAAACCCACGAACTGTGAGATCATGACCTGAGCTGAAGTCGGACGCTCAACCGACTGAGCCACCCAGGCGGGGGCCCCTTTCACTCCTCAAATAAATATTAATTCAGTGCCTTCCTCTTCAGTGCAAGATAGCAGTGAACTATCCTCAGAGCACTTACGTTCTAGAGGGGTGACACAAATAATAAATAAAAAGACAAATTTGAGGTGATTAATAGTTACATATATATATGAAGTTTTAATGATAATAGTCATTTATTTGGGATTTTGGATTTTCCCCTAGTTCTAGGGGCACCAGGTATCTCACTTGTGGCACCTGGGACTCCTTTCCCTGTGTCATTGTCATTATGCCTTGAGAGTGCTTCTCTGGCACGTGTTGCTTTCTCTGGGACATGCAAATGAGCCAGGCTTCAAGAGCCACTGCACAGTAAGGCTTAGGTTTTGCTTCTGCCTGGCCTGGAGGGTTTCACTACTTAGTTTCTTTTCTTGAGCTCCTGGCATCATGTAGAAAGCCCAAGTTTGAGCTCTGTGCACAGGCATGGCACAATCCTGGGCTCTGACTTCCACCAGATAATCCCTTTTCCAAACATAACTTTCGTGAATGGCAAATTTTTCTGGTTCTTACCCAGGCCAATGGGCAGAATTTTTGCCATTGTTTTCTCAGCCCTTTTTGACTTTATGCAAGGACCTTATGCAGTAGATAGGATCCAGCTTCTCTTGTGCTGGTCTGCTTCTCTTGATCCCACACGCATCCTGCAGGCAGCAGAGCCATGGAAATCTATGTGGGTTTCATCTCCTACTAACTACTTTGAATTTGAGTTCCTTATTCCTGGCACCTGGGGATTACTCTCTTAGTTTTAAACATTCATAAAGAGCAAAAAAGTTATTTTATTACATTTTACTACATTCCATATTTTGGGGCCAGAAGGAGGGGAGTGGGCTTGGCAGTCTGCTTAGGTCTGGACCTGGTCCAATGTCATTGCCTTTCCAAGAGCTCTTGGCACCCTTGCACTAAACTTCCCCTTCTCTTAAGCTAGTTTGAGTGAGTATCTGTACCTTACAATCAAAAGAGCTCTAACTAGAACAGACATGATGTGGTCAGGGAAAGATGAGATGATAGAAGATAGATAGATGATAAGCAGTTTTATCTCTGGGAGTTAAGCAAAAGTTTTCAGCTGGGGAGTGATGTGACTGATTTGTGTGCGAGAAAGGCACAGAATGCAGCACTTGGAAAATCAGACTGCTTGGGGTTGAGGGCAGCGAAGAGAAGAGAGGCAGAAGGACTCTTTCTATGGCCATCTCAATAATGCAGGTGAGAGGTGATGAAGTCCTGAACTAAGAAGGCAGTGGGAATGTGGGTTTTTTAGGGGAAAAAAAAAAGATTAAAATTGGTGAGTATCTGCTCTGCCTACACTAGACATTTTTCATGCATTTTCTCATTTACTGTTTGCAACGCTGTGGAGAGTTCCATATCTGACTGTTATCCCTATTTACAGATAAGAAATTACAAGCTCAGAGAGATTAAGTAATTCGATCCAAGTCCTATAACTGGTAAGTGGCTGAGTCAAAATTTGAATGTAAGTCTCTAACATCAAAGTCCATCCACATTCTTCTCTTTACATAAAGGACCTTTTAATAGGAATTGGTATAAATTGCATGTGGAGGATAAGGAAGAGGGAAGAGTCGACAAGGACCCTTGAGGTTACTAGCTTGGGAAGCTAACAATTGGAGAGACCACTAATTGAGATAAGGGCACAGGAGGCAAAGCATGCTTGGGGAGGAAGGAAATTAGTTTATTTTGTGCAGTGGCTGGAAGTCATCTAGGTAGAGATTTCTAGTGGATGATTGGAAATAAGGGGCAGGAGCCAAGGAGAGACTTCAGCTGGAGATATAACCCTTGAGTCTTTGGCTTATTGCTGGTTACAGAAACCAGATGAGAAGATGAGAAGTCTTCAGTGAGTTGGTGGAGTGAGAACCTAGGGTAGACCATGGGAGGCATCAATATCTGAGGAGAGAGCATAGGTGGAGCCAGGGAAGTTGTTCGGAAATATGGGGGAAAAAGAAAAGGGAAAGTTGTTGGGAAAAAAAAATAGAAAAGAAAAGAAAAGAAAAAAAAAAAGAAAAGAAAAGAAAAGAAAAGGTAGTCACAGGATCCACGGCAAGTAGAATCTTAAAAACGAAGGGAAGAGAGATTTTTTTAAAGAGGGTATTTTCAATACTAACAAATGCTAAAGAGGTCAAACAGGATATAGACTGAAAATAAGACATTGGATGTGCCAATTAGGAAGTCATCTATGACCTTTGCAAGGACAGAGAAAAGGAGTGATTAATCTTGCCTGGGGCAAGAGAAAGCTAGAGAAAGGCTTTACAGAAGACTTGACATTTGAGTTGGGCCCTGAAACATGGTGGGATTGTGCCAGGCAGAGAAGAGGGTGAAAGGCACTTCGGGCAAAGGGAATAACATGAGAGGAAAACAAAACCCCAGGCAAAGGCACCATTTGGAACTTAGAGCTCTTTGGATTTTCACAGGCAACGTCAAGTTGGCGGCGCAAGTGTATTAGGCCATGTTTTGTTTTCTACATTTCAGAGAATCTTATGGTTTCTCTTTCCACTGTAGACATAATAATGGAGATTGGGAAATACGGTTGGTGTCTTCCAAAGGAACACAGGGTTCAATCCTTTACGAAGGCAGGGTTCTAATCAAGCAGAGCGAGTGGGGAGACTCGACAGGTACATCTCACAGAGCACGTCATGATTTAGAAGGGCAGTAAAGGCTAGCTGCGGGTACAAGTAACCCAAAGCTCTCTGCAGTTTGACACAATCAAGGTCTCATTCTCATGTACAGAATCTGACAGCATCCAGCAGCACTTCTGGGAAGCTCTCTTCCAGTGGTGACTTGGATATCTGTGTCTCTTCCATGTGTGCTCTGCCATCTAGGACCCTTTCCCTCTCAGCAGAGGGATGGGAAAAAACCTGTAGAGAAATCATTCTAGACACTTGGTCAGCCCAGGTAGAAGGGATACCTCACTGCCACTCACATTCGTATGCCATATTTGGTCACACAGCCAATCTAAAGGCAAAAAGCCTGGGACATGTGTGCAAGCACACTGGTATTGTGAGCACTAACTGTATATTCCATTGATTGATGTTCAAATATTGATTATTAAAGCATTTTTGTTTCTCTTGGAAAATGTAAAAGGCTTTAGGCATTGTCCATTGTCTATGTTGAGGTAAGCCTGGTCATCTGATTCATTGCAGTCTGTTTCGCAGAATAATCTTTCATGTTTTTCATGGGAAAGTAAATGGGTGCAGCCACTGTGGAGACTAGTTGGAGGATCCTCAAAAAATTAAAAACAGAACTACCCTACAGCAATTCCACTTCTGGGTATTTCACCCCCATGTTTGGTGCAACATTATTTACGATAACCAAAACATCGAAATAATGTAAGTTTCCATCAATGGGTGAATGGACAAAGAAGGTGTCACACACACATACACACACACACACACACACACACACGCACACTGGAATATTATTCAACCAGGAAAAAAGAAAGGAAATCCTACCATTTGTGACTACAGGGATGGACCTTGGGGGTCTTTTGCTAAGTGAAGTAAGTCACCCAGAGAGAGACAAACACTGTGTGATATCACTTACATGTGAAATCTAAGAAACAAAAACTGACCTCATTTCACAGATACAGAGAAGAGATTGGCGGTTGCCAGAGGGGTTAGAAGGTTTGCAAAAGGGGTGAAAGGTAGTCAAAAGGCACAAACTCCCAATTCTAAGGTGAATAAGTCCTGGGCATGTAATACAACATGGTGACTATAGTCGTTAAGAGTGTAAATCGTAAAAGCTCTCATCACAAGAAAAAACTGGTTTTTAAGTACACCTGGTGATGGATATTAACTGAACTTCTGCTGTTATACATGTATCAAGTCATTATGTTGTAAATCTAAAAGTAATAAAATGTTATATGTCAATTGTGTCTCAGTGAAAACAAATAAGACAAGAACAAAAATCTCGTATTAGTGGAATTCTTCCCTCACACTGTGAGCAACTCTCCTACAGGGTTAAAGACCGTACAATTGTGCTTATTGGTGTTTGCCAAGGTGAACCCAATTCTCAAGGCAGAATCAATTTGATGGATTCATGGTGCCTCACTGTTGTGGTTGGCAGTGTAGAGAACACCACAGCACAGACGACGCCTTTCAAGAAACATCTATGTCAACTCTGCAGGCTGAGCACGAAGGAGGATTTATTGCCTATCATGATGGTGCAATACTTTTTGTATATTTAGTCAAGGACATCTTAATTTCTGTGTGTGGATAATATAAAAATATTAACACCAATCCTAAGAAAGAAAAACTCCACACATCATTTTTAAAATTTTTCTTATGTTCCCTTTGATTTTTTTTTAAATTTTAAATGTTTATTGTTAAGAGAGAGAGAACATGTATGTGAGTGGGGGAGGGTCAGAGCTAGAGGGGGTGCACAGAAGATCCCAAGTGGGCTATGAGCTGACGGTATCGAGTCTGATGTGGAGCTCAAACTCACATACTGTGAGATCATGACCTGAGCTGAAGTCGGATGCTTAACCGACTGAGCCACAATCCTTTCAATTTGTTTTAAGAGGCATGTGAAGTCCTCATTGAGTTGTGTAAATAGCATGGCTTGTCCTTAAGCTTTGCCCCACCACATCATCTGCCTCTGTGACGCGACTTTCTGCCACTCTCATTTTGCTGTCTACATCCTGGTCATGCCGCTGTACCCTGTTCTTGACCAGTGTCCTTCTACCTCAAGACGTCTGTTTGGCATTCTCGCAGATGGTCTTGCCCAAGCTTTTCACATGACTGGTTTGTTCTCATAAACTGGTCTCCACTCAAATGCCACCCCCCTTAGAGAGGATTTCCCTGAGCACCCCATGAAAAGCACCCCCCTTCTTCCCTATCATATCAGATCACCATACTTACATCATGGCATTTTCCACAACCGGTACGCTTTTCTTTCTTTCTTTAAGTTTTTGTTTATCTATTTCACTAGAATGTGAGCTTCTATAATGAATATGTAAATTTTCTTCTTTTTCGAATTTTTCCTATAGGCTCTTTTCCTGAATAAATTCTCAGGAGAGAGATTATTGAATCAAACGTTGTAAATATTGTTATGTTTCTTGAAATGTAGTTGCCACATTGCTTTCCAAAGGCTGTACCATTGCCTACTGGGAAGTGGTTTGTACCATTTCACTTCATTATTGTTAATACACGGTTATATTATATATGTATGTTGAGTACATTTAGCCAAATTGCCAAATGACATATATATGTGTATATAGGTATATACACACAAAAATACATATACATATATGTGTATATATACACACATGTATGTGAAAGTTAACAAATTGACTAAGCATATTCAAGTATTACTTATGAATTACTAGAGACTAATTAATACCTGAGCATGAGATAAAATCCCGTATTTTATCCATATTCTCCTCAAACCAAACTGAAGGACACAGTCTCCTTTATTAGTACCCCTTCCCCCCTTTCTGAAGTTCTTTATGCCTCATGCAATAAAGAATCTTCTCTAAGTGCACCAAGACAGAAAGGGGTACAGCATTCCTAAGAAACACATCCCATCTCTCTGCATTTACTTGTCTACGACCTCAATAACCAGAACAACAAATCTGCGAATGCCTTTAAATGCTGAGACCATTCGGGTGAAGGAAAGTCTAGCTTTACTAAGCTTTTGCACCGTCAAAATAAACAGATTGGATTTATAGAAAATTATCAGGATCTCTGCGGCTCGAAGCAGAGCACACAATAAAATTCTTGCAATATTTGGAAGGGCCAGAAACTTGTTACTTAACAACTAATAAGAAGTAAAGGATGAATAAAGAAACAAACACAATCAGGGCACCTTGCATAGATAGTGATAAAGTGATAGTGATAAAGTGCTGTGACCTGGAAGGTGTGTTTAACACACTCTCTGCGCCTGGGGCCCAAGACAAGGGGCAAAGCAAAAAAAGAAGGAAACCCGGAGGCCAAGGCCACCCCTTCGACTTTTGTCGATTTAACAAACGTTTATTACTCACACGTGGTGTGCAAGGGAGGCTGACTGAGGCTATTAAGATACGGCCAGAGCCCTTGAGGGGTCTTTTTGCTTCCCTGGATTTCTACACACTCGTGTTTAATGAAGGCTTAGAAACAGCCTGGCTTCCAGCTCTCAGGAGCTGACAGAGAGATTTAAGGCCATTTTATTGAAACACCAGAGTATCTGGCTACTCTAAGCCAGCGAGTTGCCGCTGGAGGGATGGGAGTGGTAGGGTCATGGGGTGCAGAGGAAGGGCTGGAAGATGCCCCTTCTCCACCAGGCTCTGCCCCTGCCTTGCTGCGTGACCGTGGGGAACCCTCTTCACTCCCCTGCGACCTCAGCTACCTCCTTTGGGAGATATGGAGGTTGGACTATGTCACTGGGTTCTCAACCGCCTCTGCTAAGTCCCAGGGTTTGGATAAGCGTTTTCTAAACACCGAACATTTGAATTGCCTGAAGAAAGCTTTAATTCTGTCTTGATCTTTCTATAATTTCACTTTTAAAAAGATTTTTGGCTTGTTCGTTTCTCATTAAAAAAAAAAAAAAAGTGGTAAGCCATTGATTGCACTGGGACATCTCCAGCAGTCCCCCTATCTAGCATTTTTGAGTGTTAGAAATATTCCGCTTCCTGCTCCAGGTGATTGCAAAGCCCAGCCGACTAGGTTAGTCCTCCTCAATCCCTTGATCTCCTCTCAATTTGAGCTAAGCCTGCCTTTCTTATGTTTTTTGGGAGAGAGACAGAGCATGAACGGGGCAGTGGCAGAGAGAGAGGGAGACACAGAGTCGGAAACAGGCTCCAGGCTCTGAGCCATCAGCCCAGAGCCCGACGCGGGGCTCGAACTCACAGACTGCGAGATCATGACCCGAGCCGAAGTGGGACGATTAACCGACTGAGCCACCCAGGCGCCCCGAGCTAAGCCTGCTTTGAGGCTGGACGTGAGCGGCCTATATGCTGTTACTGATGGATGGCTTTGAACGCAGGCACGCACGGAGGTCTGTGAGAACTTGGGGGTCTCCCTTAAGGAAGAGACAAGTAACATTTGTGCGTACTTCAAGTCGGCCTGTGACAATGAGTCTTGCCCTTGACAAGAGCATCAAAAGTAAATTCTGGGGGGAGCCCAATGTAATTTTCACACTTCCGGGCCGCTCCATCTCCGTTCAACAGTGGACTTCAGTGAAAAATCCACGCTGGCTCACAAACTCTACTTGGGCAGAGGCCTAAGCTGCAGGTCTCAACACTGGTCTCAGAAGGACAGTTGGGGGGCAGGTACTGACACTGATAAACACAGATGGAACTGGTGAAAATTTTCAGAAGACTTACCGAAACAAAACAAAACAAAACAAAATAAAACAAAACAAAACAACCAGAAGACTTTTCCCAGCATTCTGCATTGGCTCTTGAGTTCATTGACTGCATTGCCCAAGCCACCGTGTAAAGGAAAGAATGCCCAGAAACATGTGGAGAGCATCTCAATTAAAGACATGCACTGTAGGAGGCGTGTGTGCTAAGGTTATCGTAAACCTGAGGGCCGCGGGACCTTACTGTGGATGGACGCCCTCCATAAGCCGGGGAGAGCTGACCGCATCTGGGACATGGGGGACTGAAACACCTCTGGAAAACACCTGGTGCTCTGCGTTCTGACCTCCTCGGATTTCCCCCTTCTTTCAAGGCAGGCTGATTTGCCACCATGACCTGTATTTCAGGAGGGATTTTGGAATCCTGAAGGGGACGGTGATAATGAAACTTGGATTTGTTGTTCTCCTGCACAAAATGCTTAGGTGAAAATTCTGAAGACAGATCTGCTTCCAGCCGGATGAAAATCGTCTACGGCCTCAGAGATTCCTTTTGAGCCAAAGTCCTAAGGGGGGTGTCCAGGCGTCCACTTGGGGTCCTTGATCTCCGCCCAGCCAAAGGAACAGCTTTGCCCAGCAGTCATCACCAAACCAATGTTAGATCATGAGATTTTAAGAGGTGAATCTCCCATTCCACATGCTATTGATGTACTATCGATGTTTCTCTACTGGAGAGTTTACAGCAGTTACCGGTTGGCATTTTGGAGTGCCCGTGATATTTGAAAGATCAAATCTTACGCTAGGTGAGAATCTCTATTCCCTGGATCTTAACCCCAAAACACCATGATGGTCAAGTATTATTTGTAGTATGAAAATGCTGTTGAAATAGTTTGACCTCTTTATGATTTTGATAAGGTGACATATGAACCTTGTCAAATGTAAATCCTGTTAATGTGAGCTTTGAACTTTTCCACACTTCTGTTCTCCCTTCTTCTTGGAATGGATTGCTTAACCCAAAGAGAAATTGCTAGAAAGTCATTTTTATCAAAAGAATCCTTTTTCTTTGTTTTCTTATAGAGTTCCCTGTTGCTGGTGAGGTCTTAGCAGCTGTAGCAGATATTCTCTGCCACTCGTGGACTTATTTTAGGTTTTCAGCGTCTTAATCAGGATCATTATAATTCTGTAATTTTTGAAGTGTCTTTGGGATTGTGGATGATATAGGGTTCTAACCCTTCATGCTGGTATGGGCCGTCAGTACCCTCGAAGGAATAAAAGTCCTGTCCTCCGACACACCTTCTGATAGTTGGAATCAGCCTGAAAACTCCAGCAATTTCCCCCAAACACTGCTGAACCCAAAGTCATGGTCTATGCCAGGATGGCCAGAGGGACAGGCCCCAGACTGCAGTGCCTGGAAGTGAGGGCTGTGTGTCCTCACCAGCCTAGCCCGGGATGGGACTTTCAGTTTCAATACATGCATTTGCTGCTCACATTAACCAGTGGGTTTCTGTACTTAAAACGAATAAACCTGATGAGGCACTGTCTCCTTTAATTAATTTACTGAATGGTAGAGCTTTTCTTTTTTTCTTTTGCATGCTTCCTATCAAGTCTGTGAATTGAGGACATCGCTTCTTTCGTAGACTGTGGACCCAACATTTCTTCCCCTTCACTGGTGTGTTGGACTGTTTGCAGTTAATTACTACCAGAAACTAGTTGTTCGTGTTTTAAGAGAGACTATTATGGCCCACAGAACTCAGCTTTGGGCCCTCGAACACCCCAGACTCTCCATCCACACTCCATTCACACAGTTAAGGCCTTCTTAGCTGACACGGGAGTGTCGCTCAGATTCGGTCATAGCAGATTTTCATCTTGCCTGTTCTTCGAAGAGCCATTGAGCTGTGCGAACAGGCAGGTGATCAGTCTGGCAATTCTTGTGATGTGGCATCCGGCAACCACATATTATGTATTCAGATTTGGCCACTAATATTTTCATTTCCTTGAGTTAACGAAGAGGCTGGGTCGAGAATTTTGAAGTAATTCAAAACAGATTAAAAATCCTTCTGTGTGCTTTTAGTGATCTCGCTGGGTTTACCAGGAAGACAAAGAAATTAAAAAAAAATAGAGCGTTCCTCTATCTAATGAAAAGTTAAATAATTTTCTCAGTCCGGAGGGTTTGACTCTAGCTTCTAGGCTATCACAAAACAGGCGGGGTTTTTGGTGGTTTTTTTTTTTTTTTTTTTTTTAACCTTTAGTGAATTTACATACAGTAATCAGGACAGAAATGTGAACCTGGTCACACTCCTCGGGGCATGAACCAGGAGATATGGACAGCCCTGGCAATGTAGCTCAAACAACTCCCTTGCATTCGGAAGAATGGGGCGGGGGGGGGCGTTGGAATAAGAGCCTCTAAGAGACTTGAAAGCAAAGCGGGGTTTTCACATCGCCTTTATGTTTTATGAGTGTTAGGAAAATGTTGGCTGTTTACTAATTATCAAAGCTGTTTTTATGACTTCCCCAAAGGAAAACAAAAAAGGAAAGGATCCAAGTGCATATTCCTTTCGGCCTGGGATAAAAGCTTGACCTTTAGCGCTCTTGGGGGAACTACATGGTTTGTAGCGTTGGAAAATAAAACTCGGAATGCATGTTCAGGAAAGCAGGAAGCTTTGAAGTTGGAAGCCAAACAGGAACAGCAACAGCTGGAGTGATTGGGGCAGTGCACGCGCTGGCCTGCGCGACAGAGCCCTTCATGCACGATCCCCATGGCAGAGTGGATGCCCTTCTCTTTGCATGGGGGCTTCTGCTGGTGTCCCAGGGACACTCAACTCTGAGCAAAACAGGACAGATAAATAAGCCCAGAGATCCCAGGGCATCTCTGTGTTTGCCGAGAGGAAGTATCACGGCCATGTGGTCGACACAACCAGTCTTGCATGGAAGCCTCAGACACAAGGAAAATAGGACAGAGAACACGCCATCACCACTGAAAATTTAATTATAATGATTTAAGACTACCAAGCAAGTTTGACAGGAACAAAAACACTTCTGCCTTTTTAAGTTTCTGGGGCCTTGGAACTGGCACCAAGCAGAAAAGTCTTTTCTTCACGGAAATTTTTGTTTTCTCATTGGGATCTACATATTAGGTTAAATGCCATCCATCACCGTTCAAAAATTAGCATAAAATATTCTTTTCCCCAGAGAGGATGTGAAAATCTCTGAGTTTGTCAGTTACCATAACCACTGGGTTCCAGTATTTATTTGCATTCTTAGTTTGGTCTCTTTTCAATGGACAGGCCCTTTACGGCTTCCTTCCTGTTTCTATCAGCGGAAATTGAACAGTAAAAATGGTAAATAACTTTGCTCTATCAGTTCCCAAGATTTAGATTCTTTCTTTTATATTCTCTTAAAAATCAATTCAGTTATACCACTTTCTAAAAATAAAATTTAGGGTTGCATTTATTGTCCTCCTCGTGTCGTGTTAACCTGTTTGATGAATTTATGACAACGTGCCATTTCCGTTGGGTTGACATTCCCAAATGCTTGCGGATTTGGGTTTGCAGCACAGATCAGTTATGATTTGAAATTTACAATTTACTACAAGTGCTCTCCAAATGTACATCTATTAACAACATTCCCCCAAATGTAAATTTGGATTGGGCACCATATTTTTCTTCACCCCATCTGTGGGGTGTTGGAGGAAGGTGAGACCAAAGACCAGAAACACTAAACGTGGAAGCCCTTGTCAGAAGAATACAACAACAACCACAACCACACAACAAAACCCACAACAACTAGGCTAGTGTTGACAAGGTTTGACACCCGTTATAGAAACCGTCTTGCACAAACTATTCCTACCAAGTCTCATCTCTTCCTCTGGCAAATCTGGTCGTCCTTTTTGAAAAAAGTGAAGGTTTGCATGTACACAGTAGAAGAAACCAAGAGCACTGTGAGGCTTTTAATGAGAAAGAGTTCCTTGCTCTGCCCAGTCCCTCTCCCAATGCCCAATTCCTGCTCTCCGGTGGCAACTTCGCTCAACTGAATTGCCTGCTTCTTTGGGCTTCAAACTCTATGTGTCCAAATGTCTACAGACCTCTGCGGCCACGTTTAGTTTACCACTTCAGGAGGAATCCTTGATGAAGAGTTTGCTTTCTTACAACTTGCCATCCCGCCCCCCCTCTCCCTTAGCTGTGTGCTCCCCTCATCCTGTTCTGCCGGCATTGCTATGTGGCCATTTTTGGCGAAATCAACATTCCTCATTTATGTTTTTTGGGCCACATTACTTTGATTTATAGTTGAGTCATATAACATAGCATGATTGCTTTTCCTTTTGTGCAAGATTCTCCTCTTTGAAATAATGACTGTCTCATTTTCTTTTTGTTTGCTTGCCTTTCTAAATATCTAGTGCTCATTCATTCCCCAAATCTTCTACAGAAATGAGAATATTTTTTGCATACTCCTGAGCTTATTGTACGTTTCGTTAGTTTTGTACAATATATTGTCATTATTGTTACCATCACTGCTATATCTGGTGATGTCTCTGCCTTTGGCTATCCTACTTCAATTGGGTCCAGGCTATTACAAATTAAACTGAGTTATAGAAAAAAGTAAGAAATAATGTTTCTTGCACATCTAAAAATATGAAAAAAATTTTTCACTTGCTTTGAAATAAAATATACTTCTGTCTTTTTCTTCCATAAACTTTTTAAAACAATTTTTTAATGTTTATTTATTTTTGAGAGAGAAAGAGAGGGAGACAGAGTGCAAGTGGGGGAGGGGCAGAGAGAGAGGGAGACACAGAATCGGAAGCAGGCTCCAGGCTCTGAGCCGTCAGCACAGAGCCTCACATGGGATTCAAACCCACAAAGCCATGAGATCATGACCTGAGCTGAAGTTGGATGCTTAACCAATTGAGCCACCCAGGTGCCCGTTTCCTCTAAAAACTTCTTAAGGGCAAGAAGTGTGTCTTATTTAGTTTTGAGGTACCTACAGTCTAATTCAGAGCCTGACTTATTATAGAGGCAAGTTGTACAATGTTTCTTGAATTGAACCAACAAGGGAGGAGATATATAAATCCCTTCCAAAGAGGGTGTAAAGGCTTCTGGTTTCTGGAATCACATTTGCTTGGCATATTTGGTTTATGAGCTCATGGGGCTCATCTAATTGCCTGGCCTTTCCTCCCTGCTGGATGGGCTGGATGTCCAGGGGCAGACTGGGGACATGTCACTCTGCTCTCACCAGGCTCCCCTCTGGGGCAGGACCTCATGCCCCTAAACCAGGTTGGGTATGATGGGGACCATCGGCACTGGGCACACAGAGACCAGGGATGACAGTGCTTCTACTCTCCAGCTAGGTCTCTCACACGACCCTCATCTTCACTGGAGCATCACTAACTGGGAGGCAGAGTATTCAGCAGCCCCAGCACCTGACATGGTGCCTGACGCAGAGCAAGTTATTTACAAATATTTGTTGGATTAATTAATCATTTAATTAAGCAACAGAATCCAAATTATTCCTCCCAAGGAAACTGGTAGCGGTCAGCGGGCAATCTCACATTTCCATGCCGCAAAGTCTTCTGAGAACAAGTCCACAGAGCGGGAAAGGACCATGGAAGAAGGGTGTGCCTGGGGAAGGCTGGTGGAAGGAAAGTAGTCATATTTATGCCCAATAACGAGCCCCTTCCTTCCCCCCACTCTCTAACCAGCAGATTCCATATGTTGGATCACCGTCTTTCCCTTGACATCAATGGACATCACCAGATCCTCTGCCTGCTGGTTCTTAGCAGCTCCGGGCCCCCTGCCCAGAATGGAATAGCCCATAGCCAGGGCAGCTCTGATGCAGGACTTCCCAAAGGACAGCCCTGGGCCAGGCCCACACCAGCTGTCACCCTTTAGCTCTGAAGGGACATTTTAGTGGGTGGATGTGATGCAATGGTTAGTCTGGTTGTTTCTCATACATTAATTTCACTGACCAGTGACTTCACATTTCCACACCATGTCATTGGCTTTCTGCAGGGTAGAATTGAAAAGGGATTGATTGGTCATTCCTGAAACAAAGTGTTAAATTGCATAGTACCATCCTCTGGCACTCCCAGGAATAACGGGACAGGCTTAGCATGTGGAGACCAAAGTAGAATCTGGCTCTTGTCCCTGATACTATTTGGTGACCCAGGTGCAGGTGGCTATCATCTGGAGGGGTCCCAGGGGACAGGTGGCCAGCTGGCTGAACTGACCGCTACTCTCTATCTAGACTCCTCTGAACAAAACACCACTGACACTGGCTTCCCTGAGCCGGCAAACTACACATTCCACTCCAGTGGGAGGTTTGGAACCTGGGAATCTGAATAATCCCTCTGAACTTCAGGTCAGCCTGGAGATTCTGTGGGAACACACAACTGGCGTGGCAAGAACTAATCTGATGGAGGGACTTTCATCCTGCCCGTGGTCAAAGTCATCTTGCAAATGCCCTGATACCAGGTGGGAAACACCTTTATCAATATTTTGAGGTACTAGAAAAGATTTACAATTTTTTTTTCATAAATTTCTAGTAACCTGTATCCTCTTAGGATTTTAAGATTCTTCTTTGCCTTCAGTTAAATTGTCTGGAGAAGTTGGAGGTTATGCTTTTAGTAGCACTGCAGAGGACTCTCCATCGTCTTTTGGCGTTGGGATCAGATCCCCCAGAAGTACTCAACAACAGACCCTAATGGGACCAGCCATAGCCCCAGTCAGAGGGGCAAAGGGAGGGCACCCACCTGGCCACATTCTGCAAGGTAGGGGCTGACCTTGCATTCCTTCTGCTGTGAGGAAAGGGCTGCTTCCTGGCTCAGGGGGAGGGCCAGCTTTTCAAGATACAGAGCCCATCACTGGCTTTCCAGAACAATGCCCTTGCTGACTTCATGCACAAGTGAATCAGCACCGACCCAGCTGAACTTTTCCTGGAAACAGAAATGTGTGTTTAAACATTCAGCTAAGGGGAGCCTGGCTAAATGTGTATGAACTTTTACAGTGCTCAAGGAGAGGCTCTTGGAAACCTAGGGCCTCTTTCTGACCTCCACCCTGCTGAGGAGAACACAAGCCAGCACTGACCGGTCATCGGGAGGGCACAGCTTGCTTTGTTTAGATGTAGCCTGGGCAGGGCCCCAAGCCAGATTCTTCTCTTGTGTGGTTTTTATAGGAGTTCTTTTAGAGCAACAGACTAAATACAAATATGCTCTATAACCCCCAAACCGTTGCTTTAATGGGTTTATCATAAGGTTCCCACTGTCCTAATCTGTGGTGAGGTTCCTCTGGGAGCTTCTCTGAGGCTCCCTTCACCTCTGCCCCACCCCTACCTTTCCTGTGAGGAGGTGTGATGGGAAAGCCCCAGCCAGCACCCAGGGAACCGGCCTGGTGACTTTGGGAAGGCCATTTCATTTTCTTAAGTTTCAAATGTCCTCATCTATAAGATAGAGATGATAAATTATCCTCCCCCCCCCCCAAATGGCCTAAACTAATCTCTTAGTATTGTACCTGCATATGTTATGGGAACCATCAATTTCAGTCGGGAGGGAGGCAAACCACAAGAGACTCAAATACAGAGAACAAACAAAGGGCGGATGGGGGGGGTGGGGGAGAGGGAAGATGGGTGATGGACATTGAGGAGGACACTTGCTGGGATGAGCACTGGGTGTTGTATGTAAGCTAATTTGACAGTGAATTATATTCATAATAAAATAAAATAAAACGGATAGTTACCTGTGAAATAAATAAATAAATAAATAAATAAATAAATAAATAAAGGAACTGGCCTATGGGTGTATTTGAGTAGCCGCACACCCGCTAATGGAGTTCATGTTCTTCAAATGTTTGGGGGAGCTCCCTGGGGTGAAACTCCTGCTGTAGATTATGCAAAAAGGATCCCATTGCCATCAGATGGACAGCGGCCCTTTGAGAGGGGAGGCTCTAGACAGACCAATGCATGGGCTGTGAGCACATGAGGGCAGGAAGGGTTCTTCCGTTGAGTCTCCCAACCTCTCACTGAATCTGAGACTTATTTCCAATTCCATTTAGCAGATAGGCAATGTAACTGAAGATTTTCTTGATGGGGAGGAATTTATACATGGGGAAGACGCTACAGAACCAAGCAAATGATACTTGCTTGAGAATAGCTATGTGCCAGGTGTTATAGTTAGTGCTCATGCTGTGTTACCTCAATCCTTGTGGTTGGAGAAGGGGGTCTTCCGCCACAAGAAATACCCACCTCCTCTCAAGTGGTCTTGCTATAATTCCACAAGTGTTAGTTATGGCTTTGAAATTAATTACTTCCTTGAATTGAGTTATTGTAGATGTTTAGCCAAATGCAAATTTTATCTGGACAAAAAGAAAGCTTGAGGTGCAATTTTCATCCATTGAGACTAACATGAGATTATCTGTCCACCCACAGAATAGCGAAGGAATGGACACTGGCGAATTTTCACATGAAGCAGAACTCCAGAAAGTGCAGGACTAAGGAACAAGTGTGCACACGATAGCGATGGAATTTTCCTTCCTTCTTCTCTCCTCTCTTCCTTTCTTCCCTTTCTGCCTTCCTCCCTTCTTCCCCCCCTTCCTCTCTCCCTCCCCTCCTCTTTCTCTCTTTTCTTCTTTCCTTACTCCCTCCCTCCCTCTCTCCCCCCTTCCTTCCTTCCTTCCTCCCTTCCTTCCTCCCTTCCTTCCTTCCTTCCTTCCTTCCTTCCTCGATGGAGGAAATTGATACTGCTGCCATCCCTTCCTGTAGCCAAGGGAGAATGCTTTAGACTAGGAAGGAGTGATTAGGAAAAACGTCTTTGTTAGTTGATGGAAGAGAGCTTTGTAATGAAATCCAGGCAGGGAGCATGATAAGGCTAGAATATTAGTTCACAAGAAGTAGAGTCAAAGCTAGTTTTATTGGAGGAACAGAAATGCTTTGTTTAGACTGGATGGGGGGGGTGGTGGGTTCAGAAGGAAATAATTATTTGAAGCAGAAGCTCTCTTTGACTCTAGATACTCTGGGAAGAAAGAAGCCACGATCTGGAGCAGGAGACTCTGAGCTTCTGCCTCACACCAAGGATGGAACTCCTTTCATCCTCCTCCTGGGGCCAGTTCACACTGCAGGAAACCAGTGTTTACACTGCAGGGCACACAGCTGCAGAACTGCTGCAGAGGGAGAAAAGTCACCCTGGTGGTGTAGAGGCTGCAAATTCTCCAGAGGCTCGAGGGCTCCCCACTGTTGTCAGGAGAGGCAGAGCTTCTGAGAAAATGGGAAATCTTCATGGAAGCCGTGGAACTTGAACAAGCTTAATCTAGTTGATAGAGACCAGGTGGCAGAGGGGCCTCTATGAGCAGAGTCCCAAACAGGAACCAGCATGACACTTTGGGGAAATCCCAGGAGGCCAGTATCCTGCAAACACAGAATTCTGAGGTAAGGCTTGGGGCTCAGCTTGAGAGGTTGTGATTTGCGTGGTTTTTCTTCAGCAGTTCAGGCGCAGAGGTAGAGGAGAAGAGGTAGGTGGATGCAGAAGTGTGTTTGTAGGGCATTTGGGTGGGAGAACATGGGGAAAAGGATGCTGAGGCTGTTGGCAAGAAAGGGCTGAGAGGATCCTCTGTGAGTTTCAGTCTGGGTAAGGAAGGAAGGGAGACTTGGAGCACTGAGCCAGGGGCCCTGGATGCACTGCTTCAGTGAGCAAACGGAATTATCACAGAGGCTTGGATGTCAGGGTTAGGAGTTGAGCAGGGTGGGGTTCTGATGGTGTCTGAGGCACACACAGGAGTGGATAACCAAAGGGAGTGTGAAGGAAGATTGCAGGGATGGAGATGGTCCAGAAACTAAGACTAGGCTCTTTTATTAAGCAGCTTTATCGAGATGTAATTCACATACCATGTAATTCACACATTTAAAGTGTGCGATTCAATGGTTTCTAGCATATTCAGGAACATGGGGCCATCAGCGTGCAACCTAATTCCAGACATGTTTATCACCCCCAAAGAAACCCGTACCCATTATCAGTTACCTTCCTTTCTCCCCTCCTGCCAGCTCCAGGCAGCCTTTGATCCCTTGATGTACTTTCTGCTCCTAGAACTTGCCAGAGGCTAGACTTGGGATTGATCATCTGCATGGACATTGAATTTATTCTGATGCTGGGCTCCAGGATGGGGAGAAACTCTCAGCTTCTCCTCCCCTCTTTTTCCCCAGTGCATAGAAGAGTTCCTGTAAATGGACACTTGCTGAATGATGACCAGAACTGGACTGTGACTTGAGCTACCAACTCCCAGGAGATGAGAGGGAATGGCAATGCGCTATGAGAAGATTTAGACGTTTTGCTGCCTAAGTACGGTTTTGCACTTTACTGAGTTGCAAACTTCATGCTGCTGAGCCAGTCCAGATAAGTCCATGTTCACTTGTGTGCAACAAAACGGGTGTCAGCGAGCTCAGCTTCATGAAAGGGATTTGTTCTGAGGATAATTGTGGGACCCTGGGTAACACACTCCCCTTGATAATCAGGGGAGAAAGGTCCATTATCGATTTATAGTAGTTGTAGGAGCCATACTCAGAAATTACTGAGCGCGATGGTCCACCCCACGGCCCTTCCTTCCCCATTCTTTTACATCTCAAGGACAAGACCCGCTTTTAGAATAATTTTTTGTGCGTAAGCAAAGCCACACAAGTGCCAGCACATGTCCCTCTCCTGTCTCTCCAATATGACTACTTTTCTTTTTTTTTTTTTAATTTTTTTTAACGTTTTATTTATTTTTGAGACAGAGAGAGACAGAGCATGAACGGGGGACGGGCAGAGAGAGAGGGAGACACAGAACCGGAAACAGGCTCCAGGCTCTGAGCCATCTGCCCAGAGCCCGACGCGGGGCTCGAACTCACGGACCGCGAGATAGTGACCTGAGCTGAGGTCGGCCGCTTAACGGACTGAGCCACCCAGGCACCCCGACTACTTTTCTCTATGGTCAGTGCGCAGACTTGTTTTTCTCAAGGTCTCTGGGCTGTGAGGGCAACACTGGGTAAAACTGCCGACCCCATTAACCACTGTGCAAACGTGACTTATCCACCCATGTAATCTACCCACCTTGCTTGCCCTCAAGAGAGCATGGAAATCTGAGGGCAGCAGGATGTTGGGAAGAGGGCCCAAAGAAATAGTCAGCTCTGCTCCCTCCCCAAGGTTGGCTGTGAGAGTCCCACTCCTGAGTCTTCTAACCAAGCTATCCAGCTGTCTTTTTCTTCCGTGAGTCTGTATGTGGTTTGTTTAGTCCCTTGTTCATGAAATTTAAGTTTGCGGTAATCTCATGACAGCCATGGCGATAGGCGCAAATGCTCGAGCCACACTAGGGTGGAAATGGTAACCGTCACTTGGCGTGAAGCCGGAAGCTTCAGCAGGCAGGAAGCAACAAACGTGCTGAACCTCGTGTGCAGTTGTAAGGCAGGAAAGTGTTCGAGAGTCTTCTTATCCAAAGTGGAGAGTCATAGAAGGTTCCAAAGCAAAAAGGGAACATGGGTCCATCTGCTTAAGGAAGACAATTCTGGTGGAGAGGAAAAGCTCAGAGGCTCTGCAGGATGTGTGTGTTTGTGGAAGGAATTAACTTCTCTTAAAGGGGCTGTGTTAGAGCGTGCTGGTGAACCTCTTAAAGACACTTTCCACTTCTTCCAGGGTTCTAGACATTCTGGCCGGAGCCATGGGTTCTCAACATAAAACTGCATTTTGCAGTCTCCTTTGAAGATGAAGCCATCAGACTACATTCTAGTCAATAGGACTCAAAGAGAGAAGTCTTGGGGAAGCTTTAGGGTGTTTTTCTTAAGAGATAACTGGTACATGCCCTTTGCCCCATTCTCCATGCCCTCCCTCTCTTGGTGCTAACACCCTGAAAATTGCCATAGTGACCTCTGAAGATGAGAACCATCTCAGGGATGGCTGAAAGGCACCCAGGTTTCCAAGAACTCATGGGGCTCTGGAATGCCCTCCTCTGGACTTGTGTGTGAGACACTCACCTCCCTGAATTTTAAGTCACTGTTACTTGGGTGTTTTCTGGTATTTGCTCCAGACCTAGTTCTAACCAATAAACAGGCTATCCGAACCTGAATCAGCCCTGCTTCCCTTCTGGAGCCCTTTTAGGAGTCATGGTGCCCCCAGCTGAAAGACATCAAAATGCACTGAGCTCTCCACACATCTGAGGCCACTCCCTGGGCTGGTTCCTGGTTCCATCTCCCAGTTGTGAGTCTGTCTCAAAGCTACACATATGGCTTTTCCACTACGCGTGTCTTCATCATCCACGTGAATGGTGAAGGAAAACGCTCTTCCCGGGAACCACAGGGATCCCGTTGAGGTCATGAAGTGATGCTGGCTCTGGCACTTGGCTCTGTCACAGCTCCTGGGTCAGTCCCGTTCCTGGAGGTGACCTGTGCGGTCCCTGCAGTGCCAGTCAGCACGCACACCTGTGATCACAGAAGGGCAGTTGTGGAAAGCCATACCCGTAGCGGGCATTGGTGTCTGTCGCCCAACTCAGCCCAGGGCGTCAGGGACATGGGAGCGTTACGACCACCGGGTAGTCCTTGCAGAACAAAGCTGCTACTGAGACCAGCTGGTAGGCGCCTGGTACCTCCCCACTCCCACCCCGTCTCTTCAAGTCTTTCTCTGTTTTAATCTAAATGGCTTCAGGTAGTCATTCCATGGGTGTCGGAGGGAAGACAAAAGTGAAAAATTTCTGTTAAAAGGTCGAGAAAGAAAGGAAGGGCAGAGCCTAGCAGTCTGGCTGAGATGGCCCATCTCTCCTGCCACCTTCCTTCTCCTTCTAGAACCTGATTCAGGAGGCTCTTGGACACCGGGTCCCACTCAGTCGACTTTGGCAGTGGCTAAGCTCCAGACTCTTTTTTTTAAGTTTTTTTTTTAATGTTTATTTTTGAGAGAGAGAGAGAGAGAGAGAGAGAGCAAGCAGGGGAGGGGCAGAGAGAGAAGGAGACACAGAATCTGAAGCAGGCTCCCAAACCCAAAGGGGCCCAAACCCATGAAGCCATGAGATCATGACCTGACATGAAGTGTGATGCTTAACCAACTGAGCCACCCAGGCGCCCCAGCTCCAGACTTTTCATTTCCGTCATTGCCACAGATCTTTGAGGGGAAAGCAGCCTCCTATGCTCCCTAGTTAAATTGCACCATCGTTTCTAATAAATGTTCCACTACAACAATATGCTCTGTCAGAGAGCAGGGCCCTGGAAGCCGTGAAGGGCTGTCTACGCGGGGCCACTTCCTGTGAGACTACATATGGCTCCATGGTCCACTCTTTCATGAGACAGATGGCGGGCTCCCTTCATGTGGCTCACTGAGCTGTTTCTGCAGTCCACAACGTCCTGCTGTGGCCTGCCCAACAGTCTGAGGTGGACCATTGGTGTACGTATCTGGAACTTGTATTCTTCTCGTCGGGGGACTATTCCTGCCCTTGGAGTGAATAATCCCCCAGTGGAAATTCTTCGTGTCTAGCTCCACTGAGCATACATTCAGCTCATTAGCACTCCTACCCACTAAGGAAGGAACCAGAATCAGTGGCTCTGCTACTTATTTTCTACTGGGCAGTGCAGAGGCCCAGAGGCCTGGCCACCCGCCCCCATTCTCTTGAGCTCCAGAATATTACACTTGGAAGAAGTGTCCAAAGAGTGCTCCAAAGAATGCAAAATGTCTTAGGAAATTAAGACTTTTCAGCTACATCTACATATTGAACCCGTCGAGAGGATATTGACAGCATTGATGAAAAAGGTCCGTTCGTGGTGTATCGCTCATTCGTGGCGTTGCCCTAAGACATGGCAACAGCAGTACCTGGGTGCTGGCTCCGAGTGCTCGCTCGGGTCGGTTCACTTCTCCAGGGCAGGGTGAGAATGCAGAGCGTGGGCCCCTGCACGGATAGGATTAGAGTGACAATGCTCAGTGTGGCTTTTGGAGGCAGATGCCTGCATTTGGGATGGGACCCCTCCTCTTGGAGCTGTAGTTTGCTTCTCTGTGCTTCACTTTTCATCACTCTGTGCCCCGCTTACTATCTGCAGGATGGGGATGATGCTCCCAGCTGCTCCTGGGTGTCTTTTACTAAAGATAATGAGATAAGTCTGTGCCTACGTGGCTGATGAAGCCCCAGGAATGGGGATGTTTGCCTTCACACAGCCAGACAAGGATCTTACACTGCAGCTTTGGAGGCCTTGGATTGGGCCTCGTAGCTCCAACCCTGGGGGTAAATCATTCGTACTTTACCAGGCTGTGAATGAAGTCTTGCCCATAACATCGGTTGGCTTTAGACGGACTCAATCCCATTAGTTTCTGATCCTCTTCTGTTTATGGATGTTGTTCACCAAAGCACCGGTCTAGTCCTGATCCTGGAATCAGTTCTAGAAGATTAATTCACATACAAAGTTTCCCCTGGACCCTGTCGGCCCCTGGCCCTGTCTTTGTATCTCAGGTCACTTATTTTCTTGGCTTCGAACACCCTTATCTGTCCTTCCCAATCTACCCCCAGGCCCCCATGCAGGCACCGCGGCCCCTCAAGACCATGCTAATTCTTTCTGTTCCAGCCAGTGGTGGCCTTACAGCCTCTGCAGCAATCAAAATCAATGGGACACGCACATACACGTATGCACCTACACACATGCAGAAACATACAACACATACACACACACACACACACACATATATATACTGTATATACATGAAAGACTAATAGAAATATACAACCCTATATTGTATCATACCTCTCTGATAAGCTTGGAAGCAACTTGAGATCAGGGACGATTTCTCAGACGTTGGTATATATTCGTGTCATGAACTGACATATTTCTTTTTTTAATTTTTTTTAATGTTTATTTGTTTTTCGAGAGAGAGAGAGAGAGAGAGAGACAGAGTGTGAGCGGGAGAGGGGCAGAGAGAGAGGGAGACACAGGATCCGAAGCAGGCTCCAGGCTCTGAGGTGTCAGCACACAGCCCGACGTGGGGCTCGAACCCATGAACCATGAAATCATGACCTGAGCCGTAGTCAGACGCTTAACTGAGTGAACCACCCAGGCGCCCCATGACTTGACATATTTCTAACGCATATTTCCTCTTCAATATTCCAAGGAGAAAACCTTCACCTCCTGTACGAAACAAGAAATATCAGATAAGAAAGAAGAGAAAATAGAATTTCTGGAATTTCCTACTTAAAAATACTGGGATAGTTTCAACAACACACACGATCTCATACAACCTCAGTTGTTTCTAAATGAGATGATTTTCCAAACATATTACCAAATGGTAATCTGGAGTTTGAACTTTAGTCTTGAACCCAATAGAACCGAGCTTGCCGGAAGGAGGAATGTGAGTCCTTTGGGGATGGGGGTGGGAAGGGAGAGCACTGGTGAAAATTAATGCCACTTTTATTTTTAAGAAAGGAGCACATCTGCTCGAATGGCCTGAAGTATGCAAGCAATGAAGTGGGAACAGTGTTATTGGTGCTGTGTGCTTGCCAGGCAGCTGCTACATCCGACAAGGAAGACATGCTGGAAAGCGTGGTCTAGCCACGTGTCAGAGCCTCACGTGCCCACCACGTGAGCTCTGCAGCTCCTCCCGCAACTTTCTGGAATCACTCCTTCGGCCTGGGGGTGAGTTGTGGTTTATAAGCCACACTGCTGTTCCTCAGGAAGGGTGTATCTACACCATGGGGCAGGGACTTTGGTGGTGTTTTCTCTTGTTGGTTCATAGAACGTGCCAACATTTGTTGCGCCAACAAAGTAGTGGGCCAAGCACAGAAGCAAGAGTTTTAGAAATGGCCTCTGATCTTACCTCTGTCGCTGCGTGTCCCTGGGCAGATTGATCAACTTCTCTGGGCTTCAGTTTTCCTTCCTGTAAAACACGGAGATTAAAGATTAAACTTGACTCGTAACTTAAAAAAGAATTTCTCCCTAATCGGTGGAATTCTTCCTTAAAGTACAAGCGTGAATAGAAAACCTTTGTTTATATAGCACACCAAAACAAGGCTGCTGGAATTGTAGGCTGTACCTCGGGTTCACTCTGTTTGGCTCCTTTACCCTTGAGGAGGCCCATGAGGTACTCAAGGGTTTAGGAGAGTTTGAGAACCTGTGAAATGTGCATAATCATATCTGCATAGCGTTCACCGCTGGGGCCCCAATGGTTCATATTTGCCATAATCCTGAGTGGTAGGTGGCTGGGCCAAGGCTGTTCTACCTGTTCAACAGGTGAGGAGAGGGAAGCTTGGAGTTGATGGTGACCCAACCAGTTTGCACACAGCTACCTGGTAGGTTTTTTGGCTGGAATCAAGATCTAGATTTTGTCAAATCCTATGATTCTAAAATCTAGCATGTGCCTATGAAACAAGAAACTATCCATGGCTGAGATAAAACATTGGAAACACTGTAAGTGTCTTGTGTTTTTCCAGATCATTATGGGTGGGAACCATGTGGCCACAATGAGCAGCCCCCTGGGCTCATTAGGGTGAGAAAGGAAGCCCAGTAGATGGTTATAAATGGCTGAGATGACCTTGAGGGATCGTCCGTAGCTTAGAAATGGGCCAACTGTTTGGATATGGCTGCTAATTTTGTGTACTACACGTGTTGTCCTTTTATACATTCGTGGTCTGGCCTTCAACTGTCTCCTTTCCGTGAGTTCTCCACCTGCCTTCTTTACACCTCCTCATGCTTTGGGACCTTGGTGAGACCCTTCTGGATTATTCTCCACCCTCCCCAGTCCATGGAGGTCTCCTTTCACTTTGTGGAGTCTCTGTGACTCTGCAAGTCTCTCTCCTTTTGCACTTGCCATGCGTTGCCTTACTTTTGAGAGTGAGAGAGAGCTAGGGGAGAAGCAGAGAGAGAGAGAGAGAGAGAGAGAGAGAGAGAGAGAATCTTAAGCAGGCCTGCACTGTCAGTGCAGAGCATGATGTGGAACTTGATCTCGTGAACTGTGAGATCATGACCTGAGCTGAGATCAAGAGTTAGATGCTTAACCGACTGAGATACCCAGGTGCCTCTCATTTATTGACTTCTTAGTGAATTCACATCTCATTTTCCCGCCCCAACTATGGGCCCCATGGGTACAAAGTAAGATCTTTGAGGACCCAACTGTCACTTGTGCTGTGCCTTCTGGAGTAAAACAGTCACAGTCCCATTTGGTCCTCACCAGGGATGGTCAGGATGGGGACCACTGACCTCACTTGCAGAAGATGATCTGAGGCCCTGTTGGCTTGTGCTTTTAGTCATCTTTGCGACACTGAGCGGAGCATACTGTGTGACACAAAACTGACATCTCATGGGAAAATAATATGGCTTTTGTTTAATAAAAACACAAAAGATACTCAGAAGCCCCAGTGCTCCGTCAGTCATTCCGGTCTCATCCTAACTGGAAGCACAGAAGGAGGCAGACGTGACAGTGGTTGGGGAAGCAGGTGTGAGGCTGGAAAGCCCGAGTCACAGGCGGAGCTTGGGCAGACAGGACCGCCCTGCATAGAACCTCCTTTCTCTCCCACCTCTACCCTTCCCCCTGTGATTCCACGATGTGGTACCTTCTCAGAACAGCTCCCTTCTGACTAAATCCTACCCCTCCCATTAAAAGCATATTTAAACCTCCCTTTCTTAAAACAGGCAAATATACAAACTTTACTGATGGGACTTTCCCTTCAAGCTGAAGGCAGATCTCCTGCCCCTACCGTGTTTCTCCCACTGGGCTATAGCATTCCGTGCTTTACCTTTCAAGGACGCCCGGGCAAATATCATCAACATTTCTACTTTATATCCTAGAAACCTGAGTCTCAGAGAGGTTGAACAAATTGTCCAAGGTCACATGCTTATGGCAGTTTCAGGGTCAAGATGCAAACCTAGGTGGGTCTTATTCTAAACTCAGGCTCTTCTCTAAATCCCAGGGCTGCATTTATGCCAGATGCCGATGACCCCTCATAGGCTTTGCTCTAACCAGTCATGCTCTAGATCCCAGGTCAAACTAGCCAATTTCATACCTGTTTTTAGAGAAAGATTTTCCTAGTTGGCCCCATCTTTTCCTGAGTAACTTCTACCAAATCATTGTGGCTCTTCCCCTCGGAGAGTAACATAACTACATAGTAGAGCATAGCTCATATCTCCAAATTCTCTAGGTTCAAAGTCTGATAACTTGGATTCTAGCAGGTTTTAGGGCAGTTCAGGATCATTTACAGCTAGAATAGAAAAGGATGATGGGGATCTGGGCTTCCTCATTGTTTAAGTTGCAGATTTTTTTTTTTTAGTTTATTTATTTATTTTGAGAGAGAGAGAGAGAGAGAGAGAGAGAGAAAACACATGAGTCGGGGAGGGGCAGAGAGGGAGGGAGAAAGAATCCTAAGCAGGTTCTGCACTGTGATCCTGAAGCCCAACTCGGGGCTGGATCCCACAAACTGTGAGATGATGACCTGAGCTGAAACCAAGAGCCGGACACCCAAGTCACCCAGGTGCCCCAGGTTTCAGATCTTTGTTACAGGGAAGGAAAGAGACTTGGCCCAGGTCACACACACATGAACCAGCGGAGAGTCATGGCCAAAACTCAAGCCTCCCCATTGTCTGCACTGCTCAGACTGCTCAGACTGGCCCTTTGGAAAGTTAATTGAAAAGAGAAAGGCCAGTTTTCAGGAGTCCTGTGGCTTGGCTGGGAATGCAAATAGCTTCAGAGAGGAAATGAAGACTAGTCTATGTTTGAGACACAAGTCCCAAAGGGAAGTTCAAGTCCCGAAGCTGGAGTTTCTTAAGATCTTCAAATTCACAGAGCAGGCCCAGTCATGTGGTGTCTATGACCTTGGGGTAACAATTCATAAATGTGAACTTGACCAAGGCACTTTATGCCATCTGCCTCTAGGGAGCTCAGCACACAAGGGAAAGCTCCAAGTGAAGCCACTGGGCCTTCTGGGCCCAGTCCCCGCACCTCGAAATCTTTGTGTGTGGGACCTCAGATACCAAAGTAGAGAGGGATAAGGGCCTTTGGTCCTGAGAGCTGGTGCTCATGACGCATTCCTGCGACACATGGTCCGTGACTAATTTGGCAACGCACATGAAAGGGGCTGATTTTGCAACATTTGATTTCTTTTGTGCCTAGTGTCTTCTGAATGGTCAGCCATTTCACTTCATGTGACCGTGTTGCGTAAGGAACATCTGGCTGGGCACATACACTCACTTTTCCACACGGAGACCAGGCGGCCCCGCATCCTGCTGGGGCGCCTGTCCTGCCACGCACTGAGGGGTTGCTTGGGCACACAGTGAATGTGTCAGGAACAAGACATTCCCCTCTCTAGCAAGGATGGGGAAAGTACCTGTGTTGTGAACTTGGAGGACTGTAAACAAAAATTTATTTGTTCGTCTAAAAACATGTGTACGTACCCTGCTTCACACAGAGTGAGGGACGAGGCACGCGTGCGCCCTGCCTTCTTGGCACTTGTAACTTTGCAGGGAGACTAGGAAAAGCTTGATTCTGGCCTTGTATTCTGAGCATGTGCAAAACCAGCTGGCCGGTCAGAACTACCTGTCCTCAAGGTCACTGGCCCTTTAGCCTCTTGTGCTCTCAGACCTTGAAGTCTTGATTTTTCCGCATGACTACTGTACTCAGAGTTCTCTTGAGCTTCTCCACATTGCACTGGTACCTCCTTGCTAGAAAAGTTACCTCCTTTGAAAATCAAAGGTAACAGCCTACCTGCTTTTTTTTTTTTTAAGTAAATTTTATGGAGGTATAACAAAGTGAACAAATCATAAATGTACAATCCGAGGGGGTTTTGCATGTAAAAACACCCATGAAACTGACCCCAAACTAAGACACTGACTATTTCCAGAACCCCTGGAGCCCCTCATTCTCCTTCCCTGATGCAAATATGCTCCCCACCAGGGTACTGCTTTTTCAAGTCCCTTGTATGCCAGGACACATGGGGATGTCTCTAAAGTGACTTTGACACTTTTAATCTCCCTTCAGCAGAGAGAAAAGACTTCGGCTCAGGCTGTCAGCAAGCTCAGCTACGGTTAAGTAACTAGCTCCCTCCATCCTTCCTTCCTTCCTTCCTTCGTTCCTTCCTTCGTTCCTTCCTTCCTTTTTCTCTCCCCCCCTTCCTTCTTTTCATGTTGCTAATGGCAGTAATGAAATATAATTTTCATACCATAAAATCCACCCTTTTAAAGTGTGCAAGTCTATGTCTTTTAGATGAGACTGAATGCATTCAGTGTGGTAAAGCTGTAGACCTTTTTTAGGATACTCACAGAGTTCTGCGACCATCCACTATCTTTTTTTTTTTCATGTGTTATATTTATTTTTAAAAGTGTGAGACACAGAGCACACGTGGGGAAGGGGCAGAGAGAGAGAGAGAGGGAGACATAGAATCCAAAGCAGGCTCCTGGCTCTGAGCTGTCAGCACAGAGCCCGATGTGGGGCTCAAACTCACTACCCGTGAGATCATGAGCTGAGCCCAAGTCGGATTAACCGACTTAGCCACCCAAGCACCCCGACCATTCACTATATTATTCTAGAACACTTTTATCATCCCCCAAAGAAAGCCAGTACTCCTCAGCAGTCACTTCATATTCCCACCTTCCTCATTCATGGACAACCACTAATCTACTTTCTGTGTTTATGAATTTGCATATTCTGGACATTTCACATAAGTGGAACCATACATGTGGCTTTTATAGTAGGCTCCTTTCACTTGACATAGTGCTTCAAAGTTCATCCATGTGACAATATGTATAGGTGCTTCATTTCTTTTTATGACCGAATAATATTCCATTGTTATGGATATGCAATATTTTATCAGTTTGTCAGTTGATGGACATTTAGATTGTTTCCGGATTTTGGATATCATGCATAATGCTGCTATAAACACTCATGGGCAGGTTTTTGTGTCGACGTGTGTTTTTAACTCTCTGGGGCATTAATAGATCATATCATAATTTTACGTTTAACATTTTGCAGAACTGCCAGTTTTTTAAAAGGGGCTGCATCATTTCACAATCAAACTGGCAATGTGGAAGAGTTCCAGTATTTCCACATCTTCACCAATGTTTGTTATTATTCGTCTTTTTTATTTTATAGTAGGCATGAGGTGGTAACTCATTGTGTCTTGCATTTCTTTAAGGACTAACGATTATAAATGTCTTTTCAGGTGCTAATTAGCCACTTATACTTTATTGATTATTTATTTAATGTTTCTTTATTTTTGAGACAGAGAGAGCAGGGGAGGGGCAGAGAGAGAGGGAGACACCGAATCCGAAGCAGGCTCCAGGCTCTGAGCTGTCAGCACAGAGCCCGACGCGGGGCTCGAACCCACAGACCACGAGATCATAAACTGAGCCAAAGTCTCAGCGGTGCCCCTGACACTTATACTTTAGACGATGTGTACAGAAGTGTCTATTTAAGTTGTTTAGCTGTTTTTTAATGGGTTATTCTCTTTTTCTTTTTGAATTGTAAAAGCTTTTTATATATTTTGGATTGTAGACCCATAAGAGATATATGATTTGCAATTATTTTCTCCCAACCTTTAGATTGCTTTTCCTTTTTTACATTGGGTCTTTTGAAGCACAAAGGTTTTTAATTTTGATAAAATTCAATTTATTTTTTCTTTTGTTGCTTGTGCTTTTGGTGTCATATCCAAGAAACATTACCTGATCAAAAAACACTGAAATTGATTCCTATGTTTCCTTCTATGGGTTTTTATATTTTAACTCTTAAATTTAGGTCTGTGATGCATTTTGAGTTAATTTTTGTGTATGGTGTACAGTGGGAGTCCAACTTCATTACATTGCATGTAGAGATCCAGTTGTCCCAGCACCATTTGTCATAAAGACTGTTCTTTTCCCAGTGAATCGTATTGGCACTATTCTCAAAAATCAATTGACTATAAATGCAAGAATATATTTCTTGACTCTCAATTCTATTTCTTTGATCTATATGTTCATTCTGTAAGTCTATGTATATGTCTATCCAATATGACAAGTCTTGGATTACTGGTGCTTTGGAGTGAGTTTTGAAATCAAGAGTGTGATTCCTCTAACTTTGTTCTTTTTTTTTTCTTTAAGATTATTTTGGCTATTCTAGGTACTTTGCATTTTCACATAAATTTTAGGATTAGTTTGTCAATTTCTGCCAAAAAAAAAAAAGGCAACTGGTATTTTGATAGAGATCGTGTTAAATTTCTAGCTCACTTGGGGCCCTTGGGTGGCTCAGTCAAACATCCAACTTCAGCTCAGGTCATGATCTCGCAGTTCATGAATTCAAACCCCGCCTTGGGCTCTGGGCTGACAGCTCGAAGCCTGGAGCCTGCTTTGGATTCTGTGTCTCCCTCTCTTCTGACCCTCCCCCAGTTGCATTCTGTCTCTTTCTCTCTCTCTCTCTCAAAAATTAACATTAGGAGCACCTTGGTGGCTCAGTGGGTTGAGCGTCCGACTTCGGCTCAGGTCATGATCTCATGGTTCGTGAGTTCAAGCCCCACATCAGGCTCTGTGCTGACAGCTCAGAGCCTGGAGCCTGCTTCGGATTCTGTGTCTTCCTCTCTCTCTCCCTCTCCCCTGCTCTCATTTTGTCTCTCTCTCTGTCTCTCTCTCTCTTGAAAATGAATAAACATTTAAAAAATTTTTAAAAATAAACGTTAAAAAATATTTAAAAAAGATCTGTAGCTCACTTTGTTGACCACTGCTATCTTACCAATATGAATAGTTCCAATCCATGAATATGGGATGTTCCACTTATTTAGGTCTTTAATTTCTTTCAGCGCTGGTTTGTACTTTTTGGTGTATACATCTTGTACTTCCTTTGTTATACTTATTCTGAACTGTTTTAGCCTGTCTTCTTGAGCACCTGCCTCAGGTTCTTAGCTTTTCCTTCAGTGTCTAGTGTCTAGAAGTGAAAGCCAGGCACTATTTTCCGTGCTACGAGTCTTTGTGGCTTCAAATGTTTAGTGCCCTCTCCTAAATTTAAACAGGGCATCCTTAGCAGTCCACAATTCTGTTCCATAGTCAATCTAGGTGAACAAACAACTGCCACTGTGACAGGTAACTGACATGTCAAAGCTAGACTTTGGCCTGTCATTTTAGAAGACTGGCAGCTTAACTTAGTGGACAAGATGGAAAGCTGTAAACATGGTTACGAAGCTCAGGCCCTACTTTGCTACGGCCTTGTTGGTTAACATATTTGTTCATATGATAATCCATTTGCCAAAAATATAAGTGTCCGCATGAAGGTTATTACTAATGCACCAAATTCAGCATGTCGAAATGCATGAAGTGAATGTCGGAGAATCGCATCCAAATACAGTATCTGAGAGTTCATCTTGTGGAATTTAAAAATTATCCTAGCTGTGTGAATAAGTAAGTGCACTCTCTTCATTACTTTATGTACTGCTAGGTCATTCGATGTTTTTTTAAAATTTTTTGGGGGCGCCTGGGTGGCTCAGTCGGTTAAGCGGCCGACTTCGGCTCAGGTCATGATCTCGCAGTCTGTGAGTTCGAGCCCTGGGTCGGGCTCTGTGCTGACAGCTCAGAGCCTGGATCCTGTTTCGGATTCTGTGTCTCCCTCTCTCTGACCCTCCCCTGTTCATGCTCTGTCTCTCACTGTCTCAAAAATAAATAAAATGTTAAAAAAAAATAAAAAATAAATAAATAATTTTTTTTTTACATTTATTTATTACTGAGAGACAGAGAGACACAGAGCACGAGCAGGGGAGGGGCTGAAAGATGGAGAGACACAGAATCCGAAGCAGGCTCCGGGCTCTGAGCTGTCAGCACAGAGCCCGACACGGGGCTCGAACTCACAAACCGTGAGATCATGACCTGAGCCAAAGTCGGACGCTCAACCGACTGAGCCACCCAGGTGCCCCCCATTCGATGTTTTTAACGAGCACCTCTTATGTACTAATCCTCTGTACTAGGTACCGAGGACACAAAGATGAAGAAGACAGTATTTGCCTTCAAGAGGTGTAAAATATAATAATTAAAAAAAGACATCTGCAAAAAATTGTGATATGAGATATAAAACAATAGATAAAATGTAACCTGAAGGCAGAAGGCTGAGAGACTTATTTATATTAATGTGGCCAAAAAAGTCGTCCTGGTAGTGGAGGCATTTGAATTGCATCTCAAAGAATGAAATGAATTTAGCCAACAGACCTGAGGTTAGGAGCGGAGAAGGCATCACCAACAGAAGAAGTGGATGAAGGAAGGAAGAGGCACAAGACCACAGTGTGTATTGCAAAGACATCAGAGTGACCCAGTGTGTGGCTGGAGCATAGGGTGAGGGATGGGACAGAAAGCAACTGGCCGCTCTCCAGAAAACATGCTGCACAGTAAGTTCACCCCAAAATGCACACTGATCCCAGGACTTCTGTGTGGCCAGGAATGTCTCCTTTAAATAAATTTGTAGTTAAAAGGCTGAGTCTCAGTAATCAGACATCTACCTAAAATCCTACCATATAATCTCACCGGTGGATGGGGTATTTTTCTGTCCAAGATATTAAATTATATTGTTTACTGCTAAAATTATGCACTTCCCAGCCTCCCTCATGGCTAGATGCAGCCCCGTAACCAAGATCTGGATGATGATATGTAGGAGGAGGTATTGTGCGGGACTTCCAGAAAATCTTTTCAAAAGGAGGTGTTTGCTTTTCTTTTCTTTTTTTTTCCCCCCTGTTTCTTCCATTGCACAGCCTGGAATATGGATATTACAGCTGGAGCTCTTGCAGTCATCTTATGCCCTTAAGATGAAGGTCAGGCACTAGAGAGTGTGATGCAGAGGTTAGTAAGGGACCTGGGTGGTAATTAACTGTGGAGTCCTGAAATACCTTCCTTTCGGGTTTCTCTCTGAAAGAAAAATAAACTCCTTTCGTGTTTATGCTTTTAAAGCTTTTAAAGCTTTTCTGTTATGGGTAGCTGGACTTGATCCTACTTGATAAGCGTGACGTAAGCAAGATTTAAGCCAGGTATTTCGATGTCAAAGTCCTCGAGTCCACCCACCACTCTGAGGAATTTTAACACGTATGTGCATAACATTTTCTGTATGTAAACTGTGTTTTAATAATTCACTGGATATGTAAGAAATCGACTCCTCTAAAGTTGGATAAAATGTAGTGCTTTTAAAAAATTACAATCATAACCTTTTGAGGAAGTACTTATGTCTCTGGGTAAGAGGGTATATATGAGTATGTTTGGCTGAATATCTCTTGTAAAAACGGGATAAAATGTAAGGTGATACTTTCATGCAATCACATTAAAAAAAATACTGTCTAGGCAGTTAAATTCTAACTGCTGAGCCCAGTGGACTCACAATAAAGTTTATTTAACATGCACTATATTTTCTGTCTATAACAAAATCAAACATAAGGCATAAATCACACTAATGTCAAAATTATTAAATTTTGACTTTTTTCTGAAGGTTGTTGACCTGGAGGAGTTTGGGTATAATCAGATAACCAGGTTGCCAACTTGAAAGTCATTTAATATTATGCCATGGCTTTGAGACCCATGTCACTGACACCAAAGACAGACAGACTTGAGCTCTGTTGGTCATTTGCTAGTTGGATGACTATAATGAATTAATAACAACAATGACATGGCTCCAAGATCACATCTCCCTCCACTTTCCCCCCCAATGTTTTTGTCCTTAAACTATAAAAGCAATATATGAACTTTGTAAAACTTTGTTAAAAAAAAAAAAAAAGCAAACATTAGCCATTGATACAGGGCTACTATTGAAGTAGATATTGAGCATGATCGGACAAAGTCGAAATTCTCTTAGGTACTTTTACTGAGAAGGGGGCATGCCTATTTCATGATGTTTCAAAGGAAGGCCCTATGCTGTGTAGTTTGGGGTTGGGGTGAAGTCACTTCAAGTGACCATTGTATGCTAATGGCACATGAAGTGTACTAATTGTGGTAGAATAAGTATTAGGCCAAGAGAATGGGCACAGAACTCTTTGTTAAAAAGTTACAAAGCTACTAGGAATTTCTCCAAAGGATACAAAAATGCCATTTTGAAGGGGCACACGCACCTCAATGTTTATAGCAACACTCTCAACAATAGCCAAATTATGGAAAGAGCCCAAATGTCCATCAATTGATGAATGGATAAAGAAGATGTGGTATATATATATATATATACACACACACACACACACACACACACACAATGGAATACTACTTGGTGATGAAAAAGAATGAAATCTTGCCATTTGCAACAACACGAGTGGAACCACAGGGTATTAATGCTAAGTGAAATAACTTAGTCAGAGAAAGACAGATATCATATGATTTCACTCATATGTAGAATTTGAGAAACTCAACAGATGAACATAGAGGAAGGGAAGGAAAAATAAGATAAACACGGAGAGACAGGCAAACCACAAGGGACTCTTAAATACAGAGAATAAACAGAGGGTTGCTGGAGGGAGTGGGTTAAATGGGCCATGGGCACGAAGGAGGGCACTTTTTGGGATGAGCACTGGGTGTCATATGTAAGAATCACTGGGTTCTACTCCGGAAGCCAAGACTACACTGTATGTTAACTAACTTGAAAATACATTTTTTTAAAAAAAAAGTTACAAAGCTGCGGCAGCACGCAGGTGTTCGCATAACCAGCAATCAAAGGACCACCATTCCCATTCATTTAGACATTTGCTTGATTCTATTTGTTTGCGCTTAGGTGGAAACACAGTGGTAAACAAGACACAGAGACGATTGGAGGGAAATCATTCCTGTTGTGAAAATTCTTTGCCAAGCATTTCGTTCCTAAAGATTGTGTTTTTTTGCGAGTTCATACCTGACCACTGGCTTGCTATGGTTAATAGTAGGGATCCTAGAGCAGGAAGCAGGTATCTTAGCATTTTGTATAGAGTAACAATGAATTGCTGAGATACAGACATATAAGAAAAAGTCCTCTGGACCTGGGAGAAAAGCTGGGTTAGTAAAGAGGGTCAGGGTTTGGGCCCAGACTCAGACTCCATGAGCTAAACGCTGCATGCTATATCCTTAGCCTCCTCAGATTGTTCTACTTTGAACCAAATTGGGTAAATCCTATCGACCCTTCAGAGTAAGATCCTATAGAATAGAGAAAAAAACCCAGGGACGCATGATCCTTTAGAGAATGTGGACCCTGTGGCTCATTGTTGTCTGAGAATGTTACAGGTAACAAGGATATTGACTCAACTGGTGTGACCATCTCTGCCTGTTATCTATCGCTCTTTCATAATTTAATTTGAAATACGGTATTTAAAGACAGCCAAACAATACACAGAGCTGGAATGGAGATTTTCCACAATGAGGGCTAAAAACAGAAAGTTGCATACAGGCACCGCCGTGTTTCTAAAGACCTGTCTTATTCTTAGCCTCACAGAAGTATTTAGATGAAAGTGGCAGGGGGAGGAATGAAATGTGCATTCTGGAGGTTTAGACACAAAGGAACCTCCCAGGAAGATATACTGAGGACTCTGGTAAGTTCCATTGTTGTCCTCCCTGGCAACCGGGAGCTTTGGACTCTCCCATCATGAGTGAGTGTGAAAGGACGCTTCCCCACCCGTGAAAGGGGGTGTCCCTAAGACTGGCTGCTGAGGGGCTGCCCAGCACACACTCGGCATTGATCGTACTGGGCCTTACCACACTCTCTAGGGCATGGAACCTCACGCCCAGACCAGAGAGCTTTCAGTCAAACACATGCTGGTGTTTATGGTAAGGCCAAATCATGAAAATCCACGTTAATGAATTTGTTCGCAGAAATATCACATCCTCCCCGTCCTCGCCCCAGTTAAGTGGTCTCTTCTTCATAAACCCGTGTTCCTTGCAAGGGTCACCATCTCTCGGGCAGTCTCAACAGCAAGAACCTAACAGAAAGGGGTCCTTCTGTCCACAGCTATACCTACAATGGAGAATCAGGGTGGGGATGTTTGATTCCCAGCCCGAAGGGACACAATTTTCTCATTTCAAAGCTACAAATATGAAAAATATTGGAAATCAGGCGAATGTTCAATTGAGTAGATTGCGACACCCAGTTCGACAGAGTTTGGGCAAACAATAGAGCCATTGATTCATTGTCCAGAGACGTTGCTGAATTCTCGTCTCATCTTGGCCACCTTTTACCCACATACACACACTCACGCAACACCCGCACGTAGGCACACGCACAGGCACACGCACGTGCACATTGGCACACGCGTGCACACGTGAGGTCGACTGCCTCTTATGCCTCCGTGCTCAGTACAGGTGGATGTGCTAAAATGCAGTGAACAATCACTACGTGCCTGAGCCTTGGCTGAACGTGTCGTATTCACGATGCCACTCAGTCCTCGTGACCACGCTTTGATCTGGTAGTATCATCCACTGCACTATGACTGGACCCCCCAAGACAGGGATTTTTGCAAAGCTCAGTTTATGCTCCAACCCGGGTCCGCTCTCGACCATCTCCAAAGGCCTCAACCACTTTCCTTGCCTCCTGCTGGGAGCGGGAGGAGCAAGTGGCCCCAGTAATGGTTTACCCCCTCCTGTGGTCATGACACCCAGCCACTGTTGCCACTTCTGGCACTGACAGAAGACTCTAGTGTCCTCAGAGACTTCACTGTCAGGTGCATCTGTAGAGGCTCTGGCCTGGAAATACAGCAAAATGCCGATTCTTCCCAGGACAGTTTTATCAGTGGGTTTTGATAATAGCCATTAAAGTCTTTCTTTTTTTTTTTTTAATTTTTTTTTCAACGTTTATTTTATTTTTGGGACAGAGAGAGACAGAGCATGAACGGGGGAGGGGCAGAGAGAGAGGGAGACACAGAATCGGAAACAGGCTCCAGGCTCCGAGCCATCAGCCCAGAGCCCGACGCGGGGCTCGAACTCCCGGACCGCGAGATCGTGACCTGGCTGAAATCGGACGCTTAACCGACTGCGTCACCCAGGCGCCCCTAAAGTCTTTCAAAGAAAATGGTCTCCTTTTCCTTTTTTTCTTTTTGGTGCCCAGGTTTTAGGGGCCCTACGGGTGGCCTTCCCTGACTAGACCCACCAGCACCTCTAAGGGAGGCACCTCGGTGAGTGCCAGCTTCCTCAGAACCCTGCTACACCTGAGACCCGCGACACAATCTTCCCTCACCCTCTGCCTTCTCCCCTCTTTGGCTCTTGTGAATGACAGGAAAAGCCTTCTCTCTCCGGCTGCCAGGCCTGTCTGCACTCACAGTCTGTTATTAGCTGTACACCTGTATACCGTGCTTACCAGCAGAAAGCCCCGATCTACGACTTCCATAACCCCTCCTGTCCCTTGCAGTCATGTTGGGGAAGAGGAGTTCGGAGTAAATACACGGGTGGGCCGCATCCCAGCCGACACTCGGCCTGCTGCTGTTTCAGCCAAGTCACAACCCGCCACGGGGAGAGCAAGGAGTCGGAGCGTGCGGGCGGCCCGGTTGGACGTCAGAGCTCCCCGTCTCGTCTCCCAAAGTCAGACATCTGAGCCGCCAGACCCTCCTACTGCCTTTGATGCCCAGCCTGCTGGGTCATCCCCTCCGGCCTATCAAGCAGCTCCGGTAACTATTGACCCCTCTGACCATGTCTTTTTTTCTTCCCCATTAAAGTTGCTCCTTTAAGGAGGATGGGATAGTGGTCATTTTCACATGGGTGTGAAATCGGCAGCGAGGTGTTTTGACTCCTAGGACATCCGTGTGTTAGGCAAGTCTTGGAAAAAAGAACCGTCCCCATTCAATACAATTTTAGATAATAAAGTGCACTTAGCGCGCGTTAGTTCCTGTTGTGCTTCACACACACACACACACACACACACACACACACAGGCTAATGAAAAAAGGAAACCATAGCCAAGACCAGAAGAGAAACCTAATGGCCAAAGGCAAAATCTTAAAAGCTTACTGAGATAAAAGGGGACTTTCAAAGGAACAGCAGAAGCACTGAGGATTGAACTTCTCCGGAAAGCCGGAAGAGAAAATGTTAAGAGAGAAAAGCAAACAGCTCGAGTAAATATGCTACCACTCAAGAGTGACAAAGAAAATTGTCATTTTGCAGAAGAAATCCCTTAGGCAACCTACCCTTTGAAGGTCAAGAGCAGCCATCTTTTTGTATGTAAATCAGGCAGCAATGTGACCCGGCATTGAAACCAAAGGTTATTTTGTACACAGGGAGTATGAAATAGAGAAGTATATGTTACTAGTATCTGTCCAGTGAGAAACGAGTCCTCGCCAATGAGCAAAAGATAATTTAAATGGTAACAAAGAATTCTGTCTTGGTGAACTGGGAAAGAATTTCTTCTTTCCTAGAGTTACATTTCAGAGAAACCAGTTATCTCTGACCTAAGAGAGGAACACGGAGGGCATTCGGGGGACATCACAACTGCATTCAAAGGGCCAAAAGGGGGACATCGGTGCAAATGGCTGAATTTCCAATGAGCCAGTGATTTGGTTAATATATTGTGCCAATGCTAAGCTCTGTTCTTCATGGTCCTCCCATGGTTAGCTAAGATCTGAACATCATCGAAAGGGAGTGAGGAGTTTGGTTTTTTTTTTTTTTTAATGTTTATTTATTTATTTTTCAGAGAGAGGGAGAGGGAGAGCATGCACACAGGAGGAGCAGAGAGGGAGGGGGAGAGAATCCCAAGCAGGCTCCTCGCTGACGGTGCAGAGCCAGACATGGGGCTCGAACTCACAAACCAGGAGATCATGACCGGAACCGAAATCAAGAGTCTGATGCTTAACTGACTGAGCCACCCAGGCACCCCAGAGAGTGAGGAGTTATAAACACACCCTTTGACCTATATTTGCACTTGTTCTGTCCATCTAAAATGAGCCCATAACAAGGTTCTGTGGTCTGGGGGTTTTTAGAGGTACGTCTAAGGATGGCCGTCCCCTGCTCATATGGCATCCTTCTTAATGTCCCCAGCATTTGTACCGTCTCAAGCAACAACCAGACACGCTCGCTTTAACAAAACAAAAACATCACACACAGAACAACACAGCAGAAACAGAAACACAGTGCACAAGGTCCAGGAGCGATGCTGGGCCCATGCTCACAGCCAGTCCTCCATACCCAGGCAGTTCCCCAGGCTGCAGGCCTCTAGGGGTGGGAAGCAGGCAAACGCATTTGTGCCCTCTCTGCTGAAGACACGAAAGACTCCTCAAAGGGCTCCTGGCCTCCCCACGCTCCTGTCCTGCCATGGAGGGGCTTTAAGCCAGAGCCACCTTCCTCTTTCCTGTCTCCCTTACTGGTAGCTGGCAGGGGACAGCCAGGTGCTCTCCCTCCTGCCTCTCTTTGCCCACGGAGGCACCCACAAGCGGCAGTGCCTGCGTGCGTCTCAAAACTGCCTCCGCAGTTCTGTCTTCTTGGCAAAGGCGGTCCTTATCTGAAAATCAAATGGTCAATTTCAGGACCAACCCATCTGCTCCTTTGGCGGTGGGTCATGCGACCTGCGTATGTTCTATTGGGTGGTCTGGGCGGGGACGTGACCCTCAAGGAAGAGGAAGGGCAGAGGTTGCAAGTTGCAACATCTGTGGCAAAAGAAGTGAATTATCCTCAGGAATCCCACACGTCGGGGTCTCCATCTTCTCTGGCACAGACATTAATGATCCAGGCCACTCTCAGAGTTTTAGGTTTAGCCCCCAGTGTGTCCACCATTCCTGAGTTATAAAGTGAAGGCACTATTGAAAGCAAGTCTGCTCAACTAGGTCTCTGCCTGCCTCCCATACCTCCTTCCAACGTAGCGTACCATGCAATGGAGTTGTGCGCATCAACCAACCTTGGGGCTTATTCTGGGAACATGGTTGCCCCTCCTTCCCCACTGACAGCTCCTCGCAATGTGATACCCCGTGTTAGGGAGAGAAGATAACAGCAGACCCATGGCAACTACTCTCAGATTCTTCTGGTCTGTGGAAAATGAGGTCATACCTCCTCCCCTCCACATGCCCAGTGCTCACTCTTGCATCAAGGAATCGGTTACCACTAGAGCTCTGTGGTAGGGCTCAGGTGGCCAGACAAGGCTGAGGGTAGGGGCAGTCAGACAAAGCTGAATTCCCACATGTCTAGATTTGGGGAGAAGATGCCCTCAAAGACAGAACCTTAGGATGTGCCCTCCACAGGGTAGGAAAGGCCAAATTTCTGGTTTAGCTGACATCAAACGTGTGGATATGAGTTCTGGAGGTTTGGGAAGAATATCTTGAGGCCCTACACAGTGATGAAAACAAACAAACAAATCTGATATTTTGGTGAATCCGAGAATGAGACCAGAGGGTCAGAGCTTTCTGGAGTCTAGAGAATCTTTCTTCCTCTTTTTCACTGTGCGTGCACCATTTCTCTGAAACACCGGAGTGAATGGGAGGGAGGGAGTGGGCCCCGAGCTAAGAGTTACAATGTAATTTGGTTGAATGAATGACAAGAAGCAGTTACAAGATTCAACATACATCTTCTGCCCCCTCCTACCCATTTGTCTTTTCTGCCGAACCACCCTGCCCTCAGTGGCAATGATTAGTAGGTTGCTATACCTTGTAGACCTGACTAGCTGCAGCAGTGAGAGTTCTTTTTGTTTCTTTTTAAGAAACAGCCCGGCTATATATAGAAAAATATCTAGTTCCTCTCTGGCGCTTCCTGAGCTCCATTTCTCCTCTCTTTAAAAAAGGCGTTTGACTAAGAGGGCTCTTTTCAGGCCTCTTCCAGTTCAAATATTCAGGTGTTAAGGCTGTCGTTTCCTGGTGTAGTCGAGCATCACCTAGCTTATGAAAATAAACCCTCCGTACTAGAGTTTTGTCCTTGAAAGGACACGGCTCTTGGAATTCAAGACACTTGATTTTTGGTTCCAGCACGACTGCCTCCTCATTCAGTGGCCACCGAGCAACTCACTGAAGGAAAATAACACCAACTTCCCAGAGTCGCAGTGAGAGTTAAGTTGGACACAGCACGTGAGCGTTCCTTGCACAGAGCCTGGAACATTCAAAGTGCTAACCCAGGCGCCCCCTGCCCTGGCCCATTTCCTACACAGTGGGGGCCATTCTTTGTAGTTGGTATTTACAGAAGCAGAAGAACGTGTAGTACAGCTAAGTGGATGATGAGGAAGAAAAACAACTTAAAAGATCACAAGTTTGCTTAATAATGCCCACAAAGGGATATGTGGAAAATACAAGTTTAAGCCGAGTAAGGATGTTGGCTTTTTTTGTATCACTATGATGATTGCTATTTTTTGCTAATTTTTTTTTTATTTTATTTTTTCAACGTTTATTTATTTTTGGGACAGAGAGAGACAGAGCATGAACGGGGGAGGGGCAGAGAGAGAGGGAGACACAGAATCAGAAACAGGCTCCAGGCTCTGAGCCATCAGCCCAGAGCCCGACGCGGGGCTCGAACTCACGGACCGCGAGATCGTGACCTGGCTGAAGTCGGACGCTTAACCAACTGCGCCACCCAGGCGCCCCGTGCTAATTTTTTTATAAGATTCTTTTCGTATGAGATTTTGCTCTGGTGCTAGCCAATGGGATCAAGATATCGTTGCCCATCAATCCTAGATGCAGCATCTAGACAATTTCTGCGTAATTAAAACAGTGCTGGGCAATACGGGGGTTCACTAGTCCTCATTCTCCTTTCTTCTCTATGCCTGCAGGAGACCACACTTCCCCGCTTCCTTGCAGTTAGATGGAGCCACACGCCGAGATCTGGACGATGAAATGGAAGCACAGGAGGCTTGCGTCACTTCTGAGCGGAGGCAGAGAGCGAGCCAGCCCCAGCAGGAGGCTGCAGTCTCTTCCTCCCTCTCCTTGAATCGGAGATATCCCAGATGACAGAGCCTCTGCCAGCCTCGATCCCCGCGTGCCCCTGTGGACGGGACACCCCCTGCACCCGGATGGACGTGAGCAAGAAATTGCATGCAACATCACTGCAATTTCATGGTTCGTTGGTTATTGCAGTCTAACCTAGCCTGCCCTGAAGAGTACGAAACAACTCAGGAAGAGCAACCGATTAAAAAAAAGTTAGAAAGGTCATCGCCAAATCATTTTGCAGCAGCTGTGGCCAGCGGTTCCTGCTAATCAACAAAGAAAGAATCAGAAAGTAGTGAGAACGCTAACACACCATAAGACAACTTACCAACAATGATCACTTCTCCAAAATCCCTCTCACTTAAAGGTTTCCACGGTTGCCCACTGCTGACTTATCCAACTTGTCGAAACGAAAACAACTATAGGTTATTTATTCCTTCAGCAAATGTTTGTGCACCAGATTTACCACGATGTGATAGGAAACAGGCAACCGATAGGACCAATACACAAAATCCCTTCTATGAAAGGTGGTGATAATGGCTGTGCTAAAAAGGAAAGCGTGAAGAGGGTAGAGAGTGTTGGGTGGGGATGCCGTTTTAAATGGGGTTGCAGAGAATATCTCACTTAAAAAGTGAGACGGTGAGACGTGCCGATACCTGAAGGGAAAGTGATCCAAGCAGAAGGGACAGGGAGTGCAAATGGCCTGAGGTAGACGTCTGGCGTGTTTGAGGAAGAGCAAGGAGGCCCGAGTGGCCGAGAGGAGAAGGTGAGAGGAGGGGGTAGTGGGAGATGAAGACAGTCATCTTTAGATGAGGGATGGAACAAATTATGTGGGGCTCTGCAGGTACTGTAGGTAAGACTGATTTTACCGAGTGCGCGTGTGGGGGAAGCCAGAGGAGGGTTTGAGCAAAAGAGTGCTGTGCTCTAGCCTTGCTGAGAAAAGTCAGAAGGAGCAAGGCAAGGGCAGAAGAATGGAAACCAATTAGGAAACCATTGCAACAGCCCAGGAGAAGAAAGACAGTCTTCGACCAGGGTGGGGTAGAGGTGAAGGTGAAGTGTGAGAACATAGGTAGAACTGTGGAAATTGTAAGGTGTGAGAGTCAAGAGTGCGCTAAGGGTGTGGGCCTGAGGGACCACATATTGAGCACCTCCCCTGGAATCGTTACATCCACGTATCAGTAGAGGCACCACTGAAAAGGTACTTGGAGAAATGCAAACCAGAGAGGCGGAATCTCCAAGATCACCAATATGGTGGTCCAAGATGAGAACACCCACCCATCTGATCCCCACGCCCATGCTCCCAGTCATTCCTCATGGCCCAGCTCCTTGTGGAGAGCATTAGAAACAGAATGGAGGGGTGCCCGGATGGCTCAGGCGGTTAAGTGCCTGACTCGTGAGTTTGGCTAAGACCTCGTGATCTCAGTCTGTGAGATTGAGCCCCGTGTCAGTCTCCGTGTGAGGACAGCAAGGAGGCTGCTGGGGATTCTCTCTCTCCTTCTCTTTCTGACCCTCCACCACTCATGCTGCACCCTCTCTCTCTCTCTCTCTCTCAAAAATAAACAAATGAACTTAAAAAAAGAAAGAAACAGAATGGAATAGAAAGCGAGAAATTTAGACAGAGCGTAGTAACCAAGAGAAATCCGTGTCAGAGGTCTCCCCTCGCCCTTTCTTTTATAATTGTTTTTAACGTTTATTGATTTTTGAGACAGAGAGAGACAGAGCATGAACGGGGGAGGAGCAGAGAGAGAGGGAGACACAGAATCGGAAGCGGGCTCCAGGCTCTGAGCCATCAGCCCAGAGCCTGACGCGGGGCTCGAACTCACGGACCGCGAGATCGTGACCTGAGCCGAAGCCAGACGCTCAACTGACTGAGCCCCCCAGGCGCCCCATCCCCTTGCCCTTTCTCAAAGCACACATGCCACCCAAGTGGTTTCTGAATTACGGAGGATCTAAAAGGAGTGTTTCCTTTTGTCACTTGCCAAAGAAAAAGGGGTCACTTCCAAAGGTTTTCTCGGTATATCCTCTTACCATCCACCACGGCTTTGTGTTTTAGCGTGAGGCCCAACGTATCGGAGGCCCTTCTGGGAGCTGCTCTCGGGAAGAATGCTCGCTGTGTAACCATGGACATCCGTTACTGCAGTCAGTTCTTGACAAACGTCAGCGTGTTTCCTGACCACCCTGAAAGGAGAGGGCAGCAGCTGAACTTGGCCTACGTACCTTATTTCAGCTCTGAGACACATGCAGTGGCTACACGGGGCTCTGGGAGGGGTCGGCACACAGGAGAGAACCATTTTGCTCTTTGACGTTTTGTTAAAATGCCTACCTAATCCTTCCTTGCATCCTTTATGATATTTTCTTGGGTAAAAAGGCACCATTTTCCTTCATGCAGGAGAGAAAAGTTTTTCCCAAAGTTCGAGCTTGGCAAGCATGAGCCTCAAAATGAATGAAGATTTGGGGTGCCTGGGTGAAGCGTCCGACTTCAGCCAGGTCATGATCTCACGGTCCGTGAGTTCGAGTCCGTGAGTTCGAGCCCTGCGTCGGGCTCTGGGCTGATGGCTCAGAGCCTGGAGCCTGTTCCCGATTCTGTGTCTCCCTCTCTCTCTGCTCCTCCCCCGTTCATGCTCTGTCTCTCTCTGTCCCAAAAATAAATAAACGTTGGAAAAAAAATTTTTTTTTAAAAAATGAACGAAGATTCTGGAACCCCACCCCAGTTACACTGAAGAAATATTTGGGGTGAAGCCTGAAACACCTGTTTTGAATAACAGTGTTTTGAATAAGCTCTCCAGATTGTTTTGATGCACTCTAACTCTGAGCTAACTATGGGCTAGAATAAGAACCAACAAAACTGAAATTCTAGCCTTGAGAGAGACTCACTATTTGCTATATGACCTTGGGCATGTCACTTTTGTCTCCTTGAGCCCTTGTTTCCTCTGCAAGAAAATGAAGAAAATGAGTACCGTGCTCACCGAATCTCCTTCTAGCTCTAATATTTTATGAATATTCACGTCCTTCCTGGAACACCGACCGGCTCTTTGACGTCACACGTTTGTTATTCCTCTGAAGGAAGGATGCAGCCACTTCATCGACCCAACACCATTTCTCAGACAGCAGACCCTCCAGAAGTCAACCTGTCCCACCTTCTCCACTTCCAGTGTCTGCCCTTCCCAGCAGGGATGGCAGAGCTTCGGGGCCAGGCTGCCCTACAGGCTTCTCATAAATGTTCTGTCACAGCCTGGCTGCAAGTGTCTGGGCTCAGAAGTCGGCCCGGGCTTCCCCAGCCTGGGTACGCAGCAGTGATGGATGGCCCCGCGGGGACCGGCAGTGATTCTCTGTCCTGACTCAGCTCCCCTTCTCAGGCTAACTGAGGCCTTTCTCAGGGCTGCAGCGAGCCCAGAGCAGAGGACAGTTGTCACATCAACTGACTCAGAAGGACTTGGCTTCCAAGTGAACACAAGGCACTCTTCTGACCAAGGGTTAGGGCATGGGGCTGAACTTTGAAGAAGAGCCCTCACCTTTCCCTTAGTCTAAACACATGCTTTAATCTCCCCTCCGGCCTAGGGCTCGGACCCCTTTCTTGATCCCATCAGCTCACACTGCTCTCTCTTTCTCAGGGCACTCACCATTGCCATTGGCCCCGTCTTCTTATCCTGGCTTGCCTTTTTCACAGCTGGTTTCTGTGGGTCGATGTGGTGCTGTGGACATGCTGCAGACCTGGGGCCCACAGGTGGGGTGTGAGTTTCAGCTGTGCGGGGAAGTGTCTACCTCTGAGACTCAGGTCTCATCGGCTCCACGGCGACGAGCCCACATGGTGTAATACAAGGAGACAGTGAGATAACAGACGGAAACTCCTGGCACCTGATGAGAATCATCTGTGTCTTGCAAAATCTTCATGAGTTTAGGCTCTAAGTAGATACAACCCTTCTTTCCCACTTCCAGAAGGTTTGACAGTGGCTGACGTTTCCTGAGTGCTTGCTACCTGCCAGGCACTGTGCTAAATTCTTCCATGCGTGAGTCATTCAAACATCACAGCCACTCTGGCGGGTAGGTTCTATCATCCCCATTTTAAAGACAGCTATACACAGTGGGGTCAGGGACCAAACCCAGATCTATCTGGCTCCAAAGCCCACCAGCCACTAGTCTCCAACCACGACTCGGTTGACATGTATGGTGTGACCCTAGGTTTCTGGATGTTTTTATGTCCCTGTATACTCTAGCAAAACAACCGACTTCTTACTGTTTTACTGTAATCGTTCCTTCATTTAAAAAAAAAATCTTAACATCTATTAATTTTTGAGAGACAAAGTGTGAGTGGGGGAGGGGCAGGGGGAGAGGGACGCACAGAATCCGAAGCAGGCTCCAGGCTCTGAGCTGTCACCACAGAGCCCAATGCGGGGCTCAAACTCATGGACCGTGAGGTCATGACCTGAGCCACAGCTGGACGCTTAAGCGACTGAGCCACCCAGGTGCCCCCTCTCCTTCATCTTTTTAATCCCACAACTACCCTAGAAATTCCCACCATTCACCTCTGAACCTAAATTATTTTCCTTTGAAGTAATAATAACAACAGTGCCGATGCTAATAACGAATGGCTTTGAATGTGTTTTTTCTTTACTTTTGTTTCATTTTAGCAAATAAATGTGAGAGCGAAGGAATAGCTGACGAAGCCGGGAGCACCTGTGGCTGCTACCCCACAGCATGCCGTCTGTCGGTGATGTCCGTCCTGCCAACCGTCGGGAGCACTGTGGTTCTGGAAGGGCCGAAGTTTTGGACCCGCTCCTCAGGTAGGGGAGAGGAAAAGATTCCAATCATGGCAACCAAGCTGAAGCCTCGGGTATGTCATTATTGGCTTTGTGACTGAAACATTCATAAGCTCTTCTGCTTTTCAACACAGGCTAACACCACCTGCCTCATAGGGTTCTTGGAGAATAAAAGGAAACAGCGCCCGAACCCAAGCTTCCTCACAAGCCAGAAGTGTTAGTAGATAGTTCTGAATTGAAGAGGTGCTTAGTAAGTGTTCACCCTTTGGGTTTAATTTGAAGTAACTTTTTAATCTTAGGCTACTGACTTTTACACACTTTCAGAAGGCAATCCCTTAATTCGTAGCATTTCATGCTCACGTGGACAAAGTAAGAAAGGCGATCGGCAACGAGATGTAGTGGTCACTGCAGAAGACAAATATGGGCACAACCACACTCATCTCAGACTCGAAGGCAGCCATATTTTCCAGCGGTCTTCCAACAACCGGTTCGTGCAAACTTCACCTTCAGTTAGCACGGCATTCCTTGGGTGAGGACACGGAGGAAAATCGATCCATTTCATAGAAGCTCGAATGGTATTTGTCCCACCCAAAACGGGAGAGCGTTAACATCTGTACCTGCTATGTTCCAGAAGCTCATTTCGTTCCCAACTCTTCCATCTCGAGGAACTGTGTAGCAACACCTTGCTATTCATTCTGCTCTTTTCTTGGATGGATAAGTGTGATAACATAATTGCTAACTCTGTTAACCAGTAATTGTGAAGACAGGAGAAGGAATTGTTTTACTAGCTGTAAATGTATAAGAGCGAAGCATTGAAAATTGATTTGCACTGTATCCAAAACTATGCCCTTGAAAACACTTATCTTAACTTTTTGGTAATTGTGTTAAGAATTTTTACGATCAGGGTATAAAAATTGATCTCTTTTATAGACTAAAAATCGCTGTACTGTTTAGTTGCACCTGTGTCTTAGCCTAACGCAAATGCACAGAATTTACATTTACTTGGATTTGACTTTTGAACCTACTTTAAAATATCAGTGGTAACTGCAAATTGGTGCAGCCACTCTGGAAAACAATATGGAGGTTCCTCAAAAAATTAAAAATAGAGGGGCGCCTGGGTGGCGCAGTCGGTTAAGCGTCCGACTTCAGCCAGGTCACGATCTCGCGGTCCGGGAGTTCGAGCCCCGCGTCAGGCTCTGGGCTGATGGCTCAGAGCCTGGAGCCTGCTTCCGATTCTGTGTCTCCCTCTCTCTCTGCCCCTCCCCCGTTCATGCTCTGTCTCTCTCTGTCCCAAAAATAAATAAACGTTGAAAAAAAAATTGGAAAAAAAAATTAAAAATAGAACTAGCCTACAACTCAGCAATTGTACTACGGGTATTTATCTAAAGGATACAAAAATGGTGATTCAGAGGGACAAATGCACCCCAATGCTTAGAGCAGCACTGTCAACAATAGCCAAATTATGGAAAGAGCCCAAATGCCCATTGACTGATTAATGGATAAAGAAGATGTGGAATATATATATTATATGTAGTGTGTGTGTGTGTGTGTGTGTGTGTGTGTGTATAATGGAACACTACTCAGCGTTGAAAAAGAATGGAATCTTGCCATTTGCAAGAACATGGACGGAAATAGAGTGTATTATGCTAAGCAAAATAAGTCCATCAGAGAAAGACAAATATTTAATTTCATTCATATGTGGAACTTGAGAAGCACAACAGAGGAACATAGGGGAAAGGAAGGAAAAATAAGACAAAAACAGAGAGGGAGGCGAACCATAAAAGGCTCTTGAATACAGAGAACAAACAGAGTTGCTGAGGGAGAAGTGGGTGCAGGAGTGGGCTAAATGGGTGATGGGCGTTAAAGAGGGTACTTGTTAGGATGAGCACTGGGTGTCATATGTAAGAGATGAATCACTGGGTTCTACTCCTGAAACCAAGACTACACTGCATGTTAACTAACTTGAATTTAAATAAATACATTTAAAAAATATATTGGTGGTGACATAACCCTTAGCAGATAGTATGGTGTGTTTCAACACAAATTCAGTTATGAACAAGTAGACTATCTAAATTCTCTCCTGTAAGCTTTTACATATTTTTTTTTAATTTTTTTTTTTAGCATTTATTTTTATTTATTTTTGAGACAGAGACAGACAGAGCATGAACAGGGGAGGGGCAGAGAGAGAGGGAGACACAGAATCGGAAACAGGCTCCAGGCTCTGAGCTGTCAGCAGCGGGGCTCGAACTCACGGACCATGAGATCATGACCTGAGCTGAAGTCAGACGCTTAACCGACCAAGCCACCGAGGCGCCCCAGCTTTTACATATTTTACTGTTGCAATAAATGCAAAAGAGAGAAAACAGTAAAATATTGTAAATCTATAAATTATGCTAAATAAACAAAAATTTCAAAAATCAAAGAAAATTCAAACATTTTAATGAATTTTGTCAATAAAATGTAAGTGTATATTAATGGTGTATATTTAACATTATGGAAATGTTATGCAAAATATGTATAATACTGAGCAGTGTTAAAATAAGATAAATAATATGATTAATGTTCATTCTGGCTCATAAATCTTGATAAGTGTGTGACTGTAGCATGCATTTCCCAATTAGGGTAGCGTTAATTTCTTGGATTTAACTTGCAAGGAAAACTCTATTATTTTAAACAAGTTAAAAATTAGTATAATACTGCATCTATTGATAATTCTTAAAGTGTTTTCCTTCAATGATTATGCAGTTATTGCTTTGTGGACCACAAATGGATTAGTAATTTTCAGATTTCTAAAACAGCAGCCTTCTGGTGAAATAGTCGTTGAAAAACTACTTTGAAGCACTCAGGAAAAAATTCCCATGCTGTATTTTTATTCAAGCCCAGTGAGATTGGCAATTTGAAACATGAGGGAGACACTTCATAGTTAACCTTTAACGCACATTTCAAAAACATTTAAACCTTCTAAATATGTCGATTTTATTACAAAAATGGAAGACATGTCAGTGCGTTTGAAGACTTAGCTCATTTATAAGTAAAATATACATCCATGAAAGCTTTGGGCTTCGTTCTTCTAAGAATACTTAACCGAACTTTTATTTTTAAAAGAATTCTTGATGTGATTGAACAATCTCTTGAACTTCTGCTTTCCAAGTAAGCCACCCTTATTAGACATTAAATAACAAAGGCTTTCTCGTCCTCTTTATTCAAAGAGAAGTGTTATATATGTGATGTCATGCATTGCCCTTAGTAAAATATACAGTTTGCACAGATTATGCAAGAATTTCAATTAAGCATGAAAGTCCTTGCAGGGGATGAGGGGCACAGAAAAATGTTGGTAATGGCAAAGCTAATGTGCACACATCGGTTCACTTTTGTCGGTTTCTGTAATTTTCTTTCTTTTTTTTTTAACTTTTTTTTTTTTTTGAGACAGAGAGAGACAGAGCATGAACGGGGGAGGGTCAGAGAGAGGGAGACACAGAATCGGAAACAGGCTCCAGGCTCTGAGCTGTCAGCACAGAGCCCGACGCGGGGCTCGAACTCACCGACCGCGGAATCATAACCTGAGCCAAAATCGGATGCTTAACCGACTGAGCCACCCAGGCGCCCCTGTAATTTTATTTCTTATGTGAGGTTATCTACCAATCACATGTTCTGGCCCACTTTAAGACAGTCCAATATATTTTCTAAGGCAGAGATGTTTGCAACAGCCATACACAATTATGTAAATATTTCAGAAGAGATATTTGAGAAGTGATTCAAAGGCCTCAGTTAATCCCCGCTTTCATATGATAATTATCAACAAGGCATTGCGAGAATTTAAAGATTATATTTAAGATCCCAGGGAACGTATCATCTAAAAGATAAGCCATTTTTATGTTACAGTATTTTTTTAATGTTTATTTATTTTGAGGAGAGAGAGCACACGCGGAGGAGGGGCAGAGAGAGGAAGAGAGAGGATTCCGGAATCCTGAGAGAATTCCACTCCCAGCGCAGATCCTGACAGGGGGCTTGAACTCATGAACCATGAGAGCATGACCTGAGCCCAAATCAAGAGTCGGACGCTTAACCGACTGAGCCACCCAGATGCCCCCATATTGCAGTATTTTTGAATTGATGGAGGATAGCGGTGAAGAGTGGCAAGAAGCTTGGTTTTGAATTCTGGTAGATAAGCTTCTGTCTCCTGTAAAGTGGGAGTAATAACGTACCTAGTTCATGAAGATGGTGAGAGGATCACACGACACAATGTGTGTAAAGTGCTTGTCATAGTTCGCGTGTAATAAACGGTAGCTGTTTTTAGTTTATGATTGTCTTAGTTTTCTAGAGCTGCCGTAACAAAGTTCCGCAGACTGTATGGCTTGAACAACAGAAATTAATTTCCTCACATTTCTGGAGGCTGGAAGTCCAAGGTCAAGGCATCAGGAAGGTTGGTTTCTTCTCTCTCCTTGGCTTTTGGATGGCCACCTCCTCCCTGTGTCTTCGCATGGTCTTCCCTCTGTGTGTGTGTCTGTTCTTCATCGTTCCTTGTAAGGACACCTGTCATATAGGACTAAGGGCCATCCATAGGGCTTCATCATACCTCAATTACCTCTTTGAAGACTCTATTTCCAAATGTAGTCACATTCTGAGGTAGTGAGGGTTGCCAGGACTTCAACATATGAATTCAGTGGGGGTAGGGGGTGGGGGTGGGGGACAAAATTTGGCCCTTAACAATGGTCAGCAATCAAGTTTGGTAGACTGCTGTGATTCAGCCATAGGCAATTATTGATCTAATTCCACACCCCATTCTGTACAGGATCTAGCTGAGAACTGAGAAGTCAAGTGTTTAGCTTAACTATTTATGTGTGTCTGAACTAAGAATTTAAGCCTTAAAAATCTGGTCTTCTTTCAGAAACATTTAAAGCATCAACCAATTAGTAGTCACCTTACTTGACTCTTTTGTATTGTATTTTTCTGAAAATCTATTGAAAGCATTTATTATTTTTCAACTTTAAAAGTCCTTTGATTACTTTCCTAGTAAAAGGAAAGGCTAATTCGATGAAAATCTTTGCTTACTTAATTTCACTTAATTTTTATGTCCTAATGACTATGAACTTGTGGATCATCTAGGTTCTGATGGTGTTTGCACGTTCTCTGACGCAGTATAATGTCACACAGTACAGTTAAGTACAGTATTGGCCCAATAAAACTTGTAGGCTCCGTAGCAGACTAGCTGTGTGCTTTGGACAAGTACCTTTAGCTTTGCGGACCTCAGTCTATTCATCTACAAAATGGGAGAGTAAAGTTCTACAATGTTATGAAAAGCTATTACATTTAAATGATCACCTGAATCAATTTGTGCTTTGACATAAGGACCACACCCCCAACCCTGTTTCAGCATGCAGTCATCACTTCTATTTTCTATCCAGTGGCTTGGAGCTCTAAGTATTGTTCCCATTGCTTTTATCTGGAAAGCCAGGCCACGCTCAGGCTGTTAAAATTCTTTCTCCATGACCACAGACAATGCTGGAGTTCAGATTTTCTGGCTTTAATCAGCATTAGCTTTATTCATTTTGGTTTAACTTATTTTCAATTTTTTCCATGGATTTTTAGTGTGTATTAGGAATGGGGATGAACTTATTATATTCACTTATAAAACCCCCATCTTTTAGCTGGAAGCAAGGTTTTGTCAGCCGCATTCACAATCTTCTGAGAAATAAACTACTGGAAATCATATAATCTTAAAGAGACAATGACCATCAAAAGTATTTTAACATTTAGTGAAGAAACATGGCACATTAAGCTACAATATATGCCTAAAGGGAAAACCAGCTGCTGTACAAGGGGGGCAGACATAAGGAATAAATAACAATTAAAACCCTAAGTCACTTTTAAAGAGCTTGTCTTTCATGGCAGAAGATTAATTGAGAACATTCGGGAGTCTATTTATCCGTGTTGACTGTTCTCTTGGTTATTCCATGTTTATCTCTAAGATGGTAATAAGACAGTGACCTCATTGACTCCTACAACTTCCTAGCAAATTACTCATAAAAGCATACAATGAAAGGCAAAACCCTAACCATGCTGCAAATTGGGGCTATCTGTAAATATTAGAGGATTTGACCTATCACGTTGGCAGGATGTCTGGATACATTTCTTCTCAATCAAGATGGGGAGAAAGAAGGTCAATGAGATGCGTGAAGTGGTGACACTCAAGAGTGAAGGAAGGGCATTTCAGGGCAAATATTTTGCTATGAAAAATACTAGGAAGTTTTAGAAAGTACTTGATGTGTTCTCAGTAAATCTCAACAAAAGGTGAGCTTCATGAACAAAGAGAGAAAAGCTGAAACCCAAGATGAGATGAAAAGCACGCTGGCAGCAGTAACTAAATAGATGGTGGGAAAACTTTAGAAAACTCACAAGGAGCTCAGGTTTAAGGTGAAGCCTGGGCATATATGTACCTCTCCATCCAGCTCAAATTCTATGGCAACAAAGTGAGACTTTTTCAGAAGAGAATAAATCCATAGTAGAAACGCAAAACAAGAGTCATGCTCGTAGATTTTCTTGACGATGATGTCTCAAGGCAGGAGAGGTGGAACTGATGGAGAAACCAATCTCTGCCTTGGCCTCAGCCTTCTGACCTCAGAGAAAGCAGGGACCACCAGCAAGAGAACTCTGATGTTTCCAACTAAGAGAAGGGTGTTGAGGGTCTGTCTCCAGGGGAGGGACCACGGCTGGGGAAAGACTCTTAATTAATCATTGATACCGATATGGCAAGTCGTAGTGTTAGAGAAAGACCCAAAGGACTTCCTATACTACCTTCTGGTTGCCATAGCAGAGACTTCGGGGAATAGAATGACCACTGTCATGGCTCTTAACGACGACAGACACAAAACCATGCAGGCAACTCTGCACAGCAGTGAAGCCACGGAACCCCTCCCACTAGACTCTCCTGGGCGGCCCACCTCTTGCCCCCACTGCAGGCCCCTAGAGACCAAACTAAGCAGCCTGGCTGCTCTCAGGCTCAAGCCTGGGTCCCGGGTGAGGAGCGTGGACACATTCCCTGCTGACATAAAATTTTAGGGGAACATCAATAATCAAGATAGTTCATATTCTAATGCTTATTTTGAAAAGTCAAAAAATTAATGCAAAAATGCCATGATGGATAGAATATCAAAATTTTTTTTAGATGTTTATTTATTTTGGGGGGGGGCACACAGAGAGAGGGAGGCAGAAAATCCCAAGCAGCCTCTGCCGATCAGCACAGAGCCTCGATCTCATGAACCGCAAGCCCAAGAGTCAGAGGGTCAACCAACTGAGCTACCTAGGAGCCCCTAGAATACCAAAATTTTAAATAAAGATGGGATCTGTTTGTCAGGTCCAGAGAGCCCCTACTTGGGCTCTTAGCAAGACCCTACAGCACGTTCTTTGGGGGATCTGGGACCCTGTGGGACTTAAGAACGAGCAGTTCAGAAGTAGGAGCCACATGATGTTGTGAGCGTTGACTATTTGGATAGAGAGAAGGGAATGGGGCCATTATATGTGTGTATCCACAATAAAGCAAAATGACTTCAAGTGAAACCTGAAGAAATCAAGGAGACATTCACTGGGGACACCACACACACACAGTGGTCGTCTTGACAGGTACAAGGGCCCATGTCCTGACCTTGAGGGGTTTCCGGCTGGAAGAGACAAACCACCCCAGCGAGGAGAGTCTGGGGATCTGTGACAGCAGCAGGTGTGGGGCTCACAGGTGGGGGTGCAGAGACAGACACCGTGTGTCCTGCCAGGGGTGATGATTTGAAAAAGCTCTGTAGACCACGGAGGACTGGTGAACACATTTAAACCCAGTCCTCCTCATCAGCTGAGACTTCTAGCAAGCTGTCTGCATTGCTTAGCTTTACTACATACGAGAAATATGCGCGGACACTTTCATCCCGTTACTCCCCCGTCTGTCCTCTTGCCTCTATGGCCACGCCCCCCAGAAGCCTCCCATCCTTCTGTGTCCCCGGGCTTCCAGAAATCAAACCTCAGGTTCCAGAGAGAAGAATACTCACCTTACCACAGGCTGAGTCGGGAGCTGGTTGAGCCAATGGGTGCTCCGGGAGGCCCACACCCAGAAGCCAGTCTGGCTATTTTAGCATAGGTTTGCGGGGATCGGAAGTGCCTGTCACAGATATCGAGCAAGGATTTGGCTAATCGATGCATGAACAGCGCAGTCCATTCCGCGTATACTATTTCTGCTACTCAGAAAGGTCGGTGCGAGGACAGCGAAAACAAATAAGGGAAAACAGAAATAGTTGTAGTTGAGGCGGTGAGACCGAGGGTACTCACCTCCGCTCTCGTCTGTGACCATCCTGGCGCTTGCGACAATTATGTGGCGGATCCGTGCGGCCCTCCAGCGTCCCGGGGCTGACTGCAGCAAGGCCACAGGCGGCCCCTTTCTGTGCCTCTTTGGTCTCTCACCCCGGAAAGAGGAATGAATGATTCTGCCAAGCGACCTTCCCACTGCGTTATGCGCCTTGGGCGTGGAGCCTGTGTGTGCTTCACCCTCCAGCACAGGCCCGGTACTTAACAGAGAGCCTCAGCGGAAAGTGTGCATGAAATAGTCATTAAGAGCCTGGGTTTCCGTTTCAAAAAACAGTCTTTTCATCGTACGTGTTTGGCAGCAAAAATGTGAACGCCGTCATTTGTACGTTTCCTCGTTAGGACCCCCTCTCGTTTTGTACTTGTTCCCCAGTTATGCTCACAGAGCCACGGAGAGGAACCCAGGACTCTCCATGCGCCTTTAACTTTGCAGAGTTTATAGACTTTTTTCCAATGTTTATTTATTTATTTTTGAGAGGGAGAGAGAGCGAGCGAGCATATGCATGTGCAAGTGGGGGATGGGTAGAGAGGGAGGGAAACAGAGAATCCGAAGCAGGCTCCAGGCTCGAGCTGTCAGCACAGATCCTGATGTGGGGCTCAAACTCACGACTTGTGAGATCGTGACCTAAGCCCAAATCAGATGTGTAACACTGAGCCACCCAGGCTCCCCTAAGTTTTGCGGAGTTCGCGTGTATTGCTCAATCACAAAAGAAAGAGCAGTCTCCTCCCTGTACTATTCGCTTCTCTGTTGCTTTTTCACTAGGCAGACTCTCCACGGATATTCCACGGATTCACCTCACAGAAAAGACAGCAGGCATAACGTCACCCCTATCTGAACACAGTTCTTCAAAAGAGTTTTTGTTTCTGGCCTTATCTCTGGCACAGATTGGTCTTTCCGGTTTTTTCTCTTCCCTTGGCATCTGCTCTGGAGTTCAGTCTCCTTATCTGAGAAAGGAAAGCGTTGGGCCGGCTTCTTGAGGCTGGGCAGGGCGGAGGGCAGTGAGGAAGGGCAGGGGAGAAGGAGGCAGCCGCAGCCAATAGAATCCTACCGTCGCACCCAGGCAAAGCTGCTCCCCGCCCCTGCTGTCCGTGTTGAACTTGCGCCTCGGGAGGAAAGGTGATTCTGCTAAAATTTTTTGAAAATCACTTCACTGAATAACCGTCAAAGTCTTTTTATTTGCCTATGTATGTATGTATGTATGTATTTGGCTTGTATGTACTTTGACTCAACCCACTTCTATTTTGGAAGCTTCTATGTGTTTTCTTAATGACTTCAAAAGTATGATCAGAAGGACAGGATGTCAAGATGCAGATAAATAGCAGTCATGAAGGAATGAAACTTATATCACATTTCAGTATGATTACTTAAGCGTCTGTGTCCTCTTTTAAATTGTGAGTTCCTCCGGGGCCGTGACCGTGTCTTCTTAATAACTTTTTCTTCGCAGTGAGTGGCCACCAGATATTTAGCAAGTGCTCCATACATGTCTGATGAATACCGAGCGAATACATGGGGTAACGTGTATTAATTATAGCTCTTAAGGTAGCTGTGTAATGTCTATTTTGGTAGTCTCGTCCTAGGAGAAGAAAACTTTGATGAGGATAGCTTCATGGGATATGTTTATTGAACACAGTGGTGCAGGGATTAGAAGACACCTGATCAGGGAGATAAACCTCATTAGTGATTCTGGGCACAGCTTGGAGAGCAGTGTGGAAGGAAGCTCAAAACACCCACCTTCTTCTCAGTGTCCCAGGGAAGGAACCAGAAACTGAATATAAGAATTACCACGAGGCGGGTGAGAAGTTTAGCCAGGGAAAGGACATGTTTCAACACATTGTACTAGCTATTTTCAGATGTTCGGATGGAACTCATGTAAGCAGTAGGGTAGACTTGTTGTAAATTTCTCCGTCTGGCAGAGCAAAGACCAGTAGATTTAGGTATAATGTGAGGAAGAACTTTTAAAAACTCTTTTGTCTTGCAGTAAAGCAGCTTGCCTCTAAAGCACACTGTTCTGCCCATGACCGGGACGGTCCTTGCCTGTGGCAGAGGGCCATCCGTGGCAGTGGGGGGGGGGGGGAGGGCGTGGCGGGGGGGGGATGGAGCTGATACCCCACCCTATACAGCTAGTTAGACCAGACACGCTTTCACCCCTTCTAGTGTTCAGGATTTCTGTCCCGACCATTTGGGAGAAGACAAATACTGAGCAAAGATAACCCACATAAGAAGATATCTTTGGGATTTTTGTTACCTACAAATGATATTAAATCTCCCATCCTCTAATGCTAAACTTTGCTTTGTTGCTGAAGATAGAATCGATCTATGAATAAGACTTTGTCATAAAAGGAACTTTCTACTTCCTAAGCTTATTTGAGCCCTGACCCTCACTCCATGGGATGCCTTGTCATTGTATCTCTTTTTATTGCCAACTGGAGGAGTCAGAATTAATAATGGGGGAGTATCCCTTTCTGGCCCATTTTCAATTATCAGAAGATTTAGCAGGCTTTTGGGGGGACCCTGCTCATCTCTGCTGCCCTGCGACCTCCTGAGTTAGCCCCTTTTATCTCTTTCGGGTTGTGGGACATCCCAGCATGCCACACCGCCCTGGCTAAATAAACCCGTAAATCTAGCTTTTGTGTCCCACTAATCCTTTTATTTCCTAAATCTCAGTTAATCCAAAAGGCTTACTTTCATCTCTTTCACTGTCCACGGGGTCACCCTCGCCTCCTACCAGCAGTCCTTGCAAGCCCCGATAGAGTTGAAAGGCTTCCCAGAGTCTCCCCGATTCTCATTAGATCCCCGGCAGATCGGGCAACACCTGCCAAGTGGCATATTGGAGAAAGGCCCCAGTGGGCAGTGCCTGAGTGCTGGGTGACAGCCCGGTGCCACCCTGCCCGGAGGAAGCCAGCCGCTCCCCACTGAGTCACTCCCGGCCACTGCAGCCCACACTCTGACCTCAGAAACGGGCCACCACAGGCCAGTGACAAAACCAAATTGGGCTCAAGGAAACTCAGGGGGGGGCGATGCATGCTAAATAAATTTTATTCTTGTCTCATTTAAATGAAGATGAGTTTGGGTTTCAGGAAAAGGAACAGTAATTCAGACATTACTGGTTGAAGGAAGCCAACAGGCCGCTCCATACTCCATCCAAAACCAACATTTCCATGTCAGTTCCTTCTGGATGCTCATTTGGATCATTAAAATGCCAGCAGGCCGCATTTATAATTTTTCTCATCGAAGTGTCTTTGCTGACCTTTGTTTTATGGTTTTACCCTCCTGCTCACGTCCCCAACCTTCCCGGTGCGGATCTCCCGCGCTGTTCGACATTGGCACTCACTGGCCTCTTCGTGTGCTGTCTGGATTTATTAATTCTGTTCTCATGAAGTAGTTGGAAATCCCTGAACTCAGGGTTAGGAGTGTTGGGAGTTTTACCTAACTTTAACTTAGGCTCTTACCACCGGCTACCCCGGGGTAATTTCCAGCGCTCCCGATTTCTCAAAGGCAAACCAGCAAAATTCTATTGACATGACAGAATTGGGCAAGGGTCAGAGGAAAAACGCAAAGCAATCGAAGAGAGTGACACACAGTAGGTTAAAAACAGTTGTTAGTTTCCACTGTCTACAAAGAATTTTGAGAATTCACGAGATAAGGCGTGTGCAGGAGATCCGTACTCCGTACAGGCAATAGGAGTCTAAGTGATGTTTCCATTTATGTTTGAATAGCAGCTGGATTCCAGTTTAATTAATCCACATATGGTCCAATCTAAAGAAAGGCTCTCTGAGCACCTGGGTGGCTCTGTCAGTTAAGCCACCGATTCTTGGTTTCTGCTCAGGTCATGATCCCACAGTTCATGAAATCAAGCCTGGAGTCAGGCTCTGTGCTGATAGCATGGAACCTGCTTGGGATTCTCTCTCTCTCTCTCTCTCTCTCTCTCTCTCTCTCTTCCCCCAACTCTCTCTGCTCCTCCCCTGCTCATGCTGTGTCTCACTCTCTCTCAAAATAACACACTTTTTTTTTTTTAAAGACTCTCCTATCAGATGAGTCAATAGGGTGGAGAAAGTGGGAAAGACGGAGAGCAGATGGGCCCCAGTGGCCCCGCTCTCCAGCAATGGAAATGCAGCCTCCAGAGGACGCAAGCTCTCTGACGAACAGCAGCAGACTTTCATCCTGTTCCGCCGTCAACAGGTTGCAATATGCTTCAGGACGATCTACTCCTTTTTTAAAACCTGGTGTCACCAAGCAACCTTCCGATCACCCATTCTCTCTCCCAGGCGCCTTGGAAGGTGCACCCGGGAAGACAGGCCAATCCGTGGAGAATTCTTCCTCGAGGTGGATTAATACTTTGCTGGTCCGGCCACACAACGGCCTCTCTAGAGGTGGGTCAGTGTGAGTCCACCATGAAGATTCTGACCTTGGCCCGGGGGTGCTGTCAGCTGCTGTGTGTATGGCTGCCCACCGAGGAGCAGACCCCAGATGGCTGAAGCTCACCACAGAGGCAGTCCTTTGCCAATGCCAGCCCTCGTCTGGGGCATGCTCCTTTGACTTCAGTCCAAGAACTTAGAGAATCGAGACCTTGTTTAGGTCTCTTCGTGTGCAGCCTAGTGCCCTACACACAGCAGGAGCTCAAAAATTCATGACGTAGAGGTGGAGGAGAGCCACTGCTATTTAATGTTTTCAGAACACCTTCCGGATGGTCGTGCTGTCCTGAAGCCTGGACCTCGGCTGGGTAACTTCTTGAGTAACGACTCTCCCGGGGTCATGCATTGGCCCATCTGCACTCGGCATGGTGTTGTGGTTGCTGTGTGTGGCACTCACAGGTCCCCCCCAGACATCGTTTCTCATTGTTTATGTTCCTAAAACGTCATGATGTTACCGCTCACGTAGGACTCATTTTGTACTTTATTTCCTTGTGACCCACTTATTAAAAATACACTTGTAGGGGCGCCTGGGTGGCTCAGTCGGTTAAGCATCCGACTTCGGCTCAGGTCACGATCTCGCAGTCCATGGGTTCGAGCCCCACGTCAGGCTCTGTGCTGATGGCCCGGAGCCTGGACCCCGTTTCGGATTCTGTGTCTCCTTCTCTCTCTGACCCTCCCCCGTTCATGCTCTGTCTCTCTCTGTCTCAAAAATAAATAAACATGGGGCGCCTGGGTGGCGCAGTCGGTTAAGCGTCCGACTTCAGCCAGGTCACGATCTCGCGGTCCGTGAGTTCGAGCCCCGCGTCGGGCTCTGGGCTGATGGCTCAGAGCCTGGAGCCTGTTTCCGATTCTGTGTCTCCCTCTCTCTCTGCCCCTCCCCCGTTCATGCTCTGTCTCTCTCTGTCCCCAAAATAAATAAACGTTGAAAAAAAAAATTAAAAATAAATAAATAAATAAATAAACGTTAAAAAAAATTAAAAATAAATAAAAATAAAAATAAAAAAATAAAAAATAAAAATACCCTTGTATTTCCCCTAGGTTATCAACTTCTTGATAAGGCCCGTGTTATATTCCATCTTAGAAATTCTTTGTGCAAAACTGCAGACCCACATTGAGAGTTCAAGATGTATTAAAAAAAAAAAAAAAAATGACGCCCCGTCTTGAATGTGGCTCCCTCGGATCTCCGTAGCCTTAGTGTTCTCTTATCGAACATGAAAGCCAGTTCTAATCTGTTTGGTGGGATGTCAACCTAAATCTAAGACGGGGGGTTGGGAAACCATATGTTTAACCTGTAGAATGCCATGAGAAATACGTGAAGTGTACTTGAAGGTAAAAAAATTTCACGAATAGGAACCAGTACAGAGAGTTCTGTTATTTCCAATTAAAAAATTATCTAGGGGGGCGCCTGGGTGGCGCAGTCGGTTAAGCGTCCGACTTCAGCCAGGTCACGATCTCGCGGTCTGTGAGCTCGAGCCCCGCGTCGGGCTCTGGGCTGATGGCTCGGAGCCTGGAGCCTGTTTCCGATTCTGTGTCTCCCTCTCTCTCTGCCCCTCCCCCATTCATGCTCTGTCTCTCTCTGTCCCAAAAATAAATAAACGTTGAAAAAAAAAATTAAAAAAAAAAATTATCCAGGACTTGGTAGCAGGTTGATAAGGATGATGATAGAGTGATAAGAATGGCAATCTCTGGGGTTTCTTTCACATTTCAACCTTAGGAAAATAGTAAGAAGAGGAGGTTTCTCCAGGTATCTGCCTATCTTATGGGAACAGTCCCTTAAACTACTTGTGTGACTGAGCAAGTTGTTATTTCTTTTCTTTTCTTCTTTCTGTCTTTTTTTCTTTTTTCTTTCTTTCTTCTTTCTTTCTTTCTTTCTTTCTTTCTTTCTTTCTTTCTTTCTTTCTTTCTTTCTTTCTTTTTCTAGAGAGAATCCCAAGCAGGCTCCATGTTCACACTCAGCACGGAACCCAACACCAGGCTTGATCTCATGACCTTGAGATCATGACCTGAGCCAAAAATCAGTAGTCGGATACCTAACTCACTGAGGCTCAAATTGTTATTTCTAAGGAGATTTTGAACATCCAAATTAAAAAAAAATAATGTTTATTTATTCTTGAGAGAGAGAGAGAGAGAGTGCTTGTACATGCATGAGCAAAGGAGGGGCAGAGCGAGAGAAGGAGACACAGAATCTGTGTCTGAGGCTCTGAGGTGTCGACACAGAGCCCTACATAGGACTCGAACTCACAAACCGCGAGACCATGACATGAGCCGAAGTTGGACCCTTAACTGACTGAGCCACCCAGGAGCCCTGAGTATCCAAATTTTTAAAACTGGAGTTTTTCATGATTTTTTTTTCCCCTAAGAAATGAGTTGTTTGTTTTTGCTTACTAGTATATCCAGCCAACATTTAACTCTCATGACATGAAGTTTGTTAACAATTAAAAAAGAAAAAAAAAATGAGACCGCTCTTTAAGGAGCTAACTGCGTCAAAAAGAAAAAGAAGGTGTAAATACAAATAAAATGTATGAAAACATAATGACAGTAACCTGCGAGCACATACGCAAATATAATAGCTTAGGAGAGATGGTCACATACGTGTCAAGAAGTTTTCTCAAGGGTTTTGAATAATTGGAAACTTTTCCCAAATCCGCAGAACACAGTCATTTGAGCAAATCAACCCTTCCAGTCTGTCAAAAGGAGAAGCCAGATGTGGTGTGGGAACCAGTCAGAGAGAAGACTCTGTCCTTGAGTGTCCTCTCCCATGACCTAATAAAAGGTCCCCACTTTGGTCTCTACACCCTGGGTGTTGACTTACGAGCTCTGTGCCCAAGGGACCCACCTGGAGCTCTCTTGTTGGCACGTGCCACACCAATATGCGTGCACACACGCGCACGTCACATGCCTGGAGGGCGAGAATGTGGGTGTGCAGAGGGCTCAAAGACTGTGCAAGTGTCCCCAGCCCAAATTCCCAGCGGATAGTCCTTGAGTGGCTTCCAAACACCAAGCAAAAATAGGGCCGAGGCTTTAAGAGCAAAGCATTTCCATCACCCGTGCTATCCAGTCTTGCTAAAGCCTACTAGCTCAATGCTTAAATGTGAATCATACATGGACCGTCCTCGGAGGGAAAAAACATTCCTTTGCATCCCCAGAGTTGACTTAACCCTATTTTGTTACAGAGGCGCTTAAATACCTACAAACACTAAATTACCTATAGAGACCTTCCGCTGGTAATCAATGCTCCACTCGGGAGGCGACCAGATTACGGTTTCTAGCATTAGGCAGAATGAGAGCTCAAGATAAAAGATGTGTACAGTTTTAGAGATACCAGCTTGCCTTTCTGCACATGGGTCTATGTGATTCTGAGAAATATATTCAGTATGTTGAATACATATGCGTTCAAAACATATATTCAATATATTCAAATATATACACACCTTTAACATTTAAAATCATTTCAGGTACCAACCATAGTGGTAGCACTGGTTAGGAAACAAACAGATGGAAATTAAAGCATGGAACTTTGCTTTGATGGAAATTAAAGCATTTTAAGAATCTGGTATCTCCATATAAAAAATGAAGGACAGAGCCTTCTAGGAGTAGGAACAGGAGAACCTTAAACCACCTCAGTGAATCTGGGTTTGAAGAATCTTCAGAGGGAACCACCAGGCTGAATACCACGGCCCTCTGCCTGGCCTGGCTGATGCCCAGCGGGAAGATGTACAGAACCCACCTCCAGGGACCATGGGGCTCTGATGGGGGAGCCTCAGGAAAGGCACAGCTGCCTTGAGGCTCATGAAGCTTCATCCTTCTAGGGTGGGGATTTTGTTTTGTTTTGTTAATATGCAGACCAATGAAAAAAGCATGAATTTGGAAACAAAGGTTTGTATTTCTTTTTACCATATCTGTCACCCCAAAGCCCTGAAGAAGCCCCCTGTTACTGTCAGATGGCAGTAGTTAGATGCCCCAACTAAGGACATTCTATCTGTAAGGTACCAGGCGGACTCCATGACACAGAATGGAACAGAATGAAGACTACAGCTTAAAGAACAGATGAACAAAACAATAAACAAACCAACAAATATTTATGTGTGAAGTGTGAGAAATGGACAGGGTGCTGTAATGGGAAAGATAAAGATAGTGTCCCTCAAAATAGCCTATTTAAGGATGTTTTGAGGGCAAAGACTTTTTCTTTTAGGGAACGTATTGGCCTTATATATTTCTTGATTGTGTAATTGTAACCCATAGGATCTGAGGGGTGTCAAAAAGGGTTCCTCTCACTCCAAAATATTTCCTTAATTTCTAGGATCTCCAGATCAGATATTTCAGTTTGGTCCTCCCCACTGGGGTCACAAGGCCAGGAGGGAGCTCCCGGAGACAAGGCCACAATCCACAGAGAGATGGCAGCTGCTTTACCCCCTGCACACAAGCACAGTAGGACCCATGGGCATATGGGGTCAGGCACAGGGTTTAGGGAAAGTAGCAGGTGGAAATCCCAGTGGTGGGTGGTCAGGTAGTTATCTCACTGAGGCCTGGATTCGGTGAGCAGCAGTGAGGATGTGAAGAAAGAAGCTGATGTGTACTTGGAAGGGTAGAATCCATAAGACTAGTATCTCTTTGACATCCTGCTCCATGACATTTCTCTGAAGTGTGTAGTCCGTGGAAACTTGTGTCATCCCGAAATCGTCGACAGATAAATCGTAAGCTCATTTTTCCTAGATCTATTTCCCACCATTTATGTCTGGGCCTAAGCTTGCACTGATAGAGCAGGAAAAAATATCAGAGTTCAAGTCCATTGTTGCTACTATGCCTTTAGGAGATTCCTGCTTCTTTCTCCCACTCAGTCTTTCCTCAGCAGGTGGCTGTTTGACGAATGGTAGCGGCAGCAGGAAATGGGAGGTGATGGAGTGCAGGACTTCTGTACTGATAACATCCTGGGGATGGGCTTCCTTCTGGTTATTCTGGTGTGGTTATTCCTCAGAAAGCAATGTGAAGGGACAGGAGATCACAAACTCTTAGACTGAACTGGGTCCAACTCCTGGCCTCGTTTCGTGGGCAAAATATTAACTCTCTCCTAACTTCAATATCCGCATGTATATAGTGGAGCTCGTAGGACTGATATGAGGCTCCGAGAAAGTGCCTGCCTGTTCCCTGGCATGAGGTAGGCTCCCGACAAATGCCATTTTCAACTCCCAGATTAATTTTTTCTGTTCGATGATCAGAAGGGCTTAGGTTCCTGGAAGGATATTGAGGAAGCATAGCCGTTCCACACCAGGTCTCCTTGGCCTTGCCACCTAGGTGGTCAATGGCATGGTCACATCTCGTGTGCCAGCACTGATGTGAGAAGAGTATTGTTGGGGACCGGACCAGCTGGCGTGCAGGGCCACGCCCCCGAATTAGTTGACACTGGAGACCATGGACACAGCAGGATGGGACCCACAAGCAAAGGCCAGGCATCGAGGAGCAGGACAGAGAGAAGGCATGTGACGAGGAAGAACGAGCATATGTGCAGATGGCCTGTGTTAGGCGAGGCGTCTGTCATCCCACTTGGATACTGCCGTGCTCACGATTTATGGGGCACGTGTGGATTCCCACTGTGACAGTCGATGTCCAAGAAAGCCAAGCGTCCTGGGCACGTACCAGAAGTCAAACACCTTGTATACATGGTCACTGGGCCTCACGATAGCCCTGAAAGCTTTTCTCAGATGTGGACACTCGAGACTTCAGTGACATGCCAGGGCGGCACAGCCAGGAGGTAGCAGATGGCCGATTTGAGACCAGGGCTGTGACAGCCAAGCTGCTGCTCGCGCCCCGACCGGCCACCGTCTCTTGGCACGACAGACCGTTTCATCTCTCTTCCTTAGTTGAGAAGTTTCTCGTTCCTCATCGTCTTTCTAGCTGCGCTGTCCCTGTCCCTGTCTGCCCAGGAGGCTGTTAGGGAAGAGTTAAGGCGGACACTGAGCAGGGGAGAGGACGTGTCCGAAGTGAGCCCCTTGGGGACTGGTTAGTACCGTGGGTGTGCACGCCGGAGGAACCCTTCGCGTCTCAGGATCTGTCATGGCACAGAACTGGCCTGCCTGCCATTGGAGAAGCCTTCACAAAACGCCTCGCCACAAACTCAATGGATAGATAATGGAAGTGAGGTACAAGGGAAAGGGAGTGAGGGCCTTGCGGGAAAAGGGGATTATTTTTTTTTCAGCTCGGCAGCCCAGGAGCTGGCTGTTTGCTGCGTGACCTGGATCCAAGGCCCTTCCCCTCTCCTCCCTCAGGTGGTGACAGGGGCAGCGCCTCTGGTCACCTGGTACAGAGGACGTGACCCCGTCCGCCCTCGTGAGGAAGCCCAGCCCGGCTCCCAGCCCTCGGATGGGAACAAGGAGGAAGAAATAATAAAGAAAATGCCAAGAAAATCAGCCGTGTCAGCCAGGAAGCCTGGGGCCTTCGCTCAAAGGCCACAACAGAACAGTGCCACGTATTTGGAAAGACCCGGAAGGCCCAGAAAGGCAGGACAGCGAGGCGGCCGTGAAGCTGCTGAGAAATGCCTTCCTCACGTAGGGAGATTTCTCAGCGCCTCCTCCATCGGCATCTTGGGCGTGGAAGGAAAAACACACAGTGACAGCAACATAGCTCAGTGACAAGGTTCCGGAGCGAGGAGCCTGTCACCGGGGAGGACCTCTCTCCCCACTCACCCGGCACCCCTGGGGAACATGCCAGCCTCCAGATAACACACTGACACAGGACAGGAGGCTTCCCAGCAGTGAATGGGGGACAATTACAAAGAGGGAATGGGCAGGAGTCACCCGGAACCAGAGGCACCTGGACGGGGGCTGCAGGGGGTGTCTGGACCTGAGTCCCAGGCACAGAGGAAAACACTTCGTCACCTCCTTGTCTGATCTGTTGTCCTAGATCTTTCCTTTCTCAGCATTGCCAGGACTGCAGCTTGCACCTCCGGAGCTGCCTTTCCCCCTTCCTCCCCTGCACAGGCCTGGCCCATCCCTGCTCCCTTCCGCTGCTCACCGACCCTGGGAACCCAGGGCATCCGCGGTCCCCAGTGTGGCTCCCGTGTAAATCTCTTGGCTTCAGCTGCCATTTGTACGTTTCAAAGTCCTTAACTCCTCACCCCAGCCCAGACGCATCTCTTGAGCCAGCTCTCCATCCCCAGCAGCCACAGCTGCACCCTCACGGGGCGGGGGGGGGGGGGGGGGGGGGGCTGCAGGCATCGCCGAGGTGCGCGGCCACATAGAACTGGTTGCCTATCCTCCCAAATGCCTCTTTATCTCCCCTCTCGGCAGATGCCACGATCACACACACCCTCAGTTGTCCCAACAAGTCTGCGGAGTCATGTTGTTTCCTGCCTTTCTTGCACCAACCCCCCCCCTCCCATCCACATCCCTGGAGTGAGCAAGCTTCCCTTTCTGTGCCTCCCACAGCTTGTCCCCACCCCCACCCTTGCTCTCACCTTTTCCTGATGAACTCTCCCCAGGGCGTGCTTCTGGGGCCTCTGCAGAATACATTCTCTCTTATCTTCAGTCATTGTGGGAGGCCTAACTCCTGACTCCCAACCCGCACCAGCCTCCCGTGCCCCACTCTGGACCAGACGTTGAAAACCGTGGGCTGTAACCGTCTGTTTACATAGCTGCCTCCCCAGGGGCTGGAAACCCCTCCCGAGCCAGGATCAGGCCCTGCGCAGCCAGCCAGGCAAGTGTAGCTAGCGTTCAATAGGTATTTGTTGGAGAAGAGCAGCCGAATGCGTAAATGGGTGATTTTCTGAGCTGGAGAACACGAGAGCTCTCACACCAAGCTAGTTTTTATAACTAGGAGTCTTACAGTTCCCCGTTCATCCAGGGCCGTTTTGAGTGCTTCAATTCTGCCAGGTGCTTTTCCAGGCACTGCTGCTCCAGCGAGGAGCCAAACAGACAGCAAGAAATCCTAAGCCCTTGGTGGGACTTACGTTTTAGTGGCAAAACTCTGCGGAATAAGGGTGAGGGCTGAGGGGGGCGGGGCGGGGGAGCCCAGAAGGTTGGCAGCAGGGAGGTGGCGAGGGTGACGGCCCAGCCAGGAGGGAAAGAAGGCAGAGCCCCAGAGGGTCCCCCGGAAGGCGCCTTCCAGGCAAAGAACTCATGCGTGTGAGATCTTGAGGGCCTGTGGTCTTCCGGGAGCAGCAAGTTCTAGAAGAAGGGCCACTTGTCGTTGACAAGGGGTAAAATGAAGGCAAAAATGAACCCATTCAACCTGGTTCCCGGAAAAAGAAAATGTTTGGGATGGGGGAGGGAACGGTGAGGGAAAGACAGGGAGACAGTAACTCCCGGGAGTGACCTCTGGGGAGCTGCAATTTCCCTGCTCTTACCCTCATTACCGGCTGTGGCGGCATCCCTGGGGTTGGGGCGACCACATCACTGGGGATTTCGAGGGAGCCTGACCTCCTCTTTCCAACCAGGCTGGCCGGGCCAGGGCCCAGCGGGCGAGGCGCTGCTCAATCGCTGTCTGTGTGCGTCCGCAGGGGCCTGGACAAGGGGGCTTTAGAGAAGGAGTTGGCCACTAGCCCCGCTGTGGCAAAAAGAATTTGAAGAGGGAGGGGGGATCGTTTGCAGGAAGAGAAAGCAGTGGCTGAAATAGTGAGTGCACGGGGGCCGGGAGCCTGGCCTCTGGGAGGTGTCTGATGCAGGGATGAGCCTGGCTCTGGGGCCCTACCTCTGCCCTTCGGACCCCTGGCCTCCGGGGTATGAACAGTGGGCATCAGCTAGTCCCAGTGCTCAGGGAAGCGCAGCCCCGGAGGCAGGTTCTCAGACTTGCTTCACACACGTGGTCAGGAAACAGCTACCCCAGTGGACAGAGATGGGGGTCCCTGCTGAGCCCCTGGCACTCGAGATCACCACCCCCACCCCACCCCCCACCCCACCCCCGAGCCCCACCAAATCCCATTTAGAGCAAGCCCACCCTTTTGTGTTCGGCTCACTCTCTGCTCCTGGCTGCCCACTCCCGACTCTTTTAAAATGGTAATAACTGCCTTAGACTTGGGAGTAAACTCCCCAAAGTCCATCTGTTCCCCACAGTGTAGCATCAATTCATTTAATCAGATTCTTTCCTCAGGGACCCCCTGCTCTGAGGCAGTGGGATGTTTTACAGAGAGGAGGAAAGGGAAATGTTTGAGCTGGGGAGGCTGGGACCTCTGGGACCTTAGCAGGATTCTTGCAGATGGGATGTGTGCTTTCCGAGACCACACATTTTTCTAGACAGGGAACAGCAGTGTGGGCTCTGGGGGCGGGGTGGGGGGCTCTTGGGGGGGCTCTGTCGGGTTGGCAACTCCGCCCCACCCCTGGAGGAATGACAACAGGGCCATCACATGCTAATATTTTATGTTTGAAGACAATGAAAACATGCTGTCATTTAAAACTAATATGGCAAGGTTGGGGCGCCTGGGTGGCCCAGTCGGTTAAGCCAGGTCACGATCTCGCGGTCCGTGAGTTCGAGCCCCGCGTCAGGCTCTGGGCTGATGGCTCGGAGCCTGGAGCCTGTTTCCGATGCTGTGTCTCCCTCTCTCTCTGCCCCTCCCCCGTTCATGCTCTGTCTCTCTCTGTCCCAAAAATAAATAAAAAACTTTGAAAAAAAAATTAAAAATAAAAATAAAACTAATACGGCAAGGTTAAGAGGTTTGCATCCTGAATTCAGGGATGTCAAAGTGTCGGAGGGAGGGTGTGTTTAAGAGTGAAATCAATACACTGTATCCTTTGTCTAAGTTAGATACCATCCATGCCACATTTAACAGTAGGGACAGGCACAAAAGTTTTGAAAATGCGTAACACACTTAAATGAATGTTTCCTCCATTAAATTTTTCTGTGAATGTGAGGACTTCTCTCTCAAGTTTTATTGACAGCCGTGGGAGTAGCACAATTGCCTGGGAACAGGCAGTTTCTCCCAGGAATAAACAACAGGGGCTCCCGAGGTCACCTGTGGTGTTTCGTCCTGGGTGAGAGTCCATGTGACTGGAAGGGACAGTGACGATGAGACCTTCAGAGATGAGGCAGGGCTTGGGGCTCCAGAGGCCTCTGGGATCGAGGTGTCCTTAGCTCCTGCTGGTGTAAGCTGAGCGAGGGGGACCCTATCTCCGGACACCAGGCACACGACTGGGTAAACTCAGGCACGATGTGAGTCAGCAACCAGCTGGTGGAAAACCCTGGAATCCTTTGTTTCCTAGATCTTAGTAATTGCAGGAGCACACACACACCACACCAACTCCCACACTCATACATGCACAAAGAGCCACACATACTCACACACACACTTACACACACCCACAAATCATCCACATACACACAACTCGCTTACACACACTCAAGGGCCCGTCTTTACTGTTACCCCAGAACACAATGGTCCATTTGAACAGGAGAAAGGTGTTTTCTGAAGATGGGAAAGTCTCCTAGGAAAGAATCATCTTGAAGCTTCTTTGTTTTCCGTAATTCAAGCAGAACAAATTCTGGGGGTGTTTTTTCCTATAAAAAAAGAAAGAAAACGCTGTTGATAGTCTTAAGTTGTTGATGGGTTGTGGAAAGTAGGGGAGCTAGAAAGAATCTTTGGAAATACACACCACTCTCTTACACACATACAATTCACTCACGTATCCGCAATCTGAGAGTGCCTTCAGATTTCTTGCTCTTGATAAAGAAGCAGTTGTTGTTTTCTGGATGCATAAACCTAGAAGCAGGATGGATGTTAGCAAACGATCAATTCTAGTTCAAGATATTTTCCCCGTATCCGTAATGTTACAAGAAAACTCGCATTGAAATGGAACCCATATTTTAAGGAATGCCCATGCTCACATTTTTCATGTTAGCAAACAACTTATGTTTACCTGTTTTCTGTGTTTGCACCCGGGGATAAAATATTTCTTTCCAAGACCAAGCTGGAGACAAGTTAAGTCCTTGAGACTGTGCTCCTGGTAAGACCTCATCTGTGAAAGGCCCCAGAATGACCCGGGTGAGAGCCAACCTTGTACAGAGGAAGGCCATTCTGGAAAAATAAACCTCAAGGAGAAAGTAAACCCGGCCTTAGAATAGCCATGCTTAGGAAAAGTGCAAGAAAGTAGGTTTGCAGGCTCGTGGTGAGGACACTAGGTTCCTATACATGAATGTTATCTATCCATGTTAATAAAATCTCAGGACCTGGGTCCCCCCCAAATCTTTGGGATTGAGCTTATGGTTGGGCAACGGTGAGGCCCTGGCTGAGGAGCAGGGCAGCCTTTCAGACAATAGTTTCTGGACTATTCTGACTGCAGTTTGGCAATCACCTAGTCAACCTGCAACTTGTCTAGGAAAGGAGGGTGCTATTGGGAATGTGGCTGGCTGGGTCATGTGTCTTTAGGGGGGTAATGGTGTCACTACCGCTTCCATTCTGGGATCAGAACTTCTGGGTACCCTTGAAGCATCTCGGGGAGAGAAGATAAATCCCTAAGCATTGCCTCAAGAGCTTTTGCTTCAGTAAGTGTCACAGTTTTAATAAACACCATACATAATTCTGATACAGTTGGTCTAACTTTCCAATTTGAAAGCTTTCTCTACACATTAGGAACGCCTCAAGGGAAAAAGAAAAGAAAGTGGAGAGAACCCAGATCAGTCAACATTTCTCCTTATTAGCACATCTGGGAAGGCATGTTAATACACCTTACTACAGCCTTCAACTTCTAATGATTTTCCTTCCCCATCCACCTCTAGACGATGCATCTGTATTAAATTCATCCTCTTTCATGTTGTTTACCTAAAGGGCTCCATTGGGTCTCATTCCAGAAGGAATTTTAAAAGTCCCTTGCAAAATGCATCACATACAAGCTGAGATAAAATTTACGATAAAGGACTGGAAAAATACAGACCGAAAGGCAAAGCTACTAAAGTTGAACACAGAAATGTTCATCATTAAGTAGAAACAATTCCACCTACCTAATATTTCTTTACTTCATAAAAATGGAGATCATAGGTACCCTTCACAATCATTTCATAGCATCGTCAATACGATTTCAATGTTCTAAAAACTTCTAAAGTTAACACACACCCACCTCACTTTTGATGGAGAACTAACACATTCTCAGTGCACAAAGTTGGAAAATAAAGGTAAGTATAAGTGATTGAAGGTGCTCAACTTTAATACTTAAGTGTGCTTCCTTCAATTTGGAGAGATATAGGAATATGCATATGCGTATCCATCAGGACAGATTAGTTATGTCATAATTGAAACCATACTACAACAATTTTTTTTCCAATTCTGCTTTATACGAAATGTGCAGACAAGGCACATTTATAGAGAGAGAAAGTAGATTAGTGGTTGGGGAGTGGGGAGGTGAGGGGAGAGGGGATGGGAAGTGCCTAATAATAGGTAAAAAGTTCCTTGCTAGAATGATAAAGTGGTTTCCAAATTATTGTAGTAATTGAGCAGCACTGTAAAATTATTCAAAAGCCATTGAATTGTATACTTTAATTGGGTGAACTCGATAGTGTGTGAATTATATATTAATAAAGCTGTTAAAATATTGCAGTTGGCTATACACTACATACACCCAGATTTCACAACACAAAATCCATTTTTTTGTTTGCAATTTTCTTACATCACCTTCTGTTAAAATGAATATCAGTTTTGGGGCACCAGGATGGCTCAGACGGTTAAGCTTCTGACTTTGGCTCAGGTCATGATCTCACAGTTCATGAGTTCGAGCCCTGCATCGGGCCCTGTGCTGGCAGCTCAAAGCCTGGAGCCTGCTTCAGATTCTGTGTCTCCCTCTCTCTCTCTGCCCCTCCTCTGCTCACACTCTGTCTCTCTCTGTCTCCCAAAAATAAGGGAATGTTAAAAATTTAAAAAAATGGGGGCGCCTGGGTGGCGCAGTCGGTTAAGCGTCCGACATCAGCCAGGTCACGATCTCGCGGTCCGTGAGTTTGAGCCCCGCGTCAGGCTTTGGGCTGATGGCTCGGAGCCTGGAGGCTGTTTCCGATTCTGTGTCTCCCTCTCTCTCTGCCCCTCCCCCGTTCATGCTCTGTCTCTCTCTGTCCCAAAAATAAATAAAAAAAAAAAAAACGTTGAAAAAAAAATTAAAAAAAAAATTTAAAAAAATGAATATCAGTTTGTATTACTTTGTTACATAGATAGTGACTTTGTAAGGGTGATCACTTCACTCCAGACTGAAAACTTTACAAAGCATTTTAATGAAATGTTATGTGTCCTTCCAGGAAAAAAAGCAAATTAATATACATAGTATACATAATATATGTATTATGACTCAATATACATAGTAACAATAGATATAGAAACATCCATCCATCCACCCATGTGTCCATACATCCATGCATCCATCCATCCATCTATCCATCCATCCTTCCTTCCATCCATCCATCCATCCATGCATCCATCCGTCCATCCATGCATCCACCTGTCCATCCCTGCATCCATCCATGCATCCATCCATCCATCTGTCCATCCATCCATCCATCCATCCATCCATGCATCCATCCATGCATCCATCCATGTGTCCATCCATCCATCTGTCCATCCACCCATCCATCTATCCATCCATCCATCCATCCATCCATCCACGCATCCATCCATCCACCCATCCATGCATCCATCCATGCATCCATCCGTCCATCCATCCATGTATCCATCCACCCATGTGTCCATGCATCCATCCATTCTTCCATCCATCCATTCATCCATCCATCCATTCACTCAGTAGCCATTGTGTGCCTGCCATTCACCATCCCACTCAGCCACTGAAAATCCAGTGGTGAACAGAGGAGACTATGGTCCTACTCTCACCACATCATTCTCTCACCCACAATAGCCCACATATCACACATGAGGCACACACGCCTGTTCCTCGAGCTCCTTTTCTTCCACCAACCATTAAAGTAATTTGTTAAATAAAATACAAAAGCCATGTTTGAAAGGAAATGCCAGAGGCAGGTACAAACTCATAGAATTTCAAAACTTAAAAGGTCCATAGCAATTTTATGGACCTGGGAATTCACCCATGGGAGTTCAATGATTTGATAGAGGGGGTAAGTATGTAGCAAAATGAAAACATCTAAACCCCACAAACTCATGTCGACAGCACAGCAAATATATATATATATATATATACATATATATATATATATTTTTTTTTCTCTCTCTTGAGGCATGTTTATAAGGCAGATTTTCTGGGAGAGTCCCAATTATAGGTACTTTTATTCTTTTTCAAAGGCCATTTAAAATGTTTAAGTCTATAGATTTATTTTTATTCCTTTGTTAAGGCTTATAAAAAATAAATTCCTAAGTCAAAAGTGGTGTTTTTTTTTTTAAAGCATGTTTTTGATTCCTTTGTCAGACCGTATTTTTGGTTTATAAAATACAGTCGCCATAGCCACATTCTTCTCAAAAAGAGTAGTTGGTTGTGGCTTTGGAGTTCCCTGTCCTCTGCGCCTGCCAATATCATTAACTCGCTAAACCTGAATTTCTGCTTGACTCAAGATCTTTAATTACTCCCCGCGTCTCTCAACCCCTTCATTATTACAAGCAATTAAATTGCAGAAGTAACATCATCTTTTTGACATCTGGAAGATATTACCACTCATCTCTTTTCTCTCCAACCAAGTCCCCCTCCAAGGCTGAGCAGGAAACCCCCGCAAATGTCCATGAGGGGACAATGCCCAGGCAGGGGTCAACACAGTGAGCTGGCCAGCCTGGATCCGCCAGGTCACACGACTGAGAATGGCCACCCAGGCTCAGGGCCTCAAGCCCTTACCCGTGAAATGGGAGATGCTGCTGTATCTGTATTTCTGAGTCCCAGAAATTCAACCTTGGAGGCATGTGAAGACACAAAGGAATACGTCGAATATTCTTCCTGGAAAGTCATTATTTGATGGAAACAGAAAAACATTATTATTTCATTAAAGCAGTCAGATTTACAAAAGAACAGAATATCACATTTACAAAAGTATTAAAGCTGACGTATGAGTTCTCAAAAAAAAAAAAAAGTGTCTTACATTCAGCAGAATCTTCTGGTTAAATGCAGAGCCTCCTGGCACCCAGGGCCCCTGGGTGGATGGCTGGGAGAGCACAGGGATGGCTTGAGTGCTGTTCAGCTCTAAAGCCCGAAGATTCCATAAAGAAAGCATAAGCCTTGTCCAGAGGCGCTAAACAAGGTCTTCATTTCATTACAGAACAACCCACCCCAGAGAGCCTAACACGCATTAGTAGCCCTTTTATTAAAATGAAGGCTGGGTTTCCATCCAAGGGAGAAGCCCCTCCTGGCCAAGGGTGAACACCACCTCCCTGACCCCAGGCCCCTCTCCTGTCCTGCAACTTTGGGCTCCAGGGTCCTCTGTTCCCAGCTGTGCCTCCTCACAAGCAGAGTCTCCAGGAGGCTGGAGGGCCCTGGGGGACACCGTGGGCACCCGCGCCTGGGCATTCCCTTGGGCCCGTGGCTCTGGGCTTGAGCTGCACGGTGTGGGCGGTCGGCCAGGGGCCGCTGAAGTGGACACAGGGGGAGTCCTATCAGAGGGAAGAGCAGAGCTGCAGCCACAGCGGACCCCGCCAACCTCAAAGCTGACTGTTGTCTGTTGTCGGAGGGAGGGTGATGGAGAAAATCCGGAAAGGTGAGAGAGGACCGGGAGGGAAGTGGGGAATTAGGGAAAAGTGTGGAGAGCAGGCCCCGCCCCCTGGCACCCTAGCCAGTCCACGGGGGGGGGGGGGGGGGGGGGGGGGGTTGGGGGGGGGCGGAGAAGATGAAGGTGTGACCACATCTGCGAGGATGCCTCCAAGGGGAGGTGTCAAAGCCGCCTCTGCCCTGGACCACTGCCTGGTGCCCGTAAATCCCGGGAGCGCCTGCGAGGTCCCGCTCCAACCTCTTCCTCTCATATTTGCTTTTATCCTTCAATTTTGCGGTCCAGTGCTGTGTGCGGTTTGTTTGCTTTGAACCTCTGCGGTGAGAAGAGTGCAGGTCATTGTTCCCTTTTTCTTCATGAGCCTTTTTGAATATCGACGGCGAATGTCCTGTGAATAGTATTTTCAGTCACCCCATCATGTGCTGTCACGGGTTGGGGAGATTTTTTTTTTTGAAGATATTCACAACAATTTCTCTTGGGCTTCTTTGCAGTGAGACTTTTTCAACGGGGGGGGGGGAGGGTGTCTTTTTTTCTTTTTCCCTATTTCCTTTGAATTTGGACTGTCTTGTGAGGTGCTCAGTGAAAAGAATGTGGTGGATGTGATGTTGTTAAGTCCCCCCGGGGCTGGGCCTCCAGATGCCCTATAATTTCTGTCCACTTCTCCCCCTTGGCAGGTCCTGAGAGGGTGGCATGGGGAGGTGGAGCCTCCCGAGGGTGACAGCAGAGGTACCCCACCCAGAAGCGAGTCCTGACTGCCAGGCACTTGAGGGGGATTGCCTTGGACCTTCCAGCTCATCTAACCCTCCAGCTGAATAGATCCCACACCCCACGCAATGGTGAGAAATCCTGAATAGCTGTTGTTTTAAGTTACCAGTTTTGGGGTGCTTTGGAGTGCAGAAAAGGCTAATTGAATCTCATGTGGGAATTGTGAATTTGACCAATTTTTACCTTTATGTTTTTAATGTTTATTTTATTTTGAGAGAGAGAGAGAGAGGGAGAAAGTGTGCAAGTGGGACAGGGGCAGAGAGAGGGGCGGGGGACAGAGGATCTGAAGCGAGCTCCGTGCTGATGGCAGAGAACCCGACGCAGGGCTCAAACTCATGAACCGTGAGATCAGGACCTCAGCTGAAAGCGGAGGCTTAACCGACTGAGTCACCCCAAATTCAAGGCACCCCTCGAATTTGACCAATTTCTAACCCCACCCTCCCAAACCCTAGGAAGCATTTGCCTCTGATGTTCAGCTGAGCCCAGGGATTAGTCTGATCATGGCCAGTGGGTGACAGGGCTTAGCAGGGAGAAAAGACTGAGAGACGAGCTCTCATGGAAGAGACAGAACATGATTGCCTCATTGCAAAATGGGCAATCTGACACCCGCACCTGTTAAACGCTATAGGTAATGTTCAAGAGCATACGCATTGCCATCAGGCAGGCATGACTTCGACTCCTCCCTTGTCACTTATTTAGCTAGCTAGGTGACCTCTTCATCTCTCAATTTGCTTGTGTGTAAGATAGAGACAATGCTATCAAACTCTTAGTGTTGTTTTGAGGGTTAAATGCAGGAGTGTGTATGAAATACCTCGCCTGGTTCCTGGCACATAACAGTCACTCTATAAATGGCAGCTGCTAAGCACCCTGCCAGGTCACGTGGTACAAAGTGGCGAACTGGCATCACCCAGTCTGACTCCGAAGTTCGTGCTCTTTCTACCGTATTTCACTTTTTATCCCTGACATTCCTCCCCACAATCCGTGACGAACAGATTTTATTTCAGGTGTCAGCTCATAGCCATTGATCTGCCGGATTTTAATGGAGGGCCTACTATGCTCCAGGTATCAAGCTCTGCTCCAGGGCAATGAGACAAGGCAATGTGTCAGGAAGGTCTGTTGGGGGAGACAGATGATAACAACACAGATGACTCCGTGACTGTAAAGCATGGAAAATGCTGGGAAGGACAAGACTGCGTCCCATGAAGGAGAGGAGCAGGGAGCTTTGATCTGGAGTAGGCACAGGGCTGCTCCAGGGAAGGTTCCTGAAGAAGCGACATCTGAGCTGAGATATCAAGAGTCAAGGGAAGTTCATGAGGTAAAGAGGGTGTGTTGGGACCAGAAAAGACTGCTCTCATCAGAGGGACAGCAAGTTTGAAGACCCCAAAGCCAAAAGGAAGATAGGACTTTGTGGGGGGTTAGAGGACAGAGGGCAAATGTGAGGCTGGTCCCAGGGGAGGAGTCGAGAGGACGCAGGGGCACGTCACGTAGGGCTGTGGGGGCCACGTTATAGACTTTGATCTTCAATTAGAATGAGGAAATCCATGAAGCATTCTAAGTAGGGAAGTGACATAAAAAAAAAAAAAAACCAGACAGCATCTGGGATGGCTGCCTACATCTTGGATCTTCAAGAAACAGCAGAGTGATCTCTTAGCAATGTGGGCCAAGATCTCGGGAGGCGATGTCATTTGGTTCCACCACATAGTAGGCACAGAGTAAGAACCAGCTGAACAAATGTGGGGCGCCTGGGTGGCTCAGTCAGTTAAGCGTCTGACTCTTGATTTGAGCTCACTTTGTGAGTTCGAGCCCCACGTTGGGCTCTGCGCTGACCTTGCGGAGCCTGCTTGGGATTCTCTCCCTCTCTGCCCCTCCTCCACTTGCTTTCTCTCAAACATAAATAAGCATTAAAAGAAAAAAAAAAAAGAACCTGCTGATCAAATGAAGGAACACATGAGTAATTTACAGAAGGCTCAGCGTGTCAGAGGCAGTAAGAGAAACAGCTGTATCTTGTGGCCAGAGTCCCCTAGATGCTACAAAGATGCACGGGAACTCTTCTTTAAAAAAAGAAAAAAGAAAAAAATCTCTGCCTTCCTCTAGTCTCCCTATTTTGTAAACTGTATGTTAAGCCTTCTTTGAACATCTGTTTATAAGGTGCTTAGAAATTCTGTGAGGAAAATCATCTCGGAGACTCCGTATGCTGTTGCTTCTCCCCTTTGTTTGACATGCTCTCTTGCATTTTCTGTCCAGCCATTGCCCAATCATCTCTAGTGGGGATCACTGTCATTTAAAAGAGCCACTTACTGCTTGAAAAATAGAGTCGCACCATCTTGTATTGGTGCCAGTTCTGCTCAATGGAAGTCACTGCTGGAAATGAGGGAAGAGAAAGTTTGCAAACATCTTTCGCAGGTCATCCTTCGGGAAGCCCACTCTTCCTCGCTTCCCAGATGTGATCAAGGGTACAAGGAGGGAGACGTGCAGATAGACATTATGGGGAGAAACCCACTAAAAATAAACACAGCCCGCTCTAGTATATATTTTTAAAGATTCATCCATGTAATTCAAGATCAGTCATTTAGAAGCAGCCCCACTCAATGCCACATAGCATTAAAACCCAGCCACTATGAAGTGAGTCATCCTATAAGAGCAGGTTGGACTGAAGGCTGTGTCACAAGACATTTACATTCCTTCTCTGAAATCCATTCTTTTGATAATGAAAGGGGTGAAGAGTTTAAAGTCACCACTTACGATGTTCTGGAATGTTTTCTTAAGAGAAAAGACCCTCCGGAAATGCACCCAGGGGTTCAAAGACATAAGTGTGGGTTCAGGAGGACTAAGGAATTGCCTCTTCTAGGATAGCAAGGAGCTGAGCACATTCTCCTTCACTTGGTAACTCAACCTAAAAGGAAAAAAAAAAATAGGAAAAAAAAAAAGCTTTATTTCAGCGTTAGGCATATGGTTGGCATTTGCCAAGTGTTTATTAATAATAATGACTTAAGGATGCCAAACCCCTTCTAGAGCAAATTGTCCCAGATCCAAATTCCACAACGCACCAAAGGATTTCAGTGTCCTGGCAGGAGGCTTGAAGGATTGGAACAATTCACACATAGCACAACTCCTGCTCACACCACAATGCATTTTCTCCTGCCCACTTCCCACGTCGACTCCCCCCACATCAGTGGGGTGGCCCATTGGATACCCTCCACCACATGTCTCTAGTTAATCAAGGGTTGTTTCTTTTTCTCACCTATACCAGGCTTTCCACATTTCCTTCACAAGATAAGCAGGTTCAAACTTAGTTCTTCCTCCCGAGAGGGTGAACAAAGACAGTCTTCGTGAAAGGGAAAGACCCAGAAGTGATGGAACCAGTGGCAAGACAGTGGTAGGCATGCTATGCTACTTCTCTGCATCCATTCACCTCTGCAAGGGCACCCACGATCTCCTCATCAGGTCATTACCCATTGTTCTTCTCTGAAACAAACAGAAAATTCACCTGCGTCCAGCCCTGATTATCTTGGTAAGTGTCCAGCACTTTGGGATAACCTAGCCGCCCATTTTTCCAAGTTTGTAGATGAGCAAACCAAGGCCACAGGTTGCTCCGCCTTTCTGTCTCTCAAAGATAAATACAAGATAATGAGCACCTGGCTTGGTAAGGATGAGCCATATTCACCATGGCTAGAACTTCGTGCTGAGTTTGTTCGAGCTCAAACTCCTCCCCACTCTTCCCCTGAACGGCAAGACTCATCTTCTCGTCCAAAAGGAGCGGAATAAGATTCTTATCGTCACTTGGCTTGCCAGACAATAATGGATTGTGCCAACCTCGGTGCGTTTTCTTCCCCAAACACATCTGCCCTCACGAATACACACAGCTAGCTATTCACACGGTCCTGACTCTAAGCCATTTTAGTTGCCCACAGTTGCCAGAGTGGGAGGGGCCATGACAGTTGTATTCATAGGTACAATAGAGAGAACGAGTTTGTGTTGTTTTTTGAATTTACTTTCACTTACAATAATTTCATCGCGCTCTGTTGCATATTAACATACATGGGAGAAATATATTAGTAACAGCCAAAGAGAAAGGAATTTCGTTTTTTACAGATACGATTCAACTTCTTTCCAATAAGAGCATGGCTCCATCTCCTTAATATAAGTTACAAAACTTATTTCATACATTATGTCCCTTATTTGGGTCAGGCACTCTGCCGTAACTCTGGAGACACAAAAATGAGCAAGAGAGATGTGCCCTGTCCTCACTGAGCTCACCATCAGCTTAACAGCAGAGAGAGACGAGTAAAATATGATTCAAATGTAGCTTCAGTGTTCTGTTTCTTGATCTGGGCGTTGGCGACACAAATGTGTTCACTTAGTGAAAATTCAATGAATTGCACACTTTTCTCTCTCTGTGTGTGCATGTATACGTGTATAAATATATGTACCTTCATCAAAAAGCTAAAAAAAAACTCTTTAAGAATCTATTGGCTACATCCAACATATGACTGTATACAAGGGAAACAACAGCTTTTCCACGTTCTGAAAACATTCCCCTAATACAAGCTGCCATCTTGGGTGGGGCCTGCTGAACAAACAGAAAAGAGAAAATGGACAAGATCAGGAGCCTGATGTAGAAAACCACGAAGGCTGAGATTTCCTATGTCATGTTTTCAGGTGCTTCAGAAATTCTAGTCACTTGAATGGCCTTAAAAGGAGTGTGTCTGGACCCCATCCATTCTGGACCATCAGAGTTCCGCCCGCCCACCAAGAGAAAAGGTTGGGGGCCTTTTAATCTGGTGCAGAGCTGGCCTGGACCAGGTGAGCCCAAGCAAGGCACAGGAATCCTGCCACGATTCAGGGAAGGATCAGAGACCCAGGGTTCGGGCAAAGGCCCAAACAGTCTGGTGATAAGTTCTCGAGTGGGTCAGGAAATGGGTGCTACAGTGTTGTTGGCAAGAGGGCTTCAGGTCAAGCAGGTTAAGGTTAAGAGGTTTCAGGGTAAGCAGGAATGTCTGGCTGCCCAGGACCAGGGACAGAAAGGAGTGATGGGGGATACAAAAATCTAAGTCAAGGGGCTGAGGAAGGGAGAGAGGGGGGTGGAGGCAAAGCAAACAGGCAGTTCAGGAATGGTGTTCAACCCAAAAACTCACTCTGGGAAGCTGAGATTTCTACTAGCCAAGATCGGGTAGCAGGGCTGGGATCTATACTCCCACCAAAAAAAAAAAAAAAAAAAAAAAAAAAAAGCTAAAACATTGGGCAAAAGATTTGAAATCACGGTGTTCAGACTGAGAAGTGAAAGGTGAAATATACAAACAGACCATGGCCAGACTACATCTAAAAATAGCGGTCTGACCATAGCCTGTGGCACTCAGCCTGCGAGGGTGACCCACTCTGCAGGAACCAGCCCAGGAGGGTGACCCACACTCTGCAGGAAGTCAGACAATGAGCCCTGTGACAATCAGCCCCCCAATCAGGACTTGATCAACAACTGATAGCTTACCTAATTTTGGCCTCTATCTCCAACTTAGGACCAACTGCAGAAAGGCAAATATGTATCCTTAACCAATCAGACAGAATGCCTGCATTCTAGTTAGCCGGCCTACAGCTTTCCACACCCGCAGCCTCCAGGCAGGGGCATTTGCTTGTCCTCACTTGAGTGGCCTTCATTTGTTTCCACTAAGGGGAACAATGCAGTGAGTTCCATGGCCACTGCCCAGGCCACAGCACAAGGAGGGCACCTGAGTGGAACCAGGAGGTGTCCCAGAGCGGGGCAGGCAAAGTGAGAGTCTGGTGGGGGGGCAGGCTGGCTCGAGGTAACCAAGCAGAATCTTGCTGAGCAGAGAGATGTACGGAGACCAAGCCCGGGTGCAGGATCAGCCAGGGAGCCCTGGGGGCAAGTGGAGCTCAGTCCCCTGGGGATCTTCGGGGGGTGGGGGGTGTAGAGCATACCTCAGAGGTACCCTGGCCAGAAAGGGGAGGAAGCTCAAGAATTTATCCTTCCTCTCCCCCCTCCACGAGGCCGGGGGGGGGGGTGTGGGGGGGGGGAAGGGGGGCGGCTGCAAAGAAGCCAGAGGGAGAGTCACAGTTGAGATGTGTGTGAGGCACTGACGATGACTACATCACCTTTCCATTCCTGGTTCGTTAAGAGTTACTATTTTTTTTTTTTTCTCATGAACTGCCAATGAACTTTATAAAATGTGTTTCACACATCTTTCGGTGTGATCACAACTCTCCTCTTTTTTTTGGATGATGTCGTGAATTACACCGATTTATTTTCAAATGTTGAACAAACGCTGCTTCACTGAATAAACCTGACCTGTTTCTGATAGAGGATCATTTTTCTATATTGCTGACACTCACTGTAGACTTCAAAGTGTACTATATTCCAGAAAGTATACATGATGTAAAGTGTTCACTAACACCTTATTCAGGGCTTTACATCTCTGCTGATGATGGTGACTGGTCTGGTGTGTTTCTTTCTACTGTCCTTATCAGGTTTTGTGGTTAGTTATTCTGGACCCATAAAACGAGCTAGGCAGTAGCCCCTTCCTTTTTATTTTCTGGAAAAGTTTACGTATGATTGGTAAAAAGAATCTGCCAGCGAATTCTTCTGGGCCTGGAGATTGGGGAATGTGTTTAATTACAAATTTGATTTCTTTACTAAAAATAGTGCTCTGGTTTTCTACTTCTAGACTCTGCTTTTAGCAAGTTGTATTTTTCAAGTAATTTTATCTAAATTGAAAAATATGTGTAGAGTGAAGGCTGGCAGAGTATCAAAGATAACTGAATTTAATCATTACTGCATATGGCCGAGGGAAATGTTGATGGCTGGTGATGTTTGGGAGAGCAAAACAGTAACGATCCATGTAATTAATAACTTATTATATCTTTATTTGTGAAATTTATTTTCTTCCTTTCAATAGTTGTGCCTTCATAATTCAAATTTTTACAGGATTGATACTCTGTTGTTACTACTGTTGAACGAAGCGAGCTTTCTTGAGTCCTTGTAGTTATTACATTGAATTTAATTCATTTGAATTTGGAGAAACTGTTCTGCCAAAGGAATACCAACTGGAATGTCACCAAAACTATTAAAAGAATTCTTGTTTTCGGAAAGAAATTACAAATTTGACACATCATGACGCATATATCATAATGGGTTATTTGCGGTGAACTATTTTCATCACAGAAAATCTTCTGAAACATTTTCATTTTATCATATAAACTTAATCCTATATATTTATAATCATAAATTTAAATTTAGCGTATCACTGATACTGTGATTTTCACCATCTGTATCCACACAGTATTCCTGTTTTTCTTCTTCCAAATCTGTAAATTTGCGGTTATTATAAAAATAGTGGGAGGTAGCAGTTACATCACGCAATTTATTTAAATCTCTCTCTTTTTGCTTTTGTCTATATATTTTTATTATTTTTTGTTACTTTCTTCTAATATGTTTTTCATTGCTTTTGTGGAAATCACTTGTCTTTTTTATTATTTTTTATTAATTTCTAAAAATCCCAGTTCGTTAACGTACTGTGTGATATTAGTTAGAGGTGTACAACATAGTGATTCAACACTTCTGGATAACACCCGGGGTCCATCATGACAAGTGCATTCCTCAATGCCCGTCTCCTGTTTCACTCATCCCCCCCTCCCCTCCCTTCTGGTAACCATCAGTTTGTTCTCTGTAGTTAAGAGACTGTTTCTTGATTTTCCTCTCTCTCCTTGGTTCTTTTGTTTTATTTCTTAAATTCAACCCATGGGTGAAATCATACGGCGTTTGTCCTTTTCTGACTGGCTTATTTTGCTTAGCATTACACCCTCTGTTGTTGCAAATGGCAAGATTTCATTCTTTTTTTACGGCTGAATAGTATTCCGTTGTATATCTATGCCACACATTCTTTATCCATTCATCTATTGATGGACACTTGGGCTGCTTCCATTGTTTGGAAATTTTATTTGTAAATAATGCTGCAATAAACATAGGATTGCATGTGTCCCTTTGAATTAATGTTTTTGTATTTCGGGAATAAATACCCAGTAGCGCAATTACTGGCCCATAAGGTAGTTTCATTTTTAACTTTTTGAGAAAACTCCAAAAGGCTATACCAGTTTGCTGAGTGGCTGTACCAGTCTGCATTCCCACCAACAGTGCATGAGGGCCCCTATTTCTCCACACCCTCCTCAACACTTGTTTTTTCCTGTGTTTTTTATTTTACCCATTCTGACAGGTGTGAGGTGATACCTCATTATAGATTGGATTTGCATTTCCCTGATGATGTGTGATGTTGGGCATCTTTTCATGTGTCTGTTGGCCATCTGGATGTCTTCTTTTTATTAAGATTATATCGTAGCTGGGTCTTTAATGACCCAAAATTAGTCTCTGCGTAGAAATGAGTTTTGGGATCCTTTACATATGAATCTTTTCCTTTATATATGAGTCTGTTCCTCACATGAACATTTTCATTTAAAAACTCTCTGTTGGTTTATTGGAATGTTACTTCTTGTAAATTTCACATGCAATTTCTTTTTTGTCACCAACATGTTATCACAAATATTTTCAGAGCCAGCAAATTTGAAAGATGTTTCAGTTGTCACCTACATACCCACCACTAATTTCTACCTTTAGCATTTTACTACGGGTGTTTTATCACCTATCTATCTATTCATTCATCACCTTACACATCCACCAATTCGCCTTATTTTGAGATGCCTTATAAAGTAAATTGCAGATATTAAAACACTTCTGCTCAACTCTTTGTACCATGAAATGTTCTTTGATTTTAAGAACATATTTTCTCCACAGATTAATAGTTTTCACTTCTTTAAGTTTATTTTTATTTATTGTGAGAGAGAGAGAGAGAGAGAGAGAGAGAGAGAGAGTGAGTTGGGGAGGGGCAGAGAGAGGGAGAGAGAGAATTCCAAGTAGGCTCTGTGCCGTCAGAGCAGAGCCTGACACAGGGCTCGATGCCGTGAACTGTGAGATCATGACCTGAGGTGAAATCAAAAGTCAGATGCTTCGGGGCGCCTGGGTGGCTCAGTCGGTTAAGCGTCCAACTTCAGCTCAGGTCACGATCTCACGGTCCGTGAGTTCGAGCCCCGTGTCAGGCTCTGGGCTGACGGCTCAGAGCCTGGAGCCTGTTTCCGATTCTGTGTCTCCCTCTCTCTCTGCCCCTCCCCCGTTCATGCTCTGTCTCTCTCTGTCTCAAAAATAAAAATAAACGTCAAAAAAATTAAAAAAAAAAAAAGTCAGATGCTTAACCGACTGAGCCCCCTGGGCACCCCGGTATTTTGTAAACTAAAAAAGGTTTTAATACTTTTGAAAGCAAAATAACTAAAGTTAAATCTATTAATATAATATTACATTAATTGTAAAGCAAAGGTTCGAGCTCATTGTAATTGTGAATAGAACAATTTTAACTTAAATTTATTTTACTTGAAGACCACAATAGAGCTTTGTATTTCATGATATTCTATTGTTTTTCTTCATTCTTTTGGTGCATGTTGTATCTTTTCTAAAGTAAACTCGATTTTTAAAGCATTTCATTGGCTTTCCCATCATGTATTCAATATGACCATAAGGCCCTATTTTCTGTGTTTCATAGAGATGTTCCTTTGGGGCAAATGCAAAGAAATATCACAAATAATCACTGAGAGGTTCTGAAAAATGTCATCGACACCCACATATCTCTTTGTTAATTAATTCAAACTAGACATTGTATATCACGCAAGAATACTTTCAGATTTCTAGCCAAAATTCTGGCAGCAACTTTTTCTTTGCTAACCTGTGGCTCTATACATTCACAGCTCCCCTAGAAAGACTTTCGAATCAGTTCTTCATGCTAAAATTTACTTTTGCAGTTCTTGATTTAAGTCACACCTGTGTTCATAACAGGTGTAAGACCAGGAGCTACTCATAAATCCCAGCTTCCTTGTTTTTTTTCTGCTTGTAGTTCAACATATGTAATAAATATTAGTTGTTCAACATGACTTTTTTTCCCTGCTATAATCTAGTTAAAATAAATAATACTTAAATTTTTAAATGTTATGCATGACTTTTCTTTCCCTTTATCACTCCTTAAAATATTAATCTTGAGTTCTCCATCCTAGAGATTAGTATTTGCTATATTTATTTTATCTGGCTTTTGTGCTTACCATTCTAGAATCAAATTATGAAATTATTTCTAGTAAACTTATAAATGCTCCGTTATATTCTTTAAATTAAAAAAAAAAAAATTAATGTATGTTTATTTTTGAAAGAGAGACACAGAGTGTGAGTTGGGGAGGGGCAGATAGGGAGACACACAAAGAATCTAAAGCAGGCTCCAGGTCTGAGCTGTCAGCACAGAGCCCGGCAAGAGGCTCAAACCCACGGACCGGGAGATCATGACCTGAGCCGAAGTTGGATGCTTAACCAACTGGGCCACCCAGGCACCCTTCCATTATATTCTTTAAATCTTGTGCTGTTGATGCCTTAAAAAGCAATGTTATGCTTAGTGAAATACTGGACACATTACTTCATAAGAATATCACGCTAATGTTTTCTATTAGCATTTACTTGTCACTGTTGAACACCATCTGTTGTTTACTCTTTAATCGGCTTTATTTAAAAATTATACGTACAGCATATGCAACTTCTTGGGTTATACAAATGACATATCATGCTATTTTAATCAAGAAAATAAGTTTTTCCAGTTACAAATGGGATCATTAACCTGAAAACACATTGTAAAACATTTTCACTAGAGTAACAAAATGCTTTCTTTGAACCTAGCATACAAAAGGTACATTTTTCTCCCTCCATTTAAAAGATTTTAGTATAAAATAAAATCTCAAAATTTCAACTAGTGGAAGACTATATTAAATTTTAATGCATTGTGTTTTGCCGGGAAACATTCTCACACCGTCACATGGATGCGATGGCCACTTCCAGGGTCATCATTCAATGAACATCACTCAGATTTAATTTTTCCATTGTAACTTGCCAATTTTATCCCCCATGGAGAGGTTAGAGTTGTAATTAGAGTATTCAGGTCGACTTTTTCTGTCATTTTCAAAATCAGTAATCCAATCTTCATTTAGTAAAGATGATGAAATTTTAGGGATTTCTTATGACCTTATCCACTTGTGAATTTGATGAAGATAATTTACTGCTCATATTTTTTCTTCTAATAAAGGATTAAATATTTATAAATAAAGTGTCTAATATTTTGTTTATGTTTTGTAAGTCATCTTTAACTAAAATCTGCTTAATTTTTTTTCAGTTTTTAAACATTTAAGAAGACCATATTTTGGAAAATGTTGTTGATTCTTTTTTTTCCAAGGTCTACTTTTGCATTTTTATTTCATTTTGACCTTTATTTGTATTCCTTTTCTTTTACCTAATATAAAGTGTTAAAATCTAATTATTTTAAATATGGGTATATCTTCCTCAATCTACGTGTACCCATAAATTAAGGTAAATGAAAAACAAGACATTTAAAATTATTGCGTGTTTTCCAAAAATTATTTTTTTCTAAAGTACTTAAGATTATCCATTAAAATCCAAAAGCAAAGTACAAATCGCAATTAATTATAATTAATAAATATTAACATTCTAAATAAAAATGTAGTTCTAATTAATTTAAATGGTTTTATAAATCTAGCATTTAACATTATCTACGTGCTAACCTTGTGTTTAGATCAACATATTTATAAGGTTAAGAGCAATGTCAATAATTTTTATATTACAAAATGTGCCTTGATTTTTACCAACATATACTGATTTGTGATAACCTCTGGAACTACGAATTAGAAAACCAAGAGCGTCAAACAAAAATAATTGACCCTCCACACTGCTGGGTAATGCTATTTCATCATGCGAGTGTCTATTGCCCTCTGCTCTCTGAGAGGAAAGATTTGACAGAACTAATCCTTTTTTTGTTTTTTCTTACCTACGTTCTTCCACTGCTGAAATCCTTCCCAGCACTCCAAAGCAATGTCCTTCTCCAAGGTCAGCAGCAACACAACCCACAAGCCTACAATGACATTTTGAAATAGTTGCCTTTTACATCAAGGGCCTAATGCAAGAGACCCGGACAAGTATTCTCCCGAGGCCTGAACAGAGGTAGTCATGAATGAAGGCTGGGGTTGGTAATGTCACTTTTGTGCGTTTGTGACACACAGGGGCCTCAAATGTTTGGGCTCTAGGATAGAATCCTTTGAAAGGTCTGATGGTTGTACTGGTCAGGAAAATACTACTTAATGATACAGTTGAAATAGATAGAGTACCAACCAACAGGACCAAAGCAGGAAATACATAGCTCAACTCTTGCAATTGGAGTTGTGGATACACTTCATTTAGATCAAGTAGATTAAGTATCACAAAAGATACAGAAAATATGAATAATACAGTTAATAATTTCAACCCAATAGCTATATATCAAACTTGATCCTGACCAATAAAATACACATTTATTTTTGAGCACACATGGAACATCTCCCAACATAATTCATAACATAGGCCACAATATGCTACATTATCCAGATTATACTTTCTGAAAATAATGTAATGAAAACAGAAATCAGCAATGACAGGCTGGCTAATATGATCTTGTATAATGACTAAAAAGTAAATTTAAAAAGTTACTAGATAATCCAGGTTAAAAGGGAAACTATAAGAGTTATAAAATAGCCAAAATCTGTGGGATCAGCTGAGAAATTAATAGTTATGAATATGTATGTCTGAAACCAAGAAAAATTCAAAATAAATGAGCTAAGGAGTCAACTCAAGTTACTGTAAAAAAAATAACAGAGTACACCCAAAGAAACCTTAATGGAAGAAATATAGCAGCAGAAATTTATAAAACCAAGAATAACAACAACAACAACAACAGCAAAAACACAGGGTAAAGTAACAAAATCTGGTTCTTTGAAAAGCTAATAAGTTAGATCTCTGGAAAACAATGATCACAAAGAAAAAGAAAAAAACACAAATAAGCCAAATTAAAAAGGACTGTGGGGAAATAAGCTTAGATATAAACAAATGGTTTTTTAAATTAGGAATGAATATTATAAACAAACATATTCCAATATATCTGAAAACCTAGATAAAATGAATTTCCAGAAAAATGCAAGAAGGGAGGGGTGCCTGGGTGGCGCAGTCGGTTAGGTGTCCGACTTCAGCTCAGGTCACGATCTCGTGGTCCGTGAGTTCGAGCCCCGCGTCAGGCTCTGGGCTGATGGCTCAGAGCCTGGAGCCTGTTTCCGATTCTGTGTCTCCCTCTCTCTCTGCCCCTCCCCCGTTCATGCTCTGTCTCTCTCTGTCCCAAAAATAAATAAACGTTGAAAAAAAAAATTTAAAAAAAAATGCAAGAAGGGAAATAGAAACCCCAAGTAGGCCAATAACCATTAAATTAATTAAAATGGTGAACAAACATCTGTTTAACCTTATCTAGATAAATAAAATTCAAGAAGTCCCTGATATTGGCTTTACAAATAAAGTCTATCAAACATTTAAGGAGTTGACATTCCCCATGCAAACCTAAAAGATGCTGCTCCTGAAGATAGGAAATTAATTTTACAAAGTATGTACCACAATCCAACCAGGACCACAAATAAAAGAAAATTAGAGGCTAACTTTATTTATGAACCTAGATGAAATAATCACCAGTGAAATATAATGTAATAGTTCAAATTGCACATAATCCCTGAGCATCAGGCAGATTGAATGAGAAAAGGCATACCCCTTGGCATATCATACTCTGAGGAAAAATGGAAAATATGACGACTTTCAGATATAAGGAAAAATTTACGTATAAAGCAAAAAGAATCAGAAGTGCAACAGAGATTTTCTTGTATAGCACCAGAATACTGGGAAATGGTGGAATACTATCTATAGACTAGAAAGAATAAATATTGCAACTGAAGAATTCTATATTATAAATATCTCATTCATTTGTCAGGTTGAAAGAAAATATCTGAAAATATTAAAAGATTCAGAGACTGTACCACCCTTGTGTACCGATTAGGAAAATAATTAAAAAAAAATTTTTTTTAATGTTTTTATTTATTTTTGAGACAGATAGAGACAGAGCATGAACGGGGGAGGGGCAGAGAGAGAGGGAGACACAGAATCGGAAGCAGGCTCCAGACTCCGAGCCATCAGCCCAGAGCCTGACGCGGGGCTCGAACCCACGGACTGCGAGATTGTGACCTGAGCTGAAGTCGGACGCCTAACCGACTGAGCCACCCAGGCGCCCCAGGGAAATAATTTTTAAAGAGCTCTAAACAAAGAACAAGTGAATCAAAAAGGGAAAGGTGAAAAGGAGAAGAGAAATAACGAGCGATGAAACTTGAAATAAGTGACTAGATAGATAGATATATAGATAATCTAACAGTTAAAGATAACCTTCCTAAGAATATGCAATATGAATTCAACATAAGAATACTTAAAACATGGGGCACCTGGATGGCTCAGTCAGTTAAGTGTCCAATTTCAGCTCAGGTCATGATCTCGTAGTTCACGAGTTTGAGCCCCACGTCGGACTCTGTGCTGACAGCTCAACGCCTGGAGTCTGCTTCAAATTCTGTGTCTCCCTGTCTCTCTGCCCCTCACCCACTGATGCCCTCTCTCTCTCAAAAATAAGTAAACATTTAAAAACATTAAAAAAAACAGACAACAACTACAAGTGGGTTTTGATAAATTGAGTGCAATATATATCTCAGCATAACCTAGATGTTGAGGTGGGGGGATAAAGACGAAAGAAAGGAAATGAAAAAAGACATAACATCTTGTCTGGGAATGAGTGAGGAGTTGAGAGAGAATACTGGGGCCCTGAAAGTATCTAAAGCTCATGAACATCAGGGAAGACAAAAAAACCTTTAAGAGAAGGAAAAGGGACAGTAAATGAAACCTGATCATACAAACAAAAATGAGAAAAAGACGAAGTAGGTAGGAGAAATAATATTCATAAATTAACATATAAGGAATAAAAATTATTACAATAAACATGAAGAAGGCTGTTTTCCTATTGCAAACCAGACCTTTTCAGATTGTACTAAGACAAAAAAGTCCAGCTAAATGCTGAAGGTTAGAAAGTCACTTAAAGTAACAAGACGGATTTAAAATAAAAATATAAGCAAGGAGATAATGTGAACACAAAGAAAATGAGAGCAGTGGTGGCACTATTCCTTGTAGGGTCTTGAACAACTTTATAAGTACTGTTTTAAAGTCCTGTTTGCTAATTTCATGTTAGTTTATCCTGGAGTCTGTATTTATTGATTTTTTTTCTCTTGGCTAGGGTCACTTGTGTTATTTCTTAGTATGTCTAGTAAATTTTTATTGTATCATGAATATTGTGAATGATACGTGTAGAGACTCTGGATTTAGTTATGTTCCTCTGAGAAGTGTCAAGTTCTATTCAGGCAGGTCTCCAAATAGTATCTCCTGGGGTGTTCAGCAGGTGAAATCTCTCAGTTCTTTTAGCTCCCAGCTGCTTTGTTTGCCAGGCCTCTTGAAGTCTCCCAAGTACACCCTTGATTCAATAGCTGGAAGATTTTATTATTCAGGAAGAATTTATATGCAGAGTTACGGGCTCATTCTCTCTGTAGTTTCTTTCCTTATGGAATTCTCTTAATCTTCCAGTCATCCTGTCAGACGTGAAGTCTGACTTCTGATTCCTTAAACTTGTATAAGACTGTCGAGGCTTGCAGTGCAAATTGGGGGAGTGCCATCGAGCATTTAAGTTTTACTGTGGTAGGTAGAGTTCTGAGGTGGTCCCCAGGATTTCCACCACTAGTGGACATGCCTTGCATAATCTCCTCCCCTAGGTGTGGGGGAGAGTTGTGAATAGGATGGGATTTCACTCATGTGATTAGGTTAACTATGTGGAAAAGGTGAAGGGATTTTTCAGACATAATTAAAGTTTCCAATCAGTTGACAGTGAATTAACCAAAGGGAAGATTATCCTAGGTGGGCCTGACCTAATCATGTGAACCCTTAAAAGAAAGAGAGCCAAGAGCAGCAGATGCTATCCTATTGACCTTAAAGAGGCAACCTCCATATACTGGGGAAGACCATATGGCAGGGCACAGTGAGCAACCTCTAGGACCCGAACACTTCAGTTCCACAGCAGAAAGCAACTGACTTCTTCCAACAATCTGTGAACTGCAAAAGACTCCACAATTTAGACAAAACTGCAGCCCTAGATGTCCCCTTGATTGGGGTCCGGTAAGACCCTGACGGAGGATCCCTCTAAAATGTCCCCAGACGTCTCACCTACAGAAACTACGAGAAAATACATGTGTATTGTTTCAAGCCACTAAATTTGCAGTGATTCATTGTTGCGGCAATAGAAAACTCATACATTTTTTCCCAGTTTAGTTTTCATCGTTCAAGGCCAACTTTCCTTCAGTTTCTACTTGCTTTTGGGAGCTGTCTAGTGCTACTTGTGTGTGTGTGTGTGTGTGTGTGTGTATTTTGTGCATTTATAAATGCAATCTGGTGGCGCAATTCTGGTGGCCAAACTTCTAGTCATTACTAGAAGACAAAACCCTCTGACTTTCAATGAGTTCATATTTACCTGGTCTCCAGAATGAATTTCTTTTTCAATAGATAAAGAACAGTCCTCACTGAAAATACAGTAAACTCAAGGGTTTGCTTTTAAACTTACTGACCTTGCCTGTATAAGAGAATTAGGGCTCCAAGTGGCATACCTCAGAAAAGAACAGAGAGACGAGTCCCAGAGAACTTGACCCACATCCCAATTCTTCTGCCTGAAGGCCGACCCTGGAAATTTGATTTTGCCCCAAGATTACAAACAGTTAACTTTGGTGTGAGCTGCAATCCACTCAGCTAAGACTTCCCTCCGTACCATTTTTTCTCCTGCTTCCCATAAACGCTCCCCTCAGAACCATTTCGCAGGGACGTCCCACAGAGTGTTCTATGAAATGGCAGCAGCTTGGTTACTGAAGCACGGAGGAAATCGGGTTCCCCAACAACCCGTTAGGAATAAACAAGCCCAACGTAATTTTTATTTGTGCTATCCCATTGTTCTGCAGGCGAGAAATCATACTTTGCCCATGTTTTAACTGGTTAAAAGAACACATAAGACTATGGCACACAGATCGGCCCTCAGGGGTTTTCTGGGCACACACAGGCACCATGTGGCAAGATACTGGAGCGAATGTGCAGCGCGAGGAGAGCCCATAGGAAGCAGGCGGAAGATTCCCGAAGACTTGTCGGTGTTTGGCTTCGTGTTGTGATGCGTGCAGTAGTACTGCTCCCTGGCATCTGCTTCTCCCTCAGTCTCTTCCAATCGTGCAGAATTGAATGAGTTTTCAAAGGGAAAATGACTTCCATTTCGGCATGTGGAGCATTTTGTTTATAGCTGGGTTTGCAAAAAAGAATCTGGAATTCTTTATTGGTAATGTGCACGTTACTAAATAACAGATGGTCCGCACAAGTGGTTGGATTTCAAAATGCCTAATGTGGAAGGAGTCCCATGTTTTATAAAAAGTTCAAGGGACACCAAACGGCCAAGGCCAGCCAAATACCTTGAGGAGCGCGAAGAGCTATCTGAAAACCCAAGACCCTCTCTCGGAGACCGGGGGTGCCCCCCTCCTTGCGCATTGCTGCTTGTGGGCCGGCCTGTGCCAGCCTCCGGGCTGTCAGGTAAGCCCAGGGCCGTGCTGGCGAGGCCCTCAGGCTGGCACTCATCACTGGGTCCCTGCAAAACACCCGAATAACAATAATCATAACAGTTACGTTTTAATTCTGCGGATGTGCTGCACCTAACGTCCTAACACACCAGAAGGAGAAGGGACGGTGGGGGAGAGAAAGGGAAGGGGGAGGAAGAGGGAGCGGAAGAGAAGAGAACAACACAAAACAGAACGGAACAGGCCGACCCTGTTTTCTTTTCCCTTGAATAGCTCCCTAAACTCTCCCGTGGAAGTGTTACTTCCGACAAGGTTTATGTGCAGATGTTGTTTGATGTAGCAGTGCTCGCTCAGGAAGCCCGGATGTGCTGTAGGGGCATCTGCCTCCTCCCTTAGGAGGAAGCACGAGGGTATGGGGATTCCAGGCCACAGGCCATTTGCACCTGTGCCCCTGGAGCACGGGGCTCTGAGAGGGGGTTACTGAGAAGATTACAGACCAACTGGAGGAGGTGCCTCAACACTAACGGGGTACCCGGGAGATAGAGGAGGGGTGCTGCCTACAGCACCTCCGCTGGCCTGAGACGCGGCCAGAGGCCCTCTCTTTCTCCAGCCAGGAGCACGTTCTCTGCCTCAGCAGCTGTGGGGAGTGGGCAGTGCTGTCTTCCTCCTCCGGCCTCCGCCCCTGGCTCTCTCCCACCGACTGAGGCAGAGGAGGGGGCAGATCATCCAGGGGGACTGGGAAAGAGCTGGGCGCGTTTTCTGTCCTCAGAGTGAGGATAACTGAGCAGGGTAGGGTGAGTTGACTTCTTGAACTAGGAACTCTTTAAGGGCTTAGCAATTCACTAGTAGGCTGCAGTTTTGGTTCTTTCCAAGGAGAAAGACAGGGGCAATACTGACTTAAGAGCTTAAAACTATTGACAGCTGGCAAGAGGCCCACTGAGGCTCCTTTTTAGGCTAAATCATTTCAGATACCAAAAGGAAAAGAACTTGGGGTGGTTATAAATGACCGTCTGGGACTGTGCAGGGCTTCTACTTTCTAGAGGGAATTTGTATGAAAATTAGGCCCGTTGAGACTACATGGAATTTGAGGCTCAACCTGACCTTTGTACCTCCTGTGGCCCCAGAAGATTTCCACTTCTTTAATAACAACTCACCGACTTACATTGGTAGAGTATTAGTGCGTGAAAGACTTTCCTATCCACTGTTTCATTGTATTTACATCATTTCATCTTTTAAAAATTTTTCCAGAACACATTTATAAAATTATTACCAAATGGAAAAGGGTTGAAAAGCACCAGACTATCAATAGGGGAATGCTGGAAGTTTCTTCCAGAGTCACTTCCAAAAAAAAAAAAAAAAAAAAAAACAGAGGGAGGGAGGGAGGAAGGAAGGAAGGGAAGAAAGGAAGGGACTTCCAAAAAGAGAAGAAAAAAGAAAAGAAAAAAAATGGAGGGGGAAGGAAGAAGGAAAGGAAGGGAGGAGAAAGAAAGAAAGAAGGAAAGAAAATCCTTAAGATGTATTCTCAGAGTTTGTTCATTAAATAGAAAGGACAAGTTGCTCTAGTCCGCATCAGCCGTGTGAGCTGAAGAGAGATGGCTAATTTTATTCCCATTTTACAGATGAAGCAAAAGAAACAGAGCAGAAAACAGTGCCATATCTGAGGTCACCAAGCTCCTTAGTGACACAGCTGGGCCACAGCCCAGACCCGCAGACCTGGAGCTCTTTTGGAAAGTGCCCCCAGGCGAAATGACCTGAGAAGATCAGAAGAGGCAAGTGAAGTCATCTCACAAGGGGGTTGGCCGGGGAAAGGGCATCTTGGGACCGGGGCCCTGAGAGGCTCCATGTCTGGAAACGTGACGAAAGCCATTCGCTGCTGTGAGTGGAATTGGGGCTATGGTTTCAGACTCCGTGAAAATGCAGTGACACGTCCAGTAGACTTTTAGTCGGGGGCTGGTTATGTCATTGCCAATCCTGTGGTTTTAACCTACTGGGTGTCCAAGAGGGGAAGGGCAGGAGAGAGTTCTGCCTCAACACTACGCTGCTTCCGGATCGTTCATGTTCTCAGCTTCTTTCCCCTTCTTTGCTGTCATTCATGCCTTGCTTAGTGGCTGCTGACTGGGTTGGGCTCCACTGGTCGGTCCCATCTCACAATTAGGATAGCTAGAGCACCCCCCCCCCCCCCCCCCCGCCCAGGAGGCCCCTCACTGCCCTGCTGGCTGTGCTCTATACCTGCCCCCCAGCACAGCTGGCTTCGGGCAACTCCTCAGGCTACCCTGTGGCCAGTGCTGCTGCGGGTGGGGACAGGCAGTCCTCTTTCTTCGCCCTGCCCCCACCCCGAGGTGGGGCTCAGGCAGATGCGCCCACATTAAGGATTACCTCAGCCCATTCCCTGCTTCCATCCACACGCAGGGGAAGGAGGTTAAAATGAGATTGGTTTATTTTGTCCCTCATTATCAAGTCTGGTAAACAAAGAAAGGCTTGACTTGGCATCGAAGGAATTTAAACTATTAGCTCAAATGGAGGTTTGGGGATTATCTGTGGATTTCCTTTATTTGTTCTCTTTCCTCTTTTGCCATGGCTAATCCAAATTTGATGGGAAGCGAGGCATAAGCTATTCCAGAAACCTCCCAGAACCCTTTGTGATGTGGGATCCCAGCCTGCTCGCAGGTTTATTTTTGTCACTTCTTGCCTTCGCATCTCGAGCCCGGGCCCCCGCGTCTCTGCGTGTCATGCTGTGTACTGTTTCTTGAAGCCAACAGCCTCGGCCTCAGGGTGTGCCTCCGGGGCCTCCGGGAGCAGGACGTAGGTGCTACCCTGATTCCAGGTGTGTACCCTTTTGTGTGCGGGTGAGCTCCGGGGGTAAAGCCTGTTCGTCCGACAGACCTCTGCTGCTCACCCACTCACGTTTCTGTTGGTCCCCGAGGAAGGAAAAGTAATTCCAGGGTTCACGTCCTCTCGCTGGGATGGAGGCCTGCCATCCTGGGGAGTGGGGGATCTTGCCCGCCAGCAGTCCTGGGGCGCCCCGTAACGCGCTGCGCCGTGCCCTGCATGAGACAGCCACAAAATCTTTACAAGTCCAGCTGAAAGCCACAGCAACCTTAGAAAAATGCGTGGTAGCAAAAGATAAAGCCCACTTACGCATTTTTCTTAAACTGTTAAAATCCTGAAGGTTGGTCTGACTGTTTTGAGCATGATTCCGACAAGGCTTTGATCAGGAATGAATATCAAATTATTTGCAGCAAGGACTTTTCCTTTGGAATGGGTCTTAGAGTCCTTTAGGCTCCAGGCGGACTGCTACTATTTATGAGATTTGAATTTGTCTTTAAATTAGCAGGGCGTCAAAGGCAAGCTTTAATAAAGATATTTTATTAGAAATTAGAAAGTTGGAGCTGTGTCTTTAAGAATAAAACTCTGTGCCTGCACTAATCCCGTGATATATTTGAGGGCTGATTTCATTGAGTTAGCCAAAGAAAGACAGGTGAAAAAGAACGATTTCTGTCCTAATACATGAAAGTCAGCCGTGGATAAAATAAGCCTGACAATCAGTTAAAACTCTAGAATTCTCTGGTTCAGGCATGAGGGAGAGAAGGCACTGAGCCCGTGGTGTGTCCCTCCCCAGGCGAGGAAGGATCTAGGCTCCAGGCAACTTAAAAAACTTGGGGGCTCTCAAATTCTAAGAACGAAAGTTCAGTTACACGATTGACATTTGAAACGAACTCTTCAGAACTTAAAAAAAAAAAGTGTTGGGGCGCCTGGGTGGCGCAGTCGGTTAAGCGTCCGACTTCAGCCAGGTCACGATCTCGCGGTCCGTGAGTTCGAGCCCCGCGTCGGGCTCTGGGCTGATGGCTCAGAGCCTGGAGCCTGTTTCTGATTCTGTGTCTCCTTCTCTCTCTGCCCCTCCCCCGTTCATGCTCTGTCTCTCTCTGTCCCAAAAATAAATAAACGTTGAAAAAAAAAATTAAAAAAAAAAAAAAGTGTTAAGGAAAGTCGTGAGATTTTTCAATTCCAGTTATGAACTTGTCCTCAAACATTTGCGATTCAAGATCCCGTTCATGGATTGGTAACAATTTCAGCCTGTGTGAGTATGCCTGTGATGTATATGAGATACAACGAATACAGGCACGTCAGATCTGTAGTTCACTCCGTTCCCTTCAGAAATAAATACACTTTAAGTGATCTTTCAGTACATAGCTTTTCTTTATTTTTGGAGCAATAAGGAGTAAAGTTATCTGAGAAATAGTTTAGGCAGCCGCAAAGATTCTAGCAGCCAGTGAAGAATTTGCAGTAAAATATCATCATAACATGTTGCTTACTCCAGGTTATGAACTCACCTCCCCCGTGCTGAAATGGTTCTTAACCTGCTGGCCGTGCATGTTGAGTTCAACACCTTGGCTAATTCCCACTCATTCTGCAGAGACCATTTTAAGCCATTTAAAGAAGGAGCATGAATAGATTTTAAATCCTGACCGAACAAGGTGCATCAGCGTGGCACGTAAACGGACCTTTGGAGGATTTTGTTCATGCGACACTTTGCGCTGATCGCCAATGGAGTTTGGGCAGGGGATGCTTTACGTGTCATAGCTAAGTCCCAACTTCTTCATACAAGACCCCAAGGAAGGACCCAGCACATTTTCCGTAACTTGTAGAAACAAATGAAATCACTGCTTATTACTTCCTGCCTCCTTTCCCGCAAATGCCAGGACATGGGGCCATTTAATTCAGCACTAGGAAAACTATTGCATTGCTTGAGGGGATGGGCACCGGACCACATAGTTAAAGAGGAAATCCAGTTCATTGCCATTCTTCTGAATGGAAAATGAGACCTGGCATCGAGATTTCGGCCAACATTAGCAGTCATTTGGAGCTGAGTCTGGTTCCTAGACCTGATCGATCCTGGTTTCACACATGCTACCCCAATTTTAACTGCCCTCCAATTTGGCAGAAAGCAAAATAGAAATGCATTCTCAGGGGCGCCTGGGTGGCTCAGTCGGTTAAGCGGCCGACTTCCGCTCAGGTCATGATCTCGCGGTCCGTGAGTTCGAGCCCCGCGTCGGGCTCTGTACTGACAGCTCAGAGCCTGGAGCCTGTTTCAGATTCTGTCTCTCCCTCTCTCTGACCCTCCCCCGTTCATGCTCTGTCTCTCTCTGTCTCAAAAATAAATAAACGTTAAAAAAAAAAAAAAGAAATGCATTCTCAATAATGTTAAACTGGAACATAATTTGGCTAGGAAAGGAAGATGGTTATTAGGAATTTGGGGGGACAGAAATATCTAGAACTTTCATCTTAAGTTTCTTTCTTGGCCTTGTGCATCAGCCACCACCCATCATAGCCTTAGAGAATCTCAGAGTGAACAAGAACACAGAGATAATTTATTCTCAAGTGAAACTAAAGTCACAAAGCTTCAGTTGCCTTCTGGATGGCAAATTCCAACAGACACTTTTTGGTCCTTACTTTTTAACAATCTTCTACAGTATTTGACACTCCTGGGCATCCTTAATTTGACAGTCCGATTTCCCTGGACGTCCAGGGAACTGCTCTTGCTTGAGTCCTGTCCGTTCCTGCTTGCAGCTCCCCAGCCCCCTTCCTATGTCCACATCATAAATGTTAGAATTCATTATGGCTTCCTCTGCCGCCTTATTTTCACACGCCACCCAATCCCCCTAGGTGATTCCGTTCAACTCCATGGCTTCCGCAACCACCTGAAAGCTGGTACTCTGTCTGACGTGCATTATCCAGTGTTTACTGGATGCCTGTCCCTGGATGTCTCCAAAGCTCTTCAAAACCAACATGTCAAAAATTGAACACACCCTCTTCCTCCACAAATGGCTTCCCATTCATTTTCCCTCCTATGGATACCATCACTGCATTCCCCCATTTACCTAATCTTGACCTGGGAGTTTGCTCTCTCTTTTGCCCTCTTCATCGAACTGATCTGTAAGTGCCATCAACTGGTTTTCCCTAAGTGACCATAAAATCAACTCCCCCCTCTCCAGTTCCACTGTCTTGGTTTAAACAGTCATCTTTCTGGGGCGTCTGGGTGGCGCAGTCGGTTAAGCGTCCGACTTCAGCCAGGTCACGATCTCGCGGTCCGTGAGTTCGAGCCCCGCGTCAGGCTCTGTGCTGATGGCTCAGAGCCTGGAGCCTGTTTCCGATTCTGTGTCTCCCTCTCTCTCTGCCCCTCCCCCGTTCATGCTCTGTCTCTCTCTGTCCCCCCCCCCCAAAAAAAAAAAAAAAAAACGTTGAAAAAAATAAATAAATAAACAGTCATCTTTATTCTGCTGGCTTATTTAAGTAACTTTCTAACCGATCTTCCTGACTTGATCATTCCCCTCAAACCATCACTAGTCCACTGCCTGATTAATCTTTCTAAGATGCAAAGAAATTAACAACCCCGGGCATTAAGCCTACCAACAACCCATCATGACTTTTTTTTTTTAATATTTATTTATTTTCTGAGAGAGAGAGAGAGACAGAGTGCAAGCAGGGGAGGGGCAGAGAGGGAGGGAGACACAGAATCCGAAGGAGGCTCCAGGCTCTGAGCTGTCAGCACAGAGCCCGACGTGGGGCTCGAACCCACAAATCGTGAGATCACGACCTGAGCCAAAGTCTGGCGCTTTAACCAACTGAGCCACCCAGGCGCCCCAACCCTTCATGACTTTTAAGATCATTTCTGAGGGTAAGATTTTTCAGTATCTGATCACATCCCATTTGACCAGTCTTGACACCTTGACCAGCACGTTGAGAAGATTCCATCGGTAATGCTTCTCTTTTGTATGGCTAGCACTGTGCTACAGGTGCTGTGTAGCATGCATAAACATCATAGGGCAATAGTGTGGCTGCCAGAACCTAGAGAGAAAAAAAGATCCAATAGGAAAGATAAACATGGGGGTGCCTGGGTGGCTCAATCGGTTACGCGCCTAACCCTTGATCTCGGCTCAGGTCGTGATCTCGTGGTTTGCGGGCTCCAGCCCCGCATCGGACCTGGCTGCTGACAGCGCAGAGACTGCTTGGGGTTTCTGGTCTCTCTGCCCCTCCCCCGCTTGCCCTCTCTCTGTCTCTCTCAAAAATAAATAAGTAAACTTAAAAAAAAGAGAAATGGTAAACCCGCATGTCGTTATTGCTTTATTGGTTGAGATGAAATCATACTTGTTTTATGATAAGGAAACATTTTTGAAAGACGCGGAGCAAAGCATGCATGGTTTCTTGCATCTCGTTTGTTGATTGCACATCGTATTTTAAAACTCTCCCTGCTTTTTGCTTTCAGTAGGTTAGGAAGAGTCAGTAACGTAGAATCCAATTGTGAAGAGATGTGGCTGCAGATATTAAAATGTCCGTGTATCAGCGTTGAAAGATTTGGATAACAAAATGATTGAGAGCAGCGGTGTGTCTGCAGGGGATGCTGGGACCCTAGCAGGGATGCTGCTGGGCTGGTGGACGTTCCTACCCCGGAACTGGAGGGCCAGCCCAGCGAGCTTTGTAACTTTCCTGCGATCAGATGCAGTAAATGCCTCCCTGACTGCTGAGTGCTGTTGTAATCTGAGCTACTGACCCTCTGTGGGCAAAATGTAATTTTTGCTTATCTACCAGTGGGCCTTCAGAGCTTTTAAAATGCTCTCACAATAGTGATTACTAATACTCATGCTACGGAGAAGGGGGTCAAGTCTCAGAAATTGAAATGTCTTGTCCAAATTCACAAGGCCAACAAACCGATGCATGGGGAAATGGAGACCAGGGTTTCCAAATCCTACTTTATATAACACGTGCAGGGGTCCACTGTCACTGTGTAACATGGGAGACAAGAATCTAGAAAATGAACAGTGCTTTATGCCTTGTTCACGGGAAGTCAAGGGCCAAGGGGAGGACAGTCACTGAGTCTACCAGTCCAGGACTGGTGACGCGGGGATGGGCAGGACGGAGTGGCCCAGAGGAGAGGAGCACTCTCTCCAGGTGAAACAGCCTGTGAACAAGCCAGGTGGGAGACACCAGGGCTTTTATTCTGAAGGGAAGGCAGCAGGCATGTCATCCAGAGTCAGGAAGGGCAGCTGGCTAGCCCCATGGGTGAAACTCCGGTGATGGGATGTGCCGGCACATGAAATAACAGCTCTCGACTTGCTTCTTTTACATCATCACTGATCGGGAATGACGTGAGACCCCCCCATGCATCAGAACTTCACAAACCCGGCCCAGAGGCCCGCGGAAGGGACAGTCTTCTAACAGCACTTTCCACTCGTGATTGTAAACAGTCCACGCGGGTCCTTTTAATCTTGTGACTATTTATTTTCCTGTTTGTTGTGGTGGGGGAGCCTAAGGCAGAGTGTGATCCAGAGGGAGCTGGTGGCAGGCAAGGGCTTCACGGGACAGCCAGAGCCAGAGGGGACTGTCTCTTCCCGGGAGAGTGAGGGGCTCAAGTCGGTGGCTAAGGCACTGATTCTGGAGCCAAGCCACATGGTGTTTGAATTTTGGCTCCCCTTATGGAATAAATTAGAACAAGTGGCTTATCCTCTCTGAACCTCAGTTTCCCCATCTACAATGCAGAGGCAATAATAGCACCATGTACCTATGTTATATGTATATTACCTTTCATTGTGTGCCATTACTTCACTAAAAGTCTGTCTTTAGCACATATGCACATGCCAACGCATATGCACATGCACACAGGAATGCACACACATGAACTGCACACTCACGTGCACGAGAACATGCGTACACATGCACACGCACACCCCGAGTCAATCTGCTTGATCCTAAGACATACTGCAAATAAAGGGTCAGAAGTTTGGCATGCTTGTCTCATATATTCCAAAGTGAGTTGGCCATTTTCCTGATCTCTATCTGTTTCAGTATGAAATTTATTGGCTTCCATACAACACCCAGTGCTCATCCCAACAGGTGCCCTCCTCGATGCCCATCACCTGCTTTTCCCTCCCCCCCCCCACTCGCCATCAACCCTCAGTTTATTCTCAGTTTTTAAGAGTCTCCTACGGTTTGCCTCCTTCCCTCTCTGTAACCTTTTTTCCCCCTTCCCCTCCCCCATGGTCTTCTGTTAAGTGTCTCAGGATCCACATATGAATGAAAACACATGGCACCTGTCTTTCTCTGCCTGATTTATTTCACTTAGCATCGCACTCCCCAGTTCCATCCACGTTGCTGCAAATGGCCAGATTTCATTCTTTCTCATCGCCAAGTAGTATTCCACTGTATATATAAACCACATCTTCTTTATCCACCCGTCAGTTGATAGACATGTAGGCTCTTTCCATAATTTGGCGATTGTTGAAAGCGCTGCTATAAACCTTGGGGTACAAGTGCCCCTCTGCCTCAGCACTCCTGTATCCCTTGGGTAAATTCCTAGCAGTGCGATTGCTGGGTCATAGGGTAGGTCTCTTTTTCATTTTTTGAGGAGCCTCCACACTGTTTGATACAGGAGGGTATTAAGTAATGGAGGCCACGCGACCTAAGAAACATCCACATTCCTCCACAAAGACTTTCTGGCTTCCCAACCAGTCGCCGAATTTTATAGCTTTGCATCTCAACCCTGACATTTCCACCAGGGGTTGGTGAGCTCTGGCCCTATTTGGTGGCTGCCTATTTTTGTATAGCTGGTGAGCTAAGAATGGTTTTTACCATGGCCGAAGGAAAAAAAAAAATCAGAAGAATATCGTTTGTGACGTGGGAAAATTGCATGGGCTTCAGTTTCACGTTCATAACCCCATGTGTGCTGGTGCCCACTCATTCTTCTGTGGGTCGTCTTCCGGCCGCTTTCACGCTGCGACCGCAGAGCTGAGTTGTGACAGAGGGTACCCTCGGCCCACAAAATCTGGACTGTTCGCTGCCTGCCGACAGGTTACTTGAACTCTCTATGTCTCAGTCTTCTCCTCTGTGGGGTGGGGAAGATGATTCCCAACTCACAGGACCGTGGAAGGATTGGATGCGGTAATGAGTAAGGTGCGGCACAGTCACTGACTCACGGTAGCCACGAAATGAACCTTGGTCCCTCCTTCCACCCCCTCTAATGAAGACAGGGCATCACAGACCCATATTGGGGGGAGAACATAGCAGTCTTCCCCCACCGTGAAGGGCAGGCTGACTGTGGCGTTACGATCACGTTTACGTGTTCTGCTGTCTTCTGGTGGCCCAAAGGCAGAGGCAGGCCCCTGTGTTTGTAATTGTGAGAGATACAAACTTGGCCTTGGTACTTCTCAGTCTTCTCTATCCTGGGCCCTTTCTTCTCCAGCGTATCAGCTACCCATCATCACAACAACACCACACAACAAAAAACCCCAGCATGTGGATGGCACACAACAATATACATTTATTTAGTCTCTGAGCCTAAGGCCTTCCACTGATCTGGGTCATTCCCTCACACAGGCCCCTTGGGACTTGACTGGCTTTTGGCTGCCCTAGGGTGACCTTGGCTGGTGCCCTGCGGCTTTGATGCCAGTGTCTTTGAACTTCCCCCAGGCTAACTCAGGCAGTTCTCAGGACAACACAAATGTGTAAGAGCCATCAAGCCCAATCACCCAAGCGCCTTCCAAGCCTTTCATCTATCCCATTGGCCAAGACGAGACCTGAGGCCAAGCTCAGAGTCCACTTTTACAAATATACTCTCCCTCGCTATGCGAGAAGCTCCAGAATCACATGGGAAGGAGCCGGCACGTGAAAAAGGCTGTTGCGTGACCATCACCCTTGAGAGCTCCTTAACCAGGGCATTTCTGCTCTCCTCCCTTTCCCCAGTGCGTCCCTGTTTTCAAAACAGGTGCTAAAGCCCATTCAGAAGCAGAAATCAATTTGAAAGGAGTAACAAAAGTTTAAGATCCTGCCTTTGTTGGTAGTATTTATATTTTAACTGGTTGCAAACTGTGAGTTAGGGCATGTCACTAGGGGGAATTTCAGGGAGCAAGAGACAGCGGTTGGTAGGCAAACTATGGAAGAGAACCTGCTTCCCCATTTCTTTGGGGGGCATGCAACCTAGGTGGTCCCCCACTTGGCCAGCTGGCAGCCAGAGTGGAAATGGGAGCTATTGACTCAGGGAACTCTGACCACACGACTATTAAAATCCCTTGGAAACCCTGACAGCGCTCCGCTCGCTACCATTAAAATGGCTCGGGCTCCCTTGCCAGCTGGTGGGCCGGGGAGTGAACCTCTTTTCCTACCTCTTCCCACTGCAGAATTCTGCCAAAAAATACATTTGTTCTCCAATTGTCATAGACCTCACTGAACTTAGAAGACTCTCCAGACATTCAATTCACCCACTCTTTCAAAGCCAATCTCTTTGTGTGGCTGAACCGGCATTCAAGCTAAAACTTGTTTACCCGTAACGTCTCTTCCTCTGTGTATGTTCCGCATCCCTTTGGGTAGTATTGCCACTTTTTTGCACACTCACGTCCAGGAGTGGGAATGGCAATCATTGGTTATAGGAACTCTGTGCATACGACCGGGAAATCATGTGCACATTGTTAAATAATTTTTCTCACTCGCGTGGCAGAGAATAGTTCCCCTGGAACTATTCGTGTGCGTTTTCGATCCCACCCTGAGCATTCTACTCATTTGCTTTTTTGTTCATTGAAATTAAGCACACTTTATTGTGCAACTAGCATGGCTGGCCTGTTCTGCGCTGTTGATCCAGGGGCAGAGCAAGGCACGGATTTGTTTTCTAGAAACATTTAGCCCACTGAGCGCAGCCAACAGAAGAGAAGTTTTTAGACCACCTCTTTCCCTACGTGGCCCATAGCTCTCCACCTTTCTGGTGTTGGGAGACGCTTACTCAAGCGAAACCATAGCCTTGGCTGAGTTAAGACCATAAGAAAACCAGCAAGGTGGTGCATCTCTTTTCCTCTCTTCCTGGGGAAAATGGAGGCTTTTGACTGTCACAGACCGCGCCCCCCCTCCCCGTCCCCCTCCCCCATAAATCTCTCTCTCCTTGTCCATCTAGGTCTCTTGGCGCGGCTTCTTTGACAGCATTAAAAACCACTCCTGTGTCCAAACTCAGCCAGAGTGCAGCCTCCATCCGGCAAGTGAATGCTCACTGAACGAGGTGCTGGGTCCAGATGCACAAGACACGGCCTTCATTGTCACAAAGATCAGAATCCATGGGGGAGACCTGGTGTCCTTCAGTAAGTTCAGTGCTACATATGTGCATCAAGTCCCGTGTAAGAACATAGATGCGGCAGGGATCGGCACAGGTGAATTAAGAACTTTGCAAAGTTCCACAAAGCCTTTGGAGCCAGCTCTGATTGTTTCCTTTAGTGAAATTCCCTCAAACATGCAAGCATTTATATAAACATCAGTGTTTCTCTCTGCGATTCTGTGGGATTTCTGAAATGTGCATCTATTTAGTCTAAGATGAAATGCTCGTTATAAGATGAAAAAAAATTAAACATGCATTCCTCAGTGCTTGGACCTCAACCGCAAACTGAACTCCCAAAAAGAGTCATTAAATCACAATGTGTGCTTAAAATAACAAATTTGAAAGAAAAATGTTCCAAGACATTAAACTTCAAAATGATCTCTGACTGCAATTCCTTCTGCTTGTGAGTCTGGACATTATTTAGGCCCGCTTAAAACATCAAGGGAGAGATGTTTTAAGGCAGGGGGTCCTGGGAGGGAACACAGGATGGCCGTGCTGAGTGGGAGCATAAGTAGTTGGGTGCCTGGTGTTCCCATGGGGCGCAGCATTCCTAACAGTTTGTGACTGGACATCGGGGTCCGGAATCAGCTTCAAAATCCACAGAAAACTTTTTTTTTTCCCTGAAAATTCTGAGAAAGTGGTTCAGTGGATATAAGTGGGTTATATAAGTGGGTCACTCGGCCAGTGAGAAGGATTCCTCCGTGGAACCCCTGAGGGACAAATCAGGTGCCTTTCCTCCAAGGGCGGAATAGTCCTTGGGTCAGGAGTCCTCAAAGCCGGAAAGGGACATGTGCATATTGAGGTCACCTGGCAGCCTCCTGTGAACGTCTTCTCGCCTCCATATCCCCCTGAAGAAATGGGCTTTCTGGCTTTCCTTCACCTCACGTCACTTCACCTCAGCCCTAGGCGAATGCCAGCTGAGCCCATCCACACTACCTTTGCAGGAGAAGGAGAAGCGATAGCAACTAAATCATGTAGGATTTCAGAACATACATCTCTACCAACTTCTGATTGATCAGAGCCAGAAGATCAGATCAGCCACATTTCCATAACCTGCTAGTGATAATATTAGGTTCAAAAGCAATTATTTCCTGACTCCAATCAGTGGCTAGGTACTTGCAACCTAGAAGGAACTCAAGGTGAAGGGGTGCCCTTGACTCTGGACCGGGCCAACCCCAAGGGCTTCCCCCGGATTGTGCAAGAACTAGGAAGCATGTCTGAGAAAAAAATACGTAAAGAACCAAATGTTTACTGGAGACAAAACACAAAGGGTCGATGGCAGAGCTTCCTTCGAATGTTTGAAGTACTATTGTCTGGAGGAGGAAAAAACTTTGTTTTGGTTGTGGCTCCAGATGATGGAATTGGAACAGATAGGAAGAGGTTATAAGGATCTAGGCTTTGCATCAATGTGAAAAGAACATTCTAGCAGAATTGTTTAGAAAAGCAACGCCCTTCTCTGAGGAGGAAGGGATTCAAGTTCAAGTCTTTGAACTTGTTCAGGAAGAGCTAAAGAAGCACCTGTCAAGGATGCTGGAAGAGACACCTCCGATTTGGGATGGCCAGGGCTCCTGGTAAGAGGCAAATTCAATGTTTACAAATTTCCCCCACAGAGCCACTTTCCATGCTAATACACAGGGGGAGGGTAAGAGAAGTTTGATTCATCTGTTTGTCTGCAGGGTAAGTCCTTTCTGAGTTGGCAAATGGGGATGCTGTAAACATTTTCCTATTCTGTTCCATGTTTGTACAAACAAATGTGTTTTTACTGAAACTAATGTAAGTATGTGCTTACTAATGAAGGCACTCGCCCCAAGCACTGACTAACCAAACAGACCTCTTTGTTCAACCCAAATATCTAGGCCCAGTTGTTTTAAACATTAACCAATTAAAAAAACAGAGTCCAGATTTGTCTTAATTCTTTAGCTATGGAAATTGCTGCTAACAAATGCAAAGCCATAGAACCTTCCAGGTGAGCCGGAAGGTGGATATCGTCAGAAGAGTAAAGATGTCTCGTGAACATACAATAAAAACGAAGTCCAGCTTTAATGGAGAACTCCCACTGGCACAGTCCCACAGCATAAACTTGGATGGCTCAGCCCTCAAAGAAGCACAGAAATGCTCGAAGGTCTAGGTCATTGTTAATCCTCTAGGTACACCAGTCACCAGGGAGCCCAAAGTGTCATAAGGGTCATTTTTACCAAACGACACCTCCGTCCCCCGAAGAAAACAGAGACCATTTACTCAATAGCGTAAACACCAGAAACATCCACACGCTAGAACCAGTCTATGAGAATTAAAAAAATGAACAGCTGTTAAAAATTCTCACTACCATTGGGGCACCTGGGTGGCTCAGTCAGCTGAGCGTTCAACTTAGGCTCGGGTTTTGATCTCACGGTTCATGGGTTCAAGCCCCACATCAGCCTTTGAGCGGACAGCACAGCTTTGGATTCTCTGTCTCCCTCTCTCTCTCTGCCCCTCTCCCATTCGTGCTCTCTCTCTCTCTCTCTCAAAAATAAATACGCATTTATAAAAAAAAAAAAAAAGATTTGCACTACCACAGTGATGGTAGGGTGCCAAGGTTTGTGACCCATGGTGACGGCATAATCCATATGTTGCAAATGACTGGTCACTGATGCCTGGCTAAATCTAAGCACGGTAAGAGAGACCTGGTAAGGTGCCTCACAACGGACCAAAAGTGACCCCATCAAAGACAGCTTCACGTGCTGAGAATTTCATGCACTGCACCCAGCAACGATCATTTCCTACTGAGCAGACAAGACTCTGAATTCATATAGGGAAACAGAAATTTGAAATGGGAAGTTGTAGCAAAGCAGGCAGATGATGGGGCGCCTGGGTGGCGCAGTCGGTTAAGCGTCCGACTTCAGCCAGGTCACGATCTCGCGGTCCATGAGTTCGAGCCCCGCGTCAGGCTCTGGGCTGATGGCTCAGAGCCTGGAGCCTGTTTCCGATTCTGTGTCTCCCTCTCTCTCTGCCCCTCCCCCGTTCATGCTCTGTCTCTCTCTGTCCCAAAAATAAATTTAAAAAAACGTTGAAAAAAAAAATTAAAAAAAAAAAAAGCAGGCAGATGAATCGGCAGGTCTTTTCTAAAAAGAACTTTGACCATTTCCCACAACCATTTTATAAAAGCTCCCGCTGTTGAGTGATTTGCCAAATCCTTCCCTGCTCCTCACAAAGATAGCCCAGTAAATGATATTTCCATGCCTCTTTTTGTTATTGCGTGACGTTTTAGGGCCCCTTTTCAGGAAATAAGCGAGGGTTGCGAATTTTGATTTGCAGCGTAGAAAGCCACAAATTAACCTTGTTTGTTGACTTGGCATGAGAGAAAGTGTGGACGCCAGTCTAGAAAATACTCTGGACTGGAAGGTCATCAATGTGGGTTCGAGTTTAGGTTCCCGAATGTAGCCTCGTCAAATTCCTCACCTGTTAAGAGGAGAGTAACATCTCACCTGCCTACATCTGCAGGGTTGCATGAAACAGTACTGCGTGTTAACATGAAAGCACACATGAGAAATAGGGAATATGAAATCAAAGTGCTGAGCAAAATGGAACCACAACGACCCAGGCTGGAATCCTGCCGCTCACCACTTACTCACTCCTGGTACTCTTTAATGAGCTCTAGGACTGCAGTTTGAAACACGAAGATTATAATCTCTAACTCTTTGGGTGGTTACGAGTGCATTAAATAAGGTAATTTTTAGCTGCTCCCAGCAGGGTGACTTGAAAATGGAGGGTGCGGAACACCAACGGTACGTTAGCTAACATTGATTAAGTGCTTAATATATTCCAAGTACTATGCTAACTGCTTTTCACATTCGGTCATTTAAGCTTCAACCTTGTGAGTAGGTAATATTAGTAACTCCACCTCATATATGAAGACATTGGGTATGAGAATAGCTTTACAGCTCATTAAATGTTATTTCCCATTTTAAGGAAACACACCGGGAGTTCTCCAGCTGAGGATAGCTACCTTAGGAGTCGGTGAAGGTATTTTAATAGGTTACCTCGGTTCTTCTTTGGGGAATATCATTAATGCTGGGATATTAACAACACGCCCACAGATCTGTCTTACAACTTTATACTTATTTCTTTCTTATTTTGTTTTTGTTTTTTGCCAAAAAATGTTATCACTCAGATATTCCCCTTACCTTTATCACCTAGACCCTGCTCAAAAGGATTTTATTTTGGGGGCGCCTGGGTGCCTCAGTTGGTTAAGTGTCTGACTCTTGATTTTGGCTCAGGCCATGATCCCAGGGTCATGGAATCGAGCCCCACCACAAGCTCTGTGCTGAGCGTGGAGCCTGCTTAAGATTCTCTCTCTCTCTCTCTCTCTCTCTCTCTCTCTCTCTCTCTCTCTCCCTTTGCCTGTCTCCCTCACTTGTGCACCCTCTCTCTCTCTAAAAAAAAGAAAAAAAAGATTTTATTTTATACCACAAATCTAGACACCAGAAAGAAAGGTTTGTCATCACTTTAGGTATTCGGCAGAACCTACATCAGGGTCTAAAGATTTCTCGACAAAAGTTTTGAGCAATGGAAACATGACTAGAGTAAGGATTAAGGTGATTTTGGTTCCAAAAATCTGATTTACTTTCTTAATATCACACATTAAAATTTTCAGCATTGGGGCCTCCTGTTTTCTCTGCACGATGCTCTCAGTGCCTCCTCCTTCCTCTGGGGACTGGGTGTCTTGTCTCCCCTTCCATTTGTGGCTCTTGGCAGGAAGCTTTCAACCCGAGCAGGATGGGCGTTCTTGAGTTAACTACTGCACTTTCCCTAGTCTGTTCCACTGCTTGGTCACTTTCTCTTAGATTCCTATTGGATGGTGTTCATATTTCCCTTCGGGGTGTCTGTTCTCAGCCATCCTAAATTTCAGTATTGCTTCTACGTGCTTATACCCCCTTAGACACTTGCTTATTATTTTATTCACCTATTTCCACTGTCGATCTCTTATCATTTCAATTTTGAGTCACACAGGCCACCTCATCATAATTCCAAGGGAGAGCAAATATCTAGCTTCAAGGAAACTCACTCCTGAAGTTAGCTATAACTATCTTCATTTGTCCAGCTGGAGGCTTGAGTCTCAGACGGGTTAAGTGATCACCCCGGGGTCACACAGCTTCCAATCGCAGAATCAGAGTAAACCGCCTCCAAGGCCTGAGGAAGAGCCCTAGAAATCTGGTAGTCATCGTTTTGTATTCTTCTCCGTTCGCAAGTCTCCTAGACTTGGAATGTGCCTTCAGCAGATGCTCGTCTGTTTTCCTTTATTTCTACCCGGAGCTGAGTACTTCCAGCCGCCCAGGACGTGTGCAAATTCATCACATGCTGGAGAGCTAGGATGCGTCCATACACCACAGTTGCACCTCCTCTTTGCACGGGGGTTTTGGTTCACAAAACTCTTTTGGTAGCATTGCCTCATTTTGTCTTCTCACCAATTCTGCAAAGTAGATGTAACAGACGTCAGAATCACAGGAGAGTTTTAGGAGAGACCAAGCGGTTCACTGTTGAAGAGCCAGGCTTGGAATTATTGAGACAACTGTGGGTGCCTCATCTTGCTTGACCTCCCTTCCATCTCTGAGCCTTACTATTTTTGTGGAGAAAATAGAGATGTCAGTGGCACTGAGTGCAGGGTTTGTGTGGATTCATCGAGATAGCCGTCCAGAGAGGCAGAGAGGCAGAGTAAATTTTGGGGGGCATCCAGCTGATGACTGGCAATTCTTTTTTTTTTCTTAATGTTTGTTTATTTTTTGAGAGAGACAGAGAGAGAGAGAGAGAGCAAGCAGGGGAGGGGCAGAGAGAGAGAGAAAGAGAGAGAGAATCCCAAGCAGGGTCCACGCCATCAGGGCAGAGCCTGACATGGGGCTCGAACCCATGAACTGTGAGATCATGACCTGAGCCCAAATCAAGAGTTGGACACCTGACCAACTGAGCCACCCGGGCACCCCGACTGGCAATTCTTTTGGCTAAGAGCTGGTGCCCTGCCACAGCGTCCTGTTCTCTCTTCTGGCATGCCTACTTCTTTTAGGGATGAGGAAGTGAAGGAAGATACAGGCGGAGGAAGTAACTTGCTCAGGTCACAAGCAGGCATGGAGACATGCCCCAACACCCACACACGAGAGGTGGCATTAAGTGGTGATGTCCTGCACAGCTTCCTCATATGGGTACAATAAAAAGACTCACCCCACAGGATTATTAGGAGCATTAAGTGAGTTATGGCTCGTTTAGGGCAACTTTGAGAGGACAATTACAACAGTATCTGGCATAGAGCACCCGGTCCATGTTAGCTATTAGTGCTGATCACGGTTTCACCTACGCCTGGGGCCACTGTCTACTGACTCTATGGGATGGCTCTTACTACCCAAGGACCCAAGTTCTGCCCACAAAGAGCTTTTATCTGAATCTGCCTCCATGCCACCCCCCTTTTTTTTTAATGGCAACCACTTTAGGATCCTCCAGAATCTCGGGGACAGAAAGGAGACCCAACACCCAGTGTCTTTGGAAGAAAAGACTGATACACAGACCCACCTTCCCTGACTCACCTGTCACGTTCTTGGACACTCTTTTCTAATAACTACATCTTTTTAGATTTGTTCCCCCTTTTCTCTCCAAGGAACCCTCCATCTATAATCATCACTTTCTGAAGTATCCAAATAATTAGCCTCCTGTGCAATTTCTTTGGTCTGTCTCCATTTCATCTGTGTTGTCTGAAACCCATATTGTAATCAGGTCATTCCTAGGAACTGTTCTACTCCTGAGTTACTCATCAGGGGTCAGGACCCTTGTCCTTTTTAAAACGTTTTCATTTAAATTCTGGTTAGTTAACATAGAGCGCAATATTGGTTTCAGTAGAATGCAGTAATTCATCACTTACATACAACACCTAGTGCTCATCGTAACAACTGCCCTGCTTAATACCCATCACCCATCTAGCCCATCCCCCACCCACCTCCCTCTATCAGCCCTCAGTTCATTCTCCATTGTTAAGTGTCACTCTCTCTCTTTTTTCCCTCTTCCCATATGTCCATCTGTTTTGTTTCTTAAATTCCATATATGAGTGAAGTCATAGGGTTTTGGGGGGCATCTAGGTGGCCCCGTTGGTTGAGCATCCAACAGTTGATTTTGGCTCAGATCATGATCTCATGGTTTGTGAGTTTGAGCCCCATCTTGGGCTCTGTGCTGACAGTGCAGAGCCTGCTTAGGATTCTCTCTCTCCCTCTCTCTCTGCCCCTCCCCTACTCTCTCTCTCTCTCTCTTTTAAAATAAATAAATAAGCTTTAAAAATTATGTGGTATTTGTCTTTCTCTGATTTATTTCACTTAACATAATACACTCCAGCTCTATCCATGTTGTCGCAAATGGCAAAATTTCATTCTTTCTGATGGCTGAGTAATATTCCATTACACACACACACACACACACACACACACACACCACATCTTATCCATTCATTAGTTGATGGACGTCTAGGCTCTTTCTATAGTTTGCCTATTGTTGATAATGTTGTTATAAACATCAGGGTGCACGTACCCCTTCAAATCTGTATTTTTTTATCCTTTGGGTAAATACTCAGTAGTATAATTGCTGGATCATAGGGTAGTTAGTTCTATTTTTAATTTCTTGGGGAACCTACATACTGTTTTCCACAGTGACTGTACCAGTTTGCATTCCCATCAGCAGCGCAAGAGGGTTCCCCTTTCTCCACATCTTCGCCAACACTTGTTGTTTCTTGTTAATTTTAGCCATCTGACGGGTGTGAGGTGATATCTCATTGCCGTTTTGATCTGTATTTCCCTGATGATGTGATGTTGAGCATCTTTTCATGTGTCTGTTAGCCATCTGAATGTTTTCTTTAGAAAAGTGTCTATTCACGTCTTCTGTCCATGTCTTCACTGGATTATTTGTTTTTTCGGGGTTGAGTTTGATAGGTTCTTTATGGATTTTGGATACTAACCCATTATCAGATATGTGATTTGCAAATATCTTCTCCCATTCTGTAGGCTGCCTTTTAGTTGTGTTGATTATTTCCTTTGCTGTGCGGAAGCTTTTTATCTTGATGAAGTCCCAATTTTTGCTTTTGTTTCCCTTGCCTCCAGCAACACGTCTAGTAAGAAGTTGCTCAGGCTGAGGTTAAAGAGGTTGCTGCCTATGTTCTCCTTTAGGATGTTGATGGTTTCCTATCTCTTCACCAAACTGTGTTGGGAAAACCGGACAGCTACATGCAGAAGAATGAAACTGGACCACTTTCTTATACCATACACAAAAATAAGTTGAAAATGGATGAAAGAGCTAAATGTGAGACAGAACCACTGTCTTTTGTAATGGCATGACTAAACATTTCCAGCCAGCGGGTTTCAACCAATGAGCTCTTCCAAAGCAAATCATAATTGGCTCCTTGCTCAACATTCAAAGTCACACTATAATCCTTAACACCTGAATCATGGCATAAATACCCACCATGTAATATCCAGTATCTGTAACTGTGGCTCTCCCCAGGTAATCTCCTATAAGGTGTAGCTGAGGTCCCTTCTGAATCTGAGCCTGATGAGCTTTATACCAGGTGAGCAGAGCTGATTGTCAAATATGAAGAAATTTTGCAAGTTGGTTGTTAATTGTTGGTAGTTTGAAATTGGCTGTGGTGGGAGTATTGATAGCTTGGGAACCAGCCAATGCTATAAAAGTGGGCCTTTTTCCCCTTTGTTTTGCCAGTATAGCACTGGAGTCATCTACTTAATCACTCTTTCTCCTGTGATCCATACTGCTACCTTATCATATAGTCAGTTCCCAGGTACAGAGGGATCTGAGTGCTCTATGCCATTTTATCAGCCTTTTATTTTTGCTTGACCAGAGCCACACTGATTTTAGTACTGTGTCTTTGAAGCGTATGTTCATAGCTTGTAGAGCGAGAGCCCACTTCTGTGCACCTCTTTTTCAAAGTTGACTTAAGTCTTCATACACCATTAAATATTAGAATATTATGCCACGTATATTTTAGAATAAGTTTACCATATGCCTTAAATATATATATCTGGCATTTGATCGAGGTAGTTTTGATATTACGGAACACTGTTGGGAGAATTAATATCCTCAAAAAATTAGTCACTCCAAGAACATGATTAATTGCCCATATATTCAGATTATATTTCTTTCACAAAATTTAATTAAATTGTAACATTTTTCTAAACAGCTTTTTTTTCATGATTTGTTATTTTCTAATGCTTTACCAATATTGTTACATGGTTGAATTTCTTTTTTTCTATTATTTTCTAGTTGATTGTCGATCAGCTTGAAAAATGGTATTGATTTTTGAAATGTAACCTTACTGAACTCTCTTATTGTTTTTATTGGGTCCATTGCATTTTTTATGATCATAATGTCTGAAATAATGACAGCTTTATTTCTTCCTTTTCAATTATCAGGCTGCTTTTTCCCCTTTCCTTTCTTTTTAATTTTTTTTTTTAACATTTATTTATTTTTGAGGCAGAGAGAGACAGAGCATGAACAGGGGAGGGGCAGAGAGAGAGGGAGACACAGAATCTGAAACAGGCTCCAGGCTCTGAGCGGTCAGCACAGAGCCCGACGCGGGGCTCGAACTCACGGACCGCGAGATCATGACCTGAGCCGAAGTCGGAGGCTTAACGACCGAGCCACCCAGGCGCCCCTCCCCTTTCCTTTCTTGATAATGATAGCCAGCACCTACAGTACCAGATTAAGCAGTAGCAAGGATAATAAGCAGTCAACAGAACTTGACCCAAAAATGACTGAGATATGGGAACTATAGGGAAGATGTTAAATATTTAAATAAATACTTAGGGGCGCCTGGGTGGCTTAGTCGTTTGAGCACCGACTTCAGCTCAGGTCATGGTCTCACAGTTTGTGAGTTCAAGTCCCACAAGGGGTTCTGTGCTGACAGCTCAGAGCCTGGAGCCTGCTTCGGATTCTGTGTCTCTCTCTCTGTCCTTTCCCCTGCTCGCATTCTGTCTCTCTTGCTCTCTCAAAAATACATAAACATTAAAAAATTGTAAATAAATAAATATTTAATTAAATAAATATTTAAGTAAAGATTTTAAATATGTTGCTAAATCTAATACAGTAGGTGAACAACATGCATGAACAGATGGGGATTTGGGCACAGAGATATAAACCAAAAACAGAGTCAAATGGAAATGTTAGTAATAAGACACACGATACCAGAGATGAAGAAATCCTTCAATGGGCTTATCAGAAAACCGGACATAGCAGGATCAAAAAAAAAAAAACCTTGAAAACATATAGGTAAATAGAAATTAAAGCAAACACACACACACACACACACACACACACAAACAAAAAATAAAAAGAATAAAACATATAAATTGTGTGGGACAATATCAAATACATAGCAGACAGAGAGTGAATGGGCAGAAGAAATATTTGAAGAGACGAAGGCTGAGAACTACTTAAATTTGTAAGTCAGTATATAAAAATCTCAGGAAACTGAAGCAAGATTTAAAAAAGAAAACAAAAACAGAACAGGAATGCCTGGGTGGCTCAGTCATGAACTTCTGACTCTTGATGTCAGCTCAGATCATGATCTCATAGTTTGTGGGTTGGAGCCCCACATGGGGCTCTGCATTGACAGCATGGAGACTGCTTGGGATTCTCTCTCCTTCTTTCTCTGCCCCTCCCCTGGTTTAAAAAAAAAAAACAAACCTAAGTGCATCACAATCAAACTGTAGAAATACAGATAAAAGAGAAAATCTTGAAGGCAGCCTGAGAAAAAGAAAACTTACACAGTGGGGGGGGGGGGGAGGACTAAAAGAGTCAATTTCTCATCAGAAATTTATCAAGCCTAAAGAAGATTGAGAGACATTTTAAAGTATTGAAAGAAAAATCAATCAACCCAGCATTCTGTGTCCAGAGAAAATATCTTACAGAAATAAGGCAGAACAAAGACTTTTTAGACAAACAAAAGCTGAAATAATTCAGTGCCAACCAATACTGAAGAAAGTTTTCCAGGAAGAAAAAGTTGGATAGCAGATGAAAATTTGGATGTACACAAAGAAAAGAAGGGTGATGGATATAATAAAAATGATATTAAATGTAACAGACACATTTCTTTTAATATCTTTAAAAATAACTGAATATCTAATGCAAAAATATTAACAATGTGGGACTTACATGTCTAAATAAACTGAATGACAACAATAACATCACACACAGACACGTGCACGCACACACACACACACACACACACATGTTTGCTATAACAGAAGGCTTAAATAAGATCCAGAATCTTATAATACCCAAAATATCCAGGATATAGTTGAAAAGCACTCATCATACCATGAACACAGAAAATCTCAATTTGTATAAGAAAAGATAATTAACAGAGGCCAACACTGAGGTGACACAGATGTTGAAATTATTTAAGGATTTTATAGCAGCCATCATCAAAATGCTTCATTGGGCAATTATGAACATATCTGAAACAAATAAAAAACACAGTTTCAGCAAAGAAATAGAAGAAATACCAAGAAGTGAAAAGGAAACAAACGGAAATTTTAGAACTTAAGTATATAATAACTGGAATTAAAAGTCTATGGATAGGTTCAGCAGAAGAATAGAGAGGACAAATAAGGCAATCAAGGACCTTAAAGATAGAACAATGCAAATTATCCTATTCTAACAAAAGACAAAAACCTTTTGTTTTGAAAAAACAAAATAAACAGGGCTTCAGGGATTTGTGGTACAGTGACAAAAAAACCTAATACTTGTGTCATGAAAGTCTCAGAAGAAGAGAATAAAGAGAGTAGGACTGAAAGGCACTCAAAGAAATAATTGCTAGAATTTTCCAAATTTGGCAAAAGACACGAACCTAAAGATTCGAGAAGCAGAGTGAACTCCAAACAATAAAAATACAAAGAAATGCATGCAAGACACAATATAATCAAATTTCTAAAACACTAAAAACCAAGAGAATATTTTGAAAGCAGTAAAAGAGAAATAACACATTAGTTATAAGGAAAACAAATTGAATGACAATGGATTTCTTTTTTTTTTTTTTAATTTTTTTTTTCAATATTTTTATTTATTTTTTTGGGACAGAGAGAGACAGAGCATAAACGAGGGAGGGGCAGAGAGAGAGGGAGACACAGAATCAGAAACAGGCTCCAGGCTCCGAGCCATCAGCCCAGAGCCTGACGCGGGGCTCGAACTCACGGACCGCGAGATCGTGACCTGGCTGAAGTCGGACGCTTAACCGACTGTGTCACCCAGGCGCCCCGACAATGGATTTCTTATCAGAAGCTGTGGAGGCCAGAAGGAAGTGTCACAAGATTTCTGAAGTGCTAAAAGAAAAGACTATCAACCCAGAATCCTGTATTCAGCAAAAATATCCTTTAGGAATGAAGGGGAAACGACCATATTTTCAAATAAAGGAAAACTAAGAGAATTTGTCACCATTAGACCTATCTGAAGTAATGGCGAATGAAAGTTCTTGAAACTGAGAGGAAATGATAAAAAAAAAAGGAATCTGAGGAATATTAGGAAAGATGAAAGATGAAAAGCAAAAAAATTTAGATAATAGACTTTCCTTTTCCTTGAGTTTTCTAAATTATGTTTGATTTTGAAGCAGAAATTGTAACACTTTCTGTCATGGTTCTCAACATATGTAGAAGAAATATTTAAGTCAATTCTATTACAATAGAAGATGGTAAAAGAAGTTCAAGGGAGTAAGGTTTCTACATGTCACTCAAATTGATAAAATGTCAACATCAATAGACTGCAATAAGTTATACATGTATAATACTTAGAAGAACCACTAAAAATCTATACAAAGAGATACACTTAAAAACATTATAGACAAGTCAAAATGGAATTTTTTAAAAGTTCAAGTAACAAACAGGTAGACAAGAAAAAGAAAAAAGGAAAAAAAAACACAGGAAACAATGAAAAAACAAAATAGAAAATAGCAGACCTAAACCTTAACAAATCAATAATTACACTAAATTTAAATGGTTTAGACATGCCAATTACCATACAGAGATTGGCAAAGTAGATTAAAAAAAAAAAAGAACCATGTCCCAACTATACATATATAAACACACACACACACACACACACACACACACACATTATCTAAAAGAATTCTCTTCAAATACAGTATAGGTAGGTTAAAAATAAAAGCACGGAACACCTATCTCAACAACTGCTAGAACACCTAGACAGAAAAATCAGAAAAGATATAGAATACTCAGCAATGCCATTAATCAACAGGATATAATCAACATTTATAGAATACTTCACCCAAAGACAGCAGAAGACATATTCTTTTCAAGGGTTCACAAAGCATTTACCAAGACAAATCGTATCCTGGCTTATAAAACAAACCTCAACAAATATTAAAGAACTGAAACCACAGAGAGTGTGTTCTCTGACCACAAAGGGATCAAGGTAGAAACCAATAATAGAAAAACAGGAAAATCTTGAAACACTTGGAAACTAGACCACATACTTCTAAATAACCCATGGGTCAAGAAAGAAGACTCAAGGAAAATACTTTTAAAAATACATTGAGGGGCGCCTGGGTGGCGCAGTCGGTTGAGCGTCCGACTTCAGCCGGGTCACGATCTCGCGGTCCGTGAGTTCGGGCCCCGCGTCGGGCTCTGGGCTGACGGCTCGGAGCCTGGAGCCTGTTTCCGATTCTGTGTCTCCCTCTCTCTCTGCCCCTCGCCCGTTCATGCTCTGTCTCTCTCTGTCCCAAAGATAAATAAACGTTGAAAAAAAAAATTAAAAAAAAAAAGAAAAAAAAGAAAAAAAAACAAAAAAAAAATACATTGAGCTGAATAAAAATAAAAATAAAACATACCAAAAGTGTGGGACACAGCTAAAGCAGTGCTGAGCGGGAAACTGACAGCACTAAATGTTTATATCAGAAAATAACAATTAATCAATAAATAGTTCTAGGAAAATCTTCCAAAAACGAGCACATGTTGATATTTCAAGCTTGTGCAATTCTCATTCTTCCAAGCCCCACACACTCAAGATATATTATGGTATCAAATGATCCTGCTCAATAATTTCTTTGTTTAGAGAGTTTTTTCTCTTGGGATTTATCAAAGTTGACCAAGCAATAGGTTGGCCTTCCCAGAATGATCTGGATCATAAGCAAACAAAGATAGAATGATTTGCTATGATTTGGTTTCTACTTGATGATTTGTTTAGACATTTAACGAGTAATCAGCTCAGAGTATCATCTCCACTCTTGCACTGTGCCGTTGATAAGAATGTGAAGTGATTAATTCAAGAAGAATTTATCACAGTTAACAGGACGAGCATGAACTGAGAGTGAGACATCTTTATCATGGTGTCTCTATTCTCCGAGGGATGACAGTTTTAAGGGCATTCACAGTCTCATAGGCCAGAGATTCTCATTGTGGTCGTATATTTGTTTTTATTTTCCATCCAAACTGAGGAGGAAGAAATGAGAAATCTCACTTGAGATGACACACTCTTAGCCCAGCTGAGAAGGTTGACTCTCAGCCTGAGAATCTCTGACTTTTGCTCTATTTTGCAGTTGTTTCAGAAGCTGGTGTTTACCAAGGTATAGCAGTCTCAGAGCATCTGGGTGGCTCAGTCACTTGAGTGTCCAACTTTGGCTCAGGTCATGATCTCGCAGTTCGTGGGTTCTAGCCCCTCGTTGGGCTCTGTGCTGACAGCTCAGAGACTGGAGCCTGCTAATGAAAGTCTCCTTCATTATGTCTCCTTCTCTCTCTGCCCTTCCCCCGCTCATGCTCTGTCTCTGTCTCTCAAAAATAAATAAACATTAAAAAAAAATTTAGGGGCACTTGGGTGGCTCAGTTGGTTGAGCGTCTCTCAGTTTTAGCTCAGGTCATGATCTTACGTTTTGTGAGTTCAAGCCCCACATCAGGGCTCTGAGCTGACACCACAGAGTCTGCTTGGATTTCTCTCTCCTTCTCTCTCTGGGCTGTCTCTGTCTCTCTCAAAATAAGTAAGTAAATTTTTTTAAATTTTGTAAAAATGTTTTAATATAGTAGTCTCTCAATAAATAACAGCTATTTTAATAATACTGCTATGATTAATGGTGTTATCAAAGATGATCGGGATGTGGGAAAAACGTCTGGCCATATAACTGCCAACTGGATGAGGAAAATAAGGGAGGGAGGGAGAAACTTGCCCAGGATCACACATGAGTTGGGGTTTCAAGATGATGGTAAAAATATGCCTAGAATCGGGGCGCCTGGGTGGCGCAGTCGGTTAAGCGTCCGACTTCAGCCAGGTCACGATCTCGTGGTCCGTGAGTTCGAGCCCCGCGTCAGGCTCTGGGCTGATGGCTCACAGCCTGGAGCCTGCTTCCGATTCTGTGTCTCCCTCTCTCTCTGCCCCTCCCCCGTTCATGCTCTGTCTCTCTCTGTCCCAGAAAAAAATAAATAAACGTTGAAAAAAAAATTAAAAAAAAAATATGCCTAGAATAGTTGCTGCAAGGATGAAATGAAAATATGCATAGGGACGCGCTTTAAAATTTTTTTTAATTCCAGCATAGTTAACGTACCTGTGTTATATTAGTTTCAGTATAGTGACTCAACAATTCTACACATTACTTAGTGATCATCATAAGTGCGTTCTTAATCCCCATAACCTATTTCACCCAACCCCATCCACCTCCCCTCCAGTAACCGTCAGTTTGTTCTCTATAATTAAGAGTCTGTTTTTTTTGGTTTGTCTCTTTTTCCCTTTGTTCATTTGTGTTTTTTTTTCTTCGTAAGTTCCACATATGAGTGAAATCATATGGTATTTGTCTTTCTCTGACTGACCTATTTCATTTAACATTATGCCCTCTAGATCCATCCATGTTTGTTTCAAATGTCAAGATTTATTCTTGTTTATGGTTGAGTAATATTCCATTATATATTCTTTATCCATTCACTGTCTATGGCCCCTTGGGCTGCTTCCATAATTTAGCTATTGTCAATAATGTTGCTATAAACGTGGGGGTACATATATCTTTTGAATTAGTGTTTTCATATTCTTTGGGTAAATGCTGAGTAGTGGAAATCCTGGGTCATATGGTAGTTCGATTAGCAATGTTGAGCATCTTTTCATGGGGTGCACTTTTAATTAATTTATGGCTTTAAACAAATGTAATGAATAAAAGTTAGAACATATCTCAGCAAAAGCATGGTGAATGGAAAACATACATACAATTGCAGAAATAAGTACAAATGTACCCAGTAATCACAGGAACTATAACTTAATTTAACTCACATGTTAAAATACAGAGGATTGAATTTTAAAATTCAGCAACATGCTGATTACGTAAATGAAAATACATAGAGTTCAAAAACGTGATGTTGAGTTTAAATAATTAAATTGTTTTCTAAGATGATACCGCTTATGTATAATTTTAAAACACAGAGTACTACATATTGTTTATGAGGATATATGTAATTAAGATATAGACGATAGAGAGGCACATGGGTGGCTCAGTTAGTTAAACATCCTACGCTTGATCTCAGCTCAGGTCTTGATCTCAGGGTCATGAGTCCAAGCCCTGCATTGGACTCCATGCTGGGCATGAAGCCTATTTAAAAAAAATCTAAGAGATAGAAACTAGGGGAACACTCACCAAATTTGTGGCAGGTTCTCTGAGGAGGAGGTAAGCAGGTTTGTACCTGGGTGTCAAAGCCAGATGCAACTTTATCACTTTCTACACATTCCGTTTTAATAAAATCCGGAGCAAAAAAAAATGACTGTTAACATTTGTTGTCTTTTAAAGTGAGTAGTCGGCAAGTATGGATCCCTCTATTTCTCTGCCATGTTGGCCCCTCTAATAGCACTGCTAGGAATTTACCCCAGGGATACAGGAGTGCTGATGCAGAGGGGCATGTGTACCCCAACGTTTACAGCAGCACTTTCAACAATCACCAAATTATGGAAAAAGCCTAAATGTCCATCAACTGACGAATGGATAAAGAAGATGTGGTTTATATATACAATGGAATACTACTTGGCAATGAGAAAGAATGAAATCTGGCCATTTGCAGCAACGTGGTTGGAACTGGAGGGTATTACGCTAAGTGAAATAAGTCAGTCAAAGAAAGACAGATACCGTATGTTTCCACTCATATGTGGATCTTGAGAAACTTAACAGAAGACCGTGGGGGAAGGGAAGGGGGAAAAATTTACAGACAGGGAGGGATGCAAACCATAAGAGACTCTTAAATACAGAGAAAAAACCGAGGGTTGATGGGGGGCGGGGGAGAGGGGAAAATGGCCGATGGGCACTGAGGAGGGCACTCGTTGGGATGAGCACTGGGTGTTGTACAGAAACCAATTTGACAATAAATTATATTTTTTAAAAAAGAAACATGACCAACAAAAATAAAAATAATTTTGTTGCAGAGAACAAATAAATGAATAAAGTGAGTATTTGGGTGTTTGCGTATTCTGCTTTAAAAAAATCAACAAGGGAGGAAGAAGACCTCAAGCAGGCAGGTCCTTGTGTACTGCCGGCAGACATGTGTCCCCTCCAATGGGACAGTGATCTCAGTAATGCTGAGAATTGGGAAGATGGCCTTCTAGAATCTCACCTACAAAATGGGCATAAGTTTGGCCTTGTAGTACTCCAGACATTGATACAACTGTGTACCGTGTACAAAAGAGCACTGTGTTCCCTAGGAATAAAATTTATGCCAGAAAAATGGACAGTCAGGGTCCTGTGTAGTTTAAAATTTCATATCAAGGTATAACCCACACATTACAGTAAAGATCCTGTGATTCAGACAAAAGGCCCTCACCACTGTGGAACCTTGGGAAACTCAGGAACCATTCCAAGATAGTTTCACCATCTGAAAAACAGTCACTTCAATAGTTTGTAGGGTTACATGAGGATCGGGCGACATATTTGCAGGGTTTTCTTCATTTTATAAATTAACTTCTGTGTCAGTTGGCAGTCAGACGCTGATTACTAAGAGTTAAGGAGAACACGGTGATGGAATAGCCAATTCCCTGATTTCACTGATTTTACTCTGGGCTGATAATTTGAGATTATGACCCTGAAGAAAGTTATAAAGCGTAGGAAGACTGGTATTCGTTTGGTTGGTAAGGAGTATCATTTATTAATAAGGGAATCGTTTTTAATTCAATTACTGAGCAGAGCAAGCCACTGGTATTTCTGTGTTCCTGAGAAAATCAGTTGGAAAACCATATGTAAATGAGAACTCAGGGAAAACTGCTTCTCACATCGGAGCCAACTTTTCCTGGTTGAACGACTTTTTAGAATCACATTAAAGCCTATTCATTATTTTGATATTGAAGGCCAACCTCTCACAGACTTCGTCCGCCCTGGGAGTCCTCCCCATCAGCTGCGAGAGCTGGAAGGACCGGGAGGTATGAGAATTGCTGAGAGTTGATATAATTATCTCTGGCAAAGCATGAGGGTGGACGCCATCTGTCTCTTTAGGGCACGAAATGTAACGAGGAATGCCAAGTGAGGATGTGTCCTGAGATGACAGAGGAACTGAGCGGCCAGCTTCTGCTCTGTGGCTCTCCAGACACACATGCGCACACTCACACGCACTCACGCCCACACCTGCTCACGCACTTCAGAATGTCCAAGTGTGAGGCAGAATCGTCCAGATTGTCTTGTGTGTCTGTGCTTGCACATTTGTTCTAATAATTGGGCTAAGTAACAGCAGCTTCTATGACCCTAGACTCTTAATAAATGCAACCCATTCATTTTCACAAACAGGTTTGAATGTCACAAAGCCTGTATTTTACACGAAAAAGTCAAGCTCCTAAGATATCTTCACACGCATCCTCGGAAACAGGGACCAGAGGTCTCTTCCCCTCTGTTGGAGGCACAATGAATGAATGTGTGGGCTTCAGAAGGGATTAAAGGACCTCCTCCCATCCCCCCTGCCCTGTGCACAGGAAGAAGTCAGTGTGCCTTTCTCATCTCGGGCTGGTCATGCTAGTAAGGAACACACAACATAAAAATCAGAAAAGGAGCCAAGTCAAAAACAATTTACATTTAGGTATGACATAAAAGGATATTCATCCCATTTCTTAGTGACATGCTCTGTGTATCTATGGAAACAGGATATACCAATGGCTGCTGGACTTCAACTTTGTAAGAACGTTCAGGAAATGAAAATCTTGAGATCTGCAAAGGCCTCGCTTTTCTCGGCTTCAGTTGACCTAATTTCTCTTTCTCCTCTCCTTATCCACTAACCAGGTGAATCTGTTCTAGGAAGAATGTGCCTTAGGGTCAACCTCTCCACCCTCTGCTTCCACAGTGGGGTGGGGGCGGTTTCCATCTCCCCTTTCCAGTCTCAATTCCCAAAAGCGTTGTCTCTGAGACTGTATTGGGAGTGGAGGTAGGATCTCTGACACAGGATCAAAGCCAATGCCTCCGAGGGCTGCTAAGATAACCAGCTACTGGACGACAACACTCTGAGCTACCGTAAATCGCCCACAATCTGTGACTTTCCAGGATCTTCTGCGACTTATGTTATTTTTAGTGACTGACTTTTTAATATGTTCTGCTTGATAATATAAATTCGTATGTTATGTCCGGGACAAAGCAGTGAACATCGCATTAGCAGTTAGGGGCAACCAAGATACTGATTTTTGTTCAGTAACTTGCTGTTGTTACGCAAGCACCAAAACTCCTTGCCCTGGCATTCAAGGCCCTCCATAATCTGGCTCCATCCTGGCTGTCTAGTACCATGTGCCGCTTCACGGGACCTGTGGTCCTATCCTATGGACAGGACAGGCCATGGACCAGCAACGTTCTGTGTCTTCGCTTGGGCGTTCCTTCAGCTGAAAATGCCATTCCCTCCGTCTATGGGACTCATGCTCACTCATGACCCACACTGCTAAGTACTCCAGTCTTGGTAACAACAGGAGAGATGCACGTACCCCTAATGTCAACTTGGGACCCCCCAAAAATCCTACTTCTCTTGAGCAGTACATTACCCATCATTCTAATGAGTTAAAAAGGCGGCAGTAGGGCATAGCAAGGAATTAAAAATGCATCTTAAACATAGGAAGAAACAATCTCACTCATAGAAAGAGAAATGTTAAACAAAACCCTATTAAGATGCCATTTCTAACCTAGCAGTTGGCAAAAATGAAGTTTGATAGAACAACTACGTTAAGGCTGTGGCATAAAGGGCATTTTCACGTAGAGTTGCGGGTATAAAAATATGCACGATGACCAGGAATGGCTATTTGAAAATATCTGGTAAATGACACATACATCCATTCTTGACCCAGAAATTTCACTTCCAGGAATGTATCCTACATATATGCTGTTGGTACACGTGTGTGTGTGTATACATACATATATTGTGTGTGTGTGTGTGTGTGTGTGTATATATATATATATATACTTGCATATATTGTGTGTGTGTGTGTATATATATATATATATAGTGCGTATACACACACACACACACACACACACACACATGAAGTTATGTGATACATCATTGTAACTGCAAAAGAAACCGAATGTCCATTAGTAGGGGGTTGGTGCATTCACCAATTATATCAAATATATTACGGTACATACGTTCAATGCAAGGAATAAGGGAGCTCTATATGTGTTGGTAGGGAAAAGCCTGTGAGATATATTGTTATATTAGGTACAGATAATAGGGCACATTTCAAAAGGGGTGAAGAAAATCTCTAAGAGGATATACAAGAAGCCAATAATTATGGTTACTTGTTGCTGTGTTCGGATTTGGTACAGGAGAAAACTGGGTAGATGCGGAATGTGCTGGGAAGAAGGTGTTGGCCATACTTTTTAATATTTTCTGATTGTAAAACATGTGAATGTATTACCTAATCAAAAATTTAAAAAACAAATTTTCCGGGGCGCCTGGGTGGCGCAGTCGGTTAAGCGTCCGACTTCAGCCAGGTCACGATCTCGCGGCCCGTGAGTTCGAGCCCCGCCTCAGGCTCTGGGCTGATGGCTCAGAGCCTGGAGCCTGTTTCCGATTCTGTGTCTCCCTCTCTCTCTGCCCCTCCCCCGTTCATGCTCTGTCTCTCTCTGTCCCAAAAATAAATAAATGTTGAAAAAAAAATTAAAAAAAAAAAACAAATTTTCAGTTATGAAAGTGGATTTGCCACTTTAGAGGCTAACTCCAAACACTGGAAAGAGCTGTCTGAAGGGAGGGGAGGAGAGGGCAGGGGAGGGAAGAGAGAGGAAAGTAGGGGAGGTGAAAGAAGGTAGGAGAGGCGAGGAAACAGGATGGGAGGGGAGGAGGGGAGGAGGGGAGGAGGGGAGGAGGGGAGGAGGGGAGGAGACATAGCATTTGCTTTCCTGATAAAGGCTTCTTATAGGCTGAAATGGCTCTTGGAATAATAAATTAGATAAATTTATTACCATCGGTTTTTCCTTTTATCTCAACAAAACTGACCCATTTCTTAGGATACAATGCTATTACTTAATCATACTGTTCTATCATTTGAGAAACGAATACCCATCAATCGGTTTAATTCACAGTTGTAATAACAAAACCAATAAACCGAAGGAAGAATGCTGGATTCGAATTCTGGCACAACTCTGGCAAGCGTCTGTCGTGTTGGAAGTCACTTAAACCATCTGAGTCTTCAGTCTTTTATGAAAAATGAAGTCAAGCCATGTCGATCTCATTCTTCCTCCCAGGATGTTGTCAGATTCCAGTGTAGAGCAGCCGGTCAAGAACACCGTAACCTTGGTCCCCCCCACCCCCCGCAAACCAGAAATGCCTTCCATGCCCTGGCATGGACCTGCCCTCCTCCTTTCCTCGGGACCCCTCGGGTGTGGTCCCCAGACCTGTGCGTGCCTCAGACAGACGCAGTCCTCCCAAGGGGCGCTGTTCCCAGCTTCATGTTCTTCCGGACCGTGGTCAGCTTTCAGTCTGTCTTCCTTAGGACAGCAGAACAATGGGCCGATGACTTTCAGAAGCACATCTACAGTCATTTGTAAGGCCAGGAGCTCAGAGCTTAGAAGGGAACTATTCCCCAAACGCATCCCTGTAGACTTTGCACACAAAGACGCATTGGCCCTGTCCTCTGGGTTTTAGGGGTGGCCCTTTGATCAGCCTTGGTCTTTCCAGCAGACATATGCTCATAAGTAGGAGCAGCCATTACACAGCCTTTAAAACCAAACTTCTAAACACCCATGACCTGACACATGAGTTTTGTACACCCTTGTTGTGTTACTTCACGGGGATGGTGGTCTTCGGGACTTCACGGGTGACAAAGCACAAACGAGAGGTGCGTCCTTGTATCCCGATCACTAAGAGGCATAGACGTTAAAGCAAGGGCTATCTCCCAAGAAGTTCAAGGCTCTCTGAACGCCTCCCTGTAGTAAACACCATCGGTAGATTTAACATCTTCCTGACATTCAAAGCTGTGTTCTTATCTATACGAACAAAAGGGAGTAGTAGCAATCAAATCCTAGCCAACAAGTTAGCAAAAAAAAATTTACACTTGGCTTTGTGTGTGTTTCATAGACACATTACATATGTTTTATTATTCCTCCTAGTTGTACTTTGACATGTTGGCCTTCCCAGAGGATAAGCCCTTGAGTTAAAAAAAAAAACTGGCCAGGAGTGAACCGGTGAATAAAGTGAACCCCTTGCACATTCTTCAAAGGAACCAATGCATCTGGAGAGAATGGCCAGTCCCACCTGGCGCACCAGGCATCCTTTGTTCCTCTAAGACCAACAAACTCCCCCTTCCCTGTGGCATCCCCGGCGGAGGGCAGCAGTCCATGACTCCTCTTGTTGAGATCCAACGATCTGGCAGGATCCTGAGGGATGTCATCTTGCAGCCAGCATTACGCCCTCCTCTGGTGGTGAGGTCACTGGGTGCACAATTTGGATTTTCAGATTGAAAGGTCCTGATGCTTTTGTGACCGGCTGGATAATCCTTTGCCACACAGATGCATTGTCCCACTTGAACTCGCCACAAATGGAGAATAAGCTGCTTCCATGAGCTCCTTAATTTCCGCAGAGGCTGAAAAAAACTCCCTGGCAACTCCCGGGCGCGAGCTTTGCATCCATGCAGGGGGATTTGCGCGGCCGGCCCCACCCCCACCCCATCCCCTGCGCACAAAAAGGCTTCTATTTTTTTCAGGGATTACATGGAGGGCAGAGAAAAGAGCAGCCGAAACACGTGACAAGGGGTGTAGTGTGAATAGCTGGGCCGAAGCTGGCACTTTGAGTCTGTGGCTAATTTACTGCGTGGGTTTCCTTTCCTGAGGCTTTGAAGGGCTTGGATGCACTCCACCCATCAAAATCATAATAACGCTACATATCCTTGAATGCTCAGAGTGCCTTTCACGCAGGGAACTCAAAAGCACTTTGACTTATTCGGAATAAAATGAAAGGGATCCTCAGAGGAACCCTTATCCCTAAAGCCCACTGTGTCAAGCTAAAGTTTCAGACAAGTCCTTTAAAAATGGACTTGTTCTCGAGGTGCCTGGGTGGCTCAGTCAGTCAAGTGTCCGAGTTTGGTTCGGGGCATGATCTCACGGTTTGTGGGTTCGAGCCCCTGCTTCGGATTCTGTGACTCCCTCCCCCTCTGCCCCTCCCCTGCTCATGCTCTGTCTCTCTCTCAAAAGTGAATACACATAAAAAGATGTTTTTCAATTAAAAAATCATCTTATTCTAGCCCTTGGAGTGGCTTGCACACTCATGCTTTGGCCCTGCACTCAGCTACACCGGGCTGGTCTGGCTCATCCATTTGAGGGACCGGCCTGATTCACTCATGCGGGGGGCGGGAAGTTGCAGCCTGAATCTGTCTGCCCCCAGCACGGTGCCCCAAAGTCCACCGGCACCACTCCATGCCTTTTTGCTGAGCATGGAGTCCCGAGCGAGATGATGGGTCCAATCTGGTCTTCCCAGCAGTTGATGCGATCAGAGCCAAATCCTTGCTATTCTCAGAGGTTCAGGGCAACTCAAGAGAATGGGAGCCTAAGAGGATTAAATGCCCACTGAGGAGAGATGCCGAAAACAAACGGCAGGAGGATGGAGAGAGGGAAACAGCTCGGGGGACTCACACATTTTAAAGGCTGTGAGTTCTTGTGATATCGTCTCACCTCCAATTCTAGTGGCAAATATGGAGGATAGAGGTGATGAGTTTTAAGTAGTGCTGACGTCGTGCATGGGGACCGGAGTCCCTAACCCCTCCTTCTGCTCACAAACGTAATAACTAGGAAAAATGGCTCAAAAACGTGCCAGGCTTCCAGAGTACTTTGGGATATATTTATTTGCAGGTGTCACCGATTTTCGTCTTGACACATTTATGACATGAAGCAAAGTCAAACGAAATACTATTGTGTCAAGAGTTCCAATCAAGATTAGTTAGGACCAGTCAAACAAAGACGCCTGTACCTGAGATCTGTGGTCACTCCACGCTGTCCTCCAGCTCGGAAATGAGTTTCAAGTATTACGCGATTTATCATTTATTAAAGAAACGTGAATTTGGAAGGTAAAGGTGACTGAATCTGATATGAACGGCCACGTAGTGATCATTGTGTGCTATTGCGTTCCATTCTTCACACCTGCGAACAATCCAGCATCTGTCAGTTCTGGGATTGTAATTCTGGTGAAAATGAAGCTTCCAGCAGCGTGGTAGGAATGGGGCATGGTGTCTGTTCGTTTGTTTGTTTTTAACCAGGAGATAAAATTTGACAGCATGGTGGTAGAACTTACCAACACTGGTGATCATTCACCTCATTTCTGCCTCATCCCAGGCTTCGACTGTGGATTCTGGGAACGAAAGAGTGGCCTCAGAGTCCTGGCTATGTGAGTAATCGGGTTCCAGGGCCTCCAGCCTCACTCAGTTCTCCTGACAACTGCCTGCATCTGGAAAACATTAAATAGCCTCATCCTTTGTGTGGATCCATTATGTTCTATCAAATTCATCATCAATTATCAAATGGTGGTGAAGAATGTTTGAAATCAGAACGAAGAGGAAATACTTAAGGATGAAGAAAGGGATCGAAAATGAAAGCTGAATTCTCCCAGGGGTTGGACAAGGAGATCAGTGCTGTATGTTCCCTTAAACGCAATGGCTTTTGATATACTTTTTAAACCAGAAGGTAAGAAAGTTGGCTTTACTTACGTGAGAAGAAGCAAAGCCAGGGTCTAAGTTGATATATATCTTAATGCTCAGAAGGCTTACGTCATGGCCACAAAGCCAGGTTTTGGGTATATTGGCATCTGCCACGGGAAAAGTTGAAATGAGAACCACCCCTCCCAAAACAGTGGGGGCTCTCAAGGAAAATCGTTCCCATAGACACCGCCCATGGTACCCAACCTAGCCTTACAGACTGAGTAATCTAAGGACTGAGAGTCCGTCAACCTGGGGTGGATACAGACCTTCACAAGATGGCTGTTCTTGTGCGAATCCACATCTGACTTCTGAAAACCTTAGCAATCGGCATTCAGGATGTGTAGTCCTACATTGGGCAGGGAGACCGGTTTCTGGGCTAGGGGGACTGCCACTCCCCCAACACTAGCCCAGCAACAAAACCGGAAGACCCATGCATTAAAAGGTGCTAGCCTGGAGATTTCAGACCCTCTACCTACGTTAACAGATATGCATGTGATCAGATGTGGGCACCGGGGGTGGGGGTGGGCAAGGGGGACCAGCACGTTCCCCTTTTGAGCTGGTCAGGAAGGCAAAACTAAAGTGCTTGCCCCTTTCATAGCCCAGAATGCAAATTCTCAGAGAGAGAGAGAGAGATTTCAGAGAGAGAGAAAGAGGGGGAGGGAGACACTGCAGGGTGGGAGAGAGAGAGCGCGCTGAGCTCATTATCAAGTGGTCTTTCTTTTCCAGCCAGCTTCAGAGAACCATCTGTGGATGTGGCCAGGAAATGCTGGCTGGGAGCTCCACGAAGGAGCCGAGAGGTGCTGGCAGCCTGGCACCTGTGTAAATGTCTGTCGCAGCAAGAGTGACCCCATAATCACCTCGAGCTTCTTTGAGCAGAAGTTCCCCATCAACCTGAGCCTGATTTTAGCGCAGTCCTCCAGGCCCCCTCCCTGGGAGGAAGCCGGCCCCACAGCCCCTCCATGGAAGTTTCAGCTCCTCCCCGAGGTGGGGGAGGACACTCCACTCAGGCTTGACATCAAGGACATTACTGGAAATACCCCACCTAGCTGGGTGCTTTCTTCTGATCCATCAGCACTTTCAGCCAGGATGCTCAAGAGATCCACTGTTTGTAAATTCAGAATCCAAGTTTAAACAGCAGAGCGAAGCACCTCTGGACTCCAGGCGGTTCTCAAAACCTCCCATTTCGATACTCCCACCTGCCCTGCCTCTCCTTTCCTGTTTCGTCAATCCTCGGTGACATGATGTGTCATTTTCAACTTATATGAGAAAGAGTTGTTGTGCACCGAACTTAGGCTAGAAGCCACTTTCATTAAGTCAGTCGAGTATCAGGCATATATAAGTGTTCACAAACATCACATAATGCCAGGGTTACCTCTTGGGTTTTAGCTTTCCTGTAGCCCAAAGTCCAAAACTCTGTTTAGGCATAACATAACCTATACAGAGATAAGGGGCACACTACCATACAGGGTCACATTTCTAGTTGAAAGTTCTGTAATGTTATTTACATAGGTACACAAAGAAATGATTTCAAAAAGTAAAAGCATCACTCTACAAGTGCACACTAACCATATCACTAACCATCTAGGAAATGCCACCTTCAGCAACTCTAGGGTATCATTACCATCATTATAGACCTAACAAAAGAAATCTGAGAAACGTAAAACCTAGCGTTGATAGGATAGTGAGTAAACCATTCAGTGTTTTGTGACAATGCGAATTGCTCCAATATTTCGGCGTCGTATGTATGAAGTCTGCTCACTGTTCAGACTTAGCCCTTTTTATTCCAAATATCAGCACCCCCCACATCCAGCAATCATCTAAGACAAAGCTTCCTCCACTTGCGAAAAAGTGGAGGAAAATGAAAATCAACTTAAATGCATTCCAGACCATTTTTGTACGAGATAGTTTGCATTCTCCAAACTGTTTGAATGAAGGTGGTGTCTTGGAGCTTTCAAAGTAACGAGAGTGTGCAGATTCAAGCTTGAGGAGGACATGGTTGAACAGTGGTGTGTCCAGATGAAATAATGAGCTGAAGTGAGAAGCATCTATTTGCAAAAGGAGCTGGGCCTTCCCCAGCCAGGCCCCTCAAGCTGTTGGAAATAACGCCTAACCTGCCGTGCCCTGAAGTGCGAGGGACTCATCCACCGGCGAGAATCGACAAGACAGTAAGGGCAGGGGTTAAGGGCACACACTTGAATCTGGGCTGCACTTGCTGGCTGTGTGATTGCGGGCAGTGACCTACCTTCTTTGTGCCTCAGTGTTTCTCACCTGTAAAACAGACACTAATAGATTGCTAATAGATTATTAGCAATGATAATCCTGCCTACCTCGTAATATCTTGTGTGGATTAAATGAGTTAATAGCCGTGAAGCCCCTCAAAAATTTCCCAGCTTCTGTTGTAAGCTTGCTAAAAAAAAGTTCACATAATAAATATGCACTATTTTTAGAGTTTTTTAATGGGTATTCATTTTTTTAGAGAAAGAGAGAGACAGAGCAAGCGTGGGGAAGGGGCAGAGAGAGTGAGAGAGAGAGAGAGAGAGAGAGAGAGAGAGAGAGAGAAGGAGTGGCAGAGGGAGAGGGAGACAGAATCCGAAGCAGGCTTCAGGCTCTGAGCTGTCCGCAGAGAGCCTGTCACGGGGCTTGAACCTACAAATGGTGAGATCATGACCTGAGCCAAAGTCAGGTGCTTAACTGACTGAGCCACCCCGGCGCCCCAAGAAATCAGCACTATTAAGAGACAAGCTGGACTTTTCCAAGTCTCCTGCAAAAAGCCAGGAACTGTGGGCAGCAGTTAGGAGCTGGGAGTAGTCTCCAATCAATAGCTAGTCACAAAATAGGCACCTCAGTCCTACAACAGTAGGAACTAGATTCTGCCATCAGTCTGCATGAGCTTGGACGATGACCCCTGAGCTCCAGACGAGAACTGTGTGGTTTCCTGGCACCCTGACTGCAGCCTTGTGAGATCCTGAGCAAAGCGTCCAATCAAGGCAGGCCCTGACTACTGTGTATAGAAATGCAAGACAATAAATGGGATTTGCTTTAAGCCACCAAGTTAGTGGTAATTTGTTACACAGTTGTAGATGACTAATACGAGGAAGAAAAGAAGTCTCCATAAACAGATGATAGGATCTTCTGAGTTCCCTCAAGGGGTATTGATTTTTCTTTTCCGTACAGGGTAAAAGTAGGCAGCTTTAGTGACTGAATACGCTCCATGATAAGACACACACTTAACTATTTTCTTTCTTGGAAATGCAATTTACCAGTATGAAGATATAAGGACTTTGGCTGATTCGAGTTCCCCAATAACAGATGGATTTTGCAAATGGCACATCAATTCCTATTTCTTCTTCCCATAGACTATGAGGAAAAGAGAAAAACAAGAAAATCCAGGGAAGCTGATCAGTAAAGCAGAACCATTTTGTCAGCCAGGTCTGTAAGATAAAAGTTTCCATACAAACATTTATTTAAGATGGACGTACGTCAACTCTAACAGGAACTAAGGGCTAATCATCATTGAATTCTATTTTCATCAATTCCATTTTCCTCTTACTTTTATCAATGCCCAGTCATGTGTTCTAGCTGACTGCAAATTGGCCACATACTGTATGTAAAGTTTGCCTCTCTGATTAATGTTAGTTCACATGCATACGCTATTCCATATCTCATTACAATCCATCGAGGTTTGACTAAAGAACATGGATTCTGGGTCATAGAACTTGGCTTCACGGATGCTCCTTAATGGTCGTGATCTTTTTAAGCGGATAACTTAACAGCTCCAAACTCCCTTTTCCTGAGAAATAAATGGGAGCCTCCGTAATACCCACTCAGAGGTGAGAACACCAAGCCAAAAGTGGCCATAACGTATCTCCTGCTTTGTGAACTGGTAAGAGGTCTTCAAAGTTCAATTCCAACTCCCCTTTCTCTCGCAGGCTTCCAAGTACACTCAAACAGGACCAGGATAAGCTCAGCCAACTACTGTGGCCTCCAGGCAGCTTTGTATACGTTCTGCACAGTTTGAAGAGTGAAGAGAGTGACTGGCCCACCCCACTGAGAGCTGGAGACACTGAATTCCTGGGACAGGGCCATGGGGCTGTAGGGGGCATCCAGTGCTGAGGGCCAACTGGGTACAGCTGGTATGGCAGCCTCTGGAGATAGGGCAGGGAGCCCATGCTCTTCAGCAATGTAGGGACTGCCTTCCAATTCAGGACCAAGTCAACTCCACCATTCTGGCCAACAAAAAAGCTCCCAGTCCCTAGAGGAATTCCCCTTCTCCTCCCCAGAGGGTCCATAATGTGAAGGAGAGAACGCCGATTCTGGTGAAGGAAATAGGCAGGGCTGCAAGTCTCAATCCTGCCCCTCTGTGACCGTGCCCTGACCTGCTCTGGTCCCTAACACCCATCGAATACTTTCCATGTGCCATGCACCCACTGGCTCCTGTCCCGCCCCTCCCCCTCAACCGAGTAAGGGAGGATACAGGGTCTAGGGGGTAACCATGACATCACTCTAACTGATTTTCAGAAATACATAACTTGTAAAGTTTCATGAAATCCAGCTTTGAGATCAGATTCCGAAGGTTCAGTTGCCAGCTTCCCGCCCCTGGTCGCCTGTGTTGGGTAAATTGCTTACCCTTTTCACCGTCTCCATTTCCTCCACAGTAAGCAGGGAAAATGATGGTACTGGCCTCATAGCGTCCTTGTGAGTGTTCATCAGAACGTAAATATAAAGCGTTCACAGGTCTGGAGTAAAGTGAGTGCTTTGTAAGTATCACCCACCATTAGTAGCAAGAATAGTGTGAACAAGGGAGTTTCGACCCACTGCGTGTCTCTGAGCTCTGGTTCAGATGCTGTTCTGAAAAGCATCAGTGGAAGAGAACCTCTTTCCCAATGGAATAGTCTAGTCTACCCTCATCTTACAGCGCTTGGACAATATCCTGTCTCAGCCACCCCTCTTCCTCAGGTCCACGTGTAGGTCCAAGAACTGCACAGTCTCAGAGCTGAGGGATGGCTTAATGGCCGTGCCAGTCCTCAGGCCTCAAGATGCATATGACAAAGCCCAGGACAGGACTACCCCTTGTCTCAGCTCTCTGTCTGCTACTGAAGCTTACATTAAACAAGCAGCTGAAGGAGGCTGAGAAGTTTCGGATGATGGTTTGCACCAGGAAAAAAGAGAAACCCGAATTCCTAGTCAGTGCACCCCTCCTAGCTAAGGGAAGCACCCCCCCCCCGCCCCGCAACTTAACAACAAATCTCTCCCATGACATTGATAATGGGCTAACCTTGACAGCATCACTAGCAAGGCTGAACGTCTGTCATCATCTTAGCTCTCGGATGGCTTGAAGATCCACGCCCAGGCCATCGGTAGGATCAGCCCTTTGCCAGAGGAAGGCCATGCTACTGCTCAGGACTTTCTTTAGGGTGGCAGAGTAATGTTTTGTAGCGAGCCTCCTCTTGGCTGGTTGTGCCTTCTTACTCTTCCCGAGCATTTACTCTGCATTTCCAGTGCTCCACGACGGGGCAGCTGGTCGATGGAGCTAGTGAATGGACTGTTTGCTGGACATGGCCCCAAGCATCCCACACACTGGCTCATTTACCCCTAATATAACATTTTCAAAAAGAGTGAAGTAACTTGCCCATGGTCACACAGCAAGAGGCAGATCTATGGACCATCAAAGGGCCAGGGCATCACTGGGCATCGCCAGCCTTTCCATCATTGGATAGGACAGGAAAGAGTCTAGTTTTTATTGTTTCTTACATGTTGAGGACTTTAGATGCATGTATTTTCATTCACTCTTAAAACCACAGGAAGTAGAGTTTTTTTTTTTTAATTTAAATCCAAGTTAGTTAATATATAATGTAGTAATGATTTCAGAAGTGGAACCCAGTGATTCATCATTTACACATAACACCCAGTGCTCATCCCAATAAGTACCCTCCTTAATGCCCATCACCCATGTAGCCCATCCCCCCACCCAACTGTCCTCCAGCAACCCTCAGTTTGTTCTCTGTATTTAAGAGGTCTTTCATGGTTTGTCTGCCTCTCTGTTTGCATCTTATTTTTCCTTCCCTTCCCTTATGTTTATCTGTTTTGTTTCTTAAATTCCACATATGAGTGAAGTCATATGAAATTTGTCTTTCTCTGAATGACTTATTTCACTTAGCATAATACACTCCAGTTCCATCCATGTTCTTGTAAATGGCAAGATTTCATTCTTTGTGATCACCGAGTCATATTCCATTATATATATAGGAATTCCATTTTCCTCTTACTTTTATCAATGCCCAGTCATGTATTCTAGCTGACTGCAAATTGGCCACATACTGTATGTAAATTTTGGTATATATATATATATATATATATATATATATATAGCACATCTTCTTTATCCATTCATCAGTCAATGGACATTTGGGTTCTCTTCTTAGTTTAGCTATTGTCAACAGTGTGGCTACAAACATTGGGGTACATGTGCCCCTTTGAATCAGCATTTTTTATCCTTTGGAAAATACCTAGTAGTGCAATTGCTGCATTGTAGGGTACTTCTATTTGCAATTTTTTGAGAAACCTCCAAGCTGTTTTCCAGAGTGGCTGCACCAGTTTGCATTCCTATCAACAGTGCAAAAGTGTTCCTCTTTCTCCGCATCCTCGCCAACATCCGTTGTTTCCTGAGATGTTCATCTTAAATATTTTTTTTTTAACGTTTACTTATTTTTGAGACAGAGAGAGACAGAGCATGAACGGGGGAGAGTCAGAGAGAGGGAGACACAGAATCCAAAACAGGCTCCAGGCTCCGAGCTGTCAGCACAGAGCCCGACGCGGGGCTCGGACTCACGGACCGTGAGATCATGACCTGAGCCGAAGTCGGCCGCTTAACCGACTGAGCCACCCAGGCTCTCCTCCTGAGATGTTCATTTTAGCCACTCTGACTGGCGTGAGGTGGTATCTCAGTGTGATTTTGATTTGTATTTCCCCGATGGTGAGTGATATTGAGCATCTTTTCATGTGTCTGCTAGCCATCTGGATGTCTTCTTTGGGAAAGTGTCTGCTTAAGTCTTCTGTCCATTTCTCCACTGGATTATTGGGGGGGGGGTGTTGAATTTGATAAGTTCTTTCTAGATTTTGGATGCTAACCTTTTATCGATAGCAACCTCTTTGACATTGGCCGTAGCCACTTGTTACTAGACATGTCTCCGGAGGCAAGGGAAACAGAAGCAAAAATGAACTATTGGGGCCTTGCATCAAGAGATTTTCACTGTGAACATACACATCCATATCCCCACCCGCTTTTTATGTTCAGTCTCTGATTTTGTGGTCGTTACACTTTTTGCTATGCAGCACATATTTCGCTTAGCTCCTTGCTTTTTCTTCCTAGGATGCAAACCACGGGGCTTTGTCACTTTATTTCCCACTCCTGGGTTTCCCATACCTACAACATGGCATATAAGTGGTGTTCAAAAGAAGCAGTGGCACAAATACCCATTTCACCGATGAGAAAACAAACTCAAGGTTGTTGTCTAACTAACCCAGGGTGGCCGAGCTGGCTAATCACCGGCCTGGGGTTTGAACTCTGGGCGTTCTCACCTGGAACCCACACTCTTCGCGGTTCTCATCATCAGAAAGCGCATATATGGAGAGACGCCTTTTCTCTGGTATTGCCACTTACCATCCTAGTTACTATTTCTGGATAAAAAAGTGAGTCTTGTCTCCGTTCTCCCTAACAGTCCTCCATATTTGCAAACAGTTCTTGTCGCCTCTCATCCACACCCTGGGTCTTCATATAAAGCAGTTTTTCCACCTCCCCCCCACCCCAGATATGTTTTCGTCTGTCCTTCTAAAAGCACAATGCAGATCTCGCCTCGGGATGCAGAGAAGTAGAAGAACAAGCCAGATAGAAGACCCAGACGCTTGCACAAGGGTATTTGCTACCGCTCCCCTCACTAACCCCTGCCACCTGAGCCCCAACAAGCGGCCAAGCCAACTCTTCCTCATCTTGCCAACTGACATGGCGGATGCAAAGTCTCAGGCGTGTGCCCCTGTCCTCTGCAAAGGCACTGCTACGTGGGCAGAGAGAAGAGCCACCGGCAGCCAGGCAATCCCATCCGTGAGGCCGGGGAAGGCGGCCAACCTCCTCCAGCTCCTCTGTAGGCTGAGATCAAGACTGAGCAGGCCTGCGCCAACGTCCCATCCTGTGTGTTCAGACTTGGTGCTGTCACATTCCTCGCATAATTTCCCGTCCTTATGCCTGCAAGGCACCACCGTGTGGGAAGGGCACCCTCGCCTAATGAGCTCGGCTAACTCCAGCATCTCATGGCCGTGTGGGTGCCCCATTGCCCCGGGGCTCCCGTAAAGGGTGGCGGTTGAAACGGAGTAAACGCAAGTAGGAGGTGGGGACCCTCTTGGTCAAGTCCCTACTCCAGGAAATCCCGCATCACATTTTTCTGACTTATAAAAATTGCAGGCTGAGAAATCTTTCCTTCACCTCTGTCTCAGGATAGTACTGTTGATTCTGCTGGTGACAGGAGCTCCACCTAAGTTCCCTGTGAAACCTGGAAGGCAAGGCTGCTTGTACACAGCTCATGAAAGCCCATGTATCCCTGAGTTCAGACCCTCCTATCAACCCTCTTATCACTACCATTCTGGAGAGAATCATGCCCATATGCTTACAGTGCTCTGCTGTCCTTCACCAAATCAAGAATTGATTAGTTTCTCCTGGGTCACCAGCGAGGAGTCTAGTTGGAGCAGAGCTGGGTGATGCTGCTGTTTATCTTTGAGGCTTGCCTCTTTCAGAGGTGGCCTATATGACTTTAGTAAGTTCCGGCCCTCAGAGATCTTTCATCTGGAAGCTTCCGGAACATTCTGTACACCCTCATGGAATGGTGGGCTTACCGATATTAAAATACCCATTTTTCAAATGGAAGAAGTAGGATCTTCGAAGTTCACAGCATTCAGAAGCATCTCGGAAATGGCACCAAAGCAATTATTTTAAGCACAAATGGCTGTTTTGATCTGTGCAGGCCCTGAAGGCAGCTCCACTGACTGCCTGGCAGCTGGGCACAGACGAGTATTGACTGCAGGCTTGTCTGCCACAGGCTCGCCCGTGGCCACGGCAGTTCTGTGCTCCAACCCAGATGGCTGCTGGTGTGGGAACGTAGCCTGTCTCTTTGCTCGGCAGCTGGTGCACTGGACATTCTCACTTTCCCTCAGAGGTGTTGTTCCTCCAGTACAAGGTAGTTTGAATTATCCCAAGGCAACAGGCTTTGGCTTTCCCATCCAAAATAAAATACTACGGAGGCAGCGGGGAAGAATCCCCAATGATATCCACAGGAGGCAAGCATAACTTCCACCGCTTGGCCAAGAAAGGAGGCTTTGGCTACAGACAGCCTGGAGTGGGGAGCAGGGGCCTTCCCAGAGGCTGCCTGAACCTCTTTCCCTGCTGCTTGGGCTGGCCTCCCTCAACATGGCTTTTCTCTAATCCCATCTGCACCCAGCAGCCAGAGTCATTTTCTTGACACTTAATTTTCTCATATCTCTTTTTGCTTTAGCTTGTAAAGGCTTCGTGTCCCTTTCGGAACACAATTCAAACTCTCCACCCTGATGCACAGAGTCCTACAGGCGGTGATCCTACCATACCTGCTGCCACCCCGGTCTTGGGGCTCTTCCTCTTGTCCCCTATGCCCCAGCACACAGACCTACTTTCTTTTTTCTTGAACTTGCCAAGCACATGCTCGCCTTAGAGCTTTAACTCGCTTCCTTCCTTCTTATTGTCTATCTCTCACACAGAGATGTAAGCTGCATGAGGACAGGCCACTTGTGTCCCTAGGCATCTAGGACTGTCCTGGGGGTGTATACTCAATCACTGCTTTTTGAAGAATAAGTGAATATATAGAACGCTATGAGAATTTCCGTCCCACCCCCCCAATTCCAGTGCCTAGAAGACTCTCGCTATAGGCACAATTATTTATTCACAAATGTGTAGGACTATGATGCTCTTTGGGTCACACGTGGGAACTAACCTTTCAAGTTCAGTTGCATAATGCAAATGACTGCTTGAACCCAGAAAGGAAAAAAATATGTTTCCAAGGACACAATCATAAAGACAATGTTCTTGCCTTCCATGTTTGCTTAATGCCATTGCTCTATTCCTTAGGGTCTCCTCCTGGATACCCAATTCCTCTGACATTTAAAAAACAAAATATGCTTCTATGACAAAAATTTATCTTATTTCCCATATCATTCATCTTTGAGGATCCAAAAGGTATCTTGTTCTTATGTATATTGATAGCAGAGGAAAAAGTAATTTTTAGGTCTTAAATTATCATTGAACATATAACCGGAACTGGAAGGAAACTTGGGATTGTCTGTTTAGTTCAGAGGCTTTTTAATCCCTTTTTCCTTAACCAAGACCTAGAGAATGAATTCCACTTTATATGATAACCTGGTACTCATACACATATATAGCTGAAATGGACGATTCACAGAACAATCTGTACCCTAACTACGTATAATGTTCTCCTATATTTCTATTCTATTCTATTCTATTCTATTCTATTCTATTCTATTCTATTCTATCCTACTCTACTCTATTCCATTCCATTCCATCCCATTCTTCAAAAGGCTGGCTCTAACTCACTAAATTGATTTCACAACCCACTAAGTTTATAACTTAAAGTTTGAAAATGTTGATTCTAATCCTAATCCCACCCTTTTTTTTTTGCACAGAAGAGGGCACAGCCCAGAAGGTTGTGAACTGCCCAGGGCCCAATAGAACCAGGATACAGAACCGGGATAGAGCCCAGTGTCTTATTTATGGTTCCTATCTGATCAATTGCTTCAAGTCTCCAGTGTGAACCTATGATCATCTGGAAAGAAATTCCATTGGTTAAAGCATTGTATTTTGTAGTCTTTGAAATTTAAACAATACTCAGCAATTAGCAGTTCATAGACAAGGTCCAGTTGTTGTCATGACATCACATACATGAATGATTTCCTCTCCAATGTGATCAGTCTATCTGCTGACCCACCCAGTAGACCACACCTGCCCCCACCCCCTCCAGAGTTAATGACACTCCCCAAAAAACAGACCCTCAGTCTGGCAAAGTATGTATATGTGTATAGACCATTGTGCCCCAGAGGGCTATTTACTTTGCAAGACAATGTTTTCTTACATTTTTCTCAAAGAGAAATGACATGCTGATCTAAGATCTTATACACAGAGGAAAGGCATTTCAGGAGATAGTAATTCCAAAGGAGAATTCCAAGCTCAAAGTTAAATGGCTAGATACACACTGGAATTAATATATTCATTCATTCATTTAAAAAATGTTTTTCTAATGTTTATTTGAGAGAGAGAGAGAGAGAGAGAGGCAGAGTGTGAGCAGGGGAGGGGCAGAGGGAGACAGAGACACAGAACCAAAGCAGGTTCCAGGCTCTGAGCTGTCAGCACAGACCCTGACATGGGGCTCTAACTCATGAGCCATGAGACCATGACCTGAACTGAAGTCGGACACTTAACCAACTGAGCCACCCAGGTGCCCAATTCATTCATTCATTCTTAATATGAGGTAAGCCTTAGAACAAAAGAGAAGGTTTTAGACATGCCAAGAAGGAATCTGACCCAATATGTATGATTTTTTTCTAGGTTTAAGGAAATGAATGAGAAATACCAGGCTCTACATGGACACTCTTGGTGGGTGGTTTGAGAAAAAGTGTCCAGGCGCTCAGAGAGACAGAGGTTTTCCCTGATTTATCAGTAAGTACGCACTGAGCTATGTAAGAGCTACACCTACATCTGTGACACCTTTGCACACACTATATAAACAGTAAATTGAAAAGTACAAGCGGCTGGAAATTGAAACGCTCCCAAAGGAAAAGTCAACCGGGACAGACAGGCAGCATGAAAATCCCAAACCAATGAATGGAATGAATTTGGCCCAGACAATGTTGGCCAATTCACCTGGTCATTCAGTTGTGTCTTTGTGCCTTTATTTTTGGCTACTGTGCCCTTCCAGGGTCCTAGACAATGAGCCATTGTGCTCATAGTCACAAAGCTTGCTTTCCCTGACTCAGGAAGCATGGACTAGACTCCCAGTTTGTTCAGCCCGTAAGTTCTGTCACTCACTGTCTGAGCCTTCCTCCCACACAGCAGAACCTGGGGCGCTGCACCTGAGTTGGGGTGGGTGGGGTCCTCATGCCAAGACTGGGTGTGGCATTTCAGGTAGAACTTGCCCCTGGGCTCTGATGCTTAGAGACAAGAGAACCAGGCAAGAGAAAACACTTCATGTAGAAACCAAAATCAAGAGCACGGCAGTCCTTCCAAATGAGGATCAGACTGAAGAAGCCAGGCACAAGGGGAATCAGGTTTGGGGCAACAGGACAGAAGGGTGGTGAGTGGTAAAACTTGGAGAAATTCCTTGAGATTTCCAAGGCCAGCTTTTTGAAGGATAAGATAGGATAGAATAAGATAGTGTGGAAGAATATTTTATGTAGTCAGGGTATGGTTATCCTCTGAAACATCATTTTGGTTAAGTTAATGGGTACTGAGTTATGATGGCAAATACAACTCCTCCTGGGGCTCTTGGTTAAAGAAATGGACTTTGGTTACCCACTGCTACATGCTTGGAAAGTTGCTTGGGTATGCAGCTCCACTAACAGTATGTCCCCTGGAAGTGACCCAAGATTGCCCAACACAATACTCCACACAACCCCATGGCCTTTGTTCGGTGTCAGCTGCATCACCTTCCGTACCTTGACAGACACTTTTATAGGTTGGCCTGGCCTGAACAAAATATGCTCAGCCCCCTTGACCTCAGCATGCACCCGCCACCCTACCCCAGCCCCACAGGGTTACTTTTTCTCAAAATAGGAGCTATGCCATTAGCCAGGAATGGCGACTTAACCATAAAGAACACAGAGAAAGGGTGCCTGGAGAATACGAAGTGCCTTCATTGATGGTCAATACACCAGCAAATACATCTCTCTCTCCATTATTCTAAATCTTTATTGATAAATCACTATACGTGTCACGGACTTTTGAATTTTGAAATGCATATGTCAGGCAAGTTGTACAGTCAGGAAGCTCTCAAAAACTATTGGCCCAGAGTCCTTCAAACCCTGAAGCCAGCTCTAGCGAAGAGGATGGTTGCCTGATCTTGGCCTTAATCTTATACTTAATCTTTCTCCTTGGTGGTTGCCTTCGAATTGTGTCCATAGTGCTGGCATGGTGATCGACCTATAGCTAGTCCTCAATAAATATGTTCTGGAAGAAAGAGAGAGTTGTTAACACTGGTCAGGACCCTAATGTTTCACTTTTCACCTTCTCAAAAGCAGTGTGTGATAGATAAGGGAATTATCCTAAACAGTGAACTAATAAAAGCACTTCTAGAAGATGAGTGTAAAGGTCAGATTGTAGGCTCCAAAATGAAGTTCAGTTTCAGATTAAAGTAAGGGTCTCAGCATGGAGTCACTCAGAGACAACACAATGAGAGAGAGGGTGTGGGGCAGGCTGTGGGCAGTGGGCAGTTTTCTCTTTGACCTCCATGGGTGGCCAACTCTACTATAGATTAGCAAACACGCAGAAAACCCCTGGGACAGCCACTTCGACTAAAAAGGGACATGCTCTCAAATGGTAAACCCACAAATGAACATACAAGTTCAGAAATCATAAATGTTCCAGAAAAGACAGCACAGTTTAAAAGCAGTATGCGTTTCATTATAAAGCAAATTTACTGATTTGTTTCAGTTTTATGTCACTGGAAGGATATATTTTGGCAGGATTTCCATGTTCGGATCACTCTGTGCTGCTGCTTTTGATTTTTTCCTTCCTTAGTTGTGACCTCTACCAGAACTCTTGACATTGAGCTATGATGTTCTTGAACATGCTGCAATGCCAAACCAAGGCACTTAATCAAAAAATTATAGTTGAAATTTCTGATCTCTTTTGTTTTTGAAACTTGGATTGAAAATGAGGTTTGAGGGCAAAGCACTCTTTATAAGCAGAGACGTAACCAGCACTAGTATAAATTGCTGAAAGGGCTATTCTGCCTAAAGATCTACATTTATAAACATGTGTGGTAACAAAGGCATGACTAGAGCTACTGTCACATTCCTCCTAACAGCCTGACTGTATTTCTGATGACCCCACCGGTCTTGATGTCCCCTCCTCCCAAATCCTGGGAAACGCTCAGCTTCTCAGAATTAAAGGATTGAGTATATCCAATTAGACACAATTTCTTCCCAACTGAGGAAGAAATTGCCTTTGCCAGATTGGGGAATGGCAGCGAAAGCATCCCCCCAACACCCACAACCCCCACTGAGCCCTGCTTCTTGAGGCCACGAATATACACGGTGCCTGACCTCGTGGCAGGCACCATTCTGGGCGTCTTTGCTCCCCGTGACAGTTGTGGTTGACATTCCTGCATCGCTGAGGGTTTTCCTCTGCAGTGACCAAGAAGAGCACGTGCGTTTTGTTGGATGAACTGACACATGCGTGCAGGCTGCAGTAGACAGTTCTCCGCCCTCCGGGGGACAGACTCTATGAACTACTGTTGTATGACCCTATGGGTACGCCCAGAGGTGGAGTGGGTGAGGAAGCTCCATTCATAAGGAAGAGCAAACTGCGGCAGCCTTTACTTTCAGAGATTCCTGGGGGGGGGGGGGGGAGACCTTACCCCTCTGACCCTGTCCTTCCTCCTCCATGTGAGGCCAATGGGATACAGGTTGCCCAGTTCTTTCCTGTGGCTTTCGTAAGAGGCAGCAAATTGATCTCTGAAGTCAGGGGTGTCAGAGGATTATTTTCTCCCCAAAAGAGTCACCCGCTGGTGTAGAAGAGTCACAGTGATAGCTAGTGAGGCAGCCACAGAAACACAAGTATCACAAATGAGAGGGGAAAAAAGTGGGGGGGGGTCATTCTGGGGCCCAATACCATGTCAGTTCTGCCTGGAAACTGTGGTTTTGTATGAGCCCAAGAATCCTGGAATCTTAGAGCTGGAAGAGATGTTTAGATCATCTAGCCCAACATTCAGTCAATCCGGGAATTTTCTCTAAAATACCCCTGGCAGAATGTACAAAACCTTTGCAAGGATGAGGGACTTTCCAGATGAAGAGGTGTCCATGGCATGACCATAAAGAGCCTTTACAAAACTAGTCGCATCTATCTGTTGAAGGCACACTAGGTGTCACACATCATGCTAAGCCTTACTTGCATATTCTCAGCCTTCAAAACAATGAGGAAACTGGGGATTAGACTTGCTCATTAACTTGCCCTTGGGCATACAACCAGTAACTGGCACAGTCAGGATTCAAAAACAGGTCTGGTTGACATCAGAGCTAAACAGGTAACATAAACCGTCCTTTCTCTGTGGCTTCCTATGTCGTATAACAAAATGTCAACTTCCTTGTGAGGTCAAGAGGAAGCTTGAAAGGCTTGGAGAGCAAGGATATACCTCCTTCCCAAAGATGCTTCAGAATGCCAAGAAACTTGCCAGAATGGGCTACTCAGAACTCCCCCCCCCCCCATTCCACATTCATGGCACACCATGGAACTGTTACTTCCTTTGTTTAAGAAATACTCATAACATCACTCCTAAATAACTTGCTGTAGGGTTTCGCCATCAACCTTTCCCCCTTCTTCTGAAAGTTGGGGCCGTTTTCACATCTCTAAACTTTCGGTGCTTCTCATGTTTTCGTAGGATATTGCCAGTAATATTACCGGCGAAGATGTCAAAATCCTATCTTTAATTCTTACATATTATAAATAGTGTTATTAGAATCATGAGGGAAACAAGCTCCAAAGATGGTCTCCCTGTGAGACATTTAAGACATTTCTAGTAGATTTTAACAAACTTCCCCTCATGCCAATAAATAAGGGCAGATAAATTGCACTCGTGAGTGAACCATTTCTTTCAAGTATTTTATTTTTTTAATTTTTTTATTTTTTTTCAACGTTTATTTATTTTTGGGACAGAGAGAGACAGAGCATGAACAGGGGAGGGGCAGAGAGAGAGGGAGACACAGAATCGGAAACAGGCTCCAGGCTCTGAGCATCAGCCCAGAGCCCGACGCAGGGCTCGAACTCACGGACCGCGAGATCGTGACCTGGCTGAAGTCGGACGCTTAACCGACTGCGCCACCCAGGCGCCCCTCTTTCAAATATTTTAAAACATATTTTACTGAAAATTTTATTCAGGAAATACTTTGTAGACCAGCTTCATTTTTGCCAGCTTGGTTTTACCAGGACTTAAGTGGGTCATTTCCATTTAAGTGGGGACCATAGTCATGGAACCCACAATTTCCATCCTGGGAGGGACAATCCCTCTATCTACCAATTGGCTTCCCTCTTACCTACAGCACGGAGCAGAATGCTTGATACTTTGAAGATTACTATTAATCCTCAGGAATCAGAACTTCTTTACAATTTGTGGTATAGATAGAACTTCAGTGACCCTTAGGGACCATCAATGGGGCCACCAAAACTAGCTCAGGTGATAAAAGCTTCCTCTGGTGAAGACGGGGAGCACAGGGAATTTTTAGGGCAATGAAACTATTCTGTATGATACTGTAATTGTGGATACATTTGTCAAAACCCATAGAGTGTACACGATAAAGAGTGAAACCTAAGGCAACCCAGGGACTTTAGTTAGTAAAAGTGTATTGATATTGGCTCATCGAAGGTAACAAATGTACCACACACCAGTGAAAGACATTGATAATGGAAAATTGGGGCACAGAGTGAGGGGGGTATGTGGGAACTCTTGTGCTTTTCCTTAATTTTTTCTGTAAACTTAAAACTGATTTTTTAAAAAAGTGTTTCAGTTAAGAAAGAAAAGCGTCCTCTTAGTGTACAAATCTGTTGCAACAAAATAAGAGAAGAGAGAAAGGGGGGTGAAAGGAAGAAAAAAGAAAGAAAGAAAGAAAGAAAGAAAGAAAGCGCAAAGAGAGAGAGAGAGAAAGAGTGTGTGTGGTAGGAAGGGAAGAAAAAAGCATTACATGACAAAGGACCCAATCAGGAAAAACACATAACTTAAGAAATGGAAGAAATTTAAATATAACTTAAAGGAAAAGAAGAAATTCCTCAAGTGCATCGCACTATGGAATTCTGAAAACACATGTTAAGAAATGACTGTAGAATGCCAGTGATCTTGCCAAAATAAATAAATAAATAATGCCGAATCCAACAAGGCAGTAGCGAGGTTAATTGAATCTATGATGTCACAAAATAAATTGGCAGTAACATGAGCACAGTGCAGAATTCCATCTGTCCAAGTCAGAGATTAACACTTAACAGAAGAGCGGAACTGGACACAGGAAGAGTGAGCACGGGATGGGCTGGTTGGAAAAGTAAATTCCACCTAAAAGTGGGGGTTTGGGGTTCTCTACTGACCTAACTGCCATCAGACCAGTGGAGTATATTCATCTGTGGCTTGGTATCATCACTAGCACTCGACCGTGTAAGGTGCCTTTGTACAAATTAGAAAAAAGGCACAGGCAACAGGAGAATAAGTTGATGAATTAAAAAAGTGCCTCTCTGGCTACACCGGTTAGAAAAAGGCAAGGGGCGCCTGGGTGGCTCAGTCGGTTAAGCATCCGACTTCGGCTCAGGTCATGATCTCGCGGTCTGTGGGTTCGAGCCCCGGCATCGGGCTCTGTGCTGACAGTTCAGAGCCTGGAGCCTGCTTCGGATTCTGTGTCTCCCTCTCTCTCTGACCCTCCCCTGTTCATGCTCTCTCTCTCTCTCTGTCTCAAAAATAAATAAATGTTAAAAAAAAAAAAAAAAAAAAGAAAAAAGAAAAAGGCAAGGGGTGCCTGGCTGGCTCAGTAGGTAGAGCATGCGACTTTTGATCTCAGGGTTTGTGAGTTCAAGCCCCACGTTGGGGGTAGAGATTACTTAAAATGAAACAAAACAAAACAAACAAACAAAAACCAGAAAAAGGAAAGCGTTCTGGGCAGAGCAATTGGCGAAAGGGCCCTTCTTCCAGGCTGATGCACGGCCTTGCCGGGGCCACGGCTTAGCAGAGTGCGGGCTGGATTTCAGCTCCCATAATCCTCCCGTGAAGATACCCCGGTGCAAAACACCACCTACACAACGATGCCTGACGTCTTTACTTGGATAAATTCCCCAGTTCCTGCATGCTCGCTTGGATCCCTGATTGACAAGCAACTCCACCCAGGCCTAGAAGTTTGGTCCTGGAAACCCTAGTCAAACCCTAGGCAAAAACGATTCCTCTTTGCTGAGTATAGAAACGTATCAACCCATGGGACTTTGAACAATAAGTATAGAGATAAAGTAACTCAAACTTACAGGATTAATTTTGGGCTTTGCTTTATATTTATACATAGAACTGTTCGATTTGTGGGTTAAACTTAAAGTCGAAATTATATTTTAACATTGGTGATTTTTGTCGGTCAATTTTCCTTTTAAGCCGATAGCTCATGAGTAATCCATTCTGTACCTAAAGTCACTGCTTTAACATTATAAAGAACTCCAGAAAACAATAGGTAAAATAGGATTTCGGAAAAACACAGGGTAAGGATTATGGAATCACACAACTGAAGAAATAATTTGAGCGCGGAAAGAACACCATTACAGAGCCAGTACATAGATTAGAAATAATGAGCAGCAAAATAGTTAAAGTCAGAAGTTAATTACTAACATAAAATAATGGACTCCAATAATCAGAGTAAATGGAGAGGAAAAAGACAAATTACAACAAAGAGAACGTAATTCATAAAAGTTAGTGTCCTTAAAGAAACATGTCAGCAAATGAGTGGATGATGGGCATTGAGGAGGGCACCTGTTGGGATGAGCACTGGGTGTTGTATGGAAACCAATGTGACAATAAATTTCATATTAAAAAAATTAAAAAATGAGGGAGTGATTCATAATAAATAAATAAATTCATTAATTCATTAATTCATAATTAATTAATTAATTTTAAAAAAGTATTCAAACTAAGAAATGAATTTTCCTGAGATGCAGGGAAAAGGGAACCTCCGAACCACAGGGACACGTTTTCCAGAAAGTTGATGCAAAAATTATGACCGCTGAGACTTTTCCTGATTGTTATTAACCTTCCACGCAAAGATCAAGAATTCTTCAGTCATCCAAATAGAGAAGCTTCTAGAGACTATCTGGCTGGCCTCAGACTTGTCCACAACAACATTCATAGCCAAAATACGTTGGAGCAATGTTATTAGGGAAGGAAAGCACAATCCAGGAATGTTACACCCAACCAAGGTATCACTCAAATACAAAAAGTCCCAAACATGAAAGAGCTCCGGAAATACGGTATCCTTGAGTCCTTCTTGAAAAACAATGTATTGATATAACCAATGGACCAATGAATAAATGGAGAAACCAAGGACTAATATTTAATGCCAGAAAATACTGAAGCAATGTTTACAAGATTCTAAAGAAAAGTGATCCAGGAATATGCTATCTGGCCAAGTTTTCCTTTCAAGCATTTAAGAATGAAATCCAGCCAATTAAGTGATAAATCAAAGTAAAGAAGTAAGAACTGGAATAACCACAGTAAAAGAACAGATGGCGAGTAAGGAATCATTTACAAAGAGAACTAGGGTTAGAAAATGGAATATCAATGTTATAAATCTTAAAATCATATAGGACCTAAGAGAGGAGGCAGGAAGAATAAATGTACGCAAATATCCCACTTTTCACATCTAAATGTGAAATGGACTTTAAAACAACAAATGCCTCCTGTCGTTTAATGTTGTCTTGATCTTTTCCATCAATCATAGAAGAATATCTTCAGGAAAGGCTCTTTCACGGAGAAACAAATTGATCTGAATTCCTGAAATCCCATTATTTAACATACATTTGTGCTCACTTGAAGAAAAATTGTTTTTCATTCTTTTTTAAAAAATAGAATGCACAGCATGATCTCACGTTTATAAGACAATGTTTTGTCTGGTTTTGATTTGTATATATGCCCAGAAAGATTGCTGGAAATTTGTTCACAGAGTGCTAATAACACTTGATTCTTTGTGATGAGGTTTAGGATGATTTTTTCCCTTTCTTTATATTTTTCTGCATTGCTTAGACTTTTATATCAACTATGAGCCATTTTTACAAAAAGGATACAGTAGTCATTCTTGAAGAAAAATAAATTAGCCTTGGGGCGCCTGGGTGGTTTAGTCGGTTGAGCGTCCGACTTCAGCTCAGGTCATGATCTCACAGCTTGTGAGTTCGAGCCCTGCATCGGGCTCTGTGCTGACAGCTCAGAGCCTGGAGTCTGCTTCGGATTCTGTGTCTGCCTCTCTCTCTGTCCCTAACCCACTCATATCCTGTCTCTGTCTCTCTCAAAAGTAAATCAACATTAAAAAAAAAATTAAAAAAATAAATTAGCCTCAGGGGGTAAAAAAATTAGCAGACCTGAAGGAGAGGGTTGTATACACCACTAATCAGTTCTGGGCACAGAATGAACTTTAAAGACAATAGAGAAGACATCTGCCTATATTGCGTAATTTGAAGGACATAAAATGACACCAGCCCTTCAAAAATTATCATCCTTTTGACTTATCAGTTATGGTTACATCCACATGAATTCATTTATCAAATCTTTTATCAACCTGCTGGCAGTGAAAAACAAAGATCCGAAGGGATGACAGATGTTTGCTGGAAGCCTGAACGGAGCTAGGAAAAACCATACCCAAGATCAGCAGGTGCGTGGGGGAACGAGGATGGAAGAAAGCAGAGCTGATGGGCAGAACTGGCCAAGGAACAAGGTGTCTACAAAGCAGAGACTCCAAAGACTGAATATGTCACCAAAGGAGGTCAGTTTGAGAACTAAAGTCAATGAAGAACTAAGGGACAGATAGGATGGAAGAATAATTTCAAGATGAGGAAACTGGAGTAATTTCCTTTGGGCAAGAGTCATTTGCCAGACTCTTCTTTGGGAGGCCACTGGCTCACATTACAGGTTCAAGTTGCCGATGTGGGACCCCCCAGAAGTGTAGTCATGAGGCTTAAATATTAGGCCTGGTCTCAATGGGGCTAACTTGGGCAGGATCCCACAAGAGCCTGGGAGTGGCAGGAGACATCTGAGGCTCCACGGCAAGCGGGGCAAAGCGTAACCTTGAAAGGAGGGGTGTCTGTAGAGAAGGGCAATGTGTAACCAAGCCCCAAAGATCAACCTCGTAGCCTTCACCCTTTGTCCTATCTCCAGCTAGCCTTGCCCCTGTTGGAACTGTAGGGCACACCCCTTAAAATAAGCCAAGGCAAAGATGCCTAAGAGCTACTAGAAAACATCTGTTTAGGTAGCAAGTGTCGGTCTCCTTGTGATCAGGGGTGGGGATATATCCGTGCTGGTCACTCTGTACACACAGCCATTTCCAAGACCCTCACCTGTGTCTGAATTTTAAACCGGTTAACCCTAGCCGAAGGCAAAAAGCCTGCATGGCCTCTGTTTGTGCAGCCGTGGTATAGAGGCGACACTGAGCTCCTATTAAGCTAGCTGACTCACGCTGAAACTCGGGATTTATTTCCAATTAGCAGTGATGTTAAGTAGAAGGTGCTCCTCGGGCAGTCTTGAAACACTCCCACTGTGTCAACATGGTTCACAAAGATTATGTTTGGAAGCACTATTGCCCAGTGAGTTGAAAATGGAGAAGGGATTAATTCTGTGCAATAGAAATTCACTTAAAAACCAGTATTAGTCACGTTAGTGTACTCCCAAAGATGGACAAAGCCCGAGTCCGCACACTCCCTCACTGATGCGAAACTTGGAACAAAGATTAGCACAAACCAGCATGCACGGGGTCAGAGCAGGAGTCAAAGAGCCACAAATGAGGTGTAATAAATGGCGTTCCCCGAAGGGGCAAAATGGCTCCCTGAAAGGAAGTCCACGAGTAGAGAGTGTTCTGGGTACAGCTGCTGAAGCAGCTTCTCACTTCTACTCTTATCCTTGTGCTCCTTAAAGACCACGACAAACGCTATACCCACCCCACTAGGAGGATGTCAGAGTCACCGTAAACACTTTGTGGACAAAGAAGCAGTGTGGCTCCTCCCGTAGTGGATATTGTAGCCTTGGCCAATGGTTTAAACGTTCACAGTCTCCTATACCTATCTGTTTATCAGCACCATCCACTCAACCCCCAACCACAAACCCGGGAGCCACCCTCCGGTCTTCAATGCCCGGAAGCCAGGGCAGCAGATCCAGTGTTTCTGTCTGGTAGCATATTTAGCATTTTTGCCCCTTACCCGTCACACCTCAAGCACCTTGCCTCAGGTCATGTCGGTTCTCACTGGATTCCCTGAACTCATTACAGCAGCTTCCTCCCTGCCTGCCCTCTGTTCCTCCCTCTTTTAATCGAGAACATCCATGAGTCTTTTGAAGTGATTTTTCTAAAACACAAAGTTTATTATGATTCTCCTCTGCTGAAGGCCCTTTTTATGGGTGTCATGGCTTCCCGGTTGGAGTTAAAGCCTTATGACCTGGCTCCAAGGAAGACCAGCGTGTGAATTATGCCCACCTTTCTGGCTTTATCCCTTGCTGTTCCCAAGAGACCAACCATCTAGGTTCACCCAGGTTTGTCCTGGTTTTAGTCCTGCATCCTGGGGAACCTCCCAGTCACTCAACAACTGGTAAGATTGCTATCCCTACTGAGGCCCTTCTCTACAGCCCTAAGGGCTATTATAGCTCCCTAGAGGATCCCTATCTGGGCCTTCACCCTTGGTATTGTGTAAGCCTAGAATGATCCTCTCTTTCTTCTTTTACAAAACCCAGCCAAGAGCCTCATCCTCCAGTACAGGGGTTCTCAAAGTGTGGGCCCCCAGTAGGGGTTCAGCATCATCTATGAACATGTCAGAAATGTGTATCCTTGGGCCTCCACCCCAGACCTACTGAATCAGAAACTATGGGGTAAAGCCTGGCAATCTATGTTATAACAAGCCCTTCAAGGGATTTTGATGCTTCCTAAAGTATGGGAGCCACTGCTCCAGAAACCTTTCCTGAGCAAGGGCCCCAGCCCAAGCAGCCTTGCCAAATCCCTGCTCTACATGACGAGGAGGCCAGTTCTAGGTGATGTTAGTCCATGTTGATAAGTTTTTGGCCGTTTTATTAACTCTTTTATTAAGGGAACAGACTTACTAAATTGTACTTAGTTCCCTAAGTCAAACCATGCTGTAGAGAGTGGGAGAAAGAAGATCAGAGAATGACAAAGAAGCAGGTGTTCACCTGTATGAGTAAATTTTACCCTAATTCTCATTAAAAGACACAATTCTTGGCTACTCTCATTTCATCTTAATGATAGACACTCTTTTCCTGCTCAAAGGATTATCACTACTTTCCAAAATATCTTATCCCTTGAGCTCTAAGGCTGCACACTGAATTTTTAGGCATTAAAAAAAAAAAAACCCTCTGGGGGACTAAAAATTGATCTTGAATATTTCACTGCCTCTGAGTTCTCACTGTCTTTGTACTATGAAGAACCCACACTTTTGGTCTCAATTAAAAACACTGCCACATGTCTGCTATTAATAATGACAGCAATTTACTTCTGTTGAAATTAAAAGCCTTCAATTCTCTTTGAAAAACCTAAATGCAATTCACATGGTTTACAGACATGTTTCAAAGCTTTCTTCCCCTTTATAGTTTTTTTTTTCTTTTTGTTTTTTAAACTAGGCCTAATCTTCAAAGTTTACGATTGCCATTTAGGGTCTGAAGATACAGATCTAAACACACACACAAGCATATGAGTGTGTGCATATACATTGATATTGATATTTGTATGTTGTGGTCAAACAAATAGTTCTGCCTTTTGAGGCAACATGTTATTTGTTCATCTGAATATAATGTAATTGATTTTTTTTCCCCCTAGCATTTTTACTTGACATTTTAAGATTCAGTGAAACTACGGGGAGAAAAAAAGGAAGAAAGAAAAAAACCTTTCAGTGAAGAAACATAATTGTTTTCAGCAAACCACATGTGGCATTTGAGATGTATGTTTTATATAGCATTGTCTTGAAAGAGTATACATTAGGGAAGATTTTTTTTTCAGTAAATCATTAGAAGAAAACCTAAAACAACTAATTAACATTCATCAAATGCACAAGAAGAGATGCAATTTGGACCACATCAAATGTCCAAGTTTTAATGGTCCAGTTTCATACAGTGAACATTGGAAAAACAGATTCTGATTCAAAAGGATTATTCCCTCCCCCAAACAAGTGCATATGGTCCAGAGTTGCTGGTATGGGTGAGGGAGAGACATCTGGAAGCAATTGGGGCAAGACTTCCCCAATACTCAATAGGAAGCAAATCCTATGCCAGGGCCCTGGATTTCTGAAGGACTAGGAAAACTTAGGGTCAATATTAAGTGGAAAGTTTTTAAGGCAATAATATGAAAACTTCATTTAAAAATTATCTTAAAGCCATTAGTAGCAATGTTGGAGATTTTGTTTGAAATGTGTTCAGCTTGACCCATGTTCACTGATAGTTGTTGAAAGAGCTTATCTGTGCCATTTTGTTGAATAGATAGACATAAAACAAAACCATATGCAATCACGTAATTACCTACAACGGAGTGCATACAGAGAACGCCCTAGATTTATGATGACTCAAATGAGGTTTTTGACTCGTTGGTTTATTTGTTCACTGCTGAAAGAGTGGTTGGCTCATTATAGGCGCTTGATAGATTGGCTATTTTAGTAATTGTTCAATAGCTATTGTAAATTCCTAACAGATATTATCTTGTACTATATTGCCTTTGTAACTTAGTTTTGTGTGCAGGAGCTGAACAGACCACATATTTCAGGGTTACGCAGTTTGGCTATATTCGCAAACGTGATGTGAAAAGAGCATACAGATATATTACATGTGGGTGGTGATTAATGAGAAACTAGTTGGAAGTGACATGCAAACAGGTAAATACACCAAAAACCCAGATGCTGCTGCATTACCAGCTCCACGGGAGTCTGTAATCAAAATCAAGTAAAATGCTAATCATGAAGAGCTAAATTAACATAAGTAGATTTCACTGGACCTGGAGAATAGATCAATATTTTTGATAAGGTAAATGTGGCATAAATATTCCCCAAACTTCCACCTGAGAGCACAGTATTTATAAGACTCTTTTTGTAAAACGACTCTGATATTTAGTAAACCATTATCTAAAATGTGTCAAGACTAGAAGCTGGAAATACATTTTAAGATAAATAGAAATTAAACAGGCTAAAATTCCTTTTACTATATTCACTCTCGGTCAATCACGTCTGTGTTACTGTCATTTTTATTCTGCCACGGCCAGCTACTTTTGACACTTACTTAGGGCACGTTTTAACAAATTGAATAGTCGATGTATTTATAAACAGTTAAACGTGGAAAATTATACACATTTTCTCAAGTCCATACTCTCAACTCCGTCCTTAACTTTTGATTTGAGACACAAAATGAGCACAGTTCAGTAAACCCATTGAGGTTTCAGTTTACCTTACATGGTACATGCCTCTAACCAATGGAGAGAAGACCATGTTCCATTTGCCTTGTCTATAGGAAGGGATTCCGTTCTGCCAGTTTTATGCAACATCTAGAGCTGCGGCCCCTTAACATTTTTGATCTTATGCACCTGTCAGTTTGAAAAAAGGCATCACTGCTACATCCGTAATAAAACATACGTAGTGAGTATGATTTTCAAAAGGATGAACTAAGGGCAGACTAAACAGTATCTTAAACAGTATTAACGCTATTAAACACTTTCTCTTTGCTTTGTGATTGACTGTGCTCCCTTGAAAAATCTTTGAAAATCTTTCTTTGATACTTTGTGATAAAGAAAGTTAAATGGTTATCTTCTTTCTTCACTGTAATAGTTCTGATGGCTGAAGTAGGCAATGCTCAAAGTTACATCCCTCCAAATGGAAAAAACGTTGTATTTGTTGGGTGTTTTAAATCATGACACGCGTTTTTCAATCCTGTCTACCAATTTTATCAAGGTTTCCAGTGAAATTGGCTGAACAACTTTCATTTTCTTATGTCAATCATGACTTTGAACTGTTCTGTTTCATTGCAAACTAATCAGAAAGTTTTGCACTTGAATGTTTGGGCATTAAATTGGACAGTTTAGAAAATGTCCAAGCGTTTTAGCCATAGAGATATGAGGGCGTTGATACAGTGTTAGCAACAAATCATATAATGATTGAAACAATTGCAAAGATATATTTTGAATATTTGAGGGTAGCAATAGTCTGTTTCGAAAACCAGTTTATTCCTCATCTATTATTTTTTAAAGGCACCTTTGCTTTGAAGATAATAAATAACCGCTGATTACTTATTTTTGAGTCTTGCCTTTTCAACAGATTACTTCCCTCATCTTCCTCCCATCTGCCTCCTCCCGCACACTCTGCCAGGTAGCTTTCCACTGGCAGGGACTTATTGTCAAAGAAAAGGTCAGAGTTGCTGAAGCATGCTGTCCCTTATTAATAAATTTTTTTTCAACGTTTTATTATTTTTGGGACAGAGAGAGACAGAGCTTGAATGGGGGAGGGGCAGAGAGAGAGGGAGACACAGAATCGGAAACAGGCTCCAGGCTCCGAGCCATCAGCCCAGAGCCCGATGCGGGGCTCGAACTCCCGGACCGCGAGATCGTGACCTGGCTGAAGTCGGACGCTTAACCGACTGAGCCACCCAGGCGCCCCTGTCCCTTATTAACAAGAAAAAAGATACTACCTATTTTATAATAGATGACTCTCCTAAAAACGTTCCCATATGACTAACAGTAAACCTCAGGGTGGTACAAAAGGTATGTTAACTCACAACCTCATTACAAAGTTTCATGAACATTCCCCATCTGAAGTTCTCAGTTTGTGGGGGACCTGGGCGGCTCAGTCGGTTAAGCGTCTGACTCTTGATTTTGGCTCAAGTCGTGATCTTGAGGTTCGTTGAGTTCGAGCCCTGCATCGGGCCCTGCGATGAAAGTGTGGGGCCTGCTTGGGATTCTCTCGCTCTCTTCCTCTCTCTGTCCCCCTCCCCTGCTCTCACTCTCCCAGAATAATAAATAAATAAATAAATAAATAAATAAATAAATAAACAAACAAACAGATTTCTTAGTTTGTGAAAACAGCAAACTGAAGACCCCTAGGACACAAACTGCCAATGCTGCAGTGGGCCCTAGCCAGCACCCGTGAAGGTCCTGCTAGGGCTGCGCATTTGAGTCCTGAGACCCCCTGACACACAAACCAACTGAGGCCTCTGTATGAAAAGTGAGGAAACCTGCATCTTTTTTCTTATTTTAACACAGGAATAAAAGTAAGCCCAAATGCTGCGATCTTCTTCCTGTCCCCTCATGAGGCGGGAAGTGGATAGGGACCACTTTGGAAATCACCGTCCGTGGCTTTCCCAATCATGTCTGTGCATCCCGTCCTCCTGCCTCCAATCTCAAGTCTGGGGATAGGCAAAAGTATAACTATGTTATATAATGTCAGATCAACCCCTGCCAGTCATATCCAGAGAAAGTGGAGGTTGGTAACTCTTTCCCCTCCATGTCACGGACCTGGGAGCAGGGAAAGCATTGGTGATCTCCCATGGGTTTTCCTGGCTCTGCTTAAGGAGGAGTAAAAGTTCCATGAGCACCCGGTAGGGGCACGAGGAGCTTCTTCAAACCTCATCAGTACACAGGGTAGGGACTCAACCCATGCTGGAGCCATGCGACAAGGCAGAGGCCGGACTGACCTCCCTGCAACCCAGGTGCTCCCCCCACCCCCCACCACCGTGTGGAAGTGTAGCTGGTGATATGCTCAGGATTTTCAGCCTGTTCCCTCGGCTGACCCCCCTTCTCAAAATTCAGTGATGTCTTCTTCCATATTCATGTTCCAGTACAAAGCAAACTTGCTTTCTATGCTCACTGTTTTCTGTCAATTAACCCCATAGATGCCTTTTGCAAGGAGACTCACCAGTTCCCACCTTCTGAGCTTTAGGGAAGGCTGAGACCATTACAGACGGGTGGGCTGAAATATCCAGAGCCCTGCCACTGTCCAGTCCTCAAACATCTCTTCTTGAGTCATGGGTCCCAGGTGCTGGAACGGACTGGATCCCCACCACAGAATTGGGCAGCCCCTAGGGGGCAGTAGTGCAGAAAGTCTGAACAAGAAGAGCCCATCTTTCCCCAAAGAGTGACTTCAAGGGGTGCCAAAGGTGCCAGTCCAACTCACCCGCTCCGGGTTTATAGCTGGAGCTCATGGTGACAAAAAGGGTTCCCGAGGAATCCGTTCTGCTGTGGGTGGGGCCAGCGGGGGAAGTTAGTCACCACTTTAGGGGGAAGTTAGTCACCACTTTAGTTCTAGTGGCCATCCCGGGGTCCAGTGTCAAAGGTGTCCACAGAGCAATCTACACAGTGTGGTCCAGTGATAGCAGTGACCAGCTGTATGCTTCTCTGTTTAAATTAACTAAAGTTGGTCTGTATTGCTTCACAGCCAAGAACCCTAGCTTGTACAATTAGTGACTCAAACAGATTTCAAGGAAAACGTCAAGAGTTGCAGGGGGCTCTCAGACTGGCTGCTGGCACAGGCTGGCACCATTAGGAGCTCATCTGCTCAGCTTATCTCAAAGGCTGCTCAGCTTTCACCACTAAACACACATTTATTGACTTCCACCAGGTGCCAGGCACGGTGCACAGAGCTTTTTTGTGTCACTCAGCTAATCCGCGCACAACGCCATGAGATCCCCACTGTGTCATTACCATTTTACCAACGCGCAAACAAGGTTTTCGAGAGATTGGATAATGCGCCAGAGCCCCGCAGCTATAGTAAAGATACGAAACAAGGCCCATGGCACACGAAAGTCCACGCCCTTACCTCCAGTCTCACGCATCGCTTTCCCCCAGGCACACAATCATTTACCACCACGCAGACCAGCAACATGTTCCTGACCCCGACAGGACCTCCCTCCACAATCTGATCCGGTATGAACCGATCTGAAACCTGGGAGCAGCTTTGAGCTGCTCATTCAGACTGTTGCCGCTGTATACAAGGCGGGTTTGAGAAACAGCCGTCAACACGGCCAGTCTGGGTCACTATGGATGTGGCCGTGACTTTCGGTGTCACTGAAAAAAAGAAAAAAACTGCCTGAACCACTGTTGGCTTCATCACCCTAAGCCGCAGAAGAAAAATCTGTCTTCCACCAGGCAATGGTCTGTGGTCTCCCTTTGACGGTATTGTCTCAGGGCCAGACACCCCCATCAATGAGTAAGTGGTGTTATCTTACTCAACACCTACCAGGAGACATTATCAGAATTTTTCCTAAACATCTGATCAACAGCCTTCCTGCCTTATCTGAGCCAGTCCCGACCACGTGGGTGCTACCTAACTGAACATCCCTCTTGTCAGCCGTCTTGAGGGCGAGCGATGCCATCACTGAAGTTGGGACAATGGAAAATCAGCACTCTGAATGCTCCTTCAATGCACATACAAGTCCCCGTCACGCCTCCCTGCGCACTGGTCTTGCCCAGCAGATGGTTTAGTTTACTTTTACAAAGCCATGTTGTCTCATCTAGTGACACCATCCACACTTCCTACACTTCATAAAGGGAGTTGGTTCTCTATGCTACGGTTTTAATATTTTCCCTCTTTGTATGAATTTTAGTGCTAAAATGCTCACGGGAGACTGTCAACCGGCTGACATGTGAACTTCATCCAGCTCGGTTTTGTTTTCCTCCAGTTTATCCGTATTATCATGCGTATTCTGTGAATGTATGGAGCGGGCACCCTCCGGCCTCACACCCACACAAAGCTCGATTGTTCAGCAGCTGCCTGAAGACAGCTTCATTGTGTAGTGAGATACAACGTCGTTTAATGTTATTATTATTTTTCTTTGTGTGCGTAATTTCAGGCTAGCTTTTAGCCGCGCTGTGTATTTTATGGATTGTAAGTAAAACCGAACCCCGAAAAGCAAATGAGTTAAAGCTAAACTACTCCATTTCTCCTTTGTAACACCTTCTGCATCTGCTTAAAATTACCTGAATAAACTGAAGATGTGACACCTTCAGATTACTAGAAATTGTTCTGCTTTAAAAGCAGAAAATAAAGGGGACATTTTAAATAAACATGGACAGCCCCCCTCTCAGTAGGACAAAAAAAAAACCCACAAAAATACTTTTCTTTGTGTTTCCCATCTCATAAAGAATCACCAGGCTTATTGCAATCCAGAGAAATATGTTTCATTTTACTGTGTTTTCTGGGTTTTTTAATTTCTATTTATTGTAATTTCAAAGAGATCTGCATCCAAAAGGACTACAAACTGAAAAAAAAACAAAACATTTTGGAACTCTGATAAGAAAATGTCTGCTTTCATCTGCAAAAGGGCAAACGTCTTTCCAAATGAAAGAAGTGATAGGAAGCTGTTTTCAGAGTCTGTCCTAGTTATTTATTTATTTGAGCCAGGTATACTAATGTTCATAATGGGTTACAAATAAGTTTGTTATAGCTGACAGTTATCATACCAAGTCCCACAAGTAAAAATAGATTTATATATTCCTTAGTTAATACTGAAACAGCAGAGTACTTTTCGTAGGTCTCAGGCTAGGCAAACCCCAGTCCCAGGCCACCATCACCACGTTTGGGGTTTTTGACCCATCTTGAGGTCCATCTAGAGCTTGTAAAGTCCATTGCGTCACTGAAAAAAAAGACCCACGCAAAGTGCTTCTTCCAGGGGTCATCTGCATTTTCCCATTTCGTAAAGTGCTCTTGGACAACACAGAGCACCATTGGCATATTCAGTGATAGGATCATTGTCCAGCTCTTGAAATGCACCAACTTCCCATCTATTACAGGAGACCTCTTCCATAATGCCACTGGCTAGTAGAGAACTTGAGTCAGAAATCTTGATCTCGGCTTGCTGATGATGAAGAAATCACCACTGGGAACCCAAGATACGGCAATCTGAGCAAACCATGGAATGAAAGCCAGGTAGAGCTTTTGGTTATTCCGCGTATGTCAAGTCTTTCCCCAGTAATACTTTACAGAAGATATAGTGACTGGCCAAAGGATAGTAAAAGCGGGGGAGAGAATAGAACCTTCTTACACATGAGAAGCAAAAGATCCTCTAAATCTAACTAAATATGTATGGTGACTATCTACAGCCATGTCTCCTCTTCCTCTCTGCTTTCACATGGGAAAGGGAAAGGTTTTGCAACCCAATTCATGGTTCAGGTAATCTAGCTGCTGAAGGTATATTACATAAAGTGGAAAACAGAATAGAACTAGATAACTTCTACAAGTTAGAACAGAACCAGAAGACGATACCCCAGTGGTGTCACCAAATTCTCCACTCCCAGATAGAAATCATACACAAAACAACCAGAGCCATAATGAGAAATCTGGCTTCCCCAGAGTTCAAAATAAACAAGTCTCCACCACTCCCTCACTCACACCCCCACAAGGGAGCGAGCAGCCTCTTAAATACAAGCACAGAGGCTCACAGGCAATACGAGTGTTTCGCAAAGTTGAGATGCTCTGGGGTCAGGGTAGTTACTCAAGACGGTTCTTGGATGTCCCTCTGTACTTCCAACTGAGATGCTCTGGGGTCGTCGAGTGGTTACTCAAAACGGTTCTTGGATAGCCCTCTGTACTTCTAACTGATGCCTGAAACTCCACCTCTCCAGCTTCATTCTGGGTCAGGGTTTCGTCTACAGTTTAAATGCTGACACTACAGACTTATTCTTTGCGTTTTCGTATGAATGAGTGTATGAGATCAATTCTTGTTTTGTTAGGGAAGAAGGGCAGAGGACACAAAGACACTCTGGTATCTTTGGGGAGGATGGGACAAAGGAGGGCAGGGAGGAAGCCAAGTCAGATGAGCGCCGAGCATGACCTCGAGCAGCACCAGTGGGAAGATGGTGGGAGATGAGGGTGGGAAATTCATCTTTTTGAGACCCTTCCTCTAATCCCGATGCTCTTCTGTGTTTTCCTGGTGAAAATAGCGATGCACTTACGTAAACGGTGTCTGAAATACAGTGGATGCTAAGTCAATGCTTATTGAACAAAAGCATGATTTAAAGTAGACACAGAAGGCTCTTGGGCTGTTTAAGCAATAGTTATAATAGGAGGCCCAGCACAAGGGATGGCATACAAGGAGGAAGCCCAAGATGCAGCCCCTTGGACCCACCCCTTTTGGTTCCTAGAGGAACCTCAGTGAGGCTCCTCTGAGGACCAGGCGCTGTGCTTTACATAATTCACATCCCTAATACACCCACCAGCACCAAGAGGTAACTATTTTACTATTAACGACCATCTTGCAGACGAGAAGCCTGAGATTTGGTTTGCACAAGGGCTCACAGACAGTAGAGTCAGAACTTAATCTGGTCTGCCAGGACCCAAAGCCCGCACCTCTGACCGCTACGCTGCCTCCATTGTCGTAGAAAAAGGGAAAATACGCCAGCCTGTGTATCAGTGTGGTTCTCGCCACTCTTATCACATGTGTTTGGAAAGGGCGTAGATATCACGTAGCAGACCTTCGTGGGAAATTTTTGGAAGCTGGTGGTTTTCAAGTCAGGAGTGTATCTGCCCGTGCTAATTCCCACACGTGTGTGACTATCCTTGTAACCTCAGAGATTTTCATTTTCAAACATGTCCTCAAAGCCACATATATTTGCAAATGTGCAGGTGCACGTGCGTGGGGGGGGGCACACGTGTGTGGCTGTACGCGTGTGAAAAGAGGGAGGCGGGGACAGAGACAGAAAAGGCTTGTGTATGCGGATGCCTGGGGCATCTCACCTTTGCCCTCACCTCTTATACAGTGACTGTTGACAGACACATCAGAGAATCGTAGGGCACGAGCATGGACTGGTGGAGATTGTGCACGGATCTTCTCCTGGGGCCATCTTTGCCTCTGCTCTGTCCTGTCCTGCAGCAGCCTTTGTTTCTATGCACAGTTTCTGCCGGGTCCTCCTGGTTCTCACTGCACTTACAGGAGGGGTCTTACCCCGTCTCCCAGGGAAAAGCGCACACCTCTTCAACTCCCCCTCACCCTTCAAGGCCCAGCTCCACCCACACCTCTTTGATGAGGCCCACCCCCACCCCCCAGCCCCCTTATCCTCTGCATCTCTAGTTTTGACTGCTGGCCTTGTTGAGCCCAGTACAGTGCTGCAGTTAGGAGCAGAGAATCTCTCAGAAATGCCTGGGTCTGAATCTGGTTCAGCCTCTTTCTAGCCTTGGAATCTGTGGTACTCAGTTGCTTTGTGGGTAAGATGGGGATAATAACAGCTCATGGCGGGGCGCCTGGGTGGCACAGTCGGTTAAGCGTCCGACTTCAGCCAGGTCACGATCTCGCGGTCCGTGAGTTCGAACCCTGCATCGGGCTCTGGGCTGATGGCTCAGAGCCTGGAGCCTGTTTCCAATTCTGTGTCTCCCTCTCTCTCTGCCCCTCCCCTGTTCATGCTCTGTCTCTCTCTGTCCCAAAAATAAATAAACGTTGAAAAAAAAAAATAATAGCTCATGGCTCACCAGGGAGAACAAGTGGATGAGTTAATTCAAGGGTAGCTGGAGCTCAGCATGGAAAGGAAACGTGAGGTACAAGGGATGGAGGGAGTTTCCTCGATCTTAACCTGATGTAAATTTTAGCCCACTGCCACTCCGTCAGGAACACTGGGAAATGCAGGATTTCAGCGGGCCACATTTCCACCCCAAACACAAGGATGCTGATACTAAATCAAAGGGCTAGGATAGGTGTTAGACAAGCAATCGGCTACTGTCACACTGGGTTATGTCTTTTCCATCTCTCACAGACATGCCCTCGCCAGGTATATCCTTGATTGCAAACTTAAAGATGTGGAATAAAAACATCATTGCTTCATGCCAAAATGAATATCCTTTGGAGAACATAGTTCTTAGGATCAGGTTCATAAGCTAGGCCTTCAATGGCTTCTGAAAGGTACATAGCATAGTGCTGGTGAAACAACCAATAAGTTTAGGGTGACCGCCCTCTGGCTCCATTTTCTTCTCCCAGCGAAAGACCAGTGGATATAAAAATTCTTCTGCTCCTTCCTCGGGACAGGACTCAGTCCTGGGAGGGGCCTAAGGAAACCCCGATCTCACAAATGGGGAAACTGAGAGCATTAACTGTTAGGAGCAGAGTTGAAAACAATACCCCCACCCCACCTACCCCTTCATGGTCTCCCAGATTCCCCGTGGTCTCATGTTGCCCTGACTCAGGTTATCAACAGAATGTGTCCAGCAGAAACTATGATTCTCAACACACACTTCACATTGGCTGTGAGCTCCCAGAGCCCAGCCAGACACCTAGAACATGTATCCGTTCTTTTAATTGTGCAACAGGCACTTATTTCATTTATAGTTGTGCCATGCCTGTCCCGGATGCTGGCTTGAGTCCCTGCCTTCCCACAGCCATCGAGTCAAGTGAAGTGTCATCACTCCGCGAAATGCCGTGTGGGCCACGGCCTGAGGTCCAGGAAGGCTTCCAGGAAGAAGTGACATCTGAATTAAGATCTGGGTGATGGGCATTGAGAAGCACACTTGTTGGGATGAGCACTGGGTGCCGCATGTAAGCCGGGAACCATGGGAATCCACCCCGAAAACCAAGAGCACACTTTACATTACGTATGTCATGTGTCAGCATATGTTGTATGCTGTACGTTGTACATATTGCCAAGCCAACTTGACAACAAATTATATTAAAAAAAATGCTTCCAAAAAAAAAAAAAAGATCCGATGGATGTGTAAGAGGGGAAATAAGGCTCAATTCTCAGTAAATATTTGTTGGACAAAGGAGAAAGGTTTTTAATGTTTTCCTTTCTTTGTGTTTGGCTCTCTGTGTGTAGCAACTTTATTCCAAGATGGTTCAGTCATGTTTGTTTTCCTTATTCTTCTGCGCTCTTAGATTGTTCCTGTTCTTTGACTTATTGGAGACAGGTGCTATTTGTTTTCAAATTATTTTGTGACAATAGGATTTCAGGGATTGCTTGTGCAAAAGTGTCTGGTCAGAGACATGCCTAACCACCAACTTCTCACTTTGAGTTGACCTGACCAGCAATGGAATGCGACATCAGCATCACTTAGTATCCGAGATGAGGATTTGGAGAGGGGAGGGGTGTTTGCTTTTTTAATTTTTTTTTTTTAATTTTTATTCCAGTAGAGTCAAAATACAGTGCTATATTAGTTTCCAGTGTACAATATAGTGATTCAACAAGTATACGTTACTCAGTGCTCATCATACTAAGTGTACTCTTTATTTTGTTAATGTTTTACTTATCTTTAATTTTATTTTTTAAATTTACATCTCTAAGTGTACTCTTTCATCTCCACCCCCTACATAACCCATCCCCCTCTCCCCTCCCCTCCAGTAGCCCTCAGTTTGTTCTCTAGAGTTACGAGTCTGTGTTTGGGTCTGTCTCTTCCGCCTCCCCTTTTATGCATTTGCCTTGTTTCTTAGATTCCATATATGAGTGAAATCGTGTGGGATTTGTCTTTTGCTGGATGACTTATTTTGCTTGGCATTATTCTCTCTGGTTCTATCCATGTCGTCGCAAATGGCAAGACTTCATTCTTTTTTGTGCCCAAATAATATTCCATTGTGTATACACCACATCTTCTTTATCTGTTTTATCTATCGATGGACACTTGACGATGAGGATTCAACAAGCGTTGGAGCCAGACAACTGCACGTGGACACCTGTCCTCTGGTGGTCGTCACAATGACTATGGCTGTCTATATAGTGCTTTACGCCTCTTCCGTGGCAGCACCCACCTCCTGCAGCCACACTCAGCCCTGCACAAATGCTTGGGCTCCACGGCAAGGTCATTCCTCTGTGACAGAGGAGCGGACGTGTGCTTGGCAGTGGGGAATGGAGGGTCTTCTGTGCACAAACTTTGTTCGGGGGACTGGATTAAGATTTTAAACCTGAGTTATTGAATTCAACTATAATATGTGGGGTCAGCCCTCTTCAAATGGGCTTCTAGCAAGCCGCCCCACCTCTAAAAAGCATCCAGGCTCAGGGGGCCTGTCAGCCACAGTGGCTTCCATGGAATTGATGGCAACATGGCACCATGTTAAATTCAGTGTGGGCTGGGAATGCCTTACCTTCCCGTCTGTGAAGCATGGAATTAAGCACTGCCCCTTTCTCTACCTGCCGTGTTCTTGGAGAGCTACCTAGTCTGGGCATACTTTCCAGTTATGCAATGGCAAGGAAAACATCTCTGCATTTCATTTTGCATTAAAATATTAGAAAGATGAGTCAGAGGATCTAGGAAGGTATGGCACAATACGTATCAAAATGTAGTTTCAAATTTCTCTCCTTTGTCCATCTCTCCCCAGGCTTGATCTGCGACATGAGTGAATTCTTCAGGAAGAGTTTTCCCCAGCAGCACAGCTCATCTCACAGAATCACAATGGCCATCCTGCACAGAGGGGCTCAAAGTCAACAGCTACCGTGATGGGCACAAAAAAGAAAAAAAAATCACAGGTACCACAGATAAAGTCCAATTACTTAAGTTTACAATGTGAACTTACATGCTTATAAACTAGGAGTTTTTCGTGAGGTAGAAAATATTTGGGTCCAGGAGAGAAGAATCTAAGGTACTTCCAGAAGGAGCAAGGACAGAATTGATGCCGTGAAGGAAAGAATTAATTATGCAGAATATACTTTTACAAGGAAATCCCAAATATAATGAATTTAACAAACAATGCCTCGTAAGGTCCTGCTTTCCAAGTTTTTGATCATTACGAGAGAGAAAATACAGATTTGAAGCACCAGGTGGGAGTGAAAGACCTCTGAGATGAGATGGGGACGCGGGGTCTGGTCCCGGTCCCCAGCTTGTGTGACTTCTGGAAAGTCCGAGTTCAAGGGCCCTCAGTCTACTCGTGGCTGTGAACCCTCTGGCTAACCCCCGGGCTCCTCCCCACCCATCGCAGGTAGACTCCATCTCTCCAAGTGTGGGAGTGTTCATTCCGCATTTCAGTTGTTTCGCCTCCGACTGTTTTGGAGTTACTCAACCCTTCTTCCATTCCAGCGTGAAAGAAACGAGTTCCAGCCTAAAGCACAACAGCCCCACTGTTTGGCTCGACCACCTGCTCGACTCCACCTGCCGACACCATGTGTGATGGTGACTGTGCAGCCGTCCTCAGTGGTGCCATTCCGCCCCGCAGCGGGGTGTGGGGTCAACCAACTGATCAGCGTTCGACTTCTACAACCAGAGAACCCTTCCTAAGCGTGATGTTTTGTTCTGGATGAACTTACTGGCTGTTGACATCTTATTCTATGAGCGTGGTTGGTGTAGACGACTCAGTTTCTTACCTCCTTATCCAGTTTCCAGCATGATTTGCTAGCATATTTGCTGCTTTTCATTTGACTCAATGGTTCCATTACAGTAAAACACTAGGTTCCATCTAACCAATGGAGAATCTGTCAATAGCTACTAATTTAGGCTAAAGCCGATGGAAAATCTAGAGATGAAATGTGAGAAAATAAACTGTCTATACACTTGCAGTTTTCCTAGATTAATAGGATTAATTTATTTTTAATGTTTATCTTTGAGAGGGAGAGAGAGAGAGGGAGGGAGGGAGGGGCAGAGAGATGGAGAAACAGAACTTGAAGCAGGCTCTAGGCTCTGAGCTGTGACAGAGCCTGACGCGGGGCCTGAACTCATGAACTATGAGATCACGACCTGAGCTGGATGCTTAACTGACTGAGCCACCCAGGCGCCCCATGATTAATTTATTTTTAACCAAACTCTGGTGCTTTTTGAGTGCTGTGTCTGTCTTTAAAAAAAAGATTTCCCCTGCTGCCTCCATAAGGATAAGGGCAGCAAAGACACCACGTTCTGTATAAGGAAATAAAAAGATTCTAAGTTAGCACCTGCTCTGCCCTGATAGAACTAAAGTAATGTTGTCGGTGCGTGGAGATGCAAAATTGAGAAGTGTTCTGTGTCGTGAGGAGGTCTTAGCACAGACATCGTAATCCTCTCTGAAACTGGAGTTGGCATCTCTAAATCGAAAGGCCTGACTGTCCTCTGGCCTACACAAAATTGCACGAAGATCAAACGAGACCATGCACTTGGGAGCCTTTTGAGAACTGGGATGTGTTACTCCAACGTGGAGGTTAGGCATCGCTACGGACCTGGTGATGTCGCAGTCGGTGGCCCGGCGGACCGTTTTGCTTAAGCTCAACACTGCTTTAGAGACCTGTGCTTCGGGGAGATGAAATGCGTTTGCGCACAGCCGCGCCCACACAGCCCATCCATCACTCGGCCTGTGCACAACCGAAAACACAGTAACACGGATGCGAATGTTCTGAAAGGGCTGGGCACGTCCTAGCGCTGAGTTCGGAGACTCACAGCAGCGGGCAGCACGCGACCATCTGCTCACCCCTCCTAGTTTACAGATTGCAATCATCTGTTCTAGAGATTAGACTTTTTGGGTGCGTTACATGTAAAACAGAGAACCGTGGCACCAACCATCCAGACGGCAGTTGCAATCAGTGTCCTGATAGCCTATAGGGCAATGCGTTTTTTAGCTTGAACGTGTCAGAACCCACCTAACCCAAAAAAGCTTTTCCTTCTGAGAGGTAAGAGGCATTTATCTTTGGCAGTATAGCATTAGAATTGAAAATAGCACCTTCTTAGGGAGCCTACCCTCTAAAGTTGCGTGACCTTTAGGCAAACCACTTAATCTCCTTGGCCTTAGTGTTCCCATCTGTGAAGTGGCTTGTAATAGTTAAAGTATCTAAATCACAGACCAACAATATTGAATGTGATATGATGAGGGTGTAATCAGACGGTAGAATGCCACACCAGATGGCCAGCGGAAGTAAAACATATTTGGGTTCACGTAATCAAAACATACCAACCGGATTAAAGAAATAAAGTTATGGTAAATGTTTGATATACAATTAACTATAATAGGACTGACCTGAAACTTTATTCCTCCAGTATCGTTTCTCAGACTTTTTTTCCTTTTAGACATTTATTGCTAATTGCTCCCACCCCCATCAAATTGTAGGGAATGTGGATATACATTACACCTGTTTAAGCACTGTGCCCCTTTGGAGACCCACAAACCCCTGTGTTCGTCGTCGTCGTCGTCGTCGTCCCCTCTCTGCACCGAAACTCAATTTGCACCCTCTTGGGAGCAAATTCACCATCACTGACAACGTAGGGTCTAGTCTGAAGTCATCATTGTCAGTGAGTTATTTTTTAGGGTGCGCTTACATAGTGCTTGGCTACATGCAGGTAGGTATTCGTTACCATTACGCCCATCTCACGGCCACGTTAAATATCTTGCCAAAGGTCCTGGAGCTGAGAGGTTTGGGCCTAGCGAATCTGGCTCCTTAACAACTGTGCCACACTGCCTCATTTGACAAACATGTTTGAGTGTTGCCATGTGCTCCATAACAACACAGGGCGTGCTCGGATTGAATACCAGTGTTTTTGTGTCTTCCTGTTTCTGTAGTTGTGTGCTGTGGTGGCTTAGGGTAGTGTTGGCCTCATAAAGACTCTTTCTTGATGGTCTGATCTTATCCTGCCTCATCTACCAGCCCAACAAATGCCCATTATGGAAAGACTTGCGGAGGGGCTGGGGGAGGAGATACAAACATAATACCCAATTTTCTTCCCGCCCTCCAAGAGCCAAGTAATCTCGTTAAGCAGATAAAGCAGTTAGACAACCAGGGTGACCAGCACTACAAGGAAGAATATTACAAGAGGCACATGAAAGTAAAGACCAAAATGTTACCAAGGTCCTTTATTGCCTCCTGTCCCTGTTGATCTCATATTTTCCTTCGGTGATAAGGGTCCTCAGTCTTGTTGTCAGCCCCCCAAATAGACGTGTGACATGGGATGAATGGGTGGTTAAACTGGGCCATCCTCCTGCATACCTATCCCTATTTTTGGATCGTTGTATGCATACGTCTGTATTTGGCAGTGGTCCATACGTGTTGGGACGGATGAACGAATGAATGCTAAGCTCACAGACATTTTAGTGGTTTCCCTTGATAACCGCCATGAGTATAAAATGGAAGGTAACCTTTAGTTTCTGAAGCTCAGAAAACCATGTCACTCAGAAATATATCTGAACTACACTTTATTTTCAAAATAGTTTGTTCAAACTAATGTGTTGTAAAAATGTAACTCAGACGTACGTCCCCTTCTAAGGACTCCTCAGGATAATTTTGTTAACTCTGTCTCTGAGGAAATTATAAAAGATTTTTTAAATTTAATATTGCTATCAACTGCTAAAGTCCTGCTGGGGCAAAACACTGAAAACACTGGCCTAGGTGCTAAAAGGGTTAAGTCATGACTTGACATCATTCCTATCCTCCAGACTCTGACACTCAGAGGCATTTCCACAGTGTCACAGACTGGGCATTGACGTCTAACAAGTTTCGAGAAAAGCCTATTCCCAGGGACATTTCCCATCCTCTGAGGACGCGGCCGTAGTAAAATGCTTTCAACCTTATTCATAGTTGAACATCTTTCAAGATTAATGTTTTCATTCCTCTGACCCTTTGTAAAACTATCATTTTCTTCGAGAACCAAAAGACATGGAATCCCCCAAGTTGCAAATGGCTTGCACGATCGTCCACCCTTAATCAATTTCTCCAAGGACTGATTAGGAAACCAAATTGTAGCACAGGTTTTAAAGGACATTGGTCCTGGCACCTCCCAGGGCAATAATGCTGTTGAGCTGTCCACTACTGTACGCTCACTAAAACCCGAGACACAAGCTTTGGGGCCAGCACAGTCCATTCCAGAGAACGTGCTCACGATTCGGAGTTACCGGGAAGAGCGAAGGGCTGGTTCTGACTCAAAGACAGGGTCAATTGTAGAGCCTCTGAGTGAGGATCAGCAGTGTTCTTGGGAAAATACCACTTGCTGAGCATGTGAGACACCTCGTGAGCCGGTGATGGAACACTCCTAGGAGTTCCAAGTGTGCCTCTGATTTGCCGCGTGGCTGAGAACTCAGACCCTTTGAGTTTGCTCTTCTCCATCGACCCGGCAAAAGTGAATTATGAGTAGCTCTGAATATTCTAACACACTTGTTGATGCTGCTGAGGGTACCCGTCCCCCTACCCCTGCCAGGGACTCTCCCGTTATCACCAGGACCTGGCCACACACGCTCCTGCTCGAGGCTCGATCCTCACAAGTGGCCTGGGGAAATTTCTCGTGCAGGTGGCAGGGGCCCGCCTCTGAGCTGTAGCTCACAGCCACCTTATTACCTCCTAGAAAAGGCCCTCATCCCAATCGTATTACTTTAAGCAGATAGCCACACACTGTGTAATCACTCTAAGACAAATGTCTAACATCGTTTTCATTATTCTCTTCCAGAAGAGAGTACACTCAGGGTAAAACTAAACTTTAACACAGAGAGTGAACCCTACTCCTACGACAAGGCGGAAGGCTATGAGGGAGCAGAGACTCTGGCTGGATGTTATGCTGAGAGTTGAGGGTCGAACATTTAAACCTATGACACTACATGTGGAAAATAAACTGGCAAAAACACATTTTCAAATGATGACATCATCCTGGCTATGTTTATACGACACCAGTAAAACCAGTTGGAAAACAAAAATTGAATCAATTTGACTGTCAAGATGACACCAAATTATTGGCTGGCCTGCTGGTTTTCTCCTTGTCTTCCTCCTCCTCCTCCTCCCCCTCCTCCTCCTCCTCCTCCTCCTCCTCCTCCTTCTTCCTTTTAAGTAACAGAATCAAGTAATTATTTAACTAAATATATTACCTAATTTTTCTGCTAACATGTGATGAATGACCTTAGCATTTTTCAATTACTGTCCACCCAGTGCTTATTCATAAACACACCAACCCTAACATTCTGTCCTGTTGCTTGCTTGTTTCAAATATTCGCGGATAGGCTAGAAAAGCATCAAATGACCAGGAGGCATAGAAAAGCGAAACACTGCCTAGTATGTGTTCTTGGTGACAAGGCTAATGTTCTGCTTAAGCAGCCAAGTATGCTGTTTACATCATTTCCAACTGCCCAACATTCGTGAGGAAATCAAGTTCCTGCTTTAAACACGACTGACCTTTGGGCAACATTCAAATCCAACCAGTCATAGTCTGCTACCCAAACCTCGTAACAGGGACAAGCCAGAGACGGGGGGACAAAGTGAGCCCAGAGAGATTCAAGCCCAACACAAAATCATGCTGCTGCTCTGCCTTCCCTTCTCTTGCACACAGCTAGTCTTTCATCTTTGAGATTTGCAAACACTGGCACGTAACCCTCACAACATCCTTGTGAGCCAGGCAGGTGGTACATGTTATGATCCCTCGTATTAAAGATGGAAAGATGATAATGATGGTGATAAAAATTGAAGCACATCAAACAGTGTCGGCACTATCACATCAAAAGACTCATGGCTTTCTCAAAAAAAAAAAAAGAAGAAGAAGAAGAAAGAAAGAAGGAAGGAAGGAAAGAAAAGAAGGGAAAAGTAGAAACTGTCAAATGTATTCTTATCTATTTTACTAAATTGTATGCCCATGCTAAGGTCCCACTAGTTTTGAAAGTCTAGAGCACAAGGAGTTGAATTGTTACATTGTTCAAAGGGGCAGAAAACTCTCTTGGGAAGTCAGGCATTCTTTTTAAGTGTTTTATTTATGAAAAACAGCAGCAGAGTCAAGAAACGGTCTCTTGATTCATCTGGTCCCGTGGCTGCTCCCTTATCCCAGTGTGAGGAGGAGGTGACATTTAGCCTAGGAGCCTGGTTAAACCTCCTGGGAGCTGCTGAATGGTCCGTGGAGGAGCTCCGCAGAGAAGGGACCTCCAGATAAATCAGGGAGCCCTGGCACATCAGCCCAGGGGAGCTGCCCTGTAGGCAAACAGCTTGTACCAGGGCTCTGGGGAATGAAGAAAGTGGAAGACGTTCCTGCCTTTGGGTCTGTAAAATTGACCATACCCCCCAAAGGCCCACAGAACATAAATAAAATCAAGATTTGGGCTGGGAGTGAGGAGGAACCAGAAAACGGGCCTCCGTGCACTTTCTTGGAGATCGACAGCGAGTGTTTCTCAGAGATTTCTCCCGTGTTTCAACAAGTCATTTGCCTCCTGGAAGGCTGGCGGGGGGCGGGGGAAGCAAGGGCTCCTGCTGCCTACACCATTCGCTTCACAGGTTGGGGCTGTGACCAGGCTCCTTGCTCACCCGGTAGGACGGCCGGTTAAAGCGCACACTGCACCCCCCCCAGGGAGTAGGCACTGCAGCGTCGCCACCCTGAGCAATTTTCCAGAACTCACAACTCCTCTTTTTGCAGTAACCTCTTGTCTCTCCTCGTCTCCCTTTCTCTCCTGCGCGCGGACACACGCGCGTCCACACACACACACACACACACACACACACACACACACACCCCAATCGTTGCAAGTGGACTTTTCTCAGACCCCCACCCCCTCGCCATGAGCCCCCTAGCTCTACAGCGCCCTCCCCGCCCCTTTTCGGAACAACTTTCAAAAGTGGTGCCTCCACCTCTGGGGAGGGAAGAGAAAGAGTCCAGAGTGCCCGGGGGGGAGACGGAGAACGGGGGGAGGCCGGGACGGCGAAGGGCACCTCTTTCCTGGCCTGCGGGTGCGCGGAGGCCGAAGAGGAGGAGATGGAGGGGGAAAGGGGCGCTGAGCCCAGGGCAAGGAGAGGGGGCGCCGGCGGGAGGGAGGAGGATAAGAAACGGGAGGGGAAAGGAAGGTGGAGGGGAGCGGGAGGGGAGGAGGCGGGAGGAGGCGAAGGGGCTGGAGAGGAGGACAAGGAGGAGGCTGGAAGGGGAAGCTGGAGAGGCGGTGCCCCACCCGCCCTTTCAAGTCTCCGCGCCCCCGGCCCCCGGCGGCGGCCCGGGAGGCGGTGGCGCGGCGTCGCCGCCCCGACTCCTCCCCCGGCCCCTCCCCCGGCCCGCGGCACGGCCGCCCCGCCGGCGGCGCTCGGGAAATATGAAGAGACGCTGCAGCTGCGGCGGCGGTGGCGGCCACTGCAGCTCCGAGCGGCGCGCGGCGGCAGAGGCGGCGGCTGCGGCCGGGACGGGACGCGGACGGCACGAGAGCCTGAAGGCCGGGAGCGCGGGCAGGGCCGGGCCGGGCCGGGCGCGCGGGGCCCGACGGCGCCCAGGGAGCGCGCGCCCCGCAGCCCCCGCGCCGCGCCCCTGGGGCATGGGGCGCGCCGCGGCCGCCTGACGCGCGGGGCCTGGGCCGGCCGCCCGTGTCCCCGCGCCGCCGCGCTCGCCTCGCCGGGCGCCGCCGCCTCGTCGCGTCCTCCGGGCTGGAGGCGGGGGGACAGAGCGCGCGCGGCGCCGCGGCCGTTCCCGGGGAGCGGCGTCCCTGGCCGGCGGGCGGCTCGCGCGGTCCCGGAGGAGGACTGGAGATGTCTGGTCTGTGCCGCCTCCTGCTCGCGTACCTGTTCCCGGCCCTCCTGCTTCACGGTGAGTTCCTCCGCCGGCGCCGCGGAACCCGGGCGCAGCCGCTGCTCCCACCCCCACCGCATGCCCGCGCCCCCCCCCCCCCCCGGGAGGGGGGCTCGCGGGTTCCCCGGCGGCGCCCGGAGCTGGTTTGCGGCTGGAGCTTGCTTTCTGGAAGGGTGCAGAGCTCACACACAGACACCTTTTAGCTCCTGAATGGATTGCTTCAAGTTCGAGGGAAAACTTTTACGCAGCCTGTTGGATTTTCAGAGTCCAGACTGTCATGAAATCGCAGGCTTGGCGATCCCGTCTCCAAAGTGTCACGGCGCCTGCCGGAGGGGCTCTTGATGTGGTCCAGGCTTTTGTGGGTCTGTAAAGCGAAACTGTGGTCGTTTAAGGGGGAAAAGCAGCCCGCGCGGGTTTCTCTGTGGCCTCAGAGAGGACTGGTGCCTCCCGAGGTGTGGCGATGGGGCTCTCTCCCAAGTGGACTGGGTGCAGTTCAAGGAGCAGGGGACACTTTCATGGCCACGGTGTAGTCATTAAAACCAGTCTGCTAAGGTTCTCCGGGACGGGACGCCTCATCTCCCGCATACTCTCGCTGGATGGTTTTGTTTCTGCGCTTCGTGTGCCGCATTTTCTCAGGGGCTCCGGTAACCCCTTAGCCGGAGAACTCATCAGCGCTTTCAAAGAGTTCCAGGAATTGCCCTGAGAAAAATAAGGCAGATTTTGTGGTAGGTTGGTGTTGATGCTCGCTGCAGGCGGTGGGCAGAACGCACTGTGCTGATTCAGAAATCCAGAGTGAACTTTCCCTAATGGTGGACACCTGACATTTCGGCAGAGCGTCAACGCCGTGGCCTCCACAGCCCCTGCAGGGGGACACTCTGGGTTTCTGAGGATCTGCAGCAGGATGGAGCTTCAGAATGCATTGATGCATTGTTGCCAGCACTGAAGACCAAGCTGTGCCCCCCCATCCCCCCCCCCCCCCGGCCCCCCAAGATCTAGGAAGGGAAGAGGGGGAGAATCCAGGGGCTAGAAGTGGCCCTTTTCTTTGTAGTAGGGCTTCAGGGCAGACAGCTCCAGCCCTGCAGCCCTGCTAAGGTGTCTGGTGGGGCCAGACCTGCCTGATTGCCAAGGTGTGTACCCCGAGCCCCAGTGATCCCAGACTTTAAAAGTCAGGATGGAAGGCTTGCAGTTCGAGGGCCGGGGAGAGAAGGTATAATTATAGGGTTGCACTCCTAGGCCCATCTGCTTAGAATTACAGAGCAGTTTTAATCTTTGGCTGAAACATGAAACAAATCAGAGCCAATGAACAGATCAAACAGCAGCTGCCACACACACCAGGGGGGAAAAAGAGGGTGAGAGAGATGAAACAGACAAAATTGTCCCCTTAAAAAAATCTGTTGTAATATCTGTGAGCAAAAATGGCAGTGTGGTCAAATGACTTTTGAAATGAGAAATTACTTGAGAGTTTGGCATAAACAGAATTTTTTCGCATAAGCTCATTGCCTTTTGCACTACAAAAGTGGTCCTCAGATGTGCAGTGTGGACCGTCTCATTCCCAACTTTCTCTCTCTCTTTTCAGAGGTGGGGGTTGTAATTACGGCCCCGCCAGTCCAAGCTGGGATAGTAACTAATAGTTCGTAATAAGAGCCCAAGTATATCCTTAGTGAGTGTAGCCCCTAATCTCCAAACTTGAGTCCGTGTTGGCCTGAACCTCTTGGAATGAGCGATTTACCCAGACCCGGTGGTGCTGGGGAGAGAACCTTGTGGTGGGAGGGAGGAAGGAAGGGGCCAGTCTGCACTGTAACCCGAGGAAGGGGGAGGGGGGCAGACCCCGTGCTTGTGTGCACGTGTGTGCCTGTGTGATGAAGAGGATGTAAGATAAAAAAGGAGTTTGCGAAGTTTAATTGGATGACATTGATACCCTGCAAAAAGCTATCCAATTTCAAAGTGAATCTGCGATGGCAAAATTATTAACACTGAAGTTGCTCAAAGATCAACTTAGATCCTGCAGGGAGTGTTGGACCCTAGCACAAAAAATAAACAGATGGAATAGTTGTGCAATGCATGAATCCTTGGGATTTAAGAAGGGCTTGTCATAATTCGTTAGGATAGTGTAAAGCACCAAGAAAGAATGGAGTATGCTCCCTCTCCCCTTTTTCTTCCTGATTCTACCCGATGGAAGTAATTTTAACAGAAAATGGGTGTTAATCAACTTAATCCAGGAGAATGCCTTGATGAATGTGTCCCATTCTATAGGGAGGGGTTTTATAAGCATTTACAAATTTGGTAGTGACAGATGAACTTGATCATATATTTTAATAGTCATGAGTCTGAAGATTACCTGAGATCTTTTTAGAATGGCTTAATGATTTTTTTCCCTCGATACCTAGGCATTTTATTTTGCTAACCATAGGACATTATTTGTCTATTCATGGTAACTATTAGTAGGTAAAAACACATTTTCTAGAGTTATGAGTGTATTTGTGACCAACTTTAGTAAATGTAGTTTCAGACATTTATAGATTGTTACACCTGCAAGTCACATTAATGAGATTTAAAAGGGCACAGGGCCTTCATGAAGATTCTGCATGAGGATGCTGTAGAAACTATGATGTTTGGCCTCCAGTCTTTGTTCAGTTTGTTGGTTACTTTTATTTCAACTCATTGCAAGTCATAAATCACCCCCGGCTCCTGTTGGTGAGTAAGTTAGGCTCCAGCTAGACTCGAGCCTGTGGTTTGTTTTTGCTGTTTTGTAAAGCTGTAAATGTAGTGCAAAACTCAAGTTCAAAATTTGATGGAATAAAAGTATACATGTCAGTTTTACTTTCTTCTCCTTCAGCTTCTGAAAACAATTGCATTTCTTAATCCAAAAAAAACCTATTGAATGTCACGGAAGAATGCAGCTGGAAGATGTCCATTATCACTGTTTTCTTTGCTTAGATGAAAAGCCACAAAAATCATTCGGCTCCAGAAACACAGATTAGCATGAGGTATTCCAGAATAAGTGGTGCTTTAATGCGCAGCAAAGTGCTGACTCTCTTTGCTAATGGAAACCTTTGATTTTAAGTTTTGGAACTGATGCTGGGGGACATGTTCTATTCCCCAGAGCTGTTTACTTGTTCAGAATTCATTGACTTTTTTGAAAGGTGAAGGCACTTTTGAGCCATTCCCTTTCATTCAAGCATATTCTAGCAAAACTTGAAACACACACACACACACACACACACACACACACACACAAAACCTGTAGATTTCCAAATGATACCTTCACCAACAAAATCTAAGGAAACCCTTAACTAGGGTAAGATAGGAATCTTTGAAATACCATTTTTCTGAAGACCGGTTTTGTAACCAAGAAAACATTGTGTTTCCTGCGCCCTTTCCCTGTTGGTCATAAAATGAAATCTTGAAAAGAAATATGACTCATTAGTACATAACAGGGAGCAAGGGTCTTAGATGTTAAATATTCTCTTGTGAAATAAATGGACTTGCTTCAAACATGTGGCCCGGCAGATCTATAATAGCCACATTTATTCTTTTTTCTCCCCAAATGAGAAGAGAATCGACCATTAAGTGGATGATATGACTGTGTAATTATATACTGCTTAGGGACAGACTGATGACAACTTGATGTAATCAATTAAAGTGGAGCATAGAACGTTTAAGACTAGAAACATAAAAAGAGATGTTAGTGATTGTATACATCTGCTGACAGCTAACACAGGAGGACATGTCTTCTATAGAGTCTCGTGTGTGTAGTTGAAGCACAGAACCTGCCACCGTCATCCACGCACAACTTCTTGCCGTGTTAAGATTTTGTGTGTATAGACCCTTGTTTCCTTCTCTCTAATGCGGGAATAGAATTTTTCAGGAAAGTCACATGATAGGTATCTAGGTCAGAGAAATGATACAGTGTCGCCCTAAAATCATTAAGAGTATTCTGTTCTGTGGGAGTTGTCCCGTTTTGTTTTGTGTTTATGAGGTCCTACTCTGGGCCAAGAGGCCCTGCATGCTAGGGACAGGAGGTGTGAGGAGATGCACACTGCCTTTCCTGCAGAGCCCCAAAGAATATCGAAGGGCGAGGAAACAAAAGCAGAGCTGGGAGCGTGGCAGGCTCTAGATGACTGCAGTATTTTCCCTGCTGAGAATCGCCACAAACCACGCCAAACATACACGTACCACGTGCACACCACGCACACACTCCATGCGCACGCACCACACGTGCACGCACATGCACACGACCGAGCTGAAGAGGACGGGTGTGGCAGGCAGCAGCAGTCAGTTTCAGAGGCAACATGCAAATTTCGCAGTCTGTGGCTCCAGTTCAACCCCAGTGTCTAGCCTGGGGACTGTGGCATTAGAAGAAAAGGACATCGAAAATTACCTCCTTTGCAACGACAGCTGAATGGAGCCAGGAATTTGAAATCTTGACTTTATTATAATATAATATCCTTTAGATAAAAAGGCTTAAAGATTGGCAAAGCAGCTCTTTAGCTTTTGTCTCAAAAAACAATTTGGGATAAGAGTTTGGTAGGCACAGCTACCCACACGGTCGTAAAATCCAGTTTGTCTGCAATGCGTGCGTGCTTTTATTCCAGCACATGGAAAACTGTGCTGGGGCTTATCTAGCAGAATCCAGGGTAAAGCATACATTTACAGTAATGACTGCTTATATAATTGGGCTGGGCAATTTCATGGCCAAGTAATTACCTTCATTTAATCTAATCAGTCACATTTTATCTGCTTTGGGTTTTTACATATCACACCAGTTCTAACTTGAGAATACTTTCTCATTCTGGTTATCCAAGTAATATATGTCACGTTATTGAAAACAGGAGCATGCGAAGTGAGCAAGAAAAGAATCGCTCAAAACCCTCTACCCAGAGACAACCATTGTTAATATTTTCACATTATGCTTATTTAGCTCTTGAAATTTTTTTGAAGCATTCAACCACATATTCTAAAGACTGACCTGGTCAAAGATTAGTTCAGTCCCAGTGTGCTAGAAAATTGTTTCCTTCCCCACTAATTTTGCATTTTACGACACGTAAAGCAGTTTGGAGCTTTTGGTTCTCAATCTAGATAGGTGAAAAACTCTGGAATATATCTAGAAAATTCAAAAATTTTAATATGTTACTGAAAAGTTGGCGATTTGGACTTGGGGTATACCTACCTTTCCTTTCATTTATAAACAATGTCCCATGCTTGAGAGAGAACTTCACAGGTAGTAGGCACTCAGCTACTTGGTGAATGAATGAATATTGACTTTCAAAACGCAAGTAGCCCCTGCTTCCTCCCCAAACCTCCACCCTTCACTCTTCTGTTTGGTCCCTGTCCCTGGATTGGCTTGCTTCCTGACAACACCGTGGGTTTAGGAACAAGCTTTGCCATGGATGACTGTAGGAGAGGTACTATATTCATTCCCTCTGAAAACTATGCCAAGAACTGCTTTCTGAATGCACAATCTGGTGAATTCGGTGGTATAAACAGTCACCTGGTCCCATATGCTTTGTATTTAGGGTGTAAATCTCTGTGTAGGTGGTCAACCCTATGCTTCATTTTGGGAAATCTGTGGGTTTTTTTATTGATATCATTGAGAGTTTTCAGCCTCTGAACAGTAGACTGTTACAATTATGATAGTGGTTAAGGTCATTCTACAGTCATTTTGGATTACTAGTATAGAATGATTTATTCCCTGGGAGTAAATCATTTGTGTGTGTGCATGTGTGCGCACACACACACACAGGCACACACGTGAATAAACCCTCCAGAGCTCCAGGGTCTCATTTAGTTCTCTAGAAATGGTAATCTGTAGAATTACATCCTAAAACCTTCAGGAATTAATTTTTTTTTCAATAGATGAATAATTTCCTTCCAGAATCTGCTTTTTTCCCCCACGCTCACTTGAAAGAAGTACGCATTTGCCATCATAATTTTATCTGAGCCCAGGCCAGGGGACTCCCCCAATGCTGGAGACCATTTTATGGTGAAGTCATTTTCCTGATTTGGACGTCTGCCGGACAGGGCACGATGCTGTGGAGAGCTTCCAGTTTAGTTGGTGTCGCAGACTGGCAATCTATATAACCCTTCGACTTTAGTTATTATTACCATTACCATAATTTTTACTTTTAAATAGATAAAAGGCACATATTACATGACCCACCCAAAGCTGCCTTTGGGACTGAATTCACAGTCACTTTCTTATTGTAGGGGTGTTGGTTTTTAATCCTTTGAGATGCTCTTTCCCTTGGATTCATTTGCAGCAAAAATCTTAATAAATGAGAACCCAATGAGCTAGTTTTCTCAATTAGCCAAAATGTCTAGAATCCTCAGTGAACCAAATTGTTGATGTTACTCGCACCCGCATTCCCACACACAGACATTGTCACTCTTGTCTTATTAAAAAAATGAGGAAAAAAAAAAAAACTTTCATGGCTTAAACAGAGTTATTACCTGTTCACCCCAGTATCTCTGTATCCAAAGTACCATCCTACAAGGACTGATGTTCCTAGTAATGACCTTGAGCCACTTTGAGAACCTAAATCATCAAACAAAGACCGTAAATATCAACTGCGTTCAACACACAATGGCAGAATTTTCAACAACTAGATATTGTGATTAGTCAACACTTCCAGTTACATAGGTAATCCAATTAAGTGGAGGTTTTAAAAAGTTATTATATGGGGCACCTGGGTGGCGCAGTCGGTTAAGCGTCCGACTTCAGCCAGGTCACGATCTCGCGGTCCGGGAGTTCGAGCCCCGCGTCGGGCTCTGGGCCGATGGCTCAGAGCCTGGAGCCTGTTTCCGATTCTGTGTCTCCCTCTCTCTCTGCCCCTCCCCCGTTCATGCTCTGTCTCTCTCTGTCCCAAAAATAAATAAACGTTGAAAAAAAAAATAAAAAAAAATTATCTATAACAAGCGCGTTTAGTATAAATAATAGGAATACTCAGGAACCATTATGATAGTCACCATCCTTGATTACTACACTGCTAAGTACCAGGATGACGGATTTACACAATTTAAAATTAAAGTAGGACATAGAAATATTTTGCACAAGTTTTATTTCAGATGTAGTGCTAAATTAGTATAGGTTCCTATTTTCCTTCCTCCCTTCCTCCATTCCTCCCCGCCTCTTTCCTTTCTTTGACTATAACTTCTCATATACCTTCTCTACAACACGCAAGAGATGGCCAGTACAAAAAACTCCCAAGACTACAAAAGAGATTTACTGCTATTTGTCCAGAGTGGTTCCCTTCTCATTTATTCAGGCAAAAATGATACACTGAACCAGACGATACACTGACCCATAGTAGAAGCTTCATAATGGATCTTCCTCTTTCCTATCTGTTTCCCATCCCTCCGAAAATGGGAAAAGTGATCTTCCCCAATTGGAATTCTTATTGTGCTGTGACATAGCTTAAAGTGTTTTGATGGTTTCTCTTCACCTTTCCAGTGAAATGCACACCCAATATGACCATGACACTCTTGATCGCAGCCCTGCCTCTCTGCTCTTCTGTCATGGGCCGCCCTGTGGTCCCCCCTCCCTGAGTCTATCCCCAGTTCCTCCTATGTGATCCCCTCCTGTCTGTCTCTTTATGTTTGGATAGCCTGCACACTCTGCCTAGACCACTTTGGTTCAGTGTTCGAGACATGGCTGCCCCTCCATGAACCCTCCAAGGATGAATTTCGAGACTGCTCTCTCTGTCCTTATGAGGCCCTCTACATGCCCACTCGGGGTCTGGTTTCTGGCCCAACTGAGACTCCCTCAGGGCATAATGTGTGTAGCTTCAGTGCCTAGAACAGAGCCTGGCCCTTCAGAACCACTCTGATGGTTTCTCATTCTGATGAATGAGTTACTAGTTACAGTCCCAAATTGGAGTTGACATACTCTGAGCGATACAATGAACAAAGGGGTCCCTGGGTTAGTAAGGCTGGTCTCCTTGGAGGGCACACCATGGCTGAAACAGAGGAGGAAGTCTTGGGGGATAAGGAGAGCTATTATACCTGACCTCTATTGCAGCTAGACTTGGTGCTTCAAATGGCCTTTTAATTCTAAGCCAATTAATAGAAGTAGCACTCATGAGAAGGCCTCCCAGAGTTTCCACACCAGACAAAACGAGTAAACGTTGGAGACCACTGTTGGCAGTTGACTGCAGACCAAAGACAGTTTCTCCTACCATACAGCAGGTCGTACTTTCACGTGACCCATTTATTTATTTATTTATTTATTTTTTTAATGTTTATTTATTTTTGAGACCGAGAGAGAGCATGAACGAGGGAGGGGCAGAGAGAGAGGGAGACACAGAATCTGAAGCAGGCTCCAGGCTCTGAGCCGTCAGCCCAGAGCCCGACGCGGGGCTCGAACTCACGGACTGTGAGATCATGACCCGAGCCAAAGTCGGACGCTTAACCGACTGAGCCACCCAGGCGCCCCTCACGTGACCCACTTAATTTTGCTCCTTCATGGTACCCCAGGTGGTGGGTACTTCAAAGGGCAAAGATAGAAAGGGAACAAATCCCATTTTTTCTATGCTAAAAATATAGCATCAGCCACGAGTGCAAACCCTAACTCACTGTGTGCTGAGGAGCCATGCTGACTGGAGAGTTCTTCTGCATCTGGCTGCTCACACTACCACTCTCCTCCCCTGACAGCCTTGCTGGGTCTGTGAGCTTTACTCGTTGTCTGATGAGAGCGATGGCCAAGTGGAGATATGTCTCTAGAAACCCAAGTGATGTAATGATCTTTTGCCTGCTTTCCAATGGTTTGTGTGTTGGCGGTTCTGGGGTTTTATTTCTTCCACCCTCGGTTAGAAAGCATCACTGTAGGCTCCCTTCCTGTGTGACTGGCCTTATGAACGATCCATGCAAATCCTGACCACCACTCCCTCTTCCTCTGCCTTTGAACTCCCAGCTCCCTTCCCAGAGCCCTCCTTCATCATCTCCACCCTTGTTCTTTGACATCCAGGCCAATGAGTCCTTAAGAGCCTCAAGGTCAGAAAAACTTGTCTTCATTCTTGGTCATGCTTCCAGCTCCTGAAATATACAAAGTAAGAGTGAATAGGTATTTGTTAAACTGAGTAGAACTCGTCAACAACCACAGAGCCCGGTGCTTTGGGTCCCACCTTCTTCTGCATCAGGGTCTCACCAGTTAACTTTGCCGGGGAGCCCCGTGTCATTCTCAGAGCCCAGAGGGGCCTGGCTCTGGATGACTTTTCCCATTATTTTAGCTGTTCTATTAGTTAGAATGGACTTTTTGAGGGCAGTCTAAGAGCCTAATCGTTATTTAAAATAATAACGCATTTAATGAGAACTATGTGCCTGTGCTGAGGAAGACAGTCTCCGATAATCCTGAGACCAGCCCTAAGAGATGGGTAGCATTATCCCCTTTCTACAGATGAGTACACAGAAGCTTGGCGAGGTTAAGTCATTTGTTTAAGGTCACAGTGCTAATGGTGTGTTTCATCGATTGTGAGAAACACATTTTCTTCCCATTTTAAGATCTCTGCAGTGGATAGGCATCTTATGGTCGATGGGGGTTCCAGTCCCTGTTAGCCTGCCGGGAGCAGTCAGGGGGTGATACGGCCTTTGCCTCTGTGAACCTGGACATAGTGGCACACACTGTCATCCCATCACTTCCCTTGTGTGTGTCCTTGTGACTCCGTGTCTATGGATTAGTTGCAGACAGGTTGGTTTTGAAAGTAGAGTAAACGTTTGACGTTTTTGCCCCGCATGCTTGGTTGCTTTCTCCGTAACTTCCTGATAAATTACACTCTTGGCGCTGAAAAGAAAAACCACTGTGAAAATTGGAGTGGCCTCATAATAGAGCAGCAGAGCGTTAGTGTGACATCAGTGAGGCAAATACTTATCACTGGAAGAATAACTGCAATTGTATATTTTCTCATGTTAGCAGTGATCAATTACCTGGAAAGGGAGATACCCACCAAACGGTGTGGCTGTGTTTGTTGTTTTGCTGTTGAGATCCTTGCAAAGCAAACATATTGCCTGTCACGTGTGAAGCATTGCAGCCAGAGGCAAGAGACATTGTCAAATCTCTTGGAACAGATAAAAGCGATGTCAGAGTAGCAAATGCTACTCTGATTCGGGGTATCTCGGGACTGTAGTTCCGGCAACGTGTCCTCATTTAAATGCAAGTGTTTTGTCACTAGTACTAAAATAATGTTGCATCTTAACAATCCTTGAAGTCTTAGATTCAGAGAAATCCTTTAAGTGGCAGATCCAGTTTCAAACTCACGCAGCCTAGCTCCAGATATTTCGCCCATACCCACTATCCTCCTGGCTTTCATCATCTTTACGGGAAAACAGTTGCGGGGTATAAAGGGGCTTACAAATCGAATTTTAGAACATAGCTTGGTTGATAGCGAGCTGATGGTTCTTTACTAAATGTTTAGTGTCGCATTTAAAGCAGAGCCTTCCCCAACTCCCACTGCTTTGTAACTTGAATTAACATTGTAATTGATCACACAGTCCATTGACCTACCAGAGACAGCAAGCTGTACTGTCTCTCATTTCTTGATTGCCTAACAGGGAATTCAGGAAATGCTTCCCATCATCAGGATAATTACAACTCTTGGGATTGGTGGGGGGTATAGTCCACAGTATCCCCTCTCCCTCCTCTAGTTCAAAGCCAACTGACAGATCAACAGAGGTCTCAGACAGATGAAGACATGAAAACATGACGATTGTGATAAAAATCAGAAGATACCGTATAGATGATGGCCAGGATAGGATTGCTAACAGTTCACCCCTGAAGTTTTCAGACTTTCCACCTGGCCTAGTGCCACAGTCAAACATCGGAAGGGGTGGGGTCCTTGCTACGTGGCGAGTGTGGGAGCTGATCAAGATACACGAGCAGTTGACTCTTGAACAACACAGGTTTGAACCGAGTGGGTCCACTTACATGAGGACTATTTTTTTTTTCAATAAAGACACTACAGTGCTATAAATTTATTTTCTCTTACGATTTTCTTGAGAACATTTTCTTTTCTCTAGATTACCTTATTGTAAGAATACAGTACATAAAACATATAACATGTTGTTCAAGGGTGAACTATATTTTGAAAACAGGCCAGTTTGGCAAAGAAAGAGAAAAGGGCGTGGTCACACACACTTGTTTCCTTCTCCATCCTGCACCGGGTTTCACTGGGGAAGGGTGAATGAGGGAGGCAGAAAGGGTACCGAGAAATGCCACTCTTCCTTCCTCCCTGGAAGCAGGGGCCACGGGAAAGACGGTCCTCATGGAACAGCCACGAGCATCGACACCACCCAATGTGGATTTCAGATTTGAGTGTTTCTCTCATTCTGGCTGGGGTCCCAGTCACCTGGCTGGGCGACACAGGGTTGGTGGTGAGGTTGCATGTCATTTGAACACAGCACCATCATCTCGTTTTAGAATCTTTTTTCACACTTGTCATTTAGTTGAATTGTACCCATAGGTGTCTCTGCCTCGTTCCCTGTTCGCTTCATTTAAGATACATAAGAATAATCCCTGCTCTAGCCCAGGGCCAGCATGTTGCTCAGAGGAAAGCCCCAGACTTCCCACGTGGAGACTGCTGTCTTCTCAGTACCAAGGACTTTCCACAAAGGATTCGTTCAGCCCTCTGAATCATGGCAAATATCTGAAAATCTGAATATTTTACAAATATCTGAATGTTATCAACCTGTGGGTCTGGGTTTCCCCAGTAGATTTTATCATGTTGCTGTAAGTCACCATATTCTGGGTGTAACGTTTCATTTTTAAATTAAATTACATTTTCTCTTGTAAGCCATGGTTTCTCTATGAAGTTGTTAAGGTGTTGATTAAAAAATACATGATTGCTGCCTCATAGGTAGCATTCTAACAGATGCATTTTATTTATTTCGTGTGTATGTCTATTTTGTTTTTATACATTTGTCTAACTGGTGTTTTGCGGGGGGGGGGGGTTTGCTAACAAGGTGCTGAGTACTTAGCAGGTCCACGATGAAGTATTAATGTGTTAATTACTTCAGGAGTGAATCTCAAAACAATGGGTTTTCAGAGTATAACTTCATTTGCCAGCATGGCTTTATTCTGAACATGGGGCTGGTGGCTATTTTGCATGGTTAAGTGTCCGGCAACATAAACCACTTATACTGAAGACAAACTTAGTCCTAATATCCCTTTACCCGTGGGAAATAAAAATGTACAGTCTTCTTGTAGTTATTCCTATTAGAACCCTGTATTGTCACCAACTTTGTGGGTGTGAAGAGTTGGAGTGGGAATGTAACTGGGGGAAAGTGTCCCACACTTCCCCACTGTAGGGCGGGTAATATGACTTATACCCTACTGATGGGCAGCCCCGTGGAGGGTGTCCATCCAGAGAGAGAACCAGAGGATGGAAGGCTTGGCGGGAACAGCTGGGAGCCAAGCCAGGGAGCACATGTCAGATGGGAGTCCATCCAAGTTGTTCCTGGGCCTTTCTCCCCTCCATCACAATTCCCTTTCCCTTTCCACTGAGGCTGATCTCCACACTCTTCCCCCTCCTCCCCTAAATGGGTCCCTGCACGACCCCTTTCTTACTCCTCCCTTGGGACATGTTCCTTTCTCTCTTCAGTCCCTGTTACGTTCATTTGCCTGCACTGTAAGCTGCTCGTTTGGATGCGCGACCTTATTTGCTGCTTCACAGATGCACGGATTTGAGCTCAGGCTTTGCCAGGAACTAGCCAACACGAGTCCGTGTTGTCTCCATGGGCCTCGGCTTTCCCACCTGGGAAACGGTCTCCAGGGACACCTCTGCCTTTGAGATGTGAACTCCACGAGAACAGAGACAGTGATAAGCGTGGCGGGGTAGGAGTGCGTTTCCCACTTGCAGTGATTTCCGGCCAAGGAGCAGTTCCTCAGCCTGACTCCTTCCTGTCTGCTGCAAGCTCTCCTTTCAGCGAACTTCCCCTTTTCTCTTTCAGGGCTGGGAGAGGGTTCTGCCCTCCTTCATCCTGACAGCAGATCCCATCCCAGATCCTTAGAGAAAAGTGCCTGGAGGGCTTTCAAGGAATCACAGTGCCATCACATGCTCAAACATCTCCACAATGGCGCCAGGATCACTGTGCAGATGCCACCAGCGATCGAGGGCCACTGGGTGTCCACTGGGTAAGAGGGCCAGGGCTGGACCGGGCCAGGGAGGGACCAGAGAGCACAACGTCTATGGAAGGCCTTTCTTAGGGTTTCTCAGATGCACAGAGACTCTCTCCTATCTGCAATGGTGTAGGTGTTATCTAAGTTCTAACTAAAAGCCAAGCAACACTTTGAAACTCTGGTTGGTAAAGAAACAGAGCTAAGTACTGTAGAAATCTTAGCTAAAGCAGAGATGTACCACTGTTAACCAAGGGGTGTGAGTGAATGGGTCCTTGTTTACCGAAGTCTGTGGGACCACTCGTGTATGAAAAGAAACCATTAGCAAGTGAAATTAGGAGTCTGTGTTTCACCAACCCTGAAACATGACTTGCAAGGTTCTGATGGTCTAAATATTCTAGCCATATTCTGGTAATTTAATATACGGCTTCAGGGTTCTAAGAGCACGTGAAAAAGTACTCAGGCTACCTCTACTAGCCAGGGCGTAGATCTTGGACTCTTTTCCAGGTTGCAGAGCTGAGATTTATCCCAGTTTGAGCTCTGGCTTATCTTCCATTAGAGCTTTTAAAAATAGCCTAGAGGCAGACCTGCAGTTTTTTCCCCTACCCATTAAATTGTTGAGAATTAACAAGGCTCACTCTGGGATCTAATCACTTCTCCCTTGCAGCCTCCAGGTACCTTGGGGAGGGATCAAATGCACACAGAGAAGACAAAAAAGGAATTTTATAAGATGATGAAGACCCAGAGGTTTTATTTTTTTCTAAAGATGGGGTTTCTTAAAATAAGGAGATGGTAAATATTTGCACAGCCTGAACGCGATGTGCTTTTAATAATTTATCATTTTATTCAAAAAAAATATGTATTGATTGCACAACTATTTCCTGTGTGCCAAGTACTGTTCTAGATTTTGTGTACACAGCAGTGAACAAAACAAGACATGGGCCCTGTCTTCAGGAATTTTTCAAACAAACATACAAAGAAGTGCTATGAAGAGGGAAAAAAACAACAGGTGCTAAAGGGGAATACCAGGGACCTTATTTTAGGATGGGGGTGGGGTCAGGAAAGGCTACCGAAGGAGAGGACACTTGAGCTGGGATGTTGTTAGCTGTGCAAAGACCCAGGGAAGAGCTTTCCATCTGGAAGAACTAGCAAAGGCTGGGTTGGAGAAACAACTGACCCAGAATCCTTGTAGCTGAGGTGCAGTAAACCTGGGTGTCTGATCTGGGGAGAACAGCTCCAGAGGAGGCTCCTGAGGCGGGCAAGGCCAGCCAGAGCACGTCTGTCCGAACTGGACTTACCATCCAAGAGGAGAACTGGAAGGTCTTTGACGAGTTTGCAGCAAAGACCATGCTTTCATACGAGGCACCCTGGCTGAGTGGTAGAAAAGTGATGTGAGGTTGACCAAGTAAAAGCCGCAGCAGGTGCATCTAGTGGTGAGGGAGGTGGTGGGTCCGTGGAGTGTGGAGGACTTGAGATGCTCAGAGCGCCGAGCTCTGGAGCCCCCCGAGGCACACCACCACCAGTGCCCAGATGAGCAGTTAAACTGCATTTACCACTCACGCCAAAGGGAGCCTCCTTCCTAGAGGGGAGGAGCCTTACGTCTGTCTCCTTCCAAGCCTTCTCTGCAGACTCTGCCGAGTTCCTCTGAGTGCCTTCTGTGCATGCACCCTCATCAGACGTTCACTGACTGCCCTCTCCAGAGGGACTTGCCCGCTTGGAGTAATATTTACCTCTCTCCAGTGTGTGAGCTGAAAAAAAGGAAATGTTAGCAATTTTGAGAAGCACGGGCCTTTGAGATTTCAGCCCCACTGCTTGATTTAGCGATGCTGGATCTGCTCAAACCAAAACTATTATAAATAACATATAGTAAATACTATAGATATAACATGATATATGATATATTGTGTATCACATTGAGTTCTGATATTACATTGTGTATATATATATATGAAAAAAATGTGTGTGTGTATACATATATATATATATATATATATATATATATACACACACATACATATCACAGATTGGAGCAGGTTTATAAGGTCAAAACTAATGACATGTAAGTCATGATATAACTGAGAGTGGGATCTAGCAGAGGGTTACAGAGGACGGAGTCTTTGGCTCTTTGGCCGATATGTTGAAGAAACTCTCCAGCATTTCTCTGGTGCAGGCTGTGCTGCAGAGACAGGAACTGGCCACAGGTACAGCGGTGATCAGTTCCTGTGAGCCACTTGTGCCCTGTAGACCTCATCCAAGTATTTCTGGCCTAGGAATCCAGCATTTATCTAAAGCCACAGCATAAAACCATTTTGTCATTGTCATTTTGTCAGCACAGACGGAAGGGACCCTCATATCTGTTGTTACGTTAGCTTTGCTTTTTCACTAATGGACCCTTTGTTTTTCCAGGAGAGGGAAAATTAATTTTCACTAGATGGGAGGGTGAATGTGCAAGTGCCTCTAAGTGACTTCTCCCCAGACTGGATTCCATTTCAGGATGACAGACATCCAGCACCTGCCTGCTCTAGACAAGGTCCATAAAAGGGAATTGTTCAGGAAATCCACTATTTTTGCACTAGCATAAGGATACTTCCTTCATAGGCCAGCACTATACTCTTCCCTCGTCCCACCAGAAAGGAAGACACTTCTCTGCAGTCAGGCCCCCAGGTGGAAGTGAGGCTGGCAGGATTGGGCTCTCCTGGCTTGTTCATAAAATGAATGAAAGAATGTGGTGTAGAGAGATTAGGAACACAGACCTGCAGCCAGACTGCCTGGATTCCTGGTCTGCTCCTGCTACTGGCTGGTTTTGGAGCCTGGGGCACATTCCCTAATCTCTTGTGCCTTGGTTTCTCCAGCTGTAACATGGAAACAATACTACTTTACTCAGAGGTGGTGGTGAGAATTCAATGAATTGGTGTCTCTGAAGGCAGAGAGTAACGTCCGGCCGAGTGAACGTTTGTTCTCATGACCATGATTTCTTGACAGGGTAACGAATCTGTTCCGCATGCCTTTGGGTTTTAAAATGCCTTCCTTCCCCTTTTCTCCTCCAGCTGTGAAGTGAGGTCGGGCCCAGAGTTCATCACAAGGTCCTACAGATTCTACCACAACAACACCTTCAAGGCCTACCAGTTCTATTATGGCGGCAACAGGTGCACGAGCCCCACCTACACCCTCGTCATCCGGGGCAAGGTCCGCCTGCGCCAGGCCTCCTGGATCATCCGCGGGGGCACTGAGGCTGACTACCAGCTGCACAATGTGCAGGTCGTCTGCCACACGGAGGCCGTCGCCGAGAGGCTCAGCCAGCTGGTGAACCGCACGTGCCCCGGCTTCGTGCCCGCTGGGGGCCCCTGGGTGCAGGACGTGCCCTACGACCTGTGGCGAGAAGAGAATGGCTGCGAGTGCACCAAGGCCGTGAACTTCGCCATGCACGAGCTGCAGCTCATCCGCGTGGAGAAGCAGTACCTCCAGCACAACCTGGACCGCCTGGTGGAGGAGCTCTTCCTCGGGGACATCCACACCGACGCCTCGCAGAGGATGTTCTATCGGCCGTCCAGTTACCAGCCCCCGCTGCAGAATGCCAAGGTACCCTGCAGCTGACCGCCCTCCCGGCCTGCGGGCTGTTTGTTCTTTAAGTAAGATGAGTGGCCCGCAGGGAGACGTGTCAGTGGGGCCCAAAGCGCCCCATGAGAGGAAGCACCCGGCGTCATGGGGGAGATGTGGAGGGCTGCACGGGGAGGCACGCGCAGCAGAAGCAGGACACCTGGCTGGGCCACCACCTTGCTCTGCGGCCAGGGGCTGTGGTTTTCCTGTTGACATGGGTGGTGGTAGTGGGGTTGTTGGTGTGCTAGGGGTTCCTGGGGTGGTTATTCTAGAAGATTTGTAAGGCTCTGTTTAGCTCTGACCCTCCAGGAATATCTGCTTTGATTCTAAGAGGAAAGCATAAAGGGAATTCGGAGATGTTCTAACCACACTTGGGAGAGACAACGGCAGCAATGATCCCAGCCCTGGAGGAGGCGGAGGGGTGCCTGAGGGAAAGCGACAGGGCTCTTGTAAGGCTGTGGTCTTACACCCACCCACCTTACTGCTGTCAGTCTTCACAACGACCCCTTGAGGCAGATGTCGCCACCCTATTGGGCTGAGGGGAGAGGCAGCAGAGATTCAAGGGGTTGTCTTTTGCCCCAGGTCACCCAGTTAGGGAGGTTCTGCACTGGAACTTGAACCCAGCCCTCTTTCTCCAGACCCCACATTCTTTCCATTCGACTAAGTGAAATGTAAAGTCACTGTAATCACCAGGGAGGACGGAGGGGGGCAGGAAACAATTAAAACCTTATAATGTTCTTTTCTTGAATGATAGTCCAGTAATTATATTTGGAATTCACAAAGCATTTCCTTCCCATGGGCTCAGAATCCGTGTCAGCCTGTAACATGATCGTTTCCACCGCAGAAGTTGGGGAAGCTCTAGACAGGGAGGGGGTGCAGAGAGGGTGCCAGGGGAGATTTCTCCAGTGCTCCCCTGCTTCAGATTGGCTTCTGTGGAATCTTCTCTAGAACAATGATTTTCTAAATGAGGGGCCCCATTTGACTTCTGTTTGACAGTTTACTCATTATTTTTCATCTTTTTTTTTTTTTTCATAGTCCTTTGAGTTCATTTATGACTGGCAGAGATATCCCAGAGTACTTTCCCTGCCAAAGACCACTTGGTGTTATCTTCTATTTATCTGTGTTATCGTGAGCTCCTATAATGAGTCGCCTTTATTATAATTGTGGGAAATCTGCTGAGGAAGCCCACTTGGCGGAGGCTGCTTCCTCTAGATGCGTCTCACCAGGGACTGTCCCCATGTGTGAGGTGAAGCCAGACGAAGGGCGCAGGGCCCCAGAACCCAGCGCTCCCTGGGCTCACGACTTGACTGTGTCCTGCCGTAAGGTGCCAGACGCACTGAGGAGGAAGAAGTGAGTTAGGGCAGTGAGGGAGAGGGTGGCCTTTCCTGCCTGCCTTCGTCCCAGTATCTGCCTGGGATCCCCCAGCACCCCTCAGGATGGGGGAGGAGCTGAGAAGCTGAAGCTCCACCCAAATGCACATCACACAAAGGCATCCAGAGGACAGTGGCACCTGGGCACGGGTGCGGTTTCTGGGGAGATTTTTAGGAGTCACGGGCTCCCAGTACCATCGTGGGACCCTTCCAGGTGGAAGTGTCATCCAGAGGCGGTGCTGAATGCTGCTGCTAAACAGCACTTCCCTCCTTTTTATTTTTAATGTTTGTTTAGTTTGAGAGAGCATGTGAGTGGGGTGGTCAGAGAGAGAGGGGAAGAGAGAGTCCCAAGCAGGCTCCATGCTGGCAGCACAGAGCCCAATGTGGGGCTCGAACTCTCAAACCGTGAGATCATTACCTGAGGTGAAGTCAAGAGTCGGATGTTTAACCAACTGAGCCACCTGCTGCCCTATGAATAGAACTGCTCTTGATATCTCTGGTGTGAGAGAGCAGCAGGGTAAGGAGCTTTCCTCCAAACATTTGGCTTTCTCTGAGTACAATCTAGCCAACTCTTCAACTATCTATGGTAATGAGAGGTAAGAATGTCATGAATCAAAATGGCCCACAGATAATCCAGAAACGTTATGCAAGCCAAGAGCACCAACCGGGTCCCACTCTGAAGCTTTATGAAGATCTGCTATGCACAGAGAGTCCTTTTCGTGGCGTGCTCACCCACCAGCAGAGACACTGCTCAACAACAGACAGCCAAGAGGCAGGAGCATTGAGGCAGGGAACTGAATATGGAGGAGGGAGTCCGAGGGAGGAGGCTGAATTGCTGCGGGAAGAGGCAGGTGCAGCCCTGGAGCTGCCCGAGCTGGAGTCTGGTTGCTCTGCTGTCTGCACCTGACCTTGGGCTGATAGCTTGCACACATTCAGGTTCAGATTCCTTTTCCTCAGCTTCAGATGCCTATGGAGGCTCTTTTTAGGACTGAAAAGAAAAACAGATTTAACCATAACACCTTTCTCTTCTTACCTCTACCCCCTCACTCTGAATTTACTGTGGTACTTGTGGCATGCCTCATCAGGAGGCCTGACAGGTAAAATCAGTATTCCTAAGACTTGCAGCTCTGGAAGATTCTCTCCCACTCCTTCCCAGACCTGTAGGAGGGATTTCTCATGCTGTCAGTCGACTCACTGAACAGAGCCTGTCTGTTGGGAGGGCAAAGGCACACACTTGTGGTTCCTGGAGGAAAAATGTCTTGACTGTGAGTTATTACCATTGGCACAGGAACTAAGGATGACAGTTGTAAGGCTGACCTTAGGATTTTTGTAAACAAAAAAGTGAGAGACATGCCTTTTTTTTTTTTTTTTTTTTTTTAACACTGTCTGGATAAATTGATGAGAATATGGACTTTGGAGGTGGTAGCCAATCCTGGAATCCTCTTCTGTGTCCATCAGCTGCGGGGTGTTGGTTGTGTCATCTGACCTTCTGAAGCCTTAATTTTTCTTCTATAAAGTGGTAAGACTATAAGAATCGATTGGATTGGTGTGCAGAATGCTGCCTGCCATCTGGAAAGGGCCCTCCACCAATGCTCCTTTCTCCCCACTCCTGGAGTAGGTAGCCCTTCTGGGCAGGTGTCTCCTAGAGGGATGACATTGACCACGGGCCTCCAGGTGTTTGACGATGACTCACAATGAAGCATCTCCTTCCATTTTCTGCTCCCTCCCCTGCTAAGGCAATTGTGAGGACATTTACCCAGATTCTTAAGACATAGATCCTTTAAGCCCCAATCCTAATGCCCTGACGTAAGAAATTTTAAAGGTAGAAGGAACCTTGGGCGTACTGTTAAGAAGAAGGAGGAGGGGGAGGGTGAAAGGGGACAGGCAAGGGGTGGAGGAAGAAGAAGTATAGAAGAGTATGAACAGTATGATACCACTGTGTAAAACTAATAATGAAGGGAGAACAAGATAAGCTTACAGAGGGGGCAGTATTTCTGGAAGGGGACGTGAGAAACAAAATGATTGTCTCCGGGGAAGGGAACAGTTGGAGGACAGTTGGACGGAGCCTCAACACTGTATACCTTTTTGTACCTTTTGCAGTTTGTGCCATGAACCCGTATTATCTAAACAGAATCACCATGCACACTTACAATGAATTAGGAAAGTTAGGACCCTGAGGCTCAGAGGAGCGCAGTGGCCACAGCTAAAGATGGCGGCAGGGCTGGGAGGAGGACCCAGGCAGGCGTCCAGGGCCGATGCGCCCTGTCCACTGCCTCGACTGCCAGCCCGCGTGGCCAGGGGCGTCCTTCGAAGGCCGGTGAGGTCTGTGTGGCTCTGGGAGCTGAAAGGGCCCATTCTTCTCTTGTTGTCCCTGGCGTTGAACGTCTTGGCCTGCAGCGTGCCGCCAGGTCCTCAGGAAGTTTTTAGATCCTTCCCCAGGACAGCTACGAGAAGAATAAACGGACTTGGCCGTTGGTGCCTTTCCAGACTCGGTGCAGGCAAAGCCCCAGGTGCTCCCTGCCTGCTGGCCAGTGGCGGGTCGCCTCACCCGCTGGGAACGGGAAGGAGGAGGGCTGGGAGCACATCCGGAGAGACCGCACTCCCCCCGCCACCCGCCTCTTTGAACTCTTTGCCTCCCCCTAATTGCCGGTCCGTAGAGACCTGGCTGAAAATTAGTTTAAATGCTAAATTGAGTTTGAAACCACTAGTCTCAGCCCCTCTGGAAACGGGACACCGTGTAAAAATAGAAACTTTAAATCAACTTGTTTTTCTAAGCTTTATACAGCTTTGCTGTGAGGTTCAGGATCCTTTGGCAAATACATTGCCTTTGAAGAGAATCAGGTGTGCCGGGAGGATTCTTTCAGGATGAAATTGGCTACCCTTCACTACGAAAAATCAGGACTGCATAAAATAACCCCGAAAGGAGAGGCTTTGCCTGAACTGAGCTTAACATCAGGGCAGCTGTCACCCACTGCCTAGATTTTTTGTGCAGTTGAAGGGTTAGCCAGCCGAATTCTTTCAGTGGTAGAATCAAATAGTAATTAAAAGCAAATGATTGCCCGGGAAACGCCAGAGCCTCAGGATCAGACTTGTAAGCAAATGGAATTGGTCTTTCGCCAAAATCCTGCACTGATTTAGCCACAGGGTCGTAAATCAAAGGGGTTGTCTGAAACCAGACAACTTTCCGCAAGCCGTGTATCTCAAGTATTCTGCCCCAGCACATGCATAGCACATCGGAGGAGGACAAGCACCGAAGTGTTTTAAAGAGTAGCTGAGGACTGAAAAGGAAGAAGGAAATACTCATGGGCTTTCTGTCCTGAATTCTGTAGAAACTTCTAGACTGTGAACGAGCATTCGGTTTTGAGGGAGCTTGCTTTTCCAAGCCTTTTCAGAGTATGTGAGAAATACAGAGACTTTCTGCTATCTGTGACATCAGAGAGACTGTGGACCAGGGCCGTGGGCAGCACACTTCTCGGGCCAGCTCCGGGAGATGGCTGTGCCGTGGGAAGTGGCTCCTCCTTAGGCATGTGCTTGGCGGGGACCCCGGACGGGTGGGTAAGTGGGTGTCACGGAACTGACAGTAGAGGGAGCCGTGCATGGTGTTTGTGGAAGATCTTGTGTTCTTTCTCTTCCCGCCAGCGTAGGGAAAGGAGACGGGCTTCATGGAGGCGACAGGGAATGGAAGAGGTGATAGAGGACCGGAGAGCTCAAGGAGTCATGACCTAGGAAAGCCCGTCTCGCATTAAGGATGAATCCTAAAGAGAAGCGTGGCCCAGCTCGCCGGGGCTGGGTGTTGCAAATGTTGCACATCATAAGGGAAGACAGAGCTGATGACTGGGGTTGAGTGATGGGGTCTTGACTGTGAAAGGGTTGCCTGTGTGGACCTTTTATTTGGGCCAAAGTATGAAATGCCATACAGTTGCTCTGCCTCATAGCTGCTGGCATACACTTTTACTGCAGAAACAGTTCATTACATTTCTTGACTCCAGAGTGTTTCAGCAGATAAACAGACATGCAAGGTTGCTTTATTTAAGGAGTTAGCAGACCAGGAAATACTTGTTGTCAGGGACGGAACAAGTGGTAAACATTTCATCTCTTAAAAGGCAAGAGAGGGGTGCCTGGGTGGTGAAGCATCCGACTTCGGCTCGGGTCGTGATCTTGCGGTTCATGAGTTCCAGCCCCGCGTCGGGCTCTGTGCTGACAGCTCAGAGCCTGGAGCCTGCTTCAGATTCTGTGTCTCCCTCTCTCTCTCTCTGCCCCTCCCCTGCTCACAGTCTGTCTCTCTCTGTCTCTCAATAATAAATAAATGTTAAAAAATTAAAAAAAAAAAACAAAAAACCAAAAAACCAAGAGAGCCCAGCGGACGGAGTGAGAGCCTGGGCGTGCCAGAAATCAACCATCCACAAAGTCTGTAGGAAGCCCATTCTGTGGGAAGAGTGGAAGAGGGGCGGACCCTTGGATGGGCCAGACCTTGGGGTCTGCTGGATTTACAGCAGATTTAATTTAATTATTACAATGAATCTACTTCAACTATTTAAATGAATTTAAATTGATAAGAGTATAAGAAACAAGCAAAAACATCTATGAGAAATTTTCTTCTGAAACATTTTTGAAGTCATTTGTTTTAAAGAACCAGCCTCTTAGGGCCCTTTACATCTGGCTGTTGAGTCTGTACATAATGTGTACGTGTAGGCAAGGTGGAGGCAAAATTGTCTTTTGTGTGATTTGCTGATGTTTTGCAAACTGGAAAGGCCTTTGTGGGCTAACGTCTCAGATTCTAGACTTCTTAGAGAACACCGTTCTAGGAAATGAAGGGTTGCTCCCAGAGACCCCCCCCCCCCCCCCACCGCCCCCAAACATGTGTACCTTCTAAACTCCAGGATGCAGACAGTGTGGAGTTGACTTCTGCCTCGGGAGACAGATGTGATCTGTGAGAGTCAGCAACCCACCTGGCCTGTGTTCTTCCATCCGCCTTCCATCCCCCGTCCCTTCGTGGGCACCATCAGCCACCGCTTGTGGCCCCGAAAGCTGCTGTTTTAAGACACAACAGGTGTGACCGTGGCTGTTCCCCTTGCTTCCTCCTGAAAGCAGAATCATCATGACTCATTGAGGTGGTCAGAATGAGCCCAAGTTCATGAACTCCTGGGATCCCAGATCTGAAAAGCACCCAGTGAGGCCCCTTCCACGAGGTGGTCAGCTCTCATTTGTGATGAATGCTGGCCTAATCTATTCATATTGTTAAATAGCCAGTGACCGCATTCAAGCAATCAGGCTGTCACTCTCGAACCTTTATCATACCCTCCGTGCTCCCCCCAGATGTCACGGGCAGTCGGAGAAAGGGAGAGTGCTTTGGTCTTAGTTTCAAAAGGCTTGATGAAGTTGTTCTCCAGTGAAATGGAGAGGCCCTGGGAAGTCTGTATGTGTAGGAATACCTACAGTAGAAATTTAATCAAATGTGTGGAGATTCGGAGTTGTAAAAAAAAAAAAATAAATAAAAAAGCTTTCAGCTCCAGTCATTGGCAGGTTTCTTCCTGAGAAACATGAATGTTTTTTATCCCATGGAAGAAAACTCTGTGAAAGGAACTTTCCATCATCTGTGCCCATTTCTCCTCCTCTTTGAGCAAAACTTTTAGACCAAGAAATGTTTTATTCATCCTGCTTTTCTAGTTGATCTGTTCACAGCAAGATGATATCAAGTAATTTCTTCCATTCTGGGAAGACGCTGGAAACAAGTGGATACTGTCAGCAAATGTTGTCGACGCACCAAGTCTCTCCAGAAATAAATATTGGCAAGGAACGAGAGAAAGCCTAGAGAATCCCTATCAGTCATCGGCCACAGAAGACCTTTACCCAGGGACCCGAGTCCTTGACAGGGAGACATCTGTTCTTTGCAGGACCTCAGCCTAAGAGACAGCCTGGGGCCAGGGCGTAGCGCTCAGCAAAGCCCAAGACCAAATTATGCTCCAGATTCTACTTTTGGCTTGTAAAGTCATCTGGGCCATGTTATTCTATCTCTCTGTGCCTTGGTGGCCTCATCTATGAAGTGTCCCCGTGGTGTCTTTGAGAGGTTGTAAAGCTAAGGGGATGGTGTACTTGAACCTCCTCAGAATCAAATGTCCTGTGTGTGCAAAGCTGCCCTTAGCTGACGTGTTGCCAGGGCGCTGGGCAGGAGAACAGAGTGGGCAAAGCCCCACTCTTTGCCTAGAACATTGCTCGCTTATGATGTTGAAGGTTCATCTTTCGTTTTTAGAGTAAGTTTGGTTGTTTTCTTTTACGATGTTAATTACATAGGGATCTTTTTTTCTCCCCTCCTCCTTCAGAATTAAAGCTTTTTATGGTTGGTGGAAAGAGTAGTAACAAGGAGACATATTCTGGTCCCTTTGCTTTAACCTTCAGATCTTTTGTGTTCAGAAACCCAGACTTCAAAGCAGCCCTTTCTAAGAATCAGGGAGGGGAGTGATGTAGAAAGAAGCCCAGTGGGAGAGCCTACAAACCGACAGCTTCTCAGAGGAGAATCACGTATCAGAGTGTGGACCAAAAAAGAGAGCAATTGCATAAAGCAAGTGATATTCCATACTACACATGACTCTTCATGTCGAAAAACTCTTCTCATTTAGTAGTGAAGAGCTGCGATTTAAGGAAAGCATCCTGAAAAAGAGAAACGTTAGAGCCAGTACAGTGTATAGGTCTTAATTTCTGCTTCCCCATCATTGTTCCTATAGGCCTTTGGGGTTTTATTCAAGCCGAGGATGGTGGGAATGAAGAGCACAAAAATCTAAAAATCTGTCCATAAAACAGAGTGGTTTCCCCTGTACCTAACCATGACTAAAACTGGTCTCTTGGTGATAACATCCACAAAGAGGTCAAAAATCCCACCCCTGTTTGCTACATCTTTGGTTTTTTAATGCCTTCTCAAAAGTTGTTATCAAAAGTTACTAGTCGGCAATAACCAGAAAAGCAACCCTGTTAAAAAATGGGCAAAGGACTTGAATAGACACGTCTCCAAAGAAGATACACAAATAGCCCATAAGCACACGAAAAGATGCTCAACATCACTCCTCATTAGGGGAACATAAATCAAAGTACAGCACACCATACCCATTCGATGGCTGTTATCAAAAAGAGAAAAAAAATACCAGTTGGCAGGGATGTGGAGAAATTGGGACCCTTGTGTACCGTGCGTGGGGGTGTAAAATGGCGCAGCTGCTGTGGAAAACAGTATGGTGGTTCCTCCGAAAGTTAAACACAGAATTACAGTGTAATCCAGAAATTTCACTTCTGAGCACATGCCCAGAGTTCCTGAAAGTGGAGTCTTAAATAGCTTGTACACCTGTGCTCATAGCATCGTTACGCACAGTGGCCAAAAAATGGAGTGTTCGGGGCGCCTGGGTGGCGCAGTCGGTTAAGCGTCCGACTTCAGCCAGGTCACGATCTCGCGGTCCGGGAGTTCGAGCCCCGCGTTAGGCTCTGGGCTGATGGCTCAGAGCCTGGAGCCTGTTTCCGATTCTGTGTCTCCCTCTCTCTCTGCCCCTCCCCCGTTCATGCTCTGTCTCTCTCTGTCCCAAAAATAAAATAAAACGTTGAAAAAAAAAATTCAAAAAATGGAGTGTTCGTCAACAGATGAATGGATAAACAAAGTGTGGTCCGTACATACATTGAGATACTATTCGGCCTTAAAAAGGAAGGGAATTCTGCAACATACTGCACCATGGATGAACCTTGAGGGCATTATGCTAAGCGAGATAAGCCAGTCCCAAAAAAACAGTAAGTTCTGTATGCTTTCACTTGTGTGAGGGACCTAGCGTCGACGGAAAGTACAAGGGTGATTGTCGAGGGCTGGGACTGAGAGAATGGGGAGTTGTTGTTTCTTGGGTACCGAGTTTCAATTCGGGAGGACGGAAAAAGTTCTGGAAGTGGACGGTGGTGATGGTTGCACAACCGAGTGAATGTACTTAGTACCACGGAGCCGTGCACTAAAAATGGTTCAGATGGCAAGTTGTGTGTTATGTATATTACCACAATTAAAATAGTTTAAGAGGGGGCGCCTGGGTGGCGCAGTCGGTTGAGCGTCCGACTTCAGCCAGGTCACGATCTCGCGGTCCCTGAGTTCGAGCCCCGTGTCGGGCTCTGTGCTGATGGCTCAGAGCCTGGAGCCTGTTTCCGATTCTGTGTCTCCCTCTCTCTCTGCCCCTCCCCCATTCATGCTCTGTCTCTCTCTGTCCCAAAAATAAATAAACGTTGAAAAAAAATTAAAAAAAAATAGTTTAAGAATTTGGCAAGATCAATACCTAAGGGCCAGGTTCTTCCCATTGTGTCCCTCAATTCTCACTGACCCAACTCCTGGACGGCGAGCTTCCTTTGCTTGTGGCCTGCTTTTCTCTGTTGCCAAACAGGAATTCTTCCTCCAGGTCCCCATCTCAAAGGTCAGGACCCTGCCCCATTATTCTTAAAAATGCCAAGTGGACTCCAGGTGCTACCATGGCACCTTTCTGGAACAGCCTCAGCCAGGCTGGACGGTCCTCTTTCTTTCCAGAGCCGTCTTCCGCACAGCTCAGCATCCTTGCCTATTACAATAGGCCCGGGCACCAGAACGCTGCTGTCCTGTCTGTGAAATCTCAGGGATTTGGATCTGAGTACTGGGCTGGTTTTACTCAGACTGTGTGGGGCAGGGGCAGGGGACCAGGGAGAGCAGGTATGGTTTGGTAAAGGTGCTGGTCATGATGACACTTGTTAGCAGTTAAGAGGCTGCTTCCTCTTCATATGTGTTATAGACATTTTGTTCACTTTGCATCCCAGACTTTGAGTATCAGAACCCCATTCCAGGGTAAGAAGTTTGGATTCTTCCCCTCCTGATAGTTGACTAAGAAAATACATAATGACAAAACTACTGAATTTGGTGGTGCTTTGTTTTATTTATGTTTATTTTATTTATTTTTTATTAAAATTTTAGTTAGCCTATAGCATGATACTGGTTTCAGGAGTAGAATTCAGTGACTCATCACTTATATGCAGCACCCAGTACTCATCCCAACAAGTGCCTTCCTTAACACCCATCACCCATCTAGCCCATCCCTCACCCACCTCCCTCTATCAACCCTCAGTTAAGAGTCTCTTGTGATTTATTTCCCTCTCTCCTCCTTTTTTCCTCTTCCCGTATATTCATCTGTTTTGTTTCTTAAGTTCCACATGTATTTGTCTTTCTCCGATTGACTTATTTTGCTCAGTATAATACATTCTAGCTCCATCCACATCGTTGCAAATGACAAGATCTCATCCTTTTTGATGGCTGAGTAATATTCCATTGCATAGATATACCCCATCCTCTTTACCCAGTCATCAGTCAATGGACATTTGGGCTCTCTCCATAGTTTGGCTATTGTTGATAGTGCTGCTGTAAACATGAGGATGCCTGAGTCCCTTTGAAGTTGTATTTTTCTGCCCTTTGGATAAATACCTAGTAGTACAATTGCTAGGTCGTAGGGTAGTTCTGTTTTTCTTTTTTTGAGGAACCTCCATACTGTTCAGAGTGGCTGCACCAGTTTGCATTCGGTGGTGCTTTAACTGCATTTTTATCTTATCCACCCTAACCTGTGTTTGCACCTGTAGTGAGAGACATGCCTCTATTTAGTCTTCCTGTCAAATGCCATGCATGCCTGCGATCCAGCTCCCTGGGCCTCATCTGAGAAGTTTCTCCCCAAAGTGATTCTGGGTGCACTGAGTGGGAGCCATCTTAATCTACTGCTAATTTCTTGCAGCAGTTATGCAAGCAGAATGACCCCCATTTTACACATTAGGACATTGGAATAGAGATTAGTGACTTGCCAAGGTCACCAGCCGCTCAGCCGGCAGTCACCGCTGAAAGCATGGGGCTGGCCCGTGGCTCCCAGGACTTGGCCAGAACTTCTCCTTCTGTGCACAGAATGTGTAACAGATGCATCGGGACCCCAACACAGTGAGGACTTGGCCTTCATCTCACTCTCTGGCGGCCCACTTGATCTTACCATCTACAAGCCATAATCGGTGTTAGCAAAGGAAGCCTTCTCTCCCCTCAGTGACAATCTAGGCTCCTCTAACAAGCACGGTGACAAGTTAGTGAGCCTTGAGTTCTCCCTGGAGGAGAATGTGGAGGGAGGGCAGCTCCCTCGCTCTCAGAGACATCCGAGCACTTAACTAAACAAGCGCAGGAACATCACGCTGAGTCAGTGCTGAAAATGAAAAGGCCTTGGGAAGTTGGATTCCTGACTTTGGGAAACACGTGTGTGCCCTCCTGGGAGTGCCTGCCAGTCGCTGTTACTCGGGCCTCGGGCCGCACCATTGAGCAGCTGCACACCCTGGGCCCCGTGGCTGGGGGAACCCCAGGCCGGTGTCCGGGAGCTGTCCCCCTGAGAGCGGGCCACAACTGTCACCCTCCTGCGACGGCACTGATTAGATTTGCCTCGTGCTTCTGTCCGCTTTGCCACAGCCAGTGTGGGAGGGAGAATTCCAGAGAGACGCTCCCCACGGCCAGGGGCAGGCAGCCCCTGGCACACAGGCGTCCTCTGACTGAGGTCAGATAGCCAGGCAATGGCGCGGGTGCTCAAGAACCCAGCTCTGCTGTCTTCTAGACCGTGGCATTTTGAGGGGAGCCCTGAGCCGTCTAGGCAAACAGCATTTATGTGGCTGGCAGTCATCTCTACTCACTGGAGGTTTTCTAAGCCACAACCCTAAACAGACAGCCCTTGTCCCCGAGGCTCTGTTAGCGTTCTGAAGCAAATGCAACAGGGAGGCACTCCCGGAAGAGCCGCAGCTATCTTGCACTAATTAAGTGGCTCAAAGCTATAAAGCAGGAAGCAAATGAAGAGCCCATAAACCTTGAAACCTTGGGGCCAACAGACCCAAATGCATGTGCGTGCTGACTTCTCAGAGGCCGCTGCTCTCGCCCTCTTTCCGGCCTCCTCCTTTATGCCCTCCTTTGAAAGGACCCCTGCCTTACTACGCAGCTCCCCTTGTCATCCCAGCAATTAGAACGTTATCCTTTTTGTGTGTGTTATTTTGTGTGTCTCATCATTGTTTTTAGTGGGAAAAAAAATCTGTCAAATACACACACAGAATTTCCATCTTAACCATGTTAGGGTATCTGGTTCGGTGGCATGGAGTACGTTCACACCGTTGTGTAGCCGTCTCCCCCATCCATCCGCAGAGTTTTTTCATCTGCCTGAACTGAAGCTCTGTCCCCTTCAAACACTAACTCCCCGTTCCGCCCCTCCCCCCCCCCGACGCGCCCCCCCCCCCCCCCCCCCCCCCCCGCCAGCCTGGCAACCACTGTTCTCCTTTGTCTCTGACTTTGATCACCACTCTGGGTCCCTCCTAGAAGTGGAATTGTACAGTTATTCGTGCTTTTGTGTCTGGCCTATTTTTTATTTACGTTTACTTAATTTTTTGAGAGAGAGACACACACACACAGAGCACGAGTGGGGGAGGGGCAGAGAGAGAAGGAGACACAGAATCGGAAGCAGGCTCCAGGCTCCGAGCTGGCAGCGCAGAGCCCGACACGGGGCTCGAACTCACAAACCGCGAGATCGTGACCTGAGCCAGAGTGTGTCTGGCTTATTTCGTTTAGCGTCATGTCGTCAGGGCTCATCTGTGTTGTAGCGTGGGTCAGAATTCCCTTCCCTTTTCAAGATTGAATAAAATTTTGTTGTATGCGTGGACCACATCTTGTTTATCCATTCACTCGTCAGTGCACATCGGGTTGTTTTCATCATTTGGCCATGTGAATAACGCCGCTGTGAACACGGGTGAACAGCCGTCTCCTCAAGACCCTGGTTTCAGTTCTTCGGACTATAAACCGGAGGTGGGGTTGCTGGCTCCTACGGTAGTTCTTTTCCACAGCAACTGCCCCGTTTTCCATTCCCACCAGCAGTGCACGAGGTTTCCAGTTTCTCCACATCCTTGTCAACACTGTTAGGCTCAGATGTTTCTCACAGTAGCTGTCCCAACGGGTATGAGATGAGGCTCGCCTTTCTGAAGTCAAGTGTCCAGGACGTGTGATAGGATTCTAAAGAGAGTACACATCGCGGCTGAAATAGACAAGTCCCTGATGTCGGTGCTCACAGGTGCACTCGAGCCCACACCAGCGCGCACACACACCCACCGCGACCCTCCTGTCTGTGCCCAAGGGCGTAGCTCCAGGTGTCTCTTGGGTTCCCAGGTGGCTAGTAATGGTGCCTTGCCCGGCCCCACTGGTGAGCCTCACTTGAAGGAAGCGTGTGTGCGCTGCTCTGTCGTGGAGACAAACGTCTCTCCGTGTGTTTGTTTCTTGGCTCCAGAACCACGACCACGCCTGCATAGCCTGCCGCATCATCCACCGGTCAGATGAGCACCGCCCGCCGCTCCTGCCCCCCAAGGCTGACCTGACTGTCGGACTGCACGGCGAGTGGGTGAGCCAGCGCTGCGAGGTGCGGCCCGAGGTCCTCTTCCTCACGCGTCACTTCATCTTCCATGACAACAATAACACCTGGGAAGGGCATTACTACCACTACTCCGACCCCGTCTGCAAGCACCCCACCTTCACCATCTACGCCAAGGGCCGCTACAGCCGGGGCGTGCACTCCTCCAGGGTCATGGGAGGAACTGAGTTTGTGTTCAAAGGTAGGGCTTCCGCCTCGACTCCCAAGGGAGCAGCCCCACGGGTGAGAAAGTGGGCAGTTTGGGGACATTTTTGTCCAGGCAGAGCCTGAGGGAAAGGGTTTTTCTTCTGGTAGAGATGTTGGGGGAGAGATTAGGGAGGACTTTCTGCTTCAAGCTCATCATTCGCCACAGCCTCTGAGGTCCTCTCTGCTCAGAATGGGGCCAACAGGGGTGGCTCAGCCCATGGGCCACAGTGCTGGAGCCGCCCACCCCGCTGTGCACGGTGTCAGATGTGGTCAAGGAGCATGTTCTCCTAGTAATGAAGCCTCAAGTCTGCATGTTTCCTTTCTTGTGCACAGCTCATGGCGACTCTGAGCTGCCCCTGTGATAACATCACACTTACTTGCTGCATTCAGTGTACTTTCTCGAGTGGGCAGTAAAGAGCAGGTGTTAGTCACACCGCAGGTGCTCCCACAGTTGTCCTTTCCAGCGCTGAGTTTGTCACGCGCTTAAGAGTTGTCATGTGCTCGGGTTGAGGAGGTTTGAGATTTGCAATGATTACCTAAGCGAGGAAGGTAAGGTGAGGGGTGAAATTCACCAGGCTGTTATCAGCAAGGGAGGCCTTGTGGCCTCTATTTCTAGAATCTTTTAAGCTTGTACACCTTTTTAAGACGGAGTCAGTCATGTGATTGACAAATAAAGGAGAGGTGGCCCAGAAACTGGGTGTGACCCCTTCTAGGATGGCATTCCGTGGTTCAGTCTTTTTAATGTGAAGTATTTCTGCTGACCCAGATAAGTCCCAGGGCATCTTAACCCTCCTCTTAGAAAGATTTTCCCCAGGAAATATGGACCTTTGCTAGATTTGGCCAAGAGAACAACCATCTCTGTCTGATTCCACCCCGAAGCTGCCTTGGTATACATAAAATATAATCCCCTGGGGTCTTTCAAAAACAGCCCTCTCCAAGCACTGGGATTTTTTATTTAATGCGTTTACTCACATTTTCCTTGCTCGCAGCCTAATTTATTTTAGTCGCCTGATCTATGGGCCAGTATAGGTGCTAATTAGTATAGGTGTGTGACATGACAGCAAAACTAAAAACCTCCAAACCTTTCATAAAAATAAAATTCCAGTTTGCGTCGAATATTTGGTCGATCCCGAAGAGTCAGTGTTCCCAAAGACAACTCCTTGGAGACCCTCTGTGTGACAGTTTGATTTCACACTAACAGGCAGTCAACCACAGTCTGGGCTCCGCATTTATACACCAAATACAGTCTACCTGCATTGTATTCAATGTGACGGCCATTCGGACCAACACGTTGAACTCTTCCCACTGGGGAATGCTTTTAGGGAGGCCGCGACAGGTGGGTGGCTGCGCAGGGTCGGGTTTAGAGCAGGTGGCCTGTGCAGACAGAGTGCTTTCTTCACCGCACGCCACCCCCTTAGAGTCACCACCCTGTCGTCTCTCCTTCTCAGTGAACCACATGAAGGTCACCCCCATGGATGCGGCCACAGCCTCGCTCCTCAACGTCTTCAATGGGAACGAGTGTGGGGCCGAGGGCTCCTGGCAGGTGGGCGTCCAGCAGGACGTGACCCACACCAACGGCTGTGTGGCGCTGGGAATCAAGCTACCTCACACCGAATACGAGATCTTCAAAATGGAGCAGGATGCCCGCGGCCGCTATCTGCTGTTCAACGGCCAGAGGCCCAGCGACGGGTCCAGTCCGGACAGGCCTGAGAAGAGAGCCACCTCCTATCAGATGCCCTTAGTCCAGTGTGCGTCTTCTGCGCCCAGAGCCGAGGACTTCTCCGAGGACCACCGGGGTCACCAGTATGGGAGCCGGGCGCCAGGGAGGAGCGCTCGTCCCCTGCTCCTGGCCACGCTTGCTGGCCTTTTGACTCTCCTGCAGTGGCACGTCCTCAGATAGAAGTTGTTAAAAAGCTATATGTTTTTCCACACCAGGATTCCTTACAACTTACAGGTTTTCTTTACAAAAAGGAAGGACACTTATTGTGATGCACTTGAATGGCCGAGAACTGTGGCTCCTTTTCTGCTGTCCGGCCCCCTCCCTCCCGGCCTGAGTCCTGAGCAGCGCTGTTTGAAGTTCCTGCTTTGAACTCCGTCCATGGGATCCCAGGCCTGGGTGCCTTCTCAAGAGTAATTGCACTTTAAGACCGCAGAGAGTGTCGAGCTAGTGTGTGTGGTAGAGGGGGCAGGGTGACAGCTAAGTCCTCTTCTTTTCTTCCCTGTAATTATTATTAAACTTCCGAGTTAAACTTAAATGGATATCAAGCTATGGCGTTTTTTTGCCACTATACCGCAGTCGCTTCCTGTCCTCCCTCAAAACTGCTTTACGACCTGGGAATCCAGTGTGGAGTTGGTTTGGAACTGCAATCAAGACACCTTTCATTAATAGAGAAGAGACTTGGGTGTAGATATGTACATAGGGAAAGACACAGGGTTTAGCTTAACCGCCTCGACAGCCTTTATGCAAAAAAAAAAGGAGGGAATCCAAGCTTTCAGATGTTGAGTGCAAAAGTATCTGTAATTCAAGTTTCAACATAATTTAAAGTATCACTGTTTTAACTGGTGGGGAAAGGAGACTCGGTTTCTGGGTGGCTGCAGGACACACACTGCTTTATTCCTGCTCCGTTGACGAGGGCGGTTGAGCAAATATCAAAAGCAGTACAGACAGGAACAGTGACCTCCGGGATGGTCACAGTGTGTTAAATGCCACCTTACTGATAGAAAGTGCCTGTTCCTTCCACAGTTGCCTCTTCGTGGGACCGTCGTCCTGGCTCACGGTGTTTCTGGTGAGGGGCGACCAGACGTCTTCACTCTGCCATCTCTGCTAACTTCAAAGATGACTGTTCAGAGACCACGCTTTGCTGTTAAGGGGCCTGGCCGTTCAGAGAGTGCAGTGAAGGCACCCTCACGGGGGTGCTGCACTAGACCCTCGACTCGTGTGAAACCCAGGCTCTGGGTAAAGCCGCTTTCTCATCGGACATGCCAGCTTGACTCGATTTCTGTCCTGCTGTTGCCTTGGCCGTGTGGCAGAGAGTCTCAGGGTCACCTTCTACAGAATCTGTGAGCGTCTTCCTCACAGGCACTGGGAGGGCGCCTGAGTCACGTCTGCCCATTACTCTGGATTATTACAAACGGTGCTGTCTGCACACCAAGTGCTATGATGGAGGGAAATAGCAAGTCACTGAAAGCCTGGATGCAACCGGAAGTGAGCATCAAACCATGCTCAAGGTCAAGAGTCATACTTGTATTTAAAAATTAACTTTATGAAATGCTGTAGCATTCAGGATGGTGATAAGTTAAATGGATAGCATGGAGCACCAAAGTGCTTTATCTTTAGAATATATTTTAAGTTGTGGTGCATACTGAGGGGGGTTATTCAAATGAAAATACTAACTTAAATGTCTGCCGAGTTTCATAAACAAAGATGTCAACGATACTCCCACAGAATACATTTTGCCTGTGGATCTATTTAATACTAATGCTATCTTTAAAGGATATAATAAAATTATGTGGAAAACTATGTTCACCGCTAAAGAATACCTCAGTGATTTGCCATAAAAGTGATAGATTTATAGCCATTTAATTCACAGCCACTCACCTAGACTTAGCTGCTCACACTCTTAAAAAGTACACACAGGGGCGCCTGGGTGGCACAGTCGGTTAAGCGTCCGACTTCAGCCAGGTCACAATCTCACGGTCCGTGAGTTCGAGCCCCGCGTCAGGCTCTGGGCTGATGGCTCAGAGCCTGGAGCCTGTTTCTGATTCTGTGTCTCCCTCTGTCTCTGCCTCTCCCCCATTCATGCTCTGTCTCTCTCTGTCCCAAAAATAAATAAATGTTGAAAAAAAAAAAAAGTACACACACACACACACACACACACACTTATATCCAAATACATAGGTATTAACATGCATATAATGTATGTGTATGTCTATGTGTCTTAGGGACAAGGTGGCATTCATGTGGTCATATCACTTTCTGATACTCTATACAGAGAATGGCCAGTATAATTTATTCACAAGTTACCAACTCAATTAGGTGTATGCCTGTCACTTGCTGTATCCCCCACATTTATCACATCTTGTCTTGGTTGTGTCATGCTAACACACATAAGGGTTAGGAAGTTAGTAGCAAGCAGGTCCACGTGTAAATTCTAGGTTTGGTGAAAGAAGTAAGTAAATAAAGGACGGCTCTTCTAGACTTCCCTGGCCTGCTACAACTAGACTTGCTCCCTTCCTGGGTAGTCGCTGATGATGGTCAGGATCAGGAAGTTGTTCCTTGGGCGAGCATTGTAAACTCAAAGTTGACCTTGGACTCAGAAGCCTCCTGGAGCCTCCAGTCCCCGACCTGTGCGGACATGACAGATCTGGTCATCTGCTGAGAGTAGTAGCTGACACCGGGCCCAGTGTCTGTGATGTCCATCCCGCCATCCTGAACAGTCCGCGATGATGCCACAGTGCCGTGGCAGCCCACGGGGGTGACTCTCAGCAGTGCCCAGCACCAAGGACGCCTGCAAGAGAGGCTGGGGGTCAGGGCATCCTCCATGGGGCTTTACACACACCTTGTAAACATGACTGGATTAATGGAAGTCCTGTGATTCCTGGTTGAAGGGACGGCTTTCACAATCATAAAAAAGCCATTCTGTATCCCACCAACTCTTTAAATATATCTTGAAAACAAAGATGGTGTTCAAAACAGTCCACACACTCGTTGCCATGTTTTATTGTAACGTGGTAATCCCCCCTCCCCCCGTCCCTACAAGACTTACTAGGCACGTGGCAATGGAGTGCAGAAACCGACAGATGGCACCTCACTGGGCATTTCGGGATGCTGTCCTCGAAGGAAAATGCAGACCATCCCAAAGTGGTGATATTGGAGCAAGGATGTGGGGTGTAAATACAAGCGAGAGTGGGTCCACTCTCACACACAGACTTTCTCTGCCCGGCACAGAACTTTCCGGCCATTTCGAGACATTGAAGCTTTCATGAATCCAAACATCTTTCGTAAGGATACCTCTGTGTCCAGAATAAATAAAGGTAGCTGGGGCAGATGTTTCTCACTGATTTCTGGATTCATGAGAAAATGTGTAAGCACTCTTTCCTGAATCACGTGTCCTAAAGTACTAATTCTTTAAATCCCTGTGATGGTCCAAGGGTGTTTCCGGCTAGCAGGGTAAACAGTCTCTGAAGGTACGTGGGACTCCTATTTTATGATTGTCCCATTTCCCCGGTGTTCCAGCAGGCAGAAGTAAGTGACACTATCATGAGAAAAAAATACTGGGGCGGGGGGGGGTTATGACCTCCAGCTTCTCCATTGACTGAGACGTGATGACGTTATGTCACATCGCTCACGTGACATAACCACATTACTCCAGGGGAGACCCGACACCAAGTTGTGCTCCACAAAGGGTGCCACACTGAGCAAACACAGCTCTTTTACTCTAATGCACGGCACACTGGGCAGCAGGTTGCAGGATCCAACCGGTGGGCACCCCCATGGTTTCCGTGGATTCCTTTTGGTCTCTTGGTGTCTCACATCTGCCACACAGTCACCTCTGAGAGCCCTACGCCCTCTGGAACACCACCTGACAAATTCCACACCCCCTTCACTTAATCAATCTTGCGTAGCTCTTATCTTAGAATTTAGAGGTTAGAGGGTTTGCGGGCACAGAGAGCAGCACTTTGCAGCCCCAGGCCTCCACGCCACCGCGGCAACCGGTGGGTAAATCTTCATCCTCCTGAGCTGGAGGGGCTCCTGGCAGCTTGGTCAGCCGCTCAGGGACTGCTCCGGCCTTCTTATTCCTCCTGAAGTGTCTCCCTCTCAAGCGATATGAAAGGCTGGGAAAGATCCTCAGAAGGCTGGGAATTGTATTTCCTGAGGACTTTAGGCACTTGAGGCTCGGGCTTTTTCTGCAGCAGATAAGGCAGCATAGGTAGGACAATTGAGAGGATGTATGTAACCTTCAGAAGATCAAGGTTATAACAAACAGGTGAGGGACACTGTGTATTAAGAAAGCTCATTTATGGGGCGCCTGGGTGGCTCCGTCGGTTCAGTGTCTGATTCTCGACTTGGGCTCAGGTTATGATCTCACAGTCAGTGGAATCAAGCCCCGTGTCAGGCTCTGCGCTGACAGCTCAGAGCCTGCTTGGGATTCTCTCTCTCTCCCTCTCTCTCTGCCCCTCCCCCATTCTCGTGCACATGCTCCCTCTCCGTCAAAATGGATGAATAAACATTTCACAAAATTTTTAAAAATAAATAAAGCTCATTTACAGAATATCTTCCTGTTCCCTAACTAAAATAGGCTGTGTTCTCATACGCTAGGCCCAGGGCAATGCATCTGCCCTGGAATCAGTTTGAAGTCTTGAGATATCTCATTGAAACTGAGATATCTCATAGATGGAAAAATTAGGATATCGGTTGCATATTGCGGTCTTACCCTCTCAGTCCCAGCATCACTTACGTAAAAGAAAATAGTTAACCAGCCTCGCAGTATTCTCAACTCATAGTGCCTAAGTAGAGCATTAAAAAAAAAAAAATTCCCTGAAAAGAGTGTGCAGTCTCGAAGCAAAAGAGAGTATATTGCATTGTATTAGAAGCAAGCAGCTTGCCCTGGGAAACTCGTATTTGCAAGAAAATACCTCTTCCGCTATTGCTGCCTTGCTCTCCCTGGAAACAAAAGACACCTTAGGAACACATAGGGCTGCTTTGTCTTAAAATCCCTTTGCACAAGTTAAGCTTTTGAAATGAATTCTTTTCCTAATATCGGATGGAGAGCACAGCAATACGTGCACCGTGGGCCATTAAAAAGAAAGAACCTCGTTTATAGAGTTCTCTGCCACCTATGTAGAAAGAGAGGCAATCATTATCCAATTCCGGTGGACATCTTTATGCATTTTCAATGCTTTTTCGGCCCTTTATCAATGGGAAGATCTTTCTGTTTTTTTTAAACCGTGTGTGTATTTTTTCAACGTACAAATCAGTTCTTCCCCATTACGTGTTCCAGATTCTATTGCCCATGAAATTTGACCAGGTGTTAAATGTTTGTTAAAATAAAGCTAGCGAATAGCCTTAAACAAGCATTAAACTGCCTGGAAACTTCGATCAGCTCTAGAGCAGACCAAAAAGGCATTATTAATTTCATGTTATAGATGATGAAGGTGAAGCTCCCTGAGGTCAAGGATTAGGGAATCAAAGAGCTTTTAGTGAGCTGTTTTTTTTTTTTTTTTTATGCCCCAGCAGTTCAGCCTGGTTTTCTCAAGCACAGCAGCCGTTTCTTGAATGCTCACCGAATATATTGCATCATAACTGGTTGTCTACATATATTGCTTTGTTTAATCTTCAACCTAGTACCACGCTTTGCAGTCTGGAGTTCTTGCTGAAAAGTCTGGTCATGGTTTGCTTGTCCTAATTCCCTACAAACAAACCAGTTTTTCTTTAGGGACTTTATCACCCACCCTTCCAGAACATGTGGAGACGCAGTGAGCAAAGCTTATGAAGCATATGTTAGCCCCCGATCTCAGGATAGAGAGAGAAGAGAGACTCGGGGGGGGGGGGGGGCATTAGTCTCTGCTTTTAAGTTTGAGAGTGAAACTCCCAATCATTCTTCCCAGGATCAGGCTTGGGAAAGCCAAGGGAGCCTCTTTCCTCCCAGAAGGCTTCGGGAACCATCTGGACAGAACAACCGATGCCCTCTTTGCAACAAGTGGGCCTTTTCAACTTCCAAACCTCGTCAGGCTTGAGTGACGACCCTCAGTTCCTCAGCCAACCCAAGATGATTCCGTCCTGATCTTTCCTGGTTGGTCCAAGGTCTACTAGACCAATGGGTAAAGGTGCCTTCAGGATGGGCTCCTCACACACGAGCACACACTTGATATTTAAGGTTCGAGGGACAGGTATTTGAGCCCCTCGGGTCAAGCCGGAGAGATATTTAATGCACTCAGTGAAAGTCCTTAGAAACAGCATGTTGTGCCCATATGGGAGGGATCCTCTGGATAGAAGAACATGAACTAGCGTCCGTGCTCTCTGGGGCCAAAGTATATTTTAGGCCAACTTTCATCTTGGCCCTGGCTTATCACACAGTCCAGGTAAAGCCACATCTGCCAGAGTGGCTAAATAGCCATTGTTCAGTCCATCACTCACTTCAGCTCTCCATTGTGCCTTTCAGTTCTGTCACCCAAGTCAAATATTCAGCCATTGCTCCCCTTTGTGGGGTGGTGTTATCAGCCAGGCCATAGCCTAGACATTTCAGGTATACAGGCTCACCTACGTCTTGAGGATGAAGTTCTAGAAGCCATGCTCAGCAGGAGAGGCCCAGAGGAAAGTCCAGGGGAAGGACTCCATGGTAAGCTGAGCAGGGTAGTATCTGCTGGTTTCTCCAGGTCCAGATCTGGGCTCCACTTTTCCCCGCCTGGGTCCCCACACAGACGGCAGCCATGCACTCCCTGGCCATCCGACCGACTTCAGCCAATGGGGGTATAGGCGGGAGGAGAGGGGTGGGAGAGTCTGTGGAGAGGGTGTGGAGAGGACTGGCTGGTAGGAGCCCTGGCTCTCTCCCCATTGGCTCACTTTGGTCAGCTGCCAGAGCCATGGCTCCTACCAGACAGTCCTCTCCACACAGCTGTCTTCTCTGCTCTCTCTGGAAGCCCTTCCTCCCACACCCTGCATGGCTCCCCACCAGGCTTGGCCCTCGTTGCTTGCCCTTCATTTTTGGTGCATTCCTTCATAAATAACTTTCATTTCCCCCACTTTTGGTGACCAGCTTTGTAGCTTTGTTTTTCTATCTTTGTGGCACATCTGATCTCATTAGAGGGAACACATAAATATGCATTTGAATCTTTTTTTTTTTTTTTTTTTTCAGATGATGCCTTAGCGCTTCTAGGACATCTGGGCGAATCTGGTGGCAGCCTTTCCAAGGAGCTGCCTCCTTTCATAAGCAGTAAAGTCCTTCCTTACCTGACCCAATCTTCTGGGGCCCATGCCCACACATGTGGTGGCCCCTCACACTGCAGATCGCATTTCCATGGAGACAGGTTAACTGCTGGACAGGGGGAGGGGGCAAACAAAAAGAGGAGAGACGTGGACCAGAAGCTGAACTGCTCAGGTTCCATGAGGGCATGCTGAGTGAAAAATATTTTCCATATTACACAAACTTCACTCTCCACTTGGGGGAGGGGAGTAACTGATCATTTAATTCAGATCAGATTTCACGTTTTCACCCCAAGCTCTTTTCTATTTGCCTGCGTGCCCTATTAATCTTCCCGTAGGTGACTTACGTAGTCACTATGACTTTGAATTAGTTGACGCTTTTATTTTCAATATGAAGAGTTCAATGCCAAAACGTGGTGTGTGTTACATGTATTATTTTTTTATTATAGTAAGAAGATTGAGAATGTCTAGGCTTTTAACAGAATTTGAAATGTACAGGAAAGTATTGTGAACTATAGGCACGATGTTGTACAGCAGATCTTTAGAACTTACGTGTTTTGCATAACTGAAACTTTATGCCTATTGAAGAACAAGAACCATTTCCCTTGCCCCACAGCCTCTGACAACCACTATTCCACTCTCTGATTCTGTGAGTTTGACTATGTTGCATACCACATATAAATGCAATAATACAGCATTTGTCCTTCTGAGTGGCTTCTTACACTTAGCATAATGTACTTCTAGCTCATTCGTGTTGTCACATTTTGCAGGATTTCCTTCTTTTTTAATGCCGAGCAAAATTTCATGGTGTGCATATACCCCATGTATCCATTTGTCTGTTGATGGACATTCAGGTTGTTTCTACATCTTGGTTATTATAAACAATGCCGCAGCGAACATGGTACAGATATCTTTGTGAGACAGTGATTTCATTTCTCTTGAACAAATAGGCAGAAGTGGAATTGCTGGGTCAGATGGCAATTCTATTTTTAAGTATCTGAGGAACCACCATGTTCGTTTCCATGGTGGCCGCACCATTTTACATTCTCATCAGCAGTTACAAGGGTTCCAATCTCTCCATGTCTTCTCCAATACTTGTTATCAGTTTATTGTGGTGGTGGTGGTGAAGTGGTTTTATAAGGGCCGTCTTAGCAGGTAGAAGGTAATATTTCATTATGGTCTTTATTTGCAGGTCCCTAATGATTTTAGTGTACCCATTGGCAATTTGTATGTCATTTCGGAGAAATGCCTACTTAAGTCCTTTGCTCGTTTTTTTTAAAAATAAAACTTTATGTTTTTAGAGCAGCTTAAGGTTCACAGCATAATTGAGGGGTAGGTACAGAGATTTCTCAGATGCTTCCTGCTTCCAGACATTCACAGTCTCCACCATTATCAACATCCTGGCACCCGAGTGGTACATTTGTTAGGATAGATGAACTTATGTTGACCCACCATTATCACCCAAAGTCCATGGTTTTACATTACAGTTCACTCTTGGTGCTGTGCCTTCTATGGGTTTGGCCAAATGTACAGTAACATGTATCCATCATTCTGGTATCATACAGAGCATTTTCATTGCCCTAAAAATCTTCTGTGTTCCGCCTGTTCATCCCTCCCCCATTCCATCCCACTAACCCCTGGCAACTATTGACCATTTTATCGTCTCCATAGTTTTGCATTGTCCAGAATGTCATGTCATTGGATCATACAATATGTAGTTCTTTTCAGATTGGCTTCTTCACTTAGTGATATGCATTTAAGGTTCCTCCGTGTTTTTACATGGTTTGATAGATCATTCCTTTTTTCTACTGAATAACATTTCATTTTCTAGATGTACCGCAGTTGATTGATTCACACGTTGAAAAGCATCTTGGCTGCTTTTAAGTTTTGGCAATTATGAATCAAATTGTTATAAATATCCATGTGCAGGTTTTTGGGTAGGCATGAGTTTTCAACTCCTTTGGCTATATACCAAGGAGCATTCTTGTTGGAGCATACGGTAAGAGTATGTTTAGTTTTGTAAGAAACCATCAAATTGTCTTGCAAGTGGCTGTACCATTTTGCATTCCCTCCAGCAATGGGTGAGAGTGCCTGATGTTCCACATCCTCACCAGCATTTGGTGGTGTTCATTCTAATAGCTGTGTGGTGGTATCTCATTGTTTTAATCTACATTTCCCTGATGACATATGATATGGAGCATCTTTTCATATGCTTCTTTTCCATCTGTATATCTTCTTTGATGAGGTGTCCATTAAGGTCTTGAGCCCATTTTTTATTTTTATTTTTTTTTAATTTTTTTTTCAACGTTTATTTATTTTTGGGACAGAGAAAGACAGAGCATGAATGGGGGAGGGGCAGAGAGAGAGGGAGACACAGAATCGGAAACAGGCTCCAGGCTCTGAGCCATCAGCCCAGAGCCTGACGCGGGGCTCGAACTCACGGACCGTGAGATCGTGACCTGGCTGAAGTTGGACGCTTAACCGACTGTGCCACCCAGGCGCCCCGAGCCCATTTTTTAAATTGGACTTTTTGTTTTCTTATTCTTTGGTTTAAATAGTTTTTTTTTTTTGTATATTTTGAATAACAGTTCTTTATCAGGTGTTTATTTTGTAAATATTTTCTCCTAGTCTGAAGCTTGTCTTCTCATTCTGTTGACATTGTATTTCACAGGGCAGAAGTTTTTAATTTTAATGAAGTCCAGCTTATCAATTATTATTTTTTGTGTGTGTGGATCATTCCTTTGGTATTGTATCTAAAAAGTCATTGCCCTACCTAAGTTCATCTGGGTTTTTTTCCTATGTTATCTTCCAGGAGTTTTATGTTTTACCATTAGGTCTATGATTCATTTTGGGTATTTTTGTGAAGTGGAAATGTCTGTGTCTAGGTTCATTTTTTTTTTTTTTTTTGCATATGGATGTCCAGTTGTTCTAGCACCATTTGTTGATACATTGTATTGCCTTTGTTCTTTTGTCAAAGATCAGCTGAGTACATTAATGTGAGTCTATTTCTGGGCTCTCTGTTCTGTCCCATTGATCTATTTGCTTATTCTTTCCCCAGTACTACACTGTTTTGGTTACTGTAGTTTTTTGTTTTTTTTTTTAATTTTTTTTTCAACGTTTTTATTTATTTTGGGGACAGAGAGAGACAGAGCATGAACGGGGGGGAGGGGCAGAGAGAGAGGGAGACACAGAATCGGAAATAGGCTCCAGGCTCCGAGCCATCAGCCCAGAGCCCGACGCGGGGCTCGAACTCAGGGACCGCGAGATCGTGACCTGGCTGAAGTCGGACGCTTAACCGACTGCGCCACCCAGGCGCCCCTGGTTACTGTAGTTTTAAAGTAAATCTTGAAGTCCAGTAGTGTCAGCCCTCCAACTTAGTTCTTCAATATTGTGTCAATTATTCTGGGTCTTTTGCCTTTCTACATAAATTGTAGAATCCATTTGTCAGTATCCACAAAATAACTTGCTGAAATTTTGATTGGGTGTGTACTGAATCTATAGATCAATTTGGGAAGAACTGACATCTTGAAACTATTGAGTCTTCCTATCCATGAATATGGAATGTTTCTTCATTTATTTAGCTATTTTATTTTATTCCTCAGAGGTTTGTAGTTTTCCTCATATAGATCTTGTACATATTTTATTTGATTTATACCTAAGTATTAATTTTTTTAGAGTGCTAATGTAAATGACGTTGTATTTTTAATTTTAAATTCCACTTCTTGCTACTATGTAGGAAAGTGATTGACATTTGTATATTACTCCTATGTCCCAACAACCTTTCTGTAATCACCTGTTAGTCCCAGAAGGTTTTTTGTTGATTCTTTCAGATTTTCTACACAGATGACCATGTCAACCGTGAACCCAGTTTTATTTCTTCTTCCCCAATCCGCATGTATTTTATTTCCTTTTCTTGCCTTTTTGCATTAGCTACAACTTCTAATATGATATTGAAAAGTGATGGTGAGAGGGGATGTCCTTGCCTTGTGCTTGGTTTCAGTGGGAAAGCTTCCAGTTTGTCACCATTGGAGATGATGTTTGTTGTAGGTTTTCATAGGTAGTCTTTATCAAGTTGGAGACTTAAGTCCTCTATTCCTAGTTTAGTGAGGATTTTTATCATGAGTGGATGTTGGATATTGTCAAATACTTTTACTGTATCTATTAATGTGATCATGTGATTTTCCTTTTTTTTTTTCTCTATTGGTGTGATGGATTACATTTTTGATTTTCAAATGTTGAACCAGACTTGCATGCCTGAAATAAATTCCACTTAATTATTGTGCATAATTCTTTTCATTGTTCATTGTATAATCAGGATATTTATTTCTTTTGCTCTTGGATTGTAAGAGTTATATTTTTAAAATATTAACCTCTTGTCAGATTCATAGTTTGCAAATATATCCTCTAATTTCATAGCTTGTTTTTTCATATTAGAATGAACTTAACTAAGAAAGCAAAAGATTTACACACTGAAAACTATAAAACATTGATGAAAGAAATTAAAGACACAATAAATGGAAAGACATCAAGCTCATGGAGTGGACAAATTCATGTTGTTAAAATGTCCATACTAGCCAGAGAGATCTACAGATTCAATGTAATTCCTTCAAAATCTCAATGGCATTTTTTGCAGAAATAGAAAAAATAATACTAAAATATGTATGGAACCACAAAGGACCCTGAAGAGCCCCAGCTATCCTGAGGAAGAACAAAGCTAGAGGCATCATACTCCCTGATTTCAAAATATATACAAAGCTACAGTAATTAAAACAGTGTGGTATTGGCATAAAGACATAGACCAATAGAATAGAACAGAGAGCCCAGAAATAAAGTCAGACTTATACAGGAAGTCATCTTTGACATGGGCACTAGAAAAACATGGGAACAGCCTCTTCAACAAATGATTCTGGGAAAACTGGATATCCACACCCAAAAACATGAAATTGGACCCTTCACCATATACAAAGTTCAAATAAAAATGGATTAAAAGCTTAAACATGTCACCCGAAACTGTAAAATTCCTAAGAAGAAAACATAGGAGAGTATCTTCATGATATTGGTCTTGGCAATTATTTCTTGAATGTGACTCCAAAAGCAAGGGCAACAAAAGGAAAAATAAATCAGTAGCCTGCATCAAACTCAAAAGCTTCTGCAGAGCAAGGGAAACAATTAATAGAATAAAAAGGCAACCTATGGAATAGGAAAAAAAAATTACAAATCATATATCTAATTAGGGGTTAATATTCCAAGAAATATAAGGTATAAAGAATTACTACAACTCAGTAGCCAAACACAAAGGAAGTAACTTAATTTTCAAAATAGGCACAGGACTGGAATAGACATTTCTCCAAAAACAATATTACGTTTTATATTGTCTTTTCCTTGACTTTTTCTAAACTTTTAAAAAATTACTTTCTTTGCCATGGAAACGGCTGAATGATGTCACAGACAGATTCCATAAACATGGAAGTTCAGACTTCACAAAAGAGTTGGTCAAAGATGAGAAATGGCTCTGATTTCCAAATACAAATCATTTCAATGGCCAAAAAAACAAAGTCCCTGGTACGATAAAATGCATTCTCTAAAGAAACTTCTTTGAGTGTGTTCCAGTACAAATGTCTATCTACAGTATTCATAGCAAACTCTAGCCAACCTCTGCATTTCCTTATTAGCTTGAAACTAAATGGCAGGAAACACCCAGGGGCACCAATAACACTTCAGAATCTTGTGCCAATTCCAAACTGGGTAGACAGTACTATGAAGCTAGTTTCTGGATACTTTGAAAAATTCCATTGAAATGAGAGATAACAAACTTGAAAGGCAGGTCCCTTTTTTGCATCAATAAATAAAACATCAAAGTGATGATTGAGCCAAAGATCCAAAGAAGTCATGTGCAATTTTCAGCATAATAAAGCAGTGAATATGAATTCAAATGAGCAGTCTGATTCAAAACAAAACAAAACAAAACAATACTTTCTATTTCTGGAGCAACCTTTCTTCTAAGGAATGAGGTAGGCAATAACTGCACTGTGCCCAATTGTTCATTTGTGCCTAGTTTCTGATCATTTTTCCAGACAACAGAGAGCCAAGAAGTTAACTTTCCAGTCGCAATTCACTCAAAAAGCACCAGGATGTTGGAGAAAATGGTGACGATAAAAATAATTACAAGCTAATAGGAACTCTCCAAGCCCCAAGTGTTTGTGGTAATACATAAATTTAAGGAAGAGAGTGTCTAGCCTCTTACCTTTAGCTGACCCTTCTAATGGTTTGTAAGCGATCCCGAAAGTCACTGATCTTGCCCTGGAAACTATTTTCTCCTTTTTGCTGTTTCCTCTGGGTGGGTTGGCCAGAACTGCCATCATTTCCTGTAGCCCTTCCCTGAGCATCTGTGCAAGACATCCAGTGGGAAGACCACAGGCTTCGGAGCCAAGCAGACCCGCATCCGAATGCCTGCTCACCCACTGCCCACTTGCCCTCTTTGAGTAAGTCCTTCAGCTTTTCTGTGTTCAGCTTCTGCATTCATATAATGAGAAGCCTAGCCCGGTGGGATAGAAATGTTTATAGCAGACCTGCACTTATCAGTGTCCTGGATTCGTGGACTGTCCGGTTCCCTCCGGAAAATATCCTGGAGGCCTGGCTGGTGCTCAGGGCTTGCTTCAGCACCTTGCTTCTCAGAGTGTGGACCACGAACCAGCAGCGTGGCGTCCCCTGGGAGTGTGTTAGCAATGCACATTCCCAGGCCCCGTTCCAGACCTCCTGAATCAGAATCTGCATTTCAGTAAGATCTCTCTCTAGGTGATTCTTGTGCACAATGCAAGCTGGAGAGGTGTGACTAACTTACTCTCTAGTACACTCAACACTTCTGCTGTTACCAACTGACTTGCGTGCTCATTGATGAGTTGTTTTAATCCCCACACTTATTTGCACATGCTCTTCTTTTTGTTGTCATTATATAAATAACTTCATGGGGCGCCTGGGTGGCTCAGTCGTTGGGGCGTCCAACTTCGGCTCAGGTCATGATCTCTCGGTTCGTGAGTTCGAACCCCACGTCAGGCTCTGTGCTGCCAGCTCGGAGCCTGGAGCCTGCTTCGGATTCTGTGTCTCTCTCTCTCCCTCTCTCTCTGTTCCTCCCCTGCTCATGCTCTGTCTCTCTCTGTCTCAAAAATAAATAAAAACATTAAAAAAATTGTTTTAAATAACTTCAAAGCTGAATTTTAAAAGGATAGAAAAGAAAGAAATTTATAAACAACAACTTATTTTTAAAAACTTCAAAAGAGAACTGTTGTGGCCATGAAATCTACATTGAATGTGTTGGGAAGACAGTATAAAAAGGGAATGAAAATGTGCTGCTGAGTAAGGCATGAATAAGGCAACTGTATGTTTCCGGGTGGGATGGTGGGATGGCAGGACTGTGAAAACTTCAGAGATGAGTACATGGACCCTGGCTTCTAAGTGTTTGCAACTGAATATTGACAAGGCAACAGAAATGACTTCCATCTGAGGCAAGATGTTATCGGTGCATTTGCAGAGTTGTTCACTTTCAGAAAAATATGACACTGAATGAAGTTTAGATGGTATCTATAATTTACCATTTGAACAGTAATGATTTTTAAAAATTGTTTAACATTATTTACTTTTGAGAAAGAGACAGAGCAGGAGCAGGGGAGGGGCAGAGAGAGAGGGAGACACGGAACGCGAAGCAGGCTCCAGGCTCCGAGCTGTCAACACAGAGCCCGACGTGGGGCTCGAACCCACGAGCTGTGAGATCATGACCCGAGCCGAAGTTGGAGGCTTAACCGACTGAGCCACCCAGGCGCCTCTGAATTAATAATGATTTGATTTGTGTTTAAAGTCATGTAACTTAAATTTTATCATTTTAACCACTTTATAAAGTGCACTGGTCAGTGGCATTCAGTACATTCACAATGTTAGGCAACCATCACCGCCATTTAGTTCCTGAGCATTTTCATCACCTCCAAAGGACACCAATACCCTTTAAGTAGTAGTTCCTGTTACCTGCTTCCCCCAGCCCCAGGCAATCACTCATCTGCCTTCTGTCTCTATGGATTTGCCTATTCTAGAGATTTCATCTGAATGGAATCCTCCAATATGTTGCTTTTTCTGCCTGGCTTCTTCATCCAGCATGTTCTCTAGATTCATCCATGTTGTGACATTTATCAGTACTTCATTCCTTTTTGTGGCTGAATAATATTCCATCGCATACCACATTTTGTTTACTCATTCATTATTCATTCATTTGGGTTGTTTCCAACTTCGGTCTATTGAAAATGGTGCTATTATGAGCATTTGTGTGCAAATTTTTATCTGAACAACCTGTTTTAAATTCTTTTGGGCTTTTTCCCAGGAGTAGAATTTGCCAGGTCATAATGTCTAACTTGTTGAGGGACAGCTGTGTCATTTTATGTTCTAACCAGCATCGTGTGAAGATTTCAATTTCTCTATACCCTCGCCAACACTTGTTATTTCCTTTTTTCTGTTATTGTTGTTATAGCCATCCTAGTGATTGTGAATTGGTATCTCACTGTAGTTTTAACTTGCATTTCCCTAATGACTATCGATGTTGAGCATCTTTTCATGCGCTCAGTGGCCATTTGTATGTCTCCTCTGGAGAAATGTCTATTCCAGTCTTTGGAACATTTCGAATTGGGTTGCTTGTATTTTAGTTGTTGGGTTTTAAGAGTTCTTTACATATTTTGGATCCTAGACCTTGACTGAGTACCTGACTTAACAAATATTTTCTCTGATTCTGTGGCTTTTCCTTTTTTTGTTGATTGTGTTCTTTGATTCACAAAAATTTTTCATTTTGATGAAGTTCAATTTATGTTTTCTTTTCTTTTCTTACATATACTTTTGATATTATATGTAAGAAATCATTGCCAAATCTAAGGGTCATAAAGATTTAGTCCTACCTTATCTTCTAGGATTTTCATAGTTTTATTTTTTTATTTTTTATTTTTTTTTAATTTTTTTTTACGTTTATTTAGTTTTGAGACAGAGACAGCATGAACAGGGGAGGGTCAGAGAGAGAGGGAGACACAGAATCTGAAACAGGCTCCAGTCTCTGAGCTGTCAGCACAGAGCCTGACGCGGAGCTCGAACTCACGGACTGCGAGATCATGACCTGAGCTGAAGTCAGTTGCCCAACCGACTGAGCCACCCAGGCGCCCCGGATTTTCATAGTTTTAAACACCATTTTGCATTAATTCTTGTATATGGGGTGAGATAGAGTTACAACTTCCTTCTTCAGCACAATTTGTTGAAGAGATTATTCTTTCCCCATTGAATGATCTCAACAGACATGTTGAAAAATAGATGTATAGGTCATTTATAAAGCCTCAATTCTATTCCATGATCTAGAGGAATATGATCTCACATATACCTTTATTTATGGTATATCCTTATGCCAATACCACATTATTTTGACTACTGTAGCTTTGTAGTGAGTTTCAAAATTAAGAAATATGAGTACTGCAGCCTTACCCTTTGTTTTGACTGTTTAGGGTGCCCTGCAATTTTGTATAAACTTCAGGATTGGCTTTCCCATTGCTGCAGAAAAAAGCCTCTTGGAGTTTTGATAGGAATTGCAGCAGATCTGTAAATTGCTTTGGGAAATACTGCCATCTTAACAGTATTACGTCTTCCAACCCATGGACACAGAAGACTTTCCACTTACCTAGGTCTTCTAGAATTTCTTTCAACAATATTTTGTGGTTTTCAGTGTACAAGTGCTGTACCTTTTCAGTTAAGTTTATTCCGAACTGTTTTATTCCTTTTAATGTTCCTGTGAAAATGCAATTGCTTCCTTAATTTCCCTTTAGATTGTTTATTGCTAATGTATAGAAATGCAATTGATTTTTATGTGTTGATCTTGTGTCCTGCAATTTGCTGAATTCATTTATGAGCTCTAATCATTTTCATAAAGATACTGTAGGATTTTACATAGGATTATGTCATCTGTGAATATGGATAGTTTTCTTTCTTTCTTTATGATTTGAATGTCTTTTATTCCTTTTTTTTTTTTTTTTGCTTAATTGTTCTCGATATAACAATCAGTAAAATTTTGAAGATAAGGGTCCTAAGTAGGCATCCTTGTCTTGTTCCTGATACTAACAGGAAAGATTTCAGTTTTTCATCATTGAATGTGATGTTAGCTGTGGAGTTTTTCATAAATGCCCACTGCCATTTTGAGGATGCTCCCTTCTAGTTCTAGTTTGTTGAGTGTTTTTATGATGAAAAGGTAGTGGATTTTGTCAAATGCTTTTACTCCATCAATTGTGGTGATTGTGGGGCTTTTTGTCCTTCTTTGTTCTACTAATGTAGTGTATTCAATTGATTAATTTTCTTATATTGAACCACCCACCCTTGCATTTCTGAGATAAATCCCACTTGATCATGATGTTTATGTGCAGTATGCTGCTGGGTTCAGTTTGTTAGTGTTTTATTGAGGATTTTTTAGTCTGTAGTCATTGGGGATGTTGGTCTGTCATTTTCTTTTCTTGTAATATCTTTGTCTGGCTTCGGTATCAGGGTAATTTGGGCCTCATAGAATGAGTTAAGAAGTATTCCTTTCTCTTCAATTTTTTAAAGCACTTGAGAAAGTTTGCTTTAATTTTTTTTTAATATTTGGTAGAATTCACCAGTGAAATCATCTGGTCCTGGGATTCTCTTTGTTGGCAGGGTTTTTTTTTTTTTTTTTTCTGATTTAATCTCTTGTTATATAGGTCATTGAGATTTTCTATTTTTTCTTCAGTTAGTTTTGGTAGTGTGCTGTTTCTAGGTATTTGTTCATTTCATCTAGGTAATCTCATTTGTGATGTACAAGTTTTCATAGTATTGGCTTTTATTTTATTTTATTTTATTTTTTTTTAGCATTTATTTATTTTTGAGACAGAGAGAGACAGAGCATGAACGGGGGAGGGTCAGAGAGAGGGAGACACAGAATCTGAAACAGGCTCCAGGCTCTGAGCTGTCAGCACAGAGCCCAACGCGGGGCTCGAACTTACGGACCGCGAGATCATGACCTGAGCCGAAGCTGGCCGCTCAACCGACTGAGCCATCCAGGCGGCCCCATAGTATTGTTTTTTAATCCTTTTTATTTCTGCACGGCTGGTACTTTCTGATTTCGGTAATTTGAATCTTCTTTTTCCTTAGTTTTTCAATTTTGTTGATCTTTTCAAAGAACTAATTTTTAATCTACTTGTTTGAACACTCTATTTCATTTATCTCTCTACTAATCTTGATTATTTCCTCCCTTCTGCTAGCTTGTTAGTTTTTGTTTTGTTTTGTTTTGTTTTGTTTTTTGTTTTTTGGGTTTTTTTAGTTTTTCGTTTTCTAGTTTTTTTTCTTTTTTAGTTTCCTCTTCCTTTTCTAGTTCCTAAAGGTGGACACTTAAGTTATTGATTTGAGATCTACTTTCCTTTTTAATGTCAACATCCTTAGTTACAATTTATCTCTGAGCACACGTTTCACCGGATCCCATAAGTTTTGGTATGTTGTGTTTTTGTTTTCATTTGTCACTTTAAGACAAATTTTGCTTATTTTCTTATTCTCTCTTACAATTTCTTCTTTGATCCATTGGTGTTTAAGGATGTGTTGTTTAATGTTCACAAATTTGTGCATTTTCCAGTTATATTTTCCTTATTGATTTCTACTTGCATTCCATTGTAGGCGGAGAAGATAATTTGTAAAATTTCAGTCTTTTTCATTTTAATGATAGTTGTTTGTGGCCTAACGTATGGCCACCCTGGAGAATGTTCCATGAGTACTTGAGAAGAATGTGTATTCTATTTTTGCATAGTGTGTTCTATAGATGTCTATCAGTTTTATCTGTCTGCCATCTATATGCCTACTCACTTTTTTAAATAACTGATATCTTGGGGCTCCTGGGTGGCTCAGTCGATTGGGCGTCTGACTTCAGCCTCAGGTCACGATCTCGCGGTCCGTGAGTTCAAGCCCCGCGTCGGGCTCTGGGCTGACGGCTCAGAGCCTGGAACCTGCTTCCGATTCTGTGTCTCCCTCTCTCTCTGCCCCTCCCCCATTCATGCTCTGTCTCTCTCTGTCTCAAAAATAAATAAACACTTGGGGCGCCTGGGTGGCGCAGTCGGTTGAGCGTCCGACTTCAGCCAAGTCACGATCTCGCGGTCCGTGAGTTCGAGCCCCGCGTCAGGCTCTGGGCTGATGGCTCAGAGCCTGGAGCCTGTTTCCGATTCTGTGTCTCCCTCTCTCTCTGCCCCTCCCCCGTTCATGCTCTGTCTCTCTCTGTCCCAAAAATAAATAAACGTTGAAAAAAAAATTAAAAATAAATAAATAAATAAATAAACACTAAAAAAGTTAAAATAAATAAATAAATAAATAAATAACTGATATCTTTTTAAAATCATGACATGTTTCACATATGTAGAAGTATTTAAAATGCAGAAAAGAAATAAAAATGAAAATATTCAGTTACACAACAACCCAGAATTATAATCTTAATATTTTGAAAAAAAAATTATTTTGGTCCAGGTGGGTGGAGTGTCCCAAGAAGCCAACAGGGCTCAGTTAGAGCCCTGCAGGATATGCTATGTGACCGCATGTGTATAGGGGAAGTAAGTGTGGGTCCTGATGGAGGGGCAGGGAGAAGATGGGCTGAGATGATCTTAGTGTAGGGGCAGCTCAGAGAATGGTGAAATCAGGCCTGGGATGCTACAGCCATGACCACTCTTCCCAGAGGAAGTCCAATCTCATGGGATCTTGGAAGTTCTATGGGGCTGGCAGGGGGCTCCTGGGATGAGGAACTCCTGGGTGTTCTGAGTGCCCAAGGCTCCTTGTCCCAGATTCATCTGTAAGGAGTCTGACTCAGACTACCTATCAGGCAAATCCATTTTTTATTCTCAGCACTTTAAATGTGTCATCCAATTGCTTTCTGGCCTTCACAGTCTCTGACAAGGAATAGATGGTTCATCTATTGAAGATCCCTTGAGTGTGAGGAGCCTCTTGTCTCTTGCTGCTTTCAAGATTGTTGCTTTGTCTCTGGCTTTACACAGTTTGGTTACAATGTGTCTCTGTGCATCTCTGAGTTAATTCTACTTGGAGTTCATTGAGTTTGCTGGATGTGGAGATTGATGTCTTTCATCATATTTGGGGAATTTGGGGCCATTATTTCTTCAAATATGTTTGCAGTCTCTTTTCCTTTCTTCTCTCCTTCTAGGACCCTCATTATGCATGTATGGGTATACTTCATGGTGTTCCATATGTCTCTTCTGCTCTGTTCATTTTTATTCATTCTTTTTTTTTCTACTTCTCAGACTTTCAACTGGATAATTTCAACTGACATATCTTCACATTCACGGATTCTTTTTTCTGCCTTTTCAAATCTGTTGCTGAACTCCATGAGTGAACTTTTCATTTTAGTTCTATTTTTAAGCTCCAGAATATGTTTTGGCTTCTTTTTATAATTTTTACTTTTTTATTTATAGTCTCTATTCGGTGGGACATAATTCTCCTGGTTTCTTTTAGTTCTTTCTTGGTTTCCTGAGCATATTTAAGACAATGGCTTCAAAATCTTTGTCTAGTAAGTACAATGCCTGGGTTTAATAATGGACAGTTCCTCTTAATTTCTTTTTTTCCTTGTGATTAGATCCTATTTTCTTTTTTCTTTACATGCCTCATACATTTTTATTGCAAGTTGGGTGTTTTGAATTCTATAACGAGACAGCTTGAGATCAGATTTGCTGCTTTGTCTAGGGCTTGCTGCTGCTGTGTGTTATGCGTTAAGAGTTGCTTGCTTAGTGACTTTTCTAAGTGAGTTTTATAAAGAATGTATTCTTTGTTACCCAAGGTCACTGATTGTTCTGTTAGTTGTGTCATTAGACAGTCTTCCTTAAATGCCTGGAAAAAAAAAAATCCTGGGTTTGCAGATTGCCTTTTGCTGGGACACTCTTTCCACATTTAGCCAGGCCATTGACAAATTTGTCTTAACCTTCATTTCCTGCTTATCCAGAGCCTAATGGTCAGCCCGAGGGTGGCCAAAGTTCAGGGTCTTCTCAGGTCTTTCCTGAACACGTATCTAGTCCTGGGCGTGGCTGTCTACATTCCTTGGTACACACAGGAGCTTTTTAAAGCCCTTGTTTCCCCATGGTGTCTCTTTCCGAGACTTTACCTTCTTTGGCTTTTTGGTCTGTCTGCTGCTTGCCCGTTGGTGGGTGGCTTCTGCTCATGTGTTTTCCTTTAAATGCATTCGACAAATGCTACCTAGGCATCCCTGAGGAAGCTCTAAGGTAGGAAAATAAAGGTCATTCACCACCCTCCACCACCCCCACCCTGGCACCGATGCTCAGGGAGCCAGCAGACAGATCAGTACCTGCAGACACACTTCTCTGATAACAAGGCCCACACTGCTCCCGCTGGTTGGCGCAAGCTGCATCAGGGACTCACGGCTGCTGCCCTGCTGGGGCATGGATGGTCATGGGCAGGTAAGTCAAAATACCCCCATTATTTCTTATTGAATTTCAGTGGCTTCCTTCTTCTTTAATCATTCCCCAGTTGTTGCAAGTTTTTAAATTATATTCCAGAGATCCAAAAAGTTAATTCTGACAGGTTTGGCTAGCTTCATTGTTGCTTTAGTGAGGGAAGGTAGTTTTAGACTTCTCTACACTACCGTTTTTCAGTCATTCAATAATGGTTTAACCTAAACTTTTCGACAACAGTTACTTCTGTTTCATATTTAACAGCACAATTTATGCCGATCCCAGAAGGACTTTGCCAAAAGTCCAAAATCTTGCCACACCTCTGAATCAAATTTTCTTTACGTATTTTCTTGATGGGCATTGACTTAGGATCGATTCCATATTTTTTAATATCCCTGATTGCCTCAAGGTAAAATCTATCTATTTATTGACCACGTCTTAAAAACTCAAGCTTTCCTTTCTTCTAAGACATTTTAGGATCTGGTTCATTAAAATAATGTATTGTTTGAAAACAACAAGCTGGAGACGAATACTGCTTTATTATGGTCTATCTCTCAGAAAAGACTCAAGAATAACTGTTGGCAATGGGAACTTGGCTCTTTATAGTTTTTGTATTATTTTTGGCACATTTTGTGTGACTTGTGACTTCACAGCCTTGCCCCACAATCTGTGATTCTATCTATAGTCTTATTGCCAGGCACTCTGGCAAAATGAAAATAGCTCTCACGCAAAATTCTACCGCGCATACAAATATCTATTAACAAGTATAAATATGGTTATTCAACTGTTCTTCTAAGGTCTGTGAAGTCCCGGCATCTTCCTCCATGCAAATGACATATCCTAACTGCTTTATTACTAGCAGCTGTTCCACAACACAGTGGTACATGCAGCTTAGCTAATCTTAGATGGCATGACTTAAATCAATTATCCTAGAGTTCACTTATTTTTATATGGCCACCATTATGTAAGCCAATCTCCAGGCTCTGCCCTTACACCATTTAAGCAACAGCAAATACATTGCAACAAATAGAGAATGTTATACGCAACGAAACTTCGAATCTATCTAGTCCCACCACATATCCCATGCCGTGAGCCCCTCGATCCTGTAACTGCTCGGACGTCCAGTGTTAGCTCAAACACTTTCAGAAACATCGCTCAAATCTCCCAATGCTTCCCATTCCATTCTAAACACTTGAAATTCTTTTTTTTTTAATTTTTTTAAATATTTATTCATTTATGAGAGACAGAGAGCACAAGCAGGGTAGGGGCAGAGACAGGGAGACACAGAATTGAAGCAGGCTCCAGGCTCTGAGCTGTCAGCACAGAGCCCGACGCGGGGCTCGAACTCACAAGCTGTGAGATCATGACCTGAGCCGAAGTCGGACGCTTAACCGACTGAGCCACCCAGGCGCCCCTAAACACTTGAAATTCTTAAAAACTTTCTCATATTGAGTTAAAACGAATTTGCATATTGAGTTAAAACTAACCCATGGCCTTAGTTTTGTCAGAATAAACTATACTCTTTCTTCACTTGATACTCTTCCAAATAACTATTCTTTCCAATTCTGTTCTCTGATCGTTTCTTCACACTTTCCTAGTAGACTTGGATACAGTGCTAAAAATCACTTCTTTATTCTTTCTCTTTCAGTTGGCTTCAGTCTCACAAATTAACATTTCTCTTAAAATACTGAAAAGACTGTCATAGATATTTAGATGAATAGACCGATGAAACTAATGTGAGTACCCATGCTTCCCCTATTCTAAGCCAGTTCTGGTGGTCATCAGTAAGTTACAGTTTTAAATATAAGACTTGCATTCATTTTTGGCATTGGTGTCCTTCAAGATTTAGAAGCTAGAGTTGTCTCTTTTGAGTTGTAGAGTGTAGAAATGTAAGGACTCAATTGCTCTGGGAATTTGAGAAGATTCCAAGTTGTTTCATACAGAAATGATGGATGTCTACATTTGTTCTGTCTCTCTAGAAGCTCTACCAGTGCAACTCCAGCATCACCTCCTCTGGTCTGGCATCTGACATATGCACTATATGTCATATTTCATGAAGACAATGGCTAAAATGTTTTACCTTTGACAGACTCCATGCTTATCAAAGCTCACAAACAACACTTAATTATGGTGGAAGAACGAGATGAGTGTGTGGGCCAAGACACTATCCCTGGAAGGCAGGACCCCTGAGTTTCGTTTCCATAAAGGATCAAGAAGTTTTAATGGGTCAAGAATTTGATGTATTTTCAGGGGAAGACAAAACAGGGAACATCACCTTGGCCTGATAGCGACTGGTTGTATTTGAAGCAGGGGAGGGGTTATAAAGTTATATTTTGCCTATCTTAGTGCTTTATTATTTGTGCTTTTGAAGCTTTGATCTTACTGCATTACTTTAGTATGGTTAAATTGTTGGAGTTCCTTAATGTGCAATCAATGTTTCTTCATTTACTTATTCATATCCCACTTTATTCCCAAAATGATTCAAGGCAGCTTACGGAAATACCTACAGTTCAACAAGACCAAATGAAATATAAAAATAGCTGAGTGCATCTGAGCAAACAGAATGTAGGGCTACAAAAACAAGAACAATCCGGACGTGACAGGGTATTCTCAGGAGGTGCTGGCAAACCTCAGCTCCTCACTTAGAGGGGAGCCATATTGAATGCCAGGCTTTCTAGACGCCAAAGAGGCAACATGACTTAAAATCTCAAGTGACTTAAACAAGTTAATTGCTCAGGAAAAAAAGAACAACTATTTCTGAAAGCAGCGATTCTTCTTTGGAGAACTTACTCAATAAAGAAGAATCCGCTTGTTTATTCCTCAGTCTAGTCACTTCCATCGAGGAATTTGAAAGCTAGACCATCTTGGTACCTAGTGAGCTGGCTACCTTTTTGTGTATTTTTTAGAAGGTGAAGTAAGGATGCCTGTGTTGCATACCCCAGGTCTACACACCATTTAGTCCCAGTATGGAAGCTTTCGCTTAAATTTGAAGCCCTGCATCCGTCTGAAATTAGCCTTCTCTGGTGCAGGGATCTTTAGGAAACATACTTCTCTTATTTGTGTGTACCTTTGATGTATGTGGCTTTCATGTTCAATTACTGTGTTAAACACAGTGGTCTTCCTTTTCAGGGCTTTGTGTGGCAAACGTTGACTTTCATCCTTCGGTTAAATCTAATTAAGAAAATCAACTGAAGGAACTTCCCATAAAAGTGAGATGTTATTGTGTGCTAATGAAAGGCAGATTGTCCTCTTGTTACCCCAGTCATAAACACGAGGCTGCATTCCCATCAAAGGGTCATAATTATCTGTCCCCAGAGCGGTCCCATAATTATGGCATTCTATTGTCAGGTGTCAATGAAGGCCCGAACACGCAGTCTGCCTGCAGAGTACCTTCTGCTGAATAGTTGACATGACAGTCTTGGTTAAGCTTATCCAACTTTAAGACCCTAAATGGCTCTACCTCCTTATAGCAAAACCATTTATTGTGTGGCCTCCACGTGGAAGGGCCCTTGCGTTTTTATACATCCAAGGATGTTCTTGGAAAAACTTTGGGAGGGTGGAGTGGGAGTAAGTGGCAACACAGAGTTCTGCTTACTGTCCCCACAGCTGGAGGGGCTCAGTGAGGCCAGCCAGTGGGTCTTCTCTCTCCACCAGCCCTAATCGCATCAACCTTGCCCTCCTTCACCCCAGTTTTCTCACCGAACGATTGGCAGTACGGAGTCCTTTTGTCCATCCCTCCTGCCTAGATAGTCTACCCCAGACCAAGTGCGTCAGACCTTGGTGGTATCTCTTTGTGAAGAGTCAGCTGGATCTCAGAGCCATGGCATGGCATCCAAAACACCAAGGATGGAATTTTTCTTTCACTTGGTCACAAACCATTCTCTTGTCTTACCCGTAGGTGATGGGCCTTCCAGAGCTGAGTTCCTCAGATGCCCACTGTCCACCCTCTCTTATCTTGCTTTCTTCAATTCTCCTTTATCTTCTTACAGAGGGTTATTTTTTAAGTCCTCAATCCAGGCCAATCTCTTCTCAAAGAAAACCCTGCTATCGCTAAGACAGGGATGTGTGTGTGTGTGTGTGTGTGTGTGTGTGTGTGTGTGTGTCTATATGTGTGTGTTTCTGTGTTTCTCTCTCTCCCTCTCTTTCTCTCTCTGTGTATGCATCTATGGGTGTGTGAATCTGTATGTGTGGGTCTGTGTGGCTGTGTTTTGCATCACAAAGCTTTTCCTTTGTCTTATAAAACAGTGTCCTAGGCTTTAATCAGAGATGCTTTCTTGGCTGGGTCACAGCTGCCCCCAAACAGCAGGAGAAGGAGTGGTCTCTAAGTGAGTTCAAAACCAGTTAAAAAGAGCCTCCTTCATATCCTCCTCACCGTCTTCACTGGCATGAACTGGGGCAGGTTTCATCACCAGAAGCAAGCATTGCACCACAAGATACGCTTTTATTTTGAGAGAGAGAGAAAGAGAGTGTGTGTATGTGTGTGAGTGAGGGAGAGGCAAAGAGAGAGGGAGAGAGAGAGAGAGAGAATCCCAACACGGGATCCTGACACCGGGCTCAAATGCACAAACCATGAGATCATAACCTGAGCCGAAATCAAGAGTCAGACACTTAACCAGCTGAGCCGCCCAGGAGCCCCTGAGCACTATTTTTTTTTAAACTGTAGCGTCCAGCCCTTCCCTGGAATTTCTTCCAATCTAAGAGTAACCCAAATTAGACTCTTTCCTTCTTCCATTCCCTTCTACCCGTAAGAGCATTTCCTCTGCTGGGGGGCACCTGGGTGGCTCAGTCAGTTAAACGTCTGACTTCTGCTCGGGTCATGATTTCACAGTCCATGAGTTCAAGCCCCACATTGGGCTCTCTGCTGCCAGCCTGTCAGCGCAGAGCCCGCTTCGAATCCTCTGTCCCCCTCTCTTTGCCCCTCCCCCACTTGCGCTCTCCCAAAAATAAATACTAAAAAAAAAAAAGTTTCCTCTGTTCATCTTCATATAATTGTAATATCCACATATAAGTAATTGATCATTTAAAAGCCAGTAATCCTAAAGAATAACCTTCAAATGGGAAAAATACCAGAGTTAACCGGAATGTGTCTTTCCCTTGAATTCTTATATTATTACTTCTCAACCTTTTCTGCCAACTTTGCAGTATTTGAGAAGTAACCTGTGACATGCCGATGAAGCATCATGTATTCGGTCGATAGGTACTCAGTGCCTGGCTGCTCAGAGGTCCATATCCCCACCCAAAGTTTAGCTGGGGCTCATGGGCACCAGGGCCTGTCTCTGTGGGCTGCAGGGTGCTCTCTTCCCTAGAATCTTGTCTCCTTAACTTTTTCCTGAGCTGTTTGAGATTACGCCCATGCTCATCCCTCTCTCCTCTCCCACACCCGCCCCCTGGCAGGCTCTATCTCCTCCGCAGCTACTTGTAATTTTAAAAATATGTTATTTAGGGGGCACCTGGGTGGCACAGTTGGTTAAGCGTCCGACTTCGGCTCAGGTCATGATCTCGCGGTCCACGAGTTCAAGCCCCACGTTGGGCTCTGGGCGGTCAGCTCAGAGCCCAGAATGACACTTTTGCTACAGAGTGAGTTCCTCTAGGGTAGGGACGGTGCCTGACTGGCCCATGCTGTTTCCGTATCAGCGGACCTTAGTACTTTGCAAACATGTTCTAGATGAATAAGTGAACATTGAATGTACCGTCTGGTTTCCCCACCAACCATAAAGCCTCGCTTTATTAAAAACTTCCCCAGAAAGAATTCAAGGTCACAGAATGCTACAAAATTTGAAAATAAACAAACTTCATCATAGCTCTGGCAATACAATTAGCAGACCTCTAGCTTCAGAAACGATCTTTTGATTCAATTCAGTATGTTTAGTTCTATATAAAACATACCGACTTTTTTTCCCCAAGATGAATGTTATTCTAATTATCTATCTAAAACTATGGTCAAGAGCAAACTTAATTATAAGTGCTCCTCTATGCAAAGACATCCAATGCTTGCCTAAGACAGAAAGAGAACCTTTATCCCAGAGGCAGAGAAAAGAATCTTGTCTGGGAAAATTACACACAGATAGTCCCAGCAACAATTGTGAAGATCTATGTCTTTTCCGTTCAATGCCTGGCAAGCAAGGCAGCTGAAGCTGGTCTCTGGGAGCCAAGAGCACCAACTTGGCTGACCTTGACCGGGACCCAGTCCAAGGCAGGGCACTGCCTGTAATGTAAGGGCTTCCAATGACAACCGATAAGTCTTGATACATTCAACAAGGAAAACTTACTAAATTTGTCCCTTTTTACAAATTTGTATTTTTAATAAATAAGGTATAGAAGACGATAATTCAGGAGCAGCTGGGTGGCTCAGTCGGTGGAGCGTCCGACCCATGACTTGGCTCGGGTCATGATCTCACAGTTCATGGGTTCGAGTCCCACATCGATCCGGCTCTGTGCTGATGACGCCAAGCCTGCTTGGGATTCTCTCTCTCCCTCTCTCTCTCTGCTCCTCCCCCACTAGTACTCTCTTTGTAAAAATAAATAAACATTTAAAAAAAGAGTATAGGGGTGCCTGGGTGGTTCATTTGGTTGAGCGTTCGACTTCAGCCTAGGTCATGATCTCATTCTTCCTGAGTTTCAGCCCCGTGTCGGGCTCTGTGCTGACAGCTCAGAGCCTGGAGCCTGTTTCAGATTCTGTGTCTCCCTCTCTCTCTCTGCCCATCCCCCACCCATGCTCTGTTTCTCTCTCTCTCTTTCTCAAAAATAAATAAAACATTAAAAAAATTTTAAAAAAGATTATAATTCAGTTAGAAGGTTGATTTGAGAGCTGATTTTGAATATCAAAGACTTACTCTGTAGTTTAAACCGTAAGTTGCCTGCTGGTCGATGCTTACTCAAAAGTGAAACCCATAAAATCAAAGTTCTACAATGATAAATGAGACAGCTTCTAAACGGTGGCTCTGAAAATGAAGCTTTAGCAGGGCTACAAGATCTATTTGTTCAAGTGGATTGCTGCTATCTCTTCCCCCTGCTCCGAAGGGGAATCTTCTCTGTTCCTCTGCAGGACCGGCACTGGCCCCTAGAAATGGAGAGACTTAGAGCAAATCACAGCTAATGTAAAAATGCTTCCTAGAACCACTCACAACCACCCTGCATTCTTATAACGGTCTGTCTGGGTGTGCAGACTCCCAGGGTTAAACCCAGAACCCACTAGGTGGAAATCACCAGCCCCCTTGTCTTTCTGTCCCCACTCTGATACTTGGTGGGTGGCAGAAAGCCAAACAAAGGCAAAGGGAAGCCACACAGGGAGTGTCCTTCAAAGGTAATGAGGCCAGTGGGGAGAACAGAAGTGAGCCGGGGCTGTGTGCCAGGTCAACAGAAGAAATCGGGGTCAAGCCTGTGGGAATACTGGAGATGTGTGCTACGGCTCCAAAGGAAGAACTGAAAACATGAGCTCGTGTGACAAGAGAGACCGGAAACATGAGAAATAGAAGCTTGGTTTCTAAACGGGGACAGGGGAGGTCACAGTGGCTGCGTGAGGGCCCTAAGGCAGAGTTGCATTCCTTGGGGAACAGAGGCGTTTGGAAGCATCAGTACGAGAAGTGAGGTGCCTGGTCCTAGTCTGCTGGGGAACACGAGCGCCTTCGCTGAAAGTCTCAGTTTTTGCTTTTTGACTTTTCGATTTCAGCGAATCCTGCCTTTTTCCAAGCGGTTCCAAAGCACCGATGGGGACAGCACCTCACTCAGTTATTTGTTCCAATCCCGGCGATTTGAACCAACCTTGAGATTCCCAGGTTGAGGATCCAGGGGCGGATTGTGAGAAGTACAAAGTCCTCAAGCAAAAGATCCTCACCTCACCTCCCACCGAGTCATCTGCTTCTGCCACCTTTGGGCTGTGACATCCCCACCTTCAGCCCCCAGTCCTCCCCACGTCCCCTCCTGTCTGGGGATGGGCAAAGCACTGGCCTGAGCCATCAGTCAGAGCAGGTGGGGCAAACGCAGGGCCTGCGCCAGGAAAGCTGGGCTCCCAGCCCTGGACTTGCTACATTTTCTTCTGTGTGAAGAGGAACTACTGAAGTCGTTGAAACAGGGAGTGGTATTGTCACACCGTGACACGGCAGGATGACTGGCCGGTAAGAACAGGTTGGCCAGTCGTCCAGGCCAGGGAAAGGGCCAGTGGCAGCAGGGATGGGAATGTAGGCTCATGTGGGACAGATTAGGAATCAGCACACGCCCTTCTTTGGGATTCTGAGTTCTAGAAGTTCACTGCACTAAGAATACTTTATAGGGGGGCCTGGGTGGCTCAGTGAGTTAAGTGTCAGACTTTCGCTCAGGTCATGATCTCACGGCTTGTGGGTTTGAGCCCTGCATCTGGCTGTGTGCCGACAGCTCAGAGCCCGGAGGCTGCTTCGGATTCTGTGTCTCCCTCTCTCTGTGCCCCTCCCCTGCTCACGCTCTGCCTTTCTCTCTCTCAAAAATGAATAAATATTAAAAAAAATTTTTTTTAATTAAAAAAAAAAAAGAATACTTTCTATCCTAACATTACTACCGCCTTGATTATCCCAGGAGGTCTAGTGTCATCACTGGGAGGATCCCCTAAATACCTGTGACCAAAAGATAAGGTCACTTGGAGGCCATGGGGAGGGCGAGTGCTTGAGAGACTCTCAGCCTGGCTGGTAAGCTCTCAACTCCTCCACGGACCTGGGCATGAGCAGCTGCATTTCAAGACAATCTCTTAGGCCACCGTACCTTCTTTAAGCCCAGTTGTGTTCGGTTGCCTACCGAAGTTAGGTGGTCAAAGAGATTTACAGGAGAAAAAGCACAAGGCAGGCACAGAGCTGCTCTTGCATATGCCGTAGTGTCCCTGGAATGTGGGGACAGCATGTCCTGCTCCCGGACGGAGCTCATGTTTACCAGAGGTGCCAGCAAAGGCTGGACTCAGTGGCTCTCCTTGCGCCTGACTTGCTTAGACCGCGGAGGATTTGCAGTCCCGAAGCCCGTGGACTTCCAGACGAGTCAGCTGCGAGGGCTCTCAATGTCCTCTGTGAGCTCAGAGAGGATTTTCTGCCCACAGTCTTAAAAACTGTCCTTTGGAAAGAAAATACAACCAGCAGTAATGATGAGGGCACTGTCTACCAAGCGCTCAGCCTGTGTCCGTTCTGGGCTAGGTGGCTTGGAGGTATTTTTGGTAAAACTGACAACAGCTTCGCAAGATAAGCCCTCAGTGTGCTTATCTGCTGCTGCTTAGCAAACGATCCCGGAGCTCGGTGGCTTCAAGCAACGATTGTTATTTATGTGTCTCATGATAGTGTAAAAAGGCATTTAGATAGGTTCGGTCGGAGGACCTCACCTCTGCCTCGCGACGTGGGGGACCCCAGCTGGGGTGGCCCACAGGGCTGGGAGCCGCCGGCAGAGCTGGGGGCTGGCTGGGCATCTCCCCCTCCACGCGCACACAGACCATCTCCTGGTAAACTCAGGAGTCTACCCATCATGGTGGCCTCGGGGTGGTTGTGTTCAGGGCTCCAAGACTGGCAGGAAGTAGTTGCTGCCTGGAACAGCACTGCCGCCTCCACGTCCTACTGGCCAAAGCGGCGAAGCACACCTCCCCACCCTGGGTTCAAGGGAGGAGGGGACACAGACTCCACCTCCCAGTGGGAGGAGCGCCAGAGATTTGACTGCCATTTTGAATCCAACACGCTATTATTATGCTTATTTCATAGAAGAGGAGACTGAGGTTCAAAGAAGTGAAATAATGTACATCGTAGAGGAACACAGCTGAGACTGGCACGTGGAACTGCCTCGAAGCCTTTTCTTTTTCCAGTACCAGCCCTGTTCTCTCAACATGTGAACATTTGGTGAGCAGCAAAGAACTCTTCCGACCGAATCTAGAAGAAAGCATAAGAACTCCCTTCGCCACCGCCACCTTTCACCCTCTGTCACTAGCTGTAGGCCGCCGGTCCCAACATACAGCTGTAGAATCTAAAGTTTCCTTCAGTTTGAGAGGTTGTTCGAGGTAAAAGACGAGGAAAAATTACCAATGAGCAAAATCACCAATTGAAATGAGAACTACCTGGCGCGGGATAGGTTTCTCTCCACAGAGGATAGAAATATATTTACATTATGAAATACACTGCAATCCAATGGGAACCCCTTGTTATTATTAGATTTCCTCTTGAGAAGGATTCATAAGTGAAAACATAACTTGCTATTTTAGTATTTTGTTTTTCGGGGGAGAAAAAACCCTTTGCAAAAACAAATTTAAAAGGAAAACCTTATCCATTTCAAGCACTTGTTTATTTTTCTTATTTGCCATGCTAAAACCGTCTTCTTTCAACCTCTGATTTTGTTGGGAGCTGGGAGATGAGGTTTTGTTTTGTTTTGTTTTTTATATTCTTCTTCTTCTTTTTTTCTTCCCCCCCAAATCTGGAAGGTCTCCTTTCTAATGTGGGCATGACTAAAAAGCCTTACCAGAGTCTATTTCTGAGCCCACGCCTTCCTCTGGCAATGGCCGTGGCCCTAGAGCTCCCCCCAGCGGGAAGAACGGGAACCGCGAGCAGAGGGGAGCTTGGTGCGGGCTGTGTAGGTTCACCGGGATTGCAGGGGCCCTACTGATGCCTGTGAACATGATTCGTCTCTGGAACTTTTACGTCTCTTTACTAGAATGTGTCCCACCATAGTGTTATTCTATCTTCACAGCGACACGAGAATCTCGAGAAAAAGGCTGCTTTTGCAACTCTAGTGCACTTTGTGGGCTTGGAATTTTCATGTTTGAGTAATCTTTCCATCATAGACTATAGGCACTTTTTTTTTTTTTTGCCTTCTTTATTACTATTTGTTCATTTCTAATCACACAAGCAGAAGGAAGCTGCCTGTATGTGATCAAGAGGCAAATTCCTGAAGATTTTCAACCAAATCCAAACTTTGCCTGGCTTTAGGTGGGACTCGACGGAGGAGGGGTGTGTTGGCTCATTCACTCAGCAGTTGGTCTTCTGCACTCCGATGGGGCCTTGGCATTGCGGGTCCCTTGTGTTCCCTGGAATAGGCCAGGAACACACCCTGCCACACCAACGTGCTGCTTTGCTTTATCTCTCTATTAGCCACGCTCCTTGACCGGAGAGCCCACTGGCTCAAGCCATCGTGCCTGCGTGTCTTCATTCAGCTGTCACCTGCCCAGTCAGGTAACTGCTCCCACCCTTGTGCCTGCACGGCTCCAGCTCTCTTCTTGCTTTATTTTCCAAGAAGCACAGATCCCACCTAGCATTCCAACTGGTCACCCAGGCCCCCACCCGCACCCTTCCCTCCCCAGCATATAAACTCTGAGAGCACCAGGCAAGTCTGCCGTCTGTTGTGTCCACAGCTGTACCCCCAGGGCCTGGAACAGTGCCTGGCACACAGAAGCCAGTCCACAAATATCTCTTGAATGAATGCCTAAAGAGTAAACAGCATAGGGGCGCCTGGGTGGCTCAGTCTGTTAAGCGTCCAACTCTTGACTTCAGCTCAGGTCACGATCTCAGGATTTGTGAGGTGGACCCCTGTGCCCGGCTCTGCACTGAATGTGGCACCTGCTTGGGATTCTCTCTCTCCCTCACTCTCTGCCCCTCCCCCACTCAAGCATGTGCTTTCACTCTCTCTCAAAAATAAACTTTGAAAAATGTTTTAATGTTTGTTTATTTTTGAGGGACCGTAAGAGACAGAGCGTGAACGGGGGAGGGGCAGAGAGCTATGGAGACATAGAATCTGAAGCAGACTCCAGGCTCTGAGCTGTCAGCACAGAGACAAATGCGGGCTTAAACCGTGAGATCGTGACCTGAGCCAAAGTGTGACGCTTAACCAACTGAGCCACTCAGGCCCCCCTCAAAAATAAATTTAAACAAAAGGGTCAATAGCATGAACTCAGTCTACAACTCTTTGGTCCTGACAGGTTCAAATTGTGCAATTCTTGAGGAATTTTTAATGTGGAAGATGCATGCTATTTGTAAAATTTCATTGATAAAGTCAATGCTGTGTTACTTCAAATTTGTCTAATTTATATTTGCACAAAATGTAGCCACACGAATGTATTCTTTTGCAACAGTATTAAATTATTACAATTGAAGGCTAAAGTCATCTTTACAGGTGTATCTTTGGGATGTAGTTTTAAAAAGAACATTTTCAGGGTGAAATTAGGCTGTCTGCAAGCAGGCTAATAAAATATACAGTAGGACTCTACTAAGCCGATTTGGTAAATTGGTTTCAACTTTCATTCAAAGATAACTATCAGAGTAAGTTCTACATCTTTTCTCTTCTTACAAGTATTATTTATCAAAACAACTGTGTTGGTTAAGGGGGATTTTAAAAATCTGTTACTAAGCCCATTAATGCTGCAGATGTTTCTAGCTTTACTGTGCTCTGAACTCTTGGGAAACGCTGCCTAACTTTGTGTACAAAATAGTGAGAGGTATCACTTTTATGTGGAAAGTTCAGTTATGAAGGCAGCGTGTTGCCGGAGTCTGGCTCTGGACCAAAAGTAGCAAATCACTGCTGTTTGGAGGGCCCGCGGCTCTAAACGCCTGTGCGAGTGGCGCCACCGTGTGTCTACTAGGGAGAAGTACAAGACCACCTCAAGGAGGCAATGAACTCGGAAAGTCTCTGTAAGGTCCACTTACTGCATCTGGCAGGGATGTTTCCTTCTCAGCCATTTGGCAACTTCTGTCAGTCGTATCTAATAAACTCCCCAATTTTTCAATGACTAGTGAAATTTCCAAACACTAACAGATATGTAGTAAAACGTGCTCCGATTTTTTTTTTCTTCAGAAATATTTGAACGTCTATAATTGATCCATGCGCCTAAGTGGGTGTATTGTGTGAGTTGTTATTAAACGACTACAAAACAGGTTCCATTTTTAAGTCCACTAGAGTGGCTCGGGTATAGATTTTGGAGTCTCATGGTTCTGGGTTCAAGTTCTGCCTTCCCATTTACTGATTGTGTGATCTTAGGCAAGTTACTTAGCTTCTCTGAGCCTCAGTTTCCTCATATGTGAAATGGGATCGTTATCGTGCTTCTGAGGTGGTGCACATGAAATGCTTCGTAGGGTTTCGGGGCAGATTTTAGTTGTCCTATTGAGCCGTTTGTCTCTCAGCTGCCAGGGACTGCCAGGGTGGGGGTCTTAGCGGCTGGCCTCCATCCGGAGCCTGCAGGGTCAGGCAATCCGGACAGAATCCACTGTCAGCACCGCCAACACCCATCTCCTCCCCACTGAGGCAGGGGCGACTGTGGCATCATGGCTACATGGGAAGCTATGCTCCGGCTGAGGCCACACTGGTCTGCCGTCTTGTGCCGACGTAAGAGGAACAGCACACAGGGTGTGTCTTTTTCCATTCTCACACCCTTGCCCTCTTGTTCTGTTTCTGGAATTCTTCTGAAGATATTAAGGCATTAACAATGATGCTTGCAACAGTTTCCTATCTATAAATCCATCTAGAAATCACCCCGGGGAGGAGCCACACCAAGGCTCTGGAGGAAGCAGCGTCTAAACGTCCTAACTCGTCTTTCTCTTCTTCCGCAGGAACGAGAGAATTGCAGAAGAGCGTTGAGTGAGCTCTGTTCTCCGTGCAGCCCTGTACTGGGTCCTGCAGAAGTCAGGGGCCCTGTCCCCCAAAGCTCACAGGTGAAGGGCAAAGGCAGATACTGCAAACCCTCAGACAATGCCAGATGGAGGCCCTGCGGCCACAGGGACAGGGAACAATTCACCAGTTAACCCCAGGTGTGCACATTGTGTGCCTCTTAAGGGTCAGGCATTGTTCTAAACACCAGCAAACAGACAATACAAAGAAAGCCAGCCACACAAGGCTTAACTTCCACCAGGAGAGATGAACAGTAAGCAAAAATCTTCATAAAACAAGAAAATGACATCAGGTAGGGAGATAACAGATGCTCTGGGGGGAAAGTAGGGCAATGCTGAGGACTAAAAGTGTGGGTTTCTTATTTTTCTTTTTTAAATTGTTTTTTAATGTTTATTTATTTCCGAGGCAGAGAGACACAGAGCATGAGTGGGGGAGGGGCAGAGAGAGAGGGAGACACAGAATCCGAAGCAGGCTCCAGGCTCTGAGCTGTCAGCACAGAGCTCAATGCGGGGCTTGAACTCACAAACCGTGAGATCATGACCTGAGCTGAAGTCGGTCGCTCAACCGACTGAGCCACCCAGGTGCCCCAAAAGTGTGGGTTTTTGAGTCAAAATAGTCAGAGTTCATCAACCAACCTCTCTCCCAAGCAGTGACAAAGACCCTTCATTTCCCTGAACATTCAGCTGAGGAAGGTGGGTCCAAGAATCTTGCTTTCTGGCAGCAGAGGAGACGAGGGGAGGGAGGTTTGTGCACATGAGGAGCCCGGGGATCCGGGCATGGGCATGAAGAACTCTCCCAAGACCACAGCCCAAGACCACAGCCCGCCATTAGAGAGCCGGGGGTAACAAGCTCTACCTCAGCCTTGTTCACCCTTTGATGGAAATCACTGTAGTCAGATCCAAAACCAGGACAGCATGTGGGAAGGTAAATTTTTGTGGAGGAAAGATAAAGAAGGAATTTTTAGAATAAGAGGAAAGGATGAGTTTGATGGGGTCACTTGAACCAGCAGCCAGCCTGGGGAATGAGTGGGACATTGAGCATCTGAAATTTTTTTTTTTAACGTTTTATTTATTTTTGAGACAGGGAGAGACAGAGCATGAACAGGGGAGGGTCAGAGAGAGAGGGAGACACAGAATCTGAAACAGGCTCCAGGCTCTGAGCTGTCAGCACAGAGCCTGATGCGGGGCTCGAACTCACGGACCGCGAGATCATGACCTGAGCCGAAGTCGGCCGCTTAACCGACTGAGCCACCCAGGCGCCACCAAGGGACATTGAGCATCTGAAGGGGTTCAGGAGAGGAGGTGAGAGATGCCCAGCAGGTGAGTCGAAGGCAACTGGGATATACCACCAGATTTAGCTTGAGAGACTACACTCTTTCGCCTTTCCTCAGTTGGTCCAGTCTTTTCATTTTTTGGCTCACCCAAGCTGGCTTCCCTAATATCCCTCCCTCAAGCCCTATTTCAACCCTAATGTAGGAAAGGATTGGTGGAGGTGGGGGGGGGGAGGAAGAAGAAGGTAGAATATTTGTGTACCCCCATTTACTGTCCCTGTTCTCCCTCCTCTTGCTCCCTGTCCTGTGAAGGAGAGTTAGCATGCACTTACACACCTTCCCTAGTCAAAGGTCTTTGGGAACATAGAACCCTCAGATGCCACGGGGATGTCCTAGCCTTCTTTCTTTTTTCCATTCTGTCTTTGTCTCTACTTAACAAAAGTAGATTTAATATTTGTGTCCTCTCATAGACCACAAGTTCCATGTGGGCAGGCATTATGTCTTGATAGGGTTTAGAACAGGCTACCCCTAAATATGGCACCTTGGCTTAGTGAAAACTTTAAGATGAAGAAATTCGAGAAACAGCAGGTGCAGGATGTCTCTCTGACCTCGCCCTTCTCTGCCGGAGCAGGTCATAAGACCCTGCAGGAGAGGGAAAAGTTTTTCTCAGCTCTCTTGGAATCTCTGGCTGGGTCTGCAAATTAAACAAAGATTAACAGGAGAAAAGCCTACAGGTATATTTCATGTAAGTTTTACATGGCATGGGAGCCTTCATAAGGAAACAAAGACCCCAAGATCCAGACCTGTGTACTTTTATCCTAGGTTCAGTGAAGAGTGGAAATATGACAGGTTAAGGAGCAGAAATAAGGGTATTAAAGTGGCGGACGCTTAGCAAAGCCTGTTTGTTCAGCTTCTTCTCCGTCTTTGGAGATAAGGATGTTGTTTTCCTCCAGGTGTAGGGAGGCAGCTCTCACATGAGGGTTTTATGACGTGTTTTCAGAGCAGAAGGGCGGTGGGCAGAGGAATTCAGAGTGATCTTCCTGCTTGTACTGTTTTCTCAAACTTCCTCAGCTTAAAACATGCAATACGCCAAGGTGACATATCTTGAGGATCATGTCCTGAACCCATCAGCCCTCCTATGAGATGTGCCCTCCTTATACCTGGAAAAGAGGACCTTCCTTATCTCAGAAGATGCAGGGATGCTGAGGGGACCCTGAATGATTAGTCCTTGCTAAGCTTCCCTCTGGTTACTACCCTTCACTCATACCCTTTGTCCTATTACGTTTTCCCGCAACTTTCCTTTCCTTCATCGACTCTAGCATCACATTCAGGTTTACCCACTTTTGCACGTCTTCATTTCCTGGGGAAGGCTCTTGTGTCCTGTGAAGCTTCCATTAAGCAGATCTGTATGCTTTCCTCCGGTTGATCTGTCTTTCCAGTCTAATTTACAGTGCCCCAGTTGGAGACTCTGAGTTGGGTAGAGGAAGATATTTCTTTCTCCCCCATGTTCCCTTGCTTACAGTTGTATCCTGTGGGTGTGGGCACGGTGCCTTGTGCAGAGTGGGTGCTCAGAAAATGTTTAATAAATGAATGTGTGAACAAGGGAGAATGAGGAGAAGCCTTTTGGTGCAGAAAAACTTCTGGGACAGTCAAATGGTTTTAGAGGTTGATAATGCTGGGTGGATGTTAAGTCTAATTTCCCTTAAAAATGTAACACTTTCCTGTTTTCTGATAAAGGCCCCAGTTCTCTTATACTGAACCAGTCATTCCGGAGCTGTGGTGAACTGGAAGTCAGGGTCACAATATTTTGCAACTCCTTTATTTCCCCACCTTTTGAATCTGGACTTGCCTTGTGACTTGCTTTAACCAATGAAAGCTGCGGAGGTGATTTTGAGTTGGTCCCAGAAGGCCTTGATTTCCTCTTCCGCCCCCCTTGGAATGCTGTGCCTTCATATAGGGAAGCCCAGGCTAGATAATGGGATGATGGTGGGAAGCCCCATGTGTGGGTGGTACTTATACCCAAGAAACTAAGTAAGGAAGTGAGGATAGATGAGAGGGGTTCACTGGAGAAAAGGCGGACTATTCGGGAACTGATACAGATAATTGGTAGATGGGCTGATGAGGCCAAATGCAAGATCTCTCGTCAATTGCTATTTCCTATTACACAAGAAGTTAAGAGTTGGCAGGCAGGCAGGCAGGACGATTGTGTTGGAATTTTGAGGAGAAAGAGGGTGTCAACAGCCATCCAAGTGAGTGGGTGAGTAATTTGACAGGAAAATAAAGAACAAAAGCACCAAAGATCTCCTTGATGCTTATGATCATTAGAATGAGTAATGTTGGCAAGCTGGTTTGGGTTTTTTTCTCCAGCCACATTTCCTTGCTCAAGAGCAGTTCCAGAGTAGGTAGAGAGTTGGGGGTTTTCTAGACAAGGAGAGAGGAGAAAGGGACGGCCACGGAGGTTGAGGTTTAGTTACCAAAGAGTAGCTAAAATGATAGAACACAGAATCTACGCTGGGTAAAGAGGGGGAAATGAATAAGAGTAGAAGGATAGGAAAAGGTGAGCGTTCTGTTGAAGGTGAAAAATTCCTGGCACGAGGAAAGGTGATGTGGAATGGCAGGAGGAGGTTAAGTGGAGGTTAAGTACGCAGTTACGAGTAATTAGTAAGGTCAAGAGTATGATCCTGGGAATGGGTGGATGAGTTGGTGGGGTTAGAAACTGAGAGGCTGCCTAGGCATTGCAGGAATCGTCTTTGTGGATATTGAAATCACCGTGACTTAGCAATTGAGCCAAGGGTGTTACTGGCTATTATTTCTGCTTGAACATTGCAAGCGATCCTAACTCCGTTTCATTCAGAGCGCTCACCGTAGTTTGTAGCGGCTGGGTGATTATTTGACAGTAACCAGGACGGACAGTCTGTTTTGCTTACTGACTGACGTATAGTTGGCGCTCAAAAGGCAGGATGAGTGAATGAATACTCTTTCAGCCATGGGACAAATGTAGTAAATTATAGCACCAACGTATTTTCACATGAAGAGAAAAGCAAGGCTCCGCGAGGGCGGGGGTTTTTGTCTGTTGTACCCCCTGCTGATTTCCCGGTGTTTGGAACCGCGCCGGCACATATTAGATGTTCAATAAATAATCATCGAACGAACGCCGGAACGAAACAACCACCGTCAGTGCCCACGGCTCCTGCGCTAGAAGCGCAAGGCTCACACGAACCCTGGCACTCTGCGCCTGCGCGTTGTGTGCCTGCGCTGCCTCTAAACGCCCCGCCCCCAGCCTGCTTTGCCGCATTAGGTTTGAGCCCTACAGGCCCCTGTAGCAGCCGGGCTGCCGCGTCGTCCCGGCTTTCCCCTCGGCGTTCCCACGCCTCCTCAGCCGGGCTCTCGCCCTCCACGTCAGGGCCCGGACCTTCGAGATGGCGGCTCAGAAGATAAATGAGGGGCTGGAGCACCTCGCCAAAGCAGAGAAATAGTGAGTGAGAGACACTGACGTGGGCCGCTGTCCCGGCGGTGGGTCGGTGCCCCCACCCCCGCCCGGTCCTGGCACCTGCGAGTTGGAGGGAGGGCGCGGGGGAGCGAGCGGGGAAGGCAGCGGCCTCCCGGAGGGGCTGCGGCCTGGGCGGGGCCAGCTTCTCCTCCGGAAGCGGACTTGGTCCCCCCCCTGCCGGAAGTCGTCTCCTCTGTCTTTTGGGGTCGGTGGGCTGGAGGCTGTGCAGCTGCTTCTGTTCTGGGCTCTCTGGACTGGATGATTGGTTTAGGAGACCGTCTTGTGCACTGTAGTTTAGCAGCGTCCGTGGCCTCTAGCTACTAGATGCCTGCAGCACCTCTCCTCCCTGTTCGAGCCGACGAAACTGACCCCCTGGGAGATAAAATCGCCTTCTTGAAAACCAGCACTCTAAAGTAGAGTTGAGAAAGGAGCTACAGATGTACCCTGAAAACTCCGCAGTTGTCTCTTCTGTCCCAATACACGGTTTTGGGGGGGGGGGGGTTGAGCTTCCTTAGTCATTTTATGTGTTCGCCCAGCTTCTGAGATGGTACTAAGTAGGCACCCAACAGACATTTGCGCAACTGAACTGATTCGTCCAGTCCTTGAACACTCTCCTCCTCCTCCGTGTCATTACTGCAACGGATTTCTGTCTAGCAGTTCTAGAACATGAAAAAGTCTACATGGTGCCGTGTGTCAGATGCTTCACATACCTGATCTGAGATCTTTACAACTTTGGACGTGCAGAATTTCATTTTACAGAAGAGGAGGCGAGGCTTGGAGAAACTTTATGGTGACTTGCCCGAAGCTGTACGGTTGAAAGGTGGCAGCGCCAGTTTTTGAACAGTGGGAAAATTCAAGATCTTTCCGGTGTACCATATCACTGCTTCCAGGCAGTGTGTAAGGTACTGGAAATGACCACAACAGTCTTGCTTTCTACTGAGAGCAAACGAAAGTATCATTAGAAAAGTGTGTGTACTAAGGACCAGAATAAAGCTGTGTTAACTTTGCTTTGGTAGCACAGGGAGAAAAGTTTATTCTGCCTGGGGAAATTTAGGAAGATTTCCCAGAGGTGATTTCTGAGCAGGGCCCAGAAAATAAGTTTTTAGACGGAGGGAAAATCCTGTGAGACAGCATTTATGCACAGGATGTAGTCTGAGCACAGCCCTGAAAATATGCTGGGAGAATAGTTAATGTAGAGTAGTTGTAGTGCCAGGGGATGAGCTAGAGCAGAGAATTTGGGGTCGGACTTTGAAGGGGCTGCTCCTCTGATGGTCCTGAACCTTAGCTCTTCTGGGGATCATATAAGGAGTGGGACGTGTTTAGGTTTATTTTTGGCAAAGAGGTGTGGCACCAACATGGAGAATGGGCAGGGAGAGAGAAAAGTGAGAACTTTGGCCTATTCGGTAAGCAAACATCTGCAAAGTTGTCCTGTGTATCTGTCCCAGCCACTGGGGTTATTGAGGTAATGAAAAGTGGTCCTTTGCTCAGGAGCCTAGACTTCACAGGTGGGCATATAAGTCAGATATTAAATGCTAGAATAGAGGTATGCAGTGGTTTCAGTGGATATACAAAGTAAGGAAAAGTTACTATCCTCGGGGTGGGGGAAATGGAAGAAGAGAGCAGGCAGGAAAGGTGACTTTCCCATGACAGGTTAGTAGACTTGACCGGGGTCCAAATTAAAGTAACTGTGCAGGGGGCAGGATTGGGCAACATCTGTCAGACAGAATTGGCAATCTTTAATGACTTGACCGGAGTGAAAAGCTTGACAAGAGTCAAGGTTTCGGAGAGTTTGGAGAGATGAAGTGGAAGAGAGATCTTCAGCTATTGACTCTTCTCTTTTTTTAATTAAAAAAATTTTTTTTTAATTAAAACAATTTTTTTAAAATTTATTTATTTATTTATTTTTATTTATTGAGAGAGAGAATGAGAGAGAGAGAGAGAGAGAAAGAGAATCCTGAAAGGATTCTGCAGTCACAGCACGGAGCCCAATGAGGGCTCGATCTCCGGGACCAAGAAATCATCACCTGAGCCAAGGTCAAGAGTCAGATGCTTAACTGATTGGGCCACCCAGGCACCCTTCTTTATTGACTCTTGGGACCAAAATATCAAAAACACTAACAGGTAGAGCCATTAAATTAACCAGTGTGCCTTCTCTCTTTCTTATTAGATGTATTTAGTTGACTGGGGATGATTTGCTGTATTTTTAAATCTCTAGCTCTTTCCATGTGTAGCACATCAGACAATACATTCATACTGTGTTTGGGTTGGGATTTAAGAAATTACGTTAGTATACAGAATATAACGAACCCTTTAGTGTAGGGTGAAGGATTAGAATTTTGCCTTATTGGAGTACTTCTCTAGTGTTGTGGATTAGACTGCAATTTAAACATTTTATTTTTCTGAGCAATAATATTCTTGGTGAGCTTAAAAAATGGCTCACACATTTGGATCTTATAGCAGTGAATACGCAAACACAAATGTTAAACATGCTTATTTGGCAAAAAATATTGCTTAAAAGTTAGGGCTGACAAAATAAACATGTATTTCTGAGGGCTCTTGGGGATTCCCCCGTCTTTCAGTTAGGGTGCTCCTTTGAAGCAGCTTACAGTGTTCTGTGTAAGTAGACTTTCCTTATTGAATTGAAATTTAGAAACTAAAATGACATTTATTTAGCAGTTCTTATGCACACCCAAGTTTGACAGTCACTTTACTTTAGTGACTTTAAAGTGTTAAAGTTACTTCAAAGTGTGAGTCTGAGCTTATTTTAAAATAAAAAAGGAATAAAATATTGAAGAAAGGGCAGGTAAGGTAAGGACTCAAAATTGATGGTCCTTTGCTTTGGTATCTAAGGAACCAGTGGTCATCCTGGAATAGCTTCTGTTGTTTTCATAACATCCTCATCTTTCTTGTTATCCTCCCTGTTCACTGGTGTGAGTTCTCAACCCGTGTTGCTGACTCCCTGTGGTGTTCCTCTGAATGTTTATATTCTGTAGTCTTTCTGCTCATTCTCTAAGATATCCCTAGGGGATCTTACCTAGGCCCCTGGTGTGGCATAAGCCAGTGGCTCCTTAGTTAATACCTGTAGCCCCTCCTGAGCTTCAGCCTCATGAATCCAACTGCTTACTTGATGCTGTGCTGCAGAGGGTCTCAAGCGTTAATGCACCTCACGGTCTGTTATACTGTGATTGCTGCTGCCAGCCCGGGGTTTCTGGTTCTGTAGGTCTGGGGCAGGATGAGTTAGTATTTCTAGCATGCTTTCTGGCAGTGCTGGTCTGGGGACCCCACACTGAAATTTCTGCTGTATGTGGATGTTATACCAACATTTCAAAAGAAGGAAACCCACATCTATGATAGTGAAAGGGAAAATGGCGAGGTTGTAGTTCATTGTGAATAAATTTGGGTAGAGGTGGGCAAGATGGTAACTTTGTACCTGGTGGCCTCCCCATGTTGTTGTTGGTATTTTGTTTTGTTTGTAATATGAAATTCATTGTCAGATTGGTTTCCATACAACATCTAGTGCTCATCCCAACAGGTGCCCTCCTCCATGCCCATCACCCACTTTCCCCTCCACCCTACCCCCCCCCACCCCCCATCAACCCTCACTTTATTCTCAGTATTTAAGAGTCTCTTATGTTTGCCTTCTTCCCTCTTGTAACTTTTTTTCCCCCCTTCTCCTTCCTGCTGGTCTTCTGTTGAGTTTCTCAGGATCCACATATGAGTGAAAACGTATGGTATCTGTCTTTCTCTGTGTGACTTATTTCATTTAGCATCACACTCTCCAGTTCCATCCACGTTGCTACAAAAGGCCATATTTCATTCTTTCTCATTGCCACGTAGTATTCCATTGTGTATATAAACCACAATTTCTTTATCCATTCATCAGTTGATGGACATTTAGGCTCTTTCCATAATTTGGCTGTTGTTGAAAGTGCTGCTGTAAACATTGGGGTACAAGTGCCCCTCTGCATCAGCACTCCTGTATCCCTTGGGTAAATTCTTAGCAGTGCTACTGCTGGGTCATAGGGTAGATCTATTTTTAATTTTCTGAGGAACCTCCACACTGTTTTCCAGAGCGGCTGCACCAGTTTGCATTCCCACCAACAGTGCCAGAGGGTTCCCGTTTCTCCACATCCTCATCAGCATCTACAGTCTCCTGATTTGTTCATTTTAGCCACTCTGACCGGTGTGAGGTGGTATCTCAGTGTGGTTTTGATTTGTATTTCCCTGATGAAGAGCAACGTTGAGCATCTTTTCATGTGCCTGTTGGCCATCTGGATGTCTTCTTTAGAGAAGTGTCTATTCATGTTTTCTGCCCATTTCTTCACTGGATTATGTTTTTTGGGTGTGGAGTTTGATGAGCTCTTTATAGATTTTGGATATTAGCCCTTTATCTGGTATGTCATTTGCAAATATCTTTTCCCATTCCTTTGGTTGCCTTTGAGTTTTGTTGATTGTTTCCTTTGCCCTGCAGAAGCTTTTTATCTTGATGAGGTCCCAATAGTTCATTTTTGCTTTTAATTCCCTTGCCTTTGGAGATACGTCAAGAAATTGTTGCGGCTGAGGTCAGAGAGGTTTTTTTCCTGCTTTCTCCTCTAGCGTTTTGATGGTTTCCCCTGTCTCACATTCAGGTCCTTCATCCATTTTGAGTTTATTTTTGTGAATGGTGTAAGAAAGTGGTCTAGTTTCATTCTTCTCTGCATGTTGCTGTCCAGATCTCCCAGCACCATTTGTTAGAGACTGCCTTTTTTCCATTGGATATTCTTTCCTGCTTTGTCAAAGATGAGTTGGCCATACTTTTGTGGGTCCAATTCTGGACTCTGTATTCTATTCCATTGGTCTATGTGTCTGTTTTTGTGCCAATACCATGCTGTCTTGATGATGACAGCTTTGTAGTAGAGGCTAAAGTCTGGGATTGTGATGCCTCCTGCTTTGGTCTTCTTCAATATCACTTTGGCTCTTCAGGGTCTTTTGTGGTTCCATACAGACTTTAAGATTGCTTGTTCTAGCTTCAAGAATGCTGGTGCAATTTTGATTGGGATTGCATTGAATGTGTAGATTGCTTTGGGTAGTGTTGACATTTTAACAATATTTATTCTTCCAATCCGTGAGCATGGGATGTTTTTCCATTTCTTTGTGTCTTCTTCAGTTTCCTTCATAAGCTTTCTATAGTTTTCAGCATACAGATCTTTTACATCTTTGGTTAGGTTTATTCCTAGGTATTTTATGCTTCTTGGTGCAATTGTGAATGGGATCAGTTCCTTTATTTGTATTTCTGTTGCTTCATTATTAGTGTATGATAATGCAACTGATTTCTGTACGTTAATTTTGTATCCTGCGACTGCTGAATTCATGTGTCAGTTCTAGGAGACTTTTGGTGGAGTCTCTCGGGTTTTCCATGTATAATATCATGTCATCTGCAAAAAGTGAAAGCTTGACTTCATCTTTGCCAATTTGGATGCCTTTGATTTCCTTTTTGTTGTCTGATTGCTGATGCCAGAACTTCCAACACGATGTAAAACAACAGCAGTGAGAGTGGACATCCCTGTCGTGTTCCTGATCTCAGGGGGAAAGCTCTCAGTTTTTCCCCATTGAGGATGGTATTAGCTTTTCATAAATGACTTTTATGATGTTTAAGTATGTTCCTTCTATCCCGACTTTCTGGAGGGTTTTTATTAAGAAAGGATGCTGAATTTTGTCAGATGCTTTTTCTGCATCGATTGACAGGATCATATGGTTCTTATCTTTTCTTTTATTAATGTGATGCATCAACATTGATTGATTTGCGAATGTTGAACTAGCCCTGCAGCCCAGGAGTGAATCCCACTTGATCATGGTGGATAATTCTTTTTATATGCTGTTGAATTGGATTTGCTAGTATCTTGTTGAGAATTTTTGCATCCATATTCATCAGGGATATTGGCCTGTGGTTCTCTTTTTTTGCTGGGTCTCTGTCTGGTTTGGGAATCAAAGTAATGCTGGCTTCATAGAATGAGTCTGGAAGTTTTCCTTCCCTTTCTATTTTTTGGAACAGCTTGAGAAGGATAGGTGTTACCTCTGCTTTAAATGTCTGGTAGAATTCCCCAGGGAAGCATCTGGTCCTGGATTCTTATTTGTTGGGAGATTTTTTTTCTTTCAATGTTTATTTATTTTTGACAGAGAGAGACAGAGAGAGAGAGAGACAGAGAGACAGAGAGACAGAGAGCATGAGCGGGGGAGAGGCAGAGAGAGAGAGGGAGACACAGAATTGGAAGCAGGCTCCAAGCTGTCAGCACAGAGCCCGACACAGGGCTCTAACTCATGGACTGCGAGATCATGACCTGAGCCAAAGTCGGACGCTCAACTGACTGAGCCACCCAGGTGCCCCAAGGGAGATTTTTGATAACTGATTCAATTTCTTCACTGGTTTTGGGTCTGTTCAAATTTTCTGTTTCTTCCTGTTTGAGTTTTGGAAGTGTGTGGGTGTTTAGGAATTTGTCCATTTCTTCCACGTTGTCCAGTTTGTTGGCATATAGTTTTTCATAGTATTCCCTGATAATTGCTTGTATTTCTGAGGGTTGGTTGTAATAATTCCATTTTCATTCGTGATTTTATGTATTTGTATCTGCTGTCTTTTCTTTTCAAGAAGCCTGGCTAGAGGTTTATCAATTTTGTTTATTTTTCAAAAAAACCAACTCTTGGTTTCATTGATCTGCTCTACTGTTTTTTTAGATTCTATATTGTTTATTTCTGCTCTGATCTTTATTATTTCTCTTCTTCTGCTGGGTTTAGGCTGTCTTTGCTGTTCTGCTTCTATTTCCTTTAGGTGTGCTGTTAGATTTTGTATTTGGGATTTTTCTTGTTTCTTGAGATAGGCCTGGATTGCAATGTATTTTCCTTTCAGGACTGACTTCGCTGCATCCCAAAGCGTTTGGATTGATGTATTTTCATTTTAATTTGTTCCCTATATTTTTTAATTTCTTCTCTAATTGCCTGGTTGACCCATTCATTCTTTAGTAGGATGTTCTTTAACCTCCATGCTTTTGGAGGTTTTCCAGACTTTTTCCCGTGGTGGATTTCAAGTTTCATAGCATTGTGGTCTGAAAGTGTGCATGATATGATCTCAATTCTTTTATACTTATGAAGGGCTGTTTTATGACACAGTATGTGATCTGTCTTGGAGAATGCTCCATGTGCACTCAAGAAGAAAGTGTATTCTGTTGCTTTGGGATGCAGAGTTCTAAATATATCTGTCAAGTCCATCTGATCCAATATATCATTCAGGGCCCTTGTTTCTTTATTTATTCTCTGTCTAGATTTTCTATCCATTGTTGTAAGTGGAGTTAAAGTCTCTTGCAATTAACCACATTCTTATCAATAAGGTTGCTTATGTTTGTGATTAATTGTTTTATATATTTGGGGGCTTCTGAATTCGGTGCATAGACATTTATAATTGTTAGCTCTTCCTGATGGATAGACCCTGTAATTATTATATAATGCCCTTCTTCATCTCTTGTTACAGCCTTTCATTTAAAGTCTAGTTTGTCTGATATAAGTATGACTATTCCAGCTTTCTTTTGACTTCCAGTAGCATGATAGATAGTTCTCCATCCCCTCACTTTCAATCTGAAGGTGTCCTCAGGTCTAAAATGAGTATCTTGTAAACAGCAAATAGATGGGTCTTGGTTTTTTTATCCATCTGATACCCTATGTCTTTTGGTTGGAGCATTTGGTCCATTACATTCAATAGTATTATTGAAAGATATGGGTTTAGAGTCATTGTGATATCTGTAGGTTTCATGCTTGTACTGGTGTCTCTGGTACTTTGTGGTCCTTGCAACCTTTTACTCACAGAGTCCCCTTTAGGATCTTTTGTAGGGCTGGTTTAGTGGTGATGAATTCCTTCAGTTTTTGTATGTTTGGGAAAACCTGTATCTCTCCTTCTATTCTGAATGACAGAATTGCTGGGTAAAGGATTCTTGGCTGCATGTTTTTTCTGTTCATCACATTGAAAATTTCCTGCTGTTCCTTTCTGGCCTGCCAGGTTTCAGTAGATAGGTCTGTTACTACTCTTATGTGTCTACCTTTGTATGTTAAGGCCCATTTATCCCTAGCTGCTTTCAGAATTCTCTCTTTATCCTTGTATTTTGCCAGTTTCACTATGATATGTCCTGCAGAAGATCGATTCGATTCAGGTTATGTCTGAAGGGAGTTCTCTGTGCCTCTTGGGTTTCAGTGCCTGTTTCCTTCCCCAGATCAGGGCAGTTCTCAGCTATGATTTGTTCTAGGACACCTTCAGCCCCTTTTTCTCTCTCTCTCTTCTGGAATTCCTGTGATGTGGATATTGTTCCGTTTGATTGCATCACTTAGGTCTCTAATTCTCCCCCTCGTACTCCTGGATTTTTTTATATATATCTCCTTTTCTAAGCTTCCTCTTTTTCCATAATTTTATCTTCTAATTCACCTATTCTCTCCTCTGCCTCTTTAGTCCGCACTGTGGCTGCCTCCATTTTATTTTGCACCTCATTTATTGCATTTTTTAATTCATCATGATTAGTTTTTAGTCCCTTGATCTCTGTAGCAATAGATTCTCTGCTGTCCTGTATGCCTTTTTCAAGCCCAGGGATTAATTTTTATGACTATTACTGTAAATTCTTGTTCTGTTATATTGCTTAAATCAGTTTTGATCAATTCGTTAGCTGTCGCTATTTTCTGGAATTTCTTTTGAGGAGAATTCTTCTGTTTCGCCATTTTGGCTAGTTTTCTGTCCCTTATGCGTTTTAAAAACTTGTTGTGTGCTCTGCACCTGTGAGCACTGCTATATTAAAGGAGAGTGGTACACTGTCCAGGGCCTGGCCCTTCAGGAGGTGTTTTTCTGGAGATTGTTACTTGATCTCTATTTTCGTGTCCTTGGTTATTTTATTACCCTACTGGTAGTAATAATTTGGACCCTCCACCAGATGTGCTTGGATTTGTTCCTTGGAGCAGCCCAAGAAGGCAGCTGGGTAAGAAGATAAATGCCGGTTTGTTTGTTTTTTTTTAATGTTTGTTTATTTTTGAGAGAGGGAGAGAGCATGAGCAGAGGAGGGGCAGAGAGAGAGGGAGACAGAATCCAAAGCATGCTCCAGACTCTGAGCTGTCAGCACAGGCCTGACATGGGGCTTGAACCCACGAACTGTGAGATCATGACCTGATCAAGTCGGACACCTAACCGATTGAGCCACCCAGGCACCCTGTTGTTGGTTTTTTAAAATCACCTATAAAGTTATTAAAGCAGGGTTCTGACTTACACATGTAGTTGGTAACTTGTGTCTTCATTTCCTTTTAGCCTGAAAACTGGTTTTTTAAAATGGAAGCCAGATTATGACAGTGCCGCTTCTGAATATGGAAAAGCAGGTATGTGTGACCATAACCTTGTAACTCCAACGTGTAATCTTAACATAGGCTGGTAACTTCTCGGCAAAGTACTTAACACTCGATGCTCTAAGATTTTAATAGTTAAAAAAAACAAAAAACAACAAAAAAATAAACCTGCCCAAACCCTTGCTTTGTTCTCACTTGTTATTTTCAGATGTGTTGAGGACTGAGTGAGAGGTCCAGTTCCCTGCAGCTGTCTGTCCTGACGGCAGAGATGGGGAGGGTTGGTGGCACATAGCTGCAGGGTTTTTGCATTGTTCTTACATGCTTGAATTTCAGTCAGTTGTTTGCTACTTCCAGGAGTTTTTCTGTATCTCTCTCTTGTGCTTCCTATAATTGAATAAAAATTTTTCTTAACTTTTAAAAATTTAGCCTTAATCTGAATCGATCTGCCAATCTTGTGTTTGTTTGGCACATGTTTTTTTGTTTTTGTTTTTGTTTTTTTTTTTAATTTTTTTTTTTTTCAACGTTTATTTATTTTTGGGACAGAGAGAGACAGAGGATGAACAGGGGAAGGGCAGAGAGAGAGGGAGACACAGAATCAGAAACAGGCTCCAGGCTCTGAGCCATCAGCCCAGAGCCTGACGCGGGGCTCGAACTCACGGACCGCAAGATCGTGACCTGGCTGAAGTCGGACGCTTAACCGACTGCGCCACCCAGGCGCCCCGGCACATGTTTTTTTAAGAGCCGCACTTTTGAGATACACTGATGTGTTCATGAAGTATGAAGCTTATAAATATTTGAATAAATTTATCTGTACATTAGATAAAAATGATCTGCAATATGCAACAGAGAGGGACTTTATCAAAAATTTAGCATTCAGTTACGGAATGATAGCTTTCGGCATATCCACAGTTATTTTGGATATAAAGCCTAATGCGGTTTTTGAGGTGCTCTGAATACATTTGCAGTTGTGTTGCAGCCACAGCTTGGATCACGTTTGTTAGCCGAATGTAGAGACCACCTGTGTAATGTGCTTTTGATAGACTTTAGTTTTAGTATATCACCAAAGAATGCAGAAATCCGGTAAGTAGGAACTAATGAGTGTTTAACACTTTCATTTAAATCCTGAGTAAATTCTCTCTGTTGACTTACGCCAGTTATTTATGTTATACTTAAAAGGAAAATTATTAAAATCAAACCTCGTGTGGATTCTGTCGATACCTTGTACAAGAATGCTTTTGTAAGTGGAGGGCACAACGTTTGGCAAATCTCCTGAGGGAAATTAAACACAGATTTGTTTTATATGCATCCGAGACCATGAGTTGCTTTCACAGATAACGTATTTCAGGTCCTGTTTTGCCATTAAATCATCCTTTGTTTCTTTTCTTTAAGGGGTTATGCAAAATACATTTAATCATTAGAATAACTTTTTAAAAAAGCAAAATGTGGACGTCCAGGGATGAAAATAGTTCGGTAGTTTATTTTCAACATTTTATTGAAGAGAATTTTCAGAGTTTGATTTTAACAAATACTTTTTTTTTTTAAACAGTATCCTTTTTTACTTATTTGTAAGCAACCCTTGGCAAGTTTTCCAAAATCTGTAAGATCCTATTTTAGGACCATTCCTAATTGTTTTACTCTGATGACACTTTATAACAGTGAGCAATATATTTTAGCTCTTTGGACAATAGAAATGTCATTTTCACAGAAACCTACTGAACACTGTAAAAGCTTTAAAAGACATGCATTGTTAATGTTTTGGGCATTTATTTAAAGATTGTGACAAAAGGAGGGTTTATTACACAAATATTGAAGGTGTTTATTGGTCTTCAGTTTCTAAATAACTTGAAAGATGGACTTAGCTATAACCACAGCACTGTTTTTATTATTAACGGTAAAACTGGTGAAGTAAGGTACTGTCTTTTATGACAGTACCTTATAAAGGTGTTAAAAAGTAGGTGTTAAAAAGACTTGGCTTTGAGTGAAAGTAGCACTGACTTATCGCCAGTAGTCTACAATTAAAAAAAAAGCAAAAACAAAAACAAACTTTTGAAAGTACTTCTAAGTTACTGGTAATGAAAAAAGTGACAAGAAAATTGCTTTTTAAAAAGTGCTGTTTTATAAAACTTCTTAGGTGTTTGATTAAAATAAGTATATTTTCTAATACTTCCCATGTGATACAGATTTTAGTAATGATTCGTTGGAAGTTTTGTCATGATGGATTAGAACGTCTGTCTTTGTTGTTGTTCCGTTTCAGCTGTTGCTTTTAAAAACGCCAAACAGTTTGAGCAAGCGAAAGATGCCTGCCTGAGAGAAGCTGTTGCTCATGAGAATAACAGGGCGTATCTTTTTCAACCTTTACAAAGGAGTTCGGGAATTAGAATGATACAGACTGAAACTCCTTTTGTTATAAGTTGGCTACGTGTGCAGAGAACAATGCTATTAAGTTAGAAAATGATCAGAAAAGTTCTGCATTTTTAACTGAGGGAGCATTTACAGAGACTGCTCATAATGTTTACACTGTTTTGCAGAACTGTAGTTGAGAGTTTATTTCTGTTGTTTCTGGATTTGCTCCATGGTGGTTTTACTTGGGCTGAAGTGAGGGAGATACACAGGTGCTGAAGAGTGAGGCAGGTAGTGGAAATTTTTAAAATACAGTCTTCCTTAGGTATTTGAAAAAAGATGAGTAGTTTAAATAAATTTTTCTGAGGTATTTGAAAATTTACTCTGTAAAAAGTGTCTTTTTTATCTACTTTGAAATTGCGGTTGTAATAACCTTGCATTTTAGTGAAACTTTACAGATAAATGGGCAGTGGAAAGAACTTAAAAATCTATGTGGTATTTTTATTTTTTCAGTGTTTTTTGTGAATTATGTAGTTTTAAGCGACATCAATAGGCATAAAATTACTGCTTCATCTGTTTGTAGGATTTGTCTTTTGGAACCATCTGGGGCAGTTGACGTTTTTTAAGTGGTAGATCTGTAGAAACTGTTGATTTGGTTTTTTTCCTTAATTTTAACTTTGTTACATCCATTCAGTCTTTTTCATGCTGCCAAGTAAGTAAATATTTTCCATGTTTTCATGTATTTGCAGTTTATGTTTTAAATGTTGCTGTTTTTCCATAGGTCGGTAAATTTTTCCTACGTTATAAATCCATAAATAGTGAATTATTTTGTATTGATTTAGATAAAATCATCATTTCCATTTGTTTCAGTCTTTACCTGACCCTTAGAAATGAAGTCACTCCTAAGATATACAGCGGTTAAGTTCAATTCACCAAATATTTTTAGGGCCATTTTCTTCAATGACCTATGAAAAAACAAGTATGTTTCCCCCCCTCTTCCTTGATAGTTAATAGTACTTGTGGAGAGAAGCAGGCTTTCTCCTGCTTTCGTGGAGAGTACATGTTGCAAAACTTGGATTTAGTTTTGTCACATAGAAAGTCCTTTAACCTGTCTGAGTTTTACTTAATTTTGCATCTGCAAAGTAAAATCCCTTTAACTCAGATGTCAGTTGTTTCCAAGGCATTATTGCCCTCAAAAATAACAAGAAGAAAAATGTTACTCAAGGCCTAAAGCAGCATATAGTGCCTGAGCCAATTTTAATTGATCTAACTTCTCCTATCTGTGGTAGAAAGTTTCTCCTCCTCCTTATTTCATTAAGATCTCATCTGAGAACTTGTATTCTCTTTGCAGAGCTTATGAGCAAGCTGGCATGATGTTGAAGGTCAGTACTGTGTCACAACTGTTCTGTAGGTAAAATGAATTAACTAAAAGGTGTTAAAGTAAATTTGTGTTGAGATTGAAAAGTCTCCTTGCTGTAAGGTGAGAGGTGCTGCGATTTTATTTCCAAAGTATATTCTGTGTGTCTTAAGATAGGGAGTTTTAAAGGTGAAATTTAAGAGAAAACTTAATGGAGGAAACCAGGAACAAATTTCTATGCTTTGTAACCAGGAGCTTGTTGATAAACAGCTCTTTGGGAGATTTCCCTACTCCTGAGAGCTTCATGAGATTTTAATGCAGTAAAAATTTACAAATACATGTTTTTTGTTACTCTTGGGCTTTATTTTTTTAATTTTTATTTTTAACTTTTTTTAAAATATTTATTTTTGAGAGAGACAGAGACAGAGCCCAAGTGGGGGAGGAGCAGAGAGAGAGAGGGAGATACAGAATCGGAAGCAGGCTCTGCTCTGTCAGCACAGAGTCCGACACGGGACTTGAACTCATGAACAGCGAAAGTCAGACACTTAGTGGACTGAGACATCCAGGCACCCCACTCTTGGGTTTTAGAAAGGAGAGTTTTGCTTGTTTTATAAAAGCTGGCATTGAAAAGAACCTTAGACTTAAGCAATTGATATTTAATTCTGATTCTTGTTGAATGGAATAGTTGGCTAATGTGCTTGTGCCGCTTTTCGTATTTCTGCCTCATTAAAGCAGGTTGGGAAGTAATACACTGTTGTGGTGAGAAAAAACATGTAACTTTATGACACTTACAAAGCATGCCAAGTAGCAGTTGACATAGAACATTTCCTTTCCATTTTTATGTTTCCTAATACGGTAAAAGCTGTTTGAATTATTATGAAGCTTTAAGAACTCATGCTTTAGTACAACTATTTTTTTTAATTTTAATGACTTTTATAATCTTAACTGATTTTTTTAAAGAATACATGCTCATTGTAGAACATTTAGAAACTGGAAGGACCAAAAAACGTTAGTAATGAGTTTATTTTTTTCTTTTAGTCATTTTTCTATGTACATATGTATCTTACTATTTACATTTAACTTTTTCATGGAGATTTTCTTTTTAATGCCATTTAAAAAATTACTTTCAAAATATATATCACGGGCTTTAAGAATTTCCATATCCTTTGACCTAGGAATTCCAATTCTGTGACTCTGTTGTAAAGAGACAGATAGCAAAGATTTATGTGTAAAAATGTTTATTGTATATTGCTTAAGAAAAATGGCAGTTATCTAAATTTTTAATAAGATATTTAAATAAATTATGGTGCTTCCTTGTGATAAACTGTTACGTTGCCGTTGTAGTAAAGCTTTTCTGGATAAAACCTGCAACCAGATTTGGTGATGCAGGTCAGGTTATCAGCAGTTTCTTAGCAACTAGAATTTCTCTTGTAGCCGAAGGAGCTGGGTGTCTGCCCTGACCTTCTGCTGTCCCAGGTCCCCCTGAGAAATAGGAAGCTCCCAGGTGGCTCGTGTCATCTCATTTGTGGCTATTATTAGGATCCACTCTCTTAATACAGAAATGCTAGACCACTATAATTTATAATCCTCACAGCTTCAGTTTATATTCTAACAGCTGGGCTAAGACTTGAGTCTTCATAAAAAGATATTATTTTGACATCATTTCCGTTGTGGTAGTATTGGTTTAATTTGAGGATTTGAAGGCACTGCTTTGAATGAAGGAAAAATAAACCTAGTAGGTAGGGGAAGAGACAAGAGAAAATGCTTTCTGCCATGCTCTTGTATTTAAATTAAATGCCTTTGGACAGTCCTTAGCAGGATTAGGGGTCCTGAGCTACTTGGCTCAGCGTTAATTCCGTGGGTTGAAATTTCCATTCATACAGACCTTCGTAATCATCTGCCAGCAAGGCTTAGGAAGTGACAATATGTGGAAGGATGCCGAGTGGAAGACACCACTTACTGGAGTCGCCCCTGATTCTGTCATTGTACGACTGTTAGATTTCATATCCTGGTTGTTCCACAGAAGCAGTAGGGTGACTCAGGCACAAAACCGCTGAAAATAAGCATGTTTTTATTTTCCTTTTGATTTTGCCATGCTACAAGAACATGGGGAAGAGTATAAAATAGTGTAACTTTTCAGATGGCAGCCTATCCTTGTTTATTCCTTAGCTAAGGAATGAAAAAGTTATATGTGGACATCAGTAAGAATGAGACCAACAGGTTTTGTATCCTAAAGAATTTGCCAACTTAGTGAGTGACTGAACAGGCAGATTTGAAAACAACCCATGAAACGTCTGCATGGAGCCTACTTTAAGATCTAAGGATGTCAACCCTAAGTAGGACAATGCCACATAAACCTTATATCTGGCTTGTAAATGATTATTGTTCTGTTTCTAAAAGAGTTTAGATTTGGAGATAATAGATGTAAGGACCACAGGATGCTGAGACCTATGATCTCCTAGTGAGGCATGGAGTTAACGTGTTGGTGGCACTCATTGTGGAAAAGGGCTGCAGACTCTGATGAGCCCAGGGCAGTGGGGACTGAGGCAGGCCTGGGCGTATAGGACAGCAGGGAGTGTGGAGGGGAGTGCGGAGAGAGGAGGTCACTGTAGGAGACGCCACGCCTCCCGGGACATCCGCTCAGCCTCAACCCACTCCTGCCATGTGGGAATGAAAACCTGCTGATGCCAGAGCTTGTGATATTTTTTTAAAATAGGAAGCTGTAAAACAGAACCTTTGTGAAAGTTTCTGATTTAAAACTACTGAATGGTTCAAGCAAGATGCGCTTGGAAATGACGTACAGCCCTTGAGCTGCTGGTTTGCAGCCTTTGGCATAGGCTTCGCAGCTGGTAGGGACTCAGTAAGTGTTCAGAGAATTATAAATCCTACAAAACAGTCAAGAGCAAGGGTTTTGGTTTCTACCGTTGGTAGAGCTTTTCTGAAACTCTAAAGTGGTGATGAACTCTGTAGAACTCAACTGATAACGTTTTTAGTTTGGCAAAATGAACTTGATGGGGGAGAGTAACCACGTGAAGGCATTTCATCTTAAATCTATCTGTCGTATAACGTATTCAGACGTTAAAATTAATAAATTCTACTTTCATGAATAAGGAATAAAATGAATTTCTGATTGTTAATTCTGTGCTTAAGCTGATGCATTTATCCTTTGCCTAAAGGAGATGCAGAAACTACCAGAGGCCGTTCAGCTGATTGAGAAAGCCAGCATGATGTATCTGGAAAACGGCACCCCTGACACGGCAGCCATGGCCTTGGAACGCGCTGGAAAGTGAGTGTGTGGAACACAAGTCTGCATAGGAGCCATTGGCTTTTTGTCTTAATAAGGTCCTTGGAAAAACAAGTTTTCTATCTCTCATAGGAGTCCACAATTTTCTTGTCTCATAGGCTTATAGAAAATGTAGATCCAGAAAAGGCTGTACAGTTATATCAACAGACAGCAAATGTGTTCGAAGTAAGTCTGAATTTTACTTTTTTCCTTTAAGTATACTTAGAATGTTTAAGCTCATTTTCTGTAGGAAAATAGAGAAATGCAGTGACTGCTTTTAAAGTTTTCTGTGCTCACAGTTGAACTATAGTTTTTTATTAGACAGTTAATAAAATGGATTAACAGCTTTGGCATTCTCCCCCTGCCCACTTTGATTGAGTGCTGTTACTTTTTTATCAAATAATTATTGGGAGGAAAAGAAGATTCCTAGATTAAAGCAGCCAACTGTCTCTTTTCTCTGATTGCTTCAGAATGAGGAACGCTTACGACAGGCAGTTGAATTACTAGGAAAAGCCTCCAGACTGCTGGTCCGAGGACGCAGGTAAGATTTCCAAAACTGTGTTGCTGTGTGTCCATGTAAACCTTCAGTCCACATTTGGAACCGTTAAGTAATGTGGGGAATGGCTTGTTAATCTATTTGGTGTAAGCCACAGGCACACCAGGCCACCGAGTAGAAAGAGTAATGTCTACAAGATGGAACATGGAATTAAATATTAAAAGATCTGCTGTTTTTGTAAATCTGATGCCAAAATGTATCATGCATTGTGGTTTTATTGGTTAAAACCTGGCTCAGCAGTGTGGGAGAGCAGTTGTCTTGATACGTTATTTGGTTGGGTTATAACATGTTTCTCTTGAGGAGAAATTGCTGTACAGGCATAAATAACAAGATCCCCCAATGTTCACCCAGGGAAATTGACCAGTTCTTGACAGTCAAATATTGTGATTAAATAGGGTATTTGCTTTTTTATCCTTTAAACATATGACTTAATGCATAAATAGCTGGACCCCAGAAACCTAGAATGCTACTGGATTTTCCTTTATTTTTATTCATTTACCTTAATTTAAGCTTAGTAGGCACTCTCTGTCATTAATAAAATTGTTTGCCAAGACACTGTTTAGTACTATTTAAGGTGAACACACTTAGAAAACTGTAAATCTGAAGGTAGATAACCTCATTAAATTTGCCCCTACTTCCCTCGTGACAGAAAAGACCCAAGATCTATTCTGTGAAGGAATCAAAAAACAAATGACTAAAGAATCAGTTGACCTTTTTCTGAGACTGAATTAAATGTTTTCTTCATGAAGACAATAGATTGTAAAATATAATTCAAACAGGTTTAAAGTAGCATCGGAATAAATTAATATAGAATTAATAACTTTGGTGTGTTTTCATTTAGATTTGCTACTTTATAGGACCTTCTTTCATTGATTAGGATTTTTTTGTTGGGCTAAACGGCGTAGTATTTTTGTTGTGATTTTAAATTAAGAGTTTTGTATTAAACCGTGAGGCAAAACTTAACATATACATAAGCCTTGGGTCATTACATTTATTCATTTTACTTATCTAAGCTTCCTAGAGATCCAAACAACTGGAATGCTAACTCCAACGCTTCCCAGCTTATAAACGGTGATATAGTAAGTTGAGGTCAGTCCCTGAAAGGGTTTCTTATAGAAACAGAGCTGTCTGTGGTGATGGTCCCAGGTGGTGCAGCATAGCTGAAGTGTACCTGGATTCTGATTCTCTGAGCAGAGCCTCGCACTTGGAGAGACAGGCAACGGTGCCCTGGACTTTTCTCATCCCAGGGCAGACAGGCATGCCCTGGCATACTTTGTCCTCTTCTCATCCACTCCCTGACAGTCCTCCCCGCAGACCTCCAGAGCCTTCTTAAGGCCCGACCGAGGTCCCTTAACCACTGAAGGCATCCGAAGCGAAGTTGGAGCTAGGGACAGAAAGTCAGGCCTGCTCTGGGCACGAGTGCGCGCTGCTTCAGTCTCCCCAGGGTATTTCTGCTTGCACATCTGCTCACCTGTTGTCCAGACTGAGATTATCTAAAGCTGGTTTCTAGGGGGTGGAGCAAAGGGAAGGAGGGGGCCAGGAGGAGCTCCCCAGGAGGGCAGCTGAGCCGCCTTTTCTAGCTACATGTACATGGTCCCCGGCCAAGCAGTAGCCACCACCATTCCCAGAAGTTACTAGTCAGCTGTAGCGTGTGTGATGAGAACCATTATTCTAGAACAAATACGGAGTTTTCTTCACAGTCCGAGAAAGTGGTATGGAGATGCTGGAAGGGGGGCATTTATATGTCTAGGGCAGCCAGTATGTCTTTTATTGACTTCATGAATGTTTTATTGCTTTTTTTCTTCCTTTTTAGTAAAGGTGCATTGAAAAATAGTATTTTATGTAGTATCTTGAACAAAAATTTTATGGCAATACTTTAAGTTTTATAAGAACAGAAAGATTGATTTGAATTTATTCAGGAGTGGTAAGGAATTTGATGTTTTGAAAACTATCCCTGGGTATGGATAGTATGAAAGAGTTACAAGTCAGCTGTCATAGTACTGCCGTCAGAATTTCAGTAGTATGGGATGAGAAAAACCTGGAGGATATATGTTAAAAAAAGATAGCTGTGAGAATTTATATGATATTTGAGTATTTTGAATATATACTTTGATTCTAATCTCAATTGGGGCTGTCAGTTGTCCAAAAGAACTAAAATAGTAATTTTATATAATTATAGAAAGAGCATCTAATAGAGTATAGCTTGCAATTTTAAATTTTATGTTTGTTACATTTAGAATAATATATTTTTACATTAATGTGATTCTGTAATATTTAGTCATAACTTAACAGTAGTTTCTAAGTATAGTGACATTAAATATCCTGTTTAATATATTGGTATTAGTCTCGTGCTCTTCCCACATTTCTGGAGAGCCATAATTCAGAAGTGAGTCAGAGTTCATTTAGGTTCCATCTGTGAGGCCTTAAATCAGTCCACACCAGTGCCCGTGTCCCCTCCCTGAACAGGCCCTTCCAGTTGGTTTGACTTAACAGACCATTCCTGTGCCTTCCAGAGAAGTTCTGAGGCAGCTGAGCTGGTTGGTAACACTGAGTGGTTGGTGCACAGTGAACCAAGTCAGAGTGCTTTCCAGAGCTTTGTCATAATTCTCAGTGAGGAGGAGAATCTGACTTCTGTATCAATTAACCACCCCCACCACTACCTGACTCCCCACTTCTAAGGCGCTCTCTCAGACTCTCCTCTGGTGGCTGAGACAGTCACTAGATTGTAAACACAGGGAGAACTGGGTGTTTGTATGTGGTGTAGGTACTAGTTGAACATAACTAGTTTCCTGTCCTTGTCCTGTCCTGTCCTTTGTGATGCCAAGGTTTATTAGGGTGATATTAAGCTTAGTTGGCAATGTGATGAATTGGCTGAAAGTTTTGTAGGTAGTTAAAAATACGTTCTGGATTTCAGGAGGCCGTGGAGGAGTTTGAGTTATTGTGAGGGAGATAGATGTCCATTGAAAACCGGGTTGAGTGAAGTCCTGTGACAATTTCCTGCCGTATGCACATAATTTTTGTGGGGCTTACATTTTATTTTATTTTTGAATTGTAGGAAGATCAAAAACAGTTTATTCTCTTTTCAGCAAAACCAGATGCATTTTGTTTTGTTAGGAGTATTAAGAATTACCTCCATGTTCCTGGGGGCAGTCCTCAGCTCTAAAGGTACCCATAGTTCCTTGGCATGTGCCCTCTGGACGGTTCACAAGATAGTAGTTCTGTGGCTTCTTCAAGGTTGGTGAGAGCATGTCTCTTGACTTCAATCTCTGACCTTTTACGAGCTCTTCTGATTACGTCAGGCCCATCCAGACAATCTCTCTTCTTCACTCAAAGTCCATTGATTAGTCACTGAGTCACTCCTCATAGGAGTGAGTTCTATCATATTTAGAAGTCATGCCCACATTCAAGGGAAGACTACATAAGGATATATATAAGGAGCAAGAATCTTGGGGAACAGTCTTAGAATTCTGCTACCATGTGCAATTTATAAACTGGCTTTGTTCCCCAGATTTATCAAGTTGGGCTTAAGAAATTCAGAATGTATTTATCCAGTTAGCCTTATTTTTTTTAATATAATTTATTGTCAGATTGGCTAACATACAGTGTGTAAAGTCTGCTCTTGGTTTTTGGGGGTAGATTCCTGTGGTTCATCGCTTACATACAATGCCCACTGCTCATCCCAACAGGTGCTCTTATTGTATGAGGTATTAAGTTGCCAGGGTAAGGCCCACAGAAATTCAATTTAATTTATAAGAATTAAACCAAGCCAATACTGTGTGTGTGTGGTGTGTGCATGCATATGCGACTCAACTATTCAGGCGTAATTTTAAAATTATCTTTTTAAAAAGATAATTGTTAACATTTTTATACGTTAATTTGGGTTATGAAACAGCTCTTTGCCTCTGCATCCAAACAGTGCAGACTGCTTGCCCTTTTGACTTTTGGGATGAGGCCTGCACACTTTCTTGAGGCAAGGGTTAGGTGCCAGGAAGGGAGTCCCAGGACGGGGCCATGGTACGCCTGTAGAAAGAGATGAGCTGTGTACGGTGTGCTGGGATTGAGGCTGCGGAACGGGAAGGGCGAGGGCCTTGGGGGATTCGGGGGGAACAGTGTTAGCAGTGCCTTTCCTCTTCATCCTGCCGTCTGAGTGGGATGGAAGAAAAGGAAAACGGATGAGAGTTCATTGAAACCGGTGAATGGTGAGGACGAAAGGGACATTTTTCCTGGCTCACTGGGCAGCAGTGGAGCGTGTGGTGGTGAGGACAGAGTTGGGGAAAGAACTCTCCAGCTGTGAGGCACTGCCCTTGGGGTGTCTGGATGGCCTTAGTGGAAGGAAAGAACTCTGGGGTGATTAAATCAGGGCTTGTCTAATGCTTTTCATGGAAATTCACAGAGCAGTTTGTTGAATTGGATAGATGGCTCATTAATGGGTGATCTTTACCAGACTTAAACTTCTCTGTTTGAAGTAACTTATCCTTACGTGCTGCTTTTTGTCTGTCTGCTTGATGCCTGAATGGGTGAGTGGAGTGTTTCAAAGATAAGCCATGGGGCGCCTGGGTGGCTCAGTCGATTAGGCATCCGACTTCGGCTCAGGTCATGATCTCGCTGTTCATGAGTTCGAGCCCCGCATCGGGCTCTATGCTGACAGCTCAGAGCTTGGAGCCTGCTTGTGCTCTGTCTCTGTCTCTCAAAAATAAATAAACATTAAAAAACAAACAAAAACATAAGCCAGATGTGCAGAGCTCATGGAAACTGGGTTACTGAGCTAAAAGTGCTTTATGTGTTATTTTCGCTAAAGTCTGTGCTATCAAATACAAAGGCGATCTTCCCTTTAGGTCATTTAGAGCTGCCTTGTTTGACATTTCTTTGTTTTGTCTTTAGGTTTGATGAGGCAGCACTTTCTATTCAGAAAGAAAAAAATATTTATAAGGAGATTGAGAATTACCCAACTTGTTATAAGGTATGCTTTGAAAGTGCTTATTTTGGCTTTATATTTGTTAATTTTTCATATTGGTGTAACTGTGTACCTAGGACTGGATTCCATGGATATTTTTAAAAATAATTTTGGGCAAGATGGAGTAAGCCCCCTATAGTCTGTCTCTCCTGCTGATTACAGCTAAAACTTCTGGACAAAATATAAAAATTCTTGGACTCTGAAAAATAAAAGCAGGGGGTGAGTAAGCACTTGGACAGGCAGCCAGTACAGGAGATGGTTTCCAGGGTTTTCCCTATTTTTCTTGTGGCATTGCTTGAGAGAGGCCCCCAGTCCTGGAGCTCGGCAGCCGAGGCTCCAGCAGCTAAAACCCATCTACCCCATGTTTCTAACTGGAGGGACCCATCTATCCCGTGTTTCTCCCATGGCTTTGTTCTGAGGGTGAGTCCTAGTCATGTCAATGGCTGTGACGATGGTGCAGGCAGATGAAACACCGCAAGAGGCTTATCAGTCTCTTTGGCCAGAGGAGCTGGGACGATGAGCTAAGAGCAAGGTAGAACGCCCAGTAAGGAGAAGGGAATCCCGAGTGTGGGTGTGAGCAGGCGCCCACACAAGTTCTGGGTTTACTCTCCAGCTCCGTGTGTGCCGGACAGACCCAGAGCAGCAGGGCATAGGCTTTGGGAGCTGAAGTAAGATTTGACCACTGTCCAGGGCCCACAGCACCCTGGCAGGACTCTTGCTTGGGGCCGAGCCACAGCGGCAGGGCAGAGGCGCTGAAGACCAGAGCCGCTGCCCACCAGCCGCAGACGGAACCTGCAGTCTGAGCCTGCCTGTGGTATTGCCTGCTGAAAGCATCCATGCTCCCCTGAGAATTCTAGGAGAGTCTATGCAGCATAACATCCACAGTGTCCAGGATACAGCCCCAAAGCGCTCCACACAGAAGGAGCCAGGAAGTCGGCCAGTTTTCAAGAGAAGACAGTGGACGCCCACCCAGAGGTGCCCCAGATGTTGGAATTACCAGGTCACAACTTCCCAACCTTTTTTTTTTTTTTTTTTAAATGTTTTATTTATTTTTGAGAGAGAGAGACAGTGCAAGCAGGGGAGGGACGGAGAGAGAGAGAGAGGGAGACACTGAATCGGAGGACAGGCTCCAGCCTCTGAGCTGTCAGCACAGAGCCCGACGCATTGCTTGAACTCACAAACCATGAGGCCATGACCTGAGCCGAAGTCAGACGCCCAACCAACTGAGCCACCCAGGCGCCCCACAACTTCACAACTTTGAAGCAGCTGTTGCAACTGGCCTATGAGGTAGAAAGGCAAACAGATGAATAGACAAAAGCACTGTTGTTTCCTCTTCTTTTTCTTTCTTTCTCTCTCTCTTTCTTTTTTTAAATAAAAACTAAAGATGAGCTAAATGAGAATTTTGGAACTGAAAAGGCAATGTCTGCAGTAAATATTGGATGAACTTAATCTGATAATGGAGATGATAAAAGATACAGTGAACTTAAAGATGGATCAGTAAAAGTTGTCTGAAGAACGGAAAAAGATTGAAAAACCCGTTTTGAAGAGCCGTTCTGCCAATAAGATCTTATCAGTCATATCTTTGGTCTTAATGATGCTTTTGTGGGCTTATAGATAGTATTGTTCCTATTACCTAAAGTTTTTATTCATTCATTTGTCTTTTTCCTACTGTCAAAGAATTCCAGAGTATTATTGTGGCGTCACAGGTCTCCCCTCTTTTTCATTCCTTTTTCAAGATTGAGCCTATGTAGATACCTAAGAGACGTTTTCTTACAGCGTGTGGTAGTTGTGTTCTTAGTTGTGTTATTCAGTGTGGTCCTCAGACTGGCAGTGTTGGGACACCTGGGAGCAAGTGGGATTGCAGGCTTGCCTCGGACCCCCTAAATCAGCCTTCATTTAGCAAGACCCTGCGTGGCTCGTGAGCACAGTACAGTTTGACCTGTGCCGTTGTGTGTTTTCCTTCACGCGTCCTGTGGAAGCTACTAAGAATTTATAAGTCTCCATATGACTCCAGATGTCAGGGGATTGACTTTGCTAAACAGATGTAAATTTGGGCCGTAATCACCTCTTCTGTTTTAGAAGACAATCGCTCAAGTCTTAGTTCACCTGCACAGGAGTGACTACGTGGCCGCGGAGAGGTGCGTCAGAGAGAGCTACAGGTAAGACGGAGGCAGCGCTGCCCGGATGTGCGGTGTTAACGTCTGTAGTTCTCAGTGTCAGACCACTGCTTAGACAGCTGCTATTGGTCCTGAAGCCATTTTTGGTTTTTAATACATTTCATAGTGGTGGGAGGACTTCCCTAACCACTTCAGCAGGATTTTGACAAGTTGGAATCTTCCCTGTGTTTTTCTCCTGGGGATTTCGTGGGAGTGAATGACTTCAATGATTTTGTTCTGTTTGCCTTCTAAGAAAAAAAGAACAACAAAAAAAAGGAGTAAAGAAATGTTCTCAGATTATATGTTACAGGAGGATCATGTCTTACTGAAGGTAGTTCAAATGAGTGGTCTCAGCCTGGGCACTGCTGACATTTTGGGGCGCATACATAATTCCTTGCTGTCTGGCCTGTCCTGTACCTTGTGGGGCATCTGGGGCATCCCAGGCCGCCACCCACTTGTTAACAAAAATGTCTCCAGATATTGCCAAACATTTGCTGGGGGGCAGGATGGCGGGGGGGCAGGTGGAGACGTGTGACTCGTGCTTGCCGCACGCAGCATTCCAGGGTTCAGCGGGAGCGAGGACTGCGCCGCCCTGGAGCAGCTCCTTGAAGGCTATGACCAGCAAGACCAAGACCAAGTGTCGGAGGTCTGCAACTCGCCCCTTTTCAAGTACATGGACAATGATGTAAGTGGCCTCTTTTCTTTCCCCTTCAAAGGTGGAGGCTTCTAGTGAGATCATTTTTCTCCTGTGGGTGTGTGAGATGTTCCCCGTCTATTTTTCACCTCCGGCTACTGCCCGACAAGGAATGCGGCAGTTGCCCTGAATTTCACCATAGTCTTAGACTGTTGAGATGTCAGCCATGTGGGTTCACAGCCATTTATCTAGCCTTCTAACTGTTGACCATATCTGTAGTTTTTAATTCGGTTCCAGTTCTCAGCTTTGCCCGCCTCCCGTAGACCTCTGTAGGTCCCTTAGTTTGAGTTTTCTTTTAGGCTTCACCGAAAGAGGCTCCTCAGGTAGTGGCCTTTGTAATTCAGGGGCCTTGTCGGAGGCCCACTTCCGTGACAGCTGGTTGTGTGACACGGGGTATTACTGAACTCCTGAACTCTGGAAGCCTCACTTAACTCATCTGTAAGAATGGAGCAGCAGGTCCCTGTCTTGCCCACCTGTCTCGAAGAATAGATATGCATGTGGGAAACAGCCTCGCACAGTGCCGTATACAGAGCGCGAGCCGTGTCTGTGGGTCTCCCTTGTGTGCTTCCCTTTTCAGTAGATTGATGAGCCCCTGTTCATTTGATTTGATGTTAGAGCAGCTTAAGACCTTCGGTTTTTTGTAATGATGTATATAGGTTTTTTTCTTGATAAATTCTTCTGTAGGTTTTTGTAAGTTTGATGATTTTTGAAGAATTTGTCTCTAGCTTAACTTCTCATTTACTGCACAGATCTTTATTTTGTAGGTACCTGCCAGTACTACTTAGCGGGTCCCAATGATCTCAGATTCCTAGGTGTGGCAGAGAACTGATGTTTTTACTGGTTGCGTACCTGTCACGTTACGGTCATGAGCCATCCGCTGGCAGAGCAGTGTGGGTTGTGCTGTGGGTGTTCGTCCATCTAAATGGTAGTATTGGTAGAGAACTAAGATCTGTCTCGTATAGATAACTACTGTTGACACGTGGCACACTGAGATTCTGGTCATCCAGCTCCTGAGAACATGTTTTGTCGTTGACAGTATGCTAAGCTGGGCCTGAGTTTGGTGGTTCCAGGAGGGGGAATCAAGAAGAAATCTGCAGCACCACAGGCTAAGTCTGAAGGCGCCACTGCCCCTGCCACCGAGGAAGACGAGGACGAGTACGCCGGAGGCCTGTGCTAGGGTCTTGGCTCCATGGAAAGGAAGAGGAAATTTCTGACATGCCGTTCATGGACTTGGACCTTGTCTAAGGGGATCCAGACTTCACTGCAGTCATGGTTTTGAAAATGCTAATAAAGACTCATCTTTAGTCATCATTTTGCGAAGTCACCCATTGTACCCACTACCTGAGAACTTTTTTTTTTTCTGTCCATAAGAGCCTTTCTAAGACACCCAGCAAGAATGAACAGGTAAATGTATTGTCACATTTTAATACAGTTGATTTTGAAATTTGCAAGCCACAAATGATGTTCTAAACAAAAGGGACAGTAGACATAGAAATTCTTTTCTCTTGGGCTTTTTAAATTTATTGTTAGAGAATTTTCTTTGCATTTTATTTAATCATTGCTGCTAAAAGTAAAGTTTACTGGTTAAACAAAGTAGTATTTTAAACTTTTGTTTTGAAAAGGAGATTTATCCCCAGTGATATCAGATACATTTAAATTATTAAATCTAAGTCTTTTCCAAGGCAAGACTGGGACAGGATGCTATTTTGGGCCTTACAATATTGTTTAGCCCAATGAAAGGTACATTTAAAGTCTTACACGTAAATTGAATCCTTTGAAGGCATATTTAGCTCCTCTTTGAAATGCATTTTTTCCACCTAAAAAAACACAGCGGCTCTCCCCAAATCCACTTGGTTTTGACTAAATGGGAATTAATGAGGACTGTTTTTATGCATTCTAATTCCCAGCAGTCTAGAACATTTCTTCCCTCCAAAATAATTTTCGATTCACTTAGAGCTGTAACCGGACGGTAACTAGACGTGGGAATGCCGTATACCATAGACATTTAGCTGAGAGGGAAGAATGGTTTCTGAAGTACTTCTGTTTAAAGGACTGACTGCCAGCATTTTAGTCCTGGTGGGTATTCCTAAGAGATTATTTTTGAAGCATTCCTTTTTCACCTCTGTCTCCCAGTCTGCTAAGCGGAAAGAGGCACCGGTCAGCAGCAGGGTGCCTTCTGCGGGCAGGGTGGTTTCCTGTCCGCGTGTCCTGTCTTCACAGAGCCCGGCCTTATGCGAGTGCAGCGTGTGTCTGTTTGCTGCTCCCTGAAGACCCCAGGGCCGATCCATCACGATGTGTGGTGTTTAGCCATGGTTTTAGCCGAGGGAGAGGAGGGCTTAGCCAGGACGTTATCTTCATGTGGCAGGTGCTCTTGGGTGGGGGTGGGTGGGAGGGGAGACAGATTTATTGAAGACCCTATTTAAAATACTAACAAATACAATGTTTGGATTCCCCAAGTTGCTCTCCTAGTTCTGGTAGCAGCCCATTTTCACTGACTGTATGGAGATTAACTTTGAACAATCTCAGTAAAGCTGCACTTAGACATTTGTACTGAAGGACATACTAGAATGCTGCCAAGATCCCGCCATTGCTGCTGTGCCCTTTAGATCTAGTTGGAAACTTCGGGAGCCTCATATTAACGCTCCTGTGAGCTAAGTCACCATCTGTCTAAACAGATTTGGCAGCACTTAAAAGATACTTTAGACTATTTGTTTAAAGACCATATTACCCATTGCAGCCTTGGAAAAATCGGTAACTTTTACATTCTAAAAATGAGGAGTGATTCAGTGCATTCTGCATCCGCAGGGCAGCTGACCCTTAGCAATGTAAAAGGCTCCGTTTCTTCCAAGTGCAGCCTCCTTCCCCCTCCCTGCCCATGCTCAGGGACTGATGTGCAGGACGCACGCTGTGGTGTCCAGGAAAGAGCCCTTGTTCCATCCTCATGCAGTTTAGTGTTCCATGCACGGAAGTCTGTATCCTGAGTGTGGTCTGAAGTGGGAAACGTGTGTTTACAACAACAGGAAAACCTTTTGCAGAGCTCACGCCATCACTTTTACCAAAGTGGAAGTCTGCATGAGTATGCTCAGAATTGAATACTCAGTGTTCTATTATATTGTAAGTGAAGTTGATCTACAAATCTATTTAATATATTGAATTTCTTTGTACATAGAGTATGTATGGTATTTGTGTATGGAATCTGTGCTTCCTTCCTATTTTTTTCAGTTCTTTGATGAGAAAATATTAAATGTGTTGTTATGGAAATGTAGATTATTGCTTCAGTGGGAAGATATTATGAAAATAAAATCTGTAACTATGATATATATATATATATGATATGAAAGTATGATTATTACTGTTACTCATTTCGCTTTACTTATTTCCTTTCTTCCAAGAACATAGTCTCATTTATGTGATTTCCAGCCATACATATACAAGAACAGTATTTTGTTAGGTCCTGTATTCTGCTCTTTGGGAGTCAGTTAAGTACCTTTAGGAGTTACTTTAAACTATTTTGAGTTTTTAAGATACTGATCCTCCAGTTAGTATAATACTGTACTATCTGCTGCTTGTTGAGGTAGAAGACTTTAATACATCTTCCAAGAGAGTAATTCTTTCACGAAGGGAGGCGGTGGAAGTTAAGTGCATCATTTCCAGGCCAGACCACTTACTGCTGGAGGGACACTCACGAGTTCCCTTTCCCCTGCCACTCAGATCCGGAATGCTCCCGTGTCCCGCCCTGAGAGGGGAAGCCGTAAGCAGAGCCCTCAGCTGACCTGTGATGCACACAAAGCAGGAATGAACTTGGTTTCCAGTGCGTCTTAGTACGTAAAGACTGTCCCAGGATTCGTGCAGAAGTTGACTAATTATTCAAGAAATTTTTCTTGAAAAATGTTATTACTTCTATAAGAATATAAACCTGGAGTAAGGCACGTTTTGTTGTAAAGTGTTTTAGTTGGTCTTCGAAAAGCGTGTATGACTTTTCTGTTAAGAGTTGATGGAAGCTATATTGTGTTTTTTGTGCGGCGCTGGTTGAGCCAGGCTCCTGGACAAGCCAGCCCGCGGTGCTCCCAGCTGACTTGCTGTGGATCTTGGGCAAGCTGGCTTCCTCACTTAACCACAGGAGCCTCATGGCGTCTACTTAAAGGGGCTTGGGGGATTGAGTTCACAAATGCAAAGCACCTCACAGAGTAATTGACAAATAGCGGGTGCTCAGGGATGAATGAGATCATGAACTCTGGGAGAGAAAAGGTCAGTTAGTCGTTCCAATTTTGACAGCCAAACTTGCGAACTTCTGCATTTCAGACTCCGGCGTAAGTCATTTGATCTAAGACTTCATTTTATTCTCATTGTGGCCGGATGACAACTGAGGCCAAGTCTCTGCTAGAGACTTGTGTCTCTGTGCCTGTTGGCACCTCCCAGTTAGACTGACTGATGGGCCTCAGCCCTCGGGCTTTGCGTACCCAGGATGCTGCCTGCCGGCCTCTCCCACAGTTCCGTTTGCGTCCTCTACTGCCCCGTGATCTCTTGGAGGCTGACCTCTGCTTGCCTTCAGACCAGGACCAGTGGCTCTGAACCTGGGGGCGGAGTGGGGGGACAGCCCAACATCTCCCTCCTCCCTCTGCAGGCTGTGTGGTGGGCCCTCAGCAGTCAGGTTCGGACACTGTCCCCACCCTCCTGGCCACGGTGGTTTGGTCCCAGACTTGGCTTCTGACTCCAGCTGAGCAAATTAGGGTTCATTCCCTCCCAGAGAATGTGGGATTTGTTCTCACTCTCCAGATTGCCCTTTCTTCATCCTGTGTTATTTTGCTTCCTAGTGCTTCTCAGTACTTGGAATTACGGCATGTGTGCATGTGTTTTTTGTGTACGAATCGTGAAGTAAATGTGAACTCCATTAGGTTAAAATATGGCCGCCATGAGAGCAGGGCCTTCATTCTCTCCCTCACCTGTGAGTCTTTCAGAACAGTTTCTGGCACATAGTGGGCACGGAATAAATATTAATAGATACGGGAACAAAAGCACTCAGCAAATGGTATTCCGTTTGCTCTTACTGAAATCGGCTGGTCTCAGGGCGCCTGAGTGTCTCAGTTGGTTGAGTGTCCGGCTTCGGCTCAGGTCGTGATCTCACGGTTTGTGAGTTCGAGCCCCGCGTCGGGCACTGTGCTGACAGCTTAGAGCCTGAAGCCTGCTTCTAATTCTGTGTCTCCCTTTCTGTCTGCTCCTCCCCTGCTCATGCTCTGTCTCTCTCAAAAATAAATAAACGTTAAAAAAAAATTAAAAAAAAAAAGAAAAAGAAATTGGCTGGTCTCTGGTCCTGTTCTTTGTCACTCTTAATTTGTATTAGCCAATATTTATCCAGTGCTTTCAAACCCAGTAGACGTAGCATTTCTAAGGTCATGAAATGTTAACTTAGGAGCTTCTCTGTTTTCCCTGTCCCTCCATGCCTCATTTAGAGGGACTGAACATTCCCTGCTAGATCTTAGGCCAAGGCACTTGTAGGACACAAGCCTCCTCAGGGAGGCTCTGAGAAATACCTGAGCACACGGAGATGCGTTCGGCTATTTGCCTTCCAGAGCCCAGCGAGGCCATGTTGGGTGAGTCTCAGGCTGCAAGTTCTCCAGATATCAGAGCCAAACCCTGAAGTTGTTTTATTGCTCGAAGCTGAGGTCCAGTCTGGCTTTGATTTCACAGGGGCGATCCATCAGAGGGGCGGAGATTGGAGAATCTGAAAACAAAATTGGTTCGAGCTGTGCTGTTCAAATCTTAGAACTTGTACACAGAAACTTTGCCTTTCCTCTTCAAGCCTCTCTGAAGCTCTTTCTAGAACCTGGGCTTCCCAGTTCAAGAGAGCGGAACATCCTGCCTCCTTTGCACCTACGACCTTGATGGTGAGAACAGGCGACATTCCGATAGCTTATTGCATGGGCGGCTTGCAGAAGTCCCCCTGCAGAAGATTTCTGTTCAAAATGAAACCAGGGTTTCACCTTTTTGGTGTGTTTAGGTTTAGTCCTTTGGCCAATAGCTCCTTTTAACTGTGATGTTAGCAAATGTTTCTTGAGATTTGATTGAATATGATTTTGATGAGGGAGGCTTTATAAAATGTCTGGGGCAGAGTGATACCTCCCAGAACCGTGCAGATGAATATTTCTAACTTCAGGGCTGACGTCAAGCATGCTACGTGAACTCACTCACAAAATTGAACTGTGATGTGTAGAGCGTTGTAGAACGAGCAACACGTTTTGATCTCTTCCCGTATTTTGGAAGTCGCTTTGTAGCTGTCTTGCGTTTTTCCAGCATCTTCCACGGCTCGGTCTCTGAATGTTTTCCTCTTCGTATCCTCCGCTGTCTCATCCACATCTCTACAGAAGCCGCTTAGCTCCGGGGCCATATCCGTGGCTTCTGTGGGCATATAGACAGATGAACACCCCACCGGAAGCTGGACCGTCCTGTCACCTGGCAGACGTATGAGAGGTATGTCCGGACTTGTATCTTCAGAGCTGAACATTGGCTTAAACGTTGCAATGCGATAATCCTAACCAATTCTCTTGGCAAAAGCAGTGGGTTTCTGTAGCTGTGTTATCCGAGAAGGGTGCAGAAGGCACGAGAAGAAAGATGAATGGGACAGAAGTATTAAGATTTATCAGGACCCGACTGCCATTGTGACGCTGGCGACTTCTCCCACCGCTGGTGCTTACTCAACCGGGATGTATGGGTTGGCACGTTACCGTGTGGCTACCCAGGATGGTGAGCGGTGGCCCTGCCCCCCCCTTTCCTGCCTCCCCCTGCATCAGTGGTGTGCCTGTGGACAGCTGCACAAGGGAGGAAATGCAAGGATCCCCAAATGACCTAGAACTTCAAGGCTGCCACGAGTTGCCCCACAGCTGCTGGCGACCCATACCCAGCTCCAGTGAGTCTGGAGTTTGGAGGCCTTCTCTAGCCAGGGTCAACTGGATGATTTTTCTGGGCCCAGTGTCACATGAAAGAACAGGCCCCTTTGTTCAAAAACAGAAAAAAAATTTCTGTTTCTTTGCGTGTGTGTGTGTGTCTCTCTCTCTCTGCCTATCATAGTGTTTGCATTCGCTATTCAATGTGGGTGCTTCCAGAGCAGAGCCTCATGGGCCCTTGGCCCTGCTGTGCACCTCTGCACAGGGGTGCATGCCTGACGCCGACCCTTCCCACACCCAGGCCGCCCTCCCAGCAGAGGTGGCCCCAGGTCGGTGGGCAGGGGCAGGGAGCCGGCTGCTGAGAAGCCTTCCCATGACGATGGGGAGGCGGACCCCGCATGAGTCAAGGCTCAAAGGCCCTGGCACATCCCCCACTATCCCATCAGATTGGCTTACAAAAGACACCTCCAAAGACAAGATTATTGAGAAATTCAAGATGACCCCAGGCGTGGGGCCCTTTGCGCGTGGACCCTGTGCAATCGCACTGGTCGCCTGCCAAAGGCCAAAAGTGCCGGAGCCCAGCCCAGACCCGTGGCAGCTGGGAAGCAAGGGCTTCAGGTCAGGTACGCATTTCTCGCTCTTGGTATCCCAGATGTTATTCCATCCTGGAGGAGTTCCTCAGGGGCCCTGCGGATCTTCATTCCAGAAGGGGGCTGGCGATGGACCCATAGGAGTGCAGATGTTGTCACTGTCATTAGCAGGAAGGGGCCAAGGCCTTCCAGGCTCTCCAGTGCAGAGTAAATAAACACAAATAGCACTTCTCATGCTAATACTGACCCCTTCTCATGATCCATCTTCCTTGAATTATTAAGCTAAGAGACACCCCTGGGGGTGAGGGAAAAGTGGGGAGGTCTAAGGGGACCCAGACTTTATCAGTCTGCCGTAGCCAAGCCCTAGACCCAATGGGAATGCCAGGGAAGGGCTGCTGGGAACAGGATTCTCGTACTTTACCAACAGACCCTCGGGGGCTTCTCTGCCGGCTGTGATTCTGGCTTGCGTGGGTCCATGGTTTTCCTGTTGTGATTTCTCTTCCACCTTCTCAAGTGCGGGGCACATGTCGGCCTCTCTGGGTGCCCTCTAGAAATGTCCTCAGACCGGGGCGCCTGGGTGGCTCAGTCGGTTGAGCGTCCGACTTCGGCTCAGGTCATGATCTCACAGTTCGTGAGCTTGAGCCCCGCATCGGGCTCTGTGCTGACAGCCCGGAGCCTGCTTCGGATTCTGCATCTCCCTCTCTCTCTCTGCCCCTTCCCCGCTCTCATTCTGTCTCTGTATCTCTCAAAAATAAACATATTTAAAAAATAAAAAAAGAAATAAAGAAATGTCCTCAGACCCAGTCTGTGCACGCCGATTGTCTGACAACTGACACAGGAGCCGGAGGCCTCCCACTTTATTTTATTTTATTTTATTTTTAAAAAAAATTTTTTTTTTCAACGTTTATTTATTTTTGGGACAGAGAGAGACAGAGCATGAACGGGGGAGGGCCAGAGAGAGAGGGAGATGCAGAATCGGAAACAGGCTCCAGGCTCTGAGCCATCAGCCCAGAGCCTGACGCGGGGCTCGAACTCACGGACCGTGAGAACGTGACTTGGGCTGAAGTCGGACGCTTAACTGACTGCGCCACCCAGGCACCCCTCTCCCACTTTAGAGATGCAGTGGGGGCAGCAGGGCAGGGAGAGCACATGGCCAGTCCATCTGGAAGGAGCCTTGGAAAATGGATGGAGAAGCAGAGAGTGAAGACCTCCAACCAGGGCTGAAGGAAGCCACCTACCCACGTGAGAGGCAGGAAGCCCATAGACCCAAATCAGACCGAGCCCCCGTTTTTCCCTGGACCCTGGGGATGGGAGGTGGGGGGCGGTGTGTTGGAGGTGAGGACGTCCTCCTGGGGAAGGCCTGCTGCAGGGTTCATGCTCTCATGAAGACGCTCCTCTCAAACCCTCCCCAGATTTCACCTGGGAACAGAGCTCTGAAGACACGCCTCATGCCATTTTCCGCCAGAAAACATTTCTGGAATGGAACCTTTATTTATTGCTCATTTCTCTCCTCCCTTTGGGGGGCATAATAATTTAGGCTTATCAGGACAGTTCCAGGGCTCCAGGGTTAGAATTTTCCAGCCACCAGGTGGCGCTGCAGAGCAAGCTTAGAGCGGGCTTGAAGGGAGCCTGCGGGGGGGGGGGGGGGGGGGGCGCCTGGGTCTGTGGCCTAGGGCGGGCCCTGCTTCGCACAGACCAACTCCAAAGTTACTGCTCACAGGGACTGTGAACAAACTATAGGTTGGCTGATTAGGATTCAAAGTTACCACTCAGATGAAAACTTGCAGCTCTGTGTCTCTCTGAATCGTGCACTCTGTAGGCAAACCCTTGGTTATATTTATTTACGTGTCATTACTCTTTTAGCATAAAATTATGTAGTCGACGTGAACAGGACTGGGCCTTCCTGAAGGCTCTGTCCTGGGCTACTTTCAGTTCTTCCGGTGGTGGTGAGGGGAAGGTTGGGGGGGGGTGTGGAGAGTAAGGAGGCATTAACTTTGGCCAGGGCAATTCTTTGTATGGATCTGTTCCCCCTCACTGTAGGTCACTTAGCTTTCCTTGACTCTCGCCCGCTAAATGCTGGCTGTGTCCCCCACGCATTGTGACCAACCAGTAATGTCCTCCTACATGTGCACGTGCCCTGCCCAGGGTTGGGTTAACGTCCCTTGTTGTGAACCCAGACCGCTTTGAGAATACAGTATCTCTCTGCCCTACCTTCTAAATAGACCTACCGCCAGAGCATCAGCAACACGGCTCTAGAGCGTGTTGCCCTACATAATCCCCACATGGAGCTGCTCAAATGGAAAGAAATCAAAAGGAGATCCAAGTAAAATTCCTCTCTTCGGCCGCGCTAGTCACACCCCAAATGCTCGATAGCCCCACGGGTCCAGTGGCTACCGGACCGGGTGTGCACAACAGAGCATGTATTTGGCTCCTCCTGTCCGACCCCCCTTGAGTTTCACACACGCCTGATGCAGGGGACCTGGTATCCAGGCCCCCAAGTAACTGTTTTCGGTCTCACCCCACTGGGTTTATTCCTTCTCCCGAGAGAGTCGCAAAGTTGCCTAAATGCAAAGTCCTTGGCCCCTCCTCTTTCTCCTTTCAGACTGGATTACTGGATTAGAGGAAGGTTTCCCAGGCTAGCAACCTGGAGACATTTAAAAGTTTCTGACAGAAATACCCTCTTCCCCATCAGAGGACACGGGGGCTCAGTTCCACAGCAGGCACCAGGCGGTGGCGGCTTGGGAGCAGGGAGCATGGAGCCTCCCCAGGGAGGTCCTGTGAGCGTGGGCTTCAGCTCCGTGTTAGGTGGGCTTCTGAGTTGGCTCAACAAGTAAGAACTGTTAGCAGAGAGAGACGTACTTTAAGTAAAATAAACATCTCCTCACCCCAGAGAGGAAGAGACGCTCTAAGCGGCATCCTGGAGAAGCAGTGAGCCCCTCCGACACTTTTCCATCTCAACTAGCGGTTTCTGAAACCCTTCCAGCACGTAGCATCTCCCAGGGTGTGTCTCAGACCATGTTCTCATGAGATGCTCCTTGAGAAAACAGTTCTAAGAAAACAGCTCAATGTTTAAGAAAGTCTACATAGTATTTTCTGGAATGCACTATAGCATATTAAAGATTCAGAGAAGTTCTGGGGCTCCTGGGTGCCTCGGTTGGTTGAGTGCCTGACCGGCTCAGGTCACGATCTCACGGTCCGTGGGTTCGAGCCCCGCGTCGGGCTCTGTGCTGACAGCTCAGAGCCTGGAGCCTGCTTCGGGTTCTGTGTCTCCCTCTCTCTCCGCCCCGCCCCATCTCAAGCTCTGTCTCTGTCTCTCAAAAATAAGTAAATGTTAAAAAAAAATTTTTTTAAAAAGATTCAGAGAAGTTCTGGGCAAGGAAATAGTTACAAATAGTATACCTCCGCGTTTTCCTGATGCATTTGACCCTGAAGACCTTCTCTCATCAAACCCCATCCACAGCCAGCAGACGTGGTCCCTCAAGGACACAGCTGTGAGGTGGAAGGTTCTCTGCAGGTGGTCAGGCTCGGCCCCAGCCCACAAAGGCAACTCAGATGTCCATCTGAGCTCAGGCTTCCCCTTCTGGGGGACCATGCTGAGTGCCAACCTGCTTGAACGCTGCCCCCAGAAACAAATTCCACCAGAGTGAGAAATAGCCATTTTAGAACCTCACAGCCCTGGTGATAAAAAGACATCTTCTTGTCACCGATGAGCATGACAGCAGCAGCAATGATAGCACATTTTACAGTAACAAAAGGTTTCGTTGTTTTTTGTTTTGTTTTTTAAAATATTTATTTTTGAGGGGCGCCTGGGTGGCTCAGTCGGTTGAGCATCCGACTTCAGCTCAGGTCACGATCTCACGGTTTGTGAGTTCGAGCCCCACGTCGGGCTCTGGGCTGATGGCTCAGAGCCTGGAGCCTGCTTCTGATCTGTGTCTCCCTCTCTCTCTGCCCCTCCCCCATTCATGCTCTGTCTGTCTCTCTCTGTCTCAAAAATAAATAAACATTAAAAAAAATTTTTTTTAAATATTTATTTTTGAGGGAGAGCCTGCAGGCAGGGGAGGGGCAAGAGAGAGGGAGACACAGAATCTTCTGGTCCAGGCGGTGGTGGTGCATAAGCCGTAGCTAATTCTCCCCAACTTCGTCATCGATAACTTGACCTCGGTAGCTTGTAACCAGCCATGGTGGGAGTAGCGCCACCATGGAAATTGACAGAAAGCCCTAAGAATCAGGGCTTTTTCCGCTCTCTCGACTTTTTCTTTTCCCCAAAGAGTTGATGTCAACCACTGTGCCAGCACACCCTGGGGGGGCCACCAGCTTTTACCTGTGCAAATGCAGTGGCCTCCTGGCTCCCCGCTCCCGTCCATTTTCTACCCAGCGGCAAAAACGGGGCTCTGGAAATACAAGTGGACCCATGCCTTGCTCTTCCTTAAAGCCTTTTGATAACCTCTCCCTGCACTTGGAAGAAAATGCAGGCTCTTAAGATGCTTTACGAGGGTTGTCCATGTGTCCCACCTCATTCTGTGCCAATTGCTTGCAGAGGTCAAGTGCATTTGGACTCGGATGAGTCAAGTCCATCTGGGCGGGCTTTGCCAGGAGAGCTGAATAATGAATGCCTGTGTTGTGAGATTGAATTTTATAGGCCTCATTCCCAGGGCGCAGCACTGACACTTTCTATATTTTGTAGAATTTTCCTTTCTGACTTTGCTGCCTTGTTAAGTCTGATGAGGAAAATAATCTAGACCAGCGCTGTCCGATAAAAATATAATCCGGGTCACGTATGTAATTTTCAACGTTCTAATAGTCATATATGTGAAAGAGTAAAAGGAAACAGGTGCAATTAACTCCAATAAAACGTTTTCTTTGGCCCAGTTCGTGCTGCTCCAGATATGTCTTGTTCCCACTGGCCCTCTTCTGTGCCCTGGTTCGCTTCCACCCTCCCAAGGTGCACGGTTACCCTGGCTCGGACTTGGGGCATTTGCCTTCTGTCCTGTGGCATCCAGGGGGCCCTCTAGGGTGCCATCCCTGGAGACAGGCTCACAGGTCACTCTGGGTGGCTTCCCAGTCCTGATGGCTAGCCCTTCTTCAGGACAGCCGGTTTCCCAGCTCCGAGGCCCTACTCTCACACTCCCAGCAGACTGGAGACTGTTACCAAGGCACTTGCTGTGATCATTCCTTTGTGGCAAAGCAGCAAAGGCCAGGGGTCAGGACGGGCCACGCGAGGCCAGACTCCAGACTCCCCTGGGCTCTTGCATCCTTCATCCGGTTTGGGAAACCCTCTCCTTCCATGTAGCTTGGCGGGGGGGGGGGGGGCAAGACACCTACAGGTGGGGTCCAGGTTCTCTCGCCTCCTGCTTCCAGGTAGGGGGATTTATCCTGTCCCGGGGGCGGTCCTGGAGGGGGTCGGGCTGGCACTGGCTGGCATCTTCTTTCACGTATTTTCACAAGGGCAGCCTTGCTTCCGGCTCCCCTCTTCCCGGGGGTGCTGGCTCAGTTGGTGTCCAGGGAGACCTCTGCTGACACCCGTCCCCACAGGGGTGCCCAAGGCACGGATGGGAAACAGGGTCAGAGATGTGCAGACATCTGCTCAAATCTTCTTATATTCATCCCTTAACGCAAGTTTTCACACACGAGTCAACGTTTTCTCACATGAGTCTGCCTGTGCCTGTGCATATATAGGGACATACCTGTGTATATATCTGTATTTACACCCATCTGCATGTATCTGAAAGGCAACAGTAACAAAATTTAACCAGGGCAGTTATTTTTAATGTCTATTTATTTATTTTTGGGAGAGAGAGACAGACAGAGTGTGGGAGAAGGACAGAGAAAGAGGGGGGCAGATGATCTGAAGCAGATTCTGCGCTGACAGTAGAGAGCCCGATGTGGGGCTCGAACTCATGAACCACGAGATCGTGACCTGAGCCGAAACCAAGAGTCGGACGCTCAACCGACTGAGCGTCCCTTAACCAGGACAGCTTTAATTAATTAATTTACTTTCCAAACACTCATATAGCCCCTGCTCTGTGCCGGGCACTGTTCTAAGTTGTTTACAAATATGGCCCCGATTAACTCTCCGAACAACTGTATGAAGTAGATACTATCACAGCTTCTGATGGGGACACCGACTCACAGTACCATTTCTGTTACCCAATTCATCGCTTACTGCTTGGTTATTGTTTTAGAAAAAAACCTGACTCACCTTGAGGTGCCCTCTACTTCCTCCAAAATGTAAAAAGGACCACTTTGCATGTGTAAATAATGCAAGCTAAGAGCTTCCTTAGGATACGGTTCAAGACGACCTCATTGATTTTCCTGGGTGAAGATACGATGCGGTTTGTGGCAGAGTTTCATTACCATTGTAATTTCCACCAGGAAGCAAACTGTACTTTGATTCAGCGGATGGAGTAATTGACGACTGTTCTCAGTGCTTTCTCTTGGATTTACACATTGACTCGTATAGATCCCTGGGAAGCAGTTTAACCATCACCCTGACAAAAGAAAATAAAAGTAGGGAACAACAAATAATCCTGAAATTATCTGAAGCGTTAGGGTGACCAACCAAGTCGATTTGCTCAGGTCTAGAGGTTACCTGGGACCTGGGACTGTCTGTTCTAGAACCCCAAGGGTCCCAGGCAAATAGAGCAATTGCTGTCCCGACTCTCGGCATAAGCCTTCTGACAGTAACAGATGCAAAGCAGTGAGAAATCGACACCAGTGAGGCTTATAATCCGGAGAATGTGCCCCTCGGACTCTTCACTTGGGACCCTGCAATGAACTCAAGAATGAGACTGTGTTAAAAATGGATTTCCGGGGGCGCCTGGGTGGCGCAGTCGGTTAAGCGTCCGACCTCAGCCAGGTCACGATCTCGCGGTCCGTGAGTTCGAGCCCCGCGTCAGGCTCTGGGCTGATGGCTCAGAGCCTGGAGCCAGTTTCCGATTCTGTGTCTCCCTCTCTCTCTGCCCCTCCCCCGTTCATGCTCTGTCTCTCTCTGTCCCAAAAATAAATAAAAACGTTGGAAAAAAAAATGGATTTCCTGTTTTATACAAAATTTTCCTGGCCTTTGCTGTATTAATGTATTAATGTAGCTGTATTAATGTAGCTGCTCTGTATTTTAGATGCAACGCATTTTTTAAAAAGATCTCTTCTTAATTATTTTTAAGCCTCTTGACATGATTGCCCTTTAATATGCGACTTTTTTTTTTTCTTCAAAGTCTGTTTTTTTTCAATGTCTGGTCTGCCTCTTGGTAAGAAGGTGGATCTCACCAAATAGAGGGGTATAGCTTATCTGGGAGGATTTCTTTTAAGTCTTCTGACTTAAAGCTTTATAATTTGGCTATCCCAAGAAGAAGGTGCAATTCTCACCTGTCAGGGAAGTTGTTTTTAATGTTTATTTATTTTTGAGAGAGAGAGACAGAGACCAGGGCTTGAACTCACAAACCTCGAGATCATGACCCGAGCTGAAATCAAGAGTCAGATGCTTAACTGACTAAGCTACCCAAGTGCCCCTCAGGGAAGTTTTAAGAGTAAATTTTTCCACTTTACATCTGATCACATGCACGAAAGCTTATATGAAAAGAGTTCAATTAGTTGTTCTTCTAGAAGTACAGCCTTTTTTTTTTTTTTAATGAGCAGCAGACAAAAGTTTATTAGGATATAAGATCAAAAAGTAAGAATAGCATGAAATCTCTCTTTACGGAGAGGGGGCATTTGAACACGAACGCCCGTGGAAGTAGAGCATTTTTAAGTTTGCTCAAAGGGAGCCAGGAAAAGTGAGCCACTAAAATCTAGATTAAAGATGACGTCCTGTCCCCTTATCACCAATGGCTCCATATTTCCTCTCCATCACTCTCTTCTCCAGGCATCACTTGCTTAAGACAAAGGCAAGTTCTATGCCAGTGATGGGCGCATAAAGCTAGAGCAGCCAGTCTCACTAGACAAAGAATACAGTCAAAGACTCACTGCATAGAGACCATCACTTTCTAATTTTCTCTATTTTTTTATCTTTATTTTTGAGAGAGAGACAGAGACAGAGACAGAGTGTGAGCAGGGGAGGGGCAGAGAGAGAGGGAGACACAGAATTCGAAGCAGGCTCCAGGCTCTGAGCTGTCAGCACAGAGCCTGACGTGGGACTCGAACCCACAAACCGCGAGTTCATGACCTGAGCCGAAGTGGGACGCTGAACCAACTAAGCCACGCGGGCGCCTCTGATTTTCTCCATGTTAATTAGTTGTTTTGGCCTCCTGCTGGTGCGGTTTTAGGTATTACCACATTCCCACCCCTACACCCCCTTGTCCTTCCCGACAGGGAAGCCGAACAGTCTTGCCGTCAAAAACAAAACCAATTAGTTTACTCAAATAAGTGCACAGCCCAGGGAAGATGCTTAGACTTCAGCTCAATCTGTGAAATGAATAAGGGATTCAAGCTGTGTTTTCATGGTGCCAGAATAATTGTTTTAAATGAGGATAGTCCAAATACACTGGTTGCCTTTAATTTTGTGTAATTGATTTTATTTTTTTCTTGAAGGTTCTTGTGCGGATTCAGTGGCCATATTGCTTAATTGTGAAGACCTAGCTTCCGATGTCATCTTTAAAGCTATTTCGGGGGGCGCCTGGGTGGCTCAGTCGGTGAAGCGTCCAACTCTTGTGTTGGGCCCAGGTCATGATCTCACCGTTCGTGAGTTCGAGCCCCACCTTGGGCTCTCCACTGACAGTGTGTGTGGAGCCTGCTTGAGATTCTCTCTCTCCTTCTCTCTCTCTCTCTGCCCCTCCCTCACACACACTCTCTCTCTTTCTCAAAATAAATAAATAAACTGAAAAACATGCTATTTCGTGCAGAGTCAATTAGGATCCAAATGTACTATTTCTCTCCTGGTTAATCAACCAATGATTCAGTGTCTTAGGGCAGCCTGGTGTGGCAGGAAGGCAATGGCCTTGGGCAGTGCACCGCACTCCAGCTGTGACAGTGGCCAGGCCACCACACCTCTGGCTTTCATTTCCTCTGCTGTGGAAAGAGGGGCTGGGCCCAGGTGCACTCAAGGTCCCTAAATGTTGAAGACTCAGACTTTATGACAAAATGACCTAATGCCCTCTTTCCTCCAGGTTGGCCTTAATTTATTTTCCTCCTCGTCACAGGTATAAAAATTCCATTTCTTAGGTCTCACTCACTTACCACACCTCTAAGCCCTGCGAAGGGCAAGTAAGGTTGACATTGGGCGTCATGCCAAACTTCTCATCGTTGATGGCTATGGGAAGCCTGCTGTTAAGTTCGCTGCCTGGAAAGCTCCAGGCTCCCGCAGTATGACCGGGCTTCCGAGTGGTGGAAACACTCGGTTCTGGGTCAGGCTGGAGGAAAGGTCTCAACACCTTCGGTTAAAACGTTACGATCTTTTAAGGTCCTGGACTTCTGCCACTTTTTCCATGAAGAATCCAGCATCTACTTTCCACATCTGCCCTGTCCTTCCTTGAGCTCCAAAAGCCTTTACCAGCTACTTAAGGACAGGGACTACGCTTTCCGGGCAAACTGTCTTTTCATTCACTCATTCCTTCGCTTGCTCTGAGCATCTGTGTTTGTGGAGGATTTTACATTTGAAGGCTGTCATGTGAGTCCTGACAACCCCAGTGCCTGACGTGTGATGTGAACCTGGATGCTCCTGAGAGAAGGACGCTGGGTTCCCGGGCCGAGGGAACTGGTTGGTTCTGGAAGCAGCTTATGTCTCGGGGTCTTTCAGGACTGGGAAAGGGGCCAACCAATGAGCTTATGTAAATTTTTGTAAGATATTTTAAATATCTCAACCTTTAGATAGAACCTTTAGAGGAAGGTTTAGAGGAGTCAAGGAAGGGCAAATACAGGGGCGCCTGGGTGGCTTAGTCAGTTAAGCATCTGACTTTTGATTTCGGCTCAGGTCATGATCTTGTGGTTCATGAGTTCGAGCCCTGCATTGGGCTCTGCGCTGACATTTTCTCTCTCTGCCTCTCTCTCTCTCTCTCTCTCTCTCTCAAAATAAAGAAATAAACTTTTAAAAAAGATACTTTAAGTACAGCTGTGTTGGGCAGTGTCTTTCAATCCCAGCCTCTCTTCCCTTTCCCACGTGAGGAGTGAGTGGCCAGAACAATGATGGAGTCTGGATAAGGGGACAGTTTCCTAGTTTGTGCAGGCTGCTGTGACAAGGTACTATCAACTGGGTGGCTACAAACCATGGGAATCTATTCTGTCAGTTCTAGAGGCTAGAAGTGCAAGATCCAGGTGCCAGCAGGGCCGCCCCTTCCTGAAGATTCTAGAAGAGATTTCGCCATTGCTCCTTCCCACTTCTGTGGCTCCTGGAAATCTTTGGTGTTCTTGGGCTTGTGGCTGCTTCACCAGTTTCTGCCTCCATCCCTACGTGGCCTTCATCTCTCTGCGCCTGGACCTCCCTCCTCCCCTCTTCTCATAAGGACGTCCGTCATCAGATGTGGGACCCACCCTGATCCAGCATGGCCTGATCTTAACTAATCACAGCTTCGAAGACCCTGTTTCCAAATAAGGTCCATCTGAGGCTCCTGGCGGACATGAATCTGGAGGGACATGTTCAACTCGGTATAGGTTGGCTCTCCAGAAACCAACTCCGGGATGGGGATTTGCGTATATGAGTTTGGCTGGGGAGGCTTTTAACAACACCTTCCCGGGCATGAGGGAAGCTGGGGAGAGAAATTAACAGAGGCAGCCGCACACGAAGAGGAGTGGAGAGTGTTAACACACTGGAGAAAGATGTGGGTTTCTTGCTGACTTGTCAAAACGCTGACATCATCCATGGAATCTGTAACGCCCCGTTACAGTGAGAACGTCAATTACATTAATGAACGTGGTTATTTTAAAATGTATTTGTGAAAATTTGAATTATCCCGAAATATTACGGTTAACATGTAGAAGAAACATGACAGAGGTTTCCTCAAATTTGACAAAAATTCAACCCACGGAAATATGACTAGTGAGCCGCTAACGCAAAAGAAACTTCCCTAAATTGCCAACGATAGAAAACAACATTTGTTCGATCACATTAGAGGAAAGCGGAATTAGCTTCTTCATAGAGAAAGGACAATATAAAACCGTTGTCATATAATAAAAGATGAGAGAATATGAAACCCCAGAATATTAGGAAAATTAAGTATTATAACATTACGACAGAGGGTAAGTTAATTCACAATTTTTTTCCCCTGGGTTTTGGAATGTTTATGGTATTTGCCAGCTTTCAACATTTTTAGAGTGCTGTGGTTTCTTTCTCCTTCTAAATAAACATGCACTTCTAACCTAATTTTGTTTTCCAATTTTTCTTAAGGAAGGCTCTTTAGACTGTACGCGCTTCAGGTTCCACGAAGGCTGGATCTGCCCTGGCTGTTGGGACCAGGAGGCTGTCCGGCTTGCAAGCAAGGGCCAGGAGGTGAATGTTTATGCCATGGGAACTCAGGACTCCCGGAACGCTACAGCACAGAGGCCCGTGCCGGTGAGGTGGCCCGTGAGCACCTGGGGGTCTGGCCCAGAGCAGAGCTGTAGGAATGGCCCCGAGGTCCTCCAAGGTCTGTCCCCTCCAGGACTCTGCCCAGCCCACTCTGGGAGGGTGAGGTACTACTTGACTTCTGGGCTTGGCTGCATTTGGGTCGCAGGTGTGAGGCTGAAGAGCAGGGGGAAGGGATAGCTTTTCTAGAAAGACTTCCCTGGAAAAATTGCGATCATATCCATCAAGATGGAGGCCCCAGAGGCACCACAGAACCGCAGCTGTGTGTCTGTAGGGTCACACCTCCCAGCAGACATTGGACCTCTGGCTCATGTGGGGGCCATTTTGTTCCCATCACTTCACCAGGGAAAGAAAAACCAGACCTGTGACCCCCTCCAGCTGGGCAAAGGCCAGAATAATGTGTATTCCCAGCATAGCATGTGATCACCAGGAAAATCTGGGTCCATCTCACCTATGAGCTTAAGAATGCAGCCTCCTTGGGTCCCAAGGGATTCCTTTGGAGAACAAGGTATAATAGAAGCTCTTTGTTGACACTGGCAGTGGGAACCTGAGAGCAGTGCGTGTCTCCACATCCGGGAGAACATGAGTCTCAGTAGGGGCAAGAGAGCCCCCCAGCACTCCTGGGAGCACACAGCCCTCCACCCAGGTTTCCTAGAAGCCAGCGCTGAGGATGGAGGGAAACTTCTGCAGGGTCAGGGAGGTGCCACAATTCTCTCTTCAGCCCTTGCTGGCCATGCTCTTGCCCAAGCCACTGACCTGCCTCTGGGAGACCCAGAATTAGTCCCTGCAACAAACCAGTCCCTGCTCCTCAAAGGGGCAGTGCCATTATCCAGTGACCCCATCTTTAGCCGGGGATGGATTGCAGGTGTGGATGCGGAGGTCCTTCCGTTGGGGCGGACCAGGATGTGTGTTGCTGGCTGCACATTTTAAGCCACACGTGCGGCTCCAGATGCGCAGGGACTTGGAAAAGAAATAATGGGCCAAGCACAGAGCTTGATGTCCCTTGGGCCCCCTCAAGCTCTACTCGGTTAGGTAAACATAATCTTGAGCTTTCTTGTCCTGAGTCGGAGGTACAGAGACTTGCTTTGACGCCGATCTCCCTTCTTGCTGGGAGTATTGCAGGACCTCTCCCCCCCCCCCCCCCCCCGCCCCGACAGGTCCTCTCTGGTCTCAGGTGATCTCCAAGTGGCTGCCTCCCACTCACAGGCTGGTTGTGCAGTGACACAGCCGAAACAGGGAGGCGTCAGGCCTCACATGTCTGCGTCACTAGACGTGGGCACCATGGCTCATGGCGTTCACCCTGGCAGCAGCCTTGTTCCTGTCTCCTCACTGTCTGGGTTGGCAAAGTCAGCAGCAAGTGTAAGGGGCCCGGAAGTGGACGTGAAGTAGCGTTGGGCTCCGATTTGCACGGTGGCTGGAAGAGCACGGGTGACGGTGAGGTGGCCCCTGGAGGTTCCCCACTCTTGTTCCGGTCGGTGCTGTCCCCCGGGTGTGAGCTTTGGGGCAATGTGCCTTCCCCTCCCGCCCTACTCCAGCCCCATTTCTCTTCAGGCTCAATAATAGTCCTTGTCAGGGGGCGCCTGGGTGGCTCAGTCGGTTGGGGGGGAGGGTCCCTTGCCTGTGGGTACTCCCGCCCTGGCATGGTCCTCCCACAGTGAAGCTGGGCTGACCTGGAGCCATGCTGTCTGCCTTTAGAGGCAAGGTCTTAAAAGACACTGTGGCTTCCCCCAGTCGGTCAGAGGCCACTCAGGCGGCTTTGTGGGGAGGCCCACATGTGTTGGGGTGATGGGGGGGTTCATGGGGTCTGGAGCCAATGGCCGAGAAGGAATTCTAGAAGATGTCTTTGGTGCAAAAGGTGATTTTATTAAAGCAGGGGGACAGGACCCCAGGGGAGGAAGAACTGTGCTGGGGATGTTAAAGAGTGGCTCCTTATATATTATGCAGTTGGGGAGGTAAAGTCAAAAGAGAGGCCTCCAGAGCGACTTTGATATGCTAAAGAGGACTCCTAAGGTACCTGGGGCCTAGCTATTGTCAGGCTAAGGTTGTTTGCCCTCTGGTAAGGCACTAACATTCTGATGGCAGGGGGTTCCTGGAGAAATGGGATACTCTGTATTTGCCTCAAGTATTTGTCAATGGGCTGCAGGTTATGAGGAAATTTAATTTGACCCGCCATTTCCTTCTTGCCTTTGTTCCTCCCATCACTATGGAGGGGTGATGTCGGGGCTCCAGGAAACCGAGTTTATAGGTTTCTGGAGATTAGGCTATTGATAAGAAGGTCTGTTTCTTGTAATTTACTAAGGTATTTGCAAATTGATGGAGACTCCTGTCCCGTATGCCTGCGATCTCTATCGGTGAACCATTTGTTTTCTTTCCTTTGTTCTTGGACAGCCAGGAGTGCCCGAGGAATATCACACATATCCCACCCGGGGGGGGGGGGGGGCAGTGGTGTTCATAGCTTGCATTCTGTCCTCACCCATCTCAGGCTCCCTCATCAAAAGGGTGCCTCTGCCCACAGCCTGCACGAGCCTTCCAGTCACGTGAGTGAGCCGCCTGGGAAGCGGATCCTTCACCCCCACCCAGGCTTCAGACCTGCAACAGGGCAACAAGTGAAGAATGTGAGAGCAGATAGGCAGAGGGAGCCTGAACCCTCTGCGATATTGTGAAGCCACCGTTTAAACCCATTCTCACTATGCCCAGACTTCCCTGTTACACAGAGAAATCAAACTAACCAGTTTGTTTAAGGCACCACGGAACTTGTTTGGCCTCATCTTTCCTGCAGTTCAGCCTCTCCTTCTTCCCTAGGTCCCAAATAAAACTTCACACCATTAGACCTGCCAAGGAGCTGCCTGCTTCTACCTTAACGACACCCACCTTTGCCCTGCGTTCTCGGCTCACCTGGGCCGCCCTGCTGCACGAGCGCTTTCCTGTACCGTGGAAAGTGCAATGGCCCTGGGGTGGGACAGGAGGAAGGGGCTTTTTTCTGGGGCGTTAGGGTGGATCTAAGTCTTCAGGGATTATTGAGAAGGGCAGAAATCTGACCTAAATCTCTAGGAGTGGTTGAGAAGTCCCCCCCACAAACAAGTGGCTGTGCCCTCCTGGGAAAGCACTTTGTCTTTCCCCAACTTCCACATAAAAATATTGATGGGGGTTATCACCTTTGGAAAGGGAAGACACATGGGCTTTCAAACTAGCACTCCTGGAAGAAGAGCCTGTATGTTGGCATCTCAATAATTCATCCACTTCATGTTCCATGCTGACTGGGTAACATTTACTGCTCTGTGTCTAGATGAATGTGATTTCTTGTGTCCGTAATGTGATACAACATGGCCAGTGTGCAAGAGGCTTTAATAACACACTCCCCACGAAGGCACTTTAAAGGCGTCGGCCTTCCACTCCCTCTGATCAGAGAGGCAAATATGTGCACCAGATACAAGGGCAGTTGTCAGATCTTTATTGCTTAAAGCTCTGACTTTGGAATAGAATGAGCATGAGGTCCTGGACTCCCACGAGAGAGAGAAGACCCTTTATCTTGAACAACTCAGGATTCAAGGGATACAGATGAACACAGAAGATGCCAAGTGTAAAAAGACAAATGCCGATTTTACTTCTTTGGCCCCTGGAGCCCATCACAGTGGAGGGAACTTGCTAGAGCAGCTGGGTGTATGCCTGGGGCCTCAGCAAGGGCTGCCTCCTCAGCACCTGCTCGCAGCCCTTCGACCCTGGTTCTTTCTTTCACAGGTGAATGGTAGTGATAGGTTGTAAAGGCCCCTCTGTCTGAAAAACTAGGCTTCCTTTACGCATGTGTAACTTAGCTAAAAAGAATAATAGCCATTTCCCCTGCAATTTGCAGATCGTACGCTCTTTTAAGAATCTTTATCAAAACCATCCAGTATATCCAGTTTGAATATGAGCACATTTTTTTTTTTTTTCCAAATAGAACGTGGGATTATGAATGAAGGAACTAGAGAAATATCTTAACAAATCATAGCACCCAGGTAGGGGGGGTTTCTCTCTCCCTGAGCTAGACAGTATGGTAACATCCAGAAAATCGTCTTGCTTTTTTATTTTCCTTACTGAGCAAATCTATGATAAGTAAACTCAAATGCAAAAGTAAGATGTTTGGGCTATGCATTGCTGTGCTATTAGGTATTTCTTAATCTGTTGGGCTTGCTAGTGATGTATATGTACATCGTGCGTCTGTATTATTTCTCATCTATTTATCTCTATATACTAATCTCATCACCATCACCACCACCACCTCTGTCTCTAGCTAAACTGCACAGAAAGACCCCAGGAACCTTTTGTATTTTCCACAGTGCTTACGTGTGGCCAGGGCTCAGACACAAAATAAGTACCAGTCAATAAATATTTCCTTTTAGGTTTTGTTTTATGGACATGAGATAACTTTTTATTTATTTTTAAAAAAAGAAGAAGAAGTACAGCAAACAACCATAAAAGTACAAGGTAAGGGCGCCTGGATGGCTCAGTCGGTTAAGCATCCGACTTCGGCTCAGGTCATGATCTTGCGGTTCATGGGTTCGAGCCCCGCATCAGGCTGTGTGCTGACAGCTCAGAGCCTGGAGCCTGCTTCGGATTCTGTGTCTCCCTCTCTCTCTGCCCCTCCCCACTTGCTCTCTCTCTCTCTATCTCTCAAAAATAACTAAACAAAAAACTGTTAAAAAAAGTACATGGAAAAGGCAAAAACAAATTCTTGCAAATCTTATCATTCAGAAATTGATGTTTCTTTTGTGATGATCATGCCAGTCCTCTGCACAACTGGTGAAAATACAAAAATATATAAATTATTTTACAGGATAGGACCTTATTTACTATTTTGAAATAAAATTGTTAATACTTAAGCTTCATGGAACTTAGTGAAAGGGAAGAAATTCAGATAAATTTTCTTCACAGGAGAGATTTATTTCTACAAGATTCCTCCCCCATTTAAAATGGATCAGATTGTTTATGCTTTTATGCCTAACTCAACTGCAAACATTTTCTGTTGATTTCTTGCTTGGAAATGAGATCATTAGCATTCCTGGGGGCCTCACACTGTTTATTTTTTTTAAATATGCCCTGATTTTTTTAAATGTATAGGATTAACTTTCCATTTTCAAGGCTTAGAATATTTCCATTGTGTTCTTTTTTAAATGTTTATCTATATTTATTTTGAGAGAGAGAGGGAAAGAATGTGTGCAAGGGGGGAGGGGCAGAGAGAGAGAGAGAGAGACAAAGAATCCTAAGCAGGCTCCGAGGTCTCAGCACAGAGCCCTAGGTCATGAGATCATGACCTTAGTGGAAATCAAGAGTCCCACACTTACCCCTTCAACTCGGCCACCCAGGCACCCCTACGTTGATTCTTTAATGACAATTTCCTCAGTTTTCTACTCTTATGTATGCATGTATGTATTTAAACGTTATTTATTTTTGAGGGAGGCGGAAAAAGCAGAGACAGGGAGTCAGAGGATCTGAAGTGGGCTCTGTGCTGACGGCAGAGAACCCTGAGATCATGACCCGAGCCAAAGTCGGACGCTTAACCGACTGAGCCACCCAGGCGTCCCAGGTTGTGTTCTTTTAATCTGTAGAGTTAACTATGTCATTATCTCAGGAATATTTAATTCTACCAAATGAATTTATTATTTTCATCAAGGTAATATACACACAAAACTTAAAGAGTCAAAGACACGCTGCCCCACACTTCCCCAAGCCCTAATCCTGTTTTCCAGAGCCGACCGAATTCAAATTTTCTGTTTCTTTTTATATGTACCTCTGTATTTCTAAATAACACACTTATTTTTTTTTATTTTTATTTTTTAATGTTTATTTTATTTTTGGGACAGAGAGAGACAGAGCATGAACGGGGGAGGGGCAGAGAGAGAGGGAGACACACAGAATCGGAAGCAGGCTCCAGGCTCTGAGCCATCAGCCCAGAGCCTGACGCGGGGCTCGAACTCACGGACCGCGAGATCATGACCTGAGCCGAAGTCGGATGCTTAACCGACTGAGCCACCCAGGCGCCCCTAAATAACACACTTATAATGCTGTTTCTTGATTTTTAGATTTTAGAAGTTATTTAATAACTTCCTTTGGTGGAAGGTAAGATTTTTCCTCCTACTCTTTCCTCCTTTTCTCAGCTAACATAGTTTGATTGATTAATGCCTTATGATTTCATTATTTTAAGTGTATAAATGATGTTTATTGCCTATCTGATGTTGCCATGACTAACACAGAAATTTTCCTTGAACATCCGAGAGCTGTCCTCCTGTTCCTTACCCTGAGGTTTCTTTTCCATAACCCTCTCTTGTCCTTCCTCCCCTCAAGAATGCAAAGATTAATCTCTGTTGTTCCTGCTTTACCCCAGGGCTAAGAACCAAGCCTGTCATGAAATTGCTCCTCATTAAATCCTTGTTAAGTAAATAAATGCTGAGAAAATTAAGCGCTGTGATTATATATCCTATTTTGTGCATTTTTAATTTTTTCCCCTGAATGAATAATTGCCTAGAATTAATCATTGCCTCACATTTTACTTCCTTATATGTTTGGAATTATAATCAATCCTTTCCAGAATTTCCAAAAGAAATTGTAACCTTCATGCCTACCCCCGAACACTGTTTCTTGATGTTGTGATGCTAGACCCGGGGATCTCTCCCCTACCCCACACCCTCCCTGGTGTCCAGACTGCTATAGCTGTCTGCCGGGGACCCCCGTCCGCACAGAGGGTGCTCCTTCCGGGTCCCTGCCTCCTGATTCTCCGTCTTCCTCTTCTTGGTTTTCTCCCTCATTATAGTGGAGCACATCTTCCAGCAATTCCCTGAAAAATGCCACTGTGCACTGTTTTGAGCTAGTGCATGTATGAATGAACTGTTTCGTTCTAATATTTGTGATCGGGCTGAAACTAACATTCCAGGTTGGAAACCCTTAGACATTTGAAGACATTGCCCCATTATCTTCTAGATCCCACGTTGCTTTTGAGAAGTCCATTGCCATGACGGCAGCTTTTCCTCTGTATCTCTCTCTTTCTCTGGAATTATTTGGGATGTTCTCTTTAGCTGGTATTCTAAAATATCACGATGATGTGCCTTGGGGGATTCTTTGCATAGATTACACGGGGAATGCCAAGATCTTCATTTCTTTTATTTTTCAAAATAATTTCCACTCTTCTGTTTTTCCCTTTTTAGATTTTCTCTTTTCGATTTTTCTCTAGCAGTGGGGTGTTGCACATCCTGATTTAGTTCTCTGATTTTTATTATCCTTTCTCTCCTGTTTTCATCTTTTTTTTTTTCAACGTTTATTTATTTTTGGGACAGAGAGAGACAGAGCATGAACGGGGGAGGGGCAGAGAGAGAGGGAGACACAGAGTCAGAAACAGGCTCCAGGCTCTGAGCCATCAGCCCAGAGCCCGACGCGGGGCTCGAACTCACCGACCGTGAGATCGTGACCTGGCTGAAGTCGGATGCTTAACCGACTGCGCCACCCAGGCGCCCCTGCATTTTTCATTTAAACTCTCATATTTTTCATTTCCACTGAGCTCCCTTCTCTTACCTTGCTTACCAATTGTTGTTCTTCTCCCTCCTAACATGAACTGTTATTTCTTGAATGCAATACCGTATACCGTATTATCTTTTGGAGGATGTTACTGTGCTTTTGAAATTCAGCCCCTCAGTTCCATTTGTGTGTGTGTGTGTGTGTGTGTGTGTGTGTTTGTGTTGGCCTCTGCCCTTCCTGTCAGAGGCGCTCCCCACGTGTCTGGTGATACTCTGAGACCCCCAGTTTGAGGGGGAGGGGCTAAGCGCTTAGTAGGAGGAGCTATTTGTGGGCGGGCCTTACGATGAAGGGGCTGTGCCGCAGGCTGGTGTGCACAGGTGTTCAGAAGTTTCTTGGGAGGATCCCCAGATCGCCGGGAACTGAAGGTCTCTTCTCTAGATCTATCCGTTTTTGCGGAGAAGGCACCTCCAGCTTCCATGAGCAGGTGGAGGAAGGGGCCGGCCGTCTCGCAGCAGCCCGTGGACACTCCTGGCCTCCCAAGACAGGCCATCCTGCCTGCCTCGCACCAGACCCGGGGATCTGGGGTCTCACTGCTCCTTGGCCAGATTTGGCCCCATGTGCCTGTTTCCACCCTTCACCTCACTTCTCTGACTGCCAGCACCTCCAGCTCTCCAGACCCCCCCCGGGGGTCCACAGGCACTTAAGGGGTAGCCTTCTCTGTGCTTCTGTTTCTTACCTTGCAATCTGCCCAATCTGTTCATGCTTTCAACCCACACAAGTCCAGCTCTTGAGGGTTCTCCTTTGTTGGGGTTTGAACCCTGCTTTCTTCCTTCCCCCTCCCTACGCTTTAGGGAGGGGGGCGGGGAGGGGGAGGGGTTGGCAGTGCCGGAAGTGTGCTTTGGGCCAGCTGGGATCAGTCATTATCTCTTCTGTAACTTCGAGTCTTTTCCATTCCGTTGGCTCTTGCTTCTTCCGTGGCAACGCCCTTGTAAGTAAGCTTGTTGGACTTCCCTCAGGCCCACTCGTGCCATCTTCTGCACGACCCCCTGGAGAACTGTCTTTGTGGGCCCCTGCCTCCTTTGTCTCCAACTGTGTCCTAACCCACGCCATTGTTGGTATGTTTGCTTCCAACGCCATCTTCATCTTTAAAAAATTCTGGTTGTGTCTTCTCTTTCTTCCTTGAGAAGATTGCCGTGGACCCCAATACCTCCCCCTTTCCACATCGCGCCATGTGTATGCACAGTTTCTTGAAGGCTCTGGAGAACTGAGGGCCACCTGGGCACCTCAGGAGGTTAAGCGTCGGACTCTTGATTTCAGCTCAGGTCATGATCTCACCGTTAGTGAGCTGGAGCCCTGTGTCCCTCTCTGTGCTGACAACGTGTTGCCTGCTTGGGATCCTCTCTCTCTCTCTCTCTCTCTCTCTGCCTTTTCCCCATGTGCTCTCTCTCTCTCTCTCTGTCTCAAGATAAATAAACGTTTCATAAAAAGACTACGGAGAACTATTTCTCTAAATCTGCCGCTTTCTTATGTGGCACCTCTCTCTTTTTTATGATTGCGTAGTGTTCCTTTTTGTTAAAATTTATTCGAATGTGGTTGACACACAGTGTTCCGTTCGTTTTAGGCGTACATCGTGGCGATTTGACAAGAGTGTGCATTGTGCTCGGCTTGCCACGAGAATCACTGCCGTCGGTCCCCATCCAATGCTGTTACAATACCACGGACCGTCGTCCTTATGTGGCATCTCTTGTGATACACCTCTGCCCTCTGCCCTCTGCCTTTCACTTATGTGAATTTCCTACTTCACATTATTTAGGTATAGACCCTACGTGCGATCCTTTCTGATCATCACTCGTGTTCAAGTATTACTCAAAACTCACATGGGGAGGCTGGTATCACCTCGCAAGACCTATCGTGCGCCCCTGCACAAGCCTGCGGTAGGTGAAGGAGAGAGGCTGGCGTTCTTACGCGCTCCGAGGTGTGCGAACGCCCAGCATCTGCTCTCTGAGCTCTGCCGCCAGCCACATCCTTGAGCACTGAGGGTGATTTATTGATTCCGTTGGCTCGGTATTACTTGGTGGTCAATATTTCCAGAGCTGTCTCGGGGATTTGACTCATCATCCTTGAACTTGGGTGAGAAAATTTCACAAAGTACACAAGTTCACAAAGTACAATGACATACAAATGTCATTGAGAGGAAGTAGTGTCACTGGGGTGGATTGGCTGACCTGCCAGGAACCTGGGGCCTAGGGGCCTCACCCCCTCCTTCTTCAGGTGGGGCCTTTTCCAAAGAAAGGGAACCCAGAAAGGGGCTTACAGGAGAGATCAGCTCTGTGACCTCGGCAGAAGGCTGCTTCAGGCATCCTAGATGACCTTGGGGGGATTCACTCCTGGTGTGGTTTAGCCCCCAAGCGGGTCCTCTGGCCGCGGGTCAGGGTAAGCTGGCTGAGCAACTTCCAATTCAGAACAGAATTGGAAAAGAAGTAAGAGTGTCCTGCCTGTAAGTCAATAGAAAGGGGGCCCTGTGGCAGGAAAAGATCCACAGCGAACGTGATCCTTCCGAACCAGCCATGCTCAATGAGGCTGCAGTGTTGGGGGGTGACCTTATATTCTGATTATCCATGGCTACATTGCAAGCCATCCTAAAACTCAGAGGCTTAAGCCAGCGTTTTATTGTTACCTCTCCTGGTTGTGTGGATTGACTGGATTCCACAAGGCAGTCTTAACTGGGGTCTCCTGGATTGCTGCTAGAAGGAGGTGGGGGGTGGAGTCAGAGAAAGGCTGAGCTGGCTGATTATCAAATATGGCGCTCTCCTTCTGGAGCTGGCAGTTGATGCTGGCTCTTGGCTTGGAACTCAGCTGCGGTTATCAACTGGACCACCTCCATGTGGCCTTCTGGCGTGGCTGGGCCGTCTACATCATGGCAGCTGTGTTCCATCATGGCTGTCTACATCATGGCAGCTGGCATCCCAAGAACAAACATGCCAAGGGACCCAAGTGGGGGCTGTAAGGCTTGTTACGGCCTAAGCTCCGAAGTCTCCACATGCCATTTCCTTCTCATTCTGTTGGTCAAGCAAATTGCTAAGGCTGGCCCACCCTGAATGGGGGGGGGGGGGTGGTGGTGGTGATGGAGGAGTTAGATTCTACCCTCAGATGGAGAAATGGCAAGGCCAGCTTGCAGAAGAGCATGTGGCTACTGCCGGGTGAGCTAAGGAGGCAGTGAGGAAAGCTAACTTGAGGCCCACCTCTCACCTTCCCCTCTAGGGAAAGGGACAGCCAGACCACCCCTTACAGCTTTCATTCTGACACCTGCTGTGCAGAAATGAACTGGGGGCAGCTAGATATGAGCAGAAGGGCAGCTTGTGGAAGGATTATTATCCCTTCAGCCCTCCAGGATCAACACATGCTTACCTGAGTATCTCTGCCCCATGAGCACAAAGAAGAGCTTTGCCAGAACTTGGCCAGGAGTGAGCCAGAGGCATGGACTCTGCTCTCTGCCCTGGCTCCAGGAACACCGTTTCAATCCCGCACTGCATCCTCAGGCCCCAGAGGAGGGAAACCACCAATGTTTGGAGACCATACAGGAATCCGTGGATTTTCCGTGAACCCCTCCGCATGCCTCCCTGTCCTGTTTTGTCCTGATTCTCCAGTTCTATTGCCCACTGGAGAGCAGTGGCCCAGGAAGGCCGATGGCAATGGTGAACTCGACTGGGGCCTTTTCTCCGGGGAAGTCAGCCAGTGTGAGAATGCAGACCCAGCCACGAGAAGGCCCCTCCCCACAAACGGTGCAAATGGCAGACATCTCCAGGCTTATCTTCCCAAACTTGTTTTGGAGGGTGGGCCCGAGACCTCTCGATACAGAAGTTTCCTACTGGGTCTATCTCTCAACCCAAAGATGAGTCTTTTCATTTTCCTTTATGAGTTGGCAGAGCATGACATTGCATTCGTAAAATAACACCTGCGGCCATCCCTGGGAGGGTCTTCCCTGGGGACCAGGATGTCTCCATGGATAGGGACTGGCCAGCCCATGGCTGCCAAGGCTGAAATAGGGGGACGTAGAGCTAAGCCTCTTCCTGGAACGGCACTCTGGAGCAGGGACAGGCGGAAAGCAGCTACAGGAACTGGGGTGCACTCAGGGCATAGGGGACCACACACGGGAGGCCCCCTAGAGGGGGTGGGCATGTGGTCAGCAGGCATGCACAGGAGGTTCCCTGTAGGAGCTCAGTGACCAGCACCGGGTCCTTGATTCCCGGGTGAGCCTAAGGAGAGGAAACGTCCCCGTGAACAGCTACTTGGTGCAGGCACATTCCCACATGCCCTCCTCTGTAGTCACATCAGCTACTGTCAGCGTACTTTTTCACCTCTTTTTACCGCAGGAAGGGGCAAAGGGGAGGAAGAGGGAAAAAGAAAGTGGTCATCGCTGTACGACATTGCCTCCTGTAACACCATTTGCAAAATAAGTGTTATGGCTCTTTTGACAGATGAGGAAACCGAGGCAAAGTAATGCTCACGACCACTGAGCTGAGAAGTGCTCCTGCTGTGCCAAGAAGGGGGGGGGGGGAAGCCCTTGTCTCCCCTCCCCCCTTCACATTGTCTTAACACACGGCATGAGGCCGCCAGGGCGCTAAGTGCCAGGATTTGTTTACAGCCCCTGTGGCAAAGGAAGCGAGGAACTCGCCTGCGGGCTTCTAGGGAAAGCAGATATAGAAGGGCTGGGACCGGGCGAGCACCATGGTGAGACCCAGAGGTGACAGTTCTGTGCCTCAGCACAAGATGGCTCTGTGTGGTCCACCGTGTTCACGGCTTCAGTTTTCTGGCGCGTCTCCTCACCAGGAAAGCAAGCGATGACAAGAACCCTGTGGGTTTTCTCTTCTCTCTGACCAGAATGCTTCCCTGCCCCTCATGTCATCCGCAAAGGAGTGATCCTGGGTGTCTGTGATGAGACCAGAGTTATCACATGCAGCTAAATCATTCCAGATCTTGTTTTGCACACCTTAAGGCCCATGAGTGCTTCCTCCACGTAGAACACTGAAAACTAATTTAGTTGACTCTGGACAGCTCCTGGAAATCGATGACCCCTGCCATGTGAGTTCTTTCTCTTCTCTGGCCAGCACTTTGGGACTTTACCTGAACATCTAGGGAAAATAAGCCCCATGACCAAGACGTAAACTTCCCTACCATTTTACCACAAAGAATCTCCTTCGGTTAATTTGGGCAAACACAGATGAATTTTTTTTTTTTTTCTTCAAACTCGAGGCAAAATAACTTGAGTTGTGCTGTCCAGCAAATGCAGTTTGGACTAACACCAGAGCGCATTAATAAAGTTTTCTTTTATGTCTTAAGAGCTTTTTGATGGTAAATCCTGAGTCTGGTTAAAAAAAAAATGATTAATAGCTGGAAAAGGGTTGCGAATTATGTATGAACCCGTAGACTCACATATGGGGGGGGGGGTGTATGGAGGTGACAAGGGGAGGACACCACCATTATTCTCCAGAGCTTTTATCTTCCCAGCTGCGATCAAAGTCACTGAAGCTGAAACAGGGTGCTGTCGAAAAAAACCACCGGATGCCGAATAGAAGCGAGGCAAGATTTTATTCGCGGCCGGGCCAACCCTGATCTCCTGATTTTAAGGAGAAAAGCGCAGAGAATGGCCCCGAACAAAGGTAGCAGTGAGCTTATATGGATTTTAGCAAGTCAGAATACGTCATTATTTGGTTAACCAATTACAATTTACAGCATTTCACGGTAGCCAATTATATTGTGACACACAGACATTAGTTTTGGCGGGAACCTATCAATTTAAAGGTCTTTGTCCTAAGAGGGTTTAAAATGGCCAATCATAGTTAGCACCTGAGATGCCGTAGGGCAGCCAGTACGTGACTTTTTACATGTTGGTCTTGCCTAGGCCAGATCTTGGTAGAGGGGGTGGGGGAGCGTTTTGCTTCCTAAGTTATCTATTTAGTAAGCAGGTGAGGTCACAGAAGCGAGATAGGGCAGTTAGTAATTTCCCATAACCCTAATAGGGAACTACACAAGCCTTTTATCTCAATTATTCATAAAAGGTGAGTTTAAGCTGAACTTATATACAATAAGCTTTCTGATATCTTAGAAGGTGATCTATTACAAAGCAACAGATGCCTTGCTGCACGGTGGAGATATAAATGAGAATCCAAGACGAGGCAGGGATGAGAGGCCAGGGGCCACAGCCATCAACCAAGCTTTCTTTCTTTTCTTTCTCTTTTCTCCTTCCTTTTCTCCTCCCTCTCTCCTTCCCTCCCTCTCCCCTGTCTTTCTCTTTCCTTCCCTCCCTTCCTTCCCTTCCTTCCTTCCTCCCTCCCTCCATCCCTCTACCCTTTCTCTTTCCCTTCCTTCCTTCCTTCCTTCCTTCCTTCCTCTTTCCTTCCTCCTCATCTCACTTCTACCTCCCTCTTTCTCTCTCTCTCTTTCTCCCTCTCTCCCTCCCTCTTTGTCTTGGCAACTAATACTCTCATTTACCAGAGGAAAACTGTCTAACAAACAAAAACGGATCAACCACCTGAGACAGAAATACATACAACCTCAAACTAAAGGGCAAAGCGTTAATTGCATTTGTATTTCATCAAAGGGGGGCGTGTGGTCCCCAAATGCTGGGAATGCATGTCTATCTCTTAGAGTAAAGAATATTTGATAACTTTAAGTCAACACACCAGGCCCCTGGTACTCCTTCTGGAAATGAAGAGATAGTCATGTGCATGATTTGGCAGCTGAGAGGTTATGAACATAAGTATTCATTGGCTCAGGTCCTTGGAGTGCAGGAAGCATGGCACTATGGGAACCCAGAAGTGCAGGAGGTTTGCATGCCCACCAAAGAGAAAATGTGGAGTAATGAGCGGAGAGGTTTGGTCATTATTCTGTTTTTCCTTCATGTGCCTTGCCCCTGCAACCTAGTGACCACCACGGCCTGAAGAGTGACCGTCACTGTCTACACAATTACCAGCACACCCTAGAGTTACCATCGCAGGCCACACAGTCAGCGAAATCGATTATAAAGTTGTATTAAAAAAAAAAAAGAGTTATGGGGAGATTTTAATTTTTCTAGAAGGTTCTGTTTTTATTTTGAAGCTTACACAGAGTTGTGAGCTGGTAGGTTTTCATTCGCCCATCCCTTATATATATTACAAATGTCTGAACGCCGTAAGTTAGAAAAAGCCCAGATTTCAACAAGATGATAAAACAGCATGATGAGAGGAGCCCTCCTGCCTTAGGAGTCATTTGGACTAAGCCTTAAGAATGGAAAGAATGTGAACTGAAAAGGCTCATGGGTAGTGAGGCAGCAGGAGGAGAAGGATTCAAGCAGGAGAAATGTCTCCAGTTGCTGAACCCCTCTGATCGCCCCTAGAAGCCTTGTGTGCATATTCGTAACCCTCAGAGACCACCACATGTTAGGGCACGTCGGTTTGTTTGTCCCTTCTCTGCCCGCATCTTGCACCACGAGTTCCTAACATTGCACCAGGCATATAGTAGGTGTTCAATGTATGCGTGCAAAATGAATGAATGCAAAGGGGGAGACAAGCTGCAGGGTGAATCCAAGAAAGAGCAAATATGGCAATGAACACTTGCTGAGGGCTTTCAGTGGGTCAGAGTATAAAACTAGGTCTTCTGGGGTACAGAGAGGACAAGGTCCCCACAATGGTTTCATATTCCCTAGGATATTTCCTCATTTAAAAATAGACAAGCTATTCCTATTTTGTTCACACATGGTACTTATATATGAGTGGGTGAGTATCCTTCTACTGGGAGGGGATCATAAGTGTAATCATACTGGGCAATCTTCCCGCTACAGGATATCATACCAAAAGTTTGTTGGGACGCTATGCATGCAAAGCATTGGCACCCTATCATCTTATTTAATGCTCACAACAGGCCAGAGACATCAGACGGACATATTTTACAATCCATGTTTTTTACGTGAGGAAATGGAAGCTCACGGAATTTGGATACTCACCCTATAGGTTTATCTCCAATGAATTAACCTAACTTTGTCTCCAGAAAAGCATGGTCTCAGTTAATGATGGATCCAGATGTCTTGGGGGAGCAGAGGACACACTTGATAAATGGAGCAGAAAACATTGGAAAGGAAATTTCGAGGAGCTGTGGAGAAGATTACTCATGTCGTGATAACCAGGGGTATTTGGTGAGATGCTCAGGGGAGGGACAGGGAATCCTGGCTTGGGAATTTTAGGGAAAGTTCTGCTGGGTCTGCTTCAGCCTGAGTCTTAAAAGCCAACTATCACGCAGTCCTGTACTTCATTCTCCCTGGCCAGCAAAGATAAACGAGACACCTTCTTCATTGCAACCTGCGGTAAAAGGGCTCAGATGATTGGTTGTCGTGTATTATCCTTTTAATATATTACTTGGTTCAATTTGTTAATATTTTCTTAAAGAATTTGATATGTATTTCATGGATGTATTGGCCTGTATTTTTCTTTTCTAGTGACATTTGTCACATTTTGATATCTGATACTTTCTCAAAGAGTTTGTGTAAGATTACTGCTATTTCTTTCTTATGTGTTTGATAAATTACCCAGTCAAATCATCTATGCCTGGAGCTTCCTCTGTGGAAACATGTTAATAAAAAAATTCAATTTCTTAAACCTACATCTGGCTATTCAAATTTCCTCTTTCATCCTGTTCCAGTTTTGCTAAGTTTTATTTTTCGAGGAATGTGTCCATTTCATCTTAATTGCCAAGGTATTTCCACATTCATTTTCTCTCTTCTGCAGATTAGTTTCTACCAATCTTTGAAGTTCACTGACTGAGTCTTTTGTCATTTCCATTAAGCTGATAAACATTTTCATTTTAGGTATAATAATTTTGAATTTCAGAACTACCACTTGGATCTTTATATTTTCTATTCCTCTGAGGAGAATTGCTGTCTCTTAATTCATTAAGACCTTGCCATTCATTGAATCTAGTTGTCAAAGCTGATTGAAAATCGTTGTCTGCTAATTTTGATGCCTGGGTCCTATCAGAGTGTTCTCCATTGTTCTCTTGAGACTGTGTCACACTTTCTAGTTTTTCTTCCTTCTTTCTTTCTTTCTTTCTTTCTTTCTTTCTTTCTTTCTATATTTATTTTGGGGGAGAGTGTAAGCAGGGCAGTGGCAGACAGAGGGGGACAGAGGATGTGAAGCGGGCTCTGTGCTGACAGACTGACAGCAGTGAGTCCGATGTGGGGCTTGAACTCACAAACTGCGAGATCATGACCTGAGCTGAAGTTGGACTCAGCTGAACCCACTGAGCCACCCAGGAGCCCCTTACTTTCTAGTTTCTTTAGATGCCAGGTGATTTTAGTTTGTGCCCGGATCATTGTGAATGCTCTGTGGTAGAGACTTTAGGCTCGGCCGTCTTCCTCCAATGAGCATGCATGATGTTTTGTTTTATCAAAATTAACTTGGTTGGTCGCAGACATCAAACTCTATCCCTTGAACAGCACTTCTCAGTTTCATTCTTTGCTTTGTAACTGGGCTGCGTGTCGCCTCTCTGCCCATGCTTAGTTCAGAGTGGCCAGAAAATTCAACTTTCAGATTCTCTTCTTCCCAGGACCCCCTTCCACACTTCCCTCACTGGTGAGCTTAAACCCTGTCCTCTGTTTCTTCAGAACCAGAAAGACAGCCGTCAGGTATCTCAGCGGTCCCTGTGCAGCTTTGCCTGTGCTCTGATCTCAGGCTAAAACCTGAGCTCGTTAAAACCTCGTAAAAACCACAGCTTATCCATTGCCTTTCCGCTCTTCCAAATGCCAAGCTGTCTTTATTCTTTTATAGTACATTTGGGCTGCTTTTTCCCCCCTCTCCTTTCTTCCCTCCTCCTCTTCTCTTTGCATTTTGCCCAGTGGTGTACAGATGTTACCCGCAGAAGGGCTTTCCTGGCAGGAACCTAGCTGGCTGTATCAAAAGGCGGCTCTGCGTCTGAGTCCTGGGGAGAGCATGGACACAAGCCAACCAGCAAACAGAACGGAACGAGGAACAAGGCGTCTGCTCTGTGGCTTTCTTTGTTGACACTAGGTCTCAAGGAAGCACTTCAGTCGTTCATACATGACAAAGGAAGACCTCTCGGGCCAAAGGCACCTCACTGCATATCCACCCGGAAACCATGGGCCATGTGGGCATCAAGGACTCCAAGCGATGCAGGCCACACTGGTACCTTGCAGACTTCCTTCACAGAGGAGAGGACACGCGTGGATGCCAAGGGGACGCACGAAGGACTGATTCACAAGTGCACGTGTTATGCCCAGAATTCGTGATCCCCAAAGACCACCAGGGAGCCGAGTCTGATGCAAAAGCAAAGAGCCTTTATTCGAGCTAGCTCGAGCTCAATCCCCTACCTGCACCGAAGCAGCGGTGAGATACCAGGGAGAGAGAGCGAGTTTCAAAAGGACAAAGGTTTTATTGGAGTCTAGGGACAGTTGATGAGGTAATGGCTGTGGCCTCAGCCAATTGACTGGGGAAGGGTTGGAGTCCTGTTACGAAGGTCTCCGGGTGGGCGTGTTTTGATCGGGAAGTTTGAACGGGTGAGCGTGAGCGGGAGGTTACTCAAGGGGAGGAGGCGTGGTCTGAAGTTTCTGCGATTTTCCCGGAAAAGGGGCCATGTCGGGGATATAGTCACTCAAGGTGGAGGACACAGAACAAGATGGAGTCGGCCGGCGTAGGTCCGCTCTTTCACACGAAGCCCCCTTTGTAGGGGTCCTAGAACTGCCTTGGCATGATCTTATGATGCAGCAAGGAGCTCAGGCTCTAACAGCGAGAGAGAGGAGAGACCATTGATTGTGGTCCTGGTGACCACATTTTGTGCGGGAATAAAGACATTGAATTTATGTGTCATGGCTGTGAGCAGAGTCATGAGCACAGCATGTGCCAAATAAAGAGAGGGAGCTCCCCCTCTTCTCAGGCTCCCAGGCAAGGCAGGCTCTGAGAAAGCCTGGCCATGTCCATACACTCCATCGGGCCTTCATCGGAATGATTCCAGAATCAGCCAGTCTTGTGACAGCTAGGGAAATAGCCCATAAAAGGCATATGGCCCATTTTATTCCCTGCAGGTTAAGAGTACACGCAATCTGAAAGACGACTGGAAGTGGGGGGTGGGAATGAAGGAGCTAACCCTACAATGCGTATTAAATGCCTATTCCAGGGCAGCTGAAATGAGCCTGTAATTTACAAAGCAACTTGGATAATGTTTGTCTTTTTCCGAGAGTTTCGCCGGCACTGCCTCAGGGAATTAGTGTTTGTCTTTAGGAGTGTGAGTGTGTGTGTGTGTGTGTGTGTGTGTATTTATTTTTTTTCAAAAGTGAGTAGAGGTACCGATGGTGGCTCCTTGAAGAAAAAGGTATATTGGGGAGAAGAGACAAGCCGGGGACCTGAGAGAAAGGTTGAGCTCTGCATAGCTTTCCCTCAGACTGTGTGGACCTAAAGGGTCACATGTCTCCTGCCCCAACTGTGCTCTGCTTCTCTGCAGATTTCCCCCCGCCGCGGGGTATAGACGTCCGTGTGCGGTGTGGCAGGCAGGGTTCAGGTGCAGAAGCAGAGCCTGGAGGAGACAGCATGAGGAGTACTGGAAGTGGACACAATTGTGGGCCCCGCCAGGCAAGTGTGAACGGGCAGGTGAGGAAGGACGGCTGAAAGTCTGGACACCGTGGCCGGCCATCCATCAACATTCCCCTGCTTCAGGGATTGCTTGATCTTCTTTTATACCCTATAAAAGACTTCCCACAGACTGAATTGAGGCCAGTCCTTATCTGGGCAGATTCTCCACTTACCACCAAGGAAATATTGGAAATGAAATCCTTTTCCTTTGGTGTCTGACCGCCAGGCTTTCCCATCTCTAATGAGTTACCGTATTCTCTCTCCTTCCCCTGCGGAGGGAACAGTTCCCCAGGTTGTTTCTCTTGCCAACTTTCTGACCATCGCTTCCCAACCTGTCTCTATGTCCAGAGCCTCTCCCTTCTCATAGCACTGTGGTCCCCAGCTGGGTGTCTATCCTGCGACTCACCCATCATTAGTAATGAGCCTCAGTGGTGGCAGAATGGCCAGCCTGGTTTATTAGACACTTAGATCGATGTCAGTAGCTGAGGCACATAAGACACTGTAAGAAACACAACAAAATGGGGCGCTTGGGTGGCTCACTCCGTTAAGTATCTGACTTAGGCTCAGGTCATGATCTCATGGTTCGCGAGTTCAAGCCCCACATTGGGCTCTGTGCTGACAGCTCAGAGCCTGGATCTTGCTTCAGATTCTGTGTCTCCTTCTCTCTCTGACCCTCCCCCAATCACACTCTGTCTCTGTCTCTCAAAAATAAATAAGCATTGGAAAAAAACTTTTTTAATTAAAAAAAAAAGCACAACAAAGAAAAAGCTTGCCATCAACTTTCCTTGACACTGTAAACTGACTTCAGCTAGGTTTTATCTGCCTTGGAGAAAACCATAGAAAGGTCGGGAAGATCCTGCACTTTTTCTGTGAGCTCCTCCTGCCTCTGCTGGGGTCACCGGGTGTGTATCAGTCAATTTCATGCCCCCCTTGTACCAGCATCCTGGCGGTCCTTCACGAGCTCAGTGTGTGTTCAGCACCACTGCTCTGTGTGGGATGGAACCCATTCCATCATGGTAGATTTTTCCTTTTCTTCTTTTGGCATACTGCTGATTCTATTTGCTAATATTTTGTTAAGAATTTCTATTTATTTGTTCATGAGGGGTATCTTTCTTTAATTTTCTTTCCTTGCAATGTTCTTAATGATTTGAGAATCAGAGTAATACTGACCTTATGAAATGAGAAGAAAAGTACTCCCTCTTCTGTTTTCTAAAAGGGCTTGTGTAACGATCAGTATTTCTTTGTAAATTTCTGCCGGAATTCATCACTGAATACACCCGGTCTTTGCAGTTTTCTTTCTATGGATTCCAGTTTGCTAATTGTCACAGGGCTATTCTATTTTTTTTTAAATTATTTTGAGTCTGTTTTGCAATATATGCCTTTCATGGATTTTCCCGCCTTTTTATTTAAGTTGTAAAATTCATTGCCCAATATTTGTCCATAATATTTATAACCTTGCTATCCTTTTAATGTCTGTAAAATCTAAAATGATGTCTGTCCAATCTAAAATGATGTCTGTCCATCAGCTTTTGGTCTTTTTTAAAAAATTGTTTATCCTTTCATTGTTTTCTATCCTTAGTGTAATTATTCCTTACATTTTTGTTTCACTTGTTCTTCTTTTTCCATTTTTTTAAAAGATGGAAGCTTAAACTATAAGTTGTATACCTTCCTTATCTTCAAATAGAGGCAGTTAAAGTTGTCCCCTAAATACCGCCTTACGTGCAGCCCACAAATTTTGACATGTTGTGTTTTCACTTATAATTGCTATTTTCTTGGGGTGCCTAGGTGGCTCAGTGGGTTAGGTGTCCGACTTCAGCTCAGGTCATGATCTCATGGCTCGTGAGTTCAAGCCCCGCATCGGGCTCTGTGCTGACAGCTCAGAGCCTGGAGCCTGCTTCGGATTCTGTGTCTTCCTCGCTCTCTGCTCCTCCCTGACTTGCACTCTGTCTCTCTCTCAAAAATAAATAAACATTAAAAAAATTTATAATTGCTGTTTTCTAATTTATCTTGTGTTTTCCTCTTTGATCCATTAGTTATTTGGGGGATTTTTCAGATATCTTTCAATTATTGATTTTTTATTTAATCATGTTGTGATCATAAAACATACTCTATGTGTCTTCATTTCTATTAACTTCATTCAGTCTTGTTTTATGGTTTTACATGTGGTCCATCTTGGTGAATGTTCTACTGGAAAGTGAATGTATTTTGCTGTTGGGTGAAGTGTTCTTTTTTTTTTTTTCCAATATATGAAATTTATTGCCAAATTGGTTTCCATACAACACCCAGTGCTCATCCCAAAAGGTGCCCTCCTCAATACGGTGAAGTGTTCTCTATATGTCAATTAGGTTAAGTTGATTGGGAGTGTCACTCAGATCTTCTGTATCCTTACTGATGTTTTTTTTCTGCTTATTCTGTCAATTACTTAGAGAGTATTGAAGTATCCAACTAAAATTTATATTTATATGTTATGTATATTTATGTAAATAGAAATTTTTTACTTACAAATCAAATAACTGTTTAACTTATATTTAATTTATAATAATTGAATATATTGTATGTATAAATAAAAATATATAATATAAATCATATAATATATACATATATATTTATAACTTGTTGATTTATTTATTTTTTCTCCTTTCAGTTTGTCAGGTCTTGTTTCACATGTCCTGGAGCTACATTATTAGAGTATCTGTTTATATTTATGATGGTAACCTTTCATCACTATGCAATATCTCTCTGTGTTTCTGAAAATTCTTGCTTTCTTATCTTTTCTATTTTTTTCCTTGTCTATTACTTCTGATATTAATAGAAATTTGTCGGCTTTTTGTGTTAAGTGTTTACATGATGTACACTTTTGTATGTTTTTACTCTTAACCACTTCATGTCTCTGTATTTAAAGCCCATCTCTTCTAGAGAGAACGTAGTTGGGTCTTGCTTTTTAAAACAGTTCAAAGGTTTCCGGAATTTCATCGAAATCGTTAGTTCATTTATATTTGCTTATGTGTTTATGTAATTTTATATGAATTTAATTATACATTTTTAACTGCATGATATGGTCTGCCATATGGTCTGCTATTTCTCTTTTTCTAATTTTTTAATGTTTATTTTTAAGAGAGAGAGAGAGTGTAGGCAGAGAGGGGCAGAGAGAGAGGATGACACATAATCTGAAGCGGGCTCCAGGCTCTGAGCTGTCAACACAGAGCCCAATGCAGGGCTCGAACCCACAAACTGTGAGATCATGACCTGAGCCGAAGTTGGACACTTAACCTGCTGAGCCATCCAGGCGCCCCCCATTTTGCTATTTCTTTTCTATTTGTCTCACTTATTTTCTGTGTATCTGTCTCTCCTTTACTGTCCTGTGTGTGTGTGTGTGTGTGTGTGTGTGTCTGTGTGTGAAGCAAATTATTTTTATTTATTGGTTTTTTAGCTATATTTCTTTGCATTGTTTTTGGAGGTTTCTCTAGAGATTAAATGAGCTTTTTAGGGGCGCCTAGGTGGCGCAGTCGGTTAAGCGTCCGACTTCAGCCAGGTCACGATCTCGCGGTCCGTGAGTTCTAGCCCCGCATCACACTCTGGGCTGATGGCTCAGAGCCTGGAGCCTGTTTCCGATTCTGTGTCTCCCTCTCTCTCTGCCCCTCCCCCGTTCATGCTCTGTCTCTCTCTGTCCCAAAAATAAATAAACGTTGAAAAAAAAATTTTTTTTTTTAAATAAAAAAAAAAATAAATGAGCTTTTTAAACTTACTGAAATATTTTAAAAGTTAATACTGAATTACTTCTGTTAAAATATAAGAATTTTGCAATGGCATTGTATATTAAATCTGTCCAAAATACAGTATTATAAACTTCACTTTAAACATTTAGAAAATAAAAGAAAAAATAGAAAACATGTGTTCTTTTAAATTTATTCTATATATTTTCCATTTCTGGTGCTCTTGATTCCTTCTGTTTATCTAAATTAACTTCCGGTATCATTTATCATTTCTATCCAGGCTGGAGGATTTTTTTTTTTTTTTTGGTAGTCGGCCAGCAATAAATCCTGTTTTTATTTATCTGAAAATGTCTTTATTTTGCCTTCATTTTTGATGGATAGTTTTACTTCATGTAAACTTATTGCTCAACAATTTTCTCCTTTATAACTTTGAACAGTCATTCCAAAGTTGTTTTTGGCCTCCATTATTTTTGTTTTTGTTTTGTTTTGTTTTGTTTTTAATTATGTTTTTGTCTTTTATTTTTTATTTTTTTATTTCTAAATTCTTATTTATCTTTATTTAGAGAGACTAAGTTAGTCATATAATTTAATGCAGTCAACTAAAATGGTTTTTATTTTAATCTCTTGCCTTCTTGCTTGCTGGCTTTTAAACTGACTTTTTTTTTTTAAATATATGAAATTTATTGTCAAATTGGTTTCCATACAACACCCAGTGCTCAACCCAAAAGATGCCCTCTTCAATACCCATCACCCACCCTCCCCTCCCTCCCACTACCATCAGACCTCAGTTTCTTCTCAGTTTTTTTTTTTTTTCAACGTTTATTTATTTTTGGGACAGAGAGAGACAGAGCATGAACGGGGGAGGGGCAGAGAGAGAAGGAGACACAGAATCGGAAACAGGCTCCAGGCTCTGAGCCATCAGCCCAGAGCCCGACGCGGGGCTCGAACTCACGGACCGCGAGATCGTGACCTGGCTGAAGTCGGACGCCCAACCGACTGCGCCACCCAGGCGACCCTATTCTCAGTTTTTAAGAGTCTCTTATGCTTTGGCTCTCTCCCACTCTAATCTCTCTCTTTTTTTTTTCCTTCCCCTCCCCAGTGGGTTCTTGTTAACTTTCTCAGGTTCCACATAAGAGTGAAACCATATGGTATCTTTCTTTCTCTGTATGGCTTATTTCACTTAGCATCACACTCTCCAGTTCCATCCACGTTGCCACAAAGGGCCATATTTCATTCTTTCTCATTGCCACATAGTACTCCATTGTGTATATAAACCACAATTTCTTATCCATTCGTCAGCTGATGGACATTTAGGCTCTTTCCATAATTTGGCTATTGTTGAAAGTGCTGCTATAAACATTGGGGTACAAGTGCCCCGATGCATCAGCACTCCTGTATCCCTTGGGCAAATTCCTAGCAGTGCTATTGCTGGGTCATAGGGTAGATCTATTTTTAATTTTTTGAGGAACCTCCACAGTTTTCCAGAATGGCTGCACCAGTTTGCATCCCCACCCACAGTGCAAGAGGGTTCCCATTTCTCCACATCCTCTCCAGCATCTATAGTCTCCTGATTTGTTCATTTTGGCCACTCTGACTGGTGTGAGGTGATATCTGAGTGTGGTTTTGATTTGTATTTCCCTGATGAGGAAATACACGTGCCTGTTGGACATCTGGATGTCTTCTTTAGAGAAGTGTCTATTCATGTTTTCTGCCCATTTCTTCATTGGGTTATTTGTTTTTCAGGTGTGGAGTTTGGTGAGCTCTTTATAGATTTTGGATACTAGCCCTTTGTCCGATATGTCCTCTGCAAATATCTTTTCCCATTCCGTTGGTTGCCTTTTAGTTTTGTTGGTTGTTTCCTTTGCTGTGCAGAAGCTTTTTATCTTCATAAGGTCCCAGTAGTTCATTTTTGCTTTTAATTCCCTTGCCTTTGGGGATGTGTCAAGTAAGAAATTTCTACGGCTGAGGTCAGAGAGGTCTTTTCCTGCTTTCTCCTCTAGGGTTTGGATGGTTTCCTGTCTCACATTCAGGTCCTTTATCCATTTTGAGTTTATTTTTGTGAATGATGTGAGAAAGTGGTCTAGTTTCAACCTTCTGCATGTTGCTGTCCAGTTCTCCCAGCACCATTTGTTAAAGAGACTGTCTTTTTTCCATTGGATGTTCTTTCCTGCTTTGTCAAAGATTAGTTGGCCATACATTTGTGGCTCTAGTTCTGGAGTCTGTATTCTATTCCATTGGTCTATGTGTCTGTTTTTGTGCTAATACCATGCTGTCTTGATGATTACAGCTTTGTAGTAGACGCTAAAGTCTGGGATTGTGATGCCTCCTGCTTTAGTCTTCTTCTTCAAAATGACTTTCGCTATTCGGGGTCTTTTGTGGTTCCATATGAATTTTAGGATTGCTTGTTCTAGCTTCGAGAAGAATGCTGGTGCAATTTTGATTGGGATTGCATTGAATGTGTAGACAGCTTTGGGTAGTATTGACATTTTGACAATATTTATTCTTCCAACCCATGAGCACAGAATGTTTTTCCATTTCTTTATATCTTCTTCAATTTCCTTCATAAGCTTTCTATATTTTTCAGCATACAGATCTTTTACATCTTTGGTTAGGTTTATTCCTAGGTATTTTATGCTTCTTGGTGCAATTGTGAATGGGATCAGTTTCTTTATTTGTCTTTCTGTTGCTCTCTTATTAGCGTATAAGAATGCAACTGATTTCTGTACATTGATTTTGTATCCTGCGACTTTGCTAAATTCATGTATCAGTTCTAGGAGACTTTTGGTGGAGTCTGTCGGGTTTTCCATGTACACTATTATGTCATCTGCAAAAAGTGAAAGCTTGACTTCATCTTTGCCAGTTTTGATGCCTTTGATTTCCTTTTGTTGTCTGATTGCTGATGCTAGAACTTCCAGCACTATGTTAAACAACAGCGGTGAGAGTGGACATCCCTGTCATGTTCCTGATCTCAGGGAAAAAGCTCTCAGTTTTTCCCCGTTGAGGATGATGTTGGCTGTGGGCTTTTCATAAATGGCTTTTATGATGTTTAAGTATGTTCCTTCTATCCCGACTTTCTGAAGGGTTTTTACTAAGAAAGGGTGCTGAATTTTCTCAAAGGCCTTTTCTGCATCGATTGAGAGGATCATATGGTTCTTATCTTTTCTTTTATTAATGTGATGTATCACGTTGATTGATTTGCAAATGTTGAACCAGCTCTGCATCTCAGGAATGAATCCCACTTGATCATGGTGAATAATTCTTTTTATATGCTGTTGAATTCGATTTGCTAGTATCTTATTGAGAATTTTTGCATCCATATTCATCAGGGATATAGGCCTGTAGTTCTCTTTTTTTTTACTGGGTCTCTGTCTGGTTTAGGAATCAAAGTAATCCTGGCTTCATAGAATGAGTCTGGAAGTTTTCCTTCCCTTTCTATTTCTTGGAATAGCTTGAGAAGGATAGGTATTATCTCTGCTTTAAACGTCTGGTAGAACTCCCCTGGGAAGCCATCTGGTCCTGGACTCTTATTTGTTGGGAGATTTTTGATGACTGATTCAATTTCTTCGCTGGTTATGGGTCTGTTCAAGCTTTCTATTTCCTCCTGATTGAGTTTTGGAAGAGTGTGGGTGTTTAGGAATTTGTCCATTTCTTCCAGGTTGTCCAGTTTTTTGGCATATAGTTTTTCATTGTATGCCTGATAATTGCTTGTATCTCGGAGAGACTGGTTGTAATAATTCCATTTTCATTCATGATTTTATCTATTTGGGTCATCTCCCTTTTCTTTTTGAGCAGCCTGGCTAGAGGTTTATCAATTTTGTTTATTTTTTCAAAAAACCAACTCTTGGTTTCGTTGATCTGCTCTACAGTTTTTTTAGATTCTATATTGTTTATTTCTGCTCTCATCTTTATTGTTTCTCTTCTTCTGCTGGGTTTAGGCTGTCTTTGCTGTTCTGCTTCTATTTCCTTTAGGTGTGCTGTTAGATTTTGTATTTGGGATTTTTCTTGTTTCTTGATATAGGCCTGGATTGCAAAGTATTTTCCTCTCAGGACTGTTTTCGCTGCATCCCAAAGCATTTGGATTGTTGTATTTTCATTTTCGTTTGTTTCCATATATATTTTTTTAAATTTCTTCTCTAATTGCCTGGTTGACCCATTCATTCTTCAGTAGGATGTTTTTTAACCTCCATTCTTCTGGAGGTTTTCCAGACTTTTTCCTGTGGTTGATATCAAACTTCATAGCATTGTGGTCTGAATGTATGCATGGTATGATTTCAATTCTTGTATACTTATCAAGGGATGTTTTGTGACCCAGTATGTGATCTATCTTGGAGAATGTTCCATGTGCACTTGAGAAGAAAGTATATTCTGTTGCTTTGGGATGCAGAGTTCTAAATATATCTGTCAAGTCCATCTGATCCAATGTATCATTCAGGGCCCTTGTTTCTTTATTGACTATGTGTCTAGATGATCTATCCATTTCTGTAAGTGGAGTGTTAAAGTACCCTGCAGTTACCACATTCTTGTCAATAAGGTTGCTTATGTTTGTGAGTAATTGTTTTATATATTTGGGGGCTCCCGTATTTGGCGCATAGACATTTATAATTGTTAGCTCTTCCTGATGGATGGACCCTGTCATTATTATATAATGCCCTTCTTCATCTCTTGATACAGCCTTTCATTTAAAGTCTAGTTTGTCTGATATAAGTATGGCTACTCCAGCTTTCTTTTGACTTCCAGTGGCATGATAAATAGTTCTCCATCCCCTCACTCTCAATCTGAAGGTGTCCTCAGGTCTAAAATGAGTCTCTTGTAGACAGCAAATAGATGGGTCTTGTTTTTTATCCATTTTCATACCCTATGTATTTTGGTTGGCGCATTTAGTCCATTTACATTCAGTGTTATTATAGAAAGATATGGTTTTAGCGTCATTGTGATGTCTGTAGGTTTCATGCTTGTAGCAATGTCTCTGGTACTTTGTCTCACTGGATCCCCCTTAGGATCTCTTGTAGGGTTGGTTTAGTGGTGATGAATTCCTTCAGATTTTGTTTGTTGGGAAGACCTTTATCTCTCCTTCTATTCTAAATGACAGACTTGCTGGATAAAGGATTCTCGGCTGCATATTTTTTCTGTTCATCACATGGAAGATCTCCTGCCATTCCTTTCTGGCCTGCCAAGTTTCAGTAGAGAGATCGGTCTGGAGTCTTACAGGTCTCCCTTTACATGTTAGAGCACGTTTATCTCTAGCTGCTTTCAGAATTTTCTCTTTATCCTTGTATTTTGCCAGTTTCACTATGATATGTCGTGCAGATCGACTCAAGTTCCGTGTGAAGGGAGTTCTCTGTGTTTCTTGGATTTCAATGCCTTTTTCCTTCCCCAGATCAGGGAAGTTCTCAGCTATTAGTTCTTCCAGTACACCTTCAGCACCTTTCCCTCTCTCTTCCTCCTCTGGAAAACCAATTATGCGTATATTATTTCTCTTTATTGCATCACTTAGTTCTCTAATTTTCCCCTCATACTCCTGGATTTTTTTTTATCTCTCTTTTTCTCAGCTTCCTCTTTTTCCATAATTTTATCTTCTGGTTCACCTATTCTCTCCTCTGCCTCTTCAGTCCAAGCTGTGGTTGTCTCCATTTTATCTTGCAGCTCATTGGTAGCATTTTTTAGCTCCTCCTGCTGTTCATTAGTCCCTTGATCTCTGTAGCAATAGATTCTGTGCTGTCCTTTATACTGTTTTCAAGCCCAGCGATTAATTTTATGACTATTATTCTAAATTCACTGTCTGTTATATTGTTTAAATAGGTTTTGATCAGTTCGTTAGCTGTTGTTATTTCCTGGACATTTTTCTGAGGGGAATTCTTCTGTTTCGTCATTTTGGATAGTCCCTGGAGTGGTGTGGGCCTGCGGGGCACTTCCCTTGTGCTGTCTTGAATAACTTGCATTGGTGGGCGGGGCCACAGTCAGACCTGATGTCTGCCCCAGCCCACTGCTGGGGCCACAGTCAGACTGGTGTGTGCCTTCACTTCCCCTCTCTTAGGGGCAGGATTCCCTGTGGGGTGGCGTGGCCCGTCTGGGCTACTTGCACACTGCCAGGCTTGTGGTGCTGGGGATCTGGCATATTAGCTGGGGTGGGTCGGCAAGGTGCACGGGGGCTGGAGGGGCAGGCTCAGCTCGCTTTTCCTTCGGAGATACGCTTCAGGTGGGGCCCTGTGGCACCAGGAGGGAGTCAGACCCACCGGAGATATGGATCTGCAGAAGCACAGCGTTGGGTATTTGCGCGGTGCAAGCAAGTTCCCTGGCAGGAACTGGTTCCCTTTGGGATTTTGGCTGGGGGATGGGCGAGGGAGATGGCGCTGGCGAGCACCTCTGTTCCCCGCCAATATGCACTCTGTCCTCCGGGGCTCAACAACTCCCTCTCACGTTGTCCCCCAGCCCTCCTGTTCTCCGAGCAGAGCTGTTAGCTTATAACCTTCCAGATGTCAAGTCCCGCTTGCTGTCGGAACACACTCTGTCTGGCCCCTCCGCTTTTCCAAGCCAGAAAGTACTGTGGTCTGAGTCAGGAGACCTGTCCCAGACTGAGTTCTGTGGTTAACCAGCTGTGTGACTTTGGACCAAGAACTTAATTTCTCTGGCACTCTCCTGCCTCATGAAGATGAGGGTGTTATGTTAGATTCTGTCTAGTTTTAACATTGGGGGGGGGGGTTATTTCTGGATCATATCAGCTGCTTCTGAAGGTGACCCTGTGGTAGTGGAAAAATATCTGGACTGAGATCCAGGACCCTTGAGACCGTGGGGTGACAGTAAGACATACCGGGACCTTAACCTTATTAACCTCGGGGACTTAGAAGTACAGAAGTCCATAATGCACAGATAAGACATGAAGTTAGCCCTTGCTAACCTTAAAATTGAGTTTCTGGGCCTATATAGCTGATGACCAGAACTTAGGCCTTGAGGTTCAACCAGGAGATAGCGAAGACGAGGCCTCCAAAGATTTCGGGGAGATGAGCCATGTGCAGAATGGCACATAGTTAATTAAAACAATCTGCAAAAGAAAGGAAGCAGGGAAAAAGAGGAATATAGTATTTTAAATTTAATTCTTTACCCTGTGACAGGCCGCGCCCCAATTTCACGATTATGTATATGGCAATTAGAGTCGTTACTGGCCCAATTCACTCAGACATGACACTTCTCGACCTCGTTTCCTGTAGAGTAAGGGAGTTGGAATAGCCGGCCTCAACCTCCCTTTCAGCTCTACTGATCTGTGATTTAATTTTGCATCCCTGAAATCCTAGGTAGCAGATGCATTTTGACCTGATCTTACCCTCTTTGGGATGGTGACTTGATACTCTTTGTTGGTGGCAGGCTCAGCGGAGGGTGAAGGGCCACCGCGCTGCAGAGCTAATGGTTGCATGAATGCTATTGGGCAGAGAAGCTCATCTCTCAGCCTAGGGCCTCCTTTATTGGTGATAGTTCGGAGAGAAATCTTTGTGCATCCAGAGTACTTGTCTGTTACTGATAGAACATACTGGCAGATACAATGCCCAAGAGGTTCCCAAGCTTGCTTGGCCACCCATCCCCCTTTCATGCACAACCAAAAGTGTCCTCATACAAAATCTGTCCTTTCCACGAAGGACTGACTCCAGATCTTGCCTCCGTTCCTTCCTTCCTTTGGTGAGATGAAAGACGTTTTTTCTATGGACAGCCAAGTTTGAGGCATGATTTTTGTAATCATGCTCCCCTAATTTACCAAGACAACACTTCTAGTAACAATTCTATTAATAGGAAGGATTAAGGCCATTTATAATAACCGTAGCATGGGGGTAGGGTAGAGTGGGGCCTGGGGGGGCACGCATCCACTCCAGCTGGGGGCTCAGCCACTCCAAAGGCACAAGGACTATTAAATGGGAAGGGGGCGGGTCCCCAAATTGGGGTTGGGCAAAGTGGTTACTCCCTAGTTATAGAATTAATGAATCTGATGCCTCTTCTCAAACCCCCAGGAATGGGGGATGCTCTTGCACCGTAGGTTATAGTTGCTTTGATATTTGAGGAGGAAGGCAGAGGTGCCCAAGGTTCCAGGATGGGCTTAACATCCTGTGGTCCCTCATGTGTTGCTTCAGGTGTTTTGTTCTCTCAGCTTCCAAAGTGTTTGTTGAGAAGCAACAAACCGTGGGACAGACATTCTTTGCAAGCGGGGTCAGTGCATTTTCTTGTAAATGTTTAAGAACAAGCTTGGTGACCTTTTGCGTCCAAAGACTGCCCAGTGAAGCGGGGAAAGCCTGAGTTCTCGAGTCAGAAACCTGGGGGTCACATTTAGGCCTCTGTTGTCACATCTGGGTAACTGCTGCTTAGGCATTTCACCTCTCTTTCCCGACTGGTAAGATGGCGGTGGGCCCATCAGTCTCCTCTACGTGAGAGGGTTTTGTGGGGATCAAATGAGATTATGCATGGGAGAATGCTTTCATAAAATCAAATAGTTACATGGATAAAGGTCATATATTTAAGAATTTAACGTTTATTTATTTTTGGGACAGAGAGAGACAGAGCATGAACGGGGGAGGGGCAGAGAGAGAGGGAGACACAGAATCGGAAACAGGCTCCAGGCTCTGAGCCATCAGCCCAGAGCCTGACGCGGGGCTCGAACTCGCGGACCGCGAGATCGTGACCTGGCTGAAGTCGGATGCTTAACCGACTGCGCCACCCAGGCGCCCCAAGAATTTAAACTAATATATAAATGGTATGCTCCCAAGTGTTTGTGTGAGTGAATGAACTTATCTTAAGTGTTTTTAAATGTTTTGTCCACTTTATAAAGCCCACATCTGTGTTCAGTCAAGATATAACACCCTATTTTTGCTGCCCTAATAAGTTGCCACATCATGATTCTGAGCAAGGCACAGAGTAGCCCATGCAGGGGAGGGAGCCCACAGGGATGACTGGGGGCTCTCAAAAGCTTCTCATCTTGGGTCTAGGCACCCCACCAGATCTAAAGCAGATGTGTGACAGGCCAAGGAGCCACTCATTGCTGGGGTCTGGCTGAGATGAGGACACCACTTCTATAAGAGACATGTGAATTCCAGAAACCTCAGTCAATTTCTCCATTTGGAGGGACTATTTAAAAAAGTTGTTTTCGGGGCACCTGGGTGGCTCAGTCGGTTAGGTGGCCGACTTCGGCTCAGGTCATGATCTCACGGTCCGTGAGTTTGGTCCGTGGGTTCGAGCCCCGCGTCGGGCTCTGTGCTGACAGCTCGGAGCCTGGAGTCTGTTTCAGATTCTGTGTCTCCCTCTCTCTGACCCTCCCCCGTTCATGCTCTGTCCCTCTCTGTCTCAAAAATAAATAAACGTTAACAAAAAAAAAAGTAAATAAATAAATAAATAAGTTGTTTTCTAGAAGCAAAAGATTAACAGGTCATCTTGGTGAGGAGCTCTAAAGGATCCCAAGGCACCAGTAGGACATGAGGTCGCGTGGTGGCTGGATGGGTCAGAAGTCATCTGTGACTCTGTGACCTTCCCTGAGATTGGGGCCGTCCTGGGCACATACTTACACCCGTGGTAGTAAGAGCAGAATCAATATTCCTTGAACTGAACTGAAAAGGACAACCTTTCGTCCTTCATTTTACAATTGTATTAGAGGAATTTTGTGGTCCTCAAACACCTGTATTTTGGGAGCTGTAATTTAGAACTAAAACTTATCTACCCCTTTGCTGCCACCTTGCTCCCCATCCTTCTAAAAAACAAAGGAAGTTTAACTTTCTAAGGAAGACATTAACGAAAACATTAGTCTGAATGAAAATAAGATCAGTAGTCAATTTCAGGACAATCCTTCAATGTCTCTTAAAAGAGAGACAGAATAGATCCCTATCTCAACTGCATGATTCTGTGGGAATATACTCCCACAGTTCCTACCGTAGGAAAATCATCTCCCTTGGGGTGGGGAAGTGTGTGGGTGCCCAACCACCTAAACCACAGGCAACGTGAGGGGCCTCAGTAGCAATTCGTAAGCTGGCACCCCATCTGTCCAGAGATGAGTTGGTTGATTCACAGAGTATGTTAAGAAAGTGTGAATTGGCTAAAGACATTTAAACGTTGGGGCATTCCACACAAAAATATGTGTTTCTGACTTCCCTTGAAAAATCCAGAAGACCAGGAAGCCTGGGGCATGTATGTGCACAGGCCAAAAATGGACCTCTTTGCTGGGTGATGGCTGCCACGGGTAATGGCTGGACCCCTTCCCGTCTCCTGCCTGGCCCCGCAGTGATTTGAACTTGTGACTCTTGCTGCTAGGGTCTTTGAGGGAGGAAGGGAGGGGTAAAGTAAGGATAAGTCGTTAGAGATGTTGAAAGCTAAGCTTTCATGGTGAACAATCCAAGCAAGAAGCAATAATTAGGTATTTCAGGGCAGGAAACCTAAACTTTATAAACTTGACTTTTCTTCGTTGATTTTCCAAGTGTATTCATATTATTAAAGTCCTTTAGAAAATCACCAGCGTTTACAGATGGGCTGAGGGTGGGGGAAAAAAAAAAAAAAGACAGAAAATGCTGAGTTGGAGGGGAGGAGGAAAGCTGCCCTTTCACTGTGGCCTTGCAAGGCTCCGCGCTCTTGCTTTGTAACTGTTCCATGGGTCCTTGGAGAGTTTATATATTCTCTATCTGTAGATGGTTGTGTTCCATAAATAACGGACACATCAAACTTCTGAGCCGCCTTGTTCAAATCTCATTTTTATTGCCCTTGGTCTGTAAGTTTCTAAAAGAGCTGTAGGATCATCTCCCACTATGGCTGGGACTTTGGTTTTATCAATTTCTCCTTGAAATCATGTTTCTATATTTTGAAGGGGATATGATTAGGTCCAACTTATTACTATGTCGTTTGGCTCTGTGTGCTTATCGCTACCAAAAATGATAAAATTACTGATCAAAAGGGTACATAAATTTCCTCCATCTGGCGATCGTCCCTGACTGACAGGACTTGGCACTAGTTAGCTATTTGTTGCTGATGTACATGCTTTCGTTTTACCCTAACGCTATCGTGTGAGGCCATAGACATATTGGTATTCCCGATTTACTCCAGCATACATGGATCCCGCACCAGAACCTCAAAGTCTGGGCTCTTTCCTAGGCCCATGCTGTCTCAAAAAAGGCAAGCCAACATCTGAGGCCAAAACAATCGTGCAAAATCCATTCCCCTCGGAGGCTGTTTTGACGGATCTCCGTGGGGCAAAAACTTGTACTAGAAATTAGCTGTTCCGGCTGTGTCTCGCCAGATTGCACAGCACCTGCCTGCTCTTTCATTTACCTGGACCCCGTTAGCACCTGGGAGCACACAGTGGCCCTCAGCCACACCGTCGTGATGAGGGAGAAAGGAATACGAGCTCTGTAGTGGAGATGTTTTCCTAGCTTGTAAACCTTCCTCCTAATTCCTTCCCTGAAATATGCATTCCCTTTGCTGGAGCACATTTCCCAGGTTATTCTCACGAGGGGTCCCATACATCAGCCCTGAGTCTGATGATTCATGTTTATACCTCTGCCTCGTGAAGCTTTTGGCCCGATCCTGTGTTGGTGTTTCTGTGGAGCCTGCCTGACTCCAGTGTGTTCTCTCTGCCAGACCCCAGTGTGGGGAGGCAGCCTGGTGGCACGGTTAGGCTCCCAAGCCGACTGCTGTCTGCAAGGGTTTTTGTTCTGTCTGTTCTGCAGACAGGCTTTACTTTAGTATATCAACTTACATCAGACATTTTTTTCTCTGTTTTCTGGCATTATTATGTTTTTTGTTTTTTTTTTTCCCCTATTTAAAAAAAAATGTTTCCTGGGTTTCTTGTCCCAAGTGCAATGCAGGACAAAAGCTGGTTATTAACTGCTGCGGGCTCAGGGCAGGGCTGAACAATGTGAGGCACAGCCATCTGCAAGGTTCATTAATATTTCACTGCCTTGCATCAGTCTGGGTGCCACGAAGCAGCATAACTCATAACTGAATATTGCTGGTGTGCAGTTCCCTAATGCATCATTAGTGTTTTAGGATGGTCTGGCCCATGGAGCATATGTTGCATATGTGCTGGCAACCTCAGAGGTCAGGCTCTGGGCAGCCCTTCCGCACCAGGGGAGGGGAGAACATGCTGCGCAGAGCAGCCCAGCTGAGCTGTCCGCTAGCCAAAGGCACTGGGAGTTCAGGGAGGTTACCTCAGAACTTTCCATAGCTCAATCCACCTCGGTGTTTGCACGAAGCCTTCCTACACGGAGATGGAACAACAGTCATGGACGTAAAATTCTTTCAGAAAGGACTTCGCTGTACCAACAACATAAAAAGATGAATGCATTATGAAAACAGCTAATAGATGAACACTGATTTTATTTAGGAAGATTTTAAGCAGTGATATTTCCACACTTGGAAGTATAGACATTTATGATTTGGCTTGGCTTTAGGCTTGCAAAAAGCCATCATGGTCCCTAAGTTTTGTGTATTTGGTTGAATACTCCATCCTGTAGACAAGTCAGGGCGGGACTGTATTCTGCCCTGGTCCAGGTACTCTGGACATCACTCCAGGTGATGTCTTTCCATGGGACTCTAAGCCTTTTTTTACTCTCACCCTCTCATATTTCCTATTCACCTGCCCTCCATATATCAAAACGGATGCCTGGATATGATCCACCCGTTGGCATAACTTCAAGACGATGTGTCACCTTTCCTGGTGGGACTTGCGTATATGAATTCTCTCTAGCTGAGGATAGAAAAATTTACGCTTTCTTTTGAAAATCATCTCTCCTGTAATCCAAGGGGGAGGAGGCTGATTTCATGTGAGGTGTGAGAGCCTGCTTAGTATTACTGAATCTACTCCAAGTGGGAGACTCATGGCCTTTTCTAGTTATCTTTGAGGCCACGCTTAGGGCCACCAATTGTGCCTCCTGGATTATCACTTATTCATGAGTCCAACCAGACGTTTCCAATTATTGGCTACTTGGTTCTGAGCCCAGAGACTTCCCTTGTCAGCCATCGTTTTTAGAAGGCTGCAAACATTCTTCACTCTTCTCAGTAAACTTGACCTAGTTTTCCCAATAGGCATTTGACCAACACCGGAGCAAGTGTAACTGATTAGGAAGTGAATGGAAGGGAATGGACCCCTACCTTCTGTCTCTGGAGCTCTAGTTCCCCAATTGCTTCAGACATCCTTTTCATGGGGAGTGGTGGGGACAAAACTTTGGAGCCAGCGTGGCTGGAAGAATGGCAGAACCAGCCTTTATTGAGCATCTTCTATACATTATCATGATGCCTTAGATATAGACGTACCTGGCAAGGCTCAACTCCAGGGCAGAAAGGGAAGGGAGTATCTTCTGACCTGGCTGAGGTTGAAATCATCTGAAAAGGTTTAGACCCTGGCCTTCTAAGTCAGAGTCCTAGGGAGTCCAGAAGTCTGTATTTTTTTAAATTAATTTTTTAATGCTTACCTGTTTTTGAGAGAGAGAGAGAGAGAGAGGGTCAGGGAGAGACAGAGAGAGAGAGACACAGAATCCGAAGCAGTCTCCAGGCTCTGAGCTATCAATACAGAGCCCAGCGTGGGGCTGGAACTCACAAGCTGAGAGATTGTGACCTGAGCTGAAGTTGGATGCCCAACCAACTGAGCCACCCAGGCATCCCCAGAAGTCTGTATTTTTTAAACAAGAGCTGGAGATGATTCTAAGCAGTTTAGGAGCTAGGGAGTTTTAGGAGCCTTTGGGTTAGATGTACTGTCCTTAAACACAGATCCATGACCAATACTTCAGAATCAGCTGGGTGCAGGAAAAAAAAAAAAAAGGTATTTCTGGGCCCTAGATCTCTATGATCTGATGGTTTAGTCTTGTAGGCTTCTGAACTCTGGCTTTTCAAAGCTCTCTGTCGATTCTGATCATCAGAAAGATCTGGAAGCTGCTGGAACAGAGAGGATGGATGGAGAGTAGAAGCCTGGATGCCCAAGAAGGGGTCGCTGTGGTCAGCAAGAAGAAGTGTGGGGGCAGAGCCACAATACCGGCATAGCAGAGGCTTAGGGGACTGGACCAGACAGGTGTCTGCTCGACTCGGTGGCTTGAGTGAATGTCAGACTGTCTGAGGTCCTCAGCCTGAGACAGTATTAGTAACAAATATAAGGCAGGAAAGTTAAAGAGAGCTGAGGTGAAAATCATGATTTTGGTTGGGGGCATATTGAATCTCAGATGCCAGTGGATTATTAACGTAGAATCCCTCTACGTAGAATCCCTCTGAGTGGTTAAGAAATCCCTCTGTGGTTAGAAAAAGCAGAATGGATAGAAAAGAATTAAGACTATACGTCTAAAACTGCCTTCATGGTGGGGACATTGAATGTGGACAAGGGTGACATTCATCATTGATGGTGACATGCATCATCCATGAAGCCAACTTGGAAGAGAGAATCTTCAGAAGAAAAAGGGACCATAGGGAAGTAAACTTGGCATTACTTCCCGTAAGTAAAAGGGTGACTTTATATCTTGGGTGCATAGGGATCTGCAGAAGAAGTTCTGTCCCTGTTAGACGATGGCTTGTCTTGTCTATGACCTGGGACTTGGGTTACTTATGAGAAATAGCTCATATAGTTGATCTTCCACTAAGAGCCAGGCTCTTTACATTCCTTCTGTGACCCTGAATGAAACTCATGGGTTGTTCTGAACTTCAGTGGTCACCTGTCAGTTAGGTTTGGAGACTGACCTCTTACCCAAGGCAACAATGCCATTAATCAGCCTAGAGCCTGATACCTCCTAAGTAATGGAAAGACATCTTTTAAAAATATAACCCAATATATATAAATAACTTATACAACTCTATACACACACACACACTCCTTACACAACCCAAGAAATAATCTGATTTAAAAATGGTCAGAACAGGGGCGCCTGGGTGGCTCAGTCGGTTAAGTGTCCGACTTCAGCTCAGGTCATGATCTCACAGTTTGTGAGTTTGAGCCCCGCGTCGGGCTCTGTGCTGACAGCTCAGAGCCTGGAGCCTGCTTCAGCTTCTGTGCCTCCCTCTCTCTCTGCCCCTCCCCTGCTCATGCTCTGTCTCTCTCTGTCTCAAAAATAAATAAACATTAAGAAAAAAAATAAAAATGGTCAGAACACCTGCACAGACATTTTTCCAAAGAAAACCTACAGATAGCCAACAGACACATGAAAAGATGCTCAAAATCACTCATCATCAAAGAAATGCAAATCAAACCCATGATGAGATATCACCTCTCCCCCGTGAGGATGGCTAGAATAAAAAAGCCAAGAAATAACAAGTGTTGGCGAGCATGTGGAGAAACGGGAACCCCTATGCACTGTTGGTGGGACCGTAAATTGATGTGGCCCCTGTGGAAAACAGTGTGGAGGTTCTTCAAAAAACTGAAAAACAATAATACCAAGTGATCCAGTACTGGATATTGACTCAATGAAAATGAAAACGAAAACACTAATTGGAGAATATTATGTTTGCTGTGGCGTCATTTACAAGAGCCAAGACATGGATGCAGTCCAAGTGTCCATCCACGGATGGATGGATAAGGGGGACACGGTATAGATATACAATGGAATATTACTCAGCCATAAAAACTACAGAGATCTTGCCATTTGTGACAACCGGGTAGGACCTAGAGGGTCTTATGCTAAGTGAAATAAGTCGGACAGAGGAAGACAGATACCGTATGATTTCACTTATATGTGGAATCTAAAAAACCAAACAAACCAAAAGCAGAGACAAATCCATAAAGACGGAGAACAAACTGATGGTAGCCAGAGAGGAGGGGGGAGGGGATGGGCAAAGTGGGTGAAGGGGTGTAGGAGACACAGGCTTCCGGTTATGGAATGAGTAAGTCACGGGAATAAAAGGCACAACGTAGAGAATATAGTCAATGGTATTGTAATAGTTTTGTGTGGTGACAGATGGGAGCCACACTCGTAGTGAACACGGCATAACTTGTCATCACCTTGCCGTACGCCTGACATTAATGTGACATTGTCTGTGGACTATGTGTCTATTAAAAAATATGTGTCTCATCAGCCAGGAATGAGGTGGGAATTCTTTGTAAGACAGCACAGATGTGCCAGTGAGTGTGAATCCTCACATGGGGAGGGTCCGTCCTCTGTCAGGGAACTGCCTGGAGGGCAGATCACGGGAGGCTCTCTTCTCCCTCTTCTCCTCCATTCTGGAAAACCTAAGCTCACTCTCTCAGCCTTTGGCCAATCCGTCTCCTCTCTCTCCCAAGTGGCACCTAAAGCCCGACCTAGCAGGGGTGATGGCCACGTACACGGAAAGCCGGGAAGAACCGAGACAGGGCCACGGTGAGGTAGGCGTGAGCAAACTAGAAAGGATGAGAGGCTGCGGGAGGGGGCGAAGCGTGTGGAGGGCTGACCCGGGTGCTTAGAGGTGTTTGAGACCGCACCCCTGCGCCAAGCCCAAGGATATGGGAAATATACTAGGTGGCTTCTTCCCAGTCCAACCCCTCCACGTTTCTCTATACATTTCATTGCTTGATGTAATTCAACGACTAAATGCCCTTCCGGCATCCATGTGTTTGCTGACATGAGGCTGGGCTCCGACCCCCAAGCCCGACGAGCTCACTGAAATGAAGCTGCCAGGCTGTTCTAGAGCACTTTCTCATAACTAATCCTCGGGCTCTTTCCAGAATTCCTACTCTGGTGTCTCAGCTCTGGTCACCTGGCCTGGGCCTCACCCACATTGCTAGCGATCCCTGGCCATGCCACTCTTCCGTGGGCAGATGGAAACACCTAGGCATCTGACAGCCTCCTGGGTGAAGGTAGCCTTTCAGAAACACTTTCCCAGACCTCAGTGCAGGACAGAGGGCAGGAAAATAGGGGGCCCAGAGCTACCTAAATGACATCTGCAGTTTCCATTCCTCCCATGGCATCCTTACCTGAGACATTTAGCTTCAGTTCCTTCCTTTGGCAAAAGGTTTCAAACTAACGTTTTGCTGTAGCTCTAAATCTTTGCTTACCGTCCCCCGAGACGATGAGAACTTGTCCTGAGTCCTAAGCTCTGGGGTACATGGGTGCTGCAGCCAGGGTGGAAGGAGGGCGCAGCAGGTGCTTGGCTGGGGGCTGTGGCACTCAAGGGCTGGGGAGCTGTGTCCCCCACCCAGCACCTTCTATCCTCCTGGCTGGTATTACCCTCACTGCCGGAGAGAATGAGAATTAGAAATACGGATGGTGTGGAAATCAATGTTCAACAAAGACTTTGGGGAAAGTGTCCCTGCAACCTATTAAACAATTTCCCTAAAAGCTACCAATTTCCCTCACCCCGAAGGTGATTCTTGACACATTTGATGCATTGCTCTAGAACCGCAGAACAGCTTCATTCTATGGGCACCACGGAGTGCTGGTGACATATGCAGATAGCGGTGGCACTACGTCAGGTGCCTCGACATTCCGTCTGCATTTGCTCCCAGAACGGGCTGTCGAGAGGCTAACCTTGCATTCGTGTAGCTGCTCCACGAAGGGCTGCACAGTCCACCCCTCCCGTAGTCTGGATAATCAACTGCACGTGAGGAAGAGCCCTTGCGCAGGAGGCTGATTTTGGAGGTCCAGATAATTGCATGCCGAGGGGATGGTGGAAGCTGTTACCGCAGCTCAGGACTGATACCGCCTCTTTGTAACTAAATAGAAAGTAGACCCAATAACATTCCAGCCAGTAGTAATATGGGCGTGAAGAACAAATGGGAACCGAGAAGTTACTAATTGACCGGGAGGGAAAGAGGAGCATCTCTAATGCATTTTATGGCTGGAGCCGTCAACACTGCCAATCTCCACACTCTGTAAAGAGGGCAACCCCGGCTCCCTCCCAGCCGTGTCTCTCTGAGAGAGGGGACGGGGTGCAAACGTGGATTCCTCCCCAATATGGCAAATGCACCGAGCCAAAGGTAACCGCTTGTTGGGATAGATCTCTCTCTGTTGAGTTAAGATCATGGCTGTGGATTTTGCTTCCCTGGTGCGGACTGACTGCCTTCTCAGCCAGTCTTGGATCAGCATGATTTTCCCCATCAGTTTCACTCAAGCTCCCCTGAGTTTCTGCTCTGGGTTTGCAGTACTCTTGGTGGTTCCGAGAACATGCTTTTGCCTTAGATAACTGGGGAGGCAGGACCTTTGATCATGATGGGTGAGTTCTGTGGGTCCTTTTTGATTTGGGGGCTCTTTAGAAAATGAAGCACCATCAGAAACCTGGTGTTGAATTGAATTGTTGTCTTTTAAACGGTTTTTTGAATTTATTTATTTTTGAGAGCGACAGAGGCAGCGTGAGCATGGGAGGAGCAGAGATAGAGGGAGACAGAGAGGATCCTAAGCAGGCTCCATGCTGCCAGTGAAGAGCCCGATGCGGGGTTGGAACTCATGAAACTGTGAGGTCATGACCTGAGCTGAGGTCAACAGATGCTTAACCAACTGAGCCACCCAGGTGCCCCGAATTGAATTGCCATCGTAAGGACCAAAAGAATCTGTGAAGACAACACAAGCTGCTTTCCTGAAGTGACCTCAATTTCTCTAAGGGGCTGAGAACATCTCTGCCTGAGACTGATCAGAATCAGAAATGGAGGGCTTTAATCTCTTTGACTTTTAATTCGTGAAGATAAGAAAGCTATTAGTGTTCTTGGGTTCTTGGACATTGACTTGATTAATAGTTAATCAATAGTTAATTAATAAATGAATAGTTAATATTTTAACTTCCCTTTCTCACTGAAAAAGGACAGGAGGCTTATATTTCAATTTGGGACAATTACATATTAGTATTTTACTTGTCAAGTGTCTTGATATTGCCACCTTATTTGACTGCAGAACCTCACCTAGGTGATGTCAGCCAAAGTACTGGGACATAGTTTGTAGTGGAAAATTATTTAGAGATTGAAATTTTGGTCTTAGGTATAGAGTAATGGAAGTTACTTAACGAATAGAATGTTCTGAGCTACTTCAGAACCTTCTGGGGACAAAATCTAGACTAACCATTGGAGGTCCCATGAAGATGTCCCAAGAAGCAGTGTGGCTGGTGTTGAAGGATGGCCTCATTAATGTGGGTGCACCCACATTAAATACCACAGGTATTTATAACTTGAAACGATGCTCTAAGCTAATGAAAAATAGCTTATTTTTTTACAAAAAATTCTTCTTCCTCCAAACAATGTAGGCTTCCAAGAACTAATCGCTTGTGCACACTGTCCTAAAGCACCTTTATTGCAAGTAATTGATTTAAGCAAGCCAGGGAAATGTAAGGCTGTTATCCCTAACTGTGAAATTAAATGTATTCTTCCTTGTTGAATACTGTGATTCTCTGTCTGCCCCTCTCTCCTGCTCCTGCTTGCTCCCTCTCCCTTTCTCAAAACAACAACAACAACAAAACTAACAGATAGAAACTGCTTCTCAGGACCAGGCCCCATGCCTCGGGGGCACTGCTAGGAATAGAGGGGGCAGAACAGGTGCCGATGAGAAGAGAGAACCATGTAGAGGCTGGGTGGGCCTCACGGAGAGGTGAGCAGAGCTGGGGGCTTCAGAATGGAAGACATATTTGTGGACACTCCGGGACTGTGGGAGGGGTCTCCAGAGTCGCAGAGCCAGAAGAGCCATCCCCTGACCCAAAAGTTGGGAAACTTAGTGCCACACCCCAAGGAGCCACAGAAAAGGGCTGTACTTAAATACAATATCAAATTCGTATCAGTAAAAAGAATAAAGAGCAGAATCAGGTCCCTAGAGACAATACAAGTTTACCAGAAAGGCATGGCCGCAACAACACGGGTGAAAGCTATAACCCAGTATTTCAAACAGACAAAAATAAATTAGCAAGTAATACAAGATACCAAAGAACAATAGAAATCAGGATTTGAAAGCCAGTGAAAAAGGAAAATAATCATTTTAGAAAGGATCACTAAACTAGAAGGACAATATGACAGTTCTGGCAAGGGACAGGGCCGCCTTATGGATGGAGCCACATTACAGATGGGGTCACCTTATGCACAGGGTCACCTTATGGAAAGGGTAGGCTGAGAGAGGAAGGCTGCGGCTATACAGTGGGGGAGGGAGGCAGACGCTGGTGCTCAGGGGTCCCGGGGGGACCAGACCGAACAGTAAAAGAGGTAAATGCGGCAGCTGGGACCAGAGCAAGGCTGGTAACGAGGACGCTGGGCCCCTATGGCCGAGGGTCTGGCTCACCCTGCCCGGCTCCCTGCCTCATTGGGACAGGGGCCAGATGAGGGTGAGGGGAACCTAGAACAGGTGGTGGAGGATAGATGCTGAGTATTATGTCTGGCTTCAAAACCAGCTGCGGCAGCAGGGGCCGGATCTCCTGCGTCTTACTCTTCCCTCATAAGGGAAGTAAGTCCTCACAATCTTCTTACAAGAAGCCAGCGGGTCTGAGTGGCCCAAGGATAGACAGTGATGGATACTGCAGTCTCCACGAATGCCCTCTGCACGCCCACACGCCCGTGCTCATGGGTCAAGGCTGTGCCCCTCCTTCCAGGGAGTAGGCTCCCGCCTCATCAAAGGTGAAACCCGCACAGGGAGTGGCGGTGGCAACAACTTGCTGTTCCAGCATCCAGTTGCCATGCCCTTGCCCGGGACGAGGCAGAACCACCCTAGATCTCAAGTGCCCTGAAGGGTTGGGTGACGTTCAGCTGCAGCTGCGTGACGGGGCAGCACGTCCCTCTGCTCAATCCTGCCTTCCTTGCTGACCAGTGTAACTCCCGGACCACTGCCCCAAACGTCCTTGGTCCAGGCTGTTCATTTCGGAGGCCGTCTCCAGAGAACCCAATCTAAGGTGGCAGGCCACTTTCACAAGGAGCGTCCGCCGGGCCGGGGCTTGGAACGTGGCTGGCTACAGTACGACGATCCCTTCATGTGTCAGATACGTGGGGCTGAGAGGGGACAGGGCCTGCTGGCCCGGGGGTTCCCTGCCCAACGGTGGCCTGGCCAGGCCTGCGGACCTCCTCGCTGTCTGCCATTTCCACTCTAGCACATGCCTCCCCGGAGGAAGCGCCTCCTTTCTACAATCCTTTATTTCTATCTTTTATATTTCCTTCTATACCCCCCCTCCCCCCACACATACAGGAAGCTTCTTCTTGAACCCTGGAAATTGCTCTCTTGAAGAGCATTACCATTCTGGTATAGTTTGACTTTCCACTTTCTTCTCGGGAGGATTTCCTACTTCTCCTCTTTCCTGAATGTGTCATAACTTGCTCTCTGGAAACTCCCTTGAGCTGCCCTGTTTCCAGAGAAAGAGTTCACAACCCGGAATACGCACAAATGATTCTTCGTGTTGTTGGGAAATCCGAGTGTGGGCCACAGTTTGTGGTCTGAGTTTACTGCTACGACGACTGGAGGAGCTGATTGCCACAGGGTGGGAAGTACGCTGGCTTTCCCGCCTGAAGAAAAATATGCACCAGTTCTCTAGAAGACCCCGAACACCGTCTGATCTCTGTTTTTTTTTAAAGCTCCATATTCCCTTACCATGATTTTTTTAAACTCCTTGTACACAGTATTGAAAATAGTAATTCTTTCCTACTTCACGCAGAGGAGGCAGAATGAAGACTATTCTTGAAATGGCTTTGCAAGATGTGCTTTATTTTAAGTCAGTCCTGAACCCAGACTACATAGGATCATTTTTCTGGACACGTTCTAGTCCATTTAATGACTCCTCAGAAACTGTATTTTAATACAGAATGAAAACTACATTTCAATCATAAATTTTCATGCTACATTGTTATTTAATGATGAGGTTGTATTACCAATAATAATAATTTAAGAAAAGGCCGTTTTTTTTTTATTTCCCCAAGCTCAATATACATATTTCTTCCATAACTATGAACTTAAAAAACCCGTCTCAGATGTAAAAATGTGAATTGGAATATGTAAACTCTCCGATATACCTGAAAAACAGGAAGGAAAATGTCACATACTGGAAAAAACCATTGCCTTAAATCATCGAAATGGGAAAAAGCGTGTTGAGGGATGGGGAAAAAGGTAGAAGGGCGTTCATGACCTCAGTTGGGAAGAGTTACAGAGTCAGAGATTTCCACACCCAGCTGGGCGCCATTTTCATCATTCTACCTGGAGCCTGTGTCTGAGGAGGAGCCGAACCCGGAAGCATAACAGCCACCACTGAAGCGAGTCATTTGCTGGGCCTCGACAAAACCGGTGTCCCCATTTTTGTTTTGCTGCTTTTTTTTCTTTTTTCCTGAGAAGTCACTGGTGTTGAATGGAAAGATTTTTTTTTTTTTTTTTTACTAGTCTTCAGTTAAGATAAGGCAGTAAGAGTGTCACTAATGTTAACTTTTTGCTTAGAATGAGGCTCGTTCGTCCACTGGTATCTTCATGGGTCTTTGGCTCCCTCTCTTGTCCCCCCCCCCCCCCCCCCGCCCCAGAAATCTCTTCAGGAGTTTCAGCCTCCTATTGCTGTTGCGTGTTTTCGGGGCGTGCTGAGGCCCATCTGTTCTCCCCACAGCAGCTTCCCCGTTGGCAACAGGGTGCGGCCTACTGAACTAGAGCATCTCTTCAGGAAGTGTGCGGGCTCCGCCCAGAAAACCATGGGCAACTTTCCTTTTCCCTTCTTCTCTCCTGTTTCTCTGAGGGAGGAGACCCATAAATGATTCCTTTGCATCGTCAATCAGAATGCAAGACACTGTTGACTATATCATAAAACAAATAGCCCTGATTTTGGAGAAATGGAATTACAAATAACATTTTCAACAACGCCTTCATTTACAAGGTAGCTTAGACTGCAGAAGGAAGTCAGCTCCTTTTGACCGCCTGTCAGAAGAGAAACCATTTCCATCCAACTAGAAATGCTTAGCTCTTATGAGGATATTGTGCTTTTTTTAAAATTCAAATGTTAATTTGATCTGCAGTCTGTGTCTTAAAGCATCAATTTGTTTTTTCTCTAGTCCATTTGATCATGGTTTCTGGTGAGCGGTACAGGAATATTAATTTGGCATAGAGATCTTCCTCGAGTTCCAGTTCCCCTGTCTCTCGAACTAAAAAAATATCTGTGCACAACTTCAGAATTCGGTCCACATTTGGAAGCTCTTCAAACATGATGGAGTGAGAAATCCCACTGAAGAATTCACGGACAAACTTCCCAATCACAAGGACAACCGAAGCATACAATCCCATGATACTGGGGGAAAAAAAAAAAAAAAAAGGTAGCTAGAAATTCTATCTACCAGTTAAACACAGTTAATAGAACACGTCTAAAAGAAAAAAATAACAAAATTTCTCTAGAGTTTTTCCCTTTGGTGAAAACATTTACTCTGTTTATTAAAAAGGTAATTCAGGGGCACCTGGGTGGCTCAGTTGGGTAAGCAGCCAACTTCAGCTCAGGTCATGATCTTGCGGCCTGTGAGTTCAAGCCCTGCATAGGGCTCTGTGCTGACAGCTCAGAGCCTGGAGCCTGCTTCCGATTCTGTGTTTGCCTCTCTCTCTGCCCCTTCCCTGCTTGCTCTCTGGCTCTCTCTCTCTCTCAAAAATAATAAACATTAACAAAAAATTTTTTTAAAGGTAATTCATATTCCTTGTGTAAACACACTTTATACATTACAGTGCTTTAAGACTTGAAAAATAAAAGTGTCAAAAAAATCTCAATTCTGGAAACAACCAATGCTAGTAGTCTCATGCATGAACTTCAGGGGGTTTTACTGCAAATATTATATAAAGAAACCACATAATATACTTGATAGAAATGCAATTGTACTATATATACTTTTCTGCACCTAGCTATTTATTTTAATACTATAATTCTGCATAGACATTGACTTCTTAACAGACTTTCATGTCTTGTAGGGGATGCGTGTGTCTTAGAATGTAAGCATCAGAACACGGTGAAATGATAGCATCAGACCATTTTGGACATTGGACCATGTCCAAAATTGCGATGCTTGACTGAGCATCTGCTGAGGTTAGAAGGCAATCTATATGGAAAAGAGATAACCCTACACCAATTTCTAAGTTTAAACATTGAGTTACATCAAACGTAACAGGAAGACGTGGAGTCAAGAAACCAGAACTATGACTTCTAGTCCTGTCCTTAATGGTGTTGTTCACCCCAGGCATTTTGACTTCTTTGGGACTCTGGTTCTTGAAGGGCCAATGATCTATGAATTTTAACACTGCAGCTGTTAAGTTCAAGAATTTTAGGAAGGTACAAAGCTTCCCATCAACTTTATATGACACAGAAGTAGGCTCTTGTGACTGCTAATTGAAATGCATCCTTACCCATAGCCAGCCAGGAACCCCAGACTGGGCGGGCTGACTTTGTCATTGAAGACCACCAGTTCCAAGGCCTGAGCGTGCTGATTGTATATTCTGTTTCCAGTCAGGTTGAGAACCCACCACTCACTGTTAGATTTAGTTGTATTGTCTCTGGACAAAATAATGGTGATATTCATGAAGTTATTTTCTGCAAGACGAGAAAAATGAAACCAAGTTAGCATAAGCATATTAAGATTCAATGCACACAAACAGTTGTCAGATGGCAGAACCTGATTACCACTATCCGTAGCGTGTGATGCCAGGATGAGTAGGGCACATGTTAACAGTGTGAGTGGAGAAAGAAAAGTGGGCCGCAGGTGTGCATAAGACCCACGTGATATATACGTGATATATACGTGAGTATCACACGTGCTTAATATACATGAGTATATTTCTTTGCTAATAATTCCAAGCAACTAGTTAGACATTTAAAAACCCAGATCACTGACTTTTTATTGACTTGACTAATCCAATCATATTACTAGCATTTATTGAGTGTCTTCTGGGAGGAAGGCCCTCTGTTAGGTGATCAGGGGTTACAGAGTTGAATACAGCACAATTCCATATCTCAATGGGAACAGGCCATGTACATGAGCACAACTTATGGGCACGTGGCAACCACTATTAGACCTGTGCTGACAAGGAGAGAACAATTTTGGTTGGTAGGATCCATGAGGGCTTCCCAGATGACATGACTTCTGAGTTGAATTTTGCTGAGAACATCAGTAAAGTGGAGATGGAGAGCGAGAGGAGGTTATTTCTGCAAGGATTGATGGCATGAAGCTCAGGAAAGTTCTGAAAACCCATGATGTGTGGTTAATGATTGCTTGTGTTGGAGCTTAGGGTGAATATGGAAGAACAGTAAAAGGGCCAACAGAAAGCTTGGAGATCTCTGTGTAGGCCTTTCTAAGAAAATACCACCACTGCCAATGATAATATGGCCTCCACTGAGAATCATGGTGGTGGACTATAAACTCTGTGAGGGTGGGGGCCGTGGCTGCATTATTTCCTGCTAAATTCCTAGATCAAAGGAATCTAGGACAGTGTGTGGCAATGTAAGTTTATTGGATGGATGGATGGATGGATGGATGGAGAGTGAGGCAGGAGACTCATAAAGATAAAGAAACCCCTCCTCAAGAAGAATGTGAACCACTGAGAATGCTCAGGAAGAAAAACAGAACCTTGGTTCTGAAGTCTAGAGAGTTCTGAAGGGGGACATCTGGCCCATGTTTGGATCTAGTTTGTCCACGTACTGGTTGTATAACCTTTGCTGAGTAATTCACACACTGGGCCTTGGTTCCCCCTTTGCAAACTGGTGATAACCACCAACGTATGCTAAATAGGCCTTATGGTAAAGATCAGAGAGAACTCAGTAAAGCTAATCAGAGAAGTTGTTGTGTCGGCAGGACCTGAGAACACCAAGACCTGTGGTGTGGGGAAGGGGGACTTCACAGGCTGAACCTCATGAGGAAGAAATGCACAGAGATGTGGGGGCCCGCCCACCCTTGTCTTCGGAACCTCTATGCTGCCTCTACTTCTTGAGATCTCCTTGGGGGCGTCTACCTGTTTACCTACGCAATCCCCATCTTTCCAGCTAAACATGAACCATGGAGAACCTCGTCTCCAGTGCCTGGCATACTGCCTGGTGACAATGAGCAACCCATGCTGGCAAAGGAATGAATGTGACTTGGATATATACCGCATTGTCCTTCTACTTTTACCATCCACACCCATCTGTTCTGGTCCAGGCAACTGATGAAGTCAAACAATGCTTCATAATTAATGCTTAAGAATTCCATATCATCATCTTACTACCATCTCTGTTATTTGGGGTAAATACAGTCCCTAGAGACTACTGTTGCTACTTAACGACCCTTGGGCTGAATCACACACATTTCCTGCTACCTTTTTATTGTACTTATCGTGGGGCCTTCATATTTAAATTTTTTTTTCAACGTTTATTTTATTTATTTTTGGGACAGAGAGAGACAGAGCATGAACGGGGGAGGGGCAGAGAGAGAGGGAGACACAGAATCGGAAACAGGCTCCAGGCTCCGAGCCATCAGCCCAGAGCCTGACGCGGGGCTCGAACTCACGGACCGCGAGATCGTGACCTGGCTGAAGTCGGACGCTTAACCGACTGCGCCACCCAGGCGCCCCGGGGCCTTCATATTTAATACTGCATGAGGCCATTTTCTGCCCAAGATATGGACGTTAATAGAAACAAGTAAACAGACTAAGGCACTAAATGTGGATTTAAGCCCATCAAGTTCTGTATCAATGAAAACAATGAAGAATATGGCTTCTGGTGACTGACTGATTCCTTCTGGCTGTGGAACGCAGCTGGGAGTCTCATGCTTCCTATAAGCTCTGTCTCACAGAGACAGAAAACTGGAAAGAAGCTCGAGAAAGGTTGAAAATGCAAACTGTAGAAGTTGAATAAAAGAAGGTTAAAAAAAAAGTTCTGAAATAATTCCTTCTCAGCCTTACCAGACAAAAGTTGCTTTATAGGTTTTGAATTCGAATCACTAGGTGCTTTCACGTAATATGGGTAGATCTTTTCTATAGTCCTGTATGTTAAAAAAAAAAAAGGAGGGGAAGCATAATTAAGTTTTAGTTGTTTTACCCACATAAAATTGATTTTTTTTGTTGCTACTTTGACCTCATATCAAACGATAATGGTGAATCTTTGTATATGTATACAATATGATGTCATCGCAATTTATGGGTTCCATTATAACTAGAATTCTCTGAAGCCAAAGAAATTTTACCTGTTTCTATTCGAATACTCAAGTAAACTCTGTACATGAGCAGTTTATGACTTGAAAACTGCTACAGAGATTTTCCATGACTGTGACTGTTTCTGAAGCAAGGGACTGTCTTTCTTGCTAGGATCTAGGTCTGTACTCTCTCTCTCTAGATATATCTATAATCAAGTGGACGGCATGAATCTATCTAGTGACAAGACTGAGGCTTGAGGGGAGAACTAGTGGCCTGGACCTAACCCTCCCTCTGCCAAGGACAAGCTAAGTGACCTGAGCAGGTCGCTGTGTCTTTCTAGGCCTGCCTGTTCTCTCATGAAATAATGGGGGAGGAACTGACAGTCTTTGAGGTTCCTTCAACTTTAGTGATTAACAAAGGCTGTCGTAGGGAGCACGTCTGAGGACTGCATCATGGCGGCTTATATTCACTGCATTAAAGTGGGGCCAAGGCAGACTGGAGGTCAGAACTAGGCATTGGCTGGTGGACGTCTGGAATACTTCATTTAGTGGTTTTATACCAATAGCATTTTTTCTCCCTCCTGCTTAGAATCTAGACATCACAGCTTATATCTGTTTGAAGTGGAGTACTTATACGGCAGGAGAATATATTAAGATGTAGATCCCCCCCCCCCCCCCCGGCAAATTTCCTTTTACCCCTTATCTTCCCCTCATCTCCCATCCATTCAATGACCCCAGGCCAGGGGGTCATAGTAGAGGAGGGGTATCCCAGGGGCTTTTTCTGGCTTTTGGTGATTATGGTCAGATAAGAGCAAAGTTTGCTACCCAGGAACAAGGTCAGTACTCCCAGGGCTAGGTGGACAGAGTACCGGGGGAGGAAAACAGAGCTGCCTTAATGTAACACAATGAGGCCTCCAAGTAGAGATTGACTTGAGTTACTGAAGAAAGTTGCATTTCTGGTATACGTGAGTTTGCAGATGCAGATTTTGTACCAGACATATCCATCTATTAAAGCTAATTAACAGGAGCAATCACTTACACTGGTGTTCTTGAACTTTCCGTGTTGTTGCCGGCTATCATTTTAGCTATATGTTCTCGTGTGGTATTTTTAAGAGGAAAAGAAAGCTTATCGGTTGCAATTTCTGCCTTTGCACCCAAACTCATGTTTCTGTGAAGAGAAATAAAAAGGCTCAATGTCAGTGATTACTTGGAAGTCTAGAAGAGACGTTCAAAAATTCACTTGACTCTTCATTTTATTAATCTCACCAAGTCTTCCTTGGATCCACAACTGTCACCCCCAACCTTTTCTGTCCACCTCACCTTTACGTCCAGCTTCTTAGACAACCAAGTTAGTAAAGCCCGGGGAGGCCACAAACACCTTTAAAACAGATGGCAGGTGAGAGGGCAGAGTCTGTTGACTAGAAGAGAAACCGTCTTGATGCTCTGATAATGAGTTTCTGAAACACTTTTTTTTTTATTAATCTAGTGAGGTTAGTCTCCATGGTGACTAATAGAATCCATGCTTTTAAAGAATGTTCCATCAAGAGTTGATCTTTAATATTGTTATTTATTATTATTATTATTATTTTGGTAGCTCTTCAAAGAAAAGGCTAGAAAGTGAATTTTGGCAGTACAGGATTTCATGTGAGGAATTTGGGATGTTCTAAAGGAGAAAATAAGATGAAAGAAAGAGTTCTTTCAATTCTGAACAGCCCCCTTTCAGATATTTCTTTACTGTTTCCTTGTAAGTTCACTTTAGATTGGAGAAACCTTCTTCTGTACCTGTCAGAATTCTTTCTTAATTTTATCCTAGAAGCCAGGAACCATGAACCCAATGAACCTGTCACTTGACTGCTGGCATAGAATCCTGAATCACAAGACTATGACAAATACAAACAAACAAACACTAAGCCAACCAACTAGTGTATTGTGTTGAGGTTCCCCGATTGCTTCACTAACACATTGGGCTTCTGAATGCAAGAACTTTTCTTAAGACATGCTCATGAATGGATAAGGAAGATGTGGGGTGTGTGTGTGTGTGTGTGTGTGTGTGTGTGTGTGTGTGGAATATTACTCAGCGGTAAAAAGGAATGAAATCTTGTCATTTGCACAGACATGGATGGAGCTAGAGAGTATTATGTTAAGCAAAATAAGTCTGTCAGAGAAAGAAAAATACCATATGATTTCGCTCATGTGCAGGATTTAAGAAACAAAACAAGTGAGCAAAGGGGAAAAAAAGAGAGAGGCAAACCAGGAAAGGGACTCTTAGCCACAGAGAACAAACCGACGGTTACCAGAGGGGAAGTGGGTTGGGGGATGGGTGAAATAGGTGATGGGGATTAAGGAGGGCACTTGTGAGGTGCACCGGGTGTTGTATGGAAGTGAAGAATCCCTATGCTGTACAGCTGAAACTAATATTACACTGTGTGTTAACTAACTGAGTTTAAATACAAACTTAACAGAGATCAACAAGTGCAGTAGTGGCCACGCGCTGGCCATGGGCTCAGGTTGGGTAAGAAGGAATCTCTCTCAGCTCTCCCATCTTGGGACTCCCAGGCTGCTCTCACATCTCCTGCTTCGAGAAAAGATCTGACAGGACCTCCCTACCTTGGAGGGATTCGAGTGAGAATTTGGGTTCCCGAGACTGCCAATTCCTTATTGCTAAGACCAAATGTCCACCTTTCAGGGAAATCTTACAATCATCCAGACCATTTCATTTTATAAGTCATGACACTTTTTCTTTTTGCTTTACCTCTCTCTCTGTCTCATTCACAAAACTCACTGCCAGCCTCTCTTTAAAAACTGGAGTGAGTAGAAAAAAGGAAAACTAAGAAGTTCTTATTTTTGTCAGAGATTCCTAGGCAAACTGTTATTTAGTAAACACAGATGTTAGCTGTAGCATCGAGTGAACGTTCCCAAAGTGTAATGTCAGCTATACACCACATCCATCGACTTTTTCTTTACTTCTATCCACCCACCCCCACCCCGAGTTTAGATTGGGGGGAAAGGGGAAATTATGCATGGAAATACAGTAACTACCTCTGAATACTCCATGAAAAAACAACAGAGAAGCTACTATTGGGGTCCATGAGTTCGCTTATCATTTTCTGCTTACTGGGAGGGCTGATGGTCCACAAAGAATTTGAGTTTCCTTCCAGTTCTGCTACAGTTATGTCTTCTTTTTCATAATTTTCCAGAAATTGCATAGCACCCTGTATGCGCACAAATACACATGCATAAATAGATCATATATATGGGGATGTACAAATAAAAATTTTTCAAAAATGTTTATTTAGTTTTGAGAGAGAGACACAGCGCGAGCAGGGGAGGGGCAGAGAGAGAGGGAGGCAGAATCTGAAGCAGGCTCCAGGCTCTGAGCTGTCAGCACAGAGCCCGACGTGGGGCTCGAACCCACCAACCTTGAGATCATAACCTGAGCCGAAGTCGGACGCCCAACGGACTGAGCCACCCATGTGCCCCCTGTGGTGATGTACAAATAAAGTGATTACTGATTACTGTTCTTTGTAACTGGCTACATGAAGGGGAATTCTTAGTAAGGAAGGGCAATTTTTACAGTGCATGGTCTTCATGCTCAATTGCACTATTCTGTTCCCCTCCCCACAGGGATGGGCAGCCCGAGTGCCACGGAGCAATCTTGGTGATGTTGCCGCACCAATACAGCTATGGGATCATCCCAACTCATCAATAAAGAAAAGACAAATGACTTGGTGTCCTTTTCCTCCCCATTAAGAAGGAAATGCATCAACTATTGGGGTGCTCCCTCTCACCACCCAGTCAAATTTAATCCACCCACAATATCCTGGTCCTGTCTTCATAGCTGCACATCCCTCAAGATTAGTTTTGGCAGTGTGCATTAGAGGCTGATAATTTTATAAAGGAGATAAGCATCTGTGTGCCTAATCATTTTCTTTAAATACAAAGTATTATTTGTAAAGCAGATTTTAATTCTGAAAGCTCAATTTATCACGTGATTAAAAGTTTGTAAGGTAGGGAAGAGAATACATCAGCCGCAACTTAACCACCAGGGCATCACCGCCGTGATATATGGCAGGAAATGTAGATTTGATTTGTTTTAATTTAAAAAATAGGAATGTGTGTCCTTTTTCACTTAGGTTTTATCTTGAGAAATGTTCACGCCATGCAGAGTCTCTGCAATGACTATTTTGTATTATGAAAGACGCTACTCGGAAAACATTCAGAAGACATAGCATGTAAATAAAATGAAAAGTGGTGGTCGCCTTCTCCCACGCCGACCGCCCTAGGGCAGCCGGTGCCTATCAAATTCACTTGATACATTTGCCATAACTTATTTAACTGGTCCCTAGTTATGAAGCCCTCAGTGGCTTCCAGCTTTTACTAATGCAGAGAATGCCAGCACAAGCAAGGCCTGCATAGAGCTTTTCCAACATTTTGAATGACTCCCTTGATATAGATTCTCAGATTAGACCTACCCATCAAAGGGGTCAGTATCTACTACAATTAAAAAAAAATTAAAAATATGAAAGAGGACCTACATCTGTTAAGCTTACATTAAAATGTCCCGAATTACAATTACGTTTATTAACACATATCCAATGATACGGACATAATGGCTCAGAGTATCAAAGGGGCCAGTGGCCAGAAATGCGCTGCGGACCCCTGGTAACCCCTGAAAAGTCCCTCCCACCACCACAGGCCATGACAGAGGAGTGAACAAAATGACAAGCAGTGAGCTCACCTTTCGTCTAGAAGGTCTTCACAGAGATCTACTACATGCATTTACTTACAGTGTCCCTAGAAAAAGCTTTCATAAATTTATTAAACTTGGGCTGATCCATAACTTTCAACTGGCTTTGCTGTGCACTCATTGTGAAAATAGGCTGGAAAACAAAGAAACAAGGTGCCGTTAGCCCTCCAAGGCCCGTCTCTGCATCCTGGGTTCAAAGAACAATATTTCCGCCGTGTTATCGCCCCCCCCCCCCCCCCCCGGGTACCCGAGGGCAGCTGGCCTCAGAGATCTCTTTTTGAAGTGATTACCCAACCAGAACAAAACGATTCTTTCACTGTCCTCGGTGCTTTACTTATCTCATACATCACGTCTTTGCTGACCAGCCGAAATGTAGGGAGGAATCTGGAGCACCAAAGCTAACTCCACATCCTGTGGCTGTTTATCGGGAAAGGCGCCGGCAGGTGAGTGAGCCCTGGGGGAGGTGCACAGCGGTTACCTGGTACCCTCCCAGGGTGATTGTGACCGAAACGTCCAGGGGCTGGTTGATGACCCCCGCCACAGATTTGATCAAGGACATGAAGAGAAGGGGAAACCAGACAATGCAGATGAGCAGAACGATGATCATGCCTCCCATGCCATACTTGACCACTTTCTTCTTCTTCTGCCCCCGGGGCTGCGGGCATCTCTGCAACAGAGGCGTCACACCGGGCTCAGGCTTCTGGCCCCGAGAAGCAGGCGGGGTCTGGGTCGGGGAGGAGGGGTGCGCGCTCTTGCCGCGGGACCCGACTGAGTCCTGATTCTGCTCAGTTCGCTCAGGTCACTCTAGGAAATTAAGTAGTGATGTGAAGCTCTAAGGAGCACCCAACACGTCCCCACGGCGGTGCCACGAGGGACCAATGGGACCCGAGGGACTTTCTCCTTAAAACTGTGTTGGTTTTGGCTGGTGATGAACCTATGGACTGATGGATCAAATACTGCTGAACAAAGCCTCTGCTTTCAAGGGATCATGCGGGAGAAAGACATTTTACTGCAAATTCCTGAATATTCCAAGCTGTGCCTATCAACCACCTGCTCTTGGTGGGTGGAAAAAAGATTTTCACTTCATTCATGACACACGTTGTCAGAAGGCAGTGTGGTTCAAGCCCTGCAATAAGATCTATACGATCAGAAGAGCCCTCTCTCTCGGCCGCCAGGACTCCACGCGGGTCCTCAGCGGGGGCTGTGCTGAACAGCAGGAAGTGGGGGTGGTGGCAGAAGTGTGCGTCACGTGAGGGACCTGCTCTCTCCTACAAAAGCAGTGCGTCTGGGAGGGATGGGATCACTTCCATCAGCTTTGTTAGGGACCCACCAAGCACGGCTCCTAAGCAAGGCGCAAGGAGCCAGCTTTGCTGTCCGGAATCAAAAGGGCTTCAGATATGCACGTGTAATCCTTGCTTAAATGTTGCTTCTCCGTGACCTTTTTGCCTTCCAGGGTCAGCCCCTGAAGCTGGGCTGCACACACAATATGGGGGTTACCCCCACTCCCCAGCCTGGCTGTGAGATTTATCCTGGGGGGCACAATCCCTCCGGAGGCAGCCATTCATTTCACTAGAGGTGAGGTAAGGAAAACTCATCCACATTCTGCCTGCAGGCGCTGAGCTCATGTGACAAGCGACCAACAAGGACAGAGGTCTGGGAGCCAGCACTGCTACAATGGCTCTATGGGCCCTGGCCGTCCGTGATTGCTGAAGTCAGGCCTGGAAGTATAGGGCGGGGGCTGGACGGGGGTGCACGGGAGCCAATATGGGCAGCATTATGGATTCTGTGCTCAGGAGATAGTGCCTCTCAGTGGCTGTGCTCCGAGTTAGGGTACGATGTTCAGATCCAGCACTGTATTTCGGTATCTTTGCGCTGGAATTTGAGGCCACTGATTACAATTTTCTATTGCGAAAGAAAAACTGCAGTATTGGAGAATTTCAGATATATATTCACACACACACAGGCTTGCTTTTTCATCTTTTTCTCCGGGAGGCAAGTTGAGACAAGCGGCCTCTCATCCTCACGCAGGAGCGCTCAGGCATAAGGTGGCGAAGTGTTTTGTTGGTTCAAGACTTTTCTCTGCTAAGAACAGCCTGGGTCTCTTCTGACTGTAGTGGTGCCATATCGGTTCCTCTCCTGGAGGCCACCCTTTGAGGCTCACTGCTAAAATCCCCAGAACCTCCCCCTCCGCTCTCCCCCTTCTCCTGCTCAGCCCCGGGGCAGGACAGGGCCAGCACCTCTGGACCTCTCTCTAACTCTGAGAGAGGTCACCTTTCAAAGGGACCATCCCCTTCCTGTCCTGCACTGCCTGTCACCCCTTTCCTGGGTAAGTCAATGCTCTTCTGGGTCTCCCAGTTTGCATAACCTTCCAGGCTACATTTCCAATCAGCTTCCTAAAGTGTTTTGGGACGTGGCTGCCTGGAAACCATTGGAAACGAGGACTGGGACCGAGTGGCCTGCATTTGTGAGTGCTCCTATGCCAACACTCTGCCTTTTGGGAAATTGTTCTGGCTTCATAAAGTGTGTTCATAAAGCCCCTGGAACACAGCACATTCGACTTGGAAGAATCCCCAAGAAAATTACTTAATTTTTTTCTTTTAGCATTTATTTAATTTTGAGAGACAGAGTACGAGCAGGGGAGGGGAAGAGAGAGAGGGAGACACAGAATTTGAAGCAGGCTGCAGGCTCCGAGCCGTCGGCACAGAGCCCGACACGGGGCCCGAACTCACAAACCGCCAGATCATGACCTGAGCCGAAGTCGGACACTTAACCGAATGAGCCACCCAGGTGCCCCAAGAAAATTTACTTTTAAAAGCAGCTTCCTCTTCTGCTTTATACTGGACAAGAGACGGTCACTGGTAACGTTTCTGTCTCTGATGGGATGGAGTAAAAACGCGTACCAGATTCGCCTGGATTCCCCTGACACTGACGTCCCACACACCTAAGTTCCTTAGCAAATTGTACTACGTGTGATTTAAAAGGCTCTTATTCTGAAATAGCCAGCGACTGAGCCTAAGATAGAAGTATATATTTAAGTAGAGGTGACGCATGTATCACCAAAGGTGATACATTGAGATGAGGCTTTTTGTTTCTTGAAGATAAAATGACAACAATAATCGTAAACCCTTTGTGGGGAGGAATGCTTCGTGTTCTAGGGCACAGCAAACCCTGTCCTTCACAAGGACGACAGGCAATGGCTGTGACTTCCTCACTATAGTATTAAGAAGGTTGTCGGGGCGCCTGGGTGGCTCAGTCAGTTAAGTGCCTGACTTCTGCTCAGGTCATGATCTCAGGGTTCCTGGGTTCCAGCCCCGTATTGGGCTCTGTGCGGACAGCTCGGAGCCTGGAGCCTGCTTCAGATTCTGTGTCTCCCTCTCTCTCTCTCTGCCCCTCCCCCGCTCACACTCTGGCTCTTCCTCTCTCTCAAAAATGAATAAACATTAAAAAAAAAAAACTTGAAAAAAAAAGATGGTTGTCACCTGTTGGCTCAAAGGCAGTGAAAAGTTTGTAAGAGCTAACAAATGGGGCAGACACAGCTGCTCCCATGAAAGGTGGCCCTGTATCGATGTGGGACAGTAATGTGCCCTCTGATTCAGAAACCCCCACCTGAGGACTCCCCTCCCATTCATCCAGAGGAAGTAGTATCTCACGGTTTCCAGTGCTCAGTGGACAGGCTCTGGGTTTTAGGATGCCGACCTTCCCTCCTGCTGTCAACAGATAAGTTTGTCTACTTCATGCGGAAGCCAGGCTATGTGGTGTGCAGTTGGCTCACCACATCTTTCCCCAGCTTCCCGTAGGATGGCCACTCCTCTTTGCCACTACTCACTTATTCACCCACACCTCTGGTCCCACGCTTCCCGAGGCCCCCCACCCAGACCTTTATCCTTTGGCTTCGATGCTAAGAATTTTTTTTTCTTTTTTTCTACTCTTCTTTTCCTTACCATCTACAGAGGTTCAGATCCTCTCTATTCTGAAATTATCTTCTCCACTTGCCTGTCTCTTGAACCGCTTCTCTCTCGGGCCTTTCTCTGGCCTGTGCCTGCTCCCTCTGGAACAGCAGCCACAAGATGACCCTGGGCAAGTCTGTCCAGCGACATGCAGCCCAAACTGCCGACCCGCAGAATTGTGAGCAAAGAAAATGGTTGTGATTTTTTTAAGTTTATTTATTTTGAGAGACAGAGCATGAGCAGGGGAGGAGCAGAGAGAGCAGGGGACAGAGGACCTGAAGTGGGCTCTGTGCTGAGAGCAGGGAGCCCAATGTGGGGCTTGAACCCACATGACCTGAGCCGAAGTCAGAGGCTCAACCAACTGAGCCACCCAAGTGCCTCCAAAATGGTGGTTATTTTTAAACCACTAAGTTTGATGTAGTTTGATAAGCAGCAATAGACAACTGATATGATAAGCTGCTGAATGAATAGATCTAGGACCCACGCTTCCCAGCACAGAGGTTTCAGGATGTAAATTCTCCTCTGTGTGATGGTGTAGATGTGGACACCTCTGGGCAGCAGCCACCTCCTGAGGCAGCCAGTCTGTGATGGGGTAGCTTCGACTGTTAGGAAGTTCGTCAGATGCCACTGAAGCTTACTAGAGCTTTTGCCAACCTGTCTCAACTCTGTTATCTTGCGTCTTCTAGACAAATTCAAACTTTCCCCCTATTTCCCACTATTTCAAATAGTTAAAAGTGGCTATTGTCTTCGCCTCCTTCCATTTGTTTTTCTACTTCCGACAGAACAATTCTTGGTTCTTCCCGCTTTTCTTCATTGGTCACGATTTCTGGATGCTTTATCGCCATGACTGTTACCTTCAAAGTCCCTTTGGTAGAATATCTGCCATATTCTGTCATTTTATCAGCTTCTCTGCTCCTTACGAATGAGGACAAGCTAGCAGATTTTAAGTTTACTGCCAGCCCTGCCTCCTTTACTCTCACAAACCCCACGAATACAGGAGCCGCAGGTCAGTGGGACCCGTGATTATGAAACTGGAACTCCAAGAAGCAGCAGCAGAACATACTAGAAATTATATACACTGGAGGGAACTTTTTCAAGGAGGGTATTATCAAGAAGAGAAACAAAAAAGGGATACTTTCTACCACCTCCGCCAATGCTTGTTGAGCCACTGCCACTGCTGTTATGACTCCTGTTTCCGACGTTAAGCTTTTGCAAAAAATCCAATAAATAACAGTAATTGTAACCGTATTCAAACTTCAATATTCAACCTAACAGAATAAGCAAATATTTGCACTTCGATTTCCTTTGCACAAGGAACTTATATTGTCCCGTCGCTCATCAAAGAGTGAATCAGAGGGTGAGCCTGAGTCCAGGCCACCTGACCCCACTTTTCTCCATCCTACCACATTCCCTTCTGCTCCCAAATGAGCCATTTAAGAATTATGGGGTCACAGAGCAATATATCATTTCTTCTTTTAAAAATAACTACAATATAGGCTGGCCAAAAGAAGAACACATCTGGATGCCATTGCTGACTAAGGCAGCAGTGAGTCCAAAATTCCCAAGTCCACCGGGGTGGAAACCAATGGGACAGTCACAGGTCCTCACCCTTTTTGCCCCCTGCCTCCATGTATTTGGCCACAAAGCTTGCAGAGATTCACATGAATCTTATAACCAGCCTGGATGGAAGGGAAACGAAAAGGGGTAAGGCATTTTTATTGGCTTACTTTTTCAGACTCCCGCCAACACTTCAGGATGAATATGTGAGCGTAGATGTCCTCCACACAGATCCAGCTGGAGAGGCTCAAGGTCGTGTCTGTCCACACCCAGTCCATCACAGCCCTCAGCTCAGTCAGAAAGGGAACGAGGCGGAACCTGCCAGAAACCACATCTTGCTAGAGAGGCAGTTGTGGGGTGGCCCCCGTCATCCTCCCAACCCCGGGAGCTCATGTAGTTCCTTATTGTTTTAGCCCCTATGACTTGGGAAAAATTCTCAAGGTGACCCTTATGGTAAAATTAACTTGGAATACAACTGCTTCTCATCCTAAGTCAACGTATGAATTAGTATTTTCCATTCTTTTTTCTATTTTTTCTTTTTGCTGATGGTCTTAACAAATTAGGATTGCCTTTTAAATAAGTTTGAAGGTGTCCTCTCCCATGTCTCTCATCAAAGTCTTGTGGTTTTCATTGCCCAGATCTTTTCATTTCTTCGATTAAATTTATTTCTAAGTATTTCATTGTTTTTTGGTGCTATTATGAATGGGATAGTTTTATTTTTTCTTTTCTGATGTTTTGTTTTTAGCGTATGGAAACACCACTGATTTCTGCATGTTGGTTTTATATCCCGCAACTTTACGATGAATTCGTTGATTACTTACAACTGTGTTTCAGTTGATTCTTTAGGATTTTCTATATTTAAGGTAATATCTTCTGCAAAAAGACCCATCATTTTACATTTTAAAACGTGTATGTGTTTATGTTATGAGAATCTGTCGGTTGCGGGATTATTGAGTACTGGGGTTTTGCTGTTGAATGAGCTAGGAAAAGTTGTACACCTGATACGTGAAAGCTGAGGGGAGACGAGAGATGTCAGAGGGAGCAGGACATGGGGTTGGGGGCACACAGTAGACTTAGTAGAGGGTGGACTGAGTAGCTGCCTCAGGTTAATAAGATTCTGGCCTTACGTTCTCATATTTGGGAATGGGTTGGCGTGGGCTCCTCTATGGCCTAGGAACTATTCCCTGTTTCTTGACTAACACAGAGCTTCTCCCAGCTGGAGACCTAGGTTCACCCTAGGCTCTTCAGAGCAGCTTGGGTTATACTCGGAAATTCTCCCCTAGGCCACTCAGCTCTGCCAAGTGAACACTAATCCAGCCCATTGAAGAAATATCAGGCCATACACAGAGAACCCACTAAGTGACTGACCGAGCACACTCAACACCTCTTCTGTGACTAAGTCACCTGTCGCCAGGTCTGGTACAACCAAGGAGCCAGCGGTGCCATGAGCAGCCTCACCTTCCGGGCTGTGGTATGATCTTCATTGGAACAGAGAGGAGATACTACCAACGAAATTCTTACACGGAAGAGCCGATAGGCCTTGTCTAGTAGCTAACTTACTACCAGGGACAAGCAAGTCATGTGGCGTTCAGGTTGACGTTAGGTGGAATAAATGGCCCTCTTCAACGGAGGAACTCATTGTATATGCAAAATTCCAAGGGGATCTTCAAATAGCACAAATGCCGAATTTCTGTTCCATTGTGCCCAGAAATACATTAATACCCAAGGATCGTGTATCCCTGGTTTTCATCCTGAAATGTTAGCACAGTAATTATGCAGGATCCAGTAATAGAAAATTAACCCATGTGGATAATTCTAGAACTCTATGCTGACCAGGTGTGTGGCAACTACACCTAGAAAGGCTATTTCAAGAGGCGTATCTGTCTTTTGCCAAAAGTCATAAGAGTTCTGTGATGATCTAAATTGCCACATCAGCCTTTTTTCACCTTCCTGTTTCTTCCCAAGGAAACAAGTACCTTTCTATTGCCAGCCTCCCCTCTGTGAGTGACTGTGACAACACAGAGTGTCCTTCCTTACCCTTGAAACAAGAAGAGGTTGACATAATTGTAGCTCTTGGTGAGGAAGTTTCCAAGGACTCGTGTTGGGTAGCCACAACGGATTTGGTAGGCAGACAACCCAAAGTAAACACATTTCACAAAGTACCAAAGCTGAGCAACCAGGTTCTGGCTGAATTTCCTAAAGCGCAAAAACATAAAAGTGAAATAATGGAATATTCTTCTGGTATAAGAGCATACCAGTTTAGGATTCAAAAAAAAAAAAAAAAGTCGAATTGCCCCTCTGGCATGTAGGGCCAGTTCAGTCAATTGTAAGGAATTCTCTGCACCTAGTAGTAGATCACTTCGAAGGCAAACAGCAGGGTAAGAAAGTCTCATAATTAAAAACAATTCTACAAATGGTGCCTCCAATGTGTTAGTGCATAATTCAGTTGTTTAGGCCATGAATAAACTAATTTATTTTTAAGCGAATTTACTAATGAACATTTTCTCACAATGTGAAAGATGCTGCTACCGTGATCCAAATTAAAGTTCATCAAAAAGATGTATTTTTTGTTTTTTACTTCAAAGGACCTGTAATTTGGAAGATGTAGGAGGAGGTATCCTGAGGAATGAATCCCCCCCTTTTTTGCTATCCATCTATAAAGGCAGGTCGTGGATTAACAAAGTTTCAACACCCTTGGTTCCAGTGGTATTTATAACCTATTGCGTTTGTTCCTCAAGCTATCATGCTCAAGACGTCTGTCTTCCTTTGAAGACTTTCCCTAGCTCTGAAAATCTATGATTCCATGATCTAACATTCTTTTCTCCAAGGACATCTTCAGCAGTCGAAATGGTAGTCCCTTTTGCCAAGACTTCTGTACCATCTTCCCTGTGTTTAAAGTTAAGAGCAACACTTAAAGCTTCCTGTTTATTCCTCTTTATGTTTCAGATTCGTCGTCTTAACTTTTAATTCTGACATTAGAAGAAGACATGTGTTATTTTTTTTTTTTAACTGAAAATACTATTTAGTTGACCAGATCTAAGAACCAGCCAGGGATGCACTGGCCCATGTATCTCAGGAACCTAGGGACCTCTACGTGGATCTCAACAACTGGAAATCTTAAAAGTATTTCTTAGAAGTGTCTTCCCCTGTAGAGAAACCAGCTTTGGTATTTCAGGTCCTAATGTGTTAAATACACTTGACCATGATCTAGCACTTGACAAGTTATTAATAAATATATCAGAACTTTACAGAGAGCCAAGATCAACTATTCCTTCCCTCTCCCTTTCTAGGGACTGTCTCTATTGGTGTAATAGTAAGAAAGAACATTCTTTCAGCTTTCCAGGGAAATGTCCTTGGATTTTACAAATAATTTATATGAAAACTGCATGAGGAAAAATTGTTGTCTATCAAAATTTTAATCAAAATTACAAAACTGTGGGGCGCCTAGGTGGCTGAGTTGGTTGAGCGTCCGACTTCGGCTCAGGTCATGATCTCACAGCTTGTGAGTTTGAGCCCCACATCGGGCTCTGTGCTGACGGCTCAGAGCCTGGAGCCTGCTTCGGATTCTGTGTCTCCCTCTCTCTCTGCCTCTAACCCGCTCGCATCCTGTCTCTGTCTCTCTTAAAAATATATAAACATTAAAAAAAAAAAGGTTATAAAACTGTGTTGTCTTCTATCCCTTATAAAAGGACCAACCCATGTTGTGATGAGTACCGGGTGTTGTATGTAAATTTCAAAATCACTAAATCATACATTTGAAACTAATATTACACTGTATTTTATGCTAACTAACTGGAATTTAAATAAAAACTTGAAAAAATAAATGAACATTTCCCTTCCTTCAACCTTAAAGTGAATCAACTTGGAATAAGTTAATCAGTGGTTCCTGAAGTAATCCTGTTATATCTAATAGGAACATTAAGATTTTCCCACAGTGAAGGACTTTTTCTTTTGGTGGTCTCTCCATCCTTTATTACTAGCAGGTGGAGTTATGCCTTACTCACCAATCTGTCCCCCATGGCACCAGCCACACAGCACTTTGTAGACTATAGGCAACCACTGAAAGTTTGTGGACTAAATAAATCACGTGCCCACACACAGAAAAAATCACTTATCAGATGAATTATTTAAAATATTGGAGCTTCCTGGGGGCGCCTGGGTGGCGCAGTCGGTTAAGCGTCCAACTTCAGCCAGGTCACGATCTTGCGGTCCAGGAGTTCGAGCTCCGCGTCAGGCTCTGGGCTGATGGCTCGGAGCCTGGAGCCTGTTTCCGATTCTGTGTCTCCCTCTCTCTCTGCCCCTCCCCCGTTCATGCTCTGTCTCTCTCTGTCCCAAAAATAAATAAACATTGAAAAAAAAATTAAAAAAAAATAAAAAAAATATTGGAGCTTCCTGATGCTGAATATTATAACTGGTAGCCATAATTTTTTTTTCTGTGTAGTTTCAACTCCTAATCTGTTCCTTCTCTTATTCTTTTCCTGTTTTGAAAAGGATTTAGATAACATAACTATTAATGACTGCTTTCTTTTGCACAGTAATGAGTAAAATTTTTAGCAACAATATCTGGAGGAGGAAAAATGAATCTGGGATGTTAACAAGTGATGGCAGCATGGCTTGAAATGACATGAAATTATATTGTCACTGACATGCTGGCAATGTAGACTCAAGGCTCACCAATCCTAATATATCTTGAAATAAATGTCCAAAAATAAAGATAGGGTAATCCATTGCACTAGGAATGACCATTAGGTGAGGCTCAAAAGTGAGATCCAATGAGACAGAAATGATCTCTGTGGCCATTTTTTTTTTTTTTGGTAATATTTATAGAAGCTTTATTTGTAATTGCCAAAGAACTATAAACAACCCCAATGTCCTTCAACTTTTGTATATTTAAACACTCTTTGGTACATTTACATGATAGAATACTACTGACCAACAAAAAATAGTTAAGTACTGATACATGCAACAACATGGATGAATGTCAAATATATTATGCCAAGTGAAAAAATCCAGCCTTAAAAGCCATAGGACGTGTGATCCATTTAAGTGACATTCTGAGAAAGGCAAAATTGTAGGGACAGAAAATGGATGTACCAGAAGCTAGAGGTGAGGGATAAGCCTCTGTCTACAAAGGGCATAGGAGATTTTATATATAACATTATATAATATCTATAATATAATTATACTAATTATACTAATATAATATAACATTATATTAGTCTTAGGTGTGCAGCTATGGGCATAGTGTTAGTATTTATCATAGTGCCTCAATCTCTGGAATCCCATCATGTGGTCCTTCCCAGATGGGGATAGGTCTCTGCTTTATTCACGTTAGTGTTATGCCCCTTTTCACCTGGTCTACTGCCCTGGACATAGCAGGTACTCAATAAATGAGAAACTGAGTTGAAGTTTTCATTAATTCAGGTATTATAACAAACATTCCAGCTCTATTCGGTTTGCAAGGTATTGTTGCTTAATCCCCAGAACCTGTGAATATATTACCTTTCATTTTTAAAAAAAATTTTTTTGAGAGATTTATTTTTGAGAGACAGAACATGAGTAGGGGAGGGGCAGAGAGACAAGGAGACACAGAATCTGAGGCAGGCTCCAGGCTCTGAGCTGTCAGCACAGAGCCCGATGTGGGGCTCAAGCTCACGAACTGTGAGATGATGACCTGAGCTAAAGTAGGACACTTAACCAACTGAGCCACCCAGGTGCCCCTGTTAACTTTCAAAGAAAAAGAAGGCTTTATAGTTGAGATTAGATTAAGGACCTTGAAGTAGGGAGATCGCCTAGGTTATCCAGGTGGGCTGATTCTAATCAATGAGCTCTTAATGGAAGAAATCTTTCTCAGCTGCGGTCAGAGGGAACCATGATGGTGGAGGAAGGGAAAGAGTGAAGTAATGAGAAGAGGACTCCACTCACTGATGTTGGCTTTGAAGACTGAGGCCGGGCCATGAGCCAAGGCAGGCTAGCACCTCAAGAAGCTAGAAAAGGTGAGGAAAGGGATTCTCCCCTAGAGCCTTTAGAAAGGAATGCAGCCCTGCCTACCCCTTGATTTTAGTCCAGCGTAAGATGATAAATTCATTCTGTTTTAAGCCCTAAGTTTGTGGCAATTTGTTACAGCATCAATTGGAAACTCATACCAGCAGGAATAATCCAACTATTTGGTAATTTGATCCTGCTGAAGGATTCTCCATGGCTTCTCCATTGCCCTATTTCTGGAAACACCAGTCACTATGAACTTTTCTATCAGGACATGGCAACATCCATGCTCTGGAACTCTGTTCTGGGGATGGAAAAATCAAATCCTTTTCACAACTGCACAACGAATTGTAGGTTGTATTATTTCAAGAAATCTGCTTGGTAGTGAGCACCCCCCCATGGGAAGTGGGGTGTAGCATACAGTAGGGTCAAGAGGTCTGTGATTGGGATCTGGTCTCACCACTAGCCAACTGAGTGACTTTGGGGACACCACTCTTCTGTATGGGTTTTACCTATCTTCATCTGTGAAGTTAGCAGGTCTAGAAAGCTTTTTAAGGTCCCTTTCATCTCTGAAATTAAGAGTTTCTAGGAAGGCTGGTGGAGAATGCCCATTGATGCTCTTAAATGTCACAGAGATAACATTCATCATCTAACTACCATGGCTTTTGAATGTGGTTTACTTCTCTGAGTTGATATGTATATAGAATTATTTATAGAGAAAAGCGCATTTATTTCACTTTAAAGACTAACAAATAAGATCCACAATGTCCTTACAAAGTATTTTAACAAAATACTAGTCTTTTAACAAAAAGCTTGCCTTAATCTGAGTTATTTTTATCAGCTGAGATATGTTTACTCTCCCCATACGCAGTATAGTGTGAAGGACTTATTTGGCTGTTGGTATTTTTCTGGGTAACAATTCTTTATTGACTTAGTTTTACTTCAGACTCATGGGAAACATCCTAACTCCATTTTTGCTTTTACAATATTTGCATTGTCACCAAAATCAAAAGGTCACAGCCTAACCATCCAGGTGAGAGTAGACATGTAGCTGAAGCATTGTCAGGAGAGAGTTGAATTTCCTCGTTAAGAATGCCATTTGAGTCAAGTTATGAACCACATAAGTGAGAGCAGGTTTCATTACTTTCTAGTCACTCTTCGGAAAATGGCATTGGCCAGCCAGATTGCCATGTTATTCACAAGGCTTGGCCAGGAATGACCCTTGAGGTATGATAAAAAGATCAGCTTCTTGTAAAACATGAAGACTTTTAATGATATGTTCATTAAAAAGATCATTCCTATTACATTATATGGGTGCTTCCATGTCCCCTTCTGTTCACCTTTTGTTCCCATAATGTCCTATTTATAGCAGTCTCCCTTGTTTCTCTTTCATTCATTGGCACATCCATTTGTTCATGCGTTTGGCACCGACTCAGTCCCAAGTAGTGTTTCTGGTGGAAGCAACCTGGGAAATCTAAAGGGTGAGGAGGAAGAGTGGGTTGGAGGCAGGAGAGAAGGGCAGTGAACAAGGTCCCATGAGGTACAGGAGGACATGGCGCCCTCAATATGACTGGACCTTAGAGCTCAAGGAGACAGGGAAAGGCAGCAGACAGCCACCTCCAAGGATCTCACTGGCCCTTTCCCCATTGAACTTTAGGCTGCTCTTTTTATGTCCCACTTTCTCATAGGACATAGTCTGAGAGCCTCTCCTTCTCTTAGCAGTGCCTGTAAGACCATCTCTGGTTCATCTCTGTCTACTAAGGGGTAGAGACAATCACAATGGAAGGCCTCTGGTTTTCTCAGATCGCCAAGGTCATCACTTCTCCCACCCTGAAAAACCCGATTTCTATGAATGCGTACGAACACGCAATGAAAATGTGTTTGAGGAATCAGTTCACGTTTTGAGCCACACTGAATTTGATAGTGATGAAGATCTCTAACTTTTCCAACCCATGGTGCTGTTCGGCCATGCCTCTGCCTGTACCTGGTGATTTTGTTGTGGTGATGCGTATGTTATGATAACCTCCTGGAACATATTTGTGTTAAAGTGGGAGCGTGCCTCCGGCTTCCACCTTACCTCTCAGTCACACCAGGCAAGATGAAGAACATCCAGAAGTGAATTCCAAACACAAGAATGACCTGGAAAATGACCTTTCCCAGGACGGTCTTCCTGAGGTATAGTGCTCAGTCCACGACCATGGTTCCAAACTGAATTAGGACCATCACCAAAAAAGGCCCAGGGACCTGGTCCTCTGACAGCGAAGAGGTGATGTCTGCTGCTGCTGAGTGTTTCTGGGAAGGAAACAACAGGTTTAGGCATGAGTGGCACTTCACAGGACAGCATCGCTCTTACTCATTAGAAGTGTGGTGGCCTTCACCCCCCAACCTACCCCAAAGGCCCAGAAGCCAAAGACGATGATGACAAAGTCAACAGTGTCAGCCAGGAACATGAGCACATACACATCGGTCACAGCACTGTAGTCTGGATGGATGAGGTTGTAGAAGAACTGTCTGATGGGCACATATATTTGCAAAGTCCTGCAAAACAGAGACCCCCAGCACTTGCTTCAGGAGGGGCAGGATGGGAGGGATGACCGGGTATTTCCATCATTCCATTCCTCCGTATCCCTCTCTCCCAGCAGGTCACACCTCCCTTTTCAGCCCCAGCAGAGCCCGGTGTGGCGTGGGGAGGCTTCTGCTCTAATGGCAAGTGCAGACACATTCAAGTGCCTTCCTTGGTACTCTGCCTCCTTGTGCTGATGAGACCACAGGCCTCCTCTGTTGTTCGAAGCACAAGAGAATGGTCGAAAGCCCCAGAAATGAGGTGTTGGGTTTGTCACCTGATTCAATTACTCCCTGCCTGTGAGCCCCTGAGCATGCTACTTACTTCTCTGTGTTTTTGTTTCCTCTGTTGTAAAACCCCACAGGGCTGGGGTGAGAATTAGATGGGACTACATAATGGTGCTTAGACCTGGAGTCTGACCTGAGCACCCTGTACACATTAGGTAGCCCCTGCTCCTCCCCTTTATGGGTCCTGTGCCCCTTCTGATTCCTACATAGTGCCCTGGGCTTTTGACTACATCTTGTTCTGTCCAGCCTCTGCTCTGTCTTCCTTGTTTTCTGGGTTCTGCCTTCAATTCAAGGCCATGTTCACGTTGGATGGCCCTCCTGGTCTCAGAGGCCACATTCAAGGCCAGCCTTGCCGAGCCTCCTCCATTCCCATTGCTTGTCTACTGCCTGTCAAGGTCCCTGGCACTGGAGGAGGGGCTCATGCATTTTGCTGGAGACCAGCTGTGTGCCAGTGAACCTCAGTTTCCCCTCTCCAGGATGAGAGTGTTTCTCTAACCTTCCAACTTTGACATCATACCCCTCTCTGTCTAGGTGGGATTTAGCATGATGATGCTTGGAAATACATACTATGAATCCTTGAAATTACTTACTCTATTCAAATAAGAAACCTATGTTTATAAATGTAATGGATATAAAAATGAATCACACTGAAAAGTGATTTTTAAAAACAATACATTACCTCACACAAAAAGACAGAAAAATAACATGTTGGTGAGGAAGTGGAGAGAAGGGAACCCTCGTGCACCGTTGGTGGGAATGCAAATTGGTGCAGTCACTGTGGAAAACAGTATGAAGGCTCCCCTCCAAAATTAAAAAATAGAACTACAATATGATACAGCAATTCTACTTCTGGGTATTTATCTGAAGGAAATGAAAACACTAACTCAAAAAGATCTCTGCACACCAGGTTCAGTGCAGCATTATTTATCATAGCCAACTCATGGCCCCCAAGTGTCCCTCAATGGATGAATGGATAAAAAAAAATGTGTGTGTGTGTGTGTGTGTGTGTGTGTGTGTTTGCACAGTGGTATATAATGAAGTATATATATTATTGGGATGAATATACACACACACACACACACACACACACACATGGAACAAGTCTGAGAAAGTCAAATAACATATGATATCACTAATACGTGGAATCTAAAAAAAATAAAAAATAAAGAACCCACACTCAGAGATACAGAGAACAAATAGGTGATTGCCATGAAGGAGGGTTGGGCAAAAGGGTGAAGGGGGTCAAAGCATACAAAGTTCCAGTTATAAAGTTAGTCCTGGGTGCACAGCATGGTGACTGCAGTTAATAATCCTGCACTTTACATTTCATTAAAAAAATTTTTTTTGTTTGTTTATTTTGAGATACAGAGAGAGCAGAGGAGAGGCAGAGAGAGAGAGGGAGAGAGAGAGAAACCCAAGCAGGCTCCATGCTGTCAGCGAGGAGCCTGATGTGGGGCCTGAACTCATGAGCCGTGAGATGATGACCTGAGCCAAAACCAAGAGTCAGACGCTTAACCAACTGAGCCACCCAGGTGCCCGGTGTACTTCACATTACAAAGCTGCTAGGAGAGTAAATTTTTTTTTTTAATGTTTATTTATTTTTGAGACAGAGAGAGACAGAGCATGAACGGGGGAGGGGCAGAGAGAGAGGGAGACACAGAATCGGAAGCAGGCTCCAGGCTCTGAGCCATCAGCCCAGAGCCCGATGCGGGGCTCGAACTCACGGACTGCAAGATCGTGACCTGAGCTGAAGTCAGACGCTTAACCGACTGAGCCACCCAGGCGCCCCGAGAGTAAATCTTAAAAGGTCTCATCATAAGAAAAAATCTGTAACTACAGGTGGTGATGAATGTTGACTATTGTGATCATCCCACAACGTACACATCTATCAAATCATTATATTGTATGCCTGAACTTAATTTATATGTCAATTACATCTCCATTAAGAACAATATAATAACAAGTCATTTTCTTATGCCTTAAGCAGATGATGTTTGTGATATGAGAGGTAACTTCGCTGCTCTGCACCCCTGGTTTACATGAAATAATTGATATCAGCTCCCTGACGCTAAAATAAAACATCCCACACCAAGTGTCTTCATGGACTCACTTCTTTATGGTAAATGCTTTTGCTTTGATTAAATGTTCTTGAAGCTTTTCCATATAAAATTCCCTTTTACTTTTCTGCTTGATGCTCAAAACACTGCTTCCTTTTTGACTGCTGTTTCAGGTGCTTGTGCTGCCTAGAGACAGAAAAAAACCAAGATGTGCTGAGTTACAGGTTTGTTGACGTAAACACCACAGAAGCCCCTGGAACCCACAGAGCAGAGGATGGCTTGAAGCAGATTGAGAGGGTGACTATATACGATGGACTGTAAGAATAGTGACTGGGGATTTGCAATCTGCAGTTTCAACTCTGCCTCCACAGTGAAATGTATTTGGGTTTCTACACCCAACACTGGCTCCTTCTGGGGTTGTTATGCCATCTTTTTTTTTTTTTTTAAGTTTATTTATTTTGAGGGAGAGAGAGAGAGAGAGGAAGCTCAAGCAGGGGTGGGGCAGAGAAAGGGCACAAGAGAGAATCCTGAGCAGGCTCCATTCTACCAGTGCAGAGCCTGACATGGGGCTCAAACCCATGAACCCAGAGATCAAGACCTGAGCCGAAACCAAGAGTTGGATGCTTAACAGACTGAGCCACCCAGGCGCCCCTGTTATATGATCTTTATTCCAGGAAGAAATAGATTGGAAGAATAGTTTTTATTGTGCTAAACGGGGTCCCAGGTTGTGGGTTTTCCAGATTGGGTCCATGCCCCATGCCTTTTTCATGTCCAGATTTCTCTAACTGTAAAACGAATATGGATGACTGCTGGTGCCTGCCTGAAAAGTGTATTCTGAAGATGAATACACGGGTGTTTGGAAAGCTTCAGGCAGGAGCACTCTAAATACAAAAACCCAATTTCTCCAAGAGTGGAAACTGGAGAGCTTATCTGTCTGCTGATAATACCCAACTATTTAGTTAGAAATTAACTAGCTTAGGGAATAAATAGGTGGTTTTGCTAAAAGTTTCCACTGATAAAATCTAAAAAATATTTTCAAAATAAATTGTGATTTATAGCATTCTGGACACACCCTGAAATATCTCATATCTCTGGATATGATTTAAAAACTAGCATGTGCCCAGCACTTACTATACGAGGCAGTGTGCTGGCCACTTTTCACAACGACCCCAAATCCTCATCCTGGGAAGGAATCAGATGTTTTAAAGAACGATATGGCTGCCCCAGGTCACACAGTTGAGCTACGAACTGAACTTGAGCCTGTGATGTCAAAGCACTTTCTTCTCACATCACCACATCTGTCTCCTTGAGAACACCCCGTAAACGCCCCTGCCCAAGACCCAGACCCACTGGCACCGGAACAACCAGAAAACTCAGAGTTTTTCCAGCCTAAGGAAATCATGCGACAGATACCTCTTTTGGACCTATTGGAAGAAAAGCTGGATCTGGGGGATATCTGGGAGCTACTGCCCGATCGCTTCCTCCGGATGGCCATGGGCTGCTCCGGGAAGGACACGTGCACCGACTCCGCTGACGCGGCCAGGTTGATGGATTTCAGAGAATCAGAGGAGGCTCTCCTGCCACGACTGAGGGACAGCTCATCATCCGACTCTTCCTTGTCTGTGCCACTGTCGGTGATGTCATCTTCATCCCATAAGCCGTGGCACTGAGAAAGCATAAGGGACAACTCAGACGGCCATTCCCGGTGAGGTAGCATCGCATCCCCCACGATTAGAAAGCCAAATGTGAAATACGGTGACTGTGGCTGTGATATTGCATCATAAAACTGACATATGCTAGATAGTTAGAATTTAAATGTTCTCACAAAAAGAAAGAAGGAAAAAGAAGAAAGAGAGACAGAAAGAAAGAGAGAGGGAGGGAGGAAAGAAGGAAGGAGAGAAGGAAGGAGAGAAGGAAAGAAGGAAAGAAGCAGGGTGGGGGATGGGAGGAAGGGAGAAAAAAAATAATGAAAAAGAAAACATATATACGGGAAGCAATGGGAACTAATGAACCCTATGGAGGTGATCCTTTCACTGTGTCTACGTAAAACACATCACCACAATGTATACACTTTAAATATATTACAATTATTTTTGTCACACATACTGCAATAAAGCAGAAAAAGGATTGGAAAATGAAGGGACTCTAGGAAAGCTTATTATCTAGATGTTTATGATAGTCCCAGAGAGCGGGGACGGGCTGGTGCAGATCATGAGTTTGGCTAACTAATTGACATGGATGCAGATCGTGTCTGGCAGATGGAGTAAAGGGGAAGTTATAATCACTTAACTCGTTCCTGAGGGAAAGCACTTTCCAGAACATATTTCTCTGTGTTTACAAGTAGCATTTTAAATATCAGTGGGTGAATTTAGCCCCACCATCCATGTTCACCAAACACCTACACTTGAATGCAAATGCTGTGTCTCCCTGAACAGCCACGGTAAGCTGTGAACCCCTGCATCATCCACGGCTGGGTCAGGAACAGAGCTGCAAATACTCTACTCAAAAAATGTTGGCCCACATATG